>NC_089843.1:180389742-183324219 GCF_035609145.1 Eleutherodactylus coqui | reverse complement strand
TACTAAGGCGCAAACAGGCTTCGTCACTAAGGGGTTAAGCCACAATAGCGGCAAGAGTGTCCCCCCTCCTCCCAACAATTTTTACTTCTGAAAAACCCTCCTTAGCAAGGCATACCTTAGCTAAGCACCACAATACCTTCAACAAAGCACAATCACTGCCTGCATGGCACTCCGCTGCCACTTCTCCTGGGTAACATGCTGCCCAACCCCCCCCCCCCCCCCCCCCCGCACGACCCAGTGTACACAGCGCACACCAAAGTGTCCCTGCGCAGCCTTCAGCTGCACTCATTCCACACGCTGGCCTCATAGCGACACCACCCTCATGTCTATTTATAAGTGCGTCTGCCTATGAGGAGGAACCGCAGGCACACACTGCAGAGGGTTGGCACGGCCAGGAAGCGACCCTCTTTAAAAGGGGCAGGGCGATAGCCCACAATGCTATACAGAAGCAATGAGAATTCCAATCCTGTGCTACCTCCATCAAGAGCTGCACACGTGGGCATAGCAATGGGGAACACATGTGCCGCACACTATTCATTCTGTCAAGGTGTCTGCATGCCCCAGTCAGACCGGGGTTTTTTATAAATAGTCACAGGCAGGTACAACTCCGCAATGGGAATTCCGTGTGCACCCACAGCATGGGTGGCTCCCTGGAACCCACCGGTGGTACATAAATGTATCCCATTGCAGTGCCCTGGACAGCAGAGCTAACGTCAGATTAAATGCAGGTGGGCTTTGGCCCACACTGCATGCCCCAGTCTGACCGGGGGTTTTAATACATAGACACTGGCAGGTACAAATCCCTGATGTGAAGTCCCTGTGGACCCACAGCATGGGTGGCTCCCTGGAACCCATCGCTTCCCATTGCATTGCCCATCACAGCTGAGGTAACGTCAGGTTTAATGCAGGTGGGCTTCGGCCCACACTGCATGCCCCAGTCAGACTGGGGTTCTTTAGAAGTGGACACATGCAGTTACAACTCCGTGTGGACCGACAGCATGGGTGGGTCCCAGGAAGTCACCGGCGGTACATAAATGTATCCCATTGCAGTGCCCTGGACAGCAGAGCTAACGTCAGATTAAATGCAGGTGGGCTTCGGCCCACACTGCATGCCCCAGTCTGACCGGGGTTTTTAATACATAGACACTGGCAGGTACAAATCCCTAATGTGAAGTCCCTGTGGACCCACAGCATGGGTGGCTCCCTGGAACCCATCGGCGGTACATAAATATATCCCATTGCATTGCCCATCACAGCTGAGGTAACATCAGGTTTAATGCAGGTGGGCTTCGGCCCACACTGCATGCCCCAGTCAGACTGGGGTTCTTTAGAAGTGGACACATGCAGTTACAACTCCGTGTGGACCGACAGCATGGGTGGGTCCAAGGAAGCCACCGGCGGTACATAAATATATCCCATTGCATTGCCCAGCACAGCTGAGGCAACGTCAGGTTTAATGCAGGTGGGCTTCGGCCCACACTGCATGACCCAGTCTGACCGGTGTTTTTAATACATAGACACAGGCAGGTACAACTCCCTAATGTGAAGTCCCTGTGGACCCACAGCATGGGTGGCTCCCTGGAACCCACCGGCGGTACATAAATATATCCCATTGCAGTACCCTGCTCAGCAGAGCTAACGTCACATACAATACAGGTGTGCTTCGGCCCACAGTGCATGCCCCAGTCAGACTGGTAAGATGTTTATGTAGCAAAAGTGTAGGCCAACCCCACACACCTTGCTGTACCATGAGTGCAGGCGAAGCCCATAAAAATTACTAGTATTACACTGTAGGCGAGGGCCCAAAAAAATTGGTGTACCAACAGTACTAATGTACCTCAGAAAAATTGCCCATGCCCAACCAAGAAGGCAGGTGAAACCCATTAATCGCTTTGGTTAATGTGGCTTAATTTGTAACTAGGCCTGTAGGCAGCCCAGTTAAAATAAAAATTGGTTCAGGTGCAAGTTTCAACGCTTTAATGAGCATTGAAACGTATAAACATTGTTTACAAAAGTTATATGACTGAGCCTTGTGGGCCTAAGAAAAATTGCCCGTTCGGCGTGATTACGTGAGGTTTCAGAGGGAGGAGCAGGAGGAGGAGGATGAATATAATACACAGATTGATGAAGCTAAAAGGTCCCCGTTTTTGATGGTGATAGAGAACGATGCTTCCATCCGCGGGTGCAGCCTACGTATTGTTTAGGTACCGCTGCTGTCCGCTGGTGGAGAAGAGAAGTCTGGGGAAATCCAGGCTTTGTTCATCTTTATAAGTGTAAGCCTGTCAGCACTGTCGGTTGACAGGCGGGTACGCTTATCCATGATGATTCCCCCAGCCGCACTAAACACCCTCTCTGACAAGACGCTAGCCGCAGGACAAGCAAGCACCTCCAGGGCATACAGCGCGAGTTCAGGCCACATGTCCAGCTTCGACACCCAGTAGTTGTAGGGGGCAGAGGCGTCACAAAGTACGGTCGTGCGATCGGCTACGTACTCCCTCACCATCCTTTTACAGTGCTCCTGCCGACTCAGCCTTGACTGGGGAGCGATGACTCAGTCTTGCTGGGGAGCCATAAAGCTGGCAAAGGCCTTGGAGAATGTTCTCCTGCCTGCGCTGTGCATGCTGCCTGATCTCCGTGCCTCCCCTGCTACCTGGCGCTCGGAACTGCGCCTTCTGCCACTACCGCTGTCGGATGGGAATTTTACCATCAGTTTGTCCGCCAGGGTCCTGTGGTATAGCATCACTCTCGAACCCCTTTCCTCTTCGGGTATAAGAGTGGAAAGGTTCTCCTTATACCGTGGGTCGAGCAGTGTGTACACCCAGTAATCCGTAGTGGCCAGAATGCGTGTAACGCGAGGGTCACGAGAAAGGCATCCTAACATGAAGTCCGCCATGTGTGCCAGGGTACCTGTACGCAACACATGGCTGTCATCACTAGGAAGATCACTTTCAGGATCCTCCTCCTCCTTCTCCTCCTCAGGCCATACACACTGAAAGGATGACAGGCAAGCAGCATGGGTACCCTCAGCAGTGGGCCAAGCTGTCTCTTCCCCCTCCTCCTCATGCTCCTTCCCCTCCTCCTCCTCCTTCTCAACGCGCTGAGATATAGACATGAGGGTGCTCTGACTATCCAGCGACATACTGTTTTCCCCCGCCTCCGTTTCCGAGCGCAAAGCGTCTGCCTTTATGCTTTGCAGGGAACTTCTCAAGAGGCATATCAGAGGAATGGTGACGCTAATGATTGCAGCATCGCTGCTCACCATCTGGGTAGACTCCTCAAAGTTTCCAAGGACCTGGCAGATGTCTGCCAACCAGGCCCACTCTTCTGTAAAGAATTGAGGAGGCTGACTCCCACAGCGCCGCTCATATTGGAGTTGGTATTCCACTATAGCTCTACCCTGATCATAGAGCCTGGCCAACATGTGGAGCGTAGAGTTCCACGGTGTGGGCACGTCGCACAGCAGTCGGTGCACTGGCAGATTAAACCGATGTTGCAGGGTCCGCAGGGTGGCAGCGTCCGTCTTGGACTTGCGGAAATGTGCGCTGAGCCGGCGCACCTTTCCGAGCAGGTCTGACAAGCGTGGGTAGCTTTTCAGAAACCGCTGAACCACCAAATTAAAGACGTGGGCCAGGCATGGCACGTGCATGAGGCTGCCGAGCTGCAGAGCCGCCACCGGGTTAGGCTTTTGTCACACACAACCATGCCCGGTTGGAGGCTCAGCGGCGAAAGCCAGCGGTCGGTCTGCTCTGTCAGACCCTGCAGCAGTTCGTGGGCCGTGTGCCTCCTATCTCCTAAGCTGAGTAGTTTCAGCACGGCCTGCTGACGCTTGCCCACCGCTGTGCTGCCACGCCACGCGACACCGACTGCTGGCGACGTGCTGCTGCTGACACATCTTGATTGCGAGACAGAGGTTGCGTAGGAGGAGGAGGGTGGTTTAGTGGAGGAAGCATACACCGCCGCAGATACCACCACCGAGCTGGGGTCTGCAATTCTGGGGGTGGGTAGGACGTGAGCGGTCCCAGGCTCTGACTCGGTCCAGCCTCCACTAAATTCACCCAATGTGCCGTCAGGGAGATATAGTGGCCCTGCCCTCCTGTGCTTGTCCACGTGTCCGTTGTTAAGTGGACCTTGGCAGTAACCGCGTGGGTGAGGGCGCGTACAATGTTGCGGGAGACGTGGTCATGCAGGGCTGGGACGGCACATCAGGAAAAGTAGTGGCGACTGGGAACCGAGTAGCGCGGGGCCGCCGCTGCCATCATGTTTTTGAAAGCCTCCGTTTCCACAAGCCTATAAGGCAGCATCTCCAGGCTGATCAATTTGGCTATGTGACGTTTAACGCTTGAGCGTGCGGGTGCGTGGCGGCGTGCTTGCGCTTGCGCTCAAACATTTGCCCTAGCAACGGCTGGACGCTGTGCTGAGAGACATTGCTGGATGGGACCGAGGACAGCAGAGGTGAGGGTGTGGGTGGAGGCCGGGAGACGGTAGTGCCTGTGTCCTGAGAGGGGGGTTGGATCTCAGTGGCAGGTTGGGGCACAGGGGGAGAGGCAGTGGTGCAAACCGGAGGCGGTGAACGGCCTTCGTCCCACCTTGTGGGGTGCTTGGCCATCATATGTCTGCGCATGCTGGTGGTGGTGAGGCTGGTGGTGGTGGCTCCACGGCTGATCTTGGCGCGACAAACCTTGCACACCAAAGTTCGTCGGTCGTCTGCACACTCAGTGAAAAACTGCCAGACCTTTGAGCACCTCGGCCTCTGCAGGGTGGCATGGCGTGAGGGGGCGCTTTGGGAAACAGTTGGTGGATTATTCGGTCTGGCCCTGCCTCTACCCCTGGACACCGCACTGCCTCTTCCAACCTGCTCTGCTGCTGCACTTGCCTCCCCCTCTGAAGACCTGTCCCCAGTAGGCTTAGCAAACCAGGTGGGGTCAGTCACCTCATCGTCCAGCAGCTCCTCCTCCGAATCCTCTGTGCGCTCCTCCCTCGGACTTAGTGCAATTACTACTACCTGAGTGATTGACAACTGTGTCTCATCGTCATTGTCCTCCTCACCCACTGAAAGCTCTTGAGACAGTTGCCGGAAGTCCCCAGCCTCATCCCCCGGACCCCGGGAACTTTCCAAAGGTTGGGCATCGGTCACGACAAACTCCTCCGGTGGGAGAGGATTCATTGCTGCCCATTCTGTGCAGGGGCCCGAGAACAGTTCCTGGGAGTCTGTCTGCTCCTCAGAATGTGTCATTGTAATGGAGTGAGGAGGCTAGGAGGAAGGAGGAGCAGCAGCCAGAGGATTCAGAGTTGCAGGAGTGGACGGCGTAGAAGCCAAAAAAGAAATATGGGCTCACCTCACCAGCAGTATCTTTCAGTGTTGCAGGGAGATCTGAAATTCAACAGGACCTCCGTCCTCAAGCAGCCGACGGCAAACGGCCAAATTCCATATAAACAAAAAATAGAAGTGGAGGGGAGCTGCTACCGTTAAAAAATGTCATTCTTTATTGAATAAAAAAAAGCATACAGCTCACAGGTTCGCGCTGAACGCGTTTCGGCTATAGTAGCCTTTGTCAACAGCTATGAGGTATGGAATACACAAGACATTTATAGACAAAATACAAATTAAAGAAGCAATACCTGTGTGTGCTAGCTTGTCAGAAGGAGTCAGATGGCTGAGGAATGGTGTGGAGGGTGTGTTCAGGAGTTAATTGCACCACATGTTGTAACTAGCATACAGAGATTTGTTGCAAAAGAGTTTAAAACAGACAGACAGAGAAACAAGTATGTATGTGGGTATCTGGAAAATAGTATTTTGAATGATTGAATACATCTATACAGTGATAAATAAGTGAAAATTCTAAAGGGAAAAGGAATCTGGAAGGCAAAAAATCCAACAAAGCAAAAGTCCAAGAAAAAAAACAAAAACTGGAATACATGCTCTTAGATCTCCTAGATATATAGTTACATAAACTATCTCTGCATAGTAATAAAACGATTGCAGGGTGTATAAGTTCACCAAAACCTACAGAGCAGAAGTCAAGAAGAAAAAAGCAAAAAAACAAATAAATAAAAAAATTTAAAAATTTTTTTTTAGATTGCTGGATGCACTTTCTGCCATCCACGACAGGACCTGCTCACACTGCTCATTTTCTAATAAAGGTCTACCGTGTGGACCCATTAATTGTGAGATGAATCTGGGGACCCCTGAAACTTGCCTCTCTCCTAATCCCGCAGCAGTCGGCTGCAATACACCTGGATCAGGAACTCGGCCTGTGCCCACACTCTGACTTGGGCCTCCGCATCCTCGCCCGCGTCCACGTCCTCTAGGCCTACCCCTACCCCTCAGCATGGTGTATTAAGAGTAGAGCAGAAACAGAACGCTGTAATTAAATGTGCGGCTTATTGGCCTGTGGTTGGAGGCTGACTTCGCTTACGGAACGCACAGCAGAGCCAGGAAACAATTGTGCGCACGCGTGCACTGTGACGTAGGTGCGTATGACTGAGCTACTGGAATTCACAGCGCAGAAGCAGTCAAGTGGCCAAAGGCCAGTAGTAGGCCTTAAGTATTTTGCTTCTATTTTTTTAAATGCTGAGCTGATACAGCAGACAGATACTGTAGGCAGTGTATATTATGTATACTGTTTCCCTCTGGCGCGATGACGGCGGTGATGTAACGGAGACAGCAGAGCCAGGAAACAATTTTGCGCACGCCTGCACTGAGATGTAGGTGCGTATGACTGAGCTACTGGAATTCACAGCGCAGAAGCAGTCAAGTAGCCAAAGGCCAGTAGTAGGCCTTAAGTATTTTGCTACTATTTTTTTAAATGCTGAGCTGATACAGCAGACAGATACTGTAGGCAGCGTATATTATGTATACTGTTTCCCTCTGGTGGGATGACGGCGGTGATGTAAGGAGACAGCAGAGCCAGGAAACAATTTTGCGCGCGCCTGCACTGAGACGTAGTTGCATATGACTGAGCTAGTGGAATTCACAGCGCAGAAGCAGTCAAGTGGCCAAAGGCCACTAGTAGGCCTTAAGTATTTTGCCTCTATTTTTTTAAATGCTGAGCTGATACAGCAGATAGAGACTTTAGGCAGCGTATATTATGTATACTGTTTCCCTCTGGTGGGATGACGGCGGTGATGTAACGGAGACAGCAGAGCCAGGAAACAATTTTGCGCAAGCCTGCTGTAACGCTTAGCTGCATATTAATTAGGACTACTACCCCCAGCAGACACGCAGTACACTGAAGACGGTCACAGGCAGCCCAAATATACTATTTTTCCCCAATTTTTTTGAAAAAGCCCACTGCCTATATAGCCTGTGTATCTCTTTCCCTGTACCACTGTCCCTGCCTCACCAGTACTGGCCCTATACTCTGTACAATGACTGCAGACTGAGGACGCAATGCTCTGCATGCCCGATATGCAAAAAAAAAAAAAATGTGCAACACTGCTAAAAGCAGCCTCAATAGTACTGCACACGGTCAGATGTGGCCCTAAGAAGGACCGTTGGGGTTCTTGAAGCCTAATATAACTCCTAACGCTCTCCCTATAGCAGCAGCAGCATCAGCAGTACTGCCCCTGATCTATGTCAGAATGCATCTGTGGAGAGCCGCGGGCGGGGCCGATTTAAATACTCGGGTGACACATGATCTCCCCAGCCACTCACTGCAGGGGGGTGGTATAGGGCTGGAACATCACAGGAGGAAGTTGTAATGCCTTCCATGTCTTTCTATTGGCCAGAAAAGCGCGCAAATGTCTCAGAGATGAAAGTGAAAGTAACTCGAACATCGCGTGGTGTTCGTCTCGAGTAACGAGTATCTCGAAAACCCTAATACTCGAACGAGTATCAAGCTCGGACGAGTACGCTCGCTCATCTCTATTTATAATCATCCTGCAGAGACATCGAACAGCTTCTTCTTTCATGTGATAGGTATATTATTTATTCCTTCTGTATGAGGGAGATTTTTACTATCCACTCTCTGTTCTCAAATGTTTTTGAGCTGATCTGTTTATTCAGGAGTCTTCCTAAATAAGCCTTCCCAATGTTCCAGAAGGATGCCAATGAGGCTCAACCAATGTGGCTGAGTCAATGAGGCTGAACCAAGTTTGCTTCAAAATACAAATGCAGTTCTTGCTCTATTTTATCTTGTATATCAATTATATCGAGCCATTAGGGATTTAGTGTCCACCATAGATTTTTTTTTCACCTTTTCGACATGTAACACATGTGTCATGTCGCAGGGGAATGTAAAGAGCAAACTCAGATGCTGCAGCAGTTGCTGACTGTATTATCCATCTGACACATATCTGCAATGGTTATTATCTCAAGTGCTGGCATTCCATCTGATTTGTTCCACCTCTTTACTGTTCTTCAATATTGGTAAATCATCTATCCTCCAACTGTCGTGTCCTGCAGCAACCGAGGCACGACATTGAGGAGCTAGTGGGGGTAGAGATGGCACTTTTCACAGTAGCTCTACCAGACTTCTCCCCAGAGGGACGCATATGGCCTGAGCCAAGGCACCACTAGGCCTTTTCCAAGCAATGCTGGGACAGCGGTTCCCTGTATAAATGTGTAGTGGACTGAAGAAGTTGTCACTCGTGACGCCACCATTCCTTCACACCGTTGGTTCATACATGATGAAAGTTGAATACCTCAATCACTGGGAACGGGTAGTGACTGGGACTTTACTTTCTTTCAATATAACTTTCACACACCAGCACAGGAATAACAGTTAAGCAATGTTAGGGAGGAGAACACAGGATGACACCAGGCCTACAATCCTAGTTATCTGTATGACACCGCTACTGGACAAACACACACTTTGGGATATAGGATGAAACCGGGCCTACAGGCTGAGTTATCTGTAAGGCTCTGCTCCTGGACAGACACACACTAGAGATGGGAAGAACACCCTCGCTGACACTCACTTGTAGATGGAACACTGCACGGCGGGCTCCTTACTTCCACTAACTCAAAGTAGGGGTCCTGGCATGGGAACATCAGGATACCTCTCCTCAGTTTCCATTCCTCACCACATGAGGGTTGAAGGTACCCCCATGTGGCTGGCACTCTCTCTCAAGGAACTCAGAAAAACAGACTCTCTCACTGACTCCTCTTGTAAACACATATATAGTGCAAACATCACGTGACAAGACAATTGGTTCAAATTTCCAGACATATCCCAGCCAGTCACAGACATTAACCTCTTACATGCTGCAGCTGTGCAATACACATACTAATGACAAGACATTTTGCACACTGAAGACATGACATGTATGACTATTAAGGAGGGGCCAGATATATAGACTTCGGGCCACTACACAATCCTGTGGCTCTAACCCTGCTACAAGAAAGTATAAGAAGATGAAATTCAATTGCCTACCAATTACTGAGCTCAGTTCCCTTAATACTCGTGGATGAATGCTTTCTGTGTCAGGGCTTTATCAATATTTAATTTGTCCAGATACATCTGTGTTTTTTCTGCTAAGTTAGTAATATTGGGTGGAGATTAGAGATGAGCGAGCGTACTCGGCCACGCCCCTTTTTTGCCCGAGTACCGCGATTTTCGAGTACTTTCGTACTCGGGCGAAAAGATTCGGGGGGCGCCGTGGGTGAGTGGGGCGTTGCAGCGGGGAGTGGGGGGAGAGGGAAAGAGAGAGGGCTCCCCCCTGTTCCCCGCTGCTACCCCCACGCCGCCACGCCTCCCCCCGCCCCCCGGCGCCCCTCGAATCTTTTCACCCGAGTACTGAAGTACTCTAAAATAGTGGTACTCGATCGAGTAATTACTCGAAACGAGTACGTTCGCTCATCTCTAGTGGAGATCCATGCTAATTGTCCCCATCAACTTACTTCTATCTAATGTATATGGTCACCTTAACTGCTTTATAGTTTACTGAATAATGTTATCGATGCAGGTAATACTAGCAACCAGAGGCATACTATAATAGTTATGGTACAACTGCTATTGAATTATTGTTAAGTTATTATTATTTTGCTCACTTATTTTAATAGTTCAAGTATGATTTTAAAAACGTCACATCCTAGTTCTATTTGTACGTACTACTTTGGATGAGTGTATGCACATAATGAAATGTCAATCCTCAAGTTTAGCATCCAGCACTACATTGTAAATGTGAAATACTACATGACCACACTTCTTTAAATTTAAATTCAAGGACTAAAAAACGGTTTTAAGCTGTTCCACCTCTTAGCTTGGCAACTTTTCTAAAATACAGCTATATAATGGAATGCTGTCTTTCTGCTTGGTTTGTTTCAACATGCAAATTGATCAGATTGTTCAAGTGACTGCTACAAACTTGACTGAGCCGTCAAAAATAAGTGACATTTTCGCCATTGAAAAGGTTAATTGAGTACACCAACAATAATTATAATGGTGCCTTACTGCCACCAAGTGGTGTTTTGTGAGTTTCCAACTTGCAGATCCGAACAGTAAGTTTTATTATAAAACAAATGGCTATGTGAACGTCCCTCTCTTTGCTATAAATATTTTCTACAAATGAGTGCTATTTGACATTTGTCAACAGTTGATATAGTTATGGCATAATATAATGTGTATTGTCCAACGGCTTACAATGGAGTTTTAGGCTTGTGAGATCAGCGGAGTTACTAACATAACGTAAATTTATGATGACAAGGTGCGCAGTTTGCTATATTGTGATACATAATTCACACCAGTTTGGAGAACAGTTGGATTCGATTTTGTGTGCAGCGTATCATTTAATCAAAGTTAATAACATTCTGTAGCTGAATCCATCATGAAACAACAAAACTTTACAATGTATTGGTGTCCTAAACAATGTATCACTACATATAGAGATCCTGGTCTTCTGAATGTAGTAACTTATTGAAAAAGTTTAATGGAGACTAGTGAAGAAATTATCATTATCATCACCACCACTATGTAGTGGAAGAAAGCTAATGCTGATTTTGACATGATTGCACTTGATGGCCATACAGATGCAAAAACCTGCAATCTAAATCAATCCAATTAAAGTTTTCTGGTTTAACCCACTAAGGAGCAAACACTGTAATTATATAGGACTTGATCCTTGGCTTTAATCCCACACCATAGTAAAACATAAATATATAAGGGAGATAGAACAATGTTTCATTTCCCTTATTTACATATTACCCAGAGGAGCATGAATGGCCTTATAAGTTTCCTCACTCACTCACCTTCTTGGTGTTCGCTCTAAGGAGAAAATATTGCGTTCCTGACCCATAGTAAAACATGGCAGAGGATTAAAGCTCTTGCAGTGTAGCAGGAGCAGGTTGGGTTCTCATCTATCAAAAACAGACAACGATCAGAAGACAGAAGTAGTTTATAATCTCTTCAGTCTCCTCTTTTCCATGCTCAAAGAGCACTATGCAGAGAATATAGAAAGTGTCACTGCTCTTTCCAATATAGTACCCGGTGATCATGTGATTGCTGGTGACCCCCGAAATGGTAGAGCTGTAGGGCCCTGACTCCTAGTAGACCCCAGCCCAGCTCTCACAGCAATTAATGTCACTTATGGCAGTGCTTCCCAATTCCAGTCCTCAAGATACGCCAACAGGTCATGTTTTCTGGATTTCCTCAGTGTTTAAATTATTGTCAGTGCCTCAGACATTACTACAGGTGTTCTTACTATAGGATATCCTGTTGGGTGCCTTGAAGACTAGAGTTGGGAAACACTGCTATAGGGGGATGTTTTCCCATATAACTGGGGCTCCTATGGATGCTGCACCTGTGAATGCCCCAGCTACCTCGGGAACGTGAGAAATAGAAAACAAAGTGACAGTGTGAATGATCCCCAGAGGTCTTATATGATATCATGGGGGCCATGAATGTTAAGTAAGCTACAAAATAAGTAAAAACATCTACAGAATAAATTGCAAATATATTAAAAAGAAAGAAAACAACCCACCACGCACATCGACATTAAACCATCACCATATCTGCCCTGTAATCTGTAAAAGATACAAATTGTATATCAATGTGCAGTCACCTATATAACCACGCAAATTTCCCATTTAAATTAATGGACATGAAATGCTACTTGTGGATGAATTTCATATGGATTTTTGGCTGAGAATACGTGCCAAAATCCATGTGAAATTTCACGTGTGTGAAGATGCCCTAATGCTAATTAAATGACTATTGATCCTCCCCAAGTCGGCGCAGCACGAGATGAAAAGTGAGCCGCGCCACACAGAAAAACATTAGTATTAATTTCCATTCATTTTCACAAGGAGAATTAACATACACACAGATACACATTTCAAGTACACTTGACTTAGGGTGGCCTCACAAAAGCAAATGTGAAAAAAGGCTCGGTTAGTACAGCGCATGTGTGGCGTGAATGACATGCTTTTCCGCACGATTTTGTGCATATTACTGTACTTTTTGTGCTTTCACGGTTATTTCGGATTAGGCACTGGACACACCCAGCAGCAGCATGTAAACCACGTTTGTCTGAACAAGGCCTAAGAGAATCCAAGTAATCTTGTAGATATGATACCTTTTAATGCCTAACAAAAATACATGATGGTTTAGCGATAGAGATGAGCGAGCATACTCGTCCGAGCTTGATGCTCGTTCGAGTATTAGGGTGCTCGAGATGCTCGTTACTCGAGACGAGCACCACGTGGTACTCGTCTCGATTAAACGAGCACTGACCATTGAATTCAATGGAGCCGGCAATACAGCCGGCTCCATAGAAAGCAATGGGCTGCCGGCGATCGCGGGATGAATTGTCGGGAAGGGCTTAAATATATAAGCCCTTCCCTGCAATTCATCCAGAAATGTGTAAAAATAAAAAATATATATATACTCACCTGGTCCCGGCAGACGGAGTTCAGCGCGGCCGGCGGCAGTCCTCCTGAACTGCTCTGAACAGCTGTGAGTAGTATTCAGCAGCCGGGGATTTAAAATCCCCGCCTGCTGAATGAGCTGCCTCTGATTGGTCACAGCCTGACCAATCAGAGGCAGTTCTCACTCACACCCATTCATGAATTCATGAATGGGTGAGTGAGTGCTGCCTCTGATTGGCTCAGGGGCAGCTCTCAGCTGAATGTAATTTTTGAGCCAATCAGAGGCAGCACTCACTCACCCATTCATGAATTCATGAATGGGTGTGAGTGAGATCTGCCTCTGATTGGTCAGGCTGTGACCAATCAGAGGCAGCTCATTCAGCAGGCGGGGATTTTAAATCCCCGGCTGCTGAATACTACTCACAGCTGTTCAGAGCAGTTCAGGAGGACTGCCGCCGGCCGCGCTGAACTCCGTCTGCCAGGACCAGTTGAGTATATATTTTTTTTTTATTTCTACACAATTCTGGATGAATTGCAGGGAAGGGCTTATATATTTAAGCCCTTCCCGACAATTCATCCCGCGATCGCCGGCAGCCCATTGCTTTCAATGGAGCTGGCTGTATTGCCAGCTCCATTGAATTCAATGGGCTAACATCGTTCTGCCGGGACAAGGTGAGTATATTTTTTTAAAATTTTTACACATTTCTGGATGAATTGCAGGGAAGGGCTTATATATTTAAGCCCTTCCCGACAATTCATACCGCGATCGCCGGCAGCCCATTGCTTTCAATGGAGCCAGCTATATTGCCGTCTCCATTGAATTCAATGGGCTAACATCGTTCTTCTCTGCCACAGCTGTTACAGCTGTGGCAGAGGAGAACGATCTTTACGCTGACAGTGTGGGGGGGGGGGGGGTCTCACTCTTGCCACTATTGTGGCTTAATAGTGGGACCTGGAAACTTGAGATGCAGCCCAACATGTAGCCCCTCGCCTGCCCTATCCGTTTCTGTGTCGTTCCCATCATGTTCTTGAATTTCCCAGGTTTTCACAAATGAAAACCTTAGCGAGCATCGGCGATATACAAAAATGCTCGAGTCACCCATTGACTTCAATGGGGTTCATTACTCGAAACGAACTCCCGAGCATCACTGAAAGTTCGACTCGAGTAACGAGCACTCGAGCATTTTGGTGCTCACTCATCTCTATTTAGCGAGCTTTCCAACCTACTTAGGGTTCTTCCTCAGGGATAAGTTACACTTAGTAGAAAAGTGCATATTTAAATATCCAGTGGATGTTTAATTGAAATTATTTGTGTGGCTACTATGCTATAATAAAATGCAGCACGCCTCTTATCAGTCCCTTTTCACACATCTGTTGGCCAGGAAGTAGTAAATAACTTGAAATGTCAGAGGTCCTTTGATGTATTTTTCCATAAAGCTTTGCATATTACTTTCTTGCTGTAGAATCTCTTAACAGAACAACTTTTAGTAACTGCACTAAGCATATATTACTAGACAGGGCACAGCAGGACAAGTCTCTGCTAATTCTCAGGGACTTCTTATATTTCTTCAACTACACAGCCGACTTTACGCTTAGATCTCATTCACTGCAGGTGGTAATGTGGTGGTTTCTATTATACCGCTAAAGCACTAGAGTGCAGCAAAAATGAACATTTTAGGCAAAATGTGTATTTTTCAGATATGATGTGCATGTGACAGATAAGTGAATATTTCAGGGAACAATTATAGATTTTATCACTCCTCTCCTGAAATGATGTGTCTGCTGACAAGTCCATATAATGTGCCAAAAATCTGAGCGAGAAGTGCTACATTTAGGGTCTTCGGTCTTCCTATCCAGATAATCTGTTTTGGGCAACAAGTTAAATCCATAAAATGCTTTATGCATCATTTTAAAATATGACAGTCTGACACTGTCCAATTAGTGCTGCCAGAGTCAGACTAAGTGGGAACGCATACCGCTGACAAGCAGAATGACAATTTACTGTATTCATACATTCTAAGGCTTAAGGTACACTACTGTATATTCAGTCCATGTGCTTTTGAGACTAAAAAAAGGACTGACTACTATAGCTCTGCGTGCTGTTTGAGTCTAATGTGCCAAATCGCATGTACGGTTTTTCACACAGACACATAGATCACATGAAAAAAATGCAGCATGCTCTATTCTGATGCAATTTGCATCTGGGACTTCAAGTCAATAGGGATGCAACACTGTCTAAAAGAAAAATTGTCTTTGTTGTCCATAACAACCAATTACAGAGAAGCTTTCATTTTTCAAGAGGTACATTAATCATTGCACTCTGAGCATGTTTGGAGTACAGTAAATATGATCTGCTATTCATCATTGCTAGAAGCATCTCTGGAACACAGGCTCTGGCTGTTCATTATTACTGGAGAACACTTCCAAAAGCAGTAACTACTGACATGTGGGGCTTTGTGAGCAGAAGGGGGCACAGAGTGAGGGGGCAACTATATCTAACTGGGGTCAGAGATCTATGCAGGAAAGGGAGGATTGCCATGCTTTCACAAGGAGTGATTGAAAGTGGAAGCAAAGCGCATTAGGCTCTTTTCTCAATGTCCGCCTTTATTGACAACAAAAAAGGAGAAGCTCAAAGATTGAGTGACTCCTGTTTACACCGATCAAGAAGTTCCTCACTAAAATGGAGCAACTCATGACTTCTCAATTAGTGCCCTGTCAGGGACCATGTGTACACAGGCCAACAGTTGCCCATAATTGCTCATTTGAGCAAATATTCAGGCGACTATTGGCCCATATAAAGATACTTTTTATCCTTATCTAACTTTTTGGTCCACCATAAATTAGCATGTCCTAGGGACTTCTGCTCTATTTCCAGCCTATCCCCAGAATTTTTTTGCTTCTGTCAAATCTATGATTTCCTCCATTCTATCATATTAGATGATGGTCTCTTTATAGCTATAAGTGCAATACCTCTGATCCTATTTATCCTGCACAGACAGTTGTACAGCATTGCAATGGATGCAGAAGCAGCACAGATGTACCTATCATAAGCCATTTATTTGATGATTATTTAGAAGCATCTATAAAGTGATAATAGAAACATAATAAGACTTACAAAAATCAGCTATTTTGGATCTAATTCTTACCAACAGGGAAGAAATGGTCAAGGAAGTAAGAGTGGCTGGAGCCATAGGAGGAATGATTATGTTATCATTGAATTACGGATAACAAGGGGAGGAAGACCTGAGAAGACTCAAACTCCAAGGTTTGATTTCAGAATGGCGCAAAGGCAGATTTCAATGAACTCAGAAAGAGGGTAGGAAGGATCTAAGTGTCAGAAAATGTACAGCCAATAATCGATTTAGGCTTGCTAGAGAGGTCAAAAGCAATAAAAAAGGATTTGGGGGGTATGTCACAAACAAAAGAAAAGTCAAAGATGCTATAGGATTTTACAGGATGAAAATGGTGAATTGGTTAAGAATGATATTAAGAAGGCTGAAGTTTTAAATTCCTATTTTGTATGTGTTTTCTCTTAGAAAGTAAATGTAACATCAGCTGATCTTCCTTGTGCTATTAAAGGAATAAAAAATGCAGGCTATTTCTAAACAAAGAGATGGTGAGGGAATGCTTGGCTAACTTAAATGAATTCAAGTCTGTAGTGTTACCATGCAGGCGGCGCAGGGTCCCGGTGTCGGCGTGCGCCGATCCGGTGTCGGCTCCAGCGTCCTGGAGCTCTGGAGTCGGGGCTCTCCCGGCGGCGTGGGGCAGCCAGTGTGCAGTGGCGTGGGCGTGTCCGCCCATTGGGTGCCGCCCGCACTCCTCCACCTTTCTTATGCAGCAGTGGGAGAGTCGGCTCCTCCCACTGTCCGCCCCTGGGCGGAGGCTTGTAGTCATAAGGCTGGCAGTGACCTGAGCTCACTGCCAGTTATTGGTTTGGTCAGCATCTAGTAGGTCCTGTCTGCAGCTATAATAAAGAGTTCTCTCACCTTCTCAGGAGCTTGCAGTGCTTGTGGTCTGTGCATGCAGAGAAAATCAACCTCCGATCCATTTAGCCATCCGGTCCTGTGGCTTGTTCAATAGCAGAAAGTATGTAGGAATCCGGACACATGAGTTGAATTTTCTTTGCTTTATTTTCTCTTAAACTTGCATAGTTAGGTACATGGTTTCACAAGAACGCGTTTCGGCGTAGTGCCTTGTTCACCTCAATGTATGTTACATAGTTTACTTATTTATAGGTTAAAAACAATTACTACTGATTCCAAATACCTGATGTGTTACCTCCTTCATTTTATTTGATTCGCTGCTGGTTCTCTTCCCACAGAGCCTGCTGCTTGAATCTTGCTGAATAATTAACCCTTGCAGATCATTGTATGTTATATACTCATTTTTCAACCCTTATAGTACAAAATAAACATTAATGCGATCATGTTATGCACTTAAACAAATCCTTTACAGAACATGCCATAATATATATCTTTATAACCTTAAACACGTTAAGGAGTTTATATTGTCTAAGGAAATCACCCTGTGAGCGTCTTAGCTCGTGGGTGGACCGATCCCTGCAGGCTTTGGTCGGGAGGGTACCCGGTTATTTGCGCGACAGCAAAATGGTTATTCAGCAATTAGAAAAATTTAAGTGGAATCCTGATTCATGTTGGATTGTATGTGATGTAGTCGATTTGTATTCGAGCATTCCACACCATGCGGCCCTGCTGGCTGTCAAACATTATTTAGATTTTCATAGTAAGTATACGGTGGCATTAAAAGAATTTATCTTGTTATCCATTGAATTTCTTCTTACACATAATTTCTTTATGTCTGACAGTAAATATTATTTACAGATATTGGGAGCACCGATGGGCTCCCGTTTCTCACCAACCATCGCAAATTTAACAATGAGTTTTTGGGAAACCAGATTCATTTTTTGTCATGATAACCCATTTAAGGACCGCATGGTGTGGTATGCTCGCTATATCGACGATATCATCATTATCTGGACTAAGAAAGCACAAGAGAATATGAATATCACTTTGAAAGAGTTTGGAGCTTACATTAACAAAAATGGTTACAATCTGAAGTTTACCAGTGAATGGAAGGAAAACACTGCATCCTTTTTGGATCTAACTATAATAGGATCCAATACAGATGGAAAAATTATTTTCAAACCATTTAGAAAAGAAACTGCAGGCAATACAATACTACATGCAGGTAGCGCACATCCACAGCATGTGATTAATGCTATACCAATAGGAGAAATGATTAGGGCTAAACGATCTTGCTCTTTAAATGAAGATTACAAAAGAACCGAAGTTGAAATAACTGATAGATTAAAAGAAAGAGGATACAAAAAAAGTCTCCTTGAAAAAACATCACGAAAAATGAAAAATAAACATAGAAATCAATTGTTAGAAGATTCACACAATAAAAAGAAAAGTGAAGACAATCCATTAGTGTTCTCCACAAGGTTCAGCGAACAATTCTATAGCATCAAAAAAATATTTGTAAAGTATTTGCCTGTACTAAACCAAGACAAAATAACTAGAGATATTTTAGGCAGAGGGGTAAGAGTAGTAGCTAAAAAAAGCAGAAATTTATACGATACTTTATCTCCCAGCTCTTTTTCCTCTAGTAAAATTAATACCAATAAAAACTGGTTAACACATAATGGATTTGTAAAATGTGGCAGTGTCAAATGCAGTACATGCAGATACGCACACAAATGCAATAGTTTCAGTGATAGCTCTGCTGAAAAACATTTCCAGATAAAAGAATACATAAATTGCAATTCTTTCAACATAATCTACATAATAATATGCACAGAATGTAAACTCATGTACGTAGGCTGCACTATACGTAAGCTATGAACACGCATGACAGAACATATTAGAAATGTAGAAAAAGGTAACAAACAGCACTCAGGAGTAGTGAAACATTTCATAGAAGTTCATGGGGGAAGTATAAAAAATTTGATATATTTTGGAATAGAAAAATTGACTAAACAAAGAAAACAAAAAGTAGATCGTTCGGAAGTACTCAAACGAGAAGGTTTCTGGATACTTACCTTGAATACCAGACAACCAGAGGGGTTGAATATCAAAACAGATTTATTATATTTGTATTGAAGCGAAGTTCTGATTGTAACAATCAATAGTACGATATACGTTATAAGATTAACAATATGTCTTAGATCAAATGGGTTCCATCATATGCAGTCCACATGTAGTTCAAACATGATAAAAAATAAGGTTATACGGGGTTAATACCTAGCCAAGAAATATTCCAGATCAAACATGCCAAGGATTCAGTTGAAAGAGATTTTGAGAATTTTCTCTATAAATAACAGATTCTTATACAATTATAGTACTTTAACATCTTAATTATCATATGATAAACTGAAGAAAGGGAAAAGGAAAAGGAAAGAATAAAAAAAATGGGGTTTTTTTAAAATTTTTTTTTTTGGTGCGTTTTTTATGCATTTTTCATGCGTTTTTACTGTGGTTGTTATTCTATACACATAAAATTTACCGTAATGGAGTGTTTTGCCTATGATACAGAATATCATGACAGTCTAAGCAAGTATAAGAAAAATATTCTGTTTTTCATGGATTTTTGATGTAGTCCTAATGCGATTATGTTATGACTACATGTCATCTAAGATTCTCATCCATGTGTCAGATATTTTTTCAATGCAACAGTGCACATTATAAGTATGTCAATCTTGCTCCAACTGATTTCCTTAGACAATATAAATTCCTTAACGTGTTTAAGGTTATAAAGATATATATTATGGCATGTTCTGTAAAGGATTTGTTTAAGTGCATAACATGATCGCATTAAAGGGGTTGTCCCGAGGCAGCAAGTGGGTCTATACACTTCTGTATGGCCATAATAATGCACTTTGTAATGTACATTGTGCATTAATTATGAGCCATACAGAAGTTATAAAAAGTTTTTTACTTACCTGCTCCGTTGCTGGCGTCCTCGTTCCCATGGAGCCGACTAATTTTCGCCCTCCGATGGCCAAATTAGCCGCGCTTGCGCAGTCCGGGTCTTCTGCTTTCTTCTATGGAGCCGCTCGTGCCAGAGAGCGGCTCCGTGTAGCTCCGCCCCGTCACGTGCCGATTCCAGCCAATCAGGAGGCTGGAATCGGCAGTGGACCGCACAGAAGAGCTGCGGTCCACGAAGGTAGAAGATCCCGGCGGCCATCTTCAGCGGTAAGTATTGAAGTCACCGGACCGCCGGGATTCAGGTAAGCGCTGTGCGGGTGGTTTTTTTAACCCCTGCATCGGGGTTGTCTCGCGCCGAACGGGGGGGGGGGTTTAAAAAAAAAAAAACCCGTTTCGGCGCGGGACATCTCCTTTAATGTTTATTTTGTACTATAAGGGTTGAAAAATGAGTATATAACATACAATGATCTGCAAGGGTTAATTATTCAGCAAGATTCAAGCAGCAGGCTCTGTGGGAAGAGAACCAGCAGCGAATCAAATAAAATGAAGGAGGTAACACATCAGGTATTTGGAATCAGTAGTAATTGTTTTTAACTAGAGATGAGCGAACGTACTCGTCCGAGCTTGATACTCGTTCGAGTATTAGCGTGTTCGAGATGCTCGTTACTCGTAACGAGCACCACGCAATGTTCGGGTTACTTTCACTTTCATCTCTGAGACGTTAGCGCGCTTTTCTGGCCAATTGAAAGACAGGGAAGGCATTACAACTTCCCCCTGCGACGTTCAAGCCCTATACCACCCCCCTGCAGTGAGTGGCTGGCGAGATCAGGTGTCACCCGAGTATAAAAATCGGCCCCTCCCGCGGCTCGCCGCAGATGCGTTGTGACATAGCTGAGGGAAAGTGCTATCGTGTTGGAGCTGCTGTAGGGAGAGTGTTAGGAGTTATTGTAGGCTTCAAGAACCCCAACGGTCCTTCTTAGGGCCACATCTAACCATGTGCAGTAGTGTGGAGGCTGCTTTTTGCAGTGTTGCACTTTTTTTTTTTTTTTTGGTATATCGGCCGTGCAGAGCATTGCGCCCTGCAGTAATACTCCAGGGACAGAATTGTGGAGGCAGGGACAGAAGACATATATTATTGATTGAATATACGCAGTGGGCCTTTTGTAAAAAATATTGGGCAAAAAATCTATTTGGCCTGCCTGTCACTGTGTTCAGTGTTCTGGGTCTCTGCTGGGTGTAGTAGTTCTACAACAAAATCATACGAAGCCAGCTAAGTGTTACAGCAGGCTTGCGCCAAATTATTTCCTGGCTCTGAAATCACCGCTCTGTTGCAGTTAATAACAGTGCAACACTCTGCAGTTCTATGACACACTCCAGGGACAGAATTGTGGAGGCAGGGACAGAAGACATATATTATTGATTGAATATACGCAGTGGGCCTTTTGTAAAAAATATTGGGCAAAAAATCTATTTGGCCTGCCTGTCACTGTGCTCAGTGTTCTGGGTCTCTGCTGGGTGTAGTAGTTCTACAACAAAATCATACGCAGCCAGCTAAGTGTTACAGCAGGCTTGCGCCAAATTATCTCCTGGCTCTGAAATCACCGCTCTGTTGCAGTTAATAACAGTGCAACACTCTGCAGTTCTGTGACACACTCCAGGGACAGAATTGTGGAGGCAGGGACAGAAGACATATATTATTGATTGAATATACGCAGTGGGCTTTTTCTAAAAAATATTGGGCAAAAAATCTATTTGGCCTGCCTGTCACTGTGCTCAGTGTTCTGGGTCCGTGTGTGCTGGGTGTAGTAGTTTTACAAAATCATACGCAGCCAGCTAAGTGTTACAGCAGGCTTGTGCCAAATTATTTCCTGGCGTTCCGTAAACGAAGTCAGCCTCCAACCACAGGCCAATAAGCGGCACATTTAATTACAGCGTTCTGTTTCTGCACTACTGGTAATACACCATGCTGAGGGGTAGGGGTAGGCCTATAGGACGTGGACGCGGGCGAGGACGCGGAGGCCCAAGTCAGGGTGTGGGCACAGGCCGAGCCAGTGCGGTGGCCAGGGGTAGAGGCAGGGCCAGACCGAATAATCCACCAACTGGTTCCCAAAGCGCCCCCTCGCGCCATGCCACCCTGCAGAGGTCAAGGTGCTCTACGGTGTGGCAGTTTTTCACAGAGACGCCTGACGACCGACGAACAGTGGTGTGCAACCTTTGTCGCGCCAAGATCAGCTGGGGAGGCACCACCACCAGCATGCGCAGGCATATGATGGCCAAGCACCCCACAAGGTGGGACGATGCCCGTTCACCGCCTCCGGTTTGCACCACTGCCTCTCCCCCTGTGCCCCAACCTGCCACTGAGATCCAACACCCCTCTGAGGACACAGGCAGTACCGTCTCCTGGCCTGCACCCACACCCTCACCTCTGCTGTCCTCGGTCCCATCCAGCAATCTCTCTCAGCGCAGCGTCCAGCCATCGCTAGCGCCACTGTTTGAGCGCAAGCGCAAGTACGACGCCACGCACCCGCACGCTCAAGCGTTAAACGTGCACATTGCAAAATTGATCAGCCTAGAGATGCTGCCGTATAGGCTTGTGGAAACGGAGGCTTTCAAAAGCATGATGGCGGCGGCGGCCCCGCGCTACTCGGTTCCCAGTCGCCACTACTTTTCCCGATGTGCCGTCCCAGGCCTGCACGACCACGTCTCCCGCAACATTGTACGCGCCCTCACCAACGCGGTTACTGCCAAGGTCCACTTAACAACAGACACGTGGACAAGCACAGGCGGGCAGGGCCACTATATCTCCCTGACGGCACATTGGGTGAATTTAGTGGAGGCTGGGACAGAGTCAGAGCCTGGGAACGCTCACGTCCTACCCACCCCCAGAATTGCGTGCCCCAGCTCGGTGGTGGTATCTGCGGGGGTGTATGCTTGCTCCACTAAACCACCCTCCTCCTCCTCCTATGCAACCTCTGTCTCGCAATCAAGATGTGTCAGCAGCAGCACGTCGCCAGCAGTCGGTGTCGCGCGGCGTGGCAGCACAGCGGTGGGCAAGCGTCAGCAGGCCGTGCTGAAACTACTCAGCTTAGGAGAGAAGAGGCACACGGCCCACGAACTGCTGCAGGGTCTGACAGAGCAGACCGACCGCTGGCTTGCGCCGCTGAGCCTCCAACCGGGCATGGTCATGTGTGACAACGGCCGTAACCTGGTGGCGGCTCTGCAGCTCGGCAGCCTCACGCACGTGCCATGCCTAGCCCATGTCTTTAATTTGGTGGTTCAGCGCTTTCTGAAAAGCTACCCACACTTGTCATACCTGCTCGGAAAGGTGCGCCAGCTCTGCGCACATTTCCGCAAGTCCCACACGCACGCTGCCACCCTGCGGACACTGCAACATCGGTTTAATCTGCCAGTGCACCGACTGCTGTGCGACGTGCCCACACAGTGGAACTCTACGCTCCACATGTTGGCCAGACTCTATGAGCAGCGTAGAGCTATAGTGGAATACCAACTCCAATATGGGCGGCGCTGTGGGAGTCAGCCTCCTCAATTCTTTACAGAAGAGTGGGCCTGGTTGGCAGCCATCTGCCAGGTCCTTGGAAACCTTGAGGAGTCTACCCAGATGGTGAGCGGGGATGCTGCAATCATTAGCGTCACCATTCCTCTGCTATGCCTCTTGAGAAGTTCCCTGCAAAGCATAAAGGCAGACGCTTTGGAATCAGAAACGGAGGCGGGGGAAGACAGTATGTCACTGGATAGTCAGAGCAACCTCATGTCTATATCTCAGCGCGTTGAGGAGGAGGGGGAGGAGCATAAGGAGGAGGGGGAAGAGACAGCTTGGCCCACTGCTGAGGGTACAGATGCAGCTTGCCTGTCATCCTTTCAGCGTGTATGGCCAGAGGAGGAGGAGGAGGAGGATCCTGAAAGTGATCTTCCTAGTGAGGACAGCCATGTGTTGCGTACAGGTACCCCGGCACACATAGCTGACTTCATGTTAGGATACCTTGCTTGTGACCCTCGCGTTACACGCATTCTGGCCACTACGGATTACTGGGTGTACACACTGCTCGACCCACGGTATAAGGAGAGCCTTTCCACTCTCATTCCCGAAGAGGAAAGGGGTTCGAGAATGATGCTATACCACAGGGCGCTGGTGGACAAACTGATGGTAAACTTCCCATCCGACAGCGCTAGTGGCCGAAGGCGCATTTCCGCGGCCCAGGTAGCAGGGGAGGCGCAGAGATCAGGCAGCATGTACAGCACAGGCAGGGGAACACTCTCTAAGGCCTTTGACAGCTTTATGGCTCCCCAGCAAGACTGTGTCACCGGTCCCCAGTCAAGGCTGAGATGGCGGGAGCACTGTAAAAGGATGGTAAGGGAGTACGTAGCCGATCGCACGACCGTCCTCGGTGACGCCTCTGCCCCCTACAACTACTGGGTGTTGAAGCTGGACACGTGGCCTGAAATCGCGCTGTATGCCCTTGAGGTGCTTGCTTGTCCTGCGGCTAGCGTCTTGTCAGAGAGGGTGTTTAGTGTGGCTGGGGGAATCATCACGGATAAGCGTACCCACCTGTCAACCGACAGTGCCAACAGGCTTACACTCATCAAGATGAACAAAGCCTGGATTTCCCCAGACTTCTCTTCTCCACCAGCGGACAGCAGCGGTACCTAAACAATACGTAGGCTGCACGCGCGGATGGAAGCATCGTTCTCTATCACCATCCAAAACGGGGACCTTTTTGCTTCATCAATCTGTGTATAATATTCATCCTCCTCCTCCTGCTCCTCCTCCTGAAACCTGACGTAATCACGCCGAACGTGTAATTTTTCTTAGGCCCACAAGGCTCAGTCATATAATTTTTCTAAACAATTTTTATACATTTCAATGCTCATTAAAGCGTTGAAACTTTCACCTCAACCAATTTTTATTTTAACTGGGCTGCCTCCAGGCCTAGTTACCAATTAAGCCACATTAACCAAAGCGATTAATGGGTTTCACCTGCCCTCTTGGTTGGGCATGGGCAATTTTTCTCAGGTACATTAGTACTGTTGGTACACCAATTTTTGTGGGCCCTCGCCTACAGTGTAATCCAATTAATTTTTTGCCCACCTGCATTACAGCTGACGTAACATCAGCTGTGATGGGCAATGCAATGGGATATTTTTATGTACCGCCGGTGGGTTCCAGGGAGCCACCCATGCTGTGGGTGCACAGGGAGTTGTAAATGCATCTGTTTCCACTTCTAAAGAACCCCAGTCTGACTGGGGCATGCAGTGTGGGCCGAAGCCCACCTGCATTAAACATGACATTATTACCTCAGCTGTGATGGGCAATACAATGGGATATATTTATGTACCACCGGTGGCTTCCTGGCACCCACCCATGCTGTCGGTCCACAGGGAGTTGTAAATGCATCTGTGTTCACTTCTAAAGAACCCCAGTCTGACTGGGGCATGCAGTGTGGGCCGAAGCCCACCTGCATTTCATCTGACGTTATCTCTGCTGTCCAGGGCACTGCAATGGGATACATTAATGTACAGCCGGTGGGTTCCAGGGAGCCACCCATGCTGTGGGTGCACACGGAATTCCCATTGCGGAGTTGTACCTGCCTGTGACTATTTATAAAAAAACGTGGTCTGACTGGGGCATGCAGACACCTTGACAGAATGAATAGTGTGTGGCACATAGGTTCCCCATTGCTATGCCCACGTGTGCAGCTCCTGATGGCGGTGGCACAGGATTATATTTCTCATTGCTTCTGTATAGCATTGTGGGCTATCGCCCCGCCCCTTTTAAAGACGGTCGCTGCCTAGCCGTGCCAACCCTCTGCAGTGTGTGCCTGCGGTTCCTCCTCATGGCAGACACACTTATAAATAGACATGAGGGTGGTGTGGCATGAGGGCAGCTGAAGGCTGGGCAGGGACAGTTTGGTGTGCGCTGTGGACACTGGGTCGTGGGGGGGGTGGGGTGGTTGGTCAGCATGTAACCCAGGAGAAGTGGCAGCGGATTGTCATGCAGGCAGTGATTGTGCTTTGTTGGAGGTAGTGTGGTGCTTAGCTAAGGTATCCATTGCTAATGAGGGCTTTTCAGAAGTAAAAGTTGTTGGGGGGGCCCACTCTTGCCGCTATTGTGGCTTAATAGTGGGACCTGTGAACTTGAGATGCAGCCCAACATGTTGCCCCTCGCCTGCCCTATCCGTTGCTGTGTCGTTCCGATCACTTTCTTGAATTGCCCAGATTTTCACAAATGGAAACCTTAGCGAGCATCGGCGATATACAAAAATGCTCGAGTCGCCCATTGACTTCAATGGGGTTCGTTACTCGAAACGAACCCTCGAGCATTGCGAAAATTTCGTCCCGAGTAACGAGCACCCGAGCATTTTGGTGCTCGCTCATCTCTATTTTTAACCTATAAATAAGTAAACTATGTAACATACATTGAGGTGAACAAGGCACTACGCCAAAACGCGTTCTTGTGAAACCATGTACCTAACTATGCAAGTTTAAGAGAAAATAAAGCAAAGAAAATTCAACTCATGTGTCCGGATTCCTACATACTTTCTGCTGTCTGCAGCTAGCCTCAGTTCAGCCTCTAGTTTGCCTGTCTGCTTTCATCTCCAGCTTTGCTTTGCTCTGTATGTTCTGTTGGTCATTTCCATCTGCCTTCTCTGTCGGCACTCTGTCCCCCCATTTAGTTAGTCACATCTTGTCAGTCGCCAGGTCCCTAGCCAGTGCAGGGACCGCCGTCCAGTTGTCCGCCTGGGGTTAGCCAGGGCCGAGGCAAGTAGGCAGGGACAGTGGGGTGCGGGAAGTTCAGGGCACCCCACCTGGCGCTCTGGGGATCAGAGTGCCGTAACATAATAACTGGCCCTTTAAACCATTTTCATGGAGGTGATCAGCGCCCTTGCGAACCAGCTGCAAGCCCTGGTGCCGGTGGTCCAGGATTTATCTGCCCGTATGGCAGCCCAGGAGCAGCGGGGGTCGTCGCAGGGCCTGGATGCCTCAACCAGCCCAGAACCTAAGTGCCCTCTTCCTGAGGTGTTCTCTGGGGAGAGGAACAAATTTTTTGTTTTCCAACAGGCGCGTCGCTTATTTTTTCGGATGCGCCCCCGTTCTTCCAGATCGGAAGCCCAGAGGGTCGGGCTTATAATGTTCCTGCTGCGGGGCTCTGCCCAGACCTGGGCTTTTTCCATCCCCGAGGGTTCCCCCTGCCTGCAGTCCGTGGACTCCTTTTTCCAGGAACTCGTAGGTATCTTTGACGAACCGGACCGAGCGGGGTTGGCGGTTTTGCGGCTGTTGGCGCTGCATCAGGGGTCATTTTGTGCGGAGGATTATTGCTCCAATTTCAGACTCTATGCAGGGGATACAGCATAGAACGATAGCGCTCTGAAAGACGTTTTTCTGCAGGGTCTCTCGGACGCAGTTAAAGACCTGTTAATTTCCCACCCCGTTCCCGGGTCTTTAAGGGAGGCTATGGAGCTAGCGGTGAAGGCAGATATGAGGCTCAGGGCTAGGAAGCAAGACAGGCAGGCCCGTATAGTCAGGGAGGTCGTTTGCCCTGGTCCATCTCCTTCGTTACCCGTCTCTGTTCCCGAGCCGATCGAGGTGGATCCGCTGGACCCCAAAGAGCGACGCCGGATCCGATTGTTGCATCGTCTCTGCCTCTACTGCGGGAAAGCTGGACATCGGGTCATAACCTGCCCACTGAGGTCTCAACGCTCGCAGCCGGAACGGGGCGGAAAACTCCGAGTCCTAGGCGATTGTAGGGAAGATCGCCTAGGACTTCAGGTACTTCCTAAGCTTTTGGTAGCGTGTCAGGTCAGATTCCGGGATTTTTCTTGATCAGGACAGGCATTTATTGATTCCGGAGCCGCCGCTAACTTTATAAGCCTGTGTTTTGTCCGATCCCTGATGGCTGAATTTGTGGCGCTGAAGACGCCAATTCATTTTACAAGTATTGATGCTACCCCTCTCTCTACAGGCCTGGTATGGTGGAGGACCCCAAGATTAAGGTTCACGGTGGGGATCCTCCACTCGGAAGAACTGTCTTTCCTGGTTATGGAAAAAATGTCGGTTGATGTGGTGCTTGGTATGCCCTGGTTGGCACTGCACAATCCCCAATTTGATTGGTCCACCCGGGAATTGACTCATTGGGGATCATACTGTCATAATCACCTGTCTACCATAGCTGTGTGCTCCGCAGATACCGTGCTCATTCCGGAGTATTTGTTAGACTTTCAGGATGTATTCTCCAAAAAACTGTCTAAGGCTCTGCCCCCTCATAGGGAGTGGGACTGTGGTATTGATCTGATTCCCGACAGTCCCATCCCTAAGGGAGCCATTTTCAATTTGTCAGGCCGTGAGCATGAGGCCATCAAGTCCTATGTCTCGGAGGCTCTGGCCAACCGACATATCCGGCCGTCCAGGTCCCCTGCCGGGGCAGGTCTCTTCTTTGTAGAGAAGAAGGACGGGACACTAAGGCCTTGTGTGGATTATCGGGCCTTGAATAAAATCACAGTAAAGAACCAGTGCTCCTTGCCCCTCATTCCTGACTTGTTGAATCAGGTGGTAGGGGCCCACTGGTTCTCCAAACTGGACTTGCGGGGGGCTTACAATTTAATTCGCATTAGAGAGGGAGACGAATGGAAGACGGCGTTCAACACCCCGTTAGGACATTTTGAATGTCTGGTCATGCCTTTCGGACTCTGTAACGCCCCCGCTGTTACAGGGTCTTATGAACGCGGTCTTTCATGACTTCCTGGGGGTATTTCTGGTCAAGTTAGAGAAATGCACATTTGGTTCTAAACAAGTATCTTTCCTTGGTTATGTAATTTCACCCACAGAGATTCAGATGGAGTCTGATAAAGTAGCAGCAATCTCCCAATAGGTCAGACTGGACAACCTCAAGGCTCTCCAGCGGTTCTTAGGTTTTGCAAATTTTTACCGCAAATTCATTAGGAATTACTCGGTTATTGCTCAACCCCTGACCGACCTGAACAAGAAGGGGGCCGACTTGGTAAAATGGTCACCTGCAGCCCTTGAGGCCTTTAGTCATCTAAAGAGGGCATTTACGACTGCCCCGCTGCTAATACAGCCAGACGCACGACTACCCTTTTTCATTGAGGTAGATGCGTCTGAAGTGGGGACAGGAGCAGTATTGTCGCAGGAAGTCAGTGGGAGTTCTTGCCTGTTCTTCGCCAGGTTTAATTTTGTCGTAACATATATCCCAGGAGAGAAGAACGTGAAGGCGGACGCCCTGCCACGGAGTTTCGGGGTGCCGGATAGTGAGACTATGACCCCCGAGAATATCTTAGCCCCTGGCGTGGTGGTGGCAGCTGTAGAGTCTAACTTCGTCCCTCAACTACAGGATACTCAGCAGGACGCTCCTTCGGGGGTGCCGGAGGGCAGATGGTTTGTGCCAGAGACCCTACGTCCTAGAGTCATGAATGAATCTTACTCGTCGGTTCTCGCAGGGAATCCAGGGTTTCAGGGGACCCTGGATCTTTGTTCCAGACACTTCTGGTGGCCAGGTATGTCTCAGGAGATCCGCAACTTTGTTAGGGGATGCTTGGTCTGTGCTCGCAATAAGAGTCAGCGGCGTCCTCCGGAGGGCCCTCTGAGACCGCTACCAGTTCCTTCCAGTCCATGGTCGCACTTATCGGTAGATTTCATCACTGATCTACCAGAATCCCAGAAGTGCACCACTATCTTAGTGGTGGTCGACCAGTTCTCTAAGATGGCACATTTTGTGGCGTTAAAGAAGCTACCTTCGGCAAAAGAATTTGCCATGATTTTTGTAAAAGAAATAATTCACCTACATGGGGTTCCCCAAAATATTGTATCTGATTGCGGGGTTCAGTTTGTGTCGCAGTTTTGGCGTGCCTTCTGCAGAAACCTGAGAACGTCGCTTTCCTTCTCTTCAGCATTCCACCCGCAAACTAATGGTCAGACTGAGCGGAAGAACCAAGATTTAGTGCAATATTTAAGGTTGTTTGCTAGCGAAAAGGCTCATCAGTGGGCAGAGTTCCTGCCATTGGCAGAGTTTGCACTACACAACCGCCCTTGTTCTTCCACTGGGGTATCTCCATTTTTTTGTGTATACGGTCAGCATCCTCGCTTCCTTACAGCAATCCCTACTCCTTCAGTCTGTCCTGCAGCTGATGTCGCCACAGATACGCTTCGGGGAGTATGGAAAGAGGTACAGAAAAACTTGGAAGCAGCGGGGACTCGTATGCAGTTGCGTAGTGAGAAGAGTCTGTCTGTATCTGAACCTTACAGGGTGGGACAGAACGTATACCTGTCTTCTAAAAATCTCAAGTTAAGGGTCCCATCCCTGAAGCTGGCACCACGTTACATGGGTCCGTTTGTCATCACGTGTGTGGTGAACCCGCACACCTATGAACTAGGTTTGCCAGCTACATGGAGGGTTCACAAGGTGTTCCATAAGTCGTTATTGAAACTTTTTGTCCCTTCGGTGTTGAGGGGTCTGCAAATCATGTCTAATGAGGAACAGTTAAAGGATCTGGGAATGTTTAGCTTGCAAAAAAGAAGGCTGAGAGGAGACTTAAAGGGGTTGTCCCACGCCGAAACGGGTTTTTTTTTTTTCAATAGCCCCCCCGTTCGGCGCGAGACAAACCCGATGCATGTGTTGAAAAAAAAAAATCGGATAGTACTTACCCGAATCCCCGCGCTCCAGTGACTTCTTACTTACCTTGCGAAGATGGCCGCCGGGATCTTCACCCTCGGTGGACCGCAGGTCTTCTGTGCGGTCCATTGCCGATTCCAGCCTCCTGATTGGCTGGAATCGGCACACGTGATGGAGCGGAGCTACGAGGAGCAGCTCTCCAGCACGAGCAGCCCCATTCAACACGGAGAAGACCGGACTGCGCAAGCGCGTCTAATTGGGCGATTAGACGCTGAAAATTAGACGGCACCATGGAGACGAGGACGCTAGCAACGGAACAGGTAAGTGAATAACTTCTGTATGGCTCATAATTAATGCACGATGTACATTACAAAGTGCATTAATATGGCCATACAGAAGTGCTGAACCCCAACTTTGTTTCGTGGGACAACCCCTATAATAGCTGTCTACAAATATCTGAAGGGCTGTCACAGTGTAGAGGGATCAGCCCTATTCTCGTTTGTACAAGGAAAGACTGGAAGGAATGGGATGAAACTGAAAGGGAGGAGAAACAGATTAGATATTAGAAAAAGCTTTCTGAGGCTACATTTATATGGGAGTAATCCAAGAGTGTAATGATGAATATATCTAAAAGCATAAACTGAAATGAATTGGTTGCTATGAACACTAAAGATATTATTTAATTTAGACAGTTTTCATAAATGTCATGTCCAATCCAGATGAGATGATGAAAATCAACCTATATTTAGCATTTTGCAATTGTTTGTTATGTCCTGCTCTCCACTTTTGATGCTTTTAGTAGATCAGAAATAAGTGATGTCATGCTACAATTTACCAAGCGGGTTAGACCAGCTATACACAGGTGGGTTGGATTCCGCATGCAGAACCCCGCAGCGGAATCCGACCCTGTGCCCAGCCGGCATCCTCGCGTACCTGCCATGCTATCTTCTCTGTACTGCGGATGGTCTGCACGGTTCGCCGTCGGACATGCACAGTACAGATTTTTTTTTTTTAAACACTTGCTTTTCCCACCTATTGATGACTCGGAATCCGTGACCTTTCTGGAGGGTCATGGTGGAAGGGCTGCAGATTGGACGGCTTCTATTGACTTTAATGGAAGCCATCCGCGTGAAATCCACGCAAAAATAGAACATGCTGGATTTTTCCTTCGCAATTGAAGTCAATGGGAGCTGTCTGATCAACGGCCCTTCTGCAGTGACAATCAATCGGCAATGTCGCGGGAAAAACAGTATTTTAAAAAAGAAAATCTGTACTGCGTATGTCCAACAGCTTGCCATGCGGACTATCGGTAGTACAGAAGAAAAAGAAACTAACCAGGTACGTGCGGATACTGCTGCTAGGAAAGCCAGATTTCTGCTGATGAATTCTGCATGCGGAATCCAGTTCCTCAGTGTGCATGGGGCGTTGATTGACCCAGACTCCCCAAAAATGTTATAAATATTATTTTCTTCAATTTAATGACAACCACATGGCTAGTTGACAGTCACATGACATCAATCCTTGGCTAGCTCTGTATGTATTTCTGCTGATGACCCAGGCTATTAACCCTTTAAATGCTGCTGTCAATTCTGACAGCGGCATTTAAAGCCCCAGAACATCCCGTACGGCCCCCCCACGGTAAGATCGGGGGAGCCGTGCAGGTGTCATGGCTGCCAGGGGCCTTCTGAAAGGCCTCAGGGCTGCCTTGATAGGCTGCCTGTTAGAATGCATTATGACGTTATGCTATAGCCTTACGTCATACTGCAGGAGCGATCAAAGTATTGCATACTGTAGTCCCCCAGGGGGACTTAAAAGTAAAGTAAAAAAAAGAGCAATGAAGTTTTTTTAATTGTAAAAAAAAAGTAATAAAAGTTTAAATCACCTTCCTTTTGCCATATCTATAATTAAAAAGTCTAAATAATAAAATAAAAACACATATTTGGTATCGCTGCATCCGTAAATGTCAGAGCTATCAAAGTAGTGCATTAATTACCTTGCATGGTGAACGTCGTCTGAAAAAAAAAAAAAAGAACGCCAGAAATGCACTTTCAGTCACCCTGTCTCCCAGAAAAAACGCAATAAAAAGCGATCAAAAAGTCGTTCGTATACCAAATTGGTACAAACTTAAACTACAGGATGTGAGCTATTGCTCAACTATGTCAGCGGAAAAATTAAAAATTTATTGCGCGCACAAGATTATTGCAGAAAATAATTTTAAAAAATTAAATGTCTTTGAAAAAAAAAAGTAGTATAGTTAAAAAAAAACCTATACAAGTTTGGTATCGTAGTAATCGTACTGACCCATAGAATAAAGTTATCATGTTGCTTTTGTTGCAGTTTGTGCACCGTAAAAACAAGACGCACTGAAAAATGGCGGAATGTTGTTTTTTTTTTTCATTTTACTCCACTTAGAATTTTTAAAAACTTTTTCAGTACAATATACGGTACATTAAATAGCACCATTGAATAATACAACTTGTACCGCAAAAAAAACAAGCCCTCATACAGCGACGTTGATGGATAAATAAAGGAGTTATGATTTTTTTAAGGGGGAGGATAAAACGATAACGGGAAAAAAAAGGGCCCGTCATGAAGGGGTTAATATGATTGCAGTAATGTAATGTGAAGTGCCAGTTGGGTCTTGATAGATTGATTACAGTAAGTAGCATGCAGGGATTTTTCTTTTAGTTTATTATAGATTTACTCCGGGAAGATGTGCTCCCTTATGTTGGCTCTCAGCACATCTATTCAGACGCATTTGCTTTGAAATGCATTGAAGCTCTCCCCTTATCTATAAATCTTAGAAAACCAAGAACAAGGTCTGCTCTTTTAGATTTGAAAAAAGTATTAAATAGCAGCAGCAGATAATAATATCCCCGAAACTACCAATGAATGAAATATAGAACTTATCAAATATCATTGTAAACTATAGGACCTTTCGCCTAAGAAAACTGCATTTTACATCTATCATGACTTTCCTTAGCCTTCGAGATAGAAATAATCCACAAGAAGAACTCAGAAGTAACATCAACATATTTTATTTTGTAGCCATTATAAAAAATGTGCAGCAGCAAAGAACCTTTTCTGAGAAGAACATGTTGATATTTTCATTATAGACGGCACTTCTGTTCTACAGGTCTTGTTCCTAAAACTTTTTCTTTATTTTCTGGACATTAAACCTGATGGAAAACCATGTTCCTAAAATACAGACAATTATTGTAAAAAATATAACATTTCAAAGAATTTTCCATACTCGAAAGTCTGGCAGTTTAATAAATCTTGGAATTATTTGTGGCATTCCAATATACCACTTAGGAGAATTATAGTCAGCAGGCAAGAGCGATCTGCATCTAGAAAAGGACAAACATCAGGAAGTCCGATATTCTGCTTTAGCCAACAGTAAATAATAGACCTTTAGGACTCCGTTATGCCAGTTTTAGACAAGCGTATTGTAACAAGTCCATAATATGTATCTGTATTTCGGATGTGTTATAGATGACATTACAACAGTATGTCATCAGTATTTCTACACAATTTGTTCAGTGATTGCCTCTATGTATTTAATTTTCTAATGGACAAATACTGCTACAACCCAATAGAAGAGAATAGCAATACAGAGGCAAAAACGCAAAAAATAGGTCATGCTGCGTTTTTTATTTTTAACTATTGTGTAAAATATGTCATTTCAATACATTACATAGATTTACATTAGCTCCATATTACAGTCCGCAAAACACAGACCAAATTCGGAGCTATTATACGCTCGTTTTAAAGCAGCCTTAGTCACATGGGTGTATTTGCATGCAAAATACACAGTAACTAGAACTCACTGATTTCAATGGGTTATTTCACAAACACGTAATTCCATCGCATAAAAAAAATGCAATATGTTCTATTTTTCTGTGCATTTGCACAAAAACAGGCCACAAATGCACTCGCAAATATGCATTCGGTCGTGTGAATTCGGCCTTACGCACAATTTTTTTCAGCGTTTCCAATCACTTGGAAATACCATCAACAATTTCTCAAACAGGGAATATGGAGATGGGTTCTCTAAACTAGGTAAACCTATTAATAGAGATGAGCGAGCACCAAAATGCTCGGGTGCTCGTTACTCGGGACGACATTATCGCGATGCTCGAGGGTTCGTTTCGAGTAACGAACCCCATTGAAGTCAATGGGCGACTCGAGCATTTTTGTATATCGCCGATGCTCGCTAAGGTTTCCATTTGTGAAAATCTGGGCAATTCAAGAAAGTGATGGGAACGACACAGCAACGGACAGGGCAGGCGAGGGGCTACATGTTGGGCTGCACCTCAAGTTCCCAGGTCCCACTATTAAGTCACAATGGCGGCAAGAGTGGGCCCCCCCTCCCAACAACTTTTACTTCTGAAAAGCCCTCATTAGCAATGCATACCTTAGCTAAGCACCACACTACCTCCAACAAAGCACAATCACTGCCTGCATGACACTCCGCTGCCACTTCTCCTGGGTTACATGCTGCCCAAACGCCCCCCGCACGACCCAGTGTCCACAGCACACACCAAACTGTCCCTGCGCAGCCTTCAGCTGCACTCATGCAACTCCACCCTCATGTCTATTTATAAGTGTGTCTGCCATGAGGAGGAACCGCAGGCACACGCTGCAGAGGGTTGGCACGGCTAGGCAGTGACCCTCTTTAAAAGGGGCGGGGCGATAGCAAACAATGCTGTACAGAAGCAATGAGAAATATAATCCTGTGCCACCGCCATCAGGAGCTGCACACGTGGGCATAGCAATGGGGAACCTATGTGCCACACACTATTCATTCTGTCAAGGTGTCTGCATGCCCCAGTCAGACCGCGGTTTTTTATAAATAGTCACAGGCAGGTACAACTCCGCAATGGGAATTCCGTGTGCACCCACAGCATGGGTGGCTCCCTGGAACCCACCGGCGGTACATAAATGTATCCCATTGCATTGCCCATCACAGCTGAGGTAATGTCATGTTAAATGCAGGTGGGCTTCGGCCCACACTGCATGCCCCAGTCAGACTGGGGTTCTTTAGAAGTGGACACATGCAGTTACAACTCCGTGTGGACCGACAGCATGGGTGGGTGCCAGGAAGCCACCGGCGGTACATAAATATATCCCATTGCATTGCCCATCACAGCTGAGGTAATGTCATGTTTAATGCAGGTGGGCTTCGGCCCACACGGCATGCCCCAGTCAGACTGGGGGTCTTTAGAAGTGGAGACATGCAGTTACAACTCCGTGTGGACCCACAGCATGGGTGGCTCCCTGGAACCCACCGGCGGTACATAAATATATACCATTGCAGTGCCCAGCACAGCTGATGTAACGTCAGTTTTAATGCAGGTGGGCGAAAAATTAATTGGATTACACTGTAGGCGAGGGCCCCAAAAAATTGGTGTACCAACAGTACTAATGTACGTCAGAAAAATTGCCCATGCCCAACCAAGAGGGCAGGTGAAACCCATTAATCGCTTTGGTTAATGTGGCTTCATTTGTAACTAAGCCTGGAGGCAGCCCAGTTAAAATAAAAATTGGTTTAGGTGAAAGTTTCAACGCTTTAATGAGCATTGAAACGTACAAAAATTGTTTACAAAAATTATATGACTGAGCCTTGTGGGCCTAAGAAAAATTGCCCGTTCGGCGTGATTACGTCAGGTTTCAGGAGGAGGAGCAGGAGGAGGAGGATGACTATTATACACAGATTGATGAAGCTAAAAGGTCCACGTTTTTGATGGTGATAGAGAACAATGCTTCCATCCGCGCGTGCAGCCTACGTATTGTTTAGGTATCGCTGCTGTCCGCTGGTGGAGAAGAGAAGTCTGGGGAAATCCAGGCTTTGTTCATCTTGATGAGTGTAAGCCTGTCGGCACTGTCGGTTGACAGGCGGGTACGCTTATCTGTGATGATTCCCCCAGCCGCACTAAACACCCTCTCTGACAAGACGATAGCAGCAGGACAAGAAAGCACCTCCAGGGCATACAGCGCGAGTTCAAGCACGTGTCCAGCTTCGACACCCAGTAGTTGTAGGGGGCAGAGGCGTCACGGAGGACGGTCGTGCGATCGGCTACGTACTCCCTCACCATCCTTTTACAGTGCTCCCGCCGACTCAGCCTTGACTGGGGAGCGGTGACACAGTCTTGCTGGGGAGCCATAAAGCTGTCAAAGGCCTTAGAGAGTGTTCCCCTGCCTGTGCTGTACATGCTGCCTGATCTCTGCGCCTCCCCTGCTACCTGGCCCTCGGAACTGCGCCTTCGGCCACTAGCGCTGTCGGATGGGAATTTTACCATCAGTTTGTCCGCCAGGGTCCTGTGGTATAGCATCACTCTCAAACCCCTTTCCTCTTCGGGTATGAGAGTGGAAAGGTTCTCCTTATACCGTGGGTCGAGCAGTGTGTACACCCAGTAATCCGTAGTGGCCAGAATGCGTGTAACGCGAGGGTCACGAGAAAGGAATCCTAACATGAAGTCAGCCACGTGTGCCAGGGTACCTGTACGCAACACATGGCTGTCCGCACTAGGAAGATCACTTTCAGGATCCTCCTCCTCCTCCTCAGGCCATACACGCTGAAAGGATGACAGGCAAGCAGCATGGGTACCCTCAGCATTGGGCCAAGCTGTCTCTTCCCCCTCCTCCTCATCCTTCTCATGCTCCTCCTCCTCCTCCTCAACGCGCTGAGATATAGACAGGAGGGTGCTCTGACTATCCAGCGACATACTGTCTTCCCCTGCCTCTGTTTTCGAGCGCAAAGCGTCTGCCTTTATGCTTTGCAGGGAACTTCTCAAGAGGCATAGCAGAGGAATGGTGACGCTAATGATTGCAGCATCGCCGCTCACCATCTAGGTAGACTCCTCAAAGTTTCCAAGGACCTGGCAGATGTCTGCCAACCAGTCCCACTCTTCTGTAAAGAATTGAGGAGGCTGACTCCCACTGCGCCGCCCATGTTGGAGTTGGTATTCCACTATAGCTCTACGCTGCTCATAGAGCCTGGCCAACATGTGGAGCGTAGAGTTCCACCGTGTGGGCACGTCGCACAGCAGTCGGTGCACTGGCAGATGAAACCGATGTTGCAGGGTGCGCAGGGTGGCAGCGTCCGTGTGGGACTTGCGGAAATGTGCGCAGAGCCGGCGCACCTTTCCGAGCAGGTCTGACAAGCGTGGGTAGCTTTTCAGAAAACGCTGAACCACCAAATTAAAGATGTGGGCCAGGCATGGCACGTGCGTGAGGCTGCCGAGCTGCAGAGCCGCCACCAGGGTACGGCCGTTGTCACACACGACCATGCCCGGTTGGAGGCTCAGCGGCGCAAGCCAGCGGTCGGTCTGCTCTGTCAGACCCTGCAGCAGTTCGTGGGCCGTGTGCCTCTTCTCTCCTAAGCTGAGTAGTTTCAGCACGGCCTGCTGACGCTTGCCCACCGCTGTGCTGCCACGCCGCGCGACACCGACTGCTGGCGACGTGCTGCTGCTGACACATCTTGATTGCGAGACAGAGGTTGCGTAGGAGGAGGAGGGTGCTTTAGTGGAGGAAGCATACACCGCCGCAGATACCACCACCGAGCTGGGGCCCGCAATTCTGAGGGTGGGTAGGACGTGAGCGGTCCCAGGCTCTGACTCTGTCCCAGCCTCCACTAAATTCACCCAATGTGCCGTCAGGGAGATATAGTGGCCCTGCCCACCTGTGCTTGTCTACGTGTCATTGTTAAGTGGACCTTGCCAGTAACCGCGTTGGTGAGGGCGCGTACAATGTTGCGGGAGACGTGGTCGTGCAGGGCTAGGACGGCACATCGGGAAAAGTAGTGGCGACTGGGAACTGAGTAGCGCGGGGCCGCCGCCGCCATCATACCTTTGAAAGCCTCCGTTTCCACAACCCTTATACGGCAGCATCTCCAGGCTGATAAATTTAGCAATGTGCACGTTTAACGCTTGAGCGTGTGGGTGCGGGGCGGCGTACTTTCGCTTGCGCTCAAACAGTTGCGCTAGCGACAGCTGGACGCTGCGCTGAGAGACATTGGTGGATAGGGCCGAGCACAGCGGAGGTGAGGGGGTGGGTGCAGGCCAGGAGACGGTAGTGCCTGTGTCCTGAGAGGGGGGTTGGATCTCAGTGGCAGGTTCGGGCACAGGGAGAGAGGCAGCCGTGCAAACCGGAGGCGGTAAACGGCCTTCGTCCCACCTTGTGGGGTGCTTGGCCATCATATGTTTGCGCATGCTGGTGGTGGTGAGGCTGGTGGTGGTGGCTCCCCGGCTGATCTTGGCGCGACAAAGGTTGCACACCACTGTTCGTCGGTCGTCTGAACTCTCAGTGAAAAACTGCCAGACCTTTGAGCACCTCAGCCTCTGCAGGGTGGCATGGCGCGAGGGGGCGCTTTGGGAAACAGTTGGTGGATTATTCTGTCTGGCCCTGCCTCTACCCCTGGCCACCGCACTGCCTCTTCCAACCTGCCCTGCTGCTGCACTTGCATCCCCCTCTGAAGACCTGTCCTCAGTAGGCGTAGCAAACCAGGTGGGGTCAGTCACCTCATCGTCCTGCTGCTCTTCCTCCGAATCCTCTGTGCTCTCCTCCCTCGGACTTACTCCAATTACTACTACCTGAGTGATAGACAACTGTGTCTCATCGTCATCGTCCTCCTCACCCACTGAAACCTCTTCAGACAGTTGCCGGAAGTCCCCAGCCTCATCCCCTGGACCCCGGGAACTCTCCAAAGGTTGGGCATCGGTCACGACAAACTCCTCCGTTGTGAGAGGAACCATTGCTGGCCATTCTGGGCAGGGGCCCGGGAACAGTTCCTGGGAGTCTGCCTGCTCCTCAGAATGTGTCATTGTAATGGAGTGAGGAGGCTGTGAGGAAGGAGGAGCAGCAGCCAGAGGATTCAGAGTTGCAGCAGTGGACGGCGCAGAACTCTGGGTGGTTGATAGATTGCTGGATGCAGTTTCTGCCATCCACGACAGGACCTGCTCACACTGCTCATTTTCTAATAAAGGTCTACCGCGTGGACCCATTAATTGTGAGATGAATGTGGGGACGCCAGAAACGTGCCTCTCTCCTAATCCCGCAGCAGTTGGCTGCGATACACCTGGATCAGGAGCTCGGCCTGTGCCCACACCCTGACTTGGGCCTCCGCGTCCTCGCCCACGTCCACGTCCTCTAGGCCTACCCCTACCCCTCAGCAGGCTGTATTACCAGTAGTGCAGAAACAGAACGCTGTAATTAAATGTGCCGCTTATTGGCCTGTGGTTGGAGGCTGACTTCCCTTACGGAACGCATCAGAGCCAGGAAACAATTTTGCACACGCCTGTAGTGAGACGTAGGTGCGTATGACTGAGCTAGTGGAATTCACAGCGCAGAAGCAGTCAAGTGGCCAAAGGCCACTAGTAGGCCTTAAGTATTTTGCTTCTATTTTTTTAAAATGCTGAGCTGATGCAGCAGACAGATACTGTAGGCAGCGTATAATATTATGTATACTGTTTCCCTCTGGCGGGATGACGGTGATCATGTAACAGAGACAGCAGATCCAGGAAACAATTTTGCGCAAGCCTGCTGTAACACTTAGCTGCGTATTAATTATGACTACTACCCCCAGCAGATAGATACTGTAGGCAGCGTATAATAATATGTATACTCTTTCCCTCTGGCGGGATGACGGCGATCATGTAACCGAGACAGCAGATCCAGGAAACAATTTTGCGCAAGCCTGCTGTAACGCTTAGCTGCGTATTAATTAGGACTACTACCCCCAGCAGATAGATACTGTAGGCAGCGTATAATATTATGTATACTGTTTCCCTCTGGTGGGATGACGGCGATCATGTAACAGAGACAGCAGATCCAGGAAACAATTTTGCGCAAGCCTGCTGTAACGCTTAGCTGCGTATTAATTAGGACTACTACCCCCGGCAGATAGATACTGTAGGCAGCGTATAATATTATGTATACTCTTTCCCTCTGGCGGCATGACGGCGATCATGTAACAGAGACAGCAGATCCAGGAAACAATTTTGCGCAAGCTTGCTGTAACGCTTAGCTGCGTATTAATTAGGACTACTACCCCCGGCAGATAGATACTGTAGGCAGCGTATAATATTATGTATACTCTTTCCCTCTGGCGGGATGACGGCGATCATGTAACAGAGACAGCAGATCCAGGAAACAATTTTGCGCAAGCCTGCTGTAACGCTTAGCTGCGTATTAATTACGACTACTACCCCCAGCAGATAGATACTGTAGGCAGCCTATAATATTATGTTTACTGTTTCCCTCTGGCGGGATGACGGCGATCATGTAACAGAGACAGCAGATCCAGGAAACAATTTTGCGCAATCCTGTTGTAACGCTTAGCTGCGTATTAATTAGGACTACTGCCCCCAGCAGATAGATACTGTAGGCAGCGTATAATATTATGTATACTCTTTCCCTCTGGCGGGATGACGGCGATCATGTAACAGAGACAGCAGATCCAGGAAACAATTTTGCGCAAGCCTGCTGTAACGTTTAGCTGCTTATTAATTACGACTACTACCCCCAGCAGATAGATACTGTAGGCAGCGTATAATATTATGTATACTGTTTCCCTCTGGCGGGATGACGGCGATCATGTAACAGAGACAGCAGAACCAGGAAACAATTTTGCGCAAGCCTGCTGTAACGCTTAGCTGCGTATTAATTAGGACTACTACCCCCAGCAGATAGATACTGCAGGCAGCGTATAATATTAGGTGTACTGTTTCCCTCTGGCGGGATGACGGCGATTAATTTTTTGGAAAAAGCCCACTGCCTATATAGCCTGAATATCACTTTCCCTGCCTCACCAGTACTGGCCCTATACTCTGTACAATGACTGCAGACTGCGGACGCAATGCTCTGCACGGCCGATATACAAAAAAAAATAAATTGTGCAACACTGCTAAAAGCAGCCTCAACAGTACTGCACACGGTCAGATGTGGCCCTAAGAAGGACCGTTGGGGTTCTTGAAGCCTAAAATAACTCCTAACGCTCTCCCTATAGCAGCTCCAGCACCAGCAGCACTTTCCCTGATCTCTGTCAGAATGCATCTGTGGCGAGCCGCGGGAGGGGCCGATTTATATACTCGGGTGACACCTGATCTCGCCAGCCACTCACTGCAGGGGGGTGGTATAGGGCTTGAACGTCGCAGGGGGAAGTTGTAATGCCTTCCCTGTCTTTCTATTGGCCAGAAAAGCGCGCTAACGTCTCTAAAGTGAAAGTAACTCGAACATCGCGTGGTACTCACCTCTAGTAACGAGCATCTCGAACACACTAATACTCGAACAAGTATCAAGCTCGGACGAGTACGTTCGCTCATCTCTACTTAATAATTATATGAAAAAGCCTCTATGAAAAGCCCACATTTTCCAAAGTCTCTGGTTGTTGAAAGTTTTCCGAAGGCTTAGATTTCCCTTACTAATTGAATTGTGAGATAATAAAAACACCACAGCAAACTATGTGAATATTAAAATGTACCCAATAGGCTTCTAAGGTGGTTTCAAATCTGTACTTGGGGTTCCGCTTTCCTGCTCTGTTTGGGAAGCAGGAACGGGGAATCCCAGTGGCCGAATGGCTCCATCTTAGGACAAAATCGAACAATATTGAATGGATAAAATAAAGGATAAAAAATGTTATTATTTGTATAGCGCCAACTTATTCCGCAGTGCTTTTAAGTAATTTTTCTATTACCCCCCACCAAGCTGGGTACTCAGAAGGATGGAAGGCTAAGTCAGCCTTGAGGCAGCTATCTGAACCAAATGGGCATTGAACTTGCAACCTTCAGGCCATGAGCCTTAGCACCCTGCACCACACGAGGCTCATGATGGACCCCATTGACTATAATGGGGTCCATTCAGTTGCTGCCCAGCTTTTAGCTGGAAGAAAAAGTGCTTTTTTTCCCCACTATTTTCTGTTGGATCTGCAGCGGAATTTCTAACCAGAGGTTTCAACGCAGATGTTAAACCACCCTTAGCCGTAGATTACCTTTAAATTAGTAGGAAAAGGTTATAAATGCAATAACACATAACTGTGAGGTCACACTGAAGTCTGCAACCATGCAAACGCATACACAAAATTGCTGAATGTTTTTCATCGTGATTTCAAATAGTTGTTTCATGTTTATTATTACTGTTTTTTTCAGTACTGTATGTTTTATTAGACTCTCTAAAGTCACAATTTATGTTAGTGTGACTGGCAAGAATATATGCATGAATCACCTAAAATGATATGTATTTATGACATTTTTGTAAAACAGCAGAGCTCACATCTTTCCCATTGTGTTAATACAAAGTAAAGCTGCACTAATATTATTAATGAAGTCATCATTTATTTAAAGCACTGTAGACACATTGACTTCTGTAGAACATTAGGTCACAAAGTTACAATCCGTGTATGAATACATAAATAGTGGTGTAAGAGTGAGAAGTCATTGTCTGCCTTGGGATAACATTTTAAATTTACCCTTAAGATTCCTCTGTAGAAGCTTCTGTGTTAAACATAAGTCAGCGAAATGACATTCAGCTTTATAAGTGGAAAAATACATTATAGGAAAGACTAGGACTCCATCATTAGCATTTCATATAGAGGTGATTTTATACATTTCAGCTTTCTATCCTTTTACTTTCCTCAGTCTTCTTTCTGGACTTATCAATCATCATATTTCTATCCTCATTTGACTTCCGCAACTTTCCTGATTCCTTTCCCAGCCTCCACCGCACTCGTATCATTTAGACAGCAGATATTGTTTTTATTTGGCTTTATTTTTAAGCCTATAACTAATATTCTTCTGACTATTGAATATTTTGACATTGCCATAGGAAGTCGCGCGTTGACAGGCGCAAGAATGGCCATTTATACATAAATCTGAAGTTATGCTGTACTTTCAGTCTAAGTTTAGTAATTATGTTTCTTTTACTTGCAGAGACTTTGGCATTTTTTGTCCTGTTGCAGACGTTGTTTTGCAAAAGTGACAAGAGGACGTGTAGCCATATCGGTTGACACTTGGGAAGTGAGAAGGGGTTATTTGGTTTTTCATAAATACAAATAAAAAGAGCCGTACATGTTGTAATATAAATAAACTACACTCTTCACCCCTCAAATTCCCTGCTGATCCGGGTACTCATTGGTATCGGTATCGGTATTTGTACTTACTGGCACGTATGATTACCTTCTGCTGAACCGTGATTAAAGTAGTACAGGACTTAACCTGACCGCTGAAGCCACTGATTGGCTGCAGCAGTTATGTGCCGGCAGCTTGTAAACAAAAGCCATCCGAGGCTGCCAAAGTGTCTGTGCTGAATTGCCAGGCGCCTGAAGAGTAGATTTTTTTATTTTTATAACATTTGCTACAATTTTTTTTCTTCAGAAGCTGGATTAGGGTGATTTCACATCTGCAACAGTGATTCAATTTATCTGCTATGTTCTGAAAGCAAGAAAGAGGAACTTTCTTGCAACTTATGGTGGAAACGAACTGAACCCATAGAATATGATAAGGTTCGTTTGGTTTCCGCTCAGCTGCCTGGCATTTTACTTGAAAAAAATCATTGTTCCCAGCAAGAGAAACCAAGTAATTTTCTAGACATGATACCTTTTAATGGTTAACAAAAATACACGATGTTACAGCGAGCTTTCAAACCTCTCAGGATTCTATCTCGGGCTTAAATGGAATAGATCAGAAGAGGTATATATATACATATACATACATATAAAAAGGCACAGACATGGTGTAATTAATTTGTACTGTATTGTTTTAAGTGCAAATTAATCACACCATGTCTGTGCCTTTTTATATGTATGTGAGTATATATATATGCCTCTTCTGATCTATTCAATTTAAGCCTAAGGAAGAACTCTGAGTAGGTTCGAAAGCTTTCCATAACATTATGTATTTTTGTTAGCCATTTGAAGGTATCATATCTACAAGATGACTTAGTTTCTCTTGCTGGGAACAATCACATTTTGTAGTCTTGGCTAACATGGTACTAAAATTTTTTCATTATACTAGAAAAAAAAAAAGCGGTGCATTCACCGATTTTTCTTCCGGTATTTTGTGCCAGATCTGCAACAAAATCTGGCATAACCTCTTTATTTTCACTGTGCTAGCAGGTCCAAACCTCTCCATTTGTATGAATAAGAAGAAAGTTTGTATGATCATAACATGATTTTTCAACTTCTTAGAAAATCTACTGGTGCAATACAGAGCAATTGGCCAGTTTCACACAAGCGTAATAAAAGTACTTGTAATTTGAATGAGTGTTCCAGGTCAACTTCCGGTCTACTGACCAGAACTCAGAGTATCACAGAAATCTATGATGCTCTGAATTTGAGTCACTAGACGTTTGGTTAAGTTAGGACACTTGTCCGTATTACAAGTATGTAAATCCACCCTTATTACGCTCATGTGAAACTGGTCATTAAGACATTTATAACTGCTCAGTTGCTCCAAATATAAGATCAGTTTATCAATGGACATTGGCCCAATACATCTACAAGATATTTGTTCAGCTTCGCTATACGTGACAGGCATGTATATGCAGCATTATTCAATTGTTCCAATTAGTTGACCAGATTTTACAGCATTACTAATGATTATCTGCTGGGCTCAGTACTATGTGATATTTGCACTGCAGATAGAGACTAGGATCCAAATGTAGGATGACATTTGTCTTGGATAAAATGTATGGAAGAGTACTTTTTTACTTTCTTATTCTCATTGTCATAAAAGTTGAGTGCTTCTTAGGTATCACTGAAAGTAGTACATTGCTACATGTATGATCGACAGTTCAAAAAGGTCAGCAGTTCTAATAAGATTGGACACTACAGTATTTCATAAGGGCATTTATTACACCATAACTACAGGTATGTAAACTACACATGCCACCATGGTACAGGCGACCACCATTAGAAGCAATTTTCAGCTCATTTGTGTTTGCTAAATTTTCCTTTAATATTTGATACAATAATATTGAACATATACAATAGGAGGGATTAATTCATTATAATATACTTAAAAATGATTGAGTAGGTTTAAATGATAATACATTGTAAAGGATAACAGATAAGTTGATACCTATTGTAGAATGCATGGTTCCTGAGTACACATCTTTCCCATTACTTTGTTTATCTGAAAAGAGAATTAAATCATTTAGCAACCAGCATGAAGATCTTCATTTTTGCAATGTCAGATACTTTTTCTGCAACCCAAATAAAATAGAAGTTCCAGTTCAATCAATGCATGGAGGAAAGGGTTGTCCTAAGTGGACAACTTCTAAAACTAAAGCCACCCTGGTGATCAACTGATCATTGAATGTCCAGCTTTTCTAACTCTAACAATCAGCTGTTATTGTCAGACTCTAAGCCATCATTCTTTTCCACATAGCCCTACTGAGTCCTCTAGAGCAGAACACACACTTTGCAGCAACTCTTTGCTTTGACTCATAGAGGGTTATCCAAAGTAGGATACACTTGCCTGTGATCTCCGTAAGGGTGCCTACCTACTAGCAATATTTTTTCTTGCGATGCGAGAGCGATGATTATGAAACCAATGATTTTTAATGGTTTTATACTCATTTGCGAGTTTTACTCTCAAGCCTCGCAGCACAGAGAAAAATCTGTGATATTGTTTTCAATGGGGTCAGCGGCAGCAGCGCCAGCCCCATTGAAAACATAGGGAGTACATCATGGATTTCCGCCAGACGATTCCTTCATTCCCACAGGGACCGCAGGGATGAAGGAATCCTCTGCCACAGCTGTCACAGCTGTGGTAGAAGTCCGTGGTGCTATCCCATTGCTTTCAATGGGTTCAGCACTGCTGTGGCTCCCATTGAAAGCAGTGGGGTTGCAGACAACCCCTGCAGCGATGTTTTTCGGGGAAGGGCTTGAAATATAATCTCTTCCCTGAAAATGATTGCTAGCTGTAAAAAAAAAAAATTATACTCACCTAAAAAAGCCATCCGGCACAGCAGTCTTCTTCTGTGTTCTGGAGGCTGGGGATTGAAAAATCCTTGCCCACAGAAAGCACTGGTCTAATTGGCTGAGCGCTCAGCCAATCACAGGCAGACTCAGCCATGGAATGACAGCTTAGCGCTGCCTGTGATTGGTCACAGCTCTCAGCCTATCACAGGCAGCACCCATTTATAAGACCAGCATTTTCTGGGGCAAGGATTTTTAAATTCCCAGCCTCCAAAACACACTCTGTGCTGGAGAGAAGAGCCTGACGGCTCTTCTAGGTGAGTATAATTTATTTAATTTTTTTTTTTTTTACAGCTAAGGAAGATTTTCAGGGAAGGGTTTGTATTTCAAACCCTTCCCTGAAAAACATTGCTGCGGGGGTTGCCTGCAACCCACTGCATTCAATGGGGCCGCAGCAGTGCCAACCCCATTGAAAACATAGAAAGTACATCACGGACTTCTGCCACAGCTGTGACAGTTGTGGCAGAGGATTCCTTCATTCCCGCAGTCCTACAGGGATGAAAGAATCCTCTGCTGTAGCTGTCACAGCTGTGGCATAAGTCTTCAATGTACTTTCTATGTTTTCAATGGGTTTTTATCTCTAGTGGGTAGGCACTCTAAGCCTTAGTCATGTAGGTTAGCACCACACAGTGGCACTCTTGGCAAGCTGTTATCCAGTGAACTGCAAAAAACGTCTTTTTAAGTGAATGGGGCAATATTTTAGCCAGGAGAAAAATTGTGAAGAAACTGCAACACTAAGGGTGCCCACCCACTGGCGATTTTTTTCCCTGCGAAATTCACAGCATTTTTTTCTCTGCAGGGGTCTATGGGACTTGTAATGTTAAAATCGCGATCGCGCAAAATCGCGATTTCGCGGTAAATTGCGATTTTGCGCGATCGCGATTTTAACATTACAAGTCCCATAGACCCCTGCAGAGAAAAAAATGCTGCGAATTTCGCAGGGAAAAAAATCGCCAGTGGGTGGGCGCCCTTAGGGCGCCCACCCACTGGCGATTTTTTTTTCTTTGCGTTTTTTCTGCAGAGCAATTAGAATTGAATGTACTCCTGTCCACTGGCATTTTGCGTTGCCTTGCGTTGCGTTTTTTAACATAGGAACTGTCAGTTGCATATGTGTCCTTATTTTTCTCCTAATGCACCCATGAAAGTCAATGGAAATTAATGGGAAAGCCGCGAAAACGCCGCGAAAACGCGGCAAAAAACGCCGCGAAAAACGCGCGACAAACGCCGCGAAAACGCGGCGTTTTTCCCGCACGAAAATTGCAAACGCCAGTGGGTGGGCGCCCTAAAGCTGCATTGTGATCCCTTTATACTCAGGATTGGTGGGGGTTGTGGGACTCAGTATTCTGGTTTCTCGTTATTCTTTATATAATGAAAAGTTATACAATTTTTCAATATGCTTTCTACACCCGTTCCCCATCTTCTGGTCTTTAGTAGGCATAGATCATGAGATTAGGGCAGATTTTTCTGCATTGGAAGTAAAAAATTCTATTGAATGACTGCAAACAGAGATCCAGAAGTCCATGGGGAATTGATGAAGAAATTACAATATATTGGAAAATGGAATAACTTTTCATTATACAAAGAGTAGGTTTTATTTGTTAAAGCTATAATACCCCTATATCTACCCAGATGCAACATAAAAAGCGTATCCGGAGCATGGAGCTACTGCTCTGTTTCAATTGATAGCGGCTTGAAAAAGACCCACGAGGGTTGAAACGTTAGCCTGTATGTCTATCTTGGAACAATAAAGGCACTTTTTTAATATAGCCATTTGCACCATTTATGCTGCCATATGATATACTATTTCAGATGCAACATAACAACACGGAAATATTTTATGTAAATAGGTCAGGATTCTCCTTTCTTCTACCTTAGCATTTAGCATGTAGGGAACGATATGGCATGTCCTATCTGTTACGTTCGTCCTGGACTGCCAACAGGAAACAGGAATGGGGGGCAGCCAGAATGGACGCCAAAACTAGGAATACAGGTGGCTAGACGCAAGGTATAGAGAGACAAACACAAACCAGAGACTGACAACACTTAAAACACTAAACAAACATCCCTCCACACATAAGCAGATGTTATAGTTAGAAAATTATGAGGTATTGGTTTGTTTATTGGCCAAAATACTTAAACTGCAAGCCACTACAAGGCTCCTCGTTGTCTTGCGGGTGTCTACACTATCAAGACAACATCCCCTAGAATCCTGCTTACAAGCAGAATTCACAAGAAAAATATACCCAGATAGCGCCTCAGGATTCAGCTATGTAAAACAATACGATACAAGCAGGGTGATTTCCGAGATTAGGGGGCGGCCGTGCACTGGAACCTAAGGGCCACACCAGCCTAGAGATGATACACGATCCAGGAGGATAGGACACAGTTCACACCTACTCAGCCTGGAACCCAAAAAAACCACAACAGAACACACCACATGTCTGGCAACCAGCTCACACCCACAGAGCAAAAAACATTACTGCAAACACAAAAGGGAGTAAAGAAGCACAACCTAACACTATCTTTTCTCACCTATACTATTAAAATGCGAGAACACTGCTATTGAAAATGAAACCATTGAAATCAATGGTTTAGTTTCATTCTGTTATACAGCCGTGATTATATGAGCCAATGGGTGCAGACTAGCTGCTATAAAGGTTCCCATAGATTGTACACATAGTAAGTAGAGCAGGATCTATATCTCTGTAGCACACACTTACAAGTAACAGCATCATTGAGGACATTACAGAGCAGTACTCAGCACTGTAAATGTGATTCCAGTAGCTGTGACACAGTAAACACTTAGGCCAAATTCACACGACTGCATGTGTATTTGCACGCGCCTGAGCATAGAGTTTTTGCATAACAAACTATGCTTTTTATGTGTGTATTTTACTGTACTTTTATCACACGCAAGACTTGAATTTGTGCGCCTCAAAAAATACGCACTGATTAAAATGGCTAATTAGTCTTATGAATTCCAGATGTATTCTTTTTCCTGCACAATTACACAATGTTTCATGCATCTCCTAGCATATTTTGCACACATTTGCACATCTCCACTGACTTCTATGGGCCTTTTGGTGTGAAAATACGCAGGAAAATAGAGCATGCTGCTTTTTTTGTTTTTGTGTGACCAGTATGCATGCGAATGTGAACGAATCAATGGGATCTATTCTCTGCGTATTGCGCATGCAGGTTTTGCGCACGCAAACACATGTGCAAATGTACTTGTGTGAATCTGATCTTACTGTTATCTTCAGCTCGTCACCGACAAGAACTTTACTAATACTAAAATCATATATTTTATTAATATTTGTTTAAAAGAAAGGGAAAAAAGGGGGGAGGGGAACCATACACAAAAATCCACAAACAAGAAGAATTTCACTCCACTCACTACTCTGTTAATTTCGGGGCAAGAGAGGAAAAAAGGGCCCACATTTACGGGGCAAAGGAGAAAAAGAAGCCCACATTTACGGGGCAGAGGAGTATAGAGGCCCACATTTATGGGGCAGAGAGTTTAGAGAGCCCACATCAGTGGGACAAAGATATATCAAAGCCAAGTCAGCTGCATTAGATAGAGAGCAGCTAACGTGACCATAGGGAGACAGAGCTCTCTTGCCCCGTAAATGTGGGCTCTTTAGATTCCCTCAGTTGCACAGTGAGATCTATGCATGATGTATCCTTATTAGAGATGAGCGAACGCGTTCGTCCGAGCTTGATATTCGTGCGAATATTAGGGTGTTCGGGATGTTCGTTATTCGTGACGAACACCATGCGGTGTTCTGGTTACTTTCACTTCCTTCCCTGAGACGTTAGCGCGCTTTTCTGGCCAATTGAAAGACAGGGAAGGCATTACAACTTCCCCCTGCAACGTTTAAGCCCTATACCACCCCCCTGCTGTGAGTGGCTGGCGAGATCAGGTGTTCGCCTAATATAAAAGTCGGCCCCTCCCGCGGCTCGCCTCAGATGCGGTGTGAGTTAGATGAGGGACAGTGCTGTTTATACCGGAGCTGCTGTAGGGAAAGAATTGGTAGTTAGTGTAGGCTTCAAGACCCCCCAAAGGTCCTTATTAGGGCCACTGATAGCTGTGTGTTGGCTGCTGTTAGCAGTGGGATTTTTTTTTTTCTCAAAATCGCCTCTGCAGACCGTTGCACCTGGCATTAGGGACAGAAGTGCTGCATAGGCAGGGAGAGTGTTAGGAGTGAGTGTAGCCTTCAAGAACCTCAACGGTCCTTTCTAGGGCCATATTTATCCGTGTGCAGTACTGTCCAGGCTGCTGTTGGCTGTGCTGCATTTTTTTTGGGCTTCTCAAAATCGCCTCTGCAGAGCATTCCACCCTCCATTGATACTGCAGGGAAAGAATTGTATAGGCAGGGCCACAACACAGTTATTATTCATAGAATATACGCAGTGCTGCCTGTTGGTGGGAAAAAACTGAAAACAAATCTATTTGTCCAGCCTGTGTCCGTCCTTACGCCTGTGGAGACGTGTGAGCTGCGTGAAAAACATTGCTAAATCATACGCACCCAGCTACGCTTTACTGCTGGGTTCGCCATTTGCTTTCCTTAATTGGGAAAAAAAATACCTGCTCTGCCACAGTTAATAACTCTGCTACCCTCACGTTCTGTGACACATAAGCAGGGACACAGCACAGTTATTAAACTTCTCAGGTTCATTGAATATACGCAGTGCTGCCTGTTGGTGGGAAAAAACTGAAAACAAATCTATTTGTCCAGCCTGTGTCCGTCCTTACGCCTGTGGAGACGTGTGAGCTGCGTGAAAAACATTGCTAAATCATACGCACCCAGCTACGCTTTACTGCTGGGTTCGCCATTTGCTTTCCTTAATTGGGAAAAAAAATACCTGCTCTCCAAGAGTTATAATAACTCTGCTACCCTCACGTTCTGTGACACATAAGCAGGGACACAGCACAGTTATTAAACTTAGATAATTCATTCACTAGAGGCAGTGGGGCCTTTCGTTTTCCAAAAAGGGCAAAAATTATATTTGGCCTGCAGTCTTGCGCCAATTTATTTCCTGCCTGTGAAATCAAATCACTGGTAATACAGCATGCTGAGGGGTAGGGGTAGGCCTAGAGGACGTGGACGCGGCCGAGGACGCGGAGGGCCAAGTCAGGGTGTGGGCACAGGCCAAGCTCCTGATCCAGGTGTGTCGCAGCCGACTGCTGCGCGATTAGGAGAGAGGCACGTTTCTGGCGTCCCCACATTCATCGCCCAATTAATGGGTCCACGCGGGAGACGGTTATTAGAAAATGAGCAGTGTGAGCAGGTCCTGTCCTGGATGGCAGAAAGTGCTTCGAGCAACCTATCGTCTACCCGCAGTTCTGCGCCGTCCACTGCTGCCAATCCGAATCCTCTGTCTGCTGCTCCTCCTTCCTCCCAGCCTCCTCACTCCACTACAATGACACCTGCTCAGGAGCGGGAACACTCCCAGGAACTGTTCTCGGGCCCCTGCTTAGATTGGGCAGCAGCGGTTCCTCTCCCACCAGAGGAGTTTATCGTCACTGATGCCCAACCATTCGAAAGTTCCCGGGGTCCGGGGGAAGAGGCTGGGGACTTCCGCCAACTGTCTCAACAACTTTCTGTGGGTGAGGAGGACGATGACGATCAGACACAGTTGTCTTGCAGTGAGGTAGTAGTAAGGGCAGTAAGTCCCAGGGAGCAGCGCACAGAGGATTCGGAGGAAGAGCAGCAGGACGATGAGGTGACTGACCCCACCTGGTGTGCAACGCTTACTCAGGAGGACAGGTCTTCAGAGGGGGAGTCAAGGGCATCAGCAGGGCAGGTTGCAAGAGGCAGTGCAGTGGCCAGGGGTAGAGGCAGGGCCAGACCGAATAATCCACCAAGTGTTTCCCAAAGCGCCCCCTCGCGCCATGCCACCCTGCGGAGGCCGAGGTGCTCTAAGGTCTGGCAGTTTTTCACAGAGACGCCTGACGACCGACGAACAGTGGTGTGCAACCTTTGTCGCGCAAAGCTCAGCCGGGGAGCCAACACCAACAGCCTCACCACCACCACCATGCGCAGACATATGATGGCCAAGCACCCCGCAAGGTGGGACAAAGGCCGTTCACCGCCTCCGGTTTGCACCCCTGCCTCTCCCCCTGTGCCCCAACCTGCCACTGAGATGCAACCCCCCTCTCAGGACACAGGCACTACCGCCTCATGGCCTGCACCCACACCCTCATCTCCGCTGTCCTCGGCCCCATCCAGCAGTGTAGTTCAGTGCACCGTTCAGCCGTCGCTTGCGCAAGTGTTCGAGCGCAAGCGCAAGTACGCCGCCACGCACCCGCACGCTCAAACGTTAACCGTCCGCATCGCAAAATTCATCAGCCTTGAGATGCTGCCGTATAGGGTTGTGGAAACGGAGTCCTTCAAAAGTATCATGGAGGCGGCGGCCCCGCGCTACTCAGTTCCCAGTCGCCACTACTTTTCCCGATGTGCCGTCCCAGCCCTGCACGACCACGTCTCCCGCAACATTGTGCGCGCCCTCACCAACGCGGTTACTGCCACGGTCCACTTAACTACGGACACGTGGATAAGCACAGGCGGGCAGGGCCACTACATCTCCCTGACGGCACATTGGGTGAATTTAGTGGAGGCTGGGACAGAGTCAGAGCCTGGGACCGCTCACGTCCTACCCACCCCCAGAATTGCGGGCCCCAGCTCGGTGCTGGTATCTGCGGAGGTGTATGCTTCCTCCACTAAAGCACCCTCCTCCTCCTCCTCCTCCTCTGTCTCACAATCAAGATGTGTTAGCAGCAGCATGTCGCCAGCAGTCGGTGTCGTGCGGTGTGGCAGCACAGCGGTGGGCAAGCGTCAGCAGGCCGTGCTGAAACTACTCAGCTTAGGCGATAAGAGGCACACGGCCCACGAACTGCTGCAGGGTCTGACACAGCAGACCGACCGCTGGCTTGCGCCGCTGAGCCTCCAACCGGGCATGGTCGTGTGTGACAACGGCCGTAACCTGGTGGCGGCTCTGCAGCTCGGCAGCCTCACGCACGTGCCATGCCTGGCCCACGTCTTTAATTTGGTGGTTCAGCGGTTTCTGAAAAGCTACCCACGCTTGTCAGACCTGCTCGTAAAGGCGCGCCGGCTCTGCGCACATTTCCGCAAGTCCCACACGGACGCTGCCACCCTGCGCACCCTGCAACATCACTTTAAGCTGCCAGTGCACCGACTGCTGTGCGACGTGCCCACACGGTGGAACTCTACGCTCCACATGTTGGCCAGGCTCTATGAACAGCGTAGAGCTATAGTCGAATACCAACTCCAACATGGGCGGCGCAGTGGGAGTCAGCCTCCTCAATTCCTTTCAGAAGAGTGGGCCTGGTTGGCAGACATCTGCCATGTCCTTGGTAATTTTGAGGAGTCTACCCAGGTGGTGAGCGGCGATGCTACAATCATTAGCGTCACCATTCCTCTGCTATGCATCTTGAGAAATTCCCTGCAAACCATAAAGGCAGCTGCTTTGCGCTCGGAAACGGGGGCGGGGGAAGACAGTATGCCGCTGGATAGTCAGGGCACCCTCCTGTCTATTTCTCAGCGCGTACAGGAGGAGGAGGAGGAGCATGAGGAGGAGGGGGAAGAGACAGCTTGGCCCGCTGCTGACGGTACACCGGCTGATTGCCTGTCATCCTTTCAGCGTGTATGGCCTGAGGAGGAGGAGGAGGAGGAGGAGGAGGATCCTGATAGTGATCTTCCTAGTGAAGACAGCCATGTGTTGCGTACAGGTACCCTGGCACACATGGCTGACTTCATGTTAGGATGCCTTTCTCGTGACCCTCGCGTTGCACGCATTCTGGCCACTACGGATTACTGGGTGTACACACTGCTCGATCCACGGTATAAGGAGAACCTGCCCACTCTGATTCCCGAAGAGGAAAGGGGTTCGAGAGTGTTGCTATACCACAGGACCCTTGCGGACAAGCTGATGGTAAAATTCCCAGCCGACAGCGCTAGTGGCAGAAGGCGCAGTACCGAGGGCAAGGTAGCAGGGGATGTGCGTAGATCGAGCAGCATGTACATCCCAGGCAGTGCAACAGTCTTTAAGGGCCTGGCCAGCTTTATGGCTCCCCACCAAGACTGTGTCACCGCTCCCCAGTCACGGCTGAGTCGGCGGGAGCACTGCAAAAGGATGGTGAGGGAGTACGTAGCGGATCGCACGACCATCCTTGGTGACGCCTCTGCCCCCTACAACTACTGGGTGTCGAAGCTGGACACGTGGCCTGAACTAGCCCTGTATGCCCTTGAGGTGCTTGCTTGTCCTGCGGCTAGCGTCTTGTCGGAGAGGGTGTTTAGTGCGGCTGGGGGAATCATCACAGATAAGCGTAGCCGCTTGTCAACCGACAGTGCCGACAGGCTAACACTCATCAAGATGAACAAAGGCTGGATTTCCCCAGACTTCTGTTCTCCACCAGCGGACAGCAGCGATACGTAAGCAATACGTAGGCTGCACCCGCGGATGGAAGCTACGTTCTCTCTCACCATCCAAAACGGGGACATTTCTGCTTCATCAATCTGTGTCTAATATTCCTCCTCCTCCTCCTCCTGCTCCACCTCCTGAAACCTCACGTAATCACGCTGAACGGGCAATTTTTCTTAGGGCCACAAGGCTCACTCAAATAATTTTTCAGAACAATTTTTATAAGTTTCAATGCGCTTAAAAGCATTGGAACTTTAACTTGAACCAATTTTTCGTTACACTGGGCTGCCTCCAGGCCTAGTTACCACTTAAGCCACATTAACCAAAGCGATTAATGGGTTTCACCTGCCCTCTTGGCTGGCCATGGCCAATTTTTGGGATGTACATTAGTACTGTTGATACAGCAATTTTTGTGGGCCCTCGCCTACAGTGTAATCAAATTAATTTTTAGCCCACCTGCATTACAGCTGACGTTACCTCAGCTGTGTTGGGCAATGCAATGGGATATTTCTATGTACCGCCGGTGGCTTCCTGGCACCCACCCAGGCAGTGGGTCCACAGGGAGTTAAACCTACATGTGTCCACTTGTAAAGAATCCCAGTCTGACTGGGGCATGCAGTGTGGGCCGAAGCCCACCTGTATTACGCACGACATTACTACCTCAGCTGTGTTGGGCAATGCAATGGGATATTTTTGTGTACCGCCGGTGGGTTCCAGGGAGCCACCCATGCTGTAGGTGCACACTGAGTTTTTAATACATCTGTACACTTCTAAAGAACCCGTCTGACTGGGGCATGCAGTGTGGGCCGAAGCCCACCTGTATTACGCACGACATTACTACCTCAGCTGTGTTGGGCAATGCAATGGGATATTTCTATGTACCGCCGGTGGCTTCCTGGCACCCACCCAGGCAGTGGGTCCACAGGGAGTTAAACCTACATGTGTCCACTTGTAAAGAACCCCAGTCTGACTGGGGCATGCAGTGTGGGCCGAAGCCCACCTGCATTAAGCACGACATTACTACCTCAGCTGTGTTGGGCAATGCAATGGGATATTTCTGTGTACCGCCGGTGGGTTCCAGGGAGCCACCCATGCTGTGGGTCGACAGGGACTTCACAATAGGGAGTTGTACCTGCCTGTGTCTATGAATTAAAAAGCCCGGTCTGACTGGGGCATGCAGACACCTTGACAGAATGAATAGTGTGTGGCACATAGGTTCCCCATTGCTATGCCCACGTGTGCAGCTCCTGATGGCGGTGGCACAGGATTCTATTTCTCATTGCTTCTGTACAGCATTGTGGGCTATCGCTCCGCCACTTTTAAAGAGGGTCGCTGCCTAGCCGTGCCAACCTCTGCAGTGTATGCCTGCGGTCCCTCGTCATGGCAGACGCAATTCTAAATAGACATGAGCGTGGTGTGGCATGAGGGCAGCTGAAGGCTGCGCAGGGACACTTTGGTGTGCGCTGTGGGGGGGAGGGGGTGCGGTTGGGCAGCATGTAACTCAGGAGAAGTGGCAGTGGAGTGTCATGCAGGCAGTGATTGTGCTTTGTTGGAGGTAGTGTGGTGCTTAGCAAAGGTATGCCATGCTAATGAGCGCTTTTCAGAAGTAAAAGTTGTTGGGAGGGGGGGGGGGCCCACTCTTGCCGCTATTGTGGCTTAATAGTGGGACCTGTGAACTTAGGATGCAGCCCAACATGTAGCCCCTCGCCTGCCCTATCCGTCACTGTGTCATTCCCATCACTTTCCTGAATTGCCCAGATTTTCACACATGAAAACCTTAGCGAGCATCGGCGAAATACAAAAATGTTCTGGTCGCCCATTGACTTCAATGGGGTTCGTTGTTCGAAACGAACCCTCGAGCATCACGGGAAGTTCGTTACGAATAACGAACACCCGAACATTTTGGTGTTCGCTCATCTCTAATCCTTATGCATTAAACCGCTAAATATGGATCAGTTTAACTATGCGCTCAGTTTAATAGGCTTCTCTGATACATGAATGGCAACAAATTGAAGCTTATACACTGAATGCTTATCTCTAAAAATTTATCACCAAGAAAGTGTGTTCACTTTCTGAATATGGGTCTCTATTGCTCGAAGTAGCTATCTATTCTTTGAGGTCAGGAGCATTGTGACCTTAATATTTGAAAGCGGATATATATAAGGCTCATCGTTATCATCATACACATATACAGGCATGTCGTGTACTAACATGTTAATCCTGTGAATGTGGATTTCGCTATGATAAGAACTGTTTGGTCAGCTGTGCGAGGTGCAGGACTGAGAGTGAAATAAGGTTGCTACATTTATTGTCCGCTAAGATTATTTTGCGCGGACACATATATATCTATTGTGGGGGGCGCAAATCAGTTTGCCATCTCATATGAGGACGATATAAAGAGGAGCTGTGAAATGTCAAATCAAAACGGATTGTTCTCAGCTTGCAATAAAGCACTTATGATCCGTTAAGTTTTTGACGACTTAAGCCACAACCTGTCATTATCAGTACAGCCTTTTGGCTTTGGAGAGAGTGATGAATTCATAACCATTAACCTTGACAAAGCAAGATATATGATTTGAAGTACATACGATGAATCCATCCTGATGAAGTGACGCGATAATTGTGTCACAGAAACGCGTCGATTAAACGATTAAACTTAGATCCCTCTATCTACCCAACCAGAGGTTGGTTTTGTGACAGTGTGTACAGACATAGAAAATACAAGAAAAGGATTCTTTATCAAATACGAATCCTTTTTCTGATATTATCTAGGGGTGTTATAAGAATGAATGCTCTGGATTTCATATAAAATCGCATAAATTTAACGCGCGGGTGACAGAGTCAGATTATTCCATCACCTTCAACGTTTGAAACTATATTGTTCTCCTAGCATAACTTGGTGCTATAAGTATTGATCATATACGGCACTTGTAGGTTATGAAAGGAATATAATAAGCAAAGAAGAAATAGTCTCTCACTCAGAAATTAACAGAGTAGTGAGTGGAGTGAAATTCTCCTTGTTTGTGGATTTTTGTGTATGGTTCCCCTCCCCCCTTTTTTCCCTTTCTTTTAAACAAATATTAATAAAATATATGATTTTAGTATTAGTAAAGTTCTTGTCGGTGACGAGCTATTTTGAAGTTTCATGAGAACCTATAGGCCACTGTGACTACTGTTATCTTCAGCATCCACTGCTGTCTAAGTCTTTCTTTTTCTTTCACTCTGCAGCCGCTTTCTTCTCCCCCTTTTCTCTCCATAGACTTCTAAAAGCAGCATGTGACACTCCTCCTTCCCACTTCCTGTTATTTGTCTTAGTGACTTTGTGGCTACAGGTGGACTTAACATAACAACAGGCAGTGGGCAGCTGATTAGAAGGTATACAGCCCCCTAGTGGTTACGCCTTTAGGCTGCATTCACATGAACGTATATTGGCTCGGTTTTCACGCCGAGCCGATATACGTCGTCCTCATTTGCAGGGGGGGAGGATGGAAGAGCCAGGAGCAGGAACTGAGCTCCCGCCCCTTCTCTGCCTCCTCTCCGCCCCTCTGTACTATTTGCAATGGAGAGAGGCGGGACGGGCTAATTATTAGAACTTAGCCCCGCCCCGTCCCACCTCCTCTATTGCAAATAGTGCAGAGGGGCGGAGAGGAGGCAGAGAGGGACGGGAGCTCAGTTCCTGCTCCTGGCTCTTCCATCCCCCCCCCCCTGCAGATGAGGACGACGTATATCGGCTTGGCGTGAAAACCGAGCCGATATACGTTCATCTGAATGCAGCCTTAGGCCTCGGTCAGACGGGTGTTTTTTCGCGCGATTTGCGCATGCGCCCCGCGATTTTATAGAACCATTGCTTTGCAATAGTATCGGACACATGAGCGCTTTTTATGCGCTCGTCCATCCGATTAATTATAGAACAGAAATCGCAGATCGCACCTATCTGCGATCTGCGATTCCTGTTCTTCTCTTTATGCGCTCAATGGGGCCGGCGGCAGCAGCGCCGACCCCATTGAGAACATATACTAGACAAAGCATTCTCCTCTGCCACAGCTGTAACAGCTGTGGCAGAGAAGAATGATGTTTGCCCATTGAATTCAATGGAGCCAGCAATACAGCTGAGAGCTGGCCCTGATTGGTCCCTGCGCTGAGCCAATCAGAGGCAGCACTCACTCACCCATTCATGAATTCAAATTCCGCAAATCGCAGCAAAAAAAGCCCGTGTGACCGAGGCCTTAAAGTGATTTTTGAGCACAAAATGTCATTTTAGGCAAATGAAGCGATTTGGACTCTTGCTAGTCATCACATTGGCTATTATATGAGCAACGTCCACTGCCTATTTAAGTTATCATGAGGTTCTTTAAATAATGCTAGTTAATTAGCTAATGACCTTACAATCTTCACATCATTTTACTTTGGTAGACTGATTTTCCATTACCATTTTCTGCATTGAAGTATGTAAGATCTTGTCAGAAATGACTCGTAAGTCACTTTGGATACAACATCAAGATAAGAATGTCTACTTAAAAAGGTTTTTTTCTCTGTACTTACTGTTCTAAACTATGTAAGTGTATATTTTCCTTCTGACCTTAGTTGTATATTTGACTGGGAAATGGAACAAAGGCAGATGTATTAGATATCATTAACGTCTATGCCAGTTAGGAATTTCTCAATGCGAAGTGCTGAAGTAAATATATGTCAGAGAATGAAGAGAAGAGTGGCTACAATATTTATGACTTATGAATGATTTCTCTCCATCCTCTGTCACATTTACCTTGACACCAGCCTCTGTACACAAAAGAGCATGGTTACTTAGTGGAAGTCGGCAAACTTCATGAAAGTGTTCAGGTTCACTCTGCAACACTTCTAATTCCACACAACAGTTAAATGTCATCATTTCCTCGGTTGGATTTCCATTTTATTATAAATTGTGCAGGAGAAAGTGTGTGTCTCTCTCATAAGACTTTCACGCCAGATCTAGACCAGCATGTAAATAAATGATGTTATAAGCAGCGGTAAAATATATATTCTTAACTTCCAAACAGCTCAGGGATTCTGTTGATTAATTATTTAGAACAGATGGAGATGTGTTTTCTGATGGCTTTAAACAGAACTCTATATGTGCAAATTAAGTTGCCCTTAGTAAAAAGTAGTAATACATTTTCAGTGGAAATCTTTTCTGGTTGAACAAATTGTATTATTCTTTGACGTTTATTTCCCTTTTATATTTCTTACTTTATCAAAACCTAAAACCTTCCATAATTTTCTTGCCATGGTGTTTTGCGGGTCAGAACTGTCTTCTTTCTCCTATGTTCTGCACATATTTTGGTGGTCATGGCCATTGATTGGCAGATATTGTTGTCTCCATCTCAGATGAGATAAATATTTCTGAGGTGCTACTGCTGCTGCTATGTGGCCAAAAGCCCGAGGTCATTGCATCTTACAAAAGAACTAAGTATTAACTGGCTATTGATTGGCTAAAACATTGTGGCCACTATACAGTTGCACTCAATTAATTTGCTAGGCACACCAACTTGTGTGAATCAAGGGTCCTGGTCACACCTTTGCTGCAGTGTGTGGCTGTATACTGGCTGTTTCGAGGCTACTAAGCCCTCCAACAGACAAGAGTGATTGGAGCGCTATCATGTCCTCTCGCGAGCATTTCTACGCTTCTTTACTGTACTTTTACAATCACGCCATGTTTGAACAGACTAGACAGCCTAATTAGTAGGCGGTCCAGCCGATTTAGAAGGCGGTCCATCTGACTCAGTAGGCAGTCCAGCAACTCAGTAGGTGGGCTACCTTAATTAGTCCCCATTATTATCGATTATCACAGTGAAATCGCGCCATTCAGCTTGCAATTTCGTTTGGGACAAGTGCGCATTTGCACACCCCATAAGCTCTTATGGGGCCTCGGGTACACAAATGCACACAAAAATAGAACATGTCGCATATTTTTTTGCCCCATTGAAATGCGGGTGCAAAAACGCTCCATTTGAGGAAACCTATTGCAACCAATGGGTTTTAATGGTTGTGGTTTCTGCAGCTAATCTTCTGAACGTAAAACACCACGCAAAATCGTCTGTGTGCAGGAGGCCTCAGTCAGGGCAGGCTCATATGAGCGTAATTTCATTCTGTGTTTTGCGCACAACATACGCACGCCTAATACGCAATCAATGCATTGATTTTCATTGATCCATTCACATATACCTGTATATTCATTGCGTATAATACATGCTTAAAAAAGGATTTAGTATGTTCTATTTGGCCGCATATTACGCGCTATAGAGCCCTATTGTTCTTTGTGGGTGCATTTGAAAACGCTGTACATACACAATTGCCTTGCATATGTGCGGCATTTTATACATATGCTGCTAGGGAACGATACAGGGAACGTAAAAAAAATAACAAACTAGGAAGCCAGCGCAGTGAGATACGCTGTCATGCACAGGCACACGAGATCACAATTGTGGTGATCACATCTCCACACACTAGTGAAACTGCATTTTATACACCTCCTTGGATATAAGAAGACAATATTCGAAAGAGAGTTACTTGAGATTTTAGAATGGGAACTGATTTTTAGAGAATGCTATAATATTGAAGATGCGCGAACTGGGGATTATAATTCATGGGGGAATATATCACTGATGATCTATGCTGCTCTGCTCAATGCTTTGCAGTACTTCAACATTTTTCCGGTTCCAATATTTCTAGCTATCGTGAAGCAATTAATACTTTTACATCTGTATTTCGGTTGACCCAGTGATCTGCGTGCCGCTCACCTTCTCCTTGCAGTACACTGGAGGTGCATTTATTATACAGCATGTTGATGCTAGATTTGCTCGCTCTTCTGCTAATTCTTCCACCTTCGTTGGCTTCAGTTTCGGAGTCTTACTGCTCAGAGCCTTAGTTAACCTGTAGTGACAAACAAACCAATTTTTATCAGAACAGTTGCTTGGATTAGAGGCAGAGCTGCTGCTTTATTCTGTTGATTCATTATGTCAATAAACTAACAGATTATCAATGATCTCTAGCTGGGACAAAGCCAATGGAAAAAAGCACATAAACTGCAAAGCAGATACACTTTGTGTAAAGCAGAGTTTTCCTTAAAGGGGAATTCCTATCTTGGGAATCCTATTTCAATGTGTTCAAAATCACAAAATAATGCATTCCCCCCCTAAGATGTTCATTTCCAAAATGCTCCGTTTTCCAGATATTGTAGATATCGATTCCTCTGGCTTCTGGTTGTTTACTGCTTATTAACAGGGAAACCGGCCTCTTCTTCTGTAGAAAGGAATAGAGCACATTAGTAGCTGTTACCGGGCCGAAAATTAGTGCGCATGCCCTCCTGAGATTCTGGCCATCAGGTTTAGGTGACAGAAGTGCACAAGAACAGGCCTCCTCTGCTTCCCCATGCTATTTTTTACCACAGAAGAAGTGGTCTGTTTCTGTGGCAACAGGCAGCAAACAATCGGAGGGCAGAGGAATAAATATCTGCAATATCAGAAGAATGGAGCATTTTGGAAATAAACATCTTTTAGGAAATACATTGCTTTGTGATTTCTAACACATTGAAATAGGATTCCTGAGATGGAAATACCCCTTTTAAGGCCTATTTCACACTATTTTTGCATTGTTTTACAAATCTTGAAAAATAATTTGGTACAATGTAAGGACTCCCTCAGACAAACGTAGGCACAAATATGCTTGCCTCAGCGCAACGTCATTGTGCAGTGAGCGAGGTTTGTTTGCGTGTGTGCCTGCATACTTTACTGTATGCATTTGCACAGGTACGCCATTTTCACATAGGCGTGGGACACGCCCCCGCCCTAATCTAAGTGGCTTAAAAGCCTAATGAACCCCCGGTGTTTTATTTTCTCAGCAGTTTGCGCAGAATATTGTGCATTTCTTCACCTGCAATATACTTCTATATGCAGTGGGGTTTTTGTTGCGCGTGCATTAAATGCATACAAAAAACGGTGATGTGGTCAAACCCATTAAAATCAATGGGTTCTATTCTCTGCGTATTGCGTAGGTATATATTTTTCACACATGAAAACACTCAGAAATACATCCATCTGAAGTCACCCTAAAACTTGCATTTTTCCTGGCATTTTTACTTAATGGTGTTTATAGGAAAAATGTAAAAAAAACATACCCAGAGCATACTATGCTTAAAAAATGATGAAAACAAAACTGCTGTGTTTGTAGTATTTTCAATATTTGATTGTAGACTTTAAAATAACAACAGGCCACCGGGATTTTGCAAAATAAAAGTAATAAATGGCAATGAAAAAACAGTGACTAATGCTGCAAATTTCTATGTGTGAATTTAGTGTAAGGGCCCAGTCACACGGACGCCGATGCACCCGTGTTTCTGCAGAATAAGACCGCTGCACTGCCGGGGCGGACGACTCTCCGCACCAGCCAGCAGATAGAACACATGGCTGGCAATGGAGCTAGTCATGCAGATAGACATCCGCACCCGGTGCGGCCGTCTTATCGTGCAGTAACACGGGCGCATCGGCACCCGTGTGACTGAGCCCTTAAGCAGATTAAAGAGCAATAAATGTGAATGATTGTGTGAATCTTTTTTATAAGAAAAATAGTAGAAATAAGACTTAAACTTAACAATCCATTCATTCCCCCACTACAACGTTCCATCTTATTTTGAAGCAACTATAGAGCTTGAGAAATGCTCCACATTGAGCTAAAATATTGCAATGGGTAAATAAGTAGATCATGGATCTTGGGAGTTGTTTCTATCTCTTATTTCGTCTACAGTGGCTTTTTGCTTTATATAATTAATTGCTTGTGTTGCACCAAAAACTATATGTGATATGTAGGGTTGGGTTTTCATATACCTGACTATCCAGATTTTTTTCTGATGGTTGCCTGAACTGATCCTAGTTTTCTATAGAATAGTTCAAGGCATCTGGCACATCAGTTTTAATGCTGGATGGAAAAAACACTGCATAGTAGCATAGTATGTCAGGCCAAAAAAATATATACAGCATGTCCATCCAGTCCAGCTTACTATCTTGTAATAATCATCTAGAGGAAGCCAAACAAAAACCCTTGAGATAGAAAGCAGTTTTCACACATTTTAAGGAAAAAATTCCTCCCTCATTCCAAATCTGACACTTGGAATAATCTCTGGATCACTGACCCTTCTGAAGTAATCAATGTCTATAACCTTTAAGTTTGCCATCACCATGTCCTCGGACAGAGAGTTCCATAGTCTCACTGCTCTTACAGTAAAGAACCCCCTTCTATGTTGGTGTAGAAACCTTCTTTCCTCTAGATGTAGAGGGAGCCTGCTTGTTACAGTCACAGTCCTGGGTATAAATAGATGATGGGAAAGATCTCTGTATTGTCCCCTGATATATTGTGCATAGTTATTAGTCGCCCCTCAGGTATTGTAGTCCGTCCATTCCATTTATTACTTTAGTTGCCCACATTTTAACCAAGCTCTGATATGTCCTTCTTGAGTACTGGTGCCCCAAACTGTCCACAATATTCCATGTGTGGTCTGACCACTGACTTATAAAGAGAAAGTGCATGAAATAAATGTAGGAAAAAATGTGGTTATAGGCACACTCCTCTGCTAAGAGAACACACCATTGCTGGCTGTGTATCCCCAGCTTAAATACTGAGGAAGCGGCACAACGGCCCCGAAATGTGTCTATATGCTGGATTAATTTTCAATAAAAACAGGAGTCGAGCTCAAAAACACATCTTGTGTCTCTTTGATTTAAATGGGATTGCGCCTATAACCACAATTTTTGCTACATTTATCTTGTGTAGTTGCACGTCTCCCTTGGAAGATGTGACATTTTGTGGACTGGCTGCATCCTCTAAGACTCGTCAAAAATCGATCAATTTTACTCCCATACTTAGAATAAGGAAGGAGAAAAACAAAAACAATTTTCCAAAACATCAGTATATAGATTTGCTCTACTTTTTCTTTTATCATCTCATTTGTAAAGAGAAAGAACATTGTTCTCATCACGTGCCCCTAGACCTCTACCCCTACCCCCCATGATCCTATTTGCTTTGGCAGCAGCTGACTGACACTGGTTGTTCAAGTTAGGTTTACAGTTAACTAAAATCCCCAATTCCTTTTCCATGTCACTGTTACCCAGTGGTTTCCTATCTAGTGTGTAATGGTGACATGTATGTCCCCCGTCTATGTGCATAACTTTACATTTATCAGTATTAAATATCACTTGCCACTTTTCAAGTTATCCATATGCATTTACAACCATATGCTGTCCTTTGTTGTGTTAATTACTTTGCATGGTTTTGTATCCTCTGCAAATATTGATATTTTACTGTATAATCCATCCAATCTGTTGTTAATAAATATATTAAAAAGAACAGGGCCCAGTACTGCCCCCTGTGGTACCCTACTAGTATGGTCCATTAATAAGCACCCTCTACTTTTTATCAGAGCCAGTTATTTACCCACTTACACACCTTTTTAACCAGACCAAATGTTTTAATTTTAGATATCAACCTTTTATGTGGCACAGTATCAAACTCTTTGGAGAAATTGCATTCCATGCAGCATTGTTCTACCCTCTTATGGACACTGGACTGGTACAAAAAGGTATCAGTTTTATTTGGCTCTGTCATGAAAACAAAGGCTGGCCATAACCTATGAATGGGAACCCAGGCTTAGGCATTGCTGACACCTATTGGGTCTGAATTTTGTTTGTTTTAGGAAAAGTCAATCTGCGTGTGAATGGGGAATGCAAATCATTCCTATCTCATTAACAACTAGACAAAGAAAAATTGCATGGAAGATATCGCTGTTGGGTTAAAAACCATGTGCTATTTATGCAGGATGCATACTGACCAATTTGTTCAGATTTGGTTCCAAACAGATTACCATTGAAAACCATCATGAAGTGTGCCGAAGAACAGAAGATAAGATCTCAGAAAACACAATTTCCTTAACTTTTATTTTGTCTTTTATTCTCTAAATAAAAAACCTGAACTACGACTAATAGTCTATAAATTGATCTATTTCAAACATGAGTTTAAAAGTAATTACAACATGCTCAGTAGTGTCCTAGATGTCACATAACAAGCACAAAATGTCCTGTTAGTGTGCTACATAGTCATGCTCGCTTTACGGGTGCTCATTTTCAGAGCTTTTGAATGCTATTTCCTTCAAAATAGTTTTTGATATAGACCATTAGAAGATAGCTTTATACATAAAAGACACAATAAAGATCAATCCATATGATAGCTGATGACCATTTATACCCAGCAGCCCTGAAGGATGTAAGCAGCCCACTTTTCATTTCCTCTCCATGATTCCGCTTACCAGTGAGTGCTCCTATCAGACTCACTACAATAGTCCAACTTTTTTGTTTTTCTGTTCTTTTGAACTTTTCATGTGTTTCATTCCTAAGAGATATGTTCTGATGTATTTCATTGTACTATAAGCCTGTGACTTCTTAATAACTTGATAATGTCTTATCTCTTGCCATGCTCATTAATAATGACACCCACCACTGCCTACTATGGGTTGTGACTTGACTGAGGATTAAATATGATGCCAAGAATACCAATGCTCACTCTTCACAGATCTTCAATCAAAGCATAGAACCCATATGATACAAGAGCTTAAAGCTTCTGATGGCTGTGTTTAAAGGTGCCCCAAATCTTTGATGAAAAATTCACTTTATGCTCTCCTACAACAATAGATAAAAATGATCAAAATCCGACACAAATACCCTTTGCAACATTTGGTCGCAGCTGAACCCAATTACCCAATAGAACTTTTTGTGGAAAATATCTAGACCTCTAACGACTGTCACTAGGATTAATTCTAACAAAGACAGGTTAACCATATAAGCAAAATAGATAATGTTTCTTTATACCATTATGATCTGAAGAAGATATACCTAATTGCACATAATTAAGTGTAAGACAAAGAGGCAACATTTAGAGAATTGCACTATTTAAGCAACAATATTGATATAAATATTCCTACATTGTAAACATAAAAATTGAAGACAACTTCTATGTAGACAAGGTCTCTTGTGCTGGTTTCCCTCTCTACAATATCCAACACCAGGCATGTATAAGAAAAATTTCCTATCTAAAAGCCATTGGCCCAATATGGGGAATCTGTTTGCCATTTTCCCACTGAGGATGATTATTACCGCTACTACATGTACTGAACTCTAATATGATCTGCTCAAACCTGACTACTCAGTTAAGAACTTCCATAAAGGTATCCTATGTAGAATTTGGGAATGATATAAAGCATGTAAAAATTGGTTACCATAAACAACAATAGGATCTTTGTGCTGCATTATACTCTTAAACTGGCCATATACATGCCATAGCTGTTGGCAGATTGCTGGTTCAGCTGACTGCTATTCCACCTGACCACACCACAAGCTTGGATTGCCGGCTTGCTTGTTTATTTCAGTGGAAATTCAACATGTCTAGTACATCTTTCCCCCATAGATGTTACATCTTCAACTGATCCTGTCATGATTGCCAGTTTCTACTGACTTTTGTCTAGTGTGTTTGGCAAGATTTAGGTAGGTCAATACATGCTTTCTCTTTATAAGATGCTTGTTGATGGACAGGTAGCAAAAGAAATAGAATAAATGTGTTTTAACTGAAGTTGTTCATACAGTGCAGCATAGTTACTGTATTGTAATTCATGTATCTTGTCATGACACAGCCAGTGGATGGGTGCAGGTCTGAGGCACCGTCATAGCGTCATAATGTGCTAGCCAGTGCATGCTCATTGTCATTTGGTGCTGGACACCAAGTAGTTAACATTTCCCTGCTGTTAGTTGGCTGATTGGCTGGGATAATGAGCAGCTCAGCTGGCCATTAGGTAACTTTGTTGGGATATTTAAACCAGCTCCTCTGAGTAGAGGATGCCAGTTATACTACTCTGTATCCTGGTCTTGAAGAGATTGTGAAGTGTGGTGCGGAGTCCTTCCTTGTCACTGTTTTGCTCAGTCTTTATTCAGGATTTGCGCGTAACATTTGCTCTGTGACCTGTTTAGCTTTTTTGTGTATCTTCTGCATAGTGTATCCTGTTTGCTTCTAGATCTATCCCATGTAGTCATCCCAATGCTTTCTCTTTCCCTTTCTTTATCTATCGACATTTCAGGGAAGCACCAGGTTCCTGTCACAGGGTCGCCCTATTCAGGGTGGATGCTATACTTGCTAGGCAGGTTCAGACATATTTAATTCAGGAATAGGTTGTAATTCCTTTTTCATCTGTTCTCTAGATGTGTATTCCATTTTCCTGTTCCTTTTAATTTTTTTTTGCTCTCCATTTCGTCTTTGTCAAATGTAACAGATATGCTACTGATATTATTGTGCACTATATGCATTTGTAATATACAGTACCTTAATAAGTCATTGTGGTTGTAGAAAGTATGCATAAACACTATTTTGATTCTAAAAGGCTATAAATGGTAAAAGAACCAATTACCTAGGGAACTCGTAAATTTTTTTCTGTTTACCATTACAAAATGCTAATTGGATGAACTTAGGCAATATCACAATTGTGCTTACCTACAAGACATTATCTGTAAAGGGATGAAGATCACAAAAATAAAAAAAAATACTTTAGATGTATAAGTATATGATAGAGAGAAATTTGTTTTCTTATATTATATGTGAAAAGTTGTGTGGCTAACCAACCATCTATCCCTACAAGCAAATATGCTCAAAACTATTTAGATTAAAAAGTGTAATAACTACGGTAGTACAATCTATTAGCCAAAACTCTTTAGCCTTATATCTACAAAATGTGTCAGGAAAGTAGAAATTACCAAATTTATGAAGTTCTAAGAAAATTTGCAATTTGTCAAATGACAAGTAAACACATAATCCAAAAACATAATCTTCTGATTTAAACACCTTGTCTAATTTAAAGGGGTTGTCTGAGTACCCTCTCGGTTCAACCCCTTCCCCATGGAGTAACATAACTAATTGTCATATACTCACCTCTTCCAGCTCCTGCTGCATACCATGACTGTGCTCGGTCCCCTGCTCTCATCACATTTTACAGCTGCAGTCTCACTTGGTTTATGGGGCGTCACACAGGCTGCAGCCAATAACAGAGCTCAGCAATTGATTACTGGGTGAAACTGGGTGAAACTGCAGCTGTAAACAAAGACTGGAGTGGTGGGCTGAGCAGCATCGCGAAACACAGCGGGAGTGGGGAGAGTGTTGAGTACATGGCAATTTGTAATTTTACTCAATGAGAAAGGAGTTGTACCGAGATGGTTCAACTCAGACAACCCCTTTAAGCTTCAAAAATCTTGGATAATATATACAGTACTCATTGCCAATGGTCACTGGGTATTCAGACTGTTTTATAGGCATAGCCAAGTGATACCCTTATGTTACACAATACATGACCTTCCTAAAAAATGAACCAACTCCCATTTCACCTTGGTTATAACATATATGAAGTTGGCTAGTTTTCTTGCAGATAGATTGTGTTCTTTACTGAAGTACTCCTTTCTTACCTGCCCTTGAATTCAGAGAACGGATATTTATTGTAGTCGCCACACAGCCCATTCCCTTCACTTATGTATGTTTTAATTTCTTCACTCAGCTGTGTTTTCTGAAATACAGAACAGATGTCTTATTTGTGGAGAATTCCGTGGTACTAAAAGATATTCTGCTACAAGACTCTAAGTACGTAAGGTTTTTAGATATTTGATTCCAGTTTTAAAAGCAAATATGACAAGGATCCTAATTTGGGATTGTAGTATTAGGAGAAGAGTGTGAAAATCATACAAAACAAGATGTTCTTCTTCTACTATAGATTTATGTTTGTACAGATTATGATTACAAAAGCCTAACCTCAAACTCCTGGAATCCAATGCAAAATCAATAAGAGCATCTAGCTTTCCACTAACAGACTATTGAAACAATGTATTTCTAGAGAAATGTTAAAAACTGACATATGTCTTGCAAATTCACAGTGCTATTTCAACATGCATGTGCTAAATGGTACACTACAACTATATAATATTGAGGAGAGTGGTCACATAATCTCCAATTTCTATTGTGGTAAAGCAGACTAAGTAATAAATAAGCTCAAACACTGTTCACTGACATTTTTTACTAGTTGTATTATTATCAGATAAATGGGACAAAAGCATGAGTGATGGCATGTGATTGCCCGGATGCACCCAATGTTATAGATTTTGTCTGCATCATGAAAGAGCTGTTGGCATTGGAGATATGCATATCCATTATGCCATTCCCCTGATGCTACTGCTATTCAGTGAAACATGTCAGGAGGAGACTGAGACCATTTACTTCTTAGACAATGTGCTTCATCATGCTAGAAATTGGAGATTAAGTGTCCGCGCTATTTAGAACCTGCATCAATGTTGAAATAGCACTGTGAATTTGCAAGACATGTGTCAGCTTTTAACATTTCTTTAAACCTGTTTATATCTGTCTAAATATAAAAAATGGAAAATTACATTGTCTTTTTTTAAAAGCCTAACGTGAAAAAAAGGAAAGTGGAGCTACTCCAGTAAAGATACGGTGAACGAGTGCCAAAATGGTTCTTCTTCCAAACTGCTCGTATTGTAATGGTAGGATGGAAAGAAAGGTATGCGCCTCAAGTTGTGGGTGCTGCCAGGACCGTGATGGTGCAACTCATTCGGTTGAACAGAGTTTACATGGGGAATAGTAAAACGCATAGGATTTTTAGCTGGTTTTGTTTAATAAAAACTTCACAAATTCACTTTTTTAAATTACACCCTGAGTATGTACACATATCTAAAGGGTCATGCCTTTTCACCAGTCTTTTTGAACACATTTTTTAATAGCCTCTTAGGGAAAGGCTGGGTCACTAAATGGGGCCTTTTGCCCATTTAGTTGTTTTGTGTTCTACTGGAATAATTTCCTTCCCCAGACTCTCTCTCTTTTTACCCTGTATTTTTCAATTCTTATATTAAAAATATTGGCATCTTCCGATAAGGCACAGGAACTTTTGAGCAAACAAATATGAAGAGTTTATCACCCAGCCTTTTTACAGTGGTCACAAAGGGGCCGTATTCTGATTTACTAGCTTTTTTATGGTGTATTGGACTAAGTCCAGCACAAGTGTCTCCTGCTGGGAGGAGAATGGGCTCAGCAGTCTGAAGTCCTCTAGGTGGACAAAATTAAATAGTGAAAAAAAGTTTAATCAAAACGTTAAAAAGCATAAAAAATAGTCAACCCCCCTCTTTTTTCATTACTATGGGAAAAATATATAGCTTAAAATTGGTGTCGCCACAATCATAACCACCCACGTTACGTACCTTGCCTGGTGAATGCTGTGAAAAAAAAATAATAAAACCATGGACAAAATTGCTAATTTTGCATATCTTGCCTCAGAAAAATGGATCAGAAGGCAATCAAAATGCTGTATGAATCACCGAAACATATTGTTAAAAAGTTTAGCTTGTCATGCAAAATAGAAGTCCTCACACAGCTCCATCGATGGAGAAAACAAATGTAAGAGGTCTATGAATGCGGTGATGAAGAAAAATCCGCTCTTTGTTTTTAAAGTGTTTCTACTATGCAAGAGTAGCAAAACACAAAAACTATATAAATTTAGTATCGTTGTAAATCATATTGAACCACAGAATTATGTTTACATGTGATTTATACTGCTCGATAAATGTAGTGAAAAAGAGGAAAAAACGATGATAGCATTTCAGATTTTGTTAATTTTGCCTCCAGTAAAGTTGGAATAAAAAGTGGTCAAAATGTTATCTGTTCAGAAGAAAAGGATCAATGAAGATTATAACTAGAGATGAGCGAACGTACTCGTCCGAGCTTGATACTCATTCGAGTATTAGCGTGTTCGGGATGCTCGTTACTCGTAACGAGTACCACGCGATGTTCGGGTTACTTTCACTTTCATCTCTGAGACGTTAGCGCGCTTTTCTGGCCAATTGAAAGACAGGGAAGGCATTACAACTTCCCCCTGCGACGTTCAAGCCCTAAACCACCCCCCTGCAGTGAGTGGCTGGGGAGATCAGGTGTCACCCGAGTATAAAAATCGGCCCCTCCCGCGGCTCGCCACAGATGCGTTGTGAGATAGCTGAGGGACAGTGGTATCGTGTTGGAGCTGCTGTAGGGAGAGTGTTAGCAGTTAGTGTAGGCTTCAAGAACCCCAACGGTCCTTCTTAGGGCCACATCTAACCGTGTGCAGTAGTGTGGAGGCTGCTTTTAGCAGTGTTGCACTTTTTTTTTTTTTTGGTATATCGGCCGTGCAGAGCATTGTGCCCTGCAGTAATACTCCAGGGACAGAATTGTGTAGGCAGGGCCAGAAGACATATATTATAGATTGAATATACGCAGTGGTCCTTTTGAAAAAAATATTGAAAAAAAATCTATTTGGCCTGCCTGTCACTGTGCTCAGTGTTCTGGGTCCGTGTCTGCTGGGGGTAGTAGTTCTCCAAATAAATACGCAGCCAGCTAAGTGTTACAGCAGGCTTGCGCCAAATTATTTCCTGGCTCTGAAATCACCGGTCTGTTGCAGTTAATAACAGTGCGACACTGCAGTTCCGTGACACAGTCCAGGGACAGAATTGTGTAGGCAGGGCCAGAAGACATATATTATAGATTGAATATACGCAGTGGTCCCTTTGAAAAAAATATTGAAAAAAAATCTATTTGGCCTGCCTGTCACTGTGCTCAGTGTTCTGGGTCCGTGTCTGCTGGGGGTAGTAGTTCTCCAAATAAATACGCAGCCAGCTAAGTGTTACATCAGGCGTGCGCCAAATTATTTCCTGGGGTTCCGTAAACGAAGTCAGCCTCCAACCACAGGCCAATAAGCGGCACATTTAATTACAGCGTTCTGTTTCTGCACTACTGCTAATACACCATGCTGAGGGGTAGGGGTAGGCCTATAGGACGTGGACGCGGGCGAGGACGCGGAGGCCCAAGTCAGGGTGTGGGCACAGGCCGAGCGAGTGCGGTGGCCAGGGGTAGAGGCAGGGCCAGACCGAATAATCCACCAACTGGTTCGCAAAGCGCCCCCTCGCGCCATGCCACCCTGCAGAGGTCAAGGTGCTCTACGGTGTGGCAGTTTTTCACAGAGACGCCTGACGACCGACGAACAGTGGTGTGCAACCTTTGTCGCGCCAAGATCAGCTGGGGAGGCACCACCACCAGCATGCGCAGGCATATGATGGCCAAGCACCCCACAAGGTGGGACGATGCCCGTTCACCGCCTCCGGTTTGCACCACTGCCTCTCCCCCTGTGCCCCAACCTGCCACTGAGATCCAACCCCCCTCTGAGGTCACAGGCAGTACCGTCTCCTGGCCTGCACCCACACCCTCACCTCCGCTGTCCTCGGCCCCATCCAGCAATGTCTCTCAGCGTAGCGTCCAGACGTCGCTAGCGCCACAGTTTGAGCGCAAGTACGACACCACGCACCCACACGCTCAAGTGTTAAACGTGCACATTGCCAAATTGATCAGCCTAGAGATGCTGCCGTATAGGCTTGTGGAAACGGAGGCTTTCAAAAGCATGATGGCGGCGGCCCCGCGCTACTCGGTTCCCAGTCGCCACTACTTTTCCCGATGTGCCGTCCCAGCCCTGCACGACCACGTCTCCCGCAACATTGTACGCGCCCTCACCAACGCGGTTACTGCCAAGGTCCACTTAACAACAGACACGTGGACAAGCACAGGCGGACAGGGCCACTATATCTCCCTGACGGCACATTGGGTGAATTTAGTGGAGGCTGGGACAGAGTCAGAGCCTGGGACCGCTCACGTCCTACCCACCCCCCGAATTGCGTGCCCCAGCTCGGTAGTGGTATCTGCGGGGGTGTATCCTTCCTCCACTAAACCACCCTCCTCCTCCTCCTACGCAACCTCTGTCTCGCAATCAAGATGTGTCAGCAGCAGCAGCACGTCGCCAGCAGTCGGTGTCACGCGGCGTGACAGCACAGCGGTGGGAGAGCGTCAGCAGGCCGTGCTGAAACTACTCAGCTTAGGAGAGAAGAGCCACATGGCCCACGAACTGCTGCAGGGTCTGACAGAGCAGACCGACCGCTGGCTTGCGCCGCTGAGCCTCCAACCGGGCATGGTCGTGTGTGACAACGGCCGTAACCTGGTGGCGGCTCTGCAGCTCGGCAGCCTCACGCACGTGCCATGCCTGGCCCATGTCTTTAATTTGGTTGGTCAGCGCTTTCTAAAAAGCTACCCCCACTTGTCATACCTGCTCGGAAAGGTGCGCCAGCTCTGCGCACATTTCTGCAAATCCCACACGCACGCTGCCACCCTGCGGACCCTGCAACATCGGTTTAATCTGCCAGTGCACCGACTGCTGTGCGACGAGCCCACACAGTGGAACTCTACGCTCCACATGTTGGCCAGACTCTATGAGCAGCGTAGAGCTATAGTGGAATACCAACTCCAACTTGCGCGGCGCAGTGGGAGTTAGCCTCCTCAATTATTTACAGAAGAGTGGGCCTGGTTGGCAGCCATCTGCCAGGTCCTTGGAAAATTTGAGGAGTCTACCCAGATGGTGAGTGGGGATGCTACAATCATTAGCGTCACCATTCCTCTGCTATGCCTCTTGAGAAGTTCCCTGCAAAGCGTAAAGGCAGACGCTTTGGAATCAGAAACGAAGGCGGGGGAAGACAGTATGTCGCTGGATAGTCAGAGCAACCTCATGTCTATATCTCAGCGCGTTGAGGAGGAGGGGGAGGAGCATGAGGAGGAGGGGGAAGAGACAGCTTGGCCCACTGCTGAGGGGACAGATGCTGCTTGCCTGTCATGCTTTCAGCGTGTATGGCCAGAGGAGGAGGAGGAGGAGGAGGAGGAGGAGGAGGAGGAGGAGGGGGAGGAGCATGAGGAGGAGGGGGAAGAGACAGCTTGGCCCACTGCTGAGGGTACAGATGCAGCTTGCCTGTCATCCTTTCAGCGTGTATGGCCAGAGGAGGAGGAGGAGGAGGATCCTGAAAGTGATCTTCCGAGTGAGGACAGCCATGTGTTGCGTACAGGTACCCTGGCACACATGGCTGTCTTCATGTTAGGATGCCTTTCTCGTGAGCCTCGCGTTACACGCATTCTGGCCACTACGGATTACTGGGTGTACACACTGCTCGATCCACGGTATAAGGAGAGCCTTTGCACTCTCATTCCCGAAGAGGAAAGGGGTTCGAGTATGATGCTATACCACAGGGCGCTGGTGGACAAACTGATGGTAAACTTCCCATCCGACAGCGCTAGTGGCCGAAGGCGCATTTCCGCGGCCCAGGTAGCAGGGGAGGCGCAGAGATCAGGCAGCATGTACAGCGCAGGCAGGGGAACACTCTCTAAGGCCTTTGACAGCTTTATGGCTCCCCAGCAAGACTGTGTCACCGCTCCCCAGTCAAGGGTGAGTTGGCGGGAGCACTGTAAAAGGATGGTGAGGGAGTACGTAGCCGATTGCAGCAACGTCCTCGGTGACGCCTCTGCCCTCTACAACTACTGGGTGTTGAAGCTGGACACGTGGCCTGAACTCGCGCTGTATGCCCTGGAGGTGCTTGCTTGTCCTGCGGCTAGCGTCTTGTCAGAGAGTGTGTTTAGTGTGGCTGGGGGAACCATCACGGATAAGCGTACCCACCTGTCAACCGACAGTGCCGACAGGCTTACACTCATCAAGATGAACAAAGCCTGGATTTCACCAGACTTCTCTTCTCCACCAGCGGACAGCAGCGATACCTAAGCAATACGTAGGCTGCACCCGCGGATGGAAGCATCGTTCTCTATCACCATCCAAAACGGGGACCTTTTTGCTTCATCAATCTGTGTATAATATTCATCCTCCTCCTCCTGCTCCTCCTCCTGAAACCTCACGTAATCACGCCGAACGTACAATTTTTCTTAGGCCCACAAGGCTCAGTCATATAATTTTTCTAAACAATTTTTATACGTTTCAATGCTCATTAAAGCGTTGAAACTTTCCCCTCAACCAATTTTTATTTCAACTGGGCTGCCTCCAGGCCTAGTTACCAATTAAGCCACATTAACCAAAGCCATTAATGGGTTTCACCTGCCCTCTCGGTTGGGCATGGGCAATTTTCCTCAGGTACATTAGTACTCTTGGTACACCAATTTTTGTGGGCCCTCGCCTACAGTGTAATCCAATAAATTTTTGGCCCACCTGCATTACAGCTGATATAACATCAGCTGTGATGGGCAATGCAATGGGATATATTTATGTACCGCCGGTGGGTTCCAGGGAGCCACCCATGCTGTGGGTCCACACGGAGTTGTAACTACATGTGTCCACTTCTAAAGAACCCCAGTCTGACTTGGGCATGCAGTGTGGGCCGAAGCTCACCTGCATTAAACATGACATTATTACCTCAGCTGTGATGGGCAATGCAATGGGATATTGTTATGTACCGTCGGTGGGTTCCAGGGAGCCACCCATGCTGTGGGTCCACAGGGAGTTGTAACTGCATGTGTCCACTTCTAAAGAACCCCAGTCTGACTGGGCATGCAGTGTGGGCCGAAGACCACCTGCATTAAACATGACATTATTACCTCAGCTGTGATGGGCAATGCAATGGGATATATTAATGTACAGCCGGTGGGTGCCATGGAGCCACCCATGCTGTGGGTGCACACGGAATTCCCATTGCGGAGTTGTACCTGCCTGTGACTATTTATAAAAAAACGCGGTCTGACTGGGGCATGCAGACACCTTGACAGAATGAATAGTGTGTGGCACATAGGTTCCCCATTGCTATGCCCACAGGGGCGGGGCGATAACCCACAATGCTGTACAGAAGCAATGAGACATCCAATCCTGTGCCACCTCCGTCAGGAGCTGCAAACGTGGGCATAGCAATGGGGAATCCATGTGCCACACAGTATTCATTCTCTCAAGGTGTCGCATAGCTCAATCCACACTGCAAGGGAAAAGCCGTCAGCGCTCTGCCCTCTACCCAATCAGTTAGTGTCTTTGTGCCAGACAGGTCAAACACCGCGATGGGAACTAAGCTTGCACTAACAGCATAGGTGGGACCTAGGAAGCCCAAGACATGAACAAAAAATTGATCTGAGCGGCCAAACATGGCAGACTTGCACCGCACCCACGACATAGGCCTCGGCCCACAGATTCAGCAATCCTAGGCAGGAAGTGGACTTTCACTGCACCCAGGACATAGGCCTCTGCACAAACCCTCAGCAATCGCTGGCCTACAGCGGACTCCTATGCTAGCGTAGCTGTGCACGTCTCATTAGCGCTGTATTGCTCCTGTAGTTTGTCCGAATGCAGTGCCACGGATAGGAGAGCTAACGTCAGATTAAATACAGGTGGGCTTCGGCCCACACTGCATGCCCCAGTCTGACCGGGTTTTTTTATAAATAGTCACAGGCAGGTACAACTCCGCAATGGGAATTCCGTGTGCACCCACAGCATGGGTGGCGCCCTGGAACCCACCGGCGGTACATAAATATATCCCATTGCAGTGCCCATCACAGCTGAGGTAGCGTCAGATTAAATGCAGGTGGGCTTCGGCCCACACTGCATGCTCCAGTCAGACTGGGGTTTTTTATAAGTAGACACAGGCAGGTACAACTCCGTGTGGACCGACAGCATGGGTAGGTCCCAGGAAGCCACTGGCGGTACATAAATAAATCCCATTGCATTTCCCAGCACAGCTGAGGTAACGTCAGATTAAATGCAGGTGGGCTTCGGCCCACACTGCATGCCCCAGTCAGACTGGGGTACTTTATAAGTAGACACATGCAGTTACAACTCCGTGTGGACCGACAGCATGGGTGGGGCCCAGGAAGCCACCGGCGGTAGATAAATAAATCCGGTTGCATTGCCCAGCACAGCTGAGGTAACGTCGGATTAAATGCAGGTGGGCTTCGGCCCACACTGCATGCCCCAACCTGACCGGGGTTTTTAATTCATAGACACAGGCAGGTACAAATCCCCTATGTGAAGTCCCTGTGGACCCACAGCATGGGTGGCTCCCTGGAACCCATCGGCGGTACAAAAATATATCCCATTGCAGTGCCCAGCACAGCCGAGGTAACGTCAGATTAAATGCAGGTGGGCTTCGGCCCACACTGCATGCCCCAGTCAGACTAGGGTTCTTTATAAGTAGACACATGCAGTTACAACTCCATGTGGACCGACAGCATGGGTGGGTCCCAGGAAGCCACCGGCGATACATAAATAAATCCCATTGCATTGCCCAGCACAGCTCAGGTAACGTCAGATTAAATGCAGGTGGGCTTCGGCCCGCACTGCATGCCCCAACCTGACCGGGCTTTTTAATACATAGCTACGGGCAGGTACAAATCCCTATGTGAAGTCCCTGTGGACCCACAGCATGGGTGGCTCCCTGGAACCTACCGGTGGTACATAAATATATCCCATTGCAGTGCCCAGCACAGCTGAGGTAACGTCAGATTAAATGCAGGTGGGCTTCGGCCCACACTGCATGCCCCAGTCAGACTGGGGTACTTTATAAGTAGACACATGCAGTTACAACTCCGTGTGGACCGACAGCATGGGTGGGTCCCAGGAAGCCACCGGCGGTACATAAATACATCCCATTGCAGTGCCCTGGACAGCAGAGCTAACGTCAGATTAAATGCAGGTGGGCTTCGGCCAAGAATGTTTTCATTGTTGTAGGAGGAGGACAGGAAAGTTTTTGAGGCAGTACGTGTCCTGTCCCCGTGTCCATGGTTATATGCACCTTTCCAGTGACCGCGTCGCTGAAAAGTTGTCACACCTGTGGAACCTAGTAGCGTGGCCTCGCCACCATCATGTCTTTGGGAAGCCTCCGTTTCCACTACCCTGTAATATGCAGTAGCAGCAGTATAGGCAGAGTCGAGAATTAGTAACATTTCAGCGGTAAGAGTATGCACAAACCCCTGTAACATTTCATTGGCAGCAGTGAGGACTGACCCCACTAACATTTCATTTGCAGCAGTATACACAGACCCCAGTAACATTTCAGTAGTATCAGTATAGACAGGCCCCAGTAACAGTAACGTAGAAGCAGTAGGGACAAAGCAGCAGATTCACATTTCCCTGGCAGCAGTGTAGGGAGAGCATAGTATTGGTAAGATTTCAGTAGTAGGAGTATAGACAGGCCCCAGCAACAGTAACGTAGAAGCAGTAGGGACAAAGCAGCAGATTCACATTTCCCTGGCACCAGTGTAGGGAGAGCATAGTATTGGTAAGATTTCAGTAGTAGGAGTATAGACAGGCCCCAGCAACAGTAACGTAGAAGCAGTAGGGACAAAGCAGCAGATTCACATTTCCCTGGCAGCAGTGTAGGGAGAGCATAGTATTGGTAAGATTTCAGTAGTAGAAGTATAGACAGGCCCCAGTAACATTAACGTAGAAGCAGTATGGGCAAAGCCAACTATTAGTTACATTTCTGTTATAGCAGTATAGACCTGCCCCAGTAACATTTCCGTTGAAGCATTATGGGCAGAGCCCAGTATTAGTAAAATTACAGTAGTAACAGTATACACCAACCAAGGTAACATTTCAAGAGCAGAAGTATCGGCAGACCGAAGTAACATTTCTGTTGCTGAAGTATAGTCAGACCCATGTAGCATTACTGTGGCAGAAGTATAGGTAGGCAGAACAGAGTTACATTTCTGTAGCAAAAGTGTGGGCCAACCCCAGACACAGTGGTGTACCATGAGTGCAGGCGAAGCCCATAAAAATTACTTGGATTACATTGTAGGCGAGGGCCCGAAAAATTGTTGTACCGACAGTACAAATGTACCCCAGAAAAATTGCCCATGCCCAACCCAGAGGGCAGGTGAAACCCATTAATCGCTTAGCGCGAGTTCGGGCCACGTGACCAGCTTTGACACCCAGTAGTTGTACGGAGCAGAGGCGTCATGGAGGACGGTGGTACGATCGGCTGCATACTCCCTCATTATCTTCTTACAGTGCTCCCTCCAAATCAGCCTGGACTGGGGAGGTGAGAGACAGTCTTGCTGGGGAGCCATAAAGCTGGCAAAGGCCTTGGAGAGTGTTCCCCTGCCTGCGCTGAGCATGCTGCCTGATCTCCGCGCCTCCCCTTCTACGTGGCACTCAGAACTGCGCCTTCTGCCACTAGCGCTGTCAGATGGGACGTTTCCCATCAGTTTGTCCACCAGGGCCCTGTGGTATTGCATCACTCTCAAACCCCTTTCCTCTTCGGGTATGAGAGTGGAAAGGTTCTCCTTATACCGTGGGTCAAGCAGTGTGTACACCCAGTAATCCGTAGTGGCCAGAATGCGTCTAACACGAGGGTCACGAGAAAGGCATGCTAACATAAAGTCAGCCATGTGTGCCAGGGTACCTCTACGCAACATATGGCTGTCCTCACTAGGAAGATCACTTTGAGTATTCTCCTCGTCAGGCCATACACGCTGAATGGATAAGAGGCAAGCAGCATGGGTACCCTCTGCAGTGGGCCCAGCTGTCTCTTCCTCCTCAGGCTCCTCCCCCTCCTCCTCCTCCTCCTCCACGCACTGAGATATAGACATGAGGGTGCTCTGACTATCCAGCGACATACTGTCTTCCCACTCTATGTTTCCGCCCGCAAAGCGTCAGCCTTTATGCTTTGCAGGGAACTTCTCAAGAGGCATAGCAGGGGAATGGGGACGCCAATGATTGCAGCATCGCCGCTCACCATCAGGGTGGACTCCTCAAAGTTTCCAAGGACCTGGCAGATATCTGCCATCCAGGCCCACTACTCTGTAAAAAATTGAGGAGGCTGACTCCCACTTCGCCGCCCATGTTGGAGTTGGTATTCCACTATAGCTCTACGCTGCTCATACAGCCAGGACAACATGTGAAGTGTAGAGTTCCACCGTGTGGGCACGTCGCAAAGCAGTCGGTGCACTGGCAGATGAAACCGATGTTGCAGGGTGCGCAGGGTGGCAGCGTCCGTGTGGGACTTGTGGAAATGTGCGCTGACCCGGCGCACCTTGCCGAGGAGGTCTGACAAGCGTGGGTAGCCTTTCATAAACCGCTGAACCACCAAATTAAAGACGTGGGCCAGGCATGGCACGTGCGTGAGGCTGCCGAGCTGCAGAGCCACCAATAGGTTACGGCCGATGTCACACACGACCATGCCCGGTTGGAGGCTCCGTGGCGAAAGCCAGCGGTCGGTCTGCTCTGTCAGACCGTGCAACAGTTCGTGCGCCGTGTGCCTCTTCTCTCCTAAGCTGAGTAGTTTCAGCACGGCCTGCTGACGCTTGCCCACTGCTGTGCTGCCGCGCCACGTGACACCGACTGCTGGCGACGTGCTGCTGGTGACAAGTCTTGATTGCGAGGTAGAGGTTGCGTTGGTGGAGGAGGAGGAGGAAGGTTTAGTGGAGGTAGCATACACCGCCGCAGATACCAGCACCGATCTGGGGCCCGCAATTCTGGGGGTGGGTAGTACAGGAGCGGTCCCAGGCTCTGACTCTGTCCGAGCCTCCACTAAATTCACCCAATGTGCCGTCAGGGAGATATAGTGGCCCTGCCCGCCTGTGCTTGTCCACGTGTCCGTTGTTAAGTGGACCTTGGCAGTAACCAAGTTGGTGAGGGTGCGTACGATGTTGCATGAGACGTGGTCGTGCAGGGCTGGGACGGCACACCGTGAAAAATAGTGGCGACTGGGGACAGAGTAGTGCAGGGCTGCCGCCGCCATCATGTTTTAGAACGCCTCAGTTTCCACCAGCCTGTAGGGGAGCATCTCCAGACTGATCAATTTGGCTATGTGGACATTTAAAGCTTGAGCGTGGGGGTGCGTGGCGGCGTATTTGCGCTTTCGCTCCAACGATTCTCTTAGCGACAGCTGGACGCTACGTTGAGAGACATTGCTGGATGGGGCCGAGGACAGCGGAGGTGAGGGTGTGGGTCCAGGCCAGGAGACGGTCGTGCCTGTGTCCTGAGAGGGGGGTTGGATCTCCAGTAGCAGGTTGGGGCCCAGGGGGAGAGGCAGTGGCGCAAGCTGGAGGCGGTGAACGGCCTTCGTCCCACCTTGTGGGGTGCTTGGCCATCATATGCCTGTGCATGCTGGTGGTGGTGAGGCTGGTGGTGGTGGCTCCCTGCCTGATCTTGGCGCAACAAAGGTTGCACACCACTGTTCGTCTGGCTTATCACACCAGGTGGGGTCAGTCACCTCATCGTCCAGCGGCTCTTCCTCCGATTCCTCTGTGCCCTCCTCCCTTGGACTTACTGCCCTTACTACTACCTCACTGATAGACAACTGTGTCTCATCGTCATCGTCCTCCTCACCCACTGAAAGCTCTTGAGACAGTTGCCGGAAGTCCCCAGCCTCATTCCCCGGACCCTGGCAACTTTCCAAAGGTTGGGCATCGGTCACGACAAACTCCTCCGGTGGGAGAGGAACCATTGCTGCTCAATCTGGGCAGGGGCCCGAGAACAGTTCCTGGGAGTCTGCCTGCTCCTCAGAATGTGTCATTTTCATGGAGTGAGGAGGCTGGGAGGAAGGAGGAGCAGCAGCCAGAGGATTCAGAGTTGCAGCAGTGGACGGTGTAGAAGACTGGGTGGTCGATAGATTGCTGGATGCACTTTCTGCCATCCGGATTGCATGCTGGATTAAGAATCGAGCAGAGACAGAGCGGTGTAAAAATGTTTGTGAATTATTGCCGCGCAGTTGCTGGCTGCCAGCGGTATTATAACGCTAAATGAAGCCAGAGATATATTATAAGGAAGGCTGCACGCAGGCTAGGCTGTGAACTATGCAGCTTGGATGGACGTGAAGTCCCACAGGCCACGCAGGCACATGCACTGGGTAACCGTTAGCCGTAAAAAGGAATTTTTGTTTAAATCTCCTTATTTTACTCTGCAATGCAGGCTGAGGCTAGGCAGTGTGTATTGCACTTTCAATCTATGGGCGTCGGGCAGACCGTGAACGTCTGAGACAGCACACGTATAACAGAGCGTTGTAGAAAATGTGTGGTTTCTTGGCGTACACTTAGAGGCACACTGCAGTGAGGCTACGCGAAGTGCGGACAGAAAAATATTTCTAAATGAAGACTGCACGCAGGCTAGGCTGTGCAATGCAGAGGTACTACAACTCCCAGCAACCACGGTCGCAGGTCGCCCTAAGAAGAACCGTTGGGGTACTTGTAGACAGGATTCTACACTACCACTGTCACTGCCTGACCAATAGTGCCCCTATACTGAAGTACAGACTGCAGCCTGAGAACGCTATAGCCTGCACGCCCGATATACATAAAAAAAAAAAAAAATGTGTAAAACTGCTCACAGCAGCCACAACAGTAATGCACTAGGTGAGCTGTGGCCCTAAGAAGGGCCGTTGTGGTTCTTGAAGACGCTAACACTGTCCCTATAGCAGCAGCACTGTCCCTGATCTCTCTTAGCGTGTGTCTGTGGCGAGCCGCGGGCGGGGCTGATTTAAATACTCGGGGGTCACTTGATCTCGCCAGCCACTCACTGCAGGGGGGTGGGATAGGGCTGGAACGTCACAGAAGGAAGTTGTAATGCCTTCCCTGTGTTTCTATTGGCCAGAAAAGGGCGCAAATTTCTCAGGGAAGGAAATGTAATGGAGTCGAGTGCCGCGTGGTGCTCGTCTCGAGTAACGAGCATCTCGAACACCCTAATACTCGAACAAGCATCAAGCTCGGACAAGTGCGCTCGCTCATCTCTAGTCATGATTTCAATGTCATGGCTGATTGGTGTATAATAATATATATATATACTGAATAATATATAAACATTCATGTAGATATGTTTTTAAAGTTTGCTGACTGCTCAATCATTTATCCATTTTTAGACTAAATTCCAATTCCTGTATGTGATGGTACTTTCCCTGATTGTCTATATATGTCCAGATGCTACACATGAAAATTTACAATTCCAAGTGTGCTCTAGAAAACATCTGATGCTGATGAGTTTAATGTTCTAATGTTCTGATGACTCTGTGGCAGAAGAGCAAAAATACCATTTTATTTTTAAGCATTTTAGCCTGGTCCAATTAATCACACTGAGCAAACATGCACCCATTGCAATTAAACAAGAAATGTAAAATTGCAGGGACTGCAGCTTTAGGCCTGCTTCACGCGAGCGTTTTTACACGGCTAATTTAGACGTGATAAAAAAAATGATGACCACAGGAAGCATTGTATACCAATGCATTCCTTCACATGGCCAATTATTAGCCACATAAAACCGCCTGGACGATAAGAAAGCACATCAGTGGTGAAATACATCGGCCAATGTTTTAAGATGGACGTAAAAGATAGGTCTTGCCCTGATCAGCCGGCAGCTCCCATAGGCTTCTATGCGAGCTGCCGGCAAAGGGAGTGGGAGTGAGGGGGAGAGAGTTTAGCAGTGCCTATTGGTGTAAAACTATGTCAGCTGGCTCTATTGGGACAGTTGAAGTACATATGCTGGCTGAAGGAATTCCAGGCTGCGGAATATATACGTTGCACCCGGCCGGGTGAGTGAGCAAAAAAATGCGAGATTTAGCTGTGACTTTGTCATGGCTTTTTCTCATTCACACCATTTTTGTCTACGAAGCCAGCGGACAAAAGTTGCAATGCTCGTGTTAATATTCAGTACAGGGGTTATAATGGTGATCACATTATTGAAACCTGAACCAATTAGTTGGCAATTATGCCACCAGGAACAAACATTTTTTAGTCATATCCTGGTTCAGGTGCTGTTGAGTGCCAAACTGCCAGAGGAGAGAATATAAATGTATGTTGATGCTGAACAAAGCCCAATAAGGGCCAACATTAATTTATGGTCAATGGTTCTAATGTAAGTGGTTAAAAAATTTGAGCAGATCTAGTTATTTGCTTTATGTTCTGCAGATTTTTTAGACTTTCATACTTATAATAAATATGAATTAAAATTTTATCTTAATTAAATTTACTTTAAAAAAAATGACCGACTCAGTGTTTGATGTGTCTTAATTTGGACTTACAAATATACCACTCACCAAATGACATCATGCTTTTTCCCCTTAAAAATAGAGGAAATACCATTACTTTTTCCAAAAATGAAGGCAAGAAAAAGCAGCTTTTCTTACTCTAGGTAGCAACCCAATGCATTTCAATGGGGGTCTTAAGTCACCTTATATGTCACAATAGTTTTGGACTTTAATATTTTAATTTCTATTTTTATAATCTAAACATCACCAAATCCCAGCAGAAAAAAAGAATGGACGGATTTCATCCTGCTTCTGAAATCCATATCCCATATCGTACATAAATGACCAGAAATATGGGATCTAAGCTTTTCTGAAGTTAAAGGATGGGTTGGAATAAATCTAAAAGATATAAAATTGGAATCGTTCTCTTCTAACTGTAGCTGTAATATCTACGGTTCTAAAAAGTTTTCCGAACAGCAGAATATTTGTATTAATGATAGAAAACTGTAAAAATACCTTCTTTTCCAAGCAAGAATTAGCATTTTCTGCGTTGCAGCATTTCTCCACAACGTCTGCCAGAGACTCATACAGCTTATCAACAAACACTTCTGGAAGCTTAGTATTTCTTCTCGTTAACTCGTACATGTACCTAGAGATTAGACGGAGGAAATAGCTGTGTAAATGAAACATCTTCTATTTCATCTGTGATTGACAAAAGACTTTGGACAAATAAATAAATAATGAGAAATTGTTGCTTTCCTTCAGTTTATCACAACTTTCCCTGACACTGTATTCATGATGCGGGAATAAGCGTTCATATCCCTAAAGCATCAAACAGTAGAACAGTCACAGAAAGCCTTTCACAGATACACTAACTCAGACTACAGGGGATTTACACTTACAATGAAACAAAATGCAGGTAATACTGAACATTGAAATGCTCAAGCTCATTTCTCAAATGTGATACAAAAAGCAATTCTGTGAATTGCTATATAAATCTGGATGAAACTTATTGTCTAAAATTATTTATAAACACCTTTCTAATAAGATACCAGAGTAAAAAGAAAACATGTAGCAAAAAAAGAGTATAAAAGACAATATATATAATGTGATTAAATGGTGCAAACTAGAGACTGTTGCAATGTTACATGAAAGTTTCTAAATATTTTAGAATATGAGATATTTGTGTTTTTCATAATTAAAAATAACTAATAATTATGTTAGGGGCCCCATCCCACATCTGGGATCCAGACCCAACCTGAACACCTTTTACATGTGCACGGTGTTTTCTGCTAAAGTCTGTATCAAAGTTCTGGAGCCAGCTGCTCCCATAGATTTCAAAAGAGAACCACAAGCATGTATAGCCACCACTCTACCTTTTCTTGGCTATGTAGGAATGTCAAAAAGTCACCAAAGGACCTGTTTTCATGAGAGGTGGTGGTCCCACGAATGAGTATACTCAGCTACTTGGAATTGTTTTCCTAGGAGAATTAGAAGAACCCGGCTGGGCATGGAAGGTTGTTGGTGGAGGTCCCATAGGTCCTCAAGGTGGTTGGGTGGAGGCCCCTGGGATATGTGTCCTGTGTACCCTCCCTATAATTTTAGATGTGCATTGAAAGGGATAGAAAATATACTAGACTAAACTAAAAGTTAGTGCTGACAATTATTTGCTGAAATCTGCACAGTTTATGGCAATATTATATATCTATATTTGAAGAGTTCAAACAAGACAGAGCTTTATGGACTTGGGGCTCCTTCACATGGGTGTATTCGTGCTCGTATTTGCATAAGCAATATGCAGAGAAAAGAACCCATTGATTTCAATGGGTTAATTCACATTTCCTTTTTTTCCAGGAACAGCTAAAACACCCAAAACAGGCTGCTACTAACAGCCTTTGGTTTGGGTGCCGTCATCGGGACCTAATTGGGGCAGGTTACAATGACAGAGTGACAGCTACTTATTGCACTGCCATGAAAAGTTTGATGCAGTAACAAGTAGTATTTGAGTGCTATAAAACGTGTTCTGTCCATCTCTCTCCAGTCAGTGTGAGATTAAAGGTGAGAGAAGCAGAGCATACTGTGAAGCACCAGATTAACTTCAAGTTAACCTCCTCAGTTAAGGTGCTTTTGCAAAGAACGATTATCATTCAGATTCCCACGATCCAGCAAAAATCTGAAGGACTATCATTCTGTGTAAATACATACATCGAATGAACAATGCATGAGAAGTCGTTTACTTCTAAGTTTGTCGTTCAGTTTCTGCATGCAGGAAACTGAACGATGTTTCATTCCTTGTAACCAGGAAGGCATTTACTTATGAACGATTGCCAATGTACTGTGAATGGAGGCAGGCGGGCCAGAACGATTCTCAACTGCTGTGTCTTCATTCAGTCAGTATTGCCTGTTCCTGTGTAAAAGCACAGGAATGATTATTGCTGGGACGAGCTGTGGGGCATCTGTTTCCCATGTAAAAGCAACCTTAGAATCATAGAATGGTAGCGTTAGAAGGGACCTCCAGGGTCATCGGGTCCAACCCCCTGCTCAGTGCAGGATTTACTAAATCATCCCAGGCAGATGTCTGTCCAGCCTCTGTCTTTCTTATTCCCTATTATTATATTTAGGTAGTGTAGCTGATTGTATTGTGCAAGGTTCATTTAGCTAGAAATAAAAATGTATTACATCATTTATTACATTTAATTTATTGCATCAATTAATTATTATATCAGGTAAAAGAGTTGTCCCATGTCAGCACTTCCTGGCTGAGCTGAGAAACCTACAGCTAGTTTTACGATTACCTCGCCGGGTGTTACGGAAGCAATTGAGTCCAGCCTTACACTATTTCCATAACTCCCATTAAAGTGAATGTGCTGTGTATACATAGGCATACATCGAACTCATGGGGTCTTCGCAAAATTCACAACTCATAAAAAAAATTCTATTAGCTCCAGAATATATTTAACATAACGGGCTTACATATAGCAGCTCAGCTCTTATATATCTCTAAGTAAAGCAGTCACCATATAACTGTCAGATACCAACTCTATACAGTGATTACAATGCAGTTACCTCCAGTGATCAGGTAGTGTCTTCTCTGATTAGTAACATCTGTTTTCATTTTTGTTCTTTATCTGGGCCCAGACCACCATGAAGACATTCTCCAGTTCTGACTTGTTTCTACGCACTCTCCCTATACAATCAATACTTCCAATAAACCACTCAGAGAAAGTCCTGAGGTCCCCTCTGTGGCCACACAATGTCCTGGTGACTCTTCTTTGTCCACAAAATTCTAGTGTCCCCTCTGTGGTCCCTGAAGCTTTCATCCCCCTCTTTGCATCCCCCTTACCCTGAATGTATAGCCATCAACAGCATAAGTTTCACTTACATTTTAGCTTCTCAGGACGGAGCTCTCTGTCAGTGCAGATGGCTCCTCCTCTTTTCTGCTGCCAGTGTAGTACTGCTGAGAGGAGAAGCCTGCACTAACTGAGAGAGCTCAATCCCAAACAGCTAAAATGTAAGTGAGACCTATGCTGATGGCCAGACATTCAGGGAAAGGGCGGGATGAGTCAGCAGTAGGACAGGGGGCATGGTCAATCAGCTCTCGGCCCCCTGTTTTATGGGCAGTCACATGGTATGTCTTATTGGTTGCATGCCACTAAGACCTAGCAGAAAGTGCAAGATAATGAGTTGGCCTCTAGTTTTCCCAGATCTCAATCTGATTGAGCATCTGTGCAATATGCAGGAAAAACAAGTCCAACCAATGGAGGTCCCACCTTGCAACTTATGGAACCTAAAGGATTTGCTGTTAATGTCTTGATGCCAAATGCCACAGCACACCTTGAGAGATCTTGTGGCATTGATGCCTCGATGGATGAAGTTGTTTTGGTGCCATGAAAAGGACATACAGAATATTAGGCCGATAGTTTTAATGTTATTGTTGATTGGAGTATATACATAATAATTAGAGATGAGCGAGCACCAAAATGCTCGGGTGCTCGTTACTCGAGACGAACTTTTCGCGATGCTCGAGGGTTCGTTTCGAATAACGAACCCCATTGAAGTCAATGGGCGACCCGAGCATTTTTGTATATCGCCGATGCTTGCTAAGGTTTTTATTTGTGAAAATCTGGGCAATTCAAGAAAGTGATGGGAACGACACAGCAACGGATAGGGCAGGCGAGGGGCTACATGTTGGGCTGCATCTCAAGTTCACAGGTCCCACTATTAAGCCACAATAGCGGCAAGAGTGGGCCCCCCCCCCAACAACTTTTACTTCTGAAAAGCCCTCATTAGCAATGGATACCTTAGCTAAGCACCACACTACCTCCAACAAAGCACAATCACTGCCTGCATGACACTCCGCTGCCACTTCTCCTGGGTTACATGCTGACCAACCACCCCCGCACGACCCAGTGTCCACAGCGCACACCAAAATGTCCCTGCGCAGCCTTCAGCTGCCCTCATGCCACGCCACCCTCATGTCTATTTATAAGTGCATCTGCCAGAGGAAAAGCAGGCACACACTGCAGAGGGTTGGCACGGCTAGGCAGCGACCCTCTTTAAAAGGGGCGGGGCGATAGTCCGCAATGCTTTACAGAAGCAATGAGAAATCCAATCCTGTGCCACCTCCATCTGGAGCTGGACACGTGGGCATAGCAATGGGGAACCTATGTGCCACACACTATTCATTCTGTCAAGGTGTCTGCATGCCCCAGTCAGACCGCGGTTTTTTATAAATAGTCACAGGCAGGTACAACTCCGCAATGGGAATTCCGTGTGCACCCACAGCATGGGTGGCTCCCTGGAACCCACCGGCTGTACATAAATGTATCCCATTGCAGTGCCCTGGACAGCAGAGCTAACGTCAGATGAAATGCAGGTGGGCTTCGGCCCACACTGCATGCCCCAGTCAGACTGGGGTTCTTTAGAAGTGGACACATGTAGTTACAACTCCGTGTGGACCCACAGCATGGGTGGCTCCCTGGAACCCACCGGCGGTACATAAAAATATCCCATTGCATTGCCCATCACAGCTGAGGTAATAATGTCATGTTTAATGCAGGTGGGCTTCGGCCCACACTGCATGCCCCAGTCAGACTGGGGTTCTTTAGAAGTGGACACAGATGCATTTACAACTCCCTGTGGACCCACAGCATGGGTGGGTGCCAGGAAGCCACCGGCGGTACATAAATACATCCCATTGCAGTGCCCAACACAGCTGATGTAACGTCAGCTGTAATGCAGGTGGGCTAAAAATTAATTTGATTACACTGTAGGCGAGGGCCCCCAAAAATTGGTGTATCAACAGCACTAATGTACCTCTGAAACATTGCCCATGCTCAACCAAGAGGGCAGGTGAAACCCATTAATCGCTTTGGTTAATGTGGCTTAATTGGTAACTAGGCCAGGAGGCAGCCCAGTTAAAATAAAAATTGGTTGAGGTGAAAGTTTCAACGCTTTAATGAGCATTGAAACGTATAAAAATTGTTTAGAAAAATTATATGACTGAGCCTTGTGGGCCTAAGAAAAATTGCCCGTTCGGCGTGATTATGTGAGGTTTCAGGAGGAGGAGCAGGAGGAGGAATATTATACACAGATTGATGAAGCGAAAAGGTCCCCGTTTTTGATGGGGATACAGAACGATGCTTCCATCCGCGGGTGCAGCCTACGTATTGCTTAGGTATCGCTGCTGTCCGCTGGTGGAGAAGAGAAGTCTGGGGAAATCCAGGCTTTGTTCATCTTGATGAGTGTTAGCCTGTCGGCACTGTCGGTTGACAGGCGGGTACGCTTATCTGTGATGATTCCCCCAGCCGCACTAAACACCCTCTCTGACAAGACGCTAGCCGCAGGACAAGCAAGCACCTCCAGGGCATACAGCGCGAGTTCAGGCCACGTGTCCAGCTTCGACACCCAGTAGTTGTAGGGGGCAGAGGCGTCACAGAGGACGGTCGTGCGATCAGCTACGTACTCCCTCACCATCCTTTTACAGTGCTCCCGCCGACTCAGCCGTGACTGGGGAGCGGTGACACAGTCTTGCTGGGGAGCCATAAAGCAGTCAAGGGCCTTAAAGAGTGTTGCCCTGCCTGTGCTGTACATGCTGCCTGATCTCCGCGCCTCCCCTGCTACCTGGCCCTCGGAACTGCACCTTCGGCCACTAGCGCTGTCGTATGGGAATTTTACCATCAGTTTGTCCGCCAGGGTCCTGTGGTATAGCAACACTCTCGAACCCCTTTCCTCTTCGGGTATGAGAGTGGAAAGGTTCTCCTTATACCGTGGGTCAAGCAGTGTGTACACCCAGTAATCCGTAGTGGCCAGAATGCGTGTAACGCGAGGGTCACGAGAAAGGCATCCTAACATGAAGTCAGCCATGTGTGCCAGGGTACCTGTACGCAACACATGACTGTCCTCACTAGGAAGATCACTTTCAGGATCCTCCTCCTCCTCCTCCTCCTCAGGCCATACACGCTGAAAGGATGACAGGCCAGCAGCATGTGTACCCTCACCAGTGGGCCAAGCTGTCTCTTCCCCCTCCTCCTCCTCCTCACCGCGCTGAGATATAGACAGGAGGGTGCTCTGACTATCCAGCGACATACTGTCTTCCCCCGTCTCTTCCCCCTTTATGCTTTGCAGGGAACTTCTCAAGAGGCATAGCAGAGGAATGGTGACGCTAATGATTGCAGCATCGCCGCTCACCACCTGGGTAGACTCCTCAAACTTTCCAAGGACCTGGCAGATGTCTGCCAACCAGGCGCACTCTTCTGAAAATAATTGAGGAGGCTGACTCCCACTGCGCCGCCCATGTTGGAGTTGGTATTCCACTATAGCTCTACGCTGTTCATAGAGCCTGGCCAACATGTGGAGCGTAGAGTTCCACCGTGTGGGCACGTCGCACAGCAGTCGGTGCACTGGCAGATGAAACCGATGTTGCAGGGTACGCAGGGTGGCAGTGTCCGTGTGGGACTTGCGGAAATGTGCGCAGAGCCGGCGCACCTTTCCGAGCAGGTCTGACAAGCGTGGGTAGCTTTTCAGAAAGAGCTGAACCACCAAATTAAAGACGTGGGCCAGGCATGGCACGTGCGTGAGGCTGCCGAGCTGCAAAGTCGCCACCAGGTTACGGCCGTTGTCACACACGACCATGCCCGGTTGGAGGCTTAGTGGCGCAAGCCAGCGGTCGGTCTGCTCTGTCAGACCCTGCAGCAGTTCGTGGGCCGTGTGCCTCTTATCTCCTAAGCTGAGTAGTTTCAGCACAGCCTGCTGACGCTTGCCCACCGCTGTGCTGCCACGACGCGCGACACTGACTGCTGGCGACGTGCTGCTGCTGCTGACACATCTTGATTGCGAGACAGAGGTTGCGTTGGAGGAGGAGGAGGGTGGTTTAGTGGAGGAAGCATACACCGCCGCAGATACCACCACTGAGCTGTGGCCCGCAATTCTGCGGGTGGGTAGGACGTGAGCGGTCCCAGGCTCTGACTGTGTCCCAGCCTCCACTAAATTCACCCAATGTGCCGTCAGGGAGATATAGTTGCCCTGCCCGCCTGTGCTTGTCCACGTGTCTGTTGTTAAGTGGACCTTGGCAGTAACCGCGTTGGTGAGGGCGCGTAAAATGTTGCGGGAGACGTGGTCGTGCAGGGCTGGGACGGCACATCGGGAAAAATAGTGGCGACTGGGAACTGAGTAGCGCGGGGCCGCCGCCATCATACTTTTGAAGGACTCCGTTTCCACAACCCTATACGGCAGCATCTCCAGGCTGATAAATTTGGCTATGTGCACGTTTAACGCTTGAGCGTGCGGGTGCGTGGCGGCGTACTTGCGCTTGCGCTCAAACACTTGCGCTAGCGATGGCTGGACGGTGCGCTGAGAGACATTGGTGGATGGGACCGAGGACAGCAGAGGTGAGGGTGTGGGTTCAGGCCAGGAGACGGTAGTGCCTGTGTCCTCAGAGCGGGGTTGGATCTCAGTGGCAGGTTGGGGCACAAGGGGAGAGGCAGCGGTGCAAACCTGAGGCGGTGAACGGCCTACGTCCCACCTTGTGGGGTGCTTGGCCATCATATGTCTGCGCATGCTGGTGGTGGTGAGGCTGGTGGTGGTGGCTCCCCGGCTGATCTTGGCGCGACAAAGGTTGCACACCACTGTTCGTCGGTCGTCTGCACTCTCAGTGAAAAACTGCCAGACCTTTGAGCACCTCGGCCTCTGCAGGGTGGCATGGCGTGAGGGGGCGCTTTGGGAAACAGTTGGTGGATTATTCGGTCTGTCCCTGCCTCTACCCCTGGACACCGCACTGCCTCTTGCAACCTGCCCTGCTGCTGCCCTTGCCTCCCCCTCTGAAGACCTGTCCTCAGTAGGCGTAGCAAACCATGTGGGGTCAGTCACCTCATTGTCCTGCTGCTCTTCCTCTGAATCCTCGGTGCGCTCCTCCCTTGGACTTACGGCCTTTACTACTACCTCACTGATAGACAACTGTGTCTCATCGTCATCGGCCTCCTCACCCACTGAAAGGTCTTGAGACAGTTGCCGGAAGACCCCAGCCTCATCCCCCGGACCCCGGGAACTTTGCAATGGTTGGGCATCAGTCACGATAAACTCCACTGGTGGGAGAGGAACCACTGCTGCCCAATCTGAGCAGGGGCCCGAGAACAGTTCCTGGGAGTCTGCCCGCTCCTCAGAATGTCTCATTTTCATGGAGTGAGGAGGCTGGGAGGAAGGAGGAGCAGCAGCCAGAGGATTCTGAGTTGCAGCAGTGGACGGCGCAGAACTGTGGGTGGACGATAGGTTGCTGGAAGCACTTTCTGCCATCCACGACAGGACCTGCTCACACTGCTCATTTTCTAATAAAGGTCTACCGCGTGGACCCATTAAATGTGCGATGAATGTGGGGACGCCAGAAACGTGCCTCTCTCCTAATCCCGCAGCAGTCGGCTGCGATACACCTGGATCAGGAGCTCGGCCTGTGCCCACACCCGGACTAGGGCCTCCGCGTCCTCGGCCGCGCCCACGTCCTCTAGGCCTACCCCTACCCCTCAGCATGCTGTATTACCAGTAATGCAGAAACAGAACGCTGTAATTAAATGTGCCGCTTATTGGCCTGTGGTTGGAGGCTGAGTTCGCTTACGGAACGCCAGGAAATAATTTGGCGCAAGCCTGCTGTAACACTTAGCTGGCTGCGTATGATTTTGTAGAACTACTACACCCAGCACACACAGACCCAGAACACTGAGCACAGTGACAGGCAGGCCAAATAGATTTTTTGCCCCATATTTTTTAGAAAAGGCCCACTGCCTATATTCAATCAATAATATATGTCTTTTGTCCCTGCCTCCACACTTCTGTCCCTGGAGTGTGTCACAGAACTGCAGAGTGTTGCACTGTTAACTGCAACACAGTGGTGATTTCAGAGCCCAGACAGAGCCAGGAAATAATTTGGCGCAAGCCTGCTGTAACACTTAGTTGGCTGCGTATGATTTTGTAGAACTACTACACCCAGCACACACAGACCCAGAACACTGAGCACAGTGACAGGCAGGCCAAATAGATTTTTTGCCCAATATTTTTTAGAAAAGGCCCACTGCGTATATTCAATCAATAATATATGTCTTCTGTCCCAGCCTCTACATTTCTGTCCCTGGAGTGTGTCACAGAACTGCAGAGTGTTGCACTGTTAACTGCAACACAGCGGTGATTTCAGAGCCCAGACAGAGCCAGGAAATAATTTGCCGCAAGCCTGCTGTAACACTTAGCTGGCTGCGTATGATTTTGTAGAACTACTACACCCAGCACACACAGACCCAGAACACTGAGCACAGTGACAGGCAGGCCAAATAGATTTTTTGTCCAATATTTTTTAGAAAAGGCCCACTGCCTATACTCAATCAATAATATATGTCTTCTGTCCCTGCCTCCACACTTCTGTCCCTGGAGTGTGTCACAGAACTGCAGAGTGTTGCACTGTTAACTGCAACACAGCGGTGATTTCAGAGCCCAGACAGAGCCAGGAAATAATTTGGCGCAAGCCTGCTGTAACACTTAGCTGGCTGCGTATGATTTTGTAGAACTACTACACCCAGCACACACAGAACCAGAACACTGAGCACAGTGACAGGCAGGCCAAATAGATTTTTTGCCCCATATTTTTTAGAAAAGGCCCATTGCCTATATTCATTCAATAATATATGTCTTCTGTCCCTGCCTCCACACTTCTGTCCCTGGAGTATTACTGCAGGGCGCAATGCTCTGCACGGCCGATATACCAAAAAAAAAAAAAGTGCAACACTGCAAAAAGCAGCCTCCACACTTCTGCACACGGTTAGATGTGGCCCTAAGAAGGACCGTTGGGGTTCTTGAAGCCTACAATAACTCCTAACGCTCTCTCTGCCTTAGCACTTCTGTCCCTGGAGTATTACTGCAGGGCGCAATGCTCTGCACGGCCGATATATCAAAAAAAAAAAAAGTGCAACACTGCAAAAAGCAGACTCCACAGTACTGCACACGGTTAGATGTGGCCCTAAGAAGGACCGTTGGGGTTCTTGAAGCCTACAATAACTCCTAACACTCTCCCTACAGCAGCTCCAACACGATAGCACTTTCCCTCAGCTATGTCACAACGCATCTGTGACGAGCCGCGGGAGGGGCCAATTTTTATACTCGGGTGACACCTGATCTCGCCAGCCACTCACTGCAGGGGGGTGGTATAGGGCTTGAACGTCGCAGGGGGAAGTTGTAATGCCTTCCCTGTCTTTCTATTGGCCAGAAAAGCGCGCTAACGTCTCAGAGATGAAAGTGAAAGTAACTCGAACATTGCGTGGTACTCGCCTCTAGTAACGAGCATCTCGAACACGCTAATACTCGGACGAGTACGTTCGCTCATCTCTAATAATAATGTATGCTGAATGTTTCTTTTTTTTATACAGGGACAATGAATCTGACATTATTAAACAAAAATGTTGCTTTATATTACACCTACTTATCAAGCTCCTGGTTTTTGCCCTTCTTGCACAGCTCTCCACCGGTTGGCAGTTGAAGTTTTGGAAGCTTAATGGGTTCGGCAGCGGTCATGGAATGTAAACAGAGGAGAGCATCTATTGATGATTTCTTGCAGCAGGTAGAAACCCTTTCATCCCTGGAAAGTTTGAGGCACACTTGCTTAACATGCTCAGATAGCTGTAAGAAATAAAAAGTATAAGAATAAATAACACAACCCCACTCGCACTTAAAGAGTCATTAATAAACAAATGTGCTGACGTGGAGCTGAGAAGCTTCGCTGTGTGCTCTAACCAATCAGATTCTGATGGTGCTTCTTCTGCTCCTCTCTTGCAGTTTGTTTCTCCTGCATAGGAAAGAGACTGCAGCATCATCCCCCCTTCTCCTCCATCTCTCATCCAAGTCTTTCGTCTAGGGTAGTTTAAGACAAACCGATTTATTGTTTGAACGAGCCAACAAACAAGTGACCTTATTGATAGCTCATTTGTTCTCATGCAGCCTGATTAGACAGGTAGATACATTGTTGGCTTGTTCAAATGAGAACCGTTTAAAATCGTTCCGTCTTTTACATTCACTGTTTAGGTGACTGAATGGGACTGAACAAGCTCTAACCCTTTCCAATCCATTTTTTTTTCAACCTCCATTCTCCTCAGCTATAATTTATGCCGGCGGTCATATGATCACCGGGGGAATGTGGAAGTAATACTTCCGCATTCTCTCTTCATCATCCCAACCTAGGCTGTGAGTGACAGCTGAGGTCAGGAGGCTCCCAGTGGTCACATGATCCAAGCGGGATGTGGAAGTGTTACTTCCACATTCTCTCTACATTACATAACGCTAATTGAGTGATATGTAATGTATAAAGGAGAAGGCAGAAGGGGTTAAAAACCCTTTCTGCCTTCTCCTCGGGGGTCATCGATGAGGGTCAGTGCAGGAGTACCTTACCTGATGGGTCTGCCGAGCGGGTGCAGATGCACTCCTGCACTGCAGTTGCAGACCTGTTCCGACATTGGAGCTATAGAGGCAGCTCATGATGTTGGAACAGGTCAGGCATTGGAGTGGAAAGGGTTAAACTGAATGATAAATGAATAAGCCAATGATGATTTTTATGTCTGCAGAAAATGAATGCTGAATGAAAAGTGAACAAGTATCGTTCAGCGAACGGTCATTTGCTCACTTTCGCTTTTTTGAATGATTTTTTTGCATGATTGTTCTGTCTAAAAGCAACTTTACTGTTGCTGAAAATGACAAGCTGGTTGAGGTTGCTGAATATTTACAGAGAATTTGCAGGCACAGAGAGAGGAACTAGGGGCTGATGAAAGTTGAGGAAGATTATAATTAGAAATGTTACAAAGTACGGTACTCTATGTAGCACTTATAGTAAAAGTATATCTACATAGTTTTGATCCAATAAACATACTGCATATCCAGTTATACATCTGAATACACAGGAAAAAAATAACATTTAAAGCAGGACGTCTATGATATAATTTTACAGAGGATTTAATTTTTATATGTTATATAAAAAATAAAATAAAATATATATATATATATATATAAACATTATAGGACACGGGTTCGCAGAACGCATGTAATTTCAGCAAACAGGTGTTCTATGCATGTGAAATCCCTGGAAGCTGTGGCAGAGGAGCGCGATGTTCTCCCATTGAATTCAATGGAGCTGGCAATACAGCCGACTCCATTGAAAGCAATGGGCTGCCGGCAAGCGCTGCAGTGATTTTCGGGGAAGGCTTCAAATATCAGACATTCCCTGAAAATCAATCCAAAAATGCGTAAAAAAAAGAAAATCTATACTCACCTCTCTGCAGCTGCCGGGGCTCAGTCGCATCCACCTGGCTCTTCTCCTGCACTGCTCTGAGTAGCATTCAGCAGGCAGGGATTTAAAATCCCAGCCTGCTGAATAGGCTGTCTCTGATTGCCAGAACACTGTGACCTATCAGAGACAGCTTTCAGCTATTGAATGACAGCTGAGAGCTGCCTCTGATTTTTTCCTTGCGCTCAGCCAATCAGAGGCAGCACTCACCCATTCATGAATTCCGTGCTGCCTCTGATTGGCTTAACACTGTCACCAGTCAGAGGCAGCTCTCGGCTGTCATTCAATAGCTGAGAGCTTCCTCTGATTGGTTACAGTGCTCAGCTAATCAGAGGCAGCCCATTCAGCAGGTGGGGATTTTATATCCCCGCCTGCTGAACACTACTCAGAGCAGTGCAGGAGAAGAGCCGGGTGGACGCGGCTGAGCCCCAGCAGCTGCAGAGAGGTGAGTATAGATTTTTTTTTACACATTTTTGGATTGATTTTCAGGGAAGGGCTTATATTTGAAGCCCTTCCCCAAAAAATCACTGCAGCGCTTGCTGGCAGCCCATTTCTTTCAATGGAGCTGGCTGTATTGCCAGCTCCATTGAATTTAATGGGAGAACATTGTGTTCCTCTGCCACAGCTGTGACAATGGGACTCCCAGCGGAGATGAAGAAATCCTCTGCCACAGCTGTCACAGCCGCAGCAGGGCATAGCGAGAAACACCCCTGTGACTAAGTCCTTTTGAGGGGATAAACGCTGCTAGCAATGTTTTTTCCGCTTTGACGCCCTCTTCGGGCACGCAAATTTTTGAACGCATCAGTTATGCTTTTAAAAATTTGTGTGTCAAAACGCCCGTGTGACTGAGACCTTAAGCTGTGGTGCAGTCTTTGCGCTGTGGTGCTGGCGGCGTATGCTGTGTATACAATTGGCAGAGATCGTCATGAAAAAGGCGATCCTAGACCGTGTTAGACCAAAAGTATCACTAGAAAGCAAAATAACCAAACAGCGACTTTCATACTCTGGTCATGTCATATGAGCCAATTCTCTGGAAACAACATTAATGCTCAGCACAGTCAGTGGATCTAGAAGAAGAGGATGCCAAAGAACACACTGGCTAGACACAATCAAAGTTGGCACGAATATGACTGTGGAAAAGACGGAAACATAGCATATTATTATCCATAAGGTGACCGAAAGTTGGCAACGACTGAATGGATAAATCATCAAATGTATATATAAAGATAATCCTTGGTAAAATTGTATCATGTATTTATATTGTTTTACAGGCTTTCTACTGTGTAACTGGATTAGGTATTCTTATAGTTATTAGTATGTGTATCTTCCATTCCCTGAGCACAGTGTTCAGTGACAAGGGGACTCCCCGCGTGGATGAAGAAATCCTCTTCTACAGTTGACACAGCTGTAGCAGAGGATCGCGATGTTCTTTGTATGTCAATGGGGCTACCACTGCTGCCGCCGGCCCCATTGGTGAAACCCCTGGATGTGACAGCATCCAGGGGTTTCACATCCAAGGAATCCCCTGCTGCTGCTGTCACAGCCGCAGCAGGGGATAGCAGGTAGCACACTTTTTGTGCAGAAAAATGCGGGCAGGTCCAGTTTTAGTTGCGTGCCACCCGCTTCGGTCACGCGAATTTGTGAACGCATGCGTTATGCGCACAAAAATTTGCGCATTAAAACACTCGTGTGACTGAGCCATGATGGAGTTTTTTGCATCTGGAAATGAATATGGCTGCTTTCCTTCCTGCCTTCAGGCTCAATCCAGGGTTTCCATCTCTCTCCCCTTTTTTTGCAGAAGAGAAAATGATATAAAACAGAAAAGAAATTGATTTTTTTTTTCTCCAATGATTCCAACGGGGTTTCAAAAATGGAAACCAAATGGAAATGTCGCAAACTGTTTTTTTTTTTTCACCCCAAAAAAACAGAAACCTGATGGAATGGAAGCACAGGTAAGCCTCAATAGAGAAAAAAAGCGGGTCGTTTTTTCACTTTTATTTCAGTTTCTCTCCTCCAAAAATGGAGCAGAGAAATGGAAACCCTGAACTGACCCTAACGCCGGTGTAACAGCAGCCTAACCTTACTTTCCTCATACCAGTATTTACCCTTAGGATAATGCCAGGTAGTAAGTTAGAGTGACATATTTAATATATTGCTAGTTTATTGCAGTTGTTGTAATAAACAGAAATCAATAGTCACATTTTTTAGCACTTCAGAAAATGTAACCTTGCAGCTGAGTATGTAAAGAGCAACATGACCTTATCTGTGGTTACATGCACCCTTGTTATATATTCAGCACTTTCAAGTAAATGTCAAACGATATGTATATTCTGCTGAGGTCTTTCATAGTGTCCTACAAAGTATCTCTAGAGACACTAAATGCCATACCTCACTTTCAATGTTCCTCTCCGTATGGAATCCGCAGCTGTTGGCAAGCACTTGGGTTCCTTGCTCAGCAATTGTCATCACATCCTTAAAGCCCGCAGAAGGAACCTTTTGGCTGAACATTATGGCAGCACTAGGAAAAAGTTAAAAACAGTACAAAATATGAGAAACTTATTTACATACAGAATTTTAAAGTATTTTGTTACAACAGGAGGACATCATAGTTGCATTTCTGTGCCTGCATGCAGTAAAGTCGTTGAGAATGAAATCATTTTTATATCTGAGAGATCCCACTGAGGTATTACAGACCCAATAGCTTTCCTTTGTTTACTAGATAGAATAATACATCTATGGAAATATGTATGAAAAGAAATACGTGCAAAAATAGACAGGAACAAGATAAGTATTTTAACCCTCTCCCAACCGCAATACGAAAATATATGGGAGCCAAGTCCACGCAATGCCCGTCTGCTGTCAGCTGTGGAGATGAGCGAGCGTACTCGCTAAGGCAAACTACTCGAGCGAGTAGTGCCTTATGCGAGTACCAGCCCGCTCGTCTCGAAAGATTCAGGTGCCGGCGGGGGGGCGGTGAGCGGCAGGGGAGAGCGGGGAGGACGGGGGGGGGGGGGGGGGGGGAGATCTCTCTCTCACTCTCTTCCCCCCGCTCCCCCCTGCTCACTCCCGCAACTCACCGCTCTTCCCCGCCGGCACCCGAATCATTTGAGATGAGCGGGCAGGTTCTCGCATAAGGCACTACTCGCTCGAGTAGTTTGCCTTAGCGAGTACGCTCGCTCATCTCAAAAGACAGCTGAGAGATGCTGGAAACTAACATGATTGGAGTTAGCTTTAATTTTCACAGTTAACTATTTAGATGCTGACTGCCCAACAGCCACCTCCAAGAAGCAATCACGGGTAGCCGTTAGGCTAACATGGCAACCCAGCGCATACAGAGAGCTCCCAAGGGTTCCATTTATGGATATTATTAAGCCTTGCCTGTCGCAGGGCTTAATAGCAATATTGAAACTCACTATAGACTCTCATTTAAATAGGCACAAATTTCTTTAAAGTTGTCTAGGGCAGTGCTTCCCAAACTCCAGTCCAATAGATACTTGGATGCATAGACAGATAAAGAGTGTGCTGAAGATGTATTCACCTCCTAGGTGTTGTTCCTGTTTTTTTAGCATTAAAATACGTGTTGTACTATTTACTTATACAACCTGCCTACCATTTTGAAGGCAAAAAATATTTTTTAGGGCTCATGTCGATGGGTGTTTTTTCACCGTGTGTTAAGTGTGCACAGCCAAGTGATACATTGTGAATGGAGTCAATGAAAGTTAATGGACCCTCATTGGTCTGTGCACAAGTGCATGTCGACACTGCGTGTAGACATGCACAAGAAATAGAGAACAGCATGCTCTATTGCTTAGTGTACCATACAGCGCGAGCCCTATACTTTTGTATAGGCAGCATATGCAAATGCTGTTTATGCGCAATACATTGCGTATGGGCAGCGATTTCATGCTCAACCCTGCTAAGAAACAGAGCGGGGAATTAAAAAAAAAAATGACAGAGTCACACTGCACATAATCATGTGGGTGTGATATACAGGCAGGCATAGTACACTCACTACCATATGCAGTCTCTGGTGGCTTCCTACTGGCAGACCCGGTATTTACAAACACTGGTAAAACGCTGTGAGGAATCCCGCAATGTTTTACCGGTATGGCTGTGCACATGAGGCCTTACTGACACACAAAAATTTAGACAAAAAACAAAGAACTTGACCATATTTACTCCCTCAAAGTCAATACTTTGTGGAGCCACCTTTTGTTGCATTAGTTTAGTGCATATAATACTGGGATTTTTGCTGATTCTACCAGACAAATGTTATTTTACTCTTTCAAGTTAAATTGGTTGTGTTGGTGTACAGCAGTCTTCAAATCATGCCACAGATTCTAAATTGGGTTGAGGCCTGGACTTTGATTAGGCCATTCTAAGACACATATATGATTTCCCTTAATCCTTTACAGTTAGCTTGAGCAGTGTGTTTACAGTCATTGTTCCGCTATAAGGTAAGCCTCCATTCCAGTCTCAAGTCTCTGGCAGACTGAAACAGATTTTGCACAAAAATTGCCCTGCATTGAATCCTAACCATTTCTTTAAATACTGAAAAGTTTTCCAGTATTTGCTGGTGAAAAGTATCCTCAAAGCGTGATACTGCCACCACCATGCTTCACTGTAGGAATTGTATTCTTAGGGCAAATGGGAAGTCTTCGATTTGTGCCAAACATAGCCACTGGAATGGAATGGAGTATGGCCTGGCATATAAGTGGCCTGACAGCTGAATGTGGCTATTACTGACTAGCAAGTTGTCATACTACCATACTACCTGACAAAATTGACAAAAGCTGGTGCAGGAGCAAAGGATTCATAATTGGGAAGAATAGCTGAATCAAAGGGAAAGGTTCCTGGGCTGGTGTTATATCAGTATGAGCTACTTTGCTGAGGTCTGAGTTCTCTGTGCACTTGTGTCCTGGATTACACATTTTTTTTAGGGTTTTGTCTGGGTTGCTAGTCTAGTGCACCTGGGTGTTAATTGGGAGGATTCTTAATCCCTCCTCAGACTTAGAGCTGTGCTAATGAATTGTTCTATTCAGTCTCTTTCTGGACATGCTGGAGAGCATAGCTGTGTGCAGTCACTTGTCTGGTGCTTTGGCTTCCTGGGTTTGCTGCAAGTAGAGATGAGCGAGCACCAAAATGCTCGGGTGCTCGTTACTCGAGACGAACTTTTCGCGATGCTCGAGGGTTCGTTTCGAATAACGAACCCCATTGAAGTCAATGGGCGACCCGAGCATTTTTGTATATCGCCGATGCTCGCTAAGGTTTTCATTTGTGAAAATCTGGGCAATTCAAGAAAGTGATGGGAACGACACAGCAACGGATAGGGCAGGCGAGGGGCAACATGTTGGGCTGCATCTCAAGTTCACAGGTCCCACTATTAAGCCACAATAGCGGCAAGAGTGGGCCCCCCCCCCCCCCAACAACTTTTACTTCTGAAAAGCCCTCATTAGCAATGGATACCTTAGCTAAGCACCACACTACCTCCAACAAAGCACAATCACTGCCTGCATGACACTCCGCTGCCACTTCTCCTGGGTTACATGCTGACCAACCCCCCCCCCCCCACGACCCAGTGTCCACAGCGCACACCAAACTGTCCCTGCCCAGCCTTCATCTGCCCTCATGCCACGCCACCCTCATGTCTATTTATAAGTGCGTCTGCCATGAGGAGGAACAGCAGGCACACACTGCAGAGGGTTGGCACAGCTAGGCAGCGACCCTCTTTAAAAGGGGCGGGGCGATAGCCCACAATGCTGTACAGAAGCAATGAGAAATCCAATCCTGTGCCACCTCCATCTGGAGCTGCACACGTGGGCATAGCAATGGGGAACCTATGTGCCACACACTATTCATTCTGTCAAGGTGTCTGCATGCCCCAGTCAGACCGCGGTTTTTTATAAATAGTCACAGGCAGGTACAACTGGGAATCCCCAACTCCGCAATGGGAATTCCGTGTGCACCCACAGCATGGGTGGCTCCCTGGAACCCACCCGCTGTACATAAATGTATCCCATTGCAGTGCCCTGGACAGCAGAGCTAACGTCAGATGAAATGCAGGTGGGCTTCGGCCCACACTGCATGCCCCAGTCAGACTGGGGTTCTTTAGAAGTGGACACATGTAGTTACAACTCCCTGTGGACCCACAGCATGGGTGGCTCCCTGGAACCCACCGGCGGTACATAAAAATATCCCATTGCATTGCCCATCACAGCTGAGGTAACAATGTCATGTTTAATGCAGGTGGGCTTCGGCCCACACTGCATGCCCCAGTCAGACTGGGGTTCTTTAGAAGTGGACACAGATGCATTTACAACTCCCTGTGGACCCACAGCATGGGTGGGTGCCAGGAAGCCACCGGCGGTACATAAATATATCCCATTGCAGTGCCCAACACAGCTGATGTAACGTCAGCTGTAATGCAGGTGGGCTAAAAATTAATTTGATTACACTGTAGGCGAGGGCCCCAAAAAATTGGTGTATCAACAGTACTAATGTACCTCTGAAAAATTGCCCATGCCCAACCAAGAGGGCAGGTGAAACCCATTAATCGCTTTGGTTAATGTGGCTTAATTGGTAACTAGGCCAGGAGGCAGCCCAGTTAAAATAAAAATCGGTTGAGGTGAAAGTTTCAACGCTTTAATAAGCATTGAAACGTATAAAAATTGTTTAGAAAAATTATATGACTGAGCCTTGTGGGCCTAAGAAAAATTGCCCGTTCGGCGTGATTATGTGAGGTTTCAGGAGGAGGAGCAGGAGGAGGAGGAATATTATACACAGATTGATGAAGCTAAAAGGTCCCCGTTTTTGATGGGGATACAGAACGATGCTTCCATCCGCGGGTGCAGCCTACGTATTGCTTAGGTATCGCTGCTGTCCGCTGGTGGAGAAGAGAAGTCTGGGGAAATCCAGGCTTTGTTCATCTTGATGAGTGTTAGCCTGTCGGCACTGTCGGTTGACAGGCGGGTACGCTTATCTGTGATGATTCCCCCAGCCGCACTAAACACCCTCTCTGACAAGACGCTAGCCGCAGGACAAGCAAGCACCTCCAGGGCATACAGCGCGAGTTCAGGCCACGTGTCCAGCTTCGACACCCAGTAGTTGTAGGGGGAAGAGGCGTCACGGAGGACGGTCGTGCGATCGGCTACGTACTCCCTCACCATCCTTTTACAGAGCTCCCTTCGACTCAGCCGTGACTGGGGAGCGGTGACACAGTCTTGCTGGGGAGCCATAAAGCAGTCAAGGGCCTTAAAGAGTGTTGCCCTGCCTGTGCTGTACATGCTGCCTGATCTCCGCGCCTCCCCTGCTACCTGGCCCTCGGAACTGCGCCTTCGGCCACTAGCGCTGTCGTATGGGAATTTTACCATCAGTTTGTCCGCCAGGGTCCTGTGGTATAGCAACACTCTCGAACCCCTTTCCTCTTCGGGTATGAGAGTGGAAAGGTTCTCCTTATACCGTGGGTCGAGCAGTGTGTACACCCAGTAATCCGTAGTGGCCAGAATGCGTGTAACGCGAGGGTCACGAGAAAGGCATCCTAACATGAAGTCAGCCATGTGTGCCAGGGTACCTGTACGCAACACATGACTGTCCTCACTAGGAAGATCACTTTCAGGATCCTCCTCCTCCTCCTCCTCCTCCTCAGGCCATACACGCTGAAAGGATGACAGGCCAGCAGCATGTGTACCCTCACCAGTGGGCCAAGCTGTCTCTTCCCCCTCCTCCTCATCTTCCTCCTCCTCCTCCTCCTCCTCCTCACCGCGCTGAGATATAGACAGGAGGATGCTCTGACTATCCAGCGACATACTGTCTTCCCCCGGCTCTCTTTCCGAGCGCAAAGCGTCTGCCTTTATGCTTTGCAGGGAACTTCTCAAGAGGCATAGCAGAGGAATGGTGATGCTAATGATTGCAGCATCGTCGCTCACCACCTGGGTAGACTCCTCAAACTTTCCAAGGACCTGGCAGATGTCTGCCAACCAGGCCCACTCTTCTGAAAATAATTGAGGAGGCTGACTCCCACTGCACCGCCCATGTTGGAGTTGGTATTCTGCTATAGCTCTACACTGCTCATAGAGCCTGGCCAACATGTGGAGCGTAGAGTTCCACCGTGTGGGCACGTAGCACAGCAGTCGGTGCACTGGCAGATGAAACCGATGTTGCAGGGTGCGCAGGGTGGCAGCATCCGTGTGGGACTTGCGGAAATGTGCGCAGAGCCGGCGCACCTTTCCAAGCAGGTCTGACAAGCGTGGGTAGCTTTTCAGAAAGCGCTGAACCACCAAATTAAAGACGTGGGCCAGGCATGGCACGTGCGTGAGGCTGCCGAGCTTCAGAGCCGCCACCAGGTTACGGCCGTTGTCACACACGACCATGCCCGGTTGGAGGCTCAGCGGCGCAAGCCAGCGGTCGGTCTGCTCTGTCAGACCCTGCAGCAGTTCGTGGGCCGTGTGCCTCCTATCTCCTAAGCTGAGTAGTTTCAGCACGGCCTGCTGACGCTTGCCCACCGCTGTGCTGCCACGCCGTGCGACACCGACTGCTGGCGACGTGCTGCTGCTGCTGACACATCTTGATTGCGAGACAGAGGTTGCGTTGGAGGAGGAGGAGGAGGGTGGTTTAGTGGAGGAAGCATACACTGCCGCAGATACCACCACCGAGCTGGGGCCCGCAATTCTGGGGGTGGGTAGGACGTGAGCGGTCCCAGGCTCTGACTCTGTCCCAGCCTCCACTAAATTCACCCAATGTGCCGTCAGGGAGATATAGTGGCCCTGCCCGCCTGTGCTTGTCCACGTGTCCGTTGTTAAGTGGACCTTGGCAGTAACCGCGTTGGTGAGGGCGCGTACAATGTTGCGGGAGACATGGTCGTGCAGGGCTGGGACGGCACATCGGGAAATTAGTGGCGACTGGGAACTGAGTAGCGCGGGGCCGCCGCCGCCATCATACTTTTGAAGGACTCCGTTTCCACAACCCTATACGGCAGCATCTCCAGGCTGATAAATTTGGCTATGTGCACGTTTAACGCTTGAGCGTGCGGGTGCGTGGCGGCGTACTTGCGCTTGCGCTCAAACACTTGCGCTAGCGACGGCTGGACGGTGCGCTGAGAGACATTGGTGGATGGGGCCGAGGACAGCGGAGGTGAGGGTGTGGGTTCAGGCCAGGAGACGGTAGTGCCTGTGTCCTCAGAGCGGGGTTGGATCTCAGAGACAGGTTGGGGCACAGGGGAAGAGGCAGTGGTGCAAACCGGAGGTGGTGAACGGCCTTCGTCCCACCTTGTGGGGTGCTTGGCCATCATATGTCTGCGCATGCTGGTGGTGGTGGCTCCCCGGCTGATCTTGGCACGACAAAGGTTGCACACCACTGTTCGTCGGTCGTCTGCACTCTCAGTGAAAAACTGCCAGACCTTTGAGCACCTCGGCCTCTGCAGGGTGGCATGGCGCGAGGGGGCGCTTTGGGAAACAGTTGGTGGATTATTCGGTCTGGCCCTGCCTCTACCCCTGGACACCGCACTGCCTCTTGCAACCTGCCCTGCTGCTGCCCTTGCCTCCCCCTCTGAAGACCTGTCCTCAGTAGGCGTAGCAAACCAGTCACCTCATCGTCCTGCTGCTCTTCCTCAGAATCCTCGGTGCGCTCCTCCCTCGGACTTACTGCCCTTACTACTACCTCACTGATAGACAACTGTGTCTCATCGTCATCGGCCTCCTCACCCACTGAAAGGTCTTGAGACAGTTGCCGGAAGTCCCCAGCCTCATCCCCCGGACCCCGGGAACTTTGCAATGGTTGGGCATCAGTCACGATAAACTCCTCTGGTGGGAGAGGAACCACTGCTGCCCAATCTGAGCAGGGGCCCGAGAACAGTTCCTGGGAGTCTCCCCGCTCCTCAGAATGTCTCATTTTCATGAAGTGAGGAGGCTGGGAAGAAGGAGGAGCAGCAGCCAGAGGATTCAGAGTTGCAGCAGTGGACGGCGCAGAACTGTGGGTGGACGATAGGTTGCTGGAAGCACTTTCTGCCATCCACGACAGGACCTGCTCACACTGCTCATTTTCTAATAAAGGTCTACCGCGTGGACCCATTAAATGTGCTATGAATGTGGGGACGCCAGAAACGTGCCTCTCTCCTAATCCCACAGCAGTCGGCTGCGATACACCTGGATCAGGAGCTCGGCCTGTGCCCACACCCGGACTAGGGCCTCCGCGTCCTCGGCCGCGCCCACGTCCTCTAGGCCTACCCCTACCCCTCAGCATGCTGTATTACCAGTAATGCAGAAACAGAACGCTGTAATTAAATGTGCCGCTTATTGGCCTGTGGATGGAGGCTGAGTTCGCTTACGGAACGCCAGGAAATAATTTGGCGCAAGCCTGTTGTAACACTTAGCTGGTTGCGTATGATTTTGTAGAACTACTACACCCAGCACACACGGACCCAGAACACTGAGCACAGTGACAGGCAGGCCAAATAAATTTTTTTCCAATAGTTTTTAGAAAAGGCCCACTGCCTATATTCAATCAATAATATATGTCTTCTGTCCCTGGAGTGTGTCACAGAACTGCAGAGTGTTGCACTGTTAACTGCAACACAGCGGTGATTTCAGAGCCCAGACAGAACCAGGAAATAATTTGGCACAAGCCTGCTGTAACACTTAGCTGGCTGCGTATGATTTTGTAGAACTACTACACCCAGCACACATGGACCCAGAACACTGAGCACAGTGACAGGCAGGCCAAATAGATTTTTTGCCCAATATTTTTTAGAAAAGGCCCACTGCATATATTCAATCAATAATATATGTCTTCTGTCCCTGCCTCCACACTTCTGTCCCTGGAGTGTGTCACAGAACTGCAGAGTGTTGCACTGTTATTAACTGCAACAGAGCGGTGATTTCAGAGCCAGGAAATTATTTGGCGCAAGCCTGCTGTAACACTTAGCTGGCTGCGTATGATTTTGTAGAACTACTACACCCAGCACACACGGACCCAGAACACTGAGCACAGTGACAGGCAGGCCAAATAGATTTTTTGCCCAATATTTTTTAGAAAAGGCCCACTGCGTATATTCAATCAATAATATATGTCTTCTGTCCCTGCCTCCACACTTCTGTCCCTGGAGTATTACTGCAGGGCGCAATGCTCTGCACGGCCGATATACCAAAAAAAAAAATGTGCAACACTGCTAAAAGCAGCCTCCACACTACTGCACACGGTTAGATGTGGCCCTAAGAAGGACCGTTGGGGTTCTTGAAGCCTACACTAACTCCTATCACTCTCCCTACAGCAGCTCCAACACGATAGCACTGTCCCTTAGCTATGTCACAACGCATCTGAGGCGAGCCGCGGGAGGGGCCGATTTTTATACTCGGGTGACACCTGATCTCGCCAGCCACCCACTGCAGGGGGGTGGTATAGGGCTTGAACGTCGCAGGGGGAAGTTGTAATGCCTTCCCTGTCTTTCAATTGGCCAGAAAAGCGCGCTAACGTCTCAGAGATGAAAGTGAAAGTAACCCGAACATCGCGTGGTGCTCGTTACGAGTAACGAGCATCTCGAATACGCTAATACTCGAACGAGTATCAAGCTCGGACGAGTACGTTCGCTCATCTCTAGCTGCAAGCATTTAAGATACGTTGTGTGTTTTGTTTTATGGTGGAGTGTGTGTGATAGAATAGGGTTTTTGGTATTGCTAGATCAGGGTGAGCGAGAAACCCAGGTTCCAGCATGAGTGCGTCCTTATCAGGATGATCCACTCATTATTTAGGCAGTGATTATTTCATCTTTTAGAATCCTATAAGGAGAGTTCCCGTTTACTTTAGTTTCTCGTTTTACATTTTCTATTTGCTTTTCGGGTTCCGTGGTGTTAACCGTCCCCATGTGTTTGTCCCAGGAAATTACTTTGTCCACCCATGGTAGCAGATGCTACAGCTGGCTATGGGGTCACCCTTTTCAGAGAGGGTCCTCCTCCACACTAACAGTCCAGTGTAGGGGCAAATCTGGCAGGGAACTTGGAGTAAGATAGGGGAGTTAGAGATGCTAATGTATACATTTTATTTCTGTACTTACAATCCTGTGATATAGACAGATGTTTAATTTTGAAAAGAGATTAATATTGATCCTTTACTACATGCTAGATTGCTTAAATGCAGGGATGCAATTTATTTCTTTATCTAATATTTTGTGACCTTATAGGAAGATTTTATCTTAATGAAGAATTAATAAAGGTTATGTTTTTTTATTTTAATTTATGACTTGTTGAAATTGAAGATACGGTACTCAATAGGCATGTCATCAGTCCTCTGTATCATTGAGACAATCTATCATAAATAATTTCCCAAGATGGACAAAAAGTTTAATTTTAGTTTCATCTAACCAGAGAACATTTTTCCATGCGTTTGGGGAGTCTGCCACATGCTGTCCGAGGAACTCCAAATGTGTTTTCTTATGTTTTCCTTTAAGCAAAAGCTTTTTTTCTGATCGCTCTTCCATAACGTACCTATGAACAGATACTTTCATCTTCACTGTTAATCTTTAGGGCTCAGTCACACGGACGCCGATCCGCCCATGTTTCTGGACGATAAGATGGCCACATCGCGTGCGGACAAATCTCCGCATGTCCGGCTCAATTGCCAGCCATGTGTTCTTTTTTTATCCGGCTGGTGCAGAGAGTCGTCCGCACCTGCAGTGCGGCTGTCTTATTGTCCAGAAACACGGGCGGATCAGCGCCTGTGTGACTGAGCCCTTAGAGCTCTTTTAGAGTTATCATTTGCATCTTTGTTGACTCTTGGTGCGCAGTTCTCTGTGGTAAGGTTTGTAATTGGGCCATATTCTTTACATTTTGCTAGAATGGATTCAATAGTGCTCTGTGGGATGGTCAAAATCTAGGATATTTTTTTTTTAGAACCTAAGCCTGATCTATGCTTCACCACAACTTTCTCTTTGGCCTGTTTGTAGAGCTGCTTGATCTTTATGTTGTTTGCTTAGTGGTTTTGCAGAATAAGAGACTTTTTAGAACACTTGTATTGATATTGATGTCATGTGACAGATCTTGTGACACTGTAATTCCAAGCAGAGGGAACCTTTTTAAACTAATTTTAAAATCTGAAGTTAATTAGTTGGACCAAACCTTATTTAATGGTTTCATAGCAAACAGATTTAATAGATAAACACTCACAACTACTCAGTTTTTATCTATTCCACCCCCCACCCCACCCAGAATTTTAGGACGGTCTTTGTTCTGCAGGAAGTAAGACATAAGGTTTAGGATAAATAGGGCTTGTTCTACTTTAAATTTACTGTAGCTCTGGTTCTATCTGGGCTACCAACATGCTTTTGGTGTCCTGTTAAAGATAATATTCTTGTTTGTGGACCTTAAAGAACCGGAGTTGGGAATACTGAATTTTTGAAGAGAGACGGAGTGGGAGAGAAGACCAGCCTGCAGGAGAGAAAATCTGTGATTCTTCCAGATATCTCCCTGTCCCAGGGAAGAGGCGAAAAGGATTTTTGTTTGTTATTATCCACCCATCAATCAGAGCGCATATTTGCTCTGTGATTGTCACATATGGTATTTTCCCAGAAAAGGAGTGAAATGATGAAGACTTGCTCATCTAGTCACTCCTCTACATGGTTAAACCTGCAGATGCTGCAATTATGCCTGACCGTGTTATCTAAACATTTTTACAGAAAAAAATGTAAAAACGTTTTTCCCCTCACACAAGGCTTTAAATATTGAAAAAATAAAAGCCTTCACATAATTGGTATTGCCACCTTCATAGCAACCCTACTATAAAATATTACATTATTTATCAAGCACGGAAAATTCCATTAAAAAGCCATCATCATTTTCTGGTAATCTCACTTTCCCTAAACAGGAATAAAAGATAATTTTAAAATTGTATATACCTCATAAGGGCGCCCACCCACTGGCGATTTTTTTTTCTTTGCGTTTTGCGTTTTTTCTCAAGAGCAATTAGAATTGAATGTACTCCTGTCCACTGGCGTTTTTTTTTGCGTTGCGTTGCGTTTTTTAACATAGGAACTGTCAGTTGCATATGTGTCCTTATTTTTCTCCTAATGCACCCATGAAAGTCAATGGAAATTAATGGAAAAGCCGCGAAAACGCGGCGAAAAACACGCGGAAAACACGGGAAAAACGCCGCAAAAACGCGGCGTTTTTCACGCACGAAAATCGCAAACGCCAGTGGGTGGGCGCCCTAATGGTACAAAAACTACAAGTTGTCTCACAAAAATAGGCCTGATACAGCTCTGTTGACTGAGAATTAAAAATGCTGTGGTCTTGGAATGTGGCGCCATACAAAAAGTATTTTTGAAAAAAAAGTGTTTTTATCGTGCAAAAGTGCTGAACATAATAAAACCTCTGTAAATTTGGATAGCTAATACTAGAGAAGAGAAAGGATTCAAAAAGATCTGGACAAGCTTGAACAGTGGGCTACAACTAATATAATGGTATTTAACAAGGAGAAATGCAAACGCCTATCTATGGACAAAAGAAATGAAAAAAACATATACAGAGTGGGACGAATTGGGAAAAGCAACAGAACATCTGAAAAAGACTTGGGTATACTAATAGTTTACAGACTGAACATGAGTTAACAGTGTGATGCAACAGCAAAAAAAGGCAAAAACATTTCTGGGATGTATTAAGAGAGGCATAGAGTCTAGATCCCATGAAGTAATTATTCCCATCTGCTCTTCCTTTGTCAGACCTCACTTGGAGTACTGTATTCAGTTCTGACCACTGCAATTTAAAAAAAGACGTTGACAAACTGGAACAAGTTCAGAGAAGAGCAATCTGTAAACCATGTTCTATGAGGAATGATTAAAGGATCTAGGAATGCTTAGCTTGCAAAAAAGAGGGCTGAGAGGAAACTTAATAGCTGTCTACAAAAGGGTGGAGACAGATTAGAAATTGGAAAAAAACTTTTTCACAGTGGGGTGATCAATGAGTGGAACAGGTTGCCATGGGAGGTGGTGAGTTCAAATAAAGGCTGGGCAGACATCTGTCTGGGATGATTTAGTTGTCCTGCATTGAGCAGGAGGTTGAACCCGATGACAATGGAGGTACCTTCCAACTCTACAATTCTATGATTAGTTTTGTACCTGAATTTCAACTTGTCTGCCCCATAACTAGCAAAGCGAGAGCATAGCCTATTGGACATCACAGTAAGTAAATGCAGTGGCTGCCTTTGGAGTCTCTAAAAAAAGAAAAACAGAAGGCAATGAAAATAACTATTTGAATGATATTTCATTATTAAAGGGGTTGTCTCACGAAAGCAAGTGGGGTTAAGCACTTCTGCATGGCCATATTAATGCACTTTGTAATATACATCGTGCATTAAATATGAGCCATACAGAAGTTATTCACTTACCTTCCCTGCGCTGGCGTCCCCGTCTCCATGGCTCTGTCTAACTTCAGCGTCTAATCGCCCGATTAGACGCGCTTGCGCAGAAGGGTCTTCTGCCTTCGGCTCGGTCCGGCAGCAGCGGCTTTCTGGCTCCGCCCCCTTGTAAGCATCATCGCGTAGCTCCGCCCCATCACGTGTGCCGATTCCAGCCAATCAGGAGGCTGGAATCGGCACACGTGACGGGGCGGAGCTACGCGATGACGCGTACAAGGGGGCGGAGCCAGAACGCCGCTTGTGCCAGACCGAGCCGAAGGCAGAAGACCCTTCTGCGCAAGCGCGTCTAATCGGGCGATTAGACGCTGAAGTTAGACGGAGCCATGGAGATGGGGACGCCAGCGCAGGGAAGGTAAGTGAATAACTTCTGGATGGCTCATATTTAATGCACGATGTATATTACAAAGTGCATTAATATGGCCATACAAAAGTGCTTAACCCCACTTGCTGCCGCGAGACAACCCCTTTAACATAATTTATTACATCTTATACATTTCTCTTCTGGTTTGTTCTGTATCTCTGGTAATAGCATAGATGGCTCATTAAATAAGATGAATATATATTGAGCATGTGAAGGCATTCTTATTAATGTGATTAGTTTAAGCTTTCTGGACAACAGAGAGCTTTGCATTTTCAGTACTGTAAGTCAATGAAGAATCAACTATGCATGGACAACCAAACACTTTACAGCAACTTTCAGCATTACTATATTGCTCTGAATTTCAGAGGATTTTTGCTGACCATGCTCATCATTTGTTACCATCTGTATTATACTATTGGCCGTTATAAGACATTAATAAGTTAATATATTTTCATTCATAGTCATTTAATGGTATTTTCTAACCAAACATAAAATAACCTCCCTGCCTCTAAAATCTGGAAATATAAAAATATCAATAAACATATCTAGTATCTACCCAAAGAGGAAAGCATATGACTGGTATTATTTGATAAACTCTATAATGTAACTCCAAGTGCCAGCTCACTGCATGGATACACTTCCTGCCGGTTGCACAGACAGGTGCAGGTACACTGTAAACTGCAAGACAAAGAAAAATCTAGCATTTACATGATAAGAAAAGAAAAGTCAAAGATGCTATTGGATGCTTACAAGAAGAAAATGGTGAATTGGTTAAGAATGATGTTGAGAAGGTAGAACTTTTAAATTTCTATTTTGTATCTGTTTTCTCTCAGAAAGTAGATGAAACATCAACTAATCTTCCCTGTGCTATTGGAGGAATAAAATAATGCAGGCTATCTGTAAGCAGAGAGATGGTGAGGGAACACTTAGCTAACTTAAATGAATTCAAGTCTCAAGGTCCAGATGAATTACATCCTAGGATACTAAAGGAAGCAGCGGAGGTAATTGCTGAACCACTCGCCATAATCTCTGAAAATTCCTGGAGAACAGAAGTCCCAGAAGATTTGAAAAGGGCAAATGTTGTTCCTATATTCAAAAAAGGGAAGAAGGTGGATCCAGGAAACTACAGGCCTGTGAGCCTGACTTCTATACTTTTTTTTTTTTATTGAATCTGTTTTTATTAAGTTTTTCAATTTTACAATGTACGTTAAGACAACTTCAGACATCAAAGGGTTGGTCACAATCATATTACACAGTTTTGGGTTCATAGGGTATTTGGTACATCAAAAGACTGTGCAGCATTTTACAAATAACAGGGTGATTAGTAGGCTGAGAAAACGTTTTAGCTCTGCCATATCAGAACAATAGAAGAGTATCTCCAATAAATTTAACCTTGTAGCAAACATATCCAGACAGGGCAGAGACAAAGACAGATTATAACAAAAAAGAACAAGACGAGACGCGACGAGACGAAAACAGGGGTGGGGGGGAGAGGGTGGCAGGGGGGAATTTGGGTATTCTGTAAGAGTGCCTCTGACGGTACCTCTATCAAGAAGATACGCAGTCAGGCTACGTAGAAAAAATGTCGAGGAGTCTCAACTCACGCCAGGAGAACCAGGTTTTAATGAACTTATCGTATGTGTTGTTGTGCCAGCTAGATAGCTCCTCCAGGTTGTAAATTGTGTCTACTTTGTCTCTCCATTGTATCAGAGAGGGGGGTGCCTCACGTTGCCAGTGGAGAGGGATCAGAGCCTTTGCAGCGTCTATCAGGAGGGCCATCAACCTATCTCTTTTAGGGAGAAATGATGAGGATGGCCTCCAGAGGAACACTACATCAGGCGTGAGTAAAAATCCCGGTTTTATCTTTGCCAAGACCTTCCCCACTCCCTCCCAGAAGGGTCTCAATCCTTCGCACGCCCACCATATGTGTAGGTACGAACCCACCTCCCTCCTACACCTCCAGCAGCAATCCTGAGTCGATAATTTATAAGCTGAAAGCCATTGCGGGGTCCTGTACCACCTGACCAGGAGCTTATAATGGGATTCCTGAGCGAGAATGCAAGGAGATAAGCCGAGTGAGGTGTTCAGGACCGCCTTAATTTCATTAGGGGAGAGAGTTAGGTTCAATTCCTTTTCCCAAGAGGTGATAAATGTGGGTTTTGTTGGATTATGGGGAGTGATGAAGTGCTCCCTTAACAGGGAGATTTTCCTTTTGCTTGGCATAATGTGCTTAAGAGTACTTTCGAAAGGGGTCAAGGGTCTAGCAGTACCGTGGCTCTTAAGAAAGTCTCCTAATGTCTTGGACACTGAGGCAAGAGTAAGGAAGGAGGGGGACCAGCTCGGAAGCAGTCTTTGTGGGATCTCCGAGGGGGGTAAGTGGGCTAGCTCCTGTAGATCTCCAATTTTGAGGTCCCGGAATTTCTCCCAGATTGAGGCGTTACAAGAGTCCGATGGTAAGTCTAACAGTTTATAAATAGTGCTTAACGGGGAAATTGGGGATGGATTTGGGGCCAATTCCTTCTTAACCGTGTCCCACACCTCGCAAGGTCCTCTCAAAAGGGGGCAGAAGTCCCTTTGTCTATAGCTGTTTCTGCTCGGATACCAAAGATCCTCCAAAAGCAACCCACCACTCCTGGTCAAGGCTAGTTTAGGAAGCATGTTATTTTTAGCCGGGAGGACAAGGTCCAGCCAGTGGCTCAGCTGCGAGGCCCTATAATAATCGAATATGTTGGGGAGTCCTATTCCACCTTCCGATTTTCTCTTAATCATTAGGCTGTAAGCCAGCCTTGGTCTTTTATGCCTCCATACATATGCCGCGAAGGCTGAGCGTAGAGACCTAAAAAAGCTGCTCGGAAGGTGTATAGGAAGCATCCTAATTTTGTAGAGAATTTTAGGAAGGACATAGGATTTCAAAATATTTCTCCTACCGAACCAGGACATAATTGGTAAATCGTATTCGGTCAGTAGTTTCTTCACCTGATCCAATAGAGGAATGAAATTTACCCCATATATGTCTTTTGTTTTCTTTGGTATTTTTATACCAAGGTAGTCCAGGGAAGTCTCCGACCACGCAAAGGGAAAGGTTGTTCTAAGTGTTTCGCAACGAGAAACGGGGATGGAGATGTTGAGGACAGTCGACTTATTGAAGTTTATTTTAAAATTAGAAATAGTTCCAAATGCATTTAGTATTTCGACCAGCCTGGCAAATCCTCTTTCGGGGTTGGTTATGAGAAAAACTATGTCATCCGCGAAAGCCGCAGTGGACAAAGTATCTTCTCCTATGCTTAGGCCTTTAATATCCGGGTCCTGTCTAATCTGTGTCAGGAGCGGCTCAAGTGTCAGTATGAAAAGTGAGGGGGAGAGAGGGCAGCCCTGGCGAGTGCCGTTTTTAATGTCGAACGGGAGTGATAGAACTTCGTTAACCCGAAGTCTAGCGTGGGGGGATTCATACAGCGAGAAAATTGCGGACACGAACTTCTCTGGGATATTGTAGTTAAGTAGAGTGCTTTTCATGTAGTTCCAGCTAACTCTATCAAAAGCCTTCTCGGCGTCGGTTCCTACGAAGGCTAGCGGTATGTTTTGGGTCCGTGCATATCTCGCCGCATGAAGGAGCCTATGGCAGTTGTCTTTACCCTCTCTCCCCCTCACGAAGCCCGCCTGTTCTCCACCGATCAGAGCCGGTATGAATCTATCCAACCTTCCAGCCAGTAGTTTCGCCCACAGCTTGACGTCCTGATTGATGAGAGATATGGGCCTGTAACTCCCACAGAGCGCAGGATCCTTATCTTCTTTGGGAATTAATGCTATATGTGCCTCCTGCGCCTGTTTGGGTAGTTTGGACCCTGAAAGGAGTGCGTTGAACAGGTCCGTCAGTCTGGGGGCCAAAGCCGACTCGAAAGTCTTATAGTAAATCAGGGTTAAACCGTCAGGTCCTGGGCTCTTATTGGGTGGACAGGAAGCTATTAGGTCTTTTATCTCCGACTGTGTCACAGGTTCTAATAGGTCATTAGCTTCTTCTCTTTTTAGTTTTGGCAAGGTGAGGCGGTTTAGGAAGGAGTCAATTTGCTCTTTAATTTGGAGTGTCGGGTCCTCTGGGAGTTGTCTCTCCAGATTGTACAGATCCGTATAAAAAAGTTGGAACTGATCGGCTATGGCTTTGGATGAAGTTACTATAGAATTAGCTCCAGTTTTGATAGCATGGATTGTACTCTTGGCCCGTGCTTTCTTAATTAAAGCAGACGTATATTTGCTGCCTTTGTTGCCTTGTGCGTAAATGATATGCTTCCTATACAAGTGCCTTTTATTAAATTTAGAGTCCAAACACAGTCGGAGATCTTTCCTTAGCTCGGACAGTTTATCTATGAGGGAATTGGTTTGCGAAAGCTTTGCTAGCTGTTCTATCCTAGCTATTTGCGCCAGTTTGTCGTCTATTTCTTTTTGTTTTATTTTTTTTGTTCTAGAGCCCAAGGCGATGAGCAGGCCTCTAATGTAAGCCTTATGGGCCTCCCACACCATGGGCAGTTCTACCTCACCTCCCGCGTTGAATTGGAAGTATTCCTCAATTTGACTGGTTAGTTTTAAAGTCTCTTCCTTTGAGTCGAATAGAGTAGCATTAAGCCTCCATCTCCATTCCTTTGGGTTTTGCCTAAGAGTGTGTAAAGTTATATGTACCGGTGCATGGTCGGAGACTGTTATCGAGCTCACCTCGGCGCCCACCAATTCCTTAAGAAGCCCAGATGAGACGAACAGGTAATCTAGTCTCTGATAAGATAGATGGACATGGGAGAAGAAGGAGTAATCCTTCGTTGTTGGGTATAGAAGTCTCCAAGCGTCCACCAAACCCATATCATGTAGGCATTTATTGAGTCTTCTAAGTCTCAATCTAGGTAAGTGAGAACGTCCAGTTGAAGAGTCGAGTATGGGATTGAGGGTGGCGTTAATATCTCCTCCCAATATAATCTGACCCTCTGCGAAGTGTGAAAGTACTTCTAACTGGGAAACTAGCCAGGGGACCTGGTCGGTGTTGGGGGCATATAAATTTGCAATTGTGATTTGTTTACTGTTGATAGTCCCTTTCAGAAACATGACCCTTCCCTCACCGTCAGTGTACTGCGAGTTGCAGATGAAACTGAGGGTTTTATGAAAAAAGATTGAGACCCCCCTGGAGGATGAAGTGGTACAAGTGCTGTGAAAGCTCTGAGCAAATTGCTTACCTGGCAACGCGAAGCACCTGTCCCCCCTGTAGTGGGTCTCCTGGAGGAGAAGGATCCTCGTGGCGTACCTTTTGAGGAGTAGAGACACTCGATGGCGTTTTCCTGGCGTGTTGAGGCCTCGCACATTAAAAGAAGTTATCTTCAGGTCATTCATGTCGCCCTACTTGCTGGAAAAAGGTGTAGGAGAGAGAAGATACTGTTTAGTAGAGATTCCCGACTTATATTGAAGCCTTCTTACCAGAGAAGATATAGGAGCGGAAAAATGGAGGGGTGGGGGTGGGAACCAGGGTAAGTGTAAAGGGAGTTATACACTGGGGAACAGGACACTAGGAAAAAATGATAGTTACACCAACAGACAATTAATACAACACAGTATAAGATAATAAGAGAAAGATATATGAAACTCTTGTTATTAGGTGTATGGGTTGCAACAAGTAGCTCACCCACTGCACCTAAGTACTTTAAAAGAATGAATTATGGCCTGGTCCGATAAGCACGGTCAAGGACCTTTACTAATAGTGGGGAATCAGGCAGGTGGCTGGTATATCAACCCGCGAAGATAAGTAGGTACTAAAAAGAAAGCAGCACAATCACGGAGTGAATAATACCATATCTATGGCAGAAGTTTTAAATAGCCGGAGACCTTAGAGGTCTTGAATGGAACTGCAGGGGTCAGAGAAAGACGTCCCCTCAATTACTCAGGGAAGAATTAAGCGTACTCGCCGCCTCCTCTGTAGCCCGAACAGTTCAAAACGGCCACAAAAGTCGGGCTCCATCAACACACACAAATCAACAATGTCGACTCTTCAACAGGTGCAACTAGCAGTAAAATAGAGTCGGGAATATGATAGTGTCCACAGGTGATGGTAACCCTCTACCTCTCAGGGGGAGAAATTTTATCAGACCTCAAGTAGATTCAGGTGTCCATCATGTCCATTTCCTCTCTGGACTTCTTTTTCCTCCCTTTGGGCGATTTTTGGTTGCAAACCGGAGTCCAGCCTCCAGAAGTAGGTAGACTGGAAAATGAAGGAAGGTCGGGTAGCGGCAACCAGCTCGGAATTTCAATAGGCGAGATGTCCAGCAACTGCCAGCATTGTTGGAGGTCGCCAGGGGAGCGGATGTTGATTTTTTGACCCGCATGAGTTATCCCCAACCCGAAGGGGAACAACCACGCATATCTTATTCCTTTTTCTTTAAGGGCCTCCAGAAGAGGGCGCATCAGTCGCCTCTTGAGCAGGGTGGAAGGGGCCAGATCTTGGTAGAATTGAAGCGGGGTGTCACCGTAGCGAAGGTCTTTGTGTTGCCTTGCTGCCTTTAAAATTGCCGCGGCGTCAGGAAATGAGAGCAATTTACAGACGACATCCCTGGGAGGGTCCGAGGGCGGGGGAGGGGATCTGAGTGCTCGGTGAATGCGCTCAATAACGATGCCGGAGGATCTTTCCTCACCCAGAAGTAGACTGAAAAGTTCTTTGGCTATTTTCACTAGGCAGTCAGACGCCCAGGACTCTGGGAGTCCTTTGATGCGGATATTGCTGCGTCTGTTTCTGTTTTCGATGTCTTCTTGTTGTAACAGGGCTTTGTTAATCTGGTCATGATGCTCTCTCAGCGTTTTTTCCATTTCAAGCGAGTGAGTTGTTAAAGAGGTGGTTGTTGCCTCCAATTCCTCCACCCTACGGCCCATGAGTCGGAGGTCTTCTTTAATTTCTCCCAGATCTGTTTTTAAGGGTTGCAGTGCTTGGGAGAACAGCTCTCTCATAAAACCTTTAGAGACATTTTCTCCTTCTTCGCCATCTGTGGATGCCTCATCCTCTCCCTCTCTGTTGTTGTATGAAGTGCTCTCCTGCGCCTGCGCCATCTTGGAGGGAGGTCGTGGAGAGCGGGTGCTCCGGTCTTTGAGGTATCTTTGCATATCTGCCTGATTTTTATGTGGTCTGGGGGTGCTCTGAATGTCTCCCCCTCTTTCTCTGCCAATCTTCCCCATTCCTGGATTAGAAGTAGCTGCAGGTCAGGTCCCGAGGGTGCCGCTCGGACTGGGCTCTGCGTTCAGCACTCCATCTTACCCAGGGATCTGGGCAGGATAAATAATGAATTTATAATGCGGCAGCTTGTGTAACGCGTCCTGAAAATCGTATTATTGGAAGACCTGCTTGAAACAGTTCTGAAAAAATTAGAGCAAAGCTCTGCAGAATGTTTTGCTGTACTGAGGGTCAGTAGGCTGTCTGTGGCTACGATTAAGTGCTGCGTAGCGGCAAAAAATTGTTTGTAAAGTGAAATGGGAGGCAATTTGCTTCTACACTCCCCAGAGAGAAAAAATTGTGTTAAAAGTGGAGCTGGGTAACCAGCTCCGAAAAAATTAGGGTAGCACCCTCTTCTGTAATCTTGTACACTGCAAAGTGGTAGTTTCAGAGTTGTCTGAGTGTTCTTTCTAGCAGCTAATACTTCTGCTCCCCTTCACTGCTGCAGACTTGGTAGGGGGGAGAGAAGGGGGGGGGTGAGAGAAATGGCGGGAGATTCGGGCGGGAAGACTGGACTTATGGAGTGATGCAGGGGAACAGAGTGGGAATGGTGTTCCTTGTGGCTCTATAACAGTTCAGTTCAGGGTGGATGGGTTCCCGGAGGTCCCCTTTACTCACTGTTCGGTGTGCTGACTAGGGTTCCTCGCTGAGCCGGCTGCCGCTGCTTCCGAACGCGGGGTTATGAAGAAGGCACCCTGTGAGCCGTCCCTGCCGCGGAGCTCACCTCCGTTTCACTCTGCAGGCTCCGTTCCCAGCAAAAAACAAGCAGGCAGTTAAGAGTTAACGGCGGAAGAGCGCTCCTCCGCTCCGCCGCTCACCCCCCTCTCACAAGGACCAGACCGGAGCTCCGTGATGGCGCTGTGTCCCGATGCTCCCGCCTCACCGATTTTGCGGGGAGACGTCTCAATATGCTCCTCACGCTGCAGGGAAGCTTTTCCAGTTGTTGCTGGGCACTAATGATCGCCCAAAAAGCCGCAGAAGTCGCAATAACTACTGATGGATCCGGAGCACGGTCTCCATGCGACTTCCCGCTCTGCAGGCTTGGCCACGCCCCCCCTGACTTCTATACTTGGAACAATCTTTGAACAAATTATTAAACAGGATGTATGCAAGTACTTGGATGAAAATGGAGTAATTAACCAGAGCCAGCATGGGTTTGTATCAAACAAGTCATGCCAGAGAAATTTAATTTCCTTCTATGATAGTATCACTGACTGGGTTGATCAGGGAAATGCGGTGGATATAGTTTTTCTTGACCTTAGTAAAGCATTTGACAAAGTATCTCATAGTATACTTATTAAAAAAATGACCAAATATGGGATTGACAAGGCAACTGTTAGGTGGATTCAGAACTGGCTGAGTGATCGTACTCAAAGAGTAGTCATAAATGGCTGTACATCCAAGTGGAAGAATGTATCAAGTGGGGTACCACAAGGCTCTGTCATAGGCCCAGTGTTGTTCAACATTTTTATAAATGATCTGTAGAAGGGAATTGATGGGAAAGTGATCAAATTTGCTGATGACACAAAGCTAGGAGAATTAACTAACACTAGGAAAGAGAGAGAGAGTATTCAAAAAAATCTAGAAAAGCTTGCACAGTGGGCAGCGACTAACAGAATGGTATTTAACAAGGAGAAATGCAAAGTCCTACATCTGGGCAAGAAAAATGTAAAAAACACATACAGAATAGGAGGAATTGAGCTAAGCAGCACATGTGAAAAAGACTTGGGTATACTAAGAGATCATAGATTGAACATGAGTCAACAATGTGATGCAGCAGAAAAAAAGGCAAACACAATTCTGGGATGTATTAAGAGACGCATAGAGCCTAGATCACATGAGGTCATTATCCCCTCTACTCTTCCTTAGTCAGACCTCATCTGGAATACTGTGTCCAGTTCTGGTCATCCCACTTAAAAAAAACCCATACAAACTGGAGCAAGTTCAGAGAAGAGTTACCAAGATGGTAAGCGGTCTGCAAATCATGTTCTATGAAGAACGATTAAAGGATCTGGGAATGTTTAGCTTGCAAAAAAGAAGGCTGAAAGGACACTTAATAGCTGTCTGCAAATATATGAAGGGTTGTCACACTGCAGAGGGATCAGCCCTATTCCCATTTGCACAAGGAAAGACTAGAAGCAATGGGATGAAATTGAAAGGCAGGAGACACAAATTAGATATTAGAAAAAACTTTCTGACGGTGAGGGTGATCAATGAGTGGAACAGGTTACCATGGGAGGTGGTGAGTCCTCCTTCAATGGAAGTGTTCAAACAAAGGCTGGACAAATATCTGTCTGGGATGATTTAGTAAATCCTGCACTGAGCAGGGGGTTGGACCTGATGACCCTGGAGGTCCCTTCCAACTCTACCATTCTATGATTCTATGGATTCCAGTTAATTCATTGCTATGAATAAGAACTCTGTTCAAAACATGTGAGTGTAATTTTTGAAGATTTTTTTATCAATGAAACTTAAATAAAATGCAGTTTTTATTCTGGAAACTACAGAAGGGCCGGAGTTTTGTTTCCAATACTGTATAATGTGTTGTGCTTCTGAAGGTCTTACGGATATAAGGATTATTGTACATCTCCCATGCTTGTATCATTGATGCTAGTTCTACAGTGTATGTACTAAATTGTGCTCATTACTGACTGCAACACTTTTCTAATACACTGTACTGCATTTCTACTTGAACCAATAACTTTAGCACTCTTGTTCCTAATTAGACCTTGCATTCATATTGTTTTTAATGTATAACATTTACAAATCAATGAAAGTTTAAAAGAAACTACAAAAACAAGATTATCGATAAAACAGTGGAACGTTCACCTTTTTTAGAAAACAAGCTGTAGACTTGTTAGATGTGCAGCAATCCTTTACCATGCTCAAGTAGCTTTCAGTGGAGTTGATGATAACAGGAAGTGGAGTTTGAGCATAATTACTAGAATATTCATATAAAAATCTGAAAGTAAAGAAGAATTACATGAGATATTTGGGGAATCATCTTTAAAATTGGTGCTCTGTATTATCAAAGAATCCACATTCATTGAAGAAAAATTTGAGGTCTTTGATCAACAGACAATATATGACGACACCCCCTTGTCTAAATTTTCTTTAAATCCCCCAAGTATATACATGAACCCAAAATAAAGCTACTATGCATAGGTTTATGGGACTAGAAATATGGTCTGCACTTTTTTCCAGAAACAGCAACATCTGGGGTATATCTGGTATTGCAGCCTATCCTCAAACAAAATAATTGATCTGAATTACAATATTAAATACACACTTTCTGAAAACACAGCAGACACTTTTGGCTATTTTTGGACAAACCGATTTAACTTACTACTTATATAATGGCACAATGATTTTTTCTTTCTTAAGTAGACAAAGTATCAAACTGGGGTACATGGGGCAAACCAGGGAACTTATTCTGAGGGCCCACTTTCATTCTACTCACACATAAAACAAACGTCTTTCAGACAAAACAAACCACATTGTTATAATAGCCATCCTTTGAGAAGTGACATTAGGGAGTTTCTGCAAAAGGCGTATATAAAGTTGCATTTGCAATATTTTTAGTCTCATGTTCTGAACATGCATACAGGTCATGACTCCAACCTATGACATAGGAATCCCAAATAATTAATGAGATCTCCTTTCCAACACCATAAAATGAATACAGACCACCTAAATTAATATTGTCCTCCAGACCCACTAAATAAAGAAATATTTCAGACACAATATTAATCCTTTCCAATCGAATTTGTATTCTGGTTTTCCTAGGGGGTGTAAGCAGGATCCACAATAGGTATATTTCCGCACGTGATGGTAAAGCAGGGTGGTTTATTGTTAAACTCTCAGTCATAAACAAACACAGGCTTTCTCCAGCAAGATAATGTCCATAAGGCACACTAAATAACAGTCTTTGTAATCTGATGCAGGGATTCTCACCAAACCCTTTCCTCAGGGTTTTGCTTCCCTCAGCACTCCAGGTTCTCTTCACCCAGCTTTCCAGGGACTCTGTACACAGTCTGTCCTCTCTCTGGTCTGGCTGAACACACTCTGCAACAATCTCTCCCTCACTGAGCTTTTCCTGCTCCTTTTTCAATTATGTTTCAGCTGTGTTCCAGGTTCAGGTACTTCTTGGACTGGAATATATGTGTGACCCGGAGAGCCCCTGTCTCATGCAAACTCCGGAGTTATATCCTGGAGTTTAGTAATCTCCGTGGTATATACACACCATCCAGGATTATACCCCTTAATTCGCTAGAGGGGCTTACTCTTTTTCCGCCGTTATACAACGGCGCTATATGCTGGCCTAAGCTAGTAGTGCATGAGGTGACATGTTGGATAGGCCCCGACAGCAGAGAGGCTGGCAATATACAGTAAGAGAACCCTGATGGATGTCTTCCAACATCGGAGCTGTACAGCCTTATATCATAATGTCCTCAGAGGTCAGACAGTGGATTGGAAAGGGTTAATAAAGACCCTCTAGAACCTCTAAACTAAAGCAGACACCAGACCAGACTTTATTATATTTCCGACCCAAGACTAGAGCTCAATTCCTGCACTTTTTGTCCTCTTGGAAGCCGGCACGTAAGCTGATGTTAGGGTGTTATCTGCAATGGTATTTAGAGAGGGGAATGCAGAAATATGGAGAGATGAGTATGATTTTAAGAAGATGTGAAGCCTGGGAGTTTTGCTTTTTCACCCAAGAGATTTTATCCTTTTCCAAGAGTCTCCTGAACATTACAGGAAAAGTTTCCAAATATGATATATCTACGTTATACAAATATATAAGCAATGCAGACATTCAAGCACCTATCATACACATTAAGTAAATACTAGCAGGGATAAGACTCCCTGATGTAGAAAATTTATATTTTTACAGTAATGGACCCACTAGTAGATTCCTAACAGTACAAAAATCCCCCCTCCCCCACCCACACCCCACCATTGTTTTTACCAATGCTTTATCAACCTAATGGCAGAGGACTTCTAACATTATCTTTCTTCCAGGACTTCTATAACTCCCAAAAATTTCTAAGACATTTTTCATGACATAACATAAAACTTAACGCAACTCTATGTAAACTGTCATTATCTAACACACAATTAACCAGGCAGGTTTTATCAAGGGAAAGTAAAAGTTTCCAACTCTACAAAATCAGATTTTTTGATGCACAATATATTCAAGCAGAACTCTTGTAAAGAATGAGAAAGTCTGGCTGAGAGCATGATTAGATATGTATCAGCCGCTGTGATAAAATATATATCATTCAATGTATTCCCAGTTGGCTCGATGAAAGAACGGTGCTAGAAAGCAAGCACGGTGTATATATACATTCTATTTTAAAAATTGCATAAAAGTCATAATATATTTTGACTTGCCTCATGGAAAATGTTTGTGCATCAGTCTTAAAGGCAGCACACACTTCCTCGTTAGATTGCTCCACATACGTTGGAAATTCCTTTGGAGGTTGTTTTAAGTCAGCCAAACACAGTTTTCTTTCCAGACCCTTGTGAACACAACAACTAGCAACACCAGGGTGTTTAGGGAATGTAGACTTCGGATCACAGGACTTAACTGTCAAGGCAGATGCCTTAAGATAAAACATAGCAAGTAATTAATAAAGTAAAATTAAATAAGCTCATGCCTGAATGCCATTTTAAATACTTTCATCTGCATAACTATCACTATTGATAGGGTTAGCAAAATTAAACTTCCCCAACTCAGAAGCCTCTGGAAGGTATTCTACTGCTCCAAACAAGACAAAAATCGGACAATGGTCAATTCAGACATTGCGCTAGCCATTTCTGAAAATATTTTTTAGTAAAAAAGTGATAGGTGGCGCCGTAGCAGACCATGTCTACCATGACAGACCTGCATTAGTGTCAGATCTGAAGGACAGCATTCGTCGGCATATTGTAGTAATTAAAACTGACTCACTGCATTCAACATGGTTTTGCGAATGGAGAGTGTTCTTGGAAACTAAGGGGTTTTATTGAATATTTGTAGCATGATTTGCATAGCTACAACACCACTTATCTTCGACTTTCTTACAAATTTCTTTCTTTCATAGATAGCGAGTGCATCATCTGAAGTGGCCATTGTCTGAATTTTGTCTCATTTTGAGCAGCAGAAAGCCCTTCAGAGTTGGGGAAGTTTAATTTTACTAACCCTGTACTTTACACAATAAAATTAACGGATACTTAAGAAAATGTAAGAAAATGTTAAAGGTGCCTACTTCCTTCCAAGGCAAAATATCAACAAAAGTAAAAGTACATGTATGTGCTTCCTTAATATTTGCCTGTTTTGATATACACTACATGGACAAAAGTATTTGGGCACTGCAGAAAATCAGCAAATATGCAAATACTGAGTTTGCCAAATGGTATGTGGGAAGGGCATGGGTAAAATAAAAAGCTGCTCATTTTGTAATAACTATTCATTCATCCAAACGAGCACTTGTGGGACGAACTGGAGCGACGGGTACCACACCGCAACCCACGCCCATCCTCACAACAATCTCTTCTGACAGCCTTGCCCGAGGAATGGCGAGCTATTCCTGCCTAGACTTACAGAGAACTTGTGAAATATATGCCTCAATGTGTTGCCGCTATAATACAAGCAAAAGGGGGGTCGTCACGCTATCAAATAGAATAATAAAACGCTTTTTTTGAAAAACATGCAGTGTCCAAATACTTTTGTCCATATAGTGTATTCTGGGATAAGTGGCTCAAGATGTCCTACTTTTAAAAAAAAATCTTGCGTTACTCACAAAACCCGACTGAGTAACACAATTGTTTTTTTCAAAGCCGATCATCTTGTCCCAGTGGGCATGCAGAAATTTGTTGAGTCACAAAGAGAACAATGTGGAGGCATAAAAGGGGACTCACTACTTTAGGGGCACAAAGAGGGCATTATAGTAAGGACATAAAGAAAAAAATATTGTAGAGGCATAAAGGAGGCATTACTGTGGGGACAACACAAACTTGATATTATAGGTGGGGTATAAAGGGGAATCACTACTTTAGAGGCACAAAGGGGGCATTATAGTGATGGCATAAAGGAGGCTTATTACTTTAGGGGCACAAAGGCAACACTATTTAGGAGCCAATAAGAGAATAATGCTGTAGGGGCATAAAGGAATCAGTATTGTGGGGGCACAAAAGAAGCTAATTACATTTACAGCACAAAGAAGGCATTATTTTCTGGATATGAATGAGATGTATTAACATAGAGACAGTAAAGGGGCATAATTGTAAGGGCATAAATGTGGCTTATTAGGGGCACAAAGAAGGCATTATTGTTTGGACATAAACAGAGCTTATTACTTTACGGGCGCAAAAAGAGGCACTATTACTGTGTGGGAGTCCTGAGAGGCGCATAGTTTGTGTGCAGAGATGCATCAGTCAATTCATATTCAGTGACTATTAAATGGAAACACTAGTGGTCATGACTCATGATCTGATGGTATTATTTGGGTCTTGTGTATGTGGCATTATTAATATTTTTTCTCTTTGTACAACAATTTTTATTAAGCAACACGGTGGTGGTAATATTTAGGCACTATGCAGTAGTAATACTCTAATGGTATTAGTTGGGCCGTGTATAGTGGAATCCTTGGTAATATTAAACTTTGATAGTGCCTTTTATTTCGTAGTAGTATTATGACATTGTGTAATTACTGTTTGATGGTAATATATATCTGCTCCTGGGAAAGCGGCAACAATGTTATTACTAAATGTTTACGCAATTTGGGGTGGGGGAGTTATTTGCCTTGGGGCTTGTGCCCAAGACCCTAGCAGCATCTCTGCTGGCCATAATCAAGAATGGTTCTTATTGAATTACTGCAAGCAGCAATTTTGAAAATGGTGAGGAGTTGATACAGAAAGAACATTAGAAAGTTGTATAACTTTTCATTACACAGTTGAATAACACTATTTGCTGATACCGTAGTACGGCTTTAAGTCACTTCAACTATATAGTTTTTATAGATCATGACACCTTATAGTGACACTTGTCCTTTGTAAGTGTTTAAATGCAGGTTTCTCCACAGTACATAGAAGGTACGTGAATGAATGGTTTCGGATAATCTTTAGCAGTTGTCAGCAGGACGTCACCTGAATAACAGTCTGTCCTACTTTAATTAATTATTCATTTAGCAGCATCAAGGAAGTTTTTGTAATTCTGGGAAAATATGTTTGTTGACAAACTCCAGACAAAAGTATGATTGTTGTCTTTTAGAAAGAGAGATTTATTGTTAGGAATGGATACATGTTGTATATTTACCCCATTGTCGTAACACTCCTCAGCAGCTCCTTTGGCGCAGCATGTTACTGCTAATGAGACTACGGCTTTCACTAGGTGACCTATTTCTTCAAAAGTAGCATTGGAGTACTTCCTGCTGTTCATGATGACCGCTCTAGAGAGAACAGATGATATCAATAGATGTATTCTTGGAAGCAGAATAATCAAATAAAAGCCCAGGTAATAAAAGGTTTGTCCAGTCACTGATGTACATGAGAGCAGATACAGCAGTCTCGTTTATTCAGTGTACTTTTACATGGAGTGAGGAATCGTTCACCCGAGTGAACGAGCAGACGAAAACACAGTTTGCTTCTTCATTTAGGCAGTCAGTGTAAACATACAGATAAATCATTTATTTGTATTTTTAACACGATTGTTCAGTTCGCCGTATAAGCAAATGGGAACGACTTAGCGATCAGTGTTTCACCCCTCAGTGACCGCGGGGTTTTTTTTTTTTTCGTTTTTGCCTCACCCCTTTTAAAAAATCATAACTTCTTTATTTGTTCATCGATGTTGCTGTATGAGGGCTGTTTCTTTTGCGGCAGTTGTATTTTTCAATGATACTATTTAATGTACCATATAATATACTGAAAACTTTAAAAACATTCTAAGTGGAATGAATAAAAAAAAAATTATGCCATCTTTCGGTGTGTCTTGTTTCTATGGCGCACAAACTGCAACAAAAATGACATGATAACTTTATTATGATTATTACAATACCAAGCTTATATAGTTTTTTTCTTGCTGTACTACTTGTATTTTTTATTTTTAAATAATTTTTTTAAAAATTATTTTCTGCCACGATTTTCTTCCGCAATAGCTTCTTTATTGTTTCGTCGACTTTTTGATTGCTTTTTATTGCATTTTGTTCTTGGAGACAGGGTGACCAAAAAAGTGCATTTTTTTTTCTGCTGACGTTCATCATGCATGGTAAATAATGCATTACTTTAATAGATCAGACTTTTACTGATGCAGCGATACATCATACTGCGATAGGGCAGGCAGTCAATTAAGCCATCCCACGGGGATGGATTGGTATACATTCTGATATGACAGCCCTGGGGCCTTTCAGAAGGCCCCCGCCTACCATGACATTCAAACGGCTCTCTGCGATCTGCGATCCTGAAAAACCTTCATATGTCTCCATACAAAATCCAAGGTACGCAGAGTAACCTTAGAGATAATAATAGCACCAATAGTTGGCTATTTCTTATTCTTAATTAGCAACTTGAATTTAGATATTAATGTGCATATCCTAAGAGGTTTTTCAGTAGACGACTTGAGCTTTGCTTTAACCCATTAAGGTGGTGGCCTTTTTTATTTAATTTATGGTTTCTCCTCTCCACTTTGAAAAACTTATCACACTATTATTTTTTCATCAATGTAGATGTTTCAGGGCTTGTTTTTAACTACTAGGCTATGTTTACTTCTGTACTCCATTTAACCCTTTCCAATCCACTGTCTGACCTCTGAAGACATTATGATTTAAGGTTGTATAGCTCCGATGTTGGAAGACGTCCGTCGTGGTTCTCTTACTGTATATTGCCAGCCTCTCTGCTGTCGGAGCCCATCCAACGTGCCACCTCATGCAGTACTGGCTTTAGCCAGCATACAGCACCATTGTATAATGGCAGAAAAAGAGTAAGCCCCCTAGGAAAACCAGAATACAAACTGGACTGGAAAGGGTTAAATCTGTCAGCACAAATCTTGCACCAAATTCCAGAGGGCAGGACAGAAGTCAGATGGACCCCATTATAGTGAATAGGTTCTGTCTGGCACAGTTTGTTTCCATCACAGGACAGATTGATCATTCTGTTTTCCAGCTTTCATGACTTATTAGGAAAATGGAACGCCGAATGCTGGTGGGAACCAAACCATGGAAGTTTATTGCTTGTAGTCATGACTAAGACTGAAGAATTTTGTATTCAATATACACTTTTGAAGATTTGGTTTTTTTTACCTTGAGCACAAAAATTATATTACTTTTTCTAAGCAATTTGGTTTTAGCTGTATGTCCCACAATAAATTAATCACCTGGTATCTTCAATCCAAGCTAATAAACAGTATGGCTGAGGTTTTGAAATGTAATTAAATACCACTGAGTGTTTAATGCTTTTCCCAATAATGTGGTAATTACTTATTTTCACTGGAGAATAAGATACCAGTGCTTGACACAAGTTATCTAATAGAGCAGCGCTCAAGACTGCTACATACTTAGTGACAAATTTAATTAACACAATAATGAATATACTCCTTCCAAAGTAATGGTTGTGTTAGACAGGGTAACTTGTTCATGTCATTTCAATTCCAAAAGCACCTTTAAAAAATATTTTACATTTATAGAGCATGACACAAAAGCATCTCAAATGTCACATATATAGTATTTTGAAAACTTACGCGGCAGAGAATTTTTCTATTCCAAGTATTGAAAACTCGTTACAAACTCTGTCTCTCTGGTAGAGTACTCCTAGAAATCAAACACAAAAAAGTAGTATCGAGTGGCATACAACGGGGTTTATTAAGTTGAAGTTACTATGGTGCAGTATACTTTTTTTACTTTCAACTAATTGTACAATTCAGCTATAATACATAAAAACCTACTGCACATTAACCCGTTTAGGACCAGGCACAGTAAATATACAGTGCCTGGTCCCAGGCTTTAAGCCCAGCCGTATGTAAAATTATGGCAGGGATTAAAGCCTCCTGCTTCTGTAATTAATCAAAAGCAGGCCGGGTTGTCAGCTGTTACTAATAGCCTGGAGGAGAAGGCAGAAGATGTTTTAAACCCTCTCTGCCATCTCCTTCCCCGAGTACACAGGCTCATTGAGCGCTGTGTACTAAAAAGTGAAAGTGGAAGTGTAACTTCTACTATGGAAGCCCAGGGCTCACGTGACCGCTAGGATTTCCTGGGACAGCAGAGCTGCAGGGTCCAAGAAGACCCCGATCAGCTATGCCAGTGACTAATGTCACTACAGGGGATGTTTTCCCCTGTAACTGGAGCTCCTATGGATGCCCCAGCTACAGTGGAAAAGTGTTAAATAAAAGAAAAACAAAAACATGTGAATGTTCCCCAGAGGTCATGGGGGACATAGATAGTACAAAAAATAGTTAAATAAATAAATAAATAAAACAAAATTACAGACTAAGGCCTTAGTCACACGGGCGTTTTTTCGCGCGATTTGCGGATCGCATGACGGATGCACATCCGCAAATCGCGTGCCCGGGGCCAAAAAAATCGCCCGAAAAATCTGCTCCTAGTCGCGTTTCATTAGAAACGGGCTGGAGCTGTCCAGCACATTGAATTCAATGGAGCTGGCAATACAGCCGGCTCTATTGAAAGCAATGCGCTGCGGGCGAGCGCAGGATAAATTGTCGGGAAGGGCTTACTCACAGAGTCTGACTCACACCCCCTTCACACCCACTGCAGGCCGGCCGCTCTGAACTCCGTCTGCCGGGACAAGGTGAGTATATGTATATTTTTTATTTTTACACTTTTCTGGATGAATTGCAGGGAAGCGCTTATATATTTAAGCCCTTCCAGACAATTCATCCTGCGCTCGCCGGCAGCCCATTGCTTTCAATGGAGCCAGCTGTATTGCAGGCTTCATTTAATTCAATGGGCAAACAGCTGTGGCAGAGAAGAATGATTTGTCTTCTATATGTTCTCAATGGGGTCGGTGCTGCTGCCGCCGGCCCCATTAAGCGCATATAGAGAAGAGAACAGGAATCGCAGATAGGTGCGATCTGCGATTTCTGTTCTATAATTTATCGGACGAGCGCATGAAAAAAGCGCTCATGTGTCCGATACCATTGCAAAGCAATGGTTTTAAAAAATTGCCGGACGCATGCGCATGCGCAAATCGCGCGAAAAAACGCCCGTCTGACTAAGGCCTAAAATAACAATATACACATAAAAAAGAAAATAACCCAAAGCCAAACAAAACCGTCGCTACATGCGCCCTGTAATCCAAAACCATGCATACTAATAGAGATGAGCGAGCACCAAAATGCTCGGGTGCTCGTTACTCGGGACGAAATTATCGCGATGCTCGAGGGTTCGTTTCGAGTAACGAACCCCATTGAAGTCAATGGGCGACCCGAGCATTTTTGTATATCGCCGATGCTCGCTAAGGTTTTCATTTGTGAAAATCGGGGCAATTCAAGAAAGTGATGGGAACGACACAGCAACGGATAGGGCAGGCGAGGGGCTACATGTTGGGCTGCATCTCAAGTTCCCAGGTCCCACTATTAAGCCACAATAGCGGCAAGAGTGGGCCCCCCCCTCCCAACAATTTTTACTTCTGAAAAGCCCTCATTAGCAATGCATACCTTAGCTAAGCACCACACTACCTCCTACAAAGCACAATCACTGCCTGCATGACTCTCCGCTGCCACTTCTCCTGGGTTACATGCTGACCAACCCCCCCCCCCCCCCCCCCGCATGACCCAGTGTCCACAGCGCACACCAAACTGTCCCTGCCCAGCCTTCATCTGCCCTCATGCCACGCCACCCTCATGTCTATTTATAAGTGCGTCTGCCATGAGGAGGAACCGCAGGCACACACTGCAGGGGGTTGGCATGGCTAGGCAGCGACCCTCTTTAAAAGGGGCGGGGCGATAGCCCACAATGCTGTACAGAAGCAATGAGAAATATAATCCTGTGCCACCGCCATCAGGAGCTGCACACGTGGGCATAGCAATGGGGAACCTATGTGCCACACACTATTCATTCTGTCAAGGTGTCTGCATGCCCCAGTCAGACCGCGGTTTTTTATAAATAGTCACAGGCAGGTACAACTCCGCAATGGGAATTCCGTGTGCACCCACAGCATGGGTGGCTCCCTGGAACCCACCGGCGGTACATAAATATATCCCATTGCAGTGCCCATCACAGCTGAGGTAATGTCGTGCTTAATGCAGGTGGGCTTCGGTCCACACTGCATGCCCCAGTCACACTGGGGATCTTTAGAAGTGGACACATGCAGTTACAACTTAGTGTGGACCGACAGCATGGGTGGGTGCCAGGAAGCCTTCGGCGGTACATAAATATATCCCATTGCAGTGCCCAACCCAGCTGATGTAACGTCAGCTGTAATGCAGGTGGGCTAAAAATTAATTTGATTAAACTGTAGGCGAGGGCCCCCACAAATTGGTGTACCAACAGTACTAATGTACGTCAGAAAAATTGCCCATGCCAACCAAGAGGGCAGGTGAAACCCATTAATCGCTTTGGTTAATGTGGCTTAATTGGTAACTAGGCCTGGAGGCAGCCCAGTTAAAATAAAAATTGGTTCAGGCGCAAGTTTCAACGCTTTAATGAGCATTGAAACGTATAAAAATTGTTTAGAAAAATTATATGACTGAGCCTTGTGGGCCTAAGAAAAATTGCCCGTTCGGCGTGATTACGTCAGGTTTCAGGAGGAGGAGCAGGAGGAGGATGAATATTATACACAGATTGACGAAGCTAAAAGGTCCACGTTTTTGATGGTGATAGAGATCAATGCTTCCATCCGCGGGTGTAGCCTACGTATTGTTAAGGTATCGCTGCTGTCCGCTGGTGGAGAAGAGAAGTCTGGGGAAATCCAGGCTTTGTTCATCTTGATGAGGATAAGCCTGTTGGCACTGTCGGTTGACAGGCGGGTACGCTTATCTGTGATGATTCCTCCAGCCACACTAAACACCCTCTCTGACAAGACGCTAGCCGCAGGACAAGCAAGCACCTCCAGGGCATACAGCGCGAGTTCAGGCCACGTGTCCAGCTTCGACACCCAGTAGTTGTAGGGGGCAGAGGCATCACGGAGGACGGTCGTGCGATCGGCTACGTACTCCCTCACCATCCTTTTACAGTGCTCCCGCCGACTCAGCCTTGACTGGGGAGCGGTGACACAGTCTTGCTGGGGAGCCATAAAGCTGTCAAGGGCCTTAGAGAGTGTTCCCCTGCCTGTGCTGTACATGCTGCCTGATCTCCGCGCCTCCCCTGCTACCTGGCCCTCGGAACTGCGCCTTCGGCCACTAGCGCTGTCGGATGGGAATTTTACCATCAGTTTGTCCGCCAGGGTCCTGTGGTATAGCATCACTCTCGAACCCCTTTCCTCTTCGGGTATGAGAGTGGAAAGGTTCTCCTTATACCGTGGGTCGAGCAGTGTGTACACCCAGTAATCCGTAGTGGCCAGAATGCGTGTAAAGCGAGGGTCATGAGAAAGGCATCCTAACATGAAGTCAGCCATGTGTGCCTGGGTACCTGTACGCAACACATGGCTATCCTCACTAGGAAGATCACTTTCAGAATCCTCCTCCTCCTCCTCCTCCTCCTCCTCAGGCCATACACGCTGAAAGGATGACAGGCAAGCAGCATGTGTACCCTCAGCAGTGCGCAAAGCTGTCTCTTCCCCCTCCTCCTCCTCCTTCTCAACGCGCTGAGATATAGACAGGAGGGTGCTCTGACTATCCAGCGACATACTGTCTTCCCCCGGCTCTGTTTCCGAGCGCAAAGCATCTGCCTTTATGCTTTGCAGGGAACTTCTCAAGAGGCATAGCAGAGGAATGGTGACGCTAATGATTGCAGCATCGCCGCTCACCATCTGGGTAGACTCCTCAAAGTTTCCAAGGACCTGGCAGATGTCTGCCAACCAGGCCCACTCTTCTGTATAGAATTGAGAAGGCTGACTCCCACTGCGCCGCCCATGTTGGAGTTGGTATTCCACTATAGCTCTACGCTGCTCATAGAGCCTGGTCAACATGTGGAGTGTAGAGTTCCACCGTGTGGGCACGTCGCACAGCAGTCGGTGCACTGGCAAATGATGTTGCAGGGTGCGCAGGGTGGCAGCGTCCGTGTGGGACTTGCGGAAATGTGCGCAGAGCCGGCGCACCTTTCCGAGCAGGTCTGACAAGCGTGGGTAGCTTTTCAGAAAGCACTGAACCACCAAATTAAAGAAGTGGGCCAGGCATGGCACGTGCGTGAGGCTGCCGAGCTGCAGAGCCGCCACCAGGTTACGGCCGTTGTCACACACGACCATGCCCGGTTGGAGGCTCAGCGGCGCAAGCCAGCGGTCGGTCTGCTCTGTCAGACCCTGCAGCAGTTCGTGGGCCGTGTGCCTCTTATCTCCTAAGCTGACTAGTTTCAGCACGGCCTGCTGACGCTTGCCCACCGCTGTGCTGCCACGCCACGCGACACCGACTGCTGGCGACGTGCTGCTGCTCATGACACATCTTGATTGCGAGACAGAGGTTGCGTTGGAGGAGGAGGAGGGTGCTTTAGTGGAGGAGGCATACACCGCCGCAGATACCAGCACAGAGCTGGGGCCCGCAATTCTGGGGGTGGGTAGGACGTGAGCGGTCCCAGGCTCTGACTCTGTCCCAGCCTCCACTAAATTCACCCAATGTGCCGTCAGGGAGATATAGTGGCCCTGCCCGCCTGTGCTTGTCCACATGTCCGTTGTTAAGTGGACCTTGCCAGTAACCGCGTTGGTGAGGGCGCGTACAATGTTGCGGGAGACGTGGTCGTGCAGGGCTGGGACAGCACATCGGGAAAAGTAGTGGCGACTGGGAACTGAGTAGCGCGGGGCCGCCGCCGCCATCATACATTTGAAAGACTCCGTTTTCACAACCCTGTACGGCAGCATCTCCAGGCTGATTAATTTGGCTATGTGCACGTTTAACGCTTGAGCGTGCAGGTGCGTGGCGGCGTACTTGCGCTTGCGCTCCAACACTTGCGCTAGCGACGGCTGGACGGTGCGCTGACAGACATTGGTGGATGGGGCCGAGGACAGCGGAGGTGAGGGTGTGGGTGCAGGCCAGGAGACGGTAGTGCCTGTGCCCTGAGAGGGGGGTTGGATCTCAGTGGCAGGTTGGGGCACAGGGGGAGAGGCAGCAGTGCAAACCGGAGGCGGTGAACGGCCTTCGTCCCACCTTGTGGGGTGCTTGGCCATCATATGTCTGCGCATGCTGGTGGTGCTGAGGCTGGTGGTGGTGGCTCCCCGGCTGATCTTGGCACGACAAAGGTTGCACACCACAGTTCGTCGGTCGTCTGCACTCTCAGTGAAAAACTGCCAGACCTTTGAGCACCTCGGCCTCTGGGAAACAGTTGGTGGATTATTCGGTCTGGCCCTGCCTCTACCCCTGGACACCGCACTGCCTCTTGCAACCTGCCCTGCTGCTGCCCTTGCCTCCCCCTCTGAAGACCTGTCCTCAGTAGGCGTAGCAAACCATGTGGGGTCAGTCACCTCATTGTCCTGCTGCTCTTCCTCTGAATCCTCTGTGCGCTCCTCCCTCGGACTTACTGCCCTTACTACTACCTCACTGATAGACAACTGTGTCTCATCGTCATCGGCCTCCTCACCCACTGAAAGGTCTTGAGACAGTTGCCGGAAGTCCCCAGCCTCATCCCCCGGACCCCGGGAACTTTCCAAAGGTTGGGCATCAGTCATGATAAACTCCTCTGCTGGGAGAGGAACCACTGCTGCCCAATCTGAGCAGGGGCCCGAGAACAGTTCCTGGGAGCCTGCCCGCTCCTCAGAATGTGTCATTGTAATGGAGTGAGGAGGCTGGGAGGAAGGAGGAGCAGCAGCCAGAGGATTCTGAGTTGCAGCAGTGGACGGCGCAGAACTCTGGGTGGACGATAGATTGCTGGATGCACTTTCTGCCATCCACGACAGGACCTGCTCACACTGCTCATTTTCTAATAAAGGTCTACCGCGTGGACCCATTAATTGTGCGATGAATGTGGGGACGCCAGAAACGTGCCTCTCTCCTAATCCCGCAGCAGTCGGCAGCAATACACCTGGATCAGGAGCTCGGCCTGTGCCCAGACCCTGACTTGGGCCTCCGCGTCCTCGCCCGCGTCCACGTCCTCTAGGCCTACCCCTACCCCTCAGCATGCTGTATTACCAGTAATGCAGAAACAGAATGCTGTAATTAAATGTGCCGCTTATTGGCCTGTGGTTGGAGGCTGACTTCGCTTAGGGAACGCCAGGAAATAATTTTGCGCAAGCCTGCTGTAACACTTAGCTGGCTGCGTATGAATTAGGAGGACTACTACACGCAGCAGAGACCCAGAACACTGAGGACAGTCACAGGCAGCCCAAATAGATTTTTTTCCCAAAATGTTTTTGCAAAGGCCCACTGCCTATATTCAATCAATATGTCTTCTGTCCCTGCCTCACCGCTACTGGCCCTGGAGTATGTCAAATAACTGCAGAGTGTTGCACTGTGGACTGCAATACAGCAGTGATGTAACAGCCAGCACAGAGCCAGGAAATAATTTTGCGCAAGCCTGCTGTAACACTTAGCTGGCTGCGTATGAAATAGGAGGACTACTACACGCAGCAGAGACCCAGAACACTGAGGACAGTCACAGGCAGCCCAAATAGATTTTTTTCCCCAAATGTTTTTGCAAAGGCCCACTGCCTATATTCAATCAATATGTCTTCTGTCCCTGCCTCACCGCTACTGGCCCTGGAGTATGTCAAATAACTGCAGAGTGTTGCACTGTGGACTGCAATACAGCGGTGATTTAACAGCCAACACAGAGCCAGGAAATTTTTGCGCAAGCCTGCTGTAACACTTAGCTGGCTGCATATGAATTTGGAGGACTACTACACCCAGCAGAGACCCAGAACACTGAGGACAGTCACAGGCAGCCCAAATAGATTTTTTTCCCCAAATGTTTTTGCAAAGGCCCACTGCCTATATTCAATCCATATGTCTTCTGTCCCTGCCTCACCGCTACTGGCCCTGGAGTATGTCAAATAACTGCAGAGTGTTGCACTGTGGACTGCAATACAGCGGTGATTTAACAGCCAACACAGAGCCAGGAAATTTTTGCGCAAGCCTGCTGTAACACTTAGCTGGCTGCATATGAATTTGGAGGACTACTACACCCAGCAGAGACCCAGAACACTGAGGACAGTCACAGGCAGCCCAAATAGATTTTTTTCCCAAAATGTTTTTGCAAAGGCCCACTGCCTATATTCAATCAATATGTCTTCTGTCCCTGCCTCACCGCTACTGGCCCTGGAGTATGTCAAATAACTGCAGAGTGTTGCACTGTGGACTGCAATACAGCGGTGATGTAACAGCCAACACAGAGCCAGGAAATAATTTTGCGCAAGCCTGCTGTACTTAGCTGGCTGCGTATGAATTAGGAGGACTACTACACGCAGCAGAGACCCAGAACACTAAGGACAGTCACAGGCAGCCCAAATAGATTTTTTTCCCCAAATGTTTTTGTAAAGGCCCACTGCCTATATTCAATCAATATGTCTACTGTCCCTGCCTCACAATATATGTCTTCTGTCCCTGCCTAACCACCACTTCTGGCCCTGGAGTATTACTGCAGGGCGCAATGCTCTGCACGGCCGATATACCAAAAAAAAAAAAGTGCAACACTGCAAAAAGCAGCCTCCACAGTACTGCACACGGTTAGATGTGGCCCTAAGAAGGACCGTTGGGGTTCTTGAAGCGTAAAATACTCCTAACGCTCTCCCTATAGAAGCTTCGGCACCAGCAGCACTTTCCCTCCTCTATGTCAGAACGCATCTGTGGCGAGCCGCGGGAGGGGCCGATTTTTATATTCGGGTGACACCTGATCTCGCCAGCCACTCACTGCAGGGGGGGTGGTATAGGGCTTGAACGTCGCAGGGGAAAGTTGTAATGCCTTCCCTGTCTTTCTATTGGCCAGAAAAGCGCGCTATCATCTCAGAGATGAAAGTGAAAGTAACTCGAACATCGCGTGGTACTCGTCACGAGTAATCTCGAACACGCTAATACTCGAACGAGTATCAAGCTTGGACGAGTACGTTCGCTCATCTCTACATACTATATATCAAAACGTCCAAAACAAAATGAGGAACCCGTTTCCATACTTTCTTTTAGCATAAATATACTAATTAAAAAAAATAACTAGAAATGTTTAAAAAAAATAATTGTTTTAACTTTTTACCCCCAATAAAACTACAAAATGAAAAAAAAAAATGTCAGTGAAAAGATGTTAGAAAAGTAGCCCTATATGTCATTAAAAAAATGCAGCAAAAATAATTTTGGTAGCTAAAGGAAAAAAATAGGGCAGTAAAACCACCACATGGGTAAAATCCCTAAAAAGTGTCTGCTCTTTAAGGGGTTTGAGAACCTTAAAGGGGTTGTCCCGCGCCGAAACGGGTTTTTTTTTTTTTCAACCCCCCCCCCCCGTTCGGCGCGAGACAACCCCGATGCAGGGAGGTAAAGAAAGCTCACCGGAGCGCTTACCTGAATCCCCGCGCTCCGGTGACTTCTCTACTCACCGCTGAAGATGGCCTCTTCCTCCGTGGACCGCAGCTCTTCTGTGCGGTCCACTGCCGATTCCAGCCTCCTGATTGGCTGGAATCGGCACGTGACGGGGCGGAGCTACACGGAGCTACACGGAGCCCCATAGAAGACTGCAGAAGACCCGGACTGCGCAAGCGCGGCTAATTTGGCCATCGGAGGGCGAAAATTAGTCGGCACCATGGAGACGAGGACGCCAGCAACGGAACAGGTAAGTATAAAACTTTTTATAACTTCTGCATGGCTCATAATTAATGCACAATGTACATTACAAAGTGCATTATTATGGCCATGCAGAAGTGTACAGACCCACTTGCTGCCTCGGGACAACCCCTTTAACCAGTAAAAAAAAAGAATTCTTGGAATTGTAAGTCTTTGAGTCTCCTTAGTGTTTATAAGTACATTCATTCTTTACTTATATCAGCTTCCGAGAAAATGGATGAAAACCCTTATTGAGTTATTTACCATCTTTCCCAGAGTCATGATTTGTTGATCTTTCTAATCAGTGATACATTGCATCATCCACATTGAAAAGAGCGCAGCATATATCTGCTCTGGTTATTTGAAGGGGGTCCAGTTTTGGGCCCACATATTACAATTTTATGCCTGTTGACCAAGAAGCCCCAAACCATTTGACATATGGAAATGACTCAGTACTAGAGATGAGCGAGCACCAAAATGCTCAGGTGCTTGTTACTCGAGTCGAACTTTTCGCAATGCTCGAGGGTTCGTTTCGAGTAACGAACCCCATTGAAGTCAATGGGCGACTTGAGCATTTTTGTATATCGCCGATGCTCGCTAAGGTTTTCATTTGTGAAAATCTGGGAAATTCAAGAAAGTGATGGGAACGACACAGAAACGGATAGGGCAGGCGAGGGGCTACATGTTGGGCTGCATCTCAAGTTCCCAGGTCCCACTATTAAGCCAGAATAGCGGCAAGAGTGCCCCAATAGGCATCCTAACATGAAGTCCGCCATGTGTGCCAGGGTACCTGTACGCAACACATGACTGTCCTCACTAGGAAGATCACTTTCAGGATCCTCCTCCTCCTCCTCAGGCCATACACGCTGAAAGGATGGCAGGCAAGCAGCATGGGTACCCTCAGCAGTGGGCCAAGCTGTCTCTTCAACCTCCTCCTCATGCTCCTCCCCCTCCTCCTCCTTCTCCAAAACGCGCTGAGATATAGACATGAGGGTGCTCTGACTATCTAGCGACATACTGTCTTCCCCCGCCTCCGTTTCCGAGCGCAAAGCGCCTGCCTTTATGCTTTGCAGGGAACTTCTCAAGAGGCATAGCAGAGGAATGGTGACGCTAATGATTGCAGCATCGCCACTCACCATCTGTGTAGACTCCTCAATGTTTCCAAGGACCTGGCAGATGTCTGCCAACCAGGCCCACTCTTCTGTAAAGAATTGAGGAGGCTGACTCCCACTGCGCCGCCCATGTTGGAGTTGGTATTCCACTATAGCTCTACGCTGCTCATAGAGCCTGGCCAACATGTGGAGCGTAGAGTTCCACCATGTGGGCACGTTGCACATCAGTCGGTGCACTGGCAGATTAAACGGATGTTGCAGGGTGCGCAGGGTGGCAGCGTCCGTGTTGGACTTGCGGAAATGTGCGCTGAGGCGGCGCACCTTTCCGAGCAGGTCTGACAAGCGTGGGTAGCTTTTCAGAAACCGCTGAACCACCAAATTAAAGACGTGGGCCAGGCATGGCACGTGCGTGAGGCTGCCGAGCTGCAGAGCCGCCACCAGGTTACGGCCATTGTCACACACGACCATGCCCGGTTGGAGGCTCAGTGGCGAAAGCCAGCGGTCGCTCTGCTCTGTCAGACCCTGCAGCAGTTCGTGGGCCGTGTGCCTCTTCTCTCCTAAGCTGAGGAGTTTCAGCACGGCCTGCTGGCGCTTACCCACCGCTGTGCTGCCACGCCACGCGACACCGACTGCTGGCGACGTGCTGCTGCTGACACATCTTGATTGCGAGACAGAGGTTGCGTAGAAGAAGGAGGAGGGTGGTTTAGTGGAGGAAGCATACACCGCCGCAGATACCAGCACCGAGCTGGGGCCCGCAATTCTGGGGGTGGGTAGGACGTGAGCGGTCCCAGACTCTGACTCGGTCCCAGCCTCCACTAAATTCACCCAATGTGCCGTCAGGGAGATATAGTGGCCCTGCCCGCCTGTGCTTGTCCATGCGTCCGTTGTTAAGTGGACCTTGGCAGTAACCGCGTTGGTGAGGGCGCGTACAATGTTGCGGGAGACGTGGTCGTGCAGGGCTGGGATGGCACATCGGGAAAAGTAGTGGCGACTGGGAACCGAGTAGTGCGGGGCCGCCGCCGCCATCATGTTTTTGAAAGCCTCCGTTTCCACAACCCTATACGGCAGCATCTCCAGGCTGATCAATTTGGCTATGTGCACGTTTAACGCTTGAACAGTTGCGCTAACGACGGCTGGACGCTGCGCTGAGAGACATTGCTGGATGGGGCCGAGGACAGCGGAGGTGAGCGTGTGGGTGCAGGCCGGGAGACGGTCGTGCCTGTGTCCTGAGAGTGGGGTTGGATCTAAGTGGCAGGTTGGGGCACAGGGGGAGAGGCAGTGGTGCAAACTGGAGGCGGTGAACGGCCTTCGTCCCACCTTGTGGGGTGCTTGGCCATCATATGCCTGCGCATGCTGGTGATGGTGAGGCTGGTGGTGGTGGCTCACTGGCTGATCTTGGCGCGACAAACCTTGCACACCACAGTTCGTTGGTCATCTGCACTCTCAGTGAAAAACTGCCAGACCTTTGAGCACCTCGGCCTCTGCAGGGTGGCATGGTGCAAGGGGGCGATTTGGGAAACAGTTGGTGGATTATTCGGTCTGGCCCTGCCTCTACCCCTGGCCACTGCACTGCCTCTTCCAACCTGCCCTGCTGCTGCACTTGCCTCCCCCTTTGAAGACCTGTCCTCAGTAGGCTTAGCAAACCAGGTGGGGTCAGTCACCTCATCGTCCAGCTGCTCTTCCTCCGAATCCTCTGTGCACTCCTCCCTCGGACCTACTGCCCTTACTATTACCTCGCTGTGTCTCATCGTCATCGTCCTCCTCACCCACTGAAAGCTCTTGAGACAGTTGCCGGAAGTCCCCAGCCTCATCCCCCGGACCCCGGGAACTTTCCAAAGGTTGGCTATCGGTCACGACAAACTCCTCCAGTGGGAGAGAAACGATTGCTGCCCAATCTCGGCAGGGGCCCGAGAACAGTTCCTGGGAGTCTGCCTGCTCCTCAGAATGTGTCATTTTCATGGAGTGAGGAGGCTGGGAGGAAGGAGGAGCAGCAGCCAGAGGATTCAGAGTTGCAGCTGTGGACGGCGTAGAAGACTGGGTGGTCGATAGATTGCTGGATGCACTTTCTGCCATCCACGACAGGACCTACTCACACTGCTCAGTTTCTATTAAAGGTCTACCGCGTGGACCCATTAATTGTGAGATGAATCTGGGGACCCCAGAAACTTGCCTCTCTCAAATCCCGCAGCAGTCGGCTGCGATACACCTGGACCAGGAGCTTGGCCTGTGCCCACACCCTGACTTGGGCCTCCGCGTCCTCGTCCCCGTCCATGTCCTCTAGGCCTAACCCTACCCCTCAGCATAGTGTATTACGAGTAGAGCAGAAACAGAACGCTGTAATTAAATGTGCCGCTTATTGGCCTGTGGTTATAGGCTGACTTCGCTTACGGAACGCACAGCAGAGCCAGGAAACAATTATGCGCAAGCCTGTAGTGAGACCTAGGTGCGTATGACTGAGCTACTGGAATTCACAGGGCAGAACCAGTCAAGTGGCCAAAGGCCAGTGGTAGGCCTCAAGTATGTTGCTTCAATTTTTTAAAATGGTGAGGTGAAAAACCAGACAGACACTGTATGCAGCGTATATATGTATACTCTTTCCCTCTGGCGGCATGACGGCGATCATGTAACGGACACAGCAGAGCCAGGAAACAAGGCTGGGTATTAATGAGCGACTACTACCCCCAGCACACACGCCGTAAACTGAAGACGGTCACAGGCAGGCCAAATATAGTATTTTTTTTTACTTTTTGGGAAAAAGCCCACTGCCTGTGATATAGCCTGTATTTGGATTTCCCTGTTGGAGGATGACTGTGGTTACTGAAAGCACAGTGCAGCCAGGAAACAATTATGCGCAAGGCTGGGTATTAATCAGCGACTACTACCCCCAGCACACACGCCGTAAACTGAAGACGGTCACAGGCAGGCCAAGTATAGTATTTTTTTCCACTTTTTGGGAAAAAGCCCACTGCCTGTGATATAGCCTGTATTTGGAGTTCGCTGTACCACTGTCCCTGCCCCTATACTCTGTAAAATGACTGCAGACTGAGGACGCTATGGTCTGCACACCCGATATAGAAAAAAAAAAAAAATTGTGCAACACTGCTAAAAGCAGCCACAACAGTACTGCACACGGTCAGATGTGGCCCTAAGAAGGACCGTTGGGGTTCTTGAAGACTTAAATAACACCTAACACTCTCCCTATAGCAGCTACAGCAAGACAGCACTTTCCCTGATCTCTCTCAGCATGCATCTGTGGCAAGCCGCGGGCAGGGCAGCTTTAAATACTCGGGTGTCATCTGATCTCCCCAGCCACTCACTGCACGGGGGTGGGATAGGGCTGGAATGTCACAGGAGGAAGTTGTAATGCCTTCCCTGTGTTTCTATTGGCCAGAAAAGCGCGCAAATTTCTCAGGGAACGAAATGTAATGGAGTCGAGCACCGCGTGGTGCTTGTCTCGAGTAACGAGCATCTCGAACACCCTAATACTCGAACGAGCATCAAGCTCGGACGAGTACGCTCGCTCATCTCTGCTCAGTACTTATTGGCCTGCATTGTTCTACACCAGTGGTTTAACATTCATGTTTCAAGGCCTAATGAAACAATTTGCATGCCTCTGTCCACTATCCAGGTTGAGGATTCATTTCCCACCTATGCAGAAGTGTGCATTTACAGTAAATACATTTCTATTTAAGAAGGCTTTGCTGAATTATAAATTGTTTGAGTTAGGGGTTTTTTTAATTTATTTAAGCCCTCCTCGTCCTAACCTTGTTCTGCTACTCCTTTGCCTTTAATAAAAAACATAATCAATAAAATGATGGGTTAAAAGTAGAGATGAGCGAACATACTCGTTTCGAGTAATTACTCGATCGAGCACCGCGATTTTCGAGTACTTCCGTACTCGGGTGAAAAGATTCGGTGGGCGCCAAGGGGCGTGGGGAGGCGTTGCGGAGCGGGGGGTAGCAGCGGGGAACGGGGAGAGCCCTCACTCTCTCCCTCTCCCCCCCAGTCCCCGCTACAACCTCCCACTCACTCACGGCGCCCTCCGAATCTTTTCGCCCGAGTACGGAACTACTCGAAAATCGCGGCGCTCCGGCAAAAAAGGGGCGTGGCCGAGTAGGTTCGCTCATCTCTAGTTAAAAGTAATAGGTTAAAAAGACAATAATTTTAAAAATAGAAACAACAATATATTATAATTTACACAGGGATAAATGTACACATTGGTGGTCAAAGGTTTTAGAGCACTTACATTTTCCCAGTTTTATTAATATTTGCACAGTTTAATGTCTCAAATGTCCTTTGAAATGAAAGCATAGAACAAACAAAAGCCCTTCACAGATATAGATATAAAACTTCATGAATTTTATTAGATAGAAATTAAAAACGTGGGCTAACATATAACACTCACAGACATAGGACTAACAAAGAAAATTAAAATGAGGAAACGACCCTGGTAGGTTGGTCGAAAAGAATAGCTAAACCCCTGTATACTTTAGGGAAGCTATATCAATAAAGTGTTTCCACTTGTAGTTATTAAAGTACGAAACTTAGAGGTACCGCTGTTAAGGATAGGAAATGGGAAATCTTGAGTAATAGTTGAACCTTGACTAGGTCCGATACTGTCAAGATATTCACCCAATCCTTATTCTGGGATTGTGGGTGTTGATATTTGGGTAATTATGCGGTACAATAAGTGATGTAAGAGTACTCGATCATATAAGAGTGCTTGTTCGATCGTGCAGAAGTCCTCGACGCGTTTCCCTGTCCTGGTTGGGGACAGTTCTTCAGGAGCGGAGGTGATGATCACCATAAATAGATAATCAATAGTTCCTATTCGTTTAACGGTGGGGCCCAGTAGCGGGTAATACCACCTTCTTTTACTCCTGGTGATCTTAAGTTGCCACTTAGATATTTAATTTATTTACCCAAAGTGGTATCAGACCTGCTAGAATTTAGCTCTTATGCATGCATGCATATCCTACCGGGGAGCCTTGTTGGTTAATGAGCGCTAATGCATTTGGCTCCCAACGGTTATGTGGGTCGATGCAATGGTTCCCCAAATAGGTGGTATGGGGAGCCAACCCACTGTCGGCTGATAGAATATTGGGGTACTGCACTAATGAAGGTCGCCCTGTGGGATACCCGGGTGACCTGGTTAGTGTTCAGTAACACCTCGCTGGGGTATGCCAATACAGGCCTATTGAGGCCAAAAGATATATGGCATAGCTCAGTATTCCCCTCGGTTCAGAGATAGCGATCTCAGGATAGATTGGTGTTTCGCCAATCTTTTCAGATAAGGGAATGATGTCCCGTTCTATGGAAATGCCTGAGAGAGGATAGAGGGTTGAGAGTATAGGCCCCTTCACTGTCTATCCATAGCTGGATTAGACAGGGATATGCAGAGATAAAGAGGAGGAGAAGTAGTGCCTGTGGCTCTGATGGTGAGCGGCCGGCACAATATGTTAGCCCACGTTTTTAATTTCTATCTAATAAAATTCACTAAGTTTTATATCTATATCTGTAAAGGGCTCTTGACTTAGTATACATATAGATTTCAATACCACTGTGATTCCCCATAGAACAAACAAACAATTTAAGATGAATAAGAATAATGGATTAACTTTATTTCACCAAATTAAATCTAGATTTTTGACTATTCAAAGTAGCCACCCCTAGCTGATATAACAGCTTTACAAAATCCAGGCATTATTTCTAACCAACATTGTTGCAGAAGTTCCCACAAATGTGCTGCACTTTAAGGGTGACTACCCACTACAGTCTTTTTTCACAGCGAAATTCGCAGCGGTTTTTTTTTCTGCAGGGGTCTATAGGACTTGTAATGTTAAAATCGTGATTTTGCTGTAAATTGCGCAATTTTAACATTACAAGTCCCATAGACCCCTGCAGAAAAAAAAATGCTGCTAATTTCACAGTGAAAAAAAAACTGTAGTGGGTAGTCACCCTAGGGGCTAAGTCAGACGGGTGTTTTTTTACATGTTTTTATTCACGTATGAAAAAAATTGCACTTTGTGCATAAAAATACACGTGACTATGTCCGTTGACACCCATATGTTCTATCTTTTGTAGGTACTATTTTATGTGAATGTAAAAATCGGACATGTGACCGCTACCATTGAAAAGTTGGTTCTATATAGATGCAAATCGCAAATACAAAAACATACGCCGCAAAAAGCTCAAGTTTGACTGAGCCCTAAGGATGCATCGCTTTTTTGTCCAATTTTGTCCAGTTCATCTCAAACAAGCTCAGCGGTGTTTAATTATGGAGACTGTACAGGCCTCCATTCTTTGAAGCCTACTGGCATCTTCTTGTCTTCTTGAATAGTTCTGACATATCTAAAATTATGTTTTAGATCATTGTCTTGCTGTAATATGAACTTCTGACCAACCAGGTGTACACCAGAGGGTATTGTATAGCTTATCAAAATGCTGTGGTAGCCCTTTTTGTCCAGTGTGCCAGTCATCTTGTGCAAGTTGCCAACTCTGGATCCAGCAAAAGAGCCCCAGACCAAATTTTGATTCATCAACCCATAAGACCTTCTTCCACTCTTCAGTAATTCATTGTAGGTGCTGCTTGGCCCAGCCAAATTTTCCTTCTTCTTTTGCAATCTTAGCCGTGGCTTTCTTACTAATACTTTACCTGTCAAACCTACAAATAGAAGTCTTCTGTTCACAATTGAAATAGAAACTTGTTTATTACTTGCCACATTATGCTGTGAGGTAAAAACTGTTGACTCACAAAAACTTGTCATCTGATTTTGTTGTGGCCTGTAGACGTCTCAGAGTTTCCCCTAGTTTCCAAGGGTGTTGTAATGCAGTCCGTTCCAACACTGGTTATATAGAATCAGAAGATTTTAAATTAATCTACAAAAGTTAAGACACCTGTGGGAATAATTAGCATGCAACTTCAAACTAATTTTGGCCCCAGAGTGATGTCAGGATTAACCACATTCACTCTCAGCTGTCTAATCAGGTTGCGATTATTAACTGCACTTCTAGCAGGAGAGGCTTTGAGTAAGTCTCTCTATGCTGACTTGAATTCTAACATTTGGAATTTTCAGCCCAAAGAAAAAAAATGGCTTGACGCGTTTCTACTGCTAAAGTTTCCTAAGAAGCCAGTTATTTTTCTTAGAAGATAAAATTTGGCACTCTATGACAGAAAGCATGCCAAATAGCAAAGAAACATACTGTTTAAATCTACTGCCAGCCCTGATGGTAGACTGGTAGCAAAGCAACTGATAAATGCAAATGAGATAAAAACACTACCAGCTCTTGGTATAGCAACTAAGTGCAAACCACCATTTTCCCCATAGCCATGTATGGATGTGAAAGCGGGACTGTGAAAAAAACTGATAAAAGGAGGATTAATCCGTTTGAGCTGTGGTGCTGGCGAAGGCTGCTGCATATGCCCTGGACGGTGAGAGTAACAATCAGAGAAGTCAGGAATCGTATAAGACCCAATATATCACTGGATGGCAAGATGACCAGACTCAGACTCATGTATTTTGGCCATATAATCTGAACAGAGACGCTAGAAAAATCTATGATGCTTGAACAGATCAGTGGCAAAAGAAGATCTGATGCAAAAGGACATGATGGCTGATACTGTCAAAGCTGATACTGGCATAGATATCCCACAACTGAAAGAAGCAGTGCAAAACTGAAAAGCATGGAGGGAACGCCAAGGGTGGGGAACAACTAAACGGCTTAATAATAAACAAATTCATAAGTGCAAGAACCAGAGATAGTATAAATGATATACCATGACACATCATAATCCACTCAGTTCATGGACTGCTCTCCAGGTAGCCTTTATTATTGATATTTATATAATAGGTTGGCGCTATACAAATAAAGATTATTATTATTATTATCATAAATGGGTAGAAAAAAAGACTAAACCTACAGATCTGGCAGTTTAGTGAAACATAAGTAGATTACTAGTTTTAAGTAGAGTAAATTACTATATTTTTCAACAAATTCACAATTTTCAATTGATTCTATATTAACCTTAATTAATGGAGACATGTACGCAATTTTTCTTTGTGATAGATTATAACTATAAGGCCTCGGTCACACGGGCGATTTTCCGTGTGATCTGCGCATGCGATGTGCGATTTTATAAAACCATTGCTTTGCAATGGTATCGGACACTTGAGCACTTTTTATGCGCTCGTCCGATAAAGTATAGAACAGAAATCGCAGATCGCACCTATCTGCGATCTGCGATTCCTGTTCTCTTCCCTGTATGCGCTCAATGGGGCGGGCGGCAGCAGCGCCGACCCTATTGAGAACATATAGAAGACAAATCATTCTTCTCTGCCACAGCTGTAACAGCTGTGGCAGAGAAGAATGATGTTTGCCCATTGAATTCAATGGAGCCGGCAATACAGCCGGCTCCATTGAAAGCAATGGGCTGCCGGCGATCGCACGATGAATTTTCGGGAAGGGCTTAAAAATATAAGCCCTTTCCTGAAATTCATCCAGAATTGTGTAAAAAGTAAAAAAAACATACTCACCTTGTCCCGGCAGACGGAGTTCAGCCGCGGCCGGCCGGCAGTTCTCCTGAACTGCTCTGAGTAGTATTCAGCAGCCGGGGATTTAAAATTTTATATTTTTAAGCCCTTCCCAAAAATTCATCGTGAAATCGCCCGCAGCCCATTGCTTTCAATGGAGCTGGCTGTATTGCCGGCTCCATTGAATTAAATGCGCTGGACAGCGCTGCAGTGCTCCGGCCCGTTTCTAATGAAACACGGCTAGGAGCAGATTTTTCGGGCGATTTTTCGGCCCCGGTCACGCGATTTGCGGATGCGCATCCGTCATGCGATCCGCAAATCGTGGGAAAAAACGCCTGTGTGACCGAGGCCTAAGGTTATCTGCACAATGCTCGTATGTACGTTGTCTTCATACTGACCCTTGGACATCAAATTTTGGTTCACATGAAGCTTCTTTTTAAAAATTAAAAGCAAAAAAAATTATTGTTAATCAATACTATGAACTTTAATAGTAACAGTTGCCATCAAGACTATTTCAGAAGCACAGAGAGGTTATGGAAAAAAAATCGAATTTCAATAATTTCATGGCTAGTCTGAGCACTTGTATTGAACATGTTTGGAATATACTGAATTGCAGAGTTACCCAATGTGACTCATGCATGTTACATCTGTTAAGGACATGCAGTACAATTGTGTTCAACCGTAACTTGGTTAATGTCTCTAATTTCTCACAATACAAGTTCATTATATTATCATGATATGCTAGTAAAACCCATGACAGGCTGCAACCTGAAACGGAAAAATACACTGTAGTTGACATTATCGACGTTAGCTGAAGTTTTTATTTATAATAGGCCTATGATTAGAGATGAGCGAGTATACTCGCTAAAGGCAATTGCTCGAGCGAGCATTGCCTTTAGCGAGTACCTGCCCGCTCGAGACAGAGGGTTCGGGTGCCGGCGGCGGGCAGGGAGCTGTGGGGGAGAGCGGGGCGGAACGGAGGGGAGATCTCTCTCTCCTCCCCGCTCCCTCCTGCTGACAGCCGCTACTCACCGCTCCCCCGCGCCGGCACTCGAACCTTCTGTCTCGAGCGGGCAGGTACTCGATAAAGGCAATGCTCGCTCGAGCAATTGCCTTTAGCGAGTATACTCGTCATCTCTACCTATGATGTGATATTGACTAGCATTGTACGATTGTACTATTTGGGGGTACTAGTTGACTGTAGACTTAACTAAAGTAATCAAAGCCAGTCAGCTGCTGCAAAGGCAAATAAAGTTTTGGGGTGCATTAAAAGAGGTATAGGGGCGAGAACATTATTCTTCCACTATGTAAGGCACTTGTCAGGCCTCACATGGAATACTGGGTACAGTTCTGGCCACCGATGCTCAGGAAAGATGTTGCAATGTTTGAGGGGGTCCTAAGAAGGGCAACTAAATTAATAAACAGAATAGGAGGACTGTAATACCCAGAGAGGCTATCAAAATTGGGATTATTCACCCTGGAAAAAGGACGACCAAGGGGCAACCAAATGATTATGTATAAATACATTAGGGAACGATACAAGGATCTCTCCCATGATCTGTTTATACCCAAAAATATGACTGTAACAAGAGGGCAACCGCTAAATTTAGAAGAAAGAAGGTTTCATCACCAACACAGAAGGAGGTTCTTTACTGTAAGAGCCGTGAGACTAGAATGTTCTGCCTGAGGATGTGGTGATGGCAAAATCAATAGAGGAGTTTCAGAGGAGACAAGGCATCTTTTTAGAACACTACGACATTACAGGATATAAACATTAGAATACCAGAAGACTTGTTCATCCGAGTATCTTCTGACTGCCGATTTTGGAGTCAGGAAGGAACTTTTCAAATGTTGATCCAGGAATTATTCTGACTGCCATTATGGAGTTTGGAAGACTTTTTTTCTCCCCATTTCCCAAGATTGGCTTCTGCCTCACTGTTTTTTTTGCTTTCCACTGGATAAAAAAAGGACGGTGTGGAAACAGGCTGAACTGGATTGCCATTTGTCTTTTTTCAACTTAGCATACCATGTTAGCGGATGTTCTTGAACAAACTATATAACATTCAAAGTGTTTTCAGAGCACTGCAACGTACAGTAATGTTATGGCAAACTGGCACATGATAATCAGTACATGTATCTTGATAGTATTGTCGAGTTGTGCTTTTTCATGCAATAATAATGCAGCTATATAAGATGACTTCACACATAGAATTTGGAATGCCCACAGACAGCATCGGTGTAAGGCACAGCTATGCATATCTAATATGCTTAATTATTGTATTTATTGGTCTAATATTTTTTACATTTATTTATTCTTACATTTTTGGACCCCAAGTTCCAGATTTCTCATCTATTTTCTACTCCTGACTTTGCTTTATGGATTATATCATTTTATATTTAACATTCACATGAAATATGTTAAAATGCTAGGGCCTCCCGAGTGGCTATTTAAGTACAAGCCTCTGGCAATAAAAAGCTTAAGTGTACTTGAAATATGTGCCCTTATTTATTCTAAATGCGGTAACAGAATTGCACAGCTCTTCATGCTTGAAAAGTATGCTCTGAAGTATAAAACAATGTGAGACTACAATGTAAATCATTTATCGCTTACATGACCAATGGAGTTCCTAACTGCCCCACTACATTAGACAGTTCGAAAAATCTCTGCAGTAAATTGTGACATGGCATGGCGTTTTATTAAAGTACCAAAATCCTTTAAAAGATACAGACTATTTTTTTAGGTCCTTTCAATATTACTTTCTGAAGGCCATGACCTTTTACTTATTCTGTTTTTTACATTAATTTTATCACACTTTTGCTTTCTAGGTACTAAGGAACTTGCACATAACATGTTTTATTCATTCACATAATACACTGCAATAGTTCTGTAATGCAGTGTACTGTAATATGCCTATCAGTGTTAGGACGACTTTAGACGAGTTTATGCACAAATATGCTTGCCTCAGTGCAATGTATTTGCACAGTGAATAAGGTTGATTTGTTTGCATATTAGCACATTGTATTGTACCATATACGTGCTTGTTCATATACGTGCATACCCCTGCCCTAATTTAATAGGTTATTTAGCCTAATGAGGTCCCAGTGTGTTATGTTCCCGAGGCGGTGTGGCTAGTGTATTGCGCATCCCGTTGCATATGGCGCACGCCTTTGAACACCTCCCATTGGCTTCTATAGGGACCTTTGCTTTGCAAATACATCGAAAGATAGACTATGTTCTATTTTTTTGCTTGCATGAGAAATGCATGTGCAAAAAAGGAAACAAGAAGGAACCTATTGAAATCAATAGGTTATATTATTTGTGTTTTGCGTACAAAAATGCATGCAAATATGTCGTTGAGCGGCTGCCCTTAGATTGACTCCCAGCTGTCGGAGCAGCCCATCCTGACTGCATGTTGCCGCATTGTAAGGGCTTAGATACAAGGCTGAAAGCAAAGGAGTGATAATTTCTATGGGTTTGAGCATGTAACACAGTAGAAGCAAAAAAAAAAAAAAACATAGAAAACACATAATTCTAATATACAAACTAGACACAACATACATACATATAGCACTCTTTCATATGTTTATTTCTACCTGCATCATCAAGAGTTTAACTATCCAAGTTTTTAAGTATATTTTTAATCTGCCTTTATGTAACTTATTTGTGTATTGGTTCATATTAGTTAAAACAGTTACGCAAAATAGGAAAGACCTTGCTGATTGTTAGGGGTGCAGACCACTTGAACCCTGACTGATCCCAAAAATGGCTGCCCAAAGCAGCCCTGAATGAGTGTGGTAGTTGCATGCATGCTGCCACTCCATTCAATTCTATCAGACTGCAGGAAATTGCTTAACGCTTGAACTCTGCTATCTCCAGTGGTCGCACTCTGTAGCCATTCTCAGATTTGATGGGAGTCCCAACTATCAGACCACCATTAGTCATTGAGGTATCTCCTGTTCTGAGGATAGAGGTAACTTATTTTGGTGGGACAACCCCTTTAACTGAAGTTTTTAGAACTTTGAGAAGAATGAATATATTCAAAACAACTTTTGTAAAAAGAAAACACTGAATTCTTCGACTTACTGGATGATAATAATTTTGCTAAAAAAAGAGCATTCTGGAACATTTCACATAATTACTACTCCAACTACTAGTAAGATATTCATCCCTTTCAGAAGAGATGTGTCTCACCCAGACACATTTTTTGGACTAGCCGCACAGATAAACTACATTGTAAAAAGAAAAAGTAACAGAAATAAGTTTTCTGCTTTTCTTGTCATTTTTACTGATTACTTTAGGTAAAACTCTACTCTCTCTGGTGGTCCCACTAAAATAAATGGAGCAGCAGTGTTCATGTGTGATCGCCATTCATTCAGGGATACTTCATATGGCCATTCTCAAGATTGGTGGGGGCCATAACACCAGCAGTGAGTTATCTCCTGGTCTGTGGATAGAGGATAATTTATTTTGGTAGGACAACCCCTTGAACTGCAGTTTCTGGAACTTTAAAGAGAATGAATATTCAACACAACATCCATAAAAAGTAACTAAATAATTCTTCCATTTTCTGGATGATAATAATTTAGCTTTCGGCCGGCTTGACATCGGCAGTAGTGCTTTTTGGCTGCGCAAACATGCCATGTGTTTGCTTGACCGAAATGCACTTACACCCATGTATTTCGGACGGTTTGGGGTTTTCTTGCATATGCAAATGCACCACGTGCTTGTGCATGCAAACATGTAGGAACACAATTAAATTGATTTTGTGCATATATGCTCCGTGAATATGCAGGTTTCCTGCGTATTTCTAGCGCATTTGCGATACCCATTGATTTCAATAGGCTCTTGGGCTGTGCAAATATGTAGAAAATAGAGCATGTCAAGTATGTTTTTGCATGACCAAAATGCGTGTGCAAAATACCAACGTGCAAATAAACCCATTGAGGTCAATGGGTTCTAATCACTGTGTTGCACATACACATTTTTTGTGCGCAATTCGCTGTGCTAATACGGACATGTGGATCTGGCTTAAAGGCAATATGCAAGGAATATAGCCCATTAATCTCAATAAGTCCATCCTCAACCTCCCTTTTGCGTGTGCGTATCGGGCACAGGAAAAATAACACAGCATGCTCTATTTTAGTGCGCATTAGCCCACCAAAGGCCCCATAGGAGCCTTTCGATACCCTATACCTGCATAATTACGCATTAAGATGCGCAGTTTCATGGGAAACAGAACACATCTGGTACTAATTAGGCTACATAGCCTCTTTAATCACAGAACGGGTGTATCCCAAGCCGATATGAAATGTCTCTGTCAGTGCAAAAAAGTACATTAAACTGTGCAAGGACACTCGCAAAAGTGCAACGTTCATGACACAAATGCATTGAGCTAACGCATATATTTTTGCGCATACGCCCGTGGGAAGCTGCCCTAAGAGAGCATTGTTCTTGCATTTTGAAACATTTTCTACAATTAATACTCCAGCTGCTAGTGAGATATTCATGCTCTTCAGAAGAGATGTGTCTCACCCACACACTGCTTGGACTTACCATATGCATGTATTACAGTACATTGTAGGAAGAAAAAGTAATAGAAATAAGATTTTTCTTGTCATTTTTACCTAATCACTTTAGCTTCAACACTTTGCAAGTTTTATTGTCAGCGACAGATGGGAAAATGCTGAAAAATAGGCTAGATGGATTAAATGTAAAAATACATTTACAGAAGCACCATGTGAACTGGGTTTCATAATGGAGAGGGAAGTTTTATGAACTGGTATTTGCTTCAGTCTCAGCTGTACCTTCAAGGTCCTGACATGGCAGTAGAGCATTTTAGCTTCTTATACAAACTCTGAGTTTACGATGTAATAAGAATGTATAGTAAAACGTTCCTGCTCCTATTTTGTAGTTCACTGCTGTATTAGGGCTTTTACCCACTAGCGTTTTTTTTTTACGCTGTGATATTGCTGCGTTTTTTTCAATAGGACTTTCTAATGCTAAAATCACATTGCCCAAAAATCGCAAGTTTGTGCTGTTGCGGTTTTTGTGTGATGCGATTTTAACATTAGAAAGTCCCATTGAAAAAAACGCAGCTATATCGCAGCGTTAAAAAAGTAGTGGGTAGAAGCACTTAAAGGGGTTCTGACATGAATAATGTTTTTATGCTTTAGCAGCCATTGTTCCCTGGTCTGCCTAATGGACCCAGGGAACCCATGGTTTAATGGCTGCTAAAGCATAAAAAGATAATACTTACCTTATCTTCTGTTGTTGTTGACATCGGGGGGTCATCTCCCGGCAGGCGCTGCTCCTCCTCTTCTGTCTGCACGAGCCGCGCCGCTCCGGGATCGCGCGCATGCGCAGTGGAGAGGTGCCCTCTGACAGGAGTCAGGACGGGCTGCGTCTCCACTGCGCATGCGCAGCACTCCGGAGTTCAGCCGGACGGACGGGCCGCCCACAGCAAGCACTGCTTGTGACGTGCTTGCTGTGGCGGTCTGTCCGTTGACCTCGGAAGTGCCTGACGGACGGACCAGAGCAGGAAGCGGTCTTTTTGACCGCTCCTGCTCTGCTTTAAAGGCACAGAAGAAGATGCCGGCTGGAGGGGACATGCCTGGCGATCGGGCCAGGCCAGGCAAGGTGAGTACAATTTTATTTTTTTTGATGTCAAAACCCCTTTAACCCCTTAATGACACGGCCTATTTTGGCGTTGAGGACCAAGCGATTTTTTGGTATTTTTCCATCTCCATTTTTCAAAAGCCATAACTTTTTTATTTTTCCGTGGACGCGGCCGTATAAGGGCTTGTTTTTTGCGTGGCGATCTGTAGTTTTTATCGGTGCCACTTTTGGGTATATAGACAATATCGTAAAATTTTTTTATTTTTTTTTAATGATAACAGGGAGAGAAAACGCATCAATTCTGCCATAGATTTTTTTTTTTTTTTTTACAGCGTTAATCATGCAGCATAAATGACACACTAATTTTTTTCTGCGGGTCGGTATGGTAACAACGATACCAAAATTGTTATATTTTTTTTAGCTTTTTACACTTTTTTGCAATAAAACCCCCTTTTTTTTGGAAATCTTTTTTTTCTCTCTATAGCTGCATTCAAAGTCATGTAACTTTTTTATTTTTCTATGTACGGAGCTCTTTAAGGGCTTATTTTTTTGCGAGACGAGCTGTAGTTTTTATTGGTACCATTTTGGGAAATGTACGGCTTTTTTGATCACTTTTATTGCATTTTTTGTGAGGCAAAATGCTAAAAATTAGCATTTTGCCTCTGTTTTTTAGCGGTTTTGTTTACGCTTTTTGTCGTACAAAATAAAAAGCATGTTCAACTTTTTGTACACGTCGTTACGGACGCGTCAATATCCAATATGTGGGGTTTTAGTTTTTTTTCCCCTTTTTCATGCTAATATTAGAAAAAGCATAAAAAAGGGTTTTTTTTACATTTTTCTTTTTTTTACACTTTTCTTTTCTTTTTTTTTATACTATTTGAGTCCCTCTGAGGGACTTACATCACTGTGCCTATGATCGCTGTCATAAGGCATGGCTCTGCCATGCCTTATCGCTTGTACAGCGATTATAGGCACAGGCAATACATGGTGACATCGCGAGAGCCGGCCGGAGACACACAGGGATCGCGATCCCTCTGTGAACTCTTTCCCTGCCGCGATCTAATGCCGCGATCTACTTAGATCGCGGCAGGGAAGGGGTTAACAGCGGCGGGCGCATCTCCGATGTCCCCCCGTTGTTGGAGCGGGACGCCGGCTGTGACTGACAGCCGGCTCCCGCTGCGGGATAGCGCGGGATCTTATGTGATCCCGTGCTATCTCCAGGACGTACCGGTACGTCCTTTTGCGGGAAGTACCAGGCTCCCGGGACGTAACGGTACGTCCTGGAGCGGGAAGGGGTTAAACAGAAAGTATTGATGCTATAAAGCATTATTGGAAAAGGTTTAGTTAAACTAGTGCAATTGAAGTGTGGTTAATGCTTCATTTTCTCAAAAGCCTTGGAAAAAGTGAAAGGAGGTATCTGATCAGTTGCTTTGGGAAAATCCTCCCTTCTGTCTTTTCAATAGTTTTGGAGTTTGATCCAACAACTGGCTCCATAATGGCAACTATATCTCAGTGATGACCAACTAGTCTAAATTTGAGGACAAGTAGAATATGTAAGTAAGTAGGATACTTGTAGCCATGTTGTGGTCATAAGCTCCATGGATATATGCATTTAAATCAGCTTATATTAAGGCTGCCCATACACATTTGATAGCTGTCAGTCAAATGAGCAAACTATCTTGCCCTACACCCCTATATACATGCAAGCTTAGGCAAGCATGCATGTGCTATGAACATAGAGAGGGGAGAAAGCCACTGCCAGAGATCTCTGACAGCAGCTTATCTCCTCAAGAGCAAAGGGATCTACTGCTGGGAGACAGTCAGGAGTCTCCCATACTTATTAGATGATCATCCAATCTTGCTGAAAACAATGGATTTGGCCAATTTATTGGTAATGTGTATAGCTACCCTTCCTTTTTCGAATTTTTCATTCATAGCATTGCTCTCTGCATAATTGTTTATTGAAATTATTTTTGTATTCAAAAACCTCTTTGCCACGGTTTAAAACTTTTTAAAAGAGCTGGAACAAGGGCTAGACAACTGCCTAAGGCACCATTGGAGGTGGGTATGTGAATAATTTATAAAATGTGGGAAATTGTAGAAAAATATAAATAATGCTAATTGCTCTTTGGGGATTTTGAGATCTGTGTAAGAAATATGGAGCTCTGACAACTATAAAGATACATCAAAAAATAAATCAACACACAATGTTGGAAGAGTGAAGAAGTAGAAAAGCTTAGGATTCATGAAATTGCAAGGTTCCAATATAAGGCTATTTAAGGATTATCTTCTCGTAGTTGGGAGCAATTCAATAAATAACAGATATCCAAGCACAGGGTTGCTAAGCGGATTTGAAATATTTTGTAGTTACAGGAAACTGTAGAAGTATGGTATGTAAGTCTGAAAAAAGACATATGTCCATCTAGTTCAGTCTATTAACCCCCATTATTGATCCAGAGAAAGGCAAAAAATCCCCAATGAGGAAGAAGCCAATTTTTCCCATTTAACCCCTTAGTGACCAGCCCATAGTCTTTTTATGTCCTGCCCAAGTGGGCTTTAATCCCTGAGGATCTAGAAACACGCTTCCTGCAGGGATTAAAGCCACGTTGGTTATGGACATGGCAGCTCCAGGTAGATGGATGGATAGCGCCTATCGCATTAAAGTGCAAAAAAAGTTTTTAAAAAGTAAAAGATTCAGCTGCCCTCAAGGATCGGATCCATTGGGGCAGCTGAGAATACTCAGCCCCATCTTTCGTGCTCTTCCCCCCGCTTATCTGGTCCTCTGGGACCAGACGCCGGCTTTCTGCGCATGAGCGCCAGGCAGCATTGCCTCAGCCGCATGCGCAGAAGGCCCAGAGTCGCAGGAAATTTGATATCTCCTGGCTCCTGATCACGGAAAGTGAAAAAAAAAAGTGAAAAAATTTAAAGTTTCACCTCCTCGCATGGATTGGATCCATGAGGGGAGGTGAAAATACTCACCTTGGTCCCCCTTGATGTCCATCGGAGATCAGGACCCGCCGCGGGCTTCTGTGCATGCACCGAAGTGGCGCGCATCTGAAGAAGCATGGAGGACCGGGGAAATGTAAAATTCAAAGACAGCCGAGTGCAGGGAGATGTTACCGGGGATTGCTGTATGTGGTTCCCAGTCACATGATCACCTTTATCCACCGGATAACTGTGATCATGGAAAGTTAAAATGTTAAAAAAAATTTTTTTAAAAGTTCAAGTTTCATCTCGCCTTATGGAACGTATCCGTGAGGGGAGATGAAATTACATAACTAAGGTCCCCAGATTTGTCCCCGATGGGATCTATATCCGCGGACCTTAAACCGGCTTCAGCACATGTGCCCGTCAGTTTAATTGCAGACGCATTCGCAAAAGTCCAGGATTGTCTGGGAAATTTTCAAATCTCCCTGCTCCTGGCTATCACAGGTAGACGAGAGCTTGGAGATGTCATGGGGGGCCGCGGTATGCAGTTACTGGTTACGGGATCGTCGTTACCCCATGGATAATGGCGATCACGTAAGAGGTTAAAAAAAGTTGAAGTTTCATCTCCCCTCAACAATGCGATGGTGAGAGGAGATGAAACAAAACATCTTCCCGGAGGCCTCCACTTTTGAACCCTGATGCGATCCTCCTCCATGGACCTTCCCCAGCTTCTGCACATGCACCTGACAGCAAAATGCCTGACACATGCACAGGAGACGGGGAGCCTGGGAAATTTTAAATCTCCTCGCTCCTGGCGACCAACAGTCGCAGAGTGCCTGGAGCAGTGACTGGTGGCTTCGTTGAGCGGTCCCCGGTCACGTGATAAAAAGGTAGCGATGTACCTTAGGCTGGTCTCACATGACCGGATATAAATTGTGGATTCTGCATACATTTGATCTGTGGTAATCCTTGGATCAATCAAATGCATTGGATTACACAATTCCACTCAAATTAGGAGGTCGGAATTGCATAATTCACTTGCAGAAAACTGAATGCAGCAAGTTCTAGTTTACCGCAGATATCCGTGACATAGAGCCCATTGTTCTCTATGGTCGCAGATATACCCTCAGCCCTTATGCAACTACATTGTGTACGGGCTGTGGGTACCCATGTCATCGCTAAGCTTTGGCATGGGAAATATAAACAAAGGTGTACTGCGCATGACCGCCTGTGTGAGTAGGCAGTTATGTGCAGTACACTACGTGGTCATACGTTGGTCCACAACCAGGCTCACAGCTGGGATCCACTGCGGGCCTCCACAAGCGGATTCCACATCTGGCTGAGTGATCCCAGCATTATTCTGATCGCTACCTGTAATACATAATTTACAAGAAGCCCCAAGAACGCTCGCCCTCCTGCAGTTCCAGGAGCAGCTTGTTGAGCGCCTTCTGCGTAAGACCCCCATACCTCAGCGAGCTTACGAAGCCTCACAGAGCGCCACTTTACACCCCATCCCTGCCCCTATCAAGAAATACCCCCCAAAAAAAGCATGAGAGGAGGAGGGATATCCGATTTTATTGGCCCATGTGCCCATTCCAACCAGCCTCTGTAATTACCCCTGTCTTCGGACATACCACACAGTTTACATCCGTACTTTTATTGAACATTTTGGGAATGGCAAAAAGGGGATGGGGGGGATTTTTTTTAGGGAGTCAATTTTTTTTCTGCACAAGTAAGTAATTGGGCCTGAAATTTATTCAGTTCTGCCCTGAAATCCAACGGGTGTTCCCTCAATTATTGGCCAAGCCATGTGTCCTGTAAGTAGATTAGGGCCACAATGGATATTTTTCTGAACACAGGAAAAACAGGAGTATTCCATTTTAGGGTGCAAGTCTTCATTCCTATGTACGCTGTACAAAAAAACTGTTATTGAAATGACACAATTGCCAAAACAATGAAAATCGTAATTTTTTCTTTCTGCTATGCTTAAATTCATTCAAAAACTGGGGGGTCAAAATACGGAATATACCCCTAGATGAATGCATTAAGGGGTCTAGTTTTTAAAATGGGGTCCTTTGTGTCGGTTCTCCATAGTTTTAACAGCTCAAGGGCCATACAAGTGTGCAATGGGGCCTAAAACACCTTCAAGCAAAATGTCTGTTTCGAAAGCCACCGGCTGCTCCTTTCGGTTCGGGCGCCGTTGTGCATACGGACATGAGATTCGGGCCACAATGGGTATGTTTTTGAACACGGGACAAATAGGAATATCCATTTTGGGGTGCAAGTCTTAATTCCTATGTATGCTGTACAAAAAAACTGTTTTTATTCAGGAAAACCATTACAAACTCTTATCTAGATGGTATAAAACCCCTGAATGGCTGTTCACATACAAACTCTCAGAATCAGATAGGTGCTGGAGATGTAAAGAAAACAGGTTCTTATAAACATATTTTGTGGAACTGCAAAAAAACCAAAACCTGCTGGTCAGGAATTGAAAGCGAAATCGCAACAATCATCAAAACAGCATTTAAACTCACCCCGGATGTAGTTATTTTGAGCAGACCAAACAAGACATTCAACCCCTTGAAAGACAAGCTTATTTCTTTCATGTTAGCGGCAGGAAAAGCACTAATTCCACTCCACTGGGGAAGCACAACGCCCCCATCCATAGAGATGTGGAAAGAAAAGATTAATCAAATTCACCAATTTGAAGAGATTCTAGTTGGACAAATTCAACATACACCTCTTTTCTAGTTATTTGGTCGCCATGGGAAAGCTATCGATCAAACGCCACAACAGACCCCTAACACCCCAGAATTAGGTCTTCTCGACTCAGGGAGTAAACCTTAACTCCACACTCACAACATCATACCATGCCCACTTCCCTGTAGTAGCGATACGAGTCGAAATGGTTTGGTGATGCTCTTAGTTGGTAAACTAGAAAAGAGACTGGATGACCTAATTCTAACTTTTATATCAAGTATAACCTCAAATTAATAAATAACTAAACTTTGGAGGAATTAAGCAACCCCCACCCTCCACTACCCCACCCCTATATCAGCTCTACTGTATCCCACCCTTTCTAATCCTCAGACATGACTACTTTCCCCCTCTACTATATCATGTTCCTCCGGCTCCCCCCGAGGTTGACCCGGCATGAGCAGCTGTAGGTCGTTTACTCCCTCAGGTGGCTGTCTCTCTGCAATCCCCCTGTGGGGGGGCAGCTACTTACTCACTCTAGAATATCCCTGCTTAGGCAGGACATCACAAAAACTCAGAGAGAGGAGAGGAGGGCGATTTGCGAACTGGTGCGCCTAGGGGACGCCGACGCCGAAGCCATGATATGGCACAAGTAAGACAGGACAGAAAGTCTGATCTCAGACTGCTGATAAAAGAGGACACCCCGCTCCTACCCGCCCCCTTCCTCCCCTCTCCCTTCCCCCCTTCTCCCAGTTATTATTCTCTTATGACTCATAATGTTTACACGTTCTTTGTAAGCGTACAGTATACGTTCATAAAGGGATCGCCGCCGCCTACCCCGGACCAGAGAATAAAGCCTCTAAGCACATGTTGATTAGTTGGGGGGTGCGGAGGTGATCAATTACGAGATATATTCAATATGCATCGATATGTTGGAACGTTATGAATCACCAAAGAATTTGTTTGAAAGGCACAATGCTAAGCTGATAACTTGCGAAATACACCTATGTAATTATCTCTGTTGCTGTAAAAGAAAAACTTTCAATAAAAAAGTGAATTGAAAAAACAACAACAACAAAAAAACAGTTTTTAAACTGACACAATTGCCCCAAACAATGAAAATCGTATTTTTTACCTTCTGCTTTGCTTAGATTCATTCAAATACTGTGGGGTCAAAATACGTATTACACCCCCTAGATGAATTCGTTAAGGGGGTCTAGTTTTCAAAAGGGGGTCATTGATGGGGGGTCTCCATCGTTTTGGTGGCTCAAGGGGTCTACAAGTGGGCAATGGGGCCTAAATCACCTTCAAGCAAAATGTCTGTTCTGAAAGCCACTGGCTGCTCCTTTCAGTTTGGGCCCTGTTGTGCATACAGACATAATATTAGAACCACAATGGATATGTCTCTGAACATGGGACAAACAGGGGTATCAAATTTAGGGTGCAAGTCGTCATTCACATGTGTGCTGTACAAAAAAAATGTTTTTAAAATGACACAATTCCCCAAAAAATGAAAATCGTAATCTTTTCTTTTTGCTTTTGCTTAAATTCATTCAAAAACTGTGGGGTCAAAATACGCATTAAACACCTAGATGAATTTGTTAAGGGGACTAGTTTTCAAAATGAGGTCATTTGTGGGGGTTCTATATTATTTTGGCCGTTCAAGGGCTCTACAAGTGGGCAATGGGGCCTGAAACACCTTCAAGCAAAATCTCTGTTTTGAAAGCCACAGGCTACTCCTTTCAGTTTGGGCCCTGTTGGTATGCTTCTGAACACAGGACAAACTGGGGTATCCATTTTGGGGTGTAAATTCTCATTTTAATGTGCGCTATAGAAAAAAACTGCCTTTAAAATGACATATTTGCAAAAATATGAAATTTTATTTTGCATTAACTCCTGAATAAAAACTGGGGGGTCAAAATACTCCTGACATCCCTTAGTAAATACATTAGGGGGTGTAGTTTTTAAAATGGGGTCATTTGTGGGGATATCTATCATTCGGACACCTATGAGCCTTTGCAATCTTGGCTTGGTGTAGGAAAACAAAATGTTGATAATCAATGTTAAATTTGCATGTCTCCTAAATAGTTAAAAAAAGCAAAAGCTTTTCAAATGTCTGTCCAAAATAAAGTAAACAAATGGAAATATATATCCTATCAAAAATTTGTACAGTATATTTGCATATATTTCATATATTACAATCAAAAATGTGAAAAAATGACAATTTTCCCAATTTTGGTGCTTTTTTTTATAAATATACACAAATTCTATCGAACTATTTTTACCACCTAAATGAAATACAACATGTGGCGAAAAAACAATGTCAGAATCATTTGGAAATGGAAAACCTTTACAGAGGTATGCTATATTAAAGGTATTTTTACATGTCAGATTTCCAAAATTTGGCCTGGTCATTAAGGCGCAAACAGGCTTGGTCACTAAGGGGTTAATCTGGCAATCAAAATAATCCCAGGGCCGATAACCCTTTTGAAGTTATTAATCATTATAACATATAATATTGTATCGCTCAAGAAAGACGACCAGGCCTCTTTTGTACTCTTTCATCGAATTTGTCATCACCACGTCCTAAGGCAGAGAATTCCATAGTCTCACTGCTCTTACAGTCAAGAACTCCTTTCTATGTTGGTGTAGAAACCTTCTTTCCCCTAGATGTAATGTGATATATTATACATAGTTATTAGGTTGCCCCTCAGCCATCTTTTTTATAAACTAAACAATCCCAATTTTGATAACCTCTCTGGGTATTGTTGTCCAACCATTCAGTTTATTAATTTAGTTACCTACTTTTTTACCCGCTCAAGTACTGATATGTTCTTCTTGAGTATTGGTGCCCAAAACTGCACATAATATTCCTTGTGTGGTCTAACCAGTAACTTGTAAAGCGGAAGAACAATGTTCTCGTTATGTGCCCCTAGACCTCTTTGATGCATTCCATGATATTATTTGCCTTGGCAGCAGTTGCCTGACACTGGTTGCTCTAGTTAAGCTTACTATTAACTAAAATCCCCAAATCCTTTTCCATGTCGGTGTTTCCCAGTGGTTTCCCTTTTTAGTTTGTAATGGTGACATGCTGCTTTCTATCACTGACCAGTTACTTATCTACTTACACATATTCTTGCCCAGACAATGCATTGTCATTTTATATACCAACTTTTTATGCGGCACAGTATCAAACGCTTTGGAAAAGTCCAGATACACAATGACTCTTCCCGGTCCAGTCTAGAACTTACCTCCTGATAGAAGCTGATCAGGTTGCTTTGACAGGAGTGATCTCTTATAAACCCATGCTGATGTGGAGTTATACAGCTATTATTGAAGTACTTCAGAATAGTATTTATTAGAAACTCACTCTGAAGTGCTCTTCTTCTTGGTCCATGGAGCTGCTCACCAACACTGATTGACAGCTGCAGTGTTCCACCAAGATACCACTGCAACTATTAATCAGAACTGAGGAGCACGAGAAATAAAGGGGTTGTCTGGTTACTGGACAATTATTTTTCAATAGGACTTCCTGTGTGAAAGTAATAAGCAGACATATATTTACCTCTCCATGGCCATTGTGATTCAGCACTGCAGCTCGCTGCAGTCCTGGTGATTCCTGAGACAGATGATGTCACAGGAAATAAGGTGACTGCTGCAGCATCATTGCACATTCTCCCGGCATTGCTGCTCACATCCTGAGCACCATTATGCCAGAAGTTCAAGAACATGAAGCTGCAGCCTCTCATTAGCGGTAGCGGTCACATTATTTCCTGTAACATCGTATGTCACGACAAAACCCAGGACCCCAGAGCGGTAAGTATATTCTCACTGTTTACTATTTTCAAGCATGGGGTCTTACTGAAAAGAGGTTGTACAGTCACTGGACAATCCCTTCAAAAAGATGTTTTCTCTGCAGTGGTCACAGAACCAACTCTAAGGGCTTTTACCCACTAGCGTTTTTTAATGCTGCGATATTGCTGTGTTTTTTCAATTGGGCTTTCTAATGTTAAAATTGCATCGCACAACAATCGCAAAAACACAAGCTAGCGATTTTTGTGTGATGCGATTTTAACATTAGAAAGTCCCATTGAAAAAAACGCAGCGATATTGCAGCATTAAAAAAAACCACTAGTGGATAAAAACCCTAATAAAGACAAAGGTAAAGTCCCCTGATGCAAGTACCGAGTCATGACTGACTCCTAGGGTGATGTCATATCATGACGTTTTCTTAGGGTGGTTTGCCATTGCCTTCCCCAGTCATCTTTTACCCACCAGCAAGCTGAGTACTCATTTTACCAACCTTGGAAGGATGGAAGGCTCAGTCAACCTTGAACTGCTGGCTACCTAAACTGCACGGGTATTGAACTTGCAACCTTCAGGTTGTAAGTGAAAGCTTAGGATTGCATTTCTGCTGCCTTAACACTCTGCACCACATAATAAAGGTTATTGTATATTCTGATTAGATGGAGCTGTCAGTAATTCTGTATAGACAAAACTGATGATAAACTCTTTAAGGAAATCCCTGCTTACATTAAACTGATTTAAATCAAATAATATGGAACAGAGAATTTAAATACAAGCGATAAGACAAATGCTTGTAATATAATGTAAAGTAATACATTGCCTGCAGACAAGATATTTGTGTTGAGGAAACTAGATATGTTGTAATTGAGAATGATTTTAAGTTGATGTTTTAAACTTAGAAGCAGAATAATTTTAATGTTACTAGCTACTTCATGAATAACACATGTTAACGTTACTGAGATGTTGTATGCCTTTGGTTCCTTAGCACACAACTTTAATAATCTTATTAATCTGTTCTGCTTTCTAATATTCACCTGGAGGTGAATACGTTTTTTTTTTAACTTTGTAGAGATGCCCTTAATGTTTTTGACTGAGACAATGTCCTCAAAAATAAGAGTACACACAATAAATGGAAAATGTTTAAAAACATCTTTAATACTCACTGCGAGAGGTTCATACCCTGCAGGAATAAATAAATTGGAAATACCGTATATACTTGAGTATTAGCCGACCCAAGTATAAGCCGAGACAATAAGTTTCACGACAAAAAACTGGGAAAACTTATTGACTCGAGTATAAGCCGAGCTATACTCAGGTATATGCTGGGTAAAAAAAAAACCTTCATACTCACCTACCAACTGGCGTCTGTGTCTGTACGACAAGCTGCTTGCATTCTCCCCACTATCATCCCCCGCCGTCCTCTCTGCTTGGCTATGTCAGTGCTGTGTAAGTAAGTGCTGTGATTGGATTGAGCGCCAGCCAATCACAGCTGGCGCTCGATCCAATCACAGCGCTTACTTACACAGCACTGATGGCAGGGGATTTGAAAGCCGAGCAGGGAGATGACAGCGGGGAGAATTCTAAAGCAGCTTGATTGGCTGTGAATGATTGAGCACCGGCTGTGATTGGCTGATGTTCGATCCAATCACAACTCTTACTTACACAGCGCTGATGGCGGGGGATGACAGAGCCGAGCAAAGAGGACGGTGGGGGATTACAGCGGAAAGAATTCAAGCAGCCTGCCGCACTGCCACCAGAGACACAGGCGCCGGCTGGGAGGTAAGTATGGAGTTTTTTTTTTTTTAAGCCTTCCCTGACTCGAGTATAAGCCGAGGGAGGCTTTTTCAGGACAAAAAAATGTGCTGAAAAACTAGGCTTATACTCGAGTATATACAGTAGGAGAAAACCAATTTGGCTCAATACAAATGTAAAGGGGGTAAGAAAAAGTGTTTATACTACTAAAAAAAAAAGGCAGCAAAGAAACAAAACCTATAAGGGAAAAAATTAAATATGTAAAAAGCAGATTAAAGCAGAAAAGGCGGTGACAGAGTCTAATTGCCAAAGAGGATAAAAATAACCCTAAACTGTGCTTCAACTTTATAAATAGTAATAAGATTAATACTGAAAGTGCTGGCCCTTTAATAAATAATGTGGTAAAAAATGTAGAGGGTAATGAAGAGAATGCAAATCTATTAAATAGGAAAATGAAATGTCATATAAGATGTAGAGTAATAAATAAACTCTCCACTAAATGTCAGCAGTTTAACCCGGGAAGAAATGCACAACTACCTTAATAGATTAAAATAGACAAATTGCCGGCTCATGATGGCATACACCCCTGGGTTCTAAGGCAACTAAGTAATGTGATACAGACCATTGTTTCTTATATTTAATGACTCTATAGTGATGAGGTTTGTTCCACTGGATTGGTGCATAGCCAACATGGTGCAAATATTCAAAAAGGTTGGTTAGTCTAACTTCTATTGTGGGTAAAATGTTTGAAGAGTTTCTAAGAGATGATATCCTGTAGTCCCTCAATGAAATTAGCTATATAGCTTCGTATCAGCATGGGTTTATGAGTGGTCGCACCTGTTAAACCAATCTGATCAGCTTCTATGAGTAGGTAAGTTCTAGACTGGACGGGAGAGAGTCATTGGATCTTGTGTATCTGGACTTTTACAAAACGTTTGATATTATGCCACATAAAAGCTTGGTATATAAAATGAGAATGCTTGGTCTGGGCAAGAATGTGTGTAAGTGGGTAAGTAACCGGTCAGTGATAGAAAGAAGAGGGTGGTATTAATAAACATACTCTGATTAGGTAATCGGAGGAAATACAGGGAAAACTGACATGGAAAAGGACTTGGATATTTTAGTTAACTGTTGACAGTAGCAGGGGGCATCCTCTGCATCTAGAAGAAAGAAGTTTTCTACACCAACATAGAAAGGGGTTCTTTATTGTAAGAGCAGTAAGACTATAGAACTCTCTGCCTGAAGACATGGTGATGGCGAATTTGATAAAAAAGTTCAAGAGGGCCCTGGACACTTTTCTTGAGTGATACAATATTGTATGCTATAATCATTATTAACTTCAAGGATTGTTGATCCAGGGATTATTCCGATTGTCACATTGGAGTCAGGAAGAATTTTTTTCCCCTTAAATGGGGAAATTGGCTTCTAACTCATTGTTGAGTTTTTTTTAGCCTTCCTCTGAATTAACATTGGGGGGTAATAAGGTGAACTGGATGGACATATGTCTTTTTTCAGCCTTACATACTATGTTACTATGGGTGCATCAAAATAGGTCTAGGAGCACATAATGAGAACATTGTTCTTCCTCTTTGCAAATCACTGGTCAAACCACACATGGTGTCGGGCCTCCGCACTCAAGAAGGACATATTAGAGTTTGAGTGGGTTCAAAAGTAGGCAACTAAATTAATAAATAGAATGGGAGAACTGCATTATATTTTGATATACTTGGCGTTATTCATTGTAGAAAAAAGACAGTCGTGGCGTGGGTCAACCTAATAACTTTGTACAAATATATCTGGGGGCAATACAGATCCCATCATCTGTTTATACTCAGGACTGTGACTGTAACCAGAGAGCGCTCTAATAACTATGTATAAAGATATCAGTGATAATACAAATATCCCTCCCATTTGTATATCACCGAGGCAGCCAAGTTCCCGTTGAAGAAATATATTTCACCGTAGGGAACCACAAGAAATATAAAATATAACTTATATTAGTTAGATAAAAAGAAAAAGAAAATATTGTGCAATATAAAGTGATAGAATAGATCTATGCTGATATAATGATAAGACTAGGAGGTCTCATATGTATACTGATTGTTTTCTTAAAGTCCAGATATTCCCTTTAAGAAAGAAATCTTATATGACCCATTGGGAACTCTATGTGATACATAAACTCTCTCTCCCTTCTAAGTTGGTGGGAATTGGTTTAAATCAATTCTCCTATTATCCAGTGTATCAGATAATATAGTCGAAGGGGAGATGTGTAGATGTTGACAGGGATTACTAAGTGCCCCAATCACAGATGGAAGTGTCAACTGGGATCCTATATCCCCAAATTCAATGGAGTATGTATTCACTTTGAGATATATAGAATCCTAGGGTCATATACCAGGCTGGAACAAATGAATAAGTCACCACAATAGATGATTTGTAAATCCTGGGTTCCTATTTTATGGTAACCCACATATACCTACAATCATCAAGGGATGGATACACATCCCAAAGTCCAATGGTGCATATTCAAAAGGATGGCTTATGAATTTATAGAGCAATGCGCGGTATGCCCTAGATGACAGGAATAGCCAAAAGGCACAGTTCTAGCCATCCAAAGTCTATGTAACAAAGATCAAAGGTTTTTTCTTTGATTCATAAAGAGAACTCCTTTCAGAGGAAAAATATATACTGATCTGAGATATAACTACACATCTTATATATTACTCTGAGATATAACTTCAGATCATTTTGCTGTTAGTATAAGTGACTTCTGTCATATTACTGCAGGGGTACACCCAGCGTTTTTTATGTGTGCCAAGCAGTAAAATACCTATGTGATTATTGTGGCAAAAAGCCAACTACTGATATTAATCACATTAGGCAAAAACCTTTTGCATCAAATCACTGCTGGGGTGCACTTTAAGATTTTTATATGTGCACAGCAGCAGAGTCCCTAAGTGATTAGTTTGGCACAAAGCCAACCACTGATAATAATCACTTTAGGCAGAAAGCTCTTTCTCCATCTACGCGTTTCTGCTGTCAGAGACTATCTGGCAGCGTCATCAGGATGGATTTTATGCTAGAGACAGGATATTAAAGCCACACAGCATCGTGGTTGATGAAAGATCTGCACAGCACGGTGGCTGTGGAAAGAATGAGCATAGATTCTTTCCACAGCCACCGTGCTGTGCAGATCTTTCATCAGCCATGATGCTGTGTGGCTTTAATATCCTGTCTCTAGCATAAAATACATCCTGATGACGCTGCCAGATAGTCTCTGACAGCAGAAACGCGTAGATGGAGAAAGAGCTTTCTGCCTAAAGTGATTATTATCAGTGGTTGGCTTTGTGCCAAACTAATCACTTAGGGACTCTGCTGCTGTGCACATATAAAAATCTTAAAGTGCACCCCAGCAGTGATTTGATGCAAAAGGTTTTTGCCTAATGTGATCAATATCAGTAGTTGGCTTTTTGCCACAATAATCACATAGGTATTTTACTGCTTGGCACACATAAAAAACGCTGGGTGTACCCCTGCAGTAATATGACAGAAGTCACTTATACTAACAGCAAAATGATCAGAAGTTATATCTCAGAGTAATATATATATGATCTGTAGTTATATCTCAGATCAGTATATATTTTTCCTCTGAAAGGAGTTCTCTATATGAATTAAAGAAAAAACCTTTGATCTTTGTTACATAGACTTTGGATGGCCAGAACTGTGCCTTTTGGCTATTCCTGTCATCTAGGGCATACCGCGCATTGCTCTATAAATTCATAAGCCATCCTTTTGAATATGCACCATTGGACTTTGGGATGTGTATCCATCCCTTGATGATTGTAGGTATATGTGGGTTACCATAAAATAGGAACCCAGGATTTACAAATCATCTATTGTGGTGACTTATTCATTTGTTCCAGCCTGATATATGACCCTAGGATTCTATATATCTCAAAGTGAATACATACTCCATTGAATTTGGGGATATAGGATCCCAGTTGACACTTCCATCTGTGATTGGGGCACTTAGTAATCCCTGTCAACATCTACACATCTCCCCTTCGACTATATTATCTGATACACTGGATAATAGGAGAATTGATTTAAACCAATTCCCACCAACTTAGAAGGGAGAGAGAGTTTATGTATCACATAGAGTTCCCAATGGGTCATATAAGATTTCTTTCTTAAAGGGAATATCTGGACTTTAAGAAAACAATCAGTATACATATGAGACCTCCTAGTCTTATCATTATATCAGCATAGATCTATTCTATCACTTTATATTGCACAATATTTTCTTTTTCTTTTTATCTAACTAATAAAAGTTATATTTTATATTTCTTGTGGTTCCCTACGGTGAAATAAATATCCCTCCCATCATTTATTTATACCCAGGACTGTAACTATAATAACTATACTTCTAGAGGAAAGAAGATTTTTACACCAACATAGAAGGAGGTTCTTTACTGTAAGAGCAGTGAGACTATGGAACTCTGTGCCGGAGGACGTGGTGATAGCGAATTTAATAAAAGAGTTTAAGAGAGACCTGGACGCCTTTCTTGAGTGATACAATATTATATGTTATAGTCAGTAATTATTTCAAAAGGGTTGTTGATCCAGGGATTATTCGAATTGTCACACTTGGAGTTGGGAAGGAATTTTGGCTTCTACCTTATTGGGGCTTTTTTTCCCCTTCCTCTGTTCAACCTTGGGGCATGGGAGGATTGAATAGGCTAAACTAGATGGGCAATTACTAGCCTGTCTGAAGGAACACGAAATTGCCATACTACTCTCACCGTTATAGGGAACATATCAATAGTTGCCTAAATCACGTTTTGATGTTAAAAGGGGTTTCCACACAAAATACTATAGATACTGCAACTTCTCTGTAGCTGCCAGCGCTTGTAACTGTAGGAATAGCTCTCAATAAAATCAACGCCTATGTACCATAAACTTTAGCACAATAGGTACATCTGTAAAAAAAATGAGTTGTTCTCGGGGATGTGAATAACAGCAAGCATTAGGTGTAATTAACCCTTCTCTTCATCAGAATGACCCCCGTACATGCTTATAGTTACCCCTTATTCTGTCCTAGAGCATCAGGAATGCCTACAATAATCTCTCAGTGCCCTAGTCTGCCAGGTATATTAGCTTTAAAACAATTCCTGGCCTACAGAAGCAGGGATGCTAAAATCAACCCCTTCACTTCGCTAAACCATCAGAGTGGCTGGCATTTACTTCTTTAATCTACTGGACCACCAAGAATATTGGTATTTTCCCCTTAGGGAGCTAGACCACCAATAAGATTGACTTGAACACCTTAAAGGGGTTGTCCCGCGAAAGCAAGTGGGTCTATACACTTCTGTATGGCCATATTAATGCACTTTGTAATGTACATTGTGCATTAATTATGAGCCATACAGAAGTTATCAAAAGTTATTCACTTACCTGTTCCGTTGCTGGCGTCCTCGTCTCCATGGTTGCCGTCTAATTTTCGCCGTCTAATGGCCAAATTAGACGCGCTTGCGCAGTCCGGGTCTTCTCCTTTTCTCAATGGGGCTCCGTGTAGCTCCGTGTATCTCCGCCCCGTCACGTGCCGATTCCAGTCAATCAGGAGGCTGGAATCGGCAATGGACCGCACAGAAGCCCTGCGGTCCACCGAGGGAGAAGATGCCGGCGGCCATCTTCAGCAGGTAAGTAAGAAGTCACCGGAGCGCGGGGATTCTGGTAAGCGCTGTCCGGTGTTCTTTTTTAACCCCTGCATTGGGGTTGTCTCGCGCCGAACGGGGGGGGGGGGGGGGGGTTAAAAAAAAAAAACAACCCGTTTCGGCGCGGGACAACCCCTTTAATTACGATAGGAATGTTGACATCAACTATCCTAGACACCAGTAATATTACAGAATAAAAAGCATAAATGCAAAGCCATATCCCTAACTTTACACCCCTTTTTATCTGGAAAAGTTGACAACCTTACCTTTGGCAGTTATACACTTAGATGCAACAGCTTTGCCCATGTCATCAATAGCATGCGCAGTGCATGTATAGTTAAATGTGGAATGCAAATGGGAGATAGTACTGTAGTACCCCAGTTGGGGTCCCACAGTATTGCTATCTGCTGCCTAAGGTGAAATGTGTATATAGTTGTGAATGCGTGCAATTATGTGTATATCGCTTTAAATGGTTAGGAAAGTGTTGCGTTCTGGTGTTCCTACTAATAACCTTGGATGATTTTGTAGAATACACCCTAACATGGTCTTGTACCTGTCCGTCACCCCTAGCTATTATTGAGATTGGATAGAGAGTATTCTGTTAGCTTAGGATTGGTGAAGAGGAAAAGCATAAAAGGTAGAGAGTGGGCGGTGTTAGTTAGTCTAGTCCTGAAAGTTGCGCAGCCAAGAGGTCCCAGAGATAGAGATCGTGGAGGAATAAGGCGGACATCTACAATAGTTAGAACATCAAGGTGTGAGTACTATCAAGATAAGTTATGTTAAAGAGTTAACAGAGGAGAGAGATAGAGAGTGAAGAGAGAGAATTGGAAATTTAAATCAAGTAAACTAATGCAAGGGCTAGCAACAGTCCCCTGAGAAAAGTACAGGTGTAGTCAATATCTACGAATGTAATCTAAAGTAGTCACCTATCTCAAGTAAATGCAATGGTATCTGTGCCACTACTGCAAAGTTAAGTACTCTCTCTTTCCCTGCAATAAAGAGTTAATTTGGTTTCATAATCCAAAATTTTCTGCCTAAAGTTTCTTTCATCATCGACATACTTCACTGGATTACCACGCGACACTACAGGAGTGCAAGGACTACTACCCCCATTTTTAGCTTATTTCTCCAATTTTTATATTTATTATTTCTGTTCCCTGGCGAACTGGCATTATGACAACTAACATCTTCCTCTACCCTACCCTGCGGGTAGCAGGCCATAACAGCTGCCTATGCTTTATTTTATTTTATTTGTTTTTTACCACTGCAAGTGGCATACTGACTCAGATCAGGATGGTCCACATTTTAGGGGAGCAGCAGAGCCAACGTTGACAGCCATCTTATTCCCGGCTGATTTACCCTTATCTTTGGTCTGCACTCGGTCTAGCTCATTGCAGTACAATGCCTCTACAACATCACCTATTGCAAGGCAGCATCCCAATAAGTCAATCTCAGACCATCTAAAAGGTCTTGTAATATGACAGGGAATGTATGCCAAAGTTAGAGTCTTACCCAGAAGGACAGCATAACTCTGTAAAGACATTTTCAGAGTTTTTGCTCCTCATCAGTGTATAGTAGATTTTCTGTCTAGCTAGTTGAGAGGCCTGTGATGTGAGTCAGGAAGGGTATAATTTCTCTGCGAGGAGAGCATCTAGAAGGTGTGAGGAAAAGTATAGGGCCAGTAAGTCTTTGCACACCTTCTGGTCAGGGGTCTCAAACTAATTTTCACCAAGGGCCACATCAGCCTTATAGTTGCCTTCAAAGGGGCAATTGTAATTGTAAGTCTATAAAGTAATAGCAACCCCCATAGTGGCTTCATTAGTAATAGTGTCCCCCATAGTGGTCCTGGTAGTAATAATGACCCCAGTAGTAATAAGTGACCCCCATAGTAGTTCCAAAAGTAATATGACCCCTCCTCCCCCCTATTGGCCTCTGGCAGACTCTTCACTGCTGTGACCAGACTGGAATTACAGGCTCGGTGAGTGGAATACCTGTTAGTTTTCTGCACAGCTGGCGGACTATAAAAAATGAGGTGGTGGGCTCCATACATTGAGTACTATTTTATATGAATGACTGTTTAATTTGCTGTGTATAATTTTATTTTTCCACTATCTATTACACATGCAGTTATATTTAAACCAAAGTATAAAAGAGAAACAAAAACATAGTAAGCAAAGCAAATGTGAGATCAAAGAACTAAGAGAACTAGTAGTTGTATAATTCAAATGATGAGATTTATTCTGTATTTATTTCTATTTAGTACTCAGCCCGTACACAGAGGAAATTAGATCCATGCGAGTCCCCTCAATTATTTTTGTTCTTGTGATCTTATGATCTAAAATAATGTACTTGAATGAGTGTTGACATCTCTAAAGACTTACTTTATTATTTTCATTATATTTTGAGCAGTAAACATATCCCAGAATGGTGCACAGGGGACCAACTGCAAAAATATGTATTAAACTAATATTTTGATGCTTAAAAAACTACTTTCCATGATGTTGAATTAGTAAAGGTGGAAGTGCACTGATATGACATAACGGATAATTTCTGTATCTTAAAAGAGTTGTGTTAAGTTAATGCAAAATATATATAGCGTAGCTTTGAAATAGGGTCCACCTACAATTTTTTTTCCATCAATTAATTTACACAACAACTTTTTCTTTATTCTATCTGCTTAATAGCATATCTCAAAACCAAACAAACTGTCTTTTTTTCTTATTAAAACGTGTTTTATATTTAAAGGCGTTGGTCATTTTACAGTTAATATAAAAATATTTTGTAAATGTGATTCTGATGTACTTTGTATTCATGCATTGCTCCATTCTGCAAAGTCTGTGAAGCCGTACCCTCAACTAGCCTTGCATTCTCATTTTATCCTCACTGCTTCTCCATCCATAGAGTGGCTGACTTTGGAAGGGAATGTGACTATCAACATCACTCAGCCTCTTCCATAGCAATATATGATGGACAGGCGCAGTGGAGTAGGATGGGTGATATTTATTGTCACATGCACCACCATAGTCAGACATCTGGAGGAGCAGTGCGGATAAGATGAAGGAGTGGGACTAGCATGGGGACAGGGCTTCATACAAAGTGCAAAGTAAATCACATTTACAAATATTTTTTTTTAATATTAATTGTAAAGTTGAAAGCCCCAATTATAGGCAGGCCTGTCTGAACCGAAACTTGGCATAGGAGTCAGCTGTAAACATTATGAGCCAGCAACAACATGCTTTAGGGTTGAGTCCATGGAACACAATTGACAAGTGATGCACATTATCAAAAAAAAAGTTACAGAAACTTTAAAAAATATCCAGCAACTGAAAATGTGTGAGCTTGACCTTACATGCCAGGTCGCACCCCAGGAGTTGGAGTAGAATTCTTTTTGCTAGTTACAACTGTGATCCTCCCCCATTCCTCTATAGTAGTAAAAAAAATGCACACAACATCTACCATTTACCCACTGCCCCAGAAGTCACATGAGGTACACCCAGTCATTAGTCACAACAGCAGCTGCTCACTTTCACAGTATTCACAGCATCCCCCCAATTTCCTTAGTAGTCAAAGCCGCTTTTTCTACTTCCTCAGTAATCATAGCAGTCCCTGGCTTGTCCTAGTATGAGTCTCATGTGGCAGCAGAAATGCAGTCCTAAGCTTTCGTTCATGACCTGAATGTTGCATGGTTCAGGTAATCAGCACAAAGTACTGCAGATTAAGTTGGTGCTATACTAATAAAAAGAATTATTTTTTTTTTACATAGCAAGGCTCTCAGATCTTCAGGACCCCTTGCAGTAGTTACCACTGCTACCTAGTCCATCCCACACCTCTCCAGCACTCCTCACAGGGAGTCCTACTGAGATCACACTCCTCATAGTAGTTGGTGACAATATCTAGTTCCATGCATTTGGAGCAGGGTCAAAGTGCTAAGCTGCTGATAACATAAATAGCAAGGGAGCAAAGCATGGGTCACAAAGGATAATTTTCTAACTGCCATGATGACTGGGTTTTCCAGCTGTGTTTAACAGTAAACTGTGCCTGTTGCAAAACATTTTTTTCTGGCTGATTAGCTACCAAGATTGCCGTAGACAGCAATTATCAGTTATGAATTTTACAGTTGTTTTCGATAAGCATATTATCTGTTGGCTCTGATTGATCGAATTCTGCCCCATTAGTATCCACAACTACTCTTTAAGAAGTATAGTAATCATTTCCATATATTTAATATGAAGTTTCAAATTACAGTTCAGGGCAAACGGGACAGATTTTATTAAGTCGTAATAATCATTCATCTAGTTTTTAATGATAAAGTTTTAATTAGCATTACCAGGCACATTAGAAATATTGTTTAGATTCTCAAAGACTTGCTTCTAAAATGAATGCTGAATTTTAAATTCTCTATAACATGCTTAATTTTCAATACAATCATTATTGAACATATTTTTTTTTTTGTTCTCTCGGACTAGACTTAAAGCTCACCACTATTTATTTCATGTGAAATGGGCATTTGCAATTGAATTGTGACCATACACAGAGTACTAAGCTTTATAATGAGACATGACAATAAGAATGATTTAGGGGACCAAGAGGAAGGATAGCACCAGGCTATGAAAGATTTAGATGATGTGCAGTTACAGAAATGGAGATAGTCTCCAAACTCCCCTGGCAGTCTAATCCCCAAAAGAAAATTGGAAGTGACAGCATTCTCTATATATGGTTTCTATGTCAAATGTTGCTTGACTGTACGCCTTTCTGAAAACAATAAAGAACTATATATAGAGGATGCTGTCGCTTCCAATTTCTTTGAATGAGAATGATATTTCATGGCATGACAGCAGTGTATCCTGCCATTGTAAACTTCTATAGTACATAGCTAATAAAAAATAAAACATCAATTTAATGTTAAGCAATAAAGTTAGGGCATTGAGTGTGAGAGCACAGAGGACCTCGGGCAATCAACATTACTCATCTTCAGGAATAACTAACATTCCTGACAAATGAAATCAATCATAAATTTGTATTTATTCTATTAAGTCTTAGTTTTTATACCATTTTGTATTTACATTGGAATATCTTAACATTAGCCCATCTTAAGTAAAGGCCCATTTAGACGGCACAATATCAGGCAAACAATGACGACACTCGTCCTGCCTACACTCGCTATGGGAGCTAGTATCGCTGGCTTGCTCACAGAGTGGCCAGCAGGGGGGCAGGTAGGCTGCAGGAGATTTCACTTCTCGCTCTCTCCTGTCTCTCTCCATTGACTTAACATAGCGGTCGTTCAATACTGAAAGGCTGCTATTTACACTGAACAATGATCACTATGTTAAGTCAATGAAGAGGGGCGGGGGAGAGAGGCGAGTGAAATCTCCTCCTGCTGCCCTACTGTGAGCCAATGATACTAGCTCCTGTCAGCACGAGAACAAGTATGTGCGGGGACGAGTGTAAGAGTTTGCACAACATTCCTCCTGTCTAAATGGGCCTTAAGTTTTCAGTCTTGCTATTCCTGATAATTTTAGCATGGTCTATGCAAGCCTGACTCCTTCCCATGTCTCCTGCACATACTGTTCTAAGAGAGTTCTACCCCATTCAGTAGTCACTCTTATCAGTCAAGCTTCCAACATTCATGCTTTCCCCTCCACAACGAGTTCTGTGGAGTAGAGGGGGCACAAATGGGAATTATTACTTCATGGGGAACACAGAGAGGAATGTATTACTTTCCTGTGGGGGCATAATGGAGGATCTATGACTTTATTGGATCACGACACAGAGAGTGCTCTAATATTTTGTGGGGGTACAGAGTGGTGATCTATTACTTTGTGGGGGGAACAAGTTGGTATTATTAATTTTCCAGGATACTAATTGGGCATTATTACATTGTGAGGGTGTGCAAAGGGGAATTGTTACTGAGTGTTCCCTCACCATATCTCTGCTTATAGATAGCCTGCATTTTTTATTCCCCCAATAACACAGGGAAGATCAGTTGATGTTCCATCTACTTTCTGAGAGAAAACAGATACAAACTAGGAATTTAAAAGTTCGGCCTTCTCAACATCATTCTTAATCAATTCACTATTTTCATCTTGTAAGCATCCAATAGCATTTTTGACTTTTCTTTTGCTTTTCACATTCCCCCTAAAATCTTTTTTTATTGCTTTCAGTCTCTGTTGCAAGCCTCAATTCATTATTAGCTTTACATTTTCTGACACTTGCCCTGCAGTGTCTGGAGACCGCAATATATTCTTCTTTAGATATTCCCCTCTCTTTCCATTTGATAAACATATTTTTCTTTGTTTTTAACATGTGTGCAAGTTCTGTGTTCATCCATCCTGGTTTCTTTAAATGCTTCCCATTCTTCCTTCTTTTACGGATTGTTAATGATTGTGCTTTGAGAATCTAATTTCGCAATATTTCCCAACCTTCTTGAACATTTCTTGCCCTTAAGAACATCCAGCCATTGGATTCTTCCTACCCTCTTTCTGAGTTCATTAAAATGTGCCTTTCTGAAATCCAACCCTCAGGTCTGTGTTTTCTCAGGTCTTTTTATCCAAAATTCAAGAATAGGGTGATCACTGCCCCTAAGGTCCCAGCCACCCTTACTTCCTCAACCATTTCCTCCCTGTTGGTAAGTAAGAACACTGTTTTCCCAAAAATAAGACAGGATCTTATATTAATTTTTTTCTCAAAAGCTTTTACTTTTTTTTACATGTATAGCTGCATGGACCCTATTTAAATTGACTTTTTTATTAACTGTAACTTGGATTTATTTTTGGAGTAGGGCATATATTTCAAGCATCCTCAAAAATCCTGAAAAATCATGCTGCATCCTAAAAATCCTAAAAATTCATGCTAGGGCTTATTTTCAGGGGAGGGGTTATTTTCAAGGAAACAGGAAATTAGGTCCAATATAGCATATCCCCTTGTTTTCTCTTCTAAATTTTGGAAGATAAAGTTGTCAGCAAGAGTGGATAAAAATTTGTTGGATCCATTACTTTTACCTGAGAGATTCCCAACAAATGTCTGCAGAGTTACAATCTCCCATAATTACTATGTCCTGCTTTTTTGAGAGCTTGGCCATCCCATGTAGAAAGAGTTCATCAATATCTTCTGCCTGTCCAGGTAGCCTATAGTAAATGCCTACAATGGTGTCCTTTCTGTTCGCTCCTTGTATTCTTACCCAAGCAGTTTCTACAGAACTCCCATGCTCTGAAGCCTGAATCTCTGTGGAGATGAATGTTTTCCTAACATACAATGCAATACCTCCTCCCTTTTTTTCCAGGTCTGTTTCTTATAAATAACTTTTATCCTTCAAGCCTTGTATTCCAATCATGTGTATCATTCCACCAAGTTTCCGTGATGCCTATGACATCATATTTCTCTTCCTGTGTTAGGGGCGCCAATTCTTCTAGTTTGTTTCCCATGCTCTGTGCATTTGTGTAAAACATTTAAGTTTGTGATCGGTGTCTCTTGCTCCTCTACTTTCTTTCTGAATTTTTTGTCTTTGCTCTTTCTTTCCACTTCTAATAGTGAAGTTCTCAAATGTATTAATTAGCTGTATATTTTTACCTGGTCTTTCACTTCTTTTCCCATAGTGTTCTAGTTTAAAGCTCTCCTAATGAGGGAAGCAAGGCGTCCACCAAATATATGCAAAGACGCATCAGAGTTGTTAGGATCATGGCTTTATGAAAATAATTTACTACCGGTATGTCCTAATACAAGATTCCCCTGCTACAGACACCGAGAAGCAGAATTGCTTCCTTTTTTTGCTGAGGAAGGAGGTTTGGTATATTGTTGAGACATTCCAGGAGTCATGAAATACTTCAACATTAATTACAATTCAGAAGAGTGGAGGTGGTTCATAGATGCCACCAAACCCAGTTTAAAAGGTGTTTTATTACACAATACTAACATCTATCTATCCATTCCAGTAGCACATTCTGTGACTATGAGAGAGATATATGAAAACCTTACATTTTTGCTGGAAAGTGTGCAGTACAAGCTGTGTGCGGAGGTTTCAAGGTGATTGCAATATTGCTTGGCCAACTAGCAGGCTACACCAAATTTCCTTGCTTTTTGTGTAAATGGGACTCCAGAGCAAGGGCTAAATATTAAGCTCATAAGCAGTGGCCAGTGAGAAGAACCTTTACACCTGGCCAAAAACACATTGTTTCACTTCCACTGGTTGATCCCTCGAAAATACTGCTGCCACTGTTACACCTAAAACTAGGCTTAATGAAGCAATTCGTGACAGCATTAAGCAGGGACCGCAAATGCTTTCAGTACCTTTGTGTTAAGTTTTCATTAATCACTTCAGAAAAAAAATCAAAGCTGGCATTTTTATAGGCCCATAAATACGAAAATTAATGGTGGACAACATATTCGAGAAAACCATGAGTGAGTGCAAATTGTGAGCATGGACTGCATTCAGAAATGTGGTACAAAACTTTTTGGGGAACACGGAGGCTACAAATTACACCATTTTAGTCAACGAGATCTTGGAATCCTATAAACTGCTTGGTTGCAACTTGAGCATCAAAATTCACTCATCTAAATAACTTTGCTGACAATCTTGGTGATTTTACGGAAGAACATGGCAAGCACTTTCATCCGGATGTTAAAGTGAGAGAAAAGAGATAATGGGTATAAAGTAGACTGCATATATGATGGCCAACTATTGTTGGATGTTGAAAAAAGACTATATAGATGAACACCAAAGAAAATCCAAAGAGAGGAGAGGTCAAGCAGTAAATATTAGGCCTGTTTGCATTTTCACATGTTACAAACATTGTCATATATGAATGTCATAAAAAATTACGTTTTTTGTAATTTTCACATTTTTGTGATTTGTATTAAAACATACATGATACAGAATTTTGAAGGTCATTTTTGGAATCTGCGGAAAAAATCCATTCCAATACACCTCTTTGTTTCAAAACAACAAAACTTTGCATATCTGTGATTTTTCTTGGAGTGCTGGAGAACTGTCACACAAATCTTTTGAGGAGCTCTGGTCCATTTCTGGAGTGGCTTGGACTCCATGTACCGGTTTTCATCACTATGGACTCATAATGTCTGATAGTGGAGAGCTGGTCATTATATATTATACATTATACATTTTCAGACATTCAACTTGTTCAGAATAAGGGAATGAAAATCCAGAATATGTTATGAGTAGCAGGGAGCTAATACCGGTAACTATAACTAGTGTGCAGTCACATGCATGGATTCAAAGATACATGCATAGTTACTAGAAATGAGCGAGTACCAAAATGCTTGGGTGCTCATTACTCGAGTCGAACTTTTCGTAATGCTCGAGAGCTCGTTTCGAGTAACGAACCCCATTAAAGTCAATGGGAGACTCGAGCATTTTTCAAGCTGACCAATGCTCCATATAGGGGAGGTTGTGTGAAACACCTGAAAACATCAGAAAGTCATGGAAACACCACAGAAACGGATAGGGAAAGGTAGGGTAAACATGCATGGGTGCATCTGAGATTCCCAGATCCCATTATTAAGCCAAATTGGGGGCAAGAGCCTGGTGGTCACCCCCCTAACAATTTATTTGGGACAGACCATAAGCAGCAAGACACATGCGCTGGAACATCTTAGCTAAGCACCGCACTAGGTGCAACCAAGGACAATCACTGCCTTCGGGTGACATCACTGCTCCTTCTCCTGGGTTACATGCTGGCATTGCCGTCCAACCCCCCTCACGAGCCTACATCCACAGCGCACACAACATTTTCCCTGCGCAGCTTTCAGCTGCCCTCATACCACACGCTGGCTTGATAGCCACACCACCCTCATGTCTATTTATAAGTGTATATTGGACCAGTGACACACACTGCAGAGGGTTGGCAGGGCCTGGCAGTGACTTTCTCTGAAAGTGTGGGCGATAGCCCACAATGTTGATGAGAATTGATGATAAATTGACGTACGATCATAATTCCAATCCCGTGCCACCTCCGTCACAAAATTGTCAAGAGCCGCAAACGTGGGCATAAAGGGGACCCAGATGCCAGTACTTCTACACATCTGCTGGTGACATGCTCACACTTCTTAATTGAGAGGTGGAGGTGTTGGAAGAGGAGGAGGGGGGGATTGGAGGAGGTGGCATAGTACGACGCAGAAACCATCACCGAGGTAGGACCCGCTATCCTTGGTGTGGGTAGCATGTGAGCGGTCCCAGGCTCTGACTCAGTCTCAGCCTCCACCAAGTTAACCCAATGTGCCGTCAGGGAGATGTAGTGTCCCTGCCTGCCAGCACTTGTCCACGTGTCCGTTGTTAAGTGGACCTTCCCAGTAACCGCATTGGTGAGGGCACGGTTTAGGTTGTGGGAGACGTGCTTGTGTAGGGCTGGGACGGCGCAACCGGAAATATAGTGGCGACTGGGGATCGAATTCTGAGGGACCGCTACCCCCATCATGTTTTTGAAAGCCTCCGTTTCGACTAGCCTGTATGGCAGCATCTCCAGGCTGAGTAATTTGGCAATGTGCACACTTAAAGATTGTGCATGCGAGTGGGTGGCAGTGTATTTCCGCTTTTGCTCCAATGCTTGTGTTAGTGACAGCTGAATGCTGCGCTGAGAGACATTGCTGGAGGCAGTGGAGGACCGTGGAGGTGGGGGTGTGGGTGCAGGCTGGGAGGAGCTCGTGCCTGCATCCTGGGGGGGGGGGGATTGAATCCATGTGGCAGGTTGTGGCACAGGGGAAGAGGCAGTTGTGCGACCCAGAGGCGGTGAATGGCCTTTGTTCCACATCGTAGGGTGCTTGGCCATCATATGCCTGCACATGCTGGTGGTGGTGAGGCTGGTAGTGGTGGCTCCCTGGCTGATCTTGGTGTGACACAGGTTGCACAGCACTGTTCGTCAGTCGTCCGCGCTCTCACATTAAAATATCCACACCTTTGAACACCTAGCCCTCTGCACAGAGGCTTGCCGCGAGGGGGTGCTGTGGGAAACAGTTGGGGGATTATTTGCTCTGGCCCTGCCTCTCCCCATTGCCACCCCACTGCCTCTTCCAGCCTGTCCTGCTGCTGCACTTGCCTCCCCCTCTGAAGCCCTGTCTTCAGTAGGCTTAGCAAGCCAGGTGCGTTCAGTCACCTCATCGTCCAGCAGCTCTTCCTCTAAATCCTCTGTGCGCTCCTTGCTCGGATTTCTTGCCCTTACAATGACCTCACTGAGAGCAACTGTGTCTCATTATCCTCATCCACAAAAAGCTCTTGAGACAGTTGCCGGAAGTCCCCAGCCTCATCACCCGGACTCAGGGAAATTTCTAAATGTTGGTCATCGGTCACGACAAACTCCTCAGGTGGGTGAGGAACCATTTTTTCCCACTCAGGGCAGGGACCCGAGAACAATTCCTGGGAGTCTGCCTGCTCATAATCTGTCATTTTCATGGAGTGACGAGGCTGGGAGGAAGGAGGAGCAGCCAGAGGATTCAGAGATCCAGTCCCTAGCCTGATAGTAGTGGACTGCGTGGAAGACTAGGGGTTCGATACATTGCTGGACGCATTATCCGCGATCCACGACAGAACCTGCTCGCACTGCTGTGCTTGTAATAAAGGTCTACCACGCGGACCCGCAAATTGTGATATGAAGTTGGGGAGTGGAGAGATGCGGCAGCTTTGATTCACCCTGCCCAGGACCTCGGCCTCTGCCCATAGCCTCACTTGGACGCCCGCGTCCACGTCCTCGACCCTTGCCCCTACTCTTCATCATGTCAGATAAACGATAGAGCAGAGCCCAAATAAATTAACCCACTTTATAGCGCTGAGAACTGGGGCTAATTCACCTCACACAGAGACTTGTAGATACCAGAAGCTCTATGCTGTGACAGAAAAAATTAAACCACTGTCTTGTCCTGATACCTATGGGCAATTTATCACTCACAGAGACTTGTAGATAAGAGAGGCTGTATGGAGTGGCAGGAAAAAGTAACCCAGTGGATAGTGCTGATAACTGCGGCTACTTCACCGCACACAGTAAATGCTAGATGTGAGATGCTGTGCACAGGGCAGAGAAAATTAACAGACTGTTTGGGGTGGAGAATTTAGCCTAGTTCACCACACACAGTGATTGGAGGATGTGAAATGCTCTGCAGTGCCCCAGGAAAAATTAACGGACTGTTTAGGATGGAGAATTTAGCCTAGTTCACTACACACAGTGATTGGTTGATGTGAGATGCTCTGCACTGGCCCAGCCAACAATTAAACAACTGTTTAGCGATGAAAACTATGGCTAATTCCCCACACACAGAAAATGGTAGATGTGAGATGCTCTACACAGGCCTAGATGCTTGAAAAAAAAATTGGTGCACTACTGCTCCCAGCTAGCCAAAAACGTAATGCACACAATGAGGAGTAGCCCTAAGAAGGACTCTTGGGTTCTTTAAGACAGGATCCTCCCTACACTAAAACCTTTCCTATCTCAGCAGCAGCTCTTTCCCTAACCTCTGCCAGCATGCATCTGAGGCTAACCTCGGGCGGCACTAGTTTAAGTACTCGGCGGTCACCTGATCCCGCCAGCCACTCACTTCTGTAGATGTGCACAGGGCTGGCACGTCACAGCAGGAAGTGGTAATGCCTTCCTTGCATGTTTATTGGCTAAAATGGTGCTAAACATGCAGGGAGGGGAAATGAAATTGACTCGAGTACCGTGTGGTGCTCGACTCGCGTACCGAGCATCACGAGTAGCCTAATACTCGAACGAGCTTCAAGCTTGGAGGAGTGTGCTCGCCCATCTCTAATAGTTACCTATTGCTAACATAAATAAAGCAGTTACCGATTGTAGCAGACAGTGCTCATTTAATGAAAGCCATAAGTTCTCACAATAACCAGTGGGATCTCACATTTTGGCCACATAAGATGCCATGGGTGGCTTGCGCGTTGGTGCTGTTGCATGCTAGGATCACACAATAAATCTTTAATGGCACTTATTTACAAAAGTATTTATTTTGGTGGGATCTAATGGATTAGCAAATAAAAGGTATATTGTAGTTCTGGTGATAGATTCTATTTAAACATATATAGTGATACACTGACCAGTTACAACATTAAAATTGTCTGCTTACTATGGTTTGTGTTTCTTTATTGACGCTAAAGTAGTTCTGGCCCATTGGGGGCATGGATGTCACAAGACCTTTAAAGGTTTCTAGCATTAACTTATTCAGCAATTTGTGCTATGACAGCTCTTTTGTAGACCAGATTTATTCACAGAAACGGGAAAGTCTATAGTATCACTAGTTATGCCCTTCACAGATATAGACTAAAATAATAATTCTTTATTAAGATCCTTTAAAAACATATACGGGCTAATTTATACACACAAAACATAAAGACAAAAGGATACTGCAATATCCTTTCCATACAACAAGTCTCTAATTTTTAATCACGAGACTACTAGGCGTCCAGACAGTAGAATATAGCTGGATAGCCGTGTGATGATTGTAAATAGTGCATACAGTCACCAATAGATCAGTTGGTATACTCAAATTGACTAGTATATAAAGGGACTCTTCATGAATTGAAGAAAAGTTGAGTCCCAATGTTATTAAGGGTATATAGTCATGTCATTAATTTCCCAAGACTATAATTCCAAAAGTCAGAGATACAGATGGGCTCATAGGCTCAGGCTCAACGCGTTTCCCCACTAATGAGTGGTTCATCAGGAGCAAAGAGTATGCAAAACTGACTATTTGTGTTAGTGTATACAGTCTTGTATAGACTGCGTGATAGAAAAAGACCACTTGATGATGGTAAAAGAATTTTTATCGACTACTGGAGGTTAGTAGATATATCACATAGGGCGTGATATATTCACTATTATGCGCTGAATTTGCTTTTATTTAAGACATAACGTAGGGATAGAAAATGAATTTGTCTATTAATCAGACCAACTTGATTGTTCTAGGAGCGGCTCACCATCAGAGCCACAGGCCCTGCACCTTTCTTTATCATCTTTTCTTCTATTATTTGATCTATCTTTATCGACTCTGCTATTTGATTCAGTAGACAGGCGTCAGAACTATTAGTGCGCTCTCTCTAGATAGGAGCACTGTTAGCATTCCAGTGATCGAATCAGTCAGAGGACTAATGATCAGACTATTGGTTTAGACTAGTCCTCATTTTCATTATTGCTGGCTGTGCATATGATCCAAATATTCCCCTACGGGATTATTGAGTGCTATGCATTTTTAACAGGCAGCTGATCCCTGGAAGAGTCGTTTAACCCCTTCCCGCTCCAGGACGTACCGTTACGTCCCGGGAGCCTGGTACTTCCCGCAAAAGGACGTACCGGTACGTCCTGGAGATAGCACGGGATCACATAAGATCCCGCGCTATCCCGCAGCGGGAGCCGGCTGTCAGTCACAGCCGGCGTCCCGCTCCAACAGCGGGGGGACATCGGAGATGCGCCCGCCGCTGTTAACCCCTTCCCTGCCGCGATCTAAGTAGATCGCGGCAGGGAAAGAGTTCACAGAGGGATCGCGATCCCTGTGTGTCTCCGGCCGGAACTCGCGATGTTATCGCGAGAGCCCGGCCTGTCACCATGGCAACAGATCGCTGTACAAGCGATAAGGCATGGCAGAGCAGTAGCTCTGCCATGCCTTATGACAGCGATCATAGGCACAGTCTTGTAAGTCCCTCAGAGGGACTCAAATAGTATAAAAAAAGAAAAGAAAAGTGTAAAAAAAAGAAAAATGTAAAAAAAACCCTTTTTTATGCTTTTTCTAATATTAGCATAAAAAAAGGGAAAAAAAACTAAAACCCCACATATTGGATATTGACGCGTCCGTAACGACGTGTACAAAAAGCTGAACATGCTTTTTATTTTGTACGACAAAAAGCGTAAAAAAAAACGCTAAAAAACAGAGGCAAAATGCTAATTTTTAGCATTTTGCCTCACAAAAAATGCAATAAAAGTGATCAAAAAAGCCGTACATTTCCCAAAATGGTACCAATTAAAACTACAGCTCGTCTTGCAAAAAATAAGCCCTTAAAGAGCTCCGTACATAGAAAAATAAAAAAGTTACATGACTTTGAATGCAGCTATAGAGAAAAAAAAAAGATTTCCAAAAAAAAGGGGGTTTTATTGCAAAAAAGTGTAAAAACCTAAAAAAAATATAACAATTTTGGTATCGTTGTTACCATACCGACCCGCAGAAAAAATTTAGTGTGTCATTTATGCTGCATGATTAACGCTGTAAAAAAAAATAAAAAATCTATGGCAGAATTGATGCGTTTTCTCTCCCTGTTATCATTAAAAAAAAAATTTTTACGATATTGTCTATATACCCAAAAGTGGCACCAATAAAAACTACAGATCGCCACGCAAAAAACAAGCCCTTATACGGCCGCGTCCACGGAAAAATAAAAAAGTTATGGCTTTTGAAAAATGGAGATGGAAAAATACCAAAAAATCGCTTGGTCGAATCGCGGCATAAACTAATCTACCACCCGCTGGCCAAGAGGAGGCTCCGACAATCTATGGAGCTGTGCTCCCCCTGCGACATCTGATCTTGTTCCCGCCGGCAGCCCGAAGCCCAACGTGCCACATACTCACCTGGGGTGACGCTTTCTGCTGGGCCGGGTCTTCGGGTGTCGGCTCCATCTCTCCGGCTCTCCTGTGGTGGAGACATCGAGGCACAGCGGGTGGAGCATTCCGGGAGACAGACGCTCAACTCCTGCATCCATAAAGAGTCTGCGGCCATCTCGCTCTCTTAAGGCGACAATCCATAAAGCCTGTCACGTTACACAAAGCTGCCCCTAGGCAGCGCAAGTGAAGGAGGATGGGAGACCTGCAATCAACTCCCAGTATATCCCCTCGGGAGCTCAGTAGTGGGAATTTGTGTGGGACCCCCACTCCTGGCTCTACTGCGGCAGGGACCAGAATTGAAGCCCATCTGAGAGCCGAAGACGTCCCTTTTGAGACATCCACAGCATAATTGGCCCCATCGGAGCATATCTGCATACATTTTAGTGAACCATAGCACCACCTGGTGGCCAAATTCTAAAACTACAGTCACCCCATCCGTAGAGTACATTAAGTCTGCAACTAAACTAAAGGGGAGGAGAAAAGAAGAGAGAGACAAGAGAGAGGAAGAGGACAAGACACAATAAAATAAAAGAGGGGAGAGGAGAAGAGGAAAAAAGGGGAAAAGAGGAAAGTAAAGGATGAAAAGAGAGAGAAAGGAGAGAGGGGAAAAGAGAGGAAAGAAAGGGAAAGAGAAAGATTCAACTCCACTTCGCCAGACAGAGAAAACTTTGGACTAATAAAGCAATTCCCCAAACTGAAGAAGACAGTCACAGTTTGTTGCAAGGGGAAAGAGAGAAAGAAAAAAAAAAACATACAAACAAAGACCGCTCAGTTGAGTTATTGGCTTTCTCCATAAAACAATCGCTAGATAAGATTCCACCGATGTGAACAAAAATTCTCTCCCTCCCACCATAGTGACATTAGAAAGCAGATACAATTAGAAAGTATATCGAATGCGCCAGTTCGGACGCAAGTAAAAATCCTAAAACACCTAACAGATCAATTGAGAGCGAAAAAATTATTAAAAGACTCTTGCCTGATTGCACAAAACAAAAACTATCATAGAAGAGAATAAAACTACACCCATGTCAGTCCTACCCTCAGATTTGGATAGTGACTCGGAGGAAGAGGCGTATGCACGAGATAATTCTGATTTGAGAAACTATATTAAAGCACTACCCACCAAAGAGTGCATAAGAGATCTTTTTAAGGAATTTACTCAATCAAAGAATAAATCTCAGAGTTGAGAAAACATGTCAAACAAATCTACTCAAGAGTACAGACTCTAGAGGACACTTATACTCAAGTGGTGCACCACTCCGAGAGGGTGACAGAGATCCTCGTTGACAAACAAAAAGAATCGTACTTCCAGAAATTACAAATTGATGACCTCGAAAATCGCTCAAGTAGAAACAACATACGAATCAGGGGAATCACTGAATCTGTTTCAGATAAAGAAATACCATCAGTATTATCAGCTATCTTCACAGAGCTCTCGAATAAACCCAAGGACTTCGACCTAGGCATGGAGAGGGCACACCATGTCTTCAGGCCAAGATCAATTAATGCAGATAAACCAAGGGACATACTCTGTTGCCTGCAAAGCTTCAAAATTAAGGAAGAGATCTTATACAAAGCTAGACTAGCCAAAAAAATAGAATATGCTGACAAAGAGCTTATGATATTCCATGACCTATCCAGATTGACTCTTGATCTCAGGAGACAGCTTCAACCTCTCACCAAAGCTTTAAGAGACAAAGCTATAGCCTATAAATGGTTGTTCTCTTTTGGCCTGGCGATATCTGGTGCTAACAGAACATGGACCATCAGAACACCTGAGGATCTTCCCCATGTCCTGTCCAAGCTGGATCTGAGCCACATCCAGATACCGGATTGGACTACCGCTGAAGTTCTCCTGAATCTGCCCACTCTCCCATCCTGTGAGAACTGGTCATCAGTGACACCACGCAAAGCCAAGAAATCTCGCACCCAAGAGATGAGCTTAGCCAAATCTCCTGGAAGAGGACTTCCTAACAACAACACCTGAGCTCCACTCTAGTTGCATGACTAGATGGCGTTTTGTGACATCTCATCTCCCTTATGCCCTCACTGTTTGTCTCCTCTTTTTGGCTTGATTTTATCTGCTTCTGCTTTCCTTTAACCTTTCTATTTACAGAATTTACAGACTACGTTGGGAGTCGCGAACCCCCTGTGCTTCTTCACGTCCCTGCAACTCCTTTAATTCCTGCTCGATAATCTGGCTCCGGATAGGGCTCTGCTTCCAAATCCGGTCCAGCAGCAAAAGGTTATAATGTGTTCTGTTGTTACTGGTCTGACAAAGACCAGCTGTTATAACTATGTTTTCCTTGTTTATTTTTGTGTTTTGAATCTATTTGACAGCTCTGCGAATACTATTTGCTCGAGGAAATATCCCCATTATCTCACCCATGGCTGAGGTGTACCTAGCCTCTTTTAATGTAAAAGGGATTAACATTCCACAAAAAAGGTCCCAAATACTTCATTATCTAGAGAAACAGGGTGTGGATATTATCTTCCTTCAAGAAACCCATTTTAAGAAAAACTACACCCCTCTACCCAAAAGCAAATCTTTCACTAAATGGTTCAACGCCACCACACCTTTAAAAAGACATAGAGGGGTAGCTATTGTCCTGTATAAGAGAGTTGCTTTCCAAACATTAAATGTCCTAGCTGATCCAGAGGGTAGATTTATCTTTGTCAAGGGCTCAATCCGGGACAGGGTATTTACCTTAGCTAATCTCTATGCTCCTAACTCCCACCAAGACGCCTTTTTCAATATAGTCACCAAACATTTGCAAGAATTCTCAGAGGGAGATCTGATTATGGGCGGGGATTTCAATGTGCCTCTCAGTCCTACTTTGGACACATCTAATGGCACCTCAGCGGTCCCACTCTCTAAGATTAAAAAAATTAAAAATCTGCTAGCTGATCTCTATCCAGACTTAAAGGATTTTTCTTTTTACTCCACGGTACATAAGAAATATTCGAGAATAGATTACTTCTTTGTTAAACATTCCCTACTAGACTCAATCACCAAAACTTTCTATGACCCTATCCTGTACTCTGATCATGCCCCAATCTTCATGAAGATGATCATATCCCCCAAAAGAAGATCCGGGTCCAATTGGCTACTGAATGACAACCTATTAAAGAGTATAGAGGACATTGAACATATACAAAAAGGCCGGGAGCCTTGCAACCCCACAACCCTTTGGGAGGCTCATAAGGCAGTGATAAGAGGCCTTTTTATCGAATAAGGCGCAAGAAAAAAGAAGGAAAAAGAGAGAGAAAGATCGCTTCTCTCATTGAACAGATAAAAAATGTAGAAACCTGCAATAAGAAAAATGTTCTACTTAAATATGAAAAATAATTATTCAGCCTGCGTACCAAGTTAAAATAGCTCTTAAATCAAAAATCCGAAAAATATCTTTTTTTCGCAAGATACAAGCATTATGCATTCTCAGATAAATGTGGGAAAAAGCTTGCAGCCCTAATTAAAACAATACGCAAAGGCATTTATCCCTAAAATAATAGACAAAAACGACATGATACATCACAAAACATCAGGAATCTCAAATATTTTTCACGCGTATTACTCTGATTTATACAACATTCAAAATTCCATAGAGTCTTTATCAATTAAACAGCAAAAAATATGCGACTTCTTAGACAAGGTCAAGGTCCCTAATTTGTCTAAAAACCAAACACAACCCCTCCTTGAACCGATCTCCCCTCGGGAAGTAGAGGAATGCATTCAGTCAGCCGCGAATGTAGTAGTTACAGACCCATATCACTAATTAACAATGATATCAAATTTTACTCAAAAATTTTGGCTAACAGAATAAAAAGGATTTTGCCCGAATTGATTAATCCTGAGCAAGTGGGCTTTGTGCCGAATAGAGAGGCAAAAGATAACACCTTAAAAGTACTTAACATAATACTCTTAGCTCATCATAACAAATCTCCACTAGCCCTTCTCACAACAGATGCCGAAAAGGCTTTCAATAGAGTCGACTGGTTATTTCTGAGAATGTCCCTCTCAAAATTTGGCTTCCCAGAAACATTCATTGACAAAATCATGGCCTTATACTCTCTCCCTTCGGTTTGAATTAAAATTAATTCTGATCTTTCCCCTACAGTCCGAATTGGTAATGGAACCAGACAGGGCTGTCCACTATCCCCTCTATTATTCATTTTAACGATGTAAATCTTCCTGGAAAAAATTAGACAAAACAATAAAATTATGGGAATGAAATGCGGCTCCAGGGAACACAAGTCGGCTTCATATGCAGACGACATGCTGTTCTTCCTTACTCATCCGAAAACTGCAATCCCGCATATTCTGCAGGAGTTCAAAAATTTTGGCCAGTTTTCTAACTTCAAACTAAATCCTTCAAAGTCAGAATTACTAAATATAAACATCAAACATGATTCCTGGGCAGAAATATCCAAAATCTCGCCATTTAAAAACTCAAGCAAACAAATCACATACCTAGGGGCAAAAACATCCCGGAACACTGAGGACTTGTACAATTTAAATTTTGTGCCACTACTTGAGAGGCTGGAGAAGGATCATATCTCCTGGAGCTCTCTGCCGATCTCCTGGTTTGGTAGAAAGAACCTAATCAAAATGATATACCTGCCAAAAATACTATATGTACTCCAAACGCTTCCAATAGAAATCCCACAGATATTCTTTACCAAACTTAAAAACCTTATCGCAAAGTTCATTTGGCAAGGAAAGGGACATAGGGTTAATCACGCATCCCTTGTCAAAACAAAATAATGTGGCGGAATAGGGCTGCCGGACTTTGAACTATACTGGACGGCTTCACATCTGAACCGCATGGTAGTCCTGACCCGCCAAACAAGTCCTAAACTTTGGGCGAATTTAGAACTTTTCTCATTAAACAAAGATCAGAATCTATTAGTCTGGTCTGCCCTATATAATAAAATTAAATTAAAGGAGATCCAAAACCCTCTCACCCAATTAACCATAAGGTTATGTCATAAGGCAAACAAAAAACATAACCTAGTGCCCAAGATTAGCAGCTACACTCCAGTTTTTGTACTAAACCCCAACAAATTTAGAGAACTCAAACAGAAAATTATGAGAGACACCCATTTGAAGACACTGCAGTGTGGGACCTCCTTAAAGACAAATCTGTGCCACAGGATTTACAGTTTCTAAACCACCTAGGGGACACCCTACTTAATAGCGAAGACTTGGGCGTCATTAGAGATTCAGCCGTGCTCAATTCCCCAGATATTATAGGCACAGACCAAAACTTATTATTCTACAAACTATTTTGGAGCCCCCAACCCGTCAAGAGTACCCTCTCTAAAATCTATAAGGCACTGACACAAAATGACCAACATCCCTCTTTCATCCCCCATTGGGAATCTGAATTAAATACCACCCTTACCACAGATGAAATAAGGGATATTATATCTAGGTCTCATTCGTCCTCCTCCTCCACCAGGTTCCAAGAACTAAACTATAAAATTGTCTCCAGATGGTATAAGACCCCAGTCCTACTTAACAAAATAGACCCAAGTTACTCCTCACAATGTTGGAGATGCTCAGTCGGTATCGGATCGTACCTCCACATCTGGTTTACGTGCCCGCTCTTACAACCTTTCTGGGTAGAGGTTCAGAAGTTTTTGGGCCTAATCCTCAAATCCAATATCACCCTCACGCCGGAGATAGTTCTGTTAAACTTGAATGTCCCAGGCCTTCAAACCGAGCACAAATCTGCCTTCTCGTTTCTCATAAACGCGGCTAAGATACTAATTCCCAGATACTGGAGAGACAATACAGTCCCCTCCATCTCGGAATGGTATAAGGAAGTGAAGATTATCTGCTCCTTTGAGAGAGTCAGAGCTAGACGGATGGGAGACTTAGAGAAGTTTGCAGATATTTGGAGCGCCTGGCTCTCCTTCACATGTTGAGACTGGGACCCACTCCTACATTTTGGTGTTTTCCCCTAACCACCGAGCCTTCCCTGGTTTTCTTATCGGATGCCTCTATACTAGGGACCTATCCCTCATGGGTTTATTTTCTTTTTTCCTGCTGCTGTTTTCCATCACATGTCTAACAGAGCTGTCAATATTCTTTATTTTGTAATTATCCACTGATTACACCCATTTTTGATTGTAACCCTTCCCCCCTTTTTTTAATCAAAAAATAAAGAATATATGCAAAAAAAAGACATATCCCCATCTATATAAGGTCGCACAGCTCATAATGCATATCAGAGCAAAAACCAAGCCATTAGGGGGAACGGACTGCCTGTAGAGCTCAGAGACAGGATTGTGTGGAGGCAAAGACCTGGAAAAGACTACCAAAACATTTCTGCTGCATTGAAAGTTTCCAAGAGCACATTGGCCCTATGATTCTTAAATGACCCCGAATCTAAACTCTACCTGGACTAGGCCTTCTTTGGTCACTAGTTGTGACCGATGGTGTGCCCTACCTCTTTCTGCTATCAGGCATGGCCATCATTGTGTCGCCCATTTTAGGAGATGTGGTGTCTGTCACAGCTGTCAGTTTCCTGGTCCCCCTAGGGTGCATGCATGTCCCTGGTTTGCTTCTTAATGGGCAAGCATGTGTAACAAAGATTTCAATCGCTAACTAATCCTAACAGGTCCTGGGCTAGTCTCAAGGTGCAAGTGTGTTTCTGTTTGATCTCTTGGTATTTGATCCATTCCTGAACCACCTAGCTTTCCTGACATCTCCAATCCTGATTTTGGCTTGTTATTTAGAGATGAGCGAACGTACTCGTCCGAGCTTGATACTCGTTCGAGTATTAGCGTGTTCGAGATGCTCGTTACTCGAGACGAGTATCACGTGATGTTCGAGTTACTTTCACTTTCATCTCTGAGACGTTAGCGCGCTTTTCTGGCCAATAGAAAGACAGGGAAGGCATTACGACTTCCCCCTGCGACGTTCAAGCCCTATACCACCCCCCTGCAGTGAGTGGCTGGCGAGATCAAGTGTCACCCGAGTATATAAATCGGCCCCTCCCGCGGCTCGCCACAGATGCATTCTGACATAGTTCAGGGAAAGTGCTGCTGGTGCGGAAGCTGCTATAGGGAGAGTGTTAGGAGTTATTTTAGGCTTCAAGAACCCCAACGGTCCTTCTTAGGGCCACATCTAACCGTGTGCAGTAGTGTGGAGGCTGCTTTTTGCAGTGTTGCACTTTTTTTTTTTTTTTGTATATCGGCCGTGCAGAGCATTGCGTCCTGCGGTAATTTTACATTGTCCAGGGCCAGTAGTGGTGAGGCAGGGACAGAAGACATATTTAGTGTATATAGGCAGCGGGCCTTTCCAAAAACATTTGGGAAAAAAAATCTATTTGGGCTGCCTGTGACCGTCCTCAGTGTACTGGGTCTCTGCTGGGGGTAGTTGTCCTCCTAATTCATACCCAGCCAGCTACGTGTTACAGCAGGCTTGCGCAAAATTCTTTCCTGCCTCTGTGTTGCCTCTTACATCACCGCTGTATTCCTGTCCACAAGTGTACTGGGTCTCTGCTGGGGGTAGTTGTCCTAATTCATACGCAGCCAGCTAAGTGTTACAGCTGGCTTGCGCAAAATTCTTTCCTGCCTCTGTGTTGCCTCTTGCATCACCGCTGTATTCCTGTCCACAAGTGTACTGGGTCTCTGCTGGGGGTAGTTGTCCTAATTCATACGCAGCCAGCTAAGTGTTACAGCAGGCTTGCGCAAAATTCTTTCCTGCCTCTGTGTTGCCTCTTACATCACCGCTGTATTTCTGTCCACAAGTGTACTGGGTCTCTGCTGGAGGTAGTTGTCCTAATTCATACGCAGCCAGCTAAGTGTTACAGCAGGCTTGCGCGAAATTCTTTCCTGTCTCTGCTGTGCGTTCCGTAAGTGAAGTCAGCCTCCAACCACAGGCCAATAAGCGGCATATTTAATTACAGCGTTCTGTTTCTGCACTACTGGTAATACAGCATGCTGAGGGGTAGGGGTAGGCCTAGAGGACATGGACGCGGGCGAGGACGTGGAGGCCCAAGTCAGGGTGTGGGCACAGGCCGAGCCAGTGCGGTGGCCAGGGGTAGAGGCAGGGCCAGACCGAATAATCCACCAACTGTTTCCCAAAGCGCCCCCTCGCGCCATGCCACCCTGCAGAGGCCAAGGTGCTCTACGGTGTGGCAGTTTTTCACAGAGACGCCTGACCGACGAACAGTGGTGTGCAATCTTTGTCGCGCCAAGATCAGCTGGGGAGCCACCACCACCAGCATGCGCAGGCATATGATGGCCAAGCACCCCACAAGGTGGGACGAAGGCCGTTAACCGCCTCCGGCTTGCACCACTGCCTCTCCCCCTGTGCCCCAACCTGCCACTGAGATCCAACCCCCCTCTGAGGACACAGGCACGAGTGCCTACCGGCCTGCACCCACACCCTCACCTCCGCTGTCCTCGGCCCCATCCAGCAATGTCTCTCAGCGCAGCGTCCAGACGTCGCTAGCGCAACTGTTTGAGCGCAAGCGCAAGTACGCCGCCGAGCACCCGCACGCTCAAGCGTTAAACGTGCACATAGCCAAATTGATCAGCCTGGAGATGCTGCCGTATAGGCTTGTGGAAACGGAGGCTTTCAAAAGCATGATGGCGGCGGTGGCCCCACGCTACTCGGTTCCCAGTCGCCACTACTTTTCCCGATGTGCCGTCCCAGCCCTGCACGACCACGTCTCCCGCAACATTGTACGCGCCCTCACCAACGCGGTTACTGCCAAGGTCCACTTAACAACGGACACGTGGACAAGCACAGGCGGGCAGGGCCACTATATCTCCCTGACGGCACATTGGGTGAATTTAGTGGAGGCTGGGACAGAGTCAGAGCCTGGGACCGTTCACGTCCTACCCACCCCCAGAATTGCGGGCCCCAGCTCGGTGCTGGTATCTGCGGCGGTGTATGCTTCCTCCACTAAACCACCCTCCTCCTCCAACGCAACCTCTGTCTCGCAATCAAGATGTGTCAGCAGCAGCACGTCGCCAGTAGTCGGTGTCGCGCGGCGTGGCAGCACAGCGGTGGGCAAGCGTCAGCAGGCCGTGCTGAAACTACTCAGCTTAGGAGAGAAGAGGTGCACGGCCCGCAAACTGCTGCAGGGTCTAACAGAGCAGACCGACCGCTGGCTTTCGCCGCTGAGCCTCCAACCGGGCATGGTCGTGTGTGACAATGGCCGTAACCTGGTGGCGGCTCTGCAGCTCAGCAGCCTCACGCACGTGCCATGCCTGGCCCATGTCTTTAATTTGGTGGTTCGGTGCTTTCTGAAAAGCTACCCACACTTGTCATACCTGCTCGGAAAGGTGCGCCGGGTCAGCGCACATTTCCGCAAGTCCAAGACGGGCGCTGCCACCCTGCGGAACCTGCAACATCAGTTTAATCTGCCAGGCACCGACTGCTGTGCGACGTGCCCACACGGTGGAACTCTACACTCCACATGTTGGCCAGACTCTATGAGCAGCGTAGAGCTATAGTGGAATACCAACTCCAACATGGGCGGCGTAGTGGGAGTCAGCCTCCTCAATTCTTTACAGGAGAGTGGGCCTGGTTGGCAGCCATCTGCCAGGTCCTTGGAAACTTTGAGGAGTCTACCCAGATGGTGAGCGGGGATGCTGCAATCATTAGCGTCACCATTCCTCTGCTATGCCTCTTGAGAAGTTCCCTGCAAAGCATAAAAGCAGCCGCTTTGCGCTTGGAAACGGAGGCGGGGGAAGACAGTATGTCGTTGGATAGTCAGAGCACCCTCATGTCTATATCTCAGCTCGTTGAGGAGGAGGGGGAGGAGCATGAGGAGGAGGGGGAAGAGACAGCTTGGCCCACTGCTGAGGGTACCCATGCTGCTTGCTTGTCATCCTTTCAGCGTGTATGGCCGGAGGAGGAGGAGGAGGATCCTGAAAGTGATCTTCCTAGTGAGGACAGCCATGTGTTGCGTACAGGTACCCTGGCACACATGGCTGACTTCATGTTAGGATGCCTTTCTCGAGACCCTCGCGTTACACGCATTCTGGCCACTACGGATTACTGGGTGTACACACTGCTCGACCCACGGTATAAGGAGAACCTTTCCACTCTCATACCCAAAGAGGAAAGGGTTTCGAGAGTGATGCTATACCATAGGACCCTGGCGGACAAACTGATGGTAACATTCCCATCCGACAGCGCTAGTGGCAGAAGGTGCAGTTCCGAGGGCCAGGTAGCAGGGGAGGCGCAGAGATCAGGCAGCATGTACAGCGCAGGCAGGGGAACATTCTCCAAGGCCTTTGCCAGCTTTATGGCTCCCCAGCAAGACTGTGTCACCGCTCCCCAGTCAAGGCTGAGTTGGCGGGAGCACTGTAAAAGGATGGTGAGGGAGTACGTAGCCGATCGCACGACCGTCCTCGGTGACGCCTCTGCCCCCTACAACTACTGGGTGTCGAAGCTGGACACGTGGCCTGAACTCGCGCTGTATGCCCTGGAGGTGCTTGCTTGTCCTGCGGCTAGCGTCTTGTCAGAGAGGGTGTTTAGTGCGGCTGGGGGAATCGTCACGGATAAGCGTACCCGCCTGTCAACCGACAGTGCCGACAGGCTTACACTCATCAAGATGAACAAAGCCTGGATTTCCCCAGACTTCTCTTCTCCACCAGCGGACAGCAGCGATACCTAAGCAATACGTAGGCTGCACCCGCGGATGGAAGCATCGTTCTGTATCCCCATCAAAAACAGGGACCTTTTTGCTTCATCAATCTGTGTATTCTATTCATCCTCCTCCTCCTCCTCACGTAATCACACCGAACGGGCAATTTTTCTAAGGCCCACAAGGCTCAGTCATATAATTTTTGTAAACAATTTTTATACGTTTCAATGCTCATTAAAGCGTTGAAACCTTCACCTGAACCAATTTTTATTTTAACTGGGCTGCCTCCAGGCCTAGTTACCAATTAAGCCACATTAAAGGGGTTGTCCCGCGCCGAAACGTTTTTTTTTTTTTTTTCAATAGCCCCCCCGTTCGGCGCGAGACAAACCCGATGCAGGGGTTAAAAAAAAAAAACAGATAGTGCTTACCTGAATCCCTGCGCTCCGGTGACATCTTACTTACCTTGAGAAGATGGCCGCCAGGATCGTCACCCTCGGTGGACCACAGGTCTTCTGTGCGGTCCATTGCCGATTCCAGCCTCCTGATTGGCTGGAATCGGCACGTGACGGGGCGGAGCTACGAGGTGCCGCTCTCCGGCACGAGCGGCCTCATTCAGAAAAGAAGAAGACCGGACTGCGCAAGCGCGTCTAATCGGGCGATTAGACGCTGAATATTAGACGGCACCATGGAGACGAGGACGCCAGCAACGGAACAGGTAAGTGAATAACTTCTGTATGGCTCATAATTAATGCACAATGTACATTACAAAGTGCATTAATATGGCCATACAGAAGTGTATACCCCCACTTTGTTTCGCGGGACAACCCCTTTAACCAAAGCGATTAATGGATTTCACCTGCCCTCTTGGTTGGGCATGGGCAATTTTTCTGAGGTACATTAGTACTGTTGGTACACCAATTTTTTGGGGCCCTCGCCTACAGTGTAATCCAATTAATTTTTTGCCCACTTGCATTAAAGCTGACGTTACATCAGCTGTGATGGGCAATGCAATGGGATATATTTATGTACTGCCGGTGGCTTCCTGGCACCCACCCATGCTGTGGGTCCACAGGGAGTTGTAACTGCATGTGTCCACTTCTAAAGAACCCCAGTCTGACTGGGGCATGCAGTGTGAGCCGAAGCCCACCTGCATTTATTCGGACGTTACCTCAGCTATGATGGGCACTGCAATGGGATACATTTATGTACAGCCGGTGTGTTCCAGGGAGCCACCCATGCTGTGGGTGCACACAGAATTCCCATTGCGGAGTTGTACCTGCCTGTGACTATTTATAAAAAAATGCGGTCTGACTGGGGCATGCAGACACCTTGACAGAATGAATAGTGTGTGGCACATAGGTTCCCCATTGCTATGCCCACGTGTGCAGCTCCTGATGGCGGTGGCACAGGATTATATTTCTCATTGCTTCTGTACAGCATTGTGGGCTATCGCCCCGCCCCTTTTAAAGAGGGTCGCTGCCTAGCCGTGCCAACCCTCTGCAGTGTGTGCCTGCGGTTCCTTCTCATGGCAGACGCACTTATAAATAGACATGAGGGTGGTGTGGCATGAGTGCAGCTGAAGGCTGCGCAGGGACACTTTGGTGTGCGCTGTGGACACTGGGTCGTGCGGGGGGGTTGGGCAGCATGTAACCCAGGAGAAGTGGCAGCGGAGTGTCATGCAGGCAGTGATTGTGCTTTGTTGGAGGTAGTGTGGTGCTTATCTAAGGTATGCATTGCTAATGAGGGCTTTTCAGAAGTAAAAGTTGTTGGGAGGGGGGGGGGGGGCACTCTTGCCGCTATTGTGGCTTAATAGTGGGACCTGGGAACTTGAGATGGAGCCCAACATGTAGGCCCTCGCCTGCCCTATCCGTTGCTGTGTAGTTCCCATCACTTTCTTGAATTGCCCAGATTTTCACAAATGAAAACCTTAGCGAGCATCGGCGATATACAAAAATGCTCGGGTCGCCCATTGACTTCAATGGCGTTCGTTACTCGAAACGAACCCTCGAGCATCGCGATAATTTCGTCCCGAGTAACGAGCACCCGAGCATTTTGGTGCTCGCTCATCTCTATTGTTATTCCATTACACTTTCCCTTGTCTACTACTGGCCCTGACCTTGACCTGATTTGCATTGTGAAAGTATTGCATCTGCCCGGAGTTCATCTCTGTTTTACTTCTATGCCTTTGTCTACACATTATAGAAAATTGACCAAAGTGCATGATTTGCCTCTTGACTGAAAATATTTCTAGGGTAATAGTCTCAGGGATTCCCCACAGCGAAGTCAAAATTCCAATTGGTGGGGTGTAAAGATGAAAACCAGGGAATCCCAGGTACTACCCTTGCATCTAGCCCCAAGTCAAAAGAGTTCTGAAACACAGTTGACCCACAACGTCTGCCTTGGCAATGACTTCAAGATAATGAACTGAAGCTAACATAAAATTGGCTACATATAATACAGTTGTATGACGACTAAGCTAATGTGAAATTTTCTTCATTGATGTTTTGAGGTCCCTGTACAAATGCAGTATATTCAAACACTTATCTTGTAATTCTTATGTTTGCAATAAAAGGTTAATATAACTGACTGAGAAAGAATCTGGAGAAATAATACGAAGGTTATTTTTATAAATGGCATAAGCTGGATATCGAAAATAGGTCTGACAGCTCTTTTGAGCCTCCTGGGATGATGTGAGGTGACGATGGCAATTAGGCAGTCTCAGTTTTTTTGGCCTTTCACTGCCCTTTAAGTGATAGGGAGACCTAGATGAACAGACCTTTTAGATATTGTCAGTAGTTTTCCTCAATAGTCTCTATATTCATTCAGTGGCTCGTATTTTTGACTACAGTTATGAAGATCTGAGTCTTTTTCCTTCTCTCACTATTTTAGGCAGTGATAATTACCTGCAAATATGTATATCTGGGGACATAAAGTTTCTTCTTGAGGGGCCAGTTGACGTAAGGAAAATAACATATGCAAAGAGTGGGAGTATAGAGAAGTCACTTTCTAATAGGTACTGTATGTGTAGAAATAGTATTTCATATATAATAAATATTATTTTTATTATTATTATAATATGAAAGGGACATTTATTTTAAAATTTCAAGGCCCTGGTCAGATGAGCATGTTTTTTGCGTCGCTCGCATGTGCTGAAAACGAGTATATGGGCAATGTTTCATATGAACATCAGATGAAACATTGCCTGCTCACTGGAGCTGCTGCAATTGGAGAAGCACAGCTGCTCAAGGAGGAAAGAGAAGAAGCCCTGCAGGGTGGAGCTAGAGGGGAGGGTTAGAGGGTGATCTGTCTAGCCCCGCCCCCTCCTCCCACGCTCAGGGAAAGCCCTGTAACCACGCCCCCTCTTTCTCCCTGCAATAGGAAAATCTCTTGCGAAGAGAGGTGGGGGGATTCTCCTACTGCCCCCCGCTACTGGGGAATTGCCCAGCAGAGGGGCAGCAGGAATCCCCTACTGCTTACAGCAGGACATTTAAAAGGTGTTTTTGGTGCAATAAACTTTCCACCATCCATGATGACTTCATTACAATATCTCTAAACCTCATAGCTCTCATAGAGACATGTATTCAACAGTCCAACACCGCCTCCCCTGCTGCCTTATCCTATGTTGGCCTACACTTTGCCCATACTCCCTGACCTGATAAAAGATATGGTGGAGGAGGAGTAGGTGCTCTTTTCTCTCCATGATGACCCTTGCAGGTCACCCCCCCCCCCCGCCCCAGTGCTCTTGCTCAAATTTATCCTCTTTTGAGGTCTTAACCCTCAGACTCTTCCATCCTCTGTCCATGCGAGTGGCAGTTGTCTACCAGCTACTCTCAGCCTTAGGCCGCCTGCAGACGAGCGGGTCGGATCCGGCAGCGAGAAATCTCGCCGCGCGATCCGACCCCAGAGCCTGCAGGGGCGAGCGCGTACTCACCCGCGCCTGGCGGCCCCGGCTCTTTGATGTGCCGGCTGCCGCGCAGCCGGCGCATGCGCAGACCGGAGCCGGCGGCCAGGTGAGTGCGTGCTCCGCACAAAATTAGAACATGCCGCGGTTTGTTTGCCGCGCGAGATTTCGCGCGGCCAAACCGCGGCCGTCTGCATAGGAGTGCGTATTGTAATGCACTCCTATGCAGACTTTCAGCGGCGGAAATCCCGCGGGAAATCCCGCGGCGGGATTTCCGCTCGTCTGCAGGCGGCCTTAGGGTGCCTGCACACGAGCAGAATTTCAAGCGCGTGATTTTAGGCACATAATCCGCCCCAGACCGCAGCCAGTATACTCCTATGAGGATCTGCAGTTGTCCCCAGACGGACGGATGTGTATCGCGTTTTTTCACGCGAGTGAAAAAATCTGCGACCTGTTCTAATTTTGGTCGGATCATGCGCGTGAAGCCTCCAATACAAGTGAATGGGTGCGTTTTTTCACGCAGTACATCCGGAGTGCAGCTGCGGATGGAGTCACTGGTTGCTATGACTACAGGAAGTAGGCATGGTAGGAGGCGTCCCAACACACAGCACAGAGCTTCACAGGCACATTTCAACTGCAGATCTGTCCTTTCAGTCCCCTCATCTACCAGAGAGCAGCCAGCAGACACCAGCCAGGGTGCACCCAGTACCTCCTTTTTTTCCTGGGGGGCTCTTCCTCCTCCGTTACCGCAGTACGTCCGAAAAAAGTGACATGGATCAACCATGCCCACAAAGACATCTGCTCACCGGGTGAAAGCATGTTGCCAGAATAATTTAACGGTGCTCGCACAAGCAAGAGGGACAAAACGGAGTCTGGGTGTTGGTTTTTAAGCTGTTTTCCAGGGAATGGGCAGTTCTCTAGGGGTTGGGTTTACAATAAGGGTGTCTTCCGGATTTTTCTGCGCGTTTTTTTCCGCAACACATCCGCGTATATCCACGCGTGATTTTTCACGCATCCGCACCTATCCGCAAGCACATTTAGGTACCATACGCGCGTGAAAATCCGCGAGTGGAATCCGGAACGCTCGTGTGCAGGCGGCCTAATTCTTGATCACTTTGCCACCTGGCTCCCCCACTTTTTATCCTGTGAAATTACAACTTTCATCTTTGACAACTTTAACCTCTCCGTTAATGCCCTGATCTCCCTGTCTGCTTCTCAGCTTGTATCACTAAGTTCCCCACTGAGCCTCTCACAGCTTACAGCTTCCCCCATGTAATTGGTTGTTACATATTATTACGCTGAGGTAAGATGAAAGGTGTGCAGTGATTGGTTGTTATATATTATACCGCTTAGGTAACATGAAAGCTGCTATGTGTTTGGTTGTTATATATTATACCGCTGAGGTAACATGAAAGCTGCGCTGTGATTGGTTGTTATATATTATACTGCTAAGGTAACATGAAAGCTGCATTGTGATTGGTTGTTATATATTATACTGCTAAGGTAACATGAAAGCTGCTCTGTGATTACTTGTTATATATTATACCACTGAGGTAATATTAAAGCTGCACTGTGATTGGTTGTTATATATTATACTGCTGATGTAATATTAAAGCTGCACTGTGATTGGTTATTATAAATTATACTGCTGAGGTAGCATGAAAGCTGCACTGTGATTGGTTGTTATATATTATACCGCTGAAGTCAAGTAACCTTGACTTCATAAAATTTTCCATGCAAACAACACATAAACACCTGTATCAAATTAACTCAGGCGAGGCCGGGTATATCAGCTAGTTATTTATATATGTATAAGCAAGGGAACAATTGTAGAAACAATTTAGTCCAAAGTCTATTCCATCTTTCAATGAATTAACATAACTTTGGAGTGGTTATAGATTTGCTTTTCTGATACGTAGCTCCAAATCTCCTCTATATGCATAAATTTAAACCAGGTTCACCCTTTTTTTGTGCATGTCTTTTTTGATATATTGATGTGTTTAAACATGTGCATATGTCCACAAAAAGGCCATCAAAAACTCACACACACATACTTTAATCAGACTTGGTCAATTGCTATGAGCCCCATAAACAAAAGTATTGGTCACAAAGGCAAAGGGGCACTGAGTTGATGGATATAATTTTCATACTACATAAGGTAGACTAGTGGATATGTGCATATAATGAAGAGACAAATCCTTCATGTTATGTGCACACACTCTAGTAGTCCACTCAATGCAGAGAACAGTAGTCTGGTGGGCACACAGTGGGGCAACAGGGGTGAAGTGTAAGTAAAAGAATTATATTCTCCAACTAAGTGCCCCTTCTCCTCCGCCCCCATTACTTTAGTTTTTGGGATGTTGTCCTTGGTAGGATTTGAACCCTGGATAGGACCACAGCACTGAAAGCCAACTGTGCTAACCACTGAGCCACCATACTGCTTTCCTCTGTAAAGTTACACTAAAGGAAACCTGTCATCATTTACGATAAGCACCATAAACTAAGTTACATAAATAACTACTACACTAAGTCATGGTGCTTACAGTTTATGTGATGTTGAGTCCGGTGAGCCTTTTTTCATACTAACACTGCCGGTGCGACTCTTTTCAGAAGGCTGTGCACACTCATTCATCTTTATGGGAATGCACATGCACAGACTTCTAAAGAGTCAAGCTGGCTGTATGTGCACAGACTATGCCAGGGGACACTGCAGGAATGACGGACCAGGTGAGTATGAGAAGAGGCTCTTTGGACTCCACATCACCTAAACTGTAAGCACCATAACTTAGTTTATATTGCTTACAATGGATGACAGTTTCTCTTTAAAGAATTAATCAACATATTTGACCTAAAAATTACTTTTTTTCTGTACCTGTACTCTGATTTGGAAACTGCTTCAGAAAATGTTGGCACTATATATAAATAAGGATTATTAAAATTGACTGATGATAAAATGTGGAGATTCTCTCTAAGTGTCCTTCCATTGTCTCTTGATTCTATTCTCTCTGTTGTCCTAAATGTTAGAAAATGCTGGCAATATACAGTAATTGTTACCATTATTAAGTAACTGACCTGCTGCTAGTGATGAGGACAAAAATGTCCTATTGCTAAACTGCACGATCAACTCTGCAGGGCTTATATTTTCTCTTTTGTATATGATGTCTGTAGTGTTTTTTGTGGTCTTGTTATTAGAATACTTTCCATCTTATTTTTTTTAGATTATCGGGCATATTCTTGCAGCAAAAGATGTCCTTGATTCAATTGTACATAAATAATTATTACACAATGATGGTAAGATATAAACTGTGTTATCAAACACTTGTGGATTCTCACTAGAAACCATAAATTCATTCCAGGAAAGGATTTGTCTCTTCTTTATTCCTATCGTCCAATATCTCTGTTGACTACTGATGTTAAAATCCTTTTGAAGGTACTTGCAAACAGATAACTTTTAGCAATGACTCTTATCTCCTCTTCTCTTTGAGCCACTGGCTGGTTTGATAGGTCAATCACCTGAATAGTTGGATTGCAGTAAGGAAAAATTGAGGAGCGTATATCATTATATGCAGATGATCTGCTGCTGTATACAGGGGATGTGGGCAGATAAATGCGTCCTATTATGTCCATTTTTGATACTGAAGAAATTCAAATATTTGGGAGTTGTGGTATCTTCTAAGCCTCAAATTTATATTTCTGCTTATTTGCTTCCATTGGTACAAATGTTTGATGGTACAGTCAATGCTTGGAAGCATCTCTCGATAATTGTCAGGGAAAATCTTGATAAAATTGTTGTGATGCCAAAACTCCCTTATATACTTTGTAGATTCCATCACAATATTTGTTTACACTCCATAAGATATTTAGGAGTGCATTGTAGATACAGAGAGAACCAGGAGTGCATTGTAGAACAAGAAATCCGCTAGAAATAAATGGGAGACCCTTTAAAGGGATAAGCAGTCTAAAGGGTTAGCAATTCCAAATGTTTGTATATATTTTTTTGGCATCTCAATTGCAACAGTTAAATAAGTAGGGAGAAAGAAATGGGGTGGCATTGAATGACAGACTAGTTTTTAAAATGACAGGTTATAGCTCCCCTATAACAGTATGTGCGAGAGGGACTAGATTCGACAATTATCTCAATAACTATATTCTGGAACAAATTTAAGCAGATTTTACAACTAGATGGATTTACGATTACAATTTAGATTTCCACCCATCCTCTGGTGAAACCCTAAATTGCCAGAATCGTTTGTTAAATAGATTTTCACCAGAGGTAATCTTCTTGGTATATTCTTGGGGTCTTTCTTATAGTTTTGAATATTTTAGAAAACTCTATGATGATCCCCATAATTATATTTTCCAGTTCCTTCAGTTATGACACAAGTTTGCTACTCAGGCCTGGTCAGTATCTGTGCTTACTATTCAACACCCTTTTATGAATTTTCTTGGGTGTGCTGGAGCTACAGTGGGTGTAATATCATATTTATATATACACATGCCTTCTTATTACTTACAGCAATTCCCAATAAAGTTAATTAAAAAATACATCCTGTTGATATTGGTCTTAATCGCAGGACTTGTATATTGGGTACTCTTGATGGGCATACTCTTTTGGGAAATCAGAGAGCCTTGTATCTGGTACATAAGTTGATAACTGCCTATTGGATGCAGCCTGCCCCCCGATAGTAGGAGATTTTGTCGCCAAAATTAGAGGTTATATCTTTGGAAAGGTGGTGTTAGTGGGGTGATGTATCAAAAAAGAGGCTGTTTGATTAAGTTTGAGGAAATTTGGTGGGGTTAAGGGAGAGGTAAAAAGATGAAGAAGATGTAGTTTTTTCCCTTTTTTGTATGTGTCTAAATATATATATATATATATATATATATATATATATATATATATATATTTGAGTTGAGCGAACATACTCTGCCAAGTATACTCGATGGCGCTCGTTACTCGAACGAGCATCAAGCCGTGTTCGACCCTGCCCCAGTTTTTGGCTCCTCCCCGCTGTGATGGGCCAGTTTTGGCCCCTCCCCGCCGCGACGCAGCACGCATCATTGGCAAATGTTTTATCTGGCAGGCAGGAGAGAGAGAGTGAGAGAGAGATGAACCTAGGAAAAAAAAAAAAAAAACTCGGCACCCGGCATCCCACATACAAAAATGCTTTTGTCACCCATTGTAGTCAATAGGGTTCGTTACTCGAGTAGAGCTCTCGAATTTTACGAAAAGCTCGACACGAATAACTCGGACTCCAGCATTTGGGTGCTCGCTCATCTATATATATATAAATTATATATAATCAGAGGCAGCAGTCACACACCCATTCATAAATTCATGAATGGGTGTGTGAGTGGAATCTGCCTCTGATTGGTCAGGCTGTGACCAATTAGAGGCAGCTCATTCAGCAGGCGGGGATTTTAAATCCCCGGCTGCTGAATACTACTCACAGCTGTTCAGAGCAGTTCAGGAGGACTGCCGCTGGCCGCGCTGAACTCCGTCTGCCGGGACCAGGTGAGTATATATATATTTTTTATTTTTACACATTTCTGGATGAATTGCAGGGAAGAGGCTTATATATTTAACCCCTTCCCGACAATTCATCCCGCGATCGCCGGCAGCCCATTGCTTTTAATGGAGCCGGCTGTATTGCCGGCTCCATTGAATTCAATGGGCTAACATCGTTCTGCCGGGACAAGGTGAGTATATATATATATATATATTTTTTTTTTACACATTTCTGGATGAATTGCAGGGAAGGGCTTATATATTTAAGCCCTTCCCGACAATTCATCCCGCGCTCGCCGGCAGGCTATTGCTTTCAATGGAGCCGGCTGTATTGCCGGCTCTATTGAATTCAATGGTCAGTGCTCGTTTAATCGAGACGAGTACCGCGTGGTGCTCGTCTCGAGTAACGAGCATCTCGAGCACCCTAATACTCGAATGAGCATCAAGCTCGGACGAGTATGCTCACTCATCTCTAGTTATGATGAATTGTTTGAATGCGGTAATGTTTTTTTATGCATGTATAAATGTGTAGAAATTAAGGGGTAGTTGTATTCAAAAATATACATTCAATAAAAATGATCTAATTTAAATAAAATAAGATGTTTCTCATTCCTAGAAGATAACATTATGGTGAGAGCTATGACCATATTTGCTGTATAGCAACAGGTGTTCTGGTGGTTGAAGAGCTAGGCAGAGTAGAACAGGTAGAGTGATACAACAGGGCATGAGGAATCAGCCTGCACTGATGACAGGTCAACAGAAAAACATTTAGAAATCACTACATTACTTTATTATCAAGAGTAATACACAACAAGATATTTTACAGCAGCCTGGAAATATAATTAAACTATAATTGAACCTTTTATTTAAGATAAGCTTGAGATGAGGTTATTATTATAATATATTCCATATTGCAGTAAAAAAACTGAGAAAGTATTACAAAGTAAAGCATAATTACATAGAAGCTATAGCTACACATAAAAGCTTTTCAGGTTTTTTTTTTGCTCTTAAAAAACCTAGTTTATAATACAGCAAATTGCACTTCTAGAAGCATGGCTTTTGTCTGATTTCGGATTGCAATATGATGAATTACGTTATTATTTTACATTTGCAATATCTTATCTTGGTGCCCTGAAAATATCTTAGAGGTTTCAACCTCACTCCAAAATATAATCTATACTAAATAACAAAGCTTTTAGAAAGGAGTCCTATTATTGCATTTGTGAAATGCTAAATTATAAATGTGGACACATTCCAGGAAGCTCAAAATTCCGATTATAAACCAACTGATAAAAAAATGGTTAAATACCTTAGACATGTGGTCTAGACAATACCATTTACCACCTATCCCCTTGTGTTACACGTTAAGTCAATAGGGTCCTGCTCTGGGACCACCACCGATCACCAGGATGGGGAACTTCCCTTCTGGTAACCCTCTCAACCACTCAATCATGGCGAGGAGGAGTTTCTATTAAGTGGCAGTATTTGGGCTGACACTCCATACAGCTAGATGGCAGTTATAGATATAGCCAATGGCTCATACTCGGCTGCTTTTAACTCCTAGAACTTGAAGAAATGAGGCCTCGTTCAGACAAGCGTTTTTTTTTTTTGCACAAATAGCTGCGTGAAAAGAAAGCCTCTCACGTGTGTAAAAAACGTGCATAATTTGCACATTCACACGAGGGAATTATGCATGACTAGCAGCATAGATAGGCCAGGTCCTATCTTTTTCTCGCAGCATAGACCATAGATGCATGCATTGTAGCCACGCATGTCCTATTTTTTGCAGATGCGAATATTTTGCGTGGCTAAAAATTGTTCATGTGAAGGCTTCTATAGGAAACCATTGGACCTAATAGACGTGATCTTTTGGCATGCCTATAACATGCCAGAAAAACGCTCGTCTGAAAGAGGCCTAATGTATAGACAGCAAATAAATGTTTCACACTGGAATTCACCTTTAAGAGCGACTTCACACAGGCGTATTTGTGTGCACCAAATTTGTGAACGCAATAGGCAGAAAATAGAATTCATTGATTTCAAAAGGTTTGCTCCCATTATCGTTTTTTGCATGCATCTTCCGGACGTATTGAAAACATGTAGCGTACTCTACTTTTGTGTGCATTTGCACACCATAGGTCCCTATAGAAATCTATGGGGGGTGCACATATGTGCGTGCAAAGTCTAAGGAGATGCGCAAGACGTTGGGTAATTCTACGGGAAAAAGAACACATCTGAAACTCATAAGGCTAAATAGCCATCTAAATCGGAGCATGGTTGTGTGATAGTAATCATAATCCTTTAGATCAGGTAGAGTTGAGACAAGAGTCGCATGCGACCACACCCTTTAAATAAATCAGACAACACATGCTGAGTCTATGTGAGAGGGTGAGACAGCCTCCAATATGTGTACATTGTTCTTGTTACTGTAAATAGTCCACTACTGTGTGTTTTATTATTTGTCCACAAGAGGGCACTGTTCTGCAGAAAAGATTTTGGTCAAGCTGTGAGAGGACAGGACCATGGTAGCCTGTGATTGGAGCACCCGTTGCCTGGTTACAGCGTGCGCACGGGAGGAGAAAAAATAAAAAGTGTGCGTACACTGTGAGGGGACAGTTGGTCGAGGAAGCCATCTGAGTGGAGCTATGGAAGAGGGAAGGAGGTCGTATCCTGAAGGGACCAGAGCTGCAGCGGATTCAGATTTTGACCAGATGCCCGCTGGATGGGAGAAGACTTGCTGCCGGGGATGTTGCTGAACAACCGGAGCGAGACTGGATATTGTGTGGACAATACTGGATGCCGCTGAGGAAGTGAGTAACGGCTCTCTGCGGTACCGCACACTTTTCTGGAGGAGCCCCTCATCCGTCTAGACTTTTTGGCTGATCAAACAGCAGACCGGTCTACGTGCACGCAAGACACCAAATTTTGGCGCCAAGTTACTTGGGACTGCCTTTTGGCCTGTAGTTAGATTAGGTAGGGTTATGGACCGTGTCAGGCCACACTTCAGCCGTCAGTAAGAACCTCTGGAGAACATTCACCTGGCTATATAGCCGCTGTTCTTTATACGTGTTCCATATTGTATTGGTCTGGGGGGATAGAGTCAGTGTTGTTAAGTCTGTAAGCTGTTGTGCTGCACCGCCGGTACTCAGATCACTCTCCCTTTCCTTTGTTCCTTAGTAACGGTATTAATAGGTAACAAGGGGCTGGTTTATTTAGGCCTGCCCATTAGGTAAAAGCATAGTCTATTATAGTAGCGCCCTTTTGGGAGTACAGCGCTGTACAGCACAAGGGCCTCAGCCATCTGGCTGAGTGTATGTGAGTTTTGTTGGGTTACCTATTGTTTGTGGTCACGTGGGCCACAGGGCTTTAGTAAAATTCGGTTTGCACCTGAACTGGTGTCAGAGACGTTTTCCTTGTCTGTGACTTCGCTGTATCCTGGGGAGCCCACCCCGGTACACGGCTTACAACTACTCAAAGGGTAAAGCAGCAGTCCCAGCTTCTGCAGCGGCACCCTCATACTTCATAATAATAAAAAGTAGGTGTGCCAAACATACAGAGAAGGGGAGGGATTAAACAAATTGCATAATCAAGGTATATAGTTACATACATTCTTGGCTACAGAGGTATATTCCCACACTAGTACAGAACTTTGGCGTAAACAAGCTAACATCTGGTGGTGACAATTCTAGATTTAATTAGAGCTGGACAATACATGTCCACACCATTAATTAAAGACAGGAGATTCTTGTGAAAATAATTTAAGAAAGCCAAACCATTTGTTGGATAGACAGTGTGTCTCTACTATTCTAAGAACTTGTGCAATATTATAATCAGATGATAGCTCTTTAAAGGTCAGCATAACACTGCCGAAGTGTTAAAGGCATCAGCCCATGTTAAAGGGGACTACATTTCTTCAACAGTTGTGTCCCGTGCACAAAAAGACATGCATTGCAAGCACAAAATTAAACCGATAGATGGCCAAAAAAGATTCGTTTGTAGCGCAAATATGTTTATCTGAGTCATGCGCAAAAATGCATATGCCCGTGTGAAACCGCCATAAGGCCACACCATTCACATTGGATAAGTGCAACACACAGATGAGAGAGACACTACACAAACATCTGGCAAGAGTAGCACACAATTAGCCAAAAACTAGCAAAAGTCATATACATAAATAATAAAGTAAATATTTTTCAGTCCAAAAAGACAGAAAACCTGGCGAAATGGAAGCAAACGGAAGCCATTTTTTTAAAAATGCGATTGAAATTAATGGGGGAAAAGGATTTATTTTTCAGGTTTTTTTATTTCAGTTTCCTTCCTCTAAAAATGGTGCAGAGAGGCGGAAACCCTGAACTGAGTCTAATGCAGGGACAAAAGTAGCCTAGTTGTATTAAAATATTGCATTGAAATAAAGACAGATTCCTACAAAAGAAATATGGCATCACAGGGTCAATGCATGGTGATAATTGTACAGAATAACATGCTTTTCATGGCCAGGTGTAATGCATGGCTCAATGTATATCCCATATGACATTTGGGCGTGCTTATTTTGTCTTGTTGTGGCACTATATTGGAGTCTTTAGTTGTAGCCAGAAAGGGCGAGCAATGTGGTCAGGCAAGCCAGGGGTTGGTACAGAGAGAGGGCAATGCAGAATGGAGGATTTCAGCAGAGACATAGTCATGAAACAAGCCAGTGGTCAGTACACAGAGAACAATCTTCTTTCAGAGGTAGCTGGTATAGGAAGGAGCTTTTTTAAAGGCTGAGAGCTCAACAAACACACAAGGAGGGAGTGGCAGGGCCAAGCTTTTATAGTACGCCTACTTAAGGGAATGGGCAAAGCCAGACATGAACTGGCTCAACAGGAGCAAAAACAATGCCACGGATCAGCTGGTGAGCTGTCCAGCAGTTCACTAGGGTGAGACACCGTTTGGAGCACAGCAGTTTCCAGGTTCGAACCCTGACAGCGGGCGAAGCTGCTAGGTCTATGCAATCATCAGTGTGCACCTTTATGTCTACATGTGTTAAAATCTACTGCTGTAGATGTATATGATCATCCAGAGGGATTCAGAAGTAAAGGATTAAGATAGAATATGGTGCTCCTTGCTCTAAGGTTATCATAGTGACATTAGCAAGGGGAAGCAAAAATCTAAGATTTACTCCTCCCTTGACTTTCATCCATCTCTTCTCTCATCCCTTGACTAAAGATGATCTGTTTTACCACATACAACCTTTGGACAGGTCCGGTGCTATTTTTGAAAGAAAGCATCCGTGTTTTTCTGATCCTGTGCAACCCCTTTAAGTTGAGCTTATTCACTAAAGCCATTTTTACTTATTTCTATACTTACAAGTTTTTTTTGTTACGTTTTATTAAATCATTTTCTTTTCTATTGATTGAATTTCCTTATTGATCTCAAGCACAGTTCAGTGCTATACGTTATTTACTACAAGACAGGGCTATAAAAAATGCTGTAGGGCAATGCTTGTTTTTATAGAGCAGTGCTGAGATTAGAGCTCTGAGCCCTATGCAGTCACAGTAGGGAAATATTTATTTGTGAATTCCATAGTTGTTTTAAGTTACACAATTAATTTCCCTAGAGGACAATGTTATTTGCCGACTAGCAAAAAGAACTAGTAAAAAATCTCTTTCTTCCTCTTTTTCTTTGAAGCGAAGTGCATATATGTGTGGTGAGTCTAAAATTTTATGTATTTCAATAGTCCGCAGTATTATGATTGGGACATATTCTGGAGCATGAAAAACTTTTTGCATTGATAAAATCAAAGTTATGTTAAAGCAAATTGTACAGTCCTGATGTTTTCTTTAAATTTACTTTATCAGCTTATTCTATTTCTTTCTCTTGATATTGCAGAATAGACTACACAATAGTCATGCTGAACATATATAATAAAGAAGAGAACACAAATGCTTCCCTGTTTCCTAAGCTCCTATATAGTGCAGGAGCCTAGAAAATAATGATGAGCGATTTGTGAAATAGTTTTTCATTTGGATCGGACAAGTTTCACCAAAATCATTATGATTCGGAATGACCAATTCCAACTCTCATTAAAGTCAATGGGAGTGTAAATACACACATTTGGCTTCCAGATCCATTTTCCAGTGAATAGCAATGCTGTGGAATAAGATTGATACTGTACAAACACACCATCCATAAGTGTAACTTTTCTTGCTCATGTAACCACTATTATACATTTTGTCCATGAATAAATTATGAGCTCCTATCTATGAATAAATAAATAACAATCTACTGCCCGACGCATGACAGCCATGAGAGTAGTAACAGCCAGAGGGAGAAGACCGCGGTGCTGGGTTGTGTTAGTGAACATGCAGTATCCTCTTTTGAGGTTACAAGTACTGTACCTGCTCATAACTCTGGTTGTTCTTCCCTCCTGACTGCTGGTCCAGCTCATTAATACTCATGCGGCTGAGACAGAATGGTCAGGACAGGAAGCTAGGAACATCTAACCATGGTCATTACATCAGAGGAAGTTTCGAGATCAGGACAGGGCTCATGTGACACATCCTGGTCGAAGCACAAACACTCTTTTAAGGTAATCAAAAGTCATTGTTGAACACTTCACTGAGGTTGATTGTGGTAAAAGGTTAGAAGTTTGTAAAGTCCTGGAATATCCCTTTAATCTAACGATTGGGGGAAGGGAAAGCTGTTTGATATATATTAGGGAGGTATTTCCAATTAAAATCACCTATTCTTAACATAAAAAGGAAATCACTTTTAGGTGGAACCTTGAACTCAGAATGTTATGAAGCAAAGAGCAGAGACATTAGAAAATAGTTACAAGGCAAACTACTGGATAGTGATAGATTTTCTTTGTATAAGAAACTGAAATACAAAGGATGAATTCCCCAGCAAAATCCATGACAAATTCCACATATAACACATACAGATTTTAACACAGATTCATGGTGGTTTCACTACAGAATTTTACGTACCATGCAGACAGTAAGGTCGAATTAATACAGATTCTTCACACTTTAAAAAATGTTGAATTGAGTCTGAGGGCACAGTCACACGGGCGCATCGGCACCCATACACCGGCGCCGATGTGCCCGTGTGACTGAGCTGTTACTGCAGAAAGAAGAAGGCCATACCTGAAGACGGACGTCTCTCTGCAGCGCTGATGAAAGAACACATGACCGGCAATGAAGCCGGTCACATGTTCTTACCTCCGGCGCTGCAGAGAGAGACGTCCGTCTTCAGATACGGCCGTCTGCTACCTGCAGTCACACGGGCGCCGATGCGTCCGTGTGACTGAGCCCTTAAACTTTGCACCCTGTGCATTGTAGACAGTGCCATTACAGGTTTGACACACAATGAAACCCTTTTGACAATGTGTGAATTTTCCGTACTTAAAAAGCTGGCATGGGATACATTAGAAAAAAAAAAAAGAAAAAACCTTTTGTTAAGCACTGCGCCACCTGCTGTCTGAAAAGCTGTATTGCCATTTTTTCAGTTAAAACATTTTTTGAGTTGATAGAATTGCAGTTCAGTCCAAGGATCTCACATTCCACATTTCTGTACATATCTCGAATGGAGATAAGGTAAGGGTAAACACATCTGTATGTGGATAGTTCATGTGATGTAGGTGTCCGATGAAACTGCTGCCTACATACAAAATGAAGGACGCATTTGGTGACTTTATCAAGGCACCCTAGCTGCTGATTGGATGAACTCTGAACTCTTTACCAGGCATTTTGGGAAAATCAATTTTTCTGTGATTTCCATCAAAAATCGGGTCGGACTCACCTAATCTGATTTGTCGAAAATCAGGGAAATTTCTAAAGCCTGCGGATCACAATGAGCAACACTACTAGAAAACACCACTTAGAGTTCTTGGTAGAAGGGGAGGTGTAATCAAGTTACTCTGCCTTTGCCAGGGTATTTAGATAAAGGCTTAGGACAGCCAACTGAATCTTTGTCCCATAAATTAAGACGGCCAAGCTACACCTCTGATTAGATCTGATTAGATCTCCTATTGATCATTTATGAGTGACATCAAGCACTGACATTGCGCAATATGTGTTGCAGCATCAAAAGCAAGAAGTAGAAATTGAAGATTAACTATATTTAAACATCAGTAAATGGTGCATAATTTATCCACATTAGGAAGGGGGTTAAAAAGATACTGAATGGGGGGCGTGGCCTAACCGAGGAAAGTGACGGTCGCCATTCTGTGAGCTCCGCTCTCCTCCAACCTCCTAAGCGACTTCTACAGCATCAGCGGGCTTTATTTCTCCTCCGGAGATTCACCGTTACCTGCAGCAAGCAGCCATGACCAGAAGGAAGACAGCTAAAGCTTCCCCGGTCCCGGTAACTGACTTCTTCGCCGCTCGCAGCGGCAGGAGGACCCCGTCGGCAGCGCGCCTCTCCGCTATGAAGGATCTGCACAGCTCCGTTTCAGCTCCTCCACAGAGCCAGGAAACGCTACCGGAGAGCCAGGAAACACTGCCGGAGAGCCCTGCATCCACCCGGAGGGACACCCGCCGACATCCAGATCTGGGAGCGGTGAGTGAAACAACAGCACCCACTACATACATCACCTCCCCCCCAGCTAAAATGGCGTCCAGCCACATGTCACCCCCAGGTGTCAATTCCTCCCCATCTGCAAGTCCTGAGAAAAGGAGACCAAGGATGGAGGAGGCAGTTAACACCTTATTGCCCCCATCCAATAACTCAGAATTGCTTGACATGGTCCCCACATCAGACCAACCCGCATCAGAGGTGTTTATAAAGGAGATGTTGCTGGCCCTAAGAAGTACCATGAGAGAGGACTTACATACGTTCTCATCCACATTTACCTCTACCATAAATGCAATAGAGGAGAGAACGTCACACATAGAAGATAAAATGAGTGAATTGACCAACTCGCATAATACGTTAATAGACGCCCATTATGCCCTGGAGGAAGAAGTTGATCAGATCAAAATAAAAATGGCGGATTTGGAGGATCGCAATCGCCGCAATAATGTTAAGTTCAGGGGCATTCCTGAGAAGGTCAGTCCAGCAGATCTGAAGGACTTTTTGATGCAATTAATAAAAAAGCTTCTGCCCTCTACCCCTAGTCAAGAGCTAGTTATCGATAGAGCGCATCGCTTACAGAAACCGAAATTCCTTCACGAGAATGTCCCGCGCGATGTCATAGCGCGAATTCATTTTTTCCATGTCAAAGAGGCACTTATGTTCGCATCTCGCAACATGCATGACCTTCCTCCACAGTTTTCAAGTATTAAATTATTTGTGGACTTATCCGCTACTACCATACAAGCAAGAAAATCATTTTCTCGCGTCACCATAACACTAAGGAGGGAAAAAATACCCTACAAATGGGGGTTCCCCACTAGGCTTATCCTTCATAAAGAAGGCATCACCCACATCTTTAACAAGCCGGAAGACGGCGTAAAAGCTCTTACTGCTTGGGGCCTCCATATTGCCGAGGAAGCCCATAATAAAGCTCCCAACCAACGATCCCGAGAGCCGGAGGAAGAAGAAAGCACACAGTCTTGCTCACCCCGCTGAGATACGCATCTCTTTACAAATTGGAGGTTGAACTTCCTCATCTGTTGGGCGAACTTTTACTACCCCCCACTCCTCTGCAGGATCCCACTCCTGCGAGATCACTCTTTAATCGTCAGAATTACTAAGATCTGACAGATATGTTTACTATTTCTAGGAAAAGTATGTTTTCTGGCCCTGCCGTTTTTTGTTTAAGGCCAGACAATTATGTTTTGAATGTTTATGTTTGCCTTCCCACCTCCGAAAAAATAAGAGTCAACAATTGTGTATGGGTCCAAGATTCCACTGCATATTATTCTCCTGTACGATGGCGTTAAAAATATGCTCGCTAAACGTAAAAGGGCTTAACTCCCCCTTCAAGAGGTCGGCAGCTTGGAGAGATGCGCTCCGAGATAAAGCAGACATTTTGTGTCTTCAAGAGTCACACTTTGCCTCCGAAAAACACCCCTCATTCACACATAAAAAATTCCCAAAAATATTTTTATCCTGCGCCAAAGAGAAGAGAGCGGGGACAATAATAGCTATTAAGGATACGATAGACTTTACACTCACCGAAGAAATCTTAGACCCCAAAGGTAGGTTCATAATCCTAGTGGGCATATTCAATAATACTCCATTAACCTTAGTCAACGTTTACGCCCCAAATTCCTCACAAATCTCCTTTTTAAACAAAATTTCAAAAAAAATTCGCAAAGCCCAAAAAGGCAAACTCATTATATGTGGGGACTTTAACATCGTGCCCGATAGACAGCTTGACTCTTCCAGTCCAACCAGCAGGACGTCTCATGTGCTCTCCCCCTGGCTGCACAAACAAGCGCTCTTTGACTCCTACAGATGCCTTAATCCCACTTCCAGAGAGTATACATACTACTCCCCACGCCACAGATCCTTCTCGAGGATTGATCTATTTTTAGTGGACAAGTGGACCCTTCCGGGAGTGAAGAGTGCGGACATAGGAGTGACCACGTGGTCAGACCACTCCCCCGTTTCTCTTACTCTGGAAACTTCACGGGCTCCCCCATCCCTTGGAAGCTGGAGAATCAATGTTTCTCTTATGAGACTTCCGGAGCACAAAAAATCTATTAAAGAAGCATTAACCGAATACTTCTCATTAAACAATAACCCGAATGTAGATGTATTCTCCATCTGGTGTGCTCATAAGGCATTCATGAGAGGAATTTTAATTAAAATGAGTTCCCATCACAAAAAAAAGAAACAGCTCCAAATAAATAACATCCTCGCGCAAATCACGAATGTGGAGCAAAATATTCAGATATCCCCCTCAATTGATCTACACAGAGAATTGATGTCCCTTCGCCGTGGTCTCCGACAGGAGCTGATTGGCGAGTACGTTAAAACTTTGAATTTCTCAAAAATGAACTATTATACAGCATACAACAAACCCTCCAGACTGATGGCTAGGATAATAAAACAACGTCAGGCGCCAACTAAAATTCCATTCCTAGTCAAGCAAGATGGAACGAATACTAAAATAACCCACCCTCAGGCCATAGCTGATGAATTTAGCGTATTCTACTCCAACCTATATAATTTAAATAAAGATGTCTCCACGCCTCAGCCAGATATTCGACAAATTAACAGCTTTCTGGAGGGGATTAGTCTTCCCACTGTCTCAGAAGACCAACTGAAAATATTAAACTCCCCTGTTTCCTGTTTGGAGGTTCAGGATACAATTAAGTCTTTAAAAGCACACAAGGCCCCGGGTCCAGATGGATTTTCTAATGAATACTATAAAGATTTTGCCCTGGACCTGGCGCCTTGTTTGACCGATACATTCAACAAAGCAATTTCTACAGGTAGCCTTCCAAAAGAAATGTTGAACGCAACTATAGTCACAATTCCTAAGCAAGGAAAAACTCCGAACTCACCCGCGAACTATCGGCCCATTTCACTGCTAAACAGTGATACAAAAATCTACTCAAAAATACTGGCCCAGCGCTTGTTAAAAATTCTCCCACAAATAGTGCACGGAGATCAAGTGGGATTTACGAAGGGAAGGCAGGCGTCGGATGGCACCAGGAGGGTCCTGAATCTCATGGCAGTGGCGGAGGCGGACCATACCCCAACTGTCTTATTGGCTTTAGATGCTGAAAAAGCCTTCGATAGGCTACATTGGGGGTTCGCCTTCGCCACACTAGAAAAGTTCGGCTTCAGGGGGAGTATTCTTGGGGCCATCCGGGCTCTATATAGCGCCCCCTCGGCAAGGGTCTTAGTAGACGGGATTACATCAAAACCTTTCCATATCACAAATGGCACCCGGCAGGGTTGCCCTCTATCACCCCTTCTGTTCACGCTTATTATGGAGCCCCTGGCAGAGGCGATTAGAACCAATGTAAGAATCAGGGGAATATCGGCGGGTATTAGACAACACAAAATAAGTCTTTTTGCGGACGACGTCCTGCTGCTACTCACAGATCCTATCACATCTTTAAGGGAAATCTACAAAACTATTCAAGAGTTTAGTAATGTTTCTTACTATAAACTAAATATAGACAAATCCCAAATTCTCTCTATCAACATGGACAACTCTCTAAAACTCAACATTCAAGAAGAGTTCCCCTTTAAGTGGGGAGGCAACGATATTCCATACCTCGGAATCAAGCTATGTAGTCCCCTAACCAACATGGTCCCAACAAACCTTTTGCCCTTGCTGGCCAACCTCCAAACAGAATTAGCGGCTCTAGCGAAAAAAGAACCTTCATGGATGGGAAGAGTTACACTCTATAAAATGCTAATTCTCCCCAAAATCTTATATATATTCCGCACAGTTACTCTCCCAATCCCTAGGATGGTGGTGGCAAAGCTCCAAAAACAACTCTCAAACTTCATATGGGGAGGCAAGAGACCAAGAGTTGCTGCATCCATCCTATTCCTTAATAGAAAACAAGGAGGCTTAGGTGTACCGAACCTGTGGTCATACCTTCATGCATCCAATATTAACCAATCAAGGCACTGGTTAAAAACAAAAATAGGCCCTAGCAGGCTTCAGATAGAGACCCAGATGAATGAGGGAAGGCCTATCCGCTCTCTTCTCTTGGCTTCCCTGTTGGCCTCACTCTCCTCTCCGGTGCTCCCACTATACAAACCCCAATCCATCTCCCCAATAATACAAGCTTCATTGGACTCATGGAAATGGCTAGCCCAAAACACTAACCGCCGTGAGGGGAAAAAAATGGAGAATATTCCCATCTCCACACTAGAATACCTTGTCCCTAACCTACATTTGGAGAGTTGGATTAAGAAAGGAATCACACACTTAGGCGACATATTAAAAAAAGACGGGTTGGTTCCGTTTCAATCTCTGGGCGCAAGATTTGATCTGCCCCCGGGTGAGACCTTCAAATATCTCCAAATAAGATCTTTACTGAATTCTATTAAAATAGAAAAAATAAAGGTGTCAGGGGACCTCCTGGATGTTTTGAACAACCCATGCCCGGTGTCTCGTTCCCAGGTCAGAGCCTGCTACGACAAACTCTCAGGAGACATGGGTGGAATAAAACGAGCACATGTCCTCAATTGGGAGAGGGATCTGGGGAGAAAATTCTCACCAGAGGAATGGCTGACTGCCTTCAAGTGGGCAAACAGTACATCTATCAATTCAAATATCTTGGAGGTCCATACCAAGGTTGTGACCAGATGGTACCTCACGCCGACAGCTTTGGCGAGAGCATTCACGGATTCTGATGATAGATGCTGGAGACAGTGTGGCCACAGGGGTAATATCCTACATATATTCTGGGGATGCCCAAAGCTCTCACTCTTCTGGGATGGGGTCTTCTCTCTTCTGAGAAGAATCTCGAAGGTGTCCATTCCCAGATCCCCTGAATTGGCCATTCTGTTACTGGATAACAAATATATCCCGCAACCTATGAAAAATTTAGCGGGCCATATCCTCCTGGCGGCCAAGCTCCTGATGTCAAGGAAGTGGAGAGCTGCTAATGTCCCCACCATCCCAGAATTAATACAGTCCCTAACCGACCACAATACGTATGAGAAATTATATGCCCTAAAAAAATGGAGAATTCGTAAAATACCAAAACAAATGGAACCCTTGGTTACAAATTCACTTGACCCTATAGCCGATGTTTGACTATTGAAATAACATTACCAAAGCAGTTCCCCATACCTTTCCCTACCCCCTCCGCCTTCCCTGCCCCCCCCTCTCTCCCTCCTCTTCCCCCTCCCTCCCCTTCCATGCCCTACTGCTATTTAATTGCATAGTATTGGTTAGACTCCACACAAAGAGTCATTTTCGCTTTTTTTTTTTTTTTTTTGTGTTTTCTTTTGTTTATTGAAAACAACTCTCTTCTATTGATGTACGCTAAATTCCATAAGCAAAGTATATTTGTATGTTTATTTCACATCCACCCTTCCTAAAGGGAGAATAAATCTAATAAGGAACTAATGGGGGGGGAAAGGGGAAGGGAAAGAAAAAAAAAAAAAAGGCGAAGGAAGAGGAAGAAAAAGGCGGAAACCATGGCTACAAATTTACTTGGCCTAATAGTGGTTGTTGATAAGTGACATAATAATGCCTTAGCATCCCTCCCCAACTTCCCCCCTCCTCCCCACCCCCACCTGCTCCCCCCCCCCCCCTCCCTCCATACCCTATTGTTATCTTATCGTTTATTACCGGTTTAAACTAAAAGATGTTATACATAACGACAAATGTAATTTTGTTCCTGGCAGAAACAATACTTACTTTACTGCATAATCAATATAATCTTCGTTCAAGTTAAAACTATGGACTATACAAAGACTCTAAACAAAGAGTAAGTTATATAATTCTTGTTTACTATAAACAGCTTGTTTCCATTGATATATGCAGACTTGTATAAGCAATGTATGTATGTTTTATATGTTTTATATGTACCCTTACAAAAAAAATCAATAAAGAACAAATTGAAAAAAAAAAAAAAAAAAAAAAGATACTGAATGTAAGGAGCCACAAGATTTCTCAGCAGCAAAAAGCAATTGTCAATTTAATGACCATTTTTTAACCTTCCATTTTTAATGTTACTTCCTGTGTACAAATGAAACACCATATACAAGGAAGTCTTTACGAAATGTACAGAAATTACATGTTCTACATCAGATTTTGAGGATACAAAGTCTGACATTAGCATTAAGTCTGGGATAACAAAATAAAGATCAGCTATTGCTCACTTAGTTTACCTTTGATCTAAAGCCTTTCACATGTTAATTTTGTGTGTATTTTTCAAATCTTTAACATTGTCAGAATGTTGGCTTGTACTTTTGTATAAGACTAAATAACATATTTTAAACTAATAGGAAAGGAACACAATCAGAAATGTATAGTGGTTTATTATTTTTGTCCTCAATTAAAGCCTCAGAAGTGCTTACAAATGTAGACTAGAAAGAGTAATGGGATGAACAAACAGCAACAGATGGAGACACTCATTTTTTACAACTGAAAGGAGTTGTCTGGTTTAAAAAAAAAACAGTATTATACTATATTTGGAGATTTTGCGTTAGTAGATGTGAAAGTATTATGATTATCTCTGTGTTACACTTGTTATTTAAGGGGCTAATACATCTTCATGCGAAGCTAGTGAACACATCGTGTCCTTGGGATCTGGGAGGTGTATGAGCTTTTCCTAAAGTACATTTATATTCATTATTACCAAATTGTTGTACTTCTTATCAAATAATGTGTTCAAGTATCATATTACGTATTATCAAACTTTTTATAATGAATTGTCCACTTATGATAGGTCTGTTATAGACTCATTTGTTCTAATTCCTATAATAAAACCTCTGGTGAATTAGCTTTTTCTTTGAGAAGGGCTATAGAACAACACCTGGTTGCTCCATGTTGTATTCTTTCCGGTGCACCGTACAGGCAATTGGGCATACCTGGCTGATGAGGTTTGATGCCCCTTGAGTATCACTTAAATTAAGGGATTACTCGACAGAGGGGTTCCACTGTTCAGGGTCCTTACTAGGCAGACAGAAAAGCTGCTGGAAACAGAATCTTTCTCTGGAAGACTTGTCCTGTCCTACATTGCATGGACAACCCAATGATTTGAATGGGAACTGTGTAATGCTTGATTTCCCCTATGATGGTGCTGCAGGGAAATTGATGACTTACTGCCAGGTTCCTCACATATAACTGGGGTTCCATCTCATCGACACCCTGTGATCTGCTTATTGTCAATGAACTCTCATAACAAGTAACAACCCCATTTAAAACTAAAATATAAAAAAATTCTTCTGATAGACAAGCATCTTCCATGCTAGCACAGTGAGAGAAATAGCAGCATTATAGCTCCTTATAGCGATCACTTACTTAATAACTAAAATATATATCATTCATTGTGCCTCACGGCTATTTGCAAACTGCTTGTCAGTTCCTTTAGATATGTAGTCCATTCCCAGCTTGAGATTTCACTTCACTGATGTTTCAAAAAGTCATAAGCTGTACAATGAGTACAGAATTCATCAGCTAAAACGGTGGGAAATGAGAGGGAGAGTAAAAATCTATAGATCTTACAAATATTGAACACACTATAACTAAAAGCAAACCCTTAGGGCAGCATGGTGTAAGAAGACATATCTGTAAAAAATAACAGAAAGCCAAAATACTTTTCCAACCTCTCCTCGGGTTGCAAGCATGCCGAAAATTATAAAGATAGTGATATATTTGAAACCTACTGAAGCAATACCTGAGGAGGATTCTAATTCTATGTTATAGCTTTTAGTTAGGTTGAAGTCTAACGTTTCAGATTTGTTGCAGAAATTTCTGTGACTGTCCCATTTATCTGACTGGGGATTGCAGGAATCCGTATGCTCAGCACTTAAACAACCATATTCAGATGCAAGGAGCTGATATTCAGTCACAGTAATTTCTACAAAAAATGTGCTGCATGTGAATATACCAGAAGTGCATGGATATTTTACAATGGGTTTCCAGAACTTACAATAGATATTCATAAATGCTACACAAAATAATTGATCTTTTCAGGGATTTTGCTATCTTCTAAAGTGATGGTATATTACTAAGATATGCAATCCCTTTCCGAATGGTGCATGTTTGACTGCTGGAGCCCCCACTAATCAGAAAATGATCCCAGCAGTGCTATAATTTGAAGGGTCAGAAAAAGAGTAGGGAACCTATTTCAATAGGATTCAACCAAACAACGATAGTTGTATAACGGGATATATTTATTTAATATATTACAAAAAATACATTGAAACATACAGAGTATTGAATGTTACGCGTTTCGGTGCTACTATGCCGCCTTTCTCAAGTAATCTGAAGGGTAGCCCCACAGCGAGTGACTGTGAGCATCTATGCACAAGGAAACGTATGAAAGGAAAACAGCTCTAAACAAATGGATCACGGAGGTTCCTGAAGTCGAAACCCATAAATAAGAAAGTGATAGAACATCCTTTTGATATGATATCATCTAATACGATGGGAAAACCCCTTTAAAATAATATGACCAAGGGCTTCAAAGGTGCTAACAGTTTTACGATATATCTGATTGACATGATAAATCCAATTCACTATAAATTATTTATTTACTATAATCAAATTCATCCATTTGTCATTAAACTTTTTGAGATTTTGCCGTGCTGCTACCATAATGCATTGTGCTGCTACCATTATAACTGAGTAAACATAATATAGTTGGTTTCATATAAAGCAATTGACTGTTGCTACCATAATGCATTATGATAAGTGAGTGAACATAATGTAGTTGGTTTCATATAAAACAATAGACTACACACAATGCATTGAGTTACAATTCAGAATACTCATTATATTACACTTTACCTGTCTATCTACACTGTACCCTCTAAGCTGTGCACTCTGGAAAGGAAAGCGTTAAAACAACATTTGAGGATTAACGATCCCACTAAGAGATCTACCTGTCTGTAGAGTTTCGAACTTTGTCTGTCATGTATCTGCCTATCTGTCTACAGCATCTGCTTTCTAAAATATCAAATATAATTGACAACAGTTGAATATATATTAGTATTTTTTTTCTGGGTATATAAATATAAATAATTGCAGGGATTTGGTTTTTTGTCTCAAGCCTCCAACGCTTTGCATTTTGAATGTCATTCGGACATGCTGTGAAATAACTAAATTACTTGTCCGGTATGCCACAGCGATTTGACCCACATCTATAAACCTTCTAGCACACTATGAGTCATTCAATACATGGCCATTAAATTAGCACACTGCTAGTCAAGACCAAATAGTAAATCTGTTTCTTCCTTACCTCTAGGGTCGCCATGGCTGAGAGATATGATGAAAAGCAGAACAATCAGTCTCCTCATTCTTACTGCTTTACTGCAACTGTGGTGACATACACATTCGGCAGCTTCACTTCGGATTTATATATTGTACACAGCTCAATATAGATGAATGATTAATTTTAAGGTTATAGCGAGGAGTAGTACAGCCCTTGACCTTTAGTTTTAGCATCAACAAGAGCAGTCTAGGAGAGGACAAACAGATACAGGTATTCTGTTGCCTAATTTTGCAATCAAAATCAATAATTAACTTTGTCTAAGGTAAACATTTTAATTTACTTTCTTATGTACATAATGAAAGGAAACTGAGACATTAAAGAACATGAATTCTGCATGAAACTGTTTTGCATGAAATTAAAGCTTCTGTTAAAATATAAATTACCATCTGTAAAAAAGTAGATAGTAAGTGTCTGGACCAAAATGGAAACTCTGTAATAAGGTTCCCCACCCTCTATAATATGCCACAATACTGGTGTCTTCTTATATGGCAGAGCATCATTTTGGCCTTCTTAGGCCCAATGTCCACATGCAGATCTGATTAGCAGAATCCATGCAGGTGATCCACGTGGAAGATCTGCAAATCAAGCCGCCCATAGGAATACATGGGCATCTGCAAATGCATTAAAGCATATGGATTTGTTTTGCGGCCCTTTAGGTCCGGAAAACAAATTGCAGCATGCTCCATTTTACAACGAATCCCGAACTAATGGCTTCCATTTAAGTCAATGGAAGCCCGCCCGTAGCTGACACTGCGGATGGGTCGTGAATACCACAGGAAAGCAGGAGTTAAAAAAAGAAAGGTACTGCACCAGCCAGAGCTTCCGCACACATCTACAGTGAAAAAGAAAGAAGATCCGGGTGGGACCCAGGAGACCTGCACTGGATCCAGACAGATATTTATGTCTCCTTGGCTGTGGGCAGGGTGGGATTCTGCTGTGGACACCCGCATACGTTATATGACCTGCCCATGGACATAAGGCCCTAGACATGGGGCTAAGCTACTTCTTCTGCACTCTCTATGCTTACCTGCAAGAACACAAAAGCACAGTCTATGGAATTACTTTAGAATAGAAACTATGAATTGTAAGAAGTCAAGTCATGTAGACACGAAGATCTCAGTATGAGTTGATGATTGTTCATCTTTATACTACATAATCTTAAATATTTTTCTACTATTGAAATAATTGTGATTATAGCAAAACACTTTGCAGTATTAGTAAATGCTACAGTTCTATCACAACTAGTAGGTAGTAATAATTTTTAGTAGGTTCAATATCTTACCAATAAGATACATTTTTAGCTTGTCTGAGATGACTTTAAGAAAGTATGACGCAATTAACAAGATCCATATATACTCTAACTGTAGAAACAGGTAAGTGATCATTAGAAAAAATACGACCATGGTCAAGTTTTAGTAACCAAAACTGAAAGAAAGTGCAATAAACACTATAGTGATAATAATTAATATTAGGCATATATTTTACTACTAAACTTAGTAGTTGTTAAAGTTACCTACAACCTCTTATTCAAATGTTACAATAAAGCAAATTTAATGCATCTAGTATTACTATATATTATATATCCCTTAAAGAAATACAAATTTTAAAAAATACAAAAACTAATTGAAAAATTGCTAAGTTCCTTGCTTCTATATCACATTAAAACCTGTAAACCATATAAACCAAATTATTCAATATGTGTCCCAGACGATCAGCTTTGATTAAAGTCCTGATCTTCACCTGTTTAGTGGCCAAATTATTCCTGCAAGTTTTCTACGGTTTCAAGAACATGCAGAAGTGTGAACAGGTTTTTCTTCTGTTATGCTTATCAATCATTTCTAATTTTACTGTTTCTTCGCATATAAATGTAATTAAGATGTGCTAAAAGTATTTTTAACAAAGGAAACAAAGAACTCAAATTCTAAAACTTTTAAGCCATGAGAATAGGAAATTATTTTCCATAAAACACAATAGAATATGTAGAATAAAGTAAAAACAATATGCAATAAATAGGAGAAGAAATTTCTATTCATCATAGCTCCAGTATATTGTGAAATATAAGGAACATAGGAGACTGCATAGAACTGTAATTGTACCTCAAGCAGCCTCATGTACCTATACCGTTACATAACCAGTTTAAAACTCATCCAGTATTGCTCATTATATCTAAATTTTGGCTTAATTTGCACAAAAAGATACTACAGTGCATTTGTAATGTACTTTACTGTATTTAAAGACTAATTGTGGTGTATAATCCACAGTATTTCACAAATCTGTCACATTTAAATATGAAAATATAAGTTATGAGATTTGTAATTACTGCACTGTGGCTCCATTTGCCTGAAAATAATTCAATCAAACATCTAACTACTCTGCTACAGTACCTCTAAGATCTCAAGGTTAAACATATCCTGAAATGTAGATTAATTAACCTTCTCAAATTTAGGACATTCCTCATCTCTTTTCTTAACTGAGGTATTTTTAAATAACTTAATAGTAACATTATCATATTCCTATACAGTAAAAAACATCAGGGCTGCAAAGTCTAACAAATTTCTTTTACAATCAAATGGATTGACGTGGTACTAGGGCAGAAGGCCATTGTCTTCTGATAGGATAATATTTGCTATGATGTATTTCACAGTTTTACAGAAAGATGAATAGAAGTTAAGTCGCATAAAGATAAAGAATTCTGTTAAAATATTTCCACTAAATCAGTTACTAAGCCCTATCCCTGCAAAGATACTCTTCAAAAATGAAAACAAAATAAAGGTTTAATTATTGAAAGCATTCAAAATATTTTTGTTCCAAAAGTTTTTTCGTTTCAGATATTGTATATCAAAACTTGACCTACAGATCTCCCCACCCTTTCCTCATCTCCAGTTTGGTTAAGAACTGCAGTTACTCACGAAACCAATGAAATATCAAAATATGCTAGCTAAACCCTTATATTTACAACAAAATCACTGGGTGGCCCAAATAGACACTCATAGAATAGACAACTCATGAGGGAATATCGAGAAATGATATTGATTTGGATAGTTCGTTAGCTCGTGATCAATTTACCCCAAATACAGCTCTTGACTAGGGAGCTGCACGCCCTGTTCAGCCATGGCTAGCAGATACAGCCATTACTGTAATCCCTAATATATTTATACACATACATACATACCGTGGAACAGGTTGCTAGAGGAGGTGATGCGTTCTCCTTCAATGTAAGTCTTCAAACAGAGGCTGGACAAACATCTGTCTGGGATGATTTAGTGAATCCTGCATTGAGCAGGGGGTTGGACCCAAAGACCCTGGAGGTCCTTTCCAACTCTACCAGTCTATATGTGCAATCTGTTCCCAGTAGCACAGAGTCAGCCACTCTCTACATAATGGTACTAACAAAATAGCTAGATTATAAGGAGGGCAAAAAGTGCAGGTGCCTAGGGGCATCCACTTCCCTGTCTCTTCAAGTGCTTCTTGAGCAATCCAAGCAGCAAATTGAAATGCTTTGCCATTGGGTTAAACAGGTGATTATGCAGCTTTTAACAAAATATATTCCTATTTGTTCAGATCCCTGATGCCCAATCTTTCCACATTGTTACCTAGAAGAAATTCAATACCTGAGCAGTTACAAGACACATCTAGTTCCATTTACCTCTGAGAGAACAAAAGGTTAAGCATGCTAAATTACTACATGATTTTGTTGATATCAGTAGGATCTGAAGTAAATATCTAATGCTTACATCCAGTTTAATGTAATATATAAAACTGTTAACGAAAGTGAGTGAGGAGACTTATAAGGCCATTCATGCTCATCTGGTTAATATGCAAATAAGGGAGAAGGAACCCTTAGGTTGCAGTGCAACCTATTGGAAGGCAGCATTCCTGCAAGTCAATGTTAGACTTTTTATACAAGTCTTGTAACAACCACTGGGAATTAAAAGCCAAGTCAGAATCCACACACAGACAGCTGTTTCGGAGTATTTGACCCTCATCAGTGTGCAGTAGGTTTCTGGCTTGGCCAGCGAGTGGCCTGTGACGTGGGTCTGAGCCTTATCCTGAATAAATCACTGTATCCTATTTAGCTTGCCCTTATGCATTGTTTGCTACTGTTTGGGCATCACTATTATAGAGCATGCACTTTCTACAAAATGGGGACAAAGATACATTTTTTTTACTGCAATGACAAAAATAATTACTTGACTACACCAATAAAGAGATTTTTATGTTGAGAACATTTCCTAAAAGACAGGTAAAGTGACCTTTAAGTTAGGAAAGAGACGTATTTGTAGCTTGTTGTTTACAGTTGTGATCTTTACCATGACTGCACACATACTAGTTTCTACAATGGCTTATGACAAACAGATGTCGTTTAATTATGCAACTCTTGTCATTTTGGCATTTACATCTCTAGAGCATAAGAACAATAATAAACAATTTTAGAATTGCAATCCAAGTGGAAAAGGATTTTAATGAGACATATGACTAGCCAGACATTAGTGCATTAATCTTGCTATAACATTCATTCTAGCACAGCAACAATTGGGACCAAAATGATTGTCAGGAGGAGCTAAATTGAAATTTCACTTCAACAAACTTGAAACCACTCAGGGTATCTCTTCAACACAGAATAATTATTGTTGCAAGAGCTTATCTGATGTTACTATAGAAAGATAAGGAGAATACAGCTAAAATGACTATGGGGAGATTTTTTAAAATGTTGCGAAATCTGGTTCACAGTTTACTGCTCTGTGCTGTTTTTTCTCAGCTGTTCTATTATTGGACATTCAGGTTCTATTGCTTTGTCATTTGGCAGTTATTGATGATGTCGAGAGGTACAGGATTTAAATCACTCATTGCATATTAGATTGTCGTGGCTTGTCCGTCACGATGACGTCATGGCATAGTGGCCATGATGCAGGAAAGGACCTGTAACCCTGCCACTATGCAGGATATAGGTTAAACATATTGTGTGGGGGGCTGCTGGCTGATATTTACCATGGATGCTGCATACTGGTATGCTATCTGTGAGTCATTCCTTCTGTGCTACCTATCATCAGGTGTGGAGGCCCTTATATTCTTACCCCTCCCTTCCTCCCTTGCTGTTAATTCAGTTCAGTTAAAGGTGTAGCTGGAGCAGGTTGGAAACTCTATTCTGGGCAAAAGCTTTACACTGTCAGTTAAGTGTCTGTTTTCTTTCCTTTTGATTTTTTTAGTCTTTACACAGTTGCTTTGCATTGTTTTTGCATCTCTCCAGGTCCCTTCATTCAGAGATAACCAGGTCTGAGGTGAAGATCGTGGGGCTGTCCTTACCGGGATGCCTATCTCGTTTTAGGCAGGGGCTCCCCATCTGCCCGAGTTGTAAGGGACAGGTTTCTCCATCTACTTTGCCTGGAGTGGTGTAGTCTATGTGTGCATTCCCTGTGGTGCACGTATGTCCTATCTTTGCAGGCACACGCCTGTAAAGCACGGACATGTGCACACACCATAGGGAAAGCATTGGTTCTAATAGAAGCATGCACAAAAACATGCTCGTGTGAAGCCACACTCAGGGAGCAGAATTGCTGTGGATTTGATGTGAGTCAGCACCCTAAATGGAACTCCTTGACTTCTATATAATTCTTCTAACCACTTCTAAAATTTTCTAAGACATTTTAAAGTATGTCAATAATATATGTGTTTTATGTTTTTTTTGCCCATCCTAAAACCTAAAATGCTTCTCTCACTGCACTATAATTTTGTGCCTTCTTATAACCTCTTTCCCAAAAATAAGGCCTACCCAGAAAATAAGCGCTGTCCTAATTTTCAGGGAGGCTTGAAATATAAGCCCTACCCTGAAAATAAACGCTAGTTACACTACATTTTAAAAAAAATTTACATTACCTAGCAGGCTCGGTCCAGGACCCTCCTGCTGCTCTCCAGAGGTTCGGCATGGTTCCTGCAGTCCTCGGCCGCTTATACAACATCACTTCCTGGTTACGGGATTAATAAATCTCACCTCCAGGAAGCAATGCAGTGCTGGATGAACTAATCAATGGCTTTGATTGGCCACAGCTCAGCAAATTCGTACATTCCCCCTCTACATTGCGATGGCTGTCTATTGGCTGAGCAACAGTGTAAGAACCAATCAATGCAGCGCTGGATAAACCAATCACACAATTTACACAGCTGAGGCATAAACAGATCATATAGTGTGAATGAGATTTGCCAGTATTAAACCAATAAAAAAGCATTACTTACGAGTGAGAGCAAAATTTGTTTAGATGTTTAATATAGTTGCTAATCTCTGAGAATACAATATCAGTGCTGATGGTGTATTATAGTACTTAAAAATTGCTATGGGGTCCTTTTGTTCTTAATATCTGTCTAGCTGACTAAGTATTTCTTGCAGAAATAATATGTAGTTAGTGAATAACAATGACAAATTCACAAATACATAGTTAATATTTAGCTATTTTATAGAATTGGGTATTACTAAATGTATAATTGCCGATAGCTTACCAATGTCCTACCCTATGCATATTCATATGTAGAAAATGCTTAATACAATTAATAAAATTCAGATCAGAAACTAATCCTATTTTGTCTGGTCTCTTGTGCACAAAATTAAGTTGTTTTAATTGAGGAGTGAACCATGCATTTTTTGGGTTCATGACTTAAATTAGAAAGCCGACTGAACACTTAATACATTTGGTGTATATTTCTCCAGCAGGGTGCAGGTTAAGACTGGCATATGAAATGCTGGTCTTAATAAACTCCCCTGTGTGTCTTGGCAAGGAGATGTGATTTATTTTGGCGCTATTAAGGGTCTGAACCACACCAAGATGAGCACTCCTAAACAAGGGTAGCTTTAAGTAAATGAATTTTAAAAGTAAAATTGCATATACAGTAGATAAGGATTAAAGTCATAGATTATTCAGAATTTTATTCCTTTTTGAAGGTTTAAGTAAGTGACCAGTCAGATGTAAGATTTTTGTCACGTCTGCTTCGTGCGTGCAATAACTGCAAACCAAAATGTAAACTTTCTGGCAATGTTCACACGACACTACCAGGAACCCCCTGCAGTACGAGGAAATAAGGAAGGAAACTTTCCCTAAGGGGAACAAGAGGGTGACAACCACTGCCTACTAGTGGATGACCCTGATAAGGGTGCATCCACCCTCGTGCCACTCACTAACCCTGATAAATGACAAAGGAATAACCACCATAAGAGTAAACCAAAACCTCCCAGAATAAATCTCAGTACTAAATCTCAGAAACGTATCTGAAGAGCCACTGAGAGAATCACGGACACCAGATCCAGAGATGTCCATACTTCACAGCAGAAGGAGACTGCACTGAAATTGACCAGCACAGAACCCAGGCCAGGAGGGAACTAAAAACTCTCCCTAATTGCCCCTAGGTAAAGAAGACCAAATGCACCGTCCAGCTCAAACTGACACAAGAGTTTCAATGAATTAATGTAGAAGAAAATAAAAATAACGGAGTTTTGCTTTATTCTAGTCAGTTATTTTAGTTAAAGTTTTCAGTGCACTATAATTGAAGTTATTGCTAAAATCATAAAATGTGATGGATCAAGTCATGCAATCCTACAATGTCTATATTTAATGCATTTTGGTCTTTCTAAAGGCCTCTGTGGTGTTTTGGCTGTGGGCCACTGTTGCTATAGTAAGCATGGGGCAGGGTAATTGAAACATGAAGAAATCTTGGCTAATCAATACCATGTGTTTGGAAATTGTTCAATCCCCTGGTGCCATGTCATAGAATACTGCTATGACACAGTTCTTTGTTATTCGGTGGCAGGATCAGTCCATGGCCCAATTCTTCAGAGGTCATATCACACATGATAACATTACCCCGTCATTAACAGGGTTATTAAACCATGGTGCATAGGGCTAGACTAAGGAGTCCAACATCAGTGATCCAGGGAACCAGAAGGAGCCATGAGAGGAGTTGGCAGGCAATGATGATGACAGAAAAAGGTGTTCATCATAGGAGGAGGACTAGATGAGCCCTGGAGGTCGAAAGCAGAAGTCATTAAAAGAACCTCCCACTAAACAATCCATAACCAATAAGGACATCATATTGGAAGGCCCACCTACTACCCAAAACCTCCAGTGGGTGACGGTGACAGTGGAGAGGACTCAAAAGAAGACTGCAGATTCCTGCAACTACAGAAGAGCTGAACTATAAGCCATAGTCTGTGTACTGACTATAGAAGGCTTGTGTGCAGGCTAACATTGTCATTGAAATTACACTGAGAAAAAAAGTCTGTCTATAGGCTGAAGACAGAGCATCTAGATAGAAAAGTCAAAAGACAGGGACCTCTGTGGTAGACAATTGGCGATAAGAATGGCAAACTTGAGGATTACAGTATACAATCCACAGGCTCAGTCAGTGGATTACAGTTGACTAAAGAAAAGGCCAGTCAGATAAGTAAATCTGCCTCAACTAAGTATTTGGATGTTGGCAGATCAGCTAAAGAGTTAAATTCAGCGAGAAACTGCTGATCAAGGTGCATATGTGTATATACAGTATAACTTAAATTGAAGTACCTTCAGGTCTCAAGTCTAGCGGAGCCTAATGTAATAAAAATTAGCTAGTGCTGATCCAAATACTAAATCTGTTGGGATTTCTTGTACTACACTGATAAATTGGTTCTATTATCTTGCCTTGAAGAAAATGTGCTGATATTGTCTAATTTGAAATTATCTTTGAATTCTTGTAAGATTTTAAATAGTGTTTAAAGGGAGTTTGTAAGGTCCCTTATGTTACGTGGCTGTGGGCAGCAGAATATACCGTAGTCATAGATAGTCTGGTTTCAGTGGTCACTTATGCCAGTCCATTGCTGGAGAAGAGGCCAATGCCATTCACTGGTATTCATGTTTTCATGCTCCCCACTATGTGAGCCGTAAGGCACCTTCACACTGACGAGAAAATCATCTGGTTTTAGCGCGATGCGAGAGGTTGTAGAAACGCAGAATTGATTTTCAATGGTTTCCTTCACATTTGCAATGTTTTCACTCATGTGATGACAAAAACATCGCGGCCTATTTTTTCTTTCTGTTATATGCAATTTTTTTTTATCTTCTGGGTTTCCCTATGGAGCCTCATTTTTCTCATATCACAAAGCACAAACTTGCGATTTTGTTTCAATCATTTTTTATTAATCATTTTCAATAAACATTAAAACAATATTACACTATTGTGATCTGCAGTTGCTATTCAGTCTTAGCGTGGCCACGCTAATTATCCATAACATATTTCGCAGTCTTTTGCAGAATACACACTTTTCTTAAAATAGAAAAAAACAAACGGGGAAAAATAAAAAAACAAAGGGAGAAGAAAGTACAACAATATGATGCATTAGTTGGAAAAGGCATGTGTCTAGCTAGGAGGGTGGGAGGTGGCGAGGAAGGTTGGGGTAGGAAGGTGGAAGGGAGGAGGGTGATTTTGTTTGTGGGCTTCTGGGGACCCCTAAGGATCCAGGGTACCTGTATTTAACCAGTTTTCAAAGGGTTTTGATGCTCTCATGGCGATCCACGGGCTCCAAAGATCACAGGACCTTTTGCGGTCCTTCTCTTCCTCTACTCCCTCTATTTCGTACCTCATAAGTGTATTGAGTTTTTCAGTCCACATGGTCTTTGTGGGGTGGGCCGTGGTGCGCCATAAGCCCGGGACAGACATCCTAACCGCCAGGACCACCAATCTCAAGAGCCCTGACTTGATCCTTGCCATGGACCCTGGGAGCATTAGTAGTAGGGCCATTTTTGCTGTAAGGGACACCGTCGATCTGGTCATGTTGTTGTAGAGAAGTTCTACGTTTTTCCATAGTTCAGCTACTGGGGGGCAATCCCACCAGATGTGAAGCATTGTTCCTATGCTACTCTGGCATCTCCAGCATGTAGCAGGGACCTGGGCGTCCATTTGATGCAGTCTCAACGGTGTCCTATACCAGCGTGATAGGATTTTAAAGTTTTGTTCTTGTATTCTTCCAAATTTGGAACTCTTGTGGCACATAAGGAAAGCCCTCTTCCAGTCAGCACTGGTGAACGTTACTCCCATTTCCCTTTCCCACTGTGCCACGTAGCTGGGGGGGGTCGTCCTCTGTCCCGCGGGCCACCAGCAGTCTATATACCATCGAGATCCCGTGTTCCACGGGAGACGCCGTCATGCAAGCAGATTCAAACTGCGTCAGTGGCAGGTTGCCACATTCCCTCGGCGTCAGGGATTCCACACACCTCCTTACTTGGAAGTATTTCAGCCAAGCCCCCGGTGGGGGTCTGGTTTCCCCATAGAAGTCTCTCACGGGTCTCAATCCTGCCTGTGTGGCTACATCTCTCACTCGTGGTATTGGGGTGCTAGGTAGGGATAGGACCGGGTCTCCTCTTTCAAAAGCCTGGAACTGGGGATTAGCTGTCAGCGGGGTCAGTGGTCCTGGGACGGAGATCAAACCCGTTTTCTGGGCGAATGTGCCCCATGCTTTGAGTACTTCCGCTAGTTGCGGTGAAAGGGAGTTTATCTCCCTCATATATTGTCTTGGAATCCATGGGGCCCCCTGGACCACCCTGGGTGCTATATTATGTTCCAGTTCCACCCATAGTTTCGTGTTCCTATCCCTCAGAAGTGATAGCACGTAGTTACCGAGGCTCGCTCTGTAGTATAGGGTGAAGTCTGGGAGTCCCAGCCCTCCCTGTTCCTTGGGGCATGTGAGGAGTGTGAATCCGAGTCGTTGCCTACGTCCCCTCCAAACAAAGTTGGTAATTAGCGAGCGGATGCTAAGCAGGTATCGTCTATCCAGGTGAACAGGTAAGGTCTGACATAGGTACAGGGATTTCGGTAGGGTGTCCATTTTTACAGCATTTATTCTGCTTGTCCAAGATATATAGAGTGGGCTCCATTTATCTAGGTCCTCTTTGAGTTTAGAGAGAAATGGCTGGAAGTTTAATTCAAAGATCTGGGCGGGGTTTGCGGGGAGTTGGGCCCCAAGGTATTTAATGGATGTGGGTTTCCACTTAAAGGGGAAGGCCTCTGCGAGATCCAGAGCTTCTCTCTGGGGGATCGTTATATTTAGTATCTCTGACTTTTGTAAATTTACCTTAAAGTTGCTTACCCGCCCATATCTTGTGAATTCTCTCATCACCACTGGCAGGCCGACTCTGGGGTTTGACAGGAACAGGAGGAGGTCGTCTGCAAACAATGCCATTTTATGTTCAGAGGTACCGTCTAGTACGCCTCTGATTGAGGCGTTGCCTCGAATGGCATTGGCTAGGGACTCCATTGACAGAATATATAGCAAAGGCGATAATGGGCAGCCCTGCCTAGTGCCGTTGCGGATCATTATGGATTCTGAAAGAGCTCCATTTATTTTAATTTTGGCTGATGGGCCGCTGTACAATCCCATGATCCGTTCTCTTGTCTTCTGTCTAAGGCCTATCCGCTGTAGGGTCCCCTCCAAGTACCTCCACCTGACCCTGTCAAAAGCCTTTTCTGCGTCCACTGTGAGCAGGCACAGTGGTCCGTTTTGCGCCCTAGCCAGGTTGATCAGGGAGATGGATTTAATGGTATTGTCCCTGGCTTCTCTTCCACGGACAAAGCCCACCTGTTCCTTGTGAATCAGGCCCGGGATATGTTTGCTGAGCCTGTTAGCAATCAGCTTAGCAAACATTTTGACATCAATGTTTATCAGCGATATTGTCCTGAAGTTGGAACAGTATGTTGGGTCCTTTCCCGGTTTTGGGACTACTGCTATGTGTGCTTGAAGAGCTTGAGGAGGGAAGGGGCTCTCCCGGGATATCTCGTTAAACGCTTGTGCTAAAAGGGGGGACAGCTCGTCCTTAAACGACTTGTAGAAGCGCGCCGAGTAGCCGTCCGGTCCTGGGCTCTTGCCTAGTTTTAACTCCCCGATGCACTCCAAGATTTCTTCTTGGGTGAAATCCTGATCTAGATTCTCCACTATCTCCTGTTCCACTGGGCCCGGTCCGAATTCCTTTAGGTACTCCTCTTCTTCCTTTATGTTGGTTTCGTTTGGCCTGTGTTCCTTTTCTATGTTATATAGCCCGTCATAATATCTATGAAATTCTTCTAAAATATCCCGTGTTAAGAAAACTAGGTCCCCCCCGGGTTTGCGAAGTTTCGCAATAAATGTCTGAAGCGATCGCGGGTGTAGGGATTGTGCCAGTCTTCTGCCACATTTGTCCCCTGACTCAAAGTCTATACCCCGCATCCTATCTCTGTAGGCTAAGGTTTTCTGATCTAGGATTGTCTTAATTCGCTGCCGGAGGGCCGAGATGTCCGCCTGTAACCCGTCATTTGGTGCTCTTTTGTTTGCTAATTCTTGCTTCTGTAGGGCTGACAGTAACTTTCCCAACTCGCGCGCCCTCTCTTTTTTAAGTCTTGCCCCATGTGATATTAGTATTCCCCTAGTAACGCATTTTAGTGCTTCCCATTTCAACGGGGCCCGGGTTTCGTCATCTTGATGGTCTGTTATGAAATTTACTATGGTGGTTTTAACTTCTTGTATGCATTGGGGGTCTTTTAGTAGGTTGTCGTTTAACCTCCAGTTTTTTTGTCTGGTGTCTCCCTGCGCGTCTGCGAATTCTGCGTACACTGGTGCGTGATCTGACCATATCAGGGGCCCTATTGAGCTAGTGGGTTGGGTGTCTAATAGCGAGTGAGAGACCCACACGTAGTCTATTCTGCTATAACTATTATGCGCCGACGAGTGGTATGTGTAATCCCTGACGCCTGGGTGCATGACCCTCCATAGGTCTACCAGACGCATCCTCCCCAATTCCTTGAGGAGGGCGTGTGTTGCAGCCCGCGAGACAGAGGACTTACCTGAAGATGTATCGTGTTCTGGGTCGAGTGCGAGATTAAAGTCCCCTCCCAGTATAATGGTTGAGCCTTCTGCGAACCTTGTCAACTTCTCCAGTGTGGCCAGTCCGAAGGATGTCTGTCCCTGGTTTGGGAAATAAACATTGGCGAATTAGATCACTTTGCCTAGAACTTCTACTTTAATGAATAGGTAGCGCCCCCCCGGGTCGCACAGCACTCCAAGGGGCTGAACTTGTAAAGAATTATGGAAGGCGATAGATACACCCCCCGCTTTGCGGCTAGGGTCGGGGCTGTGGTACCACATGGGGAACCTTTTAGTGGCACATGTCGGGATCTCACCTGCCTTATAGTGCGTCTCTTGCAGCATGAGGACTTTAATTCCCTTCTTCTGCATGTGAAATAAAATTTGGCCTCTTTTAGATGGGATGTTCAGCCCCTTGGTGTTGTAGGTGCAAATTTTTAGGTTAGCCATGGCATTCCATGGAGAGGCACTGCCCTGTACTTGTATTCATCTGACCATATAGATGAGGGGAGGTAGGAGGCAAGGGGTTGGGAGAGTCGGGTGGGGAAGAGGAGGGGGGAGTGCAAGAGCATGCCCTTTTTCTTTTGTTGTTTTGTGAAATAAAGTGCATTAACAATACACATGAAAAGAAGAACCAAAAAAAGGAAAACAATGAATCCCCCACAAAGGAGGGGATAAAAACATGGGTAACAGTGAATATAAACTGTGATGGGCAGAGTTCTACTGCCCATCAAGATATAACTCGGGAAAAACGTTATGTCTTTTAGTGCAGCTCCGGGCTGCGTGACCTATGTGGGAGGCGGGAGAACCAAGAAGGGAGGTCCTCCCCCATCTTCACCATCGCCGTGGCTCACTCCTAGGAAGGAAATAGGAACTGTAGGAGTGATAAGAGACCACAGAGAGCAAGAGGGAAAAGAAAATAGAAATAAAAAACTAAAAAAATTAAAAAAAAAGGGGGAGGATTAGAAATAATGGTGGGAAAAATAGGGGGGGTAAGAGGGGGGTTATGGGATAACGGGAGGAGGGCGAGGGATAAGTGGGGAACAGAGGAGAATAAGAGAAATTATGCTTCTGAAGACGTATTTCCAGCCTGCCGCAGGGCCATCCCGTTAACGGGGATCTAAGGTGGGACCGTGACCGGTCGGTGTGAAATAAGGAAGGGGGGGTTCTCTTTCAACCCCCAGGCTTCATTTGTCCATGAGGCTTAAGGTCTCAAGGGTAGGTGACTCTTTAGGGGCCGTCGCTGTCTTTCTCCTTTGTCTCGTTGCTTTGCGATTTGCGTCCTTTTCCGGCCTTTTGCCATTCTGACCTTGGCGGGAGGACTGAGGGTCCTTTGAAGGAGGGCCAATCTGGGATCGCAATGTGTGGCAGTTCCAGTGTCCCTAGAAACCCTGGCAGGTCTCCCAAATTTTTGAAGGTCGCCGTCTTCCCTCCTCTTCTGGCTTGTAATTGGAGCGGAAATCCCCATCTATAGGGAATATTTCTTTCTCGCATGGCGTTGAGTAATGGTTTCAGGGCCCGTCGAAGCAGTAGTGTGCGTCTGGATAAGTCTGGAAACACCTCTACCGAATGGCCCCTGAACGTTAGGTCTTCCGCTGTTCACGTACTTTGCAGAATTTGGTCTTTTTCCCTAAAGAAGTGTACCCGACAAATGACATCTCTGGGTCTGGATGGGTCGATTGATTTCGGGCCAAGGGCACGGTGACTCTGTCCAGTTCCAAGTGGCTCTCTAAGGGTCTGCCCAGGATGTGATTGAAGAATTCAATGGTCCACTCTTCTAGTTGGCTATTGTCGACCTCCTCCGAGAGACCTCTTATGCGGAGGTTATTTCATCTATGACGATTTTCTATGTCGTCAATGTGGTTGGTCAGATCTGCGATCTGATGCGCTTGCATTTCCAACAATTGCGCATGTTCTTTTTGGAGGTTCTGGACCGAGTCTTGATTCTCTTCAATTTCTATGTCCGACATGTTTGATATCTTCTTGCAGGGCAGCGATATCTTGCTTATGAGCTGTATCTAATTTTTGAAGAAGTGAGTTCATCTCTGCTTTTGTAGGAATCGCCTTTAAGTGCACCTTTCAATCCCAATCTTCGTCCATTTGTTTGCAGTCTCCACTGCCTGTGGGGCTAGTGCATGTATCAGATTGTTGTTTGGGAGCATGGGTCCCCCCCTGGGCTGCTGTATATGTGTTATCTTTATTTTTTACAGAGGTGCTGCCTTTGCTGGGGGTTGTAGTGCCTCTGGTATGCTTGGCATCTTCTGCATGAGAGAGGTCCTGCTGGACTTTTGGTGCTCTCTGAGGGGGGGGGGGGGGGGAAGGGCTTTAAAATCTGTTTTTGCTTTCTGCCCTGTCCCCGCTGTGGGGTTCATCTGTCTCTCTCCTGAACTTCCCCATGAGGAGTGAGGGGGTTGGGAGTCCCTTGTCTTGGCTCTGGGCTTATGCTTGGGGGTTTCTATGCAGCCTTCTGGGGTTGCTGTCTCCCCTATATTGCCCTGAATCTCAGGGTTAATAGATTCTGTTAGCTCTGCCGCTGGGGGTGGGGGGGGGGGGCGCTCTCAGCCTGGTATGTGGCTGCTTCCCTTCCCCCTCTCCGCGTCTCCCGCCGCCTCCCGCTTGTACCTGAGGGGTTTCATGTCTTCCCTCTCGCCTTCCCTGCCAGTCATCCTCTTGTTCTTCCGGCACTTCGCTGTAATGAGCGCCCAGGAGCTCTCCCTCACTGTGCCCCGCGGCTTCTTGCCTTCTCCCCTCCTCGTGTGCGGCGGTGAGCGGCGCCATCTTGCCTGCGCCTCGCGGCGGCTGCGATCCTCCTGGGGAGCGGAGAAAGTGTTCCATGGCGGCTGGCGGTTGCCTCTGTTGCTGCTCCTTGCTGTCTGGTCCCTTTCTTCTTCCCATACCAGGTGAGTATGGGGGTCTGCGGCGGCTGGATCGTCTGTACAGGCGATGGGTCGGACGGGAGCTGAGGACACACACTACCTACTCCATTGGTGGTTAGACCCGCCTCCAAACTTGCGATTTTTATGCAATGCGTTTTTAACATTAGAAGGTCCTATTGACTTTCCCGCTAAAAACGCATGAGAAAATCATGAGCGGCAGCAATGTTTTAGTGAGAAAAAGCAGCACTAATGCTCAAAAATTGTGGGAGAGAGTAGCAATTTTGCCAAGTTTTTCTCACAGCGATAAGTGAAGGAGCACTTATTGAGGCTTCACATGGGCGTATTTGTGAGTATTTTTGTGCATGCAAAATTTCTGAGTGCAATTCGCAGAGTATAGATCCCATTTATTCCAATGAGCTCACTCACATTTCCTCAGCATACTCTAGGTTTGCACACATTTGCACACCAAAGGTCTCCATACAAGTCTATAGAAGGGTGCTCAAATGCACATACAATGTGCAAGGAGATGCGTAATATGCTGAGCAATTTAATGGGAAAAAACACATCTGGAACTCGTTTGGCTGAATAGCTATTTAAATCAGGCTTTGGTTGTGCGCAAAAAAACCCCATACCCTGCGAGTTCATAAAGTACAGTAAAGTACGCTGCAAAAAACATAATGCATAATGCAAATAAGTTGTGCTAAATCATGCAATTGCACATACGCCTGTGTAAAGTTGCACTTAGGGCTTATTCATGTGAGCGTGTTTGCCAGCACAAGATTTGCATGTGCAATACGCAGAGATTAGAATCCATTGTTTTCAATGTGTGCATTCCCACTGTCGACCCGCAATGTGCCCTATTTTCAGGTGCTTTTGCGCACCAAAGGTACCATAGAAGTCTATACTTCTGATACCTGTGTAATTACGAAATGAACTGGGCAATTATGTTCAGAAATCAACACACTGGGGGCTAATTACGGCTGCACAGTCTTTAAAATCACGGTGCAAGTGTGTCCTGTGGCAATTTGAATGGTCCCCGGTAGAGCAAAAAACACAGTAAAATGTGCATATACACTGCGATAGTGTGATCTTCACTATGCAAAAAGTTACGCTATTGCATGTGTTTTTGTGCTTATGCTTGTGTGAAGACCTTAATGTTTAGGTTTTTTTTTTTTCTTTTTGGAGCTCTAGTACATAGTTTTGTGTATTCATGAAGAGGAAACAGTGTGTATCTGAATGTATGTTTAGATCATAGTCTGTATGTCTGTCCCCAATACACATGAACCGGGACAGAGTGTGACGGTGTGGTTGCATCATTTGTATGTTCTTTGATTGTTCTGCATGAAACATAATAGTTCTAGCAGTAGCAGGCTGGGGCCAGCTGGCCAGGGGGTCACATACATGTCAAACCTTCTGTGTGAATCATACAAAAAGGTTAATGTCCAGAAACGTGAGCATTTCTTAAGAAGCGAGTAAAGAACTAAAGTTGATAAAATAATCTACTGTAATTGTAAGTATAAAACAAGGTTACATGCAGAAGTGAATTGTTTATAATTACGTGGAGCTGAGTCTTCCCAGCATTATTGAGTGTTTCTTCAGCAGTAATATAGGGGAAAAGGTTGCATGGCTGTCTGTGTTTGTGTCTGCAGCCATGAAAGCTAAGGGCAAGAAGAAGATAAAAGGTTAAAGTGAACTTTTCTATTTTTATGTGTTTAAGATTAATGGGTAGATCTCAATGACAATAAAACCATGATAACGCTATTGTTTATTGAACTGTTTTGCACTACTGTACTAGCACTATTATACTGAATCTACTAATTATGTACATTTACACAGGGCGATAGGCTTCTGGAGGAGGTGTGATCTGGTCTGATATATGTTGACACCAACACGCGTCCGTGTATTAGGCCGCTCTCACACATGCATTGCCAAAACACTGTGTTTGAAACATTTTACCATTTTACCACGATTTTGTGTGGCATTTTCTACTGTGTTCGACAGCATTATTTTAATGCACCCCTTCATAGTGCCAATCATTGTGATGGGTGATGAGGTACGTTAAAAAGTGCTAAAATGCATGAAAATAGAGAAGACAATGCTCGAAAATCAAGAGCTAGTCTGTGAAGCCCCATTGAAATCAATGGAGGTGCTGTATCGCATTTAGCGCGGCGTTTCAAAACGCTGTATAAATTGGACTGTGTGATAGCGGCCTTACTCCTATAAAATGGCCCCTAGTAACCTAGCGGTAAGTATATGGCCAGTTTTAATTTATGCTGTCACTGTGTCTCAAAATGTATTATTGTGCAGTGTTGAGTTTTCATGTTAACAACATGTGTTCTTACGGGTAGTGCACAGCTGTGGAATAGCGTTTGGTACCTTTCTTCTTATTAATCATTTTTGTTCAGGTTCTTCGCCACCAGGAATCCGTTTGTATCACTGTGATTTAAATTCCTGTTGGGTATCTCAATGATAACAGAGATCATTAGGAAGATCTGCAACATAATTTGGCAGCATCTGTAGATGTAGGCAATAGCTCAGTGCTCTTGTCAAGACTGGATGGACATTGTGCAGTTTCCAAATAGCCTGTGGGCACTGGATATCAAACACACTTGTATGAAGAAGCCACCACACTCAAGGTCCTAATGTTACAATTCTAAGTAGAATATTGACAAAAAAATATATAAATAAAACTTAAAAAAGGGGGGAAAGAATTAAACTCAGCTGAAAGGTCTATGAAATAACAAGGGGTAGAATCCATGGATGCAGATTCAAGGGTGGACACTGCAGGCACTCCACTGGGGCCAGCTTGAGATGATGAATTGGATACATGAGGTTGTGGAGGTAGAACATTCTTCATGTCAAGACTGGATGGCTATTTCCAAATAGCCTATGTGCACTGGATAGCAAATACATTTGTATGAAGAAGTTGCCACACTCATGGTCCCACAATTACAATCATAAGTAGTATGTCTCGCTAGTGCAATTGGCTCTCACTGATAGTAACTATCATTTTATAATTGTGAATATCAGGGCCTCTGAGAGCTCTGCAGATGCTCACATTTTCAGGGCTTCCAGAATGGGTCAACAGCTTCTTTATGACCAGCTGTCTCTCCCAGAAACATGCATCTTAGCTAACTCTTCAGGTCCACAAGCACCATTCGTTATTATTTGTTGGCTTGACCACCCATGTTCTGTGACCCTTTGCGTGCAGTGGGCTGGACAGTATAAGGTGCATTTTTATTAACTGGGTCACATTCTGAGTGTGCTATGGTGTTCTCATCACCAAGTGAAGACTAGTCCAGAGCACACTTCAGATGGATCCCGAGAATGTGTGTGCCGTAATTAGTTATTGGGTTAAAATGTGGATGAGTATCAACTTGCAACTATCTCACCAGATGTTGCATCTGACCTGACTCTGCATGGCAGAACTACATGGCTGGACTCTGATCACAAAAAAAATGATCTGGTCTCTCCAAACTGCATCATTTTTTATTTAGAGACTTGCAAAAGAATAAGAACCCTTGACTTTGGATGCAAGTAAATATATTTTGATCAAAATATCAAATTTTTGAACCTACATATTTCTGAGAAGAACTTTTTTTTGGGGGGGGGGCGGGGGAATAAAAAGATTTTAGATTGTTTGTATGCTTTGTACAAAAAAATAAAACAATACATTTTTTGCTGGAATATGATCTAATTTGGCATCAGAACTGAAACCTGTGACATCGTGCTCCACGCGATGCCTTTGCTGACTGAGCTTTTCAGCCTGCTGGACAGCTCCCCTGAGTCTTAGTACCTTGTTCTTCATCCCATGCTCCTGGCTCTGTGTTTCCCTGTTTAAGTCCACCCTGTGTCTTATAGCTTCCCCAATTAGCTTCCTGTATAAATTTGGTCCTGTTCCCTAATTCCTTATATGTTTATTGTGCTCTGAGCTCTCAGCCTGTAAACCTGCTCCTTCTATACCTGCTCTCTTAACAAAGATTGTCTCATTTAGTACTAACCTCTGGCTTGCTTCATGACCATGTTTCCACCTAATCCTCTGTGCTGCTTTGACTTTACCGTGTACTGACTTCTGGCTTGTATGACCACTTTGCTTGTCCTTGCTGGCTATCACTCAGGATTGCAACCTACTGTAGTGCCTGAACACTACATTTTGTGTCCAACAATTGTAGCTGCTTGTTGTGCCAATGAATAGGGTACATTTACACGGTATGACTGACAGGTGCTTATGCGCCCACAAGTCCAATGACTAGAGGCTGATTTTCACTCATGTGCTTACACAGGTACGATAGTCTCTCATGTAACCGCCTCCATTCATAGTAAGTAAGAGTGGGCAAACATTCTTCAGCTCATGTTTACATGAGTCAGAAGTCAATTGGCTTTTAGTTTAGCTATAAATAGAGATGAGCGAGCATACTCGCTAAGGACAATTGCTCGATTGAGCATCATCCTTAGCGAGTATTTCCCCGCTCGGAAGAAAAGGTTCGGGTGCCGGCGCGGGTGACAGGTGAGTTGTGGCAGTGAGCAGGAGGGAGTGGGAGGGAGAGAGAGATCTCCCCTCCGTTCCTCCCCGCTCTCCTCCGCCGCTCCCTGCCCGCTGCCGGCAGCCGAACCTTTTCTCTCGAGCGGGCAGGTACTCACTAAGGGCAATGCTCACTCGAGCAATTGTCCTTAGCGAGTATGCTCACTCATCACTAGCTATAAACCAATTGAATCTGACTAGTGAGCGTTATCAGGCTTAGTGCCCTATCAGTAACCTGGTGTACCTTGAAAGATTATCGCATGGTTTCACAACTTCTTTTAAAAAATTGTGTAAAAATTGGCCCATTACACATGCACAAACATTACTTTCTTTCAGCCACAGTTAAAACACAAGCACAAATAACTGTATGACAGTTCACTATAAAAAACCTTAAAGGGGTTGTCTCACGCCGGAACGGGTTTTTTTTTTTTATTCAATAGGCCCAAGGGATGGGTTAAAAAAAAAAAAGTTTATTACTTACCCGAATCCCCGCGCTGCGGCGACTTCTTTCTTCCTTTACCAAGATGGCCGCCGGGATCTTCACCCACGATGCACCGCCGGTCTTCTCCCATGGTGCACTGTGGGCTCGGTGCGGTCCATTGCTGATTCCAGCCTCCTGATTGGCTGGAATCGGCACACGTGATGGGGCGGAGCTACGAGGACCAGCTCTCTGGCACGAGCGGCCCCATTCACCAGGGAGAAGACCGGACTGCGCAAGCGCGTCTAAAAACACCAGAAGACAGCGAATTTAGATGGATCTATGGCGACGGGGACGCTAGCAACGGAGCAGGTAAGTGAATAACTTCTGTATGGCTCATAATTAATGCACGATGTATATTACAAAGTGCATTAATATGGCCATACAGAAGTGCTGAACCCCACTTGCTTTCACGAGACAACCCCTTTAAGGCATGTTGACAAAATATACAATAAACTTTAAAAAAAAGGGACAGAATAAAACCAGCTGTAAGTTCTATGAACAAAGGGAAGAATCTATGGATGCAGATTCATGGATGGACACTCCGGCCACTCCACTGTGATAATGTGGATGAGGTCCAGGGCCTCACAAGGTGATTGCGAAAGTCTGAACGATTTGCAGGCAAACAAGTGAACGATTTTTCTGCCTGTATAATCAGACTGCTTGAGCAAACAAGCAAACTTTGTCATCGTTTGCTTGTGCGAACAATAAATTGCTTAGTGTGAAAGTACTCTTACAGGCCGCCTGCAGACGGGCGGAAATTCCGCGGGGGGATTTCTGCCGCTGGAAGCCTGCATAGGATTGCGTTAACAAACGCAATCCTATGCAGACGGCCGCGGTTTGGCCACGTGAAATCTTGCGCGGCAAACAAACCGCGGCATGCCCTATTTCTGTGCGGGGCTCACAGAGCAGCCGGCAGCCAGCACATGAAAGAGCCGTGGCGCCGGGAGAGGTGAGTGCCTGCGCTGCTCTCTGCAGGTGTTCGGGTTGGGTCCCGCTTCGAGAATTCTCGCAGCTGGATCCGACCCGGCCGTCTGCAGGCGGCCTAAGTATCTGCTTTGCCATCTTTCTTTCAGAAGTCTCTGATCAACAATCCATCCTGGAGTGTCTTGTTTCTGCCATCTGTGTTGAGTGGAGATTGTAAATGCACTTTCACTAGGAGTCTGCTGAGAAGTTGTGGCCTCTGCTGGCTCCCCCATATGCTCTGACATCTTTACACTGCCAGAAGCTGGTGTTCCTGCGGATGATGGATCCTGGGGTGGAAATGTCTCCTCAACATCATTTGGATCAGGAAAGTTGTCTGAAGTCTTAAAAAAAAAATGCTTTAATCTCTAATAGAAAACTGGATCCAAAAAGGAGATATCTACAGAATAGCTGTAGATAGGTAAGTTTCTTTTTTTCTAAAATTACAAAAAACATACGTATGGTTATACACACTTACATTGCTTCCTCATGTACATGTATGGTTGTATAGTTTTGCCTCCTTACCCATTGCGTGGCTGGGATCCACTCCCTCCTAAAGTGGTCCTGTGCACTACACCAGCTTTTCTTCACATTGTCTACTGAAAAAGAAATTGAAAAATGCAGCTTATTAATACTCTTACTTCCCCTGTTGTTCCCCCAGTGTAAGTGTTGGAAACCACCACACAGTGCATTGAGCGGCATTGCTAAGTAGTTCGTCCATTATAAAATTACAATGGCCGGACTACTAATTCCCCATCCCAAAATGCATGCAATCCTTCACAATCCCAAACCCCATGCATTAAATCTGCACCATCCATGTAATGTTTTGAACAGTCTGAGTTTAACTTCATACCCATGTTAAACACCTTTAGTGGAGTACAGTAAGCTCTATACACTAAATACAATTGAGATATTCATTGATCTTCATACAGGAATATCTTTAGAATCATGAGTATCACTGCAGCCCATAAGACGTTCCTTATAAAGCTCTCTGAATTGTTCAAAACGATGAAAAAGACCTCAAGAATTTACCTGTTACAAAAAAAAATCACCCTTTTCTTCTACCGTGGTATAAATCCCTCCAAAATCTCTGACAATTTAAGATTCCTCCAGAGGGAGGTATATGTAGTAAATCCATATAATTGCAAAGTCTGCTTAAAGTTATCCCATAGTTTAGTTATTAAAATAATTATCAGATGTAGTCTCTTTTTTCCTCCTTTCATCCTGCTCTCCCATACCGTTTTAGGGGGGCTACAACCTGTCATTTAAGAAACCAATCTATCATTCAATTCCACTCTATTTCTTTCTATCCGCCCTTCAACCTTTGCAATTTAGATGCCAGAAAATATATCCAAGCATTTGGAATTGCGAACCCTCCACACCGTTTTATCCCTATGAAGAGTCTCCAATTTAATACTAGCAGATTTCTTATTCCCTCCTAAATATCGTATGGAGTCTTAAAAATATTGTGATAGAATCCAAACTGGAGAATTTTGAAGTATATCAAGGACTAGCTGATATACCCGGCTTCACCCAAGTTAATTTGGTACTTGTGTTTATCTGGTGTTCACACGGAAAATCTTATGAAGTCGTGGTTACTTTAGAGATACCGGAAAAACATATGTTCACCATTTTGCATAGTTCTCTGCGTTACCCATGAAACACCATGTGCAGGTAACCACGCGATGTTTCCTTTATATAAAATGACATCAGTAAGTGAGATAATTAGATTTCATACATAAAATTTGGACGCTAATTCTTTTGCACTTAGAATTGAATAATCGAGTTGGGACCCATTAACTTTTCCTATTTATGACACAATCAATGCCCGTGCCAAATTTCACGTTTATATGACACCGTAAAGTGAGAAAATTACATTCCGTACGCAAAATTTGGACGCTAATTCTTTTGCGCATAGAATTGAATAATCGAGTTGGGACCCATTAGCTTTACCTAGTTATGACATAATCAATGCCCGTGCCAAATTTTAAGTTTCTATGACATTGGGAAGTGAGAGATTTAGATTGTGTACGTTAAATTTCGACGCTAATTTTTTTGTGCTAGAATTGAATAATCGAGTTGGGACCAATTAACTTTTCCTATTTATGACATATTCAATTCTTATGGCAAATTTCATGTTTCTATGACTTTGGGAAGTAAGAGATTTAGATTATGTACGTAACATTTTGATGCTAATTCTTTTGTGCAGAGAATTGAATAATGGAGTTGGGACCCATTAGCTTTTCCTATTTATGACATAATCAATGCCCGTGCCAAATTTCGAGTTTCTATGACATCGGAAAGTGAGAGAATTAGATTTTGTACGTAAAATCTGGATGCTAATTCTTTTGTGCTTAGAATTAAATAATCGAGTCGGGACCCATTAACTTTTCCTATTTATGACATAATCAATGCTCGTTCCAAATTTCAAGTTTCTATGACATCGGGAAGTGAGAGAATTAGATTTCGTACGTAAAATGTGGACGCTACTTCTTTTGCGCTACAATTGAATAATCGAGTTGGGACCCATTAGCTTTTCCTACTTATGATATATTTAATGCTTATGGCAAATTTCATGTTTCTATGACATCGGAAAGTGAGAGGTTTGGATTATGTACGTAAAATTTGGATGCTAATTCTTTTGCGCATAGAATTGAATAATCGAGTTGGGACCCATTAACTTTTCCGATTTATGACATAATCAATGCTCGTGCCAAATTTCACGTTTCTATGACACCGGAAAGTGAGAAAAATACATTCCATACGTAAAATTTGGACGCTAATTTTTTTGTGCATAGAATTGAATAATCGAATTGGGACCCATTAGCTTTTCCTATTTATGACATAATCAATGCTCATGCCAAATTTCACGTTTCTATGACACCGGTAAGTGAGAAAATTACATTCCGTATGTAAAATTTGGACGCCAATTCTTTTGCACATAGAATTGAATTGAGTTGGGACCCATTGACTTTTCCTATTTATGACATATTCAATGTCCGTGCCAAATTTTAAGTTTCTATGTGAGAAAATTACATTCCGTACGTAAAATTTGGACGCTAATTCTTTTGCGCATAGAATTGAATAATCGAGTTGGGACCCATTAGCTTTTCCTATCTATGACATAATCAATGCTCGCACCAAATTTCACGTTTCTATGACACCAGAAAGTGAGAAAATTACATTCCGTACGTAAAATTTGGACGCTAATTCTTTTGCGCATAGAATTGAATAATCGAGTTGGGAACCATTAGCTTTTCCTATTTATGACATAATCAATGCTTGTGCCAAATTTCACATTTCTATGACACCGGTGAGTGAGAAAATTACATTCCGTACGTAAAATTTGGACGCTAATGTTTTTGCGCATAGAATTGAATAATCGAGTTGGGACCCATTAGCTTTTCCTATTTATGACATAATCAATGCTCGTGCCAAATTTTAAGTTTCTATGTGAGAAAATTACATTCCGTACGTAAAATTTGGACGCTAATTCTTTTGCGCATAGAATTGATTAATCGAGTTGGGACCCATTAGCTTTTCCTATCTATGACATAATCAATGCTCGCACCAAATTTCACGTTTCTATGACACCGGAAAGTGAGAAAATTACATGCCGTACGTGAAATTTGGTCGCTAATTCTTTTGCGCATAGAATTGAATAATCGAGCTGGGAACCATTAGCTTTTCCTATTTATGACATAATCAATGCTTGTGCCAAATTTCACAATTCTATGACACCGGTGAGTGAGAAAATTACATTCCGTACGTAAAATTTGGACGCTAATGTTTTTGCACATAGAATTGAATAATCGAGTTGGGACCCATTAGCTTTTCCTATTTATGACATAATCAATGCTCGTGCCAAATTTCGAGTTTCTATGACACCGGGAAGTGAGAGAATTAGATTCCGTACGTAAAATTTGGACGCTAATTCTTTTGCGCATAGAATTGAATAATCGAGTTGGGACCCATTAACTTTTCCTATTTATGACATATTCAATCCCCGTGCCAAATTTTAAGTTTCTATGACATTGGGAAGTGAGAGATTTAGATTGTGTACGTTAAATTTTGACGCTAATTCTTTTGCGCTAGAATTGAATAATCGAGTTGGGACTCAATTAGTTTTCCTATTTTGGAGATAATCTATGCTTTTGCCAAAATTCATGTTTCTGCGACATCGGGAAGTTGGAGAACTTTTGGCGAGTCAGTGAGTGAGTCAGTGAATGAGTCAGTGAGGGCTTTCGTCTTTATATATATAGATTTGTGGCAATTAAAACAATTTTGACAATGAGAGACGATGCCAAACCTCAACCTTATCCTCAAACTTTCATACCAATAAAAACAAATTGGGAGAAACATTTAACATCTTATACCAAATATATAAAAAATGGACATAAAATGACTCATTAATCTATTCACATCCCTGTATACAACAATAGATCATCTGCATATAATGAGATACGTTCCTCAATTTCACCATCCTGCAATCCAACTATATCAGTTATATTGCCATATGAAACCAGCCGGGGGCTTAATTGCCAAGGCAATGATAAGAGGGGACAGGGGACATTCCTGCATTGTTCCCCTCTCAAACACTATTGATCTAGAAATATGACCATTTACCCTCACTCTTGGCCCTGACATTAAAGGGAACAATTTAACCCATGCCATAAATTTCTCACTGAAACCCATCCTATGAAAAACAGCCCAGAAATAATTTCACTCGACACTGTCAAAAGCTTTGGCAGCATTGTGTGAAAAAATATCGCTGCTCCCACAAATTTGATGATCTGCCTGAAGATTCATACAACCTCTTTAAATTAATAGCAGTTTATTTTTAATGCATGAAGCCAAACTTATCCACATGTATTAAATAGATCATTACTAGAGATGAGCGAACGTACTCATCCGAGCTTGATGCTCGTTCGAACATTAGGGTACTCGAGATGCTCGTTACTCGAGACGAGCACCACGCGGTGTTCGAGTCACTTCCATTTTCTTCCCAGAAAAGTTTGCGCCATTTTCTGGCCAATAGAAACACAGGGAAGGCATTACAACTTCCTCCTGTGAAGTTCCAGCCCTATCCCACCCCCCTGCAGTGAGTGGCTGGGGAGATCAGATGACACCCGAGTATATAAACTGGGGCCGGTCGCGGCTCGCCACAGATGCACGCTTAGAGACATTAGGGAAAGTGCCGTCCTGCTGTAGCTGCTATAGGGAGAGTGTTAGGCTGTTATCTTCATCTTCAAGAACCCCAACGGTCCTTCCTAGGGCCACATTTGACCGTGTGCAGTACTGTTGAGGCTGCTTTTAGCAGTTTTGCACATTTTTTTTTTTGTATATTGGGCGTGCAGACCATAGCGTCCTTAGTCTGCAGTCATTTTACTGAGTATAGGGGCAGTACTGGTGAGGCAGGGACAGTGGTACAGGGAAAGAGATATACTGGCTATATAGGCAGTGGGCTTTTTCAAAAAAATTGGAAAAAAAAATCTTTGGGCTGCCTGTGACCGTGTTCAGTTTACTGCGTGTCTGCTGGGGGTAGTAGTCGCTCACTATTACCCAGCTAGGTGTTACTGCAGCATTGCGCATAATTTTTTCTGGCTGCACTGTGCTTTCAATAACCACAGTCATCCTCCAACAGGGAAATCCATATACAGGCTATATAGGCAGTGGGCTTTTTCCCAAAAATTGGAAAAAAATACTATATTTGGGCTGCCTGTGACCGTCTTCAGTTTACTGCGTGTCTGCTGGGGGTAGTAGTCGCTCATTATTACCCAGCTAAGCATTACAGCAGGCTTGCGCATAATTGTTTCCTGGCTCTGCTGTGTCTGTTACATGATCGCCGTCATCCCGCCAGAGGAAAAGAGTATACATATGTACGCTGCATACGGTGTCTGTCTGTTTTTTCACCTCACCATTTTAAAAAATTGAAGCAAAATACTTAAGGCCTACCACTGGCCTTTGGCCACTTGACTGGTTCTGCCCTGTGAATTCCAGTAGCTCAGTCATACGCACCTAGGTCTGACTGCAAGCTTGTGCATAATTGTTTCCTGGCTCTGCTGTGTCCGTTACATGTTCGCCGTCATCCCGCCAGAGGGAAAGAGTATACATATATATACTGCATACGGTGTCTGTCTGGTTTTTCACCTCACCATTTTAAAAAATTGAAGCAAAATACTTAAGGCCTACCACTGGCCTTTGGCCACTTGACTGGTTCTGCCCTGTGAATTCCAGTAGCTCAGTCATACGCACCTAGGTCTGACTACAAGCTTGTGCATAATTGTTTCCTGGCTCTGCTGTGTCCGTTACATGTTCGCCGTCATCCCGCCAGAGGGAAAGAGTATACATATATATACTGCATACGGTGTCTGTCTGGTTTTTCACCTCACCATTTTAAAAAATTGAAGCAAAATACTTAAGGCCTACCACTGGCCTTTGGCCACTTGACTGTTTCTGCCCTGTGAATTCCAGCAGCTCAGTCATACACACCTAGGTCTGACTACAGGCTTGCGCATAATTGTTTCCTGGCTCTGCTGTGCGTTCCGTAAGTGAAGTCAGCCTCCAACCACAGGCCAATAGGCGGCACATTTAATTACAGCGTTCTGTTTCTGCTCTACTTGTAATACACCATGCTGAGGGGTAGGGGTAGGCCTAGAGGATGTGGACGTGGACACGGGCGAGGACGCGGAGGCCCAAGTCAGGGTGTGGGCACAGGCCGAGCTCCTGGTCCAGGTGTATCGCAGCCGACTGCTGCGGGATTAGGAGAGAGGCAAGTTTCTGGGGTCCCCAGATTCATCTCACAATTAATGGGTCCACGCGGTAGACCTTTATTAGAAACTGAGCAGTGTGAGCAGGTCCTGTCGTGGATGGCAGAAAGTGCATCCAGCAAACTATCCACCGTCACCACCCAGTCTTCTACGCCGTCCACTGCTGCATCCCTGAATCCTCTCGCTGCTGCTCCTCCCTTCTCCCAGCCTCCTCTCTCCCAGCAAATGACACATTCAGAAGAGCAGGCAGGCTCCCAGGAACTGTTCTCGGGTCCCAGCCTTGAGTGGGAAAAAATGGTTCCTCTCCCACTGGAGGAGTTTGTCGTGACCGATGCCCAACCTTTGGAAAGTTCCCGGGATCCGGGTGAGGAGACTGGGGACTTCCGGCAACTGTCTCAAGAGCTTTCAGTGGGTGAGGAGGACGATGACGATGAGACACAGTTGTCTATCAGTGAGGTAGTAGTAAGGGCAGTAAGTCCGAGGGAGGAGCGCACAGAGGATTCGGAGGAAGAGCAGCTGGACGATGAGGTGACTGACCCCACCTGGTTTGCTAAGCCTACTGAGGACAGGTCTTCAGAGGGGGAGGCAAGTGCAGCAGCAGGGCAGGTTGGAAGAGGCAGTGCGGTGGCCAGGGGTAGAGGCAGGGCCAGACCGAATAATCCTCCAACTGTTTCCCAAAGCGCCCCCTCGCACCATGCCACCCTGCGGAGGCCGAGGTGCTCAAAGGTGTGGTAGTTTTTCACTGAGAGTGCAGACGACGGACGAACTGTGGTGTGCAAGGTTTGTCGCGCCAAGATCAGCCGGGGAGCCACCACCACCAGCCTCACCACCACCAGCATACGCAGGCATATGATGGCCAAGCACCCCACAAGGTGGGACGAAGGCCGTTCACCGCCTCCGGTTTGCACCACTGCCTCTCCCCCTGTGCCCCAACCTGCCACTGAGATCCAACCCCCCTCTCAGGACACAGGCACGACCGTCTCTCGGCCTGCACCCACACCCTCACCTCCGCTGTCCTCGGCCCCATCCAGCAATGTCGCTAGCGCAACTGTTTGAGCGCAAGCGCAAGTACGCCGCCACGCCCCCGCACGCTCGAGCGTTAAACGTGCACATAGCCAAATTGATCAGCCTGGAGATGCTGCCGTATAGGCTTGTGGAAACGGAGGCTTTCAAAAACATGATGCCACTACTTTCCCCGATGTGCCGTCCCAGCCCTGCACGACCACATCTCCCGCAACATTGTACGCGCCCTCACCAACGCGGTTACTGCCAAGGTCCACTTAACAACAGACTCGTGGACAAGCACAGGCGGACAGGGCCACTATATCTCCCTGACGGCACATTGGGTGAATTTAGTGGAGGCTGGGACCGAGTCAGAGCCTGGGACCGCTCACGTCCTACCCACCCACAGAATTGCGTGCCCCAGCTCGGTGCTGGTATCTGCGGCGGTGTATGCTTCCTCCACTAAACCACCCTCCTCCTCCTACGCAACCTCTGTCTCGCAATCAAGACGTGTCAGCAGCAGCACGTCGCCAGCAGTTGGTGTCGCGCGGCGTGGCAGCACAACGGTGGACAAGCGTCAGCAGGCCGTGCTGAAACTACTCAGCTTAGGAGAGAAGAGGCACACGGCCCACAAACTGCTGCAGGGTCTGACAGAGCAGACCGACTGCTGGCTTTCGCCGCTGAGCCTCTAACTGGGCATGGTCGTGTGTGACAACGGCCGTAACCTGGTGGCGGCTCTGCAGCTCGGCAGCCTCACGCACGTGCCATGCCTGGCCCACGTCTTTAATTTGGTGGTTCAGCGGTTTCTGAAAAGCTACCCACACTTGTCAGACCTGCTCGGAAAGGTGCGCCAGGTCAGCGCACATTTCCGCAAGTCCAAAACGGACGCTGCCACCCTGCGGACCCAGCAACATCGGTTTAATCTGCCAGTGCACCGACTGCTGTGCGACGTGCCCACACAGTGGAACTCTACGCTCCACATGTTGGCCAGGCTCTATGAGCAGCGTAGAGCTATAGTGGAATACCAACTCCAACATTGGCGGTGTAGTGGGAGTCAGCCTCCTCAATTCTTTACAGAAGAGTGGGCCTGGTTGACAGACATCTGCCAGGTCCTTGGAAACTTTGAGGAGTCTACCCAGATGGTGAGCGGCGATGCTGCAATCATTAGCGTCACCATTCCTCTGCTATGCCTCTTGAGAAGTTCCCTGCAAAGCATAAAGGCAGACACTTTGCGCTCAGAAACAGAGGCGGGGGAAGACAGTATGTCGCTGGATAGTCAGAGCACCCTCATGTCTATATCTCAGCGCGTTGAGGAGGAGGAGGTGGAGGAGGGGGAGGAGCCTGAGGAGGAGCAGGGGGAAGAGACAGCTTGGCCCACTGCTGAGGGTACCCATGCTGCTTGCCTGTCATCCTTTCAGTGTGTATGGCCTGAGGAGGAGGAGGATCCTGAAAGTGATCTTCCTAGTGAGGACAGCCATGTGTTGCGTACAGGTAACCTGGCACACATGGCTGACTTCATGTTAGGATGCCTTTCTCGTGACCCTCGCGTTGACGCATTCTGGCCACTACGGATTACTGGGTGTACACACTGCTCGACCCACGGTATAAGGAGAACATTTCCACTCTCTTACCCGAAGAGGAAAGGGGTTCGAGAGTGATGCTATACCACAGGACCCTGAGGGACAAACTGATGGTAAAATTCCCATCCGACAGCGCTGGTGGCAGAAGGCGCAGTTCCGAGGGCCAGGTAGCAGGGGAGGCGCGGAGATCAGGCAGCATGTACAGCGCAGGCAGGGGAACACTCTCCAAGGCCTTTGCCAGCTTTATGGCTCCCCAGCAAGACTGTGTCACCACTCCCCTGTCAAGGCTGAGTCGGCAGGAGCACTGTAAAAGGATGGTGAGGGAGTACGTAGCCGATCGCACGACCGTCCTCCGTGACGCCTCTGCTCTGTACAACTACTGGGTGTCGAAGCTGGACACGTGGCCTGAACTCGCGCTGTATGCCCCGGAGGTGCTTGCCCTGCGGCTAGCGTCTTGTCAGAGAGGGTGTTTAGTGCGGCTGGGGGAATCATCACGGATAAGCGTACCCGCCTGTCAACTGACTGCCGACAGGCTTACACTCATAAAGATGAACAAAGCCTGGATTTCCCCAGACTTCTCTTCTCCACCAGCGGACAGCAGCGGTACCTAAACAATACGTAAGCTGCACCCGCGGATGGAAGCATCGTTCTCTATCACCATAAAAAACGGGGGCCTTTTAGCTTCATCAATCTGTGTATTATATTCATCCTCCTCCTCCTGCTCCTCCTCCTGCAACCTCCCGTAATCACGCCGAACGGGCAATTTTTCTTAGGCCCACAAGGCTCAGTCATATTACTTTTGTAAACAATGTTTATACGTTTCAATTCTCATTAAAGCGTTGAGACTTGCACCTGAACCAATTTTTATTTTAACTGGGCTGCCTCCAGGCCTAGTTACAAATTGAGCCACAGTAACCAAAGTGATTAATGGGTTTCACCTGCCCTCTTGGTTGGGCATGGGCAATTTTTCTGAGGTACATTAGTACTGTTGGTACACCAATTTTTTTGGGCCCTCGCCTACAGTGTAATCCTAGTAATTTTTATGGGCTTCGCCTGCACTCATGGTACAGCAAGGTGTGTGGGGTTGGCCTACACTTTTGCTACATAAATGTAACTGGGGCCTTGTATATACTGCAACTACTGAAATGTGAAAGAGACTGTTATCTCCCTAAACTGCTGCAACGGGAATGTTACTGTGGCCTGTCTTGACTGCTACTATTACTGAAATGGAACTAATACTGTGCTCCCCCTATACTGCTGCTAGTGATATGTTACTGGGGCCTGTCCAGACTGCTACTACTACTGAAATGGAACTAATACTGTGCTCCCTCTATGCTGCTGCTTCGGAATCGTTACTGGGGCCTGTCTTGACTGCTACTACTACTGAAATGGAACTAATACTGTGCTCCCCCTATACTGCTGCTAGTGATATGTTACTGGGGCCTGTCTTGACTGCTACTATTACTGAAATGGAACTAAGACTGTGCTCCCCCTATACTGCTGCTTCGGAATTGTTACTTGGGCCTGTCTTGACGGCTACTACTACTGAAATGGAACTAATACTGTGCTCCCTCTATACTGCTGCTTCGGAATTGTTACTGGGGCCTGTCTTGACGGCTACTACTACTGAAATGGAACTAATACTGTGCTCCCCCTATACTGCTGCTTTGGAATTGTTACTGGGGCCTGTTTTGACTGCTACTATTACTGAAATGGAACTAATACTGTGCTCCCTCTATACTGCTGCTAGTGATATGTTACTAGGGCCTGTCTTGACTGCTACTATTACTGAAATGGAACTAATACTGTGCTCCCCCTATACTGCTGCTAGTGATATGTTACTGGGGCCTGTCCAGACTGCTACTACTGCTGAAATGGAACTAATACTGTGCTCCCCCTATACTGCTGCTAGTGATATGTTACTGGGACCTGTCCAGACTGCTACTACTACTGAAATAGAACTAATACTGTGCCCCCCTATACTGCTGCTAGTGATATGTTACTGGGGCCTGTCTAGACTGCTACTACTGAAATGGAACTAATACTGTGCTCCCCCTATACTGCTGCTAGTGATATGTTACTGGGGCCTGTCTAGACTGCTACTACTACTGAAATGTAACTAATACTGTGCTCCCCCTATACTGTTGCTTCGGAATTGTTACCGGAGCCTGTCTTGACTGCTACTATTACTGAAATGCAACTAAGACTGTGCTCCCCCTATACTGCTGCTTCGGAATTGTTATTGGGGCCTGTCTTGACTGCTACTATTACTGAAATGGAACTAAGACTGTGCTCCCCCTATACAGCTGCTAGTCATATGTTAGTGGGGCCTTTTTAGATTGCTACTACTACTGAAATGGAACTAATACTGTGCTCCCCCTATACTGCTGCTTCGGAATTGTTACTGGGGCCTGTCTTTACTGCTACTATTACTGAAATGGAACTAATACTGTGCTCCCCCTATACTGCTGCTAGTGATATGTTACTGGGGCCTGTCTAGACTGCTACTACTACTGAAATGGAACTAATACTGTGCTCCCCCTATACTGCTGCTAGTGATATGTTACTGGGGCCTGTCCGGAATGCTACTACTACTGAAATGGAACTAATACTGTGCTCCCCCTATACTGCTGCTAGTGATATGTTACTGGGGCCTGTCTAGACTGCTACTACTACTGAAATGGAACTAATACTGTGCTCCCCCTGTACTGCTGCTAGTGATATGTTACTGGGGCCTGTCTAGACTGCTACTACTACTGAAATGGAACTAATACTGTGCTCCCCCTATACTGCTGCTTCGGAATTGTTACCGGGGCCTGTCTTGACTGCTACTATTACTGAAATGAAACTAAGACTGTGCTCCCTCTATACTGCTGCTTCGGAATTGTTACTGGGGCCTGTCTTGACTGCTACTATTACTGAAATGGAACTAAGACTGTGCTCCCCCTATACTGCTGCTAGTGATATGTTACTGGGGCCTTTCTAGACTGCTACTACTACTGAAATGGAACTAATACTGTGCTCCCCCTATACTGCTGCTTCGGAATTGTTACTGGGGCCTGTCTTGACTGCTACTACTACTGAAATGTTACTACTACAGGCCTTTGGCCATACCGCTGCCACGGAATTGTTACAGGGCCCTGTCTATTCTGCTACTACTGAAATGGAACTAATACTTTGCTCCCCCTATACTGCTGCTAGTGATATGTTACTGGGGCCTCTCTATACTGCTACTACTGAAATGTTACTAATACTAGGCTCTCCCTATACTGCTGCTTCGGAATTGTTACTGGGGCCTGTCTATTCTGCTACTACTGAAATGCTGCTAATACTAGCCTCTGCGCAGCCTGACTAGGGCTTGCATTGTGGGCCGAAGCCAACCTGCATTTCTTCTCGCATTCCATCAGCTCTAAGGGAGGCACTGCAATGGGATATATTTATGTACCGTCGGTGGGTTCCAGGGAGCCACCCATCCTTTTGGGTGCACGCAGACATACCATAGGGGAGTTCGTCCTATCTGTGACAAATCTTAATTACCCAGACTGACTGGGGCATGCAGTGTGGGCCGAAGCCAACCTGCATTTCTTCTGACGTGGCATCAGCTATGAGGGGTACTGCAATGGGATTTATTTATGTACCGTCGGTGGCTTCCTGGGACCCACCCCTGCTGTGGGTGCACACAGACTTCCCATAGCGGAGTTCTACCTACCTGTGACTATGAAAATAACCCAGCCTGCGTGACTAGGGCTTGCAGTGTGGCCCGAAGCCAACCTTCCTTTCTTCTCGCGTTACCTCAGCTTTAAGGGAGGCACTGCAATGGTATTTTTTTTGGTACCGTCGGTGGCTTCCTCGGAGCCACCCCTGCTGTGGGCGCACATTTAGTTCCCATCGCGGTGCTTTACCTGTCTGCCACTAAGACACTGAGTGACTTGGAAAGGGGGCATAGTGCAGATGGCTTTCCCCTTGCAGTGTGGATTGAGCCACCTGACACTTAGACAGAATGAACACCGTGTGGGCACATGGATTCCCCATCGCTACGTAACTGTTGGCGACATTTGCAGCTCCTGACAGAGGTGGCACAGGATTGGAATTAAGATCGAACGTCGATTTGTCAGTGATTCTCAACTGCATTGTGGGCTATCGCCCTGCCCCTTTTAAAGAGGGTCGCTACCTGGCCCTGCCAACCCTCTGCGGTGTGTGCCTCCAGTTCCTCCTCATCACAGAGGCAATTATAAATTGACATGAGGGTGGTGTGGCTATGAAGTGAGCAGGGGCAGCTGAAGGGAGCGCAGGGACACTTTTGTGTGTGCAGCAGACGTTGGGTCGTGTGGGGCGGTTGGGCAGCATGTTACCCAGGAGAAGTGGCAGCGGAGTGTCATGCAGGCAGTGATTGTGCTTTGTTGGAGGTAGTGTGGTGCTTAGCTAAGGTATGCCTTGCTAATGAGGGTTTTTCAGAAGTAAAAATTGTTGGGGGGGGGGGGGAGGCCCACTCTTGCCGCTATTGTGGCTTAATAGTGGGACCTGGGAACTTGAGATGCAGCCCAACATGTAGCCCCTCGCCTGCCCTATCCGTTGCTGTGTCGTTCCCATCACTTTCTTGAATTTCCCAGATTTTCACAAATGAAAACCTTAGCGGAGCATAGGTCCCATACAAAAATGCTCGGGTCGCCCATTGGCTTCAATGGGGTTCGTTACTCAAAACGAACCCTCAAGCATCGCGGGAAGTTCGACTCGAGTAACGAGCACCCGTGCATTTTGGTGCTCGCTCATCTCTAATCATTACTATAAGTAATCATTTCGCAAGTACATTCGACAAGCTTTTAACATCAGTGGTCAACAGAGATATTGGCCGATAGGAATCAGGAAGAGATGGATCCTTCCCCAGTTGAGGAATTAAAATAATCGTAGTATCTCTCATTGACGGTGGAAGTATGCCTTCATGTAATGACTCATTAAACACCTTCACTATCCTGTTAATGCTTAAAAATTCATTTCGAAGACCATCCAACCCAGATGACTTTTCAGCAAGAAATGTTGCCACTGCATCCTAATATCATTCTCAATCACAGAAAATGGCCATTACTTACTGAGTGAGGAGTGCATATAGATGCATCCTCTCACCATGTAGGTTGCTGACTACCAAATGGAGGAGCGAATAACACCTGTGCAGAGAACCGATAAGGCAGCCACACACACCCCTCTTGATATAGAGGGGGGTGGCTGCTTGGTGTATACTCCCACACATAGTGGATACAGGGTGCCAGACCATTCTGATATATGTAGTTCACCATGCAGACGAACAACCTATTAATGACGCCATGATAATTCGTCGGGTTGCCCTGCATTTCCATCAGTGAACCACATTGGTACTGCCACCCTGGGCTGCCCCTGGAGTCTTAAAGCCACGCTGCATGTGAATGATAGATAACAAATGCAAGGCATTGATTGAATGTTGGCCAAGATACATGAGCCCACTAACCCCTTCACGGATCCTTGCGTTGTAGAATATCATTCTAATATCATTCTCTGATCATCAGACAAAGTTGGCAATGCACCCGAGCCAAGTATTAATAAAGATCTTCACAATCCACACTTAAAGGGGTTGTCTCGCGAAAGCAAGTGGGGTTAAGTACTTCTCTATGGCCATATTAATGCACTTTGTAATATACATCGTGCATTAAATATGAGCCATACAGAAGTTATTCACTTACCTGCTCCGTTGCTGGCGTCCCCGTCTCCATGGCTCCGTCTAATTTTGGTGTCTTCTTGCTTTTTTAGACGCGCTTGCGCAGATGGGTCTTCTCCCTTCGGCTCCGCTTGGCAGCAGCGGCGTTTTGGCTCCGCCCCCTTGTACGCGTCATCGCGTAGCTCCGCCTCCGTCACATGTGCCGATTCCAGCCTTCCTTTCTTTGCTATTATGCAAATATTTTCTCTCAACTTTTTCTCCCGTTCTAGACATAATAAATGTAAAATAACTTGTAATATAATGTTGAATACGACTAATCTTAGTTGTTAGAGATGCATAGTAGCTGTTAAGCAATACTCAAGCTTCTATAGGCTCATTGCTCTATTGCTCTCTTGGTAAGTTCAGTCTCTGATCTACATCTACTTACGTATATCATTAACAAGTCATTGCCAGTCTTTTGTGCTGTCAGACTGAACAAACATAAGAAGGGCACCATTCCTGCTGTGAGTATAAGACAGATCCATGCTCATCCTCTGTGCCAGCACTGTGTCTATATTAATCTCTCAGAAAAGTAGAAATTGAGGTAACACAATGTACTAGCCAACTGACCTGCATATATCACAGTTTCTTGTTTCATACTAGAGAACTAGATTTGACATAAATAGGAATTCATACTATTGTTTTCTTCATTTATCAATTTTCTATTAATTATTTTCTAACAATATTTTAATATAGATTTTTTTATAAATAGTATTTGACTATTTTTCTAAGCAAATTCTATTTTGGTGGTGATTATTTTAAGTAAATATAATGGAGGTGCTGAAATCAAATAGAAAAATAATAGTATTAATATTAATTCCTATACCTTGTCACAAAGTTGTCATCATCAGATAGATAGCCATTATGAAGTTTTACGTGCTGTTTTAGGTCATAGCCCTAAAGAAATGTAATGTATTACTCATTGGCCTTTTAATCTATTACTCATTGGCTGCAGAAGCGCCAGACCAATTGAAAGCAATTGGAGAACATTGCGCTCCTGTGCCACAGCTGTGACAGCTGTGGCAAGGAAATTATTCATCCCCGTGGGGAGTCCCCTTGTCACTGAACACGGTGACACTTCTGTCACCGTGTTCAGTGATGAGGGGACTCTGCGGAGATGAAGAAATCCTCAGCCACAGCTGTCACAGCTATGGCAGAGGATAGCGATCTTCTCTGCATGTTGTTAATGCGGGCGCCGCTGCTGCTGCCGGCCCCATTGACCACTTCCAAGAATCCTGATGCCGCAGTTACTTGTGTTTTGCAATTTGATGTCCTATTTTTTGCCGGTACACATTTTTTGCGCAGGTAAAAATCGGACATTTGACCACTGCCATTGAAAAGCATTGGTTCTAATAGATACAAATTACCCATGTGCACTTTTCTTTTTCTTCAGCTAGCAAAATTATTTTTGCTGCGGTTTTCTCTCATGACATATAGGGCTATTTTTATGTCTTTTTTTCAGTTTAATCAAGACAGAGACTAATCAGGACAACAATACGTTTTGATTAGAGATGAGCGAACACCAAAATGTTCGGGTGTTCGTTATTCGTAACGAACTTCCCGTGATGCTCGAGGGTTCGTTTCGAACAACGAACCCCATTGAAGTCAATGGGCGACCAGAACATTTTTGTATTTCGCCGATGCTCGCTAAGGTTTTCATGTGTGAAAATCTGGGCAATTCAGGAAAGTGATGGGAATGACACAGTGACGGATAGGGCAGGCGAGGGGCTACATGTTGGGCTGCATCTCAAGTTCCCAGGTCCCACTATTAAGCCACAATACCGGCAAGAGTGGGCCCCCCCCCCCTCCCAACAACTTTTACTTCTGAAAAGCCCTCATTAGCATGGCATACCTTTGCTAAGCACCACACTACCTCCAACAAAGCACAATCACTGCCTGCATGACACTCCACTGACACTTCTCCTGGGTTACATGCTGCCCAACCGCCCCCCCTCCCCCCCACAGCGCACACCAAAGTGTCCCTGCGCAGCCTTCAGCTGCCCTCATGCCACACCACGCTCATGTCTATTTAGAATTGCGTCTGCCATGACGAGGGACCGCAGGCACACACTGCAGAGGTTGGCACGGCTAGGCAGCGACCCTCTTTAAAAGTGGCGGAGCGATAGCCCACAATGCTGTACAGAAGCAATGAGAAATAGAATCCTGTGCCACCGCCATCAGGAGCTGCACACGTGGGCATAGCAATGGGGAACCTATGTGCCACACACTATTCATTCTGTCAAGGTGTCTGCATGCCCCAGTCAGACCGGGCTTTTTAATTCATAGACACAGGCAGGTACAACTCCCTATTGTGAAGTCCCTGTCGACCCACAGCATGGGTGGCTCCCTGGAACCCACTGGCGGTACACAGAAATATCCCATTGCATTGCCCAACACAGCTGAGGTAGTAATGTCGTGCTTAATGCAGGTGGGCTTCGGCCCACACTGCATGCCCCAGTCTGACTGGGGTTCTTTATAAGTGTACAGATGTAGTAAAAACTCCGTGTGCACCTACAGCATGGGTGGGTGCCAGGAAGCCACCGGCGGTACATAGAAATATCCCATTGCATTGCCCAACACAGCTGAGGTAGTAATGTTGTGCTTAACCCTTTCCAATCCAATTTGTATATGGTTTTCCTAGGGGGCTTACTCTTTTTCTGCTGTTATACAACGGCGCTATATGCTGGCTAAAGCCAGTACTGCATGAGCTGACACGTAGGATAGGCTCCGACAGCAGAGAGGCTGGCAATATACAGTAAGAGAACCCCGACGGACGTCTACCAACAACGGAGCTGTACAGCCTTAAACCCTAATGTCTTCACAGGTCACACAGTGGACTGGAAAGGGTTAATGCAGGTGGGCTTCGGCCCACACTGCATGCCCCAGTCAGACTGGGGTTCTTTACAAGTGGACACATGTAGGTTTAACTCCCTGTGGACCCACTGCCTGGGTGGGTGCCAGGAAGCCACCGGCGGTACATAGAAATATCCCATTGCATTGCCCAACACAGCTGAGGTAGTAATGTCGTGCGTAATACAGGTGGGCTTCGGCCCACACTGCATGCCCCAGTCAGACGGGTTCTTTAGAAGTGTACAGAAGTATTAAAAACTCAGTGTGCACCTACAGCATGGGTGGCTCCCTGGAACCCACCGGCGGTACACAAAAATATCCCATTGCATTGCCCAACACAGCTGAGGTAGTAATGTCGTGCGTAATGCAGGTGGGCTTCGGCCCACACTGCATGCCCCAGTCAGACTGGGGTTCTTTACAAGTGGACACATGTAGGTTTAACTCCCTGTGGACCCACTGCCTGGGTGGGTGCCAGGAAGCCACCGGCGGTACATAGAAATATCCCATTGCATTGCCCAACACAGCTGAGGTAGTAATGTCGTGCGTAATACAGGTGGGCTTCGGCCCACACTGCATGCCCCAGTCAGACGGGTTCTTTAGAAGTGTACAGAAGTATTAAAAACTCAGTGTGCACCTACAGCATGGGTGGCTCCCTGGAACCCACCGGCGGTACACAAAAATATCCCATTGCATTGCCCAACACAGCTGAGGTAACGTCAGCTGTAATGCAGGTGGGCTAAAAATTAATTTGATTACACTGTAGGCGAGGGCCCACAAAAATTGCTGTATCAACAGTACTAATGTACATCCCAAAAATTGGCCATGGCCAGCCAAGAGGGCAGGTGAAACCCATTAATCGCTTTGGTTAATGTGGCTTAAGTGGTAACTAGGCCTGGAGGCAGCCCAGTGTAACGAAAAATTGGTTCAAGTTAAAGTTCCAATGCTTTTAAGCGCATTGAAACTTATAAAAATTGTTCAGAAAAATTATTTGAGTGAGCCTTGTGGCCCTAAGAAAAATTGCCCGTTCAGCGTGATTACGTGAGGTTTCAGGAGGAGGAGCAGGAGGAGGAGGAGGAGGAATATTAGACACAGATTGATGAAGCAGAAATGTCCCCGTTTTGGATGGTGAGAGAGAACGTAGCTTCCATCCGCGGGTGCAGCCTACGTATTGCTTACGTATCGCTGCTGTCCGCTGGTGGAGAACAGAAGTCTGGCGAAATCCAGCCTTTGTTCATCTTGATGAGTGTTAGCCTGTCGGCACTGTCGGTTGACAAGCGGCTACGCTTATCTGTGATGATTCCCCCAGCCGCACTAAACACCCTCTCCGACAACACGCTAGCCGCAGGACAAGCAAGCACCTCAAGGGCATACAGGGCTAGTTCAGGCCACGTGTCCAGCTTCGACACCCAGTAGTTGTAGGGGGCAGAGGCGTCACCAAGGATGGTCGTGCGATCCGCTACGTACTCCCTCACCATCCTTTTGCAGTGCTCCCGCCGACTCAGCCATGACTGGGGAGCGGTGACACAGTCTTGGTGGGGAGCCATAAAGCTGGCCAGGCCCTTAAAGACTGTTGCACTGCCTGGGATGTACATGCTGCTCGATCTACGCACATCCCCTGCAACATGGCCCTCGGAACTGCGCCTTCTGCCACTAGCGCTGTCGGCTGGGAATTTTACCATCAGCTTGTCCGCAAGGGTCCTGTGGTATAGCAACACTCTCGAACCCCTTTCCTCTTCGGGAATCAGAGTGGGCAGGTTCTCCTTATACCGTGGATCAAGCAGTGTGTACACCCAGTAATCCGTAGTGGCCAGAATGCGTGCAACGCGAGGGTCACGAGAAAGGCATCCTAACATGAAGTCAGCCATGTGTGCCAGGGTACCTGTACGCAACACATGGCTGTCTTCACTAGGAAGATCACTTTCAGGATCCTCCTCCTCCTCCTCCTCCTCAGGCCATACACGCTGAAAGGATGACAGGCAATCAGCCGGTGTACCGTCAGCAGCGGGCCAAGCTGTCTCTTCCCCCTCCTCCTCATCCTCCTCATGCTCCTCCTCCTCCTCCTGTACGCGCTGAGAAATAGACAGGAGGGTGCCCTGACTATCCAGCGGCATACTGTCTTCCCCCGCCCCCGTTTCCGAGCGCAAAGCAGCTGCCTTTATGGTTTGCAGGGAATTTCTCAAGATGCATAGCAGAGGAATGGTGACGCTAATGATTGTAGCATCGCCGCTCACCACCTGGGTAGACTCCTCAAAATTACCAAGGACATGGCAGATGTCTGCCAACCAGGCCCACTCTTCTGAAAGGAATTGAGGAGGCTGACTCCCACTGCGCCGCCCATGTTGGAGTTGGTATTCGACTATAGCTCTACGCTGTTCATAGAGCCTGGCCAACATGTGGAGCGTAGAGTTCCACCGTGTGGGCACGTCGCACAGCAGTCGGTGCACTGGCAGCTTAAAGTGATGTTGCAGGGTGCGCAGGGTGGCAGCGTCCGTGTGGGACTTGCGGAAATGTGCGCAGAGCCGGCGCGCCTTTACGAGCAGGTCTGACAAGCGTGGGTAGCTTTTCAGAAAGCGCTGAACCACCAAATTAAAGACGTGGGCCAGGCATGGCACGTGCGTGAGGCTGCCGAGCTGCAGAGCCGCCACCAGGTTACGGCCGTTGTCACACACGACCATGCCCGGTTGGAGGCTCAGCGGCGCAAGCCAGCGGTCGGTCTGCTGTGTCAGACCCTGCAGCAGTTCGTGGGCCGTGTGCCTCTTATCGCCTAAGCTGAGTAGTTTCAGCACGGCCTGCTGACGCTTGCCCACCGCTGTGCTGCCACACCGCGCGACACCGACTGCTGGCGACATGCTGCTGCTAACACATCTTGATTGTGAGACAGAGGAGGAGGAGGAGGAGGAGGGTGCTTTAGTGGAGGAAGCATACACCTCCGCAGATACCACCACCGAGCTGGGGCCCGCAATTCTGGGGGTGGGTAGGACGTGAGCGGTCCCAGGCTCTGACTCTGTCCCAGCCTCCACTAAATTCACCCAATGTGCCGTCAGGGAGATGTAGTGGCCCTGCCCGCCTGTGCTTGTCCACGTGTCCGTAGTTAAGTGGACCGTGGCAGTAACCGCGTTGGTGAGGGCGCGCACAATGTTGCGGGAGACGTGGTCGTGCAGGGCTGGGACGGCACATCGGGAAAAGTAGTGGCGACTGGGAACTGAGTAGCGCGGGGCCGCCGCCTCCATGATACTTTTGAAGGACTCCGTTTCCACAACCCTATACGGCAGCATCTCAAGGCTGATGAATTTTGCGATGCGGACGGTTAACGTTTGAGCGTGCGGGTGCGTGGCGGCGTACTTGCGCTTGCGCTCGAACACTTGCGCAAGCGACGGCTGAACGGTGCGCTGAACTACACTGCTGGATGGGGCCGAGGACAGCGGAGATGAGGGTGTGGGTGCAGGCCATGAGGCGGTAGTGCCTGTGTCCTGAGAGGGGGGTTGCATCTCAGTGGCAGGTTGGGGCACAGGGGGAGAGGCAGGGGTGCAAACCGGAGGCGGTGAACGGCCTTTGTCCCACCTTGCGGGGTGCTTGGCCATCATATGTCTGCGCATGGTGGTGGTGGTGAGGCTGTTGGTGTTGGCTCCCCGGCTGAGCTTTGCGCGACAAAGGTTGCACACCACTGTTCGTCGGTCGTCAGGCGTCTCTGTGAAAAACTGCCAGACCTTAGAGCACCTCGGCCTCCGCAGGGTGGCATGGCGCGAGGGGGCGCTTTGGGAAACACTTGGTGGATTATTCGGTCTGGCCCTGCCTCTACCCCTGGCCACTGCACTGCCTCTTGCAACCTGCCCTGCTGATGCCCTTGACTCCCCCTCTGAAGACCTGTCCTCCTGAGTAAGCGTTGCACACCAGGTGGGGTCAGTCACCTCATCGTCCTGCTGCTCTTCCTCCGAATCCTCTGTGCGCTGCTCCCTGGGACTTACTGCCCTTACTACTACCTCACTGCAAGACAACTGTGTCTGATCGTCATCGTCCTCCTCACCCACAGAAAGTTGTTGAGACAGTTGGCGGAAGTCCCCAGCCTCTTCCCCCGGACCCCGGGAACTTTCGAATGGTTGGGCATCAGTGACGATAAACTCCTCTGGTGGGAGAGGAACCGCTGCTGCCCAATCTAAGCAGGGGCCCGAGAACAGTTCCTGGGAGTGTTCCCGCTCCTGAGCAGGTGTCATTGTAGTGGATTGAGGAGGCTGGGAGGAAGGAGGAGCAGCAGACAGAGGATTCGGATTGGCAGCAGTGGACGGCGCAGAACTGCGGGTAGACGATAGGTTGCTCGAAGCACTTTCTGCCATCCAGGACAGGACCTGCTCACACTGCTCATTTTCTAATAACCGTCTCCCGCGTGGACCCATTAATTGGGCGATGAATGTGGGGACGCCAGAAACGTGCCTCTCTCCTAATCGCGCAGCAGTCGGCTGCGACACACCTGGATCAGGAGCTTGGCCTGTGCCCACACCCTGACTTGGCCCTCCGCGTCCTCGGCCGCGTCCACGTCCTCTAGGCCTACCCCTACCCCTCAGCATGCTGTATTACCAGTGATTTGATTTCACAGGCAGGAAATAAATTGGCGCAAGACTGCAGGCCAAATATAATTTTTGCCCTTTTTGGAAAACGAAAGGCCCCACTGCCTCTAGTGAATGAATTATCTAAGTTTAATAACTGTGCTGTGTCCCTGCTTATGTGTCACAGAACGTGAGGGTAGCAGAGTTATTAACTGTGGCAGAGCAGGTATTTTTTTTCCCAATTAAGGAAAGCAAATGGCGAACCCAGCAGTAAAGCGTAGCTGGCTGCGTATGATTTAGCAATGTTTTTCACGCAGCTCACACGTCTCCACAGGCGTAAGGACGGACAGAGGCTGGACAAATAGATTTGTTTTCAGTTTTTTCCCACCAACAGGCAGCACTGCGTATATTCAATGAACCTGAGAAGTTTAATAACTGTGCTGTGTCCCTGCTTATGTGTCACAGAACGTGAGGGTAGCAGAGTTATTAACTGTGGCAGAGCAGGTATTTTTTTTCCCAATTAAGGAAAGCAAATGGCGAACCCAGCAGTAAAGCGTAGCTGGCTGCGTATGATTTAGCAATGTTTTTCACGCAGCTCACACGTCTCCACAGGCGTAAGGACGGACACAGGCTGGACAAATAGATTTGTTTTCAGTTTTTTCCCACCAACAGGCAGCACTGCGTATATTCAATGAACCTGAGAAGTTTAATAACTGTGCTGTGTCCCTGCTTATGTGTCACAGAACGTGAGGGTAGCAGAGTTATTAACTGTGGCAGAGCAGGTATTTTTTTTCCCAATTAAGGAAAGCAAATGGCGAACCCAGCAGTAAAGCGTAGCTGGCTGCGTATGATTTAGCAATGTTTTTCACGCAGCTCACACGTCTCCACAGGCGTAAGGACGGACACAGGCTGGACAAATAGATTTGTTTTCAGTTTTTTCCCACCAACAGGCAGCACTGCGTATATTCAATGAACCTGAGAAGTTTAATAACTGTGCTGTGTCCCTGCTTATGTGTCACAGAACGTGAGGGTAGCAGAGTTATTAACTGTGGCAGAGCAGGTATTTTTTTTCCCAATTAAGGAAAGCAAATGGCGAACCCAGCAGTAAAGCGTAGCTGGGTGCGTATGATTTAGCAATGTTTTTCACGCAGCTCACACGTCTCCACAGGCGTAAGGACGGACACAGGCTGGACAAATAGATTTGTTTTCAGTTTTTTCCCACCAACAGGCAGCACTGCGTATATTCAATGAACCTGAGAAGTTTAATAACTGTGCTGTGTCCCTGCTTATGTGTCACAGAACGTGAGGGTAGCAGAGTTATTATAACTCTTGGAGAGCAGGTATTTTTTTTCCCAATTAAGGAAAGCAAATGGCGAACCCAGCAGTAAAGCGTAGCTGGGTGCGTATGATTTAGCAATGTTTTTCACGCAGCTCACACGTCTCCACAGGCGTAAGGACGGACACAGGCTGGACAAATAGATTTGTTTTCAGTTTTTTCCCACCAACAGGCAGCACTGCGTATATTCAATGAACCTGAGAAGTTTAATAACTGTGCTGTGTCCCTGCTTATGTGTCACAGAACGTGAGGGTAGCAGAGTTATTATAACTCTTGGAGAGCAGGTATTTTTTTTCCCAATTAAGGAAAGCAAATGGCGAACCCAGCAGTAAAGCGTAGCTGGCTGCGTATGATTTAGCAATGTTTTTCACGCAGCTCACACGTCTCCACAGGCGTAAGGACGGACACAGGCTGGACAAATAGATTTGTTTTCAGTTTTTTCCCACCAACAGGCAGCACTGCGTATATTCAATGAACCTGAGAAGTTTAATAACTGTGCTGTGTCCCTGCTTATGTGTCACAGAACGTGAGGGTAGCAGAGTTATTATAACTCTTGGAGAGCAGGTATTTTTTTTCCCAATTAAGGAAAGCAAATGGCGAACCCAGCAGTAAAGCGTAGCTGGCTGCGTATGATTTAGCAATGTTTTTCACGCAGCTCACACGTGTCCATCGCCCGTAAGGACGGACACAGGCTGGACAAATAGATTTGTTTTCAGTTTTTTCCCACCAACAGGCAGCACTGCGTATATTCTATGAATAATAACTGTGTTGTGGCCCTGCCTATACAATTCTTTCCCTGCAGTATCAATGGAGGGTGGAATGCTCTGCAGAGGCGATTTTGAGAAGCCCAAAAAAAATGCAGCACAGCTAACAGCAGCCTGGACAGTACTGCACACGGATAAATATGGCCCTAGAAAGGACCGTTGAGGTTCTTGAAGGCTACACTCACTCCTAACACTCTCCCTGCCTATGCAGCACTTCTGTCCCTAATGCCGGGTGCAACGCTCTGCAGAGCCGATTTTGAGAAGAAAAAAAAATCCCACTGCTAACAGCAGCCAACACACAGCTATCAGTGGCCCTAATAAGGACCTTTGGGGGTCTTGAAGCCTACACTAACTACCAATTCTTTCCCTACAGCAGCTCCGGTACAAACAGCACTGTCCCTCATCTAACTCACACCGCATCTGAGGCGAGCCGCGGGAGGGGCCGACTTTTATATTAGGCGAACACCTGATCTCGCCAGCCACTCACAGCAGGGGGGTGGTATAGGGCTTAAACGTTGCAGGGGGAAGTTGTAATGCCTTCCCTGTCTTTCAATTGGCCAGAAAAGCGCGCTAACGTCTCAGGGAAGGAAGTGAAAGTAACCAGAACACCGCATGGTGTTCGTCACGAATAACGAACATCCCGAACACCCTAATATTCGCACGAATATCAAGCTCGGACGAACGCGTTCGCTCATCTCTAGTTTTGATGTATCCACAGTGAGAAAATTGAGGATTCTGGACATGTTTTAAGGTGAAGGTGACATGAGTGTGCAAGTGATTGAATATAAGAAGTGAGGAAAAGATTGGAGTCAAGTATGACCCCAAAACAGTGGAAATGCTGCCTAGGAGTTATGGTAGCACCACACACTGGCACTACAGGCAGGTTTAGGTCTGTTAGTGATGGAAGTGCAAGGAGTTCAGTTTTTCAAAGATTTAATTTCAGATAGATAGATGCGAAAACCTGTCCCTTACAAATCAGGAGAATGAGGAATCCCTGCCGAAAAATGGGGTAGGCATGCTAGTAAGGAAGACAAAATGGTCTTAACTAGAGATGAGCGAGCGTACTCGGATAAGCACTACTCGCTCGAGTAATTGGCTTTATCTGAGTATCGCTGTGCTCGGGGCTAAAGATTCGGGTGCCGCTGCGGCTGACAGGTGAGTCGCAGCGGGGAGCAGGGGAGAGCAGGCGGGAGAGAAGGAGAGAAAGATCTTACCTCCGTTCCTCCCCGCTCTCCCCTGCAGCTGCCCGCTCCATGCTGGCAGCCGAATCTTTAGCCCCGAGCACAGCGATACTCGGATAAAGCCAATTACTCGAGCGAGTAGTGCTTATCCGAGTACGCTCGCTCATCTCTAGTCTTAACCTAGGATCTGACTATGCCTGATAAGACACCTGTAGAGACACACTAAACACCACAAAGAAACTGTGTAAAACTAACAAAAGCAAAAGGAAAGAAAACCAGCACTTAACTGAGGCCTCGGTCAGACGTTTTTTCGAGCGATTTGCACATGCGCATGCGATCTGTGCATATATACACCCAATGCTTCGCAATGGGAACGTCACATGTCCGCTTTTTATGCGGATGTGCGATAAATTATAGAACACAACGATTCGCAGAACGCGCCTATCTGCATTCTGCGATTCCTTGTGTTCTATATATGCGCTCAATGGGGCCGGCGGCAGCAGCCCGACCGCATTGAGAGCATATACTATAAAGATCGTTCTCCTCTGCCACAGCTGTAACAGCTGTGGCAGAGAAGAATGATGTTCGCCCACTGAATTCAATGGAGCCGGCAATACAGCCGGCTCCATTGAAAACAATGGGCTGCCGGCAAAAGCGGGATGAATTTTCGGGAAGGGCTTAAAAATATAAGCCCTTCCCTGAAAACCATCCTGAAATGTGTAAAAATAATTTAAAAAAAGTATACTCACCTTTTCCCTGCAGCCGGAGTTCAGCCGCGTCCGGCCGGCAGTTCTCCTGAACTGCTCTGTGTAGTATTCAGCATGCGGGGATTTAAAATCCCCGCCTGCTGAATGGGCTGCCTCTGATTGTTCACAGCCCTCACCAATCAGAGGCAGCTCTCACTCACCCATTCATGAATTCATGATCGGGCCCATTTCGCTGAAAACGCTGCTAGGTGCAGATTTTTCAGCGAATTGTTGGCCCCGGTCATGCAATTTGCGGATGCGCATCCGATATGCGATCTGCAAATCGCACAAAAAAACACCTGTCTGACCGAGGCCTGAATGTGGAAAGTTTTCACATAGGATAGAGGTTCCAACCTCCAACTACACCCCCAACTGAACTGAACTGTGGACTAGAATGCTGCCAACAGGACTCACGGACAGACATTAACAAATGACTAACAAATGCCCAAAACACTCACCCAGCATACCTGCATACATAGCCAGATGGAAGAGATTTGGTACAAAGTGTTAGTTCATATTTTGGCCACGATACCTAAGCCCCAAGCCTGCCGACAAGGGTCCTTATTGTCTCATGAGCCCCTACTCTCACAAAACAACTTACATGTGAATCCTGCCTGCATGCAGGGAGATCATCCCAAAATGGGATTAAAGATAGACCATCTCCTTTCAAGCTCTACAACAGTAGTGACCCAGAGTTGTCACTACTGTCATTACTACGTGTTAACTCTGGGAAAGTAGGATAAATATATGTTTTAATTGTTTTGCATGTTATGATGTATATGTTTTAATAGTATTTATTGAAAGAATTTTTAAACAAACTTGCCACATGAACCCCATGCAGGGGGATAAAGAATTGGTATAAGATAGGCAGGCACTCTTTGCATCAATAAAATCCTAATTTAAATTAAGAACATGTTCAGATACAAAGTAAGACAGGGGAGGGTGAACAAGGGGAAACAATACAATATAAGTACTTTGTTGGCGTATGGGAGAATGTCATGGTAGTGGTATTTTTTGGTGTCAAGCTTTGGGTTTGATTGATCAGCGAGGTTTTTGTGCAAAAGGAAGGGATGAACTCTAGTATCTTGGGGCTCTACAGCAGATGTAGTCTTTTGAGAGGGTTAGAGTTGTAGGTGATATTGTAGATTAGGGATATTAAACAAAGGGGATCCACGGTTCCCAAACTGATTCAAATTGGATCACTGTGTCCTGGTGTATGGCAATTAATACTCATTTAGAAGTATTTTATTGACGCAGGCATGTTATGATGTTTAATAACTTTTATTATCCTCTTTGCATGGGCTGCATTGATGTTTATACTGGAGTTGGTCATGGGAGGATCAGAGAGTTTAATATATTATTTAGTGTAGTTGTCCTACTTCTTAGCCCCTCAGCTCTATGCTCCTGAGAAGACCCCAGAACTTTATAAAAACCCTTGTATAGTTCAAGTGGCTTCATTTAAGAAAGTGTAGTGTACAAAAGTTAGTGTACAGAACTTTCAAAGATTTCTGAATGATCTATGTATGTATTGTGCTTATGTATTGTCAGTACCTTCTATGTGAGTGAATATGTGTATTGCATAGCTGCAGCACTGAATGGGTTACTGTTTGGGGTATGTCTGGAAATGTATCTTTTGTATGAAACATGACCTTGCTGTGTATATGTGGTTGCAAGGTGCATGATTGGGGTTGTCCTATCTGTTTTGCTATCAGTCTTCTACTTGAAGTGATCCAGGGAGGAGCCTGTCTGCACACAGTCACCTTCAGTCTGTCTGTAGGGAAGTTGGAAGAAGGAGAACAAATGACTTGTGTGTATCCTGGGTCCTACCTACACAGGCCTCTTTGCTAAGGACCAAGAGAGAAACTGCAAGTCCGTTAGAGACCAACGTGCAGCGCTGGATGCCTATCCTAGAAAGTAAGTGTGCATCGGTAGAGAGTTTGCAAGAGTGAGAATAAGAGTGTCCAGGAACAGATCCCCTCAGATAACTTGGTTTGTCGGTTCATCTGTTCTCCCATGTTTCCTCCTTGTCACGCTCTACAAGTCCTCCTGCACCAGTGTCCTGACTGTGGATGTAAATTGTTGTTGGGCTGTTTTTCAAGTTGTTCAATTTTATTTTCCAAGTAAATGGGCTTCGCTGACCGTTCCCGGTCTAGCCTATAAAAGTCAACTCTGTGTATGTGGACTTTTTTATTACACCTGCAAGAATTCACCACAGAGGATGGAACCTTGACAAAAGGACTCAAGGTAAACCACAGTTGGGTTACCCCCATTTAATTGCCTGCTCTCTGTTCCTTGGACGGGTCCCCTTGCTACCCTCAGGGTGGGAGATGGTAGAGCCCTATGACAAGGCCCAAACTCTACCCTGCTGTCTCCTAGGCTAAGGGCCCGCGCCTCAGATGCTCCAAAAGCTTATAAGGTGCAGCAACAAGTGCAAACAAAGCTTATAAGGTGCAGCAACAAGTGCAAACAGCTGGTTAATTGAAAGATATTTACAGCAGTCTCATTCCTGAGCCCGAGAAAGGAGCATGGTGCCAAATGCAACATTGTATGAGTCTTCCCAGGGCCCCAGAGAAAAAGTTAAGCAGTATGTGAATTTTATGTAGAAACAATGGTTTCCCCTGTAACCACCCCTAAGCCCAGATGTATGAGAATAGACTACATGGAATGTTACCACTTGAAGCAACCTGTTTGCCACTTGAAGCAGCAATAAAAGTAAGTTTTGCTATTAATCCCCTACTGACTTCTGGAGCTCCTTCCTACTGGGGGACCTGCATCACGCTATACCACTACACCACCTGCAGGAGCAGGGACCAACACATACCATTCTGTACCCCATCATTTCACTGTAGTGCAGCAGGGTGGGAGTTAGAAGCATTAGCAACCATGACACAAGACCCCCTGCCTTGCTTCAACACACTAAGCTTTCTTCGAACTGATTATCCTTGCAGACATGCAGCTGGTATAAGTATTTTTACTGGCAGTTCATCCTTGCAGAAGTATGCAAAATAGTTCTCCTCCAGGAGGCAGAAAACTGCCTCCCTAGTGCTAGTTACAGGTAGCTATCCTGTGAGCTAATGTCTAACCCACTTTAGATCCTTCAGACATGTCAAGAGATATCAGCCAAATCAGAGCAGGGTTCTGGTTGGTTGGGTGAGATGCCTTTGAAGCAACTCTTGGAAGGTACCTATGATGTAAGGACAGGGGTGGACAGGCTGACAGATTTTATCCTAGTAGTGACCCATCCTTAATCTATTTACCTCCTCTTGCCATACAAAAATGGCAATGATAACTGATAGAGATGAGCGAGCACCAAAATGCTCGGGTGCTCGTTACTTGGGACGAAATTATCGCGATGCTCGAGGGTTCGTTTCGAGTAACGAACCCCATTGAAGTCAATGGGCGACCCGAGCATTTTTGTATTTCGCCGATGCTCGCTAAGGTTTTCATGTGTGAAAATCTGGGCAATTCAAGAAAGTGATGGGAACGACACAGCAACGGATAGGGCAGGCGAGGGGCTACATGTTGGGCTGCATCTCAAGTTCACAGGTCCCACTATTAAGCCACAATAGTGGCAAGAGTGCCCCCCCCCCTCCCAACAACTTTTACTTCTGAAAAGCCCTCATTAGCAATGCATACCTTAGCTAAGCACCACACTACCTCCAACAAAGCACAATCACTGCCTGCATGACACTCCGCTGCCGCTTCTCCTGGGTTACATGCTGCCCAACCCCCCCGCACGACCCAGTGTCCACAGCGCACACAAAAGTGTCCCTGCGCAGCCTTCAGCTGCCCTCATGCCACACCACCCTCATGTCTATTTATAAGTGCGTCTGCCATGACGAGGAACCGCAGGCAAACACTGCAGAGGGTTGGCACGGCTAGGCAGCGACCCTCTTTAAAAGGGGCGGGGCGATAGCCCACAATGCTGTACAGAAGCAATGAGAAATATAATCCTGTGCCACCGCCATCAGGAGCTGCACACGTGGGCATAGCAATGGGGAACCTATGTGCCACACACTATTCATTCTGTCAAGGTGTCTGCATGCCCCAGTCAGACCGCGGTTTTTAATTCATAGACACAGGCAGGTACAACTCCCTATTGTGAAGTCCCTGTGGACCGACAGCATGGGTGGCTCCCTGGAACCCACCGGCGGTACATATCCCATTGCATTGCCCAACACAGCTGAGGTAGTAATGTCGTGCTTAATGCAGGTGGGTTTCGGCCCACACTGCATGCCCCAGTCTGATTGGGGTTCTTTAGAAATGGAAACAGATGCATTTATAATTCTCTGTGGACCCACAGCATGGGTGGGTGCCAGGAAGCCACCGGCGGTACATAAAAATATCCCATTGCATTGCCCAACACAGCTGAGGTAGTAATGTCGTGCTTAATGCAGGTGGGCTTCGGCCCACACTGCATGCCCCAGTCAGATTGGGGTTCGTTAGAAGTGGAAACAGATGCATTTATTATTCTCTGTGGACCCACAGCATGGGTGGCTCCCTGGAACCCACCGGCGGTACATAAAAATATCCCATTGCATTGCCCAACACAGCTGAGGTAGTAATGTCGTGCTTAATGCAGGTGGGTTTCGGCCCACACTGCATGCCCCAGTCTGACTGGGGTTCTTTACAAGTGGAAACAGATGCATTTATAATTCTCTGTGGACCCACAGCATGGGTGGGTGCCAGGAAGCCACCGGCGGTACATAAAAATATCCCATTGCATTGCCCAACACAGCTGAGGTAGTAATGTCGTGCTTAATGCAGATGGGCTTCGGCCCACACTGCATGCCCCAGTCTGACTGGGGTTCTTTAGAAGTGGAAACAGATGCATTTATAATTCTCTGTGGACCCACAGCATGGGTGGCTCCCTGGAACCCACCGGCGGTACATAAAAATATCCCATTGCATTGCCCAACACAGCTGAGGTAGTAATGTCGTGCTTAATGCAGGTGGGCTTCGGGCCACACTGCATGCCCCAGTCTGACTGGGGTTCTTTAGATGTGGTTTCCGATGCATTTATAATTCTCTGTGGACCCACAGCATGGGTGGGTGCCAGGAAGCCACCGGCGGTACATAAATATATCCCATTGCATTGCCCAACACAGCGGATGTAACGTCAGCTGTAATGCAGGTGGGCTAAAAATTCATTTGATTACACTGTAGGCGAGGGCCCACAAAAATTGCTGTATCAACAGTACTAATGTACATCCAAAAAATTGGCCATGGCCAACCAAGAGGGCAGGTGAAACCCATTAATCGCTTTGGTTAATGTGGCTTAAGTGGTAACTAGGCCTGGAGGCAGCCCAGTTGAACGAAAAATTGGTTCAAGTTAAAGTTTCAACGCTTTTAAGAGCATTGAAACGTATAAAAATTGTTTAGAAAAATTATATGAGTGAGCCTTGTGGCCCTAAGAAAAATTGCCCGTTCGGCGTGATTACGTGAGGTTTTAGGAGGAGGAGCAGGAGGAGGAGGAGGAGGAATATTATACACAGATTGATGAAGCAGAAATGTCCCCGTTTTGGATGGTGAGAGAGAACGATGCTTCCATCCGCGGGTGCAGCCTACGTATTGCTTAGGTATCGCTGCTGTCCGCTGGTGGAGAAGAGAAGTCTGGGGAAATCCAGGCTTTGTTCATCTTGATGAGTGTAAGCCTGTCGGCACTGTCGGTTGACAGGTGGGTACGCTTATCCGTGATGATTCCCCCAGCCACACTAAACACACTCTCTGACAAGACGCTAGCCGCAGGACAAGCAAGCACCTCCAGGGCATACAGCGCGAGTTCAGGCCACGTGTCCAGCTTCGACACCCAGTAGTTGTAGGTGGCAGAGGCGTCACGGAGGACGGTCGTGCGATCGGCTACGTACTCCCTCACCATCCTTTTACAGTGCTCCCGCCGACTCAGCCTTGACTGGGGAGCGGTGACACAGTCTTGCTGGGGAGCCATAAAGCTGGCAAAGGCCTTGGAGAATGTTCCCCTGCCTGCGCTGTACATGCTGCCTGATCTCTGCGCCTCCCCTGCTACCTGGCCCTCGGAACTGCGCCTTCTGCCACTAGCGCTGTCGGATGGGAAGTTTACCATCAGTTTGTCCACCAGCGCCCTGTGGTATAGCATCATTCTCGAACCCCTTTCCTCTTCGGGAATGAGAGTGCAAAGGCTCTCCTTATACCGTGGGTCGAGCAGTGTGTACACCCAGTAATCCGTAGTGGCCAGAATGCGTGTAACGCGAGGGTCACGAGAAAGGCATCCTAACATGAAGTCAGCCATGTGTGCCAGGGTACCTGTACGCAACACATAGCTGTCTTCACTAGGAAGATCACTTTCAGGATCCTCCTCCTCCTCCTCTTCCTCCTCCTCAGGCCATACACGCTGAAAGGATGACAGGCAAGCAGCATGGGTACCGTCAGCAGTGGGCCAAGCTGTCTCTTCCCCCTCCTCCTCATCCTCCTCATGCTTCTCCTCCTCCTCCTGAACGCGCTGAGATATAGACAGGAGGGTGCTCTGACTATCCAGCGACATACTGTCTTCCCCCGACTCTGTTTCCGAGCGCAAAGCGTCTGCCTTTATGCTTTGCAGGGAACTTCTCAAGATGCATAGCAGAGGAATGGTGACGCTAATGATTGCAGCATCGCCGCTCACCACCTGGGTAGACTCCTCAAATTTTCCAAGGACCTGGCAGATGGCTGCCAACCAGGCCCACTCTTCTGTAAATAATTGAGGAGGCTGACTCCCACTGCGCCGCGCAAATTGGAGTTGGTATTCCACTATAGCTCTACGCTGCTCATAGAGTCTGGCCAACATGTGGAGCGTAGAGTTCCACTGTGTGGGCACGTCGCACAGCAGTCGGTGCACTGGCAGATTAAACCGATGTTGCAGGGTCCGCAGGGTGGCAGCGTGCGTGTGTGATTTGCGGAAATGTGCGCAGATCCGGCGCACCTTTCCGAGCAGGTATGACAAGTGGGGGTAGCTTTTCAGAAAGCGCTGAACCACCAAATTAAACACATGGGCCAGGCATGGCACGTGCGTGAGGCTGCCGAGCTGCAGAGCCGCCACCAGCTTACGGCCGTTGTCACACACGACCATGCCGGGTTGGAGGCTCAGCGGCGCAAGCCAGCGGTCAGACCCTGCAGCAGTTCGTGGGCCGTGTGCCTCTTCTCTCCTAAGCTGAGTAGTTTCAGCACGGCCTGCTGACGCTTGCCCACCGCTGTGCTGCCACGCCGCGTGACACCGACTGCTGGCGACGTGCTGCTGACACATCTTGATTGCGAGACAGAGGTTGCGTAGGAGGAGGGTGGTTTAGTGGAGGAAGCATACACCCCCGCAGATACCACCACCGAGCTGGGGCACGCAATTCGGGGGGTGGGTAGGACGTGAGCGGTCCCAGGCTCTGACTCTGTCCCAGCCTCCACTAAATTCACCCAATGTGCCGTCAGGGAGATATAGTGGCCCTGCCCGCCTGTGCTTGTCCACGTGTCTGTTGTTAAGTGGACCTTGGCAGTAACCGCGTTGGTGAGGGCGCGTACAATGTTGCGGGAGACGTGGTCGTGCAGGCCTGGGACGGCACATCGGGAAAAGTAATGGCGACTGGGAACCGAGTAGCGCGGGGCCGCCGCCGCCATCATGCTTTTGAAAGCCTCCGTTTCCACAAGCCTATACGGCAGCATCTCTAGGCTGATTAATTTTGCAATGTGCACGTTTAACGCTTGAGCGTGCGGGTGCGTGGCGTCGTACTTGCGCTTGCGCTCAAACTGTGGCGCTAGCGACGTCTGGACGCTACGCTGAGAGACATTGCTGGATGGGGCCGAGGACAGCGGAGGTGAGGGTGTGGGTGTAGGCCAGGAGACGGTAGTGCCTGTGTCCTCAGAGGGGGGTTGGATCTCAGTGGCAGGTTGGGGCACATGGGGAGAGGCAGTGGTGCAAACCGGAGGCGGTGAACGGACATCGTCCCACCTTGTGGGGTGCTTGGCCATCATATGCCTGCGCATGCTGTTGGTGGTGCCTCCCCAGCTGATCTTGGCGCGACAAAGGCTGCACACCACTGTTCGTCGGTCGTCAGGCGTCTCTGTGAAAAACTGCCACACCGTAGAGCACCTTGACCTGTGCAGGGTGGCATGGCACGAGTGGGCGCTTTGGGAAAGAGTTGGTGGATTATTCGGATTATTATGCCTCTACCCCTGGCCACCGCACTGGCTCGGCCTGTGCCCACACCCTGACTTGGGCCTCCGCGTCCTCGCCTGCGTCCACGTCCTATAGGCCTACCCCCACCCCTCAGCATGGTGTATTACCAGTGATTTGATTTCCCAGGCAGGAAATAAATTGGCGCAAGACTGCTGTTAAACGTAGCTGGCTGTGTATGATTTGTTTACTATCTCCACCCACCACACACGTACACAGAACGCTGAGGACTGATAGAGGCAGGGCACATAGAATTTTTCCCTTTTTTTAAAAAGAAAAGGCCCACTGACTATATTCAATCAGATAAGAAATCTGTTCCACAGAAATGCAGTTATATGAAGTGCAGCAGAGCAGTGATTTTTCCCAGGAAGGCAGGAAATAAATTGGCGCAAGCCTGCTGTTAAACGTAGCTGGCTGCGTATGATTTGTTTACTATCTCCACCCACCACACACGTACACAGAAAGCTGAGGACTGACAGAGGCAGGGCACATAGAATTTTTCCCTTTTTTTAAAAAGAAAAGGCCCACTGACTATATTCAATCAGATAAGAAATCTGTTCCACAGAAATGCAGTTATATGAAGTGCAGCAGAGCGGTGATTTTTCCCAGGAAGGCAGGAAATAAATTGGCGCAAGCCTGCTGTTAAACGTAGCTGGCTGCGTATGATTTGTTTACTATCTCCACCCACCACACACGTACACAGAACGCTGAGGACTGACAGAGGCAGGGCACATAGAATTTTTCCCTTTTTTTAAAAAGAAAAGGCCCACTGACTATATTCAATCAGATAAGAAATCTGTTCCACAGAAATGCAGTTATATGAAGTGCAGCAGAGCGGTGATTTTTCCCAGGAAGGCAGGAAATAAATTGGCGCAAGCCTGCTGTTAAACGTATCTGGCTGCGTATGATTTGTTTACTATCTCCACCCACCACATACGTACACAGAACGCTGAGGACTGACAGAGGCAGGGCACATATAATTTTTCCCTTTTTTTAAAAAGAAAAGGCCCACTGACTATATTCAATCAGATAAGAAATCTGTTCCACAGAAATGCAGTTATATGAAGTGCAGCAGAGCGGTGATTTTTCCCAGGAAGGCAGGAAATAAATTGGCGCAAGCCTGCTGTTAAACGTAGCTGGCTGCGTATGATTTGTTTACTATCTCCACCCACCACACACGTACACAGAACGCTGAGGACTGACAGAGGCAGGGCACATAGAATTTTTCCCTTTTTTTAAAAAGAAAAGGCCCACTGACTATATTCAATCAGATAAGAAATCTGTTCCACAGAAATGCAGTTATATGAAGTGCAGCAGAGCGGTGATTTTTCCCAGGAAGGCAGGAAATAAATTGGCGCAAGCCTGCTGTTAAACGTAGCTGGCTGCGTATGATTTGTTTACTATCTCCACCCACCACACACGTACACAGAACGCTGAGGACTGACAGAGGCAGGGCACATTGAATTTTTCCCTTTTTTTAAAAAGAAAAAGCCCACTGACTATATTCAATCAATAATATATGTCTTCTGGCCCTGCCTACACAATTCTGTCCCTGTAGTATTACTGCAGGGCGCAATGCTCTGCACAGCCGATTTTGAAAAAAAAAAAATGCAACACTGCTAACAGCAGCCTGCACAGTACTGCACACGGTTAAATGTGGCCCTAAGAAGGACCGTTGGGGTTCTTGAAGCCTACACTCACTCCTAACACTCTCCCTGCCTAACCACCACTTCTGTCCCTGGACTATTACTGCAGGGCGCAATGCTCTGCAGACAGCCGATTTTGAAAAAAACAAAAATTGTGCAACACTGCTAACAGCACCCTCCACAGTACTGCACACGGATAGATGTGGCCCTGAGAAGGACCGTTGGGGTTCTTGAAGCCTACACTCACTCCTAACACTCTCCCTACAGCAGCACCAGCAGCAGCACTTTCCCTCAGCTAACTCAGTCACAAGGCATCTGAGGCGAGCCGCGGGAGGGGCCGACTTTTATACTCGGGTGACATCTGATCGCCCCAGCCACTCACAGCAGGGGGGTGGTATAGGGCTTGAACGTCACAGGGGGAAGTTGTAATGCCTTCCCTGTCTTTCAATTGGCCAGAAAAGCGCGCTAACGTCTCAGAGAGGAAACTGAAAGTAACCGGAACATCGCGTGGTACTCGTTACGAGTAACGAGCATCCCGAACACGCTAATATTCGCCCGAGCATCAAGCTCGGACGAGTACGTTCGCTCATCTCTAATAACTGAGTTTTAAATCTTGCTGTTGTTTAAAGGCAGCAGCCAGTGTTATTTTCATGTTGGGAAGGCACACACATGTCCAATCCTAGATACATGATAAGCTGTTAGCATCGACTGATGTTACTATATACATCAGTAGTTTCCAACATGTGGCTCTTCAGCTAATGAATAACTATAACTCCCAATATCCTGACAGCCACAAGGGGCAGACTACTGGAGCTTAGACTTCTCAGACCCCTAGGCTCAGATATACAGTAGTGCTCCTTTTACAGTTATAACCTACATATCATCTGTAACATGCACCATAGAATGAGGGGAAAAAGCGTGCTGTACAAAGGCAAAACAAACTCTGTGGAACTAGTTGTGAGACCTTGAATAAGTCAGAACATGACCACTATTCAAAAGTCCAGGGTACATAGGACAACATATCTGGAACCTGGAACTACTTAGAACATGAACAGCAACAGTAGAACTACAAGCTTCTCCTGAGTGCATGGTGTGAAATATTGTATATTAAGCAAGACTCCATTAGTAATTCTGCTCTGACTTCTGTATTACCTGCATCCGGAAGGGCTTACCTGCATCCGGAAGTGATGTCAGACGCCAAGTAACGGGTGCCAGAAGCAGGAGCGGGGGAGCTAGCCGGGAGCAGGGGACACCAGAGCGGCGCCGGCGCCGCCAGGAGTCCAAGAAAGCGGCCGATCGGCAGGCAGAAGCAGAGAAGCGGGTCCCGGAGGGACAGGAGGACTGATAGCACGGACGTCGGGAGGTCCTGCCGGTGAGACTGCAGGAGCTGCGGAGGAACTGCCGACAGTGCTGATAAGTATAATCTGTGTATCTTAGTGTGTGTATCTGTGGGTCTTAGTGTGTGTCTTAGTGTGTGTGTGGGTCTAAGTGTGTGTCTTAGTGTGTGTGTGCCTGTGGGTCTTGGTGTGTGTCTGTGACTAAGGGAGGGGGTATTAGAGTGTATTAGAGTGTGAGTATATAAGTGTCTGTGTGCAAGGTGTAAGTGCAGAAGGATTAGGGGATTGAGTGAGAGTGCGAGCGTTAGTTTAAAAAAAAAGTGTGTGAGTGGTTGCGCATAGGCGGAAGCGTGTGAGCGGTTGCACATATGCAGAAGCATGTAAGCGGTTGCGCATAGGCAACAGCATGTGAGCGGTTGCGCATAGGCAACAGCATGTGAGCGGTTACGCATAGGCAACAGCATGTGAGCGGTTACGCATAGGCAGCAGCATGTGAGCGGTTGCGCATAGGCGGCAGCGTGTGAGCGATTGCGCATAGGCGGCAGCGTATGAGCGGTTGCACATAGACGGCAGTGTGTGAGTGGTTGCGCATAGGCGGCAGCATGTGAGCAAGTCTATCTTCACTACGTCCATAATTTAATTGTATATTCCATTAGGATGAGCTCCATGCCTGGCAATGTCATCCAGTGTGCTACTTGTGCAATGTATGTGGTCCTTGATCAGCCAATCAAGGGTGCATATTGTTGCGCAAGATGCATGCACGTCGCACATTTAGAAGCCCAAATCCTGGATCTAAATGGGCAACTGGCAACACTGAGAGCCATTGACATCATGGAAAGGAGTTCAGTGCTCACTGAGCAGACACTTGCTGGGGTAGAGGCGGGGGCGGATGCTAGTACGGAAGAGCAGGGGGAGCAGGCAGTAAGCTGGGTGACAGATAGAAGGAGGGGTAGAGGGAAGAGAACCAGGGAGGCTAGTCCTGAACTGGCACAACCCAACAAGTTTACAAAGTTGGCAGATGAGGGGGATGCCATTACAGAGCCAGCACCGCTGCAGCACGACATGCCCTCTGAACGCCAGGGAGATGACTGATCCTGTGAGATGGGGACGGAGAGCGCAGGGCAGGCTATGGACAGGTCCTAGTGGTGGGGGACTCAATTATAAGGGGGACAGATAGGGCAATCTGCCATAAAGACCGGGATCGTCAAACGGTGTGTTGTCTTCCTGGCGCTCAAGCTCGACACATTGCGGATCAGATTGACAGATTACTGAGAGGAGCTGGTGAGGATCCAGTGGTCATGGTGCACCAATGGACAAATTAGAGGTCAATGGAGGGCCCTCAAAAATGATTTCAGGGACTTAGGGTCCAAGCTGAGGGCCAGGACTTCCAGGGTAGTTTTCTTGGAAATACTACCTGCACCTAAAGCCACACTAGAAAGGCAGCAGGATCTTAGGGAGGTAAACAAGTGGCTCCAGAGTTGGTTTAAGAAGGAGGGATTTGGGTTCTTGGAGAACTGGGCTGACTTCGCTGTCGGCTACAGGCTGTACTGTAGGGATGGGCTGCATCTTAATGTGGAAGGTGCAGCTGTGCTGGGTGAGAAGATGGCTATAAGGCTAAAGGAGTGTTTAAACAAGGGACTGGGGGAGGGCAAAAAGAGAAATAAGGGGGTAGTCAGCGTAGCTAGCGACCTGGGTCTAAGCAAGGGGAATGGGGGTCGAGCAGGAGGAGGGGTTAATACAGTTAGAACTGTCAGATCAGCCAATAGTACCATTAGTACCAAAACGAATTTAAAGAACAAAAAAACCTGTATAAATTGTATGGCAATGAATGCAAGAAGTCTGATCGGTAAAGTGGGTGAGCTTGAAGCGAGAATGACTGATGAAAACTTTGATATACTCGGAATAACGGAAACATGGCTTGATGATAAGTGCGATTGGGCGGTGAATTTACAGGGTTACAACCTCTTCAGAAGTTGTAAAATACATTATGAAGCGGTCATAGATTGCAGGGATGGAACATACCTTTAAGGTCAAGAAGGGGCTGCAACCTCCAGTCTAGGAGCAAATTTGAATAAAAAAGGACGTTACCTTTATGGGTAAAAAGAGAGGAGAGTGGGAAGGGTGGCAAATTCTGCAGAGGGACATCGGTACATGCAGTCTGAGGAGAATCTAACGCTCCTCTAGGTGTATACATATTTTATTCCTCGGTTGCTCTGAAGTAACCATGACTTCATAACAGTTTTTGTGCGAAAAGCAGGTAAACACCTGTACCAAATTAACTTGGGTCTATTAAGCTTGGTATAACAGTTAGTCAATAAATAAAGTTCATAGATATGGCTATATAATAAGTCAGAGATTTGGTAGCTGGGAAGCAAATATTTTAGAAATCTCTTGCAGCAATGCCATTGTCAAAATGGGAAATCTAAGAGTCCAATTAAATCCTGGCTTCTACTGTAGCTTTACTCATCACAATGAATTATTAATCACAGGCCAACTCCCAGCTATAACAGGAAAGAAGAGACTGTATACAGATGGCGACTGGAATACTGAAAATTACAAATACTGTATTGTCATTATAGTTGTTGTGGGAGGAATGTTAATGAGGGATAACATTGTTGTGGTATGTATTTGTGTTTTGTACATTATCATATGCTAGTCATAGGCTGCCTTCCTCACATTGCAGGTAATCTTGGACACGGAGTCTGAGACATGGCTCAGTATAGCTGGCCTCAATGTTGCAGCTCCTCACATGTCCACATGTTCAGCTGCTCTTGGTCTGTCTTCTCCTGGGCCTCTGAAGTCTGCTACTGGTAGAAAGAGGAAGAAAGTGTAGCTCAGTCAGCAGCAGGGGCTGGGTAGGTCAGCAGTGGGAATCAAGGCAGGCAAGTTGTACCCTGCGTGGAAGGATGCAAGTTGCAGAAGCTGACAGCAGGGAAGTCGTTAAAAACCAGCAACATTAGGGGTTGTCCAGGACTTTGGGCACTTTTCTATTGATGATGTATTCTCAAGATAGGTCATCAAAAGATGATCGAATGGAGAAACAATACTGGTAGCCCGGCACTGCTCTCCAATGAATTTCAACAGGCAGTGGGATAAGATTTATCCAACTTCTCTTTTTATTGTGTCAATTAAAACCAGCAGATACACATTTCGGGGTAGGCCCCTCCTTCAGTCAAGCTGGGTTAGACATAACTCTTGGGGCTGGAGAATAAATCAAAAAACACTGGTGTTACCCAAGGAGCTGTGAGCCTACCAGGGAACACCAGGAGAAGTGGTCTAGAAGTGATTTCTATATCAATAGATGATCAGCAGCTCAGAATCCCCGCTGATCAGATGATTCCTGGTACTGTTGTCAGTACGGGTAGTGCAGCAAGCAGATTGCACCATCTGTACTGCAGAGGCCCAATATGGAACTGTAGACACAGCTCTTATTAAATTCAGTAGAAACTGTACCTGCACTACCAAACTAGACCCTGAAGATCATCTATTGATACTAAAACCAATATATTTGCCAAAAGCAACAACCTTGAGTGGGTCCCCTTAAAAGTTAACTTTTATTAATAATCACATCTAAAATTTCACCTTAAAAAGGTATAAAAAGAACAAATATGCTGTAGCAGCAGAAAAAAATGATTGTACAGACTCAAATAGTCTGAACAAAAACATATAAACTACCTGCCTCACTAAATACATTAGATGTATTTATACTTTATTAGGAACCGTGGAGCTAGCACTCACTCCACCAACTCCAGCACAATGGCTTATGCAAACTGAGTCATAGAAACCAATTTGAACATGTAAACTAGTGCATGTATGCAACTAGTCACTGACTGGTATCAGTGGTACGAGTATACTAAAAGCACCACAATCAATAGTGAGGAGATCAAAGCCTGATGCTAAAACATAGCACTACAGCTCTCCTGACATGTTTTGCCAAATAACTGGTGTCCTCAGGGGTACATGGAGCTCCTATGAACCACTAGTTCAGGTTCGCAAAGCTCCAGCCTCCAGTAGAAGAATCTGCTTCATAACTCACAGACTTCTGCATGTGATATCAGCCGCACTCTCTGAGAATAATCCTACATCTCACTCTGTTTCCTGCACACTGTAGCCAGAAAGTGGGAGGGAGAGGAGTCCGATTATGCTCAGAGGGTGTGGCCAGCACCAGGTTGAGAAGTCTGTCAGTTATGAAGTCGGTGAGTTGGTCCACAGAGGAAGGCACTAACTGGGGACACTAATACTAAGAGGGGCTACAGGTATATATATATATATATATATATATATATATATATATATAAAGCTGAAAGCCCTCACTCACTCACTGACTCGCCAAAAGTTCTCCAACTTCCCGATGTCGTAGAAACATGAATTTTGGCAGAAGCATAGATTATCTCCAAAATAGGAAAAGTAATTGGGTCCCAACTCGATTATTCAATTCTAGCGCAAAAGAATTAGCATCGAAATTTTACGTACGGAATCTAATTCTCTCACTTCCCGGTGTCATAGAAACTCGAAATTTGGCAGGAGCATTGATTATGTCATAAATAGGAAAAGCTAATGGGTCCCAACTCGATTATTCAATTCTATGTGCAAAAGAATTAGCGTCCAAATTTTACGTACAGAATGTAATTTTCTCACATAGAAACTTAAAATTTGGCACGGGCATTGAATATGTCATAAATAGGACAATTAATGGGTCCCAACTCAATTATTCAATTCTATGCGCAAAAGAATTAGCGTCCAAATTTTAAAAACGGAATGTAATGTTCTCACATAGAAACTTAAAATTTCGCACGGGCATTGAATATGTCATAAATAGGAAAAGTTAATGGGTCCCAACTAGAAATGAGCGAACGTGTTCTTCCGAGCTTGATATTCGTGCGAATATTAGGGTGTTCGTGATGTTCGTTATTCGTAACGAACACCATGCGGTGTTCGGGTTACTTTCACTTCCTTCCCTGAGACGTTAGCGCGCTTTTCTGGCCAATTGAAAGACAGGGAAGGCATTACAATTTCCCCCTGTGACGTTCAAGCCCTATACCACCCCCCTGCAGTGAGTGGCTGGGAAGACCAGGTGTCCGCCTAATATAAAAGTCGGCCCCTCCCGCGGCTCGCCTCAGATGCCTGGTGAGTTAGATGAGGGACAGTGCTGTTTGTACCGGAGCTGCTGTAGGGAAAGAATTGGTAGTTAGTGTAGGCTTCAAGACCCCCCAAAGGTCCTTATTAGGGCCACTGATAGCTGTGTGTTGGCTGCTGTTAGCAGTGGCAATTCTTTTTTTCTCAAAATCGCCTCTGCAGAGCGTTGCACCCGGCATTAGGGACAGAAGTGCTGCATAGGCAGGGAGAGTGTTAGGAGTGAGTGTAGCCTTCAAGAACCTCAACGGTCCTTTCTAGGGCCATATTTAACCGTGTGCAGTACTGTCCAGGCTGCTGTTAGCTGTGCTGCATTTTTTTTTACTTCTCAAAATCGCCTCTGCAGAGCATTGCACCCTCCATTGATACTGCAGGGAAAGAATTGTGTAGGCAGGGCCACAACACAGTTATTATTCATTGAATATACGCAGTGCTGCCTTTTGGTGCAAAAAAACGGAAAATATTTCTATTTGTCCTGCCTCTGTCCGTCCTAAGGGCGGTGGACACGTGTCGGCTGCGTGTGCAACCTTTAAAAATCAGACGCACCCAGCTACGTTTTACTCCTGGCTTCGCCATTTGCTTTCCTTAATTGGGAAAAAAAATACCTGCTCTGCCACAGTTAATAACTCTGCTACCCTCACGTTCTGTGACACATTAGCAGGAAAACAGCACAGTTATTAAACTTCTCATGTTCATTGAATATACGCAGTGCTGCCTTTTGGTGCAAAAAAACGGAAAATAATTCTATTTGTCCTGCCTCTGTCCGTCCTAAGGGCGGTGGACACGTGTCGGCTGCGTGTGCAACCTTTAAAAATCAGACGCACCCAGCTACGTTTTACTCCTGGCTTCGCCATTTGCTTTCCTTAATTGGGAAAAAAAATACCTGCTCTGCCACAGTTAATAACTCTGCTACCCTCACGTTCTGTGACACATTAGCAGGAAAACAGCACAGTTATTAAACTTCTCATGTTCATAGAATATACGCAGTGCTGCCTTTTGGTGCAAAAAAAACGGAAAATATTTCTATTTGTCCTGCCTCTGTCCGTCCTAAGGGCGGTGGACACGTGTCGGCTGCGTGTGCAACCTTTAAAAATCAGACGCACCCAGCTACGTTTTACTCCTGGCTTCGCCATTTGCTTTCCTTAATTGGGAAAAAAAATACCTGCTCTGCCACAGTTAATAACTCTGCTACCCTCACGTTCTGTGACACATTAGCAGGAAAACAGCACAGTTATTAAACTTCTCATGTTCATAGAATATACGCAGTGCTGCCTTTTGGTGCAAAAAAACGGAAAATAATTCTATTTGTCCTGCCTCTGTCCGTCCTAAGGGCGGTGGACACGTGTCGGCTGTGTGTGCAACCTTTAAAAATCAGACGCACCCAGCTACGTTTTACTCCTGGCTTCGCCATTTGCTTTCCTTAATTGGGAAAAAAAATACCTGCTCTGCCACAGTTAATAACTCTGCTACCCTCACGTTCTGTGACACATTAGCAGGAAAACAGCACAGTTAATAAACTTCTCATGTTCATTGAATATACGCAGTGCTGCCTTTTGGTGCAAAAAAACGGAAAATAATTCTATTTGTCCTGCCTCTGTCCGTCCTAAGGGCGGTGGACACGTGTCGGCTGCGTGTGCAACCTTTAAAAATCAGACGCACCCAGCTACGTTTTACTCCTGGCTTCGCCATTTGCTTTCCTTAATTGGGAAAAAAAATACCTGCTCTGCCACAGTTAATAACTCTGCTACCCTCACGTTCTGTGACACATTAGCAGGAAAACAGCACAGTTATTAAACTTAGATTATACATTCACTAGAGGCAGTGGGGCCTTTCGTTTTCAAAAAAGGGAAAAAATTATATTTGGCCTGCAGTCTTGCGCCAATTTATTTCCTGCCTGTGAAATCAAATCACTGGTAATACAGCATGCTGAGGGGTAGGGGTAGGCCTAGAGGACGTGGACGCGGCCGAGGACGCGGAGGGCCAAGTCAGGGTGTGGGCACAGGCCGAGCTCCTGATCCAGGTGTGTCGCAGCCGACTGCTGCGCGATTAGGAGAGAGGCACGTTTCTGGCGTCCCCACATTCATCGCCCAATTAATGGGTCCACGCGGGAGACGGTTATTAGAAAATGAGCAGTGTGAGCAGGTCCTGTCCTGGATGGCAGAAAGTGCTTCGAGCAACCTATCGTCAACCCGCAGTTCTGCGCCGTCCACTGCTGCAAATCCGAATCCTCTGTCTGCTGCTCCTCCTTCCTCCCAGCCTCCGCACTCCACTACAATGACACCTGCTCAGGAGCGGGAACACTCCCAGGAACTGTTCTCGGGCCCCTGCTTAGATTGGGCAGCAGCGGTTCCTCTCCCACCAGAGGAGTTTATCGTCACTGATGCCCAACCATTCGAAAGTTCCCGGGGTCCGGGGGAAGAGGCTGGGGACTTCCGCCAACTGTCTCAACAACTTTCTGTGGGTGAGGAGGACGATGACGATCAGACACAGTTGTCTTGCAGTGAGGTAGTAGTAAGGGCAGTAAGTCCGAGGGAGCAGCGCACAGAGGATTCGGAGGAAGAGCAGCAGGACGATGAGGTGACTGACCCCACCTGGTGTGCAACGCTTACTCAGGAGGACAGGTCTTCAGAGGGGGAGTCAAGGGCATCAGCGGGGCAGGTTGCAAGAGGCAGTGCGGTGGCCAGGGGTAGAGGCAGGGCCAGACCGAATAATCCACCAAGTGTTTCCCAAAGCGCCCCCTCGCGCCAGGCCACCCTGCAGAGGCCGAGGTGCTCTAAGGTCTGGCAGTTTTTCACAGAGACGCCTGACGACCGATGAACAGTGGTGTGCAACCTTTGTCGCGCAAAGCTCAGCCGGGGAGCCAACACCAACAGCCTCACCACCACCACCATGCGCAGACATATGATGGCCAAGCACCCCACAAGGTGGGACGAAGGCCGTTCAGCGCCTCCGGTTTGCACCCCTGCCTCTCCCCCTGTGCCCCAACCTGCCACTGAGATGCAACCCCCCTCTCAGGACACAGGCACTACCGTCTCCTGGCCTGCACCCACACCCTCACCTCCGCTGTCTTCGGCCCCATCCAGCAGTGTAGTTCAGCGCACCGTCCAGCCGTCGCTTGCGCAACTGTTGGAGCGCAAGCGCAAGTACGCCGCCACGCACCCGCACGCTCAAACGTTAACCGTCCGCATAGCAAAATTCATCAGCCTTGAGATGCTGCCGTATAGGGTTGTGGAAACGGAGTCCTTCAAAAGTATCATGGAGGCGGCGGCCCCGCGCTACTCAGTTCCCAGTCGCCACTACTTTTCCCGATGTGCCGTCCCAGCCCTGCACGACCACGTCTCCCGCAACATTGTACGCGCCCTCACCAACGCGGTTACTGCCACGGTCCACTTAACTACGGACACGTGGACAACCACAGGCGGGCAGGGCCACTACATCTCCCTGACGGCACATTGGGTGAATTTAGTGGAGGCTGGGACAGAGTCAGAGCCCGGGACCGCTCACGTCCTACCCACCCCCAGAATTGCGGGCCCCAGCTCGGTGGTGGTATCTGCGGAGGTGTATGCTTCCTCCACTAAAGCACCCTCCTCCTCCTCCTCCTCTGTCTCGCAATCAAGATGTGTTAGCAGCAGCATGTCGCCAGCAGTCGGTGTCGCGCGGTGTGGCAGCACAGCGGTGGGCAAGCGTCAGCAGGCCGTGCTGAAACTACTCAGCTTAGGCGATAAGAGGCACACGGCCCATGAACTGCTGCAGGGTCTGACACAGCAGACCGACCGCTGGCTTGCGCCGCTGAGCCTCCAACCGGGCATGGTCGTGTGTGACAACGGCCGTAACCTGGTGGCGGCTCTGCAGCTCGGCAGCCTCACGCACGTGCCATGCCTGGCCCACGTCTTTAATTTGGTGGTTCAGCGCTTTCTGAAAAGCTACCCACGCTTGTCAGACCTGCTCGTAAAGGCGCGCCGGCTCTGCGCACATTTTCGCAAGTCCCACACGGACGCTGCCACCCTGCGCACCCTGCAACATCACTTTAAGCTGCCAGTGCACCGACTGCTGTGCGACGTGCCCACACGGTGGAACTCTACGCTCCACATGTTGGCCAGGCTCTATGAACAGCGTAGAGCTATAGTCGAATACCAACTCCAACATGGGCGGCGCAGTGGGAGTCAGCCTCCTCAATTCCTTTCAGAAGAGTGGGCCTGGTTGGCAGACATCTGCCATGTCCTTGGTAATTTTGAGGAGTCTACCCAGGTGGTGAGCGGCGATGCTACAATCATTAGCGTCACCATTCCTCTGCTATGCATCTTGAGAAATTCCCTGCAAACCATAAAGGCAGCTGCTTTGCGCTCGGAAACGGGGGCGGGGGAAGACAGTATGCCGCTGGATAGTCAGGGCACCCTCCTGTCTATTTCTCAGCGCGTACAGGAGGAGGAGGAGCATGAGGAGGATGAGGAGGAGGGGGAAGAGACAGCTTGGCCCGCTGCTGATGGTACACCGGCTGATTGCCTGTCATCCTTTCAGCGTGTATGGCCTGAGGAGGAGGAGGAGGAGGAGGATCCTGAAAGTGATCTTCCTAGTGAAGACAGCCATGTGTTGCGTACAGGTACCCTGGCACACATGGCTGACTTCATGTTAGGATGCCTTTCTCGTGACCCTCGCGTTGCACGCATTCTGGCCACGACGGATTACTGGGTGTACACACTGCTCGATCCACGGTATAAGGAGAACCTGCCCACTCTCATTCCCGAAGAGGAAAGGGGTTCGAGAGTGTTGCTATACCACAGGACCCTTGCGGACAAGCTGATGGTAAAATTCCCAGCCGACAGCGCTAGTGGCAGAAGGCGCAGTACCGAGGGCAAGGTAGCAGGGGATGTGCGTAGATCGAGCAGCATGTACATCCCAGGCAGTGCAACAGTCTTTAAGGGCCTGGCCAGCTTTATGGCTCCCCACCAAGACTGTGTCACCGCTCCCCAGTCACGGCTGAGTCGGCGGGAGCACTGTAAAAGGATGGTGAGGGAGTACGTAGCGGATCGCACGACCATCCTTGGTGACGCCTCTGCCCCCTACAACTACTGGGTGTCGAAGCTGGACACGTGGCCTGAACTAGCGCTGTATGCCCTGGAGGTGCTTGCTTGTCCTGCGGCTAGCGTCTTGTCGGAGAGGGTGTTTAGTGCGGCTGGGGGAATCATCACAGATAAGCGTAGCCGCTTGTCCACCGACAGTGCCGACAGGCTAACACTCATCAAGATGAACAAAGGCTGGATTTCCCCAGACTTCTGTTCTCCACCAGCGGACAGCAGCGATACGTAAGCAATACGTAGGCTGCACCCGCGGATGGAAGCATCGTTCTCTCTCACCATCCAAAACGGGGACATTTCTGCTTCATCAATCTGTGTCTAATATTCCTCCTACTCCTCCTGCTCCTCCTCCTGAAACCTCACGCAATCACGCTGAACGGGCAATTTTTCTTAGGGCCACAAGGCTCACTCAAATAATTTTTCTGAACAATTTTTATAAGTTTCAATGCGCTTAAAAGCGTTGGAACTTTAACTTGAACCAATTTTTCGTTACACTGGGCTGCCTCCAGGCCTAGTTACCACTTAAGCCACATTAACCAAAGCGATTCACCTGCCATCTTGGTTGGGCATGGCCAATTTTTACTGAGGTACATTAGTACTGTTGGTACACCAAATTTTTGGGGCCCTCACCTACAGTGTAATCATAGCAATTTGTATGTTCTTCGCCTGCACTCATGGTACAGAAAGGTGTGTGGGGTTGGCGTACACTTTAGCTACATAAATGTAACTTGGGCCTTGGCTATACTAAGCCTACTGAAATGGAACTAAGACTGCGCTCCCGCTATACTGCTGCTTCGGAATTGTTACTGGGGCCTGTCTTGAGTGCTACTATTGCTGACATGGAACGAAGACTGCGCTCCCGCTATACTGCTGCTTCGGAATTGTTACTGGGGCCTGTCTTGAGTGCTACTATTGCTGACATGGAACGAAGACTGCGCTCCTCCTATAATGCTGCTAGTGATATGTTAGTGGGGCCTGTCCTAATGCTACGGCTGAAATGTTACGAATTCTGGGCTCTGCCTATACCGCTGCTAATGGTATGTCTCTTGGGTGTGGAAACAGAGGCTTCCCAAAGACATGATGGCGGCGAGGCCATTTCCCACCAACGCGGTTACTGTAAAGGTGCATATAACCACAGACACGTGGAGAGGACACGTAGTGCCTCAAAAACATCCCCCTCCTCCTCCAACAGGGAAAACATTCTTGGCAAATGCCTTTGCATTGGTTCGTCTGGTGGCAGTCCAAGAATTTCACCTTTACCGACACAACAAGAGAGCCCCCACACCATCCCCCCGCCACGGCCCACTTAATCCTGGCCGCATTCCGAAAACCAACAAAATACAACCGTGCTACTAGGTCCGCAGTCACCACCACATTACCACCAACACGGTTACTGTAAAGGTGCATATAACCACGGACACGTGGAGAGGACACGTAGTGCCTCAAAAACATCCCCCTCCTCCTCCAACAGGGAAAACATTCTTGGCAAATGCCTTTGCATTGGTTCGTCTGGTGGCAGTCCAAGAATTTCACCTTTACCGACACAACAAGAGAGCCCCCACACCATCCCCCCGCCACGGCCCACTTAATCCTGGCCGCATTCCGAAAACCAACAAAATACAACCGTGCTACTAGGTCCGCAGTCACCACCACATTACCACCAACGCGGTTACTGTTAAGGTGCATATTACCAGTCTGACTGGGGCATGCAGACACCTTGACAGAATGAATAGTGTGTGGCACATAGGTTCCCCATTGCTATGCCTACGTGTGCAGCTCCTGATGGCGGTGGCACAGGATTATATTTCTCATTGCTTCTGTACAGCATTGTGGGCTATCGCCCCGCCCCTTTTAAAGAGGGTCGCTGCCTAGCCATGCCAACCCTCTGCAGTGTGTGCCTGCGGTTCCTCCTCATGGCAGACGCACTTCTAAATAGACATGAGTGTGGCGTGGCATGAGGGCAGCTGAAGGCTGCGCAGGGACACTTTGGTGTGCGCTGTGGGGGGGAGGGGGGGCGGTTCGTCAGCATGTAACCCAGGAGAAGTGGCAGCGGAGTGTCATCCAGGCAGTGATTGTGCTTTGTTGTAGCTAGTGTGGTGCTTAGCAAAGGTATGCCATGCTAATGAGGGCTTTTCAGAAGTAAAAGTTGTTGGGAGGGGGGGGGGGCCCACTCTTGCCGGTATTGTGGCTTAATAGTGGGACCTGTGAACTTGAGATGCAGCCCAACATGTAGCCCCTCGCCTGCCCTATCCGTTTCTGTGTCATTCCCATCACTTTCTTGAATTGCCCAGATTTTCACACATGAAAACCTTAGCGAGCATCGGCGAAATACAAAAATGCTCTGGTCGCCCATTGACTTCAATGGGGTTCGTTGTTCGAAACGAACCCTCGAGCATCGCGGGAAGTTCGTTCCGAATAACGAACACCCGAACATTTTGGTGTTCGCTCATCTCTAGTCCCAACTCGATTATTCAATTCTAAGCGCAAAAGAATTAGCGATCAAATTTTACATACGGAATGTAATTCTCTCACTTCCCGATGTCATAGAAACATGAAATTTGGCACGAGCATTGATTATGTCATAAATAGGAAAAGCTAAAGGGTCCCAACTCAATTATTCAATTCTAAGCGCAAAAGAATTAGCGTCCAAATTTTACGTCTGAAGTCTAGTTCTCTAACTTCCCAATGTCATAGAAACTTGAAATCTGGCACGGGCATTGATTATATCATAAATAGGAAAAGTTAATGGGTCAAAAGTCGATTATTCAATTTTAAGTGCAAAAGAGTTAGCGTCCAAATTTTATGTACGTAATCTAATTCTCTCACTTCCCGATGTCATAGAAACTTGAAATTTGGCACGGGCATTAACTATGTCATAAGTAGGAAAAGCTTATTGGTCCCAACTCGATTATTTAATTCTCAGCGCAAAAGAATTAGCATCCAAATATTATGTGCGTAATCTAATTCTCTCACTTCCTGATGTCATTTTATATAAAGGAAATGTCGAATGGTTACCTCCACGTGGTGTTTCCTGGGTAAGGCAAAGAATCATGCAAAATGGTGAACATATTTTTTTTCCTCGGTATCTCTAAAGTAACGACGACTTCATAAGATTTTCCGTGTGAACACTAGATAAACACCAGTACCAAAGTAACTCGGTCGAAGCCGGGTATATCAGCTAATACATATATATATATATATATATATATATATATATATATATATATAATTTTTACGGAAGGGGGCAGGGCTTGATTCCAAGTTTTCCCCTGGCCTCATGAGTTTGTATTTATATTTCTGGTTTATGTTGTTGTAAGAGATGATCATGAGCATCTAACAATAATGTTCTCGAATTTTGGGACTGTAATATAATTTCTGTATTGAGCAGTATCTATTTCTGCCTTTTCCCTAAGCCTTCTAACTGTCATGTATGGTTTGGCCTTCAACGTTCGGCTAAACTATTATTTTAAACAGCTGCATACATTTGTGATTTACCATAAACCACAACTAGATTAAAGCTTTTAATGGATGTTCTAAAAAGCTGTATTTGCATTCATTAATGGGTCAGGCATTTCCACAGCTGTCTGTTCGTGACAGATGAAATTATTACATTCTTTTGTTCATAGTTGCTAGAGAATATGTAACAGATATTAGCTACACATATCAAACAACCTATTAGCAGAAAAGCTCAAGCATTATATCAGATGTGTTTTAAGGAAATCAAGCCTGGTGTAATCTCTTCTGCTCCCATATAGGTATTATCAGTCTGCAAGGAGAAGGAAAGAAATTCCTTTTCCTTTCATGCAGCTTCTACTCAGAGACTTTGTATGTCTTAAGATGCACAAATACAAGAAATAAGCTTTCTCCAGTTAATGATCGTTTGTGTAAATTATCTCTAAGAACAGTATAAAAATTACAAACAACACATTTATGCAAAAAAACACTTGATGTAAACTTAGACTGATTAGTCTATGTGATTATAAATTGAAATTCATTAACACCGCCCAGAGAAGTTCACATTCATTAGATAATGCTTCTAAACATCACTAAGCACCCGAAAGGATATGAATTTATTTATTTCAAATGTGAAACCTAACAACAGGATTATTTTTCAAGTAGAACCTGCAACACAAAGAGCTGGTAAAATTTCTACATTTTTACCTCACACGGTCACTCACTTGAGAAAAAACTCTTTGGTGAAGCTGCATTTATATAATATGGAATTAATTAATTACCATAATTTGTCAGGGAAAAGTGATTCTTATGCAGGGCGTTAAGACTTTTGAATCACTTATTGGTTGTGATTAGAGATTAGCGAACGTGCTCGTCCGAGCTTGATACTCGTTCGAGTATTAGCGTGTTCGAGATGCTCGTTACTAGAGGCGAGTACCACGCGATGTTCGAGTTACTTTCACTTTCATCTCTGAGACGTTAGCGCGCTTTTCTGGCCAATAGAAAGACAGGGAAGGCATTACAACTTCCCCCTGCGACGTTCAAGCCCTATACCACCCCCCTGCAGTGAGTGGCTGGCGAGATCAGGTGTCACCCGAGTATATAAATCGGCCCCTCCCGCGGCTCGCCACAGATGCATTCTGACAGAGATCAGGGAAAGTGCTGCTGATGCCGGAGCTGCTATAGGGAGAGTGTTAGGATTGATTTTAGGCTTCAAGAACCCCAATGGTCCTTCTTAGGGCCACATGTGACCGTGTGCAGTATTGCTGAGGCTGCTTTTTGCAGTGTTGCACATTTTTTTTTTGTATATCGGCCGTGCAGAGCATTGCGTCCAGAGCATTGCGTCCTGCAGTAATTTTACATAGTCCAGGGCCAGTAGTGGTGGGGAGGCAGGGACAGTGAAAGACATATACAGTCTATATAGGCAGTGGGCTTTTCCAAAAAAATTTGGGAAAAAAAATCTATTTGGGCTGCCTGTGACCGTCCTGACTGTACTGCGTCTCTGCTGGGGGTAGTTGTCCTAATTCATACGCAGCCAGCTAAGTGTTACAGCAGGGTTGCGCAAAATTCTTTCCTGGCTCTGCGTTGCCTCTTACATCACCGCTGTCATCCTGTCCAGAGTGAAACAATCTGCAGTAATTTTACATAGTCCAGGGCCAGTAGTGGTGGTGAGGCAGGGACAGTGAAAGACATATACAGTCTATATAGGCAGTGGGCTTTTCCAAAAAAATTTGGAAAAAAAAATCTATTTGGGCTGCCTGTGACCGTCCGCAGTGTACTGCGTCTCTGCTGGGGGTAGTTGTCCTAATTCATACGCAGCCAGCTAAGTGTTACAGCAGGCTTGCGCAAAATTCTTTCCTGGCTCTGCTGTGCGTTCCATTAGCGAAGTCAGCCTCCAACCACAGGCCAATAAGTGGCACATTTAATTACAGCGTTCTGTTTCTGCACTACTGGTAATACAGCATGCTGAGGGGTAGGGGTAGGCCTAGAGGACGTGGACATGGGCGAGGACGCGGTGGCCCAAGTCAGGGTGTGGGCACAGGCCGAGCTCCTGATCCAGGTGTATCGCAGCCGACTGCTGCGCGATTAGGAGAGAGGCACGTTTCTGGCATCCCCACATTCATCTCACAATTAATGGGTCCACGCGGTAGACCTTTATTAGAAAATTAGCAGTGTGAGCAGGTCCTGTTGTGGATGGCAGAAAGTGCATCCAGCAATCTATCGACCACCCAGAGTTCTGCGCCGTCCACTGCTGCAACTCTGAATCCTCTGGCTGCTGCTCCTCCTTCCTCCCAGCCTCCTCACTCCGTTACAATGACACATTCTGAGGAGCAGGCAGACTCCCAGGAACTGTTCTCGGGCCCCTGCCAAGAATGGGCACCAATGGTTCCGAATCCTCTCCCACTGGAGGAGTTTGTCGTGACCGATGCCCAACCTTTGGAAAGTTCCCGGGGTCCGGGGGATGAGGCTGGGGACTTCCGGCAACTGTCTCAAGAGCTTTCAGTGGGTGAGGAGGACGATGACGATCAGACACAGTTGTCTATCACTCAGGTAGTAGTAATTGGAGTAAGTCCGAGGGAGGAGCGCACAGAGGATTCGGAGGAAGAGAAGCAGGACGATGAGGTGACTGACCCCACCTGGTTTGCTACGCCTACTGAGGACAGGTCTTCAGAGGGGGAGGCAAGTGCAGCAGCAGGGCAGGTTGGAAGAGGCAGTGCGGTGCCCAGGGGTAGAGGCAGGGCCAGACCGAATAATCCACCAACTGTTTCCCAAAGCGCCCCCTCGCGCCATGCCACCCTGCAGAGGCCGAGGTGCTCAAAGGTCTGGCAGTTTTTCACTGAGAGTGCAGACGACCGACGAACAGTGGTATGCAACCTTTGTCGCGCCAAGATCAGCCGGGGAGCCACCACCACCAGCCTCACCACCACCAGCATGCGCAGACATATGATGGCCAAGCACCCCACAGGTGGGACGAAGGCCGTTCACCGCCTCCGGTTTGCACCGCTGCCTCTCCCCCTGTGCCCCCACCTGCCACTGAGATCCAACCCCCCTCTCAGGACACAGGCACTACCGTCTCCTGGCCTGCACCTACACCCTCACCTCCGCTGTCCTCGGCCCCATCCACCAATGTCTCTCAGCGCACCGTCCAGCCGTCGCTAGCGCAAGTGTAGGAGCGCAAGCGCAAGTACGCCGCCATGCACCTGCACGCTCAAGCGTTAAACGTGCACGTAGCCAAATTTATCAGCCTGGAGATGCTGCCGTATAGGGTTGTTGAAATGGAGGCTTTCAAAGGTATGATGGCAGCGGCGGCCCCGCGCTACTCAGTTCCCAGTCACCACTACTTTTCCCAATGTGCCGTCCCAGCCCTGCACGGCCACGTCTTCCGCAACATTGTACGTGCCCTCACCAACGCGGTTACTGCCAAGGTCCACTTAACAACAGACACGTGGACAAGCACAGGCGGGCAGGGCCACTATATCTCCCTGACGGCACATTGGGTGAATTTAGTGGAGGCTGGGACAGAGTCAGAGCCTGGGACCGCTCACGTCCTACCCACCCACAGAATTGCAGGCCCCAGCTCGGTGGTGGTATCTGCGGCGGTGTATGCTTCCTCCACTAAACCACCCTCCTCCTCCTACGCAACCTCTGTCTCGCAATCAAGATGTGTCAGCAGCAGCACGTCGCCAGCAGTCGGTGTCGCGCGGCACGGTAGCACAGAGGTGGGCAAGCGTCAGCAGGCCGTGCTGAAACTACTCAGCTTTGGAGAGAAGTGGCACACGGCCAACGAACTGCTGCAGGGTCTGACAGAGCAGACCGACCGCTGGCTTGCGCCGCTGAGCCTCCAACCGGGCATGGTCGTGTGTGACAACGGCCGTAACCTGGTGGCGGCTCTGCAGCTCGGCAGCCTCACGCACTTGCCATGCCTGGCCCACGTCTTTAATTTGGTGGTTCAGCGCTTTCTGAAAAGCTACCCATGCTTGTCAGACCTGCTCGGAAAGGTGTGCCGGCTGTGCGCACATTTCCGCAAGTCCCACACGGACGCTGCCACCCTGCGCACCCTGCAACATCGGTTTCATCTGAGAGTGCACCGACTGCTGTGTGACGTGCCCACACGGTGGAACTCTACGCTCCACATGTTGGCCAGGCTCTATGAGCAGCGTAGAGCTATAGTGGAATACCAATTCCAACATGGGCGGCGCAGTGGGAGTCAGCCTCCTCAATTCTTTACAGAAGAGTGGGCCTGGTTGGCAGACATCTGCTAGGTCCTTGGAAACTTTGAGGAGTCTACCCAGATGGTGAGCGGCGATGCTGCAATCATTAGCGTCACCATTCCTCTGCTATGCCTCTTGAGAAGTTCCCTGCAAAGCATAAAGGCAGACGCTTTGCGCTCGGAAACAGAGGCGGGGGAAGACAGTATGTCGCTGGATAGTCAGAGCACCCTCCTGTCTATATCTCAGCGCGTTGAGGAGGAGGAGGTGGAGGAGGGGGAGGAGCCTGAGGAGGAGCAGGGGGAAGAGACAGCTTGGCCCACTGCTTAGGGTACCCATGCTGCTTGCCTGTCATCCTTTCAGCGTGCATGGCCTGAGGAGGAGGAGGAGGAGGATCCTGAAAGTGATCTTCCTAGTGAGGACAGCCATGTGTTGCGTACCGGTACCCTGGCACACATGGCTGACTTCATGTTAGGATGCCTTTCTCGTGACCCTCGCGTTACACGCATTCTGGCCACTACGGATTACTGGGTGTTCACACTGCTCGACCCACAGTATAAGGAGAACCTTTCCACTCTCATACCCGAAGAGGAAAGGGGTTCGAGAGTGATGCTATACCACAGGACCCTGGCGGACAAGCTGATGGTAAAATTCCCATCCGACAGTGCTAGTGGCAGAAGGCACAGTTCCGAGGGCCAGGTAGCAGGGGAGGCGCAGAGATCAGGCAGCATGTACAGCACAGGCAGGGGAACACTCTCTAAGGCCTTTGACAGCTTTCTGGCTCCCCAGCAAGACTGTGTCACCGCTCCCCAGTCAAGGCTGAGTCGGCGGGAGCACTGTAAAAGGATGGTGAGGGAGTACGTAGCCGATCGCACGACCGTCCTCCGTGATGCCTCTGCCCCCTACAACTACTGGGTGTCGAAGCTGGACACGTGGCCTGAACTCGCGCTGTATGCCCTGGAGGTGCTTGCTTGTCCTGCGGCTAGCGTCTTGTCAGAGAGGGTGTTTAGTGCGGCTGGGGAAACATCACAGATAAGCGTACCCGCCTGTCAACCGACAGTGCCGACAGGCTTACACTCATCAAGATGAACAAAGCCTGGATTTCCCCAGACTTCTCTTCTCCACCAGCGGACAGCAGCGATACCTAAACAATACGTAGGCTGCACCCGCGGATGGAAGCATTGTTCTCTATCACCATCAAAAACGTGGACCTTTTAGCTTCATCAATCTGTCTATAATATTCATCCTCCTCCTCCTGCTCCTCCTACTGAAACCTGACGTAATCACACCGAACGGGCAATTTTTCTTAGGCCCACAAGGCTCAGTCATATAATTTTTGTAAACAATTTTTATACGTTTCAATGCTCATTAAAGCGTTGAAACTTGCACCTGAACCAATTTTTATTTTAACTGGGCTGCCTCCAGGCCTAGTTACAAATTAAGCCACATTAACCAAAGCGATTAATGGGTTTCACCTGCCCTCTTGGTTGGGCATGGGCAATTTTTCTGAGGTACATTAGTACTGTTGGTACACCAATTTTTTGGGGCCCTCGCCTACTGTGTAATCCAATTAATATTTTGCCCACCTGCATTAAAGCTGACGTTACATCAGCTGTGCTGGGCACTGCAATGGGATATATTTATGTACAGCCGGTGGCTTCCTGGCACCCACCCATGCTGTGGGTCCACAGGGAGTTGTAACTGCATGTGTCTACTTCTAAAGAACCCCAGTCTGACTGGGGCATGCAGTGTGGGCCGAAGCCCACCTGCATTTAATCGGACGTTACCTCAGCTGCGATGGGCACTGCAATGGGATACATTTATGTACAGCCGGTGGGTTCCAGGGAGCCACCCATGCTGTGGGTGCACATGGAATTCCCATTGCGGAGTTGTACCTGCCTGTGACTATTTATAAAAAACCGCGGTCTGACTGGGGCATGCAGACACCTTGACAGAATGAATAGTGTGTGGCACATAGGTTCCCCATTGCTATGCCCACGTGTGCAGCTCCTGATGGCCGTGGCACAGGATTATATTTCTCATTGCTTTTGTACAGCATTGTGGGCTATCGCCCCGCCCCTTTTAAAGAGGGTCGCTGCCTAGCCGTGCCAACCCTCTGCAGTGTGTGCTTGCGGTTCCTTCCTGGCAGACGCACTTATAAATAGACATGAGGGTGGTGTGGCATGAGGGCAGCTGAAGGCTGCGCAGGGACACTTTGGTGTGCGCTGTGGACACTGGGTCGTGCGGGGGGGTTGGGCAGCATGTAACCCAGGAGAAGTGGCAGCGGAGTGTCATGCAGGCAGTGATTGTGCTTCGTTGGAGGTAGTGTGGTGCTTAGCTAAGGTATGCATTGCTAATGAGGGCTTTTCAGCAGTAAAAATTGTTGGGAGGGGGGGGCACTAAGCTATTGTGGCTTAATAGTGGGACCTGGGAACTTGAGATGCAGCCCAACATGTAGCCCCTTGCCTGCCCTATCCGTCCGTTGCTGTGTCGTTCCCATCACTTTCTTGAATTGCCCAGATTTTCACAAATGGAAACCTTAGCGAGCATCGGCGATATACAAAAATGCTCGGGTCGCCCATTGACTTCAATGGGGTTCGTTATTCGAAAAGAACCCTCGAGCATCGCGAAAATTTCGTCCCGAGTAACGAGCACCCGAGCATTTTGGTGCTTGCTCATCTCTAGTTGTCATCTATTTAGAGTTGTCTACTATTTTTAAGCAACAATTTATTCTTAGGGCAACCAGAGTTTTGAATGGCAGTTCCCATTCATCTGTTTTTCAATTTTAAGCATCAGGAAGGAGTTATAGTCTGATTAGGTCATGTACATGTAGGTTTAGGAAGAATTTTTATCTTTTGTTTTTTGTCATCACTGTCTGACTCAGGCCTTTACTGCTCTACCTTGGACCTCCAGCCGTCAGCAGTATGGTTTTTAAATATCTATACTATAAGTGGCGTGTGGCATGTGCTGACTCATCGTGTTTTTCACTTTTCAATGTGCTAATTGCAGTTTCTGTGATCATTGTAGTTGTCCAAACTATTCACTGAGGCAGAGAAAAATCAGTATAAGGCCTTATGCGCACGGCCGTGACAGGCTCCGCAAGTGGAATACTGCAGCGGAATCCGTCACGGCGCCCCCTAAAGACCGCATACTTACCTCCGGATCCACTGCACGAAGTACAGTTTCAGAACTTTGAAAATTGTACTTGTTCATAGTGGCGTAGCTATAAATATAAATCTTGTTATTCGTATAGCGTCAACTTATTCCGCAGCGGTTTCAGGTACTTTTTTTTTTATTACCCCTCAGCAAGCTGGGTACCCATTTTACCAACCTCGAAAGCATTGAAGGCTGAGTCAACCCAGAATTGTGAGTTCAATGCAGGGATTGAACTGCATTTCTGCTGCCTCAACACGCTGCGCCACACGATTTATAGGGCAGTGTTACCAAACTCCCGAAAATTGGAAATGAGGTTTATAAAATACAAAATTTTCATAATGCCAGAGTTGATGGACCTGAGATAAGCCAATAGGTGTTAAATTTTTTAGTTCAGATTTAAAGGGGTCTTCCGAGGAAAATACTATTGATGATCTGTCCTCAGGATAGATCATCAATAATTGATTGGCTGGGGTCCGTTGTTTGGGACCCCGACTGATCAGCTGAATGTGCACCTGCTGACAGTGCTGACATTACACAGGTGTCATAGCGGAAGCAGCGGAAGTCTCTTGTAACTGCAAGTGCGGTTTCATTGTAATCAACGTGAGCCACTGTAATTGCAAGCACCGCTCGCATCGATTTCAGTGAGAGCCACGCTTGCAGTTACAGGCGCCGGCTAGTACACAGCAGTCTGAAGAGAAACTTCCGCTGCTTCTGCTCCAACCCTTGTATAATTTTGATGCTGTCATCTTGTGCACAATCAACTGATCAGTTGGGGTCCCAAGCAATGGACCCCAGCCAATCAACTATTGATGACCTATACTGAGCATACGTCATCAATAGTATTTTTTTTTTTAAACTCGTTTTATTGACAAGTTAACAACTAGTACAACACAACAACTGCAGTCCATAGACTTTCATAAAGTTTAGCTTCAAGCATCTGTAAGTTGTACAGTATTAGTTACATACAGTACTCTCATCAGTGAAAAGGAGGGAAGGAGAGGAGTAGGGGAGTAAAGAGGTAGTGGGGAAGCGTTTTCTGAAATATATATGAGTGAGGGATAGAGGTGGCATGGTTTGAGGAGATTAATCCATGTGGGGGGTGATCAATCTGTATCCTCAAGCTACCGTTGCCGCCTTTGTAGTACTGATATGGCTAGGGTAAGGGGTTGCTGAGGAAAGAGGGTCAGCGACGAGTCACACCACTGGCCCCATACCTTTTGGAATTTATCTTGGCATTTTCGCGCTTTGTATACCAAGTTGTTGTACGGTATGGTTGCATTGGTGATCTTTCTCCACAGTGTCAGAGTTGGACCTCTCGGGTCCATCCAGCGTAGCGCGATAACCTTTCTGGCTAAGAATAATACTTCCCGTAAGAAGATTCTATTATAGTGGTGCCAGTGTTCTGCGTCAAGGACGCCGAAGAGGCAAATTTCTGGGGTGATGGGAACCGGGACGTCCAGGATTGTGGATAATAGGCTTACGACTTCGTTCCAGTATGACTGGATCAGTGGGCAGTCCCAAATCATGTGCCAAAAGTCCGCGTATGTGCAATTGCAGCGGGTACAGTGTGGCGTTGGGTTTCTACCCATCTTGTGAAGCCTCGCCGGGGTGAGGTAGCATTAGTGAGCTATATAAAGTTGGGTCATTTTGTTGTTTACTGAGGGGGAGACCAATAGAGGGGATTCTAGGACTTCTTGGAAGGTTTCTTCTGTCAGTGTTGGAATTAGGGACTTCCATTTGGAGGGACTTCCCGAGCGGCTTTTGAGGTTGTTAGATGGGAGTATAGTCTTGAAATGAGACCTCTGGGGGCCTGTGATCTTAGTATGCCTATTAACGGGTAATGTGATATATTGCTATTGGCCGGCGGGAATTGCGCCTGGAGCGCGTGTCAGATCTGCAGGAATTTGTAGAAGTGATTTCAAGGTATTTGAAATTGGATTTGCAGTTGCTCGAAGGATAGAAAGGTGTTTGAGTTGTATAGGTCCCCCAGGTTTATTATGCCGTACTGTTTCCAAGCTTCGAGATCGGGTAGCAATGTTAGTTCTTGTAGCCCCTGGTTTTTCCACAGTGGCATATCCGCTGTTGTGTCGACAAACCCGGTCACTTCCCTAGCCAGGCGCCACACTTGTGCTGCCAGTTTGTGTACGGGTGGCATTCCTCCCGCCACTGTGGTGGGAAATTCTAGCACCGGCCAAAGGTTAGGTATGTTCAGGGTTAAAGCTAGATGTGCTTCCGAGTTAGGTAGCAGGTTGTCTCCTAGCCAGGGTTTCAGATGCACCAGTTGACCCGCTAGGTAATATAGGAACAAGTCTGGGAGTGCTGCCCCGGCCTCGTTCTTGGGTCTTTGTAGGGTGGGAAGTTTGAGTTTTGGTTGGGAGCTTCCCCATATAAAGGTGGTCATAAGAGAATTCATGGTCCGGAAAAATTTCCTTGGAACAGGCACAGGGATGTGTTGTAAAGTATAGAGGCATTTGGGCAAGACTATCATTTTGATTAAAATAATACGACCCGCCACCGACAGTGGGAGAGATCCCCAGGTCTTGAATTTGGATCTGTAAAGGTCTATTAAAGGGGTTGTCCCGCGAAAGCAAGTGGGTCTATACACTTCTGTATGGCCATATTAATGCACTTTGTAATGTACATTGTGCATTAATTATGAGCCATACAGAAGTTATCAGAAGTTATTCACTTACCTGTTCCGTTGCTAGCGTCCTCGTCTCCATGGTGCCGTCTAATTTTCAGCGTCTAATCGCCAGATTAGACGCGCTTGCGCAGTCCGGGTCTTCTTCTTTGCTGAATGGGGCCGCTCGTGCCGGAGAGCGGCTCCTTGTAGCTCCGCCCCGTCACGTGCCAATTCCAGCCAATCAGGAGGCTGGAATCGGCAATGGACCGCACAGAAGCCCTGCGGTCCACAGAGGGAGAAGATCCCGGCGGCCATCTTCAGCAGGTAAGTAAGAAGTCACCGGAGCGCGGGGATTCAGGTAAGCACTGTGCGGTTTTTATTTTTAACCCCTGCATCGGGGTTGTCTCGCGCCCAACGGGGGGGGCTGTTGAAAAAAAAAAAAACCTGTTTCGGCGCGGGACAACCCCTTTAAGGGAAGTACATTCAGATCAAGAACCCGGTTTGTCGTGTTGGTGACCTGGATGCCCAAGTATTTAAAATTGTTTGATATTTGTAGACCGCAGAATGAATCTAGCAGTCGTAAAGGGCTTTGCGTGGAGACTGGCATTAGTGCAGATTTTGTCCAGTTTATATGTAATCCTGAAAATGTCCCAAATTCATTAATAATTTCCATAGCACGGGGCAGGGAGGTCATTGGGTCGGACATGAAGAGCATAAGATCATCAGCGTATAGAGCCACACGATCCTCCCTATCCCCTATCTCTATTCTACGATAAATCGGGCATGTCCGAAGTGAGATGGCCAGTGGTTCTACTGCCAGGGCAAAGATGGGTGTGGATAGGGGGCATCCCTGCCTCGTACCTCTGTACAGGGGGAAATACGGGGAGCAGGTGTCATTTACCAATATTGCGGCCAGAGGTGTTTTCTAGATTAGCGTGATCCAGTGTATGAATTTTTCTCCGAACCCGAATCTCTTTAATACCTGGAGTAGGAAAGGCCATTCGATGGAATCGAAGGCTTTAGTGGCGTCCAAAGAGGCCAGGGCCAATGTCCTCTCCCCCTCTGAACCTATCTGTGTTATTACCTGCACCCGTCGTAGGTTTTCTCGTGTAGATTTTCCGGGCATAAATCCGGTTTGGTCCGGGTGGATGAGATCTAGGATAACGGTGTTGAGGCGTCTAACCAGCATTTTAGTAAGGAGTTTGTAATCAGAGTTGAGGAGGGAAATGGGTCTATAGGAGCCGCAGTCTAGTGCATCTTTTCCTGGCTTCAGGATAAGTACAATCGTGGCCTCATAGAAGGATTGAGGGAGTGAACCTTTAGCGTACGCCGCATTGTAAGTTGCTAATAATGTGGGTAAAAGTGTTTCTTGGTATTTGGCGTATATCTCTATTGGCAAACCGTCCGGGCCGGGGGCTTTGCCATTAGGTATCTCTTGAAGGGCTTCATAGAGTTCTGTCATTGAGAATGGGGCATCTATAAGGGCCTGTTTGTCTGGGGTGAGCGTCGGGAAGGCTAGATCTGAGAGGTAGTTTTCGAGTTCTTGTTGGGAGGTGCGGAATCCAGTAGCGTATAGCTCACTATAGAAGCGTTGAAAGGGCTCCCCTATATGTTTCTTTTCATGAAGGATCTCTCCCGTTTCAGAGGTGATATGAAGTATCGATGGGGAGGATGAGTTTTGGTGTACCAAGTGCGCCAGTAAGCTACTGGATTGGTTGCCTAGTTCGTAGTATCGTTGCTTTGTAAAGAAAGAAGCTCTACGGGCTTCTCTTGTAGGTGTATTAGGTACTGTCTCCCCTGTCTCAACCATTGCTCTCTGCGTTCTTCGATTGGGTTCGCTACATAGGCCGCCTCTAGGCTCACATACTGGGAAGCCATTTCTTGTTCTAGCCTGGAGGAGTCTCTTTTAATGTAGGATATGGAGGATTTTAGGGCGCCCCGTAAAAAGGCCTTTAATGTTTCCCAGAGTGTCACTGGGTCAGCGTCTGACTGGTTTAGCTCTAGGAAGCTGGTCAGTTGGTCGGGAATCCTGTCGTTTGCGCCGAACAGGTTTAACCAAAAGGGATGCACGCGCCAGTTGTGTCTGTGGGAGTGTGTGTCCGGAGTAGCTATTTCAATGTGCATGGGGGAGTGATCCGAGATTCCTCTGGGCAGGTATTCGATTTGGGTTACTGCTGTGCATAATCTGGCGTTCCCCAGACAGTAGTCTATTCTGGAAAGAGCGTTTCTGCCAACAGAGTGGCATGAGTATTCGCGTACCATTGGTCGCCTAGCTCTCCAGACGTCCCTCCAGCCCACCTCCTGCATAAATAGGGCCAAGGGTGAGGAGTTGCTCTGTGTTGGTTGGACCTGGGGGGCATTGAATCTATCCATTTGGGCGTCTAGTACCAGGTTTAAGTCGCCCATGCATATTACCGAGGCGTTAGGGTATTGGGAGGCAAATTGGGCTGCCTGGTGGAGGATTGAGATATTGGCCGGCGGGGGAAGGTACACAGCTATGATTACATAGGGGAGGGATTCAATCCATGCCTGGATGAAAATAAACCTGCTCTCCGAGTCTCTAACTGTACGTCCCGGTTCCCATCTTAGTCTTTTATGGATCAGGATTGAAACACCTCTAGCATATGATGAGTGTGTGGAGTGCATGGACCACTGAATCCATGGTTTCTGTATCAGTCCTGTTTTCTCTGGGATCATATGTGTCTCTTGGAGAGCTATTATGTGTGGGTTGTGGTTTCTGATGTATGAAAATATCATTGATCTCTTCCTAGGGGTACCCATTCCTCGCACGTTCCAGGAGAGTATGTTAATGTTAGCCATGGACATGAGTGGTTTTGTGTATATGGAGGGAGATGTCCCCTGTGGGGGAAAGCTGGGTTGGAGTGTGGCTCGCTGTTGGGTTCTTACGTGCTTGAAGTAGGTGCTGTAACCAGCGAAAATATGCTATGTTGTCTATTAACATTGTACTGCGAACATTTGTTTTAACTATTACTTCCAATATTTCACCAGTATGAACTTGCTTAAGTAAAGTAAATATTTTAACCACTATTAAACAATAAACATGCATGTGGTGACGGGGAAGACTGTGCGCCTAAAGTACGGTGTCAAGTCTGGGCACAGTCAAACAGATCTAGTCTGTTTGAGCTCCGGGGGCCCCCATCATCAGAGGTATTTAACTTTTAACCGCCCGGTGAGGGAGTCTCTTATATAGTAGGGATGGCAGTGGCTCACCGTGATCGGTTCTGCCCGTCTGCCGTCACTGAACCCTTGGGACAGACAGGGTGAATGAGAGATTTTGGTATAGTATATTAGAAGGCAGCATAAGGTAGGAGGAGGAGCGGGGCGGGGAGGAGAGGGACCAAGAGGGCATCGGGGAGGGGGAAAAGAAGACAGGCATATACTTGTTTAGATCCGGTCGATGCTGGTGGTAACAAGTTAACCTCACTCGATATCCACGCCACCCCTCGCCCCCTCCCCCCTACCCGAATGGATTCGTTGGCTTATCATTGGCGCCTGGGCGATCTCGGCATGCAATTGAGCTAGTCCTCAGCCTCTTCCGGAGTAGAGAAGAAGGTGGTTCGCTCGTTGTGTACTACCCGGAGCCGGGCTGGGTACATCATGGAGTACGGTATGGATGCCTCTCTCAGCCGGCGTTTGACAGCCACGAAGGATGCTCTTGTTTTCTGGAGGATGGCAGAGAAGTCTGGAAAAACAGAAATATTAGCATTCTGGTATTGAAAGGGTTGCGTGCGCCTAGCAGCCTGAAGGGCTATGTCTCTATCCTTGCTGCTGAGGAGCCTGGCTAGCATTGGTCTCGGGGGTGCGCCTGGGGGCGGCCCGGGACCCTGTGGGCCCGCTCGACGGCGAAGGCTGCTGTAAACTTGGCTTCTGGCAAGAGCTCTTTCAGCCAGGATTCCATAAATGAGCAAGGGTCTTGGCCTTCAGCGCGTTCCGGTAGGCCTAGGATTCGGAGGTTATTTCTGCGCAGCCTATTTTCCAGGTCGTCGGCGCGCTGGGCCCAGGCATTTGCGGCTTTATTGAGTTCAGTAAGTTTTTCAGGGATTGGAGCCATGATGTCCTCGAGCTGGGATATGCGTGTCTCAGCCTCGTTTACTCTGCCTCTGAGGCTATGCATGTCTTGTCGTAGCAGTCCTACATCGATTTTGACTTCTTCGATTTTCCCAGTCAAGGATGAGGTGCTCGAGTGTATGGCCTCAAGAAGCTGTGCTGTGACTTGTCTTAATGTTGGCTCTCTCTCAGTCTCAAGGGTAGGGGCGGGGCCCACGGCACCGGCATCTGCCGCTTCAGATCTAGGGGTTTGAGGTGGGGTGCCGTTTGTTGGTTCTAGTACGAAGGCTTTAAGACGCTCTGTTATCGGAGGGGGAGTGCTGCAACTCATCCCGGAGGACCTGCGGCCTCCCCGTCTGCGGGAGGAGGATGGTGGTGATATGTTTGTGGTCTTTGTATACTTTGGGGTCTGTGGAGATTCCTCTGCAAGATGGTAGTTTAAAATGTTTAGATGAGTACCGTTTGGATGAGAGGATTGAAAGAATTGTAACAAGCTCTGGGTAGGATGGTGTGGTCGGCAGGTGGTGTTGAGATGGGCCACGGTCTGGGGAGTTGTGGAGGGTCACACCGAGGCGTGGAGGCTGATAATGCGAGCTGGCAAGCCGGCAGGGGAAGAGCCCAGCCGGCTCAGTGGTGGTGATGTCTTTTAGGGCGGAGGTGGGTAGTGGGCTTAATGACCGGCAGTCTGCGGACACGGCTTGATGCTGACTTAATGTGTCGCTGGCCAGAGGTGGAGTAATCAGCTGGGGAGCTGCCCTTCAAGTCTGTGATCAGTGGGTGCGTGTTCTGCGCAAGATAGCGTCTTGGATGCGCTCCTGTGGTTGCTGCAGTTTACGGTGTGGGAGTCGTTTTAGGGTGTATATAGCCTGCTAATGCTGGCTTATGGTGGTGCCTTGGCTTATGCCCTGCAGGGCTTATGCTGCCCTTATTACCTCTGGCACAGTGGGGGAGGGTGGTGCAGTTGGTCTGCACTGTGTGGTTTCAATCACCCCAGGAGAGCAGTCCTGTGACGGGGATGAATGTTGCTACTCTCTCCCAGGCACCCCACCGCCCCTCACTGGTGTGATGTAATGTCTACAGTGGGTGCAGGCATGGGTGTCGGGTCCGGTGGATAGTGCCAGTCAGCAGGGGTGAGGATACCTGTCGGCGGTCACTCCGCTCCGCTTGCGGCATGGGGAGCCGCCCGACAGTCGGAGCTGTGAGTTCACGGTCCCCTGGTGCTGTCGCTGGCCGGGATCCTCTCCTCTGTCGGCCGCTTGATGCTACCGCAGTGGGGTGTCTCGCCACGCCGGCGGTCTTCTCTGGGCGGGAGGCTGTGTTTTTCGCGCCGCTGCGCCTCTCCGGAAGACGCAGTCAGCGGTCTGTGGAGGAGCCGGGCCTGGGCTGGAGTATCCGGGGGTCGCCGTCGGAGGTCCGTCGGAGGCTTCCCAACGTTGCCAGGGATAATCACCTGTCTGTTGGTGAGTTGTGGGGTCCGTTCAGGGGTTCAGGCGGTCAGAATATCTGCAGGATGTTGGGGTTCAGTGCGGACTTCACAGCATGTCTGCTGGTCACACCCCATCAATAGTATTTTTACCTAAAAACGTCTTTAATGGAAGAAATAAGTGGCTTAAAGTTAACATTGAATAATTTTGAAGGTGAGGCTGTCAGAAATATTCCCAGGCAGGGAAGAGCATTTTTGACCAAATTAAATTTAAAAGTATTATTTAAAGAGGATATCATGGATTTTTGTTTCCTAAGTGAAGAATTTGAGATTTTGATAAACATTTTATAATAGGATACTACAGCAATTTTTTTAACTATATTAGAAACTGCAGTTAAAGGGGTTGTCCCGCGGCAGCAAGTGGGTCTATACACTTCTGTATGGCCATATTAATGCACTTTGTAATGTACATTGTGCATTAATTATGAGCCATACAGAAGTTATAAAAAGTTTTATACTTACCTGCTCCGTTGCTGGCGTCCTCGTCTCCATGGTGCCGACTAATTTTCGGCCTCCGATGGCCAAATTAGCCGCGCTTGCGCAGTCCGGGTCTTCTGCTGTCTTCAATGGGGCCGCTCGTGCAGAATGCCGGCTCCGTGTAGCTCCGCCCCGTCACGTGCCGATTCCAGCCAATCAGGAGGCTGGAATCGGCAATGGACCGCACAGAAGAGCTGCGGTCCACGGAGGGAGCAGACCCCGGCGGCCATCTTCAGCAGGTGAGTATGAAGACGCCGGACCGCCGGGATTCAGGTAAGCACTCTCCGGTTTGTTTTTTTAACCCCTGCATCGGGGTTGTCTCGCGCCGAACGGGGGGGGGGGGGGGGGGGGTTAAAAAAAAACAAAAAACCGTTTCGGCGCGGGACAACCCCTTTAATGAGATGGATGGGTTTGACAGAGATGCAATGACATAATTCATGAATAAACCTATTTATTTCCAAAGATGACATATAAAGATCTTATATGTTCTGCGAAGAATTCCATAATTAAAGCAAAAATTAACAGGGACATTGGGCAACCTTGCCTAGTACCATTACTGGAATTGAAAGATTTAGACATGAAACCAAAGGAATAAACAAACAGAGGCATTGGGGTTGGGATATAAAGACATGGCTGTTAATAGGGCATTTCCTTGAAATTCAATTTTTTTTAAAACAGAGTGTAAGTATCCCCAATGTACCCTGTCAAATGCCTTTTCCATATCTAATTACAAGAGCAGGGAAGGGATCTTATTTTTTTTCAGAGAATACAAGTAAGTTAATGAAATGATATTAGTACCAAAGGACTATTTTTTTTACAAAACCTACCTGATCATTTTGAATTTGATTTGGAAGGATACCTGCAAGTCTAGAAGACAGAATTTTAGCATATATCTTAATGTCAGAATTAAGTAGAGAGATGGGTCTAAAGTTTACAGTTGATATACGTGATTTGTCTGGTTTAGGAATTGTGCTGATTAATGCATTAAACATTTCTGAAAGGAATGAGGTGTCTTTAAAGGGGTTGTCCCGCGCCGAAACGGGTTTTTTTTTTTTTCAACAGCCCCCCCGTTCGGCGCGAGACAAACCCGATGCAGGGACCTAAAAAAAAATCCGCACAGCGCTTACCTGAATCCCCGCGCTCCGGTGACTTCTTACTTACCGGCTGAAGATGGCCGCCGGGATCTTCTCCCTCGGTGGACCGCAGGTCTTCTGTGCGGTCCATTGCCGATTCCAGCCTCCTGATTGGCTGGAATCGGCACGTGACGGGGCGGAGCTACACGGAGCCGCTCTCCGGCACGAGCGGCCCCATTGAGAAAAGAAGAAGACCGGACTGCGCAAGCGCGTCTAATCCGGCGATTAGACGCTGAAAATTAGACGGCACCATGGAGACGAGTACGCTAGCAACGGAACAGGTAAGTGAATAATTTCTGATAACTTCTGTATGGCTCATAATTAATGCACAATGTACATTACAAAGTGCATTAATATGGCCATACAGAAATGTATAGACCCACTTGCTTTCGCGGGACAACCCCTATAATATTGTGGTTTAAAAATTTTGGAGGTATGGAGCAAAAGTGCTAGTGAATTTTTTTATAATATTCATTCGTAAAGCCATCGGGCCCAGAAGATTTATTGATTTTCAAAGAAGCAATGGTATCTAAAATTTCTGAAATAGAGAACTTTTTGTTTAGAAATTCAATTTCAACATTAGAAATGAGAAATAACAGGATATATCCTTTAAAAATTTGTAAATAAGTTGTGGATTGAGGTAGGTAGGAAATATTTATATAAATTTTTAGGTTATAAAGTGAGCAATAATATTTGTTGAATTGTTTGGCTATCTCACAGTATTCATAATTTTATTATTGTGGGAGTCTAACAGAAAAGGAATTCTAGTTTCTTTGGATTTAGTTCTATTGGCAGGAAGTTTAGAAGCTTTATTCCCTTGCGTAGAATAAATGAGTTTAGCTTTGCAGAGATACCGTTCATATTTATTGTGCATTAGGTTATAGAGCATAAAGTAAGCCTTTTTAAATTTCTAAGAAGGTATTATCAGAAAATGATTTTTTAATTTGGTCTTCTAAATGTTTAATATTTTTTAGTCATCTTTTAGTCTCTTTCTCTTTTAAAAAAGCTAGAAGCCCATAGAAGTAGAAAAAACACTCTTGCGCTCAAAAATGGCTTTGAATATCTTCAGTATTTAATATCTCCACAATAAAGGGTTAAGAACAATGACACAACAGAGAAATAAAACGGCAAAACAATTTGCCGATGTCTAACATGCAACGCGTTTCCGCGCCTATAGCGCCTTTCTCAAGCATAGCTAGATTGCAAAGATGTACGAACTTATATACCTTAATGTAACTATTACCTTTCTTGTGTGGTATTCACCACTTTATCCCCATGGCGCACCATCGCCCTTGTGAAGGTTGCTGGATCCAGACGTCACATCCGGTGTGGCCTATTCTGCGTCATCACGGCCAATCAGTGGAACGCAACGTGTGTTCCACTGTGGGCAACTTCCGTTACCCATCTCAAGACATGAACGTCATGTCCGGCGTACCTCTCCAACATCATCATGGTTATGTGGAATGCTGCGTGCGTTCTACCATAGAGGATTCACATTACTCCTCTCAAAATAGATTATCAATCTCCGATTGTTATGGAATGCACAATGCGCTCCATTCTTGCACTTGCACTTTATCTGAAAACATTTTTCTTAAACATAAGCAAGCATATCGACCTCCACCCAATGGATTCATTAAACACTTTACGTATATGTGGAGAAATGGAGAGGCATTTTTCTTTCTTACAATGGTTAAAAGTATATATAAAGGGGGAAAAAGGAAATAAATAGAAATAAAGGGAGAGGGCAGGGGCATAACAAAATACCTTGTCATGAATAAATGTCCCTTATTCAAGTCCTATACATGATTATATTTGAACCAACTCTCATGAATACATATATTATGGAGATCTCGGCCAGATGGCTTTCCGTAGGGAGATGGCCCATAGTAAACCAGTATGGACTCATACACTTATGCAAAGGAAAACCTCATCAGTGTATACACAGATCATTAGTGGATGTAATAAAAAGGAAGGGAGGAGGGGAAAAAAGGGAAGGGGGAGGGGGGAAGGTTGTAAAATTTTCTCCAATGTTTCGTTCAGTCCCCCTGGTACTAGTGTGAAGATCCAGTACATCTCCTTTGTTTTAAGCCTCTGAATGATCTGAATGATTTAGAAGGTATTCATTCCAAATGAGTAACTTTTAATAGTGTAGGATCTTTCCCATGGACTTGTAAAAAATGGCGAGACACATTGTGTTTAATGAATCCATTTTTGATGTTAAATTGATGTTGGTTTAACCGAGTCGTCAGCATATTCGTCGTCCGGCCCACATACTTTAGGCCGCAAGGGCATTCCAGTAGGTATACAACATAGGTGGAACTACAAGTCATATGATGTTTTAATTTAATTATTTTTTAATCATAATTCGGAATAATCTCGGTTTTCCTGTGGTTGATCAGTGAACAACACTTGCACCCCCTCAGATTACATCTAGAGATACCAACTGGCCTCTCATTTACTTGTTTTATGGATTATTTATGTAAACAGGATAGGGCCGAGATGTTTTTCAAAGTTTTTGTGCGCCAAAAAATTAATTGAGGTTTACTTGCAATTTTTTTACACAAAAAGGAATCCCCTTTTAATATACCCCAATGTTTCTCCAGAATTTTTTTTACCTCACCCCCCTACGTACTATAATCTGTGATGAAGGCCATTTTTAAGTCAATCATATTTTGAAGTCTTTTTTTCTTTTCTAGTTGGATTAAATGTTCAGGTTTGTTTCAGAGCTTTTTGGTAGGCTCTAGAGATGAGCGAACCTACTCGGCCACACCCCTTTTTTGCCCGAGCGCTGCGATTTTCGAGTACTTCCGTACTCAGGCGAAAAGATTCGGGGGGCGCCGTGGGTGAGTGGGGGGTTGCAGCGGGGAGTGGGGGGGAGAGGGAGAGAGAGAGGGCTCCCCCCTGTTCCCCGCTGCTACCCCCCGCTCGGCCACGCCTCCCCCCGCCCACCGAATCTTTTCACCCGAGTACGGAAGTATTCGAAAATCGCGGTGCTCGATCGAGTAATTACTCGAAACGAGTATATTCGCTCATCTCTAGTAGGCTCCTTTTACTAGTGTGGATGGATAACCTTTCATGTGAAATCTCTCTTTTAATCATTTAGACTGTTCCCTAAAATATTAACATCCATTTAGTGCTTTTTGTGTCCATCATCCTATTTGTCTTTTAATAAGCTGCTTTTTTTTAAAAGAAATAACCTCTAATAACCACCTTATGCACATTCCAAATAGAAGTAATTTCCTTCTAATTGACATAATTTCAAGTAAAGTATTCTTCAAGAGTGTTCTCCATTTTTTCAGTGTTCTGCATTTTTTCAGTGAAATTTACTCCATCAAGGAGATGGGCTAAATTTTAGTTTTCTTTGGTAGTAATGGAGATAGGATCATGATCAGACCAAGTCAAAGGGTCTATGTGGGAGGAAATTATTATTTGCAATAGCTATCTATCAATTAAAAATAAATCAATGTAGGAGTATAATTTCTGTGGGTTTGAAAAGAAAGAGCAGCCATGTTCATTAACATGTTATATTTTCCATACATCATATAGACCACCTTTAAAGATTAAGTCCTGTATGTCATCAGTTTTACTCATGGCATATTTAACAGTTGTATCTAAAGAAGAGTTAGGTACTATATTGAAACACACAATAACAGCTCTTTGTTTAATTGTTATAAAGTGATCTAACATACCATGCAGAAAATTAATTTGTTTAGTATTTGGGGAGTAAAGACTAAAAATAGTATATGGGAAATTATTAATTAGGCAAACTGTTAGAGGAGCTAATATGAAACCATGTTGTATGCTTAAGGGTGACTACCCATTACAGTTGGTAAATTGCGATTTTAACATTACAAGTCCCATAGACCCCTGCAAAAAAAAAACGCTGCGAATTTCGCTGTGGAAAAAAAACTGTAGTGGGTAGTCACCCTTAAGGCTTCTTTCCACTGGCGAGGTAATCACACGTTTTTAGTGCGATGCGAGAGTTCGAACTCTTGCAAGAAAGTCCCGCACATGTTATTCTATGACAATCTTTCCACTAGCGATGTTTAAGGGCAAGCTGCGATGCGAGGATTAAAAATCGCAGCAGCAGGATTGTTTCAGCGTTTTGCATTTTTCGGTCGCCCATACAGTGCAATGGCAAAACAGATTCTCGCATCGCAATGCAAAAGTTTGCAATTTTGCAGTGTTGCTATGCGATTTTTAACATTGCGATTTTCTCGCAGCGATATTGCTATCGCCAGTGGAAAGAAGCCCTTAGTTTGTCATTTTATATTGCATATACTTATAATATTCCATGAACAAACTATTGTCAGATGTGTCTATTTCTGCTTACACAGCAATTTTCTCCTAGAGACAGCTTCCTCATTTAACAGAAGAACACTCTGCACAAACTACTCATGATACATTTCTGTCTGGCTATGAGAAATAAAAGCTATTTCCAGACTAATAAAGATGACCACTGATCGCTGAGAAATATGCAACTTAGAAGAAGGCTCTGCTGGGAAACTGATGACCAGCTTTTCAAGAGCAAGAAACCAAAACATATATGCATGTGATATATGTTGCAATTACTTACTGCACATGTCAGACCATCCCTTTTTTTTTGCTACTGTGAAGTGTGCTGTGATATAGAATAAATGAAACTAACTTGATTACACGGACTAAGTGTAATGTATCTAGTTCTTTGAAGTACTTCAACTGATTCTCTTATAATTTGAAGCACCAAAATATACTTGAAGTGCAGGTATTCCACTAATAAAAATTTGGCACTTGAACAGGGACAAAGTTCACTTTTGTGACCAGCGGACCCTAAGATTTGTAAAGAAGGGACATCATAAGTGGTGGAATAAAATCCCAAGACTTTATTATTCCATGTTTAAAACATAATGACAGGCAACGTTTCAACCTTCTCAGTCTTTCTCAAGCCTGGACTGCAATTTACAGATAGGCATTAAATAACAAATACACATGAACAACAACCAATGGACATAGTGTATACACCCACAAAACAATTAAAACACAACAATCCCCAGCTGACCGAATGTACCACTTTAGTAATCAGTTGGGGGTCCATGCTCGAGATGCCTACTTCCATATCAGGGTGATCCATTGATGTCCATAGTGTCAAATTGTGCATGCGCAAGATCTCCGTAATGTAGCACACCCAATCAGTATTGCAGTGGTGACATCAGCAATATGATGTCCCAAAATACACATAGCACATGCGTGGGAGTTAGCAGGCATCGGGATACCATGGACATCTCTAGTAAGGGCAGACAACTGGGACAACTAGTTCATGGTTCCCGGCATGGCTTCACATTCTTCTACCTTACCCTTTCTGGGAGTCAACTAACCAGTATGTGCTCCTGAACAACACAACGTGCATACAGCGAACCCTAAGAGTGACATCCTCCTACCGGGACAAAGAGATACACAGGGCCCAAGGCAAGAAGCCTATTTTTACAAACTATCTGTTCCTCCCTTGTGGTCATGATTGCTGCCTGTCCACTGTTCATGGAAGGCTTAGGGTGTGGCTGCATGACTGCTGACTGTTCTAAAAGAATGATCAGATGACTTACCATTGACAGAATTGTGTTTGTAGTATGACTCTGTTTGAGACCAGATGTAAAAAATGTATCTTTTATGACATAGCATAGGCGGTGTCAGTTAACAAAACTGGTAGTTAACATAGAACAGACGAAAGTAGACTGTATGTACTCAATTTGCATGTTGTGCCTGACAAGAAATACCTGGGAAGATCCTGGGAGTTTGTGTTGAATACGCTGCAAGTACGCAGTCAGATTTGTTGCTTTTGAGAACCAGTGAGAGTGACAGATGAGGGTTATGAAAGCAATTCCTTTTACTGATGGCTTGAACACGTAATCCAACCTCTGAAAGGAGGAATGGATTTGAGAGAAATAAGTGTAATCTTTAACAGAGGGGGATAAGAAGTGCCAAGCATCCATAACGTTTAGCTCATGCAGACAATGATTGAGTTTCCTAAGCTTCACCTGCGAGACCTGGGAGTGGCCCACTGATGAGTCCAGCAGGGGATTAAGAGTGACATTGAGGTCACCTCCAAACAGGATGGGGCCCACAGCAAAGTGTTTGAGTACATCTAATTGCCTGATCAGCCAGGAAACCTGATCTAAGCACTCTGTGAATGCACTCCAGTGAGATTGCCAGTCTGTTAGGACCTGAAAGTGCAGCTACAAAGATTTCTTTTGCCACCTTAGGTAGGCAGTCTGCAGCCCAAGATTCAGGAAGCCCTTTAATGTGGACATTATTACGCCTATTCCTATTCTTTAAATCCTCCTGCATAGTTAGGGCTCGGTTCAAATGGTTATGCTGGTCTTTTAGTACCTGCAATATCCCCAGAGAATGAGAGGTGAGGGGGCTGATGAAGACTCCAGATCCTCTACCCAGCGCCCCATGTGCTTAAGATGGTCTTTAATCTCTGCTAGGTCGAACATTACAGGGTGAAGTTCTTTCATAATAAGTTCCCTCATGAATCCCTTGGAGATGAGTTCTCTGTCCTTTCCCTCAGAAGAATCCACCTCCTCCCTCTCCTTACTTTGAGTGGTAACAGAATCCTGGATTAGCGCCATCTTGGTTGCAGCGCGAGAAGACCGGGCGGTCTGTTCTTTCAAATACCGCTGCATGTCGGCTTGTCATCTGTTAGCCCGAGGGGTCCCCAGGTGCTCTGCTCCCTTCTCGCTTCCACTTTTTTAAATTTTGAGCTGCTTCTTGCTGCTGAATCAGTCCCAGAGGGTGCCGCACTGACAGAGCTCTGTGCTCAAGCTTCCATCAGGCTCAACGGTCAGACTCTGCCCCCTGGGGCCAAAATATTATTGCCACAGTATTTTTCCATAAATGGTTGAATACAGTAGCATCTCCAGGCTTGAGTACTATTGTCACATGCCCAGGACTTTTTCACAGGAGCCATTGGTGTCTTAAACCAACAATCTCTGCTTTAGTCTGCACCCATGACCTTAGGCCATGGTTACAATTGAACACCACCAGGGACACAGCCAGGTACATTAGGCTTTCTGATCTACAAGTAACTAATATTGGTGGCACTGCTATTTTCACAAGGGTCATTGTGGCTTTTAAACTGTGTGACATTTTTATTGAATGAATATAGTAACATAATTTGAAAGACTGAAAAAATACATACGTCCATCTAGTTCAGCCTTGTATTCTTGCAGCCTGTCAAGCATATAGCTACTGTGTTGCAATAATGTATTGAATTTGTCTCATGAAAAACTGGAGTCTTAACAAAAACATTAAGGCCTCAGTCACACAGGCATTTTTACCCTCTTCAACTATAAAAGACTTAAGTGTAACAGACTTCATTAAATGTCTGGCAAATGTCTGGAACCGTGTACGAGGGGCTGCTGATACGTCTTTGGCTTTACCCAGAAAGAAACGAGATAGGAAGATGAAACTTTACATTTATTCTACATACTCTCCACTGATGTAGTTTGGTACCCTTGAGGTGTTTCTTCAGGTTTGGAAACAGATGATAGTCGGAGGGAGCTAGATCTTCTGAATAAGGTGAGTGGTTAACCAGCTGGAAGCTTAGCTCCACCAGTTTTGCCGTGGTCGTTTGTGCAGTGTGAGAGGAGGCGTTGTCTTGCAGGAACAAGATTCCTTTGGACAGCTTGCCGCATCTTTTGGCCTTCAGAGCTGCCTTCAAATGGTCCAAAGGTTCAATGTAATACCTTGCATTGATGGTGGAACCATTTTGAAGGTAGTCCACTAGCAGCACGCCCTCCTTATCCCAGAACAAAGATGCCATCACCTTAGTGGCTGATTTTTGCACCCTGAACTTCTTTGGGCGAGGAGAATCACTGTTCCTCCACTCTTTAGACTGCTCTTTGGTTTCAGGGTCATACAAATAAATCCAGGTCTCATCCATAGTGACTAGTCGATCCAGGAAGTTCATATCAGTCCGAAAACTCTGACAAATGGACCAGGAAGTTTTCACTTGCATGCTTTTCTGATCTGTTGTCAAACATTGGGGACCCACTTTGCAGATAGCTTCTTCATGTTCAAATCTTCATGGATAATGACACAAACGTGTTCACGAAAAATCCCCATGATGTCTGCTATTCCTTTAGCCGAAATTCGACGATTCTCCAGTATGAGGTTGTGCACAGCATCGGTGATCTCCAGAACAACAACCTCTCTCTGTCGTCCAGGGCGTTCCTAATCATTGGTGCTGAAGTGGCCCGTTTAAATTTGGCAACCCAGTTCTTAACTGTAGAATATGAAGGGCATTGATCCTCCAATGTCTGCGACATATCACTATGAATATCCTTCTTGCAGAAACAAGAATTTTATCACTCCTCTGCTCTCATTTGCTGTGAATATCACCTTAGACTCCGCCATTTTGTTTTCCCGCGAGCCTAGATCACTGTTGCCATAAGCTACAAACACAAAATTTTGAAAACATATATTAGTCACATAAGGGTTTCAAGTGTTGTAACATTTGTTACCATAGAAACAAAAAACACCCCTCGTATAGGATGAAGATAGATTAACATAATAGGCAATGGGCATGACAATTTGCTTTAATGAGGCCAAAATACCTGTATTTCTCATGGTGGTCTTGATAATCTAATTCTGTCTTGATAATGAGATGGTTGTTGCAAAGGGATATTTATAAATAGGAAGCGTCAGCCTATTGTGAGTGTTCAGTGGCTAGTCTGAAAACTCTAACATTTCAGGATTGTAATTTTATGTTATGCTTAATGGAAAAGGGTGACATAGATAACAAAGCTTTGTTACTGACAAATCTGTTCTTCTCAAGAAATATTAGTTAATGCGAACAGTGGCATGATGCAAAGACCTTTCAGAATACCTCAGAAGACATAGCATATTGCTGTATGAAACTGGAAAAGGTTGCAAAAGCATTGTGAGAGACTTGGGTGTACAATACATCAAACCATGGTTAAACAAATTATCTACAAATAGAGAAAAATTGAGGACTGTTGCTTCTCTCCCTAGAAGAGAACATCCTATTAAGATCACTCCCAGAAGACTGCAGACCAAAACACGTCTCACACTGAGCTCTGCTCGGAATTCAGCCTAAATCTACTTAAATAGACTTTCAACAGCAAATTCAAGAAAGAAGAATGCCTTATCTGCTTACTTGCTTACTTGCTGATCATACTGAAGCAAAGATCTTGTAAGAAACTGCCTCATAAAGTGTCAGACTTCTTCACAGCATGAGGCACCGGACAAAGACAAGCCACAGGCTCCCGTGGGCTCCCTTCTCCTCCTGGCTCTGCTGCAAGTGAAGAAGCAGCACAGTGTCCCTCCAGCATAACTGCTGACTTGGAAGGCTCTGCTACAAATGCCAGACAGCTCCAGAGGAAACAGACAGGAGAACCCTCCGAGACCGCGGTGAGTGAAAGGGAGTGGGAGGCACACACCAGCATTGCAGAAAACAGCAAGATGGCGGCTGCATGCTCATCCTCTTTCCCTTCTCTTTCAGAGGGTGGTCTGCTTTATAAAGGAAAGCCAGGGAGCGCTTCTGGGGACGAGGTGAGTGGGACAAGTAAAAGGTCTCACACCAGTCCAGCAGTATACCATAACTTGGCACATGAATGTCCATCCTCCCTGTCCTCTGCCTCATCTCCTTCCACAAGTCCAGAGAAGCAGAGGCCCAGGCAATCACCACCTTTCTTCCCACAAAAGAACACCTTCCCTGAAGAAGACCCCATAGTGAATGTTCCTATATCCAGTCACCCATCTTCAGAGGAATTTAGCAAAAATATGGTATTAGCATAGAGTGGCTCACTACAGGGTGATCTGAACTACTTTTTTTTCAATATTCAATTCCTTCTTACAAGAAAGAGGAGATTGGACCAACCATATAGAACATAAAATGGAGGAACTCACTCTCCTTACATAACAGTCTAATAGATGTGCACTCTGCCCTGGAAGAGGAAGTGTCTTCCATGAAAAATAAGATGTGGATCTTGAAGATAGGAGCAGGAGGAACATTGTAAAATTTAGGGGTATTCCCGAAAATATTGCCCAATCCTATTTAAATGACTTTCTATCAATACTTATAGCGACTTTGCTACCAAACAGCTCAGAACAGGATCGCACAATCGATAGAGCCCATAGACTGCCCAAACCGATAATTTCTCCAAATCACTCACCCATTCAGGTAGCTCCACCCCTATTTTTGTTTTTTTCCTCTTTCTACTTAACATTGGAAATAGGCATGACTACCTGCTCAGACCTATATATGTAAAACTTGAGTTAGGGATACCCCAAGGATTTACTAAGATTTGGCGTAACAATGTAACTTTACATAAATCCCCTAAAAATCAGGCAGTGATTAATGAGACCCTAAGAGAATACTTCTAAATAAAGACCAGAAATAAGCAAATTCTTGCTGTGGAATGCTCACAAGGTGGTAATAAAAGGAGTATTGATAAAATTGAGTTCCTAGCACAAAAAGAATAAACAGATGTGGATTGACGACCTTCTGGATAACATTCAAAAGCAAGAAAGAATTATACAAAATCTTCTGACAGATTATTACCGGGTGGAACTAATGGCATTAAAGCATACCTTGAGATCAATCCTGGTAGAAGAATATAACAAAAACCATGAGTACCTGAGGACTAACTACTACTCCTCTTTTGACAAACCTTCAAAATTAATGTCTAATCTCACAAAACAACATAACGTTAAAGCTAAAATTCCATATTTTGTTAAACCAGATAACCCCACGATTAAAGTATCTCATCCTAAACAAATAGCAGAAGAATTTAAAGCCTGTTATGCTAATTTATACAATCTAAAAAACGACCCCTCTATTCCTCAACTGAACTCAACTATTAAAAATTATTTTTTAAGTAAAATGCACCTTCCCAGTCTAGGCAACAAAGAAGCCCATATCATTGTCTGAAGTATTTAAATCTATAGGTGTCCTAAAAAATTTTAGGTTCCCAGGTCTGGACAGCTTTTCAAACAAATACTTCAAAATATTTTCCCATGTATTGTCCCCACACCTTAGTTCTACCTTTAATGAAGCCATGACTATAGGGACTCTCCCAGAAGAGATGTTACAAGCCACTATTGTCACCATTCCTAAACCAGGGATATCTTTTGAAATTCTACTACAGACCGACACTTCTTAACTCAGACAAAAAAAAATTATTCAAAAATTCCAGCTACAGGACTTCTCTAAATTTTACGAGATATAATACATAATGACCAGGTAGAATTTACCAGGGATAGACAGGCAGCTGATGGCATGAGATGGACACTGAATTTGATTGCAACCATGGGGTCAAGTTGAGCGCTTTCTCTCCTCCTTGTCCTGGATGCAGAGAATGCATTTCATAAACTCTGTTTGCTTTTGCCACCCTACAGAGATTTGGAATAGGAGAAAAATTCCAGCCCTTTGCTCTTCACCATTAGCCAAGCTTCTTGTAGACGGGGAGGCCTATCCACTTCCAAATAACTAATGGAACCCGCCAGGGGTGCCCCCTTCCCCCACCATTATTTATAATGATCATGGAACTGTTGATGGAACTGCTTAGAATGACCCCCGAAGTTAAGGGCTTGCCACTTGGACTTAGACAGCAGAAAATTGGACTCTTTGCGGACGGCATGCTCCTCTTACTAATTGATCGCCTAAACTCTTTGAGGAAGGTGAGAGAAATTATCACCCTATTCAGCAAGGCTTCATACTACAGCTTAAATGTACATAAATCACAAATACTGGGTATCAACGTAGACTCGTTCCTAGAAGCAGACATCCAAGGAGAATTCTCCTTTCAATGGCAATCTGAAATCTCATACCTGGGTATAAATCTATGTCCTCCACTGGCGAATATCATATTTACTAACTTAAGCCCCCTGCTTTCCTCTACTCAAAAAGAACTAGAAAAATTAGGAAAAACAGAACTGTCTTGGTTAGAGTTATACTCTATAAGATGATAATATTACCCAAAATCTTATACTTTTTTTGCACCTTAGTATACCCAATCTCACAATCTTCTTTAGCAGGATTTCAGAAGCAATTAATGGGCTTCATCTGGAATAACAAAAAGCTTAGAGTAGCAGCCTCAATTTTTTACTTACCCAAGAGACAAGGCGTGCTGGGAGTCCCTAATCTGCACTCATAGTATCAAGCAACAATCATGAATCAATCCACTCCATGGTTGATCAGTTCTCCAAAACCAACCTGGAGTATCATGGAGAAATATCTGAACAGGAATAGACCTCTAGACTCCCTTCTTAAAGCCTCAGTGCTTAATATTCTCTACCCAAAGCTGTTCCCATCCTTAAACATACAAAATTTGTCTCCCGCTATGCTTTCGACTCTCCAACCCTAGAACCTGTGTGGCTACAAATGCAAACAACTCCCAGGGAGAAAGCATTTTGAATTGTCCATTGAGGCCCTCACGTGTTTTGTAACAAAAATAAACATTGGAGGATGGAGAAAACAGGGTAATAAATTTGTTTCTGTTGTCCTAGATGGAATGAATTCAACTTCACTTAGTTGGCTTAGAGAAGAATTAAATTTAGGGCTATTTCACACGAGCATATATCGGCCCGCCGTTTTCATTTTCGGGTGATTTACGCTGTGATCTGATGCTATGAATTGAAAGCGTCAGATCACATGGCCGTATTCCCGTGACGTAAAAGCACTCAGCCGGCCAATATAGCGACAGGCATTTTTAGGTCGGGCCCAAAAGATAGTTCTAGAACTATCTTTTGGGCTGGAATACATCGGCTGCTGCATGGGCTCCTATGGGAGCCAATGTCAGCAGCCGGAGAAGAGAGGTGGAAGGAAGTTAAGCAGCATGATTGCTAAATTCCCTCCTTCTTCTCTCCTCCTCTCCGGCTTATTGCAATGGGAGGGGGTGGAATGGTAACAGAACTAAATGCCGCCCCGTTCCGCCTCCTCCCATTGTTGGCTGCAGAAAAGGGGCACGATGGGGGCAGAGCTAAGCTCTCGCCCCTTGTCCGCAGCCAGCAATGGGAGGAGGTGGGACGGGGCAATGCTTAGCTCCACCCCCACCCTGTTCCCTCCCGTTGTAATCAGCTGAAAGGGAGGAGAGAGGGGGTGAGCCGGCGAGGGGGAGGGAAGGGGAAGGCTCAACGGCATGGCAGCCTTGGTGTATATGCACACAGATTTGTGTGCCTGTTCATGAATTTTTACTCCTTACATCACAGCGTATATCGGCCAGCCATGAAAATGAACAAAGTCTTAGATGTTAATGACTTCTATGCCTATTGTCAGCTACAATCCTTCCTACATAGCTCCCACCTGGAGGAATGCACTGTTTCAAATGAAGTTATACCTCTTCTCTCCAAGTGTCTTAATGCACAAAAATCCCTTACTAGTTCATTCTATAATGTTCTTTCTGGAGACATAGGAGAAACAAAAAGGATCTATTTAATAAATTGGGGAAAAGACTTGAAAGATTGTCTTCCACAGTTGGTGTTGGCCAGATGCGATGAAAAACCAATGTTAAAGCTAGAACAGGGCCCCCAACTATAATGCTTTATTCATAGTACTGGGCTCCCTATATGGAGAGGAGAGGCCTTATGGGCCCCCCAAGGCTCCTGGGCCCGGGTGCAATCGCATCCCCGGCATCCTCTATAGTTACGCCCCTGGTGATGGCCTTTGAGTGGGCTAACAGGGTTACTTTGTCTGCTAACCTTTACAAACCCATTATAAGGTCCTAACCAGGTGGTACTATATGCCCTCTAAATTAGTGAGAAGCTTTCCTGCAGTCTGCGGAGAATGTTGGAGAAATTGTGGTCAAGAAGCCACACTATATCAAATGTTCTGGGACGCCCCAAATTATAATCATTTTGGAGGGAAGTGTTCAGGTACATCCAAAATATAATGGGTGTTGCCCTAATTTGCAGCCCACACTTAGCCCTGCTTCTTCTAGAATTTTACTCCATACCCTAACAATATTGAAAATAGACCTGCCATTTCCTACTAGCTGTGAAACTCACTATAGCTAGGAGGTAGAAGATATATTCCCCCACCCATCGCCCCCAGCATTGAGGATCTACTCAACATGATAGCTGAGCAGTATATACCGTATATGAGAAAATTTATGCTAGATCAAACAACAACCTTGATAGATTCAATTCTGTTTGGAATCCCAGGAGGCGCTATATGTTAATGAGTTAATATATTGTTATCCAGTGATAATACTTTTCCATAATTAATGTTAATATACTAATGCATAATATCTGAAATAACCAATTCTATTCTAATGTGATTGAGAATTAAGTATTGAGCTAATCCTTGTCCTGCAACGTTGCTCAACCTGCTCAACCCTCCTCAAAGGCTGCATGACTAGCCAAAACGCATCCATGACTTGTCTGTCATGATATTTGTTCCCTATGAATAAAAAAGGTTTTAGATGTAGAAGCCTACCTACCTCTTTTTTACATTTGCACTGCTCCAGTCAGCCAATTACTACCGGTCTGCTGCACATAAATGCCAGCCGCTCTTGCTGGTCATTTATCTTTCTCCTCATTCCCTTTCTGAACCCTGGTGTTGCTGCATGCATGGAGTTCTGGGTGGTATTCCCTTGTATGTGCTTCCCTTGTCTGTTGTTATGAATAGTGCCCTAGGTTCCAGCATGGGGCTTTCCCTATTGGGGATGATCACTCCACTTGCAGGCAGGACTCCCTAGGGTTTTTAGTTGTCTTGTTGAAAAGAGGGGACTTCCAAAACAGCGAGGACCCTTGTCATGGACTTATGAGCTTAGGTATCTTGGCCAGGATATGAACCAATAACTTGTATGTACTTCAGCTATTCTATCAGGAATTGAACCTGAGACCTCCCTTACTCCACCCGGCAGCTCTCCCCATTGAGCCATCCAAGCATTTGGACAAATTCACCTGCTGAATCTAGGCTTGTTCCATTATCAGTATATTCTAGTTCTTGCTTCCCTATCCCTGCTCTTCTTCCAATCGGGCTCACTATAAAAGCCTAACCCTGACACTTCTCCTGTGCAAGATAATTGTGTTCTATTGCCTTGATCAAGCATCTTCTCCTAAACCTGCTCCTTTCCTGCAAACTGTGATTATCTGTTACTGACTTCTGGCTTCCAGCCTGACTACCTACCTCACCCATTGCAGTGCATACTGAGACTTCCCGTTGATGACTCCTGGCTTTCCAACTGACTACTCTCCAGACCTGCAGCTGCTACACCTGAGGCTCTACCCTGGTGCCTGAGCTGCTACAGCTGGTATTCTAGGTAAGTGTTTTGGTGGTTGTCAGTCGTTGTTAGATGTCTGCTCACAAGTCCTGTTTGTAGTTTACTTTGTTATGGTGTTCCGTGTTGCATGTTCCCCTGTCCCAATCCTTTTCCACCAATCCTTGTTTGGGTTGCATGAGGGGAGCTCAGTATTCCTACAGCATGCATGGATGTGACAACTACCTGGGTATTCCACAATGCTTCTTGGAAAGTGTTATATGGACAGACAAGACAGCGGTAGAACTTTTTACCACAAATGGACAACATTCTGTATGGATAAAAAGGAACACTGCACACCAACACCTCATCCCCAGCGGTGAAGCATAATGAATGCAGCAGCATGACTTGGGGCTGCTTTCCTGCCTCAGGGCTCAGATGCTTTGCAATCATTGAGGGAAGAATAAATTCTAAAGTATATCAAAATATTTTGCAGGGGTGTAAGGGCAGCAGTGCATTACATCAAGCAGAAGAGAATGGGTGAAGTAACAAGATATTGACTGAAAGTGTACAAGTAAATCAACTAAATAGTTGAAAAAGAAGATTTGTGTTTTGGAATGGCCAAGTCAGAGTTCCCACCTTAACCTTACTGAGATGCTATGGGTGACCTGAAGAAAGCTTTGTATGCAAGACATCCTATAAACATTGCTGAACAAAGGCTTATTTGCAGGGAGGAATGGTCCAAAATTCATCATTAACATTATGCAAATCTTATTTGCAGCTACAGGCAACATTTGATGGAGGTCTTGTTGATTTATACATTATTGAATTGAAGGGTTCACTTAAGGCCCTTTTACACGCAACAATTATTGCTTTAAGAAGCGCACAAATAAACTCCCAGCATTTTTTTTACTAAAATTACTTACACATAATAATCTGTAAAGTAAATTCAATTTACTCAAAAGAATGAACAAACTGCATTAAAATGGAAGGAATTCTGAGCGGCTTCATAATGGATTTTATGTTGGCTAAAAACCAGTGCTATACAACAATTAGCGAAAAGAATGTGAAAAGAACTGGTATGGAGGCGCAACACTCTAAGCTACTAGAAGATGTAGATCATAGTCCAATGTGTGATGGTGAAAGCACTTCTTTTTTATTATTTTTTCAGAAATTAAAAACCAGCAATGGAATACGCGTTTCGGGGAAGAACCCCTTCGTCAGTTCGGCTGGATAGGACAACAGGATGCCTAGGGGTGACACGATTCCAAAGATGTATAGAATGTGTCGGAGGTCCTGTGTGCAGGAGGACAGGGGAGAGAAAAAATGCTTTAAGGTTAAAGCATTTTTTCTCTCCCCTGTCCTCCTGCACACAGGACCTCCGACACATTCTATACATCTTTGGAATCGTGTCACCCCTAGGCATCCTGTTGTCCTATCCAGCCGAACTGACGAAGGGGTTCTTCCCCGAAACGCGTATTCCATTGCTGGTTTTTAATTTCTGAAAAAATAATAAAAAAGAAGTGCTTTCACCATCACACATTGGACTATGATCTACATCTTCTAGTAGCTTAGAGTGTTGCGCCTCCATACCAGTTCTTTTCACATTCTTTTCGCTACACTTACGCCCACACTGGTGGAGCGTCATCTGGTTGGCAGCACCTCCACCATTCAAAATACTCAATCATTGAAAACTCTTTGTACTCCATAAATATTCCACTACCCTCACTGGGTCTTGCTCCACCCTCCTTTTTCATTTCTTTTACTCATACAACAATTAGGGCTCCTGCACACTTTTGTTTTTCTTGCGCGTTTTTTCACGCGATTGTCAATGGGACTTTCTAATGTTAAAAACACATCGCACAAAAATTGCAAAGCACCAACTTGTGATGCATAGTTAACATTAGAAAGTCCCACAATCGCGTGAAAAAAACAGTGATATTGCGTTAAAAAAACGCGCAAGAAAAACGCAAGTGTGCAGGAGCCCTTAAATGAAAAGTGCACGACTGCCCATATTTACATATAACAGTCCTTGCTCACTTTTGACCGTTTTTAATGAATTTTGAGCGATAATTGTTGCATGCTAAAGGGCTTTTACTTTTTCTTGATGCGCCGTCGTTGTTTACTCAATTTGCTCTATAAAATAAATGAACAATACACCTATTTACACCTGTTAACTTAGTTAATTGTGACTAAGTTAACAATCAAACCACATTCTAATAATTATTAGAGATGAGCGAACGTGTTCTTCCGAGCTTGATATTCGTGCGAATATTAGGGTGTTCGGGATGTTCGTTATTCGTAACGAACACCATGCGGTGTTCTGGTTATTTTCACTTCCTTCCCTGAGACGTTAGCGCGCTTTTCTGGCCAATTGAAAGACAGGGAAGGCATTACAACTTCCCCCTGTGACGTTCAAGCCCTATACCACCCCCCTGCTGTGAGTGGCTGGGAAGATCAGGTGTCACCCGAACATAAAAGTCGGCCCCTCCCGCGGTTCGCCTCAGATGCGGTGTGAGTTAGATGAGGGACAGTGCTGTTTGTACCGGAGCTGCTGTAGGGAAAGAATTGGTAGTTAGTGTAGGCTTCAAGACCCCCCAAAGGTCCTTATTAGGGCCACTGATAGCTGTGTGTTGGCTGCTGTTAGCAGTGGCAAATTTTTTTTTCTCAAAATCGCCTCTGCAGACCGTTGCACCTGGCATTAGGGACAGAAGTGCTGCATAGGCAGGGAGAGTGTTAGGAGTGAGTGTAGCCTTCAAGAACCTCAACGGTCCTTTCTAGGGCCATATTTATCCGTGTGCAGTACTGTCCAGGCTGCTGTTAGCTGTGCTGCATTTTTTTTTGCTTCTCAAAATCGCCTCTGCAGACCATTGCACCCTCCATTGATACTGCAGGGAAAGAATTGTATAGGCAGGGCGACAACACAGTTGTTATTCATTGAATATACGCAGTGCTGCCTTTTGGTGCCAAAAAACTGAAAACAAATCTATTTGTCCAGCCTCTGTCCGTCCTAAGGGCTGTGGACACGTGTGAGCTGCTTGAACAACATTGCTAAATCAGACGCACCCAGCTACGCTTTACTGCTGGCTTCGCCATTTGCTTTCCTTAATTGGGAAAAAAATACCTGCTCTCCAAGAGTTATAATAACTCTGCTACCCTCACGTTCTGTGACACATAAGCAGGGACACAGCACAGTTATTAAACTTCTCATGTTCATTGAATATACGCAGTGCTGCCTTTTGGTGGAAAAAAACTGAAAACAAATCTATTTGTCCAGCCTCTGTCCATCCTAAGGGCGGTGGAGACGTGTGAGCTGCGTGAACAACATTGCTAAATCAGACGCACCCAGCTACGCTTTACTGCTGGCTTCGCCATTTGCTTTCCTTAATTGGGAAAAAAAATACCTGCTCTCCAAGAGTTATAATAACTCTGCTACCCTCACGTTCTGTGACACATAAGCAGGGACACAGCACAGTTATTAAACTTCTCATGTTCATTGAATATACGCAGTGCTGCCTTTTGGTGCCAAAAAACTGAAAACAAATCTATTTGTCCAGCCTCTGTCCGTCCTAAGGGCGGTGGAGACGTGTGAGCTGCGTGAACAACATTGCTAAATCAGACGCACCCAGCTACGCTTTACTGCTGGCTTCGCCATTTGCTTTCCTTAATTGGGAAAAAAATACCTGCTCTCCAAGAGTTATAATAACTCTGCTACCCTCACGTTCTGTGACACATTAGCAGGGACACAGCACAGTTATTAAACTTAGATAATTCATTCACTAGAGGCAGTGGGGCCTTTCGTTTTCCAAAAAGGGCAAAAATTATATTTGGCCTGCAGTCTTGCGCCAATTTATTTCCTGCCTGTGAAATCAAATCACTGGTAATACAGCATGCTGAGGGGTAGGGGTAGGCCTAGAGGACGTGGACGCGGCCGAGGACGCGGAGGGCCAAGTCAGGGTGTGGGCACAGCCCGAGCTCCTGATCCTGGTGTGTCGCAGCCGACTGCTGCGCGATTAGGAGAGAGGCACGTTTCTGGCGTCCCCACATTCATCGCCCAATTAATGGGTCCACGCGGGAGACGGTTATTAGAAAATGAGCAGTGTGAGCAGGTCCTGTCCTGGATGGCAGAAAGTGCTTCGAGCAACCTATCGTCTACCCGCAGTTCTGCGCCGTCCACTGCTGCCAATCCGAATCCTCTGTCTGCTGCTCCTCCTTCCTCCCAGCCTCCTCACTCCACTACAATAACACCTGCTCAGGAGCGGGAACACTCCCAGGAACTGTTCTCGGGCCCCTGCTTAGATTGGGCAGCAGCGGTTCCTCTCCCACCAGAGGAGTTTATCGTCACTGATGCCCAACCATTCGAAAGTTCCCGGGGTCCGGGGGAAGAGGCTGGGGACTTCCGCCAACTGTCTCAACAACTTTCTGTGGGTGAGGAGGACGATGACGATCAGACACAGTTGTCTTGCAGTGAGGTAGTAGTAAGGGCAGTAAGTCCGAGGGAGCAGCGCACAGAGGATTCGGAGGAAGAGCAGCAGGACGATGAGGTGACTGACCCCACCTGGTGTGCAACGCTTACTCAGGAGGACAGGTCTTCAGAGGGGGAGTCAAGGGCATCAGCAGGGCAGGTTGCAAGAGGCAGTGCGGTGGCCAGGGGTAGAGGCAGGGCCAGACCGAATAATCCACCAAGTGTTTCCCAAAGCGCCCCCTCGCGTCATGCCACCCTGCAGAGGCCGAGGTGCTCTAAGGTCTGGCAGTTTTTCACAGAGACGCCTGACGACCGACGAACAGTGGTGTGCAACCTTTGTTGCGCAAAGCTCAGCCGGGGAGCCAACACCAACAGCCTCACCACCACCACCATGCGCAGACATATGATGGCCAAGCACCCCACAAGGTGGGACGAAGGCCGTTCACCGCCTCCGGTTTGCACCCCTGCCTCTCCCCCTGTGCCCCAACCTGCCACTGAGATGCAACCCCCCTCTCAGGACACAGGCACTACCGCCTCATGGCCTGCACCCACACCCTCATCTCCGCTGTCCTCGGCCCCATCCAGCAGTGTAGTTCAGCGCACCGTTCAGCCGTCGCTTGCGCAAGTGTTCGAGCGCAAGCGCAAGTACGCCGCCACGCACCCGCACGCTCAAACGTTAACCGTCCGCATAGCAAAATTCATCAGCCTTGAGATGCTGCCGTATAGGGTTGTGGAAACTGAGTCCTTCAAAAGTATCATGGAGGCGGCGGCCCCGCGCTACTCAGTTCCCAGTCGCCACTACTTTTCCCGATGTGCCGTCCCAGCCCTGCACGACCACGTCTCCCGCAACATTGTGCGCGCCCTCACCAACGCGGTTACTGCCACGGTCCACTTAACTACGGACACGTGGACAAGCACAGGCGGGCAGGGCCACTACATCTCCCTGACGGCACATTGGGTGAATTTAGTGGAGGCTGGGACAGAGTCAGAGCCTGGGACCGCTCACGTCCTACCCACCCCCAGAATTGCGGGCCCCAGCTCGGTGGTGGTATCTGCGGAGGTGTATGCTTCCTCCACTAAAGCACCCTCCTCCTCCTCCTCCTCCTCCTCTGTCTCGCAATCAAGATGTGTTAGCAGCAGCATGTCGCCAGCAGTCGGTGTCGCGCGGTGTGGCAGCACAGCGGTGGGCAAGCGTCAGCAGGCCGTGCTGAAACTACTCAGCTTAGGCGATAAGAGGCACACGGCCCACGAACTGCTGCAGGGTCTGACACAGCAGACCGACCGCTGGCTTGCGCCGCTGAGCCTCCAACCGGGCATGGTCGTGTGTGACAACGGCCGTAACCTGGTGGCGGCTCTGCAGCTCGGCAGCCTCACGCACGTGCCATGCCTGGCCCACGTCTTTAATTTGGTGGTTCAGCGGTTTCTGAAAAGCTACCCACGCTTGTCAGACCTGCTCGTAAAGGCGCGCCGGCTCTGCGCACATTTCCGCAAGTCCCACACGGACACTGCCACCCTGCGCACCCTGCAACATCACTTTAAGCTGCCAGTGCACCGACTGCTGTGCGACGTGCCCACACGGTGGAACTCTACGCTCCACATGTTGGCCAGGCTCTATGAACAACGTAGAGCTATAGTCGAATACCAACTCCAACATGGGCGGCGCAGTGGGAGTCAGCCTCCTCAATTCCTTTCAGAAGAGTGGGCCTGGTTGGCAGACATCTGCCATGTCCTTGGTAATTTTGAGGAGTCTACCCAGGTGGTGAGCGGCGATGCTACAATCATTAGCGTCACCATTCCTCTGCTATGCATCTTGAGAAATTCCCTGCAAACCATAAAGGCAGCTGCTTTGCGCTCGGAAACGGGGGCGGGGGAAGACAGTATGCCGCTGGATAGTCAGGGCACCCTCCTGTCTATTTCTCAGCGCGTACAGGAGGAGGAGGAGGAGCATGAGGAGGATGAGGAGGAGGGGGAAGAGACAGCTTGGCCCACTGCTGACGGTACACCGGCTGATTGCCTGTCATCCTTTCAGCGTGTATGGCCTGAGGAGGAGGAGGAGGAGGAGGAGGAGGAGGATCCTGATAGTGATCTTCCTAGTGAAGACAGCCATGTGTTGCGTACAGGTACCCTGGCACACATGGCTGACTTCATGTTAGGATGCCTTTCTCGTGACCCTCGCGTTGCACGCATTCTGGCCACGACGGATTACTGGGTGTACACACTGCTCGATCCACGGTATAAGGAGAACCTGCCCACTCTGATTCCCGAAGAGGAAAGGGGTTCGAGAGTGTTGCTATACCACAGGACCCTTGCGGACAAGCTGATGGTAAAATTCCCAGCCGACAGCGCTAGTGGCAGAAGGCGCAGTACCGAGGGCAAGGTAGCAGGGGATGTGCGTAGATCGAGCAGCATGTACATACCAGGCAGTGCAACAGTCTTTAAGGGCCTGGCCAGCTTTATGGCTCCCCACCAAGACTGTGTCACCGCTCCCCAGTCACGGCTGAGTCGGCGGGAGCACTGTAAAAGGATGGTGAGGGAGTACGTAGCGGATCGCACGACCATCCTTGGTGACGCCTCTGCCCCCTACAACTACTGGGTGTCGAAGCTGGACATGTGGCCTGAACTAGCGCTGTATGCCCTGGAGGTGCTTGCTTGTCCTGCGGCTAGCGTCTTGTCGGAGAGGGTGTTTAGTGCGGCTGGGGGAATCATCACAGATAAGCGTAGCCGCTTGTCAACCGACAGTGCCGACAGGCTAACACTCATCAAGATGAACAAAGGCTGGATTTCCCCAGACTTCTGTTCTCCACCAGCGGACAGCAGCGAGACGTAAGCAATACGTAGGCTGCACCCGCGGATGGAAGCTACGTTCTCTCTCACCATCCAAAACGGGGACATTTCTGCTTCATCAATCTGTGTCTAATATTCCTCCTCCTCCTCCTCCTGCTCCTCCTCCTGAAACCTCACGTAATCACGCTGAACGGGCAATTTTTCTTAGGGCCACAAGGCTCACTCAAATAATTTTTCAGAACAATTTTTATAAGTTTCAATGCGCTTAAAAGCATTGGAACTTTAACTTGAACCAATTTTTCGTTACACTGGGCTGCCTCCAGGCCTAGTTACCACTTAAGCCACATTAACCAAAGCGATTAATGGGTTTCACCTGCCCTCTTGGCTGGCCATGGCCAATTTTTGGGATGTACATTAGTACTGTTGATACAGCAATTTTTGTGGGCCCTCGCCTACAGTGTAATCAAATTAATTTTTAGCCCACCTGCATTACAGCTGACGTTACCTCAGCTGTGTTGGGCAATGCAATGGGATATTTTTATGTACCGCCGGTGGGTTCCAGGGAGCCACCCATGCTGTAGGTGCACACTGAGTTTTTAATACATCTGTACACTTCTAAAGAACCCGTCTGACTGGGCCATGCAGTGTGGGCCGAAGCCCACCTGTATTACGCACGACATTACTACCTCAGCTGTGTTGGGCAATGCAATGGGATATTTCTATGTACCGCCGGTGGCTTCCTGGCACCCACCCAGGCAGTGGGTCCACAGGGAGTTTAACCTACATGTGTCCACTTGTAAAGAACCCCAGTCAGACTGGGGCATGCAGTGTGGGCCGAAGCCCACCTGCATTAAGCACGACATTACTACCTCAGCTGTGTTGGGCAATGCAGTGGGATATTTTTATGTACCGCCGGTGGGTTCCAGGGAGCCACCCATGCTGTAGGTGCACACTGAGTTTTTAATACATCTGTACACTTCTAAAGAACCCGTCTGACTGGGCCATGCAGTGTGGGCCGAAGCCCACCTGTATTACGCACGACATTACTACCTCAGCTGTGTTGGGCAATGCAATGGGATATTTCTATGTACCGCCGGTGGCTTCCTGGCACCCACCCAGGCAGTGGGTCCACAGGGAGTTTAACCTACATGTGTCCACTTGTAAAGAACCCCAGTCAGACTGGGGCATGCAGTGTGGGCCGAAACCCACCTGCATTAACCCTTTCCAGTCCACTGTGTGACCTGTGAAGACATTAGGGTTTAAGGCTGTACAGCTCCGTTGTTGGTAGACGTCCGTCGGGGTTCTCTTACTGTATATTGCCAGCCTCTCTGCTGTCGGAGCCTATCCTACGTGTCAGCTCATGCAGTACTGGCTTTAGCCAGCATATAGCGCCGTTGTATAACGGCAGAAAAAGAGTAAGCCCCCTAGGAAAACCATATACAAATTGGATTGGAAAGGGTTAAGCACAACATTACTACCTCAGCTGTGTTGGGCAATGCAATGGGATATTTCTATGTACCGCCGGTGGCTTCCTGGCACCCACCCATGCTGTAGGTGCACACGGAGTTTTTACTACATCTGTACACTTATAAAGAACCCCAGTCAGACTGGGGCATGCAGTGTGGGCCGAAGCCCACCTGCATTAAGCACGACATTACTACCTCAGCTGTGTTGGGCAATGCAATGGGATATTTCTGTGTACCGCCGGTGGGTTCCAGGGAGCCACCCATGCTGTGGGTCGACAGGGACTTCACAATAGGGAGTTGTACCTGCCTGTGTCTATGAATTAAAAAGCCCGGTCTGACTGGGGCATGCAGACACCTTGACAGAATGAATAGTGTGTGGCACATAGGTTCCCCATTGCTATGCCCACGTGTGCAGCTCCTGATGGCGGTGGCACAGGATTCTATTTCTCATTGCTTCTGTACAGCATTGTGGGCTATCGCTCCGCCACTTTTAAAGAGGGTCGCTGCCTAGCCGTGCCAACCTCTGCAGTGTGTGCCTGCGGTCCCTCGTCATGGCAGACGCAATTCTAAATAGACATGAGCGTGGTGTGGCATGAGGGCAGCTGAAGGCTGCCCAGGGACACTTTGGTGTGCGCTGTGGGGGGGGAGGGGGGGCGGTTGGGCAGCATGTAACCCAGGAGAAGTGGCAGTGGAGTGTCATCCAGGCAGTGATTGTGCTTTGTTGTAGCTAGTGTGGTGCTTAGCAAAGGTATGCCATGCTAATGAGGGCTTTTCAGAAGTAAAAGTTGTTGGGAGGGGGGGGGGCCCACTCTTGCCGGTATTGTGGCTTAATAGTGGGACCTGTGAACTTGAGATGCAGCCCAACATGTAGCCCCTCGCCTGCCCTATCCGTTGCTGTGTCGTTCCCATCACTTTGTTGAATTGCCCAGATTTTCACACATGAAAACCTTAGCGAGCATCGGCGAAATACAAAAATGCTCTGGTCGCCCATTGACTTCAATGGGGTTCGTTGTTCGAAACGAACCCTCGAGCATCGCGGGAAGTTCGTTCCGAATAACGAACACCCGAACATTTTGGTGTTCGCTCATCTCTAATAATTATTAATCAGAAGTTCAGGTAATTCCAAAGTAATTAACTTTCTTTTATTTGTGGCTTTATGGAGGCCTCCCAGACAAAGCAATACACCATTTTCAGTGAGTTCAAAGTGCTGCAGCTAGGTTAAGAGCCAAACAAAATCAACATGCTCCCATGGCACCAGTCTGTCAATCACTGCACTGACTGACCATAAAATGTAGAATTCCACACTTCTTGTCACCTTGTCAGCTTCTCAGATCAGTGGGCATGGATAAATTGTCCATATCCATATAGTCTACCATAAAACATAGCTTAATACCTAGATTAATCAGAAAGATATTATCTTTGACCAAATTTAAAGCAAGACTTGAAATGCATCCAGTCAAATTCAGAGTTTGAGGGAAAACGATACACTTACCATTTACACAGAGCACAAACTGAAGAAATTAAATTCCAGACTGCATTTCCAGTCTCTTGGGGGGAAAAAGTGCTTTACAAGTTGTTACTGCTGAGAGATGAACAAGCACAAATGTGCATACGCTTGTATGAAGGAGCCCGAAAAAGTGTGTGATCCTGCATGTCCCTATGACATGGGTTATGGGTGTGTGACTGTGATCTGTAAAAAGTGCAGCATAGACCAAATATCAGTGTCAAACCCCAGGAGATTGTGCCTACTGTAGAGGATTGCCCAAGATGTACCCAGCATCTCTCCTCGCACGCAGATTCAAAGTGATCTAATCAATAACTCTGTGTATTTACTGTATGTTGATCGTTATAGTTTTATATTACATTTTTATACTTTTTGTAAGAATTGCTACTTTTTATAATATAGTTTGAAACTTTATAAAAGCCAGTCTTTCTCACTCTATAAATAACCTATAAGTGTGGTAACTTTGATGACTGGAGAGCAGTGAGTGTCTATACCCCCGTTTGATACCAAGGTTTAGGTGGCTGACCTGCCTTACCGTAAAATGGTCAGTGGTCTCAGAATGTATTTCTCAGGGCCTGAAGGACTGTGCTGGGATGTGATTTATGTTCCATCCTGCATTGAGTCTGGGAAAGAGGGAGTGAAATTCAACCCCTAGCAGTTGTGTCCCTCAGACAAGCTGGGAAGGCTTAATTCAGGACAACATTTAAAAACTCTTAAAATGTTTTAATGTCATTGCTTGGAGAAGTCACAAAAGAAAGCTGGGAAGTAAACAACATTGTATGTTTTTTTTAAAGTTTTAATTCATCTATCAACCCCAATAACCATTTTAGCAATATAAAATTCACCGTGTTTAGAATAGCATACAAAATTATACCTAATGCGAATATCTGTACAGAACTAAGTTGTAATTGGACTGCCATAGAGGTGCATTCGGCCTGTACTATTCTTCCATATTCCTATAATTTCATATGGGGGCACATGGAGGTTTTTTTTTATCATTTCCTTAGGAATCTAACAGTAAAAAATGGTAGCATGATTCGTAGGATGCCATATGTATAAAGGTATTGAATTGCTTCTAGGGGAGAATACCTTCAGTCATTTGGCACTTGATGGAGCCAGCATGGTAGCTCATGGAGCCCCTATGATTTCATACTACAGTGATCCCTAAAGGTACAATGACCTAAGTATACAATATTTTTAAAATACAGTAGAATGCTCTTTCCTGGGCCATTGTAACTTAAAACCAGATTCACAGATAGTTTGGACCTGCGGTACATGTCATTGAATGGAAGATACAATCAATTGGCATGGACATTTCACTGGCAAAACCCCTATACTGTTGAAGAGCATGCACTGATTGGCTGCCTAGTAACACCCCTCTACAGCTTACTGCAGTACTGCATGTTTTGTACTGCTGTTCACCTGGGGCAAAAGGAGCAGCTCCTTTGGACATCAGCTGGGGGTGGCACCATTTTTGTTTCTAGTACACATACTATACAGGACCATGAAAATCTCCCGTCCTCTACATAGAAAGTGACTTAAAGCTTCCAGCAGCTCATTTTCACTTTCTGACTTTTAGGCTTCTTTCTCATGAGCGTATATCAGCCGCCGTTTTCACGGTCGGCCAATTTACACTGTGATCTGATGCATTGGATTCCAATGCATCAAATCACATGGCCATATTCTCGTGACGTAGAAGCACCCGGCTGGCTAATATAGAGCTGGGTGTTTTTACGTCGGACCCAAAAGATAGTCCTGGAACTATCTTTTGGGCCGGAATACGTCGGCCGATGCATGGGCTCCTATGGGAGCCCATTACAGTGGCTGGAGGTGGGAGGGAGTTTAGCAGCGTGGCTGCTAAACTCCCTCCCTCTTCTCTCCTCCCAGCTCGCTCTTTGCAATGGGAGAGGACGGGGACAGAGCTAAGCACTGCCTCATTCCACCTCCTCCCATTGCTGGCTGTGGACAAGGGGTGGAGCGGGGGCAAAACTAGGCTTCGACCCTTGTCAACAGCCATCAATGGTAGGAGGCAGAACAGGGTGGCACTTAGCTCTGCCCCATTCCCCCCTCCCCTTGCAAAGAGCGAGCTTGGAGGAGAGCAGAGGTGAGCCTGCGAGGGGGAGGGAGGGGAAAGGGGCGATGGCATGGTAGCCCATGCCGTGTGAACGGGCGCACAAGCGTTAGATTTGTGCACCCATTCAGGAGCTTCTATGCCCCAGATGGTAGCGTGTATCGTCCGACCGTGAAAACGGCAGCTGATATACGCTCGTGTGAAAGAAGCCATATGTGGAAGAATTTGCTTTTATCTGTATTAGTTATCTATTTAATTTATTTTCATCTTCACTTTGTAATATGTTTAGTTGACATTTTGGAGGCCTCAGAAACAATTATCAGTTTTCCGTTGAGTTAAGGTCTCAGTGTACAATATTTTCAATATACAATGGTTATCCAGGAATCAATTAATAATGTATGTTGAGAGACCACTGTGCTCTGCTGTATGCATGAGCTCACTTAATGGATCCAAAAGCTGGATGCTATATGAAGGCTCTGGTGTAATTCTAGATGCAGAAGTTTCCTAAATTAAAGGCTTATCAGTATTATTGGGGGTCAAGTGCTTGAATGAAGAGGTTGTGGTTGCATACAACATACTAATCAGATGAAGCCATAAATGCAAATAACTGAAGTTTAATAGAAATGAATCAGATTATTCATGAACCTAAGAAATAGTAATAATCCTTTGTATCCCCGAAACAGAAAGCAAACCATCAGTTGACTACTTTAATAAACGGCAAACAAGCAATTATGTTAACAATAATTCCCAAGCATCGCATTATAAATGACTAACAATGATTGCTGAAGTATATATTGAAACTAATCCTATATTTACTATGTAGAAAATGGGTATTTTATGTAAATAGAATGAAAAAAAAAATCCTTCCAGTGTCTTTGATTCTTTTAAGAATATTATTGTAAAGTTAGAGGAGAATACAAACCATACATGCCATTAACAAACATCTTCAATGATTCATTCATTGTGTTCTGAGCATTAGAGAATGAGTTAAATAAGTGCTATTTTTCAGTAATCGTGTAAGCAGAAAGGTTTCATACATAATAGTTCATGGTTAACACTGAAAGTGATGTAGCATAGACAGCTAGGTTAACCGTTCTGCTGGTTGTATGAAAATCATTATAATAATTTGGTTCATTTTGAGACCTCGGAAGGATATACACACTTTGAATAATTATAAAGTCAGGGTTTATTAACAAAGTTCATTCATTCATACGGAAATGAATCATTCTTTTTGTCTAATTGTTTTTGCCATTTTGTCAAAGCTGTTTTCAAACTGATGACCGTTCTGGTCTAGGCACTGCAGATGATGCGAAGCAATGGAATTACAGACACCAAGAATCATTTAATTTAGTATTTGTGTGCATTCTTGTATAACAGCTGCCATCAATTCAGTGACTTGTTTTTTGTGCCATAAATGTTATATTTTAAGTATCTCCAGGAAACAAAAGTCTAGTGATGTTAAGCCAGGGGGCTTGATTTTACAGAAATTCTTCATTCAATCCATGGCAGACTGCAATTAAAATAGACCTTTACATCATGATGGTAGTGTGGCGGTGCTCCATCTTGTTGGAAATAAAACTACTCATCCTTTTAGTCCCCTTGAATGTGTTGCATGACAGATTGCTGCAGCATATAAACAGCCCCAGTCAGTAATGTAAAAAAATAAAGGTCCAATTAATCCATAATATGCAGATATCAAGGTCCCCAGTAGGTGTAATTGTGGTGCTTAATTAAACCGTTTAATGTAAATGTAGACTCATCACTCCATCTTCCTTATTTGCACATTACCCAGAGGAGCATGGATGGCCTCACTCACCTTCTTGATGCTCTTCCTAAGGAGTGATATTACCGCTTCTGACACACGTCATAGGCCTCTCACTAGTCAAGCAAGATCCTACTGCACACTGATGAGGGGCAAAAACCCAGAAACAGCTGTCTGTGTATGAAATCTGGCTTGGTTTTTAATTCCCAATCACTGCTCCACAGACCTGTATAAAGGGTCAAGCATTGATTTGAAGGAATGTTGCCATCCAATAAGAGGTATTGTTCCATCTCCCTTATTTCCAAACAACCTGTCTTGGAAACTGCATGCTCTGAACACGTTGACAAGTACCACTTGCAAAACTGCACTCTCTTTTCAGGATTATCTTTGCTGAGAGCATGGAAGGTTCTTGGAATGTAACTTTTGCAATGACAGTGATTCAAACTGCAATAGACACTTGATTTTGACATTTCAGTCTCACAACTTGCTGGTTCTAGTTATACCACCATTATACTTCTTTCCGTTAGGTTTCTGTCATTTTTTAATGGCCAGCATAGCATAATCTAATTTGGCTATACTTTGTTTAATAAAATAAAAACAGAAGGGCCCAATGATGTCATTGAATGGCTGTGATTGGCTGACGGCGTGTGTTAGCCAATCACAGTATTAGCTTTCTGGAGGCAGGGATTTCAAGCCCTGCGTCCAGAAAGCAATGCTCTGACGGGGACCAGGAGGGAGCGACAGCCTGCAGCAGCGCCGCAGAACGCCGGGGGAGGTGAGTAATGATTTTTTTTTTTTTTGACACTTTCTTTTTTTTTGTATTACCGGCGTATAAGATGACCCCCGACTTCAGAGCAGATTTTTCGGGGTTCAAAATTCGTCTTATACGCCGGTATATACGGTACATTATGTGGTACTTTAAATGGTGTCATTAAAAATACAAACACCAAGCCATCCTATGACTCTGTTGACGGAGAAATTAAAAAGGTCTGATTGTTGGAAGGAGGGGGATGAAAAAATTACAACAAAAAAATTATAAATGGCTTCAGAAAAAAAGGGTTAAAACTATTCTAGGAGAATAATTTATTCTGATAAAACGCTTATTATTTAATAATCCGTTTCATGTAGCTCCACACTGGAAATATATTTTAATTAGCTGCAACTAAGATATTTTGGTGAATAAAATTGTAAAGGCTATTCGTAAAGTTAGAATATATGAAACAAGAAACATAATGGCTTAAATCTTGTAGAACAATTACTCACTGATTGGTGAAATAACGTGCTGCAAGGTAAATGTCCTGAATTTAGATGGAGATAATTGAGGAGCTGGATGATGTCAGTCTTCCATTGCTCAGAAGCTTAATTACCCAATACCACCGTACAGCACTTAACCACAATTCTGTTAAAAGTGACATTAAATTGAGGACAATCTCGTTCTCACAGCACAAATAAAACTAATGTCATTAAAGAGCACTGTTTTAGCTAGAACTAATCTTCAAATGTATACACTGCCTCACAGAGAAAGTGCCACACTATGAAAAAATGCTCGAAATGAAATAAAACACAGAATTCAAGCTCTGAACAATGGATTTTAATTCCAAACAATTACACTTGTGTGGCCCAATACACAGGGTGGTCAGTAAGTAGTGGGATCATCATGTTGGGCGATGCAGTCATTAACATCTCATGGCATGTGGTATTGACCATAGTCTACAGTTCATCTTCATTACAATGCTATGGGAGAGCATCCCCTCAGTGTCTAATCATGTCCCACAGATTCTCGATTTGAGATAAATATTTGTATTGTGTAGGTCAAGCAATTACCTGAACACCTTGCAAAGCATATTTGCCAATGCTCGCTGAGTAGGGTTGTGTGTTATCCTGATGGAAAATGTCATTGGGTATGCTCTGAAAATATAATTCAATGGGCTACAGTGTGGAGGAGAATTATATATATATATATATATATATATATATATATATATATGGTGAAATGTCTATTTCACTATCTGAGGCAGTAAAATAGAATGGAATGTGCCTGTACTGCTAACTGTTATCAGAATATGCAGCTCGATAGAAACACACGCTCATAACCTCAGGGCACATTTTTTACCCATCCATAACCCTCAGGAGTCATTTGACTACACATTGTTCATTCCCGCCCCTGCCCCCTCCATCGAACTAAGAAAGATGGCGCTGGCTCTTCATTTGAAGACACGTGATGTCGGACGTCCATGACGACAGCAACTCATGCAGGACCGGATGCAGAAAGACCATATTTGGACCACCCAATCCCATGCTTTGATTTCCAACCACGTATTGCTTCCTGCTGCCCATAAAGGGCAATTAACTCATCATGCTATATAAGATGCTATACGCCTACTAATAAACAGTCAGGAAGACTTTCTACACTGACAGTCTGTCTCCGTGTGATCTCTTCCATTGTGCGCACAATCTCTGAACATAAATGTGGAAGGGTGCAAACATTCCTATTGATTACGCTGTGGACCCCAAAATAAATTCACAACAGTTGGCGCCCAACTGGGACCGTGGTTGATTTGGATCCGGAGGAACCGGACTTTGAAGGACGTGGACGCACGGGACAATCCTAGCGGAACTGGTGGGCCCAACCAAAAATCTGAATGCAGTAAGATAAATTATCTATACCTGTGTGGCCAGTTCCAGGCCTGTTTGTGTGTCTGTGTCCGTGCCTGATCAGGTCAGTCCAGACCCGTCAGACAGGTACCTTATGTCTCGACCACGCTATACAGAACCTGTCATATTTTAAAAGGAATGGTTTGCATATCTGTTGCTTTTGAGAGTACAGGTTAATCAGCAGTCAACACGTCATCAACATAACAATGTAATGTGTCCCTCTTGTGAACTAGAAGCAATAGCCTGTTGATGTTGATGGAACCCCAAACCATGAATCCACATTAATGAGTTATGAAAGATCAGTCTGATTGCCACATTTTCTCTTTAGAGCTGAGGCAGAATCTCAATTTGTCACTAAACATTCATCATGCCAAGTAGATCTGGAGTGAAACCACTGTAATTGTTCACGACGATGATGCGGTGTGAGGGGCAGTTTTCACAATAGATAGCTTGACTGCAAACCTGCCTCAGACAATCTTTTAGAAACTGTCAATATTGGAGCCTCCAAATCTGTCCAAACACTGACCAAAATGTCACTATCTGTGGATTGTGGAGTTGCTACTACATGACACCAGATGCATTAATTTGTGCATTGTGACATTCATCTCAGTGATCCAATCCCAATACGATAATACACATTTCATTCTGCTGACCACCATATAAAAAATGTGATCCATGGTTGTGGCATTCCATTGAGTTTCTGCTGTAACACGCAAAGACCAGCTAGCTTTATATAACCCTACAAAGAACTCTTTAGCAAACCCATTCATTTGATGAAATATCTCTTGTCAACGTCTTATGTCTATTTACATGGGACAAGAGTCATTTAAACCTGTACATGAGCGCTGATCTCACTGTTAAGGTTGTTAGCGCTTGTGCAGAGCGGTTAGATGGGCAGACTTCCCTGTTGGGTCACAGGGTTCATGCTGGCGCTTCACCTTCGATGAAGGAATGAGAAGTCCGCGATCCAATGATCCCTCATTTTAGTTTATTTGAACGATAATCATTGTGCAAATGACCCTTTAGAGGCATCTTCACTCCTAATCTTTATCCATACAGAAGAAGCAATGACACAAAGCATTTTCCATGGGTGTGACAATGTCTCCAGCTTCACAAACTCCTTTTTACTTTTAAACATGTCTGCAGGTCACATGACTGGCCTAAAACTTAATCTTATGACAGGATTCAATATAGAAAATCTATGCAGTTGAAAGAAGATAAAAGCAGATTTTTCTTTATATGTCCTTCATTTTTAGGGCTCAGTCAGACGGGCATTTTTATGTGCGAATTTATGTGCTGAGTGGTCACAGTGCTCAGCCAATCAGAGGCAGCCCTTTCAGCAGGTGGAGATTTTAAATTCCCGCCTGCTGAAAGCACTTCAGAGCAGTGCAGGGAGAAGACCTGGCTGGAGCACCTGAGCCCCAGCAGCTGTGTATATATATATTTTTATTTTTTACACATTTTAGGGATGATTTTTCAGGGAAGGGCTTATATTTAAAGCCCTTCCCCAAAAATCACTGCAGGGCTTGCTGGCAGCCCATTGCTTTCAATCAGAGGCGTAACTTGAAGCTCCTGGGCCCCAATGCAAAACCTGGAACAGGGCCCCCAACTGTAATGCTTTATTCATAGTACTGGGCTCCCTATATGGAGAAGAGAGGCCTTATGGGCCCCCCAAGGCTCCTGGACCCGGGTGCAACCGCATCCCCTGCATCCTTTATAGTTACCCCCCCTGCTTTCAATGGAGCCAATTGTAGCGCTGGCTCCATTGAATTCAATGGGAAAAGATCGTGCTCCTGTGCCACAGCCGTGCCAGAGGATCACGATCTTCACTGTATCTTCTCAATGGGGTCAGCGCTGCTGCCGCCGGCCCCATTGAGCACAAGGTGAAATCCCTGGATGTGACAGCATCCTGGCGTTTTACATCCAAAAAAGACGTATGCCGCAGTTACTTGCATTTTAAAATTCGCTGCCCTATATTTACTGCTGCGCATTTTTGTGCGTAGGTAAATATCAGGCATATGACCGCTGCCATTGAAAAGCATTGGGTCTAATAGATGCAGATCACAAACACAAGTAACATGCGCACATAAAAACGCCCGTCTGACTGAGGCCTAGGGGTTATTTTAAGTTTTAAAGATTTGTCTGTAAAAACATAAGGGGGAATTTATTAAAATGACATTTCAAAAATAAAATGTGCCTAATGTATGAAGAGGCACATGACAAGCCCCCCCCCCCCCCCTCATCTTTAAACTGGCAGGAGCATTGTATATTTTAAAATGTCCTTTTTTTTGTTTTTTTTTCGTGCAATGAAACCTTGCACCCAAATTTTCTACCTTTTTTTAAATAGACCATAAGGGGCTGAATATATTTGGCTGCAAGTGATTCGACCAACTATTGCAAGGGACAAATTGTGATGTTTAAATGACTGGGTCACAGAATCTCAAAAACAGCAGGTCTTGTGGGATGTTCCTGGTATATTTGAGTTTTCACATTTTTAATGCTAGTTTAACCATAACAAATCCCTCCCAATTGTCTCTTGGAAATGTTTCTGTTCCTCTGCTCAGGAGGAAGATATTATATGGCTGTGTTTTATATATCACATTCTACTGCAGGTCAAGATCTATGGAGGAATTTAAAGAGCTTGTGTGCTTTGGTCAAACCCTTCTTGTTTGAAAGGTCTCTTGGCAATAAACCGACCATAAATTGTCTTATTGAAACCCCCAGCAATAAGCTATGGGTAAACCTTACAGTAAGTTTTCACTTTCAAAGCGCCCATTCAAATCAGTGGGTTATCTGTGCAATGCAGAGTTCCTTCAAAGCAAGAGACGCTTTTTGTAACCTCTCTCCACTCTGACCAATAGCTGAGAATCTTAAAAAGACAACTCCCCGCTATTAAATCAGAATGTCCTATTAACTCATAATTACTAGAGATGAGCGAGCATACTCGTCCGAGCTTGATGCTCGTTCGAGTATTAGGGTGCTCGAGGTGCTCGTCCCGATTAAACGAGCACTGACCATTGAATTCAATGGAGCCGGCAATACAGCCGGCTCCATTGAAAGCAATGGGCTGCCGGCGAGCGCGGGATGAATTGTCGGGAAGGGCTTAAATATATAAGCCCTTCCCTGCAATTCATCCAGAAATGTGTAAAAATGAAAAAAAATATACTCACCTTGTCCCGGCAGAACGATGTTAGCCCATTGAATTCAATGGAGCCGGCAATACAGCCGGCTCCATTGAAAGCAATGGGCTGCCGGCGATCGCGGGATGAATTGTCGGGAAGGGCTTAAATATATAAGCCCTTCCCTGCAATTCATCCAGAAATGTGTAAAAATAAAAAAAATATATATACTCACCTGGTCCCGGCAGACGGAGTTCAGCGCGGCCGGCGGCAGTCCTCCTGAACTGCTCTGAACAGCTGTGGGTAGTATTCAGCAGCCGGGGATTTAAAATCCCCGCCTGCTGAATGAGCTGCCTCTGATTGGTCACAGCCTGACCAATCAGAGGCAGATCTCACTCACACACCCATTCATGAATTTATGAATGGGTGAGTGACTGCTGCCTCTCATTGGCTCAGCGGGACCAATCAGATTGCCATGAATTGCAGTATTTATATAATTTGTTTGCCTCTGCCACTGTACTTATGTTATGAGCTTTATTCTGGTGCTCTATTTATGTATTGAGCTTAGTAATGGGGCTGTATTTATGTTATAAGCTTGTTTCTGGTACTACATGTACTGAGCTTGGTAATTGGGCTGTATTTATGTTATGAAGTTGGTTCTGGTGCTGAATTTATGTACCACAATTGGAACTCATGCTGTATGTACATGCTGAACTTGGCTCTGGCACTGTATTTATGTACTGAACTTTCATGTGGTGCCGAATTTATGTCATGTGCTATCTTGTGAAGCTATATTTGTGTTATGACCTTGGTTATGGTGATATATGTACTGAGCTTCATTTTGGTGCTGTGTATGTATTATGAGCTTGGTTCTGCTGTTAAATTTATGTACTGAGCTTGGTTCTATGGCTGCATTTATATTATGTTCTTGGTTTTGGTTTGCATTTATATCAGATGGGTTGGTTTTGGTAACGAATGTTATGAGCTTGATTCTGGGACTGTATGTTATGAATTTGGTTCTGGTGCTGTTTTTATGTTATGTGCTTGCTTCTAGTACTGTACTTATGTACTTGGTTCTGGGGCTGTACTGAGTTTGGTTGCATTGCTGTAATTTTGTACTGACCTTGGTTCTAGTGCTGTATTTATGCATAATCTTGGTTCTGGTGCTGTATTTATGCATTAGATTGGTTCTGTGGCTGTTTTTATGCAATAACTTTGTTCTAGTATAAATGATTACATTAATATATATTATGAGCATGTTAATAGAGATGAGCGAGCATACTCGTTAAGGTACAATGCTCGAGCGAGTATCGTCCTTTTCGAGTTCCTGCCTGCTCATCAGAAAAGATTCGGGCGGCGGGGAAAAGCGCGGGGGGGGGGGGGGGGGGGGACCGCGAGGAGATCTCTCTCTCTTCCCCCTGCTCCCCATGCTCACTCCCGCAACCCACCACTCACCCCCGCCGGCACCTGAATCTTTTTTGATGAGCAGGCAGGTACTCGAAAAAGACGATACTCGCTCGAGTATTTTCCCTTAACGAGTATGCTCGCTCATCTCTACATGTTAATTGTTATATTTTATTATTAAACTCAGGACATTTTCTGTGGTGAGCTACATCGTGGGTACCTTGCACACATATCTTAGTCAGTCAAATAGGGAACCTGTTGTTAAAAATTTGAATCCCTCATCTGCAAGTATTTGCTTCTGGTAGTCTTCATGCTGGACATGCTGTGCAGGCTTCTGAGGCCTTAGTTTAAAAAGTTTGAGAAGTCCTGTTCTATTGGATTTACCCACAAAAAATAACAGCCAATAATAACTTCAGCTTGAAGAGTAAAATTTGTCACCATTAACATATAATTGTGGGCTGGTGGGATTTGTGTGCTGGTGCTTTAATTCCAATTATCAGTATTGTAGTTTTAAATGATTATTTCCTGTTGTCTGCTGCTAATATGGAGAAGGAGAGTGTCAGAAAGAGAGGAAACTAAAACCAGGGGGAGGGTATTAATCTATATAGGAAAGGGAGGGCATGTAGCTGGCATAGACTATACATAGGAAGCATGTGGCTATACAGAGTGCTTTAGGCTGTATTATATATATATATATATATAAATTTTAATTATTAAATTTGCCTTGCATGAAGCCATGTGACTGGTCTAATGCTGTACATAAGCCTGTAGCTGCAATGTATGGAGGAATCATAAGGTTGGACTGTGTATGCGGTATATACGGGTATGTGGTTGCATTGTGCATAAAGGACATTAGGCTGCACTGTATATACAGGGGATGTGACTGTATAGGGTAAAGGAGGCATGTCATTTAACTGTGCATAACAAGTATGTGGCTAGCTTTTTACTTGTATTGTGTCTGCATTTTATGTAGATGGCACATGTCTGCATTCTATAAGTGGGAGTATAGCTGTAATCTATAAGGGCGCCTACCCGCTGTCGTTGCCGACTTTTGTGCGTGAAAAACGCAGCGTTTTGGCGCGTTTTTCGCGGCGTTTTTTGCGCGTTTTTCGTGGCTTTTTGGCGCGTTTTCCGTTAATTTCCATTGACATTCATGGGTGCATTAAGAGAAAAATAAGGACACATATGCAACTGACAGTTCCTATGTTAAAAATTGCAACGGACTGAAAAAAAAACGCAAGTGGACAGGAACACATTCAATTCTAATTGCTCTTGAGAAAAAACGCAAAACGCGAAGGAGAAAAAATCGCCAGTGGGTGGGCGCCCTAAGGGTGACTACCCACTAGCGTTTTTTTTTTACTGCGAAATTCGCAGTGTTTTTTTTTTTTCTGCAGGGGTCTTTGGGCTATGGGATATGTAAAGCTAAAATCGCGATCGCGCAAAATCGCGATATCGCGGTAAATCGCGATTTTGCTCGATCGCGATTTTAACATTACAAGTCCCATAGACCCCTGCAGAAAAAAAAAACGCTGCGAATTTCGCTTGGAAAAAAACGCTAGTGGGTAGTCACCCTAAGGGCGCCTACCCACTGGTGATTTTTTTTCCTGCGATGTTTTGCGTTTTTTCTCAGGAGCAATTAGTATAGAATGTGTTCTTGTCCATCTGGGGTTTTTTTTCCGTTTCGTGGGGTTTTTTCACATAGGAACTGTCAGTTGCATATGTGTCCTTATTTTTCTCTTAATGCACCCATGATTGTCAATGGAGGGCTGCAAAAAACGCGCGGAAAACATGCAAAAACGTGCAAAAACGCCGCGTTTTTCACACGCGAAAATCGGCAACGCAAGTGGGTAGGCGCCCTAAGACAAGCATATGACTAGAACCAGAGGTGCAACTTGTGGACCCCGATGCAAAGTCTGTAACAGGGCCTCCAACTATAATGCTTTATTCATAGTATTGGGCTTCTTTTAGGGAGAAGAGAGGCTTTATTAGCCCCCTAAGGCCTCATGTTCACAGGCATATTACGGCACGCGCAGATATTTGACGTGGATTTCCGCAGCAGATGCACATATGTATTTGTGGATGCACTGCGGATCTCCCCACACCCATAGAGATCAATGGGGCCCATCGGCGCGTGATCCGCATTAAAATGGAGCATGCTGTGTTGTTTTTCCCGTGCATGAAATCAGCAAATCAAAATAAATCACATTGACAGCGGTTAAATTAACCACGGATGGTCAATGATTCCCTATGGGACAATTGATCTGCAGATTTCAAACGTGGGAGACACGTGCAGATTTGATAAATGAATTATGCCCATGGACATGAGGCCTAAGGCAACCGCATCCTCTGCATCCCCTATAGCTACACCCATGATTTAGCACTGTATATTAACCCTTTCCAATCCAATTTGTATTCTGGTTTTCCTAGGGGGGCTTACTCTTTTTTGGCTGTTATACAGCGATGCTATATGCTGGCTAAAGCCAGTACTGCATGAGGTGACACATTAGATAGGCTCCGACAGCAGAGAGCCTGGCAATATACAGTAAGAGACCCCCGACAGACGTTTTCTAATATAGGAGCTGTACAGCCTTAAATCATAATGTCTTCAGACGTCAGACAGTCGATTGGAAAGGGTTAATGGTATGCTGATGTACAATGTTTGAAAAATTGGATCTTATGACTGTAAATGGAAACAGGTTGCGATCTATCACTATATGAGGTGTGACACTCACAAGCTGGAACTATGGAAGTATATCCATAGGAGATGAAATTTCCACAAAACATCCACATTAAAAACACATGCATGTGTTGCATGCAGATTCCTTGTGGACATTTCGGCTTCAAATGAAGGTGTGAAATCTCCAGTGAAAACCTGCAGCATAAATTGACATGCTGTGGATTTAATAACTGCAGCACAGGTCAGTTTACGCTATGGATATTTAACCACAGCACATGATTGAGTTTTCTTGAAATCTCATCCACGTTGTTTTTTCTCTAAACAATTTCAGTGCAAAAAATCTGCAGCGTTTACACTGCAAGTGGATAGACTCTTAGAGATAATAAATGCACTAAGAACCAAAAAAACAAAGCCAGCACATTCAACAAATGAATTAAATGTGATGGTGCACATTAGTCATGGCTGCAAAACTTACAGTAACAAATATGTGCTTCAGCACCCATACACAGTTAATATCACATAAAATTGCACAAGTGTTGTTTATACTAACCACATAAAAAAATGCAAGGTTCTTAGCGTACATTGTGATCAAAATATGTGGGCCCATCCGCCACTTCCAGGCAAACCTTATTTGATGGGTTCCTAGTAGAGATGAGCAAGCATACTTGCTAAGGGCAATTACTTGAGCGAATATTGTCCTTAGCGAGTACCTACCCGCTCAGAAGAAAAGATTCGGGTGCCGGTGCGGGTGAGTGGGGAGTTGCGGCATTGAGCAGGGGGGGCGGGGGGGAGAGAGAGGGAGAGATCTCCCCTCCATCCCCCCCCCCCCCCCGCTCTCCCCAGCCGCTCGCCGGCACCCGAACCTTTTCTTCCGAGCGGGGAGGTATTCGCTAAGGACAATTCTCGCTCGAGTGATTGCCTTTAGCGAGTATGCTGGCTCATCTCTAGTTCCTAGCTCTTAAAATCCTCTAAATAAATGGGAGAGCTAGATACCTGGCAATATACTCTCACTGAATCACCTATGAGAGATGGGTGAATGAAGAGCATCACAAGTGTAAGCAGCCCCCTCCACACAAATGAAGCAAACATAAAGTTAGCACTTCCATCAAATAAATTAAATATGAAAGAGCTTGTAAGCCATGGCTGCAACAACTACAATAACAGTAACACATGCCTCCTACACTCTTACACATCTAATATCTGAATAAAACTGCACAACTAACCACATAAAAATGCAAAGTTCTTCGTTTATATTTTGATCAAAATATGTGGACCTATCTTTGTCTATCTTTGTAATAATATGATTAGTGATAAGGGCAAGTTTATGTAATTGTTGAGATGTGCCCAAATCTCATTAATTTTTGTATTACAAAAAAATTGTTAAAATATTCTTATTCATAGATGAGACATCTTTTATTGCATTTTGAGACAACTTGTGTAGCCAATATGATAGCCACTATGATAACTAGCAAAAGTCCAAATCAATGTATTTACCTAAAATTATGATTTTGTGCTGAAAATCCCTTTAAAATGCTGGTCACTAAGAGGTCTCCCTTCCTTATAATTTACTGTCTTTTGCTTGTTGTCAAATGAAGTCCATCGCTAATAGCAGAAATAAATTGGAACATAGAAAGTAGAGGAAGGTAATTACTTATGCTGCTTATAGAAGCCTATAGAGAGGAGAGGGGAGTAAAGAAAAGGGAACAAGCAACATAGATGCTGCAGCAGCTAACTGATAAGGGATTTACAGCTACTTAAATGTAATCTACACTGCTCAGTACTGCAATACAGTGCACACTGTCCTTCATCCTCATGTTATTTCTTTGTGTGCGCTGTAGAGAGCTAGAGAGCACAAACTGCTGTTTTCTTCATGTGCAGTATATAAAAGACTGCTTGGCAGCAGTCTGCACTGAGAATTAGATATGCAGCCTGCAGTAGAGAACCTTGTGAAAGATGTAGGATGAGTCCTATAATAATCAGAAATAGTATTTTTCCTTATGAACACACAACAGCTTATTCTGAAGAGTCATCTGAAAGCACAGTTACACTTTAAGATGTGTTTATCTCATAAACTCTTGGTTTAAATTTGAAAGGAGAAGAGAACTACCTGTAGGATAAACTGATACAGTATAAGTAGTATTATAGTACTAGGATTGAAAGTATCTTGATCAGAGATTTCTTTTTTTAAGTAATCATCATATTAATTTGTAATAATTGTAATCCATAGGAACACAAAATCATGTGACTCTGCGATTCCCAATCACTGCTCATCATGGTAGTATGTGGACCACAATACTGTAGAAAAGTATACAGTGTAATGCGACCTAGACAGTAAGGGCAGGTGAATGTAACAACAATGGAAAGGTAAATATATTAAAAATGAACTGATTAGAGATGAGCGAGCATACTCGTTAAGGACAAATACTCGAGTGAGTATCGCCCTTTTCGAGTATCTGCCTGCTCGTCCACAAAGATTTAGGTGCCACATGTTGGTGGAAAGAGACTCCAGGAGTCAGGTTGCAAAGTAAACCAAAAACAGATGAAGGGTGCCTGCACACGAACGGAATTTCCAGCGCGTTATTTTAGGCACATTATCTGCCCCAGACCGCAGCCAATATACTCCTATGAGGATCCGCAGTTGTCCCCAGACGGACGGATTTGTATCGCGTTTTTTCACGCGCGTGAAAACATCTGCGACCTGTTCTAATTTGGGTCGGATTCTGCGCGTGAAGCCTCCAATATGGGTGCGTTTTTTCACGCAGTACATCCGCAGTGCAGCTGCGGATGGAGTCACTGGTTGCTATGACTACAGGAAGTAGGCATGGTAGGAGGCGTCCCAACACACAGCAGAGCTTCACAGGCAAATTTGTAGAGGGAGATAGGTAGTATTTCTTGCCAATGCAGGATGTAAGAATGCAAAATCTGTAGTAATGAATTCCTCTTGTGAATTTTTTTGCAGTGACTGAAATAGGCCGCCTGCAGACGAGCGGGTCGGATCCAGCAGCGAGAATTCTCGCCGCGGGACCCGACCCGAGAGCCTGCAGGGACGAGCGCGTACTCACCCACGCCTGGCGGCCCCGGCTGTTTCATGTGCCGGCTGCCGCGCAGCCGGCGCATGCACAGACCGTAGCCAGCGGCCGGGTGAGTGCGAGCCCCGCACAAAAATAGGACATGTCAATCAGGAGGCTGGAACCGGCACACATCATGGGGCGGAGCTACGCGATGATGCTTACAAGGGGGCGGAGCCAAAATGCCGATGCTGCCGAGCGGAGCCGAAGGGAGAAGAAGGGAGAAGACGGATCTGCGCAAGCGCGTCTAAAAAGGCAAGAAGACACCAAAATTAGACGGAACCATGGCGACGGGGACGCTAGCAACGGAGCAGGTAAGTGAATAACTTCTGTATGGCTCATATTTAATGCACGATGTATATTACAAAGTGCATTAATATGGCCATACAGAAGTGTATAACCCCACTTGCTGCCGCGAGACAACCCCTTTAATAAAATACATTCAGGTTTGATTTCATAAAGGTGACCTTTCTTTTCAGGTTTCACTGTCAGATTAATGATTCATCTTACTTTATATTCACGGGCAGAAAGTTCTGCATTCATACTATTGTCAAACCATTTAAAATATGATTGCATTTGAAGAGTCAATGCAATGTTTTTAGCTATATAGTATACAGCTCCCTATCACTGTGCAAAAAGACAGACTAAATCTTTTATTGCTTCATTAAAATTGGACTGATGCATATAAACATTATTTCTTTAAAAATCAACTAACTCATTAATCTCAGTACTCCTTTCTGATAGTGAAACGGTATTGGTGGATGATTTGGTACTGGTTTGACTTGGGACCGGACATTGAGAAAACTTGAAGTTGATAGAGGGATCAGTACTAGTGCTGATGTATCAACCTTGGTTGAGACTTGGTAGTGGCTCTCCCCTGGCATCTGTAGCACAATCAGCACTGGAGAGTTCTGGACCCTGTGACTCTTGTAGGCCCAGCTGTCCCATCCTTACCTTCACACCTGCATACTTGCTATGGATCCATCAATCACAGGGCTTTCGAGCAATTATACAGAATTCTGGAATCAACACCACATTGCATGAAAACAAGTTTTACTTAAATAACAACACAGTCTCTTGAATATATATTGACCACAGCATCTCTACCCTTTTTGGCGCTTTGACTCCGCAATCATACTCACACCAGTTTCTCAGTCCCATGTTCATTTCCTACCTCTCTATTTTTCGCAGCTGATTAAACAGCAGATCCTCCCCATAATCCTTAAAAGCATACACACCTAGCCACTGAATGATTTTCTTCGTCTCACTTCTCTTTTGACTGTGGGTTCAATTGCTTCCACTTCGCATTCTACAGACTCATATGTCTTTCACTTTTTTCATGGACCAATACTCTTCTCTTTTCTTCCATTTCTTCTGTTCCTGCCTAGGCCTTTGGTAAGTCACGGGAGTGCATGCACTTGCTCTTTGCTCTCTATGTGTCTCTCTTTTTCTCACAACACGACCTAACAAGACTGCTCGCCTTTAGAGTTAAGATTTTTTACATTCTCACTGCCTCACATCACTCTTTATACTTTGCTTTGTGCCTTTACACAAGAGACAACTATTGCATACAATACACAGAAGAATGAAGTCAGAGAAGAAAAAAAAAGACCTGTTCATGTTCAACTATACTTTGTAGCGGCGAGCGTAGTTGCGCAAACGGCTGTGTTTTTGCCCTAACAAAGCAAATCCTGCCTGCATTCCAGAAGACAAATGCTGTAGCATTCAAATATGCTGAGTACTTAAAGGGGTTGTCCCGCGATAGCAATTGGGGTTAAGCACTTCTGTATGGCCATATTAATGCACTTTGTAATATACAAAGCCTTCTTCTGCCGGGATTAGACGCACATGCGCAGAAGACATCTGCAGCGCAAGCACGCCGGAGCCGGACAGAAGAGGGCAGACAGCACAAGTGCGTCTAATCCCGGCAGAAGAAGGATTCGGTCGGCGCCATGGAGACGGGGACGCTAGCACCGGAGGGGGTAAGTATATAACTTCTGTATGGCCAATATTTAATGCACGATGTTTATTACAAAGTGCATTACTATGGCCATACAGAAGTGCTTAACCCCACGTGCTATCGCGGGACAACCCCTTTAAGCTGAAACAGGCAGGCTGGATAGTAAATTTTAGCTTCGGGGGCAAGCACACAGTACTAGCTCAGGAGTAGCAGTCCACTCAAGGGTAGAAACACACGTTGTGTCTGGCCACACCCAGCCAATAACCAGAAAAAAATGGCTGCCAAAATTCTGTGGACATTGGCTGCCACAGGTCAGGATCGTCTGGCTGTGTGTGGCCAGTCACAGTGTGTCCTTCCATCCCTGTTTATCTATTTAATATAAATACAGAACTAGAACTATCTTAAATACATAAATACAGCACCAGAACCAAGCAGATAACAGAAATATTGCACCAGAATTAGCCTCAATACATAAATACAGCACCATAACCAAGCTGATAATAAATAACTGGCCACACGTGAACAAAAAGTCCAGTACTGTGCGCCAATAAAAGCAGAAAAAATACTCTAAAGCATGCACATATGGTCATCTGAAACTGCCCTTACACTGGAGACAAGTGCCCTATTTTTATGGATTGCCCAGGAACTTCTGCATGAATGGTATAACTCTATGTTAGCTTGTGTTCGTATATAATCTGGATTTTGATAATAAACACATTTCATTAGTAATCAATGTAGAAATCTGTCAATTTCAAAGTGTTCATTTGCTTTTCATTGCACCTGTATATACAGAGTTATATTTTAGATAATCTTCCATTTTCGTGACTGTCTATGCTTGTAACTTCAATTTATAATGAAATTCTATGGTTCTGTACTTTTTCAAAGCTGTGAGATAAGTAGGTTTAAGCTTTTGACATCAGATTGTTAAGGTACACATCTGATCAAAATCAGCCACCTTGTCAGCAATGTAATCTATCATCTTTATAAAATATCATTTTTTTAAATTATTCTTTATTTATTCAAGAAAGGCATGTACAAGTTCAACCGACAGGGTTGTAATAAACATTTGTTACAGAGAAAAATAGTTGAACAATGTTAATTGTTACAGAAGCAAAACGTTTCTTGATTATTTTTTTTTTAACGGAGGTTGGGATGGTGAAAAAGGTGTGGGTAGGAAGGGTGTGTGGAAGGGAGGGGGGGGGGGGGGTAGGGGAGAACATCTATTGTTATATTATAACCTCTAACTCCAAAAGAAAATCATGAGACGAGTGAGATATGCAAGTTCTGTTTGAATTAAATTGTAGCTAAAGAGACTGTATGCCATTTAGTGGGATGTAGAGGAGGGGGTGCCTGGCCATTGGCCCCATACTTTTTTGAATTGTTCGTGTGTTCTACATGACCAGCTTGTCATTTCTTCGAAGCAGCGAATTTCGTTTACCTTCGCTATCCATTCCGTGTAGGTGGGAGCTGTTGGTTGAAGCCATGCTAGAGGGATTATAACTTTCGCTGCTGATATGAGGTGAGTAATCAGATTGGTTTTTGAGGGTTTATAGGTTGCTGACGGTTTTGCTAAGAACACATGTTCCGGGTGGAGAGTAAATGATCTGCGGGTTATTTCGCGTATTTTATTTTCGACTTGGCTCCAAAAGGGCCTAATTCGTGGACATGACCACCATATGTGTATAAAGGAGCCTACATGTTCATTACATCTCCAGCACAGATTTGTGTTAGAAAGTTTATATAAAATATCATTTTAACCTTTTTTGCTGATTTTGTATGTGCGATATAAAATATATCTTCTGCTGCAAGTAAAAAAAATACAAACTATGACCTATAAGTTAATGCTACTATAACGTCTTAATAATCAAGTAGAACATTTACACATAATGCATATTAATAAATTAACTACGTCACATATAAACTCATATTGAGAGTTATTAAAGGGGTTGTCCAATATAAAAAAAATGGTAAAGAGCTACCTGTACAATAAAATAACGAAAGAAACAATACTTACCACCCCCTCCCCACCCAATAACGGTGCAGTGTCCCCTGATAATCCTGGTCTATACTGACGAAAGAAGTCAGATGACTGCTGCATCCCATGAGAGGCTGTAGCATAACAATTCCAAACTACTGAGATTATGGTACTCAATGAAATTGCACCCATGCCTTGGAGAATTGATGGCGATAGAGCAGCCTCTGATTGGCAGCAGCAGTCACCTGACTTTTGTTGTCAGTACAAACCAGGATTGTCGTGGGATCCGTTGCACCATTTCCAGAGGAAGAATAGAGGTAAGTATTGCTTCTATTGCTATTTCATTGCATGGGCAGTTGTTTATGCAATCAAACTGTGACCCTTTAATTGTAGTATCCCTTAGGCCGGATTCACACAAGCATATGCTTATTTGTGCGCGCATGATTGCAGTGTTTTTGAGTTGCTTTTTTGTGTCTGCTTGAGCGTATTTTACTGTACTTTGTGCACACGCAAATATGCACCGTAATTAGTCTAATGAGTACACAATGTGTTTTTTTTCCCCTCACAATTTCACTGTGCTTCTAGCGTATTGTGCTTACATTTGCAAATCCCCATTGACTTCTATGGGGACATTTACTGCGCAAAAGCACAGGAAAATAGAGCATGCATTGCTCAACCGAAATGCACAGGAAAATACGTGCATGTGAAGGCACCCATTGAAATCAATGGGTTCTATTCACTGCGAATTACTCACACAAGTTTTGCATGCGCGAATACGGTCGTGTGAATCTGGCCTTAGGGTGCCAGTACATACAGTGTGCCTCTAGTCTCAAAATGCAGGCAGAGCTCTACTGATTGCTGACCGGCACCTGGACTTATCAAGTCAAACAATATAATGAGTACAGCTGCCAGCTGACAGTTCTGCCTGCATCTTATGATGAAGAAACACTCTGTGTACTAGCACCCATTGCAAAAACATCAAAATGTATCAATCACAACTCTTGCTAATTAACCCCTTCCTTTCCTACTGTCTTTACCCTCCGAAGCTCAGTCTTCTCCTGGCCTCCAATTAGATGTAATGCTTGAACGTGTTGAGACCTTCAGTGTGAGAGATGCTCTCTGCAGACAGTCTCGTCTCCGACCTCGGGACCCTCCTGTATTACTGCAGAATTCCCCAACTGGGTATTGTAAATGGGTTTTATGAACCGGACGACTGAATCAAATCCAGTATAATACTGTAAAATGTATTTTAAGAGAATTGTGTACTTTCAATCAGTGTATGTAAATTGTATCTTTCTTTTTAGAAATGGTTTAAATTTGCATACTCTACTATTTATACAATGAAATTCTAATTATTTTTGTGCCCTTAAGTAAGTTTTCACACTAGTAAGTTTTGCTGAGTGCGTATCCTGCTAGCCTGTGTGCAACAAGGCATGTGGATTTCATTTCATACATGATTTGTTTGATTATTTTTGGAAGCCTTGTTTATAGGTTATTTAGTGAATTTATCTGATTATTTTCAGGAACATTGTATAAAGGAGATTTAGTGAATACAGATTTGTAAGAAAAAGTGTTTCTGGTGAACATATTTCCCACAGTTGAGTCCGGCATTTATTGGGCTGTTTGTCATAAAAGTGACAATGTTACTACATTACTTTTAAAACCTCCTGGGTTGTAGAAAATGAATGCTGATTTTTAATGTTCTTCATAACAAAAAAAAAAACTAATCTTGGAATTGCCTCTGACCAACACTGCACTGAAAGTAAAATATTGAGAAAATCAATGCTCTGCAAGTTGTAAAACTATCCTTACTTTACTAATACTTAACTTATATTTCTGTGTAAATTAAAAAGCAGTATCCATCCAGGGACAGTGTATTTTAACCCCTTAGGCCCAGTCAGACAGGCGTTTCTATGTGCGCATGTTACTTGCGTTTGCAATCCGCATCTATGTAGAAGCAATGCTTTTCAATGGCAGCGATCACATGTCCGATTATTACATGCACATAAAATTTGCACCTACAAAAGATAGAACATATGGGTGGCAATGGATGTGGGCATATATTTTTTTTTAACGCGCGCGGAGCAATCTTTTTAACATGTGAATAAGTGCCCGTCTGAGCCCTTAAGAACATCGCCTATTTTGGGCTTAAGGACGCAACGATTTTTGGCAAATTTTCATCTCCATTTTTCGAAAGCCATAACTTTTTTTATTTTTCTGTCGACGCGGCCATATGAGGGCTTGTTTTTCACGTTGCGAACTGTAGTTTTTATTGGTGCCAATTTTGGGTACTAGACTATATAGTAAAACTTCAAGACACATCAATTCTGCCATAGATTATTTTTTGAAGATTTAATCATGCAGCATGACACAATACAATTCTCCTGCGGACTGGTACGATTACAATGATACCAAAATTCTCTTTTTAGGTTTTTCAACTTTTCTGCCATAAAAATCCTTTTTTTGGAAATCCATTTTTTTCTAAATCGCTGAATTCAAAGTCCTATAACTTTTTTATTTTTCCGTGGACGGAGCTCTATGAGGGCTTATTTTTTGCAAGACAAGCTTTAGTTTTCATTGGTACCATTTTGGGGTACTTACGGCTTTTTAAATCCCTTTTATTGTGTTTTTTTGGGAGGTAAAATACTAAAAATTAGCATTTTGCCTCAGTTTTTTAGCGTTTTTTAATGTTTTTTGCTGTGCAGGATAAACAGCGCATTTAACTTATTGTACGCATTGTTATGGACATGACGATACCAAATATGTGAGATTTTATTTATTTTTTAATATTAATATGTTTTTTTCTTACATTTATTTTAATATTTTTCCTTTTTGGCCATTATTTATTTATTTTTTTACACCATTTGAGTCCCTCTGGGGCACTTACACCATAGCACCAATGATTGCTATGATAAGGCATTGCAGGACTTCTCTCTTGCAATGCCTTATCGCTTAGGCAGTTGTAATATAGGATGCCTGTAGGTGGCGTTCTGTTATCATGGCAACCAGCCAGGCTCTCTGCAATTACATCAGGAGAGCCCAATGAAGTAACAGAGGGAGCCCTCTTCCTCTATGAACCCTTCTTATGCCATGATCTATATAGATCGCGGCAGGGAAGGGGTTAACAGTAAAGATGAGCGAGTATACTCGCTAAAGGCAATTGCTCGAGCGAGCATTGCCTTTAGCGAGTACCTGCCCGCTCGAGACGAAAGGTTCGGGTGCCGACGGCGGGCAGGGAGCTGCGGGGGAGAGCGGGGCGGAACGGAGGGGAGATCTCTCTCTCTCTCCCCCCGCTCCCTCCTGCTGACTGCCGCTACTCACCGCTCCCCAGCGCCGGCACCCGAACCTTTCGTCTCGAGCGGGTAGGTACTCGATAAAGGCAATGCTCGCTCGAGCAATTGCCTTTAGCGAGTATACTCGCTCATCTCTAGTTAACAGCAGGAGGCCGGCTATCAGTGATAGCCAGCTCCCACTGCCGGATAGCGCAAGAACGCTTCTGATCTCGCGCTAGCCACATGACGTAAGCGTACGTCCAGTTGCGGGAAATACCCCGCTACCGTGATGTACCTTTATGTCCTGTGGAGGGAAGGGGTTAAGACCACAGCAGTGCTCAAGATGACTTTTAACATGTTCCTCCTATGGTCCTCTCGCAACTTTTTCAAGACCCTTCCAAGTTACAACAGCAGATCTCTACTTCTTTAACCTTTAACTCTTGAAGTGGAGGCTCACAGACCTCTCCCCATGTTAGATTTCCAAGACTTGTATACCCAGGTCCCCATGCAACCGAACGGCTCAGTAGCTTTCGTTTTAATTGCGAAAAGTCCGGTATGAGAGTAGGTTGCGTTGTCAATTAAGACTGAAAAGTTCCTATAGTTTTTTATTATGTAACATTAGTAAAAATATATAAATAAAAGTTGATTATTTCTGCATGTTTTTTAATTATTTATAACCTGAAAATTAATTAAAAAAAATTATTGTAAACATCCAATCCATTATTGCAACCACAATATATAGGAGATTGTGAAACCCCACATTTACGGAAGCGTAACAAATAACAGTTAAAGTGTAACATCCACAGTTAAAGTTTAAATAAGCAATCCAGGTTTTCTTTAAATCCATCCCAATATCACTGACATCTCTCATGAAGAATCTATTAAAGGGGTTGTCTCGCGGCAGCAAGTGGGGTTATACACTTCTGTATGGCCATATTAATGCACTTTGTAATGTACATCGTGCATTAAATATGAGCCATACAGAAGTTATTCACTTACCTGCTCCTTTGCTAGCGTCCACGTCTCCATGGCTCCGTCTAATTTCGCTGTCTTCTTGCTTTTTTAGACGCGCTTGCGCTGTGCGGTCTTCTCCCCTTCTGCTCGATCCAGGCACAAGCGGTGTTCTGGCTCCGCCCCCTTCTACGCGTCATCGCGTAGCTCCGCCCCGTCACGTGTGCCGATTCCAGCCAATCAGGAGGCTGGAATCGGCAATGGAACACACAGAGCCCATGGTGCACCATGGGAGAAGACCCGCGGTGCACCATGGGAGAAAACCGCAGTGCATCTGACAATGCTCTGTGTCCTGCAGTTAAAGTGACCTTCCGGTTTTAGGACAAAATTCTGTCCCAGAACAGGAGGGCTTATCACCAGCAATTGTTCTTTTCTGCAGGTACAGTTTTATATACTTTGCCTTATTTTTTTTGTATATACCCCTTTTTATATAGACCTGTACCATTATGGAATAAATGACTGGAAACCACTCCTAACCATTTGAAGTGACCTCTAATCTGCAAACCTGAACTGGGGGGATTTGGTGGTACCCAAGTCCCCCTGTGAAGTAAGTTCTTCATCTTTCTACGATCAGGCACTTAGTAGTGCAGGAATTTTTTTTCTTTCACTTTGTGACCACTATATCATTTTTTAAAAGGCGTTCACCATGGAGTATAAATGACATATTAATATTATTAAGTGGGACAATACCAAGGTTTACAGGTTTTCTTTGTTGTTGGAATTGTTTTTTGTTGGCAGAGCTAGATAAGGGCTTGTTTGTTACTCTATTTTTGGGAGACATGAGATGAACAAAAACACCAATTCTGGAATTGCTTTTACCTTTTTTTAAACCTCTTTCCAGAGTTCCTTGTGCAATATCATTGGCACATCTATATAGAAGAAAGCTTTATATAATGTCCAAGTCGAAGAAAATAATGTCTCAGCTTCTGTAACATTCAATGTATTTTCAGATTCATTATGTGAAGAATTCCCATATAAATTCATTATTTCAGTAACTGTCAGGTTTTCTTATGCTACAGTAGTGAGAACATACTAAGAATGGTTTGATTGACAAAATAGCACCCAGCAAAAGGAGATTCTGGGGATGTAAACAACTTGTCGAAAAAAGAGGTCTAAGGAGCATATCAGGAATCGTTCTGCCAAACAGGCGGTGTACAGTCAAGGACACTGCAACTGAATATGATACTGATGTCCTAATGAACAGCACGTCATTCCTTAGTATGGACGGGTTATAACACCAGATGACCAATTTAATTGCCATTGCAGCAGGGTGGTCAACTGTCCAAATATTCCTTGACAGCCTGTAAAAATAGGACCCTTTTCAGTATCTGTGACAAAAATAGATGAGTCCATGATTTTTTAATGAGTATATATCAGTATATGTATATATATATATATATATATATATATATATATATATATATATATATATATATATTACTTATAGTTTTTATCATTCATCATGGGTTTACATTTTGTCTGTAAAAAATGTTGGCTATTCGTGAACTTTTAGTTAAGTTATCCAGAAAAAAGAAAAATTCAGGTTGGCAACCCAATGGTGCCGTCTAAGGGAAATGAAAAGGTAAACTCCAAAGGGCAAAATTGGATCACTGATCGGTGGAAAAACATCACTTGATCAGATGAATCCAGATTTCTGTAGTACCATGCTGATGGGAGGGTCAGAATTTGGTGCAAGCAGCATGAGGAGGTGAACACTTTTTGTCAAATGTTCAGAGCAGGTCAGTACCTTCATCTCTTTTGTGAAGAAGTACAAGAAGCTGTCGTTTCAACAACTACCAGTAGCAGGATCTATGCCACAATGATTTGCTGGGGTTTGAAAGTCAAAGAAGGTCAACATGCTGCTAGATGGTTGTTTCTAATAGAGTGTCCATTAAATGTGTATTACTCATGAGTAGAGATGAGCAAGCATGCTTGGTTAAGGCAGTTACTCGAGCGAGCATGGGTCTTCTCGAGTAACTGCATACCGATCCGAGCAGATTCGGGTGTGTGTGTGTGTGTGGGGGGGGGGGGGGGGGGGTTAGCGGGGGGAGAGAGAGAGAGATCTCTCTCACTCTCCCCCCCCCCGCTTCCCCCCACTCACCCACACTGCCCCCCGAATCTGCTCGGACCAGTATGCAGTTACTCGAGAAGACCGATGCTCACTCGAGTAACTGCCATAACCAAGCGTGCTCGCTCATCTCTACTCATGAGCTATTGGTTTTTATTTGAAATATTGTTTGATTATACTGCTTTGGGTGAGTTACACAGGTCTGAAATCTAAAAGGAATATAGCTTTTTCTGTACAAATATCCAATTTGTGATTATTTTCTTCTGTCTGTATCCAAGTGTGAAAGATATCTTTACTTGGTGATCTGAATTGAATGCACAGCACTTTTCTTGCATTTAGCCCCATGGTATGTTGTTTCATCTAATTAGGTTCCATAGCTTTTAGGTATTATGTTAGTATCTCAGATGATTTTTGCTTTCCACTGTTCCAATCTCAGGTACTGAAAGTCTTCTTTCTCTAAAAATAATGAGAGTAGAAAGCCTTATCTAATGAAACTTGCGAGTAAGTCTGCAGCCAATTAGGACGTCAAATTGAAAAGTCTAGCAAAAGGCAACTAAATTGTCTTAAAACGCTTATTACATCTAATCTCCTACTGCTAAAGTTATGCTTGTACAATTAGTATCACTTAATTTTAATTATCGTATAGAATACATTGTAATAAACATTCACTAAAAATTAGGAATATGGAGCAGGAGAAAAATAGTTGAAAATGAAATAAAAGGAAGAAGAGGACATTCTCATCAGGGTTCTCCGATTAGCTATTTTATGAATTGTATAATTGTAATATAAAGATGTAAAAAACTATTGGTTGAAGACAACATGAGACTGATGCACTGTGTTATGTGTAATACAGGGTATGAGGGGATATATAAAATAGTGATTCACTATTCTACGATCTTTGAAGCCCAGTACCTCCTAGGGCCTGCTCTATGTATAACACAATTCAACTGTTTTGCGCAGAGTGTTCTATATGTGGAGTTGAAAACAAAACTGAAGTTCACTTTGGAGAAAGAAATATCTTTGATTCTCTTTAGGAAATGCCATTCATATCAAAGTCACTGGAAATTCTTTATAAGCTGCCCACACATATACCTTTTGTCCTTGTTTTTGGGAGTGTGTGTGTGTGTGTGTGTGTGTGTGTGCGTGCGTGCGTGCGTGCGTGCGTGCGTGCGTGCGTGCGTGCGTGCGTGCGTGCGTGCGTGCGTGCGTGCGTGCGTGCGTGCGTGTGTGTGGTTTTTTACGGTACTGTATTTAGACTTTTTTTATCCTTCTGGAAATTCAGTGAATAAAGATATGAAATGATATCCATAGTTTCAGAAATGCTTAACTAGATTTATATGAGCAAGATATTTTTGTCTTAAAAAGTAATATATTTATATATGCATGCAATCAACAAATGCATATCAACTTAATTTTAGCAGTGATTACAACAAACAAATAGAGCTCTAAATGCGTCGTCATTTTGAAAAGTGGCGAAATCAGGAATACAGTTACAAACAAAAGTAAGTGAACCCTTTGGGATAACTTGCATTTCTGTATTAATCTATATATATAAAATTGAATGTATGCGTGCGTGTCTGTCTGTGTGTTTGTCCTTTATGCGCTACTACACCATTCATCCGATCGCCATAAAACTTTGGGAAGTTGTTGAGTACAGGCATAGTACAAATATTCTATGATAAATGGCGCGCATGCGAGCGTCGTCGACAGTTACGCCCCCCCCCCCCACGTAGATCGTTCGATTTCCATCACTGCCACTAATTCTCTCACTTCGCAATGTCGTAGAAACATGAAATTTGGCACGAGCATTGATTATGTCATAAATAGGAAAAGCTAATCGGTCCCAACTCAATTATTCTATTCTATGCGCCAAAGAATTAGCGTCCAAATTTTACGTACGGAATCGAATTCTCTCGCTTCCCAATGTAATAGAAACGTGAAATTTGGCAGGAGCATTGATTATGTCATAAATAGGAAAAGCTAATGGGTCCCAACTCGATTATTCAATTCTATGCGCAAAAGAATTAGCGTCCAAATTTTACGTACGGAATCTAATTTTCTCACTTCCCAATGTCATAGAAACTTGAAATTTGGCACGAGCATTGATTATGTCATAAATAGGAAAAGTTAATGGGTCTCAACTTGATTATTCAATTCTATGCGCCAAAGAATTAGCGTCCAAATTTTACGTACGGAATCTAATTTTCTCGCTTCCCGATTTAATAGAAACTTGAAATTTGGCACGAGCATTGATTATGTCATAATAGGAAAAGTTAATGGGTCCCAACTCGATTATTCAATTCTATGCGCCAAAGAATTAGCGTCCAAATTTTACGTACGGAATCTAATTTTCTCGCTTCCCAATGTCATACAAACTTGAAATTTGGCACGAGCATTAATTATGTCATAAATAGGAAAAGCTAATGGGTCCCAACTCGATTATTCAATTCTATGCGCAAAAGAATTGGCGTCCAAATTTTACGTACAGAATGTAATTTTCTCGCTTCCCAATGTCATAGAAACTTGAAATTTGGCACGCGCATTGATCATGTCATAAATAGGAAACGCTAATGGGTCCCAACTCGATTATTCAATTCTATGCGCAAAAGAATTGGCGTCCAAATTTTACGTACAGAATGTAATTTTCTCGCTTCCCAATGTCATAGAAACTTGAAATTTGGCACGCGCATTGATCATGTCATAAATAGGAAACGCTAATGGGTCCCAACTCGATTATTCAATTCTATGCGCAAAAGAATTGGCGTCCAAATTTTACGTACAGAATGTAATTTTCTCGCTTCCCAATGTCATAGAAACTTGAAATTTGGCACGAGCATTGATTATGTCATAAGTAGGAAAAGCTAATGGGTCCCAACTCGATTATTTAAATTCTGTGCGCCAAAGAATTAGCATCCAAATTTTACGTACGGAATCTAATTTTCTCGCTTCCCAATGTCATAGAAACTTAAAATTTGGCACGAGCATTGATTATGTCATAAATAGGAAAAGCTAATGGGTCCCAACTCGATTATTCAATTCTATGCGCAAAACAATTAGCGTCCAAATTTTACGTACGGAATGTAATTTTCTCACTTTCTGGTGTCTTAGAAATGTGAAATTTGGCACAAGCATTGATTATGTCATAAATAGGAAAAGCTAATGGGTCCCAACTCGATTATTCAATTCTATGCACCAAAGAGTTAGCGTCCAAATTTTGCGTATGGAATGTAATTTTCTCACATAGAAACTTGAAATTTGGCACGGGCATTTAATATGTCACAAATTGGAAACGCTAATGGGTCCCAACTCGATTATTAAATTATATGCGCAAAAGAATTAGCGTCCAAATTTTACGTACGGAATCGAATTTTCTCGCTTCCCAGTGTCATAGAAACTTGAAATTTGGCACGAGCATTGATTATGTCATAAATAGGAAAAGTTAATGGGAAGTTGTTGAGTACACTCCTGGGAAGATTACTGGCATAGTACATCTATCCTACGATAGGTGGCACGCGTGCGAGCGTCGTCAACAGTTATGCCCCCCCAGACAATGATCGTTTGATTTTCATCTCGAGCACAAAAGCAAAAGGCATTACGAGCAACGGGATGCGTGTTCAACTACAAAATGATGCATCCGCCGAACATTTCGCAAGACAATTCCTGGATATTGAGAATGCTGAGGTAAAATAAAAGCTGTGCTGTGATTAGTTGCTATATATTATACCGCTGAGGTAAAATGAATGCTGCGCTGTGATTCGTTGCTATTTTTTATATTGCTGAGGCAGAATAAAAGTTGCGCTGTGATTGGTTGTTATTTCTCTTACTGCTGACGTAACATGAAAGCTGCACTGTGATTGGGTGTTATATATTATAAAGCTGAGGTAACATGAAAGCTGCGCTGTGATTGGTTGTTATATATTATACCACTGAGGTAACCTAAAAAAGCTGCGCTGTGATTGGTTGTTATCTAGATATATAAAAACGAATGTCTGCCTGTCTGTCTTCGCAGCAACGCGCGACGGGTAAGCTAGTTATGAATAAAATATGCTCTTATTGTTTCCTAAGTGTGGGAGTGTAGTATATAGAGTGGCCTTCAGAGAGCTAGAGACAGGTTTTCTGGTACTGCAGAGATAGAGAACACCATGGGTGTGCCAGGAAGTAAGAAAAAGATCAGTTTCTCTCACACTAAGGGCGCCCACCCACTGGCGATTTTTTTTCCCTGCGAAATTCACAGCATTTTTTTCTCTGCAGGGGTCTATGGGACTTGTAATGTTAAAATCGCGATCGCGCAAAATCGCAATTTACCGCGAAATCGCGATTTTGCGCGATCGCGATTTTAACATTACAAGTCCCATAGACCCCTGCAGAGAAAAAAATGCTGCGAATTTCGCAAGGAAAAAAAATCGCCAGTGGGTGGGCGCCCTGAGGGGGAAGTTATAGCTCAGTTGAGCTGGAAAAGTGCTGGTTGCTAGCAAGAGAGGCAGTGTGGAGACGCCACACCAGGAACTTGGAGCCTGAGGTCCAGTGTGACCCTGTCTAGGCCTGTCGCCAGTCTGTCAGAGGAGGATGTCCTCCAGGGTTAGTGATGGAGACCCTGTGGGTTTGTGAACCCTGGACATTTGTATGCTGTGTATATGTTGCTGTGCTGTGTGAAATAAATGTTGGAAGGCCTCCGGATTTAAAAGGAATCATGACTATGGAAGTGTTTTGACACATGTGGTGCCCATGTCCAGACCGAGAGGTTGGTGATCCGCAGCCGAGTGATCCCAGCTTGCCACATAAGTTACTAATGTAGACAAACACAATGTAGTTAAACTAATAATAGAAATGTTCACACAGGGGCGGAGCCTGGACGCCGTGCGGTATGGCAGCTTGAGTACAGCGCTCCCGCTTGCAGGCACCATCAGGGACCCACAGCAGAGGCAATAAAGGCGAGAAATGGGCAAATCGAGCAAAGACAAGGGCACAGAGCAGCAAGGAACCCCCTGGCAGCTGAAGGGACAAGCCGACATGCAGCGCTTCTTCAGAGACCGGAGCGCTCGTTCCCCGCGCCCCCCCCCCCTCTAAGATGGCGCCAGCCTGGGAGCTGGTTCCCGCTTCTGACAGGAGAGGAGAAGAGGAGGCTATTTCTGACGAGGAGGACAACGAGGAAATATCCAGGAGCTTTATGAAGGACCTACTTGCACAAGCTCTCCGTTCCATCAGCGCTGATTTGGCTGACATTAAAGAGGAGTTCAGGCAGCTGGGGCACAGAGTGGAAGATTTGGAGTCCGCTTCTGCAGCAATCACTACCCATGCAAAACAGCTTGAGCAGGTTGTAAAAGATCAACATACACACCTGAATAGGGTGTTGCTGATGCAGGAAGACCTCGAGAACAGGAATTGCCGCAATAACGTTCGCATCAAGGAGCTTCCGGAAGCGGTGATGGGTGAGTGCCTCCCTAAGGTTGCTAAGAAAATTTTTAGCGCGTTGTTAGGCGAGGACAGAGCTTCTTCAATTAACATTGAAAGAATTCATAGAGCGCTTAAGCCCCTTCCTAGTGCATCTGAACCCCCCAGAGATGTTATTTGCAAGTTGCTCAATTTTCCAGATGCAGCAGCCGTCCTGAGAGCCACTAGGTCCCATAAAGATCTAAACTATGAGGCAACCCCGATCCAGATTTTTCAGGACTTGGCACCCTCCACACTAGCAAAACGTCGCGCCTTGCGCCCGCTGCTGGAGGCTCTCAGGTCCAGGGAAATCAAATATGCATGGCTCTTCCCGTTTGGCCTTAGCATCACTCACAGAGGCAAAAGAGTGAATATGCGAACACCAGAGTCTTTGGCAACTACTGGACATTGAGCCGATAGATCTCCCAAATTGGCAACCACTCCCGGAACCTCCTCCCCTACCTCAACTAGAGGACCCGGGAAAATGGCTCGCTACAGGTAACTCTAAATCCCCTAAAGCGAAAAAGAAGAGGGCAAAAGAGGACCAGTGAGTTTTGCTGAATTAAAGGGGCGGAGGCCCCCTAGGACTGAACGAGCTCGCTTTGTTTAAAAGGGCTTTCACCTAATCCGTACTTGGTTTGATTAAGTCACGGTGCCCCATGGGTCCAGGCTATCAACTCTCTGAGAGTTTCTACAAGACCACGGGACATATAGTGATCGGCACGGATTTGCTCTTTAGAAGCGAACTGAACGTAATGGTTTCTTCTTTTTGGTGTTCTTCTTTTCCTACTTAAAATTACACCCTAACGGGTGACTTACCGTTTACATTTGACCATTTGCTGTTATATATCCTGATTGTTCTCTAGGGTTATTAATGCCTTATATACCTTGCTCTTTTATAAGGATTGTTATGCTATGCCCCACATATGTCTTGCCAGCCATATACACACATGGCGGGGTCTCCCACCCAGCCACGTCCGTAAGATTTATTTGGTGGGTCGTTGGGCGTTGCCTGCCGGTCCAGGCAGTGAAAAATTTTCTGTCGTCCCACTAGGGCATATTGCTCTGTGAGACCTCAGTAATCCGCTTCCCCAAGGAGTCAGGGACCCAAGGTCAGTTGACCTCCCCTGACCCAAACTTTTGGGTCCTTAGTTGACCAGAGATAACTTGTCGTTGATTTCTTGCTGTTTTTATTACTGTTATAATCGTTTCCCCCTACCTTTCTGTTTCAATCCTACCCCTCTCCCCCCCCCCTCTTAAATCTCCTCGTGTGCCGCACCTCCCCATTTGGGATCCTGGTGTGGTCTGGGAGAGGTCAGGCGATTGATTGTGATTTCTTCTGCATAGAGCATACAGTAACCTTTCCTGCTATCCTTTCTATCCTCTGTGGCAATATAGAGACATCGCTATGGACAGCCTCCGTCTCACATCCTTCAATGTCAGAGGACTAAACTCACCTTCCAAAAGGCATAACCTGGCGCTTCTCCTGAAAAGGTATGACACTAAAATCCTATTTGCACAGGAGACACACTACAAAGGACACAAACATTTTGATCTTCCGGGTAAACAACTCCCCAGGACCTTTCATAGCACTCATCCCTCGTCGGCCTCGAAAGGCGTTTCCATTTTCCTACACAAAACGATTAATTTCGTGGAGGAGGCTCAATACAGAGACGACGAGGGCAGAGTCCTATTCTTAAGAGGGTCTCTGAACAGTGTAAAAGTTACCTTAGCGAACATATACACCCCCAATGTAGAGCAAGTTCCTTGGCTCCTTAAGTAATTAGAGGTCCTTAGACAATTCAGCATAGGACAATTGATTGTGGCAGGTGACTTGAATGTGACCCTTAACCCCTCACTGGATGCATCCTCTGGCCGTTCCCATATTTCTCAACCTAGACTGAGAAGGCTTGGTAGAACTCTGCAAGAATTAGGGCTAGTGGACGCTTGGCGTACACTACACCCCTTAACGAAGGACTATTCCTTTTTCTCCCCGGTGCACTCGACGTTCCAGAGGCTGGACTATCTCTTGGTCTCCTCTGAACTCCTCACGAACCTAGTTGGAGCTGACATCGATATGATGACAATTTCAGACCATGCTCCAGTACATGTGACCATCAGAACACCGCACCCTTCTCCCCGGGAGTGGAGATGGTCCCTTAATGCATCGCTACTAGATTCAGCAGAGGAGAGAGAGCAACTTTCCAAATCATTGGAGGAATCCTTACTTCTTAATTCCGCAGACGATTTGGGAGCCCCAATTGTGTGGGAAGCCCATAAGGCTTACATGCAGGGCCTTCTAATTGCCCTGGGCGCTCGGGTTAAAAAACGTACACAAAAAGAAATTGATGATAAATTAAAGCAAATAGCTAAAATGGAATGGTCAGCGAAGCTCTCCCAAACAAAACAGAACCTGAACAGTCTGTCGTCCCTGAGAGCGGAACTGAAACTCCTGTTAGCGGCTAGGTTCAATAAAAAACAAATGCAGTTTAAACATAGAATATACGCTCAGGGCAATAGGGGGAGCAGACTGATGACTGCCCTGATTAAGAAAGCCAGGGCAAAGAATCAGATCAACTCCATAAAGTCTACCACAGGCAATTTAGTGACCTCCTCAAAAGATATAGCAGCAGAATTTCAGAAGTATTACTCTGCTTTATATAACTTGAGGGGCCACCCCCAGCCAGAGGCCTCCAAGGATTCTACCGCATCAATAGACGAATTTTTTCGTCACCTCAACATTCCTAAATTGAATCCCGACGAGGCAGCCTCTCTGACTGAGCTGGTAACTCAATCCGAAGTTGAGAAACTGGTGGCAACATGTCCCCCAAATAAAAGCCCGGGTCCTGATGGCCTTTCCATCCAATACTATAAGGCCTTCCTACCCATCTTAAAACCTGAACTAACAGACCTATTTAATAAACTAATGGGGGGGGGGGGGGGCAGCCCTGCCAAGACAGTCTCAAGAGGCCCACATAACCCTTATCCATAAGGATAACAAGGACCCTGAATTATGTGCAAATTATCGCCCGATCTCTCTGATCAATTTAGACATGAGGTTATGGGCTAAGTTACTGGCCAAAAGACTGGAACCCTTCATGCCTTTCTTGGTTAATGAGGAGCAGGCTAGCTTCGTTAAAGGTAGGGAAGGGAGAGACAATTGCGTTAGATTACTCCACGCGACCCGCTTCGCGCAGCACCATAAGATCCCGCTAGCTTTGGTGGGTACTGACGCGGAAAAAGCTTTCGATCGGGTTGATTGGAAGTATATGGAGAGAGCCCTACATCATTTCAATCTTCCACCGGAGTTTATTTGCGCAATATTCACTGTCTATACATGCCCCTACGCCAGACTTAAAATTAATGACATCCTCTCCCCCCCTTTGACATTAGAAACGGTACTCGGCAGGGCTGCCCTCTGTCCCCCTCCCTCTTTATCTTAGCACTAGAGCCCTTGCTCCTGAAGGTACGTCAGGACCAAGCGGTGCGGGGTTTATCGATTGGGAACCATTCGCTCTGTACAGCGGCCTTCGCTGATGACATTATCTTCTTGATAACAGACCCTCGGAAAAGTCTCCCTCGTCTCACCAAAGTATTAGAGGACTTCGGTTCTGTATCCAATTTTAAGATTAACTTTTCGAAATCGACAGTACTGAATGTCTCAATCCCCGAAAGCCAATGCAAACTTTTAAAAACCAACTCTCCATTCACTTGGGCATCCAATGTGATGGATTATCTCGGCATAAAGCTACCCAAGAGAGCGGAAGACCTATATAAAGAAAACTTTATCCCTCTGCTGAACCAGCTTAAGCATCTCCTCAAAACCTACGATGTGCCAGCCACGTCGTGGTTTGGTAGGAAAAATATCATCAAAGCCTACATCTTACCGATCATTTTGTACAGGATCAGAATGATCCCCATCCATCTCCCAACAAACTTCTTCAAGTCTCTACGTACGGCCCTCTCGGGTTTTGTGTGGAGGCAGAGGAGGCCAAGACTGGCGCACAAGCTACTGACGAAGAGGAGCTCTGAGGGGGGAATCGATCTACCTGACATATATGACTTCTACCGAGCAGCTCAACTCCGCTACTGGATTGACATCCCAAGGCCGTAAGGATGCCCTTTTATCCGTGATAGTAGAGGGTTACAGCAATGTCACATTACAGGCGGACCTTTGGCTTCCATCGAGGAATTGCTACAAAACAAAAACTTTTAACCCACTACTCAGGGGTCCGTGTGGCGTTTGGGACGAGCTCAGGTCTACACTTGCACCTGCCCCCTCCCCCAATCTCCCACTACACATTATTACCAAATCGCTAGAACTTCCCCGTGATCCGAGCACTGCCTCGGTTTGGAAGAGGTTCAACACATTTACGGTCGCCAACCTTCAATCACTTGCCCACCTTCACCCAACAGATATTTTGAGCAATCTACTACCATCTGAAAATGTTTCCTTTCTACACCGCGCCCATATTTCAGGGATCTTCAGAGATTTCTTGAGAGCACATAGATCAACTAGACCGCGGACCCCTTTTGAGAAGGCCCTAGGGGATAACAAATCATCGCTCAAGAAAATTTCGTTCCTAAGGAAAAACTTTATAACACCCCCTCTGTTCTACAAACCAGCATTCATTTCCTCATGGGAAAAGGAGCTGAACATCTCACTATCATCTAGCGAAGTAGAGGCGATTCTCAATACGTCCTTTGGGGTCTCGCCTTGTGTCTTATCCCAGGAAGCGCATTACAAATTGCTAGCCAGATGGTACCGGACCCCTCAGTGGTTGTATGAACATGGCCTCGCCCCCAGCAAACCTGCTGGAGATGCGGGGGTACGACGGGCTCATATCTCCATCTCTGGTGCACATGCCCTAAAATCTCCCCCTTTTGGAAGAAGGCTGAGATAATCATCCAGAATATCTCTCCAAATCTTAGATTATCTCCAGACATGGTCCTTATATGGAGACCGACAACTCACTTCCAACCTAAGAAAAATAAACTACTAGCCTTCCTATTTGATTCGGCCAAATCATTAATTCCCCATCTATGGAGACAAAACACAACTCCAACACTTAGACAATGGAAGGACAGATTGGACAATCTCTTTAATCTGGAAGAATTACATAGCTGGTCCACAAATACACACGATAAATTCAACGAAATCTGGACTCCTTGGACCAGGCTGAGACAGTTGACGTGCTGGGACGAGTGAGACGGAAGCTGATCCTTTCCTTTCCTTTAAGGTATTTCCCCCCCCCCCTCCCCTCCTAGGTATGCTAATCTTATGCCACCTCCCCCCCCCCCCTGGATCCCTATCTCTTGTTCCCCCCCTCTCTGTGTCTGTTCGTAGAAGTGTATAAGGGGCGTTCCCCTTTCCCCCTGGTTACGACTGAGCTATTCTAATTGTACACAGGAGCAAAGACTGAGCTTAGGTTTATGCCCGAGTTGGTTTGGGTAGAGCTTGCTACTGTCTGCAAACTAAGGCATTGTTGGACACTCCACAATACATAGAAGCCTGTGTACACCTTACTAGGTACTGTAAGATGATTGTCAGTCATTCCCGTGTTCTTTATGTTTACTACAAAATGTCAATAAAAATTGGATTTAAAAAAAAAAAAGAAATGTTCACACTGTTAATGTCTTTTATTGAACACCACCACAGTATATGGGGAAAACTAAGTGCTTCTGTGTTAATGCAATGTGGGCTATTTGAGCCTGGAAGGAGCTGCCAACTGTATCAAATTGTTAGGTATAACATGTTGCCCAGTTCTTTGTTCTGTTTAAGTGTGTGTCCTGGGAAATAACAGTGACTGCAACCATTAAGCTGTGTGTGCCCTGTAAAGAGACTGTAACCATTACGTTTTGTGCTCTAATGTTTTGTAACCAAAACATGACGTGCCTTAAAGGGGTTGTCTCGCTGCAGCTAGTGGGGTTATACACTTCTGTATGGCCATATTAATGCACTTTGTAATGTACATCGTGCATTAAATATGAGCCTCGTGTGGCGCAGAGTGTAAGCTCTCGCCTACGACCTGAAAGTTGCAAGTTCGATCCCCACATGCGTCAGGTAGCCGGCTCAAGGTTGACTCATCCTTCCGAGGTCAGTAAAATGAGAACCCAGCTTGGTGGGGGGTAATTAAGTAATAATTACCTGAAAGCGCTGCGTAATAAGTTGGCGCTATACAAATACCAAGATTTTATTTATTTTAAATATGAACCATACAAAAGTTATTCACTTACCTGCTCCGTTGCTAGCGTCCCCGTCTCCGTGGATCAGTCTAATTTCGCTTTCTTCTGGCGTTTTTAGACGCGCTTGCGCTGTGCGGTCTTCTGCCTGGTGAATGGGGCCGCTCGTGCCGGAGAGCTGGTCATCGTAGCTCCGCCCCGTCACGTGTGCCGATTCCAGCCAATCAGGAGGCTGGAATCGGCAACGGACCGCACAGAGCCCACGGTGCACCATGGGAGAAGACCCGCGGTGCATCGTGGGTGAAGATCCCGGCGGCCATCTTGGAGAAGGGAAAAAGAAGTCGTCGCAGAGCGGGGATTTGGGGGGGGGGATTTCCGCACGTAAAATTTGGACGTTAATTCTTTTGCGCATAGAATTGAATAATCGAGTTAGGACCCATTAACTTTTCCTATTTATGACATAATCAATGCTTGTGCCAAATTTCCTGTTTCTATGACACTGGAAAGTAAAGAAATTACATTCCGCACGTAAAATTTCGACGCCAATTCTTTTGCACTAGAATTGAATAATGGAGATGGGACGTATTAACTTTTCCTATTTATGACATAATCAATGCTCGTGCCAAATTTCATGTTTCTATGACCAGAAAGTGAGAAAATTAGATTCCGTACGTAAAATTTGGACGCTAATTCTTTTGCGCATAGAATTGAATAATCGACTTGGGACCCATTAGCTTTTCCTACTTATGACATAACCAATGCTTGTGCCAAATTTCCCGTTTCTATGACACCGGAAAGTGAGAAAATTACATTCCGCACGTAAAATTTCGACGCCAATTCTTTTGCGCTAGAATTGAATAATCGAGTTGGGACCCATTCGCTTTTCCTATTTATGACATAATCAATGCTCGTGCCAAATTTCACGTTTCTATGACACCGGAAAGTGAGAAAATTACATTCCGCACGTAAAATTTGGACGCTAATTCTTTTGCGCATAGAATTGAATAATCGAGTTGGGACCCATTAGCTTTTCCTTTTTATGACATAATCAATACTCCTGCCAAATTTCACGTTTCTATGACATTGGGAAGTGAGAGATTTAGATTATGTACGTAAAATTTTGACGCCAATTCTTTTGCGCATAGAATTGAACAATCGAGTTGGGACCTATTAACTTTTCCTATTTATGACAAATTTACTGCTTATTAAATTATTTTAAAAAGAAGAACAAAACACACACGAACAATCAGAAGAGGAGTTATGATACAAAAATGCATTATAGGTCGAGTCTTATTGTATGACTCGAACCTTTTTGGTCACTAGATACAGGTGGCTTTTTGTATCATAACTCCTTTTCTGATCGTTCGTGTGTGTTTTGTTCTTCTTTTTAAAATAATTTAATAAAAGTTATTTTTTAATTCTATTAGTTTGGAAGGTCCTAGCAGTAAATTTCTCGTAGCTCAAACTGGGACTTAGCTGCCCTTGTAAAATTCCTATTTATGACATAATCAATGCTCGTGCCAAATTTCCCGTTTCTATGACATTGGGAAGTGAGTGATTTAGATTATGTACGTTAAATTTCAACGCCAATTATTTTGCGCTAGAATTGAATAATCGAGTTGGGACCCAATTTCTTTTCCTATTTTGGAGATAATCTATGCTTGCGCCAAATTTTATGTTTCTACGACATCGGGAAGTTGGAGAACTTTTGGCGAGTCAGTCAGTCAGTCAGTCAGTCAATCAGTCAGTTAGTCAGTGAGGGCTTTCAGCTTTATATATATAGATAAGAAATGTAACCCTTTAATGACTGCCAATACGCCCTTTAATAGCCTGTATCGGCAGTCTATGTTTGAAGAGAGATCACAGGGTGATCTCTCTTCAGACAGTGTAGCCTGTTTCTTAGAGCTGACACCCGGCGGCAACTGCAACAGCACCGATGAGCCATGTGGCTGATCAGAATAGTCAATTCTGACCTGTATTTAAATCCCATGAACAATATACGGGGTCCTGTACGGCTCCCAGCGATGAGATCGCATGGAGCTGTGGGGGTGTCATGGCAGCCGAGGGCCTTCTATAAAACCCTTAGGACTGTCATGGCAGAATGCCTATCAAGCTATTCCTGTTGGGTGGCTTGATAGACTGCCTGCCTTAATGCAGTATGATGTAATACTATGGCATTACGTCATACTGCAGGAGCAGTATGGATCACAGAATCACAAGTTGTTGTCCCCTGTGGGGACTTAAAAAAAAGTAAAAGTACCCTGTTTCCCTGAAAATAAGACATACCCTGAAAATAAGACATAGCATGATTTTCCAGAATTTTTGAGGATGCAAAATGATTTTTCAGGCTTTTTGAGGATGCTTGAAATAGAAGCCATACTCAAAAATTAAGCCCTCCTAACAGTTAGTTTAAAAAGTCAATTTAAATAATGTCCAGGCAGCTATACATGTAAAAAAAGTTAAACCTTTTTGAACAAAAATTAATATAGACACTGTCTTATTTTCGGGGAAAACCAGTAGGAACAATAAAGTTTTACTAATTATTAAAAAAAATGTTATAAAAGTTCGACCCCCCCCCCTTTTGCCATATTTGTCATAAAATAATCTAAAAATTGAAGCAAAAATACATATTTAGTATCGCTGCGTCCATAAAAGTCCAATCTATGATAGTAATGCATTATTTACCCAGCATAATGAATGTTGTCAGAAAAAAAAATAAAGAAACACAGAAATGCCCTTTTTTGGTCACCCTGTGTCCAAGAAAAAATGCAATAAAAAGCAATCAAAAAGTCATGTATTCCAAAATGGTACCAATGCTAAGCTGTTTTCTGCGGAAAGTAGTCACCTCCATTTGCACTGCAGTGGCCAAGCTTGGTAATAAAGGCAAAGTCCCCACTACAGTGAATGGGAAGTTTGCTTGTAATACCAGGCAGGGCCACTGGAGTGAGAATGGAGCTGTCGGCATTCAGCAGAAATCAACTAAGTACATACTGGCCTCGAGAACAGCTAATCGGTGGGGGTGTTGAGCAGTGAACCCCCAACAATCTATTATTTATGGGCTAACCAAAGAATTGGCCATGAATAGTTTACAACAGGACAACCTCTTTAAAGAGGTTGTTTAGGAATACCACAAAATATGGAAAAACCCATTATGAGATGGAAGAATGCTTGTGCAGACCAGAGGGGAAAGAGTGTGGAGCTGAGCCTAATGCTATAATGTTTAGAGAACAGTTAGGCATATGAATGAGCCCCACCTGCAGACTCACCCCTTTTACCTCTGGTCTGCACATCCATTCTCCCATCTTAGGACCAAGGATGGCAAAATGCATGTGAAGAACAAAGATAAAAGGTATTTCAAAAGTGTATTTTTTAACCAGACAATCTGATGGAAGCCGTCTGTGCGGGAATTGCACTGAAATGGACCATGTTTCTCTATGGGCAGCTTAAACTACGGATCCGCAATTCAAAGCCACCCGTGGACATTGGGCCTTACTGTTGTCTGGTTAAAAAAAAGTTTGAAATACTTTATAAAGAGTTTGAAGAAGAGAGCACTAAGACCCCTTGACACGTCACCACACTTTATGATTTTTCGAGGAGCACCATCCCATTCCTTATATGTACTTGACCAACAGGGTTAATGGGGTTTTCCAGCTCCCAGTGTGGTATTGCAGGTACGCCGCTTATCAGTTCAGTGAGAACTGTTTTTGCAAAGTATTGAAAGATCTTACGAGTACATTTAAAAGATCACAAGGATAAATTGAATTCACAATCTCATTTAGTCTATGCAGCTATTCAAAATACTTCACATTGCAATTGCCACTTGCAGATTTCACTTTCAGCACTCTCGACCTGACATGTCAAGTACCTGCTGCATTAGATCATATGGCTGATATCTCATTTCATAAAAATGTCTCATTAGAGTTGTTTAACTTAAAGGGGTTGTCCCGCGAAAGCAAGTGGGGTTATACACTTCTGTATGGCCATATTAATGCACTTTGTAATATACATCGTGCATTAATTATGAGCCATACAGAAGTTATTCACTTACCTGCTCCGTTGCTAGCGTCCCCGTCGCCATGGTGCCGTCTAATTTCAGCGTCTAATCGCCCGATTAGACGCGCTTGCGCAGTCCGGTCATCTGGCTGGTGAATGGGGCCGCTCGTGCCGGAGAGCTGGTCACCGCGTCGTCATCGTAGCTCCGCCCCATCACGTGTGCCGATTCCAGCCAATCAGGAGGCTGGAATCGGCAATGGAACGCAAGGAAGGAGAAGAAAATCCATGGTGCACCATGGGAGAAGACCTGCGGTCCACCGTGGGAGAAGACCAGCGGCGCCATATTCACAAGAAGAAAAGAAGAAGATGCAGAACCCTGATGCAGGTAAGCGCAATGTGCTTTTTAAAAACTAACCCATGCTTTCTTTTTAACAGGGCAGAATGCGGGGGTAAGTGAAAAAAAAAAAAATTTCACTTTCGCCGCGGGACAACCCCTTTAATTTCTGCTCAGCCTCAACTTTATTTTCAGCTTTATCACATGGATATTTCAATTTAGAAATCATATTTTTGTTACTCTGGTAGAATATCCTTCTACTGGAATTTGTGTTCCTTTCATAGTATAGCAAATAGAGATGAGCGAACATACTCGTCCGAGCTTGATACTCGTTCGAGTATTAGCGTTTTCGAGATGCTCGTTACTCGAGAAGAGTACCACGCGATGTTCGAGTTACTTTCACTTTCATCTCTGAGACGTTAGTGCGCTTTTCTGGCCAATAGAAAGACAGGGAAGGCATTACAACTTCCCCCTGCGACGTTCAAGCCCCATACCATCCCCCTGCAGTGAGTGGCTGGCGAGATCAGGTGTCATCCGAGTATATATATCGGCCCCTCCCGTGGCTCGCCACAGATGCATTCTGACAGAGATCAGGGACAGTGCTGCTGGTGCCGGAGCTGCTATAGGGAGAGCGTTAGGAGTTATTTTAGGCTTCAAGAACCCCAACGGTCCTTCTTAGGGCCACATCTAACCGTGTGCAGCAGTGTGGAGGCTGCTTTTTGCAATGTTGCACTTTTTTTTTGTATATCGGCCGTGCAGAGCATTGCGTCCTGCAGTAATTTTACATTGTCCAGGGCCAGTAGTGGTGATGCAGGGACAGAAGACATATTTAGTGTATATAGGCAGTGGGCCTTTCCAAAAACATTTGGGAAAAAAAATCTATTTGGGCTGCCTGTGACCGTCCTCAATGTACTGGGTCTCTGCTGGGGGTAGTTGTCCTAATTCATACGCAGCCAGCTATTGTTACAGCAGGCTTGCGCAAAATTCTTTCCTGCCTCTGTGTTGCCTCTTACATCACCGCTGTATTCCTGTCCACAAGTGTACTGGGTCTCTGCTGGGGGTAGTTGTCCTAATTCATACGCAGCCAGCTAAGTGTTACAGCAGGCTTGCGCAAAATTCTTTCCTGCCTGTGTTGCCTCTTACATCACCGCTGTATTCCTGTCCACAAGTGTACTGGGTCTCTGCTGGGGGTAGTTGTCCTAATTCATACGCAGCCAGCTAAGTGTTACAGCAGGCTTGCGCAAAATTCTTTCCTGCCTCTGTGTTGCCTCTTACATCACCGCTGTATTCCTGTCCACAAGTGTACTGGGTCTCTGCTGGGGGTAGTTGTCCTAATTCATACGCAGCCAGCTAAGTGTTACAGCAGGCTTGCGCAAAATTCTTTCCTGCCTCTGTGTTGCCTCTTACATCACCGCTGTATTCCTGTCCACAGTGAAACAGTCTGCAGTAATTTTACATTGTCCAGGGCCAGTAGTGGTGAGGCAGGGACAGAAGACATATTTAGTGTATATAGGCAGTGGGCCTTTCCAAAAACATTTGGGGAAAAAAATCTATTTGGGCTGCCTGTGACCGTCCTCTGTGTACTGGGTCTCTGCTGGGGGTAGTTGTCCTAATTCATACGCAGCCAGCTAAGTGTTACAGCAGGCTTGCACAAAATTCTTTCCTGCCTCTGTGTTGCCTCTTACATCACCTCTGTATTCCTGTCCACAGTGAAACAGTCTGCAGTAATTTTACATTGTCCAGGGCCAGTAGTGGTGAGGCAGGGACAGAAGACATATTTAGTGTATATAGGCAGTGGGCCTTTCCAAAAACATTTGGGGAAAAAAATCTATTTGGGCTGCCTGTGACCGTCCTCTGTGTACTGGGTCTCTGCTGGGGGTAGTTGTCCTAATTCATACGCAGCCAGCTAAGTGTTACAGCAGGCTTGCGCAAAATTCTTTCCTGCCTCTGCTGTGCGTTCCGTAAGCGAAGTCAGCCTCCAACCACAGGCCAATAAGCGGCACATTTAATTACAGCGTTCTGTTTCTGCACTACTGGTAATACACCATGCTGAGGGGTAGGGGTAGGCCTAGAGGACGTGGACGCGGGCGAGGACGCGGAGGCCCAAGTCAGGGTGTGGGCACAGGCCGAGCTCCTGATCCAGGTGTATCGCAGCCGACTGCTGCGGGATTAGGAGAGAGGCACGTTTCTGGCGTCCCCACATTCATCTCACAATTAATGGGTCCACGCGGTAGACCTTTATTAGAAAATGAGCAGTGTGAGCAGGTCCTGTCGTGGATGGCAGAAAGTGCATCCAGCAATCTATCGACCACCCAGAGTTCTGCGCCGTCCACTGCTGCAACTCTGAATCTCCTGGCTGCTGCTCCTCCTTCCTCCCAGCCTCCTCACTCCATTACAATGACACATTCTGAGGAGCAGGCAGACTCCCAGGAACTGTTCCCGGGCCCCTGCCCAGAATGGCCAGCAATGGTTCCTCTCCCACCGGAGGAGTTTGTCGTGACCGATGCCCAACCTTTGGAAAGTTCCCGGGGTCCGGGTGATGAGGCTGAGGACTTCCGGCAACTGTCTCAAGAGCTTTCAGTGGGTGAGGACGATGACGATGAGACACAGTTGTCTATCACTCAGGTAGTAGTAATTGGAGTAAGTCCGAGGGAGGAGCGCACAGAGGATTCAGAGGAAGAGCAGCAGGACGATGAGGTGACTGACCCCACCTGGTTTGCTACGCCTACTGAGGACAGGTCTTCAGAGGGGGAGGCAAGTGCAGCAGCAGGGCAGGTTGGAAGAGGCAGTGCGGTGGCCAGGGGTAGAGGCAGGGCCAGACCGAATAATCCACCAACTGTTTCCCAAAGCGGCCCCTCGCGCCATGCCACCCTGCAGAGGCCGAGGCGCTCAAAGGTCTGGCAGTTTTTCACTGAGAGTGCAGACGACCGACGAACAGTGGTGTGCAACCTTTGTCGCGCCAAGATCAGCTGGGGAGCCACCACCATCAGCCTCACCACCACCAGCATGCGCAGACATATGATGGCCAAGCACCCCACAAGGTGGGACGAAGGCCGTTCACTGCCTCCGGTTTGCACCGCTGCCTCTCCCCCTGTGCCCCAACCTGCCACTGAGATCCAACCCCCCTCTCAGGACACAGGCACTACCGTTTCCTGGCCTGCACCCACACCCTCACCTCCTCTGTCCTCGGCCCCATCCACCACTGTCTGTCAGCGCACCGTCCAGCCGTCGCTAGCGCAAGTGTTGGAGCGCAAGCGCAAGTACGCCGCCACGCACCCGCACGCTCAAGCGTTAAACGTGCACATAGCCAAATTTATCAGCCTGGAGATGCTGCCGTATAGGGTTGTGGAAACGGAGGCTTTCAAAGGTATGATGGAGGCGGCGGCCCCGCGCTACTCAGTTCCCAGTCGCCACTACTTTTCCCGATGTGCCGTCCCAGCCCTGCACGACCACGTCTCCCGCAACATTCTATGCGCCCTCACCAACGCGGTTACTGCCAAGGTCCACTTAACAACGGACACGTGGACAAGCACAGGCGGGCAGGGCCACTATATCTCCCTGACGGCACATTGGGTGAATTTAGTGGAGGCTGGGACAGAGTCAGAGCCTGGGACCGCTCACGTCCTACCCACCCCCAGAATTGCGGGCCCCAGCTCGGTGGTGGTATCTGCGGCGGTGTATGCTTCCTCCACTAAACCACCCTACTCCTCCTCCTCCTACGCCACCTCTGTCTCGCAATCAAGATGTGTCAGCAGCAGCACGTCGCCAGCAGTCGGTGTCGCGCGGCGTGGCAGCACAGCGGTGGGCAAGCGTCAGCAGGCCGTGCTGAAACTACTCAGCTTAGGAGAGAAGAGGCACATGGCCCACGAACTGCTGCAGGGTCTGACAGAGCAGACCAACCGCTGGCTTGCACCGCTGAGCCTCCAACCGGGCATGGTCGTGTGTGACAACGGCCGTAACCTGGTGGCGGCTCTGCAGCTCGGCAGCCTCACGCACATGCCATGCTTGGCCCACGTCTTTAATTTGGTGGTTCAGCGCTTTCTGAAAAGCTACCAACGCTTGTCAGACCTGCACGGAAAGGTGCGCTGGCTCTGCGCACATTTCCGCAAGTCCCACACGGACGCTGCCACCCTGCGCACCCTGCAACATCGGTTTCATCTGCCACTGCACCGACTGCTGTGCGACGTGCCCACACGGTGGAACTCTACGCTCCACATGTTAGCCAGGCTCTATGAGCAGCGTAGAGCTATAGTGGAATACCAACTCCAACATGGGCGGCGCAGTGGGAGTCAGCCTCCTCAATTCTTTACAGAAGAGTGGGCTTGGTTGGCAGACATCTGCCAGGTCCTTGGAAACTTTGAGGAGTCTACCCAGATGGTGAGCGGCGATGCTGCAATCATTAGCGTCACCATTCCTCTGCTATGCCTCTTGAGAAGTTCCCTGCAAAGCATAAAGGCAGACGCTTTGCACTCGGAAACAGAGGCGGGGGAAGACAGTATGTCACTGGATAGTCAGAGCACCCTCCTGTCTATATTTCAGCGTGTTGAGGAGGAGGAGGAGCATGAGGAGGATGAGGAGGAGGGGGAAGAGACAGCTTGGCCCAATGCTGAGGGTACCCATGCTGCTTGCCTGTCATCCTTTCAGCGTGTATGGCCTGAGGAGGAGGAGGAGGATCCTGAAAGTGATCTTGCTAGTGCGGACAGCCATGTGTTGCGTACAGGTACCCTGGCACACATGGCTGACTTCATGTTAGGATGCCTTTCTCGTGACCCTCGCGTTACACGCATTCTGGCCACTACGGATTACTGGGTGTACACACTACTCGACCCACGGTATAAGGAGAACCTTTCCACTCTCATACCCGAAGAGGAAAGGGGTTCGAGAGTGATGCTATACCACAGGACCCTGGCGGACAAGCTGATGGTAAAATTCCTATCCGACAGCGCTAGTGGCTGAAGGCGCAGTTCCGAGGGCCAACTACAACTACTGGGTGTCGAAGCTGGACACGTGGCCTGAACTCGCGCTGTATGCCCTGGAGGTGCTTGCTTGTCCTGCGGCTAGCGTCTTGTCAGAGAGGGTGTTTAGTGCGGCTGGGGGAATCATCACGGATAAGCGTACCCGCCTGTCAACCGACAGTGCCGACAGGCTTACACTCATCAAGATGAACAAAGCTTGGATTTCCCCAGACTTCTCTTCTCCACCAGCGGACAGCAGCGATACCTAAACAATACGTAGGCTGCACCCGCGGATGGAAGCATTGTTCTCTATCACCATCAAAAACGTGGACCTTTTAGCTTCATCAATCTGTGTATAATATTCATCCTCCTCCTCCTGCTCCTCCTCCTGAAACCTGACGTAATCACGCCGAACGGGCAATTTTTCTTAGGCCCACAAGGCTCAGTCATATAATTTTTGTAAACAATTTTTATACGTTTCAATGCTCATTAAAGCGTTGAAACTTTCACCTGAACCAATTTTTATTTTAACTGGGCTGCCTCCAGGCCTAGTTACAAATTAAGCCACATTAACCAAAGCGATTAATGGGTTTCACCTGCCCTCTTGGTTGGGCATGGGCAATTTTTCTGACGTACATTAGTACTGTTGGTACACCAATTTTTTGGGGCCCTCGCCTACAGTGTAATCAAATTAATGTTTTGCCCACCTGCATTAAAGCTGACGTTACATCAGCTGTGCTGGGCACTGCAATGGGATATATTTATGTACCGCCGGTTGGTTTCAGGGAGCCACCCATGCTGTGGGTCCACAGGGAGTTGTAACTGCACGTGTCTACTTCTAAAGAACCCCAGTCTGACTGGGACATGCAGTGTGGGCCGAAGCCCACCTGCATTAAACATGACATTACCTCAGCTGTGATGGGCAATGCAATGGGATATATTTATGTACCGCCGGTGGCTTCCTGGCACCCACCCATGCTGTCGGTCCACAGGGAGTTGTACCTGCCTGTGTCTATGAATTAAAAACCCCAGTCAGGTTGGGGCATGCAGTCTGGGCCGAAGCCCACCTGCATTTAATCTGACGTTAGCTCTGCTGTCCAGGGCACTGCAATGGGATACATTTATGTACAGCCGGTGGGTTCCAGGGAGCCACCCATGCTGTGGGTGCACACGGAATTCCCATTGCGGAGTTGTACCTGCCTGTGACTATTTATTAAAAACCGCGGTCTGACTGGGGCATGCAGACACCTTGACAGAATGAATAGTGTGTGGCACATAGGTTCCCCATTGCTATGCCCACGTGTGCAGCTCCTGATGGCGGTGGCACAGGCTTATATTTCTAATGTTCAATCATTTTTTTATTGTCAAAGAAAAATTAGGCTTGACATTTGTTATCATACAGTAACTTACAATCCATACAATGATTGATAGGAAATTAAGAGAAAATGGTACATTACTTATAACAGTTGTGTATGGGGCTTTGCCCAACTTCCTAATGCAACGAAATTGCCTTAACTTTTAAAACATAACATTGATGTGGGGTTGGTTGGGAACGTGGGAGCGGGAGGGGGAGGGGGGAGGGAGGGAAGAGGGGGGAAGGGGGAGGAGAGGGAGGGATTTCCATGCTTAAACCACTTAGTGTATTAATTCCTTCCGTACAATTCTCAATTTTAGTCATATTTAGAAGATTCCTACATACCATCTTGGAAAGAGTTTTTTTTTGGCCTTTACCCAGAGATTCAGGGGGGCTGAAAGGGTCTATGGGTTTAGGTTAAGTAGAGTTTGGTGTGGGTGGAAATATTTTATCCAAATGTCCCATGTCTCCGCAAAGTTGGAAATTTTGTTTTCTCTTATAGCGTGGCTTTTTCCATAGTCATGTGTTCTGACATCAGTTGTGTAAAGCTGGCCAGGGAGGGTATGATGTGGGATTTCCAGTTTCTTACTATCAGAAGTTTATAAACTAGCAAGCAGTGGGTGATGAGATTTCTTGATTTTAGGGGTATGTTTTCTATCCCTAGCAATAGTAAGGTTAAGTCCGGCTCAGGGGCAATCTCGATTCCCGTCATTGTTTTTATAAGGTGTAGAAGTTCTCTCCACACCTCATTGATTTTTGGGCAGCTCCAAAAAATGTGCAATAAGGAGCCTCTTTGCCCACAATGTCTCCAGCACTGGTCTGAGGAGGTAGGGAAGAAGTCTGATATTCTTACTGGGGATCTGTACCAACGGGTGGTTAGTTTATAATGTACCTCTATTAATGTAGCGCATAAGGTTGCTTTGTTTGCTCACTTGTATGAGTGGGTCCATTGTTCTTTTGAGTACGATCTTCCCAATTCTTTTTCCCAGTTTAGGGTATGCGCTCTTTTCTTTTGGTTCGGTTGAGAATTGGATTCTCCACAGAAGATTTCATAGATATCTCTTGAGGGGACCCTATGAGGGGAAGGGTTAAAGATGAGATTAGTTAGGATCCTGGGCAGAGAAGTTCCTTCAAGTGCCAGAGCGGACCATCTACTTTTGATTTGTGAGTAAAGGAGGAAGTCTCCGCCTTGAAGACCCTAATCTTTTTGGAGTTGGTGGAAGGGTTTTATTTTTTTTTCCATCAGCTAAGTCTGAGATCATTTTGATCCCCTTCAGTCTCCAGGGTTTTGTATTTATGGTGTTGGGTTCGAATTCCACACTACCTATTGGGAGGAGTATGTGTGATCTGGGGAGTAAGTCCCTCGTGATCTGGAGTAGGTGTTTCCACACTGCCAATGTGTTTGTTATTATTGGGTTTTTAATTGGGTTAGTTTTCCAATTCAGGGATGTAATCAGTAGTAAATCCCTTAGAGTGCCCCCCCCCCCCAGGCTGTTTTGTTCTATGGATAGCCAACTAGTTCCTACCTGGGAAGTTCCCCAAGCTCTTGTTTGTTGAATAATCTTTGCTTCATAGTATGCTGCAATATTGGGGACCCCCAAACCTCCTTACCTTTTAGGGGTGTAAAGTATGGATGCAGCCACCCTGGGTCTTTTATTTTCCCATATAAAGGACATTAGTTGTTTTTGTAGGTCCTTTAGTAGTTTGGGATTGCATCTTAATGGGATTGTCCTAAATATATATAATATCTTGGGTAATATCATCATTTTATAGATCACTATTCTACCCATCCAGGTTAATTCTATTTTGCTAATGTTGCTCAGGTCTTGGTGGATATTCTGTATAAGTTGTGCTATATTATTGTCCAACATGTCTATTATGGGAAGGTTCACTGTTGTACCCAGGTACTGGATGCCTCCGGGGTCCCACGCAAATGGAAATTCATCTTTAATTATTTTTTAAGTTTAGAGTGTAAGTTGATGGGGAGGATTTTAGATTTAGATGGGTTAACTTTGTAGTATGATAATGTTCCAAAGAACTCTAAAAGGTTGTATGCTTCTCTAAGTGAGCTTAGCGGGGAGGAAAGCATCAGTACAATGTCATCAGCAAACAGTCCTATTTTTTGATCTCTACCTGCTAAAGGTATTCCTCTTATTTTGTCGTTTAATCTGATAGCTTCCGCTAACGGTTCAATTGTTAAAATGAACAGCGTGGGCGACAGGGGGCAGCCCTGTCTAGTCCCATTCGTTATCAGGAACAGGTCTGACAGGACTCCGTTGGTAAGAACTCTTGCTGATGGTGATTTGTAGAGTGCTTGAATGGCTGATAGTATGTTTCCTTTAAACCCGAATTTTCCCAGAGTCGAGAAGGTGTACCCCCAATGCAGTCTGTCGAATGCCTTCTCCGCGTCCAGAGTTAGGAGCAGAGAAGGCATCCGAGAGCTCTCCGCTTCTCCCACTATATCTATCAGACGACGTGTGGCGTCCGACGTCTGCCTTCCCCTGACAAATCCCGCCTGGTCGCTATGTATTAGATAAGGTGTGACTTCCAGCAGTCTCAAGGATAGGATTTTTGCATATATCTTGGTGTCATTATTAAGGAGTGATATAGGTCGAAAATTAGCGGGGGTTGATGGGTCTTTACCTGGTTTTGGGATAGTTACTATGGTAGCCTGTAACATTTCGGGTGGGAGGGAGCCTGTTTGCATTGCTTTATTATATATGTCTGCCATGTGAGGGATTAGTAGCTTTTTGTATATTTTAAAATATTCATTCGAGAACCCGTCAGGGCCTGAGGCCTTGTCTTTTTTGGTTTTGTCTATGACTTGACAGATTTCTTGTTGAGTGATGTTAGAATTTATTTTTTTGAGTTGATCTTCGTTTAATTTTGGCAGTTGTAAGGCTGAGAGGAATGTATCTATAGATTTTTCTGAGGGCGGGTGAACATTCGGGTTTTTGTTGAGATTGTATAATTCCTCGTAAAATTTCCTAAACTCCTCTGCTATATCTCTGGGGTGGAGTATCTTGTTTTTTGAGTTCTGATCCATCACGAAGGGAATTTTAGTTTTGATTCTTTTTTGTTTAATTTTATTAGCCATCCAATTTGTGTTTTTATTGGCCTCCGTGTAGTAAGTGGTTTTCATAAGTTTTGTATTTTTTTCGTATTCATCTATCAGAATGTTGCGAACTTTAAGTCTGGCTTCTCTTATGAGTTTGCTATTTGAGGGGAGGGGGTTGGACCGGGTATGGCTCTCCAGATTTTTTAGTTCCTCCATAGCTTTTTTTAGGAGGGTGTTTTTTTCTTTTTTATAGATAGACCCTTGCTGGATCATAACTCCTCTAATTACGGATTTATGTGCGTTCCACAATGTGAAGCGGCACATTTCTGGCCTGTCGTTGTGAAGGTAGTATTCTTCTATAGCCTCCTTGATTTTTTGTTGAAATTTTGGGACCTTCATTAAGAAGGTGTTATTTCTCCAGGTGTTGGGCACATTTACCGGGGGGCCCATTTTTAGTTTTATCAAGATCGGGGCGTGATCAGACCAAGTTGTTACCCCTATCTTGGCCTCAAGGGTTTTGTTTAGAGTGTGGAAATCCACCAAGAACATATCAATTCTTGATGATGAGCTGTGTCTGAAGGAGTGGAATGTGAACTCTTTAGAATTAACATTCAGCACTCTAAATATGTCGAATAACTCATTATTTTGAATCCAAGATGCTAAACACGTTCCCCTATTTCTACCCGGGTGGCTGGAGTCAAGAGATTTGTCATTAATTGCATTAAAGTCGCCGCATAACAACAATGAGCCCTTCTGGACCCTCCTGATTTTCCTCGTCACTCTGTTCAAGAATCTAATTTGTTATGAGTTTGGAGCATAGATGTTGGCCAGGGTGACGAGGAATCCTTCAATTTTACATATTAGAATTAAGTATCTTCCCTCAGGGTCTTTAAATTCTTCGAGTAGCTGAAAATCCACCGAGTCTTTAATGGCGATCATGACACCGGCTCTCTTTTTGGATGCGTTGGCCAAAAAGCATCTGGAGAACTTAGGATGAGCTACATTTGGATGGTTAGTAGCTTTTAGGTGTGTTTCTTGAACACAGAGGATGTCCGCTTGGGATGTGGTGGCTTCTCTCCATAGGCAGGACCTCTTAAAGGGTGAATTAAGTCCTCTTGTATTCAGAGAGATTATTTTTATGCCCATCTTGAAATTTGGTTTGATGCAGTGTAGTTGAGTTGGGTCTTTGGGAGTGACCTAGGGGTTCCTAGGGTTCCGTTGGTCCGGAGTTGTGGACAGAGAGCTTTGGAATTCTGTACGGAAGTTTTTTCTTGATATAGGAATGTGTAGAAGTTTTGCAGGAAGGATGAATCGGGGAATAAGAAAACTTTGCAGGTGTGGTAAAACTTAACTTGTGTTACCATTATCAACTGTAAGTAGTAATTAACATAGAAGGACCTATCCTTCATTGGGTTCTAAGACCCTAGGAAGGTCTTGTTTGGGGGTAGAAAGTTCTGCCTGTGCCCAAGCTTAATCATGCTTATGGTGCCCAGGGTTATAATGCAGGTCTTGGTCTTCTTTTTTTTGGGAAGTTTCAGCGATATGATGTTTTGTCTTTGTTTGGTCTGTTGTTCTGTTTGCGTGACTAATCTTTAGTAATGTGTGGCTGTTGGCGTTCTTGGGGCCCCGGGAGGTTCCATCCTTTCAGGAGGTGCAAACCTTCTTCGTATGTTAAGGCTGTGATAATCTTCCCATCTTTATTTATGTGTAGTTTAGTGGGGAAACCCCATCTGTATGTCAGGTTATTTTCCATCAGCACTTTTGTTATACTTGTGAATTTTTTCCGAGCCAACATTGTGGACTGAGAGAAATTAGCAAAAATTTTTATGTTGCTGTAGGGGGCGGGGAGGTCTCTTATGCTTCTTGTTGCTCTCATCAAATTTTCTTTTGTATGAAAGAAATCCACTCTAGCAATGACATCCCTTGGTGCATTTTCGGGGATGTTTTTGGGCTTTGGGAGCCTATGTATTCTGTCTAGAATGCGTTCGTCTTTTTTGGAGTTGGGGACGAGAGTTTTAATTAGTTCTTGCACAAAGTCATTTAGGTCTTCTGGTTTCACTGTTTCAGTGATGCCTCTAAGTTTTATGTTGTTGCGTCGACTTCGATCTTCGAGGTCGGCCATTTTGTTTTTTAGGTACGTTACTTCTTCTTCTAGTTTATAATGAGCGTCTTTAAGATCGTTGTGTGAGTTGGTTATTTCTCCAGTTTTATTTTCTAAGTGGTCGACTCTCTCTTCTAGTTCATTGAGATTCCTGTCTATTTTATTGTTGATATCTGCGAGGTCACTTTTGATTGAGCTTTTTAAAGCGATCACCAAATCCCTTGTAAAACTCTGTGATGCCATCTGGTCTGAGCATTCTATATTGAGTAGTGGGTCCGTGACCTCCTCTCTCTCTTGATCTTCTTCTGCTGTGTTATTTATATACTTATGTAGTGGGTCTTTTCTGGGGCGTCTTTTGTCTGGACTTTTACTGGGAGAGCTTATGGCTCTTTTTTCTTTACTTTGTTTGGATGTTTCAGGGGGAGAAGATGGTGCCTGCTCTCCCCCCTCCTCCCCCCCCCCCCCTCGGCATCTCCCTGGAGCTCCGGGCTCTCTCTCCCCTCTGAAGTGGCTGTTTCTACTGTATCAGCTTGTGTGGAGCTGTCTGAGGGAGCTGGGTGTAATGGAGCGAGCAGCAAGCTGCTTCTGCTTACCGCTTTGTCTTGCGGTCCCTCCGCTCGTTCTGCCTCCTCTCCTCCGGCGCTGCTGGATGCTGGCTCCGCCATTTTCCCTTCTTCTGAGCCGCGCGCCGGGTAAAAGTCAGTGAGGCGCTTCGGTCCGGACTTCCCAGTCCTCCTGCGGGACGCCATCAGCTGAGGGTAAGTTGTTTTGTCTGTTCAGCGGTTTTTTGTGCCCTGGGCAGGCTTTTAGACGCTGTTTTTGCTGGGCTTGAGAGCGGAGCTTCTCAGTACATGGCTGCCATCGGCTCCGTCAGGCCACGCCCCCCAGGATTATATTTCTCATTGCTTCTGTACAGCATTGTGGGCTATCGCCCCACCCCTTTAAAAGAGGGTCGCTGCCTAGCCGTGCCAACCCTCTGCAGTGTGTGCCTGCGGTTCCTCCTCATGGCAGACGCACTTATAAATAGACATGAGGGTGGTGTGGCATGAGTGCAGCTGAAGGCTGCGCAGGGACACTTTGGTGTGCGCTGTGGACACTGCGTCGTGCGGGGGGGGGGGGGGGGGACTGGCCAGCATGTAACCCAGGAGAAGTGGCAGCGGAGTGTCATGCAGGCAGTGATTGTGCTTTGTTGGAGGTAGTGTGCTGCTTAGCTAAGGTATGCATTGCTAATGAGGGCTTTTCAGAAGTAAAAGTTGTTGGGGGGGGGGCACTCTTGCCGCTATTGTGGCTTAATAGTGGGACCTGGGAACTTGAGATGCAGCCAAACATGTAGCCCCTCGCCTGCCCTATCCGTTGCTGTGTCGTTCCCATCACTTTCTTGAATTGCCTAGATTTTCACACATGAAAACCTTAGCGAGCATCGGCGATATACAAAAATGCTCGGGTCGCCCATTGACTTCAATGGGGTTCGTTACTCGAAACGAACCCTCGAGCATCGCGATAATTTCGTCCCGAGTAACGAGCACCCGAGCATTTTGGTGCTCGCTCATCTCTAATAGCAAACCATGTCTTTTTTAATAATTGCACTGCAGTGCTGACAATTCAAAGAAACCTATGTGCCTCCCCTTCCAGTGAGCAGAAAACTCTACCTACCTGGTATCTTTGAACTAATTTCCACGGGACGTTAAAAGAGACAGTTGGGGTGCTGGACGCCTATTTATCACAAAACGAGGAGATGACCAATATATTTCAGACCCTCAAGGTGGGCAAGAGCCCTGGGGCGGATGGTTTTACGCCATGCTTCTTTAAACTGTGTGGGGAGGCGATAGCTCCTATAATGTTTGATGCTTTTAATGCCATCTCACACGAGTGCTTTTTCCCCCCACAGGCCCTGCAGGCCATCTAACGGTCATGCCTAAACTCGCTGTTAAATATTGATATCAAGATTTACTCTGGGATGTTGGCAGCCCCTCTGAGGCCATTAATCCCTTCACTGATAGACAAGGACCAGGTGGGATTTGTTCCGGAAAAGGAAGCAGGGGACAATACAATTAGAATTTTGGCCATCGTGGCAAGGGTGCGTTGCCCGGGAGACCCACTGTGCTTATTGTTCGAGATGCCGAGAAAGCATTTGATAGGGTGGATTGGAGGTTACTGGAGCCAATTTTGCCCACCGTCGGCATAGGCCCACAATTTTTAAATAAGATTGTGGCCTCTATCGTGACCCTACTGCCAGACTGTGAGTTAATGGACAGTTGTTCCAGCCAATACAGATCAACAACAGCACTAGGCAAGGTTGTCCCCTGTCTCCCTTCCTCTCTATATAAGTAAAGATCAGGTAGCAGCATCAGTAGGTGCAAAAACTCTCTTTGAGAAAAACTACAGTCCATTGATCACAGCCCTAGAGAAGGACCTGTATAGATGGCAGACTCTCGCACAGTCTTTGTTTGGGAGGATAAATACAATTAAAATGTACATCTTTCAAACGGTCCTTATAAAATTAACAGGAGTGTTCCAGTTGTGGATTCGGTGTCTGATAATGAGATTTATCTGGGGTAATCATAAGCCCAGACGGAACTGGAGGACCCTTACTGGCCCCAGGGATGGTGGAGGGATGGGGGTCCCTGAAATTTTCATTGTATCATAGGGCATCCTTGACTAAGTATATTTTAGATTTTACCATCATGGTAAAGTTCGTAAAAGATGGGTTGAAGCGGAACAAGACTCAGCGTTGTTTAGAGGGCAGGGATACATCTGGATTCCCGGCAGGGATAGATACAGAGACTTGGGATTATCTCCCTTCATAGATAATTTACTCAGCGCATGGATTAGTCAGGACTAATTTTATCGCCGGGTCCACTCATTCCCCTAATAGGTAACCTGGACGCACCGGCCTTCTTTAAGGATACCTCTTTGATGGCTAGGATGATAGATCCTGTTCCTAAGATACAGGATGTAATAAAGGTACAGAGTTAAAGATCCTACAGGAGATATTAGATGGAAGTGACCCCCCTGGACGGAGCTTAGTACCAGTACCTACAATTATATCACTACATTATGTCTTCAGGTAGCCTACAAGAACTGGAGAGACCAATGACAACCTTCGAGAAGACCTGCATGTCAAACCCAGACACCCCATTGAATGTTTCTTCTCTCTATAAATCACTATTAGAGATCCATACATCTGGAGGAAACAGGACATTGGAGTTGACCTGGGAAAGGGAGCTTGGAATAGACTTTCTGGTGGAGTCTTGGGAGAAGGCTTATGTCATGGCCCACAAGATAAACATATCTAACAGATTACAGCAGCTTAATTATAAAATTCTAGCACAATGGTATAAGACCCCGGTGGGGTTAGCCAGGGTATACCCCCAGTATCCGGATCTTTGCTGGAGGTGCCTTCGTGGGTGAGGGACCTTTGTCCACCTATGATGGTCCTGCACACTAATTCAGCCACTATGGTGAGAGGTGGGAGCTCTGTACGCAGTGTTTCTTTGTAATAGCGATGAGGCAGATTATCCTTAGGAGATGGAAGTCCAAAGCTGTCCCTTCGAAACTGATGTGGCTGGAAGCCATGGACAACCTAAAACACATGAAGAAACTTTATGCTAAAGACGAGACGTGATTTTAAAAATTTTACGATACCTGGGCAGTTTGGCTACAGTTTCAGGCTTCATCTGAGCTGGATGCTTGGTTAATTAATGGCGCTGTCGCCCCCTGAACAGACTTGACACACCCTCTAGTACTTAAAATATGCTATGATCCGATGGTTAAATCACCTCAGAGGTTTACTCAGACTGGACAGACTTCCCCTGTAACCTTAGCACCCCCCCACTCCTTCTTTCCGGGGTCTTTCCCAACCCTTCATCATCTCATTCTTTTTTGTAAACTCTTTTTTATTTGCATTTTCATAGATTACATACATGGGTGTACATTTCTACTTCCTCTGTCTTTGCGGTAACAACTTATACAAAAAGAGTTTCTCTAATAAACTTGTTTTCGTACAAAGAAAAGGTTTTTATGCGTATTCTATTTTGTATTCTTACTAGAGATGAGCGAGCACCAAAATGCTCGGGTGCTCGTTACTCGGGACGAATTTATCGCGATGCTCGAGGGTTCGTTTCGAGTAACGAACCCCATTGAAGTCAATGGGCGACCCGAGCATTTTTGTATTTCGCCGATGCTCGCTAAGGTTTTCATGTGTGAAAATCTAGGCAATTCAAGAAAGTGATGGGAACGACACAGAAACGGATAGGGCAGGCGAGGGGCTACATGTTGGGCTGCATCTCAAGTTCACAGGTCCCACTATTAAGCCACAATACCGGCAAGAGTGGGCCCCCCCCCTCCCAACAACTTATACTTCTGAAAAGCCCTCATTAGCATGGCATACCTTAGCTAAGCACCACACTAGCTACAACAAAGCACAATCACTGCCTGCATGACACTCCGCTGCCACTTCTCCTGGGTTACATGCTGCCCAACCCCCCTCCCCCCTGCACGACACAGTGTCCACAGCGCACACCAAACTGTCCCTGCGCAGCCTTCAGCTGCCCTCATGCCACACCACCCTCATGTCTATTTATAAGTGCGTCTGCCATGAGGAGGAACTGCAGGCACACACTGCAGAGGGTTGGCACGGCTAGGCAGCGACCCTCTTTAAAAGTGGTGGGGCGATAGCCCACAATGCTGTACAGAAGCAATGAGAAATCCAATCCTGTGCCACCTCCATCAGGAGCTGCACACGTGGGCATAGCAATGGGGAACCTATGTGCCACACACTATTCATTCTGTCAAGGTGTCTGTATGCCCCAGTCAGACTGGTAATATGTACCTTAACAGTAACCGCGTTGGTGGTAATGTGGTGGTGACTGCGGACCTAGTAGCACGGTTGTATTTTGTTGGTTTTCGGAATGTGGCCAGGATTAAGTGGGCCGTGGCGGGGGGATGGTGGGGGGGCTCTCTTGTTGTGTCGGTAAAGGTGAAATTCTTGGACTGCCACCAGACGAACCAATGCAAAGGGATTTGCCAAGAATGTTTTCATTGTTGGAGGAGGAGGGGGATGTTTTTGAGGCACTACGTGTCCTCTCCACGTGTCCGTGGTTATATGCACCTTAACAGTAACCGCGTTGGTGGTAATGTGGTGGTGACTGCGGACCTAGTAGCACGGTTGTATTTTGTTGGTTTTCGGAATGTGGCCAGGATTAAGTGGGCCGTGGCGGGGGGATGGTGGGGGGGCTCTCTTGTTGTGTCGGTAAAGGTGAAATTCTTGGACTGCCACCAGACGAACCAATGCAAAGGCATTTGCCAAGAATGTTTTCATTGTTGGAGGAGGAGGGGGATGTTTTTGAGGCACTACGTGTCCTCTCCACGTGTCCGTGGTTATATGCACCTTAACAGTAACCGCGTTGGTGGGAAATGGCCTCGCCGCCATCATGTCTTTGGGAAGCCTCTGTTTCCACACCCCAGAGACATACCATTAGCAGCGGTATAGGCAGAGCCCAGAATTCGTAACATTTCAGCCGTAGCATTAGGACAGGCCCCACTAACATATCACTAGCAGCATTATAGGGGGAGCACAGTATTAGTTCCATTTCAGTAATAGTAGGACTCAAGACAGGCCCCAGTAACAATTCCGAAGCAGCAGTATAGGAGGAGCATAGTCTAAGTTCCATTTAAGTAATAGTAGCAGCCTACACAGGCCCCAGGAACAATTCCGAAGCAGCAGTATAGTGGGAGCGCAGTCTTAGTTCCATTTCAGTAGCTGCAGTATAGCCAAGGCCCAAGTTACATTTATGTAGCTAAAGTGTAGGCCAACCCCACACACCTTTCTGTACCATGAGTGCAGGCGAAGAACATAGAAATTGCTATGATTACACTGTAGGTGAGGGCCCAAAAAAATTGGTGTACCAACAGTACTAATGTACCTCAGTAAAAAATTGGCCATGCCCAACCAAGATGGCAGGTGAAACCCATTAATCGCTTTGGTTAATGTGGCTTAAGTGGTAACTAGGCCTGGAGGCAGCCCAGTTTAACGAAAAATTGGTTCAAGTTAAAGTTCCAACGCTTTTAAGAGCATTGAAACGTATAAAAAATTTTTAGAAAAATTATATGAGTGAGCCTTGTGGCCCTAAGAAAAATTGCCCGTTCAGCGTGATTACGTGAGGTTTCAGGAGGAGGAGCAGGAGGAGGAGGAATATTATACACAGATTGATGAAGCAGAAATGTCCCCGTTTTGGATGGTGAGAGAGAACTATGCTTCCATCCGCGGGTGCAGCCTACGTATTGCTTAGGTATCGCTGCTGTCCGCTGGTGGAGAAGAGAAGTCTGGGGGAATCCAGGCTTTGTTCATCTTGATGAGTGTTAGCCCGTCGGCACTGTCGGTTGACAGGCGGGTACGCTTATCTGTGATGATTCCCCCAGCCTCACTAAACACCCTCTCCGACAAGACGCTAGCCGCAGGACAAGCAAGCACCTCCAGGGCATACAGCGTGAGTTCAGGCCACGTGTCCAGCTTCGACACCCAGTAGTTGTAGGGGGCAGAGGCGTCACGGAGGACGGTCGTGCGATCGGCTACGTACTCCCTCACCATCCTTTTACAGTGCTCCCGCCGACTCAGCCTTGACTGGGGAGCGGTGACACAGTCTTGCTGGGGAGCCATAAAGCTGTCCAGGCCCTTAAAGACTGTTGCACTGCCTGGGCTGTACATGCTGCTCGATCTCCGCACCTCCCCATCTACCTGGCGCACGGAACTGCGCCTTCTGCCACTAGCGCTGTCGGATGGGAATTTTACCATCAGCTTGTCCGCCAGGGTCCTGTGGTATAGCAACACTCTCGAACCCCTTTCCTCTTCGGGAATGAGAGTGGGAAGGTTCTCCTTATAGCGTGGGTCGAGCAGTGTGTACACCCAGTAATCCGTAGTGGCCAGAATGCGTGTAACGCGAGGGTCACGAGAAAGGCATCCTAACATGAAGTCAGCCATGTGTGCCAGGGTACCTGTACGCAACACATGGCTGTCCGCACTAGGAAGATCACTTTCAGGATCCTCCTCCTCCTCCTCCTCAGGCCATACACGCTGAAATGATGACAGGCAAGCAGCATGGGTACCGTCAGCAGTGGGCCAAGCTGTCTCTTCCCCCTCCTCCTCATCCTCCTCATGCTCCTCCTCCTGAACGCGCTGAGATATAGACAGGAGGGTGCTCTGACTATCCAGCGACATACTGTCTTCCCCCGGCTCTGTTTCCGAGCGCAAAGCGGCTGCCTTTATGGTTTGCAGGGAACTTCTCAAGATGCATAGCAGAGGAATGGTGACGCTAATGATTGCAGCATCGCCGCTCACCACCTGGGTAGACTGCTCAAAGTTTCGAAGGACCTGGCAGATGTCTGCCAACCAGGCCCACTCTTCTGAAAAGAATTGAGGAGGCTGACTCCCACTGCGCCGCCCATGTTGGAGTTGGTATTCCACTATAGCTCTACGCTGCTCATAGAGCCTAGCCAACATGTGGAGCGTAGAGTTCCACCGTGTGGGCACGTCGCACAGCAGTCGGTGCACTGGCAGATTAAACCGATGTTGCAGGGTGCGCAGGGTGGCAGCGTCCGTGTGGGACTTGCGGAAAAGTGCGCAGAGCCGGCGCACCTTTACGAGCAGGTCTGACAAGCGTGGGTAGCTTTTCAGAAAGCGCTGAACCACCAAATTAAAGACGTGGGCCAGGCATGGCACGTGCGTGAGGCTGCCGAGCTGCAGAGCCGCCACCAGGTTACGGCCGTTGTCACACACGACCATGCCCGGTTGGAGGCTCAGCGGCGCAAGCCAACGGTCGGTCTGCTCTGTCAGACCCTGCAGCAGTTCGTGGGCCGTGTGCCTCCTATCTCCTAAGCTGAGTAGTTTCAGCACGGCCTGCTGACGCTTGCCCACCGCTGTGCTGCCACACCGCGCGACACCGACTGCTGGCGACGTGCTGCTGCTGCTGACACATCTAGATTGCGAGACAGAGGTTGAGGAGCAGGAGGAGGAGGAGGGTGCTTTAGTGGAGGAAGCATACACCGCCGAACATACCACCACCGAGCTGGGGCCCGCAATTCTGGGGGCGGGTAGGACGTGAGCGGTCCCAGGCTCTGACTCTGTCCCAGCCTCCACTAAATTCATCCAATGTGCCGTCAGGGAGATGTAGTGGCCCTGCCCGCCTGTGCTTGTCCACGTGTCCGTAGTTAAGTGGACCTTGCCACTAACCGCATTGGTGAGGGCGCGTACAATGTTGCGGGAGACGTGGTCGTGCAGGGCTGGGACGGCACATCGGGAAAAGTAGTGGCGACTGGAAACTGAGTAGCGCGGGGCCGCCGCCGCCATCATAGCTTTGAAAGCCTCCGTTTCCACAACCCTATACGGCAGCATCTCAAGGCTGATAAATTTGGCTATGTAGACGGTTAACGATTGAGCGTGCGGGTGCGTGGCGGCGTACTTGCGCTTGCGCTCCAACACTTGCGCTAGCGACGGCTGGACGGTGCGCTGACAGACATTGGTGGATGGGGCCGAGGACAGCGGAGGTGAGGGTGTGGGTGCAGGCCAGGAGACGGTAGTGCCTGTGTCCTGAGAGGGGGGTTGGATCTCAGTGGCAGGTTGGGGCACAGGGGGAGAGGCAGCGGTGCAAACCGGAGGCGGTGAACGGCCTTCGTCCCACCTTGTGGGGTGCTTGGCCATCATATGTCTGCGCATGCTGGTGGTGGTGAGGCTGTTGGTGGTGGCTCCCCGGCTGATCTTGGCGCGACAAAGGTTGCACACCACTGTTCGTCGGTCGTCAGGCGTCTCTGTGAAAAACTGCCAGACCTTAGAGCACCTCGGCCTCTGCAGGGTGGCATGGCGCGAGGGTGCGCTTTGGGAAACAGTTGGTGGATTATTCGGTCTGGCCCTGCCTCCACCCCTGGCCACCGCACTGCCTCTTGCAACCTGCCCTGCTGCTGCCCTTGCCTGCCCCTCTGAAGACCTGTCCTGAGTAGGCGTTGCACACCAGGTGGGGTCAGTCACCTCATCGTCCTGCTGCTCTTCCTCCGAATCCTCTGTGCGCTCCTCCCTCGGACTTACTGCCCTTACTACTACCTCACTGCAAGACAACTGTGTCTCATCGTCATCGTCCTCCTCACCCACTGAAAGGTCTTGAGACAGTTGCCGGAAGTCCCCAGCCTCATCCCCCGGACCCCGGGAACTTTCCAATGGTTGTGCATCAGTGACGATAAACTCCTCTGGTGGGAGAGGAACCACTGCTGCCCAATCTGAGCAGGGGCCCGAGAACAGTTCCTGGGAGTCTTCCCGCTCCTGAGCATGTGTCATTGTAGTGGAGTGAGGAGGCTGGGAGGAAGGAGGAGCAGCAGACAGAGGATTCGGATTTGCAGCACTGGACGGCGCAGAACTCTGGGTGGATGATAGCTTGCTCGAAGCACTTTCTGCCATCCACGACAGGACCTGCTCACACTGCTCATTTTCTAATAAAGGTCTCCCGCGTGGACCCATTCATTGGGCGATGAATGTGGGGACGCCAGAAACGTGCCTCTCTCCTAATCGCGCAGCAGTCGGCTGCGACACACCTGGATCAGGAGCTCGGCCTGTGCCCACACCCTCACTTGGGCCTACGCGTCCTCGGCCGCGTCCACGTCCTCTAGGCCTACCCCTACCCCTCAGCATGCTGTATTACCAGTGATTTCCAAGCCAGGAAAGAAATTGGCGCAAGCCTGCAGCCAAAATAGAATTTTTTCCCTTGTTTTTCAAAGGACAAGCCACACTGCGTGTATTCAATGAATACTACTAAGTTTAATAACTGTGTTGTGGCCCTGCAAATGTGTCAGAGAACTGCAGTGATGCAAAGTTATTCGCTACAGCAGATCAGGGATTTCCCATGCAGGAAAAAAATTGGCGCAAGCCTGCAGCCAAAATAGAATTTTTTCCCTTGTTTTTCAAAGGACAAGCCACACTGCGTGTATTCAATGAATACTACTAAGTTTAATAACTGTGTTGTGGCCCTGCAAATGTGTCAGAGAACTGCAGTGATGCAAAGTTGTTCGCTACAGCAGATCAGGGATTTCCCATGCAGGAAAAAAATTGGCGCAAGCCTGCAGCCAAAATAGAATTTTTTCCCTTGTTTTTCAAAGGACAAGCCACACTGCGTGTATTCAATGAATACTACTAAGTTTAATAACTGTGTTGTGGCCCTGCAAATGTGTCAGAGAACTGCAGTGATGCAAAGTTATTCGCTACAGCAGATCAGGGATTTCCCATGCAGGAAAAAAATTGGCGCAAGCTTGCAGCCAAAATAGAATTTTTTCCCTTGTTTTTCAAAGGACAAGCCACACTGCGTGTATTCAATGAATACTACTAAGTTTAATAACTGTGTTGTGGCCCTGCAAATGTGTCAGAGAACTGCAGTGATGCAAAGTTATTCGCTACAGCAGATCAGGGATTTCCCATGCAGGAAAAAAATTGGCGCAAGCCTGCAGCCAAAATAGAATTTTTTCCCTTGTTTTTCAAAGGACAAGCCACACTGCGTGTATTCAATGAATACTACTAAGTTTAATAACTGTGTTGTGGCCCTGCAAATGTGTCAGAGAACTGCAGTGATGCAAAGGTATTCGCTACAGCAGATCAGGGATTTCCCATGCAGGAAAAAAATTGGCGCAAGCCTGCAGCCAAAATAGAATTTTTTCCCTTGTTTTTCAAAGGACAAGCCACACTGCGTGTATTCAATGAATACTACTAAGTTTAATAACAGTGTTGTGGCCCTGCAAATGTGTCAGAGAACTGCAGTGATGCAAAGTTATTCACTACAGCAGATCAGGGATTTCCCATGCAGGAAAAAAATTGGCGCAAGCCTGCAGTAAAACGTAGCTGGCTGCGTCTGATTTTTTTTAACGTTCTGCACGCAGCACACACGTACCCAGAGCCCTGAGGACTGTCAGAGGCAGGCGAAATAGAATTTTTTCCCTTGTTTTTCAAAGGAAAAGCCACACTGCGTCTATTCAATGAATAATGTATGTCTTCTGGCCCTGCCTACACAATTCTATCCCTGTAGTATTAATGCCGGGTGCAATGGTCTGCACAGCCGGTTTTGAGAAGAAAAAAAAATATGCAACACTGCTAACAGCAGCCTGGACAGTACTGCACACGGATAGATGTGGCCCTAGAAAGGACCGTTGGGGTTCTTGAAGCCTACACTCACTGCTAACACTCTCCCTGCCTAACCACCACTTCTGTCCCTATTGCAGGGCGCAATGCTCTGCAGATCCAATTTTGAAAAAAAAATAAAAATACAGTGCTAACACAGTACTGCACACTATTAGATGTGGCCCTGAGAAGGACCGTTGGGGTTCTTGAAGCCTACACTAACTCCTAACGCTCTCCCTATAGCAGCTCCACCAAGATAGCACTTTCCCTCAGCTAACTCACAAGGCATCTGAGCCGAGCCGCGGGAGGGGCCGATTTTTATACTCGGGTGACATCAGATCTCCCCAGCCACTCACAGCAGGGGGGTGGTATAGGGCTTGAACGTCACAGGGGGAAGTTGTAATGCCTTCCCTGTCTTTCAATTGGCCAGAAAAGCGCGCTAACGTCTCAGAGAGGAAACTGAAAGTAACCAGAACATCGCGTGGTACTCGTTACGAGTACCGAGCATCCCGAACACGCTAATATTCGCCCGAGTATCAAGCTTGGACGAGTACGTTCGCTCATCTCTAATTCTTACTGATAATTCAGATTTATCTCATTCCCATGTATAATCTTTTCCTTTTTCTTTATTGTCTCCTCTCTCTTGTCTTATAGCTTTTATAAAAAAAAAAAAAACATTTAAACATTAAAATATTGAAATATTGAACTGAAATATTGAACTGTTGGGACTCGTTGACGGTGTCCAATTTTCCGTGACGTTTATCTTTCTTTAATCTAGATCTTTTGTGGACGGCTTCTCTCATGACATCTCTAATACTCCTAATCTGTTCATATCTTTCTGGCTGTAATACCAAGTAGTGTTAGTGAATTGCATCATGCATTCCTTGATTTCGTTGGGGTTGAGGAATTTCTCGATGAATTCCCTCCATTTCTCAAAAAACTTTTTGGCTTGAGATTCCACCTTGCGTTCTATTTCAATTCTTTCCATTTTAAGGAGGTGTTTTACTTGCTGTATGACCTCTCCTACTCCCGGTGGGTCGCTTTGTAGCCAATTATTGAGTAAGCATTAGAGATGAGCGAGCATACTCGTCCGAGCTTGATGCTCGTTCGAGTATTAGGGTACTCGAGATGCTCGTTACTCGAGACGAGCACCACGCGGTACTCGTCTCGATTAAACGAGCACTGACCATTGAATTCAATGGAGTCGGCAATACAGCCGGCTCCATTGAAAGCAATGGGCTGCCGGCGTTTTTTTTTATTGCCCCCGTGGCTGATTTCCTCTGTCTCTCCCTCTGTCTCTCCCTGCTTCTGTTTCTCCCCTCCCTTGTTACTTTCACTTTGTGCAGGAGCCGGCTTTATCCTGCTGTCACTGTCCCGATGGTTGGGGCTGCTGTCCTGCACTCTCCTCTGCCCTCCAGAGCCCCACTGTGGCTGGTGAGTTGTGGAGGCTGTCGGTCGGCAGTCCGGGGGTCTGCGCTGTAGCAGTGTCGCTCGTCCGCCCGATCGGGTGCCGGTATAATGTTTTCTACCGGGGGGGGGGGGGGGGGGGGGGAACACACGTGTCGCCTACCATCTCCCGCACCCGTCCGACCTCAGCTGGTCCGTCCGCGCTGTGCCTCCGGGCTCTGCTTTCCGGCTGTTGGCGCTGCTCCGGTCCTCCCCGTCACTCTGTCTGGGTGGATCTCTCTGGTGTTAGTCTCAGGGCTGCGGCCGGCGTGCTGTACCTCGCGGTCGGCAGCCTTTGGAGCTGGTGGGGTTTGCGCTGCCGTCTTCCTTCCTTCTCCGGTGTTCTATGAAGCCTCCCTGGGGTTAGGGCAGTCTTCTCCCAGTTGGGGGATCGGCGGCAGCTGTGTTGAGGTTGATTGCTGGAGCGGCGTTATCGGAGCTCTCTGGCTTCACTGCTCACTCCATGGCGCCGGAACCGGAAGTCATAATCTCATTCTATTTCTTTGCAAGGTTTAGATACCTTCATTTTTCTTCCTAACCCCCAGATAAAGGGATATTTTGCGACAAATGCAAGGGGGAATATGTTATGTTTTGTTTTGCTATGTTTTATCAGAAAATCTGCACAGGTTGTTGATTAATCCCAAAACATACAGGAGTGAGGCAATCTAGCCTTGTCTTAATTATATTCTGATTTCTCCTGTGAATGTATTGTTATATCTGATGCAGCTAATAAAATACTTTTGAACCATAATTTCACTTTGTATAGGAATATTGTTCAATGATTATCCATTAGAATAAGCATGTATTGGGGTTCTGAAAAAAGTTACCAATATATAGGGTCACGCTTCCCGTGTTCTGTCTTAGTGTCTTTGTTACTAGAGGAGCATCACTTGACAACAGTCAGTGGACAGCAAATTATAAGGAAGGAATACTCCTAGTGGCCAGCACTTTAGAGGGAATTTTTAGCACAGGTTCATCATTATAGGTAAATAAAATGATTAGCACTTTTGCTAGTTATTACATAACACAAGTTGTCTCAAAATAGGGTAACTATTTAAGCTCTCATTCAGAGAAGCGTGTTTTTTTTTGTGCACCTATGTGCGCAAAAAAAATCCGCTGCTTGCATGAGCGGAAAACGTGTGGACATATGCGCAGTGCATGAAACTTTGCCCGTTCGATAGAGCAGCTGCTCCACGAAGGTCCCCTCATCACTGAACACTTCAGAGATAAGGGGACCTCAGCGGGGATGAAAGAATCCCCTGCCACAGCAGTCACAGCTGCGGCAGAGGACCACAATACTATCCCATTGCTTTCAATGGGATGAAGGCAGCCCCTGCAGCGATTATTTTTTTTTCTTTTTAGGGTGGTGGGGTGGGGCTTGAAATATAAACCCAACCCGAAACTTATCCCTAGCTGTAGAAAAAAAATTAACTCACCTAGAACCACTGTCTGGCTCTTCCCTCCTTGTCCCCGGGGGTCTTCTTCTGTATTCTGGTGGCTGGGGATTGAAAAGTCTCTGTCTCTAGAAAGCGTTGCCTCTGATTAGCTGAGCGCTGTGACCAATCATAGACAGTGCTCAGCCATTAAATGACAGATGAGCGTTGCCTCTGATTGGTCACAGCAGTCAGCCAGGAACCCATTGGTTCTTTTAGAAGCACACATTATGTGTAAACAAAACAAACGCTCGTGTGAATGAGGCCTAAAGAAGTGATCAGATTAAAAAGTTACTAAATCCCGATTGAATCCCTTTTGTTTTAAAATGTATGGTGAATGTTTAAAGAGTAACTGCACTTTCCCATCTGAGCGATCCTGCTCCATTGACCGTTTTCAGCTCCTTCAGGCAGCAGTGGGTGACCCCATATAGTCGCGTAGTGCACTATATGGGGGGATCTTCAGCTCCTGGAAGGAGTTGAAAACTGCTGACAGAGCACAAGCTCTCTGAAGTGAAAGTGCAGGTAGCCTTTAAATGACTTTAATGAGACCCGCACCTATCTTTGGTCCTGGTCCTCATGGTCCTGGCCTGGCAGAATGCAGTGGTGTGGGTGGTTAGGAATTACAGAAACAGCGGAGCAGACTAATTTATTCTGTTTCTGTAAACTCCTATAGTAGTGAATGGGAGTCACAAAAACAGTGAAGCACAGTGAGCTACGCTGTTTTCATAACTCGGAAGCTGTGGAAACAGCATAAATTGCTGTGCTACGCTGCTTCCATAACTCACATTCACTTCCATGGGAATTATAGAAACATCATAAGCTGCCCACTTGGCTGTTTCTATGACTCTCAACTACCCCCAGCAACCCCATACTACTGGGCTAGGGGCTGTGGACACCATAACTAGAGAAAGGTGTGGGTTCCAGAGGTGGGACCAGCATCTATCAGACTTTCATAACATATCTTGTGGATATGCCATCTCAGATGGGAATACCCCACATTAACACTTCCTGCACATTATACATAACAGTGCAATTTTGTATCATGCAATTGAAGCAATTAAATAAATTATGTACATCCATCAAGATCAGTCTTTCTAAATTAATTATAACCCTTAATGCCATTAGTTATTAGATAAACATCTAGCCCTTTCTAAATGCCAATATAGTATATCCACCTATTGAATGTCCTCTTGAGACAGGACACTGTGGAGAACAATTGTCTATATAAATGCTTAAATTAGCTTTCATATAGGGTTGCCTACCTGAACTTTTCATTTTTCTGGACAACTTATCCAAAAATCACAGACATAGAATCATATAATGGTAAAGTTGGAGGAACCTCCAGGGTCATCTGGTCTAACCAACTGTTCAGTGCCGGAATCACTAAATAATCCCAGACAGATATTTGTCCAGCTTTTGTTTGAACACTTCCATTGAAGGAGAACTCACCACCTCCCTGGTACACTCATTGATCACCCTCACTGTCAGAAAGTGTTTTCTAATATTTAATGTCTCAGACTCTCCTCCCTTTCAGTTGTATCTCATTGCTTCTAGTCTTTCCTTGTGCAAATGAGAATAGGGCTGATCCCTCTGCACTGTGACAGCCCTTCAGATATTCGTAGACAGCTATTATGTCTCCTCTCAGCCTTCTTTTTTTGCAAGCTAAACATTCCCAGATCCTTTAACCATTCCTCATAGGACATGATTTGCAAACTGTTCACCATCTCGGTAACTCTTCTATGAACTTGTTCCAGTTTTTCAATGTCTTTTTTTTAAAGTGGGGTGCCCAGAACTGGACACAGTATTCCAGATGAGATCTGACTAAGGAAGAGTAGAGGGGGATAATGACCTCACGTGATCTAGACTCTATGCTTCTCTTAATACATCCCAGAATTGTGTTTGCCTTTTTGGCTGCTGCATCACATTGTTGACTCATGTTCAGTCTGTGATCTATTAGTATACCCAAGTCATTTTCACATATACTGCTGCTTAGCTCAATTCCTCTCATTCCGTATGTGCTTTTTTCATTTTTCTTGCCCAAATGTAGGACTTTACATTTCTTCTTGTTAAATACCATTCTTTTAGTCGGCGCTCACTGTTCAAGCTTTTCTAAATTTTTTTTGAATACTCTCTCCTAGTGTCAGCTATCCCTCCTTGCTTTGTGTCATCAGCAAATTTGATCAGTTTCCCCTCAATTCCCTCCTTTGGATCATTTATAAAAATGTTGAACAACACTGGGCATAGGACAGAGCCTTGTGGTACCCCATTTGATACATTCTGCCACTTGGATGTGTAGCCATTTATGACCACTCTTTGCGTACATCATTTGGCCAGTTGTGAATCCACCTAACAATTGCCTGGTCAATCCCATATTTGGTCATTTTTTCAATAAGTATGGTATGAGATACTTTGTCATTTTATTGTTTTATTGACTTCTTTATACCACTTTTGGTTTTTCGACATCACTCCTAGGCTTAAACAAAGTTATCACCTGTAATAACTTCTATACACTTTTCCTTGGTTCTTTTATTCTTCCTTTCCCTTTTTCTGTGATTAATCCATTTATCATCCATCTTTTCTCCATTTGCCTTTTTCTGAGTATGTATGGTATGAGATACTTTGTCAAATGCTTTACTAAAGTCAAGATATACTATATCTACCACATTTCCCTGATCAACCCAGTTCGTGATTCTATCATAGAAGGAAATTAGATTCATCTAGCATGATTTGTTTGTTACAAACCTATGCTGACTCTGGTTAATTACTCAATTTATATCCAAGTACTTGCATACATGCTGTTTAATAATTTGCTCAAAGATCTTTCCCAGTATAGAACTCAGGCTCACAGGCCTGTAGTTTCCTGGATCCACCTTTTTCCCTTTTTTGAAGATAGGGACAGCATTTGCCCTTTTCCAATCTTCTGGAACTTCTCCTATTCTCCAGGAATTTTCAAAGATTATGGCAAGTGGCTCAGCAATTACCTTCGCTGCTTCCTTTAGTATCCTAGGATGTAATTCGTTTGGACCTTGAGACTTCTATTTATTTAAGTTAGCTAAGTATTACCTCACCATCTCTCTGTTTATAAATAGTCTGCATTATTGTATCCCCCCAATAGCACAAGGAAGATCAGTTGATGTTCCATTTACTTTCTGAGAAAAACAGATACAAAATAGGAATTTAAAAGTTCGGCCTTCTCAACATCATTCTTAACCAATTTGCCATTTTCATCTTGTAAGCATCCAATAGCATCTAACTTTTCTTTTGCTTTTCACATACCCCCCACATCCTTTTTCCATTGCTTTTTGCCTCTGTTGCAAGCTTCAATTCATTATTAGCTTTAGCTTTTCTGACACTTGCCCTACAGTTTCTGCAGACTGCATTATATTCTTCTTTGAATATTCCCCCTTCTTTCCATTTGATAAACATATTTTTCTTTCTTTTTAATATGTGTTCAAGTTCTGTGTTCATCCATCCTTGTCTCTTTAAATACTTCCCATTCTTCCTTCTTTTAGGGATTGTTAACAATTGTGCTTTGAGAATCTCATTTCACAATATTTCCCAACCTTCTTGGACATTTCTGTCCTTAAGAACATCAAGCCATTGGATTTCTCCTATCACCTTTCTGAGTTCATTAAACCTGACTTTCTGAAATCCAACTTTCAAGTCTGAGTTTTCTCAAGTCTTCCTGCTCTTGTTATCCAAACTTCAATGATAGCATGATCACTACCTCCTTAGCTCCCAGCCACCCTTTCTTCCTCAACCATTTTCTCCCTGTTGGTAAGAATTGGGTCCAAGATAGCAGATAGTTAAAATCTCCAATGATCACTATATCATGCTCCTTTGAGAGCTTGGCCATCTGATGTAGAAAGAGTTCATCAATATATTCTGCTTGTCCCGGTGGCCTATAGTAAATGCCCACAATGGTGTCCTTTCTGTTGTTCTCTCCTTGTATTCTTACCCAAACAGTTTCTACATAACTACTGTGCTCTGAAGCTTGAATCTCTGTGGAGATGAATGCTTTCTTAACATACAACGCAATACCTGCTACCCTTTTTTTTAGGTCTGTTTCTTATAAATAAGTTGTATCCTTTAATCCTTGTATCCCAGTCATGAGTATCATTCCACCAAGTTTCGGTGATGCCTATGACAGCATATTTCTCTCCTGTGTTAGGAGCTCCAATTCCCCTTGTTTGTTTCCCAAGCTCTGGGCATTTGCGTAAAAACATTTTAGTTTGTGGTCGGTGTCTCTTGCTCCTCTACTTTCCTTCAGAATTTTTGTCTTTGTTCTTCTTTTCCACTTCTAGTAGCAAGGTTCACAAATGTATTAATTAGCTGTATATTTGTACCTGTGCATTTATTTCCCTTTCCGTATTGTTCTAGTTTAAAGCTCTCCTAATGAGTGAAGCAAAGCGTCCACCAAATATATGCTTATCTGTTTTTGGAAAGTGCAACCCATCTCTAGCAAGCAGTCCATGATATAGGTAATTCAGCTCATGGTCTAGAAATCCAAATCTTTGCTGATGGCACCATCAACGTAGTCAGTTGTTCACCTCTAGAATCCTGTTCCACCTTCTTATTCCATGACCATCCACTGGGATGATGGATAAGAAGACCACCTGTGCTCCTAGCTCCTTCACCTTTTTTCCAAGGTCTTCAAAGTCTCTGCAGATAGTTGCAAGGTCCTTTTTTGCAGTGTCATTTGTCACTACATGTATTAGTAGGAATATGTGGTGTTCTATAGGACTGAAGAGTCTTGACAGCCTATCAGATACATCTTTGATTTGTGCACCTGGAAGTCAGCACACCTATCATTAGGTGTCAGGTTTGCAGACACCGGCCTCTGTTCCTCTCAATAGGGAATCCCCCACAACCATCACTCTCCTTTCCTTCTTCACAACAGCACTTCTTTTTCTCCATTCAAGAGGACTCTGTGTGCTTATTACACAGTTCTTTGTGGGTAGAGTAATTTCTTGCTGTACATCTTTCTCCTCTGATCTGTTCTTTGTGGGTAGAGTCATTTCTTGCTGTACCTATTTCTCCTCTGCTGTGTTCTTTGTCGGTAGAGTCATTTCCTGCTGTACCTCTTTCTCCTCTGCTCTGTTCTTTTTGGGTAGAGTCATTTCTTGCTGTAACTCTTTGTCCTCTGCTCTGTTCTTTGTGGGTACAGTCATTTCTTGTTGTACCTCTTTCTCCTTCTGCTCTGGAACCAGTACCAGGCCCCCCTGCGTAAGAACCTGGTACTGGTTTCCGAGCAGTATTGGTGCTGGCTGACTCCTGGTCCTCTGGCTTCTTTGGGTCACATGCTTCCATTTCTCTGCTTCTACAGGCACACTGGACATTTCTTTTCCTTTAACATTTTGAAGACTTTCCTCTGCTCTTTCAAGGAAATCCTCATCTTCCTTAATGAGTTTCAGTATAGCTATTCTCTCCTGAAGACTATGCACCTTTTGCTTCAGTAGTTGCATTTCCGGCAGTTGAAGGTTAGCTTTTCCTCTGGTAGGTCTGTAAACATATAGCATACATTGCAGGTTACCATATGGCTCCTCTCCTTTTCCATATTGTCAGATGATGTCTACTTTCAAATGTAATAATTGTTTGCTCTTCCCAGAATGCACAGGGAATATTCAAATGAACTTCCTGCAGCTCCTATCTCTTGACAAAATTTTTCTTCGACACATCAGAAAACCATAATGAATGATACAGATTAGAAGTAATACATGTCTATAGAACTGATATGGTCTCATTACCAGAATTTACCTGAGCTGTAAAATAATGATAACACAGGTCTGCGATGAAAAAATTGTAGCATATTTAATTAGTGGGTTTAACAGTATTTTTTGTGCTGATTACGGTAAAAATAGTGAAAAAATTCCATCACCCCTAGATAAGTCACAAATTTCACCTGAAATTTTCTTATTTTCAGGGTTTTTCAGGTTCAGTACGCGTACGACAACGAATCTAAACTGTCTGCTAGGCGTGACCTTGACTGCAGTCAGGGACTCAGTGTGGAGCCAGCCACTGTGGTGTACGCATCAAACAGTTTTGTGATACGGTATTAGGAAGAAATGGCTACTAGAAGATGTGTCAACTCTCCTAACTGTTTCTGTTATATTTGTGGGTCTTATACCGTCAAGATGCAACAAAGGAACATTTCTAATTTTGTTCAGAAGGTGTATTTTGCATACTTTGGTATGAAATTAGGGGGCCAAGATAAATCTTGAGCTCCCCATATAGTGTGTTCTGTGTGTGTTGAAGAACTGAGACAATGGTTTCAAGGTAAGAAGAAATCATTTCGTTTTGGTTTGGAGAGAGCCTAAAAATCACAGTGATGACTGTTATTTTTGTTCTTGTTCAGTGCAAGATTTCAATTTAAAAAACAGGAAGGACATTTCATACCCAACCAACATACGTTCGGCTATTCGCCCTGTTCCTCATGGACCTGACTTGCCTATTCCTTCACCTCCGGATACCCGGGACAATATTTTAGACGATTTAGACCAAATGTCACATAGTAGCAGCGATAATGATGACAGCTATGATCCAGGTACCAATGACCCTGAACTTTTCTCTCAATCAGACTTGAACGATTTAGTACGAGATCTGGGCCTACCAAAGGATTCAGCGGAAGTGTTAGGGTCTAGACTTAAAGAAAGACATATGTTAGCCTCCGGTGTTTCATTTTCATGGTACCGACTTAGAGAAAAGGAATTTGTCCCTTTTTTTACACAAGAGGGTGAACTAGTTTTCTGCAAAAATGTACCTGGAATCATGGAAATGTTCAACATAACGTATGACCCAGAGGAATGGAGACTTTTCATAGATTCGTCAAAAAGGAGTTTGAAAGCCGTACTTCTTCACAATGGTAACCAATATGCTTCTGTGCCTGTTGGACACTCAGTCCATTTGAAAGAATGCTACCAAAATCTTGGGTTTGTTCTTAAGCTCAGCTACTCTGACCATAAATGGACCATTTGTGGGGATTTGAAAGTTATTTCCATGTTACTAGGTCAACAAAGTGGTTACACAAAGTTTCCATGTTTCCTCTGTGAATGGGATAGCCGTGACAGGAAACAACACTATGTCAAGCAGACCTGGCCAATCAGAAAGGCTCTTATTCCTGGAGTTAAAAATGTTGAAAGACAAAGTTTAGTGGATCCTAAAAAGATCTTCCTTCCACCACTTCATATCAAATTGGGACTAATGAAACAGTTTGTGAAAGCATTACACAAAGAAGGAGAGTGTTTCAAGTATCTTTGTGAACAGTTTCCTGGTCTATCAGATGCTAAGCTGAAAGAGGGAGTCTTTGTTGGGCCTGACATAAGAAAACTTTTAAAAGATGAAATCTTTGTCACTAAAATGGAAATGGAAGAAAAAAATGCCTGGAATTCATTTAAACTTGTTGTAACAGGCTTTCTTGGAAATAAAAAAGACCCAACCTACAAAACTTTGATTGCTGAATTGTTACAAAACTACAAAATCTTGGGCTGCAACATGAGTGTCAAAGTCCATTTCCTTCACTGACATCTGGACTACTTTCCAGAAAATCTTGGGGCTGTAAGTGAGGAACAAGGAGAACGTTTCCATCAAGATCTAAAAGAAATGGAGCGCAGATACCAAGGTCGATGGAATGTCAACATGATGGCAGACTACTGTTGGATGTTAAAAAGGGAAAATTCACAAGAACACAGCCGAAAAAGTACCAAAAGAAGCTTTGATGGAAAAAGAAAACGTTTTTACAAAGACTTATAATAACTTTGCAACACATGTGTATCACTATTATGCTTATTTTAGCTAGGTATTGTTGTTGTTTTTTTTTTTTTGCTTTTACTTCATGTTAAAATAATAAAAACAAATAAAAATTTTTCAGTTTTTTGTTTTTTTTTTCCAAATACTTCAACTTTATTTTGTAGGCAAGCCTTACATGATAGAAAAAAAAACCCATGCCATTTTTGAAATCTGTGCAAAAAACTACATAAAGATGATTTAACAAAATCAAAACAATTTTTAAAAAAGTTTTTTTTGCAGACCTGTGTAATTACATAAGCTGCTCAAGTATCAACAGCCTAAAAAATTAATGGATGCATCTATTGTTTTTCATGAACACTGGAATAAAGTGCCCTATTTTTATGAACTGTGCAGGAATTTCTGGATGGTTGCCAACCCAGCTTTCCTGCACTCATGTCCCCCTGGTCCCTCTTAAAGTCCTTGGTCCTTCTTGAATTATGTACCCGTTCTTTGTACTGACCACACATATTTTTTATACATGTAAATGAGATCATCACTAAAGAGTGTTTTTCCAAGCTAAACAAGGCCAATTTATTTAGCCTCTATGTGACGTTTACTTATGTGGATGGAGAGGAAAAAAAGGGGTAGAGCAAAACCCATACAGTTGTGTTGTGAACAATGATGACGTTTTCTTGGCAGACTGTTTTTGAGGGGTGGTTTGCCATTGCTCTCCCCAATCATCTTTACCCCCCAGCAAGCTGTGTACTCATTTTCTCGGAAGGATGGAAGGCTGACTCAACCTTGAGCCGGCTACCTGAACCATGTGGTGAGCAAGAGTTTAGGACTGCATTCTGCTACCTTAACACTCTGCGCCACACGAGGCTCTGTAAAAAAAACACTTTCAGAAGTGGGATTTGAACTCACGCCTCCATTTGGAGACCAGAACACCCATGGGCAGGGGAGGGAGTCCTCTTGAGTCTGGTGCCTTAGACTGCTCAGCCAGCTTTCTCTCTCTATATATATCGTTCCTCAAATGCGGATCACAAAACTAGATTCCATATTCAAAATGCCATCTTATACTTCTCAGAGCAGTTTGCGTAAAACATGTTCCCACATTACTATTAACTTCATTGATGTAAACAATCTAGAAATATTCTCCTATTGCAATGACATTTAGCTGGTGTATCCTGCTTGACATGAAGGGATAAAAATTAAAGTAGATCTATTTTCCTATACTTTTTCTAAGAATCTCTACTCGTATCTTCACACTTATGTAGCTGGAAGCTTTCATGTACTGTACTTAGCCCTTATAATCATATATCAAATACTATGACTATACAACACCACACAGTAAACATCTTATTAATGTCATTCAAGAGTTACTAAAACATCCAAAATTGCTGCAAAAGCAAAGCAGACAGATCTTTAACTTAGAAAGTAATAAACTCAATTTTATTGTGCTTAGAAGACAGTTATCGACCATGAAAAGCACAAGAAAATATGTCAATGACTGACCCTAAATAACACTGACATGCTAAACAACACCAAGCCAGCAAAGTTTCAGATAGTATTGATTTAGAGATATTTCATTGGTCTTCAAGAAAAAGTAACATTGCATTTAATATTATAGTTCTAAGTGGATCTGTTTAACCACTGATTTGTCTTCGAATAAAGGCTTCCCTCACCCCCTGTATTGTATGCATCAAACTTACTTAATATGCACAGAAGGGTCTATGTACAGTATTTTTTGCTGTATAAAACTAGGTCAATTCAAAAGTGCAATTTCACCCTCAAAGGGCTTGACTGGTTACAAAGTCATATTTTAAAATTGGTGCCAAATGGCTTAAAACAAGTCAAGTGATCTCTGCCTGTCAATGAGGGGCTGCAGCATCACAATCCATTATCCTAGCATCAGCGCTCACATCCTGGGCACCATGATGCCATGAGTTTGGAATAGTGATGCTAATACCTCTGATTGGCAGGCAACAGAGACCATAGGAATTGTGGGGCTGTAGCGCTGGATTGCTGGGGCTGAGGATAGTTAAATATCTTTTGTTTTCTTTTTTTAAGTCATTTGGCATTAATTTTAAAATACAACTTTGTAACTGGACAGCCCCTTTAAGACCAGATTCCTACGGCTGTATGTAAGTTTTGGCCAACATTCGTGGGCGCAACTTGCATTGGATAGCACATGGATATACATGCATGTGCTGTCCAATACCCACGGCCAGTGGAACTACATGTCTGATTCTTGTCTGTGGTAAGGAAGAGAATAGGACATGCTGCAAATTTTCTCACATGGATCATCGATCCACATGAAACAGTGACTGTGTGTATAGCCTAATTAGCTATAATGGCGCTGTGTGAAAAGCATGGACTGCACATGGACCAGAATTATGCTCCTGCAAATGTGAACAAAAGTAGACCAAGCTATTTTTCTTTATTTTGCTTGCATAAAATGCTCAGACAAAAAAAGGAAATGCGAATGAACCCATTTAATTTAATGGGTTCTATTCAATGCTTATTGCTTGTGCAAATTTTGCACAGGCAAATACGCACACAAAAATGCCTGTTTGAAGGAGTGCTCAAGGATTAATTAAGTCAAACTTTTAGCCACAGACATAACGCAGTACAGTTTTTTTTTACAAAGCATTATGCTTTGATGCAAAATTGTATTGAGCCCCCATGGTTGTAATGTGCTTGATGGGATTTTCACATTTGCCAGGTGTCTATTCTCAAAGCATACATAACTTTTTACATGACTTTTCAGAATTAGCTGTACATGAGGAATAACACTAGATCTATCCATTACATGCCTTGTATCCTGCACTTTTTCCCTCGTTTTTCTCTCTGCAGGCTGCATAGCTGATTCTAGGTTTTCTCAGAACTGGAGGAGTCTAAGGTGTTACACTGTCTTAAATACACTGCACACAGACAACTGTAGATTCTGCTCTTTAACTGTCTGTAATGCTGCGCTTGATACGAACAGGTATTTCAGCCCAACCATGGGTCTAATGACTTGAACTCAGAACAACAAAAATCCCTATGAGTTTAGATAACTAGATCTGTGGTTTGGCCTGGTCAGTAATCTGTTTCACAGCTGCATAAATGTGGCTGTAAAATGCTCATGTGAAATTGGCATTGCACACATATAGCAGCACTGAGTAGTGTAGATGTGAATAAATAGCAGTAAATCATTAGCTCCAACGCCAAATCTACTGTTTCTGCTTTACTCCTCCTCCCCTACCCTCTTCACTGCTCAGATGAATTTCAATGAGAAGGATGACTTAGCCACCTCCAACAATTCCTGATCTTCGTCCTGACTCAGGTAATAGAGATAACATCACTTGACAACAGGCAATGGACAGCAAGTTAGAAGGAAAGTGAATCCTTAGTAGCCAGTCCCCTTGAGTGATTGTTCAGCACAATAACATAATTTTAGGCAGATAAAGTGAATTGCAATTTTGCTAGTTAACATATTGGCCATCATATAAGCATAAGTTATTTGAAAAGTTAGTGACCATTAAAAATAAAATTTGAGTATGTACCGGCAATGAAAAGGTTAGATGTTTTTAAAATATGTTTTTTTTTAAATATTTTTAAAGAACAGAGGCATTTTCCCACATATCACTATTTAAAGGGGTTGTCCGGCCCCCCAAACTATTTTTTTTCCCCCCATGAATGCCCTGTAGAGGAGAAGCATCACACACAACCGCCTTTCCCATAAAAAACAATATTTTCCTCACCTTTTTATTCCTTTTCTTCCCCTTATAAAAAGCTTGCCTGAACTTTTTAAAGATGGCGCCGCTGGGTAGTTCCCATCATGCACTGCTGCCTCTCTCTCCTCAGCCTTCGCGCTCCCGATGCCGGTCACATGACTGGAGGACCGGCGTCATGGAGACTAACGCTTCACTGCTTTGAATGGAGCCGACAGCCGGCTTGCTCCATTCAAAGCAATGAGAGGGTAGGGAGAGCAGTGCGATCTCTTGCTACTGCTGTGACAGCTGTTAGCAGGAGATTCCTTCATCTCCCCGGCATGTCCCCTCATCACTGGACACTGTAACAGCAGTGTCCCAGTGTCCAGTGACAAGGGGACATACTGGGGAGATGAAGGAATCTCCTGCTACAGCTGTCACAGCAGTAGCAGGAGATCCTGATCTGTAGCAGCACTTTTAATAAGCACAGGATCGCGATCCACTGCTTATTGAAAGTGAAAGTAGCACCAACATGACACACACACACATGCCCCCCCCTCACAGTGCCCACACACAGTGCCCCCTCCAGTGCCCACACACATGCCCCCCTCACAGTGCCCCCTCCACTCTGCCCCCCCGCACAGTCCCTCCCCCCTCCAGTGCGCCCCCCCACAGTCCTCACTTCAGTGTCCACACACAATGCACCCCCAAAGTGCCCACACACAGTGCACCCCCCACATTGACCTCCCCACAGTGCCCTCCACAGTACACCCCCTCAGTGCCCCCACCATACACATGCCCCTCCACAGTGCACCCCCCACAATGCCCCCACCACAGTTCCCCCCTCCAGTGTCACCCGCCACAATGCCCTCCCACAGCCCCCCCCAAAGTGCACTCTTGCATCCACCTTTGCCAGAAGTCTATGTGACCGCACACCCACCTCCGCCAGAAGTCTATGGGACCTCACACCCACCCCATTAGAAGTCTATGTGTCCGCACACCCACCTCCGCCAGAAGTGTATGTGACCGCACACCCACCCTTCCAGAAGTCTATGTGACCGCACACCCACCCCATTAGAAGTCTATGTGTCTGCACACCCACCTCCGCCAGAAGTCTATGTGACCGCACACCCACCCCGCAAGAAGTCTATGTGACCGCACACCCACCCCATTAGAAGTCTATGTGTCCGCACACCCACCTCCGCCAGAAGTCTATGTGACCGCACCCCCTCCGCCAGAAGTCTATGTGACCACACACCCACCCCACAAGACAGCCCGCACCCCCCCACCCCGCAAAGCGACAGCCCGCCCGCCGACTAACCCCCCCAACGCAAAGTGACAGCTGGCCCGACTCCCGCCAGCCCCCCCCCCAAAGTGACAGCCGGCCCGCCGAGTCCCGCCCCCCCCCTCCCCGCAAATTGACAGCCGGCCCGCCGAGTCCCGCCCCCCCCCCCCGCCCCCCCGCAAAGTAACAGCCGGCCCGCCGACTCTCGCACCCCCCCCCCCCCCCCGCGCGCGCGCGGCATCTGACTGTCCGGCCACCTCCAGCACCCACCCCCCGCAGCATCTGACAGTCCGGCCACCTCCAGCACCCACCCCCCGCAGCATCTGACAGTCCGGCCACCTCCAGAGCCCCTCTGCGGCATCTGACAGTCCGGCCACCTCCAGCCACCCCCCACGGCATCTGACAGTCCGGCCACCTCCAGATCCCACCCTCCCCCCCAGGCCCCAGCCCCCCCATCCAAGCCCTCCACTAAGATACTTACCTGACAGATGAAGATGAAGATCCAGCAGCCGCGCGTCCCCTGCAGGCAGACCAGAGCTTCCCAGCATCTGAAGCTCTACTCTCTACTGCGCATGTGCAGAAGAAGCAGGAAGCAAGAAGCGCGTCCCCGACGTCCCGTCAAGACCTGTAGCCAGCCCAACAAGAAGAACAGAAGACTTGTCGTAACCATGGACGACGGAGGAGCAACACAGGGGGGGCACCCCTACAGGTAAGTCAATAACTTCTGTTTGCATCATTTTCCATGCACAATGTATATTACAAAGTGCATGGAAATAGGCAAACAGAAGTAAGCCACGCATCTATTTTATGCTTTCCAAATACAAACATGTTTCTTAATAATCCAGAGAACTACTTGGAACTAGGTATGTGTTTAAACAAGGTTGAAAGTCAGCCTCACATGATGTTTTTCCTAAATGGACAAATGCCCATAGAACTCATTGAACTCTTTAAACTGAATGACTTGGGAAATGTTACAGAACACGTCGATAGATTAAATGATAATAACGCTATCTGGATCTACTGAGAAACACAAATAATGTATTCAATTACATTCCAAAGTATGGCAATTTATACTTTTCTAAGAAGTACAAAAAGTTAATGAGCAGTTTACAGAGAATGTAATTGATTCTGCGCATTTGGTTTCTAAATATGAAGAGAAACTGTGAATATTGTAATTAGATACGTGTAAGTTTTCAACTCTTACAGGAGTTATACATTTACAAAATATTAACAGGATAAGCCAAAAATGTCTGATAGATGTGGGTTTCACCTTTGGGTTCCACACGTATCTCTAGAACTGGAGTCTCTATGACTTGTCTTGGCTCGCCTCTGCGGCCACTGGAGATTGGAATTGTGGAAACAACAGAACAAGTGGTAAGGCAATTCTTCATTATTAATCTATTTCTGGTGTTCTGATATACTTATTCATATCAAAAAAATGTTAAATACTGTAGATTTCACAATGACCACTGTGTGCACATAATCTCTGTATTCTGCAGCTTTGCTGTGTAGACTGGGGCAGAGTCTACGGAGAATGGGGAATAGAAAGACAGCTCTACTGCTGGATGCTCAGATAAGGCTGGGTAGGAGTATAATACACACAGACTGCGTGGTGGCAAGGCATTCTTAAGTGCATTAAAGAAGAGGGTGCAGTTTAAAGACTATAAAAGCTCAAGCATAGCTTTGCCTTTAAAATTTTTTGCACAACCCATTGTAAATACTGCCTGAGCCACTGATAATGCTGTCAGAATCGGAGGATGATTAGTGACTCACTTTAATGCAAGAAAAAACAATTAAATGATCTTCCCGCTAATAGTTATCAATGGGTTCGTTCACATAAGCGTATTCACGAAAATAGCACATATTGAACTAGTTAACTTAATTGCCTATTTCAATGAATGAGAGCATGCTTGCATAATTATTTGCATGCACATAAAGTACAGTAAAACATGTACTTATGCGTGTAAATATGCAACGCCCATTGTGCAAATATGTGGCAAAAAATGTGCTTATGCCCGTGTGACACCGAACGTAGAGCAGCTTTAGACGACTGTATTTGCACACATTTTTGCATGCAAAATTTTCCTACACGATATGCAGAGAATACAACCCATTGATATCTGTGGGTTTGTTCTCAATTGCATTTTTTGCATATGAATTTCTTGAGTGTGCAGAAAAAGAACCTGCTCTATTTTTGTGCTCACTTACACAAAAAGGGCCCTATAGAAGTCTATGAAAGGTGCACAAATGCGCACTCAATACCCACACACATGTTCAATACAATTACTCATAAGGCTAAGTAGTCTTTTAAATCACAGAGGGTGTGTGTCGCTTGCATGTCGATTGGCCCTGTGTGCGCAAAATGTCCAGGACTATGTGTAGACATATGTGTAAATCAACCTCGTTCATAGCACAAATACATTACGCTGAGGTATGTGTATTTGTGCACACGCTGGTGTGAAGCTGCCCTAACTTTTATGCTAGGTGCAGAGTTTGTGTCTATCTCAGAAATGCTTTTCGTGCTACAAATATTTCCAAACACAATAGCATGATCCACAATAAAAATGGAACTTGCAGTGCATTGCCAAATATTGGACAAACTTTACATTGCGCCTGAGAGGCACTGTTTCCCCCATATTTTGGGTATAAGACGCACAGGGTAGTTCAGTAATCAGTAGTATCAATATGTGCTGTCAGCAGCTCCACAATCAATCCAAACACAACAAAAAGCACATGCAGCAATTAAGGATTTCTATTTTTTCAATACATATAAAATAGCAGCAGTTTCAATTCCATTCGGTTACATGAATATTGAAATTTAAATTATATAATGCATTCAGAAAGTCTTCCAACTCTCTCTCTGACTTTATAACATTTTGTTATGTTATGGTTTTGTTCAATTTAAAAAAATCAAGTTTTCCCATCATTCTGCACTTAATACCACATAATGACAATGTGAAAGCAGGATGTTCGAAATCTTTATATTTTTCAAAAATAAAAAATTAACATTTTACATGACATTACTATTCACGCCCTGTACTCAGTACATACTGAAACACCATTGGCATCAATTGCTGACTCTAGTCTTTTTGGGTATGATGCCATAACATTTGCACACCTGGATTTAGTGATTTTTTGCCATTCTTCTCTACAGATCCTCTCAAGCTCTGTCAGCTTGGATGGGGAAGGTCTGTGGACAGCCATTTTCAGGTCTCTCCAGAGATGTTCAATTGGGTTCAAGTCAAGGCTCTGTCTGGGTCACTCAAGGACATTCACAGATTGTCCTTAAGTCACTCCTGCTTTATCTTGGCTTTGTGCTTAGGGTTATTGCCTTGTTGGAAGGTAAGTAGAGATGAGCGAGCACCAAAATGCTCGGGTGCTCGTTACTCGGGACAAAATTATCGCTATGCTCGAGGGTTCGTTTCGAGTAACGAACCCCATTGAAGTCAATGGGCGACTCGAGCATTTTTGTATATCGCCGATGCTCGCTAAGGTTTCCATTTGTGAAAATCGGGGCAATTCAAGAAAGTGATGGGAACGACACAGCAACGGATAGGGCAGGCGAGGGGCTACATGTTGGGCTGCATCTCAAGTTCCCAGGTCCCACTATTAAGCCACAATAGCGGCAAGAGTGCCCCCCCCCCCAACAACTTTTACTTCTGAAAAGCCCTCATTAGCAATGCATACCTTAGCTAAGCACCACACTACCTCCAACAAAGCACAATCACTGCCTGCATGACACTCCGCTGCCACTTCTCCTGGGTACATGCTGCCCAACCCCCCCCCTCTGCACGACCCAGTGTCCACAGCGCCCACCAAATTGTCCCTGCTCAGCCTTCAGCTGCCCTCATGCCACGCCACACTCATGTCTATTTATAAGTGCGTCTGCCATGAGGAGGAACCGCAGGCACACACTGCAGAGGGTTGGCACGGCTAGGCAGCGACCCTCTTTAAAAGGGGCGGGGCGATAGCCCACAATGCTGTACAGAAGCAATGAGAAATATAATCCTGTGCCACCGCCATCAGGAGCTGCACACGTGGCCATAGCAATGGGGAACCTATGTGCCACACACTATTCATTCTGTCAAGGTGTCTGCATGCCCCAGTCAGACCGCGGTTTTTTATAAATAGTCACAGGCAGGTACAACTCCGCAATGGGAATTCCGTGTGCACCCACAGCATGGGTGGCTCCCTGGAACCCACCGGCTGTACATTAATGTATCCCATTGCAGTGCCCATCACAGCTGAGGCAACGTCAGGTTTAATGCAGGTGGGCTTCGGCCCACACTGCATGCCCCAGTCAGACTGGGGTTCTTTAGAAGTGCACACATGCAGTTACAACTCCGTGTGGACCGACAGCATGGGTGACTCCCTGAAACCCACCGGCGGTACATAAATATATCCCATTGCAGTGCCCAACACAGCTGATGTAAAGTCAGCTGTAATGCAGGTGGGCTAAAAATTAATTGGATTACACTGTAGGCGAGGGCCCCCAAAAATTGGTGTACCAACAGTACTAATGTACCTCAGAAAAATTGCCCATGCCCAACCAAGAGGGCAGGTGAAACCCATTAATCGCTTTGGTTAATGTGGCTTAATTGGTAACTAGGCCTGGAGGCAGCCCAGTTAAAATAAAAATTGGTTCAGGTGCAAGTTTCAACGCTTTAATGAGCATTGAAACGTATAAAAATTGTTTAGAAAAATTATATGACTGAGCCTTGTGGGCCTAAGAAAAATTGCCCGTTCGGCGTGATTATGTGAGGTTTCAGGAGGAGGACCAGGAGGAGGAGGAGGAATATTATACACAGATTGATGAAGCAAAAATCTGTTATTGCTTAGGTATCGCTGCTGTCCGCTGGTGAAGAAGAGAAGTCTGGGGAAATCCAGGCTTTGTTCATCTTGATGAGTGTAAGCCTGTCGGCACTGTCGGTTGACAGGCGGGTACGCTTATCCGTGATGATTCCCCCAGCCGCACTAAACACCCTCTCTGACAAGACGCTAGCCGCAGGACAAGCAAGCACCTCCAGGGCATACAGCGCGAGTTCAGGCAACGTGTCCAGCTTTGACACCCAGTAGTTGTAGGGGGCAGAGGCGTCACGGAGGACGGTCGTGCGATCGGCTACGTACTCCCTCACCATGCTTTTACGGTGCTCCCGCCGACTCAGCCTTGACTGGGGAGCGGTGACACAGTCTTGCTGGGGAGCCAGAAAGCTGTCAAAGGCCTTAGAGAGTGTTCCCCTGCCTGTGCTGTACATGCTGCCTGATCTCCGCGCCTCCCCTGCTACCTGGCCCTCGGAACTGCGCCTTCTGCCACTAGCGCTGTCGGATGGGAATTTTACCATCAGTTTGTCCGCCAGGGTCCTGTGGTATAGCATCACTCTTCGGGAATGAGAGTGGAAAGGTTCTCCTTATACCGTGGGTCGAGCAGTGTGTACACCCAGTAATCCGTAGTGGCCAGAATGCGTGTAACGTGAGGGTCACGAGAAAGGCATCCTAACATGAAGTCAGCCATGTGTGCCAGGGTACCTGTACGCAACACATGGCTGTCTTCACTAGGAAGATCACTTTCAGGATCCTCCTCCTCCTCCTCCGGCCATACACGCTGAAAGGATGACAGGCAAGCAGCATGTGTACCGTCAGCAGTGGGCCAAGCTGTCTCTTCCCTCTCCTCCTCATGCTCCTCCCTCTCCTCCTCCTCCTCCTCAACGCGCTGAGATATAGACATGAGGGTGCTCTGACTATCCAGCGACATACTGTCTTCTCACGCCTCCGTTTCCGAGTGCAAAGCGTCTGCCTTTATGCTTTGCAGGGAACTTCTCAAGAGGCAAAGCAGAGGAATGGTGACACTAATGATTGCAGCATCCCCGCTCACCATCTGGGTAGACTCCTCAAAGTTTCCAAGGACCTGGCAGATGTCTGCCAACCAGGCCCACTCTTCTGTAAAGAATTGAGGAGGCTGACTCCCACTACGCCGCCCATGTTGGAGTTGGTATTCCACTATAGCTCTACGCTGCTCATAGAGCCTGGCCAACATGTGGAGCGTAGAGTTCCACCGTGTGGGCACGTCGCACAGCAGTCGGTGCACTGGCAGATTAAACCGATGTTGCAGGGTCCGCAGGGTGGCAGCGTCCGTCTTGGAGTTGCGGAAATGTGCGCTGACCCGGCGCACCTTTCCGAGCAGGTATGACAAGTGTGGGTAGCTTTTCAGAAAGCGCTGAACCACCAAATTAAAGAAATGGGCCAGGCATGGCACGTGCGTGAGGCTGCCGAGCTGCAGAGCCTCCACCAGGTTACGGCCGTTGTCACACACGACCATGCCCAGTTAGAGGCTCAGCGGCGCAAGCCAGCGGTTGGTCTGCTGTGTCAGACCCTGCAGCAGTTCGTGGGCTGTGTGCCTCTTCTCTCCTAAGCTGAGTAGTTTCAGCACGGCCTGCTGACGCTTGCGCACCGCTGTGCTGCCACGCCGCGCGACACCGACTGCTGGCGACGTGCTGCTGCTGCTGACACATCTTGATTGCGAGACAGAGATTGCGTTGGGGGAGGAGGAGGGTGGCTTAGTGGAGGAAGCATACACCGTCGCAGATACCAGCACCGAGCTGGGGCCCGCAATTCTGGGGGTGGGTAGGACGTGAGCGGTCCCAGGCTCTGACTCGGTCCCAGCCTCCACTAAATTCACCCAATGTGCCGTCAGGGAGATATAGTGGCCCTGCCCGCCTGTGCTTGTCCACGTGTCCGTTGTTAAGTGGACCTTGGCAGTAACCGCGTTGGTGAGGGCGCGTACAATGTTGCGGGAGACGTGGTCGTGCAGGGCTGGGACGGCACATCGGGAAAAGTAGTGGGAACTGGGAACTGAGTAGCGCGGGGCCGCTGCCGCCATCATGCTTTTGAAAGCCTCCGTTTCCACAAGCCTATACGGCAGCATCTCCAGGCTGATCAATTTGGCAATGTGCACGTTTAACGCTTGAGCGTGCGGGTGCGTGGCGGCGTACTTGCGCTTGCGCTCAAACAGTGGCGCTAGCGACGTCTGGACGCTGCGCTGAGAGACATTGCTGGATGGAGCCGAGGACAGCGGAGGTGAGGGTGTGGGTGCAGGCCAGGAGACGGTAGTGCCTGTGTCCCCAGAGGGGGGTTGGATCTCAGTGGCAGGTTGGGGCACAGGGGGAGAGGCAGTGGTGCAAACCAGAGGCGGTGAACGACCTTCGTCCCACCTTGTGGGGTGCTTGGCCATCATATGCCTGCGCATGCTGGTGGTGGTGGCTCCCCAGCTGATCTTGACGCGACAAAGGTTGCACACCACTGTTCGTCGGTCGTCAGGCGTCTCTGTGAAAAACTGCCACACCGTAGTGCACCTTGACCTCTGCAGGGTGGCATGGCGCGAGGGGGCGCTTTGGGAAACAGTTGGTGGATTATTCGGTCTGGCCCTGCCTCTACCCCTGGCCACCGCACTCGTTCGGCCTGTGCCCACACCCTGACTGGGCCTCCGCGTCCTCGCCTACGTCCACGTCCTCTAGGCCTACCCCTACCCCTCAGCATGGTGTATTACCAGTAGTGCAGAAACAGAACGCTGTAATTAAATGTGCCGCTTATTGGCCTGTGGTTGGAGGCTGACTTCGCTTACCGAACGCACAGCAGAGCCAGGAAATAATTTTGCGCAAGCCTGCTGTAACACTTAGCTGGCTGCGTATGAATTAGGAGGACAACTACACCCAGCACAGACCCAGTACACTGAGGACAGTCACAGGCAGCCCGAATAGATTTTTTTCCCCAAATGTTTTTGGAAAGGCCCACTGCCTATATTCAATAAATATGTCTTCTGTTCCTGCGTCACCACTACTAGCCCTGGAGTATGTAAAATAACTGCAGACTGTTGCACTGTGGACTGGAATGTGATGTAACAGCCAACACAGAGCCAGGAAATAATTTTGCGCAAGCCTGCTGTAACACTTAGCTGGCTGCGTATAATTTAGGAGGACAACTACACCCAGCACAGACCCAGTACACTGAGGACAGTCACAGGCAGCCCAAATAAATTTTTTTCCCCAAATGTTTTTGGAAAGGCCAACTGCCTATATTCAATAAATATGTCTTCTGTCCCTGCGTCACCACTACTGGCCCTGGAGTATGTAAAATAACTGCAGACTGTTGCACTGTGTCAATCCGGGTTTACAGGCAGGTAGGAACTATTAGGGGTTGATCCAGGGAACAGTCTGATTGCCATTAGGGAGTCGGGAAGGAATTTTTTCCCCAAAAGGGCTAATTGGCTTCTGGCCTTGGGGTTTTTTGCCTTCCTCTGGATCAACACAGGAGGATAGACAGGCTGGACTAGATGGACATTGTCTTCATTCAGCCTTACATACTATGTTACTATGTTACTGTGGACTGGAATGTGATGTAACAGCCAACACAGAGCCAGGAAATAATTTTGCGCAAGCCTGCTGTAACACTTAGCTGGCTGCGTATGAATTAGGAGGACAACTACACCCAGCACAGACCCAGTACACTGAGGACAGTCACAGGCAGCCCAAATAAATTTTTTTCCCCAAATGTTTTTGGAAAGGCCCACTGCCTATATTCAATAAATATGTCTTCTGTCCCTGCCTCACCACCACTACTGGCCCTGGAGTATGTATAATTACTGCAGGGCGCAATGCTCTGCACGGCCGATATACAAAAAAAAAAAAAAATTCCAAACTGCAAAAAGCAGCCTCCACACTACTGCATACGGTTAGATGTGGCCCTAAGAAGAACCGTTGGGGTTCTTGAAGCCTAAAATACTCCTAACACTCTCCCTATAGCAGCTCCGGCACCAACAGCACTTTCCCTCCTCTATGTCAGAATAAATCTGTGGCGAGCCGCGGGAGGGGCCGATTTTTATACTCGGGTGACACCTGATCTCGCCAGCCACTCACTGCAGGGGGGTGGTATAGGGCTTGAACGTCGCAGGGGGAAGTTGTAATGCCTTCCCTGTCTTTCTATTGGCCAGAAAAGCGCGCTAACATCTCAGAGATGAAAGTGAAAGTAACTCGAACATCGCGTGGTACTCGTCACGAGTAATGAGCATCTCGAACATGCTAATACTCGAACGAGTATCAAGCTCGGACGAGTACGTTCGCTCATCTCTAAAGGTAACCCTTCTACCCAGTCTGAGGTCCCTTGAATTCTGGATCAGGTTTTCATTAGGAATATATCTGTAATTTGCTCCATTAAGCTTTACATTAGCCCTGAACAGGTCATTCAGTCTTGGTTTTCATTAGACCAGAGAATCTTATTTATCACAGTCTGAGAGTCCTTTAGTTGTTTTTCCCCCGCTCAATACAGGATTTACTAAATCATCACAGACTGATGTCTGTCCAGGCTCTGTTTGAACACTTCCATTAAAGTTGAACTCACCACCTTCCATGACAACCTGTTTCACTCACTGTAAAAACAAAATTCTAATATCTAATCTGTGTCTCCTTCCTTTCAGTTTCATCCCATTTATTCTAGTCTTTCCTTGTGCAGATGAGAATAGGGCTGATCTCTCTACACTGTGACAGCCCTTCAGATATTTGTAGACAGCTACTAAGTTTCCTCTCAGCCTTCTTTTTGCAAGCTAATCATTCCCAGATCCTTTAAACATTTCTCATGAGACATGATTTGTAGACCGCTCACCATCTTGGTAACTCTTCTCTGAACTTGCTCCAGTTTGTCTATGTCTTTTTTAAATTGGGGTGCGCAGAGCTGGACACAGTATTTAAGATGAGGTCTGACTAAGGAAGATTAGATAATTACCTCACGTGATCTAGACTCTATGCTTCTCCAAATATATCCCAGAATTGTTGTTGCCCTTTTTGCTGCTGCATTACTCTTTTGATTCATGTTCAGTCTATGATCTATTAGTATACCCAAGTCTTTTCACATGTGCTGCTTAGCTCAATTCCCCCCATTCCGCATGTGCTTTTTTTTCATTTTTCTTTCCCAGATGTAGGACTTTGCATTTCTCCTTGATAAACACCATTCGGTTAGTCGCCACCCACTGTTCAAGCGTGTCCAGATCCTTTTGAATCCTCTCTCTTCTCTAGTTATAAACAGGAGTGGAAGATCCGGACAGCAGCTCTTATAGGTTTGACATGAACAGTAAACCTGGGATATTTTACAGAAGAAAGCACGTGAAAGGTGCAGGGAATTGTAGTGGTCACAGGTAAAGGAAACCCTGTCCCAAAGAAGGGACATCAAATGAGAGCATTCATTAAGAAGAGCTGGGGGAAGGGGGGGGGGGGTGGAGTTCCGAGAAGCAGTGCCAGGTGCCAGGTAGAGAAAAAAGGGGTGACTCCTGTGCTCAGGCTGAACTGTGTAGAACCAAGTGTGACTGCCTAAAAGGACACATATAAGTGTATGGACTGGTGTAGTCCGCAGGATGTGATAAATGTAACAGAGCCCTCCGTGATGATTTTAACATAAATTTATTAAACAGAGCTCTAGGTACAGTGCAACGCATTTCGGAGCTTAGGCGCTCCTTGCTCAAGCACAAGGTAACTCAAAATGTCTTCAGAAGTATGGAAAGGACTTCACTCTTGTGCTGCTTGCTAGTATAGTTCTGTTATGTGCACTACTGTGTGCCTCCTTTCCAATTTTGATTGTTGGTGTGGGGATTGGCTTCATGTCTCGAATAAACCTGTGACTATGCTCGCTTGACCACCTTGAGTTGGTTGATGACCACAGCACAATCTTGACCAGTTGCTGATAATCAATTGTTAGGTAAGTAACCAGTCACGTGTCCAAAAAAAGCATTCTCCTCCAGCACCATAGTTCAAACACATCAATTTTCCTTCTTTTTTTTTTCAGAGCGTCCAGCTTTCGCAACCATACGTAGTTATGGGAAAGATGATTGCTTTTGACCAGTCTGGTTTTTGTTGTAATTCTAATGTCCTTACTTTTCCAGATCTCTTCCATTCCTTGCATTGCATTCCTACCAAGTGTAATCCGTCTCTTGATCTCAGGTCCAGATTGCCTGTTGCAATCGATTTTAGATCAAAGGAAGATGAAATCTTGGACTGACTCAACTTCTTCATTGTTCTTTTTTATGTTCACTGTACCGTTCCCTACCGCGGTCATGACTTTTGTTTTCTTGCTGTTGAGATACAGTCCCATGCGTTCGCTTTCCTTTTGCTCTCGTTGGATAAGGTATTCCAGGTCCCTTTCACTTTCTGCAAGCAGGGTGGTGTCATCTGCATATTAAAGGTTGTTGACATTTCTGCCGCCGATTTTAAGAAGAATCATATTCTGCTACTGAGTAGCTGAGGTATGGGCTGTGACAGAAGCTGTACTTGGTCTTTGAAATGTTAAATAACATTAAATACACACTATGAAATCAGGGATCATATGTGTGTGAGTTAGTTGGTCCTATTCAGTTAACCCAGCCTGTACAGTATACCCAAGACTAATCTGTGGGCTATGCTGTTACACTGTACAGAGATAGGCCTTCTGAATTAATATAAGAAACATATTTGAGCGATATTTTAAATACAAATATTTTAGAAAACTGTAGGACTTTTTGTTCCATAAGTAAAGAGTATATAAATGGGCCAATACCTTTACATTTTTATGGATAGACTGAACCATAAATTAACAGAAGTCTTAATAAATTTGCTCTCATAGACATATAATGAGTGTGTAATGACATGCAAATGTAACAAGCACTAATTTGTAATGTAATTATGTCTACTCTCTGGAGCTTCATGCTGCTTTACTCTGATTAATTTGTATTGCAGACAATAGGGCATATGTACTGGTAATTTTGTAGGACTGAGTTTTAATATGCCTGCCCTATTCTTCTTGAAAGACAAATATGTTTTTTTTTCTACTTTAAGCATACATGGAGCATTCCTGATTCTTGCATGCCTAATGTGTTCACTTGCTGTCTGGAACTGTCAGTTGTGATACTATTTGGCAGGGGCATGCACAGCATTTTATAAAGGAAAGGTGTTCAGAACAATGACCATGTATATATACACGTGGACATGTACATAGTTTCTAAAACGTGTCATAATAAGTAATGACATCACACTGTACACAAAAAAATCAAAGCACCAAAAACCTCAACAGTATGTGCACACACCTCTTTATGACTACATAGAGAGTAGAGTACAGGTGTAGCATATGTTCAGGGGCAAACGCAGGATTTTCTCAAGGAATAAAAAAATCATTATGATGCTTTGGGCACACTTGGAGACTTGGAGTGTTGTGCACATGACAATTTGCTTATTCTCATACCTTTGACGACAGCAGGAGGAGCAGAGGATGTGATTACCATTTATTTGGGAGAAAGGTTCCATGTGCCCTGTGCCCCCGTGCCAAAGCAGAACACTTGCCAACATTAATAGTAGTAGTCAGCAATTGATCTCTCCCAGCACTACTGTAGGGATACTACCGTCATATAGAGGAATGTTGTATCAGAAAGCCATAGCTGGAGAATGTATGGACTTATGTAATACTTGATGTTATAATGACTTCTAGTGGCCAATTTAAGTAATTGCATTGAAGTAATATCTTCAATGGCCCATTCTGTAATTGGTTAGTTGCAGGTCACGTGATTCAGGTCTGCAACTTCCTGAGAATGAGTGTGTGGCATAAATAAGTTTTAGAGATGCATAAAGAGTGAGAGTGGGCCCTCCAAACCAACCCCACCATGAGAAAAAGCCGCTTAGGGCAGTAAATTGACACTTTGGCTCCTTTTTCATGGAGTGATAAATTGTTCGCACAAGCAAACAATGACAGATTTCGCTTGTTCGCTTATGCAGCCTGTTTATACAAGCAGATAAATCATACATAATTTTGTTCAGAATTGCGTTTACAAATAGCTCAGTCATTCACATTCACAGTACCTGTGAGTATTATGGTAGATACTGCTTCTACAAGGGCACTCTGCAGACTGTGTAAGCGATTAGAGCATATCTAAATCTGTCCCAGACCTCCATGATGACTTTTCCCAGGCATAGCTATTTTCTGTAAAGTTTGTGGCCCAGACATCTTTGGCTCTTTGGATTTAGAACACCCCCCTTGTATTCCCACACACTGCACAAAGTTATCTTGCTGTCTCTTTAATAGTGCAATCCTGCTGCTTCTCTAATACTGTGCCTATTGTTGCCTCATGTGCCCCCATATCTATAATTATCCTCCCCACCAAAAATTTTTTGTTTCAAATAGATAGTGCAGTAGATAGTGTTAGTGCCTCATACAATAATATTGCCCCCCTTAATGCCATAGACCGTTATAGTCGCACCATTTGTGTTTCCCTTTTTGACTGCTCTATTAGTGGCTCTATTAGCGGCATGGCATGGGTGGACGCATGACATCGCTGCATTTCGCTGACCTGTATTGAGTTCCTTGCACCTCATATGCCTCAGGCCTGAAGATGTCTGCATCCCATGAGGACATATGACAAATGCCTCCCTACTCCATCATAGTACTCAACTGTCTCCACATCCCAAGAATGCAGATACAAATTCATGGGGAAAAAGGGAATAGTGCTAACTCTGCAACCTCCTTCTGTGTAAGCATGTTCCTAAATAAATATGTACACTGTACTATATTCTGTATGTGCAATATTTACACTTATCTGAGGTATTTCTTTCTAGAACCAGTAGAGAAGATTGTACAAACCAGCTCACCCACACATAAATGTATCCACACCTGAGTGATATTAACCAGTGCACAAGACACAATAGAGGTCTTCTTCTGGCTCAGTTGGCAATAGGTAAGAAAAAAGTAATGTCCAACACTGGATAAATCTTCATAAAACTGTAAAGCTTATTTAAAATGGAAGTAGGAACATATAAAGAAAAACTTACACATTTTGAACCAAAACATTTGAACCAAAAATTGGCGCTGAGCCAATCAGAGGCAGCACTCACTCACCCATTCATGAATTCATGAATAGGTGTGAGTGAGAGCTGCCTCTGATTGGTCAGGCTGTGACCAATCAGAGGCAGCTCATTCAGCAGGCGGGGATTTTAAATTTAGTATAGATAATAGTATTAATAACATGTGATGTCGTGCAATTAATGAAATACAAATGTTGAGAATAACATGACTTACATTTTTGTACATTCTGCATACAGGAACACAAACCACAGTGTGGAGTACTGCATTAGTATGACTCCTTGGTTCTCAGCTATACTGATTCACATACTTTGATTAATCTATTTTCGCAGACCCATATTGCACTGGTCTGTGTAAAGACAATCTACAGCTAGGATCACATCGCATTTCAGCATTCTTTAAAAGGAAAGTATCAGCTATATTGTTTTATTAATCAAAGCCAGATAAAGAAAAATATATCATTTTTCTAATCTGTTTTTATTTTCTGTTTGTGGTTTATTTTATTCTATTGTCTGTACATGATTATGGAGGCTGCTATCTTGCCTGAGCTGCAGTTAATAGTACTTAGGACTTAAACAGCCGAAATGTAATATGTTTGCTCCTGTGCAATTACAATAATAAAGTTTCAAAAAACTTAAAGAATAAAATAAGAATATATAGAAAACAGAAAACTACCCATGGCCGATCTAAACCATCACCATATCCAACCCTTAATCCAGGACTATACAAATTGTATATCACAACCTCCAAAACAAAATGGAGAACCCATTTCTGTGTTTCATTTTAACATAAATTTACTAAGTTTAAAATATGCAATTAAATATTGAAAAAAAATCTTTATTCAGCTTTTTATTCGTAATAAAACAAACAAAAAAAAATAGTGCATTAAAACTACCACATGGGTAAAATCTCTAAAATGTGTCTGGTACCAAAACAACCTGGTCCTTAAAAAAAAGCCTGCATATGGTTATATCGATTCAATAATACAAAAGTTAGGAATTTTGAAAGGCTGGAATGGAAAAAAATCAATAAGGCTGGAAACTGTCAGGTCTTCAAGGAGTTAAAACTATGCATTACACCAGCCTGTCAATCATACCATCTTTGCTTACACAGTAGATCATCTTGAATTTGAGATCAAGAAAGCTTTTAAAAGGGGTTCTAAGGTTAAAAATTATGGGTGGGGAATGACCTAACAAATAGTCAATACTCACTAGTTAAATGGTCCCCAGTCCAGCAGGTGCTAACTTCTCTATTCCCCGAAATTCCTGTAGTGTTTATGTGTAGTTCATTGTTCACATGACTTCTGTAGCCAATTACTGGCTACAGTGGTCACATGCCATTGATGATAGGGGTCAGAAACGCTCTTTTCTCCTTAGGGAGAGCAACTATATACTAAGTGAGGAGACTCAAATGGCCACGCACGCTCCTCTGGGTAATATGCAAATAAGGGAGATGGAATAAATCCTCCACAGTGCCACCTATTGAAAGGCAGCATTCCTTCGAGTCAAAGTGGGACTCTTTATACAAGTCTTGTTACAATGACTGGGAATCAAAAGCAAAGCCAGACTCCATGTACATACAGCTGTTTCTGGGTTCTTGCCCATCATCAGTGTACAGTAGGAGTCTGGCTTTTGCTAGTGAGAGGCCTGGGACAGGGGTCAGAAACGCTCTTTTCTCCTTAGGGAGAGCAACTATATACTAAGTGAGGAGACTCAAATGGCCACGCACGCTCCTCTGGGTAATATGCAAATAAGGGAGATGGAATAAATCCTCCACAGTGCCACCTATTGAAAGGCAGCATTCCTTCGAGTCAAAGTGGGACTCTTTATACAAGTCTTGTTACAATGACTGGGAATCAAAAGCAAAGCCAGACTCCATGTACATACAGCTGTTTCTGGGTTCTTGCCCATCATCAGTGTACAGTAGGAGTCTGGCTTTTGCTAGTGAGAGGCCTGGGACAGGGGTCAGAAACGCTCTTTTCTCCTTAGGGAGAGCAACTATATACTAAGTCAGGAGACTCAAATGGCCACGCACGCTCCTCTGGGTAATATGCAAATAAGGGAGATGGAATAAATCCTCCACAGTGCCACCTATTGAAAGGCAGCATTCCTTCGAGTCAAAGTGGGACTCTTTATACAAGTCTTGTTACAATGACTGGGAATCAAAAGCAAAGCCAGACTCCATGTACATACAGCTGTTTCTGGGTTCTTGCCCATCATCAGTGTACAGTAGGAGTCTGGCTTTTGCTAGTGAGAGGCCTGGGACAGGGGTCAGAAACGCTCTTTTCTCCTTAGGGAGAGCAACTATATACTAAGTGAGGAGACTCAAATGGCCACGCACGCTCCTCTGGGTAATATGCAAATAAGGGAGATGGAATAAATCCTCCACAGTGCCACCTATTGAAAGGCAGCATTCCTTCGAGTCAAAGTGGGACTCATTTGAGTCTCCTCACTTAGTATATAGTTGCTCTCCCTAAGGAGAAAAGAGCGTTTCTGACCCCTGTCCCAGGCCTCTCACTAGCAAAAGCCAGACTCCTGCTGTACACTGATGATGGGCAAGAACCCAGAAACAGCTGTATGTACATGGAGTCTGGCTTTGCTTTTGATTCCCAGTCATTGTAACAAGACTTGTATAAAGAGTCCCACTTTGACTCGAAGGAATGCTGCCTTTCAATAGGTGGCACTGTGGAGGATTTATTCCATCTCCCTTATTTGCATTGATGATAGGATAACTGATAAATCGAGTGAGTGAACTTACAGGGTCTTACACTGATTTATAGACCTGGACATTTCCCCTATTACAAACCTGGCAGTAGACAATAGGTAAGAACCCCCCCCCTTGTGCTCCAGTAATCGGATAGTAATTGTCTACTGCCTTTTGCTGCCTCTGGTATACATTCTACCTAGAGTCACCTTGCAATGCTCTCCCCCATTGGGATGTCTTTTTGACCAGTGATCAGGACTCCTTGATGACATCACAGCTTCCACCGTGGATAATTATTGCTTTCCAGGATCATTAGACGCGCCGTGACCTTTCACAGGGTCAGGTACGTCTGGGGTGAGTCCAATTGGATTTCCCTTTTTTCCCTATTCTGCCATTTCCTCCACCTTATATTGGAGCGCTAATCTCATCTCTTTACCTATTACAAACTTGGTAGAGTGTTACAGCGCCACAATAATTACAGGTAGAGATGAGCGAGCACACTCGTCCAAGCTTGATGCTCGTTCGAGCATTAGGGTACTCGAGATGCTCATTACTCGAGTCGAACACCACGCGGTACTCGAGTCAATAGCATTTCCTTCCCCGCATGTTTAGCGCCATTTTCTAGCCAATAGACATGCGGGGAAGGCATTACCACTTCTTGCTGTGACGTGCCAGCCCAATTAAGAAGTGTGAGTAGCACGTCGCCAGCAGTCGGTAGCGCGGGGTGCGACAGCACAGCGGTTAGCAAGCCGTGCTGAAACTAATCAGCTTACGTGACAAGAGGCACACGGCCCCTGACCTCTGGTTTTCGCTGCTGAGCCTCCAACCGGGCATGGTCGTGTGTGACAACGGCCGTAACCTGGTGGCGGCTCTGCAGCTCAGCAGCCTCACGCACATGCCATGCCTGGCCCACGTCTTCAATTTGGTGGTTCAGCGGTTTCTGAAAAACTAGCCCCACTTGTCTGACCTGCTCGGCAAGGTGCGCCGTGTCTGCGCACATTTCCGCAAGTCCACCAAGGACGCTACCACCCTGAGGACCCTGCAACATCGGTTTTCAGCTACCAGAGCACTGACTGCTGTGCGACGTGCCCACACTCTGGAATTCTACGCTGCACATGTTGGCCAGGCTGTACGAGCAGCGCAGAGCAATAGTGAAATACCAGCTGCAACATGGGCGGCGTAGTGGTAGTCAGCCTCCCCAATTCTTTACTGAGGAGTGGGCATGGATGGCAGATATCTGCCTGGTCCTCGGAAACTTTGAGGAGTCTACCCAGATGGTGAGTGGTGATGCTGCAATCATTAGTGTTACCATCCCGCTGCTTTGTCTGCTGAGAAGTTTGCTGCAAAGCATAAAGGCTGACGCTTTGCGGTTGGAACAGGAAACGGGGGATGCCAGTATGTCGCTTGATAGCCAGACCACCCTCATGTCTATATCTCAGCGCGTTTTGGAGGAGGAGGAGGGGGAGGAGCAGGAGGAGGAGGGGGAAGAGACAGCTGGGCACACTGCAAAGGGTACCCATGCTGCCTGCCTGTCATCTGTTCAGCGTGTATGGGCTATAGAGGAGAAGAAGGAGGAGGAGGATCCTGAAAGTCATCTTCCTAGTGAGGACAGCGATGTGTTGCGTACTGGTACCCTGGCACACATGGCTGACTTCATGTTAGGCTGCCTTTCTCGTCACCCTCGCGTTAGACGCATTCTGGCCAACGTGGATTACTGGATGTACACCCTTCTCGACCCACGGTATAAGGAAAACCTTTCCACTCTCTTTGCCGAAGAGGAAAGGGGTTCTAGAGTGATGCAATACCACAGGGCCCTGGTGGAAAAAGTGATGCTAATGTTCCCATCTGACAGCGCTAGTGGCAGAAGACGCAGTTCCGAGGGCCAAGTAGCAGGGGAGGCGCGGGGATCAGGCAGCATGTCCAGCGCAGGCAGGGGAACATTCTCCAAGGGCTTTTCCAGCTTTATGTCTCCTCAGCAAGACTGTGTCACCACTCCGCAGTCAAGGCTGAGTCGGAGGGAGCACTGAACAAAGGCTGGATTTCCCCAGACTTCTCTTCTCCACCAGCAGAGAGCAGCGGAACCTAATGATTCTTTTCGCTGCAACCAGAGAAAAAAGCATTCTCTATCACCAGAAAAAAGGGGGAATTAGCTTTGTCAATCCCTCTCTGATATTATTACTCCTCCTCCTCCTACTCCTCCTCCTAAAACAGCATGTCATCACACTGAACTGCCAATTTTTCAAAGTTTCAAAAGTATTGTATTGATACTTTAACAGAAACCAATTTTTGCACAGGGCTGCTTCCAGGCTCTGTTACAAGTTAAGCAACAGTGAGCTGTATCTTTAAAAAATGTTTATGGGTTTCACCTGCCCCCTTGAGCAATTTTTCAGGGGTACACTTGTACTCTTGGTACACTAATTTTTCTGGCCCTCGCCTATACTGTTATCTAACTAATTTTTCCGGCCTTCGCCTACACTCATGGTACACCGATGTTTCAGGGGTTCGCCTATACTCTTGTTACAGGGGTCTGCCTATACTTCTGCTACAGAAATGTTACTGGGGTCAGCCTATACCTTTGCTGCAGGAATGTTATAGGGTTCTGCCTATACTTCTGCAACAGAAATGTTACTGGGGTCTGCCTATACCTTTGCTACAGAAATGTTACTGGGGTCTGCCTATACTTCTGCAACAGAAATGTTACTTGGATCTACCTATACCTTTGCTACAGCAATGTTACAGGGGTCTGCCTATACTTCTGCTACAGGAATGTTACTTGAGTCTGCCTATACCTTTGCTACAGAAATATTACTGGGGTCTGCCTATACTTCTGCTACAGGAATGTTACAGGGGTTTGTCTATACTTCTGCTACAGGAATGTTACAGGGGTCTGCCTATGCTGTGGGTGTACAAAGACTTCCCATAGCGGTGTTTTACCTGTCTGGCACAAATACACTAACTGACTTGGGTAGGGTGCAGAGTACAGATGGCTTTCCCTTTTGCGTTGTTCAGCTATCAGACACCTACACAGAAAAATAATGTGTGGACACATGGATTTCCCATTGCTATATAACTCAGGGTACCTTGGGTCACACAAGGTGGAGGCTGGGACCGAGCCTGACCCTGGGCCCGCTCAGGTGCTTCCCACACAGACTATTGCGGGTCCTACCTCGGTCGCGTTTTTTGGCCTTGTTATGCCACCTCCTCCTCCTGCTTGGGGTCAGGGGATCAGCACTGGGCAACATGTATTTTCTCTCGTGTTACCACAGTTATCTGAGGCACTGGTTTGGGCCAAACAAAAGGAGTGTTACTGCATTAATTAGCTGTACTAGCATCAGAGTCCGCTTTATTGCCCATGATTGCTGAGGGTGTGGGCAGAGGCCTAGGTCCTGGGGAAAATGCAACTGTGCCAGGTTTGGCCCGTGGAACTTCTTCCTGGTTCATCCAGTCTTTGGAGCGATGAAAGCAACCGCAACTAATTAAATGAGACGTTCACAGCTGTACTAGTATCGGAGTCCGCTTTATGCCCACGATTGCTGAGGGAGAGGTCCTCGGCAGAGTTAAAGTCTGCCATGTTTGGGCACTGTAATTGTTTCATGCTTAATACTTTCCTTGGGTTCCTTTGGCTCGCCTATGCTGTGAGTGCACAAAGACTTCCCATAGCGGTGTTTTACCTGTCTGGCACAAATACACTGACTGACTAGGGTAGAAATGTGGGCCCGAGGTCCTTGGCGGGGTGAAACTCTGCCATGTTTGGGCACTCTGATTTCTTCTTGTGTAATACTATCTTTGTGCACCGACAGCATAGGCAAGCCCAAGGAACTCAAAGACTTTCCATTGCGGTGTTGAGCTATCTAACACCTACACAGAATGAATTGTGTGGGGACAGATGGATTTCCCATTGCTATGTAACTCACGGCACCTTGGGTCACACAATGTGGAGGCTGGGACCGAGCCTGACCCTGGGCCCGCTCACGTGCTTCCCACACAGAGTATTGCTGCATTGTGGAGATGTATAGAAGTGCTGGGCTGAGTCCCCTTTATGCCCATGTTTGCGGCTCCTGACAATTTTGTGACGAGGTGGCATGGGATTGGAATGATGATTGTACGTCAATTTATCATCAATTCTCAACAGCATTGTGGGCTATCGCCCACACTTTCAAAGAGGGTCGCTGCCTGGCCTTGCCAACCCTCTGCAGTGTGGCCTCAGGTTCCTCCTCATCCAGTACGCGCTTATAAATAGACATGAGGGTGGTGTGGCTATGAAGCGAGTGTGTGGCATGAGGGCAGCTGAAAGCTGCGCAGAGAAACTTTTGGGTGTGCTGTGCACGCAGGAGCGTATGGGGGGGTTGGACAGCAATGCCAGCATGTAACCCAGGAAAAGAGGCAGCGGTGTCACCCGCAGGCAGTGATTGTTCTTGGTTGCAGGTAGTGTGGTGCTTAGCCAAGGTGTGCCTTGCTAATGAGGGTTTGTCCGAAGTAAAAATTGTTAGGGGGTGACGCCAGACTCTTGCCCCCATTTTGGCTTAATAGTAGGACCTGGGAGCCTCAGATGCAGCCATGCATGCTGCCCCTGCCCTTTCCTATCCGTTTCTGTCATGTTTCCATGACTTTCTGATGTTTTCTGGTGTTTGACAAGTCATCAGCTATGCGGAGCATCAGTCCCATACAAAAATTCTCGAGTCGCCATTGACTTCAATGGGGTTCGTTACTCGAAACAAGCTCTCGAGTATTACAGAAAGTTCGACCGAGCAACGAGCACCCGAGCATTTTGGTACTCGCTCATCTCTAATTACAGGCAGACTAATTAAAGTTATACTCTATCACCAGTCCTATAGCCAAAATATCTTTGTCTAGCAGCTGCTGGTGCTAAGTTTGACTTTTGGACAAGATATTCTTATTAATAACCTGATCATAAAGTGTCCCACTGAGACACCAATCAATCAGTGATAATCTGTGGGGAAACCTGGTGTTGTGCCAGGTTTCTAGCACTATTTTGGATTTTCCTCTCAGCTTTGTTGGAGTATCTATGGGAGTGTCCTGTTACCTGTTGCATTTGCTTAGCAATGAGGGGGAGATTTTATTCCTGTCTGGGTTGTGGACCTGCGCTGAATATTCTCAGTCTTCAGCTGGTGGTTGTTGGAGTAAGAGCTGGATCTCGGCATCCTGTCATTCCTTGCTCATCTCAAGCTAAGTACTGTGGTTATTGGTTTAAGTTGTATTCCTACTTAGTTGTTCACTTATGTCACTGATAGAGACAGTGAGTGGCCGAGGATGGTGGATTGGGTGCATTCTTATCATTATGGGACTTCCGCTATAGGCAGGTATGGTTTATCATTCATCAGGCATATAGGGAAAGTTCTTCTCTCCATCTGGTATTCCACACATTTCTTGTGGTGGTATAATATTTGCTCCACTGTGTGAACATAGCCAAAAAGCTGTTCAGTGGACCGGTTTCAGTACATCCTGATCAGACATGACACCTGGGAGTAAAATATTTCCCTGTAGAAACACCACAGTGGAAGCTAAGCATTATACAGTGTCTATTCAAATCAGTAGGTTGCTTGTATAATCCACGATGTGACAGGTCCTCCACAGATACAAAAAACGATTTGCAACCAGTCTTCACTATGACCAAAAGATGGAGATCCTGAACAAGGGCCCTCCTGCATTAGTTCTGAACTCCCTAATATGGTATATGATAGTTTTGTCTTCTAAACTAAACTTCTACAATCAGAAAATGAAACATATAAATAGTTCACCGGGTGGAAATGTTTTCTTTTGCCTGCCATCATTGAGAAGTACTATGGTGCTACTTACCTCTTTTTATGTTATACTAGCTTACCCGTCGCGTGTTGCTGCGAAGACAGACAGACATACATTCGTTTTTATATATCTAATGTAGTAATGCATAAAGGAAAAACAGACAGACATACATTCATTTTTATATATATATATATATATATATAGATGACATCAGGAAGTGAGAGAATTAGATTCCATACGTAAAATTTGGACACTAATTCTTTGGTGCTTAGAATTGAATAATCGAGTTGGGACCCATTAGCTTTTCCTATTTATGACATAATCAATGCTCGTGCCAAATTTTAAGTTTCTATGACATTGGGAAGTGAGAGAATTAGACTCCGTACGTAAAATTTTGACGCTAATTCTTTGGCGCTTAGAATTGAATAAATTGGTTGGGACTCATTACCTTTTCCTATTTATGATATAATCAATGCTCGTGCCAAATTACATTGGGAAGTGAGAAAATTAGATTCCGAACGTAAAATTTGGACGCTAATTCTTTGGCGCTTAGAATTGAATAATCGAGTTGGGATGCATTAGCTTTTCCTATTTATGACATAATCAATGCTCGTGCCAAATTTCAAGTTTCTATGACATTGGGAAGTGTAAAAATTAGATTCCGTACGTCAAATTTGGACGCTAATTCTTTGGTGCTTAGAATTGAATAATCGAGTTGGGACCCTTGAACTTTTCCTATTTATGACATAATCAATGCTCGTGCCAAATTTCAAGTTTCTACGACTTCAGAAAGTGAGAAAATTAGATTCCGTACGTAAAATTTGGATGCTAATTCTTTGGTGCTTAGAATTGAATAATCGAGTTGGGACGCATTAGCTTTTCCTATTTATGACATAATCAATGCTCGTGCCAAATTTCAAGTTTCTATGACATTGGGAAGTCTAAAAATTAGATACCATACGTAAAATTTGGACGCTAATTCTTTGGTGCTTAGAATTGAATAAATTGGTTGGGACTCATTACCTTTTCCTATTTTGATATAATCAATGCTCGTGCCAAATTACATTGGGAAGTGAGAAAATTAGATTCCGTACGTAAAATTTGGATGCTAATTCTTTGGCGCTTAGAATTGAATAATCGAGTTGGGACCCTTGAACTTTTCCTATTTATGACATAATCAATGCTCGTGCCAAATTTCACGTTTCTATGACATTGGGAAGTGAGAAAATTAGATTCTGTACGTAAAATTTGGACGCTAATTCTTTGGTGCTTAGAATTGAATAATCGAGTTGGGACCCATTAACTTTTCCTATTTATGACATAATCAATGCTCGTGCCAAATTACATTGGGAAGTGAGAAAATTAGATTCCGTACGTAAAATTTGGACGCTAATTCTTTGGTGCTTAGAATTGAATAATCGAGTTGGGACGCATTAGCTTTTCCTATTTATGACATAATCAATGCTCGTGCCAAATTTCAAGTTTCTATGACATTGGGAAGTGAGAAAATTAGATTCCGTACGTAAAATTTGGACGCTAATTCTTTGGCGCTTAGAATTGAATAATCGAGTTGGGACCCTTGAACTTTTCCTATTTATGACATAATCCATGCTCGTGCCAAATTTCAAGTTTCTATGACATTGGAAAGTGAGAAAATTAGATTCCGTACATAAAATTTGGACGCTAATTCTTTGGCGCTTAGAATTGAATAATCGAGTTGGGACCCTTGAACTTTCCCTATTTATGACATAATCAATGCTCGTGCCAAATTTCAAGTTTCTATGACGTCAGAAAGTGAGAAAATTAGATTCCGTACGTAAAATTTGGACGCTAATTCTTTGGCGCTTAGAATTGAATAATCGAGTTGGGACCCATTAGCTTTTCCTATTTATGACATAATCAATGCTCCTGCCAATTTTCAAGTTTCTATGACCTTGGGAAGTGAGAAAATTAGATTCCGTACGTAAAATTTGGACGCTAATTCTTTGGCGCTTAGAATTGAATAATTGATTTGGGACCTATTAACTTTTCCTATTTATGACATAATCAATGCTCGTGCCAAATTTCAAGTTTCTATGACATTGGGAAGCGAGAAAATCAGATTCCGTACGTAAAATGTGGACGCTAATTCTTTGGCGCTTAGAATTGAATATTTGAGTTGGGACCCATTAACTTTTCCTATTTATGACATAATCAATGGTTGTGCCAAATTTGATGTTTCTATGGCATTGCGAAGTGAGAGAATTAGTGGCAGTGATGGAAATCAAACGATCTACGTGGGGGGGGGGGTGCGTAACTGTCGACGACGCTCGCACGTGCGCCATTTATCGTAGGATAGTTTTACTATGCATATAATCTTCCCAGGAGTGTACTCAACAACTTCCCAAAGTTTCATGGCGATCGGATGAATGGTGTAGTAGCGCATAAAGGACAAACAGACAGACAGACACGCATACATTCAATTTTATATATATATATATATATATATATATATATATATATATATATATATATGATTTCATTAAATTTACTGTTTTGTTTCTAACCTACCTACAGTTATATTATTGCAGCATAGTGATCAGTAATTGCATTTGTCCTCTGGGTAAAATATATTCCCAGACAAAAAAGGTTTGATTTCTCTTTAATTACAGTGATAATGCATGTTCTCATTTAATGTCTTGCTGCTAAAACCCATCTAACTTCTCATATATAACACTAGCTGATATACCCGGCTTCGACCGAGTTAATTTGGTACTGGTGTTTATCTGGTGTTCACACGGAAAAGCTTATGAAGTCGTGGTTACTTTAGAGATACTGAGGAAAAAAAATATGTTCACCATTTTGCATAGTTCTCTGCGTTACCCAGGAAATACCACAGGGAGGCAACTATGCGACATTTCCTTTATATAAAATGACATCAGGAAGTGAGAGACTTAGATTACATACGTAAAATTTGGACGCTAATTCTTTTGCGCTTAGAATGGAATAATCGAGTTGGGACCCATAAGCTTTTCCTATTTATGACATAATCAATGCTCGTGCCAAATTTCCCGTTTCTATGACACCGGAAAGTGAGAAAATTACATTCCGCATGTAAAATTTTGACGCCAATTCTTTTGCGCTAGAATTGAATAATCGAGTTGGGACCCATTAGCGTCTCCTATTTATGACATAATCAATGCTTGTGCCAAATTTCACGTTTCTATGACACCGGAAAGTGAAAAAATTACATTCCGCACATAAAATTTGGACGCTAATTCTTTTGGGCATAAAATTGAATAATCGAGTTGGGATTCATTAGCTTTTCCTATTTATGACATAATCAATGCTCGTGCCAAATTTCCTGTTTCTATGACACCGGAAAGTGAAAAAGTTACCTTCCGCACGTAAAATTTCGACACCAATTCTTTTGCGCTAGAATTGAATAATCGAGTTGGGACCCATTAGGTTTTCCCATTTATGACATAATCAATGCTCGTGCCAAATTTCATGTTTCTAAGACACCGGAAAGTGAAAAAATTATATTCCGCACGTAAAATTTTAACGCCAATTCTTTTGCGCATAGAATTGAATAATCGAGTTGGGACCCATTAGGTTTTCCTACGTATGACATAATCAATGCTCGTGCCAAATTTCACGTTTCTATGACACCGGAAAGTGGGAAAATTACATTCCGCACGTAAAATTTGGACGCTAAATCTTTTGCGCATAGAATTGAATAATCGCGTTGGGACCCATTAGCTTTTCCTATTTATGACATAATCAATGCTCGTGCCAAATTTCCCATTTCTATGACACCGGAATGTGAGAAAATTAGATTCCGTACGTAAAATTTGAACGCTAATTCTTTTGCACATAAAAATTGAATAATGGAGTTGGGACCCATTAGCTTTTACTATTTATGACATAATCAATGCTCGTGCCGAATTTCCCGTTTCTATGACACCGGAAAGTGAAAAAATTACATTCCGCACGTAAAATTTGGACGCTAATTCTTTTGCGCATAGAATTAATAATCGAGTTGGGACCCATTAGCTTTTCCTATTTATGACATAATCAATGCTCGTGCCAAATTTCCTGTTTCTATGACACCGGAAAGTGAAAAAATTACCTTCCGCACGTAAAATTTCGACGCCAATTCTTTTGCGCTAGAATTGAATAATCGAGTTGGGACCCAATTACCTTTTCTTATTTATGACATAATCAATGCCCGTGCCAAATTTCCTGTTTCTATGACACCGGAAAGGGATGAAATTACATTCCGTACGTAAAATTTGGACGCTAATTCTTTTGCGCATAGAATTAATAATCGAGTTGGGACCCATTAGCTTTTCCTATTTATGACATAATCAATGCTCGTGCCAAATTTCCTGTTTCTATGACACCGGAAAGTGAAAAAATTACCTTCCGCACGTAAAATTTCGACGCCAATTCTTTTGCGCTAGAATTGAATAATCGAGTTGGGACCCAATTACCTTTTCTTATTTATGACATAATCAATGCCCGTGCCAAATTTCCTGTTTCTATGACACCGGAAAGGGATGAAATTACATTCCGTACGTAAAATTTGGACGCTAATTCTTTTGCGCATAGAATTGAATAATTGAGTTGGGACCCATTAGCTTTTCCTATTTATGACATAATCAATGCTCGTGCCAAATTCCCCGTTTCTATAACACCGAAAAAGTGAAAAAATTGCATTCCGCACGTAAAATTTGGACGCCAATTCTTTTGCGCATAGAATTGAATAAGCGAGGTGGGACTCATTAACTTTTCCTATTTATGACATAATCAATGCTCGTGCCAAATTTCATGTTTCTATGACACCAGAAAGTGAGAAAATTTGATTCCGTATGTAAAATTTCAACGCCAATTCTTTTGCGCTAGAATTGAATAATCGAGTTGGGACCCAATTACTTTTCCTATTTTGGAGATAATCTATGCTCGTGCCAAAATTCATGTTTCTATGATATCGGGAAGTTGGAGAACTTTTGGCGAGTCAGTCAGTGAGTCAGTCAGTCAGTCAGTGAGTCAGTGAGGGCTTTCAGCTTTATATATATAGATAATAAAATTGTCTATTGCTTCTGAAACGTCTGCTTATTTAACTATTGCTTATCACATTTGTTCCTCTTGCTCAGTTTCAAGAATATCACAGAGGTTTAAAATAGAAATGAACTTTCCTAACCTCTTACAAAGCAAGTCTTAAAGACAACCGCGGACATACTACCTAACAGGGGCGTAACTATAGGGGATGCAGGGAATGCGGTAGCACCCGGGCCCGGGACCCTTAGGGGGCCCATAAGGCCTCTCTTCTCCATATAAGGAGCCCAGTACTATGAATAAAGCATTATAGTTGGGGGCTTTGTTACAGGTTTTGCATCGGGGCCCAGAAGCTTCAAGTTACGCCTCTGCTACCTGTGATTCGGTTGCACAGGGGCCCAGAAGAGTTGAGGGTCCAGCCACCCACTTTGTTCAGAGGGGTGACGAACCTTTACTTCAAAGACTGACCATTGTTTGTGTTTGAGAACAGACACTCTCCATCTTCTATATTAGGGTACTTTTACGTGTAGCAATAATCATTCACACATGTGAATGAGCAAACAATGTCACAGTTTGCTCATTTGCTCAGGCATTCAGTTTAACCCATTAAGGACTAAAGATTAAATTTAAGTCACTTGGTCCTGGGCTTTAATCTTGGCCGATAGTAAAAATACTGTGTGGGATTAAAATGCCGAAGGGGAAGGTAGAAGCATTTTTTAACCACTTCTGTCTTCTCTATTGCAGACTATTGCTTAATGACTGCTCAATGAGTGCTATGTAGTGAATAGAGAAAGCGGAAGTGCCACTTCTGTTATACGACCTGGGGATAATGTGACCGCTGGGTACCTCCTGCCAAAGCAGAGCTGCAGGGATTTAGCAAACCCAGATTATCTCTGCCAGTGACTAATTTCACTACCGCGGATATTTTCCCCTGTAACTGGGGTTCTTATGGAAATTGTTTCTATGGCTGCCCCAGTTACAGTTGAAAAGTGTGAAATAAAAGAAAAAAACAACAATGTTTTATATGACGTCATGGGGAATATAGATGCTGAAAAAAAAGTTACAAAAATGAGTTTAAAAATTACACAATAAAAGAAAAAAAATGTATAGAAAAAAGAAAATGACCCACCACGGACGCCAACCTAAACTGTCATAATATGCACCCTGTAATCCAAGACTGTACACATTATATATTAGAACATCAAAAACAAAATGGTGTACTTTATTTTAGCATAATAAAATGTACTTTATTTAAGTGTAAATATACTAATTTTAAAAATAAACAACTATGAATTAAAAACATATTTTTTCTTAGCTTTTTACCCCTAATAAAACTAAAGAATGGAAAAAATTTCTGTAAAAAAATATAAAAAATAGCCACATATGTCAGGGTAAAAAAATCAATTTTGGTAGCTAAAGAAAAAAAAGAAAAACAAAGATAAATTGTTTTTTTTTTAACAGGATCATTTAGTCATTCATAGTATCATAGTATTTCAGGCTGAATGAAGACAATGTCCATCGAGTTCAGCCTGTTTCAACCCCTAGTTGATTCAGAGAAAGGCAAAAACCCCAAGAGACAGAAGCCAATTAGCACATTTGGGGGAAAATTCCTTCCCGACTCCGTAATGGCAATCAGAATAATCCTTGAATCAACCTTTGATAGTTCCTACTTAAATATAAGACCCGGAACTACAAACCCGCTGGTCACCTAATGTCTATATCCTGTAATATCCTTCTACTCTAGAAAGACATCTAGTCCCCTCCTGAACGCCTCAATGAATTTTGCCGTTACCATGTCCTCAGGCAGAGAGTTCCACAGTCTCACTACTCTTACAGTAAAGAACCCCCTTCTGTGTTGGTGATGAAACCTGCTTTCTTCTAGACGTAGCGAATGCCCTCTTGTTACCGACGCAGTCTTGGGTATAAACAGATCATGGGAGAGATCCTTGTATTGCCTCCTAATATATTTATACGTATTTATTTGATCGACCCTTAGCCGTCTTTTTTCCATGGTGAAAAGTCCTAATTTTGAGTCTCTCTGGGTATTCCAGTCCTCTCATTTCATTTATTAATTTAATTGCCCTTCTTTGAACCCCCTCAAGCACTGCAACATCCTCCATGAGCAGCAGTGCCCAGAACTGTACACAGTACTTCATGTGGGGCCTGACAAGTGCCATATATAGTGGGAAAATATTGTTGTCGTCCTTTGCCCCTGTACCTCTTTTAATGCACCCCAAGACTTTATTAGCTTTTGCAGCAGCTGACTGGCACTGGTTGCTCCAGCTAAATCTACAATCCACTAATACCCCCTGGGCTTTTTCCATGTCACTTTTCCCTAGCAGTACCCCATTTAGTGTATATTGGTGACATCCGTTTCTCCTGCCCATGTGCATAACCTTACATTTATCCACATTGAACTTCATTTGCCATTTTTCTGCCCAAGCCCCCAGCTTATCTAGGTCCTTTTGTAGCTGCACATTGTATTAATTGTCTTATATAATTTTGTATCATCTGCAAATATTGATATTTTACTGTGCAGTCCCTCTATCAGGTCATTGATAAATATATTGAAAAGAATGGGTCTTAGTACTGAGCCCCGTGACACCCCACTAGCGATGGTGGCCCAATCAGAGTACGAACCATTTATTGCCACCCTCTGCTTTCTATCACATTTACACACATTTCCGCCCAGACAGAGCTGTCTCATTTTATATATCAACCTATTATTCAGCACGGTGTCAAATGCTTTAGAGAATTCCAGATATAGGAGATCAATAGACTCTCCCAGGTCCAGTGTAGAACTTACTTCATCTTAGAAGTTGATCAGATTGGTCTGACATTTGCGACCCCTCATGAACCCATGCTGGTGAGGAGTTATTCCGTTGATCTCATTGAGGTATTCTAGGATCGCGTCTCTCAGAAACCCCTCGAATATTTTTCCATTCATTGAAGTGAAACTTACTGGCCTGTAGTTACCATGCTCTCTTTTGGACCTCTTTTTGGAACCAAGTTGGTAATGCGCCAATCCAATGGTACAATCCCGGTCTTGATAGTGTCCATAAATATAAGAAATAGTGGTCTAGCTATCACATCACTTAGTTCCCTTGGAACTCTTGGGTGTATTCCATCTGGACCCGGTGATTTATCGATTTTAATCCTCTTTAACTGTCTCAGCACTTTCTCCTGTGTTAGGTATGCAATATGTAGCGGGGAGCTCATTTTATTCTCCTGCATTTCATGTGACATTTCCTTTTTGTTTGTGAATACACTTAAAAATAAACCATTTGATAGATTTGCCTTCCCCCATCATCTTCTATGATTTTTCCTGCATTATTCGTTAAAGGGCCAATGCTCTCAGTGCAAATCCATTTGCTGTTAATATAGTTGAAGAATAGTTTAGGGTTATTTTTGCTCTCTTTTGCGATCAATCTTTCTGCCTCCTCCTTAGCTATTTTAATCTTTTCTTTACATATTTAGTTTTTTTTCCTGTATGATTTTAGCTCTTCTTTGCTGCCTTCTTGTTTTATTAGTTTAACGCTTTCTTTTTTCATTTATTACCCCCTTACAGTCTTGTCAAGCCCCATTGGTTTTCTTCTACTTGTGGTTCTTTTTTTTAAAGGGTATGAACTGCTCACATGAGGTGATTAGGATGTTTTCAAACATTTCTCATTTGTCGTTTGTGCTTTTGTTTTTGAGGATGTTGTCCAAATTAATATTACCGATAGTTTTGAGCTCATCAAATTTTGCTTTACTAAAATTTAGTTTTACTGTAATTCCCTGGTAAGGTTTCTTATCGAATGACAGCTGGAAATTAATTATATTGTGGTCACTATTTCTCAAGTGCCCCTCAACCTGCACCCCCATTATTCAGTCCAGTTTGTTAGTTAGGACTAAGTGCAGAGTGGCCCTCCCTCTAGTTGGCTCCTGCACAAGTTGGGTAAGGTAGTAATCTTTAATTGTTCTCAGAAATGTATCACCCTTGTGAGATTTGCAGGTTTTGTTTTCTCATTTTATGTCCAGATAGTTAAAGTCCCCCATAATAATTACTTCATTGCGGTTTTACACCTCTTCTATCTGTCTTAATAGTAAGATTTCAGTTTCGTCTGTTGCATTTAGTGGTCTATAGAAAACCCCTATCAGTATTTTGTTATGTTTTTCACCCTGTAGTTCTACCCACAGAGATTCCACGTGTTCATCTCCTGCCCCTATATCCTCCCGTAGCCTCGGCATTAAGTACAATTTAATGTACAGACACACCCCTTCCACTTTGTGTTCACCACAGTCTCTTCTGAAGAGTCTGTAACTCTGTAAATTTACCACCCAGTCGCACTAATCAAGCCATATTTCTGTTATTCCAACTATATTGTAGTTTTCATCAGTCATTCTCGCTTCAAGATCGTCCACTTTGCCGATCAGACTTCTTGCATTCGTAGCCATACAATTTATACGGTTGTTTTTTAAATTCATTTTGCTATTAATGGTACTATTGGCTGTTATGTCAATTCTAACTGTACTAACCCCACCCCCTGCTTAACTCCCATTCCTATTACTTGGACCCAGGCCGCTATCTACACTGTCTACCCCGCTATTTATCTTTTTTGCACTCCCCCCCAGTCCCTAGTTTAAACACTCCTCCAGCCTTCTCCCCCAGCACAGCTGCACCCTCCCCATTGAGATGCAGCCCGTCCCCACGGTAGAGCCTGTAGCTGACAACAAAGTCAGGTCAGTTCTCCAGGAACCCAAACCCCAACTTCTTACGCCAACTCCAGAGCCACTTGTTTACCTCCCTAAGATCCTGCTGCCTTTCCAGTGTTGCTTTTGGTGCAGGTAGTATTTCTGAGAAAACTACCCTGGAGGTCCTTGTCCTAAGCTTGAATCCTAGGTCCATAAAATGGTTTTTAGGGCCCTCCATTGACCTCTAATTTGTTCATTGGTGTCAATGTGCACCATGACCACCGGATCCTCACCAGACCCACCCAGTAATCTGTCAATCCAATCTGCGATGTGTTGAACTCTAGCGCCAGAGAGACAACACATTGTTCGACGATCCCGGTCTTTATGGCAGTTTGCACTATCTGCCCCCCTTATAATTGAGTCCTCCATCACTAGGACCTGTCTAGTCTGCCCTGCACTCCCAGTCCCCATCTCACTGGAGCACTTATCTCCCTGGTGTTCAGAGGGCATGTCGTGCTGCAGCAGTGCTGGCTCTGCAATGGCATCCCCCTTATCTGACAACCTTGCAAATTGTTGGGTTGTTCCAGTTCAAGACTAGCCTCCCTGATTCTCTTCCCTCTACCCCTCCTTCTGTCTGTCACCCAGCTAGCTGCCTGCTCCCCCTGCTTTTCCGTACTACCATCCTCCCTCGCCTCTACTCCAGCGAGTGCCTGCTCAGGGAGCAGAAAACTCCTTTCCATGTTGTCAATGGATCTCAGTGTTGCCAGTCACTCATTTCGATCCAGGATTTGGGCTTCTAAGGCTGGGTTCACACAGGGCGTATTTGTCGCGAAAATGTCGCGGTTTTACCGTTGCGGTTTTGCCGCAACCTTTCCGCATCTGCGGCAAATCCGCATGCAATGGCCAAATTTAGACACGGTTTTCACCGCGTATTTATCAGCGGTTCTACCACCTGTAAATCCGCAGGACCATTGTTGCGGAAAAAAACGCTGCGTTTTTTTTGGGAGAGTCGCGGTTTTAGTTGCTGATTTGCTTGCGTATTCTACTAGGTGCAGATTCTAAAAAAAACTGTTTCCTGTGAGGTCATCGTTCCCGCCCATTTCTGCACAGGGTAGGAAGAGCCTAGTGTTCATGGCCATTTTGTCTGCTACAGCTATCCTGATCTGATGGAGCCTGCAAGAAGAATCCGCCTGAGGCGCGCGTACCGCCCCACACTGATTGCGCTAATGCTCTTCAAGCATGTAGAAGAATCAGAAAAGGTGAGCAAGCGTTTTTTATGGACATTGTGTGCTTCGTTTCCTTGTTGTTCGTTTATGCTTTGTGGACTAGAGTGCGATTGTGGCTATGTGCTTTAATCCTGCTAATATTCTTTTACAGACTGATCGTGCTTCCCGGCGTCAGAGACGCTATTGGGTGCACCCTATACTCACAGAGAAGGGGACGAAGGGCAATTTCGCCAACCTGTACCAGGATTTAAAAAAGTAAGTGAAGTGTAGCTCGGGAATAAGTTTGAGGTTGAGCAAAGAATTTTTATTTATTTTAGCCCGCTCTCCCTTTCTCTCTCTTTGCAGTCATCCTGAGAAGTTCGTGGCGTTCTGCCGGTTGCCTATGGAGGCCTTTGAGCGCCTTCTGGAGCTGCTGCATCGGGACCTGACGTACCAGGATACGCAGATGAGGAAGGTGATCACTGCAGAAGAAAGGCTGCTCATCACACTTCGGTAAGTAACCTTTGTTATCCTTTCACAGTTGTTATATCTGTAATATAATTTGCGACTGTAAAGCAAATTTTAAATTTTTTTTTTCCGGCGATTTTGGCGCAATACCGCTTTTTATTTTTCATGCGATGCTGTGATTGCTCCGGCAGTAGCACGTAATGCTATAGCATTACGTCACACTGCTTTTGGACAGCTAGGCTATCGAGCACCCCTTTCATTAGCACCCCGGCCATCATGACACCTGCACGGCTACCCCGATCTCACCGGGCGGATGGGTGGTTGGTTGCCCGTGCGTGACCCCAGAACAGCATTTGGGGTATGTAAATGCCACTGTCGGAATTGCCAGTGGCATTTAAAGGGTTAACCCATTCCAATCCAATGTCGGGCCTGCCCCGATATCATAATTTCCCTCCACAGCTCCGATGTCGGGGCAGGCCCGACACTGCAGTGCAGGAGTGCATCTGCACCCGATCATCAGACACATCATCATACACATCGGGTGCAGATACACTCCTGCACTGATCCTCATCAAGAACCCCCGAGGAGAAGGCAGAAATGCTTTTTAACCCTTTCTGCCTCATTACATAGCACTCAATTAGCGCTATGTAATACAGGAGATTCCGGTCGGCATACATGTGACCGCCGGTGTCACCTGACCTCCAGCGGTCTATGAACGCCGAGTCGGGAGCCAGCACCGTGGGGGGACCTGCTTACCTGTCCGGCATCTTCCACATTCTCCCTCTGTCTCCTGGCTCCCGACCCCAGCGGTCACATTATCGCCGAGCCGGGAGGCAGAGGGAGAATGCGAAAGACGCCGGACAGGTAAGCAGGTCCCCCCATGGTGCAGCGAGCACCTGCACCCTCCTGAACTCTGTCAGTTCAGGAGGGTGCAGGGAAATGTATTTTTTCTCATCCATTCTACACAGCTCCGATTTATTTGGAGCTGGGGAGAATGAATGAGAAAAAAGTATTGGATTGGAAAGGGTTAATAGCCGCCATCGGCCCAGTGGCCGCGCGCGGCTCTTGACCGCGTGTCTTAGTTGTAACCACCTGACGCCCTTGCTGCGTGGAGGGAGACAGCGCCGCTAGCTCCCACGATACACGTTCTGCAACTGCTAGACATAAGTTTACTTTAGTGCCGTCACAAAGGGGTTCATCCAGCGGAAGACTCACTCCATTGTTTAATTCGCAGGCGACGTTGCAGAAAATGTAAAGTAGTTTGTTTCGGGTATTGATCTGGTATCTTTCGGAGAGGCCGGTTGAACTGTTCGTTGTCTTCGGCATTCTCTCTTCTGCTACGTAAGACAGCCATCATCATCTTGTGGCTGGTTGACTTCCGAAAAAAATTGCCAGCAGAGAGATTGTTGAACTTACCATACCAGCAAACTTGGGCAACCATTGTTGTGCACCGGCAGTCAATGGGACCTTGTTACGTTCCTGAGTGTGGCAGGAACATGTTTGCATTTTCCCATTCTCTCTCTCCTTATGTTCTGGATGGGGAGAATGGAAATCTGAACCATGTGTGGCATCTAAAGTGAAAATTTAACCTCCCCATGTATACCTTTGAATTGCACATCTTATTTCCTTCACACTAATTCAACTGCGTCCTCCAATAAATTTCGTGTTGAGAACAATATCTGAATACTGTATATATAGAAGTGTTGATGTAATGCAAGTCTTCAGTGTGTACTAACTTTTGTTTCTCTTCTCTGCTTCTTTTCAGCTTCTTGGCCACAGGAGAGAGCTATGCATCCCTGCATCTCCAATTTCGTGTTGGTAAATCTACCATCACCCAAATTGTGAGGTGCACATGCAGCGCCATCTGGCAGAAGTTGCAGCCCATCGTGATGCCTTCACCTACCGAGGACACTTGGCAACGTGTTGCAGCAGGCTTTCAAGCTGTTGCCAAATTTCCTAACTGCATAGGCGCGGTCGACGGCAAACATGTGCGTGTGCTTCAGCCAGCCCACTCAGGCTCCAAATTCTACATTTACAAAAAGTTTTTTTTCAATTGTCCGGATGGCGGTGGCTGATGTACATAGCAAATTTGTTTGCATCGACGTCGGCGCCTATGGCAGCACTGGAGATTCTCGGGTGCTGCGAACTTCACAGATTGGGATGCAAATTCTCCAAGATGGCGTTACGCTCCCAGCCCCACAACCTTTCCCAGGAACCACACATCCAGTCCCCTTTGTGATGGTATCAGATGAGGCTTTCCCGTTGATGCCAAACCTGTTGCGCCCATACCCACGAAAAGGACTGAATGCCCGGAAAAGGATTTTTAATTATAGGCTGAGCCGGGCACGTCGCGTGGTTGAGTGTGCCTTCGGGATTATGGTAAGTCAGTGGAGAGTTCTAGGGACTACCCTTATGGTAGACCCTACCACAGTTGATGACCTTGTCAAGGCATGTTGTGTTCTTCACAACTACCTCCGGGACTATCGCCCCGAGGTAGATGTCGAAGAACTCGATCCTGCCTTTGACACGGTCATCAACTGGGGCGCAGGTCGCACGCCTGCTACCGCAGTGCAGGTACGAGAACTCATCACTGACTATTTCCTTAGTCACGAAGGCACCGTGCCATGGCAGTTCTCCTGTGTCGGTGGTGTGCAGCCTTAACTGCAGTGTGACCCTTCCCCGGTGCCCAGCCCCAGAAGGACGCGGAAGACACAGTTCTGCAAAATAGTTATTTTATTCAAGCAAAGGTCACTCCATGACGAATTTTCTGATTGAAGAAATTGTTAAACTGGTTGCACAATAAAATGTGTATATATTTCAAGAAAAACGTTGCTCTTCATTTTTTGTCGTCGCACAAAATACTTCAACTTTATTTTTATTGTTAGGCTATGTTGGTTTTTAATAAATAGCTTAATGAACATTGCAGGAGTATTGGTGTTGAAACGTATCCTTTTTGAAGCGTAGTTTACGATTACCACTACATGACTAGGAGAACAAATTTTGCACAAGCAATGGAACCACATTAGCAAGCTTGACGCCACACCACAACCTAGCGTTACATTAGCCACGCACCAGGAGTACATGAAAGCAACATATGTTGCCCTTTTTTTCTCCACCTTTTTTTTTTCTACACGTAAATCCTGACAGAATTTTACATCCCTGTCGGATAGCGGTATTCTGTGTTTGCTGTTATATTTCTAGCCACAATAAGGAGGACCTGTAGTTGCACACTTTTGGCACGTGGTACAAGTTTATGTGGTGTAACGTTTTTCTCCGTCGCAGGCCGATCCACAACCAATTCGGCTTTCGCCATACTTGACGGATATACCGCAAGCGAAAATGCTGATGGGAACAGGCCGACAGACTGCCCCTGTTCTCATCAGCATTTATTGTTGTTTTTTTCATGCTCGAACTCCGCTAACATACATTACACTAGAGCGAACATGAAGATACACATGAAAATAAAAAAAGTAAAACAACAAAGAAGGACAATGACACCGAGAAGTGAGTTACCCCAACCTTGGAGGACAGCGAGGCAGCGGAAAAATCACACTACACACACAAACACAATCCTTCACGTACAGTCGCACAGCCTGCGAAGAATTTCACGGTCATGCCACTGACGGGAAGGAATGTGTGTGCCTTGCCTATTTAGCAGCAGAGCAGATAGTAGCCGGCAGTGAGCGATGTTAAAAATTGCACCCCAATCTTTCCCATGACCATCCGTTAGGATTTCTGGGACACCAGGCAACTGCATGCAGTGTTACATAAGGCAGCATCACAACGGAACCAGCACTTTCCAATGGTAGCGTCTAAGACATTGCAGTTATCCCCATGCAACAGTTGTGATCACTGCAATGTCGTATAACTAATAAAAGAGCCTTCTCCGGTACTGGATTGAGATCCGGTTGGTGGCGAGTACAGTACCGAGGTTGGGTGTTGCGATGTCTGCTGCAGAGGGCTGTTCATCAGTGAGAGAAACGACGATTGGGAAGGGGACCCGCCAGAGACCGTGTCGCCGTAGCCAGTGTCTTGAGAGACATGGTGCATGGGGTATCCCGTTGTCCTAGAAGCCCTGGCTGGTTGGTCAGGGAAAGATTGGGGTGGAGGCAACATGCGGTTTGATGGTGGTACTGCAAAGGCTGCATTTTTCATAGCCAAAGTAATGGCACAGCTATCGGCAATGGGCCTTTGAGACGCAAAAATCTCTAACGCAGTGTAAAGAACGGGCGCAATAGCCAACTGACACTCCGAGCTGAGTTCACGAATGTGTGACGCAATGGTGGCACCCATTGTGTCCCACTGATCCTCTGTGCCAGCCCGCCGCAATAAAGACAACGCCTCTTGGGTGGCATCTTGCTTGTTATTCTTCCGACGCGGGCGAGCAGCAACGCTGCGGCTCGACCGCTCGGAACTCACCTCCCTGCTACTGCCTGCTCTGCTGCCAGGGGTAGTACTAATGCTACGCGACACGTTTTGGTCCCCAACTTCCGGTGTTACTGAAGTGGGGTACAAATCGGGTGTGCTCCACTGGCTGTCTTCCAAGGCTGGGGTACCTTCTCTGGGCTCATCATCCTGCGACTTCTGTTCCGGCCTTTCTGTGTCGGCTGAAGCGGTTTCGACCGTGGGAGGCGCGGCCGTGATGTTCCCGCTGGATCTGTGGATGAAACAAGAGTACCGTTTAGAGACATAGAACCTCAAAATGCAACGCCAGTGAAGCCGAGCTGTAAGCTCGCCGAACAATTTGCACTTACGGACGCAATGCTCGACTTGTTCTGAGGAAGTGCAGTATGTCCTGGTGTGGACACTTTTTCTTTGACGGGGACATGCCGCTTTTTTCACAGTCCTTCTCGTGTTTCTTGTAGCGGTCCTGAACTGACCGCCAACGATTCTTGACGTCTTTAACTGCAAAATTACAGATGGCAATTAAACATGGTTTTTAAAAACAGTCTGCAAAACTATCTGCAATACAGTCTGCAATAAACAGTGTGGTTAGATGCAGTACAGTTCTAAGTACATCCATGAAAGAACCACCAAAGCGTTACAAATAGAGATGAGCGAGCACCAAAATGCTTGAGTGCTCGTTACTCGAGTCGAACTTTCAGTGATGCTCGAGAGTTCGTTTCGAGTAACGAACCCCATTGAAGTCAATGGGTGACTCGAGAATTTTTGTATATGACTGGTGCTCCGCTAAGGTTTTCATTTGTGAAAATCTTAACATCACCAAAGTCATGTAAAAAACACAGAGATGGATAGGGCAGGCGAGGAGCAACATGCAGGGCTGCATTTCGGGCCCCGAGGTCTCACTATTAAGCCACAATAGTGGCAAGAGTGAGACCCCCCTCCCCCCCCACTGTCAGCATAACGATCGTTCTCCTCTGCCACAGCTGTAAGAGCTGTGGCAGAGAAGAACGATGTTAGCCCATTGAATTCAATGGAGCCGGCAATACAGCCGGCTCCATTGAAAGCAATGGGCTGCCAGCGAGCGCGGGACGAATTTTCGGGAAGGGCTTAAAAATATAAGCCCTTACCTGAAAAAGAAAGATTTTAGTCTAAAAAAGAATAAAAATGCAGGCATTCTCTTCAATGGAGCCGCTGCTGCTGCCGGTGACTCCATTGAAAACAATGGTCTGCTGGCACACCTGAATTCTTTTCCAGGGAAGGGCTTTACATATAAGCCATTTCCTGGAAATGAATTAAAAGGGATTTAAAAAACAAAAAAAATAGATACTCACCTCCCTTCAGCCGCCGGGGCACAGCGGCGTCTTATCCTGCTGTCCCCTGCACTGTGGTGCTGAACTGCTGTCATTCAGCTGAGAGCTACGCTGAGCCAATCAGAGGCAGCATTCACTCACCCATTCATGAATTCATGAATGGGTGTGAGTGAGATCTGCCTCTGATTGGTCAGGCTGTGGATTTTAAATCCCCGGCTGCTGAATACTACTCACAGCTGTTCAGAGCAGTTCAGGAGAACTGCCAGCTGGCCGCAGCTGAACTCCGTCTGCCGGGACCAGGTGAGTATATATATTTTTTTAATTTTTATACATTTCTGGATGAATTGCAGGGAAGGGCTTATATATTTAAGCCCTTCCCGAAAATTCATTGTGCGATCGCCGGCAGCCCATTGCTTTCAATGGAGCCGGCTGTATTGCCGGCTCCATTGAATTCAATGGGCTAACATCATTCTGCCGGGACAAGGTGAGTATATTTTTTTTTTTACTTTTTACACATTTTAGGATGATTTTCAGGTAAGGGCTTATATTTTTAAGCCCTTCCCGAAAATTCATCCCGCGCTAGCCGGCAGCCCATTGCTTTCAATGGAGCCGGCTGTATCGACGGCTCCATTGAATTCAATGGTCAGTGCTCGTTTAATCGAGACGAGCACCGCGTGGTGCTCGTCTCGAGTAACGAGCATCTCGAGCACCCTAATACTCGAACGAGCATCAAGCTCGGACGAGTATGCTCGCTCATCTCTAGTTACAACCAATAGTGTAAACTTACGGATTTCATTCTGGAGGGCAGCAGTAGCGGAGTCCCAATCGGGATACATCCCAGAGCAGACCGCAATCCAGGCGTCCGCCTTTAAGTCACGGTCACTGTAGCCCGGCTCGACTGGGTCCCAAATCTCAGGCCTACTTTCAACCTGCAGGGGGGGGGGATGAAAGAAAAAAACAAGTTGCATAGCATTCCGAGGGGGGTGAATATGGTTGTGTCAGCAGACACTACACTCACCAAGGTTATCATCCTGACGACGTTGATCCCCATCCGTTGATACCAGGCCATTGTCCGGAAAGAGGGATGACTGTGTGATTGAAATGTGCTTGGCGACTGCAGAAAATGTTGGTCGTCCTGTGAGCAATCAGTAAATGTTTACATTTCATCATATACACAACATGATAGGCCACTAGCGCACAATTGCAAATCGCCAAAAATAATGACGAGGCTCACATCTACACATGTGCCATGCCGAAGGGAGAGCAATTCTATAAAAGGAGAAGTGATAAAAAATATTTGCAGCTTCCTATTTGTAAGTTAGGGTAGGCAATGCAAAAAGGGACTAAACGCATGGCCTCGCCCGTGCAAAGGAATGCCATGCAACCGGGTGGGGGGCCATAAAAATGGTGGAAATGACCGACTTAACACCGACCGTGCCCCTTGGAAAGTTACACCATACAATTCTGGAGCAAAGCAAGGGAGGAAAGCAGCGAATAACGGGGGTTGCAATCCAAAAAAAAAGGGACGCAAAAGAGCGCGAAGCGGGCAGGAGAGAGCACAAGAAGGTGGGGTGGAGCTGGACGCGTGTTGCCTGCAACGCATAAATGGTGACGTAGTGCATTACCTTGTTTAGCCCAGGTTGAAGATTGTGCCGCTGCTGGTGTTGGTTGGTTGCTTGCCCCGCTGGGGGTAGTGGTGGTGCCTCCACTGGGGGTAATGGTGGTTTACCCGCTGGGGGTTGTAGTGCTGCTGGTGTTGGTTGGTTACTTGCCCTACTGGGGGTATTGGTGGTGCCTCCGCTGGGGGTAGTGGTGGTGCCTCCGCTGGGGGTAGTGGTGGCCCCGCTAGGGGTTGTAGTGCTGCTGTGGTGGGCCAGTTGCTTGCCCCACTGGAGGTAGTGGTGGCCCCGCTGGGAGTTGTAGTGCTGCTGTGGTGGGCCAGCTGCTTGCCCCGCTGGGGGTAGTGGTGATGCCTCCGCTGGGGGTAGTGGTGGGCCCGCTGGGGTTGTAGTGCTACTGTGGTGGGCCAGCTGCTTGCCCCGCTGGGGGTAGTGGTGGTGCCTCGGCTGGGGGTAGTGGTGGCCCCACTGGGGGTAGTGGTGGCCCCGCTGGGGGTTGTAGTGCTGCTGTGGTGGGCCAGCTGGGAGTTGTGGTGCTGCCTTGGTGGGCCAGCTGCTTGCCCCGCTGGGCGTAGTGGTGGTGCCTCCACTGTGGGTAGTGGTGGCCCCGCTGGGAGTTGTAGTGCTGCCTTGGTGGGCCAGCTGCTTGCCCCGCTGGGGGTAGTGGTGGTGCCTCCGCTGGGGGTAGTGGTGGTGCCTCCACTGGGGGTAGTGGTGGCCTCGCTGGGGGTTGTAGTGCTGCTGTGGTGGGCCGGCTGCTTGCCCCGCCGGGGGTAGTGGTGGTGCCTCTGCTGGGGGTAGTGGTGGCCCCGCTGTGGGTTGTAGTGCTGCTGTGGTGGGCCAGCTGGGAGTTGTAGTGCTGCCTTGGTGGGCCAGCTGCTTGCACCGCTGGGGGTAGTGGTGGTGCCTCCGCTGCTGGCGGTGCTTTTCCCGCCACTGACGGGGTTTGGAGTTTCCCGCCTGTGGCCCAGTATTTTCCCCTGGGCGTGAGTGTAGTCCCTACCGCTGGTGCTGCTGCCAATCGGTGTTCTGGTGCCGCTGTGGGGGGGGGGGGGGGGTCTGGTGCCGCTGGGGGGGGAGGGGGGGCTGGGTGTGGTGCTGCCGGCGGAGCTCCTGCTCCCTGCTTCCTCTCTGCATGCAGTCCAGGCTGAAATGGCGCCAAGCAGCTAAAATGGCCGCTGAACCACTTCCTGTGAACAAACTTTATTGCCCCTCTTTCTCATGCGAACAATCTGCTGTGGAACCGCTTAGAAAAACCGCGACAAAAAAAGCAATAGCGGTTTTTATTGCGGTTTTTGCTGCGTCCATGGGACCCTATGGGAAAAAAAACGCTGCGGAAAGGTCCAAAGATTGGACATGCTGCATCTTTCAAAACCGTGACGCAGTTGCTTATCTGCACTGCGGCTCTGCGGTAAATTTTACACCCTGTGAGAACGAGATTTTGGCCAAACACATTGGCATTGCACTGCAACCGCGACGGAATGGCCACAATGCGGATATGCAATGGTAAACCGCGGCAAATAAGCAGCAAATACGCCCTGTGTGAACCCAGGCTAAATGTGCAACGATCACGCATCTTCCGCAACAGTATGCACCCTCGATCGGCTGATCAGGGACCATATACATTGCACAAGTAGCACACTGGATGTCATTGTCAGGCATGGAGCTCATCTTAATGGGCATCTACAATTTACTTGTGGAAGTAGTGAAGATTGACTAGATCACACCCCAAACATGCCGCGGCTGTGCGAAGCTACTCACAGACCTCCGCCCGTGCACAGCCACTCACACACCTTTGCCTGTGCGCAGCTACTCGCACACCTCTGCTCGTGTGCAACCGCTCACTCACCTCCGCTCATGCGCACCTCCTCACACACCTCCGCTCGTGTGCAACCGCTCACACGCCTCCGTTCATACGCAGTTGCTCACACACCGCAACCCGTGCACAGTCGCTCACACTTCTCCGCCAGTGTGCAACTGCTCACACACCTCCATCAGTGCGCAACTGCTCACACACCTCTGCTTGTGCGCAGCTGCTCAAACACCTCCGCCCATAAGAAGCCGCTCACACACTTCTGCCCAGGCGCAGCCACTCACACACCTCTGCTGGTGCGCAACCGCTCACATTTTTTTTAATGTAAATGCTCATACACTTACTACTTGCTCTCATTCAGTCACCCAATTATGCTTCATTCAGCTCACTGCATCAGTGAATGAGAACAACTAAATGATTTGTGTTGTAACGGAACTGTACCACTTTACCCTGCACTTAAATAATGTATAAAACAACAATTCTAGTACAATATAAAGTGCAATTTCACATTCAAGTTTCCATGTCATTCTCAGCTCTCATGAAAGCCTTTTAACCCAAGATTTCTTTCTTTCCTATTGACAAACAGCGAAGACAGTACAGGTTACTAACTCGGTGCTACAGGATAATTACGTACTTCCTGTAAAAAAAACATGTTTCTTAGTCCTAGATGATGACTTACACAATCAGTCAGGATATCACTTCCCAGACCACATAGAAAACCACATATTTAGGCTGCCCACCCACTGGCGATTTTTTTTCCCTGCGAAATTCGCAGCATTTTTTTCTCTGCTGGGGTCTATGGGACTTGTAATGTTAAAATCGCGATCGCGCAAAATCGCGATTTTAACATTACAAGTCCCATAGACCCCTGCAGAGAAAAAAATGCTGCGAATTTCGCAGGGAAAAAAAATCGCCAGTGGGTGGGCGCCCTAACACTTATTTCACAGACAACATAAAAAACACACAGTATATCTATATAAAGACGATTAGCCCTCTCTGACTCATTCACTGATTGACTGACTGACTCACTGACTGACTGAATGACTGACTCACTGACTGACTCGCCAAAAGTTCTCCAACTTCCCGATATCGTAGAAACATGAAATTTGGCACAAGCATAGATTATCACCAAAATAGGAAAAGTAATTGGGTCCCAACTCGATTATTCATTTCTAGCTCAAAAGAATTGGCGTCAAAATTTTGCGTACGGAATCTAAATCTCTCACTTCCCAATGTCATAGAAACTTAAAATTTGGCACACGCATTGATTATGTCATAAATAGGAAAAGTTAATGGGTCCCAACTCGATTATTCAATTCTATGCGTAAAAGAATTAGCGTCCAAATTTTACGTGCGGAATCTAATTCTCTCCCTTCCCGGTGTCATAGAAACTCGAAATTTGGCAGGAGCATTGATTATGTCATAAATAGGAAAAGCTAATGGGTCCCAACTCGATTATTCAATTCTAAGCGCAAAAGAATTAGGGTCCAAATTTTACGTACGGAATGTAATTTTCTCACTTTCCGGTGTCATAGAAACTTGAAATTTGGCACGAGCATTGATTATGTCACAAATAGGAAAAGCTAATGGGTCCCAACTCGATTATTCAATTCTTTGCGCAAAAGAATTAGCGTCCAAATTTTACGTATGGAATGTAATTTGCTCACTTTCCGGTGTCATGGAAACTTGAAATTTGGCACGAGCATTGATTATGTCATAAATAGGAAAAGCTAATGGGTCCCAACTTGATTATTCAATTCTATGCGCAAAAGAATTAGCGTCCAAATTTTACGCACGGAATGTAATTCTCACTTTCCGGTGTCATAGAAACTTGAAATTTGGCACGAGCATTGATTATATCATAAATAGGAAAAGCTATTGGGTCCCAACTCGATTATTCAATTCTATGCGCAAAAGAATTAGCGTCCAAATTTTACGTACGGAATCTAATTCTCTCACTTCTGGTGTCATAGAAACTTGAAATTTGGCACGGGCATTGATTGTGTCATATATTGGAAAAGTTAATGGGTCCCAACTCGATTATTCCATTCTAAGCGCAAAAGAATTAGCGTCCAAAGTTTACATACGGAATGTAATTCTCTCACTTCCTGTTGTCGTAGAAACATGAAATTTGCCATGAGCATTGATTATGTCATTAATAGGAAAAGTTAATGGGTCCCAACTCGATAATTAAATTCTATGCACAAAAGAATTAGCGTCCAAATTTTACGTACGGAATCTAATTCTCTCACTTCCGGTGTCATAGAAACTCGAAATTTGGCACGAGCATTGATTGTGTCATATATTGGAAAAGTTAATGGGTCCCAACTCGATTATTCAATTCTAAGCGCAAAAGAATTAGCGTCCAAAGTTTACGTACGGAATGTAATTCTCTCACTTCCTGTTGTCGTAGAAACATGAAATTTGCCATGAGCATTGATTATGTCATAAATAGGAAAAGTTAATGGGTCCCAACTCGATTATTTAATTCTAGCGCAAAAGAATTAGCGTTGAAATTTTACGTACATAATCTAAATCTCTCACTTCCCAATGTCATAGAAACATGAAATTTGCCATAAGCATTGCATATGTCATAAATAGGAAAAGTTAATAGGTCCCAACTTGATTATTCAATTTTAAGTGCAAAAGAATTAGCATCCAAATTTTACGTACGGAATCTAATTCTCTCACTTCCTGATGTCATTTTATATAAAGGAAACATCGCATGGTTACCTCCCGTTGTGTTTCCTGGGTAACGCAGAGAACTATGCAAAATGGTGAACATATGTTTTTTCTCGGTATCTCTAAAGTACCCACGACTTCATAAGATTTTCCGTGTGAACACCAGATAAACACCAGTACCAAATTAACTCGGGTGAAGCCGGGTGTATCAGCTAGTCTATTATATAGTTCTTTAACACTTTCTTCCAGAGAGGGACAGATGATATAGGTGCAAAGCTTCTTATCTTTTTGGAGCTCCTTACAATCTGTCCCTCTCTGAATAGAAGACTCTTTGAGGTTCAGAAAAGGCAAAAATGGTGTCTGGGTCCCAGGTTTCCGGCATCAAATTCTATTAGCGCAATTGGCGCTATTCCATATACTGTGGGAGCCATATTAAATGTAGTTGGTATGAGCTCGGAGAGAGCAACAAGGCTAAGCATCATGGCAAGGTGTTGAAAATGCTGACTCTCCTTTTCTGTAAATTCACACTGCTTTTTATGCAATAAATATGTCTCCAAATAAAACAGAAAAGGGGTGTTACAAAGCCAAACTTAATTACATCATTCATTTGGTTCAAAACTGGTTTCCCTTTTTGAAGTATAAATAATGAACAGGTTCTGTTTACTCTTTTCTGCTGTCTCCAATTGTGCAAATAGACATCTGGTATCCTTTGTTGCTTTTCTTTTCTTCTGGAGACACACTGGCTTTCCCAGGTCATACACATCATTAACATAACATAAGGAATTTATTATGCAGAATGTCCTGCCCTGTGGAACATTCTACTTACTGACAAAGCCGAAATTAGACTTAAACACAATGTATATATATACACAATTTTACACATTTTGCAAACATGCAATATATATCACACAGATACAATACTCACCTTTTGTGCAAGCCTGCAAAGGAACTCAGAGTAAAACAGCAGTGAAAGATGCTAAGTACACGGAGGACTCTTTCTCTGCCCTTCAGAGCAGTATAGATGCCCTTCCCAGAGGTGTAACCTGATTTTTCTGCACCCTGGTCAAAGATTCAGTATGGGGACCCCCCCCCCCCCCCCCCCAACATGTAACATAACTAGTTGTGAAGCGGAATGAACAAATTACACTGATCTACATATACATTTTTTGTGCTGATCTATTTGTACTGATCTTTTACACTTTGAAGGCGCTGATTCCAAATATGAAGTCAGAAATGATATAAGTCAAAATTTCTTACAAATGAGAAATATTTGTTTATACATTTTTCAGTTGAAGAATTACCAAACTTGTGAAGAACATAATAACTAGAGATGAGCGAGCATACTCGCTAAGGACAATTTCTCGATAAAGCATTGTCCTTGGCGAGTATCTCCCTGCTCGGAAGAAAAGGTTCGGCTGCCGGCGCGGGTGACAGGTGAGTTACGGCCATGAGCAGGGGGAGTGGGGGGGGAGAGAGGGAGAGAGAGATCTCCCCACCGTTCCTCCCTGGCAGCCGAATCTTTGCTCCCGGGCGGGCAGGTACTCGCTAAGGGCAATGCTCGATCGAGCAATTGCCCTTAGCGAGTATGCTCGCTCATCTCTAATAATAAAATATAATATTACTTTAGTACAAAAAGATAAGTTTGTAAATGAAAGACAAGATCAACAGTTCTGTTTCACTGCAGACTGATGAGGGGCAATCACCCCAAAACAGCTGTTTGTGCATGATTAATCTGGCTTTGGCGCACAATTCCCAGTCATTGTTATAAGGATTGTTTAAAAAGTCTAACATTGGCCTGCAGGAATGCTGCCTTGCAATAGGTGGTGCTGCAGAGGTATTGTCCCATCTTCCCAGTTAACTAATTATTTGGCACAAATTTTTGTTTTTTTTATAGTAGATATGATCAGCGTTGCCACACTTCATACATCAGCAGTAGTCTACAACCATGCTTTTGTTTCTCATGTCTTGATAGCTGTGTTCCATGGTCTTAATGTCTAGGTGGAAATGTTCTTCTTGCTCTTCACTCAAAGCTCAACGATTTGGGAGGGGAAGAAGAATATATGAAGCTGTTGTCTGCACTCCAAGGAGAATAAAAATGTAATATACAGTGAATATGGTCAATAGAATAAATAGACTCACCTGATGTGGGGCCTGTCAGGTGACAGGGCACCACACCTATGGTCATGGTAGGCAGTCACAAAGCCAACACAGACATATGATCCCATCCAGAGTGGTGGCAGGGAGAGTATCAGTGGAGAAACCCGGGGTGGTTGGCCTCAGTCATGGACAGTAGAGTGATCACAGGGAGAATAGAATGGAAGTTAAATTCATAGAGCGAGAAAAACTCCAGTGCTACTAGATGTTGTGTGGAATAAATTAGCATATGGAATGAATTAGCATATTAGTTTTGAAATGTGTTGTCAGGACCCTGTATATGTGTTACATGTTACATTTGTTTGTCTGACTACTCGTTTGGAGTATACCAGATCTACAGCATCTGTAGATTCTGCAGCAAATATATCTGGATTGCTGACCAGGAATGGGGGGCTGTTGGATCATGAGGTTCCCCAGGTGAAGTAAGTTCCTATGTACATATGCTAATTCATTGTACACAGCATCTAGTAGCGCTGGAGTTTTTTCTCACTCTGTGAATTTAACTTCCATTCTATTCACCCTGTAATCACTCTACTGTCTAAGATTTGGGAGGGAGAAGAGTACTTTGACTGTGGAGGAAATGCATCTTAACTAGAGATGAGCGAGCACACTCGTCCGAGCTTGATGTTCGTTCGAGCATTAGGGTACCCGAGATGCTCGTTACTCGAGTCAAACACCACGCGGTACTCGAATAAATTGCATTTCCTTCCCCATATGTTTAGCGCCATTTTCTAGCCAATAGACATGCGGGGAAGGCATTACCACTTCCTGCTGTGACGTGCCAGCCCTCTCTCTACCCCACAGTAGTGTGTGGCTGGGCCGATCAGGTGACCGCCGAGTACTTAAAGTGGTCCCGCCCGCGGCTCGCCTCAGACGCATGTTTGCAGAGGTTAGGAAAAGGGCTGCTGCTGATATAGGGAAAGTGTTAGAGTAGGATCCAGTCTTCAAGAACCCCAACGGTCCTTCTTAGGGCTACTCACTCTTCATACTGTGCATTACTGTTGTGGCTGGCTTGGAGCAGTAGTGCACCATTTTTTTCCATCTCGGGCTGTGCAGGCCATTTCAGCTATCGTGCAGTGTATTATGCAGAGTTTAGGGAAAGAGCTGCTGCTGATATAGGGAAAATATTAGAGTAGGATCCTGTCTTCAAGAGCCCCAACGGTCCTTCTTAGGGCTACATCTGACCATGTGCATTATAGTTGTGGGATGCTGGGAGTTGTAGTGCATCCATTTTTGTATTACGCATCAAGGCCTGTTCCCAGCCTTTCAGTAATAGCGTTCTCAGCCTGAAGTGCCGTACAAACCAGCTTTCACCGTGAAATTGCTCTCTAACATCTCCTAGCCTACTTCAAATGACTTAATTTATACCGTTCTGTGTCTGCAGTGCATAACACAGAGTGTTGGGGCACAGCCACTTCTATAGGGAAAGTTATACACTATACAGTCCTGATCCTCCGTGCAATAACCCCAAAGCTCCTTCTTAGGGCTACATCTGACTGTGTGCATTATACCTGTGGCTTGCTGGGAGTTGTAATGCATCCATTTTTGTATTACGTATCTAGGCTAGTTCCCAGCCTGTCAGTAATAGCGTTCTCAGGCTGCAGTGCCGTACAACCAGCTCTCACCGTGAAACTGCTCTCTAATATTTCCTAGCCTGCTGCAAACGACTTCAGTTATATCATTCTCTGTCTGTAGTGCATTAGACAGAGGTCTCACCGCTAAACAGTACTGTAATTTTACCTGGGCCACTGCAAAGTATTTCAGCTCTGCCGCTGTGCAGAGCGTCTCACAATACCCTTTCCTTGGTGGGGTTGAGATAGCCGCACTTACCAGCACTATCCCCTGGCTTTAGAGTCTTCTCCCACTCCACACAGCCTCTATTATCTACAAGTCTCTGTGAGCGGTAAATTACCCCTACGTATCAGCGCAAGACAGGGGGTTAATTTTTTCAAGTCACAGCATAGAGCCTCCGCTATCTACAAGTATCTGTGTGCTGTGAATTAAGCCACAGTTGTCAGTGCTCTACAGTGGGGTAATTTATTTGGGCCCTGCTCTATTCGTAATCCACCATGATGAGGAGTAGGGGTAAGGGTCGAGGACGTGAGTGTGGACACGGGCGTCCAAGTGAGGGTGTGGGCACTGGCAAAGTTCCTAGTCGTGGTGAATCACAGCTGGCTGCTGCGGGATTAGGAGAGAGGCAAGTTTCTGGGGTCCCCAGCTTCATATCACAATTTATGGGTCCACGTGGTGGACCTTTATTGCAAACAGAGCAGTGTGAGCGGGTCCTGTCGTGGATGGCAGAAAATGCATCCAGCAATGTATCGACCACCCAGTCTTCTACGCAGTCCACTACTCCCGGCCTAGGGACTGCAACTCTTAATCCTCTGGCTGCTGCTGCTCCTCCTTCCTCCCAGCCTCCTCACTCCATGAAAATGACATATTCTGATGAGCAGGCAGACTCCCAGGAACTGTTCTCGGGTCCCTGCCATGAGTGGGAAAAAATGGTTCCTCTCTCACCTGAGGAGTTTGTCGTGACCGATGCCCAACATTTGGAAAGTTCCCGGAGTCCGGGTGATGAGGCTGGGGACTTCCGGCAACTGTCTCAAGAGCTTTTTGTGGGTGAGGATGATGATGAGACACAGTTGTCTGTCAGTGAGGTAGTAGTAAGGGCAGTAAGTCTGAGGGAGGAGCGCACAGAGGATTCGGGGGAAGAGCCGCTGGACGATGAGGTGACTGACCCCACCTGGTTTGCTAAGCCTACTGAGGACAGGGCTTCAGAGGGGGAGGCAAGTGCAGCAGCAGGACAGGTTGGAAGAGGCAGTGGAGTGGCAAGGGGTAGAGGCAGGGCCAGAGCAAAGAATCCCCCAACTGTTTACCAAAGCACCCTCTCGCGGCAAGCCTCCATGCAGAGGGTTAGGTGTTCAAAGGTGTGGATGTTTTTTAGTGAGAGCGCGGACGACCAACGAACAGTGGTGTGCAACCTGTGTCGCACCAAGACCATCACTACCAGCCTCACCACCACCAGCATGCGCAGGCATATGATGGTCAAGCACCCCACAAGGTGGGACGGAGGCCATTCACCGCCTCCGGGTCACACCACTGCCTCTTCCCCTGTGCCCCAACCTGCCACACAGATCCAATCCCCCTCCCAGGACACAGGCGCGAGCGCCTCCTGGCCTGCACCCACACCTCACCTCCACCGTCCTTCACTCTATCCAGCAATGTCTCTCAGCGCAGCGTTCAGCTGTCACTAACACAAGCGTTGGAGCAAAAGCGCAAATACACCGCCACCCACCCGCACGCACAAGCTTTATTGTTTCAAAATATGTTTATTCGTTTAACTTTACATGTAACAGGTTACGTGCTTGTATCTCCATTGTTGGCAGGTTTATGTACAATAATGTTGGATGTTTCTCTTGCAATGATACAAAGACACATTGTTTGCTAATTTCCATCAGATAACTAAACGGTCAATAAAACCTTCAACTATGAAACCAACTACCTTTAAGCGTACCCCTCCAGAGGATCAGGCGCGAGGAGACCCGTCAGGCGGGTGGGCGATACGCCCTGCATCCCCATCGGCTGGGCCTCCCGAGGGGAGGAATATAGAGCCCTCTTTAGTTTAAACCAGAATCAAAATAAATTTTAGCTGTTGTATTGGGCTATCCTAGCACGCGTGGAAATGAAAAACTGTATAAAGAAGAATATAGAATAGAATGTGAAAGTGGATTAGAGCAGGTTGAAAAGGAGGCTTAAAGGAAGCCAGAGGATAGGGGGGGGGGGGGGGGCAGGGATGTTAGGGATGTTGGGCTTGGGTAGTGGGTAGGTGGTAGGGTGTTGGGTTCCCACATCTCTCTCGTGTAGATGTTGTGGTTAAGGTGTCGTTATGGTAAGTGCTTAGCACTATGTTGAGGTTAACCCCAGTACCAGGCCTGGCTTAAGGTCAAGGCTGAGGCTAAGTTCCGTCCATCAGTCCACTGAGGGGGTTCCGTCCCCGTCTCCTAAGTCGCCCCCTCTTCGAGCCACCTGGAGAACGCGGGTGAACCCTTGAAGTCTATCCATGCGTTCCATGCGCTATGTGTGTCATCTGTTGTCTGGCTCGGATCTCGGTCCGATCTCACAAGTTCCTCCATGTATTTAATAGATTCCAGGGCATTCACCCAGTTCACCCTCGGCATCGCCCCCTCTTGTCTCCAGTGTTGGGCTATGGTATGCCTCATAGCCATGATGAAGTGTCTCAGTAACCCTTTTCTGGCGTGAGATAAAGAGCCTGGTAACATAGAGAGGAGGGCGATCTCGGGGGACAGGTTCAGGGGGGATCTACTTACCGCTCTGTACAGTCTGGCAACATCACCCCACAAGGGAGCAACCATCAGACAGCTCCACCATATGTGATGCATAGTGCCTACCTCTGAATGGCACCTCCAGCAGTCATTTGGTATTTCTGGGAAGATTCTGTGGAGCTTGTCCGGGGTCCTGTACCATTGAGTTACTATTTTGTAATTTAATTCCTGGGCTTTAGCCGATATTGACAATTTGTGTGAGAGGGTATAGGATTTGGTCCAGAGTTCTTCGGAGAGCCGGCCTCCCAGTTCCTCCTCCCACTTCGATTCCCATCTCAGTCGGACTCCCTTCGCCCGCTCATTGATCAACAACCCATACAGCAGAGATACTACATGTGTTGGGGGGGTGCTGTCGACATATATTTTCTCAAATGGGGTTGAGCTCCGCCGTGAGTGACTCGGGGGCCTTGAGGGTCCTTATATAATCTCTCACCTGGAAGTAGTGCATCCAGTCTCCTGGCCTTGATCCAGGCCCCTCCCTCAGTTCGTTCAAGGAACGTATCCCATTCGCGTCTACGATCTCCCGGATCCGCGGGGTCGGGCTACTTGGCATAAAAGCCAGATTTGAATTAGATCTTGTGGCAGGGATTTGCGGATTCCCTACCAGGGGTGTCAGAGGGCCGGGGATCGTTACTACCTGTCCTCCTCTCGTGAGGCGGGCCCAGGCTTGGATCAGGCTTAGGGCAAGGGGTGTGGCTCCTTCCTTTTTCCAGTCTACCCTACCCGGGATCCAGAAAGCCCCGCGTAGATCGAAGTGGTTTTGACCCACCTCGATGGCCACCCAAGATTTCTCGACGGTGCGATGTATTGTATCCAGGATACAGCTACCTATCGCCGCCCTGTGATATAGTTCGAGATCAGGCAGTCCTGCCCCTCCCAAGGATTTAGGCCGGGTCAAAATCTTGTAGCTTATTCTAGGGGGGAAGTTTTTCCAGACAAATCTGCCCATGAGTTTCTGTAGGCGAGTGAAGAACTGTCTTGGGAGGTCCCAGGGGACTGTCTGGAAAACATACAAGATTCTAGGTAAGATGGTCATTTTTAATGCGTTAATTCTTCCAAACCAGGAGAGTTGCAGCCTGGACCACCCCTCTAACTCCGACTCCAGTTTTGTCAATAAGGGGCTATAGTTCAGTTCGTAAGTCAGGGAGGATTTAGCTGGGATTTATATCCCTAAGTATGTCAAGGAACTCTTTTTCCATTGGAAGGGGAAGGCATCTCTCAATGCGTCGATTTCAAGAGATGGTAGGGTAATATTAAGAATTTCGGACTTTTGTGCGTTCATTTTAAAAATACTGAGCTTCCCAAATCTGGACAGCTCCCTAAGAATTCCTGGCAGACTGATCCAGGGGTTTGAAACGTATAGTAGCAAGTCGTCCGCGAAGATGGACAGCTTGTGGTCCCTGTCTCCGTCTTTCACGCCCTGTATGTCGGGGTTATTTCGTAGGGCTTCAGCTAAAGGTTCTATTACTATAATGTATAGGGTCGGAGATAGGGGGCAGCCCTGTCTGGTTCCGTTCCTGATCTCGAATGAGTCTGATAGTATTCCGTTAATTCTGATACGGGCGGAAGGGGAAATATATAAGGCCATAATCCAGGAGAGGATTCTCGGTCCCAGGCCCACCCCCCTCAGCGTCTCCTCCATGAAGCTCCAGTTTACCCTGTCGAAGGCTTTTTCTGCGTCCACAGCAAGCAGGCACAGGGGGATAGCTGATCTATGAGCGATGTTGATCAGAGAGGAGGTTTTAATCGTATTATCCCGTGCCTCCCTGCCCGGGACGAAGCCCACCTGATACGTGTGGATCAGTTGAGGGATGTGTGGATTTAGTCTATTAGCTAGGATCTTGGAGAAAATTTTGAGGTTGTTGTTGATGAGGGAGATGGGCCTGTAACTATTACACGATAAGGGGTCCTTTCCTGGTTTCAGGATAACTACTATATGGGCTTGTAGTGCCTGAGGGGGGAAGGGGGAGCCCCGGGAGACCGCATTGAAGGCCGCTAGCATGAGTTCTGCTATCTGACTGCCGCATTTTTTATAGAACCTCGGGGTAAACCCGTCTGGTCCGGGGCTTTTCCCTACTTCCAGGTCCTTCATAACCTGCATTAGTTCTGCGTGGGTGAAGTCCTCCTCGAGTGTTTGGGCTACCTCGGGTAGGATGGTTTTGGAGATGTTTTGTTGTAAGTAGTGGTTGATGTCGTTGGCTTGGGTAACTGAGCCCTGGGCGCGGGATGTTGTAGAGCTGGCGTAGAATGTCCTGAAGGTCTCTAGTATCTCTCCCGGGGTGTGTACTGTATTTCCCGTCTGGGTGTTTATGGATAAAATGTTTGTCTGGGGAGCTCGTGGATGCAGGGCTCTTGTGAGCCATCTTCCACTTTTATTTCCATATTCGTACCATCCTGCCCGAAATCTGTGCCTCAGGTGCAGGGTGTTCTGGTCTAGAATGGAGAGGATCTCGTGTCTTATATTTGTTATTTCCATTAGCAAGGTGTCTGAGCTCTTTTTTTTATTCGCATTCTCTCTCGTCTCTAGGGCCAGTAGTAGCTGTTTTAGATTTAATGACCTTTCCCCCTTGAGTCTCGCGCCGTGTGACATGAATACCCCTCTGATTACACATTTCAAAGTCTCCTACTTGATCGGGGCTGGAGTAGGGTCCGACTCGTGAGACTCAAGAAAAATTGTTATGGTTCTGGATAGGTCGCTCATACAGGTTGGATCTCTAAGTAGGTTATCGTTTAATTTCCAGTTGTAACCTCTATAGTCCTGCCTTCTGGGGCTTAGCTCGCCATATATAGGGGCATGATCTGACCATGTAAAGTTACCGAGTGAGCATTTTGGGTGACCATCTAGGAGTCTATGTGAGACGAATATATAATCTATTCTGCTGTATGAGTTGTGAATCTGGGAGTGGTAAGTGTAATCCCTGTTAGAGGGGTGGAGTGTTCTCCAGAGGTCAATGAGATGTAGACTCACCAGTGTCCTTTTGAATTTGCGGATATCTGAGCGGGAGACGGAGGATCGGCCGGAGGATGTGTCCAGGAGCGGGTCCAGCGCCATATTAAAGCCGCCAGTCTCCGAAGAACCCTGGATCCGTAGGAAACCTGTGCTTGATTAGGTAAATAAAGGTTAGCAATAGTGTAGATGTCGTTGGACCATTTTATTTTTAAGAATAAATATCTTCCCTCTTTGTCTCTTTCAATTGATAAGACCTGGGGAGTCAATGATCTGTGGAATGCTATAGATACCCCGCAGGATTTGCGGTCTGGGTGTGGGGAATGGTACCAGTGTGGATAATATCAGTTATGACAGCTAGGGGTGTTAGTGGCCGTAAAATGAGTTTCCTGGAAAAGGATCATCATGATCCGTTTTTTGTGGAAGCTGTATAGGATTTGGTTCCTCTTCCCTGGGCTATTGAGGCCCCTAGCATTGTGCGAACTTACTGTTATGGAAGCCATTGGTCTTTCCCCGGGGGGCGGTGCCAGACTGCAGGGAGCGTCCACAGGGGATCTCCGCCTGTATGAGTGAGATAGGGGGGAGCCCAGCAAGAATGGGAAGAGTTAGGAGGGGGGGAGACCGGGGACAAATAGTGGAGAAAGAATAGACTAAGTAGTACAATAGCATGGTTCTGCCTTGTTGTTGGGACTAGGTCTGAGGCCAGGGCAGACCCGTCCAAAAGAAAGAGGAATTGTGTAGCGTATAGCGCTACCAAAAGAGTAAACAATTATTAGTGCAACAACCAGTGTTGCTGGCCTAGTTTGGAGGAGTCGCGACTAGAACACAGGGGTTTGGCTCCCCCAAACTCCGGCTCCAAAAATGGACCCTTGGAAGGGTATGTCCTTATGGAGGCAATCTTCAAGTCATACGAGGACGACTCTGGCGGCTACTGCGGCATCTGCGGAAATGGGCCACTCTCGTGTGGTAGGTCTGTCCGGGAATAGCATTGTCGCGTATCTCAGTGCCTTCCGGCTGGTCCGGCCACTTGCCATTCCACTCTCGGTGGCCGAGGTTCCGGCGCCCCGACTTTAGGCCAGTCTGGGATTGAGATCATTGGAAGTTTTGGCTTTGCTAGGAATTTGGGAAGGTCGCTGAGGCCTCTAAAGATTGCAGTATTGCCATCCCTTCCAGCTTGTAATTGAAAAGGATATCCCCATCTGTATGGAATGTTCTTTTCCTTTAATGCAGATAGGATGGGTCTTAGGGCTCTGCGCAGCTGCAGGGTCCTTCTTGATAGATCAGGGAGAACCAGGAGGGCTGAACCTTTGTATGTAATGGGTCCATCTTCTCTGATTCTCCTCATGAGGGCTTCTTTATCTTTGAAGAAGTGGATCCTGCATATGACATCACGTGGTCGGGCAGGGTCTGTGCTTTTAGGCCCCAGTGCTCTATGTATTCTATCTATTTCTATCGGATTGTCCATTGATCTTTTGAGGATGTCTCTGAAGCATTTGTTGGCCCATCTTTCCAGCTTTGTTGAGTCCACCTCTTCACTCAGGCGCCTGATGCGAATGTTATTCCTTCTATTTCTGTTTTCAATGTCGTCCAGTTGTGTTAATATGGTCGATATCTGTATAGAGTGGTCTAGTAGAATATGATGATGTTCGTTTAACTGCGCCTGCAGTTGCACTTGCGATTCTTCAGAGTCAGCTACTATGTGGCCTATCTGTTTGATTTCTGTTTGTAGCGCTTCTATGGCTTGCATTTGGGAGTTTGCGGTTTTTGTAATAAGAGCGTCTATCTCGTTACGTGTTGGGATATTTCTTAGGTGGGCTTTCCAGTCCCAGCCCTTATCTTCGTCTGCTGGCTCTGTTGGTTTAGTTCTGGGTCGGGCTTTTGGGTCTGGTTGTGGCTTAGTAGCTGGTAGGGGTGATTCAGTTTGGCCACTGCAGCTTTCATTGTGCTGGCATTCTGGAGATCCGTATGGCGGCTCGTCTTCCTCATAGTACGCTGAGGATGGGGATTGGCGGGGGCCCCCCTTATTGTGGGTATGTTTTAAGACTGTGGCGTTCTCCCCCTCCTGCCACTGGGGGGAGCTAGACTCACTCCCTGGCATGCTGTGGCTATATTCCTTGTGGCCATGCCCATATAGTTTGATGGTGGGGGAGCTTGCTTGTGGGGGCCCTCCTGCTGTGAGTGTCTCCCCAGTTAGACCAGGGGCTGTTCCTGGGAGTCCCTGAGTCGGCACCTGTGTGCCGGTTTTCATGTTTGCCGAGGTGGGCGGGGCTTGTCGCGGGAGCCTTACCGGGTCCTTTGCTCCTTTCTGAGGCTGCTGTGGGGAGTGCTGTCCTCTCCGGGGGTCTGGTGTCCCCTGCTTCTCTTCACGCTGCGGACGTCTGTGAGGGGAAGCTGTTGCAGCCGAGCCGGGAGCGGGGAGCGCGGAAGCTACGCCCCCTGCAGTGAGCGTCGGCGCCATCTTGGCTTCTGCCGGGGCTCTCTTCATCCCGGTGTTTTACCCAAGGAATAGGTCTAGGGGGCCCGGATTCTTAGTGTCCGGGGTCCCCCGAAGTCCAGATCGTTTGCCACGCTGCATGGTGTCTGGATGCCACCGGTGGTTGCCAGGTAGGCTGATTATGAGCCGGTGTTCAGCGGGACCCCTGCGAGGAAACGTCTCACTTCCTCATGTCCCAGGCCACGCCCCCCACGCACAAGCTTTAAACGTTCACATTGCCAAATTAATCAGCCTGGAGATGCTACTGTACAGGCTTGTGGAAATGGAGGCTTTCAAAAACATGATGGCGGTGGCGGTCCTGCGCTACTCGGTCCCCAGTCGCCACTATTTTTCCCGGTGTGGCGTCCCAGCCCTACACCAGCACGTCTCCCGCAACATAAATCGTGCCCTCACCAACGCGGTTACTGAGAAGGTCCACTTAACCACGAACACGTGAACAAGTACTGGTGGGCAGGGCCACTATATCTCCCTGATGGCACATTGGGTGAATTTGGTGGAGCCTGGGACCGAGTCAGAGCCTGGGACTGCTCACGTCGTACCCACACCCAGAATAGCGGGTCCTACCTCGGTGCTGGTATCTGCGGCATTTTATGCCACCTCCTCCATACCCTCCTTCTCCTCCTCCGCCACCTGTACCTCTCAATTAACAAGTGTGAGCACATCGCCAGCAGTCGGTAGCGCGCGGCAGCACAGCGGTGGGCAGCGTCAGCAAGCCGTGCTGAAACTAATAAGCTTAGGTGACAAGAGGCACACGGCCCCCGAGCTGTTGCAGGGTCTGACAGAGCAGACCAACCTCTGGCTTTTGCTGCGGAGCCTCCAACCGGGCATGGTCATGTGTGACAATGGCTGTAACCTGGTGGCGGCTCTGCAGCTCGGCAGCCTCACACACATGCCATGCCTGGCCCACGTCTTCAATCTGGTGGTTGAATTGTTTCTGAAAAACTACCCCCACTTGTCTGACCTGCTCGGCAAGGTGCACCGCGTCTGCATGCATTTCTGCAAGTCCACCACAGACGCTGCCACCCTGAGGACCCTGCAACATCAGTTTCAGCTGCCAGAGCACTGACTGCTGTGCGACGAGCCCACACGCTGGAGTTCTACGCTGCACATGTTGGCCAGGCTGTACGAGCAGCGTAGAGCAATAGTGGAATACCAGCTGTAACATGGGCAGCGTAGTGGTAGTCAGCCTCCCCAATTCTTTACTGAGGAGTGGGCATGGATGGCAGATATCTGGCAGGTCCTCGGAAACTTTGAGGAATCTACCCAGATGGTGAGCGGCGATGCTGCAATCATTAGCGTTACCATCCCGCTGCTTTGCCTGCAAAGCATAAAGGCCGACGCTTTGCGGTTGGAACAGGAGACTGGGGATGCCAGTATATCGCTTGATAGCTAGACCACCCTCATGTCTATATCTCAGCGTGTTTTGGAGAAGGAGGAGGAGGGGGAGGACCAGGAGGAGGAGGGGTAAGAGACAGTTGGGCACACTGTAGAGGGTACCCATGCTGCTTTCCTCTCATCTGTTCAGCGTGTATGGGCTGTAGAGGAGGAGGAGGATCCTGAAAGTCATCTTCCTAGTGAGGACAGCGATGTGTTGCGTACTGGTACCCTGGCACACATGGCTGACTTCATGTTAGGCTGCCTTTCCTGTAACCCTTGCGTTAGACGCATTCTGGCCAACACAGATTACTGGGTGTACAAACTTCTCAACCAACGGTATAAGGAGAACCTTTCCACTCTCATTCCCGAAGAGGAAAGGGGTACGAGAGTGATGCAATACCACAGGGCCCTGGTGGAAAAAGTGATGCTAAAGTTTCCATCTGACAGCGCTAGTGGCAGAAGACACAGTTCCAATGGCCAAGTAGCAGAGCAGGCGTGGGGATCAGGCAGCATGTGCAGCGCAGGCAGGGAAACACTCTCTAAGGCCTTTGCCAGCTTTATGGCTCCGCAGCAAGACTATGTCACCACTCCCCAGTCAAGGCTGAGTCGGAGGGAGCACTGTAAAAAGATGGTGAGGGAGTACATAGCCAATCATATCACCGTCCTCTGTGATGCCTCTGCTCTATACAACTATTGGGTGTCAAAGCTGGACACGTGGCACAAACTTGCGCTATACACCCTGGAGGTTCTGCCCTGCCCTGCCGCTAGCGTCTTGTCAGAGAGGGTGTTTAGTGCAGCTGGGGGAATCATCACGGATAAGCATACCTGTCAACTGCCAGTGCCGACGTGCTTACACTTATAAAGATGAACAAAGGCTGGATTTCCCCAGACTTCTGTTCTTCACCACCGGCGCAAAGCAACGGGACCTAATGATTCTTTTCGCTGCACCGGAGAGAAAAGCAATCTCTATCACCAGAAAAAAAGGGGGAATTAACTTTGTCAATCACTCTCGGATATTATTACTCCTCCTCCTACTCCTCCTCCTATAACAGCATGTCATCACACTGAACTGCCAATTTTTCTGAGGCCCAAAAGGCTCTGTGTATAATTTTTTCCCCATTTTTCAAAGTTTCAAAAGTATTGATACTTTAACAAAAAACATTTTTTTTCACATGGCTGCCTCCAGGCTCTGTTACAAATTAGGCAACCGTGAGCTGTATCTTTAAAAAATGTTTATGGGTTTCACCTGCCCTCGCAGCTGAGCAATTTTTCAGGGGTGCACTTCTACTCTTGGTACACCAATTTTTCTGGCCCTCGCCTATACTGTTATCTAACTAATTTTTCCAGCCTTTGCCTATTCTCATGGTACACCAGTGTTTCAGAGGTTCGCCTATACTCTTGCTACAGAAATGTTACAGGCGTCTGCCTATATCTTTGCTACAGAAATGTTACTGGGGTCCGCCTATACGTTTACTACAGAAATGTTACTGGGGTCTGCCTATACTTTTACTACAGAAATGTTACTGGGGTCTGCCTATACCTTTGCTACAGAAATGTTACTGGGGTCTGCCTATACTTCTGCTACAGGAATGTTACAGGGGTCTGCCTATACTTCTGCTGCATAAATAGTAGTGGAGTCAGCAGCACTTCATAGGAGCCAAATATGGATGAACAGATTTCCTGCAACGCCGACCGTGGTCTGGATCCAGATCAATGTGTGTAATGCTTGGGTTCCAGGGGTTTGTCTATGTTGTGGGTGCACAAAGACTTCCCATAGCGGTGTTATACCTGTCTGGTACAAATACACTGACTGACTTGAGTAGGGTGCAGAGGGCAGATGGCCTTCCCATTGCGTTGTTCAGCTATCTGACACCTTCACAGAATGAATAGTGTGTGGGGACACATGGATTTCCCGTTGCTATGTAACTCGTGGCTCCTTAGGTCACACAAGGTGGAGGCTGGGACCGAGCCTGACCCAGGGCCCGCTCACATACTTCCCACACAGACTATTGCGGGTTCTACCTTGGTCATGGTTTCTTGCCCTTGTTATGCCACCTCCTCCTCCTGCTTGGGGTTAGGGGATCAGCACTGGGCAACACGTATTTTATCTCATGTTACCACAGTTATCTGAGACACTGGTTTGGGCCAAACAAAAGGAGCATTACTGCATTAAAGGGGTTCTGACATTAAAAAAAAAAAATTGTACTCACCTAGCCTGGCCTGGCCCGATCGCCAGGCATGTCCCCTCCAGCCGGCATCTTCTTCTCTGCCTTTAAAGCAGAGCAGGAGTGGTCAAAAAGACCGCTTCCTGCTCTGGTCCGTCCGTCAGGCACTTCCGAGGTCAACGGACGGACCGCTCACAACAAGCACGTCACAAGCAGTGCTTGCTGTGGGCGGCCCGTCCGTCCTGCTGAACTCCGGAGTGCTGCGCATGCGCAGTGGAGACGCAGCCCTTCCTGACTCCTGTCAGAGGGCACCTCTCCACTGCGCATGCGTGCGATCCCGGAGCGGCACAGCTGCTGCAGGAAGAAGACTGCCTGCCGGGAGATGACCCCCCGATGTCAACAACAACAGAAGAACAGGTAAGTGTTATCTTTTTATGCTTTAGCAGCCATTAAACCATGGGTTCCCTGGGTCCATTAGGCAGACCAGGGAACAATGGCTGCTAAAGCATAAAAACATTATTTGTGTCAGAACCCCTTTAATAAGAAATTCACAGCTGCACTAGCATTCGAGTCCGCTTTATGCCCACGATTACTGAGGGTGTGAGCTGAGGTGGAGGTCCTTGGCCCGGTGAAACTGCCTTGCTTGGGTGCTCTGATTTCTTTATGTGTAATACTTTCCTTGGGTTCCCGGGGTTCGTGTATGTTGTGGGTGCACAAAGACTTCCCATAGCGGTGTTATACCTGTCTGGCACAAATACACTGACTGACTTGGGTAGGGTGCAGAGTGCAGATGGCTTTCCCATTGCGTTGTTCAGCTATCTGACACCTACACAGACTCAAGGTGGAGGCTGGGACCGAGCCTGACCCAGGGCCCGCTCACATACATCCCACACAGACTATTGCGGGTCCTACCTCGGTCATGGTTTCTTGGCCTTGTTATGCCACCTCCTCCTCCTGCTTGGGGTCAGGGGATCACAGCATTCCCAGGAAGCGTTAGTGATTTCATGAGACTTTCACAGGGTCACTGTATACCTGTGGTGGTTACTTTTGCGGCACCTCCTGCTTCAAACCAATCTTTGGTGTTAGTATGTGCTGCTGCATTGTGGAGATGTGTAGAAGTGCTGGCACCTGAGTCCCCTTTATGCCCACGTTTGCGGCTCCTGACAATTTAGTGACGGAGGTGGCACAGGATTGGAATGATTATCATAGTTAATTTATTATCAATTCTCAACAGTATTGTGGGCTATCACCCATACTTTCAAAGAGGGTTGCTGCCTGGCCCTGCCAACCCTTTGCAGAGTGTGCCTCCGGTTCCTCCTCATCCAGTACCCACTTAAAAATAGACATGAGGGTGGTGTAGCTAAGAGGCGAGCGTGTGGCATGAGGGCAGCTGAACGCTGCGCAGGGAAACTTCTGTGTGCGCTGTGGATGCAGGGTCGTGCGGGGGATTGGACAGCAATACCAGCATGTTACCCAGGAGAAGAGGCAGCGGTGTCACCCGTAGGCAGTGATTGTCCTTGGTTGCAGGTAGTGTGGTGCTTGGCTAAGATGTTCCAGCACGTGTGCCTTGCTAATAAGGGTTTGTCCGAAGTAAATTGTTAGGGGGGTGACCGCCAGACTCTTGCCCCCATTTTGGCTTAATAGTGGGACCTGGGAGCCTCAGCTGCAGCCATGCATGCTGCCCCTGCCCTTTCCTATCCGTTTCTGTGGTGTTTCCATGACTTCCGATGTTTTCTGGTGTTTCACAAGTCATCAGCTATGCAGAGCATCGGTCCCATACAAAAATGCTCGAGTCGTCCATTGACTTCAATAGGGTTCGTTACTCGAAACGAGCTCTCGAACATTACGAAATGTTCGACTCGAGCAACGAGCACCCAAGCATTTTGGTGCTCGCTCATCTCTAATCTTAACACTCATGTTTGCTCCCAGTCTATGAAAGTAAGTAATCAAAGTTTGAATTTGGAGTAAATAATTTTTGAGCCTAGTATCGTAAAGAAGGTTTGTCACAATGTCAGAAAAAGCAGACCAAGCACCCCTTTCTATGCTTTTAATGACATTCATGAATTCTCTGTCTTTGACAAAAATGAAAAGTTACTTACATCAAATGCTTTACATTTTTGTTATCTGCTAAAGGTACTTCATACCATGTTTTATGTTAGCATGTTAGACATACTCATATGTATGACAAGATGGTTTGTTAGTGTCAGAATGTGTAGCAATGAGCTTACAACTATGAAACATAACATATGGGATCTAGTATAATCACTCAAACGTTACTTAATAGTTTAAAAATGAAATCTGTCACCTAATATTTACTTCGGATTTCTTCTTTGCATAATGATGATCTCTTTCTTGTAAACACTCAGTGCAGACTATGACTTATGGCTTCTGCACACAGGCGCATTTGATTCACGGAATCCGAGGCCAGCAGCTGACCCCAGATTCTGCAGCAAATATCGCCCATAGCCTCCTATAGAGACCAGCTGCTTCCTACACATGAGTGGAAATTTCCGCTTATGGCAGAAAAATCGCAGCATGCTCTATTCTGTGTGGTTTTCCGCACCAATGGCTTCCATTGAAGTCAATAGCAATCGTCTGTCCCGCGGCCCTTCCGCAGTGAGCACTGTAGAAGGGTTGTGAGAGGGTGAGACAGCCTCCAATATGTGTACATTGTTCTTGTTACTGTAAATAGTCCACTACTGTGTGTTTTATTATTTGTCCACAAGAGGTCGCTGTTCTGCAGAAAAGATTTTGGTCAAGCTGTGAGGTGACAGGACCATGGTAGCCTGTGATTGGAGCACCTGTTGCCTGGTTACAGCGTGCGCACAGGAGGAGAGAAAATTAAAAGCGTGCGTACACTGTGAGGTGTCAGTTGGTCGAGGAAGCCATCTGAGTGGAGCTACGGAAGAGGGAAGGAGGTCGTATCCTGAAGGGACCGGAGCTGCAGCGGATTCAAATTTTGACCTGATGCCCGCTGGATGGGAGAAAACTTGGTGCCGGGGATGTTACTGAACAACCGGAGCGAGACTGGATATTGTGTGGACAATACTGGATGTCGCTGAGGAAGTGATTAACGGCTCTCTGCGGTACCGCACACTTTTCTGGAGGAGCCCCTCATCCGTCTAGACTTTTTGGCTGATCAAACAGCAGACCGGTCTACGTGCATGCAAGACACCAAATTTTGGCGCCAAGTTACTTGGGACTGCATTTTGGCCTGTAGTTAGATTAGGTAGGGTTATGGACCGTGTCAGGCCACCGCTGCACCGCCGGTACTCAGATCACTCTCCCTTTCCTTTGTTCCTTAGTAGCGGTATTAATAGGTAACAAGGGGCCGGTTTATTTAGGCCTGCCCATTAAGTAAAAGCATAGTCTATTAAAGTAGCGCCCTTTTGGGAGTACAGCGCTGTACAGCACAAGGGCCTCAGCCATCTGGCTGAGTGTATGTGAGTTTTGTCGGGTTACCTATTGTTTGTGGTCACGTGGGCCACAGGGCTTTAGTAAAATTCGGTTTGCACCTGAACTGGTGTCAGAGTCGTTTTCCTTGTCTGTGACTTTGCTGTATCCTGGGAAGCCCACCCCGGTACACTGCTTACAGGGTCACAGGATCCTAGCGATGACGTGGCTCCATCTGTAATGCGCTTGCGCGCCGGCCGGTGCTCCCAAAGTACAGAAAAGAAGAATCCGGACAGGTGACTGGGGTCACTGGCCGGGCACATTGTCGGATCCTGCTGCGGGATGCCTCATGCAGGATGAGACTCTGTCGTGTGCAGAAGACCTTAAATCTACAGGCTCTTACTTTGTAGGACTATTTATATTGTCCAGTTTATTGTATTCTTGCCTCCCACCTTTTTTCACAAGAATTACTAGTGATTGAATTAATTGGATGTTAATGATTAATGCTGGAATCATAAAAGAGTTCAACATTATTTATCAGTTCTAGCTCTGTTTATTTCATCTCATTTGAAAGGATCAATCATGGATACCTATTTGATTCAGTCTTCAGATTCTTGTTTATTTATTTCATATTAATATGTCATATTTGTTCAATAGACATATAATGAACATTCTGTTTAACAAAAACAACATCAGTGATTTCTTGGAATACTGGACCTGGCTGGAATAAACGAATGTGACATTTGAATTCAGCATATAGAGATCTACAAAGATCAAATAATGATGAAAAAAAGGGCAGCGGGTTTGGTGCAAAAAATCCAAAATAGCTTTAATTCCTCTGCGACATACAGACAAGCAGCAATGTTTCCACTCCCACTGAGTCTTTGCCATCAGCTTGTTGCTTGCCTGTATGTGGCAGAGGAATTAAAGCTATTTTGGATTTTTTCAACCAACCCCGCGGCCCTATTTTCATCCATATTTGGAATCTGTTTGGATATATGGTTCATTATCCTTCTGGGGTCTGCTTTCTTTGAAGCCTCGCTGATTTCAGTTTGAAAGGTTCGTTCTGCTGTTCAACCATTTTTTGCATACAAAGATCAAATATTGTCATGCGGTCAGCAAATGTAGACCAGCGTTATCCAGAAACTGATATGGTATTCAGTTTTCCGTGCTATAACGGCATGCTGGGCAGGACATTTGCTAAAGCAACTGTTTAACACCCAGTGATTATTGCCTATGGTTCTTATTCTAATTGATAGAATCTGTGCATGGGTTCCAAGTGCATGATACTTGATGGGCTTCAAGTGGTTGCTTTAGTGACTGTTGCGCGTGGTGTGCAGATAGGGCTTTCCACGTCAGATGTCAATTTGGGTAAGAAAATGCTGTATGCCTGCACAACCCTTTTAATAAAGTTACTTTTCTGTGTAAACTTGCTGATACAGCGTTCCACAGTTATAAATCATTTACATGTGATTGTTAATGATGTACAAAAGGTGATAAATGTTTGTATTTTGGGAGTACCACCGATTATGAGAACGGATGTCATGTGTCTCTTTTACACACTGCACCCCCACACGTGGTGGAACCCCCAGCGATCACTTTTCATATCAGTAAGCAAAATAATATTTGCTTCACACAGTCAGCCAGGCAGGAGGTCCTTAAGGTGAGGGGTTAATGGGACTGAATCACATAATTTCTAGGAAGATAATTCCCTGAGTAGGGATGAGCTGCAGAACTGAAGAAGTAGAGTGCAGATCTGCACCAAAAACTGCAGTATAATAATACTTATTTTAATGTGATATTTGAGGCAGAATTCACAAGAAAAATTCCATACTCTCACTTTCTCCAGTTCCTACAATACAGTTCCACTTACACATCACTCCTCCAGCGTAGGGTTTCATCCTCCCTGGCACACGTGTAGATGGTCTCTCTGCGTCTTCCTGCTGTGCACATATCTGAGGAGGCTCTGCCTCCTCCTGTAACCTCACTTCCCCAGCTGCAGCCCAATGATGAAAAAAGCGCAGGGCAGGCTAGACAGGTCATAGTGGTGGGGGACTCAATTATAAGGGGAACAGATAGGGCAATCTGCCATAAAGACCGGGATCGTCGAGCGGTGTGTTGTCTTCCTGGCGCTCGAGTTCGACACATCACGGATCGGATTGACAGATTACTGGGAGGGGCTGGTGAGGATCCAGCGGTCATGGTGCACGTTGGTACCAATGAACAAATTAGAGGTCAATGGAGGGCCCTCAAAAATGATTTCAGGGACTTAGGGTCCAAGCTGAGGGCTAGGACCTCCAGGGTAGTTTTCTTGGAAATACTACCTGCACCTAAGGCCACACTAGAAAGGCAGCAGGATCTTAGGGAGGTAAACAAGTGGCTCCGGAGTTGGTGCAAGAAGGAGGGATTTGGGTTCCTGGAGAACTGGGCTGACTTTGCTGTCGGCTACAGGCTGTACCGTAGGGACAGGCTGCATCTCAATGGGGAGAGTGCAGCTGTGCTGGGTGAAAAGATGGCTAGAAGGCTAGAGAAGTGTTTAAACTAGAGACTGGGGGGAGGGCAAAAAGAGAAATAGGGGGGTAGTCAGTGTAGCTAGCGACCTGGGTCTAAGCAATGGGAAGGGGGGTCGAGCAGGGGATGGGGTTAGTATAGTTAGAACTGACAGATGAGCCAATAGTACAAATAGCAACAAAACAAATTTAAAGAACAAAAAAAACTGTATAAATTGTATGACCACAAATGCAAGAAGTCTGATCAGTAAAGTGGATGAGCTTGAAGCGAGAATGGCCGATAAAAACTATGATATAGTCGGAATAACGGAAACATGGCTTGATGATAAGTGCGATTGGGCGGCGAATTTACAGGGTTACAATCTCTTCAGAAGAGACCGTGGAAACCAGAAAAGGGAGGGGGGGGGGGTATGTCTGTATGTTAAATTGTACTTAAAACCGAGACTACGGGAAGATATAGGTGCAGGAGATGAACACATGCAATCTCTGTGGGTAGAAATACAGGCAGAAAAAAATAACAAAATCCTAATAGGGGTTTTCTATAGACCACCAAAAGCAACAGAGGAAACTGAAACCTTACTACTAAGGCAGATAGAAGAGGTGTCAAACCGCAATAAAGTAATTATCATAGGGGACTTTAATTATCCAGATATAATATGGGAAAACAAAACCTGCAAATCTCAAAAGGGGGATAAGTTCTTGAGATCAATTAAAGATAACTACCTTACCCAACTTGTACGAGAACCAAGGAGAGGGCGGGCCATTCTGGACTTAGTACTAACTAACAAACTGGACAGAATAATGGGGGTACAGGTTAAGGGGCACTTGGGGAACAGTGACCACAATATAATCAACTTCCAGCTGTCATTCAATAAGAAGCCTTATCAGGGAGTGACAAAAAAACTAAACTTTAGTAAAGCAAAATTTTATCAGCTTAGAACTACTATCAGTAACATTAATGGGGACAGCGTTCTCAAAAATATCAGTACAGAGGACAAATGGGAAAAGTTCAAAAGGATCCTAATCACGTCATGTGAGCAGTTCATACCCTTTAAAAATAAAAGAACTTCGAGTAAAAGGAAACCAATGTGGCTCGACAAGACGGTAAGGGAAGCAATAAATGAAAAAAAGAAAGCGTTCAAACTACTAAAGCAAGAAGGCAGCGAAGAAGCACTAAAATCGTACAGAGAAAAAAACAAAATATGCAAAGACAAGATCAAAATTGCTAAGGAGGAGGCAGAAAGAGTAATCGCCAAAGACAGCAAAAACAACCCAAAACTATTTTTCAACTATATTAACAGCAAAAGGATTTGCACTGAAAGCACTGGCCCTTTAACAAATAATGCAGGAACAATCATTGAAGATGATGGAAGGAAGGCAAATCTATTAAATAGTTTCTTTTCAAGCATATTCACAAACGAAAAGGAAATGCCACACGAGATGCAGGAGAATAAAATGAACCCCTCACAAAATATCTCATACCTAACACAGGAGGAAGTGCGGAAGCGGTTAAAGAAGATTAAAATCAATAAATCGCCAGTCCCAGATGAAATACACCCAAGGGTACTAAGGGAACTAACTGATGAGATAGCTAGGCCACTATATCTAATATTTGTGGATACTATCAAGACCGGGGTGGTACCATTTGATTGGCGCATTGCCAACGTGGTTCCAATTTACAAAAAGGGGACCAAAAGTGAGCCTGGTAACTACAGGCCAGTACGTCTCACTTCAGTAACGGGAAAAATATTCGAGGGGTTTCTGAGAGACCCCATCGAAACGTACCTCAAGGAGAACAATGGAATAACTCCTCACCAGCATGGGTTCATGAAGATGATGTCGATCATGTCAGACCAATCTGATCAGCTTCTGCGATGAAGTAAGCTCTAGGCTGGACCTGGGAGAGTCTATTGATCTTGTATACCTGGACTTCTCTAAAGCATTTGACACCGTGAGGCATAATAGCCTGATATATAAAATGAGACAGCTAGGGTTGGGTGAAAACGTGTGTATCTGGGTAAAGAATTGGCTCAGAGATAGAAAGCAGAGGGTGGTAATAAAATGTTTGTACTCTGATTGGGCCACCGTCGCTAGCGGCGTGCCACAGGGCTCAGTATTAGGCCCCATTCTGTTCAATATATTTATCAATGACCTGATAGAGGGCTGCACAGCAAAATATCAATATCTGCAGATAACACAAAATTACACAATATAACCAATGCAACGGAGGACAAGGTACAGCTACAAACGGACCTAGATAAGCTCGAGGCTTGGGCAGAAAAATGGCAAATGAAGTTCAATGTTGAAAAATGTAAGGTTATGCACATGGGCAGGAGAAACGGATGTCACCAATATACACTAAATGAGGTACTGCTAGGAAAAAGTGATATGGAAAAAGACCTGCGGGTACTAGTGGATTGTAGACTAAACTGGAGTAACCAATGCCAGTCAGCTGCTGCAAAAGCTAATAAAGTCTTGGAGTGCATTAAAAGAGGTATAGGGGCGACGGACGAGAACGTTATCCTCCCTCTCTATAAGGCACTTGTCAGGCCTCACATGGATTACTGCGCATAGTTCTGGTCACCGGTGGTCAGGAAAGATGTTACAGCGCTTGAGAGGGTTCAAAGAAGGGCAACTAAACTAATACATGGAATGAAGGGACTGGAATACCCGGAGAGACTATCCAAACTGGGATTATTTACTCTAGAAAAAATATGGTTAAGGGACGACCAAATAACTATGTATAAATACATGAGGGGACAGTACAAACATCTCTCACATGATCTGTTTATACCCAGGACTGTGAAGGTAACGAGAGGGTGTCCGCTACATCTAGAGGAAAGCAGGTTTCACCACCAAAACAGAAAGGGGTTCTTTACTGTAAGAGCAGTTAGACTGTGGAACTCTCTGCCTGAGGATGTGGTGATGGTAAAATCCATAGAGGAGTTTAAAAGGGGACTTGATGTCTTTCTGGAGCGGAAGGACATTACAGGATATAAATCTTAGGTTAATTGTTAATCCGGGTATACAGGCAGGTAGGAACTATTAGGGGTTGATCCAGGGATTAGTCTGATTGCCATTAGGGAGTCGGAAAGGAATTTTTCCCCCAAAAGGGCTAATTGGTTCCTGCTCTTAGGGTTTTTTGCCTTCCTCTGGATCAATAACACAGGAGGATAAACAGGCTGGACTAGGTGGACATTGTCTTCATTCGGCCTTACATACTATGTTCCTATGTAATCCCTGAGGTGCAGTACTAGAAAGCTGATTTCTACTGTAGATACTACCTCATTGTCAGCTTCTGCAGTAGCAATTAGCTGTTGATAGTGTGCACAGATGGCGCAGTCCTTTCCTTTCTTACAAATAGTGCCTAGGGCATATTCCATGCCTTTACCCCCCCCCCCCCTAGATACACTCCTAGTTATCAGGACAGCATTTCTGCCAGTGGTATGGGATAGTATTTGTGAATGTGAATGCACAGGAGGAGGACCCACCTGGAATAAATGGCACAATCTGGAAGGATTGGCTGCCACACCTTATGTCCAAGTGAGCAAAAAATGGGGGAGCTGGTGATGGAAGAGACACACTGTCTTGGGGACATCCAAAGGAGAGCAATCCAAAAGGAATTCTGAAATATCCAATATCACAGAAAAGAACAGAAAGGTAGTAGTTAGAAAAAAGTTCTCCTGTGCTCAGGATTCAAATTCACCAGTGTTTGTAATATTGAACTGACACTTGCTTAAAGGGGTTGTCTCGCGAAAGCAAGTGGGGTTAAGTACTTCTGTATGGCCATATTAATGCACTTTGTAATATACATCGTGCATTAAATATGAGCCATACAGAAGTTATTCACTTACCTGCTCCGTTGCTGGCGTCCCCGTCTCCATGGCTCCGTCTAATTTCGGTGTCTTCTTGCTTTTTTAGACGCGCTTGCGCAGATGGGTCTTCTCCCTTCCGCTCGGCAGCAGCGGCGTTTTGGCTCCGCCCCTTGTACGCGTCATCGCGTAGCTCCGCCCCGTCACATGTGCCGATTCCAGCCTCCTGATTGTAAACTATGTCTACACAAATGTGCTGTAAAATTATAGAGTTTTGTGAGAGTAAATTGTCTGCCTGAGGGAACATGTACAAAATGCATTTTTACCTATTTTTGTAGTCACCATAGAAAGCAGTTAGTAAAGATTAAAAAAAAACTATTGTGTGTCGTTGTTAATTGGTAAACTTCTGTAGGAGATTGTGAATTTCCAATTTGTATGAAAAGAAAAATCGGTAATTACAACAAGTGTATCATAATGTTCTTCCGCAGCATTTTGTGAATAAACATAAACAAGTTACTAAAGATGAGACATATCCACCTCTGAATTCTTGTTTTTCTGACTGAATCCTACATAAGGTATTTTTGAAAGCATTAGAACTAGAGATGAGCGAGCACTAGAGATGAGCGAGCGTACTCGGATAAGCACTACTCACTCGAGTAATTGGCTTTATCCGAGTATCGCTGTGCTCGGGTCTAAAGATTCGGGTGCCGGCACGGAGCGGGGAGCTGCAGGGGAGAGCGGGGAGGAACGGAGGTAAGATCTTTCTCTCCTTCTCTCCCGCCCGCTCTCCCCTGCTCCCCGCTGCGACTCACCTGTCAGCCGCAGCGGCACCCGAATCTTCAGACCCGAGCACAGCGATACTCGGATAAAGCAAATTACTCGAGCGAGTAGTGCTTATCCGAGTACGCTCGCTCATCTCTAGCGAGCACCAAAATGCTCGGGTGCTCGTTACTCGAGACGAACTTTTCGCGATGCTCGAGGGTTCGTTTCCACTAACGAACCCCATTGAAGTCAATGGGCGACTCGAGCATTTTTGTATATCACCGATGCTCGCTAAGGTTTTCATTTGTGAAAATCTGGGCAATTCAAAAAAAATGATGGGAACGACACAGCAACGGATAGGACAGGCGAGGGGCTACATGTTGGGCTGCATCTCAAGTTCCCAGGTCCCACTATTAAGCCACAATAGCGGCAAGAGTGCCCCCCCCTCCCAACAATTTTTACTTCTGAAAAACCCTCATTAGCAAGGCATACCTTAGCTAAGCACCACACTACCTCCAACAAAGCACAATCACTGCCTGCATGATACTCCGCTGCCACTTCTCCTGGGTTACATGCTGCCCAACCCCCCCGCACGACCCAGTGTCCTCAGCGCACACCAAAGTGTCCCGGCGCAGCCTTCAGCTGTCCTCATAGCCACACCACCCTCATGTCTATTTATACGTGCGCCTGCCATGAAGAGGAACCGCAGGCACACACTGCAGAGGGTTGGCACGGCCAGGCAGCGATCCTCTTTAAAAGGGGCGGGGCGATAGCCCACAATGCTGTACAGAAGCAATGAGAAATCCAATCCTGTGCCACCTCCATCAGGAGCTGCACACGTGGGCATAGCAATGAGGAACCCATGTGCCACACACTATTCATTCTGTCAAGGTGTCTGCATGCCCCAGTCAGACCGGGGTTTTTTATACATAGTCACAGGCAGGTACAACTCCGCAATGGGAATTCCGTGTGCACCCACAGCATGGGTGGCTCCCTGGAACCCACCGGCTGTACATAAATGTATCCCATTGCAGTGCCCAGCACAGCTGAGGTAACGTCAGGTTTAATGCAGGTGGGCTTCGGCCCACAGTGCATGCCCCAGTCTGACCGGGGTTTTTAATACATAGACACTGGCAGGTACAAATCCCTAATGTGAAGTCCCTGTGGACCCACAGCATGGGTGGCTCCCTGGAACCCACCAGCGGTACATAAATAAATCCCATTGCATTGCCCATCACAGCTGAGGTAACGTCAGGATTAATGCAGGTGGGCTTCGGCCCACACTGCATGCCCCAGTCAGACTGGGGTTCTTTAGAAGTGGACACATGCAGTTACAACTCCGTGTGGACCGACAGCATGGGTGGGTCCCAGGAAGCCACCGGCGGTACATAAATATATCACATTGCATTGCCCATCACAGCTGAGGTAACGTCCGATTAAATGCAGGTGGTCTTCGGCCCAAACTGCATGCCCCAGTCTGACCGGGGTTTTTAATACATAGACACTGGCAGGTACAAATCCCTAATGTGAAGTCCCTGTGGACCCACAGCATGGGTGGCTCCCTGGAACCCACCGGCGGTACATAAATATATCCCATTGCATTGCCCATCACAGCTGAGGTAACGTCAGGTTTAATGCAGGTGGGCTTTGGCCCATACTGCATGCCCCAGTCTGACTGGGGTTTTTAATACCTAGACACTGGCAGGTAAAAATCCCTAATGTGAAGTCCCTGTGGACCCACAGGATGGGTGGCTACCTGGAACACACCGGCGGTACATAAATAAATCCCATTGCATTGCACATCACAGCTGAGGTAACGTCAGGTTTAATGCAGGTGGGCTTCGGCCCACACTGCATGTCCCAGTCAGACTGGGGTTCTTTAGAAGTGGACACATGCAGTTACAACTCCGTGTGGACCGACAGCATGGGTGGGTCCCAGGAAGCCACCGGCGGTACATAAATATATCCCATTGCAGTGCCCATCACAGCTGAGGTAACGTCAGGTTTAATGCAGGTTGGCTTCGGCCCACACTGCATGCCCCAGTCAGACTGCGGTTCTTTAGAAGTGGACACATGCAGTTACAACTCCGTGTGGACCCACAGCATGGGTGGCTCCCTGGAACCCACCGGCGGTACATAAATATATCCCATTGCATTGCCCATCACAGCTGAGGTAACGTCAGGTTTAATGCAGGTGGGCTTCGGCCCACACTGCATGCCCCAGTCAGACTGGGGTTCTTTAGAAGTGGACACATGGAGTTACAACTCCGTGTGGACCGACAGCATGGGTGGGTCCCAGGAAGCCACCGGCGGTACACAAATATATCCCATTGCAGTGCCCATCACAGCTGAGGTAACGTCAGGTTTAATGCAGGTTGGCTTCGGCTCACACTGCATGCCCCAGTCAGACTGGGGTTCTTTAGAAGTGGACACATGCAGTTACATCTCCGTGTGGACCCACAGCATGGGTGGCTCCCTGGAACCCACCGGCGGTACATAAATATATCCCATTGCAGTGCCCAGCACAGCTGAGGTAACGTCAGCTTTAATGCAGGTGGGCTAAAAATTACTAGGAATACAATGTAGGCGAGGGCCCAAAAAAATTGGTGTACCAACAGTACTAATGTACCTCAGAAAAATTGCCCATGCCCAACCAAGAGGGCAGGTGAAACCCATTAATCGCTTTGGTTAATGTGGCTTAATTTGTAACTAGGCCTGTAGGCAGCCCAGTTAAAATAAAAATTGGTTCAGGTGCAAGTTTCAACACTTTATTGAATTGAGAATTGAAACGTATAAACATTGTTTACAAAAGTTATATGACTGAGCCTTGTGGGCCTAAGAAAAATTGCCAGTTCGGCGTGATTACAGATTGATGAAGCTAAAAGGTCCCTGTTTTTTATGGCGATAGAGAACGATGCTTCCATCCGCGGGTGCAGCCTACGTATTGTTTAGGTATCGCTGCTGTCCGCTGGTGGAGAAGAGAACTCTGGGGAAATCCAGGCTTTGTTCATCTTTATGATTGTAAGCCTGTCGGCACTGTCGGTTGACAGGCGGGTACGCTTATCTGTGATTATTCCCCCAGCCGCACTAAACACCCTCTCTGACAAGACGCTAGCCGCAGGACAAGCAAGCACCTCCAGGGCATACAGCGCGAGTTCAGGCCACTTGTCCAGCTTCGACACCCAGTAGTTGTAGGGAGCAGAGGCATCACGGAGGACGGTCGTGCGATCGGCTACGTACTCCCTCACCATCCTTTTACAGTGCTCCCGCCGACTCAGCCTTGACTGCGAAACGGTGACACAGTCTTGCTGGGGAGCCATAAAGCTGGTAAAGGCCTTGGATAGTGTTCCCCTGCCTGTGCTGTACATGCTGCCTGGTTCGTTTCCACAAATGGTGGTTGTCAAGAACGTATAGGAGTTACACTTACTGGGGAGGAGGGGGGTATGATGACCATGAGCCCACTCCTTGAAGTGATGTCTCCTTTTTCTCCAGATAGACGTTTCCAAGCGTTAAAGATAGAGTAATGAAACTTTTTATTTCCAATGTTCGCTAAAAAACGGGCAATGCGTTTCTGTGCTCACAGGCACCTTTCTCAAGCCATCAGTTTGTCCGCCAGGGTCCTGTGGTATAGCATCACTCTCGAACCCCTTTCCTCTTCGGGTATGAGAGTGGAAAGGTTCTCCTTATACCGTTGGTCGAGCAGTGTGTACACCCAGTAATCCGTAGTGGCCAGAATGCGTGTAACGCGAGGGTCACGAGAAAGGCATCCTAACATGAAGTCAGCCATGTGTGCCAGGGTACCAGTACGCAACACATGGCTGTCCTCACTAGGAAGATCACTTTCAGGATCCTCCTCCTCCTCAGGCCATACACGCTGAAAGGATGACAGGCATGGGTACCCTCAGCAGTGGGCCAAGCTGTCTCTTCCCCCTCCTCCTCATGCTCCCCCCCCTCCTCCTCCTCCTCAACGCGCTGAGATATAGACATGAGGGTGCTCTGACTATCCAGCGACATACTGTCTTCCCCTGCCTCCGTTTCCGAGCGCAAAGCGTCTGCCTTTATGCTTTGCAGGGAACTTCTCAAGAGGCATAGCAGAGGAATGGTGACGCTAATGATTGCAGCATCGCCACTCACCATGTGGGTAGACTCCTCAAAGTTTCCAAGGACCTGGCAGATGTCTGCCAACCAGGCCCACTCTTCTGTAAAGAATTGAGGAGGCTGACTCACACTACGCCGCCCATGTTGGAGTTGGTATTCCACTATAGCTCTACGCTGCTCATAGAGCCTGGCCAACATGTGGAGCATAGAGTTCCACCGTGTGGGCACGTCGCACAGCAGTCGGTGCACTGGCAGATTAAACCGATGTTGCAGGGTGCGCAGGGTGGCAGCATCCGTCTTGGACTTGCGGAAATGTGCGCTGAGCCGGCGCACCTTTCCGAGCAGGTCTGACAAGCGTGGGTATCTTTTCAGAAAGCGCTGAACCACCAGATTAAAGACCTGGTCCAGACATGGCACGTGCGTGAGGCTGCCGAGCTGCAGAGCCGCCACCAGGTTACGGCCGTTGTCACACACGACCATGCCTGGTTGGAGGCTGAGCGGCGAAAGCCAGCGGTCGGTCTGCTCTGTCAGACCCTGCAGCAGTTCGTGGGCCGTGTGCCTCTTCTCTCCTAAGCTGAGTAGTTTCAGCACGGCCTGCTGGCGCTTGCCCACTGCTGTGCTGCCACCCCGCGCGACACCGACTGGTGGCGATGTGCTGCTGCTGACACATCTTGATTGCAAGACAGAGGTTGCGTTGGAGGAGGAGGAGGAGGAGGAGGAGGGTGGTTTAGTGGAGGAAGCATACACCGCCGCAGATACCAGCACCGAGCTGGGGCCCGCAATTCTGGGGGTGGGTAGGACGTGAGCGGTCCCAGGCTCTGACTCGGTCCCAGCCTCCACTAAATTCACCCAATGTGCCATCAGGGAGATATAGTGGCCCTGCCTGCCTGTGCTTATCCACGTGTCCGTTGTTAAGTGGACCTTGGCAGTAACCGCGTTGGTGAGGGCGCGTACAATGTTGCGGGAGACGTGGTCGTGCAGGGCTGGGACGGCACATCGGGAAAAGTAGTGGCGACTGGGAACCGAGTAGCGCGGGGCCGCCGCCATCATGTTTTTGAAAGCCTCCGTTTCCACAAGCCTATACGGCAGCATCTCTAGGCTGATCAATTTGGCTATGTGCACGTTTAACGCTTGAACGTGCAGGTGCGTGGCTGCGTACTTGCGCTTGCGCTCAAACACTTGCACTAGCGACGGCTGGACGGTGCGCTGAGAGACATTGCTGGATGGGGCCCAGAACAGCGGAGGTGAGGGTGTGGGTGCAGGCCGGGAGACAGTAGTGTCTGTGTCCTGAGAGGGGGGCTGGATCTCAGTGGCAGGTTGGGGCACAGGGGGAGAGGCAGTGGTGCAAACCAGAGGCGGTGAACGGCCTTCGTCCCACCTTGTGGGGTGCTTGGCCATCATATGTCAGCGCATGCTGGTGCTGGTGAGGCTGGTGGTGGTGGCTCCACGGCTGATCTTGGCGCGACAAACCTTGCACACCACAGTTCGTCGGTCGTCTGCACTCTCAGTGAAAAACTGCCAGACCTTTGAGCTCCTCGGCCTCTGCAGGGTGGCATGGCGCAAGGGGGCGCTTTGGGAAACAGTTGGTGGATTATTCGGTCTGGCCCTGCCTCTACCCCTGGCCACCGCACTGCCTCTTCCAACCTGCCCTGCTGCTGCACTTGCTTCCCCCTCTGAAGACCTGTTCTCAGTAGGCTTAGCAAACCAGGTGGGGTCAGTCACCTCATCGTCCTGCTGCTCTTCCTCCGAATCCTCTGTGCGCTCCTCCCTCGGACTTACTCCCATTACTACTACCTGAGTGATAGACAACTGTGTCTCATCGTCATCGTCCTCCTCACCCACTGAAAGCTCTTGAGACAGTTGCCGGAAGTCCCCGGCCTCATCCCCCAGACCCCGGGAACTTTCCAAAGGTTGGGCATCGGTCACGACAAACTCCTCCGGTGGGAGAGGAACCATTGCTGCCCATTCTGGGCAGGGGCCCGAGAACAGTTCCTGGGAGTCTGCCTGCTCCTCAGAATGTGTCATTGTAATGGAGTGAGGAGGCTGGGAGGAAGGAGGAGCAGCAGCCAGAGGATTCAGAGTTGCAGCAGTGGACGGCGTAGAAGTCTGGGTGGTCGATAGATTGCTGGATGCACTTTCTGCCATCCACGACAGGACCTACTCACACTGCTCATTTTCTAATAAAGGTCTACCGCGTGGACCCATTAATTGTGAGATGAATCTGGGGACCCCTGAAACTTGCCTCTCTCCTAATCCCGCAGCAGTCGGCTGCGATACACCTGGATCAGGAGCTCGGCCTGTGCCCACACCCTGACTTGGGCCTCCGCGTCCTCGGCCGCGTCCACGTCCTCTAGGCCTACCCCTACCCTTCAGCATGGTGTATTACGAGTAGAGCAGAAACAGAACGCTTTAATTAAATGTGCCGCTTATTGGCCTGTGGTTGGAGGCTGACTTCGCTTACGGAACGCACAGCAGAGCCAGGAAACAATTTTGTGAACGCCTGTAGAGTGACGTATGTGCGTATCACTGAGCTAGTGGAATTCACAGCTCAGAAGCAGTCAAGTGGCCAAAGGCCAGTAGTAGGCCTTAAGTATTTTGCTTCTATTTTTTTAAATGCTGAGCTAATACAGCAGACAGATACTGTAGGCAGCGTATAATATTATGTATACTGTTTCCCTCTGCTGTGATGACGGCGGTGATGTAACGGAGACAGCAGAGGCAGGAAACAATTTTGCGCACGCCTGCTGTAACGCTTAGCTGCGTATTAATTAGAACTTCTACCCCCAGCAGACAGATACTGTAGGCAGCGTATAATATTATGTATACTGATTCCCTCTGCCGGGATGATGGCGGTGATGTAATGGAGACAGCAGAGCAGGAAACAATTTTGCGCACGCCTGCTGTAACGCTTAGCTGCGTATTAATTAGGACTTCTTCCCCCAGCAGACAGATACTGTAGGCAGCGTATAATATTATGTATACTGATTCCCTCTGCCAGAATGACGGCGGTGATGTAACGGAGACAGTAGAGGCAGGAAACAATTTTGCGCAAGGCTGCTGTAACGCTTAGCTGCGTATTAAATAGGACTTCTACCCCCAGCAGACAGATACTGTAGGCAGCGTATAATATAATGTATACTGATTCCCTCTGGCGGGATGACGGCGGTGATGTAACGGAGACAGCAGAGCAGGAAACAATTTTGCGCAAGGCTGCTGTAACGCTTAGCTGCATATTAATTAGGACTCCTACCCCCAGCAGACAGATACTGTAGGCAGCGTATAATATTATGTATATTGTTTCCCTCTACCAGGATGAGGGCGGTGATGTAACGGAGACAGCAGAGGCAGGAAACAATTTTGCGCACGCCTGCTGTAACGCTTAGCTGCGTATTAATTAGGACTTCTACCCCCAGCAGACAGATACTGTAGGCAGCGTATAATATTATGTATACTGTTTCCCTCTGCCGGGATGACGGCGGTGATGTAACGGAGACAGCAGAGGCAGGAAACAATTTTGCGCACGCCTGCTGTAACGCTTAGCTGCGTATTAATTAGGACTTCTACCCCCAGCAGACAGATACTGTAGGCAGTGTATAATAATATGTATACTGATTACTTCTGCCGGGATGACGGCGGTGATGTAACGGAGACAGCAGAGCCAGGAAACAATTTTGCGCATGGCTGCTGTAACGCTTAGCTGCGTATTAATTAGGACTTCTACCCCCAGCAGACAGATACTGTAGGCAGCGTATAATATTATGTATACTGTTTCCCTCTGCCGGGATGACGGCGGTGATGTAACGGAGACAGCAGAGGCAGGAAACAATTTTGCGCACGCCTGCTGTAACGCTTAGCTGCGTATTAATTAGGACTTCTACCCCCAGCAGACAGATACTGTAGGTAGCGTGTAATATTATGTATACTGATTCCCTCTGCCGGGATGACGGCGGTGATGTAACGGAAACAGCAGAGGCAGGAAACAATTTTGCGCAAGGCTGCTGTAACGCTTAGCTGCATATTAATTAGGACTACTACCGCTAGCAGACACGCAGTAAACCGTACACGGTCACAGGCAGCCCAAATATAGTATTTTTCTCCAATTTTTTTGAAAAAGCCCACTGCCTATATAGCCTGTATATCTCTTTCCCTGCCTCACCAGTACTGGCCCTATACTCTGTGCCATGACTACAGACTGAGGACGCAATGCTCTGCACGCCCGATATACAAAAAAAAAAATTGTGCAACACTGCTAAAAGCAGCCTCAACAGTACTGCACATGGTCAGATGTTGCCCTAAGAAGGACCGTTGGGGTTCTTGAAGCCTAATATAACTCCTAACGCTCTCCCTATAGCAGCAGCATCAGCAGCACTGTCCCTGATCTGTTTCAGAATGCATCTGTGGCGAGCCGCGGGCGGGGCAGATTTTAATACTCGGGTGTCACCTGATCTCCCCAGCCACTCACAGCAAGGGGGTGATATAGGGCTGGAACATCACAGGAGGAAGTTTTTATGCCTTCCATGTCTTCTATTGGCCAGAAAAGCGTGCTAATGTCTCAGAGATGAAAGTGAAAGTAACTCGAACATCGCGTGGTGCTCATCTCGAGTAACGAGCATCTCGAACTCCCTAATACTCGAACGAGCATCAAGCTCGGACGAGTACGCTCGCTCATCTCTAATTAGAACACATCAGCTACAGTTGAAATCTAAATTATTCAACCTCAATGCAAAATAAGTTTATTTGTCAAATGTATAAACTTTTAACTGTTTGCAAAAAAAAAAAAAACAAGAACAATTTAAATACTTCAACACATCTAATATAACAAGTAGTTTCTCCAAATTCAACACAAAATGTTGCTTCTAATGGCTATTGAAGTCTTAGAATTATTTAATCTCTCCATATTAAGTATCTTTAGTAAAGCACTTTTTCTATTACAACCTGCTCCAAACATGATACATAGCCACTGCCAGACACCAGTTTCCTCTTGGGCAATGGCCTCCAGTTTACTAAAATATTCTTGTGTTTGCTTGCTGCAAGCATTTTCTATGGGGTTCAAGTCAGGCAACTATGACAGCCATTCTAGAATCTTCCAGGACTTCTTTTGATACCAAGTATTGGCGAACTTTGAGGTATGCTTGAGATCATTGTCCTTTTAGAAAATCCAATATTGCTCAAACTTCAGCTTCCTTACAGCATAACGTTTTCTCTTAGAATTTCTTAATATTTGATTGAATCTACAGTATCTTACCCTCAACACTGCAGGTTTCCAGTGCCAGAGGTAGCAAATCATCATTCCTAGCTTGTGTAAAAAATAAAAAAAATGTATATTCAACTTTCCGCTGCTGCCAGAGGTTAGACGCGTCTAGCTGCTTGGGTCCCTGCACTGTAATGATGTTTTTTCAGCAGGCGAGGATTTAAAATCCCCGGCTGTTGAAAGGGCTGTGTCTGATTGGCTGAGGGCTCAGCCAATCAGACGCAGCCTTTTCAGCAGAAGGGGATTTTAAATCCCCGCCTGCTAAAAGAACTTCATTACACTGCTGGGGACAGAGAAGATGCGCTGAGCCCCAACAGCATTGGATAAGTGATTTTTTTTTTTCATTTTTTACACCAGCTTGGGATGATTTGCAGGGAAGGGCTTATATTTAAATCCCTTCCTGAAAATCACTGCAGGGGTTGCCAGCAGACCATTGCTTTCATTGAAAAGCAATGCTGCACAGACCTGCATTCACGTGTGTTTGTGCAGTACTTGGGCAGGCCTAGTTTGTGCGCACCTATGTACGCACCAGCACACGCTCATGTGAATGAGGCCTTACTGTGCAAAAAAAAACAATGCCTGCTGCTACTAAATCTTGCTGCAGGTGTTTTTCTTATGCACTCAAGGCTTTTTGAACACCTACCTGCTCAGAATTCTGGTGACAGCCAGTGATGGCTTCCTCTTTCTGCCATGTGCCGATGGTACAGACAGTGGTTCTTTAACTTTTAATTTATGAACTGTGCTTCCTACTGTAAATCTAGGAATATTCAGTGCCTTTTCTATCCTTTTAAAATATTTTTCCTTTTTATGCACAGCAACGATCTCTTCTCCTAACTTTTGTCTGTCTGCATTCATTCAGAGTAAACAGACAGATCTTCATAGACAAACGACTATCTGTTTACTTGGGCTAATAGTTGCTTGTTTTTAAAGTAAGTTAATCAACTCCAACAAGTGAGCAGTGACGCTGTGAAGGGAACTCTATCCAGGGTGAATCTGCACATTCTACTGAACTTTTCTACGCTGCCGGGCACGTACACATTGGTGCAGGTGGTTGAACTGGCTGGGCATCCTAATCAGTCCCCAGTGTTATCGATTACCACCATGAATTCAGGCAGTTCAGTACGCCATTTCTTGCAGTGCCTTAGGTGTGCATATGCGCATGAAAATAGAGCATGTCGTGTATATTTTCACTCACGCAAAAATTAAGCACAAAAACACAGAATGTGAAGGAAACCATTGAAATCAATTGGTTCTATTCTCTGCACTTTACACAACCAATTTTGCACACTCAAAATCGTCTATCTGCAGAAGCCCTTACTGTCAGTGCAGAACATGACAATCAAAAAATAACTAGTCAATGTATTATCTAGGTGATCAAACGATTGCATCTTCAAGTCCACTTGTGAGACAAATTAGGTTATAATATTATAACGTTTTCACAAATATAAATCATGTAAAAAAAGAATAAAAATCACCATTCCATTTTTAAATAAAACACTATTTACTAATGGAAAGCTACAAAAAAAACCCTTCAAAATTAATATCACTGCATTTGTAACAACGCAAACTATTGCACCCTAAAATAGCACCAATGAAAATGTCAACTTTTCCTGCTAAAAACAAGCCCCGTAAAGTAAAAAAATTGCTTTGAATATAAGAAACCGAAAAAAAAGAATTTCTATTAGAAAATTATATAAACCACTACATAAATTGGGTGTATCTATAAATTGTATTGATCTGCAGAGTGAGGCCTCTGTCAGACGGGCGTTTTTTCGCGCGATTTGCGCATCGCATAACAGATGCGCATGCGCAAATCGCGTGACCGGCGCCGACGAATCGCCGAAAAATCTACACCTAGCCGCGTTTATCGTCGCAGCAAAACGGCCGTCTGACCTGAGTAAAATCGCCGTGCGCATCAAAAGGCGCATGAATCTTAGAACGGCGGGACCTTTTTTCGCACCTTTTTCGCCGTGCAAGTAATCATGCTTCAGCCCACTACCAGGTATTATAAATAGCTGCTAATGAGGCCTGTTCTTCATTCTGCTTCTGGTTCTTCCTGGGTGTGCGTGACATTACTGGAGTTGGAGAGATGTCGTCGCGAGATGATGTTTTCTTTACCTGGTTGATGGTGCGTCTATCTAGGCTTTCTGCTCGCCTGCCAGAGGATGTGTTTGACTACCTTGCTAGTGACCAACCTAGGGCCAGCGATAGTCCTGGGCTGGTCGGGAGGAGGAGGATGACTAGGAGGTACTGGGTGCATCCGCTGGTGGAGCTGCGGGAACGTATTGGGATGTATCACTCCCTGTACGCGGAACTGAGGCAATACCCGGACAGGTTCACTGCCTTTTGTCGTTTGTCGGTCAGCATGTTCGATGAACTTCTGGAGGTGGTGCGTGTCGGGATTACGCACAGAGATACCAACATGCGTGACAGTATCTCTGCTGAGGAAAGACTCCTGGTCACTCTGCGGTAAGTTCTCATCTGTCTCGAGGTCACATCATCTGTCGTTATCTTTTATCCCTCCCCCGTGTAGCCTTTGTATCTTTGTCTATACATGTTAGGGCTTATTCTGACGACCGTATATCTCCTCGTGTTTTAACGCCGAGCCGATATACGTTGTCCTTGTCTGCAGGTGAAGGATGATGGAAGAGGGATAGTGGACATCCCTGGAGCACTGAGCTCCTGCCCTTTCAACCCCCTCACCACTATTAGCAATGGGAAGGGCGGGACAGGGGCAGAGCTAAGCAGCGGTACTTTGCTCCGCCCCCATCTCGCCCCCTCCTATAGCAAATAGTGGGGAGGGGTGGGGAAGGGGCAGGAGCTCAGTTCCTCATCCTGGCTCTTTCATCCTACTCCCCCTGCAGACAAGGACAACGTATATCGGCCGCACCCCTTCCTGATCCATTTTTAATTATTGCTGTCCTTTGTTTTTCCACATCTTGCTGCCGTGTGTTTGACAGCACTTGAGTAGTCTGTATCAAGGGAGCGTTGATGTAGCAGAATAATTAGTTTCACCTGTGTTCCACGGTGAGCTCCTCATAAAGTGATGGTGGATCTATCAGCATTCTTCAAATCTTAGTAGTGCTTTGACGGCTTAGAAATAATTGCACGATCTTAAAGCAGTAATACAGGCGTGTATGTTTTCCTTTATTTGGGCCTTTTTTTGCCAACCCTTGTTCTGTTGCCTTTTGTTGGGTGTTTGGGGGGGGGGGGGGGGGAGCAAGGCTTCTTGTGTTGTGTAAATACTTTATGTAGCACCTACGTTGTTTGGCCCGAGCATGAGCTTACCTTTAACGAACATGTTTTTGGAACAAGCAAAGAGGTAGACGAAAAGCCAGCGCACCAATGTACCATGTTTGGCATTGGTCTGAGTATTAGGCCTCCTTCACATGGGCGACACCGCATAGCTACGAGAAAATAGCAGCGATATTGCATCGCTGCACTGTATGATATCGCTGCGATTTTCTCGCAGCAATACAGCGATTTTGTAGTGCTACAAAGTCACAAGTGACGCTACAAAATCACGCGACTTTGTAGCATCTGCTACTGTCAAAGTTGCACCGCATCGCATGCAAACTGCGTTTCCGCGCGATGCGATGCAACAGAGAGGAAGGCTCCATAGAGAAACATGGGCTACAAAACCTAGTGTGTCGCCGGCATATCACCGGAGCTGCGAGGTTTGTGTGTCGTTTTGTAGTATGCTACCAAACATCTCATGTGTGTAGGAACCCATAGGAAACCATGGGTTTCTAATATATGCGTTTTGTAGCATCGTGGCAATGCTCCAAAATCGCGCCACTTTGTCGCCCCTGTGAAGGAGACCTTATGTTTGTAGTCTGTTTGGTAAAAGGATGCATTTCTATATATAGAAAGTTCATGTCATGTTGCAAAGTTCCAACCTTTTTTTATTTCCTCTTCTCCCACAGATTTCTGGCTTCTGGGAATTCCTATGTGTCGCAGCATTCGCAGTTCTTGATTGGCCGCTCTACCATTGGGGAATCGTCAGGGAGACCTGTGACGTCCTTTGGCAGTATCTTGTACCTTTGGTGATGGCTTCTCCCTCTCGTCAAGATTGGCTGGACGTCGCTGAGGGATTTATGAGCACTGCGCAGTTCCCAAACTGCATTGGGGCATTGGACGGGAAGCACATTCGTGTCCTGAAGCCACCTAACTCAGGGTCTCAATATTTTAACTATCGGCAGTTCTTTTCGGTGGTCCTCCTTGCTGTTGCTGACAGTAACTATCGATTCCTGCTGGTTGATATTGGGGACTTTGGAAGTGCTGCTGATGTTCGCATTTTCAGCACGTCCAGAATGGGTAGGCGGATGAGGGAACAGCAGCTTTCTATTCCTGCGCCCCAGGCCCTTCCTGGCTCGTCAGATACAGCAGCCCCATTTGTCTTTGTGGCGGATGAGGCATTTGGCCTGTCTAATAATGTCATGCTGCCCTTTGCTCGCAGGAACATTGACACCAGGAGGCAGGTCTTTAATTACCGCCTCACAGGTGCCCCGCGTTATGTGGAGTGTGCATTTGGTATTCTCGCTAATCGTTGGCGAGTCTTACTAAGTACCATTCAGCTGGCTCCTGAGAACGTGTCAGCGGTAATTAGGGCCTGTGTGGTTCTACATAATTTCTGCCGGTGACATGATACAGTTTTGAATGTTCCGCATCCTTTACCCACTGCTTTTGGGGGCGAAATTTTGGAGGAGGCTGTGCAGCATGGTAGGCCAGCACAATCTGCTGTCCTCGTCAGGGACCTCTTCACAGAGTATTTCCTATCTCCACAGGGAGCACTTCCGTGGCAGTTGGAACATGCTCAAGGACGCCGATGAGCTGGTTTCTCAAGATTGTATTTTTTTTTTTAAGCTGGCTGAGCCACCTTTTTTGTAGTTAGGTGATTATTGGCACATTTTCTTAGTTAGGGACTCGAAAGTAACGAGGATCCTTGACGTGGATTGCGAGCTTTTACTAACTTGCCCACCTTCAGCTCCATATAGGAAACAGACTTTCAAAATGAGGCACTCTTTTAAAACATTTAGCTGAAGTAGGGCAATGTAGTAAACCAATTCTCGTTTGGGGCCCTTAGCCAAGGGAACCCCTTAACCATTATTTTTTTTGGTTTCCTTTGTTGAGGGGGAAGGGGTGGGCTTGAGGCTGCAAATGTCTTCCTGTGGAGACTACAAACACCAAGGGCTTGGTCACACGGGTGCATCGGCACCCGCACCCCGGCACCGATGCGGCCGGGTGACTGAGAAGACTTACCTGAAGATGGCCGTCTCTCTCCAGCGCTGATGAAAGAACACATGACCATCAAGGAAGCTGGTCACATGTTCTTCCTCTCGGCGCTGCAGAGAGACGTCCGTCTTCAGGTACGGCCATCTACTGGCTGCAGTAACACGGGCGCCGATGACTGAGCCCGTAACTGTGTGATTTCTCTAACTATTGTCACATGTCCTGTGTTAATGTGCTAGAAATGAGTATTGAAGGTTGAAATGCTGTCCGTGACATGCAATAAAAACCACTCAATGCAGGCTCTAAGCATGGATCTCTGCTGGAGCCTTTGTACCGTCCAAGAGAAGTGATAAAAGCTCCCGCAAGAGTTCCAAGTTCGATCCATGAGTTGCTTAGGAGCATACTGTGTGTGTTTACTAGTCTTAAGCCTTTATTACCTTGTGCATGTGACAACAAAGATTTATTAATAAAGAAATAAAAACACGTTTGCTTGTATTTTTTTTGAAAAAATTTTTACTTGTTTAAATGGCATGGAGCCAACATGGCTCAAAACTTTTTAAAAGTGGAAAAACGGCAGGGAGCCAACATGGCTCAAATGTTTTAATAAAATTGTCAGTGAGCCAACATGGCTCAAAACTGTCTATTCTGGGACGTCGCGTAACACGGCTCTTCAGATGATGGGCCAGCTGGCACGATAGGCAACCACGGACCCTTCAGCACCCCCACAAAGAATTTCACGTTCTTAAAAGGTCCAAGAGCGATGGTGGGGATGGGGACTGTGGGGAGCTGGCTTCACGGTGGAGCGACCTCGTTTCCATTGTCGGGAAGTGATGCACTCCCCACTGATAGAGGTTGGCCAGCCTTTCACGAAATCCGTCTAGGCCACTCTGCAGAAAATCAATCTGCAGGGTGGACATCTCTCCACACTGTGACAAAAGAGAAAGACAAGTGATCAGGCATGTGTAAATGTGTGCCTTGGTCTCCTAGTGTGTGTGAAAATTTATGTGGTATACTCTGGAGAATGTGTGTACTACCAAAAATGTTAGAAAAATGTTGTCAGGATGTTACTGTGTGGAGGCCCAAGTGTGTTGTCCTTACTTGTCACAGGGCAGCCAGGGTCCAGGCTGGGTCTCTCCACCTCCACCAGAGGCTGTGGCGACATCAGGGAAGGCAGGCTCCATGTGGACCCCTCTGCAGATGTTGTTGCAGTTGCAGGGGGGTCTTGAGCTGACAAGTAGAAAAATGGATTGTTAGTAAATTTGGAGGATACATCAAAGGGTGACTACCCACGACCTTTTTTTAGGTCACTGCAAAATTAGTAGCATTTTTAAATCTGCAGGTGTCTATGGGACTTGTAATGTTAAATTCGAGTTAGCGCAAATTCGCTATGTAGCGCGATCTCGAGATTTAGCGCCCTGGCAATTTAAACATGACAAGTCCCATAGTCCCCTGCTTAAAAAAACCGGGTTAATTTCGCAGTTGAAAAAAATAGGAGTGGGTAGTCACCAAAAAAGCTGAGTTAGGTCTCCCACACACTAGCGATGGTGTTTTTGGGTAACCAGATTGACTATGTGACTTCATGTTACAAAAATGGAATGGACGCCACAGCATTGTGGGTGCATAGTGATTTTAACATTATAAAGTCCCATTGACAATTGCGCGAGGGCTTGGTCACACGAGTGTTTTTGGGTCCCATCTGCAGACGCGCTTGCGATCTGCAGATCTATAGACCCAATGCATCCCAATGGGAGCAGGCACATGTCCGTTTTTTATGCGGATGTGCAATAAATTATAGGACACAATGATTAGCAGAATGCGCCTATCTGCGTTCTGCGAATCGTTGTGTTCTATATATGCGCCCAACGGGGCTGGCGGCAGCAGCGCTGGCACCATTGAGAACATATACTAAAGATCGTTCTCCTCTGCCACAGCTGTGGCACAGCTGTGGCAGAGGAGAACGATGTTTGCCCATTGAATTCAATGGAGCGGGCAATACAGCCGGCTCCATTGAAAGCAATGGGCTGCCGGCAAGTGCTGTATGAATTTTCGGGGAAGGGCTTAAAATAAAAACCCTTCCCTGAGAAGCATCCTGCAAATGTCTAAAAATTATTTTAAAAAAGTATACCTACCTTTTTTCTGCAGCTGGAGTTCAGCTGCGTCTTGCCGGTAGCCCATTGCTTTCAATGGAGGCGGCTGTATTGGCCGCTCCATTGAATTCAATGGCCAAACATTGTTCTTCTCTGCCACAGCTGTTACAGCTGTGGCAGAGGATAGCGGGCAGCGCTCCTTTGATCGGGGCGCTTTCGGTGAAAACGCTGCAAGGTGCAGATTTTTCAGCGAATTGTCGACCCCTTTCACGCGATTTGCGGATGCGCATTAGTTATGCGATCCACAAATCGCGTGAAAAAAAACCAAAACGCAATCGCAATGTGTGGGAGCCCTATTTTGGTTGTCAATTGAGAGTTGCAAAAAGTTGCACAGACCATTTACACTTACCAACTGCCTCCTCCTGAGTGGCTTCTGGTGGAGGTGGAGGTGTAGGCTCGCGTGCTGGAGAGGGATGGTGTTCCTCTCCAGATTCCGCCCTGTGACCTTGTGTTGCATCTGTTGGGACAGTAACATGAAATACTTTTTAATGTTGTAAACTAGTTTTCGCAACTCGTATGCAAATAAATACAGAACATTTACATAACCTTTCAAGGCGTTCTTGAGAAATAAGCCACGCCCCGTTAACCCCTTTCCTCCCCATGATGTACCAGTACATCATGGGAGTGGGGTACTTCCCGCAACATGACGTACCGGTATGTCATCGGGATAGTGCGAGATCATGACTGACCTCGCGCTATCCTGCAGCAGCAGCCGGCTGTCAGTCACAGCCGGCGTCCCACTGCAACAGCGGAAGGGCATCGGAGATGTCACAGCCGTCCTGTACTGCCATAGCCTATGACCGCTATAGTAGGCGATAAGGCATGGCAGGGCAGTAGCTCTGCCTTGCCTTATCACAGCGATCATAAATGCTGTGCTGCAAGTCCCTTCAGAGGGACACAAGTGGTGTAAAAAAAATATTTTTAAAATGTGCTTTTTTAAATTTTAGCATAAAATTTTTAACAAAAAAAAAAAGGTATTGACGCGTTCGTAATGACCTGCACAAAAAGTTTAACACACTTTTTGTTTTGAACGGCAAAAAGCGTTAAAAAAATGTAAAAAACAGAGGCAAAATGCTAATTTTTCGCATTTTGCCTCCCAAAAAATGCAATAAAAGTGATCAAAAAAGCCATACATTCCATAAAATGGTACCAATAAAAACTACAGCTCGTGTCGCAAAAAATAAGCCCTCATAGAGCTCCGTACATAAAAAAATCAAAAAGTTATGGCTTTTGAAAAATGGAAATGGAAAAATACCAAACATCGCTGGTTCCTCAACGCCAAAATAGGCCATGTCATTAAGGGGTTAAAAAACAATGCCACCATGTAAAATAGGTTACAATTTCAGAGCACAACACCACACAGTGTGCTTACCTCCTTCCCGACAACGGAGGCGCCGCCTGATGGCCTCAAGCCGCTGAGGGTCCTTCAGCTTGAGGTCGCTCCACCGTTTCTGCAGCTGGATGTGGCTCCTTTCTGTCCCAAATTCCCGCACCATCGCCCGTTGGACCTTGCGCATAATCTTTTGCTTGCGCTTGTGGGGGGGCTGGTAGGGGTCATGGTGCCCATCATAATCCAGCTGGTCCATCATCTGGACCAGCAGCCGTGTCTCGAGACGTTTCCAGAGGTGAACTGCGGACAGACATCTTCACTGCCCAAAGTGTGGCCACAAAATGGCTGTTCTGGCCACAGAAATCGAAGCTACATAACAGACCATTTTAGGTGCTTAGTGGTTACAGCACCATCTAGCTGTGTTAAAAATGTATGACACTTTGTTTTTCTATCATAAAGACTGATGTATTATGAGTAGTTTGAAAGGCATTGTGGGAAGAAGGAACTTTCAGCTTCAAGACAGACTTGCCATTTGCTCCCTCCTCTTCAAAATCCACCATCCTTGTAAAAGCATATCTGGTAAGAAAGCTACCCTTGTTTCTGAGACAGTATGTTATGCAGAGCTGTTCAGGAGTCAGTTGTATTGTTACTCAGGAGTTGTAACTGTTTAGTTAGCCATGCAGCAATACTATGTGTAGCAGCCATTTTGCCATGTACCTCCATGTTGCTGTTATGTAATGTTATACATGCCTCATACTTATGTGAATTATCTGTATTCTTATAGTTTTACCATCATCATCATCATCATCATTACCAATCGCATCAAATGCACACTGGTATGCTACGATCTGTTAACTAATAAACTTGTCAGATTAAGAAGAACAGTTTGTTTATTTGGAAGACAGAAATGGTTAGGCTGAATGTCGGACTGCACACTGTGTGAACGTGTAAGAAGACAGAACAGTAAAACAGATGCTAGTCACCAGCCATAGTGGATCGGACAAGACGGAGCCGCCATCAGCCATGCGGTCTTACATACAAGATTGCAGCGGCTGCCATTTAGTCAGCGGCAGCCCCCAGTAAACGCAGCACGATCTAAGCCAAGTTGAAGTCTGTTCCTACCTGGACTGAGTCTGCACAGAGACATTAAGCAGCCAACAAACAGGCACACAATGTCCACTAGCCAGGCACCCTCATATAAGACCAGGTCACGAGCAGGCTGCTCTAGCAGGTCTTCAATAAGAGAAATGGCTGCTCTCGCCCACGCAAAAGCTGAGGCAGCCGAAGTAACGTCCACCTTTGCAGCACAAGAGATGCAAATGAAGCTGAAGCAAGCAGATCAAGAGAAAGAGAGAGTCTGCCTGCAAGTGTCACTGGAAAAACTCGCCACAGAGAAAGAAGCGGCAGCCGCATTAGCCAAGGCAGAGTTCCTAGAAGCCGCAGAGTTCCCTGAATTAGAGAAACACAGCCAGGTACTCGGGTTAGGCCTAGACCAAGAAGATCCAGCACAGAGCATCTCAGAATATGTCCATCGGCATCCCAAGGCAGAAGATAGCTATGATCCAGTGTATCAAACAGCGCAAATAGAGCGTCAAACACCCGACTTTGAAGCACAGTATGGTATGCGACAAAACGATGCTGACCACGACTATTGCCCTACAAAAAGGAAGCTACAATCCTCTCCTCGGCTTAAAGAGACAACCTTCGCTTCAGAACGGTATTATACAGACTGCCCTAAGCCATAAACTCCTAAAAGGTATGGTGATACACTGCACACGCAGCATAACAACAGCACACCGAGTAGTATCGGCGCTAACCAGGCTATCTTGGACTTCGCTAGGTTCTTTGCTAAACGAGAACTGGTTACCAAAGGACTTATAAAGTTCACCGATCGCCCAGAGAACTACAGAGCATGGCGAGCCTCCTTCCAGAGCGCCATAAGGGACTTAGGTCTCTCCTGCAGTGAGGAGTTAGATCTCTTGGTAAAGTGGCTTGGAAGCGAGTCTGCTGAACATGCCAAAAGAAACAGAGACATTAACATAAACTATCCGGGCAAAGGCCTAAAGATGGTGTGGGAAAGACTTGATGAGTGTTATGGGTCAATAGAAGCTATATGAAATGCTTTATTTAAGAAAATTGATAATTTTCCCAAAATAGTGGGTAAGAGTTACCAGAAGCTCAGGGAACTTAGTGACTTGTTAACAGAGGTACAGGTTGCTCAGGCAGAAGGAGATCTACAAGGCAAGCATTCCTGGACACCGCCAGAGGTGTTAATCCGATTGTCCAAAAACTCCCTTATAATTTACAGGAGAAGTGGATCACGCATGGTTCTCATTATAAACAGGTTCATAATGTACCATTTTCCGCCTTTCAGGTGTTTGTAGGCTTTGTTGCTCAACAGGCAAGGATCAGAAACGATCCCAGTTTTGACTTTACATTGTCTTGTCCCACTACCCCTGGTGTCAAACCTCTTAAAACACCAGTAGCGGTCCACAAAACTAATGTTGCCTCCACAGGTTCTCCTTACAGGTTGTTTAAGCCTCATCAAGAAGAAAACAAACATGAGGATCCTACCAAACCATGCCCCTTGCACAAGAAACCACATTCTTTGCTAAAATGCAGAGCCTTCAGGGAGAAGTCTTTAGAGGATCGTAAAGAATTCCTGAAAGAAAACAACATCTGCTTCAGGTGCTGCACTACAACATTGCACTTCGCCAGGAACTGTAAGGTTAGTTTGACATGCACTGAATGTGGTAGCACAGAGCACAACACGGCTCTACACCCTGGACCACCCTCTCAGGTATCATCCCAAGCAGAGGAACAGGACGGAGAGCAGATAGACACAGCAATAGTCACTTCTCAGTGTACAGAGATCTGTAAAGGACTTGCAGGAGGGAAGTCATGCTCCAAAATCTGCCTTGTCAGGGTTTATCCTGTCGGCCACCGAGATAAGGCGATCAAGGTATACACAATCTTAGATGACCAAAGCAACAGGTCTTTAGCTAAATCCACCTTCTTCGACACCTTCAACATCGTAGGGCCTGGTTCTCCTTACTCCTTAAGGATGTGCGCAGGTACCGTTGAGACGGCGGGGAGGAAGGCAACTGGATACCTGGTAGAGTCCATAGATGGTCAGACCTGCTTGCCCCTGCCAACCATACTGGAATGCAATCACATTCCTGACAACCGGTCTGAGATACCTACACCAGAGGTAGCAGCATAGCACCCTCACCTGAGACGTATAGCTCACCTGATACCGAAACTTGACACAGAAGCACCAATAGTCCTACTCCTTGGAAGGGACATACTACGAGTTCATAAGGCTAGGGGACAGATTAACGGTTCCCAGAATGCGCCATACACCCAGAGACTTGACCTAGGATGGGTCATCATTGGAGACGTCTGTCTAGGAGGAGCACACAAGCCGACCTCAGTCAACAGCATGCTCACCAACACACTTGAAAGTGGACGTCCTTCCCTATTCCAGCCATGCCACAACAGTTTCCTGATAAAAGAGTTGCCACAAAGCACTCCCTTGCCTTGTCCCTTTGCAGATCCCTGCTGTGAAGACCACGCCTGCGACGGTGAGCAAGATCACTTAGGGTGCACAGTCTTCCACAGGACAAGAGAGGACAACAGGGTTGCGATGTCCATAGAAGACAAGCTGTTCTTGGATATCATGGATCAAGAAATAGTAAAGGACAAGTCCAAAAGCTGGGTCGCACCTCTACCGTTCAAAACCCAGAGACGACGTCTACCTAACAACAAAGAACTCATCTACAGCCGATTTATTTCCCTCAAACACAAACTCCAGAGAACACCAGAGACGAAAGATCATTTCTTCACCTTCATGGAAAGAATATTCCAGAACAACCACGCAGAAGTGGCACCCGTGCTCCAAGACTCCCAGGAGTGTTGGTACTTACCCATATTCGGCGTTTATCAACCCAAAAAAACAGGACAGATAAGAGTAGTATTCGACTCGAGTGCCAGGTGTGAAGGCATCTCGCTAAACGATGTCTTACTGTCCGGTCCAGACCTCAACAACAGACTTCTAGAGGTACTTCTCCGCTTCCGCAGAGATTCTGTAGCATTCATGGCCGACATACAACAAATGTTCCACTGCTTCCTCGTCAAGGAAGAACATAGAAACTACTTAAGATTCTTCTGGTACCGCAACAACGACCCTAACGAGGACATCATAGAGTACAGAATTAGGGTGCACATCTTTGGAAACAGTCCTTCCCGTGCAGTTGCCATCTATGGTCTCAGACACTCAGCCCGAGAAGGTGAAGCAAAATATGGATCTGATGTCAGGTCCTTTGTAGAAAGGGACTTCTATGTGGACGGCTGCTTGAAGTCTACACCCACGAACGAGACCGCAATCAATCTCCTGAAAAGAGCTCAAGAAATGCTCGCTCAATCTAACCTGAGGTTACACAAAATTGCCTCTAACAGCCGTGAGTTAATGGAGGCTTTCTCACCCCTAGATCATTCAAACGATCTAAAGGACTTGAATCTTAGCACAGACTCCCTTCCCATGCAACGGAGCCTTGGTCTGCTCTGGGATTTAAAGGCGGACACATTTACCTTCCAGATCAGCAAGGAAGAAAAGCCTTTCACACGCAGAGGGGTCCTGTCTACCATAATCAGCTTATATGATCCTCTGGGATTCGTAACACCTGTTACCATCCAAAGCAAAATGATGCTAAGAGACTTTACCACAGAGACGTCTGATTGGGATGATCCGCTTCCCATGGAGAAAAAAGATATGTGGATAGGTTGGAGAAAGTCTCTTGAAACTTTGTCCAGTCTTCATGTGACACGCCCGTATGCTTCCGTACCTTCAACGGAAGTCAAGATGCAAAGACTGTATATCTTCTGTGATGCTTCAGTCAAGGCGATTGCTGCCATAGCATACCTAAAGACCATAGACGTCAAGGAACAATGCCATATAGGGTTTGTTATGAGCAGGGCCAAACTGGCGCCACACCACGAGCACACTATACCCAGACTGGAACTATGCGCTGCTGTGCTTGCGGTAGAGTTGGCTGAACTTATAATATCAGGAATGAATCTGGAAATCGAGGAAGTCGAATTTTACACAGACAGCAAGGTAGTCTTAGGATATATTCGCAACGAAACCAGACGCTTTTACGTCTATGTCAGCAATAGGGTGCTAAGGATCAGGAGATCCACTTGTCCCAAGCAATGGCACTATGTTCCTACACATCATAATCCGGCAGACCATGCAACTAGATCTGTAGCAGCGGGTGACCTTAAGAATACAACATGGTTTACGGGTCCTGCATTTCTGTACCGTTCAACGTCTTGCAGCATTGCATCCGACTCATTTGAATTGGTAAACCCAGATACTGATGAAGAAATCTGACCTGAAGTATCTGCTCTATGCACAGTGACTTTGGAACACCAATTCAAATCCCATCGTTTCAACAGATTCTCCACTTGGATGCCGCTCGTTCGTGCTATAGCCTGTCTAAGCCATATAGCTCAGTCTTATAGGTCGACATTACCTGTGAGTCAAAGACCTTGCAAGGGTTGGCATCACTGCAAACACGCCTTTACTGCTACCAATCTGGACAGAGCCAAGAGCATAATAATTCGCACTATACAACATGAATGTTATGCTAAAGAAATAGACTACCTCAGCAAAGGCCAAACAGTCTTCAAGGATAGTGCTTTGAAGAAGCTTGATCCCTTCATTGACCAAGATGGGTCACTAAGAATAGGAGGTCGCCTACAAGCAGCCAAAGTGGAATTTAAGGAGAAACATCCTATGGTAATTCCCGGGCATCATCACATCACAAATCTGCTCGTACTCATCACCAACATGTTCCTGAGCAAGGATGGGAAGGCACGCAAGTTTGAGGTCAAAGTGTGGAAGCCTGGGGAAGGCAAGCTATTCCTCAGGCCAGTGACAGAACTTGTTTTGTTGTTTTCACCGGAAAAACCCAATAGTGACGTCCGTTGACGTCAGACGGGGAGTGTTCTGGCCACAGAAATCGAAGCTACATAACAGACCATTTTAGGTGCTTAGTGGTTACAGCACCATCTAGCTGTGTTAAAAATGTATGACACTTTGTTTTTCTATCATAAAGACTGATGTATTATGGGTAGTTTGCAAGGCATTGTGGGAAGAAGGAACTTTCAGCTTCAAGACAGACTTGCCATTTGCTCCCTCCTCTTCAAAATCCACTATCCTTGTAAAAGCATATCTGGTAAGAAAGCTACCTTTGTTTCTGTTATGCAGAGCTGTTCAGGAGTCAGTTGTATTGTTACTCAGGAGTTGTAACTATTTAGTTAGTCATGCAGCAATACTATGTGTAGCAGCCATTTTGCCATGTACCTCCATGTTGCTGTTATGTAATGTTATACATGCCTCATACTTATGTGAATTATCTGTATTCTTATAGTTTTACCATCATCATCATCAACAATCATCATCATCATTACCAATCGCATCAAATGCACACTGGTATGCTACGATCTGTTAACTAATAAACCTGTCAGATTAAGAACAGTTTGTTTATTTGGAAGACAGAAATGGTTAAGCTGAATGTCGGACTGCACACTGTGTGAACGTGTAAGAAGACAGAACAATGGCGCTGCCCAGCGACTGCCGTGCGTAATGCTCAGGCGCGGGGCACGCACAGATGACGCCAGACGCACACTTTTGCCCGCCTTGACAATACTCGGGCGATTTTTTGAAAAACATTCGCACTTCCAGACTAACGTCATTTGTTCGTCATAGAGCGAAAAAAAGGGGAACGAAAAATTCAAGAACAAGTAACCACCCCTGACACACACACACACAAATATAAGATTGAGTATTCGGCCATGGGCAAACTTACAGAAATATAAAGTCAAAAAGGCTTGGTGGTAGTGTGCACCTGAGCTATTGGTGGTCACGAATCTGTATGTATTAGTGCAGTTGCTTGTGATGGGCAACTTGTGGAACGAGTTATAAATAAACACCTTGTTTGAAGTCGGCCTTCATAACTTCACAGCATTCTGGATGCATCTGCTACAAAAAGCACTCTGACAAGTGCTAACAAGAGTTATCTGACAAATAACCAACCAAACAAGGTGTGCTGTCTATGTTCCGCAGCGGAATATGGACAGCACACCTTGTTTGGTTGGTTATTTGTCTTGAGAAAGACCTCATGGAGGTTGAAACGTTGCCTTTGTAACTATGAAACAAGAACAATGTTCCTTTAACTGAAGAAGTTTGGTCACTTGCATCATCCTATGCTGCCACTTCTTTCTTTTTTTTCGCCCTTAGAAATGGCAACAGAGAGCTTGCGTGACTAGAGAACTGCCGTTTACCATTGATACACAGGAGTTTGAGCATCAATTCACTATTAAAAGGCCTCCTTCACACAAGGGACAAAGTCACGCGATTTTGTGGCATTGCTACGATGCTACTAATCGCATTAATGAGAAGCCCATGGTTTCCTATGGGTTCCTTCACACATGAGATGTTTTGTAACATTCAACAAAACGACACACAAACCTCGCAGGTCCGTAGATATGCCCGCGACACGCGAGGCCTTGTAGCCCATGTTTCTCTATGGAGCTTTCCTCTCAGTAGCATCGCATCGCGCGAAAACGTGGGTAGCATGCGAGGCGATGCAACTTTGACAGTAGCAGATGCTCATCGATGCGGTTTCGCCCGTGTGAAAGAGGCCTTATTATATCAAAAAAGGAGTGGAAACACAACACACAATGTAACATAATTTTTTTTTATTGCAAGAAAAAAAAAAGGGTTTCTTCACCCAATTTAACATAAACAATAAATTTATTTTTTTCACCCACTCTTTCGCCTGGCTCTGGAGGATGCCCTCCCAGAACGTGGAGGCCATCCACGACGCGTGGGGGTCCCGGCAGACGACAACTCCACGTCGGAGGGGCAAGCTGGTGGTGTCCTCATGTGGCTTGGGGGGGGGGCAAGTGGGCAAACTTCCCGAGGCGGTGGCGGGGACGGAGTTGGCCGGGATGGGCCCTCACCAGGCGAGACATCAGCCTTATGGAGCAAAACAGGCTCTTGGAGGGGCGGAGAATCCTTTGGCTGAGAGGCAGAATCAGCGGGTGGGACTTCTGGGGGAGTCAGCACATTTTGCCCTCACATCCTTGCAGGTGACCCCTGCTCAGGGGAACTGCCCTCCCTACTGTCTCCAACTGGTGGTGGCGTAAAATAGTCAGCTTGCGCTGCCCGCAAAACACGGGACCTGCCTCTCGTATATTGAAGCCGATCCTCAAACACAGCACGTTCTGGGTGCCTCCCTCTACCATGGAGACGCCAGTGGTCCAAAAACCAAAAAACCTCCATATCTGGACTCTCCAAGAGAGCGACCTCAAGCACCGTCTCCATGGCAGCCCTCACCATACCCTGTAGCCGCGTGGGCACCTGGCGCAAGCGGCAGGCGATCGCACGACCAAATGCATCTGCCCCATCCTCATCTGCCCGGGATCTCAAATACTGCAATGCAGCATGCTCAATGTCACCGGGGAGAAAAGGAGGGGGCTGTTGCGATCGGCGATGCTCAGGGGTAGCCGGAGGGGGATTCCTTTGGCCCCTTCTAGGGGTCCGCCTAGGGGAATTCTGTCGTGAGCGACGATCAGAATCCCGACGTGGTGACATCACAGGATCCCGACTAGAACTTCGGGACTGACGCCTAGGCAGAGCCATAGGAGGACGGCCAGAGGAATCCAGAGGGGGATTCAAAACAGGAGACCTAAGGGGTCTCCTGTTTGGACTCCTTTGGGGAGGCCGACGGGGCCTGTCAGAGTCTTCCCCACGGGGAGGCGAAACTGGAGACCGCCGGGGAGTCCTGCTTCGCCTCCGTGGGGGATGCCTTCTGGGGCTCCATCGTGGAGAATCAGATTCAATATTACCGGGCCGCTGTTGAGTCTGCCTCTCAGACAAAGGGTGCTGCTGCGCCCTAGATGAGGATGATGTCTCGCCCGATGAGGCACTTCCTGAAGCATCCTTGGACGTCCGTCCCTCCACATTGCTTGCTCTCCTAAGGACATAAGGGAGGATACAATTTAGTATGAATCTGGCAGGAACAGTTGCCACAACATTTAAGCAATAAAATTTGGTTTAGCTAGTTAACAACAAATGTACATACTATGTTAAAGCTCAATTTCCATGATTAATGTTGCACCTACTAAATATAGCGCTACATTATAACAGGAGTTATGTTGCTGCAGACAAGCCATGTAGGACAAACCAACAAGGGCCTTTATAAACACATACAACCATAATGTTAATACGATTCTAAATAAGATTTTTCAGTAGGCAACATCACCAATTGAGGGGGGGATCCACGTTACTTACAGGGGTAGCTGCATGGATGGCAGTAGAAATGCTAGGGCTGATGCATACTTATAGGCAGGTGCCCCTGAGCCCTCCTCTACCCTTCGCTGTAGGCTCCTCCGGTACGCATCACGAATAGAGCGCCAAGATGTCATGATGGAGCTAACTACAAACGGGAAATACAAGGAATAATTACTTAAAAGTTTATGGCACATTTACAATTCATAAGGCTATTGCATGCAAGTGATTCCGGCCACTAATTAACACTACGCACAGTTTAAACGAAACACAAAAGGCCACAAAACATTAAAGACACAGAATGCCAGAATCCAACGAAAAAGTAGTGTTGTGAATATTCTTTAAAATACGATTTTTCGCCCAAACCGATTGGGCCATACACAATTCACATTGTATGATCATTCGGGAATCTAAAGTATATTCACTCTTATTCTGTTTGGTTCCTTCACTGCAAGCCCTCCAGCTGCGGACGAACGTTTGCCGTTAACACCATAAACTTTTTTTTCCTATTCGCCGCCTATAGCTGCTGGTGCGCGTATCCCACAGCGCGGGGTGTTTTTGCACAGCGGCAATTAGTGCACACTTGTCCATGTTTTAATAAATGTCAGCTGTACTTCACCCACACCACAAGCATATTTATATAAGGGCTAGAGGTGGGGAACATTGACCTTTAATTAATTGCAAACAGTTGTGGAAACTTTAGAATGACAGATCTTTTGGCGAATGCTAGCGGTTGCATTTACATAATCCTGGCCAAAGGGGAGCGTCATCATCAGGTGTGAAACACCTGAATCCAGTTCCAACATCATTACAGATCAGTGCAGCATTCAGCAGGCGATGTGCCATTCTCCTTTGAAAACCAAGTATGTTTTAAAACGTAAATAAGTGTTTTTCTTTGGGGTAAATGTATTTTTGCTGTGGCAAAAGGGACTAAATAGCATTTGTAATTAGCACAGTAGCAAGTTATTACACCTTGTAATAATAATAATAATAATAATAATAATAATCTTTATTTGTATAGCACCAACTTATTCCGCAGCGCTTTCAGGCATGGATAAATGCAAAACAATACAACAATTGCAACAATTACAATGTGAGGTACATTGGGTTAGACACAAATGGGTTGAGGGTGGTACAGGAGGTGCAGGAGTTGGGGAACACAGGCAATAGGAAATTTCATCTACAGATCATTTATTAGGAGGCAAACAGGGTGGGGCACCATAGGGAGGGGCGAGAGACTAGGTCAGGAGATTTGGTATGCTTCCCTGAAGAGGTGCGTTTTTAAGGCACGTCTGAAATTTCGTGCATCAGGAATTGTCCGGATGCCTTGGGGTAGAGCATTCCAGAGGATGGGTGCTGCTCTGGTGAAGTCCTGTAGGCGAGCATGTGAGGTTCGTATTACAGGGGTGTTTAGTCTAAGTGTGTTAGCCGATCGGAGTGAGCGGGCTGGGTGGTGTACTGACAGTAGGGAGGCGATGTATGGTGGCGCAGCGCCATGCAGAGCTTTGTGAGTGAGGTAGAGGAGTTTAAATTTAGTTCTGCAGTGGATGGGCAGCCAATGCAGCGGCTGGCATAATGCAGAGGCGTCTGAATAACGACTGGATAGAAAAAAGAGTCTAGCTGCTGCATTTAGTATGGATTGGAGTGGAGCGAGTCTAGTGCGGGGGAGGCCAATGAGTAGCGAGTTGCAGAAGTCAAGCCGGGAGTGGATGAGGGCAACCACGAGCGTCTTTAGCGTGTCCGTGGTTAGGAACGGACGTATTTTAGCAATATTTCTGAGGTGCATGTGGCATGTTTGGGCCAGATATTTGATATGGGGGGCAAAGGAGAGGTCAGAGTCCAGTGTGATCCCAAGGCATCGGGCATGCCGTCTGGGGGTTATGATGGTGCCAGACACTGGAATGGAGATGTTGAGGGGAGGTCGGTTAGAAGGTGGAAAGACAAGGAGGTCAGTTTTAGAGAGGTTTAGTTTGAGAAAAAGGGAGGACATAGTGTTAGAGACAGCAGACAGACAGTCGGTGATATTTTGGAGGAATGGTCCAGAGATCTCACGAGAGGAGGTGTATAGTTGGGTGTCATCAGCGTAGAGATGGTATTGGAGGCCAAATTTGTGGATGGTTTGTCCAATTGGGGCAGTATAGATAGAGAAAAGAAGGGGACCAAGGACCGAGCCCTGGGTTACCCCAACAGCGAGAGGAAGTGGAGCAGAGATAGAACCAGCAAAGGAAACACTGAAAGAGCGATCAGAGAGGTAGGAAGAGAACCAGGAGAGAGCAGTATCCTATAGACCAATAGAGTGGAGCATAGTGAGAAGGAGATTATAGTCGACAGCGTTAAATGCAGCAGACAGGTCAAGAAGGATTAGTAGGGAGTAATCACCTCTCGACTTTGCAGTCATCTGGTCATTTGTTACTTTTGTAAGGGCAGTTTCGGTCGAGTGTAGAGAGCAGACACCAGACTGGAGGGGGTCGAGGAGTGAGTTGTAAGAGAGAAAGTGAGTAAGGCAGGAGTAGACCAGGCGTTCCAGTAATTTGGAGATGAAGGGGAGGTTTGAGACGGGTCGGTAGTTGGTAGCATCAGTTGGGTCCAGGGTTGGTATTTAAAGGAAAGGGGATATAATGGAGTGTTTGAATGAGGAGGGAAAAGTGCCAGAGGTTAGGGAGAGGTTGCAGATTGTAGTGAGGTGAGTAATGAGAGCTGGGGAAAGGGCCCGAAGGAGGTGAGAGGGGAGAGGGTCGCTAGCGCAGGTGGTGGGGCGGGCAGCGGAAAGGAGCCTGGAGACTTCTTCCTCTGTCGTTGGTTCTAGCGTAGATAGTGAGTAGGTGCTGGGTGCAGTGCTGATGAAACTGGGATCGGGGCTAACCATGCAGCTTTCAGAGATTTCTTTTCGAATGTTGTTGATTTTTTCTTTGAAATAGGCAGCTAGTTCTCCAGCAGTCAGGTCTGTCGCAGGGGCCTGTTCTTTGGGGCTGAGGAGGGAGTGAAAGGTTTCAAAGAGTTGTTTGGGGTTGTGGGATAGTGAGGAGACAAGGTAGGTGAAATAAACCTGTTTGGCATGGTGAACGGCTAGGTTATAAGTTTTAAGCATGAATTTGAAGTGGAGGAAGTCTGCCGGCAGCTTTGACTTTCTCCACAGCCGCTCGGCGCTTGTAGTGCGCTGCAGCATGATTACATGCACGATGACCATTATAACTACCCAGCTTTGGCCCCAACTTCAGAAATACCCCCCTCTCAGCCCCCCCCCCCAAAAAAAAATTGACACGCTAGTTATCTTGGATTGTGCGCTAAAGTAGCGGCGCGAACATTTTGTTCATTTATAAAATACACATTGCAAAGATTTGATTAAATAACCTGTTGCCCCCATATTACGACCACCTTGTCAGCCTTTGACATTTCATTCAAGTAATCAATTCCTAGAAGACTATGCACTCGCGCAGATGACGGGAGTACAGTGCGGCGTGGTCGCCAACGAAAACACGCAGCTAGCTGCAGTACATGCTTTTTTGGTGCGCACAATTAAATGCAGAACTGCGATTCGTCGGGTCCTATAATTTATCGCACATCCGCATAAAAAGCGGACATGTGACCGATCCCATTGCGAAGCATTGGGTCTATATATGCGTGAATCGCATGCGATGTGCAAATCGTGCGAAAAAACGCCCATCTGACCGAGGCCTAAGGGTTACACATTAATTATAGAGGATGTGACAAGAAAAATATGCCGCTGTTGCCAGTTGCCCGACAGACATTCCACCAAGTATTGCTCTTGTCCTTTCACATAAGAGCAACAGTCATTCAGAGAATGGCGAGCTAAATATTAAGCAACTCCAAAAAGTGAATGATTTTTTTGCTCAATGCCCTGCTGGTGACCACACGTACACGGGCCAACGATTGCTTGAATTTACTGCTTTCAGCAATTATTTGGGCAATAATCGCCCCCCTTGTAAAGGTACCTTAACATGGAACGAATGAAAGTATAGTCTCATTCTGTGTATAACAAGCCCTCACACAGCTCTGTATGTAGATGGAATAAAAGTTATGGCTCCCAGAATATGGTGACAGATTTTGTATGCACAAAAAACGTGCGCAAACACAGCCATGTGAAGGAGCTTTTACACAGCTCTGTAGTCAAATGTCTAAAAAAAAGTTAGGTTTCTCTGAATATGGCCATGTAAGTATATTATGCAAAAGTAGTTAACATTAAAAATACGTAAATTTGGTATTGCTATAATCTTACTGACCAACATAATAAGGCTAGCACATCAATTATATCATTTTACATTAAAAATTCCCCATATAAATAAATGTACTTTTACTATTTGATCCCAACATAAAGTGAAAGTATACAGTAGTAACATGGTAACATAATATGTTAGGCTGAATGAAGACAATGTCCATCTAGTGCAGCCTATTTCCACCCTCTATTTGTTCCAGAGGAAGGCAAAAACCCAAAGAGGCAGAAGCCAATCAGCCCATTTGGGGAAAAATTCCTTCCCGCCTCCATAATGGCAATCAGAATAATCCCTGGATCAACCTTTGATAGTTGCTACCTGACTGTAAGACCTGGAACAGCAGCGCCGCTGGTCACCTAATGTCTATATCCTGTGATATCCTTCCGCTCTAGAAAGGCATCTAGTCCCCTTTTAAACTCCTCTATGGATTTTGCCATCACCACATCCTCAGGCAGAGAGTTCCACAGTCTCACTGCTCTTACAGTAAAGAACCCCCTTCTGTGTTGGCGATGAAACCTGCTTTCTTTTAGACGTAGCGGATGCCATCTTGTTACCGACGCTGTCCTGGGTATAAACAGATCATGGGAGAGATCCTTGTATTGTCCCCTCATGTATTTATACATAGATATTTGATCACCCCTTAGCCTTAGTAAATATTATTTATTAATAGTGATGAGCGAGCATACTCGCTAAGGGCAAGTGCTCGAGCGAGCATTGTCCTTAGCGAGTACCTGCCCGCTCGAGAGAAAAGGTTCGGGTGCCGGCAGCGGGCGGGGAGCTGCGGGGGAGAGCAGGGAGGACTAGAGAGGAGATCTCTCTCTCCCTCTCTCCCCTCTGCTCCCCCCTGCTGACTGCCGCTACTCACCGCTCCCCCGCGCCGGCACCCGAACCTTTTCTCTCGAGCAGGCAGGTACTCGCTAAGGGCAATGCTCGCTCGAGCAATCGCCCTTAGCGAGTATGCTCGCTCATCACTATTTATTAACTATTTTGTGTGATATGAGTAGCTGTCTTATACTGCTTTCAGACCAGCGTATTTTAACTCCGGATTTGGTCCCTTAAAAGCAGAGCATAATATGGAGCTAATGTAAATCTATGTATCTAGTCACATGGCCATATTTTTCATGGTCTTTTTTAAAAATACAGCATGACCTAGTTTAGTTTCACTTTTTTCCTCCATATTTGTACTATATTCTATTGGGCAAATACGGATCAGTATTTGCCTACTAAAAAATAAAAACAATGGCAGATACGTGCACTCAGCCTTCTGAAAAGAGTCAAGCTGCTATGTGCAGGCTGACTTTGCCGGAGGACACTGCAGAAATGGTGGACTAGTTGAGTATGAGACCCAGCTCCCCAAACTCTGCATCTAAACTATAAGCACCATAACTTAGTTTAAAAAATGTAAAGTTTAAAAATTAAGACTTTTTCTCTGTTTAGTAAATTCAGGATTTTTTAAAATAAATACAAAACATATTGACCAAAATGTACCACAAATATGAAATACAATTGGGCATACATGGTAATGGGGCTAATCTATCTGCGCATCTGTGGAATCTTCAAATAAAAATCCATATCAGTAATCAGTGGTATCATTAGGTGGCATGGATTTCCATTGAAATTCCCATCAGGTTTTTCCAATGTGGAATTTGATCATATGAATGAGGCCTTTATGACATGGTGCATTAGTGGCTGCCATGGAACGCACCTGTAATATCCTGCCAGGTTTACTGTAAGTCAACCTGGATACAGAACAGTGTGGTATTACACACCAGCCTCATATCTTGCCCCCTTAGCTCTTGAGCAGAATGCAATTCATCTTATATATCCTAGGACAAGTTTTTGACAGGTAGTGCGGACACTGGCCATTTTAATTGCAGAGCAGTTATTACTACTTGAAAAACGGGCATCAGTAGAAAATTAAAGGTGACTATAAATTTGAGTTGACATATATTTTTTCTACTTTCCCAGAGAGCCCTATTAAATAGCTTAGCTGTACAAAAGTAATAAAACTTATTTGTAACTCCCAGAGAACTTGTTTTAATAGAGTTGAAGTAACATAACATATATGATGAACACATTTTCAATTATAAAGCATGTTCCATCAAGTGGAAAGCAATTATAACATCTTTGTAGAAAATCTTTAAGGACGAGCTTACTGGGAGCATAAGAAAACTTAGATGAGCTCTTTGGGACCAAACTATTAAAATATAGTTTAATAGAAAATGAAAGCAGCATGTGTATTCTATTACTTAGAACTAATTTACCTAGCAAACCTTTAAACACTGTGCCAACTATTTACCAACAGGTGCATGAGAGAGATGAATAATCAGTATAAATCTGCTTTTAATAGGAAAATATTAAGTATACTTTTACAAGCTCTGATTATTTGCTACGGGCAACTGGTCCAATTTTTGCTTTAGACCATTTTGATAACTGAGGGCAAAATTGAGTTTTTGATTATGTTTAATGTATTTATACACTTCATGTACATCCAGTTCTAAATGAAAAATCATATACTGCAGTACTTATTATAAATTTTAACGGAGTACTGCCAATTAGGACTTTTTTGCTATATCCACAGAATATGCTCTAAACTTCTGGGACCCATAACTATCTCAAGATCTGAGCAGTGTCTGGTTATGGTCAAGAACTATGGAAATAGATGAACATAGAAGACAATGGTAGCTATGGAAATAGCATAGCACAGCCTGCTCAGTTATTTCCACTGTCCTGACCATCCTAGAGTTTAGAGGAGTATTTTCATCTTAATCATAATGGTTTGAGATGGAAATAAGCATTTAAGTGTACATTCACACATGGCAGATGGGCAGAAGATTTTCCTCAGATAAACTGGCTGTGGTTAGGGCTCAGTCACACGGGCACATCGGCACCCGTACACAGGCGCCGATGCGCCCGTGTGACTGAGCCCTTCCTGCAGGAAGAAGACGGCTGTACCTCAAGACGGATGTCTCTCTGCAGCGCTGAAGAAAGAACACATGACCAGCAATGAAGCCAGTCACATGTTCTTTCTCCCGGCGCTGCAGAGGGACGTCCGTCTTGAGGTACGGCCATCTTCCTCCTGCAAAAACACGGGCACCGATGTCCTTCATCTGAGGAGTGAATGGGATTTTAAGAAATCCTATACACGTTGCTGAAACTAACCTGTGGTGCAGGTATTGAATCCTCAGTATGTCAATTCATGCTGGAGAATTTCAGTGCAGATTTCATTTCTTCAAATGGGGGGAGGGGGGAGAAAACCACATGAAAATCCGCATTTGTGTCAAAATCTGCATGTTGGTTGCAGATTTTGATGTGTATTTTGTTTGCTACCAAAATCCTCAGTGGATCTTCCGCTGGAGAAAATCTGCTACATGAGATTGCAGCATAAAGTGTACATGCACTTTCAGGTGACATTTGAGAATAAGCTGCCATGTGGGCACATGAGGGAAAACACTATTTCTGGCCATTATATGAGTTCATTTTTAACCAGTTTTCCCTTTTCAGGTTCCATAGTCAATTGTTAGTCAATTGTTGCAGAGTCTTTATGACTCTTTCCTTCTGCTTCCCCCTCTCTTCTCCAGAGACTTGGGCAGAATAAAACATCAGCCTCCCCCATTTTCTGTAATTCCTCTCAGTGTATCTGTTACTAGAGACAAAGTTCACTTGACAACAGGCAGTGGACCACAAATTAGAAGGAAAGGAGACCCCTAGTGGCCAACACTTTAAAAGGATTTTTTACCACAAAAATGTCATGTTAGGTAACTTAAATAATTTGCACTTTTGCTAGTTATCACATTGGCTATCATAGTAACACCAATAATCGCTAAATCTATTGATCATTTAATGTTAATGACCAAAGCCCCCCTACCTTCTGATCTGCAGCAGCTTGTATAGCAGTGTTGCAAATTCCTGTATCTGCTTGTAAAGCTCTAGCAGCAGACAAAGCCCTGTACTCATTCTCCTAGGGATCCATAAATTGTGACAAGCCTCACTGTGCTGCTTCTAATGTAATCAGTAGAAGCTTTGCACCTCAGACTTTCAGCTGGATATGGAGCCGGGACTTGTCTGCTGCTAGAGCTTTACAGTCAGTTAAATAAGTGTGCAGTATGGGAGTCTGGAGCTCAGAAAGAAGAATGGCTAATGAACTGCAATATAAAATTAAAACTTATTGTAACTTCTGTAGTAAAAGATTTTTCATTTTAACCGTGAGATACAATTTAAATTGCATAGAACATGTTATGCTTTATCTGAATTTGCAATCTTTCATAAGTCAGTAATGTATATTATCCAGATATAATATTAATATTATACTATACTGTATAAAATTATATTCTTCTATTCTTTTTATGCTTGGAGAAACTACAACATCATTTTTTGCTTAATATATAATATCTAGCTAGGGCTACACATAGGCTTTTCGTATCATGACATTTCCAATTGCAGGTATCTGACAACACACTTACTGGTTCAGTAGCGGCTATTATCATAGCAAGCTACCTTCTAAGGACCATTTTATTTGTTTCTTGCATTTAAAGTTTGCATAAATGTTTCTGCTATACCACACTGTCACATAAACACTTTCCCAGCACATGACATGGGTGTGAGTGCTATAGCTGTTAAAGGGTTAAACAATCAAAAGTTATGGATTTTTAAAAGCATAAAGGTACAAAACTTATTAAAGTTTTATGCTTTAATGCAAAAAGTGCACAGCTTGCAAAAGGTACAAACAGACAAAATAAAATTACATACAAATACAAGCAAACCAGTTATGAAGATCTATTACTAATTAGATTGGTTGAGATTAGGTAAGGAGATCCGCAGAAATGTTGCATCCCCTAGTGAGTGACACTGCGTGTCTCATGGTATGGCTTTTTAAAATATCTCTGTTATACTGCTGAAACTCTCATTGTCATATGAGAGAGGGATGGCTATTCAACTATTGTTACTTATGATAGATCTCTTCTAGAGAAATAATAGTCATGCACCAAAGCATATTTTTTGCCAAGCTATGGATACCAAACATGAGAGTCAATTATTTAACAAATTGAGTCAATTTTGAATTCTGTGGTTTTTAACAGTCCAACAGTCCTGGCTCTCGAGACACAATAAGTAGCTGAATGACATAGGTGCCTTTGAAGTATTATCCTGTATTTCCCTTTGTTCCATATAGTCATCTGGAACATGGCATGATCAGTGCCTAACTGTCTTCCTTCAGTTGCATTCGTTTAACAATTATGTTTACAGGCAAATTATTTTTGTTATCTTCCTGTAAGAAGAAATCCTGATAATAAGTGAAATCTTATGTGGATTTGACTCAGTCAATATTAAACATAACTCATAATTGATTTGAACATAGTTCATACATTAACATTAGAGATGATCGAACGTACTCGTCCGAGCTTGATGCTCGTTCGAGTATTAGGGTGTTCGAGATGCTCGTTACTTGAGACGAGTACCACGCGATGTTCGAGTTACTTTCAATTTCATCTCTGAGACATTAGCACACTTTTCTGGCCAATAGAAAGACAAGGAAGGCATTACAATTTTCTCCTGTGATGTTCCAGCCCTATAACACCCCCCTGCAGTGAGTGGCTGGGAAGATCAGGTGTCACCCGAGTATTTAAATCTGCCCCGCCCGTGGCTCGCCACAGATGCATTCTGACAGAGATCAGGGACAGTGCTGCTGATGCTGCTGCTGCTATAGGGAGAGCGTTAGGAGTTATTTTAGGCTTGAAGAACCCCAACGGTCCTTCTTAGGGCAACATCTGACCGTGTGCAGTACTGTTGAGGCTGCTGTGAGCAGTGTTGCACATTTTTTTTTTGTATATCGGCCGTGCAGAGCATTGCGTCCTCAGTCTGCAGTAATTTTACATAGTATAGGGCCAGTAGTGGTGAGGCAGGGACAGTGGGAAAGGTGAAAGAGATATACTGTCTATATAGGCAGTGGGCTTTTTCAAACAAATTTGGGAAAAATACTATCTTTGGGCTGCCTGTGACCGTCTTGAGTGTACTGCGTCTCTGCTGGGGGTAGTAGTCCTAATTAATACGCAGCTAAGTGTTACAGCAGGCTTGCGCAAAATTGTTTCCTGGCTCTGCGTTGCCCGTTACATCACCGCCGTCATCCCGTGCAGAGGGAAACAGTATACATATTAACGCTGCCTACAGTATCTGTCTGCTGTCTCAGCTCAGCCTTTAAAAAAATAGAAGCAAAATACTTAAGGCCTACTAGTGGCCTTTGGACACTTGACTGCTTCTGCGCTGTGAATTCCACTAGCTCAGTCATACGCACCTACGTCTCACTACAGGCTTGCGCAAAATTCTTTCCTGGCTCTGATGTGTGTTCCGTAAGCGAAGTCAGCCTCCAACCACAGGCCAATAAGCGGCACATTTAATTACAACGTTCTGTTTCTGCACTACTGGTAATACACCATGCTGAGGGGTAGGGGTAGGCCTAGAGGACGTGGACGCGGGCGAGGAGGCGGAGGGCCAAGTCAGGGTGTGGGCACAGGCCGAGCTCCTGATCCAGGTGTATCGCAGCCGACTGCCGCGGGATTAGGAGAGAGGCACGTTTCTGGCGTCCCCAGATTAATCTCACAATTAATGGGTCCACGCTGTAGACCTTTATGTGAGCAGGTCCTGTCGTGGATGGCAGAAAGTGCATCCAGCAATCTATCGACCACCCAGAGTTCTACGCCGTCCACTGCTGCAACTCTGAATCCTCTGGCTGCTGCTCCTCCTTCCTCCCAGCCTCCTCACTCCATTACAATGACACATTCTGAGGAGCAGGCAGACTCCCAGGAACTGTTCTCGGGCCTCTGCCCAGAATGGGCAGCAATGGTTCCTCTCCCACCGGAGGAGTTTGTCGTGACCGATGCCCAACCTTTGGAAAGTTCCCGGGGTCCGAGGGATGAGGCTGGGGACTTCCGGCAACTGTCTCAAGACCTTTCAGTGGGTGAGGAGGACGACGACGATGAGACACAGTTGTCTATCACTCAGGTAGTAGTAATTGCAGTAAGTCCGAGGGAGGAGTGCACAGAGGATTCGGAGGAAGAGCAGCAGGACGATGAAGTGACTGACCCCACCTGGTTTGCTAAGCCTACTGAGGACAGGTCTTCAGAGGGGGAGGCAAGTGCAGCAGCAGGGCAGGTTGGAAGAGGCAGTGCGGTGGCCAGGGGTAGAGGCAGGGCCAGACCAAATAATCCACCAACTGTTTCCCATAGCGCCCCCTCGCGCCATGCCACCCTGCAGAGGCCGAGGTGCTCAAAGGTGTGGCAGTTTTTCACTGAGAGTGCAGACGACCGACGAACTGTAGTGTGCAAGGTTTGTCGCGCCAAGATCAGCCATGCAGCCACCACCACCAGCATGCGCAGGCATATGACGGCCAAGCACCCCACAAGGTGGGACGAAGGCCGTTCACCGCCTCCGGTTTGCACCACTGCCTCTCCACCTGTGCCCCAACCTGCCACTGAGATCCAACCCCCCTCTCAGGACACAGGCACGACTGTCTCCCGGCCTGCACCCACACCCTCACCTCCTCTATCCTCGGCCCCATCCAGCAATGTCTGTCAGCGCACCGTCCAGCCGTCGCTAGCGCAAGTGTTTGAGCGCAAGCGCAAGTACGCAGCCACGCACACGCACGCTCAAGCGTTAAACGTGCACATAGCCAAATTGATCAGCCTGGAGATGCTGCCGTATAGGCTTGTGGAAACGGAGGCTTTCAAAAACATGATGGCGGCGGCGGCCCCGCGCTACTCGGTTCCCAGTCGCCACTACTTTTCCCGATGTGCCGTCCCAGCCCTGCACGACCACGTCTCCCGCAACATTGTACGCGCCCTCACCAACGCGGTTACTGGCAAGGTCCACTTAACAACGGAGACGTGGACAAGCACAGGCGGGCAGGGCCACTATATCTCCCTGACGGCACATTGGGTGAATTTAGTGGAGGCTGGGACCGAGTCAGAGCCTGGGACCGCTCACGTCCTACCCACCCCCAGAATTGCGGGCCCCCGCTCGGTGCTGGTATCTGCGGCGGTGTATGCTTTCTCCACTAAACCATCCTCCTCCTCCTCCGCAACCTCTGTCTCGCAATCAAGATGTGTCAGCAGCACGTCGCCAGCAGTCGGTGTCGCGCGGCGTGGCAGCACAGCGGTGGCCAAGCCTCAGCAGGCCGTGCTAAAACTACTCAGCTTAGGAGAGAAGAGGCACACGGCTAACGAACTGCTGCAGGGTGTGACAGAGCAGACCGACCGCTGGCTTTCGCCGCTGAGCCTCCAACCGGGCATGGTCGTGTGTGACAACGGCCGTAACCTGGTGGCGACTCTGCAGCTCGGCAACCTCACGCACGTGCCATGCCTGGCCCACGTCTTTAATTTGGTGGTTCAGCGCTTTCTGAAAAGCTACCCACGCTTGTCAGACCTGCTCGGAAAGGTGCACCGCCTCAGCGCACATTTCCGCAAGTCCAAGACGGACGCTGTCACCCTGCGGTTTAATCTGCCAGTGCACCGACTGCTGTGCGACGTGCCCACACGGTGGAACTCTACGCTCCACATGTTGGCCAGGCTCTATGAGCAGCGTAGAGCTATAGTGGAATACCAACTCCAACATGGGCGGCGTAGTGTGAGTCAGCCTCCTCAATTCTTTACAGAAGAGTGGGCCTGGTTGGCAGACATCTGCCAGGTCCTTGGAAACTTTGAGGAGTCTACCCAGATGGTGAGCGGCGATGCTGCAATCATTAGCGTCACCATTCCTCTGCTATGCCTCTTGATAAGTTCCCTGCAAAGCATAAAGGCAGACGCTTTGCGCTCGGTGGGGGAAGACAGTATGTCACTGGATAGTCAGAGCACCGTCATGTCTATATCTCAGCGCATTGAGGAGGAGGGGGAGGAGCACGAGGAGGAGGGGGAAGAGACAGCTTGGCCCACTGCTGAGGGTACCCATGCTGCTTGCCTGTCATCCTTTCAGCGTGTATGGCCTGAGGAGGAGGAGGAGGATCCTGAAAGTGATCTTCCGAGTGAGGACAGCCATGTGTTGCGTACAGGTACCCTGGCACACATGGCTGACTTCATGTTAGGATGCCTTTCTCGTAACCCTCGCGTTACAAGCATTCTGGCCACTACGGATTACTGGGTGTACACACTGCTCGACCCACTGTATAAGGAGAACCTTTCCACTCTCATACCCGAAGTGGAAAGGGGTTCGAGAGTGATGCTATACCACAGGACCCTGGTGGACAAACTGATGGTAAAATTCCCATCCGACAGCGCTAGTGGCAGAAGGCGCAGTTCCGAGGGCCAGGTAGCAGGGGAGGCGCGGAGATCAGGCAGCATGTACAGCACAGGCAGGGGAACACTATCCAAGGCCTTTGCCAGCTTTATGGCTCCCCAGCAACACTGTGTCACCGTTTCGCAGTCAAGGCTGAGTCGGCGGGAGCACTGTAAAAGGATGGTGAGGGAGTACGTAGCCGATCGCACGACCGTCCTCCGTGATGCCTCTGCTCCCTACAACTACTGGGTGTCGAAGCTGGACACGTGGCCTGAACTCGCGCTGTATGCCCTGGAGGTGCTTGCTTGTCCTGCGGCTAGCGTTTTGTCAGAGAGGGTGTTTAGTGCGGCTGGAGAGTTCTCTTCTTCACCAGCGGACAGCAGCGATACCTAAACAATACGTAGGCTGCACCTGCGGATGGAAGCATCGTTCTCTATCACCATAAAAAACGGGGAGGTTTTAGCTTCATCAATCTGTGTATTATATTCATCCTCCTCCTCCTGCTCCTCCTCCTGAAACCTCACGTAATCACGCCGAACGGGCAATTATTCTTAAGCCCACAAGGCTCAGTCATATAACTTTTGTAAACAATGTTTATACGTTTCAATTCTCAATTCAATAAAGCGTTGAAACTTGCACCTGAACCAATTTTTATTTTAACTGGGCTGCCTACAGGCCTAGTTACAAATTAAGCCACATTAACCAAAGCGATTAATGGGATTCACCTGCCCTCTTGGTTGGGCATGGGCAATTTTTCTGAAGTACATTTGTACTGTTGGAACGCAAATTTTTTTGGGCCCTCGCCTACATTGTAATCGTAGTAATTTTTAGCCCACCTGCATTAAAGCTGACGTTACCTCAGCTGTGCTGGGCACTGCAATGGGATATATTTATGTACCGCCGGTGGTTTCCAGGGAGCCACCCATGCTGTCGGTCCACACGGAGTTGTAACTGCATGTGTCCACTTCTAAAGAACCCCAGTCTGACTGGGGCATGCAGTGTGGGCCGAAGCCCACCTGCATTAAACCTGACGTTACCTCAGCTGTGATGGGCAATGCAATGGGATATTGTTATGTACCGCCGGTGGCTTCCTGGGACCCACCCATGCTGTCGGTCAACACGGAGTTGTAACTGCATGTGTCCACTTCTAAAGAACCCCAGTCTGACTAGGGCATGCAGTGTGGGCCGAAGCCCACCTGCATTAAACCTGATGTTACCTCAGCTGTGATGGGCAATGCAATGGGATATATTTACGTACCGCCGGTGGCTTCCTGGGACCCACCCATGCTGTCGGCCCACACGGAGTTGTAACTCCATGTGTCCACTTCTAAAGAACCCCAGTCTGACTGGGGCATGCAGTGTGGGCCGAAGCCCACCTGCATTAAACCTGACGTTACCTCAGCTGTGATGGGCAGTGCAATGGGATATATTTATGTACCGTCGGTGGCTTCCTGGGACTCACCCATGCTACCGGTCCACACGGAGTTGTAACTCCATGTGTCCACTTCTAAAGAACCCCAGTCTGACTGGGGCATGCAGTGTGGGCCGAAGCCCACCTGCATTAAACCTGACGTTACCTCAGCTGTGATGGGCAGTGCAATGGGATATATTTATTTACCGTCGGTGGCTTCCTGGGACTCACCCATGCTGTCGGTCCACACGGAGTTGTAACTCCATGTGTCGACTTCTAAAGAACCCCGGTCTGACTGGGGCATGCAGTGTGGGCCGAAGCCCACCTGCATTAAACCTGACGTTACCTCAGCTGTGATGGGCGCTGCAATTGGATATATTTATGTACCGCCGGTGGGTTCCAGGGAGCCACCCATGCTGTGTGTCCACAGGGACTTCACATTAGGGATTTGTACCTGCCAGTGTCTATATATTAAAAACCCCAGTCAGACTGGGGCATGCAGTGTGGGCCGAAGCCCACCTGCATTTAATCGGACGTTACCTCAGCTGTGTTGGGCACTGCAATGGGATACATTTATGTACAGCCGGTAGGTTCCAGGGAGCCACCCATGCTGTGGGTGCACACGGAATTCCCATTGCGGAGTTGTACCTGTCTGTGACTATTTATAAAAAAAACCCGGTCTGACTGGGGCATGCAGACACCTTGACAGAATGAATAGTGTGTGGCACATGGGTTCCCCATTGCTATGCCCACGTGTGCAGCTCCTGATGGAGGTGGCACAGGATTGGATTTCTCATTGCTTCTGTACAGCATTATGGGCTATCGCCCCGCCCCTTTTAAAGAGGGTCGCTGCCTGGCCATGCCAACCCTCTGCAGTGTGTGCCTGCGGTTCCTCCTCATGGCAGGCGCACATATAAATAGACATGAGGGTGGTATGGCTATGAGGACAGCTGAAGGCTGCGCAGGGACACTTTGGTGTGCGCTGTGGACACTGGGTCGTGCGGGGGGGGGGGGGGTTGGGCAGCATGTAACCCAGGAGAAGTGGCAGCGGAGTGTCATGCAGGCAGTGATTGTGCTTTGTTGGAGGTAGTGTGGTGCTTAGCTAAGGTATGCCTTGCTAATGAGGGTTTTTCAGAAGTAAAAATTGTTGGGAGGGGGGGGGCACTCTTGCCGCTATTGTGGCTTAATAGTGGGACCTGGGAACTTGAGATGCAGCCCAACATGTAGCCCCTCGCCTGCCCTATCCGTTGCTGTGTCGTTCCCATCACTTTCTTGAATTGCCCAGATTTTCACAAATGAAAACCTTAGCGAGCATCGGTGATATACAAAAATGCTCGAGTCGCCCATTGACTTCAATGGGGTTCGTTACTCGAAACGAACCCTCGAGCATCACGAAAAGTTCGTCTCGAGTAATGAGCCCCCAAGCATTTTGGTGCTCGCTCATCTCTAATTAACATATAAGTATACATGTACCTTACTCATATATAGTTTATTCATATGAACTACACACATATACATGTTACACACACACACTGTACATTACACATATATCATTACAAACATTACACAGTCATATTTACTGCTTCCTCTCAACTGTCACATTCTGCAGTGGAAAGGGAGCCATAGTAGGCGGTGGACACAGCCTCTCTGCACTTCCTTTTCTGTCCATCTCGACAGAGCTGCTGCCTTGATTAAATTACAACAGCTGGTAGGAAGCTCCAGTTGCTTTAATTTAACATAATACATACGTACCTAACTTTGCCTGGGTCAAGTACCTCACCAACCCTCCCTTTAACCACGCCCTGGTAAATAGATCTGGTCTCCTCTAATTTTTCTCCTAATACGTGGTACTCTTACTTAAATTTATTGTGTATTCCTTATTTGTCATTATGTATTACTTCTATGTTTTAACTTGTAGAGCCATAAAATCTTTATTTCTCCAAAGCCTATGATAATTCAGCAGGTAAACATTATATATGCTGTGAAAAGAATAATACATATTTTATATAATCAATAATCCTTCATCTGCAAACATTGCATCTAAAATTAGAGAAGTTCTGGCAAACAGGACTGAACATGGATCATCTTCTATAAGGAGACATGGAAAAAGATTTTCTCAAGTGGCCAGTTGTATATCAGCTCCTACAATACGAATCAACTCTACTTATGTATTCAATACCCAAACTTATCTTTATAATGCTAGCTATTTCACATCCTCAAACATGACAGAAATTCCTTCTGAATTTTCTTGTGTCAGTTTCTCGGATAAGTAAACAGGGACATCATAGTCTTAGTTCAAGATTTGCCTTAGGTGTAATGAATAGTTGATTTTATGCTAACCTCTTGCCTGTTAAGTTGCAGCTTACATATGGTATGAAATAGCTGAAAATGTGAAAAATAAATCACAGCCATACTCATAATGTAATACATTCTGAAGATATGTAGTAAGGGGTGAAAATTCTGGGGTGAAATGGGAATGAACCCAGAATTGCCCCAGTTTGGTGGGGGTGTTTATTTTGTAGGGCATTCATGATGCTGGAAGTGACATGTTGTCTTTATTCTTTGAATGAGCATGATTACAGCCATAACAAATTCATAAATTTTTAATATATAGTAATACTTGAAAAAAATTAAAATACCTTTAAAAAATCATTTCTGATCCCATATTTTGACCCCCATAAAGTTTTTTTGTTTTATCAATGGAGCTGTGTGGGTGTTTTTTTGTACCATTTTTGGTAGGAACAACAGGAAAAAGTACCGTATTTTCCGGTGTATAAGACGACCTTTTAACCCAGGAGAATCTTCTCCAAAGTCGGAGGTCATCTTATACACCGGGTATAAGCTGTAGAAAAAAAAACAATACTCACCTCCCACGGCGTTCTGCAGCATTGCGATTGAATGGCTGTGATTGGCTAATGCAGTGCTGGCTTTTATTGGCTGACGCCGCACTGAGTTAGCCAATCAGAGTATTAGCTTTCTGGAGGCGGGGCATTCAAGACCCGCATCCAGAAAGCAATGCTCTGTCAGTGGCGAGGGAGCGACAGCCTGCAGCAGGCCCGCGGGAAGTTAGTATTGATTTTTTTTCCTACACTGTATTCTCAGCGTATAAGTCGACAGTTGGGGGTCGTCCTTTATGCCCAGTCATCTTATACGCCATAAAATACGGTTAAAAAAAACTTAATGTTTTATTTTTATATTACTTAAAAAATCTTTCTTTTTTTTTACTTTCGTTATTAGTCTCCATAGGGGACTTGAACTTGCCATTGTTTGATCACTTATACAGTATACTGCAAGACTGACTCATAAGACAGCTCAACGCACTGATTACTTGTCTGGAGTCTGGGTTACTCAATCCAGGCCCTTTTTCTTGGGTTGCACACTTACCTCAGTGCAGGGAGCACTTTGTATGCCTGTTCTTTGCCTCCCTAATGGCAGAATTATGCCATTCCAGTGCCATAGTAGCATAAAAGATTGTTGAAGCAAATTATCGAAAACGTAAAATGACGTAACAGTACAGATACATACCCTAAAGTCATAAGAACTCAGGATGACTTGAACTTGCCATTGTTTGATCACTTATACAGTATACTGCAAGACTGACTCATAAGACAGCCCAACGCACTGATTACTTGTCTGGAGTCTGGGTTACTCAATCCAGGCCCTTTTTCTTGGGTTGCACACTTACCTCAGTGCAGGGAGCACTTTGTATGCCTGTTCTTTGCCTCCCTAATGGCAGAATTATGCCATTCCAGTGCCATAGTAGCATAAAAGATTGTTGAAGCAAATTATCGAAAACGTGCACGGGAAGATATTTGACGCTGATACAGACTATCAAAGCCAGTGTTCTTCTGGTTTATACCAGGAAGTAACACAACTTTTTACAGACAAAGCTTTGCATCAGAAAAGAGGAGTGTACAAAAGGGTAAGCATATTCACACCAGAGTGGTTACATAAAATGACGTAACAGTACAGATACATACCCTAAAGTCATAAGAACTCAGGATAGGTTTCAATTGCTAACGATTAACATATGTTAATGCTGTAAGGTGGGTGCTATTATAAAAACATTTCTAAGTAACATGGAGAAACAAAACTCATACTGTGATCATTAGCCTAAAAATGCAATGGTGGGTGCGAGCAGCTTCTCTCATCAGTAAAGGGGACCTGCATCGTTCCCAGGCCAGTTTTCCCCTGAGACTAATCCTCTAGCTTCTCAGTGTCGCACAAACATGAAATTTGGCAGGAGCATTCTTTAGGTCCTAATTAGGAAAAATAAAGGGGTCATAACTTGAAAATACAATGCTAAGTGCAAAAGTATTGGCTTCCCTGTGTAATGTACCTAATCTAATTCTCTAATTCCCGATGTCGTACAAACATGAAATTTGCCACAACCATTCTTTAGGTCTTAAATAGAAAAAGTAAAAGAGTTACAACTTGAAAATTCAATGCTAAGTGCAAAAGTATTAGCACTCCTCTGTAATGTACGTAATCTAATTCTCTAACTTCCCGATGTTGTGCAAACATGAAATTTGGCACAAATATTCTTTAGCTCCTAAATAGGAAAAGTAAATGGGTCACAACTGCATAATTCAATTCTAAGTGTAAAAGTATTGGTAAGCCTATGTAATGTAACTTCCCGGTGTCGTACAAACATGAAATTTGGCAGGAGTATTCTTAAGGTCTTAAATAGGACAAGTAAAGTTGTCACAACTTCATTGTTCAATGCTAAGTGCAAAAGTAACGCCCCCCCCCCCCATATAATGTTCCTAATGTAATTCTCTAACCTCCTGATGTTGTACAACCATTAAATTTGGCAGGAGCATTCTGTAAGTCCTATATAGGAAAAGTAAATGGGTCACAACTCAAAAATTCAATGCTAAGTGCAAAAGTATTGGCACCCCTGTGTAATGGACCTAATCTAATTTTTTAACTTCCCAATGTCGTACAAACATGAAATTTGTCCTCATCTAATCCTGGCTTGACTACTGCAACTCGCTACTCATCGGCCTCCCCCGCACTAGACTCGCTCCACTCCAATCCATACTAAATGCAGCAGCTAGGCTCATTTTTCTATCCGTTACTCTGTCGCCTCTGTACTATGCCAGTCGCTGCATTGGCTGCCCATCCACTGCAGAACTAAATTTAAACTTCTCTACCTCACCCACAAAGCTCTGCATGACGCTGCACCAGCATACATCACCAGTACACCACCCAGCCCGCTCACTCCAATCCGCTAACAGACTCAGACTAAACACCCCTGTAATACAAACCTCACATGCTCGCCTACAGGACTTTACCAGAGCAGCACCCATCCTCTGGAATACGGTACCCCAAGGCATCTGGACAATTCCTGATGCACGAAATTTCAGACGTGCCTTAAAAACGCACCTCTTCAGTTAAGCATACCAAATCTCCTAACCTCCCTATGACTCCCCACCCCATTTGCCTTCTAATAACTGATTTCCACATGAAATCCCCTATTGCCTGTGTTCCCCATGCCTTTCTCCTCCCTCCCTTGCACCTCCTGTACCACCCCCAACCCATTTGTTTCAAACCAAATGTACCTCACATTGTAATTGTATTGTTTTGCATTTATCCATGCCTGAAATTGCTGCAGAATAAGTTGGCGCTATACAAATAAAGATTATTATTAGAGATGAGCGAGCGTACTCGGATAAGCACTACTCGCTCGAGTAATTTGCTTTATCCGAGTATCGCTGTGCTCGTCCCTGAAGATTCGGGTGCCGCTGCGGCTGACAGGTGAGTCGCAGCGGGGAGCAGGGGAAAGCGGGCGGGAGAGAGGGAGAGAAAGATCTTACCTCCGTTCCTCCCCGCTCTCCCCTGCAGCTCCCCGCTCTGTGCCGGCACCCGAATCTTCAGGGACGAGCACAGCGATACTCGGATAAAGCAAATTACTCGAGGGAGTAGTGCTTTTCCGAGTACGCTCGCTCATCTCTAATTATTATTATTCAATTTGGCACAACCATTCTTTAGGTCTTAAATAGGAAAAGTAAAGGGGTTACAACTTGAAAATTCAATTCTAAGTGCAAAAGTATTGGCCCCCCTGTGTGATGTATGTAATCTGATTCTCTAACTTCCCAATGTCGTGCAAACATGAAATTGGGCACAAACATTCTTTAGATCCTAAATAGGAAAAGTAAAGGGGTTACAACTGGATTATTCAATGCTAAGTGAAAAAGTATTGGCACCCCTATTAAATGTTACTTCCCAGTGTTGTACAAACATGATATTTGGCACAACCATTTTTTAGGTCCTAAATAGGAAACGTAAAGGGGTCAGATCTTGCTTATTCAATGCTAAGTGCAAAAGTATTGGCACCCTTATGTAATGCAACTTCCTGTGTCATACAAACATGAAATTTGGCTCAACTATTCCTTAGGTCAGTGATTCCTAGCTGGGGTGCCACAAGAAGCTGCCAGGAGTGCCATGGCTCTCTGGCTGGAAATCATGTTGGTACTGTTGTACTTTGATGCAGTGGCGTAGCAAGGAGGGTGTGGGAGGAGCACTGTCCCCTAGTGCCAGTTAACCCTCCACCTGGCAGCCCTGACATGAAGGGACACACAGACCTGCAGAGCCGGCAGCTTCCAGGACCTTTGATAATGTCATGTCATGTAATACCCTGTGTGGGAAGAGTCAGGGATCACATAACCACGGGGGAGCTCAGTAAATGTAGGACTCTGCTGTGTTCTGTGTGTGTGTGTGTTTGTTGGAGCTGTGGGGGTCAGGATGTATGTATGTATGGAGTGAGTGAGTGAGTGTAACTGCGAGGGTCAGTATGGATGGAGGGATGCATGGATTGAGTGAGTGGAGCTGTGGGGATCAGAATAGATGGATGGAGTGAGTGGAGCTGTGGGGGTCAGGATAGATGGATGTATCAAGTGAGTGAGTAGAGCTGTGGGGATCAAGATGGATGTAACAGAGCTGTGTGTGGGATGTCTGGGGATCAGGATGGATTAGAGCTTTGTGTGTAATGTCTGGGGATCAGGGTGGATGTATTAGAGCTGTGTGTGTAATGTCTGGGGATCAGGATCGATGTAGCAGTGCTGTGTGTGATGTCTGGGATCAGAATTAATGTAGCGTAGTGGTGTGTTTGATGTCTGGGGATCAGGATCGATGTAAGTGAGCTGTGTGTGTGATGTGTGGGGATCAGGATGGATGTAGCGGAGCTGTGTGCGTGATGTGTGGGGATCAGGATGGAAATAGCAGAGCTGTGTGTGTGTGTGATGTCTGGGGATCAGGATGGATGTAGCGGAGTTGTGTGTGTGATTTCTGGGGATCAGGATGGATATAGCAGAGTTGTGTGTGTGATGTCTGGGGATCAGGATGTATGTAGCGGAGCTGTGTGTGTGATTTCTGGGGATCAGGATGGATGTAGCAGAGCTATGTGTGTGATGTCTGGGGATCAGGATGGATGTAGTAGAGTTGTGTGTGTGGGTTAGGATAGATGTAGCAGAGCAGTGTGTGTGATGTCTGGGGATCAGGATGGATGTAGCTGAATTGTGTGTGTGATGTCTGAGGATCAGGATGGATGTAGTCGGACTGTGTGAGTGATGTGTGGGGATCAGGATGGATGTAGCGGAGCTGTTTGTGTGATGTGTGGGGATCAGGAAGGATGTAGCAGAGCTCTGTGTGGGATGTGTGGGGATCAGGATGGATGTAGCGGACCTGTGTGTGCAATGTGTGGGAGTCAGGATGGATGTCTGGCCGGCCCTGCAGTGACCGTGTTGGGCCACAAGGATGAGAGCAGAGGAGCAGTAAATGCGGTACAACGAGGTATGTACCATGAACTGCATGTAATTTTGTATGTTTAGGTGGTATACGTTATACCAGCTGTATATATAATTATGTACAGGACATCCAGGTTACATCAGCATCACTATATACAGGGGATATGTATCTGCTATATATAGTAATATGGAGCATGCTGGGGTAACCTGAGTATCTCCATTATATAATTATATATGCACTACTGGTATAAGATCGACATCCCCTTTATATAGTGATATAGAGCATGCTGGGGTAACCTGGGTATCTCCTGTATATAATTATATATGTACAGCTGGTATAAGCTAGACATCCCCTGTATATAGTGATGCCTGGAGGTCAAATAATATGTTGTAATAAGCTACACCCTAGCCACACTGCCTTAGGTCCTAAATCGGAAAAGTGAAAGGGTCACAACTTGATTATTTAATGCTAATTGCAAAAGTATTGACACCCCTATATAATGTACCAAATCTAATTATCTAACTTCCCGGTGTCGTACGAACATGAAATTTGGTAGGAGCATTCTTTAGGTCCTAAATAGGAAAAGTAAAGGGGTACAACCTGATTATTCAATGCTAATTGCAAAAGTAAGTGCACCTCTATGTAATATAACTTCCCAGTGTCATACAAGCATAAAATTTGGTGCAAGCACTCTTTAGGTCCTAAATGAGGAGAGTGGGTTCGCACATTCTGCAGGGGACATCGGTACATGCAGTCTGAGAAGAATCTAACACTCCTCTATGTGTATACATATTTCATTCCTCGGTTACTCTAAAGTAACCATTACTTCATAAAATTTTCCATGCAAACAACACATAAACACCTCTATCAAATTAACTCAGGCGAGGCCGGGTATATCAGCTAGCATATATAGGCAGGCTGAAATGAATTCATGAATGGCTGAGTGCTGCCTCTGATTGACTGAGTGCAGGGACTAATCAGAGGCAGCTCTCAGCTGTCATTCAATAGCTGAGAGCTGCCTCTGATTGGTTATAGTGCTCAGCCAATCAGAGGCAGCCCATTCAGCAGCCGGAGATTTTAAATCCCCGCCTGCTGAATACTACTGAGAGCAGTTCAGGAGAAGAGCCGGCTGGACGTGGCTGAGCCCCGGCAACTGCAGAGAGGTGAGTATAGATTTTTTTTAATTTTTTACACCTTTTTAGGATGGTTTTCAGAGAAGGGCTTATATTTTAAGCCCTTCCCCGAAAATTTCTACAGCGCTTGCCGGCAGCCCATTGCTTTCAATGGAACCAGCTGTATTGCCAGCTCCATTGAATTCAATGGGAGAACATCACGCTCCTCTGTGACAGCTGTGGCACAGCTGTGGCAGAGGATCACGATCTTCGGTATATGTTCTCAATGGGGTCGGTGCTGCTGCCTCCGACCCCATTGAGCGCACATACACAGAACACCGATTTGCACAGAACGCAGTTACATGCGTTCTGCAAATCATTGTGTCCTATCATTTTCGCCGCATGTGTTTGTGCGCATGAAAAATGCACACATGTGGCTGCTCCCATTGCAAAGCATTGGGTCTATATAGATGTGGATCACTAACGCAGCTGTCAGATGCACGTAAAAATGCCTGTGTGACTGAGCCCTGACTTTGAGTCAAAATCTGCCCCAACGGTACAAACTTAGACTCTGTTTTTGTTAAGGAAATGCTTTGGATTTTGCTGCAGAACTTTTTGCTGTGAGCAATCCAAAGCATTTTCAATTGGTGTGAACATACCTTTAGACAGTTTTGGGGAATGGCTCCTCCTATTTCATTTTTTGCTTCACTGCGTTATTTCTCTGTGGTAAGTTAGAATTATACTACAAGTATGCCTTTTTGTTTAATTTAAGAGAAATTTGCATGTGAAAAAGTTTTTTTTTTGCTGTTGTCACGAGAAACTTAATCATCACCAGTTAAGATTGGAACTAGCTCAGACCGTTTAACACCTTAGCCTACATACACACACGTGACCGCAATATCTGGCCGACAAACTTGGCTCAATATTGTGTTCGGAAACCTGCATTTTCCCAGCAAGACAATTTTCAGGCAAAAGCGCCTTGCATCGCATCTGTGAAATTCCGATCTCCATGTGCGAGTTTCACGTGTGACAGAGGATCAGAAGTGTTTCTCATCGATTCCAATGGGAAACCTTGCATCGAAGTCGCATGCACATTGCACGGCATACGAAAGCCATGCGATGCATTAAATGTCCCATTGAAATCAGTGAAGGAATGCAAAAAGATAGAGCGTGCCACTATTTTTTCCTGCTCCTGTGTATGACTCTATTCAAAAGAATAGGGTACATATTTGTGGCAGATTTGCGCATCTCGCAACACATAAATCTTGCGTGAGTTTCTCGGCCATGTTAAAGTGGCCTTAGTGTAGTGTACTACCTATGACTTCCATACTGTACTGCCAAATATCAGAATTTTGCTACTTTTTATTTCTGTGTCATGAATTATACGTTTGTTTTTAAATGTTTTTTTTTATCTTTTTGCTCTTTGATGCTGCTTTTCCTTTTTGTGAACATAATAAAACACATTATGGCATTTCTTTGGGTGTACACACTATTTTCATGTGCTTTTTCTGTATGCTTAAAAGCTTACGAAATCTTACATCAAAACCAAAATAAAAACAACTTGAATTTATACAACCAGAGTCCATTTACCTTCTCCAGCATTCTGCGTTATCTGTGCTGTCACTAAATCTTTCAATTCTTTTTGATAAGGCATTCATCTATGTAGTTTTCAAACTCTGTGCAATGTCCTGAGACTAAGATCTACACCTTTTATTAATAGGAATGCTGACCGAAGTGTTCTTGGCATTCGTCTTCACGTTTGTTTGATAACTGTCTGTTGAATTTGTTATTTTCAAAGTTTCCCTAGTTTTACCTTTATCAGATAGACCTTCCAACACTAACTTTTCTGTAAATTATTTTGCTTTAAAATCTTCTCTTTGCAGGATTAAAAAGTAATCCTTGCCCATCCTCCTTTATATCATACAGCTATTTATTTAAATTGTTTTCTAGAAAAACTGTGTCATAACAGCCTCATAAAATATGCAAAACCTTTATTCTTAAGATTTAAAGCCAATGGTTATTATATTCAGCTTTTTATTTTGAACATACAATGCATTTAGCTGAGTGATTATTATGACCCAAAGGGCAATGTGTTCCAAAAATGACGCTATTTCATTTACAGCAAAAAAAACTGTGAAAATGGTTACATTTATGTCACGTTTTGCACACTAATACTATTACGCTGTTAAATTACAATTTTATCATGTTTTCGGATATAAATTGTATTTGTGTTCTTGTAACAGGGTTTTGCTAGCCATGGAATGGACACAAAACAAATATTATTTCTGCTGTTATCTTGTGTTATGGCTTTCTGCTGTTTTATTATGTTACTATAACTAACTTTTAAGGTTCCGAGTTGCTGGGTGGATAGAAATGAATGCAGACTTAGAACAGCAAGTAAGGGGAGAATCTATAAAAGCTGTGTAAAGTTTGCGTTAGAGGAGAGACACAGATAATATTTACAGACAGCTGGGCAGAAGGGAGACATTAAAGATGAGCGAACACCAAAATGTTCGGGTTCGCGTTATTCGAAACGAACTTCCCGCGATGTTCGGGTGTTCGTTTCGAATAACGAACCCCATTGAAGTCAATGGGCGACCGGAACATTTTTGTATTTCGCCGATGCTCGCTAAGGTTTTCATGTGTGAAAATCTTGGCAATTCAAGAAAATGATGGGAACCACACAGCAAGTTCTCCTCTGCCACAGCTGTAACAGCTGTGGCAGAGAAGAACGATGTTAGCCCATTGAATTCAATGGAGCCGTCAATACAGCCGACTCCACTGAATGCAATGGGCTGCCGGCGATCGCGGGATGAATTGTCGGAAAGGGGTTAAATATATAAGCCCTTTCCTGCAATTCATCCAGAAATGTGTAAAAATAAAAAAATATATATATACTCACCTGGTGCCGACAGACGGAGTTCAGCGCGGCAGGCTGCAGTTCTCTTGAACTGCTCTGAACAGCTGTGAGTAGTATTCAGCAGCCGGGGATTTAAAATCCCCGCCTGCTGAATAAGATGCCTCTGAATGGTCACAGCCTGACCAATCAGAGGCCAGCCCTCACTCACACCCATTCATGAATTCATGAATGGGTGTGAGTGAGGGCTGGCCTCTGATTGGTCAGGCTGTGACCATTCAGAGGCATCTTATTCAGCAGGCGGGGATTTTAAATCCCCGGCTGCTGAATACTACTCACAGCTGTTCAGAGCAGTTCAGGAGAACTGCAGCCTGCCGCGCTGAACTCCGTCTGTCGGCACCAGGTGAGTATATATATATTTTTTATTTTTACACATTTCTGGATGAATTGCAGGAAAGGGCTTATATATTTAACCCCTTTCCGACAATTCATCCCGCGATCGCCGGCAGCCCATTGCATTCAGTGGAGTCGGCTGTATTGCCGGTTCCATTGAATTCAATGGGCAAACATCGTTCTTCTCTGTCACAGCTGTTACAGCTGTGGCAGAGAAGAAGGATTTGTCTTCTATATGTTCTCAATGGGGTTGGCGCTGCTGCCGCCGGCCCCATTGAGCGCATATAGAAATGATTTCTCAGGGAAGAAAGTTAAAGTAACCCGAACATCCGAACATCGTGTGGTGTTCGTTACGAATAACGAACATCCCCAACACCCTAATATTCGCCCGAGCATCAAGCTCGGACGAGTACGTTCGCTCATCTCTAGGAGACATATATCCCGAGGGCCAGAAACACAAAACTGAAGCAAACATAGACCTGCAAGTAATTCATACTGTCTAGAGCTGCTGCAAACAAGTGCTTCAAAGATCTGGGGCCAAACTTTCACAGCACTGGAGCATACACAGTCCTGTAAGACAAAGGCAATTTAAGAGCTTGCCCTCTGAGTACAGAAGCCTGATACCGGACCGTAATACCATCGGTGATCGTCTTACTAAAGGTTGTACCAAGCTGAGTGCCGATTCCGAACTGTGATTAAATAATTTTTTGCATTGTGGTCTTGTTCTGTTTCTGCACCTCACCATCAGCTAACGGATAGGAACCCCTGACTTGTATCAACAGTATGTCATGACTTACAGATGGGTTATTCTTTAACTTGACTCTTAACACAACATGATATTAGTATGCTGTGCTTACAGTGGTTTATTTACACCTTGAATTACTTTACAACAGTTTTTGTTGTGTGAAGATAAGATGCTCACTGGAGGGAATGATATTAAAGGCAAAACTGAAGTACTTTAGCCACATAATGAGAAGACAGAATACTTTGGAGAAGATGCTGATGAGAGGGAAAGTGAAAAACAAAAAGAAGAGGGGCCGACCAAGGGCAAGATGGATGGATGACGGACCTTGGTGGAGTTGGGGGTGGCGACAGCCAACAGGATGCTCTGGAGTGGGCTGGTCCACGAGGTCAAGAAGAGTTGGAAGCGACTGAACAAATAAACAACAGCAAGATAAGAAAACAACAGCTTTTTAAAGGGATTAAGATAAACTACCTTTCTGTGCAGTGCTATTGAGGTAAATTTGTCCCATCTGTACCTGCTCGGTCCGGCAGCATCGGCGTTCTGGCTCCGCCCCCTTGTGCGCATCATCACGTAGCTCCGCCCCCGCCACATGTGCCGGTTCCAGCCTCCTGATTACAAAGTGCATTAATATGGCCATACAGAAGTGTATAACCCCACTTGATTTCGCGAGACAACCCCTTTAACATTTAGTTGGTGTTTTAAGGTTATCATTGTATTTATTCCTATACTTCTCTGAGCTGGAGTTTTAGGTTAAAATCCAGGAATACCTGGATTTTTTTCTAGCCTATTTTTGTTATTGTTCTTCTCACCTAGAGCAGAACAGTTAACTTTGTTGGCTCAGTTATTAGCACTGCTGCCTTGCAGTACTATAGTTGTAGGCTCAAATCTGACCAAGGACAACATCTGAATAGAGTTTTTGCAAGTCCTTGCAGATGGCATCCTTAATGTGATTTGGGGCACGGGTGCTAGCAATACACACCTAACCAGAGTATTTCAATAATCACTCAACATTGCATTCATACACCTCCTCCCCAAGTGCCGCTCCATGCAAGAAATTCTAATATTATTTGCATAAACATTTTAAACCATAGATTAAGAAGACTTAGCCTCTGTATCCCTTTAGATTTATTAAACATTCATAATTATAATATGATTTATATATTTCATCATGCTCATTGCTTCAGGCTAATTAACCCCTGAATACAGCAGGTACTTTAGGACTTAAATGCTTAATGGCCAGACACACATTACTTCAATTTCTGCATATGCAGCTTAAACAGCTAAACGGTTTTCTATATATGTTTCTTTCACACATTTTCACACTTTTTTGCCTAATTTGGGGAGCTTGCAAAGGACGGGATTTTTTAGAACAGAGCCCTAGGGGAAAACACTTTTAAAAAAAAACACCACACCTAGTATATGTTGCGAATTGAAGAATATTCAATTGAACCAAAAAGCACACCAAAAAACTTTTCCCTAAAAGACTGTTTTTTTGGCAATACCTGAAGTATACTGCATGTCAGCACCAGGGATCCTATCCAGGGATTAAGAAAAGTAATGAGGATCAGCCAGGTATGATAACCAGGAGCAGTACAAGTACTAGGCAATGCATAGTAGAGAATAGGTGAAGAAGGAGTTCTGTAGAGACAAGTCATGGTCAGGAGAGGTCACTATGGTGGTCTGGATTCGATAGAGAAGACAAGAGAAGTGAACAACCTGAATCATAGAACACATCACCTGTCAGTTTCTGGAAGTCACTCAATGTTACTGTACTGTATTCAGTTGCATCACTTGAAACAAGACAATGCCTTACCACAGTGCTTGTTTGCATAACCACACCCTTTATATGGATAATCATACCCACATACAGTATATTGTGCAAAATGGTCATCTCCATTACCGTCTACCTCTTTAGGCAATATAGCTCTGGAACTTTCTTTTTCAGCTAACATTCCTTCTCATGAGGCCTGGAAACTCATATAATAAGTTGGATTGTTCTGGGAAAACATTGAGAAGGCAATCCTCAGAACCTCAGCCCTGTTCTGAACAATATAACCCAGTGAATTGCAAAACTAAATACTAAACAGAGATGATAATAATATATATAAAAAACAATAACATACATCTTTTATAGGTAGCCTGCTTGTTGATGGTTTCCAAGTATTAACAGGTTATTTGATCAGAGTACTCAGAGTATTCTCCAGCACCACAGCCATTGGAAGAGTTAAAGCTTACCTAACTTTTTAGATGATTTTTCAGAATAAGCTGCCATGTGAGTGTACATGAGGAATACACCATTTCTGGACATCCCCTCTGCTGTCTATACATTTCAGTGAGCACAATAACTCATCACGATCCTCTAGTTCATGTTTTACTATCGGCCTCTCTCCAGTGACACACTTGACAGTGGACAGCAAGACAGGGGGAAGGGAATGGCACTTTAGAGTGATTTTTAAGAACAAAAGCATTTTTAGGTAAAAAAAAAAAAAAAAAAAAAAAATAAAAAAATATATATATATATATATATATATATATATATATATATATATATATATATATATATGTTAAGTAAATTGTACTTTTGCTTTTTATATAAGCACAAGTTGTTGAAATGTTAGTGACAATTTAAGATAGCCTCCTGGATATGGTGCAGAGTGTTTGCAGGAGCACACCTCCACAATCATCCAGATCTGTGCACCCCAAGGTAGAGACTGTTGACAGAGGTGCTAGCACATTTCAGTTCCTGCCTTACCACTATTAAGAAAGAGACTGTTGTCAGTGACTGTTAACCATGATTGTTGTACAGGGTGGTCTAAAGGTATGGAGACAGCTGAACAAATAAAAAACAGTGGTTAGGAACACCATCCGTTGTGTGGCATGTTGCAAAGGGAAATGGGGTAAATCTGTGAGGGGCAGAATCCAACACGGTGGACACTTTGAAAGCCACCATCTGGGAACCAAGTCGATATTTTCAAATGGGAAGGGACGCATGTGACATATGTATCTGATAGTGAATTTGACAAGGAGTCCAAGTCTGTACTCAAATGTGACATACCATCTATTTTTCTGGTGTCTCTATTGGTGGCTGTAACTGTTAAAAATGTATCTTTAGCTTTCTTATCACCTTCAGGAAACAAAAAGTTAATCGCACAGTGTGTTCAAGTCTGTTTGCCATTAGTTCACTTGGACCTACTAATACAAAGGTGATACGTTTTAGAGTTGAAGATGAAAAATATTCCATTTAAAACTAGCGTTAAATATGTGTCTTGGTAGATCTAGAGATACTAAAGTTGCTTTTGACATCCTAGAAATTTCTAAGTGGTTTGTGATCACAGCAGATGACCTCTCTTCATCTTAAGGCCTTAGTCAGACGGGCGTTGGAAGGCTGGAACCGGCACACGTCATGGGGCGGAGCTACGCGATGACGCGTACAAGGGGGCGGAGCCAAAACGCTGATGCTGCCGAGCGGAGCCGAAGGGAGAAAACCGCACAGCGCAAGCGTGTCTACAAAAGCAAGAAGACACCGAACTTAGACGGAACCATGGCGACGGGGACGCTAGCAACGGAGCAGGTAAGTGAATAACTTCTGTATGGCTCATAATTAATGCACGATGTATATTACAAAGTGCATTAATATGGCCATACAGCAGTGCTTAACCCCACTTGATTTCGCGAGACAACCCCTTTAACATTAGAAAAATTTGAACCTAGAACTCCAGCAAGGCAACAATGTAATGACTAAGATACCATGCGTGTTCTTCCTCCTCTTCCTTCGGTGAAAAAGAGGGTTAAGAGGAAAGTGAAGGAGAATAAGGAAGATGAGTAGAAGGAAAAGAAAAAGTATAATAAGGAGAAGAAGAAAGAGAAGGTGGAGAAGGAAAAGGAGAAAATGATGAAGGAGAATAAGATCTCTTCTACATTCTCTTCCTCTTTTTCTGTTCCGGAGAAGAAGGTCGCTCAGTTAACACTATTGCCTTGTAGTGCTGACATTCTAGGTTTACAGCTGATTATGGGCAATATCTGCATACAGTTTATAGGTTTTATGTTTTTTCTTCTTTTTCTTCTTCATCTTCTACACCACTGGACGAGGGAGAAGAAAGAAGAAACTGTCTCAGCTGTTAGCACTGCTGCTTTGCATTGCTTGAATTCAAGATCTAAATCTGACCCAGGGGAACATCTGGATGTTGCTTTTCTGTTCAATTTGTGTTATTCTTCCTGTTCTTCTCCTCTGAAGCAGAAAGGATAGAGGTTGCTGCTCAGTTGTTAGCACTGCTGCTTTGTTGTTCTGGCAGTGTAGGTTCAAATCTGTCCAAAGCCAACATCTGAATCTGTTTTTAATGTTCTCTTTGTGTTTTTTTTCTTGTTCTTGTTCTTCTCCTCTTCAGTAGGAAAGCAGGCAAGTATTGTGTCTCAATGATTACAGTATTGTAAAACAGTAGTGTGTCTCACTACTGCTTTACAATACTGAAATTGTGGGTTCAAATCTGACAGAAGGCAACATTTGAATTCTGTTTTTAGATTCTCTTTGTGTTTAATCATTCTGTTTTCCTACACCTCCTCTGCACTAGAAAGGGCAGGTCTTGTAGCTCAGTTGTTAATACTGCTGCTGTACAGTGCTGGAGTTGTAGGTTCATATCTGGCCAAGGGCAACAGCTGGATTTTTTTTAACGTCCTCTCTGTGTTTATTGTTGTCATTTTTCTTCTCTTCTGGGGGTAGAACAGACAAGTGTGGTGGCTCAGTTGTTAGCACTGCAGCCTTGTAGTGCTGGAGTTGTATGTTGAATTCTAATCAAGGGCAACATCTGGATGTTTTTTTAATGTGCTCTGTGTTTCTGTTTTTGTTGTGGATCCACAGCAAAATGGACAAGTGTGGTGGTTTGGTAGTTAGCACTGCAATAATATATATATATATATATATATATATATATGTACACACTACCGTTCAAAAGTTTGGGGTCACATTGAAATGTCCTTATTTTTGAAGGAAAAGCACTGTACTTTTCAATGAAGATAACTTTAAACTAGTCCTAACTTTAAACAAATGCACTCTATACATTGCTAATGTGGTAAATGACTATTCTAGCTGCAAATGCCTGGTTTTTTGTGCAAAATCTACAAAGGTGAATAGAGGCCCATTTCCAGCAACTATCACTCCAGTGTTCTTATGGTACAATGTGTTTGCTCATTGGCTCAGAAGGCTAATTGATGATTAGAAAACCCTTGTGCAATCATGTTCACACATCTGAAAACAGTCTAGCTCGTTACAGAAGCTACAAAACTGACCTTCCTGTGAGCAGATTGAGTTTCTGGAGCATCACATTTGTGGGGTCAATTAAACGCTCAAAATGGCCAGAAAAAGAGAACTTTCATCTGAAACTCGACAGTCTATTCTTGTTCTTAGAAATGAAGGTTATTCCATGCGAGAAATTGCTAAGAAATTGAAGATTTCCTACAACGGTGTGTACTACTCCCTTCAGAGGACAGCACAAACAGGCTCTAACCAGAGTAGAAAAAGAAGTGGGAGGCTGCGTTGCACAACTAAGCAAGAAGATAAGCACATTAGAGTCTCTAGTTTGAGAAACAGACGCCTCACAGGTACCCAACTGGCATCTTCATTAAATAGTACCCGCAAAACACCAGTGTCAACATCTACAGTGAAGAGGCGGCTGCGGGATTTTGGGCTTCAGGGCAGAGTGGCAAAGAAAAAGCCATATCTGAGACTGGCCAATAAAAGAAAAAGATTAAGATGGGCAAAAGAACACAGACATTGGACAGAGGAAGACTGGAAAAAAGTGTTGTGGACGGATGAATCCAAGTTTGAGGTGTTTGGATCACAAAGAAGAACGTTTCTGAGACGCAGAACAAATGAAAAGATGCTGGAAGAATGCCTGACGCCATCTGTTAAGCATGGTGGAGGTAATGTGATGGTCTGGGGTTGCTTTGGTGCTGGTAAGGTGGGAGATTTGTACAGGGTAAAAGGGATTCTGAATAAGGAAGGCTATCACTCCATTTTGCAACGCCATGCCATACCCAGTGGACAGCGCTTGATTGGAACCAATTTCATCCTACAACAGGACAATGACCCTAAACACACCTCCAAATTGTGCAAGAACTATTTACAGCAGAAGCAGGCAGCTGGTATTCTATCGGTAATGGAGTGGCCAGCGCAGTCACCAGATCTGAACCCCATTGAGCTGTTGTGGGAGCAGCTTGACCGTATGGTACGCCAGAAGTGCCCATCCAACCAATCCAACTTGTGGGAGATGCTTCTAGAAGCGTGGGGTGCAATTTCACAAGCTTACCTCAACAAATTAACAGCTAGAATGTCAAAGTTGTGCAATGCAGTAATTGCTGCAAAAGGAGGATTCTTTGACGAAAGCAAAGTTTGATGTAAAAACAATGTTATTTCAAATACAAATCATTATTTCTAACCTTGTCAATGTCTTGACTCTATTTTTTATTCATTTCACAACGCATGGTGGTGAATAAGTGTGACTTTTCATGGAAAACACAAAATTGTTTGGGTGACCCCAAACTTTTGAACGGTAGTGAATATATAACAAAACACTGTGGCAGCATCAAGGGTTGCAGAAGATGTATAAGAAGCCTTTATTCTCCCATGACAGACAAAAAATCACAGTGACGTTCCGACCTGTTGGTCTTTATCAAATTTGATGCTGCCACAGTGTTTTCTGTATTTAACTTGGGAATACTGTTCAAGTTCTCGTGTAGCTGCTGCATCGCCATGACCCTACCCATATTGAGGGTCATACAGTGCTGCTGCTAATATTTTCTTCTCATTTCAACATGACAAGCTATAGTAGGTCCTACAACAGCTGGGCGTATCGGTGCATCTAGTCAGGAAGTCACTGTGAGAACACAGTATGGGAACACTGATTGGTTTGGGATCGGCAGAGGCGTTCGACAGGGCTGCATCCTCTCACCCATCTTGTTTAACCTATAGACGAGTTGAAAAACGGAGTGAAAATGGGTGGCAGAAACATGAACAATCTTTTACGTGGATGACACAACTCTGCTTGCAGAAACAGAAGCAGGTCTGAAGCAGCTGATATGTAAGCTTAAAACTGAAAGTTAAAAAATGGGCCGCAACCTGAATTTAAAGAAAACAAAAATTATGACGTTTGCAAAATGGCCAAATTCAATTTGAAATCAACAACGAGACCATAGAATACATGTCGAGACTTTATCTTCCATGGTTCAAAAATTGACCAGGCTGGAGAATCTATGCCAGAGATAAAATGTAGGACAGCATTGGGGCGAACCACAACGCCAAACATGGACAACATCTGGAAAAGTAGGGATAATGGTATAGCAACTAAACACAGGATAGTGCAAACTACCGTTTTCCCCATAGCTATGTATGGATGTGAAAGCTGGACTGTGAAAAAAGCTGATAGAAGGAAGATTGATGCGTCTGAGTTGTGTTGCGGGCGAAAGCTGCAGCAAAAGCTCTGGATGGCAAGAGTAACAGACGTCCTGAATCGTATAAGACCTGATATATCACTGGAGGGTAAGATGACCGGGCTCGGCCTCATGTATTTTGTCCATGTAATGCAAACAGAGTCACTAGAAAAGTCTATAATTTTTGTACAGATAAGAGGCAAAAAAAGACCCGGCCGCCAAAGGATGCAATGGCTTGATACTGTCAAAGCTGATACTGGCATGGATATCAAACAACTGAAAGAAGCAGTGCAAAACCAAAAAGCGTGGAGGAAACCTTTACAAACAAAATATATATATTAAACAGGGTATTAAGACATGATGCTGTCATCTTTGGAGCTATAAACAAATATTATAACACCAAATCGGGACACTGGCTTTTGCATTAATAAATGATTTGTTGCTGCAGTTCTGTGATTGCTGCCATGCTGATATTCTGTTGATAATAATTAGAGATGAGCGAGCACCAAAATGCTCGGGTGCTCGTTACTCGGGACGAAATTATCGCGATGCTCGAGGGTTCCTTTCGAGTAACGAACCCCATTGAAGTCAATAGGCGACCCGAGCATTTTTGTATTTCGCTGATGCTCGCTAAGGTTGTCATGTGTGAAAATCTTGGCAATTCAAGGAAGTGATGGGAACGACACAGCAACGGATAGGGCAGGCGAGGGGCTACATGTTGGGCTGCATCTCAAGTTCACAGGTCCCACTATTAAGCCACAATAGCGGCAAGAGTGGGCCTCCCCCCTCCCAGCAACTTTTACTTCTGAAAAGCCCTAATTAGCAATGCATACCTTAGCTAAGCACCACACTACCTCCAAAAAAGCACAATCACTGCCTGCATGACACTCCGCTGCCACTTCTCCTGGGTTACATGCTGCCCAACCCCCCCCCCCCCCACAGCGCACACCAAAGTGTCCCTGCGCAGCCTTCAGCTGCCCTCATGCCACACCACCCTCATGTCTATTTATAAGTGCGTCTGCCATGAGGAGAAACCGCAGGCACACACTGCAGAGGGTTGGCACGGCTAGGCAGCGACCCTCTTTAAAAGGGGCGGGGCGATAGCCCACAATGCTGTACAGAAGCAATAAGAAATATAATCTTGTGCCACCGCCATCAGGAGCTACACACGTGGGCATAGCAATGGGGAACCTATGTGCCACACACTATTCATTCTGTCAAGGTGTCTGCATGCCCCAGTCAGACCGCGGTTTTTAATTCACAGACACAGGCAGGTACAACTCCCTATTGTGAAGTCCCTGTGGACCGACAGCATGGGTGGCTCCCTGGAACCCACCGGCGGTACATAAAAATATCCCATTGCATTGCCCAACACAGCTGAGGTAGTAATGTCGTGCTTAATACAGGTGGGCTTCGGCCCACACTGCATGCCCCAGTCAGACTGGGGTTCTTTAGAAGTGGAAACAGATGCATTTATAATTCCCTGTGGACCCACAGCATGGGTGGCTCCCTGGAACCCACCGGCGGTACATAAATACATCCCATTGCATTGCCCAACACAGCTGAGGTAGTAATGTCGTGGTTAATACAGGTGGGCTTCGGCCCACACTGCATGCCCCAGTCAGACTGGGGTTCTTTAGAAGTGGAAACAGATGCATTTATAATTCCCTGTGGACCCACAGCATGGGTGGGTGCCAGGAAGCCACCGGCGGTACATAAAAATATCCCATTGCATTGCCCAACACAGCTGAGGTAGTAATGTTGTGCTTAATACAGGTGGGCTTCGGCCCACACTGCATGCCCCAGTCTGACTGGTAATATGTACCTTAACAGTAACCTCGTTGGTGGTAATGTGGTGGTGACTGCGGACCTGGTAGCGCGGTTTTATGTAGTTGGTTTTCGGAATGTGGCCAGGATTAAGTGGGCCGTGGCGGGGGGATGGTGGTGGTGCTCTCTTGTTGTGTCGTTAAAGGTGAAATTCGTGGACTGCCACCAGACGGACCAATGCAAAGGTATTTGCCAAGAATGTTTTCATTGTTGGAGGAGGAGGGGGATGTTTTGGAGGCACTATGTGTCCTCTACACGTGTCCGTTGTTATATGCACCTTAACAGTAACAGCGTTGGTGGGAAATGGCCTCGCCGCCATCATGTCTTTGTGAAGCCTCTGTTTCCACACCCCAGTGACATACCATTAGCAGCGGTATAGGCAGAGCCCACAATTATTAACATTTCAGCGGTAGCATTAGGGACAGGCCCCACTAACATATCACTAGCAGCAGTATAGGGGGAGCGCAGTCTTAGTTCCATTTCAGTAATAGTAGCACTCAAGACAGGCCCCAGTAACATTCCCATTGCAGCAGTTTAGGGAGATAACAGTCTCTTTCACATTTCAGTAGCTGCAGTATAGACAAGGCCCCAGTTACATTTATGTAGCTAAAGTGTAGGCCAACCCCACACACCTTTCTGTACCATGAGTGCAGGCGAATAACATAGAAATTACTATGATTACACTGTAGGTGAGGGCCCAAAAAAATTGGTGTACCAACAGTAGTAATGTACCTCAGAAAAAATTGGCCACGCCCAACCAAGATGGCAGGTGAAACCCATTAATCGCTTTGGTTAATGTGGCTTAAGTGGTAACTAGGCCTGGAGGCAGCCCAGTTTAACGAAAAATTGGTTCAAGTTAAAGTTTCAACGCTTTTAAGAGCATTGAAACGTATAAAAATTGTTTAGAAAAATTATATGAGTGAGCCTTGTGGCCCTAAGAAAAATTGCCCGTTCGGCGTGATTACGTGAGGTTTCAGGAGGAGGAGCAGGAGGAGGAGGAGGAATATTATACACAGATTGATGAAGCAGAAATGTCCCCGTTTTGGATGGTGAGAGAGAACGATGCTTCCATCCGCGGGTGCAGCCTACGTATTGCTTAGGTATCGCTGCTGTCCGCTGGTGGAGAAGAGAAGTCTGGGGAAATCCAGGCTTTGTTCATCTTGATGAGTGTAAGCCTGTCGGCACCGTCGGTTGACAGGCGGGTACGCTTATCTGTGATGATTCTCCCAGCCGCACTAAACACCCTCTCTGACAAGACGCTAGCCGCAGGACAAGCAAGCACCTCCAGGGCATACAGCGCGAGTTCAGGCCACATGTCCAGCTTCAACACCCAGTAGTTGTAGGGGGCAGAGGCGTCACCGAGGACGGTGCTGCAATCGGCTACGTACTCCCTCACCATCCTTTTACAGTGCTCCCGCCGACTCAGCCTTGACTGGGGACCGGTGACACAGTCTTGCTGGGGAGCCATAAAGCTGGCAAAGGCCTTGGAGAATGTTCCCCTGCCTGCGCTGTACATGCTGCCTGATCTCTGCGCCTCCCCTGCTACCTGGCCCTCGGAACTGCGCCTTCGGCCACTAGCGCTGTCGGATGGGAATTTTACCATCAGTTTGTCCACCAGCGCCCTGTGGTATAGCATCATTCTCGAACCCCTTTCCTCTTCGGGAATGAGAGTGCAAAGGCTCTCCTTATACCGTGGGTCGAGCAGTGTGTACACCCAGTAATCCGTAGTGGCCAGAATGCGTGTAACGCGAGGGTCACGAGAAAGGCATCCTAACATGAAGTCAGCCATGTGTGCCAGGGTACCTGTACGCAACACATGGCTGTCCTCACTCGGAAGATCACTTTCAGGATCCTCCTCCTCCTCCTCCTCATCCTCCTCTGGCCATACACGCTGAAAGGATGACAGGCAAGCAGCATCTGTCCCCTCAGCAGTGGGCCAAGCTGTCTCTTCCCCCTCCTCCTCAACGCGCTGAGATATAGACATGAGGTTGCTCTGACTATCCAGCGACATACTGTCTTCCCCCGCCTCCGTTTCTGATTCCAAAGCGTCTGCCTTTATGCTTTGCAGGGAACTTCTCAAGAGGCATAGCAGAGGAATGGTGACGCTAATGATTGCAGCATCCCCGCTCACCATCTGGGTAGACTCCTCAAATTTTCCAAGGACCTGGCAGATGGCTGCCAACCAGGCCCACTCTTCTGTAAATAATTGAGGAGGCTGACTCCTACTGCGCCGCGCAAGTTGGAGTTGGTATTCCACTATAGCTCTACGCTGCTCATAGAGTCTGGCCAACATGTGGAGCGTAGAGTTCCACTGTGTGGGCACGTCGCACAGCAGTCGGTGCACTGGCAGATTAAACCGATGTTGCAGGGTCCGCAGGGTGGCAGCGTGCGTGTGGGATTTGCGGATATGTGCGCAGAGCTGGCGCACCTTTCCGAGCAGGTATGACAAGTGGGGGTAGCTTTTCAGAAAGCGCTGAACCACCAAATTAAAGACATGGCCAGGCATGGCACGTGCGTGAGGCTGCCGAGCTGCCGAGCCGCCACCAGGTTACGGCCGTTGTCACACATGACCATGCCCGGTTGGAGGCTCAGCGGCGCAAGCCAGCGGTCGGTCTGCTCTGTCAGACCCTGCAGCAGTTCGTGGGCCATGTGCCTCTTATCTCCTAAGCTGAGTAGTTTCAGCACGGCCTGCTGACGCTTGCCCACCGCTGTGCTGCCATGCCGCGTGACACCGACTGCTGGCGACGTGCTGCTGCTGACACATCTTGATTGCGAGACAGAGGTTGCGTAGGCGGAGGAGGAGGGTGGTTTAGTGGAGGAAGCATACACCCCCGCAGATACCACCACCGAGCTGGGGCACGCAATTCGGGGGGTGGGTAGGACGTGAGCGGTCCCAGGCTCTGACTCTGTCCCAGCCTCCACTAAATTCACCCAATGTGCCGTCAGGGAGATATAGTGGCCCTGCCCGCCTGTGCTTGTCCACGTGTCTGTTGTTAAGTGGACCTTGGCAGTAACCGCGTTGGTGAGGGCGCGTACAATGTTGCGGGAGACGTGGTCGTGCAGGCCTGGGACGGCACATCGGGAAAAGTAGTGGCGACTGGGAACTGAGTAGCGCGGGGCCGCCGCCGCCATCATGCTTTTGAAAGCCTCCGTTTCCACAAGCCTATACGGCAGCATCTCTAGGCTGATCAATTTTGCAATGTGCACGTTTAACGCTTGAGCGTGTATGTGCGTGGCGTCGTACTTGCGCTTGCGCTCAAACTGTGGCGCTAGCGACGTCTGGACGCTACGCTGAGAGACATTGCTGTAATGGGGCCGAGGACAGCGGAGGTGAAGGTGTGGGTGCAGGCCTGGAGACGGTACTGCCTGTGTCCTCAGAGGGGGGTTGGATCTCAGTGGCAGGTTGGGGCACAGGGGGAGAGGCAGTGGTGCAAACCGGAGGCGGTGAACGGGCATCGTCCCACCTTGTGGGGTGCTTGGCCATCATATGCCTGCGCATGCTGTTGGTGGTGCCTCCCCAGCTGATCTTGGCGCGACAAAAGTTGCACACCACTGTTCGTCGGTCGTCAGGCGTCTCTGTGAAAAACTGCCACACCGTAGAGCACCTTGACCTCTGCAGGGTGGCATGGCGCGAGGGGGCGCTTTGGGAACCAGTTGGTGGATTATTCGGTCTGGCCCTGCCTCTACCCCTGGCCACCGCACTGGCTCGGCCTGTGCCCACACCCTGACTTGGGCCTCCGCGTTCTCGCCCGCGTCCACGTCCTATAGGCCTACCCCTACCCCTCAGCATGGTGTATTACCAGTGATTTGATTTCCCAGCCAGGAAATAAATTGGCGCAAGCCTGCTGTTAAACTTAGCTGGCTGCGTATGATTTTTTTTACGTTCTCCACCCAGCACACACGTACCCAGAACGCTGAGGACTGTCAGAGGCAGGCCAAATAGACTTTTTTCCCTTTTTTCTCAAGGAAAGGCCCACTGCGTATATTCAATCAATAATAAATGTGTTGTGGCCCTGCAATGTGTCACAGAACTGCAGGGTTGCAGAGTTATTAACTACAGCAGAGCGGTGATTTCCCAGGCAGGAAATAAATTGGCGCAAGCCTGCTGTTAAACCTAGCTGGCTGCGTATGATTTTTGTTTACGTTCTCCACCCACCACACACGTACCCAGAACGCTGAGGACTGTCAGAGGCAGGCCAAATAGAATGTTTTCCCTTTTTTTTCAAGGAAAGGCCCACTGCGTATATTCAATCAATAATAAATATGTCTTCTGGCCCTGCAAATGTGTCACAGAACTGCAGGGTTGCAGAGTTATTAACTACAGCAGAGCGGTGATTTCCCAGGCAGGAAATAAATTGGCGCAAGCCTGCTGTTAAACTTAGCTGGCTGCGTATGATTTTTGTTTACGTTCTCCACCCACCACACACGTACCCAGAACGCTGAGGACTGTCAGAGGCAGGCCAAATAGAATGTTTTCCCTTTTTTTTCAAGGAAAGGCCCACTGCGTATATTCAATCAATAATAAATATGTCTTCTGGCCCTGCAAATGTGTCACAGAACTGCAGGGTTCCAGAGTTATTAACTACAGCAGAGCGGTGATTTCCCAGGCAGGAAATAAATTGGCGCAAGCCTGCAGGCCAAATAGAATGTTTTCCCTTTTTTTTCAAGGAAAGGCCCACTGCGTATATTCAATCAAAAATAAATATGTCTTCTGGCCCTGCAAATGTGTCACAGAACTGCAGGGTTGCAGAGTTATTAACTACAGCAGAGCGGTGATTTCCCAGGCAGGAAATAAATTGGCGCAAGCCTGCAGGCCAAATAGAATGTTTTCCCTTTTTTTTCAAGGAAAGGCCCACTGCGTATATTCAATCAATAATAAATGTGTCTTCTGGCCCTGCAAATGTGTCACAGAACTGCAGGGTTGCAGAGTTATTAACTACAGCAGAGCGGTGATTTCCCAGGCAGGAAATAAATTGGCGCAAGCCTGCAGGCCAAATAGAATGTTTTTCCTTTTTTTTCAAGGAAAGGCCCACTGCGTATATTCAATCAATAATAAATTTGTCTTCTGGCCCTGCAAATGTGTCACAGAACTGCAGGGTTGCAGAGTTATTAACTACAGCAGAGCGGTGATTTCCCAGGCAGGAAATAAATTGGCGCAAGCCTGCTGTTAAACTTAGCTGGCTGCGTATTCTTTTTGTTTACGTTCTCCACCCACCACACACGTACCCAGAACGCTGAGGACTGTCAGAGGCAGGCCAAATAGAATGTTTTCCCTTTTTGTTCAAGGAAAGGCCCACTGCGTATATTCAATCAATAATAAATATGTCTTCTGGCCCTGCAAATGTGTCACAGAACTGCAGGGTTGCAGAGTTATTAACTACAGCAGAGCGGTGATTTCCCAGGCAGGAAATAAATTGGCGCAAGCCTGCTGTTAAACGTAGCTGGCTGCGTATGATTTCTTTACGTTCTCCACCCACCACACACGTACCCAGAACGCTGAGGACTGTCAGAGGCAGGCCAAATAGAATGTTTTCCCTTTTTTTTCAAGGAAAGGCCCACTGCGTATATTCAATCAATAATAAATATGTCTTCTGGCCCTGCAAATGTGTCACAGAACTGCAGGGTTGCAGAGTTATTAACTACAGCAGAGCGGTGATTTCCCAGGCAGGAAATAAATTGGCGCAAGCCTGCTGTTAAACTTAGCTGGCTGCGTATGATTTTTGTTTACGTTCTCCACCCACCACACACGTACCCAGAACGCAGAGGACTGTCAGAGGCAGGCCAAATAGAATGTTTTCCCTTTTTTTTCAAGGAAAGGCCCACTGCGTATATTCAATCAATAATAAATATGTCTTCTGGCCCTGCAAATGTGTCACAGAACTGCAGGGTAGCAGAGTTATTAACTACAGCAGAGCGGTGATTTCCCAGGCAGGAAATAAATTGGCACAAGCCTGCTGTTAAACTTAGCTGGCTGCGTATGATTTTTTTTACGTTCTCCACCCAGCACACACGTACCCAGAACGCTGAGGACTGTCAGAGGCAGGCCAAATAGAATGTTTTCCCTTTTTTTTCAAGGAAAGGCCCACTGCGTATATTCAATCAATAATAAATGTGTTGTGGCCCTGCAATGTGTCACAGAACTGCAGGGTTGCAGAGTTATTAACTACAGCAGAGCGGTGATTTCCCAGGCAGGAAATAAATTGGCGCAAGCCTGCTGTTAAACTTAGCTGGCTGCGTATGATTTTTGTTTACGTTCTCCACCCACCACACACGTACCCAGAACGCTGAGGACTGTCAGAGGCAGGCCAAATAGAATGTTTTCCCTTTTTTTTCAAAGAAAGGCCCACTGCGTATATTCAATCAATAATAAATATGTCTTCTGGCCCTGCAAATGTGTCACAGAACTGCAGGGTTGCAGAGTTATTAACTACAGCAGAGCGGTGATTTCCCAGGCAGGAAATAAATTGGCGCAAGCCTGCTGTTAAACTTAGCTGGCTGCGTATGATTTTTGTTTACGTTCTCCACCCACCACACACGTACACAGAACGCAGAGGACTGTCAGAGGCAGGCCAAATAGAATGTTTTCCCTTTTTTTTCAAGGAAAGGCCCACTGCGTATATTCAATCAATAATAAATATGTCTTCTGGCCCTGCAAATGTGTCACAGAACTGCAGGGTTGCAGAGTTATTAACTACAGCAGAGCGGTGATTTCCCAGGCAGGAAATAAATTGGCGCAAGCCTGCTGTTAAACTTAGCTGGCTGCGTATGATTTTTGTTTACGTTCTCCACCCACCACACACGTACCCAGAACGCTGAGGACTGTCAGAGGCAGGCCAAATAGAATGTTTTCCCTTTTTTTTCAAGGAAAGGCCCACTGCGTATATTCAATCAATAATAAATATGTCTTCTGGCCCTGCAAATGTGTCACAGAACTGCAGGGTTGCAGAGTTATTAACTACAGCAGAGCGGTGATTTCCCAGGCAGGAAATAAATTGGCGCAAGCCTGCTGTTAAACTTAGCTGGCTGCGTATGATTTTTGTTTACGTTCTCCACCCACCACACACGTACCCAGAACGCTGAGGACTGTCAGAGGCAGGCCAAATAGAATGTTTTCCCTTTTTTTTCAAGGAAAGGCCCACTGCGTATATTCAATCAATAATAAATATGTCTTCTGGCCCTGCAAATGTGTCACAGAACTGCAGGGTTGCAGAGTTATTAACTACAGCAGAGCGGTGATTTCCCAGGCAGGAAATAAATTGGTGCAAGCCTGCTGTTAAACGTAGCTGGCTGCGTATGATTTCTTTACGTTCTCCACCCACCACACACGTACCCAGAACGCTAAGGACTGTCAGAGGCAGGCCAAATAGAATGTTTTCCCTTTTTTTTCAAGGAAAGGCCCACTGCGTATATTCAATCAATAATAAATATGTCTTCTGGCCCTGCAAATGTGTCACAGAACTGCAGGGTTGCAGAGTTATTAACTACAGCAGAGCGGTGATTTCCCAGGCAGGAAATAAATTGGCGCAAGCCTGCTGTTAAACTTAGCTGGCTGCGTATGATTGTTTTTACGTTCTCCACCCACCACACACGTACCCAGAACGCAGAGGACTGTCAGAGGCAGGCCAAATAGAATGTTTTCCCTTTTTTTTCAAGGAAAGGCCCACTGCGTATATTCAATCAATAATAAATATGTCTTCTGGCCCTGCAAATGTGTCACAGAACTGCAGGGTTGCAGAGTTATTAACTACAGCAGAGCGGTGATTTCCCAGGCAGGAAATAAATTGGCGCAAGCCTGCTGTTAAACTTAGCTGGCTGCGTATGATTTTTGTTTATCTTCTCCACCCACCACACACGTACCCAGAACGCTGAGGACTGTCAGAGGCAGGCCAAATAGAATGTTTTCCCTTTTTTTTCAAGGAAAGGCCCACTGCGTATATTCAATCAATAATAAATATGTCTTCTGGCCCTGCAAATGTGTCACAGAACTGCAGGATTGCAGAGTTATTAACTACAGCAGAGCGGTGATTTCCCAGGCAGGAAATAAATTGGTGCAAGCCTGCTGTTAAACGTAGCTGGCTGCGTATGATTTCTTTACGTTCTCCACCCACCACACACGTACCCAGAACGCTAAGGACTGTCAGAGGCAGGCCAAATAGAATGTTTTCCCTTTTTTTTCAAGGAAAGGCCCACTGCGTATATTCTATCAATAATAAATATGTCTTCTGGCCCTGCAAATGTGTCACAGAACTGCAGGGTTGCAGAGTTATTAACTACAGCAGAGCGGTGATTTCCCAGGCAGGAAATAAATTGGCGCAAGCCTGCTGTTAAACTTAGCTGGCTGCGTATGATTTTTTTTACGTTCTCCACCCACCACACACGTACCCAGAACGCAGAGGACTGTCAGAGGCAGGCCAAATAGAATGTTTTCCCTTTTTTTTCAAGGAAAGGCCCACTGCGTATATTCAATCAATAATAAATATGTCTTCTGGCCCTGCAAATGTGTCACAGAACTGCAGGGTTGCAGAGTTATTAACTACAGCAGAGCGGTGATTTCCCAGGCAGGAAATAAATTGGCGCAAGCCTGCTGTTAAACTTAGCTGGCTGCGTATGATTTTTGTTTATGTTCTCCACCCACCACACACGTACCCAGAACGCTGAGGACTGTCAGAGGCAGGCCAAATAGAATGTTTTCCCTTTTTTTTCAAGGAAAGGCCCACTGCGTATATTCAATCAATAATAAATATGTCTTCTGGCCCTGCAAATGTGTCACAGAACTGCAGGGTTGCAGAGTTATTAACTACAGCAGAGCGGTGATTTCCCAGGCAGGAAATAAATTGGTGCAAGCCTGCTGTTAAACGTAGCTGGCTGCGTATGATTTCTTTACGTTCTCCACCCACCACACACGTACCCAGAACGCTAAGGACTGTCAGAGGCAGGCCAAATAGAATGTTTTCCCTTTTTTTTCAAGGAAAGGCCCACTGCGTATATTCAATCAATAATAAATATGTCTTCTGGCCCTGCAAATGTGTCACAGAACTGCAGGGTTGCAGAGTTATTAACTACAGCAGAGCGGTGATTTCCCAGGCAGGAAATAAATTGGCGCAAGCCTGCTGTTAAACTTAGCTGGCTGCGTATGATTTTTTTTACGTTCTCCACCCACCACACACGTACCCAGAACGCAGAGGACTGTCAGAGGCAGGCCAAATAGAATGTTTTCCCTTTTTTTTCAAGGAAAGGCCCACTGCGTATATTCAATCAATAATAAATATGTCTTCTGGCCCTGCAAATGTGTCACAGAACTGCAGGGTTGCAGAGTTATTAACTACAGCAGAGCGGTGATTTCCCAGGCAGGAAATAAATTGGCGCAAGCCTGCTGTTAAACTTAGCTGGCTGCGTATGATTTTTGTTTATGTTCTCCACCCACCACACACGTACCCAGAACGCTGAGGACTGTCAGAGGCAGGCCAAATAGAATGTTTTCCCTTTTTTTTCAAGGAAAGGCCCACTGCGTATATTCAATCAATAATAAATATGTCTTCTGGCCCTGCAAATGTGTCACAGAACTGCAGGGTTGCAGAGTTATTAACTACAGCAGAGCGGTGATTTCCCAGGCAGGAAATAAATTGGTGCAAGCCTGCTGTTAAACGTAGCTGGCTGCGTATGATTTCTTTACGTTCTCCACCCACCACACACGTACCCAGAACGCTAAGGACTGTCAGAGGCAGGCCAAATAGAATGTTTTCCCTTTTTTTTCAAGGAAAGGCCCACTGCGTATATTCTATCAATAATAAATATGTCTTCTGGCCCTGCAAATGTGTCACAGAACTGCAGGGTTGCAGAGTTATTAACTACAGCAGAGCGGTGATTTCCCAGGCAGGAAATAAATTGGCGCAAGCCTGCTGTTAAACTTAGCTGGCTGCGTATGATTTTTTTTACGTTCTCCACCCACCACACACGTACCCAGAACGCAGAGGACTGTCAGAGGCAGGCCAAATAGAATGTTTTCCCTTTTTTTTCAAGGAAAGGCCCACTGCGTATATTCAATCAATAATAAATATGTCTTCTGGCCCTGCAAATGTGTCACAGAACTGCAGGGTTGCAGAGTTATTAACTACAGCAGAGCGGTGATTTCCCAGGCAGGAAATAAATTGGCGCAAGCCTGCTGTTAAACTTAGCTGGCTGCGTATGATTTTTGTTTATGTTCTCCACCCACCACACACGTACCCAGAACGCTGAGGACTGTCAGAGGCAGGCCAAATAGAATGTTTTCCCTTTTTTTTCAAGGAAAGGCCCACTGCGTATATTCAATCAATAATAAATATGTCTTCTGGCCCTGCAAATGTGTCACAGAACTGCAGGGTTGCAGAGTTATTAACTACAGCAGAGCGGTGATTTCCCAGGCAGGAAATAAATTGGCGCAAGCCTGCTGTTAAACTTAGCTGGCTGCGTATGATTTTTGTTTACGTTCTCCACCCACCACACACGTACCCAGAACGCTGAGGACTGTCAGAGGCAGGCCAAATAGAATGTTTTCCCTTTTTTTTCAAGGAAAGGCCCACTGCGTATATTCAATCAATAATAAATATGTCTTCTGGCCCTGCAAATGTGTCACAGAACTGCAGGGTTGCAGAGTTATTAACTACAGCAGAGCGGTGATTTCCCAGGCAGGAAATAAATTGGCGCAAGCCTGCTGTTAAACTTAGCTGGCTGCGTATGATTTTTTTTACGTTCTCCACCCACCACACACGTACCCAGAACGCAGAGGACTGTCAGAGGCAGGCCAAATAGAATGTTTTCCCTTTTTTTTCAAGGAAAGGCCCACTGCGTATATTCAATCAATAATAAATATGTTTTCTGGCCCTGCAAATGTGTCACAGAACTGCAGGGTTGCAGAGTTATTAACTACAGCAGAGCGGTGATTTCCCAGGCAGGAAATAAATTGGCGCAAGCCTGCTGTTAAACTTAGCTGGCTGCGTATGATTTTTGTTTACGTTCTCCACCCACCACACACGTACCCAGAACGCTGAGGACTGTCAGAGGCAGGCCAAATAGAATGTTTTCCCTTTTTTTTCAAGGAAAGGCCCACTGCGTATATTCAATCAATAATAAATATGTCTTCTGGCCCTGCAAATGTGTCACAGAACTGCAGGGTTGCAGAGTTATTAACTACAGCAGAGCGGTGATTTCCCAGGCAGGAAATAAATTGGCGCAAGCCTGCAGGCCAAATAGAATGTTTTCCCTTTTTTTTCAAGGAAAGGCCCACTGCGTATATTCAATCAATAATAAATATGTCTTCTGGCCCTGCAAATGTGTCACAGAACTGCAGGGTTGCAGAGTTATTAACTACAGCAGAGCGGTGATTTCCCAGGCAGGAAATAAATTGGCGCAAGCCTGCAGGCCAAATAGAATGTTTTCCCTTTTTTTTCAAGTAAAGGCCCACTGTGTATATTCAATCAATAATAAATTTGTCTTCTGGCCCTGCAAATGTGTCACAGAACTGCAGGGTTGCAGAGTTATTAACTACAGCAGAGCGGTGATTTCCCAGGCAGGAAATAAATTGGCGCAAGCCTGCTGTTAAACTTAGCTGGCTGCGTATGATTTTTGTTTACGTTCTCCACCCACCACACACGTACCCAGAACGCTGAGGACTGTCAGAGGCAGGCCAAATAGAATGTTTTCCCTTTTTTTTCAAGGAAAGGCCCACTGCGTATATTCAATCAATAATAAATATGTCTTCTGGCCCTGCAAATGTGTCACAGAACTGCAGGGTTGCAGAGTTATTAACTACAGCAGAGCGGTGATTTCCCAGGCAGGAAATAAATTGGCGCAAGCCTGCTGTTAAACTTAGCTGGCTGCGTATGATTTTTGTTTACGTTCTCCACCCACCACACACGTACCCAGAACGCTGAGGACTGTCAGAGGCAGGCCAAATAGAATGTTTTCCCTTTTTTTTCAAGGAAAGGCCCACTGCGTATATTCAATCAATAATAAATATGTCTTCTGGCCCTGCAAATGTGTCACAGAACTGCAGGGTTGCAGAGTTATTAACTACAGCAGAGCGGTGATTTCCCAGGCAGGAAATAAATTGGTGCAAGCCTGCTGTTAAACGTAGCTGGCTGCGTATGATTTCTTTACGTTCTCCACCCACCACACACGTACCCAGAACGCTAAGGACTGTCAGAGGCAGGCCAAATAGAATGTTTTCCCTTTTGTTTCAAGGAAAGGCCCACTGCGTACATTCAATCAATAATAAATGTCTTCTGGTCCTGCAAATGTGTCACAGAACTGCAGGGTTGCAGAGTTATTAACTACAGCAGAGCGGTGATTTCCCAGGCAGGAAATAAATTGGCGCAAGCCTGCTGTTAAACTTAGCTGGCTGCGTATGATTTTTGTTTACGTTCTCCACCCACCACACACGTACCCAGAACGCAGAGGACTGTCAGAAGCAGGCCAAATAGAATGTTTTCCCTTTTTTTTCAAGGAAAGGCCCACTGCGTATATTCAATCAATAATAAATATGTCTTCTGGCCCTGCAAATGTGTCACAGAACTGCAGGGTTGCAGAGTTATTAACTACAGCAGAGCGGTGATTTCCCAGGCAGGAAATAAATTGGCGCAAGCCTGCTGTTAAACTTAGCTGGCTGCGTATGATTTTTGTTTACGTTCTCCACCCACCACACACGTACCCAGAACGCTGAGGACTGTCAGAGGCAGGCCAAATAGAATGTTTTCCCTTTTTTTTCAAGGAAAGGCCCACTGCGTATATTCAATCAATAATAAATATGTCTTCTGGCCCTGCAAATGTGTCACAGAACTGCAGGGTTGCAGAGTTATTAACTACAGCAGAGCGGTGATTTCCCAGGCAGGAAATAAATTGGCGCAAGCCTGCTGTTAAACTTAGCTGGCTGCGTATGATTTTTGTTTACGTTCTCCACCCACCACACACGTACCCAGAACGCTGAGGACTGTCAGAGGCAGGCCAAATAGACTTTTTTCCCTTTTTTTTCAAGGAAAGGCCCACTGCGTATATTCAATCAATAATAAATGTGTTGTGGCCCTGCAATGTGTCACAGAACTGCAGGGTTGCAGAGTTATTAACTACAGCAGAGCGGTGATTTCCCAGGCAGGAAATAAATTGGCGCAAGCCTGCTGTTAAACTTAGCTGGCTGCGTATGATTTTTGTTTACGTTCTCCACCCACCACACACGTACCCAGAACGCTGAGGACTGTCAGAGGCAGGCCAAATAGAATGTTTTCCCTTTTTTTTCAAAGAAAGGCCCACTGCGTATATTCAATCAATAATAAATATGTCTTCTGGCCCTGCAAATGTGTCACAGAACTGCAGGGTTGCAGAGTTATTAACTACAGCAGAGCGGTGATTTCCCAGGCAGGAAATAAATTGGCGCAAGCCTGCTGTTAAACTTAGCTGGCTGCGTATGATTTTTTTTACGTTCTCCACCCACCACACACGTACCCAGAACGCAGAGGACTGTCAGAGGCAGGCCAAATAGAATGTTTTCCCTTTTTTTTCAAGGAAAGGCCCACTGCGTATATTCAATCAATAATAAATATGTTTTCTGGCCCTGCAAATGTGTCACAGAACTGCAGGGTTGCAGAGTTATTAACTACAGCAGAGCGGTGATTTCCCAGGCAGGAAATAAATTGGCGCAAGCCTGCTGTTAAACTTAGCTGGCTGCGTATGATTTTTGTTTACGTTCTCCACCCACCACACACGTACCCAGAACGCTGAGGACTGTCAGAGGCAGGCCAAATAGAATGTTTTCCCTTTTTTTTCAAGGAAAGGCCCACTGCGTATATTCAATCAATAATAAATATGTCTTCTGGCCCTGCAAATGTGTCACAGAACTGCAGGGTTGCAGAGTTATTAACTACAGCAGAGCGGTGATTTCCCAGGCAGGAAATAAATTGGCGCAAGCCTGCAGGCCAAATAGAATGTTTTCCCTTTTTTTTCAAGGAAAGGCCCACTGCGTATATTCAATCAATAATAAATATGTCTTCTGGCCCTGCAAATGTGTCACAGAACTGCAGGGTTGCAGAGTTATTAACTACAGCAGAGCGGTGATTTCCCAGGCAGGAAATAAATTGGCGCAAGCCTGCAGGCCAAATAGAATGTTTTCCCTTTTTTTTCAAGTAAAGGCCCACTGTGTATATTCAATCAATAATAAATTTGTCTTCTGGCCCTGCAAATGTGTCACAGAACTGCAGGGTTGCAGAGTTATTAACTACAGCAGAGCGGTGATTTCCCAGGCAGGAAATAAATTGGCGCAAGCCTGCTGTTAAACTTAGCTGGCTGCGTATGATTTTTGTTTACGTTCTCCACCCACCACACACGTACCCAGAACGCTGAGGACTGTCAGAGGCAGGCCAAATAGAATGTTTTCCCTTTTTTTTCAAGGAAAGGCCCACTGCGTATATTCAATCAATAATAAATATGTCTTCTGGCCCTGCAAATGTGTCACAGAACTGCAGGGTTGCAGAGTTATTAACTACAGCAGAGCGGTGATTTCCCAGGCAGGAAATAAATTGGCGCAAGCCTGCTGTTAAACTTAGCTGGCTGCGTATGATTTTTGTTTACGTTCTCCACCCACCACACACGTACCCAGAACGCTGAGGACTGTCAGAGGCAGGCCAAATAGAATGTTTTCCCTTTTTTTTCAAGGAAAGGCCCACTGCGTATATTCAATCAATAATAAATATGTCTTCTGGCCCTGCAAATGTGTCACAGAACTGCAGGGTTGCAGAGTTATTAACTACAGCAGAGCGGTGATTTCCCAGGCAGGAAATAAATTGGTGCAAGCCTGCTGTTAAACGTAGCTGGCTGCGTATGATTTCTTTACGTTCTCCACCCACCACACACGTACCCAGAACGCTAAGGACTGTCAGAGGCAGGCCAAATAGAATGTTTTCCCTTTTGTTTCAAGGAAAGGCCCACTGCGTACATTCAATCAATAATAAATGTCTTCTGGTCCTGCAAATGTGTCACAGAACTGCAGGGTTGCAGAGTTATTAACTACAGCAGAGCGGTGATTTCCCAGGCAGGAAATAAATTGGCGCAAGCCTGCTGTTAAACTTAGCTGGCTGCGTATGATTTTTGTTTACGTTCTCCACCCACCACACACGTACCCAGAACGCAGAGGACTGTCAGAAGCAGGCCAAATAGAATGTTTTCCCTTTTTTTTCAAGGAAAGGCCCACTGCGTATATTCAATCAATAATAAATATGTCTTCTGGCCCTGCAAATGTGTCACAGAACTGCAGGGTTGCAGAGTTATTAACTACAGCAGAGCGGTGATTTCCCAGGCAGGAAATAAATTGGCGCAAGCCTGCTGTTAAACTTAGCTGGCTGCGTATGATTTTTGTTTACGTTCTCCACCCACCACACACGTACCCAGAACGCTGAGGACTGTCAGAGGCAGGCCAAATAGAATGTTTTCCCTTTTTTTTCAAGGAAAGGCCCACTGCGTATATTCAATCAATAATAAATATGTCTTCTGGCCCTGCAAATGTGTCACAGAACTGCAGGGTTGCAGAGTTATTAACTACAGCAGAGCGGTGATTTCCCAGGCAGGAAATAAATTGGCGCAAGCCTGCTGTTAAACTTAGCTGGCTGCGTATGATTTTTGTTTACGTTCTCCACCCACCACACACGTACCCAGAACGCTGAGGACTGTCAGAGGCAGGCCAAATAGACTTTTTTCCCTTTTTTTTCAAGGAAAGGCCCACTGCGTATATTCAATCAATAATAAATGTGTTGTGGCCCTGCAATGTGTCACAGAACTGCAGGGTTGCAGAGTTATTAACTACAGCAGAGCGGTGATTTCCCAGGCAGGAAATAAATTGGCGCAAGCCTGCTGTTAAACTTAGCTGGCTGCGTATGATTTTTGTTTACGTTCTCCACCCACCACACACGTACCCAGAACGCTGAGGACTGTCAGAGGCAGGCCAAATAGAATGTTTTCCCTTTTTTTTCAAAGAAAGGCCCACTGCGTATATTCAATCAATAATAAATATGTCTTCTGGCCCTGCAAATGTGTCACAGAACTGCAGGGTTGCAGAGTTATTAACTACAGCAGAGCGGTGATTTCCCAGGCAGGAAATAAATTGGCGCAAGCCTGCTGTTAAACTTAGCTGGCTGCGTATGATTTTTGTTTACGTTCTCAACCCACCACACACGTACACAGAACGCAGAGGACTGTCAGAGGCAGGCCAAATAGAATGTTTTCCCTTTTTTTTCAAGGAAAGGCCCACTGCGTATATTCAATCAATAATAAATATGTCTTCTGGCCCTGCAAATGTGTCACAGAACTGCAGGGTTGCAGAGTTATTAACTACAGCAGAGCGGTGATTTCCCAGGCAGGAAATAAATTGGCGCAAGCCTGCTGTTAAACTTAGCTGGCTGCGTATGATTTTTGTTTACGTTCTCCACCCACCACACACGTACCCAGAACGCTGAGGACTGTCAGAGGCAGGCCAAATAGAATGTTTTCCCTTTTTTTTCAAGGAAAGGCCCACTGCGTATATTCAATCAATAATAAATATGTCTTCTGGCCCTGCAAATGTGTCACAGAACTGCAGGGTTGCAGAGTTATTAACTACAGCAGAGCGGTGATTTCCCAGGCAGGAAATAAATTGGCGCAAGCCTGCAGGCCAAATAGAATGTTTTCCCTTTTTTTTCAAGGAAAGGCCCACTGCGTATATTCAATCAATAATAAATATGTCTTCTGGCCCTGCAAATGTGTCACAGAACTGCAGGGTTGCAGAGTTATTAACTACAGCAGAGCGGTGATTTCCCAGGCAGGAAATAAATTGGCGCAAGCCTGCAGGCCAAATAGAATGTTTTCCCTTTTTTTTCAAGGAAAGGCCCACTGCGTATATTCAATCAATAATAAATATGTCTTCTGGCCCTGCAAATGTGTCACAGAACTGCAGGGTTGCAGAGTTATTAACTACAGCAGAGCGGTGATTTCCCAGGCAGGAAATAAATTGGCGCAAGCCTGCAGGCCAAATAGAATGTTTTTCCTTTTTTTTCAAGGAAAGGCCCACTGCGTATATTCAATCAATAATAAATATGTCTTCTGGCCCTGCAAATGTGTCACAGAACTGCAGGGTTGCAGAGTTATTAACTACAGCAGAGCGGTGATTTCCCAGGCAGGAAATAAATTGGCGCAAGCCTGCAGGCCAAATAGAATGTTTTCCCTTTTTTTTCAAGGAAAGGCCCACTGCGTATATTCAATCAATAATAAATATGTCTTCTGGCCCTGCAAATGTGTCACAGAACTGCAGGGTTGCAGAGTTATTAACTACAGCAGAGCGGTGATTTCCCAGGCAGGAAATAAATTGGCGCAAGCCTGCTGTTAAACTTAGCTGGCTGCGTATGATTTTTGTTTACGTTCTCCACCCACCACACACGTACCCAGAACGCAGAGGACTGTCAGAGGCAGGCCAAATAGAATGTTTTCCCTTTTTTTTCAAGGAAAGGCCCACTGCGTATATTCAATCAATAATAAATATGTCTTCTGGCCCTGCAAATGTGTCACAGAACTGCAGGGTTGCAGAGTTATTAACTACAGCAGAGCGGTGATTTCCCAGGCAGGAAATAAATTGGCGCAAGCCTGCTGTTAAACTTAGCTGGCTGCGTATGATTTTTGTTTACGTTCTCCACCCACCACACACGTACCCAGAACGCTGAGGACTGTCAGAGGCAGGCCAAATAGAATGTTTTCCCTTTTTTTTTAAGGAAAGGCCCACTGCGTATATTCAATCAATAATAAATATGTCTTCTGGCCCTGCAAATGTGTCACAGAACTGCAGGGTTGCAGAGTTATTAACTACAGCAGAGCGGTGATTTCCCAGGCAGGAAATAAATTGGCGCAAGCCTGCAGGCCAAATAGAATGTTTTCCCTTTTTTTTCAAGGAAAGGCCCACTGCGTATATTCAATCAATAATAAATATGTCTTCTGGCCCTGCAAATGTGTCACAGAACTGCAGGGTTGCAGAGTTATTAACTACAGCAGAGCGGTGATTTCCCAGGCAGGAAATAAATTGGCGCAAGCCTGCAGGCCAAATAGAATGTTTTCCCTTTTTTTTCAAGGAAAGGCCCACTGCGTATATTCAATCAATAATAAATATGTCTTCTGGCCCTGCAAATGTGTCACAGAACTGCAGGGTTGCAGAGTTATTAACTACAGCAGAGCGGTGATTTCCCAGGCAGGAAATAAATTGGCGCAAGCCTGCAGGCCAAATAGAATGTTTTTCCTTTTTTTTCAAGGAAAGGCCCACTGCGTATATTCAATCAATAATAAATTTGTCTTCTGGCCCTGCAAATGTGTCACAGAACTGCAGGGTTGCAGAGTTATTAACTACAGCAGAGCGGTGATTTCCCAGGCAGGAAATAAATTGGCGCAAGCCTGCTGTTAAACTTAGCTGGCTGCGTATGATTTTTGTTTACGTTCTCCACCCACCACACACGTACCCAGAACGCTGAGGACTGTCAGAGGCAGGCCAAATAGAATGTTTTCCCTTTTTTTTCAAGGAAAGGCCCACTGCGTATATTCAATCAATAATAAATATGTCTTCTGGCCCTGCAAATGTGTCACAGAACTGCAGGGTTGCAGAGTTATTAACTACAGCAGAGCGGTGATTTCCCAGGCAGGAAATAAATTGGTGCAAGCCTGCTGTTAAACGTAGCTGGCTGCGTATGATTTCTTTACGTTCTCCACCCACCACACACGTACCCAGAACGCTAAGGACTGTCAGAGGCAGGCCAAATAGAATGTTTTCCCTTTTTTTTCAAGGAAAGGCCCACTGCGTATATTCAATCAATAATAAATATGTCTTCTGGCCCTGCAAATGTGTCACAGAACTGCAGGGTTGCAGAGTTATTAACTACAGCAGAGCGGTGATTTCCCAGGCAGGAAATAAATTGGCGCAAGCCTGCTGTTAAACTTAGCTGGCTGCGTATGATTTTTTTTACGTTCTCCACCCACCACACACGTACCCAGAACGCAGAGGACTGTCAGAGGCAGGCCAAATAGAATGTTTTCCCTTTTTTTTCAAGGAAAGGCCCACTGCGTATATTCAATCAATAATAAATATGTCTTCTGGCCCTGCAAATGTGTCACAGAACTGCAGGGTTGCAGAGTTATTAACTACAGCAGAGCGTGATTTCCCAGGCAGGAAATAAATTGGCGCAAGCCTGCTGTTAAACTTAGCTGGCTGCGTATGATTTTTGTTTATGTTCTCCACCCACCACACACGTACCCAGAACGCTGAGGACTGTCAGAGGCAGGCCAAATAGAATGTTTTCCCTTTTTTTTTAAGGAAAGGCCCACTGCGTATATTCAATCAATAATAAATATGTCTTCTGGCCCTGCAAATGTGTCACAGAACTGCAGGGTTGCAGAGTTATTAACTACAGCAGAGCGGTGATTTCCCAGGCAGGAAATAAATTGGTGCAAGCCTGCTGTTAAACGTAGCTGGCTGCGTATGATTTCTTTACGTTCTCCACCCACCACACACGTACCCAGAACGCTAAGGACTGTCAGAGGCAGGCCAAATAGAATGTTTTCCCTTTTTTTTCAAGGAAAGGCCCACTGCGTATATTCAATCAATAATAAATATGTCTTCTGGCCCTGCAAATGTGTCACAGAACTGCAGGGTTGCAGAGTTATTAACTACAGCAGAGCGGTGATTTCCCAGGCAGGAAATAAATTGGCGCAAGCCTGCTGTTAAACTTAGCTGGCTGCGTATGATTTTTTTTACGTTCTCCACCCACCACACACGTACCCAGAACGCTAAGGACTGTCAGAGGCAGGCCAAATAGAATGTTTTCCCTTTTTTTTTAAGGAAAGGCCCACTGCGTATATTCAATCAATAATAAATATGTCTTCTGGCCCTGCAAATGTGTCACAGAACTGCAGGGTTGCAGAGTTATTAACTACAGCAGAGCGGTGATTTCCCAGGCAGGAAATAAATTGGCGCAAGCCTGCAGGCCAAATAGAATGTTTTCCCTTTTTTTTCAAGGAAAGGCCCACTGCGTATATTCAATCAATAATAAATATGTCTTCTGGCCCTGCAAATGTGTCACAGAACTGCAGGGTTGCAGAGTTATTAACTACAGCAGAGCGGTGATTTCCCAGGCAGGAAATAAATTGGCGCAAGCCTGCTGTTAAACTTAGCTGGCTGCGTATGATTTTTGTTTATGTTCTCCACCCACCACACACGTACCCAGAACGCTGAGGACTGTCAGAGGCAGGCCAAATAGAATGTTTTCCCTTTTTTTTCAAGGAAAGGCCCACTGCGTATATTCAATCAATAATAAATATGTCTTCTGGCCCTGCAAATGTGTCACAGAACTGCAGGGTTGCAGAGTTATTAACTACAGCAGAGCGGTGATTTCCCAGGCAGGAAATAAATTGGCGCAAGCCTGCAGGCCAAATAGAATGTTTTCCCTTTTTTTTCAAGGAAAGGCCCACTGCGTATATTCAATCAATAATAAATATGTCTTCTGGCCCTGCAAATGTGTCACAGAACTGCAGGGTTGCAGAGTTATTAACTACAGCAGAGCGGTGATTTCCCAGGCAGGAAATAAATTGGCGCAAGCCTGCAGGCCAAATAGAATGTTTTCCCTTTTTTTTCAAGGAAAGGCCCACTGTGTATATTAAATCAATAATAAATTTGTCTTCTGGCCCTGCAAATGTGTCACAGAACTGCATGGTTGCAGAGTTATTAACTACAGCAGAGCGGTGATTTCCCAGGCAGGAAATAAATTGGCGCAAGCCTGCTGTTAAACTTAGCTGGCTGCGTATGATTTTTGTTTACGTTCTCCACCCACCGCACACGTACCCAGAACGCTGAGGACTGTCAGAGGCAGGCCAAATAGAATGTTTTCCCTTTTTTTTCAAGGAAAGGCCCACTGCGTATATTCAATCAATAATAAATATGTCTTCTGGCCCTGCAAATGTGTCACAGAACTGCAGGGTTGTAGAGTTATTAACTACAGCAGAGCGGTGATTTCCCAGGCAGGAAATAAATTGGCGCAAGCCTGCTGTTAAACTTAGCTGGCTGCGTATGATTTTTGTTTACGTTCTCCACCCACCACACACGTACCCAGAACGCTGAGGACTGTCAGAGGCAGGCCAAATAGAATGTTTTCCCTTTTTTTTCAAGGAAAGGCCCACTGCGTATATTCAATCAATAATAAATATGTCTTCTGGCCCTGCAAATGTGTCACAGAACTGCAGGGTTGCAGAGTTATTAACTACAGCAGAGCGGTGATTTCCCAGGCAGGAAATAAATTGGCGCAAGCCTGCAGGCCAAATAGAATGTTTTCCCTTTTTTTTCAAGGAAAGGCCCACTGCGTATATTCAATCAATAATAAATATGTCTTCTGGCCCTGCAAATGTGTCACAGAACTGCAGGGTTGCAGAGTTATTAACTACAGCAGAGCGGTGATTTCCCAGGCAGGAAATAAATTGGCGCAAGCCTGCAGGCCAAATAGAATGTTTTCCCTTTTTTTTCAAGTAAAGGCCCACTGTGTATATTCAATCAATAATAAATTTGTCTTCTGGCCCTGCAAATGTGTCACAGAACTGCAGGGTTGCAGAGTTATTAACTACAGCAGAGCGGTGATTTCCCAGGCAGGAAATAAATTGGCGCAAGCCTGCTGTTAAACGTAGCTGGCTGCGTATGATTTCTTTACGTTCTCCACCCACCACACACGTACCCAGAACGCTAAGGACTGTCAGAGGCAGGCCAAATAGAATGTTTTCCCTTTTGTTTCAAGGAAAGGCCCACTGCGTACATTCAATCAATAATAAATGTCTTCTGGCCCTGCAAATGTGTCACAGAACTGCAGGGTTGCAGAGTTATTAACTACAGCAGAGCGGTGATTTCCCAGGCAGGAAATAAATTGGCGCAAGCCTGCTGTTAAACTTAGCTGGCTGCGTATGATTTTTGTTTACGTTCTCCACCCACCACACACATACCCAGAACGCTGAGGACTGTCAGAGGCAGGCCAAATAGAATGTTTTCCCTTTTTTTTCAAGGAAAGGCCCACTGCGTATATTCAATCAATAATAAATATGTCTTCTGGCCCTGCAAATGTGTCACAGAACTGCAGGGTTGCAGAGTTATTAACTACAGCAGAGCGGTGATTTCCCAGGCAGGAAATAAATTGGCGCAAGCCTGCTGTTAAACTTAGCTGGCTGCGTATGATTTTTGTTTATGTTCTCCACCCACCACACACGTACCCAGAACGCTGAGGACTGTCAGAGGCAGGCCAAATAGAATGTTTTCCCTTTTTTTTCAAGGAAAGGCCCACTGCGTATATTCAATCAATAATAAATATGTCTTCTGGCCCTGCAAATGTGTCACAGAACTGCAGGGTTGCAGAGTTATTAACTACAGCAGAGCGGTGATTTCCCAGGCAGGAAATAAATTGGCGCAAGCCTGCTGTTAAACTTAGCTGGCTGCGTATGATTTTTGTTTACGTTCTCCACCCACCACACACGTACCCAGAACGCTGAGGACTGTCAGAGGCAGGCCAAATAGAATGTTTTCCCTTTTTTTTCAAGGAAAGGCCCACTGCGTATATTCAATCAATAATAAATATGTCTTCTGGCCCTGCAAATGTGTCACAGAACTGCAGGGTTGCAGAGTTATTAACTACAGCAGAGCGGTGATTTCCCAGGCAGGAAATAAATTGGCGCAAGCCTGCAGGCCAAATAGAATGTTTTCCCTTTTTTTTCAAGGAAAGGCCCACTGCGTATATTCAATCAATAATAAATATGTCTTCTGGCCCTGCAAATGTGTCACAGAACTGCAGGGTTGCAGAGTTATTAACTATAGCAGAGCGGTGATTTCCCAGGCAGGAAATAAATTGGCGCAAGCCAGCAGGCCAAATAGAATGTTTTCCCTTTTTTTTCAAGGAAAGGCCCACTGTGTATATCAAATCAATAATAAATTTGTCTTCTGGCCCTGCAAATGTGTCACAGAACTGCATGGTTGCAGAGTTATTAACTACAGCAGAGCGGTGATTTCCCAGGCAGGAAATAAATTGGCGCAAGCCTGCTGTTAAACTTAGCTGGCTGCGTATGATTTTTGTTTACGTTCTCCACCCACCACACACGTACCCAGAACGCAGAGGACTGTCAGAGGCAGGCCAAATAGAATGTTTTCCCTTTTTTTTCAAGGAAAGGTCCACTGCGTATATTAAATCAATAATAAATATGTCTTCTGGCCCTGCAAATGGGTCACAGAACTGCAGGGTTGCAGAGTTATTAACTACAGCAGAGCGGTGATTTCCCAGGCAGGAAATAAATTGGCGCAAGCCTGCTGTTAAACTTAGCTGGCTGCGTATGATTTTTGTTTACGTTCTCCACCCACCACACACGTACCCAGAACGCTGAGGACTGTCAGAGGCAGGCCAAATAGAATGTTTTCCCTTTTTTTTCAAGGAAAGGCCCACTGCGTATATTCAATCAATAATAAATATGTCTTCTGGTCCTGCAAATGTGTCACAGAACTGCAGGGTTGCAGAGTTATTAACTACAGCAGAGCGGTGATTTCCCAGGCAGGAAATAAATTGGCGCAAGCCTGCTGTTAAACTTAGCTGGCTGCGTATGATTTTTGTTTACGTTCTCCACCCACCACACACGTACCCAGAACGCTGAGGACTGTCAGAGGCAGGCCAAATAGAATGTTTTCCCTTTTTTTTCAAGGAAAGGCCCACTGCGTATATTCAATCAATAATAAATATGTCTTCTGGCCCTGCAAATGTGTCACAGAACTGCAGGGTTGCAGAGTTATTAACTACAGCAGAGCGGTGATTTCCCAGGCAGGAAATAAATTGGCGCAAGCCTGCAGGCCAAATAGAATGTTTTCCCTTTTTTTTCAAGGAAAGGCCCACTGCGTATATTCAATCAATAATAAATATGTCTTCTGGCCCTGCAAATGTGTCACAGAACTGCAGGGTTGCAGAGTTATTAACTACAGCAGAGCGGTGATTTCCCAGGCAGGAAATAAATTGGCGCAAGCCTGCAGGCCAAATAGAATGTTTTCCCTTTTTTTTCAAGTAAAGGCCCACTGTGTATATTCAATCAATAATAAATTTGTCTTCTGGCCCTGCAAATGTGTCACAGAACTGCAGGGTTGCAGAGTTATTAACTACAGCAGAGCGGTGATTTCCCAGGCAGGAAATAAATTGGCGCAAGCCTGCTGTTAAACTTAGCTGGCTGCGTATGATTTTTGTTTACGTTCTCCACCCACCACACACGTACCCAGAACGCTGAGGACTGTCAGAGGCAGGCCAAATAGAATGTTTTCCCTTTTTTTTCAAGGAAAGGCCCACTGCGTATATTCAATCAATAATAAATATGTCTTCTGGCCCTGCAAATGTGTCACAGAACTGCAGGGTTGCAGAGTTATTAACTACAGCAGAGCGGTGATTTCCCAGGCAGGAAATAAATTGGCGCAAGCCTGCTGTTAAACTTAGCTGGCTGCGTATGATTTTTGTTTACGTTCTCCACCCACCACACACGTACCCAGAACGCTGAGGACTGTCAGAGGCAGGCCAAATAGAATGTTTTCCCTTTTTTTTCAAGGAAAGGCCCACTGCGTATATTCAATCAATAATAAATATGTCTTCTGGCCCTGCAAATGTGTCACAGAACTGCAGGGTTGCAGAGTTATTAACTACAGCAGAGCGGTGATTTCCCAGGCAGGAAATAAATTGGTGCAAGCCTGCTGTTAAACGTAGCTGGCTGCGTATGATTTCTTTACGTTCTCCACCCACCACACACGTACCCAGAACGCTAAGGACTGTCAGAGGCAGGCCAAATAGAATGTTTTCCCTTTTGTTTCAAGGAAAGGCCCACTGCGTACATTCAATCAATAATAAATGTCTTCTGGCCCTGCAAATGTGTCACAGAACTGCAGGGTTGCAGAGTTATTAACTACAGCAGAGCGGTGATTTCCCAGGCAGGAAATAAATTGGCGCAAGCCTGCTGTTAAACTTAGCTGGCTGCGTATGATTTTTGTTTACGTTCTCCACCCACCACACACGTACCCAGAACGCAGAGGACTGTCAGAGGCAGGCCAAATAGAATGTTTTCCCTTTTTTTTCAAGGAAAGGCCCACTGCGTATATTCAATCAATAATAAATATGTCTTCTGGCCCTGCAAATGTGTCACAGAACTGCAGGGTTGCAGAGTTATTAACTACAGCAGAGCGGTGATTTCCCAGGCAGGAAATAAATTGGCGCAAGCCTGCTGTTAAACTTAGCTGGCTGCGTATGATTTTTGTTTATGTTCTCCACCCACCACACACGTACCCAGAACGCTGAGGACTGTCAGAGGCAGGCCAAATAGAATGTTTTCCCTTTTTTTTCAAGGAAAGGCCCACTGCGTATATTCAATCAATAATAAATATGTCTTCTGGCCCTGCAAATGTGTCACAGAACTGCAGGGTTGCAGAGTTATTAACTACAGCAGAGCGGTGATTTCCCAGGCAGGAAATAAATTGGCGCAAGCCTGCTGTTAAACTTAGCTGGCTGCGTATGATTTTTGTTTACGTTCTCCACCCACCACACACGTACCCAGAACGCTGAGGACTGTCAGAGGCAGGCCAAATAGAATGTTTTCCCTTTTTTTTCAAGGAAAGGCCCACTGCGTATATTCAATCAATAATAAATATGTCTTCTGGCCCTGCAAATGTGTCACAGAACTGCAGGGTTGCAGAGTTATTAACTACAGCAGAGCGGTGATTTCCCAGGCAGGAAATAAATTGGCGCAAGCCTGCAGGCCAAATAGAATGTTTTCCCTTTTTTTTCAAGGAAAGGCCCACTGCGTATATTCAATCAATAATAAATATGTCTTCTGGCCCTGCAAATGTGTCACAGAACTGCAGGGTTGCAGAGTTATTAACTACAGCAGAGCGGTGATTTCCCAGGCAGGAAATAAATTGGCGCAAGCCTGCAGGCCAAATAGAATGTTTTCCCTTTTTTTTCAAGGAAAGGCCCACTGTGTATATCAAATCAATAATAAATTTGTCTTCTGGCCCTGCAAATGTGTCACAGAACTGCATGGTTGCAGAGTTATTAACTACAGCAGAGCGGTGATTTCCCAGGCAGGAAATAAATTGGCGCAAGCCTGCTGTTAAACTTAGCTGGCTGCGTATGATTTTTGTTTACGTTCTCCACCCACCACACACGTACCCAGAACGCAGAGGACTGTCAGAGGCAGGCCAAATAGAATGTTTTCCCTTTTTTTTCAAGGAAAGGCCCACTGCGTATATTCAATCAATAATAAATATGTCTTCTGGTCCTGCAAATGTGTCACAGAACTGCAGGGTTGCAGAGTTATTAACTACAGCAGAGCGGTGATTTCCCAGGCAGGAAATAAATTGGCGCAAGCCTGCTGTTAAACTTAGCTGGCTGCGTATGATTTTTGTTTACGTTCTCCACCCACCACACACGTACCCAGAACGCTGAGGACTGTCAGAGGCAGGCCAAATAGAATGTTTTCCCTTTTTTTTCAAGGAAAGGCCCACTGCGTATATTCAATCAATAATAAATATGTCTTCTGGCCCTGCAAATGTGTCACAGAACTGCAGGGTTGCAGAGTTATTAACTACAGCAGAGCGGTGATTTCCCAGGCAGGAAATAAATTGGCGCAAGCCTGCTGTTAAACTTAGCTGGCTGCGTATGATTTTTGTTTACGTTCTCCACCCACCACACACGTACCCAGAACGCTGAGGACTGTCAGAGGCAGGCCAAATAGAATGTTTTCCCTTTTTTTTCAAGGAAAGGCCCACTGCGTATATTCAATCAATAATAAATATGTCTTCTGGCCCTGCAAATGTGTCACAGAACTGCAGGGTTGCAGAGTTATTAACTACAGCAGAGCGGTGATTTCCCAGGCAGGAAATAAATTGGCACAAGCCTGCAGGCCAAATAGAATGTTTTCCCTTTTTTTTCAAGGAAAGGCCCACTGCGTATATTCAATCAATAATAAATATGTCTTCTGGCCCTGCAAATGTGTCACAGAACTGCAGGGTTGCAGAGTTATTAACTACAGCAGAGCGGTGATTTCCCAGGCAGGAAATAAATTGGCGCAAGCCTGCAGGCCAAATAGAATGTTTTCCCTTTTTTTTCAAGTAAAGGCCCACTGTGTATATTCAATCAATAATAAATTTGTCTTCTGGCCCTGCAAATGTGTCACAGAACTGCAGGGTTGCAGAGTTATTAACTACAGCAGAGCGGTGATTTCCCAGGCAGGAAATAAATTGGCGCAAGCCTGCTGTTAAACGTAGCTGGCTGCGTATGATTTCTTTACGTTCTCCACCCACCACACACGTACCCAGAACGCTAAGGACTGTCAGAGGCAGGCCAAATAGAATGTTTTCCCTTTTGTTTCAAGGAAAGGCCCACTGCGTACATTCAATCAATAATAAATGTCTTCTGGCCCTGCAAATGTGTCACAGAACTGCAGGGTTGCAGAGTTATTAACTACAGCAGAGCGGTGATTTCCCAGGCAGGAAATAAATTGGCGCAAGCCTGCTGTTAAACTTAGCTGGCTGCGTATGATTTTTGTTTACGTTCTCCACCCACCACACACGTACCCAGAACGCTGAGGACTGTCAGAGGCAGGCCAAATAGAATGTTTTCCCTTTTTTTTCAAGGAAAGGCCCACTGCGTATATTCAATCAATAATAAATATGTCTTCTGGCCCTGCAAATGTGTCACAGAACTGCAGGGTTGCAGAGTTATTAACTACAGCAGAGCGGTGATTTCCCAGGCAGGAAATAAATTGGTGCAAGCCTGCTGTTAAACGTAGCTGGCTGCGTATGATTTCTTTACGTTCTCCACCCACCACACACGTACCCAGAACGCTAAGGACTGTCAGAGGCAGGCCAAATCGAATGTTTTCCCTTTTGTTTCAAGGAAAGGCCCACTGCGTACATTCAATCAATAATAAATGTCTTCTGGCCCTGCAAATGTGTCACAGAACTGCAGGGTTGCAGAGTTATTAACTACAGCAGAGCGGTGATTTCCCAGGCAGGAAATAAATTGGCGCAAGCCTGCTGTTAAACTTAGCTGGCTGCGTATGATTTTTGTTTACGTTCTCCACCCACCACACACGTACCCAGAACGCAGAGGACTGTCAGAGGCAGGCCAAATAGAATGTTTTCCCTTTTTTTTCAAGGAAAGGCCCACTGCGTATATTCAATCAATAATAAATATGTCTTCTGGCCCTGCAAATGTGTCACAGAACTGCAGGGTTGCAGAGTTATTAACTACAGCAGAGCGGTGATTTCCCAGGCAGGAAATAAATTGGCGCAAGCCTGCTGTTAAACTTAGCTGGCTGCGTATGATTTTTGTTTACGTTCTCCACCCACCACACACGTACCCAGAACGCTGAGGACTGTCAGAGGCAGGCCAAATAGAATGTTTTCCCTTTTTTTTCAAGGAAAGGCCCACTGCGTATATTCAATCAATAATAAATATGTCTTCTGGCCCTGCAAATGTGTCACAGAACTGCAGGGTTGCAGAGTTATTAACTACAGCAGAGCGGTGATTTCCCAGGCAGGAAATAAATTGGCGCAAGCCTGCTGTTAAACTTAGCTGGCTGCGTATGATTTTTGTTTACGTTCTCCACCCACCACACACGTACCCAGAACGCTGAGGACTGTCAGAGGCAGGCCAAATAGAATGTTTTCCCTTTTTTTTCAAGGAAAGGCCCACTGCGTATATTCAATCAATATTAAATATGTCTTCTGGCCCTGCAAATGTGTCACAGAACTGCAGGGTTGCAGAGTTATTAACTACAGCAGAGCGGTGATTTCCCAGGCAGGAAATAAATTGGCGCAAGCCTGCAGGCCAAATAGAATGTTTTCCCTTTTTTTTCAAGGAAAGGCCCACTGCGTATATTCAATCAATAATAAATATGTCTTCTGGCCCTGCAAATGTGTCACAGAACTGCAGGGTTGCAGAGTTAATAACTACAGCAGAGCGGTGATTTCCCAGGCAGGAAATAAATTGGCGCAAGCCTGCAGGCCAAATAGAATGTTTTCCCTTTTTTTTCAAGGAAAGGCCCACTGTGTATATTCAATCAATAATAAATTTGTCTTCTGGCCCTGCAAATGTGTCGCAGAACTGCAGGGTTGCAGAGTTATTAACTACAGCAGAGCGGTGATTTCCCAGGCAGGAAATAAATTGGCGCAAGCCTGCTGTTAAACTTAGCTGGCTGCGTATGATTTTTGTTTACGTTCTCCACCCACCACACACGTACCCAGAACGCTGAGGACTGTCAGAGGCAGGCCAAATAGAATGTTTTCCCTTTTTTTTCAAGGAAAGGCCCACTGCGTATATTCAATCAATAATAAATATGTCTTCTGGCCCTGCAAATGTGTCACAGAACTGCAGGGTTGCAGAGTTATTAACTACAGCAGAGCGGTGATTTCCCAGGCAGGAAATAAATTGGCGCAAGCCTGCTGTTAAACTTAGCTGGCTGCGTATGATTTTTGTTTACGTTCTCCACCCACCACACACGTACCCAGAACGCTGAGGACTGTCAGAGGCAGGCCAAATAGAATGTTTTCCCTTTTTTTTCAAGGAAAGGCCCACTGCGTATATTCAATCAATAATAAATATGTCTTCTGGCCCTGCAAATGTGTCACAGAACTGCAGGGTTGCAGAGTTATTAACTACAGCAGAGCGGTGATTTCCCAGGCAGGAAATAAATTGGCGCAAGCCTGCTGTTAAACTTAGCTGGCTGCGTATGATTTTTGTTTACGTTCTCCACCCACCACACACGTACCCAGAACGCTGAGGACTGTCAGAGGCAGGCCAAATAGAATGTTTTCCCTTTTTTTTCAAGGAAAGGCCCACTGCGTATATTCAATCAATAATAAATATGTCTTCTGGCCCTGCAAATGTGTCACAGAACTGCAGGGTTGCAGAGTTATTAACTACAGCAGAGCGGTGATTTCCCAGGCAGGAAATAAATTGGTGCAAGCCTGCTGTTAAACGTAGCTGGCTGCGTATGATTTCTTTACGTTCTCCACCCACCACACACGTACCCAGAACGCTAAGGACTGTCAGAGGCAGGCCAAATAGAATGTTTTCCCTTTTGTTTCAAGGAAAGGCCCACTGCGTACATTCAATCAATAATAAATGTCTTCTGGTCCTGCAAATGTGTCACAGAACTGCAGGGTTGCAGAGTTATTAACTACAGCAGAGCGGTGATTTCCCAGGCAGGAAATAAATTGGCGCAAGCCTGCTGTTAAACTTAGCTGGCTGCGTATGATTTTTGTTTACGTTCTCCACCCACCACACACGTACCCAGAACGCAGAGGACTGTCAGAAGCAGGCCAAATAGAATGTTTTCCCTTTTTTTTCAAGGAAAGGCCCACTGCATATATTCAATCAATAATAAATATGTCTTCTGGCCCTGCAAATGTGTCACAGAACTGCAGGGTTGCAGAGTTATTAACTACAGCAGAGCGGTGATTTCCCAGGCAGGAAATAAATTGGCGCAAGCCTGCTGTTAAACTTAGCTGGCTGCGTATGATTTTTGTTTACGTTCTCCACCCACCACACACGTACCCAGAACGCTGAGGACTGTCAGAGGCAGGCCAAATAGAATGTTTTCCCTTTTTTTTCAAGGAAAGGCCCACTGCGTATATTCAATCAATAATAAATATGTCTTCTGGCCCTGCAAATGTGTCACAGAACTGCAGGGTTGCAGAGTTATTAACTACAGCAGAGCGGTGATTTCCCAGGCAGGAAATAAATTGGCGCAAGCCTGCTGTTAAACTTAGCTGGCTGCGTATGATTTTTGTTTACGTTCTCCACCCACCACACACGTACCCAGAACGCTGAGGACTGTCAGAGGCAGGCCAAATAGACTTTTTTCCCTTTTTTTTCAAGGAAAGGCCCACTGCGTATATTCAATCAATAATAAATGTGTTGTGGCCCTGCAATGTGTCACAGAACTGCAGGGTTGCAGAGTTATTAACTACAGCAGAGCGGTGATTTCCCAGGCAGGAAATAAATTGGCGCAAGCCTGCTGTTAAACTTAGCTGGCTGCGTATGATTTTTGTTTACGTTCTCCACCCACCACACACGTACCCAGAACGCTGAGGACTGTCAGAGGCAGGCCAAATAGAATGTTTTCCCTTTTTTTTCAAAGAAAGGCCCACTGCGTATATTCAATCAATAATAAATATGTCTTCTGGCCCTGCAAATGTGTCACAGAACTGCAGGGTTGCAGAGTTATTAACTACAGCAGAGCGGTGATTTCCCAGGCAGGAAATAAATTGGCGCAAGCCTGCTGTTAAACTTAGCTGGCTGCGTATGATTTTTGTTTACGTTCTCAACCCACCACACACGTACACAGAACGCAGAGGACTGTCAGAGGCAGGCCAAATAGAATGTTTTCCCTTTTTTTTCAAGGAAAGGCCCACTGCGTATATTCAATCAATAATAAATATGTCTTCTGGCCCTGCAAATGTGTCACAGAACTGCAGGGTTGCAGAGTTATTAACTACAGCAGAGCGGTGATTTCCCAGGCAGGAAATAAATTGGCGCAAGCCTGCTGTTAAACTTAGCTGGCTGCGTATGATTTTTGTTTACGTTCTCCACCCACCACACACGTACCCAGAACGCTGAGGACTGTCAGAGGCAGGCCAAATAGAATGTTTTCCCTTTTTTTTCAAGGAAAGGCCCACTGCGTATATTCAATCAATAATAAATATGTCTTCTGGCCCTGCAAATGTGTCACAGAACTGCAGGGTTGCAGAGTTATTAACTACAGCAGAGCGGTGATTTCCCAGGCAGGAAATAAATTGGCGCAAGCCTGCAGGCCAAATAGAATGTTTTCCCTTTTTTTTCAAGGAAAGGCCCACTGCGTATATTCAATCAATAATAAATATGTCTTCTGGCCCTGCAAATGTGTCACAGAACTGCAGGGTTGCAGAGTTATTAACTACAGCAGAGCGGTGATTTCCCAGGCAGGAAATAAATTGGCGCAAGCCTGCAGGCCAAATAGAATGTTTTCCCTTTTTTTTCAAGGAAAGGCCCACTGCGTATATTCAATCAATAATAAATATGTCTTCTGGCCCTGCAAATGTGTCACAGAACTGCAGGGTTGCAGAGTTATTAACTACAGCAGAGCGGTGATTTCCCAGGCAGGAAATAAATTGGCGCAAGCCTGCAGGCCAAATAGAATGTTTTTCCTTTTTTTTCAAGGAAAGGCCCACTGCGTATATTCAATCAATAATAAATATGTCTTCTGGCCCTGCAAATGTGTCACAGAACTGCAGGGTTGCAGAGTTATTAACTACAGCAGAGCGGTGATTTCCCAGGCAGGAAATAAATTGGCGCAAGCCTGCAGGCCAAATAGAATGTTTTCCCTTTTTTTTCAAGGAAAGGCCCACTGCGTATATTCAATCAATAATAAATATGTCTTCTGGCCCTGCAAATGTGTCACAGAACTGCAGGGTTGCAGAGTTATTAACTACAGCAGAGCGGTGATTTCCCAGGCAGGAAATAAATTGGCGCAAGCCTGCTGTTAAACTTAGCTGGCTGCGTATGATTTTTGTTTACGTTCTCCACCCACCACACACGTACACAGAACGCAGAGGACTGTCAGAGGCAGGCCAAATAGAATGTTTTCCCTTTTTTTTCAAGGAAAGGCCCACTGCGTATATTCAATCAATAATAAATATGTCTTCTGGCCCTGCAAATGTGTCACAGAACTGCAGGGTTGCAGAGTTATTAACTACAGCAGAGCGGTGATTTCCCAGGCAGGAAATAAATTGGCGCAAGCCTGCTGTTAAACTTAGCTGGCTGCGTATGATTTTTGTTTACGTTCTCCACCCACCACACACGTACCCAGAACGCTGAGGACTGTCAGAGGCAGGCCAAATAGAATGTTTTCCCTTTTTTTTTAAGGAAAGGCCCACTGCGTATATTCAATCAATAATAAATATGTCTTCTGGCCCTGCAAATGTGTCACAGAACTGCAGGGTTGCAGAGTTATTAACTACAGCAGAGCGGTGATTTCCCAGGCAGGAAATAAATTGGCGCAAGCCTGCAGGCCAAATAGAATGTTTTCCCTTTTTTTTCAAGGAAAGGCCCACTGCGTATATTCAATCAATAATAAATATGTCTTCTGGCCCTGCAAATGTGTCACAGAACTGCAGGGTTGCAGAGTTATTAACTACAGCAGAGCGGTGATTTCCCAGGCAGGAAATAAATTGGCGCAAGCCTGCAGGCCAAATAGAATGTTTTCCCTTTTTTTTCAAGGAAAGGCCCACTGCGTATATTCAATCAATAATAAATATGTCTTCTGGCCCTGCAAATGTGTCACAGAACTGCAGGGTTGCAGAGTTATTAACTACAGCAGAGCGGTGATTTCCCAGGCAGGAAATAAATTGGCGCAAGCCTGCAGGCCAAATAGAATGTTTTTCCTTTTTTTTCAAGGAAAGGCCCACTGCGTATATTCAATCAATAATAAATTTGTCTTCTGGCCCTGCAAATGTGTCACAGAACTGCAGGGTTGCAGAGTTATTAACTACAGCAGAGCGGTGATTTCCCAGGCAGGAAATAAATTGGCGCAAGCCTGCTGTTAAACTTAGCTGGCTGCGTATGATTTTTGTTTACGTTCTCCACCCACCACACACGTACCCAGAACGCTGAGGACTGTCAGAGGCAGGCCAAATAGAATGTTTTCCCTTTTTTTTCAAGGAAAGGCCCACTGCGTATATTCAATCAATAATAAATATGTCTTCTGGCCCTGCAAATGTGTCACAGAACTGCAGGGTTGCAGAGTTATTAACTACAGCAGAGCGGTGATTTCCCAGGCAGGAAATAAATTGGTGCAAGCCTGCTGTTAAACGTAGCTGGCTGCGTATGATTTCTTTATGTTCTCCACCCACCACACACGTACCCAGAACGCTAAGGACTGTCAGAGGCAGGCCAAATAGAATGTTTTCCCTTTTTTTTCAAGGAAAGGCCCACTGCGTATATTCAATCAATAATAAATATGTCTTCTGGCCCTGCAAATGTGTCACAGAACTGCAGGGTTGCAGAGTTATTAACTACAGCAGAGCGGTGATTTCCCAGGCAGGAAATAAATTGGCGCAAGCCTGCTGTTAAACTTAGCTGGCTGCGTATGATTTTTGTTTATGTTCTCCACCCACCACACACGTACCCAGAACGCTGAGGACTGTCAGAGGCAGGCCAAATAGAATGTTTTCCCTTTTTTTTCAAGGAAAGGCCCACTGCGTATATTCAATCAATAATAAATATGTCTTCTGGCCCTGCAAATGTGTCACAGAACTGCAGGGTTGCAGAGTTATTAACTACAGCAGAGCGGTGATTTCCCAGGCAGGAAATAAATTGGTGCAAGCCTGCTGTTAAACGTAGCTGGCTGCGTAAGATTTCTTTACGTTCTCCACCCACCACACACGTACCCAGAACGCTAAGGACTGTCAGAGGCAGGCCAAATAGAATGTTTTCCCTTTTTTTTCAAGGAAAGGCCCACTGCGTATATTCAATCAATAATAAATATGTCTTCTGGCCCTGCAAATGTGTCACAGAACTGCAGGGTTGCAGAGTTATTAACTACAGCAGAGCGGTGATTTCCCAGGCAGGAAATAAATTGGCGCAAGCCTGCTGTTAAACTTAGCTGGCTGCGTATGATTTTTTTTACGTTCTCCACCCACCACACACGTACCCAGAACGCAGAGGACTGTCAGAGGCAGGCCAAATAGAATGTTTTCCCTTTTTTTTCAAGGAAAGGCCCACTGCGTATATTCAATCAATAATAAATATGTCTTCTGGCCCTGCAAATGTGTCACAGAACTGCAGGGTTGCAGAGTTATTAACTACAGCAGAGCGGTGATTTCCCAGGCAGGAAATAAATTGGCGCAAGCCTGCTGTTAAACTTAGCTGGCTGCGTATGATTTTTGTTTATGTTCTCCACCCACCACACACGTACCCAGAACGCTGAGGACTGTCAGAGGCAGGCCAAATAGAATGTTTTCCCTTTTTTTTCAAGGAAAGGCCCACTGCGTATATTCAATCAATAATAAATATGTCTTCTGGCCCTGCAAATGTGTCACAGAACTGCAGGGTTGCAGAGTTATTAACTACAGCAGAGCGGTGATTTCCCAGGCAGGAAATAAATTGGCGCAAGCCTGCAGGCCAAATAGAATGTTTTCCCTTTTTTTTCAAGGAAAGGCCCACTGCGTATATTCAATCAATAATAAATATGTCTTCTGGCCCTGCAAATGTGTCACAGAACTGCAGGGTTGCAGAGTTATTAACTACAGCAGAGCGGGGATTTCCCAGGCAGGAAATAAATTGGCGCAAGCCTGCAGGCCAAATAGAATGTTTTCCCTTTTTTTTCAAGGAAAGGCCCACTGTGTATATCAAATCAATAATAAATTTGTCTTCTGGCCCTGCAAATGTGTCACAGAACTGCATGGTTGCAGAGTTATTAACTACAGCAGAGCGGTGATTTCCCAGGCAGGAAATAAATTGGCGCAAGCCTGCTGTTAAACTTAGCTGGCTGCGTATGATTTTTGTTTACGTTCTCCACCCACCGCACACGTACCCAGAACGCTGAGGACTGTCAGAGGCAGGCCAAATAGAATGTTTTCCCTTTTTTTTCAAGGAAAGGCCCACTGCGTATATTCAATCAATAATAAATATGTCTTCTGGCCCTGCAAATGTGTCACAGAACTGCAGGGTTGTAGAGTTATTAACTACAGCAGAGCGGTGATTTCCCAGGCAGGAAATAAATTGGCGCAAGCCTGCTGTTAAACTTAGCTGGCTGCGTATGATTTTTGTTTACGTTCTCCACCCACCACACACGTACCCAGAACGCTGAGGACTGTCAGAGGCAGGCCAAATAGAATGTTTTCCCTTTTTTTTTCAAGGAAAGGCCCACTGCGTATATTCAATCAATAATAAATATGTCTTCTGGCCCTGCAAATGTGTCACAGAACTGCAGGGTTGCAGAGTTATTAACTACAGCAGAGCGGTGATTTCCCAGGCAGGAAATAAATTGGCGCAAGCCTGCAGGCCAAATAGAATGTTTTCCCTTTTTTTTCAAGGAAAGGCCCACTGCGTATATTCAATCAATAATAAATATGTCTTCTGGCCCTGCAAATGTGTCACAGAACTGCAGGGTTGCAGAGTTATTAACTACAGCAGAGCGGTGATTTCCCAGGCAGGAAATAAATTGGCGCAAGCCTGCAGGCCAAATAGAATGTTTTCCCTTTTTTTTCAAGTAAAGGCCCACTGTGTATATTCAATCAATAATAAATTTGTCTTCTGGCCCTGCAAATGTGTCACAGAACTGCAGGGTTGCAGAGTTATTAACTACAGCAGAGCGGTGATTTCCCAGGCAGGAAATAAATTGGCGCAAGCCTGCTGTTAAACGTAGCTGGCTGCGTATGATTTCTTTACGTTCTCCACCCACCACACACGTACCCAGAACGCTAAGGACTGTCAGAGGCAGGCCAAATAGAATGTTTTCCCTTTTGTTTCAAGGAAAGGCCCACTGCGTACATTCAATCAATAATAAATGTCTTCTGGCCCTGCAAATGTGTCACAGAACTGCAGGGTTGCAGAGTTATTAACTACAGCAGAGCGGTGATTTCCCAGGCAGGAAATAAATTGGCGCAAGCCTGCTGTTAAACTTAGCTGGCTGCGTATGATTTTTGTTTACGTTCTCCACCCACCACACACATACCCAGAACGCTGAGGACTGTCAGAGGCAGGCCAAATAGAATGTTTTCCCTTTTTTTTCAAGGAAAGGCCCACTGCGTATATTCAATCAATAATAAATATGTCTTCTGGCCCTGCAAATGTGTCACAGAACTGCAGGGTTGCAGAGTTATTAACTACAGCAGAGCGGTGATTTCCCAGGCAGGAAATAAATTGGCGCAAGCCTGCTGTTAAACTTAGCTGGCTGCGTATGATTTTTGTTTATGTTCTCCACCCACCACACACGTACCCAGAACGCTGAGGACTGTCAGAGGCAGGCCAAATAGAATGTTTTCCCTTTTTTTTCAAGGAAAGGCCCACTGCGTATATTCAATCAATAATAAATATGTCTTCTGGCCCTGCAAATGTGTCACAGAACTGCAGGGTTGCAGAGTTATTAACTACAGCAGAGCGGTGATTTCCCAGGCAGGAAATAAATTGGCGCAAGCCTGCTGTTAAACTTAGCTGGCTGCGTATGATTTTTGTTTACGTTCTCCACCCACCACACACGTACCCAGAACGCTGAGGACTGTCAGAGGCAGGCCAAATAGAATGTTTTCCCTTTTTTTTCAAGGAAAGGCCCACTGCGTATATTCAATCAATAATAAATATGTCTTCTGGCCCTGCAAATGTGTCACAGAACTGCAGGGTTGCAGAGTTATTAACTACAGCAGAGCGGTGATTTCCCAGGCAGGAAATAAATTGGCGCAAGCCTGCAGGCCAAATAGAATGTTTTCCCTTTTTTTTCAAGGAAAGGCCCACTGCGTATATTCAATCAATAATAAATATGTCTTCTGGCCCTGCAAATGTGTCACAGAACTGCAGGGTTGCAGAGTTATTAACTACAGCAGAGCGGTGATTTCCCAGGCAGGAAATAAATTGGCGCAAGCCTGCAGGCCAAATAGAATGTTTTCCCTTTTTTTTCAAGGAAAGGCCCACTGTGTATATCAAATCAATAATAAATTTGTCTTCTGGCCCTGCAAATGTGTCACAGAACTGCATGGTTGCAGAGTTATTAACTACAGCAGAGCGGTGATTTCCCAGGCAGGAAATAAATTGGCGCAAGCCTGCTGTTAAACTTAGCTGGCTGCGTATGATTTCTTTACGTTCTCCACCCACCACACACGTACCCAGAACGCTAAGGACTGTCAGAGGCAGGCCAAATAGAATGTTTTCCCTTTTGTTTCAAGGAAAGGCCCACTGCGTACATTCAATCAATAATAAATGTCTTCTGGCCCTGCAAATGTGTCACAGAACTGCAGGGTTGCAGAGTTATTAACTACAGCAGAGCGGTGATTTCCCAGGCAGGAAATAAATTGGCGCAAGCCTGCTGTTAAACTTAGCTGGCTGCGTATGATTTTTGTTTACGTTCTCCACCCACCACACACATACCCAGAACGCTGAGGACTGTCAGAGGCAGGCCAAATAGAATGTTTTCCCTTTTTTTTCAAGGAAAGGCCCACTGCGTATATTCAATCAATAATAAATATGTCTTCTGGCCCTGCAAATGTGTCACAGAACTGCAGGGTTGCAGAGTTATTAACTACAGCAGAGCGGTGATTTCCCAGGCAGGAAATAAATTGGCGCAAGCCTGCTGTTAAACTTAGCTGGCTGCGTATGATTTTTGTTTATGTTCTCCACCCACCACACACGTACCCAGAACGCTGAGGACTGTCAGAGGCAGGCCAAATAGAATGTTTTCCCTTTTTTTTCAAGGAAAGGCCCACTGCGTATATTCAATCAATAATAAATATGTCTTCTGGCCCTGCAAATGTGTCACAGAACTGCAGGGTTGCAGAGTTATTAACTACAGCAGAGCGGTGATTTCCCAGGCAGGAAATAAATTGGCGCAAGCCTGCTGTTAAACTTAGCTGGCTGCGTATGATTTTTGTTTACGTTCTCCACCCACCACACACGTACCCAGAACGCTGAGGACTGTCAGAGGCAGGCCAAATAGAATGTTTTCCCTTTTTTTTCAAGGAAAGGCCCACTGCGTATATTCAATCAATAATAAATATGTCTTCTGGCCCTGCAAATGTGTCACAGAACTGCAGGGTTGCAGAGTTATTAACTACAGCAGAGCGGTGATTTCCCAGGCAGGAAATAAATTGGCGCAAGCCTGCAGGCCAAATAGAATGTTTTCCCTTTTTTTTCAAGGAAAGGCCCACTGCGTATATTCAATCAATAATAAATATGTCTTCTGGCCCTGCAAATGTGTCACAGAACTGCAGGGTTGCAGAGTTATTAACTACAGCAGAGCGGTGATTTCCCAGGCAGGAAATAAATTGGCGCAAGCCTGCAGGCCAAATAGAATGTTTTCCCTTTTTTTTCAAGGAAAGGCCCACTGTGTATATCAAATCAATAATAAATTTGTCTTCTGGCCCTGCAAATGTGTCACAGAACTGCATGGTTGCAGAGTTATTAACTACAGCAGAGCGGTGATTTCCCAGGCAGGAAATAAATTGGCGCAAGCCTGCTGTTAAACTTAGCTGGCTGCGTATGATTTTTGTTTACGTTCTCCACCCACCACACACGTACCCAGAACGCAGAGGACTGTCAGAGGCAGGCCAAATAGAATGTTTTCCCTTTTTTTTCAAGGAAAGGTCCACTGCGTATATTCAATCAATAATAAATATGTCTTCTGGCCCTGCAAATGTGTCACAGAACTGCAGGGTTGCAGAGTTATTAACTACAGCAGAGCGGTGATTTCCCAGGCAGGAAATAAATTGGCGCAAGCCTGCTGTTAAACTTAGCTGGCTGCGTATGATTTTTGTTTACGTTCTCCACCCACCACACACGTACCCAGAACGCTGAGGACTGTCAGAGGCAGGCCAAATAGAATGTTTTCCCTTTTTTTTCAAGGAAAGGCCCACTGCGTATATTCAATCAATAATAAATATGTCTTCTGGCCCTGCAAATGTGTCACAGAACTGCAGGGTTGCAGAGTTATTAACTACAGCAGAGCGGTGATTTCCCAGGCAGGAAATAAATTGGCGCAAGCCTGCTGTTAAACTTAGCTGGCTGCGTATGATTTTTGTTTACGTTCTCCACCCACCACACACGTACCCAGAACGCTGAGGACTGTCAGAGGCAGGCCAAATAGAATGTTTTCCCTTTTTTTTCAAGGAAAGGCCCACTGCGTATATTCAATCAATAATAAATATGTCTTCTGGCCCTGCAAATGTGTCACAGAACTGCAGGGTTGCAGAGTTATTAACTACAGCAGAGCGGTGATTTCCCAGGCAGGAAATAAATTGGCGCAAGCCTGCAGGCCAAATAGAATGTTTTCCCTTTTTTTTCAAGGAAAGGCCCACTGCGTATATTCAATCAATAATAAATATGTCTTCTGGCCCTGCAAATGTGTCACAGAACTGCAGGGTTGCAGAGTTATTAACTACAGCAGAGCGGTGATTTCCCAGGCAGGAAATAAATTGGCGCAAGCCTGCAGGCCAAATAGAATGTTTTCCCTTTTTTTTCAAGGAAAGGCCCACTGTGTATATTCAATCAATAATAAATTTGTCTTCTGGCCCTGCAAATGTGTCACAGAACTGCAGGGTTGCAGAGTTATTAACTACAGCAGAGCGGTGATTTCCCAGGCAGGAAATAAATTGGCGCAAGCCTGCTGTTAAACTTAGCTGGCTGCGTATGATTTTTGTTTACGTTCTCCACCCACCACACACGTACCCAGAACGCTGAGGACTGTCAGAGGCAGGCCAAATAGAATGTTTTCCCTTTTTTTTCAAGGAAAGGCCCACTGCGTATATTCAATCAATAATAAATATGTCTTCTGGCCCTGCAAATGTGTCACAGAACTGCAGGGTTGCAGAGTTATTAACTACAGCAGAGCGGTGATTTCCCAGGCAGGAAATAAATTGGCGCAAGCCTGCTGTTAAACTTAGCTGGCTGCGTATGATTTTTGTTTACGTTCTCCACCCACCACACACGTACCCAGAACGCTGAGGACTGTCAGAGGCAGGCCAAATAGAATGTTTTCCCTTTTTTTTCAAGGAAAGGCCCACTGCGTATATTCAATCAATAATAAATATGTCTTCTGGCCCTGCAAATGTGTCACAGAACTGCAGGGTTGCAGAGTTATTAACTACAGCAGAGCGGTGATTTCCCAGGCAGGAAATAAATTGGTGCAAGCCTGCTGTTAAACGTAGCTGGCTGCGTATGATTTCTTTACGTTCTCCACCCACCACACACGTACCCAGAACGCTAAGGACTGTCAGAGGCAGGCCAAATAGAATGTTTTCCCTTTTGTTTCAAGGAAAGGCCCACTGCGTACATTCAATCAATAATAAATGTCTTCTGGCCCTGCAAATGTGTCACAGAACTGCAGGGTTGCAGAGTTATTAACTACAGCAGAGCGGTGATTTCCCAGGCAGGAAATAAATTGGCGCAAGCCTGCTGTTAAACTTAGCTGGCTGCGTATGATTTTTGTTTACGTTCTCCACCCACCACACACGTACCCAGAACGCAGAGGACTGTCAGAGGCAGGCCAAATAGAATGTTTTCCCTTTTTTTTCAAGGAAAGGCCCACTGCGTATATTCAATCAATAATAAATATGTCTTCTGGCCCTGCAAATGTGTCACAGAACTGCAGGGTTGCAGAGTTATTAACTACAGCAGAGCGGTGATTTCCCAGGCAGGAAATAAATTGGCGCAAGCCTGCTGTTAAACTTAGCTGGCTGCGTATGATTTTTGTTTATGTTCTCCACCCACCACACACGTACCCAGAACGCTGAGGACTGTCAGAGGCAGGCCAAATAGAATGTTTTCCCTTTTTTTTCAAGGAAAGGCCCACTGCGTATATTCAATCAATAATAAATATGTCTTCTGGCCCTGCAAATGTGTCACAGAACTGCAGGGTTGCAGAGTTATTAACTACAGCAGAGCGGTGATTTCCCAGGCAGGAAATAAATTGGCGCAAGCCTGCTGTTAAACTTAGCTGGCTGCGTATGATTTTTGTTTACGTTCTCCACCCACCACACACGTACCCAGAACGCTGAGGACTGTCAGAGGCAGGCCAAATAGAATGTTTTCCCTTTTTTTTCAAGGAAAGGCCCACTGCGTATATTCAATCAATAATAAATATGTCTTCTGGCCCTGCAAATGTGTCACAGAACTGCAGGGTTGCAGAGTTATTAACTACAGCAGAGCGGTGATTTCCCAGGCAGGAAATAAATTGGCGCAAGCCTGCAGGCCAAATAGAATGTTTTCCCTTTTTTTTCAAGGAAAGGCCCACTGCGTATATTCAATCAATAATAAATATGTCTTCTGGCCCTGCAAATGTGTCACAGAACTGCAGGGTTGCAGAGTTATTAACTACAGCAGAGCGGTGATTTCCCAGGCAGGAAATAAATTGGCGCAAGCCTGCAGGCCAAATAGAATGTTTTCCCTTTTTTTTCAAGGAAAGGCCCACTGTGTATATCAAATCAATAATAAATTTGTCTTCTGGCCCTGCAAATGTGTCACAGAACTGCATGGTTGCAGAGTTATTAACTACAGCAGAGCGGTGATTTCCCAGGCAGGAAATAAATTGGCGCAAGCCTGCTGTTAAACTTAGCTGGCTGCGTATGATTTTTGTTTACGTTCTCCACCCACCACACACGTACCCAGAACGCAGAGGACTGTCAGAGGCAGGCCAAATAGAATGTTTTCCCTTTTTTTTCAAGGAAAGGTCCACTGCGTATATTCAATCAATAATAAATATGTCTTCTGGCCCTGCAAATGTGTCACAGAACTGCAGGGTTGCAGAGTTATTAACTACAGCAGAGCGGTGATTTCCCAGGCAGGAAATAAATTGGCGCAAGCCTGCTGTTAAACTTAGCTGGCTGCGTATGATTTTTGTTTACGTTCTCCACCCACCACACACGTACCCAGAACGCTGAGGACTGTCAGAGGCAGGCCAAATAGAATGTTTTCCCTTTTTTTTCAAGGAAAGGCCCACTGCGTATATTCAATCAATAATAAATATGTCTTCTGGCCCTGCAAATGTGTCACAGAACTGCAGGGTTGCAGAGTTATTAACTACAGCAGAGCGGTGATTTCCCAGGCAGGAAATAAATTGGCGCAAGCCTGCTGTTAAACTTAGCTGGCTGCGTATGATTTTTGTTTACGTTCTCCACCCACCACACACGTACCCAGAACGCTGAGGACTGTCAGAGGCAGGCCAAATAGAATGTTTTCCCTTTTTTTTCAAGGAAAGGCCCACTGCGTATATTCAATCAATAATAAATATGTCTTCTGGCCCTGCAAATGTGTCACAGAACTGCAGGGTTGCAGAGTTATTAACTACAGCAGAGCGGTGATTTCCCAGGCAGGAAATAAATTGGCGCAAGCCTGCAGGCCAAATAGAATGTTTTCCCTTTTTTTTCAAGGAAAGGCCCACTGCGTATATTCAATCAATAATAAATATGTCTTCTGGCCCTGCAAATGTGTCACAGAACTGCAGGGTTGCAGAGTTATTAACTACAGCAGAGCGGTGATTTCCCAGGCAGGAAATAAATTGGCGCAAGCCTGCAGGCCAAATAGAATGTTTTCCCTTTTTTTTCAAGTAAAGGCCCACTGTGTATATTCAATCAATAATAAATTTGTCTTCTGGCCCTGCAAATGTGTCACAGAACTGCAGGGTTGCAGAGTTATTAACTACAGCAGAGCGGTGATTTCCCAGGCAGGAAATAAATTGGCGCAAGCCTGCTGTTAAACTTAGCTGGCTGCGTATGATTTTTGTTTACGTTCTCCACCCACCACACACGTACCCAGAACGCTGAGGACTGTCAGAGGCAGGCCAAATAGAATGTTTTCCCTTTTTTTTCAAGGAAAGGCCCACTGCGTATATTCAATCAATAATAAATATGTCTTCTGGCCCTGCAAATGTGTCACAGAACTGCAGGGTTGCAGAGTTATTAACTACAGCAGAGCGGTGATTTCCCAGGCAGGAAATAAATTGGCGCAAGCCTGCAGGCCAAATAGAATGTTTTCCCTTTTTTTTCAAGGAAAGGCCCACTGCGTATATTCAATCAATAATAAATATGTCTTCTGGCCCTGCAAATGTGTCACAGAACTGCAGGGTTGCAGAGTTATTAACTACAGCAGAGCGGTGATTTCCCAGGCAGGAAATAAATTGGCGCAAGCCTGCAGGCCAAATAGAATGTTTTCCCTTTTTTTTCAAGGAAAGGCCCACTGTGTATATTCAATCAATAATAAATTTGTCTTCTGGCCCTGCAAATGTGTCACAGAACTGCAGGGTTGCAGAGTTATTAACTACAGCAGAGCGGTGATTTCCCAGGCAGGAAATAAATTGGCGCAAGCCTGCTGTTAAACTTAGCTGGCTGCGTATGATTTTTGTTTACGTTCTCCACCCACCACACACGTACCCAGAACGCTGAGGACTGTCAGAGGCAGGCCAAATAGAATGTTTTCCCTTTTTTTTCAAGGAAAGGCCCACTGCGTATATTCAATCAATAATAAATATGTCTTCTGGCCCTGCAAATGTGTCACAGAACTGCAGGGTTGCAGAGTTATTAACTACAGCAGAGCGGTGATTTCCCAGGCAGGAAATAAATTGGCGCAAGCCTGCTGTTAAACTTAGCTGGCTGCGTATGATTTTTGTTTACGTTCTCCACCCACCACACACGTACCCAGAACGCTGAGGACTGTCAGAGGCAGGCCAAATAGAATGTTTTCCCTTTTTTTTCAAGGAAAGGCCCACTGCGTATATTCAATCAATAATAAATATGTCTTCTGGCCCTGCAAATGTGTCACAGAACTGCAGGGTTGCAGAGTTATTAACTACAGCAGAGCGGTGATTTCCCAGGCAGGAAATAAATTGGTGCAAGCCTGCTGTTAAACGTAGCTGGCTGCGTATGATTTCTTTACGTTCTCCACCCACCACACACGTACCCAGAACGCTAAGGACTGTCAGAGGCAGGCCAAATAGAATGTTTTCCCTTTTGTTTCAAGGAAAGGCCCACTGCGTACATTCAATCAATAATAAATGTCTTCTGGCCCTGCAAATGTGTCACAGAACTGCAGGGTTGCAGAGTTATTAACTACAGCAGAGCGGTGATTTCCCAGGCAGGAAATAAATTGGCGCAAGCCTGCTGTTAAACTTAGCTGGCTGCGTATGATTTTTGTTTACGTTCTCCACCCACCACACACGTACCCAGAACGCAGAGGACTGTCAGAGGCAGGCCAAATAGAATGTTTTCCCTTTTTTTTCAAGGAAAGGCCCACTGCGTATATTCAATCAATAATAAATATGTCTTCTGGCCCTGCAAATGTGTCACAGAACTGCAGGGTTGCAGAGTTATTAACTACAGCAGAGCGGTGATTTCCCAGGCAGGAAATAAATTGGCGCAAGCCTGCTGTTAAACTTAGCTGGCTGCGTATGATTTTTGTTTATGTTCTCCACCCACCACACACGTACCCAGAACGCTGAGGACTGTCAGAGGCAGGCCAAATAGAATGTTTTCCCTTTTTTTTCAAGGAAAGGCCCACTGCGTATATTCAATCAATAATAAATATGTCTTCTGGCCCTGCAAATGTGTCACAGAACTGCAGGGTTGCAGAGTTATTAACTACAGCAGAGCGGTGATTTCCCAGGCAGGAAATAAATTGGCGCAAGCCTGCTGTTAAACTTAGCTGGCTGCGTATGATTTTTGTTTACGTTCTCCACCCACCACACACGTACCCAGAACGCTGAGGACTGTCAGAGGCAGGCCAAATAGAATGTTTTCCCTTTTTTTTCAAGGAAAGGCCCACTGCGTATATTCAATCAATAATAAATATGTCTTCTGGCCCTGCAAATGTGTCACAGAACTGCAGGGTTGCAGAGTTATTAACTACAGCAGAGCGGTGATTTCCCAGGCAGGAAATAAATTGGCGCAAGCCTGCAGGCCAAATAGAATGTTTTCCCTTTTTTTTCAAGGAAAGGCCCACTGCGTATATTCAATCAATAATAAATATGTCTTCTGGCCCTGCAAATGTGTCACAGAACTGCAGGGTTGCAGAGTTATTAACTACAGCAGAGCGGTGATTTCCCAGGCAGGAAATAAATTGGCGCAAGCCTGCAGGCCAAATAGAATGTTTTCCCTTTTTTTTCAAGGAAAGGCCCACTGTGTATATCAAATCAATAATAAATTTGTCTTCTGGCCCTGCAAATGTGTCACAGAACTGCATGGTTGCAGAGTTATTAACTACAGCAGAGCGGTGATTTCCCAGGCAGGAAATAAATTGGCGCAAGCCTGCTGTTAAACTTAGCTGGCTGCGTATGATTTTTGTTTACGTTCTCCACCCACCACACACGTACCCAGAACGCAGAGGACTGTCAGAGGCAGGCCAAATAGAATGTTTTCCCTTTTTTTTCAAGGAAAGGTCCACTGCGTATATTCAATCAATAATAAATATGTCTTCTGGCCCTGCAAATGTGTCACAGAACTGCAGGGTTGCAGAGTTATTAACTACAGCAGAGCGGTGATTTCCCAGGCAGGAAATAAATTGGCGCAAGCCTGCTGTTAAACTTAGCTGGCTGCGTATGATTTTTGTTTACGTTCTCCACCCACCACACACGTACCCAGAACGCTGAGGACTGTCAGAGGCAGGCCAAATAGAATGTTTTCCCTTTTTTTTCAAGGAAAGGCCCACTGCGTATATTCAATCAATAATAAATATGTCTTCTGGCCCTGCAAATGTGTCACAGAACTGCAGGGTTGCAGAGTTATTAACTACAGCAGAGCGGTGATTTCCCAGGCAGGAAATAAATTGGCGCAAGCCTGCTGTTAAACTTAGCTGGCTGCGTATGATTTTTGTTTACGTTCTCCACCCACCACACACGTACCCAGAACGCTGAGGACTGTCAGAGGCAGGCCAAATAGAATGTTTTCCCTTTTTTTTCAAGGAAAGGCCCACTGCGTATATTCAATCAATAATAAATATGTCTTCTGGCCCTGCAAATGTGTCACAGAACTGCAGGGTTGCAGAGTTATTAACTACAGCAGAGCGGTGATTTCCCAGGCAGGAAATAAATTGGCGCAAGCCTGCAGGCCAAATAGAATGTTTTCCCTTTTTTTTCAAGGAAAGGCCCACTGCGTATATTCAATCAATAATTAATATGTCTTCTGGCCCTGCAAATGTGTCACAGAACTGCAGGGTTGCAGAGTTATTAACTACAGCAGAGCGGTGATTTCCCAGGCAGGAAATAAATTGGTGCAAGCCTGCTGTTAAACGTAGCTGGCTGCGTATGATTTCTTTATGTTCTCCACCCACCACACACGTACCCAGAACGCTAAGGACTGTCAGAGGCAGGCCAAATAGAATGTTTTCCCTTTTTTTTCAAGGAAAGGCCCACTGCGTATATTCAATCAATAATAAATATGTCTTCTGGCCCTGCAAATGTGTCACAGAACTGCAGGGTTGCAGAGTTATTAACTACAGCAGAGCGGTGATTTCCCAGGCAGGAAATAAATTGGCGCAAGCCTGCTGTTAAACTTAGCTGGCTGCGTATGATTTTTGTTTATGTTCTCCACCCACCACACACGTACCCAGAACGCTGAGGACTGTCAGAGGCAGGCCAAATAGAATGTTTTCCCTTTTTTTTCAAGGAAAGGCCCACTGCGTATATTCAATCAATAATAAATATGTCTTCTGGCCCTGCAAATGTGTCACAGAACTGCAGGGTTGCAGAGTTATTAACTACAGCAGAGCGGTGATTTCCCAGGCAGGAAATAAATTGGTGCAAGCCTGCTGTTAAACGTAGCTGGCTGCGTAAGATTTCTTTACGTTCTCCACCCACCACACACGTACCCAGAACGCTAAGGACTGTCAGAGGCAGGCCAAATAGAATGTTTTCCCTTTTTTTTCAAGGAAAGGCCCACTGCGTATATTCAATCAATAATAAATATGTCTTCTGGCCCTGCAAATGTGTCACAGAACTGCAGGGTTGCAGAGTTATTAACTACAGCAGAGCGGTGATTTCCCAGGCAGGAAATAAATTGGCGCAAGCCTGCTGTTAAACTTAGCTGGCTGCGTATGATTTTTTTTACGTTCTCCACCCACCACACACGTACCCAGAACGCAGAGGACTGTCAGAGGCAGGCCAAATAGAATGTTTTCCCTTTTTTTTCAAGGAAAGGCCCACTGCGTATATTCAATCAATAATAAATATGTCTTCTGGCCCTGCAAATGTGTCACAGAACTGCAGGGTTGCAGAGTTATTAACTACAGCAGAGCGGTGATTTCCCAGGCAGGAAATAAATTGGCGCAAGCCTGCTGTTAAACTTAGCTGGCTGCGTATGATTTTTGTTTATGTTCTCCACCCACCACACACGTACCCAGAACGCTGAGGACTGTCAGAGGCAGGCCAAATAGAATGTTTTCCCTTTTTTTTCAAGGAAAGGCCCACTGCGTATATTCAATCAATAATAAATATGTCTTCTGGCCCTGCAAATGTGTCACAGAACTGCAGGGTTGCAGAGTTATTAACTACAGCAGAGCGGTGATTTCCCAGGCAGGAAATAAATTGGCGCAAGCCTGCAGGCCAAATAGAATGTTTTCCCTTTTTTTTCAAGGAAAGGCCCACTGCGTATATTCAATCAATAATAAATATGTCTTCTGGCCCTGCAAATGTGTCACAGAACTGCAGGGTTGCAGAGTTATTAACTACAGCAGAGCGGGGATTTCCCAGGCAGGAAATAAATTGGCGCAAGCCTGCAGGCCAAATAGAATGTTTTCCCTTTTTTTTCAAGGAAAGGCCCACTGTGTATATCAAATCAATAATAAATTTGTCTTCTGGCCCTGCAAATGTGTCACAGAACTGCATGGTTGCAGAGTTATTAACTACAGCAGAGCGGTGATTTCCCAGGCAGGAAATAAATTGGCGCAAGCCTGCTGTTAAACTTAGCTGGCTGCGTATGATTTTTGTTTACGTTCTCCACCCACCGCACACGTACCCAGAACGCTGAGGACTGTCAGAGGCAGGCCAAATAGAATGTTTTCCCTTTTTTTTCAAGGAAAGGCCCACTGCGTATATTCAATCAATAATAAATATGTCTTCTGGCCCTGCAAATGTGTCACAGAACTGCAGGGTTGTAGAGTTATTAACTACAGCAGAGCGGTGATTTCCCAGGCAGGAAATAAATTGGCGCAAGCCTGCTGTTAAACTTAGCTGGCTGCGTATGATTTTTGTTTACGTTCTCCACCCACCACACACGTACCCAGAACGCTGAGGACTGTCAGAGGCAGGCCAAATAGAATGTTTTCCCTTTTTTTTCAAGGAAAGGCCCACTGCGTATATTCAATCAATAATAAATATGTCTTCTGGCCCTGCAAATGTGTCACAGAACTGCAGGGTTGCAGAGTTATTAACTACAGCAGAGCGGTGATTTCCCAGGCAGGAAATAAATTGGCGCAAGCCTGCAGGCCAAATAGAATGTTTTCCCTTTTTTTTCAAGGAAAGGCCCACTGCGTATATTCAATCAATAATAAATATGTCTTCTGGCCCTGCAAATGTGTCACAGAACTGCAGGGTTGCAGAGTTATTAACTACAGCAGAGCGGTGATTTCCCAGGCAGGAAATAAATTGGCGCAAGCCTGCAGGCCAAATAGAATGTTTTCCCTTTTTTTTCAAGTAAAGGCCCACTGTGTATATTCAATCAATAATAAATTTGTCTTCTGGCCCTGCAAATGTGTCACAGAACTGCAGGGTTGCAGAGTTATTAACTACAGCAGAGCGGTGATTTCCCAGGCAGGAAATAAATTGGCGCAAGCCTGCTGTTAAACGTAGCTGGCTGCGTATGATTTCTTTACGTTCTCCACCCACCACACACGTACCCAGAACGCTAAGGACTGTCAGAGGCAGGCCAAATAGAATGTTTTCCCTTTTGTTTCAAGGAAAGGCCCACTGCGTACATTCAATCAATAATAAATGTCTTCTGGCCCTGCAAATGTGTCACAGAACTGCAGGGTTGCAGAGTTATTAACTACAGCAGAGCGGTGATTTCCCAGGCAGGAAATAAATTGGCGCAAGCCTGCTGTTAAACTTAGCTGGCTGCGTATGATTTTTGTTTACGTTCTCCACCCACCACACACATACCCAGAACGCTGAGGACTGTCAGAGGCAGGCCAAATAGAATGTTTTCCCTTTTTTTTCAAGGAAAGGCCCACTGCGTATATTCAATCAATAATAAATATGTCTTCTGGCCCTGCAAATGTGTCACAGAACTGCAGGGTTGCAGAGTTATTAACTACAGCAGAGCGGTGATTTCCCAGGCAGGAAATAAATTGGCGCAAGCCTGCTGTTAAACTTAGCTGGCTGCGTATGATTTTTGTTTATGTTCTCCACCCACCACACACGTACCCAGAACGCTGAGGACTGTCAGAGGCAGGCCAAATAGAATGTTTTCCCTTTTTTTTCAAGGAAAGGCCCACTGCGTATATTCAATCAATAATAAATATGTCTTCTGGCCCTGCAAATGTGTCACAGAACTGCAGGGTTGCAGAGTTATTAACTACAGCAGAGCGGTGATTTCCCAGGCAGGAAATAAATTGGCGCAAGCCTGCTGTTAAACTTAGCTGGCTGCGTATGATTTTTGTTTACGTTCTCCACCCACCACACACGTACCCAGAACGCTGAGGACTGTCAGAGGCAGGCCAAATAGAATGTTTTCCCTTTTTTTTCAAGGAAAGGCCCACTGCGTATATTCAATCAATAATAAATATGTCTTCTGGCCCTGCAAATGTGTCACAGAACTGCAGGGTTGCAGAGTTATTAACTACAGCAGAGCGGTGATTTCCCAGGCAGGAAATAAATTGGCGCAAGCCTGCAGGCCAAATAGAATGTTTTCCCTTTTTTTTCAAGGAAAGGCCCACTGCGTATATTCAATCAATAATAAATATGTCTTCTGGCCCTGCAAATGTGTCACAGAACTGCAGGGTTGCAGAGTTATTAACTACAGCAGAGCGGTGATTTCCCAGGCAGGAAATAAATTGGCGCAAGCCTGCAGGCCAAATAGAATGTTTTCCCTTTTTTTTCAAGGAAAGGCCCACTGTGTATATCAAATCAATAATAAATTTGTCTTCTGGCCCTGCAAATGTGTCACAGAACTGCATGGTTGCAGAGTTATTAACTACAGCAGAGCGGTGATTTCCCAGGCAGGAAATAAATTGGCGCAAGCCTGCTGTTAAACTTAGCTGGCTGCGTATGATTTCTTTACGTTCTCCACCCACCACACACGTACCCAGAACGCTAAGGACTGTCAGAGGCAGGCCAAATAGAATGTTTTCCCTTTTGTTTCAAGGAAAGGCCCACTGCGTACATTCAATCAATAATAAATGTCTTCTGGCCCTGCAAATGTGTCACAGAACTGCAGGGTTGCAGAGTTATTAACTACAGCAGAGCGGTGATTTCCCAGGCAGGAAATAAATTGGCGCAAGCCTGCTGTTAAACTTAGCTGGCTGCGTATGATTTTTGTTTACGTTCTCCACCCACCACACACATACCCAGAACGCTGAGGACTGTCAGAGGCAGGCCAAATAGAATGTTTTCCCTTTTTTTTCAAGGAAAGGCCCACTGCGTATATTCAATCAATAATAAATATGTCTTCTGGCCCTGCAAATGTGTTACAGAACTGCAGGGTTGCAGAGTTATTAACTACAGCAGAGCGGTGATTTCCCAGGCAGGAAATAAATTGGCGCAAGCCTGCTGTTAAACTTAGCTGGCTGCGTATGATTTTTGTTTATGTTCTCCACCCACCACACACGTACCCAGAACGCTGAGGACTGTCAGAGGCAGGCCAAATAGAATGTTTTCCCTTTTTTTTCAAGGAAAGGCCCACTGCGTATATTCAATCAATAATAAATATGTCTTCTGGCCCTGCAAATGTGTCACAGAACTGCAGGGTTGCAGAGTTATTAACTACAGCAGAGCGGTGATTTCCCAGGCAGGAAATAAATTGGCGCAAGCCTGCTGTTAAACTTAGCTGGCTGCGTATGATTTTTGTTTACGTTCTCCACCCACCACACACGTACCCAGAACGCTGAGGACTGTCAGAGGCAGGCCAAATAGAATGTTTTCCCTTTTTTTTCAAGGAAAGGCCCACTGCGTATATTCAATCAATAATAAATATGTCTTCTGGCCCTGCAAATGTGTCACAGAACTGCAGGGTTGCAGAGTTATTAACTACAGCAGAGCGGTGATTTCCCAGGCAGGAAATAAATTGGCGCAAGCCTGCAGGCCAAATAGAATGTTTTCCCTTTTTTTTCAAGGAAAGGCCCACTGCGTATATTCAATCAATAATAAATATGTCTTCTGGCCCTGCAAATGTGTCACAGAACTGCAGGGTTGCAGAGTTATTAACTACAGCAGAGCGGTGATTTCCCAGGCAGGAAATAAATTGGCGCAAGCCTGCAGGCCAAATAGAATGTTTTCCCTTTTTTTTCAAGGAAAGGCCCACTGTGTATATCAAATCAATAATAAATTTGTCTTCTGGCCCTGCAAATGTGTCACAGAACTGCATGGTTGCAGAGTTATTAACTACAGCAGAGCGGTGATTTCCCAGGCAGGAAATAAATTGGCGCAAGCCTGCTGTTAAACTTAGCTGGCTGCGTATGATTTTTGTTTACGTTCTCCACCCACCACACACGTACCCAGAACGCAGAGGACTGTCAGAGGCAGGCCAAATAGAATGTTTTCCCTTTTTTTTCAAGGAAAGGTCCACTGCGTATATTCAATCAATAATAAATATGTCTTCTGGCCCTGCAAATGTGTCACAGAACTGCAGGGTTGCAGAGTTATTAACTACAGCAGAGCGGTGATTTCCCAGGCAGGAAATAAATTGGCGCAAGCCTGCTGTTAAACTTAGCTGGCTGCGTATGATTTTTGTTTACGTTCTCCACCCACCACACACGTACCCAGAACGCTGAGGACTGTCAGAGGCAGGCCAAATAGAATGTTTTCCCTTTTTTTTCAAGGAAAGGCCCACTGCGTATATTCAATCAATAATAAATATGTCTTCTGGCCCTGCAAATGTGTCACAGAACTGCAGGGTTGCAGAGTTATTAACTACAGCAGAGCGGTGATTTCCCAGGCAGGAAATAAATTGGCGCAAGCCTGCTGTTAAACTTAGCTGGCTGCGTATGATTTTTGTTTACGTTCTCCACCCACCACACACGTACCCAGAACGCTGAGGACTGTCAGAGGCAGGCCAAATAGAATGTTTTCCCTTTTTTTTCAAGGAAAGGCCCACTGCGTATATTCAATCAATAATAAATATGTCTTCTGGCTCTGCAAATGTGTCACAGAACTGCAGGGTTGCAGAGTTATTAACTACAGCAGAGCGGTGATTTCCCAGGCAGGAAATAAATTGGCGCAAGCCTGCAGGCCAAATAGAATGTTTTCCCTTTTTTTTCAAGGAAAGGCCCACTGCGTATATTCAATCAATAATAAATATGTCTTCTGGCCCTGCAAATGTGTCACAGAACTGCAGGGTTGCAGAGTTATTAACTACAGCAGAGCGGTGATTTCCCAGGCAGGAAATAAATTGGCGCAAGCCTGCAGGCCAAATAGAATGTTTTCCCTTTTTTTTCAAGGAAAGGCCCACTGTGTATATTCAATCAATAATAAATTTGTCTTCTGGCCCTGCAAATGTGTCACAGAACTGCAGGGTTGCAGAGTTATTAACTACAGCAGAGCGGTGATTTCCCAGGCAGGAAATAAATTGGCGCAAGCCTGCTGTTAAACTTAGCTGGCTGCGTATGATTTTTGTTTACGTTCTCCACCCACCACACACGTACCCAGAACGCTGAGGACTGTCAGAGGCAGGCCAAATAGAATGTTTTCCCTTTTTTTTCAAGGAAAGGCCCACTGCGTATATTCAATCAATAATAAATATGTCTTCTGGCCCTGCAAATGTGTCACAGAACTGCAGGGTTGCAGAGTTATTAACTACAGCAGAGCGGTGATTTCCCAGGCAGGAAATAAATTGGCGCAAGCCTGCTGTTAAACTTAGCTGGCTGCGTATGATTTTTGTTTACGTTCTCCACCCACCACACACGTACCCAGAACGCTGAGGACAGTCAGAGGCAGGCCAAATAGAATGTTTTCCCTTTTTTTTCAAGGAAAGGCCCACTGCGTATATTCAATCAATAATAAATATGTCTTCTGGCCCTGCAAATGTGTCACAGAACTGCAGGGTTGCAGAGTTATTAACTACAGCAGAGCGGTGATTTCCCAGGCAGGAAATAAATTGGTGCAAGCCTGCTGTTAAACGTAGCTGGCTGCGTATGATTTCTTTACGTTCTCCACCCACCACACACGTACCCAGAACGCTAAGGACTGTCAGAGGCAGGCCAAATAGAATGTTTTCCCTTTTGTTTCAAGGAAAGGCCCACTGCGTACATTCAATCAATAATAAATGTCTTCTGGCCCTGCAAATGTGTCACAGAACTGCAGGGTTGCAGAGTTATTAACTACAGCAGAGCGGTGATTTCCCAGGCAGGAAATAAATTGGCGCAAGCCTGCTGTTAAACTTAGCTGGCTGCGTATGATTTTTGTTTACGTTCTCCACCCACCACACACGTACCCAGAACGCTGAGGACTGTCAGAGGCAGGCCAAATAGAATGTTTTCCCTTTTTTTTCAAGGAAAGGCCCACTGCGTATATTCAATCAATAATAAATATGTCTTCTGGCCCTGCAAATGTGTCACAGAACTGCAGGGTTGCAGAGTTATTAACTACAGCAGAGCGGTGATTTCCCAGGCAGGAAATAAATTGGCGCAAGCCTGCTGTTAAACTTAGCTGGCTGCGTATGATTTTTGTTTACGTTCTCCACCCACCACACACGTACCCAGAACGCTGAGGACTGTCAGAGGCAGGCCAAATAGAATGTTTTCCCTTTTTTTTCAAGGAAAGGCCCACTGCGTATATTCAATCAATAATAAATATGTCTTCTGGCCCTGCAAATGTGTCACAGAACTGCAGGGTTGCAGAGTTATTAACTACAGCAGAGCGGTGATTTCCCAGGCAGGAAATAAATTGGCGCAAGCCTGCAGGCCAAATAGAATGTTTTCCCTTTTTTTTCAAGGAAAGGCCCACTGCGTATATTCAATCAATAATAAATATGTCTTCTGGCCCTGCAAATGTGTCACAGAACTGCAGGGTTGCAGAGTTATTAACTACAGCAGAGCGGTGATTTCCCAGGCAGGAAATAAATTGGCGCAAGCCTGCAGGCCAAATAGAATGTTTTCCCTTTTTTTTCAAGGAAAGGCCCACTGTGTATATTCAATCAATAATAAATTTGTCTTCTGGCCCTGCAAATGTGTCACAGAACTGCAGGGTTGCAGAGTTATTAACTACAGCAGAGCGGTGATTTCCCAGGCAGGAAATAAATTGGCGCAAGCCTGCTGTTAAACTTAGCTGGCTGCGTATGATTTTTGTTTACGTTCTCCACCCACCACACACGTACCCAGAACGCTGAGGACTGTCAGAGGCAGGCCAAATAGAATGTTTTCCCTTTTTTTTCAAGGAAAGGCCCACTGCGTATATTCAATCAATAATAAATATGTCTTCTGGCCCTGCAAATGTGTCACAGAACTGCAGGGTTGCAGAGTTATTAACTACAGCAGAGCGGTGATTTCCCAGGCAGGAAATAAATTGGTGCAAGCCTGCTGTTAAACGTAGCTGGCTGCGTATGATTTCTTTACGTTCTCCACCCACCACACACGTACCCAGAACGCTAAGGACTGTCAGAGGCAGGCCAAATAGAATGTTTTCCCTTTTGTTTCAAGGAAAGGCCCACTGCGTACATTCAATCAATAATAAATGTCTTCTGGCCCTGCAAATGTGTCACAGAACTGCAGGGTTGCAGAGTTATTAACTACAGCAGAGCGGTGATTTCCCAGGCAGGAAATAAATTGGCGCAAGCCTGCTGTTAAACTTAGCTGGCTGCGTATGATTTTTGTTTACGTTCTCCACCCACCACACACGTACCCAGAACGCAGAGGACTGTCAGAGGCAGGCCAAATAGAATGTTTTCCCTTTTTTTTCAAGGAAAGGCCCACTGCGTATATTCAATCAATAATAAATATGTCTTCTGGCCCTGCAAATGTGTCACAGAACTGCAGGGTTGCAGAGTTATTAACTACAGCAGAGCGGTGATTTCCCAGGCAGGAAATAAATTGGCGCAAGCCTGCTGTTAAACTTAGCTGGCTGCGTATGATTTTTGTTTATGTTCTCCACCCACCACACACGTACCCAGAACGCTGAGGACTGTCAGAGGCAGGCCAAATAGAATGTTTTCCCTTTTTTTTCAAGGAAAGGCCCACTGCGTATATTCAATCAATAATAAATATGTCTTCTGGCCCTGCAAATGTGTCACAGAACTGCAGGGTTGCAGAGTTATTAACTACAGCAGAGCGGTGATTTCCCAGGCAGGAAATAAATTGGCGCAAGCCTGCTGTTAAACTTAGCTGGCTGCGTATGATTTTTGTTTACGTTCTCCACCCACCACACACGTACCCAGAACGCTGAGGACTGTCAGAGGCAGGCCAAATAGAATGTTTTCCCTTTTTTTTCAAGGAAAGGCCCACTGCGTATATTCAATCAATAATAAATATGTCTTCTGGCCCTGCAAATGTGTCACAGAACTGCAGGGTTGCAGAGTTATTAACTACAGCAGAGCGGTGATTTCCCAGGCAGGAAATAAATTGGCGCAAGCCTGCAGGCCAAATAGAATGTTTTCCCTTTTTTTTCAAGGAAAGGCCCACTGCGTATATTCAATCAATAATAAATATGTCTTCTGGCCCTGCAAATGTGTCACAGAACTGCAGGGTTGCAGAGTTATTAACTACAGCAGAGCGGTGATTTCCCAGGCAGGAAATAAATTGGCGCAAGCCTGCAGGCCAAATAGAATGTTTTCCCTTTTTTTTCAAGGAAAGGCCCACTGTGTATATCAAATCAATAATAAATTTGTCTTCTGGCCCTGCAAATGTGTCACAGAACTGCATGGTTGCAGAGTTATTAACTACAGCAGAGCGGTGATTTCCCAGGCAGGAAATAAATTGGCGCAAGCCTGCTGTTAAACTTAGCTGGCTGCGTATGATTTTTGTTTACGTTCTCCACCCACCACACACGTACCCAGAACGCAGAGGACTGTCAGAGGCAGGCCAAATAGAATGTTTTCCCTTTTTTTTCAAGGAAAGGTCCACTGCGTATATTCAATCAATAATAAATATGTCTTCTGGCCCTGCAAATGTGTCACAGAACTGCAGGGTTGCAGAGTTATTAACTACAGCAGAGCGGTGATTTCCCAGGCAGGAAATAAATTGGCGCAAGCCTGCTGTTAAACTTAGCTGGCTGCGTATGATTTTTGTTTACGTTCTCCACCCACCACACACGTACCCAGAACGCTGAGGACTGTCAGAGGCAGGCCAAATAGAATGTTTTCCCTTTTTTTTCAAGGAAAGGCCCACTGCGTATATTCAATCAATAATAAATATGTCTTCTGGCCCTGCAAATGTGTCACAGAACTGCAGGGTTGCAGAGTTATTAACTACAGCAGAGCGGTGATTTCCCAGGCAGGAAATAAATTGGCGCAAGCCTGCTGTTAAACTTAGCTGGCTGCGTATGATTTTTGTTTACGTTCTCCACCCACCACACACGTACCCAGAACGCTGAGGACTGTCAGAGGCAGGCCAAATAGAATGTTTTCCCTTTTTTTTCAAGGAAAGGCCCACTGCGTATATTCAATCAATAATAAATATGTCTTCTGGCCCTGCAAATGTGTCACAGAACTGCAGGGTTGCAGAGTTATTAACTACAGCAGAGCGGTGATTTCCCAGGCAGGAAATAAATTGGCGCAAGCCTGCAGGCCAAATAGAATGTTTTCCCTTTTTTTTCAAGGAAAGGCCCACTGCGTATATTCAATCAATAATAAATATGTCTTCTGGCCCTGCAAATGTGTCACAGAACTGCAGGGTTGCAGAGTTATTAACTACAGCAGAGCGGTGATTTCCCAGGCAGGAAATAAATTGGCGCAAGCCTGCAGGCCAAATAGAATGTTTTCCCTTTTTTTTCAAGTAAAGGCCCACTGTGTATATTCAATCAATAATAAATTTGTCTTCTGGCCCTGCAAATGTGTCACAGAACTGCAGGGTTGCAGAGTTATTAACTACAGCAGAGCGGTGATTTCCCAGGCAGGAAATAAATTGGCGCAAGCCTGCTGTTAAACTTAGCTGGCTGCGTATGATTTTTGTTTACGTTCTCCACCCACCACACACGTACCCAGAACGCTGAGGACTGTCAGAGGCAGGCCAAATAGAATGTTTTCCCTTTTTTTTCAAGGAAAGGCCCACTGCGTATATTCAATCAATAATAAATATGTCTTCTGGCCCTGCAAATGTGTCACAGAACTGCAGGGTTGCAGAGTTATTAACTACAGCAGAGCGGTGATTTCCCAGGCAGGAAATAAATTGGCGCAAGCCTGCTGTTAAACTTAGCTGGCTGCGTATGATTTTTGTTTACGTTCTCCACCCACCACACACGTACCCAGAACGCTGAGGACTGTCAGAGGCAGGCCAAATAGAATGTTTTCCCTTTTTTTTCAAGGAAAGGCCCACTGCGTATATTCAATCAATAATAAATATGTCTTCTGGCCCTGCAAATGTGTCACAGAACTGCAGGGTTGCAGAGTTATTAACTACAGCAGAGCGGTGATTTCCCAGGCAGGAAATAAATTGGTGCAAGCCTGCTGTTAAACGTAGCTGGCTGCGTATGATTTCTTTACGTTCTCCACCCACCACACACGTACCCAGAACGCTAAGGACTGTCAGAGGCAGGCCAAATAGAATGTTTTCCCTTTTGTTTCAAGGAAAGGCCCACTGCGTACATTCAATCAATAATAAATGTCTTCTGGCCCTGCAAATGTGTCACAGAACTGCAGGGTTGCAGAGTTATTAACTACAGCAGAGCGGTGATTTCCCAGGCAGGAAATAAATTGGCGCAAGCCTGCTGTTAAACTTAGCTGGCTGCGTATGATTTTTGTTTATGTTCTCCACCCACCACACACGTACCCAGAACGCAGAGGACTGTCAGAGGCAGGCCAAATAGAATGTTTTCCCTTTTTTTTCAAGGAAAGGCCCACTGCGTATATTCAATCAATAATAAATATGTCTTCTGGCCCTGCAAATGTGTCACAGAACTGCAGGGTTGCAGAGTTATTAACTACAGCAGAGCGGTGATTTCCCAGGCAGGAAATAAATTGGCGCAAGCCTGCTGTTAAACTTAGCTGGCTGCGTATGATTTTTGTTTACGTTCTCCACCCACCACACACGTACCCAGAACGCTGAGGACTGTTAGAGGCAGGCCAAATAGAATGTTTTCCCTTTTTTTTCAAGGAAAGGCCCACTGCGTATATTCAATCAATAATAAATATGTCTTCTGGCCCTGCAAATGTGTCACAGAACTGCAGGGTTGCAGAGTTATTAACTACAGCAGAGCGGTGATTTCCCAGGCAGGAAATAAATTGGCGCAAGCCTGCAGGCCAAATAGAATGTTTTCCCTTTTTTTTCAAGGAAAGGCCCACTGCGTATATTCAATCAATAATAAATATGTCTTCTGGCCCTGCAAATGTGTCACAGAACTGCAGGGTTGCAGAGTTATTAACTACAGCAGAGCGGTGATTTCCCAGGCAGGAAATAAATTGGCGCAAGCCTGCAGGCCAAATAGAATGTTTTCCCTTTTTTTTCAAGGAAAGGCCCACTGTGTATATCAAATCAATAATAAATTTGTCTTCTGGCCCTGCAAATGTGTCACAGAACTGCATGGTTGCAGAGTTATTAACTACAGCAGAGCGGTGATTTCCCAGGCAGGAAATAAATTGGCGCAAGCCTGCTGTTATCTTAGCTGGCTGCGTATGATTTTTGTTTACGTTCTCCACCCACCACACACGTACCCAGAACGCAGAGGACTGTCAGAGGCAGGCCAAATAGAATGTTTTCCCTTTTTTTTCAAGGAAAGGCCCACTGCGTATATTCAATCAATAATAAATATGTCTTCTGGTCCTGCAAATGTGTCACAGAACTGCAGGGTTGCAGAGTTATTAACTACAGCAGAGCGGTGATTTCCCAGGCAGGAAATAAATTGGCGCAAGCCTGCTGTTAAACTTAGCTGGCTGCGTATGATTTTTGTTTACGTTCTCCACCCACCACACACGTACCCAGAACGCTGAGGACTGTCAGAGGCAGGCCAAATAGAATGTTTTCCCTTTTTTTTCAAGGAAAGGCCCACTGCGTATATTCAATCAATAATAAATATGTCTTCTGGCCCTGCAAATGTGTCACAGAACTGCAGGGTTGCAGAGTTATTAACTACAGCAGAGCGGTGATTTCCCAGGCAGGAAATAAATTGGCGCAAGCCTGCTGTTAAACTTAGCTGGCTGCGTATGATTTTTGTTTACGTTCTCCACCCACCACACACGTACCCAGAATGCTGAGGACTGTCAGAGGCAGGCCAAATAGAATGTTTTCCCTTTTTTTTCAAGGAAAGGCCCACTGCGTATATTCAATCAATAATAAATATGTCTTCTGGCCCTGCAAATGTGTCACAGAACTGCAGGGTTGCAGAGTTATTAACTACAGCAGAGCGGTGATTTCCCAGGCAGGAAATAAATTGGCGCAAGCCTGCAGGCCAAATAGAATGTTTTCCCTTTTTTTTCAAGGAAAGGCCCACTGCGTATATTCAATCAATAATAAATATGTCTTCTGGCCCTGCAAATGTGTCACAGAACTGCAGGGTTGCAGAGTTATTAACTACAGCAGAGCGGTGATTTCCCAGGCAGGAAATAAATTGGCGCAAGCCTGCAGGCCAAATAGAATGTTTTCCCTTTTTTTTCAAGGAAAGGCCCACTGTGTATATTCAATCAATAATAAATTTGTCTTCTGGCCCTGCAAATGTGTCACAGAACTGCAGGGTTGCAGAGTTATTAACTACAGCAGAGCGGTGATTTCCCAGGCAGGAAATAAATTGGCGCAAGCCTGCTGTTAAACGTAGCTGGCTGCGTATGATTTCTTTACGTTCTCCACCCACCACACACGTACCCAGAACGCTAAGGACTGTCAGAGGCAGGCCAAATAGAATGTTTTCCCTTTTGTTTCAAGGAAAGGCCCACTGCGTACATTCAATCAATAATAAATGTCTTCTGGCCCTGCAAATGTGTCACAGAACTGCAGGGTTGCAGAGTTATTAACTACAGCAGAGCGGTGATTTCCCAGGCAGGAAATAAATTGGCGCAAGCCTGCTGTTAAACTTAGCTGGCTGCGTATGATTTTTGTTTACGTTCTCCACCCACCACACACATACCCAGAACGCTGAGGACTGTCAGAGGCAGGCCAAATAGAATGTTTTCCCTTTTTTTTCAAGGAAAGGCCCACTGCGTATATTCAATCAATAATAAATATGTCTTCTGGCCCTGCAAATGTGTCACAGAACTGCAGGGTTGCAGAGTTATTAACTACAGCAGAGCGGTGATTTCCCAGGCAGGAAATAAATTGGTGCAAGCCTGCTGTTAAACGTAGCTGGCTGCGTATGATTTCTTTACGTTCTCCACCCACCACACACGTACCCAGAACGCTAAGGACTGTCAGAGGCAGGCCAAATAGAATGTTTTCCCTTTTGTTTCAAGGAAAGGCCCACTGCGTACATTCAATCAATAATAAATGTCTTCTGGCCCTGCAAATGTGTCACAGAACTGCAGGGTTGCAGAGTTATTAACTACAGCAGAGCGGTGATTTCCCAGGCAGGAAATAAATTGGCGCAAGCCTGCTGTTAAACTTAGCTGGCTGCGTATGATTTTTGTTTACGTTCTCCACCCACCACACACGTACCCAGAACGCAGAGGACTGTCAGAGGCAGGCCAAATAGAATGTTTTCCCTTTTTTTTCAAGGAAAGGCCCACTGCGTATATTCAATCAATAATAAATATGTCTTCTGGCCCTGCAAATGTGTCACAGAACTGCAGGGTTGCAGAGTTATTAACTACAGCAGAGCGGTGATTTCCCAGGCAGGAAATAAATTGGCGCAAGCCTGCTGTTAAACTTAGCTGGCTGCGTATGATTTTTGTTTACGTTCTCCACCCACCACACACGTACCCAGAACGCTGAGGACTGTCAGAGGCAGGCCAAATAGAATGTTTTCCCTTTTTTTTCAAGGAAAGGCCCACTGCGTATATTCAATCAATAATAAATATGTCTTCTGGCCCTGCAAATGTGTCACAGAACTGCAGGGTTGCAGAGTTATTAACTACAGCAGAGCGGTGATTTCCCAGGCAGGAAATAAATTGGCGCAAGCCTGCTGTTAAACTTAGCTGGCTGCGTATGATTTTTGTTTACGTTCTCCACCCACCACACACGTACCCAGAACGCTGAGGACTGTCAGAGGCAGGCCAAATAGAATGTTTTCCCTTTTTTTTCAAGGAAAGGCCCACTGCGTATATTCAATCAATATTAAATATGTCTTCTGGCCCTGCAAATGTGTCACAGAACTGCAGGGTTGCAGAGTTATTAACTACAGCAGAGCGGTGATTTCCCAGGCAGGAAATAAATTGGCGCAAGCCTGCAGGCCAAATAGAATGTTTTCCCTTTTTTTTCAAGGAAAGGCCCACTGCGTATATTCAATCAATAATAAATATGTCTTCTGGCCCTGCAAATGTGTCACAGAACTGCAGGGTTGCAGAGTTAATAACTACAGCAGAGCGGTGATTTCCCAGGCAGGAAATAAATTGGCGCAAGCCTGCAGGCCAAATAGAATGTTTTCCCTTTTTTTTCAAGGAAAGGCCCACTGTGTATATTCAATCAATAATAAATTTGTCTTCTGGCCCTGCAAATGTGTCGCAGAACTGCAGGGTTGCAGAGTTATTAACTACAGCAGAGCGGTGATTTCCCAGGCAGGAAATAAATTGGCGCAAGCCTGCTGTTAAACTTAGCTGGCTGCGTATGATTTTTGTTTACGTTCTCCACCCACCACACACGTACCCAGAACGCTGAGGACTGTCAGAGGCAGGCCAAATAGAATGTTTTCCCTTTTTTTTCAAGGAAAGGCCCACTGCGTATATTCAATCAATAATAAATATGTCTTCTGGCCCTGCAAATGTGTCACAGAACTGCAGGGTTGCAGAGTTATTAACTACAGCAGAGCGGTGATTTCCCAGGCAGGAAATAAATTGGCGCAAGCCTGCTGTTAAACTTAGCTGGCTGCGTATGATTTTTGTTTACGTTCTCCACCCACCACACACGTACCCAGAACGCTGAGGACTGTCAGAGGCAGGCCAAATAGAATGTTTTCCCTTTTTTTTCAAGGAAAGGCCCACTGCGTATATTCAATCAATAATAAATATGTCTTCTGGCCCTGCAAATGTGTCACAGAACTGCAGGGTTGCAGAGTTATTAACTACAGCAGAGCGGTGATTTCCCAGGCAGGAAATAAATTGGTGCAAGCCTGCTGTTAAACGTAGCTGGCTGCGTATGATTTCTTTACGTTCTCCACCCACCACACACGTACCCAGAACGCTAAGGACTGTCAGAGGCAGGCCAAATAGAATGTTTTCCCTTTTTTTTCAAGGAAAGGCCCACTGCGTATATTCAATCAATAATAAATATGTCTTCTGGCCCTGCAAATGTGTCACAGAACTGCAGGGTTGCAGAGTTATTAACTACAGCAGAGCGGTGATTTCCCAGGCAGGAAATAAATTGGCGCAAGCCTGCTGTTAAACTTAGCTGGCTGCGTATGATTTTTGTTTACGTTCTCCACCCACCACACACGTACCCAGAACGCAGAGGACTGTCAGAGGCAGGCCAAATAGAATGTTTTCCCTTTTTTTTCAAGGAAAGGCCCACTGCGTATATTCAATCAATAATAAATATGTCTTCTGGCCCTGCAAATGTGTCACAGAACTGCAGGGTTGCAGAGTTATTAACTACAGCAGAGCGGTGATTTCCCAGGCAGGAAATAAATTGGCGCAAGCCTGCTGTTAAACTTAGCTGGCTGCGTATGATTTTTGTTTACGTTCTCCACCCACCACACACGTACCCAGAACGCTGAGGACTGTCAGAGGCAGGCCAAATAGAATGTTTTCCCTTTTTTTTCAAGGAAAGGCCCACTGCGTATATTCAATCAATAATAAATATGTCTTCTGGCCCTGCAAATGTGTCACAGAACTGCAGGGTTGCAGAGTTATTAACTACAGCAGAGCGGTGATTTCCCAGGCAGGAAATAAATTGGCGCAAGCCTGCTGTTAAACTTAGCTGGCTGCGTATGATTTTTGTTTACGTTCTCCACCCACCACACACGTACCCAGAACGCTGAGGACTGTCAGAGGCAGGCCAAATAGAATGTTTTCCCTTTTTTTTCAAGGAAAGGCCCACTGCGTATATTCAATCAATATTAAATATGTCTTCTGGCCCTGCAAATGTGTCACAGAACTGCAGGGTTGCAGAGTTATTAACTACAGCAGAGCGGTGATTTCCCAGGCAGGAAATAAATTGGCGCAAGCCTGCAGGCCAAATAGAATGTTTTCCCTTTTTTTTCAAGGAAAGGCCCACTGTGTATATTCAATCAATAATAAATTTGTCTTCTGGCCCTGCAAATGTGTCACAGAACTGCAGGGTTGCAGAGTTATTAACTACAGCAGAGCGGTGATTTCCCAGGCAGGAAATAAATTGGCGCAAGCCTGCTGTTAAACTTAGCTGGCTGCGTATGATTTTTGTTTACGTTCTCCACCCACCACACACGTACCCAGAACGCTGAGGACTGTCAGAGGCAGGCCAAATAGAATGTTTTCCCTTTTTTTTCAAGGAAAGGCCCACTGCGTATATTCAATCAATAATAAATATGTCTTCTGGCCCTGCAAATGTGTCACAGAACTGCAGGGTTGCAGAGTTATTAACTACAGCAGAGCGGTGATTTCCCAGGCAGGAAATAAATTGGTGCAAGCCTGCTGTTAAACGTAGCTGGCTGCGTATGATTTCTTTACGTTCTCCACCCACCACACACGTACCCAGAACGCTAAGGACTGTCAGAGGCAGGCCAAATAGAATGTTTTCCCTTTTTTTTCAAGGAAAGGCCCACTGCGTATATTCAATCAATAATAAATATGTCTTCTGGCCCTGCAAATGTGTCACAGAACTGCAGGGTTGCAGAGTTATTAACTACAGCAGAGCGGTGATTTCCCAGGCAGGAAATAAATTGGCGCAAGCCTGCTGTTAAACTTAGCTGGCTGCGTATGATTTTTGTTTACGTTCTCCACCCACCACACACGTACCCAGAACGCAGAGGACTGTCAGAGGCAGGCCAAATAGAATGTTTTCCCTTTTTTTTCAAGGAAAGGCCCACTGCGTATATTCAATCAATAATAAATATGTCTTCTGGCCCTGCAAATGTGTCACAGAACTGCAGGGTTGCAGAGTTATTAACTACAGCAGAGCGGTGATTTCCCAGGCAGGAAATAAATTGGCGCAAGCCTGCTGTTAAACTTAGCTGGCTGCGTATGATTTTTGTTTATGTTCTCCACCCACCACACACGTACCCAGAACGCTGAGGACTGTCAGAGGCAGGCCAAATAGAATGTTTTCCCTTTTTTTTCAAGGAAAGGCCCACTGCGTATATTCAATCAATAATAAATATGTCTTCTGGCCCTGCAAATGTGTCACAGAACTGCAGGGTTGCAGAGTTATTAACTACAGCAGAGCGGTGATTTCCCAGGAAGGAAATAAATTGGCGCAAGCCTGCTGTTAAACTTAGCTGGCTGCGTATGATTTTTGTTTACGTTCTCCACCCACCACACACGTACCCAGAACGCTGAGGACTGTCAGAGGCAGGCCAAATAGAATGTTTTCCCTTTTTTTTCAAGGAAAGGCCCACTGCGTATATTCAATCAATAATAAATATGTCTTCTGGCCCTGCAAATGTGTCACAGAACTGCAGGGTTGCAGAGTTATTAACTACAGCAGAGCGGTGATTTCCCAGGCAGGAAATAAATTGGCGCAAGCCTGCAGGCCAAATAGAATGTTTTCCCTTTTTTTTCAAGGAAAGGCCCACTGCGTATATTCAATCAATAATAAATATGTCTTCTGGCCCTGCAAATGTGTCACAGAACTGCAGGGTTGCAGAGTTATTAACTACAGCAGAGCGGTGATTTCCCAGGCAGGAAATAAATTGGCGCAAGCCTGCAGGCCAAATAGAATGTTTTCCCTTTTTTTTCAAGGAAAGGCCCACTGTGTATATTCAATCAATAATAAATTTGTCTTCTGGCCCTGCAAATGTGTCACAGAACTGCAGGGTTGCAGAGTTATTAACTACAGCAGAGCGGTGATTTCCCAGGCAGGAAATAAATTGGCGCAAGCCTGCTGTTAAACTTAGCTGGCTGCGTATGATTTTTGTTTACGTTCTCCACCCACCACACACGTACCCAGAACGCTGAGGACTGTCAGAGGCAGGCCAAATAGAATGTTTTCCCTTTTTTTTCAAGGAAAGGCCCACTGTGTATATTCAATCAATAATAAATATGTCTTCTGGCCCTGCAAATGTGTCACAGAACTGCAGGGTTGCAGAGTTATTAACTACAGCAGAGCGGTGATTTCCCAGGCAGGAAATAAATTGGCGCAAGCCTGCTGTTAAACTTAGCTGGCTGCGTATGATTTTTGTTTACGTTCTCCACCCACCACACACGTACCCAGAACGCTGAGGACTGTCAGAGGCAGGCCAAATAGAATGTTTTCCCTTTTTTTTCAAGGAAAGGCCCACTGCGTATATTCAATCAATAATAAATATGTCTTCTGGCCCTGCAAATGTGTCACAGAACTGCAGGGTTGCAGAGTTATTAACTACAGCAGAGCGGTGATTTCCCAGGCAGGAAATAAATTGGTGCAAGCCTGCTGTTAAACGTAGCTGGCTGCGTATGATTTCTTTACGTTCTCCACCCACCACACACGTACCCAGAACGCTAAGGACTGTCAGAGGCAGGCCAAATAGAATGTTTTCCCTTTTGTTTCAAGGAAAAGCCCACTGCGTACATTCAATCAATAATAAATGTCTTCTGGCCCTGCAAATGTGTCACAGAACTGCAGGGTTGCAGAGTTATTAACTACAGCAGAGCGGTGATTTCCCAGGCAGGAAATAAATTGGCGCAAGCCTGCTGTTAAACTTAGCTGGCTGCGTATGATTTTTGTTTACGTTCTCCACCCACCACACACGTACCCAGAACGCAGAGGACTGTCAGAGGCAGGCCAAATAGAATGTTTTCCCTTTTTTTTCAAGGAAAGGCCCACTGCGTATATTCAATCAATAATAAATATGTCTTCTGGCCCTGCAAATGTGTCACAGAACTGCAGGGTTGCAGAGTTATTAACTACAGCAGAGCGGTGATTTCCCAGGCAGGAAATAAATTGGCGCAAGCCTGCTGTTAAACTTAGCTGGCTGCGTATGATTTTTGTTTACGTTCTCCACCCACCACACACGTACCCAGAACGCTGAGGACTGTCAGAGGCAGGCCAAATAGAATGGTTTCCCTTTTTTTTCAAGGAAAGGCCCACTGCGTATATTCAATCAATAATAAATATGTCTTCTGGCCCTGCAAATGTGTCACAGATCTGCAGGGTTGCAGAGTTATTAACTACAGCAGAGCGGTGATTTCCCAGGCAGGAAATAAATTGGCGCAAGCCTGCTGTTAAACTTAGCTGGCTGCGTATGATTTTTGTTTACGTTCTCCACCCACCACACACGTACCCAGAACGCTGAGGACTGTCAGAGGCAGGCCAAATAGAATGTTTTCCCTTTTTTTTCAAGGAAAGGCCCACTGCGTATATTCAATCAATAATAAATATGTCTTCTGGCCCTGCAAATGTGTCACAGAACTGCAGGGTTGCAGAGTTATTAACTACAGCAGAGCGGTGATTTCCCAGGCAGGAAATAAATTGGCGCAAGCCTGCAGGCCAAATAGAATGTTTTCCCTTTTTTTTCAAGGAAAGGCCCACTGCGTATATTCAATCAATAATAAATATGTCTTCTGGCCCTGCAAATGTGTCACAGAACTGCAGGGTTGCAGAGTTATTAACTACAGCAGAGCGGTGATTTCCCAGGCAGGAAATAAATTGGCGCAAGCCTGCAGGCCAAATAGAATGTTTTCCCTTTTTTTTCAAGGAAAGGCCCACTGTGTATATTCAATCAATAATAAATTTGTCTTCTGGCCCTGCAAATGTGTCACAGAACTGCAGGGTTGCAGAGTTATTAACTACAGCAGAGCGGTGATTTCCCAGGCAGGAAATAAATTGGCGCAAGCCTGCTGTTAAACTTAGCTGGCTGCGTATGATTTTTGTTTACGTTCTCCACCCACCACACACGTACCCAGAACGCTGAGGACTGTCAGAGGCAGGCCAAATAGAATGTTTTCCCTTTTTTTTCAAGGAAAGGCCCACTGCGTATATTCAATCAATAATAAATATGTCTTCTGGCCCTGCAAATGTGTCACAGAACTGCAGGGTTGCAGAGTTATTAACTACAGCAGAGCGGTGATTTCCCAGGCAGGAAATAAATTGGTGCAAGCCTGCTGTTAAACGTAGCTGGCTGCGTATGATTTCTTTACGTTCTCCACCCACCACACACGTACCCAGAACGCTAAGGACTGTCAGAGGCAGGCCAAATAGAATGTTTTCCCTTTTTTTTCAAGGAAAGGCCCACTGCGTATATTCAATCAATAATAAATATGTCTTCTGGCCCTGCAAATGTGTCACAGAACTGCAGGGTTGCCGAGTTATTAACTACAGCAGAGCGGTGATTTCCCAGGCAGGAAATAAATTGGCGCAAGCCTGCTGTTAAACTTAGCTGGCTGCGTATGATTTTTGTTTACGTTCTCCACCCACCACACACGTACCCAGAACGCAGAGGACTGTCAGAGGCAGGCCAAATAGAATGTTTTCCCTTTTTTTTCAAGGAAAGGCCCACTGCGTATATTCAATCAATAATAAATATGTCTTCTGGCCCTGCAAATGTGTCACAGAACTGCAGGGTTGCAGAGTTATTAACTACAGCAGAGCGGTGATTTCCCAGGCAGGAAATAAATTGGCGCAAGCCTGCTGTTAAACTTAGCTGGCTGCGTATGATTTTTGTTTACGTTCTCCACCCACCACACACGTACCCAGAACGCTGAGGACTGTCAGAGGCAGGCCAAATAGAATGTTTTCCCTTTTTTTTCAAGGAAAGGCCCACTGTGTATATTCAATCAATAATAAATATGTCTTCTGGCCCTGCAAATGTGTCACAGAACTGCAGGGTTGCAGAGTTATTAACTACAGCAGAGCGGTGATTTCCCAGGCAGGAAATAAATTGGCGCAAGCCTGCTGTTAAACTTAGCTGGCTGCGTATGATTTTTGTTTACGTTCTCCACCCACCACACACGTACCCAGAACGCTGAGGACTGTCAGAGGCAGGCCAAATAGAATGTTTTCCCTTTTTTTTCAAGGAAAGGCCCACTGCGTATATTCAATCAATAATAAATATGTCTTCTGGCCCTGCAAATGTGTCACAGAACTGCAGGGTTGCAGAGTTATTAACTACAGCAGAGCGGTGATTTCCCAGGCAGGAAATAAATTGGCGCAAGCCTGCAGGCCAAATAGAATGTTTTCCCTTTTTTTTCAAGGAAAGGCCCACTGCGTATATTCAATCAATAATAAATATGTCTTCTGGCCCTGCAAATGTGTCACAGAACTGCAGGGTTGCAGAGTTATTAACTACAGCAGAGCGGTGATTTCCCAGGCAGGAAATAAATTGGCGCAAGCCTGCAGGCCAAATAGAATGTTTTCCCTTTTTTTTCAAGGAAAGGCCCACTGTGTATATTCAATCAATAATAAATTTGTCTTCTGGCCCTGCAAATGTGTCACAGAACTGCAGGGTTGCAGAGTTATTAACTACAGCAGAGCGGTGATTTCCCAGGCAGGAAATAAATTGGCGCAAGCCTGCTGTTAAACTTAGCTGGCTGCGTATGATTTTTGTTTACGTTCTCCACCCACCACACACGTACCCAGAACGCTGAGGACTGTCAGAGGCAGGCCAAATAGAATGTTTTCCCTTTTTTTTCAAGGAAAGGCCCACTGCGTATATTCAATCAATAATAAATATGTCTTCTGGCCCTGCAAATGTGTCACAGAACTGCAGGGTTGCAGAGTTATTAACTACAGCAGAGCGGTGATTTCCCAGGCAGGAAATAAATTGGCGCAAGCCTGCTGTTAAACTTAGCTGGCTGCGTATGATTTTTGTTTACGTTCTCCACCCACCACACACGTACCCAGAACGCAGAGGACTGTCAGAGGCAGGCCAAATAGAATGTTTTCCCTTTTTTTTCAAGGAAAGGCCCACTGCGTATATTCAATCAATAATAAATATGTCTTCTGGCCCTGCAAATGTGTCACAGAACTGCAGGGTTGCAGAGTTATTAACTACAGCAGAGCGGTGATTTCCCAGGCAGGAAATAAATTGGCGCAAGCCTGCTGTTAAACGTAGCTGGCTGCGTATGATTTTTGTTTACGTTCTCCACCCACCACACACGTACCCAGAACGCTGAGGACTGTCAGAGGCAGGCCAAATAGAATGTTTTCCCTTTTTTTTCAAGGAAAGGCCCACTGTGTATATTCAATCAATAATAAATATGTCTTCTGGCCCTGCAAATGTGTCACAGAACTGCAGGGTTGCAGAGTTATTAACTACAGCAGAGCGGTGATTTCCCAGGCAGGAAATAAATTGGCGCAAGCCTGCTGTTAAACTTAGCTGGCTGCGTATGATTTTTGTTTACGTTCTCCACCCACCACACACGTACCCAGAACGCCGAGGACTGTCAGAGGCAGGCCAAATAGAATGTTTTCCCTTTTTTTTCAAGGAAAGGCCCACTGCGTATATTCAATCAATAATAAATATGTCTTCTGGCCCTGCAAATGTGTCACAGAACTGCAGGGTTGCAGAGTTATTAACTACAGCAGAGCGGTGATTTCCCAGGCAGGAAATAAATTGGCGCAAGCCTGCAGGCCAAATAGAATGTTTTCCCTTTTTTTTCAAGGAAAGGCCCACTGTGTATATTCAATCAATAATAAATTTGTCTTCTGGCCCTGCAAATGTGTCACAGAACTGCAGGGTTGCAGAGTTATTAACTACAGCAGAGCGGTGATTTCCCAGGCAGGAAATAAATTGGCGCAAGCCTGCTGTTAAACTTAGCTGGCTGCGTATGATTTTTGTTTACGTTCTCCACCCACCACACACGTACCCAGAACGCTGAGGACTGTCAGAGGCAGGCCAAATAGAATGTTTTCCCTTTTTTTTCAAGGAAAGGCCCACTGCGTATATTCAATCAATAATAAATATGTCTTCTGGCCCTGCAAATGTGTCACAGAACTGCAGGGTTGCAGAGTTATTAACTACAGCAGAGCGGTGATTTCCCAGGCAGGAAATAAATTGGTGCAAGCCTGCTGTTAAATGTAGCTGGCTGCGTATGATTTCTTTACGTTCTCCACCCACCACACACGTACCCAGAACGCTAAAGACTGTCAGAGGCAGGCCAAATAGAATGTTTTCCCTTTTTTTTCAAGGAAAGGCCCACTGCGTATATTCAATCAATAATAAATATGTCTTCTGGCCCTGCAAATGTGTCACAGAACTGCAGGGTTGCAGAGTTATTAACTACAGCAGAGCGGTGATTTCCCAGGCAGGAAATAAATTGGCGCAAGCCTGCTGTTAAACTTAGCTGGCTGCGTATGATTTTTGTTTACGTTCTCCACCCACCACACACGTACCCAGAACGCAGAGGACTGTCAGAGGCAGGCCAAATAGAATGTTTTCCCTTTTTTTTCAAGGAAAGGCCCACTGCGTATATTCAATCAATAATAAATATGTCTTCTGGCCCTGCAAATGTGTCACAGAACTGCAGGGTTGCAGAGTTATTAACTACAGCAGAGCGGTGATTTCCCAGGCAGGAAATAAATTGGCGCAAGCCTGCTGTTAAACTTAGCTGGCTGCGTATGATTTTTGTTTACGTTCTCCACCCACCACACACGTACCCAGAACGCTGAGGACTGTCAGAGGCAGGCCAAATAGAATGTTTTCCCTTTTTTTTCAAGGAAAGGCCCACTGTGTATATTCAATCAATAATAAATATGTCTTCTGGCCCTGCAAATGTGTCACAGAACTGCAGGGTTGCAGAGTTATTAACTACAGCAGAGCGGTGATTTCCCAGGCAGGAAATAAATTGGCGCAAGCCTGCTGTTAAACTTAGCTGGCTGCGTATGATTTTTGTTTACGTTCTCCACCCACCACACACGTACCCAGAACGCTGAGGACTGTCAGAGGCAGGCCAAATAGAATGTTTTCCCTTTTTTTTCAAGGAAAGGCCCACTGCGTATATTCAATCAATAATAAATATGTCTTCTGGCCCTGCAAATGTGTCACAGAACTGCAGGGTTGCAGAGTTATTAACTACAGCAGAGCGGTGATTTCCCAGGCAGGAAATAAATTGGCGCAAGCCTGCAGGCCAAATAGAATGTTTTCCCTTTTTTTTCAAGGAAAGGCCCACTGCGTATATTCAATCAATAATAAATATGTCTTCTGGCCCTGCAAATGTGTCACAGAACTGCAGGGTTGCAGAGTTATTAACTACAGCAGAGCGGTGATTTCCCAGGCAGGAAATAAATTGGCGCAAGCCTGCAGGCCAAATAGAATGTTTTCCCTTTTTTTTCAAGGAAAGGCCCACTGTGTATATTCAATCAATAATAAATTTGTCTTCTGGCCCTGCAAATGTGTCACAGAACTGCAGGGTTGCAGAGTTATTAACTACAGCAGAGCGGTGATTTCCCAGGCAGGAAATAAATTGGCGCAAGCCTGCAGGCCAAATAGAACGTTTTCCCTTTTTTTTCAAGGAAAGGCCCACTGCGTATATTCAATCAATAATAAATATGTCTTCTGGCCCTGCAAATGTGTCACAGAACTGCAGGGTTGCAGAGTTATTAACTACAGCAGAGCGGTGATTTCCCAGGCAGGAAATAAATTGGCGCAAGCCTGCAGGCCAAATAGAATGTTTTCCCTTTTTTTTCAAGGAAAGGCCCACTGCGTATATTCAATCAATAATAAATATGTCTTCTGGCCCTGCAAATGTGTCACAGAACTGCAGGGTTGCAGAGTTATTAACTACAGCAGAGCGGTGATTTCCCAGGCAGGAAATAAATTGGCGCAAGCCTGCTGTTAAACTTAGCTGGCTGCGTATGATTTTTGTTTACGTTCTCCACCCACCACACACGTACCCAGAACGCTGAGGACTGTCAGAGGCAGGCCAAATAGAATGTTTTCCCTTTTTTTTTCAAGGAAAGGCCCACTGCGTATATTCAATCAATAATAAATATGTCTTCTGGCCCTGCAAATGTGTCACAGAACTGCAGGGTTGCAGAGTTATTAACTACAGCAGAGCGGTGATTTCCCAGGCAGGAAATAAATTGGCGCAAGCCTGCTGTTAAACTTAGCTGGCTGCGTATGATTTTTGTTTACGTTCTCCACCCACCACACACGTACCCAGAATGCTGAGGACTGTCAGAGGCAGGCCAAATAGAATGTTTTCCCTTTTTTTTCAAGGAAAGGCCCACTGCGTATATTCAATCAATAATAAATATGTCTTCTGGCCCTGCAAATGTGTCACAGAACTGCAGGGTTGCAGAGTTATTAACTACAGCAGAGCGGTGATTTCCCAGGCAGGAAATAAATTGGCGCAAGCCTGCTGTTAAACTTAGCTGGCTGCGTATGATTTTTGTTTACGTTCTCCACCCACCACACACGTACCCAGAACGCTGAGGACTGTCAGAGGCAGGCCAAATAGAATGTTTTCCCTTTTTTTTCAAGGAAAGGCCCACTGCGTATATTCAATCAATAATAAATATGTCTTCTGGCCCTGCAAATGTGTCACAGAACTGCAGGGTTGCAGAGTTATTAACTACAGCAGAGCGGTGATTTCCCAGGCAGGAAATAAATTGGTGCAAGCCTGCTGTTAAATGTAGCTGGCTGCGTATGATTTCTTTACGTTCTCCACCCACCACACACGTACCCAGAACGCTAAAGACTGTCAGAGGCAGGCCAAATAGAATGTTTTCCCTTTTTTTTCAAGGAAAGGCCCACTGCGTATATTCAATCAATAATAAATATGTCTTCTGGCCCTGCAAATGTGTCACAGAACTGCAGGGTTGCAGAGTTATTAACTACAGCAGAGCGGTGATTTCCCAGGCAGGAAATAAATTGGCGCAAGCCTGCTGTTAAACTTAGCTGGCTGCGTATGATTTTTGTTTACGTTCTCCACCCACCACACACGTACCCAGAACGCAGAGGACTGTCAGAGGCAGGCCAAATAGAATGTTTTCCCTTTTTTTTCAAGGAAAGGCCCACTGCGTATATTCAATCAATAATAAATATGTCTTCTGGCCCTGCAAATGTGTCACAGAACTGCAGGGTTGCAGAGTTATTAACTACAGCAGAGCGGTGATTTCCCAGGCAGGAAATAAATTGGCGCAAGCCTGCTGTTAAACTTAGCTGGCTGCGTATGATTTTTGTTTACGTTCTCCACCCACCACACACGTACCCAGAACGCTGAGGACTGTCAGAGGCAGGCCAAATAGAATGTTTTCCCTTTTTTTTCAAGGAAAGGCCCACTGTGTATATTCAATCAATAATAAATATGTCTTCTGGCCCTGCAAATGTGTCACAGAACTGCAGGGTTGCAGAGTTATTAACTACAGCAGAGCGGTGATTTCCCAGGCAGGAAATAAATTGGCGCAAGCCTGCTGTTAAACTTAGCTGGCTGCGTATGATTTTTGTTTACGTTCTCCACCCACCACACACGTACCCAGAACGCTGAGGACTGTCAGAGGCAGGCCAAATAGAATGTTTTCCCTTTTTTTTCAAGGAAAGGCCCACTGCGTATATTCAATCAATAATAAATATGTCTTCTGGCCCTGCAAATGTGTCACAGAACTGCAGGGTTGCAGAGTTATTAACTACAGCAGAGCGGTGATTTCCCAGGCAGGAAATAAATTGGCGCAAGCCTGCAGGCCAAATAGAATGTTTTCCCTTTTTTTTCAAGGAAAGGCCCACTGCGTATATTCAATCAATAATAAATATGTCTTCTGGCCCTGCAAATGTGTCACAGAACTGCAGGGTTGCAGAGTTATTAACTACAGCAGAGCGGTGATTTCCCAGGCAGGAAATAAATTGGCGCAAGCCTGCAGGCCAAATAGAATGTTTTCCCTTTTTTTTCAAGGAAAGGCCCACTGTGTATATTCAATCAATAATAAATTTGTCTTCTGGCCCTGCAAATGTGTCACAGAACTGCAGGGTTGCAGAGTTATTAACTACAGCAGAGCGGTGATTTCCCAGGCAGGAAATAAATTGGCGCAAGCCTGCAGGCCAAATAGAATGTTTTCCCTTTTTTTTCAAGGAAAGGCCCACTGCGTATATTCAATCAATAATAAATATGTCTTCTGGCCCTGCAAATGTGTCACAGAACTGCAGGGTTGCAGAGTTATTAACTACAGCAGAGCGGTGATTTCCCAGGCAGGAAATAAATTGGCGCAAGCCTGCAGGCCAAATAGAATGTTTTCCCTTTTTTTTCAAGGAAAGGCCCACTGTGTATATTCAATCAATAATAAATTTGTCTTCTGGCCCTGCAAATGTGTCACAGAACTGCAGGGTTGCAGAGTTATTAACTACAGCAGAGCGGTGATTTCCCAGGCAGGAAATAAATTGGCGCAAGCCTGCTGTTAAACTTAGCTGGCTGCGTATGATTTTTGTTTACGTTCTCCACCCACCACACACGTACCCAGAACGCTGAGGACTGTCAGAGGCAGGCCAAATAGAATGTTTTCCCTTTTTTTTCAAGGAAAGGCCCACTGCGTATATTCAATCAATAATAAATATGTCTTCTGGCCCTGCAAATGTGTCACAGAACTGCAGGGTTGCAGAGTTATTAACTACAGCAGAGCGGTGATTTCCCAGGCAGGAAATAAATTGGCGCAAGCCTGCTGTTAAACTTAGCTGGCTGCGTATGATTTTTGTTTACGTTCTCCACCCACCACACACGTACCCAGAACGCTGAGGACTGTCAGAGGCAGGCCAAATAGAATGTTTTCCCTTTTTTTTCAAGGAAAGGCCCACTGCGTATATTCAATCAATAATAAATATGTCTTCTGGCCCTGCAAATGTGTCACAGAACTGCAGGGTTGCAGAGTTATTAACTACAGCAGAGCGGTGATTTCCCAGGCAGGAAATAAATTGGCGCAAGCCTGCTGTTAAACTTAGCTGGCTGCGTATGATTTTTGTTTACGTTCTCCACCCACCACACACGTACCCAGAACGCTGAGGACTGTCAGAGGCAGGCCAAATAGAATGTTTTCCCTTTTTTTTCAAGGAAAGGCCCACTGTGTATATTCAATCAATAATAAATATGTCTTCTGGCCCTGCAAATGTGTCACAGAACTGCAGGGTTGCAGAGTTATTAACTACAGCAGAGCGGTGATTTCCCAGGCAGGAAATAAATTGGCGCAAGCCTGCTGTTAAACTTAGCTGGCTGCGTATGATTTTTGTTTACGTTCTCCACCCACCACACACGTACCCAGAACGCAGAGGACTGTCAGAGGCAGGCCAAATAGAATGTTTTCCCTTTTTTTTCAAGGAAAGGCCCACTGTGTATATTCAATCAATAATAAATATGTCTTCTGGCCCTGCAAATGTGTCACAGAACTGCAGGGTTGCAGAGTTATTAACTACAGCAGAGCGGTGATTTCCCAGGCAGGAAATAAATTGGCGCAAGCCTGCTGTTAAACTTAGCTGGCTGCGTATGATTTTTGTTTACGTTCTCCACCCACCACACACGTACCCAGAACGCTGAGGACTGTCAGAGGCAGGCCAAATAGAATGTTTTCCCTTTTTTTTCAAGGAAAGGCCCACTGTGTATATTCAATCAATAATAAATATGTCTTCTGGCCCTGCAAATGTGTCACAGAACTGCAGGGTTGCAGAGTTATTAACTACAGCAGAGCGGTGATTTCCCAGGCAGGAAATAAATTGGCGCAAGCCTGCTGTTAAACTTAGCTGGCTGCGTATGATTTTTGTTTACGTTCTCCACCCACCACACACGTACCCAGAACGCTGAGGACTGTCAGAGGCAGGCCAAATAGAATGTTTTCCCTTTTTTTTCAAGGAAAGGCCCACTGCGTATATTCAATCAATAATAAATATGTCTTCTGGCCCTGCAAATGTGTCACAGAACTGCAGGGTTGCAGAGTTATTAACTACAGCAGAGCGGTGATTTCCCAGGCAGGAAATAAATTGGCGCAAGCCTGCAGGCCAAATAGAATGTTTTCCCTTTTTTTTCAAGGAAAGGCCCACTGCGTATATTCAATCAATAATAAATATGTCTTCTGGCCCTGCAAATGTGTCACAGAACTGCAGGGTTGCAGAGTTATTAACTACAGCAGAGCGGTGATTTCCCAGGCAGGAAATAAATTGGCGCAAGCCTGCAGGCCAAATAGAATGTTTTCCCTTTTTTTTGAAGGAAAGGCCCACTGTGTATATTCAATCAATAATAAATTTGTCTTCTGGCCCTGCAAATGTGTCACAGAACTGCAGGGTTGCAGAGTTATTAACTACAGCAGAGCGGTGATTTCCCAGGCAGGAAATAAATTGGCGCAAGCCTGCTGTTAAACTTAGCTGGCTGCGTATGATTTTTGTTTACGTTCTCCACCCACCACACACGTACCCAGAACGCTGAGGACTGTCAGAGGCAGGCCAAATAGAATGTTTTCCCTTTTTTTTCAAGGAAAGGCCCACTGCGTATATTCAATCAATAATAAATATGTCTTCTGGCCCTGCAAATGTGTCACAGAACTGCAGGGTTGCAGAGTTATTAACTACAGCAGAGCGGTGATTTCCCAGGCAGGAAATAAATTGGCGCAAGCCTGCTGTTAAACTTAGCTGGCTGCGTATGATTTTTGTTTACGTTCTCCACCCACCACACACGTACCCAGAACGCTGAGGACTGTCAGAGGCAGGCCAAATAGAATGTTTTCCCTTTTTTTTCAAGGAAAGGCCCACTGCGTATATTCAATCAATAATAAATATGTCTTCTGGCCCTGCAAATGTGTCACAGAACTGCAGGGTTGCAGAGTTATTAACTACAGCAGAGCGGTGATTTCCCAGGCAGGAAATAAATTGGCGCAAGCCTGCTGTTAAACTTAGCTGGCTGCGTATGATTTTTGTTTACGTTCTCCACCCACCACACACGTACCCAGAACGCTGAGGACTGTCAGAGGCAGGCCAAATAGAATGTTTTCCCTTTTTTTTCAAGGAAAGGCCCACTGCGTATATTCAATCAATAATAAATATGTCTTCTGGCCCTGCAAATGTGTCACAGAACTGCAGGGTTGCAGAGTTATTAACTACAGCAGAGCGGTGATTTCCCAGGCAGCAAATAAATTGGCGCAAGCCTGCTGTTAAACTTAGCTGGCTGCGTATGATTTTTGTTTACGTTCTCCACCCACCACACACGTACCCAGAATGCTGAGGACTGTCAGAGGCAGGCCAAATAGAATGTTTTCCCTTTTTTTTCAAGGAAAGGCCCACTGCGTATATTCAATCAATAATAAATATGTCTTCTGGCCCTGCAAATGTGTCACAGAACTGCAGGGTTGCAGAGTTATTAACTACAGCAGAGCGGTGATTTCCCAGGCAGGAAATAAATTGGCGCAAGCCTGCTGTTAAACTTAGCTGGCTGCGTATGATTTTTGTTTACGTTCTCCACCCACCACACACGTACCCAGAACGCTGAGGACTGTCAGAGGCAGGCCAAATAGAATGTTTTCCCTTTTTTTTCAAGGAAAGGCCCACTGCGTATATTCAATCAATAATAAATATGTCTTCTGGCCCTGCAAATGTGTCACAGAACTGCAGGGTTGCAGAGTTATTAACTACAGCAGAGCGGTGATTTCCCAGGCAGGAAATAAATTGGCGCAAGCCTGCAGGCCAAATAGAATGTTTTCCCTTTTTTTTCAAGGAAAGGCCCACTGCGTATATTCAATCAATAATAAATATGTCTTCTGGCCCTGCAAATGTGTCACAGAACTGCAGGGTTGCAGAGTTATTAACTACAGCAGAGCGGTGATTTCCCAGGCAGGAAATAAATTGGCGCAAGCCTGCAGGCCAAATAGAATGTTTTCCCTTTTTTTTGAAGGAAAGGCCCACTGTGTATATTCAATCAATAATAAATTTGTCTTCTGGCCCTGCAAATGTGTCACAGAACTGCAGGGTTGCAGAGTTATTAACTACAGCAGAGCGGTGATTTCCCAGGCAGGAAATAAATTGGCGCAAGCCTGCTGTTAAACTTAGCTGGCTGCGTATGATTTTTGTTTACGTTCTCCACCCACCACACACGTACCCAGAACGCTGAGGACTGTCAGAGGCAGGCCAAATAGAATGTTTTCCCTTTTTTTTCAAGGAAAGGCCCACTGCGTATATTCAATCAATAATAAATATGTCTTCTGGCCCTGCAAATGTGTCACAGAACTGCAGGGTTGCAGAGTTATTAACTACAGCAGAGCGGTGATTTCCCAGGCAGGAAATAAATTGGCGCAAGCCTGCAGGCCAAATAGAATGTTTTCCCTTTTTTTTCAAGGAAAGGCCCACTGCGTATATTCAATCAATAATAAATATGTCTTCTGGCCCTGCAAATGTGTCACAGAACTGCAGGGTTGCAGAGTTATTAACTACAGCAGAGCGGTGATTTCCCAGGCAGGAAATAAATTGGCGCAAGCCTGCAGGCCAAATAGAATGTTTTCCCTTTTTTTTGAAGGAAAGGCCCACTGTGTATATTCAATCAATAATAAATTTGTCTTCTGGCCCTGCAAATGTGTCACAGAACTGCAGGGTTGCAGAGTTATTAACTACAGCAGAGCGGTGATTTCCCAGGCAGGAAATAAATTGGCGCAAGCCTGCTGTTAAACTTAGCTGGCTGCGTATGATTTTTGTTTACGTTCTCCACCCACCACACACGTACCCAGAACGCTGAGGACTGTCAGAGGCAGGCCAAATAGAATGTTTTCCCTTTTTTTTCAAGGAAAGGCCCACTGCGTATATTCAATCAATAATAAATATGTCTTCTGGCCCTGCAAATGTGTCACAGAACTGCAGGGTTGCAGAGTTATTAACTACAGCAGAGCGGTGATTTCCCAGGCAGGAAATAAATTGGCGCAAGCCTGCTGTTAAACTTAGCTGGCTGCGTATGATTTTTGTTTACGTTCTCCACCCACCACACACGTACCCAGAACGCTGAGGACTGTCAGAGGCAGGCCAAATAGAATGTTTTCCCTTTTTTTTCAAGGAAAGGCCCACTGCGTATATTCAATCAATAATAAATATGTCTTCTGGCCCTGCAAATGTGTCACAGAACTGCAGGGTTGCAGAGTTATTAACTACAGCAGAGCGGTGATTTCCCAGGCAGGAAATAAATTGGCGCAAGCCTGCTGTTAAACTTAGCTGGCTGCGTATGATTTTTGTTTACGTTCTCCACCCACCACACACGTACCCAGAACGCTGAGGACTGTCAGAGGCAGGCCAAATAGAATGTTTTCCCTTTTTTTTCAAGGAAAGGCCCACTGCGTATATTCAATCAATAATAAATATGTCTTCTGGCCCTGCAAATGTGTCACAGAACTGCAGGGTTGCAGAGTTATTAACTACAGCAGAGCGGTGATTTCCCAGGCAGCAAATAAATTGGCGCAAGCCTGCTGTTAAACTTAGCTGGCTGCGTATGATTTTTGTTTACGTTCTCCACCCACCACACACGTACCCAGAATGCTGAGGACTGTCAGAGGCAGGCCAAATAGAATGTTTTCCCTTTTTTTTCAAGGAAAGGCCCACTGCGTATATTCAATCAATAATAAATATGTCTTCTGGCCCTGCAAATGTGTCACAGAACTGCAGGGTTGCAGAGTTATTAACTACAGCAGAGCGGTGATTTCCCAGGCAGGAAATAAATTGGCGCAAGCCTGCTGTTAAACTTAGCTGGCTGCGTATGATTTTTGTTTACGTTCTCCACCCACCACACACGTACCCAGAACGCTGAGGACTGTCAGAGGCAGGCCAAATAGAATGTTTTCCCTTTTTTTTCAAGGAAAGGCCCACTGCGTATATTCAATCAATAATAAATATGTCTTCTGGCCCTGCAAATGTGTCACAGAACTGCAGGGTTGCAGAGTTATTAACTACAGCAGAGCGGTGATTTCCCAGGCAGGAAATAAATTGGCGCAAGCCTGCTGTTAAACTTAGCTGGCTGCGTATGATTTTTGTTTACGTTCTCCACCCACCACACACGTACCCAGAACGCTGAGGACTGTCAGAGGCAGGCCAAATAGAATGTTTTCCCTTTTTTTTCAAGGAAAGGCCCACTGCGTATATTCAATCAATAATAAATATGTCTTCTGGCCCTGCAAATGTGTCACAGAACTGCAGGGTTGCAGAGTTATTAACTACAGCAGAGCGGTGATTTCCCAGGCAGGAAATAAATTGGTGCAAGCCTGCTGTTAAACGTAGCTGGCTGCGTATGATTTCTTTACGTTCTCCACCCACCACACACGTACCCAGAACGCTAAGGACTGTCAGAGGCAGGCCAAATAGAATGTTTTCCCTTTTTTTTCAAGGAAAGGCCCACTGCGTATATTCAATCAATAATAAATATGTCTTCTGGCCCTGCAAATGTGTCACAGAACTGCAGGGTTGCAGAGTTATTAACTACAGCAGAGCGGTGATTTCCCAGGCAGGAAATAAATTGGCGCAAGCCTGCTGTTAAACTTAGCTGGCTGCGTATGATTTTTGTTTACGTTCTCCACCCACCACACACGTACCCAGAACGCAGAGGACTGTCAGAGGCAGGCCAAATAGAATGTTTTCCCTTTTTTTTCAAGGAAAGGCCCACTGCGTATATTCAATCAATAATAAATATGTGTTCTGGCCCTGCAAATGTGTCACAGAACTGCAGGGTTGCAGAGTTATTAACTACAGCAGAGCGGTGATTTCCCAGGCAGGAAATAAATTGGCGCAAGCCTGCAGGCCAAATAGAATGTTTTCCCTTTTTTTTCAAGGAAAGGCCCACTGCGTATATTCAATCAATAATAAATATGTCTTCTGGCCCTGCAAATGTGTCACAGAACTGCAGGGTTGCAGAGTTATTAACTACAGCAGAGCGGTGATTTCCCAGGCAGGAAATAAATTGGCGCAAGCCTGCAGGCCAAATAGAATGTTTTCCCTTTTTTTTCAAGGAAAGGCCCACTGTGTATATTCAATCAATAATAAATTTGTCTTCTGGCCCTGCAAATGTGTCACAGAACTGCAGGGTTGCAGAGTTATTAACTACAGCAGAGCGGTGATTTCCCAGGCAGGAAATAAATTGGCGCAAGCCTGCTGTTAAACTTAGCTGGCTGCGTATGATTTTTGTTTACGTTCTCCACCCACCACACACGTACCCAGAACGCTGAGGACTGTCAGAGGCAGGCCAAATAGAATGTTTTCCCTTTTTTTTCAAGGAAAGGCCCACTGCGTATATTCAATCAATAATAAATATGTCTTCTGGCCCTGCAAATGTGTCACAGAACTGCAGGGTTGCAGAGTTATTAACTACAGCAGAGCGGTGATTTCCCAGGCAGGAAATAAATTGGCGCAAGCCTGCTGTTAAACTTAGCTGGCTGCGTATGATTTTTGTTTACGTTCTCCACCCACCACACACGTACCCAGAACGCTGAGGACTGTCAGAGGCAGGCCAAATAGAATGTTTTCCCTTTTTTTTCAAGGAAAGGCCCACTGCGTATATTCAATCAATAATAAATATGTCTTCTGGCCCTGCAAATGTGTCACAGAACTGCAGGGTTGCAGAGTTATTAACTACAGCAGAGCGGTGATTTCCCAGGCAGGAAATAAATTGGCGCAAGCCTGCTGTTAAACTTAGCTGGCTGCGTATGATTTTTGTTTACGTTCTCCACCCACCACACACGTACCCAGAATGCTGAGGACTGTCAGAGGCAGGCCAAATAGAATGTTTTCCCTTTTTTTTCAAGGAAAGGCCCACTGCGTATATTCAATCAATAATAAATATGTCTTCTGGCCCTGCAAATGTGTCACAGAACTGCAGGGTTGCAGAGTTATTAACTACAGCAGAGCGGTGATTTCCCAGGCAGGAAATAAATTGGCGCAAGCCTGCTGTTAAACTTAGCTGGCTGCGTATGATTTTTGTTTACGTTCTCCACCCACCACACACGTACCCAGAACGCTGAGGACTGTCAGAGGCAGGCCAAATAGAATGTTTTCCCTTTTTTTTCAAGGAAAGGCCCACTGCGTATATTCAATCAATAATAAATATGTCTTCTGGCCCTGCAAATGTGTCACAGAACTGCAGGGTTGCAGAGTTATTAACTACAGCAGAGCGGTGATTTCCCAGGCAGGAAATAAATTGGTGCAAGCCTGCTGTTAAATGTAGCTGGCTGCGTATGATTTCTTTACGTTCTCCACCCACCACACACGTACCCAGAACGCTAAAGACTGTCAGAGGCAGGCCAAATAGAATGTTTTCCCTTTTTTTTCAAGGAAAGGCCCACTGCGTATATTCAATCAATAATAAATATGTCTTCTGGCCCTGCAAATGTGTCACAGAACTGCAGGGTTGCAGAGTTATTAACTACAGCAGAGCGGTGATTTCCCAGGCAGGAAATAAATTGGCGCAAGCCTGCAGGCCAAATAGAATGTTTTCCCTTTTTTTTCAAGGAAAGGCCCACTGCGTATATTCAATCAATAATAAATATGTCTTCTGGCCCTGCAAATGTGTCACAGAACTGCAGGGTTGCAGAGTTATTAACTACAGCAGAGCGGTGATTTCCCAGGCAGGAAATAAATTGGCGCAAGCCTGCAGGCCAAATAGAATGTTTTCCCTTTTTTTTCAAGGAAAGGCCCACTGCGTATATTCAATCAATAATAAATATGTCTTCTGGCCCTGCAAATGTGTCACAGAACTGCAGGGTTGCAGAGTTATTAACTACAGCAGAGCGGTGATTTCCCAGGCAGGAAAAAAATTGGCGCAAGCCTGCAGGCCAAATATAATGTTTTCCCTTTTTTTTCAAGGAAAGGCCCACTGCGTATATTCAATCAATAATAAATATGTCTTCTGGCCCTGCAAATGTGTCACAGAACTGCAGGGTTGCAGAGTTATTAACTACAGCAGAGCGGTGATTTCCCAGGCAGGAAATAAATTGGCGCAAGCCTGCAGGCCAAATAGAATGTTTTCCCTTTTTTTTCAAGGAAAGGCCCACTGTGTATATTCAATCAATAATAAATTTGTCTTCTGGCCCTGCAAATGTGTCACAGAACTGCAGGGTTGCAGAGTTATTAACTACAGCAGAGCGGTGATTTCCCAGGCAGGAAATAAATTGGCGCAAGCCTGCTGTTAAACTTAGCTGGCTGCGTATGATTTTTGTTTACGTTCTCCACCCACCACACACGTACCCAGAACGCTGAGGACTGTCAGAGGCAGGCCAAATAGAATGTTTTCCCTTTTTTTTCAAGGAAAGGCCCACTGCGTATATTCAATCAATAATAAATATGTCTTCTGGCCCTGCAAATGTGTCACAGAACTGCAGGGTTGCAGAGTTATTAACTACAGCAGAGCGGTGATTTCCCAGGCAGGAAATAAATTGGCGCAAGCCTGCTGTTAAACTTAGCTGGCTGCGTATGATTTTTGTTTACGTTCTCCACCCACCACACACGTACCCAGAACGCTGAGGACTGTCAGAGGCAGGCCAAATAGAATGTTTTCCCTTTATTTTCAAGGAAAGGCCCACTGCGTATATTCAATCAATAATAAATATGTCTTCTGGCCCTGCAAATGTGTCACAGAACTGCAGGGTTGCAGAGTTATTAACTACAGCAGAGCGGTGATTTCCCAGGCAGGAAATAAATTGGTGCAAGCCTGCTGTTAAACGTAGCTGGCTGCGTATGATTTCTTTACGTTCTCCACCCACCACACACGTACCCAGAACGTTAAGGACTGTCAGAGGCAGGCCAAATAGAATGTTTTCCCTTTTTTTTCAAGGAAAGGCCCACTGCGTATATTCAATCAATAATAAATATGTCTTCTGGCCCTGCAAATGTGTCACAGAACTGCAGGGTTGCAGAGTTATTAACTACAGCAGAGCGGTGATTTCCCAGGCAGGAAATAAATTGGCGCAAGCCTGCTGTTAAACTTAGCTGGCTGCGTATGATTTCTTTACGTTCTCCACCCACCACACACGTACCCAGAACGCTAAGGACTGTCAGAGGCAGGCCAAATAGAATGTTTTCCCTTTTTTTTCAAGGAAAGGCCCACTGCGTATATTCAATCAATAATAAATATGTCTTCTGGCCCTGCAAATGTGTCACAGAACTGCAGGGTTGCAGAGTTATTAACTACAGCAGAGCGGTGATTTCCCAGGCAGGAAATAAATTGGCGCAAGCCTGCAGGCCAAATAGAATGTTTTCCCTTTTTTTTCAAGGAAAGGCCCACTGCGTATATTCAATCAATAATAAATATGTCTTCTGGCCCTGCAAATGTGTCACAGAACTGCAGGGTTGCAGAGTTATTAACTACAGCAGAGCGGTGATTTCCCAGGCAGGAAATAAATTGGCGCAAGCCTGCAGGCCAAATAGAATGTTTTCCCTTTTTTTTCAAGGAAAGGCCCACTGTGTATATTCAATCAATAATAAATTTGTCTTCTGGCCCTGCAAATGTGTCACAGAACTGCAGGGTTGCAGAGTTATTAACTACAGCAGAGCGGTGATTTCCCAGGCAGGAAATAAATTGGCGCAAGCCTGCTGTTAAACTTAGCTGGCTGCGTATGATTTTTGTTTACGTTCTCCACCCACCACACACGTACCCAGAACGCTGAGGACTGTCAGAGGCAGGCCAAATAGAATGTTTTCCCTTTTTTTTCAAGGAAAGGCCCACTGCGTATATTCAATCAATAATAAATATGTCTTCTGGCCCTGCAAATGTGTCACAGAACTGCAGGGTTGCAGAGTTATTAACTACAGCAGAGCGGTGATTTCCCAGGCAGGAAATAAATTGGCGCAAGCCTGCTGTTAAACTTAGCTGGCTGCGTATGATTTTTGTTTACGTTCTCCACCCACCACACACGTACCCAGAACGCTGAGGACTGTCAGAGGCAGGCCAAATAGAATGTTTTCCCTTTTTTTTCAAGGAAAGGCCCACTGCGTATATTCAATCAATAATAAATATGTCTTCTGGCCCTGCAAATGTGTCACAGAACTGCAGGGTTGCAGAGTTATTAACTACAGCAGAGCGGTGATTTCCCAGGCAGGAAATAAATTGGTGCAAGCCTGCTGTTAAACGTAGCTGGCTGCGTATGATTTCTTTACGTTCTCCACCCACCACACACGTACCCAGAACGCTAAGGACTGTCAGAGGCAGGCCAAATAGAATGTTTTCCCTTTTTTTTCAAGGAAAGGCCCACTGCGTATATTCAATCAATAATAAATATGTCTTCTGGCCCTGCAAATGTGTCACAGAACTGCAGGGTTGCAGAGTTATTAACTACAGCAGAGCGGTGATTTCCCAGGCAGGAAATAAATTGGCGCAAGCCTGCTGTTAAACTTAGCTGGCTGCGTATGATTTTTGTTTACGTTCTCCACCCACCACACACGTACCCAGAACGCTGAGGACTGTCAGAGGCAGGCCAAATAGAATGTTTTCCCTTTTTTTTCAAGGAAAGGCCCACTGTGTATATTCAATCAATAATAAATATGTCTTCTGGCCCTGCAAATGTGTCACAGAACTGCAGGGTTGCAGAGTTATTAACTACAGCAGAGCGGTGATTTCCCAGGCAGGAAATAAATTGGCGCAAGCCTGCTGTTAAACTTAGCTGGCTGCGTATGATTTTTGTTTACGTTCTCCACCCACCACACACGTACCCAGAACGCTGAGGACTGTCAGAGGCAGGCCAAATAGAATGTTTTCCCTTTTTTTTCAAGGAAAGGCCCACTGCGTATATTCAATCAATAATAAATATGTCTTCTGGCCCTGCAAATGTGTCACAGAACTGCAGGGTTGCAGAGTTATTAACTACAGCAGAGCGGTGATTTCCCAGGCAGGAAATAAATTGGCGCAAGCCTGCTGTTAAACTTAGCTGGCTGCGTATGATTTTTGTTTACGTTCTCCACCCACCACACACGTACCCAGAACGCTGAGGACTGTCAGAGGCAGGCCAAATAGAATGTTTTCCCTTTTTTTTCAAGGAAAGGCCCACTGTGTATATTCAATCAATAATAAATATGTCTTCTGGCCCTGCAAATGTGTCACAGAACTGCAGGGTTGCAGAGTTATTAACTACAGCAGAGCGGTGATTTCCCAGGCAGGAAATAAATTGGCGCAAGCCTGCTGTTAAACTTAGCTGGCTGCGTATGATTTTTGTTTACGTTCTCCACCCACCACACACGTACCCAGAACGCTGAGGACTGTCAGAGGCAGGCCAAATAGAATGTTTTCCCTTTTTTTTCAAGGAAAGGCCCACTGCGTATATTCAATCAATAATAAATATGTCTTCTGGCCCTGCAAATGTGTCACAGAACTGCAGGGTTGCAGAGTTATTAACTACAGCAGAGCGGTGATTTCCCAGGCAGGAAATAAATTGGCGCAAGCCTGCAGGCCAAACAGAATGTTTTCCCTTTTTTTTCAAGGAAAGGCCCACTGCGTATATTCAATCAATAATAAATATGTCTTCTGGCCCTGCAAATGTGTCACAGAACTGCAGGGTTGCAGAGTTATTAACTACAGCAGAGCGGTGATTTCCCAGGCAGGAAATAAATTGGCGCAAGCCTGCAGGCCAAATAGAATGTTTTCCCTTTTTTTTCAAGGAAAGGCCCACTGTGTATATTCAATCAATAATAAATTTGTCTTCTGGCCCTGCAAATGTGTCACAGAACTGCAGGGTTGCAGAGTTATTAACTACAGCAGAGCGGTGATTTCCCAGGCAGGAAATAAATTGGCGCAAGCCTGCAGGCCAAATAGAATGTTTTCCCTTTTTTTTCAAGGAAAGGCCCACTGCGTATATTCAATCAATAATAAATATGTCTTCTGGCCCTGCAAATGTGTCACAGAACTGCAGGGTTGCAGAGTTATTAACTACAGCAGAGCGGTGATTTCCCAGGCAGGAAATAAATTGGCGCAAGCCTGCAGGCCAAATAGAATGTTTTCCCTTTTTTTTCAAGGAAAGGCCCACTGTGTATATTCAATCAATAATAAATTTGTCTTCTGGCCCTGCAAATGTGTCACAGAACTGCAGGGTTGCAGAGTTATTAACTACAGCAGAGCGGTGATTTCCCAGGCAGGAAATAAATTGGCGCAAGCCTGCTGTTAAACTTAGCTGGCTGCGTATGATTTTTGTTTACGTTCTCCACCCACCACACACGTACCCAGAACGCTGAGGACTGTCAGAGGCAGGCCAAATAGAATGTTTTCCCTTTTTTTTCAAGGAAAGGCCCACTGCGTATATTCAATCAATAATAAATATGTCTTCTGGCCCTGCAAATGTGTCACAGAACTGCAGGGTTGCAGAGTTATTAACTACAGCAGAGCGGTGATTTCCCAGGCAGGAAATAAATTGGCGCAAGCCTGCTGTTAAACTTAGCTGGCTGCGTATGATTTTTGTTTACGTTCTCCACCCACCACACACGTACCCAGAACGCTGAGGACTGTCAGAGGCAGGCCAAATAGAATGTTTTCCCTTTTTTTTCAAGGAAAGGCCCACTGCGTATATTCAATCAATAATAAATATGTCTTCTGGCCCTGCAAATGTGTCACAGAACTGCAGGGTTGCAGAGTTATTAACTACAGCAGAGCGGTGATTTCCCAGGCAGGAAATAAATTGGTGCAAGCCTGCTGTTAAACGTAGCTGGCTGCGTATGATTTCTTTACGTTCTCCACCCACCACACACGTACCCAGAACGCTAAGGACTGTCAGAGGCAGGCCAAATAGAATGTTTTCCCTTTTTTTTCAAGGAAAGGCCCACTGCGTATATTCAATCAATAATAAATATGTCTTCTGGCCCTGCAAATGTGTCACAGAACTGCAGGGTTGCAGAGTTATTAACTACAGCAGAGCGGTGATTTCCCAGGCAGGAAATAAATTGGCGCAAGCCTGCTGTTAAACTTAGCTGGCTGCGTATGATTTTTGTTTACGTTCTCCACCCACCACACACGTACCCAGAACGCAGAGGACTGTCAGAGGCAGGCCAAATAGAATGTTTTCCCTTTTTTTTCAAGGAAAGGCCCACTGCGTATATTCAATCAATAATAAATATGTCTTCTGGCCCTGCAAATGTGTCACAGAACTGCAGGGTTGCAGAGTTATTAACTACAGCAGAGCGGTGATTTCCCAGGCAGGAAATAAATTGGCGCAAGCCTGCTGTTAAACTTAGCTGGCTGCGTATGATTTTTGTTTACGTTCTCCACCCACCACACACGTACCCAGAACGCTGAGGACTGTCAGAGGCAGGCCAAATAGAATGTTTTCCCTTTTTTTTCAAGGAAAGGCCCACTGTGTATATTCAATCAATAATAAATATGTCTTCTGGCCCTGCAAATGTGTCACAGAACTGCAGGGTTGCAGAGTTATTAACTACAGCAGAGAGGTGATTTCCCAGGCAGGAAATAAATTGGCGCAAGCCTGCTGTTAAACTTAGCTGGCTGCGTATGATTTTTGTTTACGTTCTCCACCCACCACACACGTACCCAGAACGCTGAGGACTGTCAGAGGCAGGCCAAATAGAATGTTTTCCCTTTTTTTTCAAGGAAAGGCCCACTGCGTATATTCAATCAATAATAAATATGTCTTCTGGCCCTGCAAATGTGTCACAGAACTGCAGGGTTGCAGAGTTATTAACTACAGCAGAGCGGTGATTTCCCAGGCAGGAAATAAATTGGTGCAAGCCTGCTGTTAAACGTAGCTGGCTGCGTATGATTTCTTTACGTTCTCCACCCACCACACACGTACCCAGAACGCTAAGGACTGTCAGAGGCAGGCCAAATAGAATGTTTTCCCTTTTTTTTCAAGGAAAGGCCCACTGCGTATATTCAATCAATAATAAATATGTCTTCTGGCCCTGCAAATGTGTCACAGAACTGCAGGGTTGCAGAGTTATTAACTACAGCAGAGCGGTGATTTCCCAGGCAGGAAATAAATTGGCGCAAGCCTGCTGTTAAACTTAGCTGGCTGCGTATGATTTTTGTTTACGTTCTCCACCCACCACACACGTACCCAGAACGCTGAGGACTGTCAGAGGCAGGCCAAATAGAATGTTTTCCCTTTTTTTTCAAGGAAAGGCCCACTGCGTATATTCAATCAATAATAAATATGTCTTCTGGCCCTGCAAATGTGTCACAGAACTGCAGGGTTGCAGAGTTATTAACTACAGCAGAGCGGTGATTTCCCAGGCAGGAAATAAATTGGCGCAAGCCTGCAGGCCAAATAGAATGTTTTCCCTTTTTTTTCAAGGAAAGGCCCACTGCGTATATTCAATCAATAATAAATATGTCTTCTGGCCCTGCAAATGTGTCACAGAACTGCAGGGTTGCAGAGTTATTAACTACAGCAGAGCGGTGATTTCCCAGGCAGGAAATAAATTGGCGCAAGCCTGCAGGCCAAATAGAATGTTTTCCCTTTTTTTTCAAGTAAAGGCCCACTGTGTATATTCAATCAATAATAAATTTGTCTTCTGGCCCTGCAAATGTGTCACAGAACTGCAGGGTTGCAGAGTTATTAACTACAGCAGAGCGGTGATTTCCCAGGCAGGAAATAAATTGGCGCAAGCCTGCTGTTAAACTTAGCTGGCTGCGTATGATTTTTGTTTACGTTCTCCACCCACCACACACGTACCCAGAACGCTGAGGACTGTCAGAGGCAGGCCAAATAGAATGTTTTCCCTTTTTTTTCAAGGAAAGGCCCACTGCGTATATTCAATCAATAATAAATATGTCTTCTGGCCCTGCAAATGTGTCACAGAACTGCAGGGTTGCAGAGTTATTAACTACAGCAGAGCGGTGATTTCCCAGGCAGGAAATAAATTGGCGCAAGCCTGCTGTTAAACTTAGCTGGCTGCGTATGATTTTTGTTTACGTTCTCCACCCACCACACACGTACCCAGAACGCTGAGGACTGTCAGAGGCAGGCCAAATAGAATGTTTTCCCTTTTTTTTTCAAGGAAAGGCCCACTGCGTATATTCAATCAATAATAAATATGTCTTCTGGCCCTGCAAATGTGTCACAGAACTGCAGGGTTGCAGAGTTATTAACTACAGCAGAGCGGTGATTTCCCAGGCAGGAAATAAATTGGCGCAAGCCTGCTGTTAAACTTAGCTGGCTGCGTATGATTTTTGTTTACGTTCTCCACCCACCACACACGTACCCAGAATGCTGAGGACTGTCAGAGGCAGGCCAAATAGAATGTTTTCCCTTTTTTTTCAAGGAAAGGCCCACTGCGTATATTCAATCAATAATAAATATGTCTTCTGGCCCTGCAAATGTGTCACAGAACTGCAGGGTTGCAGAGTTATTAACTACAGCAGAGCGGTGATTTCCCAGGCAGGAAATAAATTGGCGCAAGCCTGCTGTTAAACTTAGCTGGCTGCGTATGATTTTTGTTTACGTTCTCCACCCACCACACACGTACCCAGAACGCTGAGGACTGTCAGAGGCAGGCCAAATAGAATGTTTTCCCTTTTTTTTCAAGGAAAGGCCCACTGCGTATATTCAATCAATAATAAATATGTCTTCTGGCCCTGCAAATGTGTCACAGAACTGCAGGGTTGCAGAGTTATTAACTACAGCAGAGCGGTGATTTCCCAGGCAGGAAATAAATTGGTGCAAGCCTGCTGTTAAATGTAGCTGGCTGCGTATGATTTCTTTACGTTCTCCACCCACCACACACGTACCCAGAACGCTAAAGACTGTCAGAGGCAGGCCAAATAGAATGTTTTCCCTTTTTTTTCAAGGAAAGGCCCACTGCGTATATTCAATCAATAATAAATATGTCTTCTGGCCCTGCAAATGTGTCACAGAACTGCAGGGTTGCAGAGTTATTAACTACAGCAGAGCGGTGATTTCCCAGGCAGGAAATAAATTGGCGCAAGCCTGCAGGCCAAATAGAATGTTTTCCCCTTTTTTTCAAGGAAAGGCCCACTGTGTATATTCAATCAATAATAAATTTGTCTTCTGGCCCTGCAAATGTGTCACAGAACTGCAGGGTTGCAGAGTTATTAACTACAGCAGAGCGGTGATTTCCCAGGCAGGAAATAAATTGGCGCAAGCCTGCAGGCCAAATAGAATGTTTTCCCTTTTTTTTCAAGGAAAGGCCCACTGCGTATATTCAATCAATAATAAATATGTCTTCTGGCCCTGCAAATGTGTCACAGAACTGCAGGGTTGCAGAGTTATTAACTACAGCAGAGCGGTGATTTCCCAGGCAGGAAAAAAATTGGCGCAAGCCTGCAGGCCAAATAGAATGTTTTCCCTTTTTTTTCAAGGAAAGGCCCACTGCGTATATTCAATCAATAATAAATATGTCTTCTGGCCCTGCAAATGTGTCACAGAACTGCAGGGTTGCAGAGTTATTAACTACAGCAGAGCGGTGATTTCCCAGGCAGGAAATAAATTGGCGCAAGCCTGCAGGCCAAATAGAATGTTTTCCCTTTTTTTTCAAGGAAAGGCCCACTGCGTATATTCAATCAATAATAAATATGTCTTCTGGCCCTGCAAATGTGTCACAGAACTGCAGGGTTGCAGAGTTATTAACTACAGCAGAGCGGTGATTTCCCAGGCAGGAAATAAATTGGCGCAAGCCTGCAGGCCAAATAGAATGTTTTCCCTTTTTTTTCAAGGAAAGGCCCACTGTGTATATTCAATCAATAATAAATTTGTCTTCTGGCCCTGCAAATGTGTCACAGAACTGCAGGGTTGCAGAGTTATTAACTACAGCAGAGCGGTGATTTCCCAGGCAGGAAATAAATTGGCGCAAGCCTGCTGTTAAACTTAGCTGGCTGCGTATGATTTTTGTTTACGTTCTCCACCCACCACACACGTACCCAGAACGCTGAGGACTGTCAGAGGCAGGCCAAATAGAATGTTTTCCCTTTTTTTTCAAGGAAAGGCCCACTGCGTATATTCAATCAATAATAAATATGTCTTCTGGCCCTGCAAATGTGTCACAGAACTGCAGGGTTGCAGAGTTATTAACTACAGCAGAGCGGTGATTTCCCAGGCAGGAAATAAATTGGCGCAAGCCTGCTGTTAAACTTAGCTGGCTGCGTATGATTTTTGTTTACGTTCTCCACCCACCACACACGTACCCAGAACGCTGAGGACTGTCAGAGGCAGGCCAAATAGAATGTTTTCCCTTTTTTTTTCAAGGAAAGGCCCACTGCGTATATTCAATCAATAATAAATATGTCTTCTGGCCCTGCAAATGTGTCACAGAACTGCAGGGTTGCAGAGTTATTAACTACAGCAGAGCGGTGATTTCCCAGGCAGGAAATAAATTGGCGCAAGCCTGCTGTTAAACTTAGCTGGCTGCGTATGATTTTTGTTTACGTTCTCCACCCACCACACACGTACCCAGAATGCTGAGGACTGTCAGAGGCAGGCCAAATAGAATGTTTTCCCTTTTTTTTCAAGGAAAGGCCCACTGCGTATATTCAATCAATAATAAATATGTCTTCTGGCCCTGCAAATGTGTCACAGAACTGCAGGGTTGCAGAGTTATTAACTACAGCAGAGCGGTGATTTCCCAGGCAGGACATAAATTGGCGCAAGCCTGCTGTTAAACTTAGCTGGCTGCGTATGATTTTTGTTTACGTTCTCCACCCACCACACACGTACCCAGAACGCTGAGGACTGTCAGAGGCAGGCCAAATAGAATGTTTTCCCTTTTTTTTCAAGGAAAGGCCCACTGCGTATATTCAATCAATAATAAATATGTCTTCTGGCCCTGCAAATGTGTCACAGAACTGCAGGGTTGCAGAGTTATTAACTACAGCAGAGCGGTGATTTCCCAGGCAGGAAATAAATTGGTGCAAGCCTGCTGTTAAATGTAGCTGGCTGCGTATGATTTCTTTACGTTCTCCACCCACCACACACGTACCCAGAACGCTAAAGACTGTTAGAGGCAGGCCAAATAGAATGTTTTCCCTTTTTTTTCAAGGAAAGGCCCACTGCGTATATTCAATCAATAATAAATATGTCTTCTGGCCCTGCAAATGTGTCACAGAACTGCAGGGTTGCAGAGTTATTAACTACAGCAGAGCGGTGATTTCCCAGGCAGGAAATAAATTGGCGCAAGCCTGCAGGCCAAATAGAATGTTTTCCCTTTTTTTTCAAGGAAAGGCCCACTGTGTATATTCAATCAATAATAAATTTGTCTTCTGGCCCTGCAAATGTGTCACAGAACTGCAGGGTTGCAGAGTTATTAACTACAGCAGAGCGGTGATTTCCCAGGCAGGAAATAAATTGGCGCAAGCCTGCAGGCCAAATAGAATGTTTTCCCTTTTTTTTCAAGGAAAGGCCCACTGCGTATATTCAATCAATAATAAATATGTCTTCTGGCCCTGCAAATGTGTCACAGAACTGCAGGGTTGCAGAGTTATTAACTACAGCAGAGCGGTGATTTCCCAGGCAGGAAATAAATTGGCGCAAGCCTGCAGGCCAAATAGAATGTTTTCCCTTTTTTTTCAAGGAAAGGCCCACTGCGTATATTCAATCAATAATAAATATGTCTTCTGGCCCTGCAAATGTGTCACAGAACTGCAGGGTTGCAGAGTTATTAACTACAGCAGAGCGGTGATTTCCCAGGCAGGAAATAAATTGGCGCAAGCCTGCAGGCCAAATAGAATGTTTTCCCTTTTTTTTCAAGGAAAGGCCCACTGTGTATATTCAATCAATAATAAATTTGTCTTCTGGCCCTGCAAATGTGTCACAGAACTGCAGGGTTGCAGAGTTATTAACTACAGCAGAGCGGTGATTTCCCAGGCAGGAAATAAATTGGCGCAAGCCTGCTGTTAAACTTAGCTGGCTGCGTATGATTTTTGTTTACGTTCTCCACCCACCACACACGTACCCAGAACGCTGAGGACTGTCAGAGGCAGGCCAAATAGAATGTTTTCCCTTTTTTTTCAAGGAAAGGCCCACTGCGTATATTCAATCAATAATAAATATGTCTTCTGGCCCTGCAAATGTGTCACAGAACTGCAGGGTTGCAGAGTTATTAACTACAGCAGAGCGGTGATTTCCCAGGCAGGAAATAAATTGGCGCAAGCCTGCTGTTAAACTTAGCTGGCTGCGTATGATTTTTGTTTACGTTCTCCACCCACCACACACGTACCCAGAACGCAGAGGACTGTCAGAGGCAGGCCAAATAGAATGTTTTCCCTTTATTTTCAAGGAAAGGCCCACTGCGTATATTCAATCAATAATAAATATGTCTTCTGGCCCTGCAAATGTGTCACAGAACTGCAGGGTTGCAGAGTTATTAACTACAGCAGAGCGGTGATTTCCCAGGCAGGAAATAAATTGGTGCAAGCCTGCTGTTAAACGTAGCTGGCTGCGTATGATTTCTTTACGTTCTCCACCCACCACACACGTACCCAGAACGCTAAGGACTGTCAGAGGCAGGCCAAATAGAATGTTTTCCCTTTTTTTTCAAGGAAAGGCCCACTGCGTATATTCAATCAATAATAAATATGTCTTCTGGCCCTGCAAATGTGTCACAGAACTGCAGGGTTGCAGAGTTATTAACTACAGCAGAGCGGTGATTTCCCAGGCAGGAAATAAATTGGCGCAAGCCTGCTGTTAAACTTAGCTGGCTGCGTATGATTTCTTTACGTTCTCCACCCACCACACACGTACCCAGAACGCTAAGGACTGTCAGAGGCAGGCCAAATAGAATGTTTTCCCTTTTTTTTCAAGGAAAGGCCCACTGCGTATATTCAATCAATAATAAATATGTCTTCTGGCCCTGCAAATGTGTCACAGAACTGCAGGGTTGCAGAGTTATTAACTACAGCAGAGCGGTGATTTCCCAGGCAGGAAATAAATTGGCGCAAGCCTGCAGGCCAAATAGAATGTTTTCCCTTTTTTTTCAAGGAAAGGCCCACTGCGTATATTCAATCAATAATAAATATGTCTTCTGGCCCTGCAAATGTGTCACAGAACTGCAGGGTTGCAGAGTTATTAACTACAGCAGAGCGGTGATTTCCCAGGCAGGAAATAAATTGGCGCAAGCCTGCAGGCCAAATAGAATGTTTTCCCTTTTTTTTCAAGGAAAGGCCCACTGTGTATATTCAATCAATAATAAATTTGTCTTCTGGCCCTGCAAATGTGTCACAGAACTGCAGGGTTGCAGAGTTATTAACTACAGCAGAGCGGTGATTTCCCAGGCAGGAAATAAATTGGCGCAAGCCTGCTGTTAAACTTAGCTGGCTGCGTATGATTTTTGTTTACGTTCTCCACCCACCACACACGTACCCAGAACGCTGAGGACTGTCAGAGGCAGGCCAAATAGAATGTTTTCCCTTTTTTTTCAAGGAAAGGCCCACTGCGTATATTCAATCAATAATAAATATGTCTTCTGGCCCTGCAAATGTGTCACAGAACTGCAGGGTTGCAGAGTTATTAACTACAGCAGAGCGGTGATTTCCCAGGCAGGAAATAAATTGGCGCAAGCCTGCTGTTAAACTTAGCTGGCTGCGTATGATTTTTGTTTACGTTCTCCACCCACCACACACGTACCCAGAACGCTGAGGACTGTCAGAGGCAGGCCAAATAGAATGTTTTCCCTTTTTTTTCAAGGAAAGGCCCACTGCGTATATTCAATCAATAATAAATATGTCTTCTGGCCCTGCAAATGTGTCACAGAACTGCAGGGTTGCAGAGTTATTAACTACAGCAGAGCGGTGATTTCCCAGGCAGGAAATAAATTGGTGCAAGCCTGCTGTTAAACGTAGCTGGCTGCGTATGATTTCTTTACGTTCTCCACCCACCACACACGTACCCAGAACGCTAAGGACTGTCAGAGGCAGGCCAAATAGAATGTTTTCCCTTTTTTTTCAAGGAAAGGCCCACTGCGTATATTCAATCAATAATAAATATGTCTTCTGGCCCTGCAAATGTGTCACAGAACTGCAGGGTTGCAGAGTTATTAACTACAGCAGAGCGGTGATTTCCCAGGCAGGAAATAAATTGGCGCAAGCCTGCTGTTAAACTTAGCTGGCTGCGTATGATTTTTGTTTACGTTCTCCACCCACCACACACGTACCCAGAACGCTGAGGACTGTCAGAGGCAGGCCAAATAGAATGTTTTCCCTTTTTTTTCAAGGAAAGGCCCACTGTGTATATTCAATCAATAATAAATATGTCTTCTGGCCCTGCAAATGTGTCACAGAACTGCAGGGTTGCAGAGTTATTAACTACAGCAGAGCGGTGATTTCCCAGGCAGGAAATAAATTGGCGCAAGCCTGCTGTTAAACTTAGCTGGCTGCGTATGATTTTTGTTTACGTTCTCCACCCACCACACACGTACCCAGAACGCTGAGGACTGTCAGAGGCAGGCCAAATAGAATGTTTTCCCTTTTTTTTCAAGGAAAGGCCCACTGCGTATATTCAATCAATAATAAATATGTCTTCTGGCCCTGCAAATGTGTCACAGAACTGCAGGGTTGCAGAGTTATTAACTACAGCAGAGCGGTGATTTCCCAGGCAGGAAATAAATTGGCGCAAGCCTGCTGTTAAACTTAGCTGGCTGCGTATGATTTTTGTTTACGTTCTCCACCCACCACACACGTACCCAGAACGCTGAGGACTGTCAGAGGCAGGCCAAATAGAATGTTTTCCCTTTTTTTTCAAGGAAAGGCCCACTGTGTATATTCAATCAATAATAAATATGTCTTCTGGCCCTGCAAATGTGTCACAGAACTGCAGGGTTGCAGAGTTATTAACTACAGCAGAGCGGTGATTTCCCAGGCAGGAAATAAATTGGCGCAAGCCTGCTGTTAAACTTAGCTGGCTGCGTATGATTTTTGTTTACGTTCTCCACCCACCACACACGTACCCAGAACGCTGAGGACTGTCAGAGGCAGGCCAAATAGAATGTTTTCCCTTTTTTTTCAAGGAAAGGCCCACTGCGTATATTCAATCAATAATAAATATGTCTTCTGGCCCTGCAAATGTGTCACAGAACTGCAGGGTTGCAGAGTTATTAACTACAGCAGAGCGGTGATTTCCCAGGCAGGAAATAAATTGGCGCAAGCCTGCAGGCCAAATAGAATGTTTTCCCTTTTTTTTCAAGGAAAGGCCCACTGCGTATATTCAATCAATAATAAATATGTCTTCTGGCCCTGCAAATGTGTCACAGAACTGCAGGGTTGCAGAGTTATTAACTACAGCAGAGCGGTGATTTCCCAGGCAGGAAATAAATTGGCGCAAGCCTGCAGGCCAAATAGAATGTTTTCCCTTTTTTTTCAAGGAAAGGCCCACTGTGTATATTCAATCAATAATAAATTTGTCTTCTGGCCCTGCAAATGTGTCACAGAACTGCAGGGTTGCAGAGTTATTAACTACAGCAGAGCGGTGATTTCCCAGGCAGGAAATAAATTGGCGCAAGCCTGCAGGCCAAATAGAATGCTTTCCCTTTTTTTTCAAGGAAAGGCCCACTGCGTATATTCAATCAATAATAAATATGTCTTCTGGCCCTGCAAATGTGTCACAGAACTGCAGGGTTGCAGAGTTATTAACTACAGCAGAGCGGTGATTTCCCAGGCAGGAAATAAATTGGCGCAAGCCTGCAGGCCAAATAGAATGTTTTCCCTTTTTTTTCAAGGAAAGGCCCACTGTGTATATTCAATCAATAATAAATTTGTCTTCTGGCCCTGCAAATGTGTCACAGAACTGCAGGGTTGCAGAGTTATTAACTACAGCAGAGCGGTGATTTCCCAGGCAGGAAATAAATTGGCGCAAGCCTGCTGTTAAACTTAGCTGGCTGCGTATGATTTTTGTTTACGTTCTCCACCCACCACACACGTACCCAGAACGCTGAGGACTGTCAGAGGCAGGCCAAATAGAATGTTTTCCCTTTTTTTTCAAGGAAAGGCCCACTGCGTATATTCAATCAATAATAAATATGTCTTCTGGCCCTGCAAATGTGTCACAGAACTGCAGGGTTGCAGAGTTATTAACTACAGCAGAGCGGTGATTTCCCAGGCAGGAAATAAATTGGCGCAAGCCTGCTGTTAAACTTAGCTGGCTGCGTATGATTTTTGTTTACGTTCTCCACCCACCACACACGTACCCAGAACGCTGAGGACTGTCAGAGGCAGGCCAAATAGAATGTTTTCCCTTTTTTTTCAAGGAAAGGCCCACTGCGTATATTCAATCAATAATAAATATGTCTTCTGGCCCTGCAAATGTGTCACAGAACTGCAGGGTTGCAGAGTTATTAACTACAGCAGAGCGGTGATTTCCCAGGCAGGAAATAAATTGGTGCAAGCCTGCTGTTAAACGTAGCTGGCTGCGTATGATTTCTTTACGTTCTCCACCCACCACACACGTACCCAGAACGCTAAGGACTGTCAGAGGCAGGCCAAATAGAATGTTTTCCCTTTTTTTTCAAGGAAAGGCCCACTGCGTATATTCAATCAATAATAAATGTCTTCTGGCCCTGCAAATGTGTCACAGAACTGCAGGGTTGCAGAGTTATTAACTACAGCAGAGCGGTGATTTCCCAGGCAGGAAATAAATTGGCGCAAGCCTGCTGTTAAACTTAGCTGGCTGCGTATGATTTTTGTTTACGTTCTCCACCCACCACACACGTACCCAGAACGCAGAGGACTGTCAGAGGCAGGCCAAATAGAATGTTTTCCCTTTTTTTTCAAGGAAAGGCCCACTGCGTATATTCAATCAATAATAAATATGTCTTCTGGCCCTGCAAATGTGTCACAGAACTGCAGGGTTGCAGAGTTATTAACTACAGCAGAGCGGTGATTTCCCAGGCAGGAAATAAATTGGCGCAAGCCTGCTGTTAAACTTAGCTGGCTGCGTATGATTTTTGTTTACGTTCTCCACCCACCACACACGTACCCAGAACGCTAAGGACTGTCAGAGGCAGGCCAAATAGAATGTTTTCCCTTTTTTTTCAAGGAAAGGCCCACTGTGTATATTCAATCAATAATAAATATGTCTTCTGGCCCTGCAAATGTGTCACAGAACTGCAGGGTTGCAGAGTTATTAACTACAGCAGAGCGGTGATTTCCCAGGCAGGAAATAAATTGGCGCAAGCCTGCTGTTAAACTTAGCTGGCTGCGTATGATTTTTGTTTACGTTCTCCACCCACCACACACGTACCCAGAACGCTGAGGACTGTCAGAGGCAGGCCAAATAGAATGTTTTCCCTTTTTTTTCAAGGAAAGGCCCACTGCGTATATTCAATCAATAATAAATATGTCTTCTGGCCCTGCAAATGTGTCACAGAACTGCAGGGTTGCAGAGTTATTAACTACAGCAGAGCGGTGATTTCCCAGGCAGGAAATAAATTGGCGCAAGCCTGCAGGCCAAATAGAATGTTTTCCCTTTTTTTTCAAGGAAAGGCCCACTGCGTATATTCAATCAATAATAAATATGTCTTCTGGCCCTGCAAATGTGTCACAGAACTGCAGGGTTGCAGAGTTATTAACTACAGCAGAGCGGTGATTTCCCAGGCAGGAAATAAATTGGCGCAAGCCTGCAGGCCAAATAGAATGTTTTCCCTTTTTTTTCAAGGAAAGGCCCACTGTGTATATTCAATCAATAATAAATTTGTCTTCTGGCCCTGCAAATGTGTCACAGAACTGCAGGGTTGCAGAGTTATTAACTACAGCAGAGCGGTGATTTCCCAGGCAGGAAATAAATTGGCGCAAGCCTGCTGTTAAACTTAGCTGGCTGCGTATGATTTTTGTTTACGTTCTCCACCAACCACACACGTACCCAGAACGCTGAGGACTGTCAGAGGCAGGCCAAATAGAATGTTTTCCCTTTTTTTTCAAGGAAAGGCCCACTGCGTATATTCAATCAATAATAAATATGTCTTCTGGCCCTGCAAATGTGTCACAGAACTGCAGGGTTGCAGAGTTATTAACTACAGCAGAGCGGTGATTTCCCAGGCAGGAAATAAATTGGCGCAAGCCTGCTGTTAAACTTAGCTGGCTGCGTATGATTTTTGTTTACGTTCTCCACCCACCACACACGTACCCAGAACGCTGAGGACTGTCAGAGGCAGGCCAAATAGAATGTTTTCCCTTTTTTTTTCAAGGAAAGGCCCACTGCGTATATTCAATCAATAATAAATATGTCTTCTGGCCCTGCAAATGTGTCACAGAACTGCAGGGTTGCAGAGTTATTAACTACAGCAGAGCGGTGATTTCCCAGGCAGGAAATAAATTGGCGCAAGCCTGCTGTTAAACTTAGCTGGCTGCGTATGATTTTTGTTTACGTTCTCCACCCACCACACACGTACCCAGAATGCTGAGGACTGTCAGAGGCAGGCCAAATAGAATGTTTTCCCTTTTTTTTCAAGGAAAGGCCCACTGCGTATATTCAATCAATAATAAATATGTCTTCTGGCCCTGCAAATATGTCACAGAACTGCAGGGTTGCAGAGTTATTAACTACAGCAGAGCGGTGATTTCCCAGGCAGGAAATAAATTGGCGCAAGCCTGCTGTTAAACTTAGCTGGCTGCGTATGATTTTTGTTTACGTTCTCCACCCACCACACACGTACCCAGAACGCTGAGGACTGTCAGAGGCAGGCCAAATAGAATGTTTTCCCTTTTTTTTCAAGGAAAGGCCCACTGCGTATATTCAATCAATAATAAATATGTCTTCTGGCCCTGCAAATGTGTCACAGAACTGCAGGGTTGCAGAGTTATTAACTACAGCAGAGCGGTGATTTCCCAGGCAGGAAATAAATTGGTGCAAGCCTGCTGTTAAATGTAGCTGGCTGCGTATGATTTCTTTACGTTCTCCACCCACCACACACGTACCCAGAACGCTAAAGACTGTCAGAGGCAGGCCAAATAGAATGTTTTCCCTTTTTTTTCAAGGAAAGGCCCACTGCGTATATTCAATCAATAATAAATATGTCTTCTGGCCCTGCAAATGTGTCACAGAACTGCAGGGTTGCAGAGTTATTAACTACAGCAGAGCGGTGATTTCCCAGGCAGGAAATAAATTGGCGCAAGCCTGCTGTTAAACTTAGCTGGCTGCGTATGATTTTTGTTTACGTTCTCCACCCACCACACACGTACCCAGAACGCTGAGGACTGTCAGAGGCAGGCCAAATAGAATGTTTTCCCTTTTTTTTCAAGGAAAGGCCCACTGCGTATATTCAATCAATAATAAATATGTCTTCTGGCCCTGCAAATGTGTCACAGAACTGCAGGGTTGTAGAGTTATTAACTACAGCAGAGCGGTGATTTCCCAGGCAGGAAATAAATTGGTGCAAGCCTGCTGTTAAACGTAGCTGGCTGCGTATGATTTCTTTACGTTCTCCACCCACCACACACGTACCCAGAACGCTAAGGACTGTCAGAGGCAGGCCAAATAGAATGTTTTCCCTTTTTTTTCAAGGAAAGGCCCACTGCGTATATTCAATCAATAATAAATATGTCTTCTGGCCCTGCAAATGTGTCACAGAACTGCAGGGTTGCAGAGTTATTAACTACAGCAGAGCGGTGATTTCCCAGGCAGGAAATAAATTGGCGCAAGCCTGCTGTTAAACTTAGCTGGCTGCGTATGATTTTTGTTTACGTTCTCCACCCACCACACACGTACCCAGAACGCAGAGGACTGTCAGAGGCAGGCCAAATAGAATGTTTTCCCTTTTTTTTCAAGGAAAGGCCTACTGCGTATATTCAATCAATAATAAATATGTCTTCTGGCCCTGCAAATGTGTCACAGAACTGCAGGGTTGCAGAGTTATTAACTACAGCAGAGCGGTGATTTCCCAGGCAGGAAATAAATTGGCGCAAGCCTGCTGTTAAACTTAGCTGGCTGCGTATGATTTTTGTTTACGTTCTCCACCCACCACACACGTACCCAGAACGCTGAGGACTGTCAGAGGCAGGCCAAATAGAATGTTTTCCCTTTTTTTTCAAGGAAAGGCCCACTGTGTATATTCAATCAATAATAAATATGTCTTCTGGCCCTGCAAATGTGTCACAGAACTGCAGGGTTGCAGAGTTATTAACTACAGCAGAGCGGTGATTTCCCAGGCAGGAAATAAATTGGCGCAAGCCTGCTGTTAAACTTAGCTGGCTGCGTATGATTTTTGTTTACGTTCTCCACCCACCACACACGTACCCAGAACGCTGAGGACTGTCAGAGGCAGGCCAAATAGAATGTTTTCCCTTTTTTTTCAAGGAAAGGCCCACTGCGTATATTCAATCAATAATAAATATGTCTTCTGGCCCTGCAAATGTGTCACAGAACTGCAGGGTTGCAGAGTTATTAACTACAGCAGAGCGGTGATTTCCCAGGCAGGAAATAAATTGGCGCAAGCCTGCAGGCCAAATAGAATGTTTTCCCTTTTTTTTCAAGGAAAGGCCCACTGCGTATATTCAATCAATAATAAATATGTCTTCTGGCCCTGCAAATGTGTCACAGAACTGCAGGGTTGCAGAGTTATTAACTACAGCAGAGCGGTGATTTCCCAGGCAGGAAATAAATTGGCGCAAGCCTGCAGGCCAAATAGAATGTTTTCCCTTTTTTTTCAAGGAAAGGCCCACTGTGTATATTCAATCAATAATAAATTTGTCTTCTGGCCCTGCAAATGTGTCACAGAACTGCAGGGTTGCAGAGTTATTAACTACAGCAGAGCGGTGATTTCCCAGGCAGGAAATAAATTGGCGCAAGCCTGCTGTTAAACTTAGCTGGCTGCGTATGATTTTTGTTTACGTTCTCCACCCACCACACACGTACCCAGAACGCTGAGGACTGTCAGAGGCAGGCCAAATAGAATGTTTTCCCTTTTTTTTCAAGGAAAGGCCCACTGCGTATATTCAATCAATAATAAATATGTCTTCTGGCCCTGCAAATGTGTCACAGAACTGCAGGGTTGCAGAGTTATTAACTAAAGCAGAGCGGTGATTTCCCAGGCAGGAAATAAATTGGCGCAAGCCTGCTGTTAAACTTAGCTGGCTGCGTATGATTTTTGTTTACGTTCTCCACCCACCACACACGTACCCAGAACGCTGAGGACTGTCAGAGGCAGGCCAAATAGAATGTTTTCCCTTTTTTTTTCAAGGAAAGGCCCACTGCGTATATTCAATCAATAATAAATATGTCTTCTGGCCCTGCAAATGTGTCACAGAACTGCAGGGTTGCAGAGTTATTAACTACAGCAGAGCGGTGATTTCCCAGGCAGGAAATAAATTGGCGCAAGCCTGCTGTTAAACTTAGCTGGCTGCGTATGATTTTTGTTTACGTTCTCCACCCACCACACACGTACCCAGAATGCTGAGGACTGTCAGAGGCAGGCCAAATAGAATGTTTTCCCTTTTTTTTCAAGGAAAGGCCCACTGCGTATATTCAATCAATAATAAATATGTCTTCTGGCCCTGCAAATGTGTCACAGAACTGCAGGGTTGCAGAGTTATTAACTACAGCAGAGCGGTGATTTCCCAGGCAGGAAATAAATTGGCGCAAGCCTGCTGTTAAACTTAGCTGGCTGCGTATGATTTTTGTTTACGTTCTCCACCCGCCACACACGTACCCAGAACGCTGAGGACTGTCAGAGGCAGGCCAAATAGAATGTTTTCCCTTTTTTTTCAAGGAAAGGCCCACTGCGTATATTCAATCAATAATAAATATGTCTTCTGGCCCTGCAAATGTGTCACAGAACTGCAGGGTTGCAGAGTTATTAACTACAGCAGAGCGGTGATTTCCCAGGCAGGAAATAAATTGGTGCAAGCCTGCTGTTAAATGTAGCTGGCTGCGTATGATTTCTTTACGTTCTCCACCCACCACACACGTACCCAGAACGCTAAAGACTGTCAGAGGCAGGCCAAATAGAATGTTTTCCCTTTTTTTTCAAGGAAAGGCCCACTGCGTATATTCAATCAATAATAAATATGTCTTCTGGCCCTGCAAATGTGTCACAGAACTGCAGGGTTGCAGAGTTATTAACTACAGCAGAGCGGTGATTTCCCAGGCAGGAAATAAATTGGCGCAAGCCTGCTGTTAAACTTAGCTGGCTGCGTATGATTTTTGTTTACGTTCTCCACCCACCACACACGTACCCAGAACGCAGAGGACTGTCAGAGGCAGGCCAAATAGAATGTTTTCCCTTTTTTTTCAAGGAAAGGCCCACTGCGTATATTCAATCAATAATAAATATGTCTTCTGGCCCTGCAAATGTGTCACAGAACTGCAGGGTTGCAGAGTTATTAACTACAGCAGAGCGGTGATTTCCCAGGCAGGAAATAAATTGGCGCAAGCCTGCTGTTAAACTTAGCTGGCTGCGTATGATTTTTGTTTACGTTCTCCACCCACCACACACGTACCCAGAACGCTGAGGACTGTCAGAGGCAGGCCAAATAGAATGTTTTCCCTTTTTTTTCAAGGAAAGGCCCACTGTGTATATTCAATCAATAATAAATATGTCTTCTGGCCCTGCAAATGTGTCACAGAACTGCAGGGTTGCAGAGTTATTAACTACAGCAGAGCGGTGATTTCCCAGGCAGGAAATAAATTGGCGCAAGCCTGCTGTTAAACTTAGCTGGCTGCGTATGATTTTTGTTTACGTTCTCCACCCACCACACACGTACCCAGAACGCTGAGGACTGTCAGAGGCAGGCCAAATAGAATGTTTTCCCTTTTTTTTCAAGGAAAGGCCCACTGCGTATATTCAATCAATAATAAATATGTCTTCTGGCCCTGCAAATGTGTCACAGAACTGCAGGGTTGCAGAGTTATTAACTACAGCAGAGCGGTGATTTCCCAGGCAGGAAATAAATTGGCGCAAGCCTGCAGGCCAAATAGAATGTTTTCCCTTTTTTTTCAAGGAAAGGCCCACTGCGTATATTCAATCAATAATAAATATGTCTTCTGGCCCTGCAAATGTGTCACAGAACTGCAGGGTTGCAGAGTTATTAACTACAGCAGAGCGGTGATTTCCCAGGCAGGAAATAAATTGGCGCAAGCCTGCAGGCCAAATAGAATGTTTTCCCTTTTTTTTCAAGGAAAGGCCCACTGTGTATATTCAATCAATAATAAATTTGTCTTCTGGCCCTGCAAATGTGTCACAGAACTGCAGGGTTGCAGAGTTATTAACTACAGCAGAGCGGTGATTTCCCAGGCAGGAAATAAATTGGCGCAAGCCTGCTGTTAAACTTAGCTGGCTGCGTATGATTTTTGTTTACGTTCTCCACCCACCACACACGTACCCAGAACGCTGAGGACTGTCAGAGGCAGGCCAAATAGAATGTTTTCCCTTTTTTTTCAAGGAAAGGCCCACTGCGTATATTCAATCAATAATAAATATGTCTTCTGGCCCTGCAAATGTGTCACAGAACTGCAGGGTTGCAGAGTTATTAACTAAAGCAGAGCGGTGATTTCCCAGGCAGGAAATAAATTGGCGCAAGCCTGCTGTTAAACTTAGCTGGCTGCGTATGATTTTTGTTTACGTTCTCCACCCACCACACACGTACCCAGAACGCTGAGGACTGTCAGAGGCAGGCCAAATAGAATGTTTTCCCTTTTTTTTTCAAGGAAAGGCCCACTGCGTATATTCAATCAATAATAAATATGTCTTCTGGCCCTGCAAATGTGTCACAGAACTGCAGGGTTGCAGAGTTATTAACTACAGCAGAGCGGTGATTTCCCAGGCAGGAAATAAATTGGCGCAAGCCTGCTGTTAAACTTAGCTGGCTGCGTATGATTTTTGTTTACGTTCTCCACCCACCACACACGTACCCAGAATGCTGAGGACTGTCAGAGGCAGGCCAAATAGAATGTTTTCCCTTTTTTTTCAAGGAAAGGCCCACTGCGTATATTCAATCAATAATAAATATGTCTTCTGGCCCTGCAAATGTGTCACAGAACTGCAGGGTTGCAGAGTTATTAACTACAGCAGAGCGGTGATTTCCCAGGCAGGAAATAAATTGGCGCAAGCCTGCTGTTAAACTTAGCTGGCTGCGTATGATTTTTGTTTACGTTCTCCACCCGCCACACACGTACCCAGAACGCTGAGGACTGTCAGAGGCAGGCCAAATAGAATGTTTTCCCTTTTTTTTCAAGGAAAGGCCCACTGCGTATATTCAATCAATAATAAATATGTCTTCTGGCCCTGCAAATGTGTCACAGAACTGCAGGGTTGCAGAGTTATTAACTACAGCAGAGCGGTGATTTCCCAGGCAGGAAATAAATTGGTGCAAGCCTGCTGTTAAATGTAGCTGGCTGCGTATGATTTCTTTACGTTCTCCACCCACCACACACGTACCCAGAACGCTAAAGACTGTCAGAGGCAGGCCAAATAGAATGTTTTCCCTTTTTTTTCAAGGAAAGGCCCACTGCGTATATTCAATCAATAATAAATATGTCTTCTGGCCCTGCAAATGTGTCACAGAACTGCAGGGTTGCAGAGTTATTAACTACAGCAGAGCGGTGATTTCCCAGGCAGGAAATAAATTGGCGCAAGCCTGCTGTTAAACTTAGCTGGCTGCGTATGATTTTTGTTTACGTTCTCCACCCACCACACACGTACCCAGAACGCAGAGGACTGTCAGAGGCAGGCCAAATAGAATGTTTTCCCTTTTTTTTCAAGGAAAGGCCCACTGCGTATATTCAATCAATAATAAATATGTCTTCTGGCCCTGCAAATGTGTCACAGAACTGCAGGGTTGCAGAGTTATTAACTACAGCAGAGCGGTGATTTCCCAGGCAGGAAATAAATTGGCGCAAGCCTGCTGTTAAACTTAGCTGGCTGCGTATGATTTTTGTTTACGTTCTCCACCCACCACACACGTACCCAGAACGCTGAGGACTGTCAGAGGCAGGCCAAATAGAATGTTTTCCCTTTTTTTTCAAGGAAAGGCCCACTGTGTATATTCAATCAATAATAAATATGTCTTCTGGCCCTGCAAATGTGTCACAGAACTGCAGGGTTGCAGAGTTATTAACTACAGCAGAGCGGTGATTTCCCAGGCAGGAAATAAATTGGCGCAAGCCTGCTGTTAAACTTAGCTGGCTGCGTATGATTTTTGTTTACGTTCTCCACCCACCACACACGTACCCAGAACGCTGAGGACTGTCAGAGGCAGGCCAAATAGAATGTTTTCCCTTTTTTTTCAAGGAAAGGCCCACTGCGTATATTCAATCAATAATAAATATGTCTTCTGGCCCTGCAAATGTGTCACAGAACTGCAGGGTTGCAGAGTTATTAACTACAGCAGAGCGGTGATTTCCCAGGCAGGAAATAAATTGGCGCAAGCCTGCAGGCCAAATAGAATGTTTTCCCTTTTTTTTCAAGGAAAGGCCCACTGCGTATATTCAATCAATAATAAATATGTCTTCTGGCCCTGCAAATGTGTCACAGAACTGCAGGGTTGCAGAGTTATTAACTACAGCAGAGCGGTGATTTCCCAGGCAGGAAATAAATTGGCGCAAGCCTGCAGGCCAAATAGAATGTTTTCCCTTTTTTTTCAAGGAAAGGCCCACTGTGTATATTCAATCAATAATAAATTTGTCTTCTGGCCCTGCAAATGTGTCACAGAACTGCAGGGTTGCAGAGTTATTAACTACAGCAGAGCGGTGATTTCCCAGGCAGGAAATAAATTGGCGCAAGCCTGCAGGCCAAATAGAATGTTTTCCCTTTTTTTTCAAGGAAAGGCCCACTGCGTATATTCAATCAATAATAAATATGTCTTCTGGCCCTGCAAATGTGTCACAGAACTGCAGGGTTGCAGAGTTATTAACTACAGCAGAGCGGTGATTTCCCAGGCAGGAAATAAATTGGCGCAAGCCTGCAGGCCAAATAGAATGTTTTCCCTTTTTTTTCAAGGAAAGGCCCACTGCGTATATTCAATCAATAATAAATATGTCTTCTGGCCCTGCAAATGTGTCACAGAACTGCAGGGTTGCAGAGTTATTAAAGGGGTTGTCCCGAGGCAGCAAGTGGGTCTATACACTTCTGTATGGCCATAATAATGCACTTTGTAATATACATTGTGCATTAATTATGAGCCATACAGAAGTTATAAAAAGTTTTATACTTACCTGCTCCGTTGCTAGCGTCCTCGTCTCCATGGTGCCGACTAATTTTCGGCCTCCGATGGCCAAATTAGCCGCGCTTGCGCAGTCCGGGTCTTCTGTAGTCTTCTATGGAGCCGCTCGTGCCAGAGAGCGGCTCCGTGTAGCTCCGCCCCGTCACGTGCCGATTCCAGCCAATCAGGAGGCTGGAATCGGCAGTGGACCGCACAGAAGAGCTGCGGTCCACGAAGACAGAGGATCCCGGCGGCCATCTTCAGCGGTAAGTATTGAAGTCACCGGAGCGCGGGGATTAAGGTAAGCGCTCCGGTAAGCTTCCTTTACTTCCCTGCATCGGGGTTGTCTCGCGCCGAACGGGGGGGGGGGGTTGAAAAAAAAAAAAACCCGTTTCGGCGCGGGACATCTCCTTTAACTACAGCAGAGCGGTGATTTCCCAGGCAGGAAATAAATTGGCGCAAGCCTGCTGTTAAACTTAGCTGGCTGCGTATGATTTTTGTTTACGTTCTCCACCCACCACACACGTACCCAGAACGCAGAGGACTGTCAGAGGCAGGCCAAATAGAATGTTTTCCCTTTTTTTTCAAGGAAAGGCCCACTGCGTATATTCAATCAATAATAAATATGTCTTCTGGCCCTGCAAATGTGTCACAGAACTGCAGGGTTGCAGAGTTATTAACTACAGCAGAGCGGTGATTTCCCAGGCAGGAAATAAATTGGCGCAAGCCTGCTGTTAAACTTAGCTGGCTGCGTATGATTTTTGTTTACGTTCTCCACCCACCACACACGTACCCAGAACGCTGAGGACTGTCAGAGGCAGGCCAAATAGAATGTTTTCCCTTTTTTTTCAAGGAAAGGCCCACTGCGTATATTCAATCAATAATAAATATGTCTTCTGGCCCTGCAAATGTGTCACAGAACTGCAGGGTTGCAGAGTTATTAACTACAGCAGAGCGGTGATTTCCCAGGCAGGAAATAAATTGGCGCAAGAATGCAGGCCAAATAGAATGTTTTCCCTTTTTTTTCAAGGAAAGGCCCACTGCGTATATTCAATCAATAATAAATATGTCTTCTGGCCCTGCAAATGTCACAGAACTGCAGGGTTGCAGAGTTATTAACTACAGCAGAGCGGTGATTTCCCAGGCAGGAAATAAATTGGCGCAAGCCTGCAGGCCAAATAGAATGTTTTCCCTTTTTTTTCAGGGAAAGGCCCACTGTGTATATTCAATCAATAATAAATTTGTCTTCTGGCCCTGCAAATGTGTCACAGAACTGCAGGGTTGCAGAGTTATTAACTACAGCAGAGCGGTGATTTCCCAGGCAGGAAATAAATTGGCACAAGCCTGCTGTTAAACTTAGCTGGCTGCGTATGATTTTTGTTTACGTTCTCCACCCACCACACACGTACCCAGAACGCTGAGGACTGTCAGAGGCAGGCCAAATAGAATGTTTTCCCTTTTTTTTCAAGGAAAGGCCCACTGCGTATATTCAATCAATAATAAATATGTCTTCTGGCCCTGCAAATGTGTCACAGAACTGCAGGGTTGCAGAGTTATTAACTACAGCAGAGCGGTGATTTCCCAGGCAGGAAATAAATTGGCGCAAGCCTGCTGTTAAACTTAGCTGGCTGCGTATGATTTTTGTTTACGTTCTCCACCCACCACACACGTACCCAGAACGCAGAGGACTGTCAGAGGCAGGCCAAATAGAATGTTTTCCCTTTTTTTTCAAGGAAAGGCCCACTGCGTATATTCAATCAATAATAAATATGTCTTCTGGCCCTGCAAATGTGTCACAGAACTGCAGGGTTGCAGAGTTATTAACTACAGCAGAGCGGTGATTTCCCAGGCAGGAAATAAATTGGTGCAAGCCTGCTGTTAAACGTAGCTGGCTGCGTATGATTTCTTTACGTTCTCCACCCACCACACACGTACCCAGAACGCTGAGGACTGTCAGAGGCAGGCCAAATAGAATGTTTTCCCTTTTTTTTCAAGGAAAGGCCCACTGCGTATATTCAATCAATAATAAATATGTCTTCTGGCCCTGCAAATGTGTCACAGAACTGCAGGGTTGCAGAGTTATTAACTACAGCAGAGCGGTGATTTCCCAGGCAGGAAATAAATTGGTGCAAGCCTGCTGTTAAACTTAGCTGGCTGCGTATGATTTTTGTTTACGTTCTCCACCCACCACACACGTACCCAGAACGCTGAGGACTGTCAGAGGCAGGCCAAATAGAATGTTTTCCCTTTTTTTTCAAGGAAAGGCCCACTGTGTATATTCAATCAATAATAAATATGTCTTCTGGCCCTGCAAATGTGTCACAGAACTGCAGGGTTGCAGAGTTATTAACTACAGCAGAGCGGTGATTTCCCAGGCAGGAAATAAATTGGCGCAAGCCTGCTGTTAAACTTAGCTGGCTGCGTATGATTTTTGTTTACGTTCTCCACCCACCACACACGTACCCAGAACGCTGAGGACTGTCAGAGGCAGGCCAAATAGAATGTTTTCCCTTTTTTTTCAAGGAAAGGCCCACTGCGTATATTCAATCAATAATAAATATGTCTTCTGGCCCTGCAAATGTGTCACAGAACTGCAGGGTTGCAGAGTTATTAACTACAGCAGAGCGGTGATTTCCCAGGCAGGAAATAAATTGGCGCAAGCCTGCAGGCCAAATAGAATGTTTTCCCTTTTTTTTCAAGGAAAGGCCCACTGTGTATATTCAATCAATAATAAATTTGTCTTCTGGCCCTGCAAATGTGTCACAGAACTGCAGGGTTGCAGAGTTATTAACTACAGCAGAGCGGTGATTTCCCAGGCAGGAAATAAATTGGCGCAAGCCTGCTGTTAAACTTAGCTGGCTGCGTATGATTTTTGTTTACGTTCTCCACCCACCACACACGTACCCAGAACGCTGAGGACTGTCAGAGGCAGGCCAAATAGAATGTTTTCCCTTTTTTTTCAAGGAAAGGCCCACTGCGTATATTCAATCAATAATAAATATGTCTTCTGGCCCTGCAAATGTGTCACAGAACTGCAGGGTTGCAGAGTTATTAACTACAGCAGAGCGGTGATTTCCCAGGCAGGAAATAAATTGGCGCAAGCCTGCAGGCCAAATAGAATGTTTTCCCTTTTTTTTCAAGGAAAGGCCCACTGCGTATATTCAATCAATAATAAATATGTCTTCTGGCCCTGCAAATGTGTCACAGAACTGCAGGGTTGCAGAGTTATTAACTACAGCAGAGCGGTGATTTCCCAGGCAGGAAATAAATTGGCGCAAGCCTGCTGTTAAACTTAGCTGGCTGCGTATGATTTTTGTTTACGTTCTCCACCCACCACACACGTACCCAGAACGCAGAGGACTGTCAGAGGCAGGCCAAATAGAATGTTTTCCCTTTTTTTTCAAGGAAAGGCCCACTGCGTATATTCAATCAATAATAAATATGTCTTCTGGCCCTGCAAATGTGTCACAGAACTGCAGGGTTGCAGAGTTATTAACTACAGCAGAGCGGTGATTTCCCAGGCAGGAAATAAATTGGCGCAAGCCTGCTGTTAAACTTAGCTGGCTGCGTATGATTTTTGTTTACGTTCTCCACCCACCACACACGTACCCAGAACGCTGAGGACTGTCAGAGGCAGGCCAAATAGAATGTTTTCCCTTTTTTTTCAAGGAAAGGCCCACTGTGTATATTCAATCAATAATAAATATGTCTTCTGGCCCTGCAAATGTGTCACAGAACTGCAGGGTTGCAGAGTTATTAACTACAGCAGAGCGGTGATTTCCCAGGCAGGAAATAAATTGGCGCAAGCCTGCAGGCCAAATAGAATGTTTTCCCTTTTTTTTCAAGGAAAGGCCCACTGCGTATATTCAATCAATAATAAATATGTCTTCTGGCCCTGCAAATGTGTCACAGAACTGCAGGGTTGCAGAGTTATTAACTACAGCAGAGCGGTGATTTCCCAGGCAGGAAATAAATTGGCGCAAGCCTGCTGTTAAACTTAGCTGGCTGCGTATGATTTTTGTTTACGTTCTCCACCCACCACACACGTACCCAGAACGCAGAGGACTGTCAGAGGCAGGCCAAATAGAATGTTTTCCCTTTTTTTTCAAGGAAAGGCCCACTGCGTATATTCAATCAATAATAAATATGTCTTCTGGCCCTGCAAATGTGTCACAGAACTGCAGGGTTGCAGAGTTATTAACTACAGCAGAGCGGTGATTTCCCAGGCAGGAAATAAATTGGCGCAAGCCTGCTGTTAAACTTAGCTGGCTGCGTATGATTTTTGTTTACGTTCTCCACCCACCACACACGTACCCAGAACGCTGAGGACTGTCAGAGGCAGGCCAAATAGAATGTTTTCCCTTTTTTTTCAAGGAAAGGCCCACTGTGTATATTCAATCAATAATAAATATGTCTTCTGGCCCTGCAAATGTGTCACAGAACTGCAGGGTTGCAGAGTTATTAACTACAGCAGAGCGGTGATTTCCCAGGCAGGAAATAAATTGGCGCAAGCCTGCTGTTAAACTTAGCTGGCTGCGTATGATTTTTGTTTACGTTCTCCACCCACCACACACGTACCCAGAACGCTGAGGACTGTCAGAGGCAGGCCAAATAGAATGTTTTCCCTTTTTTTTCAAGGAAAGGCCCACTGCGTATATTCAATCAATAATAAATATGTCTTCTGGCCCTGCAAATGTGTCACAGAACTGCAGGGTTGCAGAGTTATTAACTACAGCAGAGCGGTGATTTCCCAGGCAGGAAATAAATTGGCGCAAGCCTGCAGGCCAAATAGAATGTTTTCCCTTTTTTTTCAAGGAAAGGCCCACTGCGTATATTCAATCAATAATAAATATGTCTTCTGGCCCTGCAAATGTGTCACAGAACTGCAGGGTTGCAGAGTTATTAACTACAGCAGAGCGGTGATTTCCCAGGCAGGAAATAAATTGGCGCAAGCCTGCAGGCCAAATAGAATGTTTTCCCTTTTTTTTCAAGGAAAGGCCCACTGTGTATATTCAATCAATAATAAATTTGTCTTCTGGCCCTGCAAATGTGTCACAGAACTGCAGGGTTGCAGAGTTATTAACTACAGCAGAGCGGTGATTTCCCAGGCAGGAAATAAATTGGCGCAAGCCTGCTGTTAAACTTAGCTGGCTGCGTATGATTTTTGTTTACGTTCTCCACCCACCACACACGTACCCAGAACGCTGAGGACTGTCAGAGGCAGGCCAAATAGAATGTTTTCCCTTTTTTTTCAAGGAAAGGCCCACTGCGTATATTCAATCAATAATAAATATGTCTTCTGGCCCTGCAAATGTGTCACAGAACTGCAGGGTTGCAGAGTTATTAACTACAGCAGAGCGGTGATTTCCCAGGCAGGAAATAAATTGGCGCAAGCCTGCTGTTAAACTTAGCTGGCTGCGTATGATTTTTGTTTACGTTCTCCACCCACCACACACGTACCCAGAACGCAGAGGACTGTCAGAGGCAGGCCAAATAGAATGTTTTCCCTTTTTTTTCAAGGAAAGGCCCACTGCGTATATTCAATCAATAATAAATATGTCTTCTGGCCCTGCAAATGTGTCACAGAACTGCAGGGTTGCAGAGTTATTAACTACAGCAGAGCGGTGATTTCCCAGGCAGGAAATAAATTGGCGCAAGCCTGCTGTTAAACTTAGCTGGCTGCGTATGATTTTTGTTTACGTTCTCCACCCACCACACACGTACCCAGAACGCTGAGGACTGTCAGAGGCAGGCCAAATAGAATGTTTTCCCTTTTTTTTCAAGGAAAGGCCCACTGCGTATATTCAATCAATAATAAATATGTCTTCTGGCCCTGCAAATGTGTCACAGAACTGCAGGGTTGCAGAGTTATTAACTACAGCAGAGCGGTGATTTCCCAGGCAGGAAATAAATTGGTGCAAGCCTGCTGTTAAACGTAGCTGGCTGCGTATGATTTCTTTACGTTCTCCACCCACCACACACGTACCCAGAACGCTAAGGACTGTCAGAGGCAGGCCAAATAGAATGTTTTCCCTTTTTTTTCAAGGAAAGGCCCACTGCGTATATTCAATCAATAATAAATATGTCTTCTGGCCCTGCAAATGTGTCACAGAACTGCAGGGTTGCAGAGTTATTAACTACAGCAGAGCGGTGATTTCCCAGGCAGGAAATAAATTGGCGCAAGCCTGCTGTTAAACTTAGCTGGCTGCGTATGATTTTTGTTTACGTTCTCCACCCACCACACACGTACCCAGAACGCTGAGGACTGTCAGAGGCAGGCCAAATAGAATGTTTTCCCTTTTTTTTCAAGGAAAGGCCCACTGCGTATATTCAATCAATAATAAATATGTCTTCTGGCCCTGCAAATGTGTCACAGAACTGCAGGGTTGCAGAGTTATTAACTACAGCAGAGCGGTGATTTCCCAGGCAGGAAATAAATTGGCGCAAGCCTGCAGGCCAAATAGAATGTTTTCCCTTTTTTTTCAAGGAAAGGCCCACTGCGTATATTCAATCAATAATAAATATGTCTTCTGGCCCTGCAAATGTGTCACAGAACTGCAGGGTTGCAGAGTTATTAACTACAGCAGAGCGGTGATTTCCCAGGCAGGAAATAAATTGGCGCAAGCCTGCAGGCCAAATAGAATGTTTTCCCTTTTTTTTCAAGGAAAGGCCCACTGTGTATATTCAATCAATAATAAATTTGTCTTCTGGCCCTGCAAATGTGTCACAGAACTGCAGGGTTGCAGAGTTATTAACTACAGCAGAGCGGTGATTTCCCAGGCAGGAAATAAATTGGCGCAAGCCTGCTGTTAAACTTAGCTGGCTGCGTATGATTTTTGTTTACGTTCTCCACCCACCACACACGTACCCAGAACGCTGAGGACTGTCAGAGGCAGGCCAAATAGAATGTTTTCCCTTTTTTTTCAAGGAAAGGCCCACTGCGTATATTCAATCAATAATAAATATGTCTTCTGGCCCTGCAAATGTGTCACAGAACTGCAGGGTTGCAGAGTTATTAACTACAGCAGAGCGGTGATTTCCCAGGCAGGAAATAAATTGGCGCAAGCCTGCTGTTAAACTTAGCTGGCTGCGTATGATTTTTGTTTACGTTCTCCACCCACCACACACGTACCCAGAACGCTGAGGACTGTCAGAGGCAGGCCAAATAGAATGTTTTTCCTTTTTTTTCAAGGAAAGGCCCACTGCGTATATTCAATCAATAATAAATATGTCTTCTGGCCCTGCAAATGTGTCACAGAACTGCAGGGTTGCAGAGTTATTAACTACAGCAGAGCGGTGATTTCCCAGGCAGGAAATAAATTGGTGCAAGCCTGCTGTTAAACGTAGCTGGCTGCGTATGATTTCTTTACATTCTCCACCAACCACACACGTACCCAGAACGCTAAGGACTGTCAGAGGCAGGCCAAATAGAATGTTTTCCCTTTTTTTTCAAGGAAAGGCCCACTGCGTATATTCAATCAATAATAAATATGTCTTCTGGCCCTGCAAATGTGTCACAGAACTGCAGGGTTGCAGAGTTATTAACTACAGCAGAGCGGTGATTTCCCAGGCAGGAAATAAATTGGCGCAAGCCTGCTGTTAAACTTAGCTGGCTGCGTATGATTTTTGTTTACGTTCTCCACCCACCACACACGTACCCAGAACGCTGAGGACTGTCAGAGGCAGGCCAAATAGAATGTTTTCCCTTTTTTTTCAAGGAAAGGCCCACTGCGTATATTCAATCAATAATAAATATGTCTTCTGGCCCTGCAAATGTGTCACAGAACTGCAGGGTTGCAGAGTTATTAACTACAGCAGAGCGGTGATTTCCCAGGCAGGAAATAAATTGGCGCAAGCCTGCAGGCCAAATAGAATGTTTTCCCTTTTTTTTCAAGGAAAGGCCCACTGCGTATATTCAATCAATAATAAATATGTCTTCTGGCCCTGCAAATGTGTCACAGAACTGCAGGGTTGCAGAGTTATTAACTACAGCAGAGCGGTGATTTCCCAGGCAGGAAATAAATTGGCGCAAGCCTGCTGTTAAACTTAGCTGGCTGCGTATGATTTTTGTTTACGTTCTCCACCCACCACACACGTACCCAGAACGCTGAGGACTGTCAGAGGCAGGCCAAATAGAATGTTTTCCCTTTTTTTTCAAGGAAAGGCCCACTGTGTATATTCAATCAATAATAAAAATGTCTTCTGGCCCTGCAAATGTGTCACAGAACTGCAGGGTTGCAGAGTTATTAACTACAGCAGAGCGGTGATTTCCCAGGCAGGAAATAAATTGGTGCAAGCCTGCAGGCCAAATAGAATGTTTTCCCTTTTTTTTCAAGGAAAGGCCCACTGTGTATATTCAATCAATAATAAATTTGTCTTCTGGCCCTGCAAATGTGTCACAGAACTGCAGGGTTGCAGAGTTATTAACTACAGCAGAGCGGTGATTTCCCAGGCAGGAAATAAATTGGCGCAAGCCTGCTGTTAAACTTAGCTGGCTGCGTATGATTTTTGTTTACGTTCTCCACCCACCACACACGTACCCAGAACGCTGAGGACTGTCAGAGGCAGGCCAAATAGAATGTTTTCCCTTTTTTTTCAAGGAAAGGCCCACTGCGTATATTCAATCAATAATAAATATGTCTTCTGGCCCTGCAAATGTGTCACAGAACTGCAGGGTTGCAGAGTTATTAACTACAGCAGAGCGGTGATTTCCCAGGCAGGAAATAAATTGGCGCAAGCCTGCTGTTAAACTTAGCTGGCTGCGTATGATTTTTGTTTACGTTCTCCACCCACCACACACGTACCCAGAACGCTGAGGACTGTCAGAGGCAGGCCAAATAGAATGTTTTCCCTTTTTTTTCAAGGAAAGGCCCACTGCGTATATTCAATCAATAATAAATATGTCTTCTGGCCCTGCAAATGTGTCACAGAACTGCAGGGTTGCAGAGTTATTAACTACAGCAGAGCGGTGATTTCCCAGGCAGGAAATAAATTGGCGCAAGCCTGCTGTTAAACTTAGCTGGCTGCGTATGATTTTTGTTTACGTTCTCCACCCACCACACACGTACCCAGAACGCTGAGGACTGTCAGAGGCAGGCCAAATAGAATGTTTTCCCTTTTTTTGCAAGGAAAGGCCCACTGCGTATATTCAATCAATAATAAATATGTCTTCTGGCCCTGCAAATGTGTCACAGAACTGCAGGGTTGCAGAGTTATTAACTACAGCAGAGCGGTGATTTCCCAGGCAGGAAATAAATTGGCGCAAGCCTGCTGTTAAACGTAGCTGGCTGCGTATGATTTCTTTACGTTCTCCACCCACCACACACGTACCCAGAACGCTGAGGACTGTCAGAGGCAGGCCAAATAGAATGTTTTCCCTTTTTTTTCAAGGAAAGGCCCACTGCGTATATTCAATCAATAAAATATGTCTTCTGGCCCTGCCTACACAATTCTGTCCCTGTAGTGTTACTGCAGGGCGCAATGCTCTGCACGGCCGATTTGGAAAAAAAAAAAATGTGCAACACTGCTAACTGCAGCCTCCACACTACTGCACACTGTTAGATGTGGCCCTAAGAAGGACCGTTGGGGTTCTTGAAGCCTACACTAACTCCTAACACTCTCCCTGCCCAACCACCACTTCTGTCCCTGTAGTATTACTGCAGGGCGCAATGCTCTGCACGGCCGATTTGGAAAAAAAAAAAAAGTGCACCACTGCAAAAGGCAGCCTCCACAGTACTGCACACTGTTAGATGTGGCCCTAAGAAGGACCGTTGGGGTTCTTGAAGCCTACACTAACTCCTAACGCTCTCCCTACAGCAGCTCCGGCACCAGCAGCACTGTCCCTCAGCTATCTCACAAGGCATCTGAGGCGAGCCGCGGGAGGGGCCGACTTTTATACTCGGGTGACATCTGATCTCCCCAGCCACTCACAGCAGGGGGGTGGTATAGGGCTGGAACATCACAGGGGGAAGTTGTAATGCCTTCCCTGTCTTTCAATTGGCCAGAAAAGCGCGCTAACGTCTCAGACAGGAAACTGAAAGTAACCCGAACATCGCGTGGTACTCGTTACGAGTAACGAGCATCCCGAACACGCTAATATTCGCCCGAGCATCAAGCTCGGACGAGTACGTTCGCTCATCTCTAATAATAATTTGCTTGCAAAAAAGGAAAAGTGTGTTTTCTAGGATACATTATTACCCCGAGAGGTTTCAAGATGGATCTGGAGAAGGTCCGGGCGGTAGGGGCATAGATGCTGCCAGAGAATGTGAAGGCACTTCAGAGGTTTCTGGGGTACGCCAATTATTAGCGGAAATTTATTAGGGGATTTTAAGTGGTCATAAAACCTTTGAAGGATATTACAAAGAAAGGTTGCTTTCCATCTAAATAGTCCCCAAGGGCATTACAATCTTTTCATGCTTTGAAGAGATGTTTTGTGACGGCTCCGGTTCTGGTGCAACCAGACTCCTCCAGACCTTTCGTGGTGGAGGTTGATGCCTCAGAAGTTGGGGTTGGAGTGGTGCTGTCTCAGGGAACTAGTACGTACAAGAAATTCGTCCTTGCGTGTTTTTCTTACGTAAATTTTCTACTGCTGAGCACAATTACCATATTTCTGACATAGAGCTGTTGGCTATTAAGTGGACTTTTGAGGAATGGCATCATCTCTGCGATGGGGCTTGGCATAAGGTGACAGCTTTTATGGACCACTAGAACCTGATCTACTTAGAGTCAGTCAAAAGACTTAACCCAAGGCAGGCGCGGTGGTCACTGTTTTTTTCACGCCTCGATTTTATGGTTACATATTGTCCCGGTAGTAAAAATATTAAGGCCGATGCACTTTCCAGGAGCTTTGTCCTGGTGATTTCAGACGAACCTCCCGTGTCCATTCTTTCTGAGGGGGTTTTACTGTCAGCAGTTTCACTAGATTTGGAGGAGCAGGTTTATAAAGCACAGGATTTAGCCCCAGCTATGTCTGAAATACATAGTTCTGTGTTAGCTAGTCATCCTGGGATTAATAATACCCGAAAATTACTCACAACAACTTTTTGGTGGCCGTCACTACAACAAGATGTTTTCAGTTTTGTATCTTCTTGTGAGGTTTGTGCCAAAACAAAATCATCCTGCACTGCCCCTGCCGAAGAGTTTATGCCTTTGCCGATACCAGTGAGACCTTGGACTCATTTGTCTATGGACTTTATTAGAGATTTGGTGCTTTCTGGAGGTAATAGTGCCATCTGTATTGTGGTAGATTGTTTTGGCAAGATGTGGCATTTTGTGGCTCTTTCCAGACTTTCTAATGCTAAAAACCTGTCTAGATTGTTCATTACTCATATTGTGATATTCCACGGGTTACCAGCAAATATCATCTCTGATCGTGGGGTCCAGTTTGTTTCTAGGGTCTGGCGTTTTGTTTGCTTTCGGTTGAGAATTCAGCTCTCTTTTTTCTCGGCATATCACCTAGAGGCTAATAGGCAAACAGAGATGTAACCAGAGTCTGGAACAATACTTGCAGTAGTATGTCTCAGAGAAGCAGGAGGAGTGGTGGGGTTTTTTGCCTTTGGCTGAATTTGCACTTAACAATAGATCGTTGGAATCTAAGGGGACATCAACTTTTTTTTGTAATTATGCGTTTCATCCATGTTTTGGTCCCTTTTCCAAGAAGGTATCAGAAGTACCAGAGGAAAATGAGTTTTCCTCTAATGTTGAGGTGATGTGGGAGGTTATTTAGAAAAACCTTCAGAGTGCAATTCAAGATTTCAAGTGGGTAATGGAATAGGCATTCTGAGGGAACTAGTTTCCTGGTAGGAGACATAAAACTCAAGCAACGGTCCTTCAAGTGAGGCCCGCCATTTATCGGCCCTTTCAAAATCATTGAAAAAATTAATCCTGTTTCGTGTGGTTAGAAGATTCCTAGTTCTATGAAAATAACTACAGAGATATTCAGTTTGAGATAAGTCGCTCAGTGGACTCTCGTCAGGAGATCTCTACAGTATTTAGTACATTCACAGACTGAATCCGAATCAACTTGGTCCTAAGAGTCCTGGGGCCCCTTCTAAAAGAGGAGGTACTATTGCGTCAGTTCTGGGATTGCTGCCATGCTGGTAGTCTGTTGCAGGTTTTGTAGGTGGTTCTCCATCTTCAGGCCCTGGTGGGTGTGGTATTAGGTGAGACATGGTTAGCCACACCTGAGGGTAATTGTCACAGCTATTTAGTCTGGCTGAGGCTGGACTGAATTGCCATTGAATCTTCAGTCTAGCTCTGAGAGTGGTCCCATTCAGAGCATGGTCCTGGACCTATCATTTGCCTGCTACATCGCAAAGCTACGTTTGTGTTTCTTTTCTTTTGTGCTTCTCATGTTGTTCCCCTGTCCCACATAAGGTTAACTTAGGACCAAGGTATGAGGTCAGGTATGTCCTTGTCAGGGCAAATTGCCTTTGGGTAGGCAAGCCCCCGTCCCTCAGGTTATTTAGCCAGGGAAAGAGTTCCCATGTTTTTGTTTGATATTGTTTTGATGCAGTTTGTGTGTTTATGTGCGAGATTTGTGGGTTACGTTTCTAGCACGTCCTGGGTGGACGTGACAGAATTCTTAGTTTTCATAAAAAAGTAATCTTAATGAAAATTACAGCTAAAGATTAATTTTATATTTAGAAGACAAGACATATAAATGGTTCCCCACCAACATGATAAGATATAGATTTTTTTTTTACTCTTACTGCTGGCCCAAAAGTATGCACACACATGCTCGCTGCATTAAGGGATTATCGCGGGTCTTGAAACCTGTCCCCCTCCACTATATTGAGCATCTTCCCCTTTACGAAGGGGCCTAAGCTTTCAATCTCATTGTCCAGCTGAAGGTGGTTCTTGTTTTTTCTAATTTCCTGCTTACTGATTCTGGTTTTGCATTGACTACTCTGCACCATCTACTCCTTACTACAGTTTGCTTTTTTGGCCATTCTCCTGACTTCTGCCCGCCCCAACTCCTGTCTGCTGACTGGACTGTTTATAGCATGCTGAACTTACTCTGTGTGCCCTGACCTATGGACTGGCTCATGCTAAGTTATATGCTGCATTTCTGACTTTCAGACTCCTGCGACTACACCTCTCTACACAAGTTCAGGTACCACACCAAAGTTCATAGTTGTAGAACCACAGATTTAGAATCCCCTTTTAGCATTTCAATCTGGGGACCCCAAAGCAAAGCCCAGATCCTGGTTGGTGGGGGAAAAAGGTAAGACCGGGGTTCCTCAGGTATTGCCTCTATATCTGGCCCAAAGACAAACCAGAGTGTCGAGCAGCAGATCCACATTCACTAGTACTGACAGTTTAGTAGTTGTGACACCTGTTCTGTGTAACCATATATTCCTTTGTAATCAATTGTCAGGGAATACTAGAAGCTATATTTTCACGTTACACCCCTGGCATTTTCATTGATATATACTGGACCAATAAAAGAGTTGAATGCACGAAGTTCGGTTGAATGTCCATTCAGATTTAGAAGTAGATATTTTCAGTGTTAAGAGAACAATTTAATCCAGCATGTTTAGACTAGTGACACACCAGCGTATTCCAGATGCATATTAATGCTGGTGAGTCATGGGTTTTCAAATCACAAAGAGTGATGCCATATGGCTAGAATATATCATAAGTTTATGGTTAGTGGGAATCATGTCCCATGTTTTGAATGTGTGGGCTATGTGGGTGAAATGAGACCTTGGTGGCAGGAGAATCCTTAGAACTCGAAATGGTTTCTACCTGGTAGGTCACAGGAACTGGGCAGCAGTACGCCCAGACACAAGGTTTTCCAGGATTCACATGGTGGACAGGGACCTCTTGGCGTACAAACCACATCACAGAAGATCGTTGCTGCATCAAACTGTTTAATGCAGAAATAACAGTAACACTTCTCCTGTTAGCTTCATCAGGATACCCATGCACAGAAGGTGATGGTCAGGTAAGGCAATGTGATACTCCTCCTTAATAATAAGTCCCAAGTTAAATCATTTGCACCTTCTGGTGTCACAGTTTGCAACACTCTGAGGGGTCTCTCAGTCTCAGGACTGGGAACAGGAGAAAGTTTTCAGCGCCTATAGTATCAGGTCTATAGTATGAGTTTCACAGGGAGAATACTCTCAATCCTAGAGCACATCTTCAAACTCCTTCAAAGACCATGACTATGCTGAAGTCAGTTCCTTATATTAACTTTGGTTGCCTAGTAACAGTCAACTGCTCCCAGATACCTTTTTTGCTACCACGCTCCTGGCCAAAGGCACTTTGCTTAAAGAAAAAAAACTGGTACAGAGATACATTAAAGAAACAGTAGCAGATCTTGTATACAAACTCTCTTAGATGAATGGGGAAAATGAATTCTTAAATGGATATTTTTTTTTGCACCCACCTCTGAGGGCAGCATAAGGTAGTGACAGGCATGCTGATTACAGTGATATGTCTTCTGCATTTAGCTATGCAGTAGTTTTTGAGAAACTTGCCTTTTATTAGTAGCAGCAAATGCATAAAGGACTGCTTAAAGTAGTACTGATATTCATAAGCTGCAGCCTAGCTACACCCACCCTGTCCTCCAGCCAATGATTGCTGCTTATTACTGGGCATAGAGAGAGAGTTGCCAATCATTGGCTGGATGACGGGATGGGTGTGGCTATCTTGCAGCTCATGCAAATACAGGAGTTGTTCTGTGTCTGGCTGTTACTAATTCAGTAGAAGTTTGTCCACAATTACTGCACAGATAAAAATAGCATTATTGCCGGTATAAGGGCGCCCACCCACTGGCGATTTTTTTTCCTTTGCGTTTTTTCTCAAGAGCAATTAGTTTTGAATGTACTCCTGTCCACTGGCGTTTTTTGTTTCAGTCCGTTGCAATTTTTAACATAGGAACTGTCAGTTGCATATGTGTCCTTATTTTTCTCTTAATGCACCCATGAATGTCAATGTAAATTAACGCAAAAAGCCGCGAAAACGCCGCGAAAATGCCGCGGAAAACGCGCCAAAAACGCGACGAAAACGCTGCGTTTTTCACGCACGAAAATCGCAAACGCCAGTGGGTGGGCGCCCTAAAAGTGTGACGAGCACTGTCTTATCATGCTCTCATGGGTGCAAAAACCTGGTAGCAGAGTCTCTTTAAATTACTTTCAAAACCATTAATTAATTTGGCTTTGGTTTTGTGGTTTTATTCTGCAGAGACCATGATTACTTACCTAACAGACATTTTGGTGCAATGGCAACTCTTCTCATCATCTGCAGAACATTGCAGAACAAAATGAATTACAGTGGAGAGAGCTTTATTAATCCTCTCACATTCTAAGATGATAATGACACCAAGAACACATTTAAAGGGGTGGTCTCGCGAAACCAAGTGGGGTTATACACTTCCGTATGGCCATATTAATGCACTTTGTAATATACATCGTGCATTAAATATGAGCCATACAGAAGTTATTCCACTTACCTGCTCCGTTGCTAGCGTCCTCGTCTCCATGGTTCCGTCTAAATTCGCTGGCAGCTTGCTTTTTTAGACGCGCTTGCGCAGTCCGGTCTTCTCTATTCAGCACGAGCCGCTTCAGTGTGCTCCCCGCTACAGCTCTTCTGCGCATGCGCAGACGAGCTGTCACTGCTCGAGAGCGCGCTGCAGCGGCCATTCTGCACCTTCCTCTGTTAGAGGAAGGTGCAGAAACTGGAGCTGCCCAGCGGAGAAGCCCAGCCCAGCCCAGCAGCCCCGAGAAGCCTCCCAGGTAAGTGATGGGTCGGGGGGGAACTAGCGCTGCGCCGGGGGAACTAGCGCTAGGCCGGGGGGGCTGTCGCTGCGATGGGGGGGCTGCCGCTGCGCCGGGCTGCGCCGGGGGGGGGCTGCCGCTGTGATGGGGGAACTAGCGCTAGGCCGGGGGGGGCTGTCGCTAGGCCGGGGGGGCTGCCGCTAGGCCGGGGGGGGCTGCCGCTAGGCCGGGGGAACTAGCGCTGGGCTCCGGAACCTAGCGCTGGGCTCCGGGGCCTTCACCTGGGCTGAGGGTCTAGCGCTGGGGAGCCGGGGGCTAGCGCCTTACCTGCTGCCTGGCGGTGGGCGTCTGGTCGGCGGCTGCGATGCGTCCGGTTGCCATGGAGACACAGCTGGCGGCGTCTCGGGAGCGCGCACGTCGGGCTGCAGCGAGCGACGGGGAAAGAGCCGGCGGCCATCTTGAGAAAACTTTATAAGTTGCTGAAACGCTGGAACGGTAAGTACAAACCAGCTAGAAATGTCATTTACAGGGGGGCTTAGTAATGTGTACTTAATGGGGGGGACTGGGCAAAAAAAAAATTTAACTGCTTCCTCGAGACATCTCCTTTAAGAACACATTAAAGGCAATCCAAAAATCATCTCACCAAATAACATTTAAAATCTTACAGTGGCATAGTCAAAGCATAAAATGTAATCCATAGAAATTCTGTGAATAGAATTTATGAGAGCAGTGCTTTTGTAATATAAGTTATTGAAGGCATTAAAGAAGGTTTCTATGAAGGTTCAGTTCAGTACATTTACAACCATTTCTCACCTGCTACTTGTGCAGCCATTCATTCTAGATCTTTCTTGTCAATTTGTTAATAGCATGGGCTTTAATATAGGGACAAAAGATGTGTGGATCATTTGGACATGAAAAAGGGAAAGGAAGTGAAAGGCCTGACAAAAATATACAACTATTGAATACAATTTAGAACCTCGCTATTAGAAGAGTGAAACAGAACAAAGACAAAAATTTCAGAAGAAAAGTAGAGGAGCAAGAGACACCGATCACAAACTATGTGTTTACACAAATGCACAGAGCATGGGAAACAAACAAGGAGAATTGGAACTCCTAACACAGGAAGATAAATATGATGTGATAAGCATCATGGAAACTTAGTAGAATGATACACATGATTGGAATAAAAGGCTTGAAGGATACAACTTATTTATAAGAAGCAGACCTAATAAAAAGGGATGAGGTATTGCATTTGTATGTTAGGAAAGCATTCATCTCCACAGAGATTCAAGCTTCAGAGCATGGTAGGAGAAAAGAACAGAAAGGACACCATTGTAGGCATTTACTATAGGCCACCTGGACAAACAGAAGATATTGATGAACTCTTTCTACATCAAATGTCAAAGTAGTACAACATAGTGATCATGGGATATTTTAACTATCCAGACATTTGTTGGGAATCTCTCTCAGGTAAAAGTAATGGATCCAACAAATTCTTATCCATTCTTGCTGACAACTTTATCATCCAAAAGGTAGAAGAAACAACAAGGGTATCTGCAATCTTGGACTTAATTCTTACCAACAGGGAGGAAATGGTTGAGGAAGTAAGGGTGGCTGGGACCTTAGGAGGCAGTTTTTTTTTCTTAAGATAGGTCTTATATGAAGGGATAGGGAACAATCTCTTTTTCAGATATACAGAGATTTCTGGTCTGACAGCGATATCCATTGTCACCAGACAAGCTATATACTTTTTAATTCCCTAACACCCCAGCGAACAAACCAGTTCCCCATATGGGGATACTTATACCTGATCACTGTTGAGTGTCGGTCCCTGACCTATTTTCCTATAAAAGGGTGGGGAACAATCTCTTTTTCAGATATACAGAGATTTCTGCTCTGACAGCAATATTCACTGTCACCAGATGGGCTATTTACTCTTAATTCTCTAACACCCCAGCGACCAAACCAGTTCTCAACATGGGGATACTGACAGCTGATCACTATTGAGTGTTGATCCCTGACCTATTTTCTCTAAGGGTGACTGCATAAATGTTGCCGCACCCATAACATTTTATGGTTTGGCAACTCAGACCACATTTTTTTGATTTTCTCAGTCGGCCTTAAGCCAGGTAGCCATATTTCCTGAAGATCCGCCACATGGGCTGTGAAACACGTACAGCCTGTAGTGATGCTCATTTGTCGACAATAATTAACCCCAATGCACATCTATTGAGACCCTCTGCTCTTTATCCATTACACCCGATCCTTACACTAGTGATACAGATGTGCATTGGGTCCTCTTCTCATATCACCATCTTTAGCCCTTGATGGGAATTTACTGGGGAGCGATGTCTCTCTTAGTTCTTGTTTGTGTCTGAGTCTGTTTTTGTGTGTTTTTCATGGGGTTTTAGGGTATATTTACTCCTATCCCATTTGGTCTAGCCCTTGTGTGTATGTTTTTAGATACTTTTCAATAAAGAATAATCATTTTAAAAAGTCTAGTCTGTGAAGGGCTTTGAATAATAATAATAATCTTTATTTGTATAGCTCCATCTTATTCCGCAGCGCTTAATATTTCTAGACTTTCTGCACACTGTGAATTCCAGAAAGAGGGTAGGAAGGATCCAATGGTTTGATGTTCTTAAGGACAGAAATGTCCAAGACAGATGGTAAATTTGGCGAAGTTATATTCTCAAAGCTCAATTGTTAACAATCCCTAAAAAAAGGAAGAATGGGAAGAATTTAAAGATACCAGGATGGATGAACACAGAACTTGCACACATGTTAAAAAAGAAGAAAAATATGTTTATCAAATGAAAAGAGGGGGGAATATCTAAAGAAGAATATAAAGCGGTCTGCAGAACCTGTAGGGTAAGTGTCAGAAAATCTAAAGCTAATAGGTTTGCAAGATAGGCCAAACTCAATTAAAAAAAGGTTTGGGGGTATGTCAAAGAAAAAGGAAAAGTCTAAGATGCTATATACTCGTCCCCGCATACACTCACTTTCATGCTATTGCACGGGAGCTAGTATCATTGGCTCGCTCACAGAGCAGCCAGCAGCAGGGCAGTGAGGCTGCAGGAGATTTCACTCATCGCTCTTCCCCGCCCCTCTCCATTGACCTAACATAGCAGCCGTTCAATACTGAATGGCTGCTATTTACACAGAACGATCATCGTTCAACTCATAGTTCATTGTTTATGCAACATAAACGATGGACTATGAGCTGAATGTTGATCATTCAGTGTAAATAGCGGCCATTCAGTTCTGAACGGCTGCTATATTAATTCAATGGAAAGGGGTGGGGGAAAGTGAGGAGTGAAATCTCCTCCAGCAGCCCTGCTATGAGCTAATGATACTAGCTCCCTTGCAGCAGCATGAGAGCGAGTATGTGTGGGGACGAGTTTTGGGCATCGTTTGTTCGACATTCGTGCCTTCTAAATGGGCTTTTACAAGCATTTGCTTCAAATAGTTTGTTTGGATTTGAGCCTGAGCAGATTGTTTTTATCCTTCTATTTGTAAGTTCATGTGAGTCTTCCACATAGTCCGTGGACAGCTTATCGTCACATGGGTCGGTGATGACATCATTACATCAACCCGGCTCCACTTCCTGTTTGCGGCCGATGCACCACAACAAAAAGTATATATATAGAAACAAACATATCAAGAGAACAGACAGTTTCTATTTAAGTAAGAATAACCTTTGTGTTGGCTTATTTCTGTATGGTAATGTAGTCCCTGTAGTTACATGGCAATACTATGTGGGTCAATACATTCATCTCCGTATTGGCAGTCTATGGCATGCTGAGTACTGTAAGGTTACAGAAGGTCTCCAATAGCTACAGTATATAGTGTAATTAACAAAGATTAATAACATGCACAACTATATGAGCATAACATTAAACCGCTTAAAGTAGTCTTCAATCTACTAAACTAAGTTCAAGTGGGTTTATTTCTTATTAGCTACTTTTACTTAGTTCTTTTTCAGCATCTTTATGAGTAAGCTCCTAATGGATAGTTTTGAGTTCACCAAGTGGAGCAATGTTATTTATAGACTAATGCAGAAAGTGTTCCCTAATCTTACACTTTGAAAATGAATCAGTTTCAGGCGCTAAGCAAATGTTGTTTTAACCAGCTCATCCCACATATATTAGTAGTAGTAGATACTACACAATCATAAACATAGCAAAAATAATGCTGGAATCATTTTGATGTGGGCAGCAAGGTGGCTCCGTGCTGTGTAACACATGCATCTGTAATTAAAAACTAACCATGGCATCTGCATGCATGTGCTTGTGTGGAATTACTCTTGAACTCTTGTCTTGGCTGTCTGGGACTGTTCCAGCAAATGTTTGATTGAAATATTATTCATACTCCAAGTGTACCATATATTAAAATATACAGTATCTGCATGATTGAAGACACTAGGATGCGCATATTGCATGATTTCATGCTTCTAATTTAGTATTAAAAATGAGTGCTCTTAATGCTCTGTGTTATTTGGTAGCATAATTTATTTCAATATGATGTACATCAGGTCTTTGCTTCCTCAATGTTGATTTCAGCCAGAATAGTTGGAAGAGTAAATAGCCACATAGAAATGTGATAGGGTATGACACCGATTTACAGCATTGTGCCATAATGTAGTTATCATAACATGTTAAATGTCAGATTAACGTTTGCTAAATCAGTAGCTAAAAAAGAACTTAAATATCTTACTCAAATAAGGAGTTGCAAAGTTTTGATTTTTCTATTAAAAAAATAGCTTTGTAAGTAACAAAATAATGTGATTACAGCAGCCTTGGCACTGTTTCAAGGAGGAAACCTTTTCTATGTGAGAGAGGTGTGATCACAGGAGTGTAGCAACAGGAGAATGGGAAGGAGAAGAAGAAGGTAATATCAGCTAGCAGGTTTATAAAAACAGTGAATGAGGACTTGGAATTCGGTGCTAGTATGTCCTTAACATGTGAGACAATGATAACCACTTTGTGATAGTAAATTAGTGGAATAAGAAGCAGAACAAACAGCTAAGCTTTAATAGGAAATGCTTCACCAATGTATTTTACATGAAGATGTAAGGGCATTGTGATTTTTTATGGTTTACTTGAATAGCATCCCCAAATAAATATCTTTGTATGTAGCAGTCAACTTACTTTATCATTATCTAGCACTTGCTAAACAAAGATATTTTGCTCTCCGTTCACAATTTAATAAAATGAGTTTTAAAAAATTGTCAATATCCTATAAAGTTTCCAAATTTTGAACTTGCCATACCAATGCCTCTGTAACTATAGGACACATGTCGAAAAACTTTAGCTGCTCAGATTTATGAAGCGCTTCCTAATTAAGTGCCTAATTAAACAGTATGTATTGCCTATACTAATAGTGCTACTCAATCTAGATGGAATCAGTGCCAAACAGTGTCCATAGTAATAGTTCCACCCAGTGTCTATTAGAAATATTGCCATACAAATAATGCACAAAGGAATATTACTATACAGTAGCCATAAGAACAGCGCCATGCAATGCCAATGGCAATAGTGGCCACAGAAATAATTCAAGCCATGCATATGCATTTGATGCATCTAGAGCACCGTGTAGGAAACACGATTGGGTCATGAGCCAGGGTTCTTAGAGAGATGAGAATACTCGACAGCAAAGAAGAGGAAGTTGTGATCTGAAAGAGGGAGAGAAAAGTTTGCAAAGTCAGAGAAAAAAAACCCAAATTAAGTGTATTGCTATCTTTGTGCATGGAGGAAACGATAAGCTGTGAGAGGTCAAGGGAGGAAGTAGGCTATAGGAGCTAAGAGGCAGATGGGGATATTGAGTCATCAAAAGGGATGTTGGAGTTACCCAGGTTGAGAGTTGAAATATCATAGGATAAGAAGTGGGGGAGCCAAGTGGCAAAATGACTGCCACATGCATGGACATTGGGCAGAAGAGTCTAAGGGTATGGACCTCAAAAAAAGGGAATCTGAGAAGGAGTACCAGGGGGGTTGACCTGGAAAGTACATTGCAAAGAGAGAAGAATACCTACTCCAACATGACACCAGTTCTCAGGTCTGGGGATATGGAAGAAGTGTAGCCCATCATAAGATATAGCAGTTAGGTAAGCAGTCTCTTTAATCCCTGTCTCTTTGTTAGAGCCAGAAGGTTAAGACTCATCATGAATGGTTGGGAGCTTGTTGCAAGTTAAATGACAGTTCCAGAGTGCCCATTTAAAAGAGTCAGGAGAGGGTGTACAACAAAAATTGACCAGATTGGGGGAGTTTCTTAGTAAAGCAGATAAGATGTTAAAGCTATGGGAAACAGAAGACAGGCCAGGGTTAGGAGAGATGTCCTCTGCAACTAGTAGTAGAAGGCTAGAGAGGGTCAGCAGATAGTTGAGAGATTTTGTGTCCAAAACTTTTATGTTTAACTTTGGCATCAGATAGTTTGAGGCGGTTTAGGAAATTGAAGAGTGCCTGTGAACTTTGCATGGGTCAGGGAACGAGAGAGTGACAGATGTGGATGGAATGCACTGAAGGTGGACATTGTTTGTCAGTTGCGGGGCAAAGAGCAAACAGGAAAACACTAGCTATGGTAATAGTGAAGGTGTGGAAATGCAATTTAGTAATACCTGTCTCCTGCCATGGTATAACTGACGTTTTCTTGACAGACTGTTTTTGCATGGTGGTTTGCCAATGCCTTTGCCAGCCATCCTTACCCCCCAGCAAGCTGGGTACTAATTTTATCGCCCTCGGAAGAATGGAAGGCTGAGTCAACCTTGAGCCAGCTACCTGGGTTTAATCCTGCAACCTTCAGGTTGTGAGCGAGAGCTTAAGACTGCATTTCTGCTGTCTTAACACTCTGCGCCGCATGAGGTTCTACAACTGCCCAGACATGTAGCCAAAAATGACACTTTGCAAACAAATAACTCATGTAACCCCCCCCCCCCACACACACACACACACACCACACACACACCTCGACACAAGTGCCACCCAAAAACTACATCTACATTTTTTAGGAGCTATGTACTTAGACCCCATTTATACTTAAAGATAATCGCTCAAAACCCACTCAAACTATAGTTTGAGTGTGAGTGACAGCTTTGAATGATCATCTTTGCATACTTTACAGTAGTTATTAGCTAGTACAGAGCTATGCAGGCAGAGCGGTACGCAGGTGTGGCCGCTAATAGAACAATACAGCTGTTTTGCATAAGCAAACAGATGTATTCTTCTCAGCACAGACTACTAGTGTCTCCACTGTGAATTCACAGCAGGACACAGGCACAGATAATCTTACCAGCTCAGCCCGCTCCACTGATAACAGCTGATTGCTCAATTCTAGCAATCCAGAATTCAGCAATCAGCGACTTGTGCACGAAAGCTGCACGATATCAGTCTTTTAAGCGATTCTTGTTGTGTCCAAATGGGCTTTTAGATCTATAGCTAATTACTCTAATTAAGCAGATAACACTTAAACTTACAACTCCAAGCACAAGAAGTAAAAGAAACAGACATCCAGGCCTGTATGTATTATAAATCTAATGGGGATGAAACAGATAGACAAGAGTTTACAGATAGCATCATGTCAAAAGGAAACAACAAGTAGACATATAAATATACCCCAAAATAAACTTTGCAGTAGTGAGCCTGCATGGGGGGGGGGGGGGAGGAGAACAGAGAGAGGGAGTTTAGCAGCCTCCTGCCATGGGCTACCATAGGAGCCCATGCAGCGGCCGACGTATTCCGGCCCAAAACATAGTTCCAGGACTATGTTTTGGGCCCAATATAAAAATGCTCGGTGCTATATTGGGCTGGCCGGGCTTTTTTATGTCTCAAAAATACACCCATGTGATCTAATGTATTGGAAACCAATGCATCAGATCGCAATGCATATCAGTCGGCTGTGAAAACGGCCAGCCGATATACGCTTGTGGGAAAGAGCGCTAAGACTGAGAAAAATGAATACAAGATAACTATGTCATGGCATAACTGCACAGATGCCTAGCCAAATATGACACTTCATTTTAATACTTTTTAATATAATTTAATAATTTACTGTTCTATACTTTTTATTATAATTTTACAAGTACAATTATACAAGTGCAATTATAATACTTTACAATTTAATACTTTAACTTTTTGTATGAATTATGTACAATATTATATTAAAATGTTTTAAAAATATTAAACAATCATTTTTGCAAAAAATAAAAAAAACTAATCAGCTTATTTACAGGTAAAAGTGAACAAAGCATTAATCCAGGCTAGAAAACATCATCAAAGAGAGCTTAAAGGGGTTGTCCCGCAGAAGCAAGTGGGGTTAAGCACTTCTCTATGGCCATGTTAATGCACTTTGTAATATACATCATGCATTAAATATTGGCCATACAGAAGTTATACACTTACCCCCTCCTGGTGCTGGTGTCCCCGTCTCCATGGCGATGAGCAAACTGCTTCTCTGGTTGCAGGAACAGTTGCACTTGCGCAGAGAGGTATCCCCTTCTGTAAGGTCCTTGCTCACGAGCTGCGTCCTGGTTCCTCCCCCTTCTCAGCATCATTGCGTAGCTCCGCCCTGTCACATGGTGCCGACCAGCCAATGAGGTGGCTGGAATCGGCAATGGAGCTCAGACATCAGAAGAACATCCACAGTGCATCATGGGAGAAGACCCGTGGTGCATCGTGGGAGAAGACCAGCAGCAGCCATCTTGGAAAGAAGATTTTTTAAAGTTGCTGAACGGGGATTCAGGTAAGGGAATTTTTTTTATAACACCTGGCAGCAGTATTCTTTTACAGGTACTGGGGGACTGGGCAAAAAAAAAAAAATTCACTTTAGGCGCGGGACAACTCCTTTAAGCTACATTATAATGAGCAATTATAAACATTAATTTATATCTTAGGGCAAAAGTGGTTAATATCATTTAGAAACTAGAACATGAAAGGAAGAGTAAGCCTGGTGATATTCCAACTGTAATTAAAAACTGAGGAAGCCTGGCAAAGAAAGTAAATGAAGGGGAAGTAGACATGGACAAGCCATGTAAGATGAAAGAATATTAAAACATAACATTTAAATTATCAATAAACCATATGAAAACAAATACCTTAAAGGGGTTGTCCCACAGCGAAAGTGAAATTTTTTTTTTAAATGGACCCCTGCATTATGCCCTGTTAAAAAGAAAGCATTTGCTAGTTTTTAAAAAGTAGATTTCGCTTACCTGCATCAGCGTTCTGCAGCTTCTTCATTTCTTCTTTTAAAGATGGCGCTGCTCGTATTCTCCCACGGTGCACCGTGGGTCTTCCCATGGTGCACCGTGGAGTTTCTTCTTCTGTCTTCCGCGTTCCACTGCCGATACAGCCACCTCATTGGCTGATCGGCACCACGTGACGGAGGAGGAGCTTCGACCAGCTCTCCGGCGCGCGCGGCCCCATTCACCAGGCAGAAGACCGCACAGCGCAAGCGCGTCTAAAGATGCCAGAAGACTCAGAAATTAGACCGAGCCATGGCGACGGGGACGCCAGCAACGGTGCAGGTAAGTGAATAACTTCTGTATGGCTCATATTTAATGCACGATGTATATTACAAAGTGCATTAATATGGCCATACAGAAGTGTATAACCCCACTTGCTGCCGCGGGACAACCCCTTTAAGGTATTTATACCACTTGTTCAAACATAAAAGCAAAAAAAAAAATTGCTTTCCTTGTCAGATAATTTATATGCAGGTCATAAATATATGACTAAACACAACTCCAATTCCCAAAAAGTTGGTACGCCGTGCAAAATAAATAAATGTTAAGAAAAAAAATGCAATGGTTTTGAAAACTCATAACCATATGTTATTCACAACTAGCTTACCCGTTGCGCGTTGTGAAGACAGACAGACAGACATACATTCGTTTTTATATTTCTAGATAACAACCAATCACAGAACAGCTTTCATGTTACCTCAGTGGTATAATATGTAACAACCAATCGCAGCGCAGCTTACATGTTACCTCAGCTTTAAAATATATAACACCCAATCACAGCGCAGCTTTCATGTTACCTCAGCAGTATAATATATAACAACTAATCACAGCACAGCTTTCATGTTTCCTCAGCAGTAAGAGAAATAACAGCCAATCACAGCGCAAATTTTACTCTGCCTCAGCAATATAAAAAATAGCAACCAATCACAGCGCACCATTCATTTTACCTCAGCGGTATAATATATAGCAACCAATCACAGCACAGCTTTCATGTAACCTCAGTATTATAAGAAATAGCAACCAATCACAGCGCGACTTTCATGTAACCTCAGCAGTATAAGTAGCAACCAATCACAGCACAGCTTTCATGTTGCCTCAGCAGTATAATATATAGCAACCAATCACAGCACAGCTTTCATGTTACCTTAGCAGTATAAGAAATAGCAACCAATCACAGCACAGCTTTCATTTTACCTCAGCATTCTCAATATCCAGCAATTGTCTTGCGAAACGTTCGGCGGATGCATTATTTTGTAGTTGAACACGCTTGCACGTAATGCCTTTCGCTTTCGTGCTTGAGATGGAAATCAAACGATCTTTGTCTGGGGGGCATAACTGTCGACAATGCTCGCACATGCGCCACCTATCGTAGGATAGATGTACTATGCCAGTAATCTTCCCAGGAGTGTACTCAACAACTTCCCAAAGTTTCATGGCGATCGGATGAATGGTGTAGTAATGCACAAAGGACAGACAGACAGACAGACATACATTCATTTTTATATATATAGATGACATTGGGAAGTGAGAAAATTAGATTCCGTATGTAAAATTTGGATGCTAATTCTTTTGCGCTTAGGATTGAATAATCGAGTTTGGACCCATTAGCTTTTCCTATTAATGACATAATTAATGCTCGTGCCAAATTTCAAGTTTTTATGACATTGGGAAGAGAGAATTAGATTCCGTACGTAAAATTTGGACGCTAATTCTTTGGCGCTTAGAATAGAATAATCGAGTTGGGACCCATTAACTTTTCCTATTTATGACATAATCAATGCTCGTGCCAAATTACATCAGGAAGTGAGAGAATTAGATTCTGTACGTAAAATTTGGACGCTAATTCTTTGGCGCTTAGAATTGAATAATCGAGTTGGGACCCATTAACTTTTCCTATTTATGACATAATCAATGCTCGTGCCATATTTCAAGTTTCTAGGACACTGGGAAGTGAGAGAATTAGATTCCGTACGTAAAATTTGGACGCTATGTCTTTTGCGCTTAGAATTGAATAATCGAGTTGGGACCCATTAGCTTTTCCTATTTATGACATAATCAATGCTCGTGCCAAATTTCAAGTTTTTATGACATTGGGAAGTGAGAGAATTAATTCCATACGTAAAATTTGGACGCTAATTTTTTTGCGCTTAGAATTGAATAATCGAGTTGGGACCCAATAACTTTTTCTATTTATCACATAATCAATGCTCATGTCAAATTTCCAGTTTCTATGACATTGGAAAGTGAGAGAATAAGACTCGGTACGTAAAATTTGGACGCTAATTCTTTTGCGCTTAGAATTGAATAATCAAGTTGGGACCCATTAACTTTTCCTATTTATGACATAATCAATGCTCGTGCCATATTTCAAGTTTTTATGACATCGGGAAGTGAGAGAATTAGATTCCGTACGTAAAATTTGGACGCTAATTCTTTTGCGCTTAGAATTGAATAATCGAGTTGGGACCCATTAACTTTTCCTATTTATGACATAATCAATGCTCGTGCCAAATTTCATGTTTCTACGACATCTGGAAGTGAGAGAATTAGTGGCAATGATGGAAATCGAAAGATCTACGTGGGGGGGGGGGGGGGGCTAACTGTCGACGACGCTCGCACGCGTGCTATTTCTCATAGGATAGATGTACTATGCCAGTAATCTTCCCAGGAGTGTACTCAACAACTTCCCAAAGTTTCATGGTGATCGGATGAATGGTGTAGTAGCACATAAAGGACAAACAGACAGACATGCATACATTCAATTTTATATATATAGATAGATATTTAAATATAAACAGTGTATTTCATAAACCTGTCATCATATGATTTACAATCTTGTACCGCACTTTTACCCCCTTCATTTTAGTTTGCCTAGTCTCATTTATGTAGCAGGACACCACACTTCATCTACAGTCACATAACCTAGTAAGTAAAACATGAATTCTGTGTTTATGTTGTCACCTAGATAGAAATATTATAAGGAAAGGATTATAATTTTCTATAGAAAATCTGATCGTTTATCTCATCCCATGTGTCTCAGAGAAAACAGAGAAAACTCTAAAAATTCTGAATAGACTTGGACAAATTCGTTGCATTGCATTTTGGTCAGTATTTTACATCAGTATTTCTAAGAGAAAAAGTATAATGAAAATGAGTGAAACTCTTCTGTGTTTTGAACCCACGCCTACTGTATTTTAAAGAACCATTCATTTTGAATCAATCACTGAATATCTTGATTCAGTCAGTGATTACATCAACTCACTAAGGTCTAGAATTTTTTGTCTAATTATATTAGAATATTAGAATATTAGAAGATGGTTGGTCAAGTCTATCAACCAAACCAGTGAATGAAAACACTAAATTGGGACAATATCTCATACTGAGGGGTGATTCTAACCTATTACACTACAAAATCTCAGATATATGGGAGACACAACTAGGGAAGATTGACAACGCCCTATCCCCCCATGTATATATTGTCCCTCTAATGGGAAGTTCCTATGGCACAAAAACTGCGTAGCCATACCTGAGACGTACAAACTGAGTCTAAAATCACACTTCCTTTATGTGGTAACACCGTGACCTATACCAGCACGTGTGTTCTGTTCATTGTTATTTTGTCTTTGTCTTATTATCTCATCAGTGGATGAGTGTCTTGATCCCAAAGTGTTTTTTTTGTTAAAGTAAAAGTAATAAAATATTATAGTTTTAAGGGATCTTCTGTGATTTGGGCATTTTATAAATTAGTTCCCTCTGCCTCTGTGATTCTCTGTATTTTAAAGAGTAGCTGCAATTTTCACAAAACGTTAACATTACAGAGAGACATGTCAAAAGTTTTGATCAGTGGGGGTCCCGCAGCTGATATCCCTGCTGATCATCTGTCTTTGTTTCTTTTCGGCACATTCAGGTCTATAGAAGCTTTTTATAGACCTACATATGGCCATCTTCAGCTTTCTATAGACTTCTGCGTACCTGTCTTCAGCTGACGGGAGGAGCAGAAAAACAGCAAAGACAGCCAAAGGGCACTCGGTTGAGTGCTGCAGCTCCCTTATTCTAGCAATCAGCACAAAATGTCAAAAGTTTGGGAAAAGTGCAGCTACTCTTTAAGATTACAAATGTTAATGCAAAATACTAACCATACCACATGTAAAACTAGCGTACATGTATTCTGATTCAGCATCTTAAGAGGGAAAATGTTAACCTCTTTATGCTGCCTTTAGGGAAGCTAATAGTAGACACACTGATTTTAGAGTGCCTGTTACTTGTAAATGGGCTGCAGTTTTGTCAAACTCAATGTAATAGCTGAAGCACTGTGAACACTGTAACTTAAAGGGGTTGTCTCGCGGCAGCAAGTGGGGTCATACACTTCTGTATGGCCATATTAATGCACTTTGTAATATACATCGTGCATTAATTATGAGCCATACAGAAGTTATTCACTTACCTGCTCCGTTGCTAGCGTCCCCGTCGCCATGGATCCGTCTAAATTCGCTGTCTTCTGGCGTTTTTAGACGCGCTTGCGCAGTCCGGTCTTCTGCCTGGTGAATGGGGCCGCTCGTGCCGGAGAGCTGGTCCCGCGTCGTCATCGTAGCTCCGCCCCGTCATGTGTGCCGATTCCAGCCAATCAGGAGGCTGGAATCGGCAATGGACCGCACAGAGCCCACGGTGCACCATGGGAGAAGACCCGCGGTGCATCGCGGGTGAAGATCCCGGCGGCCATCTTGGAGAAGGAAGAAAGAAGTCGTCGCAGAGCGGGGATTCGGGTAAATAAAATATATATATATTTTTTTTTAAACCCATCCCTTGGGTTTGTCTCGCGCCGAACGGGGGGCCTATTGAAAAAAAACAAAAAACGTTTCGGCGCGAGACAACCCCTTTAAGAGTCCAGTATATTCATAAGCTGCAGTCTCAACCCACCCTCCGAACACAGAATGACAGCCTTTTTCCTATGTGCACTAATATGGAGAAAAAAGTCAATCAGCTGCTAGAAAACAGTGGAGCCAAATATGTTGGACTCTTGCTGACAGCACTCTCGGTATGCTGCAACTATTAAACTATGAGTTTTACAAAACTAAACCAACCATATTCACAGAAAATACATACACTTGGTCAGGGGCGTAGCTAAAGGCTCATGGGCCCTGGTGCAAAAGTTTATCTTGGGACCCCCCCAGCTTCTCTTAACCACTTAAAGGGGTTGTCCCGCGCCGAAACGGGTTTTTTTTTTTTTTCAACCCCCCCCCCGTTCGGCGCGAGACAACCCCGATGCAGGGACCTAAAGAAAGCTTACCGGAGCGCTTACCTTAATCCCCGCGCTCCGGTGACTTCTATACTTACCGGTGAAGATGGCCGCCGGGATCCTCTTCCTCCGTGGACCGCAGCTCTTCTGTGCGGTCCATTGCCGATTCCAGCCTCCTGATTGGCTGGAATCGGCACGTGACGGGGCGGAGCTACACGGAGCTACACGGAGCCCCATAGAGAACAGCAGAAGACCCGGACTGCGCAAGCGCGGCTAATTTGGCCATCGGAGGGCGAAAATTAGTCGGCACCATGGAGACGAGGACGCCAGCAACGGAGCAGGTAAGTATAAAACTTTTTATAACTTCTGTATGGCTCATAATTAATGCACAATGTATATTACAAAGTGCATTATTATGGCCATACAGAAGTGTATAGACCCACTTGCTGCCGCGGGACAACCCCTTTAACGCAGAGGCGCAACTTGAAGCTCCTGGGCTCCAATGCAAAACCTGTAACAGGGCCCCCAACTTTAGTGCTTTATTCATAGTACTGGGCTCCCTATATAGAGAAGATAGGCCTTATAGGCCCACTAAGGCTCCTGGGCCTGAGTGCAACTGCATCCTCTGCATCCCCTATAGTTTCGCCAGTGCACTTGGCTGATATCCACACATCGGTCATTGGGCTAAGAGTTTCCCTTTAAGCCACAGATTCTCTGATATTTTAACTATTGTTTCAGACACAGAACTTCTAAATATTTTGGAATCACAAGAATAAAAGCAGAAAAACAGCAGTTGAAGCCAAATAGGAGACTATTGTGACTATAAAATGACATCTGAGCAGCTGTGTTATTAAACAATGTACATTTGACATATCCTTGCATGAGTATTCAATAAGGGGCCTTTAAACAAGCCAATTCTTGTTTGAACAGCAAGTGACGTCACCACTAGCTTGTTCGCTCGCGCACTCTGTTTAACCCCTTAGTGACGGAGCTTTTTTGCTTTTTTCCATTTTTGTTTTTTCCTACTCCCTTTTAAAAAATCGTAGCTCCTTAATTTATCCATCGACGTCGCTGTATGTGGGCTTGTTTTTTGCGGGATGAGTTGTATTTTTCAATGGCACTATTTATTGTACCATATAATTTACTGAAAAACTTTTGAAAAATTCTTAGCGGAGAGAAATGGAAAAAAAACGACATTCCACCATCTTTCGGTGCGTCCTGTTTCTACAGCACACAAATTGCAACAAAAACGACCTGATATTTTTATTCTATCGGTCAGTACGATTGCTACGATACCAAACTTGTATAGTATTTTTTTTGCTGTAGTACTTTTATTTTTTTTTTTAAAGATATTTAATTTTTTTCAATTATTTTCTGCGGTCATTTTGTGCGCGCAATACCTTTTTTATTTTTTCGTCGACGTAGTTGAGCAAGGGCTCATTTTTTGCGGGATGTCCTGAAGTTTCCGATAGTATCAATTTGGAATACATACGACTTTTTGATTGCTTTTTATTGCGTTTTTTTCTGGGAGACAGGGTAACTAAAAAAGTGTATTTCTGGCGTTCTTTATTTTTTTTTTCAGACGACGTTCACCGTCCGGGAAAAATAATGCACTACTTTGATAGATCGGACTTTTATGGACGCGGCGATATCAAATACATATTTTTATTTTATGATTTTGATTTTTTAATAATGGATATGGCAAAAGGGGGGTGATTTAAACTTTTATAACTTTTTTTTTTTTAACAATTAAAAAACTTTATTGATTATTTTTTTTACATTACTTTGAAGTCCCCCTGTGGGACTTTAACATGCAATGCTTTGATCGCTCCTGCAGTATGACGTAATGCTATAGCATTACGTCATACTGCTTTTTTACAGGCAGTCTTTCAAGCCACCCTGTGTGGATGGCTTGATAGGCAGTCTGCTAAGGCAGCCCTGGGGCCGTTCATTAGGCCCCCGGCTGCCATGACACCTGCACGGCTACCCCGATCTCACCGCGGGGGGGGCGTGCGGGACCCCCGAACAGCGTTCGGGGGATTTAAATGCCGCTGTCAGAATTGACAGCGGCATTTAAAGGGTTAATAGCCACGATCGGCCGAGCGCAGCTATTGCCCGCAGGTGTCAGCTGTAATAAACAGCTGATGCCCGCGCTGTATGGAGGGAGATAGCGCCGCTACCTACCTCCATACACGTCCTGCAACAGCAGGACGTAGTTTTACGATGGGGCCGTCACTAAGGGGTTAAACAGGTAGCTGCATCGTTGGCTCATTCAAACAAGAATCGTTTAGAATCATTCAGTCTTTCACATTCGCTATAGAATGAGAGGGACTGAACAAGTACGATAAGCGAATGAGCCAATGATGGTTTTTATGCTGCTAAAATGAATGATGAACAATAAGTGAACGATTCTCGTTGATCGTTCAGTCATAGGTATGCATTTAGACCGAACGCTGAGCGTTTAAACAATTTTTTGAGTGATGATTGTTCCGTCTAAAAGCACCTTGAGGGCTTTTGCACACGTGTTTTTGCGCAAAATTGCTCATGCAAAAAGCAGAGAATCAAAACCATTGATTTCAATGGGTTCCCTCACATTATGGGCACAAATTTCCATCACGTTATGCGCACAAAGTTTGAAAATTGCGAAAATATAAGCAATATGCTCTATTTTTGTACATACCTAAGGTCCAATAGGAGTCTGTGGAGGTGTGCACCTAATCCGCACAAAATTGCATACTGAACTGTGCGATTTTGTGACGAAATCGATAACACCAGTGCCTAATTAGGCTGCACAGCCTGTTTAATAATGCCGTGGGTGTGTCTTGCCCCGATGTGAACAGTCCCATAAAAGTACAGTAGAATGCGCAGGTATGTGCGCCAAAGCGATCCATTCACAACACAAGTACGTCACATCATCGTGAGCGTATCTACGCCTATACTTGTCTGCAGGAGCCTTAATCCAGATAATTTGACAACACTGGGTCTATATGATCTCATTAATCTATATATATAAAATTGAATGTATGCGTGTCTGTGTGTCTGTCTGTCTGTGTGTGTGTCTGTTTGTCCTTTATGCGCTACTACACCATTCATCCGATCACCATGAAACTTTGGGAAGTTGTTGAGTACACTCCTGGGAAGATTATAGGCATAGTACATTTATGCTACGATAAACGGTGCGCGTGCGAGCGCCATCGACAGTTACGACGCCCCCACGTAGATCGTTCGATTTCCATCATTGCCACTAATTCTCTCTTCCCAATGTTGTAGAAGCATGAAATTTGGCAGGGGCATTGACTATGTCATAAATAGGAAAAGCTAATGGGTCCCAACTCGATTATTCAATTCTAGCGCAAAAGAATTAGCGTCCAAATTTTACGTATGCAATCTAATTTTCTCGCTTCCCAATGTCATTGAAACTTGAAATTTGGCACGAGCCATGATTATGTCATAAATAGGAAAAGCTAATGGGTCCCAACTCGATTATTCAATTCTATGCGCAAAAGAATTAGCGTCCAAATTTTACGTATGGAATGTAATTTTCTCACATAGAAACTTGAAATTTGGCACGAGCATTGATTGTTATAAATAGGAAACGCTAATGGGTCCCAACTAGAGATGAGAGAGCACCAAAATGCTCGGGTGCTCGTTACTCGGGACGAAATTATCGCGATGCTCGAGGGTTCGTTTCGAGTAACGAACCCCATTGAAGTCAATGGGCGACTCGAGCATTTTTGTATATCGCCGATGCTCGCTAAGGTTTCCATTTGTGAAAATCGGGGCAATTCAAGAAAGTGATGGGAACGACACAGCAACGGATAGGGCAGGCGAGGGGCTACATGTTGGGCTGCATCTCAAGTTCCCAGGTCCCACTATTAAGCCACAATAGCGGCAAGAGTGCCCCCCCAAAAAAACTTTTACTTCTGAAAAGCCCTCCTTAGCAATGCATACCTTAGCTAAGCACCACACTACCTCCAACAAAGCACAATCACTGCCTGCATGACACTCCGCTGCCACTTCTCCTGGGTTACATGCTGCCCAACCCCAACCCCCCCCCCCCCCCGCGCGTGTACGACGCAGTGTCCACAGCGCACACCAAAGTGTCCCTGCGCAGCCTTCAGCTGCACTCATGCCACACCACCCTCATGTCTATTTATAAGTGCGTCTGCCAGAGAAACCTCAGGCACACACTGCAGAGGGTTGGCACGGCTAGGCAGCGTCCCTCTTTAAAAGGGGCAGGGTGATAGCCCACAATGCTGTACAGAAGCAATGAGAAATATAATCCTGTGCGACCGCCATCAGGAGCTGCACACGTGGGCATAGCATTGGGGAACCTATGTGCCACACACTATTCATTCTGTCAATGTGTCTGCATGCCCCAGTCAGACCGCGGTTTTTTATAAATAGTCACATGCAGGTACAACTCCGCAATTGGAATTCCGTGTGCACCCACAGCATGGGTGGCTCCCTGGAACCCGCCGGCTGTACATTAATGTATCCCATTGCAGTGCCCAACACAGCTGATGTAACGTCCTGTCAGGGTAAAATTCTAAGTACAGCACCAATCAGGCCCACCCCACTTGCCCCGCTGCCGGCGGAAAGAAGAAAACACCACACAGAGGTCTGGTATAGTTTCTCACACGGGGACATGACTGCGCTGCCCTTTATTACAGATTACATGAGATCTTATACCCTTTGGTCTCATCACTAGAAATGGGTGATGGGCTCATTGGCTAAAATTCACAGCATAACCATATATGGGAAGTCCGGATTTCCGGCCTGAAACAGTGAAAGTTCAGATGCATAGTTGAACGGTCTTCATCTAGATATGGCGCTTCTGGGAAAACGGCCAAGTACACGCGGCCTTGTCCGATTCTTCTTTGCTGTACATTTTGTCTTCGCCTGGCAAGGCCTCTTGGCATATCTGATGTAAGGCGACATATAAGTTTTTCTCATTTTAACTTTGAATAGAACTTGCATACAGGTATAAAAGCATAAAGAACATATGGCAATATATACATATACCCTCACAAACCCCCCTAAAAACTTATATGGAGATCAAGCATCAGACCTTGCACTCTTCCTCGGTCGTCTCTCCCTTGCGTCAGGGTTTCTCCACTGCCCGTAAGTCCCTACTCCTAGGAGGGGGGGATCCCTACCTCACCTCAGAAGGAGGCCATGGATTCCCTGGGCTTATTTCCGGGCATCCATACCCTCTATCTGTACAAGTTAACACCCCGCAGGGTGTGCCCTCGCCGGAACCTAAGGTCTTCTGCACTATCCCTAGGCAAATGGGAATTCCACTGACAGTCCATCTTATGAGACCGAGGCGGCGCAGTACTAGTACATTTCTCCATTCTTCTGGTAACGTATCTGGTTGGCATTATCGGAACTGGCTCTTCATCTTTTTCAAACAAGGGAAATGTTGGTGTCACATTGTCCAGTCCCTTAGTCATACTCTTTTTGATGAAATGGATAATACACATACAGGAAGTTACATACCCCACCTCTTTCTGCTAAAATCATATCCAGGGCCACTCTATTTTAGAACGCCATGGATGCAGTGGGCCCTAACTGGTCAGCTAACCCTTGTAAAGCATCCCTGGTGTAGTTTACAAACCTCTGCTGATTGTAATAGATATAATTCATCCAATCTACATTATTATTAACAGTGACAATAGCAAATAAGGACTCAAAATCTGCTTTAACCTGATCTCTAGAATTAAATTAGTCTGGCACCCCCCTTGGCACTCATATTGCATCTATGTATACATGTGGATCAAAGTTACCACCTGGAGCGTCAACTTCTCTCTTAGCACGATGCGGTATTGGATTCTCACCCTCGGTGTACTCTTATTGATTGCACATTTGATTGTATTAATTTGTTCTGTAACAGGGGGCTAGTGTACAGTAGTCAAAGGTGTGTGTTAGAGGAATTATACCACATTATAGCATGTAAAGGATATACAGGGCCGTTTTGCAGTGCGAGGTGTGGATCCAAGTGGGCTTTCCTTTGAGCTTGACTGCAGTTGGGGTGGTGAACAACATCTGGTAGGGACATTCAAACAGGGTTTGTCTCTCAAACTTTTTTACATAGACCCTGTCACCTGGTTTCAGATTGTGACACTCATCTGTAGGACCTGGGGGAAAGCAGAGACTGCAGAATGCATTAATTTATTGACAATTCCTTGGAGAAACCTATGACAAAATTAACAAGAAAATCATTCCCCAAGCTCTGCTACTGAGGCATGTACCCTCCAGAGAAAAAAAACTAATGGAAGACACTCAATTCAAAATTTGCCCGTTTCCTCTATTACCTTTTGTATCTACTTTCCCACTACTCCGTGGATGGTAGGGTGTGTGAAAAGCCTGAAATATACCCAAAGCAGACATGATGTGTTGCATTATTTCACCTGTGAAGTGTGTACCTTTGTTTGACTCAATCACTTCCGGTACCCCATATCTGCGGATTACCTCATTCATGAGCTTCTGTGCGGTTACCTGCTTATTTACTTTGGTAACAGGGTAGGTCTTTCCAACCTGAAAAGAAATCAACAACAACAAGCACATATTCATGCTTCCCAACAAGTGGGAGCTGAATGTAGCCAATTTGCAATCCCTGAAATGGGTAGAGTGGTCTAGGCAAGTGTGATGTGGCAAATTTACTTCTGCCCTGTTGCTTACGACAAAGATCATGCAAAATTGGACAAATGATGCAGCAGCTACAGAAAACCCAGGAGCCACCTGTCCTCGTTCAAGCGTCGACACCATTGCTGCTTTGAGAGGTGCGTCTTTCCGTGCGTCAGCTGGGCCATCATGGGGCACAGGGACTATGGTAGGCAAGTTCTGTTGACTGTTCACCATATGCCGTCCCTTTTTAGTCCATTTTTCCTTTTCTTCCTTGCTGGCTTGTAACTGTAAAGTCTTTAGCATATCAAAGTTCAAAGTTTTTATCAAAGTCCAAAATTTTTATCAAAGTCCAAGTTCATATCAAAGTCCAAATTTATTATTAAATTCTTCTTTTCTTCCACGGCTTGAGGGCCGCTGCTTTTGCTGTGTGGTCTTTGATGGCGTTGCCTCTTGCTTCTCCGGTGTAGGAATTGGTGTGAGCTTTCCACCTTGTCAGGTAGAAGTAGGGTCTCCATGAGACTCTGCACCGCTGCATCATTCTCAATTGGCTGTCCTGCTGAGGTAAAAAACTGTGTGGCCTTCCATTTTGGGCCGTAATCATGAGCTATGCCAAATGCATACCGGGAGTCAGTGTAAATGGTTGCCGTCTTACCTGTGGCCACTCTACACGCCTCAGTGAGGGCCTTTTTCGTTCCGCTTCTTGTACTGAGACATGCGGAGGCATTCTGCTTTTACCGTGTCATGTTGTGTTACGACTGCATAACCGGAGTGGAGTTGTCAATCACCCTGGTACCATCTATAAAAACAACTCAAAATATGCATTGTTAACAAGGGCTTTCGTAACTTTTTAAAACTTAAATTTTCTTGTTGCATCACTGCTAGACAATCAGGCTGATATTCTATTTCAAAAAGATCAGAATCTTGTTGCAAAAAATTTAAAAATTTAAAAATGGCTTGCAAAAATTTTTAAAATGGCTGATTTGCAATACCTAGATCACCTATGCCTTCTCCTCCCCCCCTTTGAACGAGGGTACTCAATTGGAAGAATAGTAGCCAGGTTCAAGTTAGTACAACATTGTAAAAAGATTTGATGGATGCAGATAAGGCCTGTAAGATGTCAGCACCAATAACAGAGACATAAGTTACATCGGAGCAGAATAATCTACAAACACCTGTTAATATTTGAAATGTGATATCCTTTAAGTGAATTCATTATTAATCTGATCCTGCCTGCAATGTCTTATCAAATTTGAGAGAGAAAAAAACTAAACAAAAACTTTTACTAGCTGCTCAAGATTCTCACCCCCTCCCTTGTGGACAAGAGGGATGACCCACATTACGTCCTTTTACATCATCTAGCTCCACCCCTTCGATACTGGCTGCGTGCATCTTTTTTCAAACCTTCATTTCAGCTTAACAGTCTAAGCATCCACACCACAACCAAGCAAAGTCTTATGCATGGGGGGAGGAACTTTTATCCCCAGTCAATATCTGCATCACACACTCACCACAGCCCGAACACGGGTCACTAACTCTCATCCATCCATGCGCTCAAGTCTGCCCCGTCACCCCCCATTGAAGGTGTACCAGTACATACAGATGCACAGACAAAAAAAGTTTGACAAACATACATACATCAGTTGAAAAACATTGAGGTGAGTGCTATAATGTTATAAAGTACATGATTCTATTGAGATGAGATTGTGAATGAGCGCTATCTTTGACAAATTATGTGAAAAAAGTTTGCTGAGTGACTGAGACATTCTATCTTTCTTATTTACTGAAGCTATTATATGCTGTATTAAACGCTGAAGTATTTTAGTTTTTGTGACCCTGAGTTTGGAGTGAAATCTGAAAGCCCCCACCTTTGTAAAACCAACTGTTATCTCTCCGAATATGCATTCACTGACTGAGTTGTTTTAGTTTAACTATTGCCTGCATTTGAACTCGTAATTAACACATATGCTGGGACCTTCTGACAAATTTAACATGTTTTGCATTTTCAACCCCTGTATTCTTAAAAGCCCCCAGAGAATGTGAGTGGGGTAAACTTCCTTACACCTGTCCAAGACGTGTCCATTTGTGACCTCAGAACCCAGTAAGAATATACCTTAGAAATTGCTATATTTCCTGCCTACTAAGACAGTATAATTAATTAAATTCATTTCAAGCTTTCATTCCATTTAAGCAAGCAAAGATATTTTCCAGGGTCAGTATTTCATTTTCTCTGCTTTGTTATCGCTTGACCTTGAAAACTAAACACAAGCTCTACAGCTTCATGTAAACAATCTTTCTCATCTAAAAGCAAGCTCAGTTAACTATTTGCACATACAGTATATACATATATACACACATATATATCTATATCTATTATCTATCTTGTATTATACACCTTTTCTTCTTTCTCTCTGCCAACAAATCACATGCATTGTAACTTTCTTCTCGACTTTGCTTGTTCCCCTTATTTCTCTCCCCTACCTAACTGCCAATGTAACCTTTAATAGACACACTCCCGACACCCTCTTGATCACTTACTGTACTTTCCAACATTTCACTTATGGATACTTTCTTAAACAAATAATGTGTACATACTTAACTTTCTCTGACTGTCTCTCTGCTTCTCACTCCAGCACTTTCTAGCAAACCTTGGTCTTTCAAGGCACCTCTTGGTCCTAAAGACCTCCTCCCAGACACCATGCTGTAATCTACCGTGCGGGTCGATGTCACACATTTTCATAAGTTTTCTTACATTTTACAGATTGGAACTCGTCTCTCCTCCATCAATTGATCCGCACGGCAGCGGCCCTTGAGGGGCTCTGTCTTCTTTAATAAGATCTTACGCATATTAGAACAACAACAATAATAATAACACGCTCCATAGAATGCATCCCTCTTAATTTCCAAATTGTCAGCCCCTTATATACTGGCAAAACAACCGAAGGTCTCTTCTCCTATGGAACCAGCCTCACAGAATGCATCTCTCTGAAATCAAATCGTTAGCCTGGGATATATATATATATATGGCAAAACAACCGAGGGTCCCTTCTCTTATGAAACCTGTCTCACAAAATGCATCCCTCTTAATTTTCAAATTGTTAGCCTCTTATATACTGGAAAAACAACCAAGGGTCCCTTCTCTTGTGAGACTAAATGGAAAGAAAGAGAAAAAAAAATTCTGCAGATACAACAAACAACCTCCACTATCGTTAAAAACACCATGGACTTCAAAGTACAAATAGACTACAGACTAGTCCCTGGGTGAGCGATTGGTGCGCATATCACGGTCAGTGGTCCATGATGGCAAACCCGAAGCCCACACGAGTTACCGTGTAGAACTCTTAACCCAACCCGTCCGGTCACAAAACACAGAGAGTCCCTCCTGCTGCAAGACTCGCAGTGTAAAACACAACATAAATATATGCTGGTCTTACCTGGAGTTCTGTGAGTTGATCAGGCTCGGTTTGCAGCAGGACGGCTTCCCCGTGGCGTGGATCCGGGTGGAATGCGTTGTACGGCTCCGGTTTTGTCGCCCCAGTTGGTTGCGCCAAATTGTCAGGGTAAAATTCTAAGTACAGCACCAATCAGGCCCACCCCACTTGCCCCGCTGCCGGCGGAAAGAAGAAAACACCACACGGAGGTCTGGTATAGTTTCTCACACGGGGACATGACTGCGCTGGCCTTTATTACAGATTACATGAGATCTTATACCCTTTGGTCTCATCACTAGAAATGGGTGATGGGCTCATTGGCTAAAATTCACAGCATAACCATATATGGGAAGTCCGGATTTCCGGCCTGAAACATTGAAAGTTCAGATGCATAGTTGAACGGTCTTCATCTAGATATGGCGCTTCTGGGAAAACGGCCAAGTACACGCGGCCTTGTCCGATTCTTCTTTGCTGTACATTTTGTCTTCGCCTGGCAAGGCCTCTTGGCATATCTGATGTAAGGCGACATATAAGTTTTTCTCATTTTAACTTTGAATAGAACTTGCATACAGGTATAAAAGCATAAAGAACATATGGCAATATATACATATACCCTCACAGTCAGCTGTAATGCAGGTGGGCAAAAAATTAATTGGCTTACACTGTAGGCGAGGGCCCCCAAAAATTAGTGTACCAACAGTACTAATGTACCTCAGAAAAATTGCCCATGCCGAACCAAGAGGGCAGGTGAAACCCATTAATCGCTTTGGTTAATGTGGCTTAATTGGTAACTAGGCCTGGAGGCAGCCCAGTTAAAATAAAAATTGGTTCAGGTGCAAGTTTCAACGCTTTAATGAGCATTGAAACGTATAAAAATTGTTTAGAAAAATTATATGACTGAGCCTTGTGGGCCTAAGAAAAAATGCCCGTTCGGCGTGATTATGTGAGGTTTCAGGAGGAGAAGCAGGAGGAGGAGGAGGAATATTATACACAGATTGATGAAGCAAAAATGTCCCCGTTTTTGATGGTGATAGAGAACGATGCTTCCATCCGTGGGTGCAGCCTACGTATTGCTTAGGTATCGCTGCTGTCCGCTGGTGAAGAAGAGAAGTCTGGGGAAATCCAGGCTTTGTTCATCTTGATGAGTGTCGGTTGACAGGCGGGTACGCTTATCCGTGATGATTCCCCCAGCCGCACTAAACACCCTCTCTGAGAAGACGCTAGCCGCAGGACAAGCAAGCACCTCCAGGGCATAAAGCGCGAGTTCAGGCCACGTGTCCAGCTTCAACACCCAGTAGTTGTAGGGGGCAGAGGCGTCACCGAGGACGGTCGTGCGATCGGCTATGTACTCCCTCACCATCCTTTTACAGTGCTCCCGCCAACTCAGCCTTGACTGGGGAGCGGTGACACAGTCTTGCTGGGGAGCCATAAAGCTGGCAAAGGCCTTATATATTATACTGCTGAGGTAACATGAAAGCTGTGCTGTGATTGGTTGTTATATTTTGTACTGCTAAGGTAACATGAAAGCTGCGCTGTGATTGGTTGTTATATATTATACCGCTGAGGTAACATGAAAGCTGCGCTGTGATTGGTTGTTATATATTATACCGCTGAGGTAACATGAAAGCTGCGCTGTGATTGGTTGTTATCTAGATATATAAAAACGAATGTATGTATGTCTGTCTTCGCAGCAACGCGCGACGGGTAAGCTAGTATCAGATAAAAAGGTGCTCTCCAGTCACTATGACTCGAGTTAAGAACAAGAATCAGTGTATCTAAGATATAAAGATCTTACAGGCATCATTTTGTTATAAATGTGCTTTTAATTTCAAGCATTGTCTACTTCAATTAACCTTGGTCTCTATCTTTATTTATAATGTGTGTTTACAGATTTGGAGTTTCTACTTTTATAGCGAATACTAATTGCTACTCAAACACACTTAGTCTTCCAAATCATATTTTCATAAAGAATGACTCATTGACTTGTTTGAATTTACGCCACAGTTCACTAAAGTGCATGTAAAATTTAGTTTTTCTACTTATATTCTAAAGTACCTACCCTTTTTGAGCAACTTATTGCTTGTTTTTTTTTTTAGCACAAGACAACGCATTGTTCGTAGTGAACTCAGATTACCCTAACAGCCAGTGCCCTCCTGAATCCAAATAACATCCAACTGGGGGTTGTAAATATTATGTATTTATACTGTGGCATCAATGGAAAAAGGAGAAAAGTCAATGCTTCTCTATCATTAACCTATCAAGGACCAAGAACAGTAAATTTACAGCTCTTGGTCCCGGGCTTTAATCCCAGCCAATAGTAAAAATACAGCATAGGATTAAAGCCTCTGTTCTGCAATCAATCAGAAGTAGGTTGGGTTGTCAGCTGTTAGACACTGCTGAGACCCTGAAGGAGAAGACAGGAGTGATTTTTAACCCCTTCTGCCTTCTCTTTTCCCGAGTACATAGCGCTCAATGAGAACTATGAACTAAGGCCTTGGTCAGACGGGTGTTTTTTCGCGCGATTTGCGCATCGCATGTTGCATGCGCAAATCGCGTGACCGGAGGCGAAAAATCGCGGGAAAAATCTGCACCTAGCCGCGTTAATCGTCGCAGCAAAACGCCCGTCTGACCGGAGAAAAATCGCCGTGCGCATCAAAATGCGCATGAAACGTAGACTGACCGGCGAAAAAAATGATTTTGGTGCGCACATAAAACGCAGAACGCAGATAGGCGCGATCTGCGAATCGTCGTGTCCTATAATTTTTCGCATATCTGCATAAAAAGCGGACATGTGACCGATACCATAGCGAACCATTGGTTCTATAAATGCGCGAATCGCATGCGCATGCGCAAATCGCGCGAAAAAACGCCCGTCTGACTAAGGCCTCCTTCCCACGAGCGTGACGGGCTCCGCCGCATAATATTACGCAGTGAAGCGCCCCCCAGAGCCCCTATACTTACCTGCGGGAGATAGCGTGAAAACGCTTCCCCGCCCACCGCCGTCGCGTCGTGTGACACGCCCACCGCGTCACGTGACGCGGCAGGCAGTGTCACGTGACGCGCCGGCCGCGTCAAATGACGCTGCGGCGGTAGGTGGGGAAGCTTTTTTTCACGCTATCTCCCGCTGGTTACAGCGGGAGATAGCGTGAACGGACGGCTTCCATTGACTGCAATGGAAGCCGTCAGCGCGTACAGCCCGTCCTCACCCGCAGCAAATAGAGCATGCTGCGGGTGAGGACGGGAGAAATCACGGTGCGTAATTCCGCGGTGGAATTACGCATCGTGAGCATTGTGCTATTAGGTTCAATAGAACCTAATAGCAGGGGGCCACGCAGCGGATTTTTGCCGCGAATTTACGCGGCGTAAATCCGTTCGTGGGAAGGAGGCCTAAGGCCTAAGAAGTGAAAGTATAACTTCCACTACACAAGCTGGCAGTCACATGACCACTGAAATCCCCTGTCACAGCAGAGCTAGTGGGTCCCAGCAGACCCTGATCAGCTCTGCCAGTGACTATTGTCACTACAGGGGATGTTTTTCCCTGCGACTGGGGCTTTCATGGATGCTGCTCCTATTGATACCCCAGCTACAGTTGAAACGTGTGTAATAAAAGAAAAACAGAAAACATGTGAATGTCCCCCAGAAGTCTTATATGACATCATGAGGGACATAGAGAGTAAAAAAAATAATTACATAAATAAGTAAACCAAAATTACAGAATAATATAAAAATATATGCATAAAAAAGAAAATAACTCAAAGCGCCCTATACATATTATATATCAAAACGTTAAAAAAATAAGGAATCCATTACCATACTTTATTTTAGCTTAAATATACTAATTAAAAAAATAAATATAAATGTTAAAAAATAAAGATGAGCGAGCGCACTCGTCCGAGCTTGATGCTCGTTCGAGCATTAGGGTGTTCGAGATGCTCGTTACTCGAGGCGAGCACCATGCGGCACTCGACTCCATTACATTTCCTTCCCTGAGAAATGTGCGCCCTTTTCTGGCCAATAGAAACACAGGGAAGCCATTACAACTTCCTCCTGTGACGTTCCAGCCCTATCCCACCCCCCTGCAGTGAGTGGCTGGCGAGATCAAGTATTTAAATCTGCCCCGCCCGCGGCTCGCCACAGACACACGCTAAAAGAGATCAGGGAAAGTGCTGCTGCTGGTGCTATAGGGACAGTGTTAGCATCTTCAAGAACCACAACGGCCCTTCTTAGGGCCACAGCTCACCTAGTGCATTACTTTTGTGGCTGCTGTGAGCGGTTTTGCACATTTTTTTTTTTATGTATATTGGGCGTGCAGGCTGTAGCGTTCTCAGGCTGCAGTCTGTACTTGAGTATAGGGCAGTATTGGTCAGGCAGGGACAGTGATAGTGTAGAATCCTGTCTACAAGTACCCCAACGGTTCTTCTTAGGGCAACCTGTGACCGTGTGCATTTAACTCCGTGGTTGCTGGGAGTTGTAGTACCTGTAGTGGCTGCTGTGAGCACTTTTGCACAATTTTTTTTAATGTATATCAGGTGTGCAGGCTGTAGCGTTCTCAGGCTGCAGTCTGCACTTGAGTATAGGGGCAGTATTGGTCAGGCAGGGACAGTGGTAGTGTAGAATCCTGTCTACAAGAACCCCAACGGTTCTTCTTAGGGCAACCTGCGACCGTGTGCATTTAACTCCGTGGTTGCTGGGAGTTGTAGTACCTCTGTATTGCACAGCCTAGGCTGCGTGCAGCCTTCATTTAAACATTTTTCTGTCCGCACTTTGCGTCGCCTCAGTTCACTCTGCCTCTAAGTGTACACCAAGAAACCACACATTTTCTACAACGCTCTGTTATACGTGTGCTGTCTCAGAAGTTCACGGTCTGCCCGACGCCCATAGATTGAAAGTGCAGTACACACTGCCTAGCCTCAGCCTGCATTGCAGAGTAAAATAAGGAGATTTTTTTAAAAAATTCCTTTTTATGGCTAACGCTTACCCAGTGCATTTGCCTGCGTGGCCTGTGGGACTTCACGCCCCAATCCAAACTGCACAGTTCACAGCCTAGGCTGCGTGCAGCCTTCATTTAAACATATTTCTGTCCGCACTTCGTGTAGCCTCACTGCAGTCTGCCTCTAAGTGTACGCCAAGAAACCACACATTTTCTACAACGCTCTGTTATACGTGTGCTGTCTCAGAAGTTCACGGTCTGCCCGATGCCCATAGATTGAAAGTGCAATACACACTGCCTAGCCTCAGCCTGCATTGCAGAATAAAATAAGGAGATTAAAAAAAAAATTCCTTTTTACGGCTAACGCTTACCCAGTGCATTTGCCAGCGTGGCCTGTGGGACTTCACGCCCATCCAAACTGTATAGTTCACAGCCTAGCCTGCGTGCAGCCTTCCTTATAATTTATCTCTGGCTTCATTTAGCAATATATTACCGCTGGCAGCCACCAACTGCGCGGCAATAATTCACAAACATTTTTACACCGCTCTGTCTCTGCTCGATTCTTAATCCAGCATGCTGACGGGTAGGGGTAGGGGCAGAGGACGTGGACGCGGTCGAGGACGCGGAGTCCCAAGTGAGGGTGTGGGCATAGGACGAGTTCCTGGTCCAGGTGAATCGCAGCTGGCTGCTGCGGGAGTAGGAGAGAGGACAGTTTCTGGGGTCCCCAGCTTCATATCGCAATTTTTGGGTCCAAGTCGTAGACCTTTATTTAAAAATGATCAGTTTGAGCAGGTCCTGTCGTGGATGGCAGAAAGTGCATCCAGCAATCTATCGACCACCCAGTCTTCTACGCCGTCCACTGCTGCAACTCTGAATCCTCTGGCTGCTGCTCCTCCTTCCTCCCAGCCTCCTCACTCCATGAAAATGACACATTCTGAGGAGCAGGCAGACTCCCAGGAACTGTTCTCGGGCCCCTGCCCAGATTGGGCAGCAATGGTTCCTCTCCCACCGGAGGAGTTTATCGTGACCGATGCCCAACCTTTGGAAAGTTCCCGGGGTCCGGGGGATGAGGCTGGGGACTTCTGGCTACTGTCTCACGAGCTTTCAGTGGGTGAGGAGGACGATAACGATGAGACACAGTTGTCTATCAGTGAGGTAGTAGTGAGGGCAGTAAGTCCGAGGAAGGAGCGCACAGAGGATTCTGAGGAAGGGCCGCTGGACGATGAGGTGACTGACCCCACCTGGTGTGATAAGCCAACTGAGGACAGGTCGTCAGAGGGAGAGGCAATTGCAGCCGCAGGACAGGTGGGAAGAGGCAGTGAGGTGGCTAGGGGTAGAGGCAGGGCAAGAGTGAATAATCCACCAGCTGTTTCCCAAAGCACCCCCTCGCGCCAAGCCACCGTGCAGAGGCCAAGGTGCTCTAAGGTGTGGCAGTTTTTCACTGAGACGGCGGACGACCGACGAACAGTGGTGTGCAACCTTTGTCGCACCAAGATCAGCCGGGGAGCCACCACCAGCAGCCTCACCACCACCAGCATGAGCAGGCATATGATGGCCAAGCACCCCACAAGGTGGGACGAAGGCCGTTCACCGCCTCCAGCTTGCGCCACTGCCTCTCTCCCCCTGGGCCCCAACCTGCCACTGAGATCCAACCCCCCTCTCAGGACACAGGCACGACCATCTCCTGGCCTGGACCCACACCCTCACCTCTGCTCTCCTCGGCCCCACCCGTGGATGGCAGAAAGTGCATCCAGTAAACTATCCACCGTCACCACCCAGTCTTCTACGCCGTCCACTGCTGCATCCCTGAATCCTCTCGCTGCTGCTCCTCCCTTCTCCCAGCCTCCTCCCTCCCAGCAAATGACACATTCAGAAGAGCAGGCAGGCTCCCAGGAACTGTTTTCGGGTCCCGGCCTTGAGTGGGCAAAAATGGATCCTCTATCACCTGAGGAGTTTCTCATGACCGATGCCCAACCTTTGGAAAGTTCCCGGGATCCGGATGAGGAGACTAGGGACTTCCGGCAACTGTCTCAAGAGCTTTCAGTGGGTGAGGAGGACGATGACGATAAGACACAGTTGTCTATCAGTGAGGTAGTAGTAAGGGCAGTAAGTCCGAGGGAGGAGCGCACAGAGGATTCGGAGGAAGAGCAGCTGGACGATGAGGTGACTGACCCCACCCGTTTTTCTAAGCCTACTGAGGACAGGGCTTCAGAGGGGGAGGCAAGTGCAGCAGGACAAGTTGGAAGAGGCAGTGGAGTGGCCAGGGGTAGAGGCAGGGCCAGAGCAAAGAATCCCCCAACTGTTTCCCAAAGCGCCCCCTCGCGCCATGCCACCCTGCAGAGGCCGAGGTGCTCAAAGGTGTGGCAGTTTTTCACTGAGAGTGCAGATGACCGACGAACTGTGGTGTGCAAGGTTTGTCGTGCCAAGATCAGCCGGGGAGCCACCACCACCAGCCTCACCACCACCAGCATGCGCAGGCATATGATGGCCAAGCACCCCACAAGGTGGGACGAAGGCCGTTCACCGCCTCTGGTTTGCACCACTGCCTCTACCCCTGTGCCCCAACCTGCCACTGAGATCATACCCCCCTCTCAGGACACAGGCACGACCGTCTCCCGGCCTGCACCCACACCCTCACCTCCGCTGTCCTCGGCCCCATCCAGCAATGTCTCTCAGCGCAGCATCCAGACATCACTAGTGCAACTGTTTGAGCGCAAGCGCAAGTACGCCACCACGCACCCGCATGCTCAAGCGTTAAACGTGCGCATAGCCAAATTGATCAGCCTGGAGATGCTGCCGTATAGGCTTGTGGAAACGGAGACTTTCAAAAACATGATGGCGGCGGCGGCCCCGCGCTACTCTGTCCCCAGTCGCCACTATTTTTCACGGTGTGCCGTCCCAGCCCTGCACGACCACATCTCACGCAACATTGTACGCGCCCTCAGCAATGCGGTTACTGCAAAGGTCCACTTTACAACTTACACGTGGACAAGCACAGGCGGGCAGGGCCACTATATCTCCCTGATGGCACATTGGGTGAATTTAGTGGAGGCTGGGACCGAGTCAGAGCCTGGGACCGCTCATGTAATACCCACCCCCAGAATTGCGGGCCCCAGCTCGGTGGTGGTATCTGCGGCGGTGTATGCCAACTCCACTAAACCTTCCTCCTCATCCTCCTCCTCCAACGCAACCTCTACCTCGCAATCAAGACTTGTCACAAGCAGCACGTCGCAAGCAGTCGGTGTTGCGCGGCGCGGCAGCACAGCGGTGGGCAAGCGTCAGCAGGCCGTGCTGAAAGTACTCAGCTTAGGAGAGAAGAGGCACACGGCCCACGAACTGTTGCACGGTCTGACAGAGCAGATCGACCGCTGGCTTTCGCCACTGAGCCTCCAACCGGGCATGGTCGTGTGTGACAACGGCCGTAACCTGGTGGCGGCTCTGCAGCTCGGCAGCCTCACACACGTGCCATGCCTGGCCCACGTCTTTAATTTGGTGGTTCAACGGTTTCTGAAAAGCTACCCACACTTGTCAGACCTCCTCGGCAAGGTGCGCTGGGTCAGCGCACATTTCCGCAAGTCCAACACGGACGCTGCCACCCTGCAACATCGGTTTAATCTGCCAGTGCACCGACTCCTTTGCGACGTGCCCACACGGTGGAACTCTACGCTTCACATGTTGTCCCGGCTGTATGAGCAGCGTAGAGCTATAGTGGAATACCAACTCCAACATGGGTGGCGAAGTGGGAGTCAGCCTCCTCAATTCTTTACAGAGGAGTGGGCCTGGATGGCAGATATCTGCCAGGTCCTTGGAAACTTTGAGGAGTCCACCCTGATGGTGAGCTGCGATGCTGCAATCATTAGCGTCACCATTCCCCTGCTATACCTGTTGAGAAGTTCCCTGCAAAGCATAAAGGCTGATGCTTTGCGGGCGGAAACGGAGGCGGGGGAAGATAGTATGTCGCTGGATAGTCAGAGCACCCTCATGTCTATATCTCAGCGCGTGGAGGAGGAGGAGGAGGAAGAGGAGGGGGAGGAGCCTGAGGAGGAAGAGACAGCTGGGCCGACTGCAGAGGGTACCCATGCTGCTTGTCTCCCATCCATTCAGCGTGTATGGCCTGAGGAGGAGGAGGAGGAGAATACTCAAAGTGATCTTCCTAGTGAGGACAGCCATGTGTTGCGTACAGGTACCCTGGCACACATGGCTGACTTTAGCATGCCTTTCTCGTGACCCTCGCGTTAGACGCATTCTGGCCACTACGGATTACTGGGTGTACACACTGCTTGACCCACGGTATAAGGAGAACCTTTCCACTCTCATTCCTGAAGAGGAAAGGGGTTTGAGAGTGATGCAATACCACAGGGCCCTGGTGGACAAACTAATGGTAAACTTCCCATCTGACAGCGCTAGTGGCAGAAGGTGCAGTTCCGAGGGCCAAGAAGAAGGGGAGGCACGGAGATCAGGCAGCATGTACAGCGCAGGCAGGGGAACACTCTCCAAGGCCTTTGCCAGCTTTATGGCTCCCCAGCAAGACTGTCTCACACCTCCCCAGTCCAGGCTGAGTCAGAGGGAGCACTGTAAGGAGATGGTGAGGGAGTACGCAGCTGATCGTACCACCGTCCTCTGTGACGCCTCTGCTCCGTACAACTACTGGGTGTCAAAGCTGGACACGTGGCCCGAACTCACGCTGTATGCCCTCTAGGTGTTGGCTTGCCCTGCGGCTAGCGTCTTGTCAGAGAGGGTGTTTAGTGCAGCTGGGGGAATCATCACGGTCAAGCGTACCTGCCTGTAAACTGACAGCGCCGACAGGCTTACACTCATAAAGATGAACAAAGCCTGGATTTCCCCAGACTTCTGTTCTCCACTAGCGGACATCAGTGCTACCTAAAGACCTTTGTCAATCTGTGTATGATATTCGTCCTCCCCCTTCGGCTCCTCCTCCTGAAACCTCTCATAATCACTGCGAAGGGGCAATTTTTCTGTGGACCAAAAGGCTCATATAACTTTTCTAAATAATATTTATTTGTTTCAATTCTCATTAAAGCATTGAAACTTCCACCTGAACCAATTGTTTTTTAGACTGGGCTGCCTCCAGGCCTAGTTAAAAATTAAGCCACAGTACGCTAAGCGATTAACAGAAATGTAACTAATAGTGGGCTCTGCCCATACTGCTTCTACGTTAATGTTACTGGGGTCTGACTATACTGCTACTACTGAAATGTTACAAATACTTTGCTCTCCCTACACTGCTGCCAGGGAAATGTTTATCTGCTGCTTTGCCCATACTGCTTCTACGTTACTGTTACTGGGGTCTGACTATACTGCTACTACTGAAATGTTATAAATACTTTGCTCTCCCTACACTGCTGCCAGGGAAATGTTTATCTGCTACTTTGCCCATACTACTTCTACGTTACTGTTACTGGGGTCTGACTATACTGCTACTACTGAAATGTTACAAATACTTTGCTCTCCCTACACTGCTGCCAGGGAAATGTTATCTGCTGCTTTGCTCATACTGCTTCTACGTTACTGTTACTGGGGTCTGTCTGCACTGCTGGAACTGAAATGTGACTGGGGCATGTCGCAACTGATACTACTGAAATGTTACTGGAGTCTGTCAATACTGCTGGAACTGAAATGTTACTGGGGTCTGTCTAGACTTATACTACTGAACTGTTACTGGGGTCTGTCTATACAGATACTACTGAAATGTTACTGGGGTCTGTGTATACTGCTGCAAATGAAATGTTAGTGGGGTCTGTTGTCACTGCTGCCAATGAAATGTTACAGGGGTTTGTGCATACTCTTACTGCTGAAATGTTACTAATTCTCGGCTCTGCCTATACTGCTGCTACTGCAATGTTACAGGGTAGTGGAAATGGAGGCTTCCCAAAGACATGATGGTGGCGAGGCCGCGCTACTAGGTTCCCCAGGCGCGACAACTTTTCAGCGACGCGGTCACTGGGAAGGTGCATATAACCACGGACACGGGGACAGGACTCGTACTGCCTCAACAACTTCCCCGTCCTCCTCCTAAAACAATGAAAACTTTCTTGGCAAATGCTTTCGCAGTGGTCCGTCTTGCGGCAGTCCAAGAATTTCACCTTAAACGACACAATAAGAAAGCCCCCCACCACTGCCATCTTAATCCTGGCCACATTCCGAAAACCAACGGAATAAAAGCGTGCTAATAGGTCCACAGTCGCGACTACTATGCCACCAACGTGGTTACTGGTAAGGTGCATATAACCACGGACACGGGGACAGGACACGTACTGCCTGAAAAACATCCCCGTCCTCCTTCTCCAACAATGAAAACATTCTTGGCTGAAGCCCACCTGTATTTAATCTGACGTTAGCTCTGCTGTCCAGGGCACTGCAATGGGATTTATTTATATACCGCCGGTGGGTTCCAGGGAGCCATCCATGCTGTTGGTCCACACGGACTTCACATTATTGAGTTGTACCTGCCTGTGTCTATGTATTAAAAACCCCGGTCAGACTGGGGCATGCAGTGTGGGCCAAATCCCACCTGCATTAAATCTGACGTTACCTCAGCTGTGCTGGGCAATGCAATGGGATTTATTTATCTACCGCCGCTGGCTTCCTGGGACTCACCCATGCTGTCGGTCCACACGGAGTTGTAACTGCATGTGTCTACTTATAAAGAACCCCAGTCTGACTGGGGCATGTAGTGTGGGCCGAAGCCCACCTGCATTTAATCTGACGTTACCTCAGCTGTGCTGGGCAATGCAATGGGATTTATTTATGTACCGCCGGTGGCTTCCTGGGACGCACCCATGCTGTGGAACCACACGGACTTCACATTAGGGAGTTGTACCTGCTTGTGTATACTTATAAAAAAAAACAGTCTGACTGGGGTATGCAGTGTGGGCCGAAGCCCACCTATATTTAATCTGACGTTAGCTCTACTATCCGGGGCACTGCATTGGGACAAACTACAATAGCAATACAGCGCTAATGAGATGTGCACAGCTACGCTAGCATTGGAGTCCGCTGTAGGCCCGCGATTGTTGAGGGTTTCTGCAGAGGCCTATGTCCTGGGTGCAGTGAAAGTCCGGTTCCTGCCTAGGATTGCTGAATCTGTGGGCGGAGGCCTATGCCGTGGGTGCGGTGCAAGTCTGCCATGTTTGGCCGCTCAGATCAATTTTTTGTTCATGTCTTGGGTTTCCTAGGACCCACCTATGCTGTTGGTGCAAACTTAGTTCCCATCGCGGTGTTTGACCTGTCTGGCACAAAGACACTGACTGACTTGGGTAGGGGGCAGAGCGCAGATGGCTTTCCCCTTGCAGTGTCGATTGAGCTATGCGACACCTTGACAGAATGAATACTGTGTGGCACATGGATTCCCCATTGCTATGCCCACGTTTGCAGCTCCTGACGGAGGTGGCACAGGATTGGATTTCTCATTGCTTCTGTACAGCATTGTGGGCTATCGCCCCGCCCCTTTTAAAGAGGGTCGCTGCCTGGCCCTGCCAACCCTCTGCAGTGTGTGCCTCCGGTTCCTCCTTATGGCAGACGCACTTATAAATAGACATGAGGGTGGTGTGGCTATGGGGCCAGCGTGTGGCATGAGGGCAGCTGAAGGCTGCGCAGGGACACTTTGGTGTGCGCTGTGGACACTGGGTCGTGCGGGGGGGTTGGGCAGCATGTAACCCAGGAGAAGAGGCAGGGGTGTGTCCCACAGGCAGTGCTTGTGCTTAGTTGGAAGTAGTGTGGTGCTTAGCTAAGGTGTGGCTTACTAATGAGGGTTTGTCCGAAGTAAAAATTGTTAGGGGGGGGGGGCACTCTTGCCGCTTTTGTGGCTTAATAGTGGGACCTGGGAACCTGAAATGCAGCCCAGCATGTTGCCCCTCGCCTGCCCTATCCATTTCTGTGTCGTTTCCATCACTTTCTTTGGTTTTTCACCAATGAAAACCTTAGAGAGCATCGGCGATATACAAAAATGCTCGAGTCGCCCATTGACTCCAATGGGGTTCGTTACTCGAAATGAACCCTCGAGCATAGCGGAAAGTTCGACTCGAGCAATGAGCACCCGAGCATTTTGGTGCTCACTCATCTCTATTAAAAAAGCTTTTTTTTTAGCTTTTTACCCTCAATAGAACTAAAAAACGGGAAAAAAAAGTTAGTGAAAAAGACTAAAAAATAACTTTATATGTCATGGAAAAAAATGAAGCAAAAATAATTTTGGTAGCTGAAGCAAAAAAATAGGGCAGTTAAACCACCACATGGGTAAAATCCCTAAAAAGTGTCTGGTCCTTAAGGCGCCAAACAGCCTGGTTCTTAAGGGGTTAATAGAAAAGGCATATGTTTATTAAGCCATCATTACAAAATGGGATGCAGTATCCAATAAAATAACGTTTCGAGTAGAGATGAGCGAGCACACTCGTCAGAGCTTGATGCTCGTTCGAGTACTAGGCTACTTGAGATGCTCAGTACTCGAGTCGAGCAACACGCGGTACTCGAGTCACTTTCATTTCCCTTCCCCCCATGTTTAGCACCATTTTTTAGCCAATAAACATGTAGGGGAGGCATTACCACTTCCTGCTGTGACATGCCAGCCCTCTGCACGTCTACAGCAGTGAGTGGCTGGGCCGATCAGGTGACCGCCGAGTACTTAAACTGGTGCCGCCTGCGGCTCGCCTCATACGCATGCTGGCAGAGGTTAGGGAAACAGCTGCTGCTGAGATAGAGAAAGTGCTAGTGTAGGGTGCGGTTAGGCAGGGATCCTGACATCAAGAACCCAACAGTCCTTCTTAGGGCTACTCTTCATTGTGTGCATTACTTTTGTGGCTGGCTGGGAGCAGTAGTGCACCAATTTTTATTTTCAAGCATCTAGGCCTGTACAGAGCATTTCACCTATACCATTCTGTGTGCAGTACATTAGGCAGGGTTCCCATCGCTAAACAGTATACTAATTTTTCCTGGGGGCACTGCAGAGCATTTCACCTATACCATTCTCTGTGTTGGGTGAAGTAGCGGCAGTTATCTGCACTATCCACTGGGTTAATATTTCTCTGCCCCTGTGCAGAGTATCTGACATCTACCATTCACTGTGTGCGGTGAAGTACCTGCAGTTAGCAGCACTATCTACTGGGTTAATAGGTCTCTGCCCCTGTGCAGAGCATCTTACAATACACTTTACTTGTGTGCTGTAAAGTAGCCGCAGTTATCTGCACTATCCACTGGGTAAATAGTTCTCTGCCCCTGTGCAGAGTATCTGACATCTACCATTCACTGTGTGTGGTGAAGTAGCCACAGTTATATGCACTATCCACTGGGTAATAGGTCTCTGCACCTGTGCAGAGAATCTCACAATGCACTTTCCTTCTGTGCTGTGAAGTAGCCGCAGTTATCTGCACTATCCACTGGCTTAATATTTCTCTGCCCCTGTGCAGTGTATCCTACATCAACCATTCACTGTATGCGGTGAAGTAGCCGCAGTTATCAGCACTATCCACTGGGTAATAGTTCTCTGCCCCTGTGCAGAGCATCTCACAATACACTTTCCTTCTGTGCGGTGAAGTAGCCGCAGTTATCAGCACTATCCACTGGGTTAATAGTTCTCTGCCCCTGTGCAGAGTATCTGACATCTACCATTCACTGTGTGCGGTGAAGAAGCCGCAGTTATCTCACTATCCACTGGGTTAATAGTTAATTATCTTCCCCTGTGCAGAGCATCTCACAATACACTTTCCTTGTGTGAGGTGAAGTAGCCACAGTTATCAGCACTATCCACTGGGTTAATAGTTCTCTGCCTCTCTTATCTACAAGTTTCTGTGAGAGGTAAATTACCCCTAGGTATCAGCGCAATTAGAATGTAATTGAGTATATAGTGGCAGCATGAGCAGAAAATCGATTTCTTGAGGAAAAAAAGGTGCAAAAAGCTTTATTAATCCATGGTCAGAATAAAAAGTAAGCAAGCTACGTTCCGGCCATGTTAGGCCTTTTTCAAGGGATCAGGCAGCATGTCCAGTGCAGGCAGGGGAACACTCTCCAAGGCCATTTGCCAGTTTTATGGCTCCCCAGCAAGACTGTATCACCACTCCCCAGTCAAGACTGAGTCGGAGGGAGCACTGTAAAAAGATGCTGAGGAAGTACATAGCCGACCATACCACCGTCCTCCATGATGCCTCTGCTCCATACAACTATTGGGTGTCAAAGCTGTACACGTGGCACGAACTTGCGCTGTACGCCCTGAAGGTGCTGACCTGCCCTGCCGCTAGTGTCTTGTCAGAGAAGGTGTTTAGTGCAGCTGGGGGGATCATCACGGATAAGCGTACCCACCTGTCAACTGACAGCGCCGACATGCTTACACTTATTAAGAGGAACAAATGCTGGATTTCCCCAGACTTCTCTTCACCATCGGTGGAAAGCAGCGGATTATAAAGATTATTTTTGCTGCAACAGGAGAAAAATGCATCCTCTATCACCGGAAAAAAGGGGAGAAGTAGCTTGGTCTATCCCTCTCCGATATTACTGCTCCTCCTCCTCAAACTGCATGTCATCACACTGAACTACCAATTTTTCTGCGGGCCAAAAGGCTCTGCTAAAACCAATTTTTTCGGAGGGCTGCCTCCAGGCTCTGTTACGAATTAAGCAACAACGAGCTGTATCTTTAAAAAAATGTTCATAGGTTTCATCTGCCCTTAGGGCTAAACAATTTTTCAAGGGTTAGTAAACTAATTTTTCCGGGCTTTGCCTATACTCTTGGTAAACACATTTTTTCAGGTGTTCACCTATATCTTGGTACACCAATTTTCCAGGCTTTCGCCTATACTCTTAGCCAACCAATTTTTCCGGGCTTCGCCTATACTTTTGGTAAACAAATTTTTTCAGGTGTTCGCCTATACTCTTGGTACACCAATTTTTCAGGGGTCTGGCTATAAACTTGCTACTGAAAGGTTTGAGGGGTTTGCCTATACTATTGCTACAGAAATATTTCAGAGATTTGCCTATACTCTTGCTATAGGAAGGTTTAAGGGGTTCGCCTATATTCTTGCTACAGAAATGTTTCAGGGGTCTGCCTATACACTTGCTACTGAAAGGTTTGAGGGGTTCGCCTATACTCTTGCTACAGAAATGTTTCAGAGGTCCGCCTATACACTTGCTACTGAAAGGTTTGAGAGATTCGCCTATACATTTGCTAAAGAAATGTTTCAGGGGTCCGCCTATACACTTGCTACTGAAAGGTTTGAGGGGTTCGCCTATACACTTGCTACAGAAATGTTTCAGGAGTTCGCCTACACTCTTGCTACAGGAAGGTTTGAGGGGTTCGCCTATACTCTTGCTACAGAAATGTTTCAGAGGTCCGCCTATACACTTGCTACAGAAGAGTTTGAGGGATTCGCCTATACTCTTGCTACAGAAATGTTTCAGGGGTCTGCCTATACACTTGCTACTGAAAGGTTTGAGGGGTTCGACTATACACTTGCTACTGAAAGGTTTGAGGGGTTCGCCTATACTATTGCTACAGAAATGTTTCAGGGGTTCGCCTATACACTTGCTACTGAAAGGTTTGAGGGGTTCACCTATACTCTTGCTACAGAAATGTTTCAGGGGTACGCCAATACACTTGCTACACTAAGGTTTGAGGGGTTCGCCTATACTATTGCTACAAAAATGTTTCAGGGGTTCGCCTACACTCTTGCTAGAGGAAAGTTTGAGTGGTTCGCCTATATGCTTGCTACAGAAATGTTTCAGGGGTCCGCCTATACACTTGCTATTGAAAGGTTTGAGGGGTTTGCCTATACTATTGCTACAGAAATGTTTCAGGGGTTCACCTATACTCTTGCTACAGAAATGTTTCAGGGGTCCGCCAATACACTTGCTACACTAAGGTTTGAGGGGTTCGCCTATACTATTGCTACAAAAATATTTCAGGGGTTCGTCTACACTCTTGCTACAGGAAGGTTTGAGTGGTTCGCCTATATGCTTGCTACAGAAATGTTTCAGGGGTCCGCCTATACACTTGCTACTGAAAGGTTTGAGGGGTTTGCCTATACTATTGCTGCAGAAATGTTTCAGGGGTTCGCCTATACACTTGCTACAGGAAGGTTTGAGGGGTTTGCTTATACTCTTGCTACTGAAATGTTTCAGGGGTCCGCTTACACTCTTGCTCTAGGAAGGTTTGAGGGGTTCGCCTATACTATTGCTACATAAATGTTTCAGGAGTTCACCTACACTCTTGCTACAGGAAGATTTGAGGGGTTCGCCTATACTCTTGCTACAGAAATGTTTCAGGGGTCCGCCTATACACTTGCTACAAGAAGGTTTGCTACAGAAATGTTTCAGGGGTCCGCCCATACACTTGCTACAGGAAGGTTTGAGAGGTTCGCCTATACTCTTGCTACAGAAATGTTTCAGGGGTCTGCCTATACACTTGCTACAGGAAGGTTTGCTACAGAAATGTTTCAGGGGTCCGCCTATACACTTGCTACAGGAAGGTTTGAGAGGTTCGCCTATACTATTGCTACAGAAATGTTTCAGGGGTTCGCCTATACTCTTGCTACAGAAATGTTTCAGGGGTCCGCCAATACACTTGCTACACTAAGGTTTGAGGGGTTCGCCTATACTATTGCTACAAAAATATTTCAGGGGTTCGTCTACACTCTTGCTACAGGAAGGTTTGAGTGGTTCGTCTATATGCTTGCTACAGAAATGTTTCAGGGGTCCGCCTATACACTTGCTACTGAAAGGTTTGAGGGGTTTGCCTATACTATTGCTACAGAAATGTTTCAGGGGTTCACCTATACTCTTGCTACAGAAATGTTTCAGGGGTCCGCCAATACACTTGCTACACTAAGGTTTGAGGGGTTCGCCTATACTATTGCTACAAAAATATTTCAGGGGTTCGTCTACACTCTTGCTACAGGAAGGTTTGAGTGGTTCGCCTATATGCTTGCTACAGAAATGTTTCAGGGGTCCGCCTATACACTTGCTACTGAAAGGTTTGAGGGGTTTGCCTATACTATTGCTGCAGAAATGTTTCAGGGGTTCGCCTATACACTTGCTACAGGAAGGTTTGAGGGGTTTGCTTATACTCTTGCTACTGAAATGTTTCAGGGGTCCGCTTACACTCTTGCTCTAGGAAGGTTTGAGGGGTTCGCCTATACTATTGCTACATAAATGTTTCAGGAGTTCACCTACACTCTTGCTACAGGAAGATTTGAGGGGTTCGCCTATACTCTTGCTACAGAAATGTTTCAGGGGTCCGCCTATACACTTGCTACAAGAAGGTTTGCTACAGAAATGTTTCAGGGGTCCGCCCATACACTTGCTACAGGAAGGTTTGAGAGGTTCGCCTATACTCTTGCTACAGAAATGTTTCAGGGGTCCGCCTATACACTTGCTACAGGAAGGTTTGCTACAGAAATGTTTCAGGGGTCCGCCTATACACTTGCTACAGGAAGGTTTGAGAGGTTCGCCTATACTATTGCTACAGAAATGTTTCAGGGGTTCGCCTATACACTTGCTATAGAAATATTTCAGGGGTTCGCCTATACTGTGGGTGCACAAATGTTTCCCATAGCGGTGTTCAGCTGTATGGAACAAATACACTGAATGACTTGGGCAGAAGTGGGGTCCGCCTATACACTTGCTACTGAAAGGTTTGAGGGGTCCGCCTATACACTTGCTACTGAAAGGTTTGAGAGATTCGCCTATACATTTGCTAAAGAAATGTTTCAGGGGTCCGCCTATACACTTGCTACTGAAAGGTTTGAGGGGTTCGCCTATACACTTGCTACAGAAATGTTTCAGGAGTTCGCCTACACTCTTGCTACAGGAAGGTTTGAGGGGTTCGCCTATACTCTTGCTACAGAAATGTTTCAGAGGTCCGCCTATACACTTGCTACAGAAGAGTTTGAGGGATTCGCCTATACTCTTGCTACAGAAATGTTTCAGGGGTCTGCCTATACACTTGCTACTGAAAGGTTTGAGGGGTTCGACTATACACTTGCTACTGAAAGGTTTGAGGGGTTCGCCTATACTATTGCTACAGAAATGTTTCAGGGGTTCGCCTATACACTTGCTACTGAAAGGTTTGAGGGGTTCACCTATACTCTTGCTACAGAAATGTTTCAGGGGTACGCCAATACACTTGCTACACTAAGGTTTGAGGGGTTCGCCTATACTATTGCTACAAAAATGTTTCAGGGGTTCGCCTACACTCTTGCTACAGGAAAGTTTGAGTGGTTCGCCTATATGCTTGCTACAGAAATGTTTCAGGGGTCCGCCTATACACTTGCTATTGAAAGGTTTGAGGGGTTTGCCTATACTATTGCTACAATAAAATGTTTCAGGGGTTCGCCTATACACTTGCTACAGGAAGGTTTGAGGGGTTCGCCTATACTCTTGCTACTGAAATGTTTCAGGGGTCCGCCTATACACTTGCTCTAGGAATGTTTGCTAAAGAAATGTTTCAGGGGTCCGCCTATACACTTGCTACAGGAAGGTTTGAGAGGTTCGCCTATACTATTGCTACAGAAATGTTTCAGGGGTTCACCTATACTCTTGCTACAGAAATGTTTCAGGGGTCCACCAATACACTTGCTACACTAAGGTTTGAGGGGTTCGCCTATACTATTGCTACAAAAATATTTCAGGGGTTCGTCTACACTCTTGCTACAGGAAGGTTTGAGTGGTTCGCCTATATGCTTGCTACAGAAATGTTTCAGGGGTCCGCCTATACACTTGCTACTGAAAGGTTTGAGGGGTTTGCCTATACTATTGCTGCAGAAATGTTTCAGGGGTTCGCCTATACACTTGCTACAGGAAGGTTTGAGGGGTTTGCTTATACTCTTGCTACAGAAATGTTTCAGGGGTCCGCTTATACTCTTGCTCTAGGAAGGTTTGAGGGGTTCGCCTATACTATTGCTGCATAAATGTTTCAGGAGTTCACCTACACTCTTGCTACAGGAAGATTTGAGGGGTTCGCCTATACTCTTGCTACAGAAATGTTTCAGGGGTCCGCCTATACACTTGCTACAAGAAGGTTTGCTACAGAAATGTTTCAGTGGTCCGCCCATACACTTGCTACAGGAAGGTTTGAGAGGTTCGCCTATACTCTTGCTACAGAAATGTTTCAGGGGTCTGCCTATACACTTGCTACAGGAAGGTTTGCTACAGAAATGTTTCAGGGGTCCGCCTATACACTTGCTACAGGAAGGTTTGAGAGGTTCGCCTATACTATTGCTACAGAAATGTTTCAGGGGTTCGCCTATACTCTTGCTACAGAAATGTTTCAGGGGTCCGCCAATACACTTGCTACACTAAGGTTTGAGGGGTTCGCCTATACTATTGCTACAAAAATATTTCAGGGGTTCGTCTACACTCTTGCTACAGGAAGGTTTGAGTGGTTCGCCTATATGCTTGCTACAGAAATGTTTCAGGGGTCCGCCTATACACTTGCTACTGAAAGGTTTGAGGGGTTTGCCTATACTATTGCTGCAGAAATGTTTCAGGGGTTCACCTATACTCTTGCTACAGAAATGTTTCAGGGGTCCGCCAATACACTTGCTACACTAAGGTTTGAGGGGTTCGCCTATATGCTTGCTACAGAAATGTTTCAGGGGTCCGCCTATACACTTGCTACTGAAAGGTTTGAGGGGTTTGCCTATACTATTGCTACAGAAATGTTTCAGGGGTTCACCTATACTCTTGCTACAGAAATGTTTCAGGGGTCCGCCAATACACTTGCTACACTAAGGTTTGAGGGGTTCGCCTATATTATTGCTACAAAAATATTTCAGGGGTTCGTCTACACTCTTGCTACAGGAAGGTTTGAGTGGTTCGCCTATATGCTTGCTACAGAAATGTTTCAGGGGTCCGCCTATACACTTGCTACTGAAAGGTTTGAGGGGTTTGCCTATACTATTGCTGCAGAAATGTTTCAGGGGTTCGCCTATACACTTGCTACAGGAAGGTTTGAGGGGTTTGCTTATACTCTTGCTACTGAAATGTTTCAGGGGTCCGCTTACACTCTTGCTCTAGGAAGGTTTGAGGGGTTCGCCTATACTATTGCTACATAAATGTTTCAGGAGTTCACCTACACTCTTGCTACAGGAAGATTTGAGGGGTTCGCCTATACTCTTGCTACAGAAATGTTTCAGGGGTCCGCCTATACACTTGCTACAAGAAGGTTTGCTACAGAAATGTTTCAGGGGTCCGCCCATACACTTGCTACAGGAAGGTTTGAGAGGTTCGCCTATACTCTTGCTACAGAAATGTTTCAGGGGTCTGCCTATACACTTGCTACAGGAAGGTTTGCTACAGAAATGTTTCAGGGGTCCGCCTATACACTTGCTACAGGAAGGTTTGAGAGGTTCGCCTATACTATTGCTACAGAAATGTTTCAGGGGTTCGCCTATACTCTTGCTACAGAAATGTTTCAGGGGTCCGCCAATACACTTGCTACACTAAGGTTTGAGGGGTTCGCCTATACTATTGCTACAAAAATATTTCAGGGGTTCGTCTACACTCTTGCTACAGGAAGGTTTGAGTGGTTCGTCTATATGCTTGCTACAGAAATGTTTCAGGGGTCCGCCTATACACTTGCTACTGAAAGGTTTGAGGGGTTTGCCTATACTATTGCTACAGAAATGTTTCAGGGGTTCACCTATACTCTTGCTACAGAAATGTTTCAGGGGTCCGCCAATACACTTGCTACACTAAGGTTTGAGGGGTTCGCCTATACTATTGCTACAAAAATATTTCAGGGGTTCGTCTACACTCTTGCTACAGGAAGGTTTGAGTGGTTCGCCTATATGCTTGCTACAGAAATGTTTCAGGGGTCCGCCTATACACTTGCTACTGAAAGGTTTGAGGGGTTTGCCTATACTATTGCTGCAGAAATGTTTCAGGGGTTCGCCTATACACTTGCTACAGGAAGGTTTGAGGGGTTTGCTTATACTCTTGCTACTGAAATGTTTCAGGGGTCCGCTTACACTCTTGCTCTAGGAAGGTTTGAGGGGTTCGCCTATACTATTGCTACATAAATGTTTCAGGAGTTCACCTACACTCTTGCTACAGGAAGATTTGAGGGGTTCGCCTATACTCTTGCTACAGAAATGTTTCAGGGGTCCGCCTATACACTTGCTACAAGAAGGTTTGCTACAGAAATGTTTCAGGGGTCCGCCCATACACTTGCTACAGGAAGGTTTGAGAGGTTCGCCTATACTCTTGCTACAGAAATGTTTCAGGGGTCCGCCTATACACTTGCTACAGGAAGGTTTGCTACAGAAATGTTTCAGGGGTCCGCCTATACACTTGCTACAGGAAGGTTTGAGAGGTTCGCCTATACTATTGCTACAGAAATGTTTCAGGGGTTCGCCTATACTCTTGCTATAGAAATATTTCAGGGGTTCGCCTATACTGTGGGTGCACAAATGTTTCCCATAGCGGTGTTCAGCTGTATGGAACAAATACACTGAATGACTTGGGCAGAAGTGGGGTCCGCCTATACACTTGCTACTGAAAGGTTTGAGGGGTCCGCCTATACACTTGCTACTGAAAGGTTTGAGAGATTCGCCTATACATTTGCTAAAGAAATGTTTCAGGGGTCCGCCTATACACTTGCTACTGAAAGGTTTGAGGGGTTCGCCTATACACTTGCTACAGAAATGTTTCAGGAGTTCGCCTACACTCTTGCTACAGGAAGGTTTGAGGGGTTCGCCTATACTCTTGCTACAGAAATGTTTCAGAGGTCCGCCTATACACTTGCTACAGAAGAGTTTGAGGGATTCGCCTATACTCTTGCTACAGAAATGTTTCAGGGGTCTGCCTATACACTTGCTACTGAAAGGTTTGAGGGGTTCGACTATACACTTGCTACTGAAAGGTTTGAGGGGTTCGCCTATACTATTGCTACAGAAATGTTTCAGGGGTTCGCCTATACACTTGCTACTGAAAGGTTTGAGGGGTTCACCTATACTCTTGCTACAGAAATGTTTCAGGGGTACGCCAATACACTTGCTACACTAAGGTTTGAGGGGTTCGCCTATACTATTGCTACAAAAATGTTTCAGGGGTTCGCCTACACTCTTGCTACAGGAAAGTTTGAGTGGTTCGCCTATATGCTTGCTACAGAAATGTTTCAGGGGTCCGCCTATACACTTGCTATTGAAAGGTTTGAGGGGTTTGCCTATACTATTGCTACAATAAAATGTTTCAGGGGTTCGCCTATACACTTGCTACAGGAAGGTTTGAGGGGTTCGCCTATACTCTTGCTACTGAAATGTTTCAGGGGTCCGCCTATACACTTGCTCTAGGAATGTTTGCTAAAGAAATGTTTCAGGGGTCCGCCTATACACTTGCTACAGGAAGGTTTGAGAGGTTCGCCTATACTATTGCTACAGAAATGTTTCAGGGGTTCACCTATACTCTTGCTACAGAAATGTTTCAGGGGTCCACCAATACACTTGCTACACTAAGGTTTGAGGGGTTCGCCTATACTATTGCTACAAAAATATTTCAGGGGTTCGTCTACACTCTTGCTACAGGAAGGTTTGAGTGGTTCGCCTATATGCTTGCTACAGAAATGTTTCAGGGGTCCGCCTATACACTTGCTACTGAAAGGTTTGAGGGGTTTGCCTATACTATTGCTGCAGAAATGTTTCAGGGGTTCGCCTATACACTTGCTACAGGAAGGTTTGAGGGGTTTGCTTATACTCTTGCTACAGAAATGTTTCAGGGGTCCGCTTATACTCTTGCTCTAGGAAGGTTTGAGGGGTTCGCCTATACTATTGCTGCATAAATGTTTCAGGAGTTCACCTACACTCTTGCTACAGGAAGATTTGAGGGGTTCGCCTATACTCTTGCTACAGAAATGTTTCAGGGGTCCGCCTATACACTTGCTACAAGAAGGTTTGCTACAGAAATGTTTCAGTGGTCCGCCCATACACTTGCTACAGGAAGGTTTGAGAGGTTCGCCTATACTCTTGCTACAGAAATGTTTCAGGGGTCTGCCTATACACTTGCTACAGGAAGGTTTGCTACAGAAATGTTTCAGGGGTCCGCCTATACACTTGCTACAGGAAGGTTTGAGAGGTTCGCCTATACTATTGCTACAGAAATGTTTCAGGGGTTCGCCTATACTCTTGCTACAGAAATGTTTCAGGGGTCCGCCAATACACTTGCTACACTAAGGTTTGAGGGGTTCGCCTATACTATTGCTACAAAAATATTTCAGGGGTTCGTCTACACTCTTGCTACAGGAAGGTTTGAGTGGTTCGCCTATATGCTTGCTACAGAAATGTTTCAGGGGTCCGCCTATACACTTGCTACTGAAAGGTTTGAGGGGTTTGCCTATACTATTGCTGCAGAAATGTTTCAGGGGTTCACCTATACTCTTGCTACAGAAATGTTTCAGGGGTCCGCCAATACACTTGCTACACTAAGGTTTGAGGGGTTCGCCTATATGCTTGCTACAGAAATGTTTCAGGGGTCCGCCTATACACTTGCTACTGAAAGGTTTGAGGGGTTTGCCTATACTATTGCTACAGAAATGTTTCAGGGGTTCACCTATACTCTTGCTACAGAAATGTTTCAGGGGTCCGCCAATACACTTGCTACACTAAGGTTTGAGGGGTTCGCCTATATTATTGCTACAAAAATATTTCAGGGGTTCGTCTACACTCTTGCTACAGGAAGGTTTGAGTGGTTCGCCTATATGCTTGCTACAGAAATGTTTCAGGGGTCCGCCTATACACTTGCTACTGAAAGGTTTGAGGGGTTTGCCTATACTATTGCTGCAGAAATGTTTCAGGGGTTCGCCTATACACTTGCTACAGGAAGGTTTGAGGGGTTTGCTTATACTCTTGCTACTGAAATGTTTCAGGGGTCCGCTTACACTCTTGCTCTAGGAAGGTTTGAGGGGTTCGCCTATACTATTGCTACATAAATGTTTCAGGAGTTCACCTACACTCTGGCTACAGGAAGATTTGAGGGGTTCGCCTATACTCTTGCTACAGAAATGTTTCAGGGGTCCGCCTATACACTTGCTACAAGAAGGTTTGCTACAGAAATGTTTCAGTGGTCCGCCCATACACTTGCTACAGGAAGGTTTGAGAGGTTCGCCTATACTCCTGCTACAGAAATGTTTCAGGGGTCCGCCTATACACTTGCTACAGGAAGGTTTGCTACAGAAATGTTTCAGGGGTCCGCCTATACACTTGCTACAGGAAGGTTTGAGAGGTTCGCCTATACTATTGCTACAGAAATGTTTCAGGGGTTCGCCTATACACTTGCTATAGAAATATTTCAGGGGTTCGCCTATACTGTGGGTGCACAAATGTTTCCCATAGCGGTGTTCAGCTGTATGGAACAAATACACTGAATGACTTGGGCAGAAGTGGGGTCCGCCTATACACTTGCTACTGAAAGGTTTGAGGGGTCCGCCTATACACTTGCTACTGAAAGGTTTGAGAGATTCGCCTATACATTTGCTAAAGAAATGTTTCAGGGGTCCGCCTATACACTTGCTACTGAAAGGTTTGAGGGGTTCGCCTATACACTTGCTACAGAAATGTTTCAGGAGTTCGCCTACACTCTTGCTACAGGAAGGTTTGAGTGGTTCGCCTATACTCTTGCTACAGAAATGTTTCAGGGGTCTGCCTATACACTTGCTACAGGAAGGTTTGAGAGGTTCGCCTATACTATTGCTACAGAAATGCTTCAGGGGTTCGCCTATACACTTGCTATAGAAATATTTCAGGGATTCGCCTATACTGTGGGTGCACAAAGGTTTCCCATAGCGGTGTTTAGCTGTCTGGCACAAATACACTGAATGACTTGGGCAGAAGTGGGGTCCACCTATACACTTGCTACTGAAAGGTTTGAGGGGTTCGCCTATACTATTACTACAAAAATGTTTCAGGGGTTCACCTACACTCTTGCTACAGGAAGGTTTGACTGGTACGCCTATATGCTTGCTACAGAAATGTTTTAGGGGTCTGCATATACACTTGCTACTGAAAGGTTTGAGGGGTTAGCCTATACTATTGCTACAGAAATGCTTCAGGGGTCTGCCTATACACTTGCTACTGAAAGGTTTGAGGGGTTTGCCTATACTATTGCTACAGAAATGTTTCAGGAGTTTGCCTACACTCTTGCTACAGGAAGGTTTGAGGGGTTCGCCTATACTCTTGCTACAGAAATGTTTCAGGGGTCGCCTATACACTTGCTACAGGAAGGTTTAAGGGGTTCGCCTATACTCTTGCTACAGAAATGTTTCAGGGGTCTGCCTATACACTTGCTACAGGAAGGTTTGAGAGGTCCGCCTATACTATTGCTACAGAAATATTTCACGGGTTCGCCTATACTGTGGGTGCACAAAGGTTTCCCATAGTGGTGTTCAGCTGTCTGGCACAAATACACTGAATGACTTGGGCAGAAGTGGGGTCCGCCTATACACTTGCTACTGAAAGGTTTGAGGGGTCCGCCTATATACTTGCTACAGAAAGGTTTGAGGGGTTCACCTATACACTTGCTACAGAAAGGTTTGAGGGGTTCGCCTATACTATTGCTACAGAAATGTTTTAGGGGTTCGCCTATACACTTGCTACTGAAAGGTTTGAGGGGTTCGCCTATACTATGACACAAAGGTTTCCCAGAGCGGTGTTCAGCTGTCTGGCACAAATACACTGAATGACTTGAGTAGGGTGCAGACTGCTTTCCCATTGCGGTGTTCAGCTATCTGACACATACACAGAATGAATTGTGTGGGTACACATGGGTTTCCCATAGCTATGTAACTCACAGCACCTTGGGTCACACAAGGTGGAGGCTGGGACCGAGCCTGACTCTGGGCCCGCTCACGTGCTTCCCACACAGAGTATTGTGGGTCCTACCTTGGTCACGGTTTCTCTGGCATATTATGCCACCTCCTCCTCCTCCTTGGGGTCTGGGGACAGTACTGGTCACCATGTATTATCTCTTGTTTTACCACAGTGATCCGCAATACTGGATTGGAGCGTTCGCAGGAAGCGAAACGGATTTCATGAACTTTCACAGTGTCACTGTATACCTGTGGTGGCTACTTTTGCAACACTTCCTGCTTCAAACCATTCTTTGGAGTTAGTATGCGCTGCTGCATTGTGGAGATGTGTAGAAGTACTGCCATCTGAGTCACCTTTAGGCCCATGTTTGCGGCTCCTGACAATTTTGTGACAGAGGTGGGACGGGATTGGAATTATGATCGTACGTCAATTTATCATCAATCCTCATCAGCATTGTGGGCTATTGCCCACACTTTCAAAGAGGGTCGCTGCCAGGCCAATGTTAAGTCTATGGGCGTGTGCTGCTGTGCTTTAGACAAGCGCTGGAGAGAGTGAAGCATTGCTAAGGAACACAACATTCACGGCTAAGCTGCACCCTGCACTGCCCAACCAAGAGCGATAGAGAGGCAGAAAGAGAGACAGCGATAGAGAGATACACAGAGAGAACAATAGAAAGACAGAGTGAGAGAGTGAGAGAAAGAGCGATAGAGAGACAGAGAGAGAGAAAAAACGATAGAGAGACAATGAGAGAGAGTGATAGAGACAGGGAGAGTGATAGAGAGAGTGAGAGAAAGAGCAATACAGACAGAGAGAGATAACAATAGAGAGACAGAGAGAGACAGAGAGTGAAAGAGACAGAAAAACACAGAGAGAAAGTGATAGAGAGAGAGTGATAGAAAGAGAGAGATAGTGAGTTAGACAGAAAGAGAGTAATAGAGAGACAGACAGAGCGATAGAGAGAGAGAGACAATGAGAGAAAGAGTGATAGAAGTGGAATATTGGGCATGATCCATCTTATGTTCGATTGAGCAAAACGACCTGTATGTGTCGATTAAGAAAATACTATCTATTAGAAATATATTCTGTGTTTATTTTCTAAACCCATCTATAAGGGAATAATTATACTTTCTGATGAACCGCGTAACTAGCGGGGAAACGCGTCGAAGGTATATATGGAGTTTGACATGAAATACAAAAGATATATATGAAGTGAGACACAAAGATATCGCTAGAGACAGAAACAGACAGAGGGAGAGTGATAGAGAGTCAGAGAAAAACAGAGAGAAAGCGATAGAGAGATGGAGAGAGCAATAGAGAGACAAATAGAGATAGCAATAGAGAGACAGAGAGAAACAGACAGAGAGCGCGATAAACAGAGAGAGAGAGAGAGCAATATACAGACAAAACGAGATTGATAGACAGACAGAGAACAATAGAGAGGCAGACAGAGAGAACAATAGAGAGAGCAATAGAGAAAGAAAGAGAGAGCAAGAGAAAAAGAGACAGAGACAGAGAGGGATAGACAGACAGAGAGAGTCAGAAAGAGAACAAAAGAGACAAACAGACAGAGTCAGAGCAACATGGGCAGAAAGAGAGAGAGACAGATAGACAGAAACAAACAGAAAGAGAGAGACAGATAATGAAAGAGACAGAGAGACACATAGAGAGAGGCAGACAGAAAGAGAGAAACAGACAGAGAGACAGACAAAGAGAAACAGACAGAGAGAGAGACCTGTAGGCTTTTTATATTAGATATCTGCTTCAAATACCTAGTGACACTCTAATCACCTAACGAAGCAGATTTAGAAGTTCACAACAATCCCTTTTGAAACATTTTATGTTTGCATAGCGAACACTGGGTCAATCTAGTAATATAAATGGCCTCATAAATAAAAACTATCAAGTATACAAAAGTGCCTCATGGTGTACAGTGAGCTTATTAATAATAATTAACACCAAAATTGCCTAAAGAGCAAGAAAAACCCCGATTAAACACAATCATTAAAATCTAACTTTTATTGAACTAAATTAAAATAGTCACTGCTGCAGACTAATGACTCTGCCTAAATAATATTACCAGGTCTGTGTGTTTGAGCTAAAATAAACATAGAACCCCCCCCCCCCCCCCCCCCTCCCAGCCCCCTTTACCTCAAACACGCAGACCTGGCAATATTATTTAGCTAGAGTCATTAGTCTGCAGCAGTGACCTGCTTGATACCTGCCGCTAGCTATTTTGGAGAGCTTTATAAAGAACATTATACAGCAGATTGCTGCAGCGTTCAATGATATATATTATAGGTGGCTTACAGCTCGAAGGTTTGCTAAGCAGGTGCTTGTATTTTTAATTCATATGCCTTTTAGTATTTTACATTAGTTCGTTAAAAGTTAGATTTTAATTAGCTTCTTCAATCGGGGGTTTCTGGTCCATTGAGCAATGTTGGTGTTAATTATCATTCATAAAACTAGGGCAAACAAAAAGAACTACTGCTACACAGGTATCAGTCAGATTCAAACTTTCAATTTTCTGATTAGACTTTCTGATTATCAATGGCAATGCTGACACTTTTTATACATGGGTTTTGTCTTTGAAATGTACATATGAGAAATTCTATTACTCAAGGCTAAGTAAATGCTTAATTCAATGTATAAAGCATATAACAGACTAGTAAAGTAAGAGTATATAAGCCAAAATAGATCTCACTTCATAAAACTTGCAAAAAATCCAGAAACCCTGGCGTTTTTTTGTGTACTGTAGATGTTTGGTTCAGGACAGACAGAGGCAAGGAAAGTGTGAAAACAATTACCAGAAGATTCAGCAGCAACTTATAGCCAATTTTTACCACAGCCATTGCAAGTAATTCACAATTCTTGTAAGAAATCACAGTTTCTCCGGTGTGTCTCTCTCTGTCCAACGACAGGGAGCTTTTCTAACTATATGCCTTCAATAGATTTATTTTAGGTGGTCCTACATTCTCTCTTATGGCTTCCACTAGCCTGTATCCTGCAGCTCCAGGTGCTGTTTTCTGCATGTGAGGAGCAAGGGCAGATAGACTGTTCTCTATACTGCTCAACTCATTACATTCTCTGCACTCATTCTTTACAGTCTACTTTAAACCGGAAGGAGGTAAAGACAGGGGTTGTCTGACAATAGATTTCTGAGCTCCTTTATGTCTATATGACAGTGTCTCCAGTGTTAACATTACCAAGAAGTGCCAGTACTTGGTTCACATTTTCTTCACACTTGATATTTAAGTCACATTTTCATTCACAAAAAAATGTAAGAGAATAATACATTATAGTGTTTCCTAAGTAATTTAAAAAACAAAACAGTTTTGAAGAAAAGACACAAAGCAGAAGCAACAAATTATTTATATACAGTTTCAATACCTGTAGAGTTACGCTGGCTTACTAGAGTCACAGAGGATTCTCTTGTATCTAAGGTTCTCACGTAAAAATGTTAAATTGTATTGTGTGTAAACACTTGGAGCTCCCAAATTTATCTGCAATCTTCTAAATCATTCAAGTTTTTTCCAATAAAATCAGGCAATCCAGATATTTACTGTAAACGTTTTTCCAATCCATTTCAGACCTTCAAAAGATGGTCTGAAAAAATAACAATAATACGTTTTGTTTTTTTTAATATCTATACTTCATACTCTATTTAACAATTGCAGAAAATAAACAAGAAATAAAAATAAGTCTGATGATAACTGAGGAACAATGTATCTTGTAAGTGTAAATTGAAAGTTGTCTTCTTTGAAAGTTCAATGATGAGTCTTTCAATTTAGACAGCCATAACCTGTTTGGAAAATTCAACAGGATAAGGTATCTGTGCTCCAGGTATGGAGAAAGAGCATATATATATATATATATATATATATATATATATATACTAGCTGATATACCCGGCTTCGCCCGAGTTAATTTGGTACTGGTGTTTATGTGGTGTTCACACGGAAAATCTTATGAAGTCGTGGTTACTTTAGAGATACTGAGGAAAAACATATGTTCACCATTTTGCATAGTTCTCTGCGTTACCCAGGAAACACCATGTGGAGGTAACCATGCAACGTTTCCTTTATATAAAATGACATCAGGAAGTGAGAGAATTAGATTACGTACATAAAATTTGGACACTAATTCTTTTGCACTTAGAATTGAATAATTGAGTTGGGACCCATTCATTTTTCATATTTATGACACAATCAATGCTTGTGCCAAATTTCATGTTTCTATGACATTGGGAAGTGAGAGATTTAGATTTTGTACGTAAAATTTGGACGCTAATTCTTTTGCGCATAGAATTGAATAATGGAGTTGGGACCCATTAGCTTTTCCTATTTATGTCATAAACAATGCTCGTGCCAAATTTCCCGTTTCTATGACACCGGAAAGTGAGAAAATTACATTCCGCACCTAAAAGTTGGATGCTAATTCTTTTGCGCATAGAATTGAATAATGAAGTTGGGACCCATTAGCTTTTCCTATTTATGACATAATCAATGCTCATGCCAAATTTCACGTTTCTATGACACCGGAAAGTGAGAAAATTACATTCTGCACGTAAAATTTGGACGCTAATTCTTTTGCGCATAGAATTGAAAATGGAGTTGGGACTAGAGATGAGCGAGCACCAAAATGCTTGGGTGCTCGTTACTCGGGACGAAATTATCGCGATGCTCGAGGGTTCGTTTCGAATAACGAACCCCATTGAAGTCAATGGGCGACCCGAGCATTTTTGTATTTCGCCGATGCTCACTAAGGTTTTCATGCGTGAAAATCTGGGCAATTCAAGAAATGATGGGAACGACACAGCAACGGATAGGGCAGGCGAGGGGCTACATGTTGGGCTGCATCTCAAGTTCCCAGGTCCCACTATTAAGCCACAATAGCGGCAAGAGTGGGCCCCCCCCTCCCAACAATTTTTACTTCTGAAAAGCCCTCATTAGCAATCCATACCTTAGCTAAGCACCACACTACCTCCAACAAAGCACAATCACTGCCTGCATGACACTCCGCTGCCACTTCTCCTGGGTTACATGCTGCCCAACCCCCCCTGCACGACCCAGTGTCCACAGCGCACACCAAACTGTCCCTGCCCAGCCTTCAGCTGCCCTCATGCCACGCCACACTCATGTCTATTTATAAGTGCGTCTGCCAGAGGAACCGCAGGCACACACTGCAGAGGGTTGGCATGGCTCGGCAGCGACCCTCTTTAAAAGGGGCGGGGCGATAGCCCACAATGCTGTACAGAAGCAATGAGAAATATAATCCTGTGCCACCGCCATCAGGAGCTGCACACGTGGGCATAGCAATGGGGAACTTATGTGCCACACACTATTCATTCTGTCAAGGTGTCTGCATGCCCCAGTCAGACCGGGCTTTTTAATTCATAGACACAGGCAGGTACAACTCCCTATTGTGAAGTCCCTGTGGACCGACAGCATGGGTGGCTCCCAGGAACCAACCGGCGGTACATAAAAATATCCCATTGCATTGCCCAACACAGCTGAGGTAGTAATGTCGTGCTTAATGCAGGTGGGCTTCGGCCCATACTGCATGCCCCAGTCAGACTGGGGTTCTTTAGAAGTGGAAACAGATGCATTTATAATTCTCTGTGGACCCACAGCATGGGTGGGTGCCAGGAAGCCACCGGCGGTCCATAAATATATCCCATTGCATTGCCCAACACAGCTGAGGTAGTAATGTCGTGCTTAATGCAGGTGGGCTTCGGCCCACACTGCATGCCCCAGTCAGACTGGGGTTCTTTAGAAGTGGAAACAGATGCATTTATAATTCTCTGTGGACCCACAGCATGGGTGGGTGCCAGGAAGCCACCGGCGGTACATAAAAATATCCCATTGCATTGCCCAACACAGCTGAGGTAGTAATGTTGTGCTTAATGCAGGTGGGCTTCGGCCCACACTGCATGCCCCAGTCTGACTGGGGTTCTTTAGAAGTGGAAACAGATGCATTTATAATTCTCTGTGGACCCACAGCATGGGTGGGTGCCAGGAAGCCACCGGCGGTACATAAAAATATACTAGTCTGACTGGTAATATGTACCTTAACAGTAACCTCGTTGGTGGTAATGTGGTGGTGACTGCGGACCTGGTAGCGCGGTTTAATGTAGTTGGTTTTCGGAATGTGGCCAGGATTAAGTGGGCCGTGGCGGGGGCATGGTGGTGGTGCTCTCTTGTTGTGTCGTTAAAGGTGAAATTCTTGGACTGCCACCAGACGGACCAATGCAAAGGTATTTGCCAAGAATGTTTTCATTGTTGGAGGAGGAGGGGGATGTTTTGGAGGCACTATGTGTCCTCTACACGTGTCCGTTGTTATATGCACCTTAACAGTAACAGCGTTGGTGGGAAATGGCCTCGCCGCCATCATGTCTTTGTGAAGCCTCTGTTTCCACACCCCAGTGACATACCATTAGCAGCGGTATAGGCAGAGCCCAGAATTATTAACATTTCAGCGGTAGCATTAGGGACAGGCCCCACTAACATATCACTAGCAGCAGTATAGGGGGAGCGCAGTCAAAGTTCCATTTCAGTAATAGTAGCACTCAAGACAGGCCCCAGTAACATTCCCATTGCAGCAGTTTAGGGAGATAACAGTCTCTTTCACATTTCAGTAGCTGCAGTATAGACAAGGCCCCAGTTACATTTATGTAGCTAAAGTGTAGGCCAACCACACACACCTTTGTGTACCATGAGTGCAGGCGAAGAACATAGAAATTACTATGATTACACTGTAGGTGAGGGCCCCAAAAAATTGGTGTACCAACAGTACTAATGTACCTCAGAAAAAATTGGCCATGCCCAACCAAGATGGCAGGTGAAACCCATTAATCGCTTTGGTTAATGTGGCTTAAGTGGTAACTAGGCCTGGAGGCAGCCCAGTTTAACGAAAAATTGGTTCAAGTTAAAGTTTCAACGCTTTTAAGAGCATTGAAACGTATAAAAATTTTTAAGAAAAATTATATGAGTGAGCCTTGTGGCCCTAAGAAAAATTGCCCGTTCGGCGTGATTACGTGAGGTTTCAGGAGGAGGAGCAGGAGGAGGAGGAATATTATACACAGATTGATGAAGCAGAAATGTCCCCGTTTTGGATGGTGAGAGAGAACGATGCTTCCATCCGCGGGTGCAGCCTACGTATTGCTTAGGTATCGCTGCTGTCCGCTGGTGGAGAAGAGAAGTCTGGGGAAATCCAGGCTTTGTTCATCTTGATGAGTGTAAGCCTGTCGGCACTGTCGGTTGACAGGCGGGTACGCTTATCTGTGATGATTCCCCCAGCCGCACTAAACACCCTCTCTGACAGGATGCTAGCCGCAGGACAAGTAAGCACCTCCAGGCCATACAGCGCGAGTTCAGGCCACGTGTCCAGCTTCGACACCCAGTAGTTGTAGGGGGCAGAGGCGTCAGGGAGGACGGTCGTGCGATCGGCTACGTACTCCCTTACCATCCTTTTACAGTGTTCCCGCCGACTCAGCCTTGACTGGGGAGCGGTGACACAGTCTTGCTGGGGAGCCATAAAGCTGTCCAGGGCCTTAAAGACTGTTGTACTGCCTGTGCTGTACATGCTGCTCGATCTCCGCACCTCCCCTGCTACCTGGCCCTCGGAACTGCGCCTTCTGCCACTAGCGCTGTCGGATGGTAATTTTACCATCAGCTTGTCCGCCAGGGTCCTGTGGTATAGCAACACTCTCGAACCCCTTTCCTCTTCGGGAATGAGAGTGGAAAGGTTCTCCTTATACCGTGGGTCGAGCAGTGTGTACACCCAGTAATCCGTAGTGGCCAGAATGCGTGTAACGCGAGGGTCACGAGAAAGGCATCCTAACATGAAGTCAGCCATGTGTGCCGGGGTACCTGTACGCAACACATGGCTGTACTCACTAGGAAGATCACTTTCAGGATCCTCCTCCTCCTCCTCCTCAGGCCATACACGCTGAAAGGATAACAGGCAAGCTGTCTCTTCCCCCTCCTCCTCATCCTCCTCATGCTCCTCCTCCTCCTGAACGTGCTGAGATATAGACAGGAGGGTGCTCTGACTATCCAGCGACATACTGTCTTCCCCCGGCTCTGTTTCCGAGCGCAAAGCGTCTGCCTTTATGCTTTGCAGGGAACTTCTCAAGATGCATAGCAGAGGAATGGTGACGCTAATGATTGCAGCATCGCCGCTCACCACCTGGGTAGACTGCTCAAAGTTTCGAAGGACCTGGCAGATGTCTGCCAACCAGGCCCACTCTTCTGAAAAGAATTGAGGAGGCTGACTCCCACTGCGCCGCCCATGTTGGAGTTGGTATTCCACTATAGCTCTACGCTGCTCATAGAGCCTGGCCAACATGTGGAGCGTAGAGTTCCACCGTGTGGGCACGTCGCACAGCAGTCGGTGCACTGGCAGAGTAAACCGATGTTGCAGGGTCCGCAGGGTGGCAGCGTCCGTGTGGGACTTGCGGAAATGTGCGCAGAGCCGGCGCACCTTTACGAGCAGGTCTGACAAGCGTGGGTAGCTTTTCAGAAAGCGCTGAACCACCAAATTAAAGACGTGGGCCAGGCATGGCACGTGCGTGAGGCTGCCGAGCTGCAGAGCCGCCACCAGGTTACGGCCGTTGTCACACACGACCATGCCCGGTTGGAGGCTCAGCGGCGCAAGCCAGCGGTCGGTCTGCTCTGTCAGACCCTGCAGCAGTTCGTGGGCCGTGTGCCTCTTATCTCCTAAGCTGAGTACTTTCAGCACGGCCTGCTGACGCTTGCCCACCGCTGTGCTGCCACGACGCGCGACACCGACTGCTGGCGACGCGCTGCTGCTGCTGACACATCTTGATTGCGAGACAGAGGTTGCGTTGGAGGAGGAGGAGGAGGAGGGTGCTTTAGTGGAGGAAGCATACACCGCCGCAGATACCACCACCGAGCTGGGGCCCGCAATTCTGGGGGTGGGTAGGACGTGAGCGGTCCCAGGCTCTGACTCTGTCCCAGCCTCCACTAAATTCACCCAATGTGCCGTCAGGGAGATGTAGTGGCCCTGCCCGCCTGTGCTTGTCCACGTGTCCGTTGTTAAGTGGACCTTGGCAGTAACCGCGTTGGTGAGGGCGCGTACAATGTTGCGGGAAACGTGGTCGTGCAGGGCTGGGACGGCACATCGGGAAAAGTAGTGGCGACTGGGAACTGAGTAGCGCGGGGCCGCCGCCGCCATCATACTTTTGAAGGACTCCTTTTCCACAACCCTATATGGCAGCATCTCAAGGCTGATAAATTTGGCTATGTGGACGGTTAACGCTTGAGTGTGCGGGTGCGTGGCGGCGTACTTGCACTTGCGTTCAAACACTTGCGCTAGCGACGGCTGGACGGTGCGGTGCGAGACATTGCTGGATTGGGCCAAGGACAGCGGAGGTGAGGGTGTGGGTGCAGGCCAGGAGACGGTAGTGCCTGTGTCCTCAGAGGGGGGTTGGATCTCAGTGGCAGGTTGGGGCACAGGGGGAGAGGCAGCGGTGCAAACCGGAGGCGGTGAACGGCCTTCGTCCCACCTTGTGGGGTGCTTGGTCATCATATGTCTGCGCATGCTGGTGGTGGTGAGGCTGTTGGTGGTGGCTCCCCGGCTGATCTTGGCGCGACAAAGGTTGCACACCACTGTTCGTCGGTCGTCAGGCGTCTCTGTGAAAAACTGCCAGACCTTTGAGCACCTTGGCCTCTGCAGGGTGGCATGGCGCGAGGGTGCGCTTTGGGAAACAGTTGGTGGATTATTCGGTCTGGCCCTGCCTCTACCCCTGGCCACCGCACTGCCTCTTGCAACCTGCCCTGCTGCTGCCCTTGCCTCCCCCTCTGAAGACCTGTCCTGAGTAGGCGTTGCAAACCAGGTGGGGTCAGTCACCTCATCGTCCTGCTGCTCTTCCTCCGAATCCTCTGTGCGCTCCTCCCTCGGACTTAATGCCCTTACTACTACCTGACCGATAGACAACTGTGTCTCATCGTCATCGTCCTCCTCACCCACTGAAAGCTCTTGAGACAGTTGCCGGAAGTCCCCAGCCTCATCCCCCGGACCCCGGGAACTTTCCAATGGTTGGGCATCAGTGACGATAAACTCCTCTGGTGGGAGAGGAACCACTGCTGTCCAATCTGAGCAGGGGCCCGAGAACAGTTCCTGGGAGTCTTCCCGCTCCTGAGCATGTGTCATTGTAGTGGAGTTAGGAGGCTGGGAGGAAGGAGGAGCAGCAGACAGAGGATTCGGATTTGCAGCAGTGGACGGCGCAGAACTGTGGGTGGACGATAGGTTGCTTGAAGCACTTTCTGCCATCCACGACAGGACCTGCTCACACTGCTCATTTTCTAATAAAGGTCTCCGGCGTGGACCCATTAATTGTGCGATGAATGTGGGGACGCCAGAAACGTGCCTCTCTCGTAATCGCGCAGCAGTTGGCTGCGATACACCTGGATCAGGAGTTCGGCCTGTGCCCACACCCTGACTTGGCCCTCCACATCCTCTAGGCCTACCCCTACCTTTCAGCATGCTGTATTACCAGTGATTTGATTTCCCAGGCAGGAAATAAATTGGCGCAAGCCTGCTGTTAAACGTAGCTGGCTGCGTATGATTTTTGTTTACGTTCTCCACCCACCACACACGTACCCAGATCGCTGAGGACTGTCAGAGGCAGGCCAAATAGAATGTTTTCCCTTTTTTTTTAAAGAAAAGGCCCACTGACTATATTCAATCAGATAAGAAATGTGTTCCACAGAACTGCAGTGTTATATGAAGTGCAGCAGAGCGGTGATTTTTCCCAGGCAGGAAATAAATTGGCGCAAGCCTGCTGTTAAACGTAGCTGGCTGCGTATGATTTCTTTACGTTCTCCACCCACCACACACGTACTCGGAACGCTGAGGACTGTCAGAGGCAGGCCAAATAGAATGTTTTCCCTTTTTTTTAAAGGAAAGGCCCACTGCGTATATTCAATCAATAATAAATATGTCTTCTGGCCCTGCAAATGTGTCACAGAACTGCAGGGTTGCAGAGTTATTAACTACAGCAGAGCGGTGATTTTTCCCAGGCAGGAAATAAATTGGCGCAAGCCTGCTGTTAAACGTAGCTGGCTGCGTATGATTTCTTTACGTTCTCCACCCACCACACACGTACCCAGAACGCTGAGGACTGTCAGAGGCAGGCCAAATAGAATGTTTTCCCTTTTTTTTCAAGGAAAGGCCCACTGCGTATATTCAATCAATAATAAATGTGTTGTGGCCCTGCAAATGTGTCACAGAACTGCAGGGTTGCAGAGTTATTAACTACAGCAGAGCGGTGATTTTTCCCAGGCAGGAAAGAAATTGGCGCAAGCCTGCTGTTAAACGTAGCTGGCTGCGTATGATTTCTTTACGTTCTCCACCCACCACACACGTACCCAGAACGCTGAGGACTGTCAGAGGCAGGCCAAATAGAATGTTTCCCTTTTTTTTTTAAAGAAAAGGCCCACTGACTATATTCAATCAATAATATATGTCTTCTGGCCCTGCCTACACAATTCTGTCCCTGTAGTATTACTGCAGGGCGCAATGCTCTGCACAGCCGATTAAAAAAAAAAAAAAAATATGCAACACTGCTAACAGCAGCCTGCACAGTACTGCACACGGTTAAATGTCGCCCTAAGAAGGACCGTTGGGGTTCTTGAAGCCTACACTCACTCCTAACACTCTCCCTGCCTAACCACCACTTCTGTCCCTGTAGTATTACTGCAGGGCGCAATGCTCTGCACAGCTGATTTTGAAAAAAAAAAAAAAAAGGGCAACACTGGTAACAGCAGCCTCCACACTACTGCACACGGATAGATGTGGCCCTAAGAAGGACCGTTGGGGTTCTTGAAGCCTACACTCACTCCTAACGCTCTCCCTACAGCAGCTCCGGCACCAGCAGCACTGTCCCTCAGCTAACTCACAAGGCATCTGAGGCGAGCCGCGGGAGGGGCCGACTTTTATACCCGGGTGACATCTGATCTCCCCAGCCACTCACAGCAGGGGGGTGGTATAGGGCTTGAACGTCACAGGGGGAAGTTGTAATGCCTTCCCTGTCTTTCAATTGGCCCGAAAAGCGCGCTAACGTCTCAGAGATGAATGTGAAAGTAACCCGAACACCGCGTGGTGCTCGTTAAGAGTAACGAGCATCCCGAACACCCTAATATTCGCCCGAGCATCAAGCTCGGACGAGTACGTTCGCTCATCTCTAGTTGGGACCCATTAGCTTTTTCTATTTATGACATAATCAATGCTTGTGCCAAATTTCACGCTTCTATGACACCTGAAAGTGAGAAAATTAAATACCGCACGTAAAATTTGGATGCTAATTCTTTTGTGCATAGAATTGAATAATGGAGTTGGGACCCATTAGCTTTTCCTATTTATGACATAATCAATGCTCGTGCCAAATTTCACGTTTCTATGACACCGGAAAGTGAGAAAATTAAATTCTGCATGTAAAATTTCAACGCCAATTCTTTTTTGCATAGAATTGAATAATGGAGTTGGGACCCATTAGCTTTTCCTATTTATGACAAAATCAATGCTCGTGCCAAATTTCCGGTTTCTATGGCACCGGAAAGTGAGAAAATGACATTCCACACGTAACATTTGGACGCTAATTCTTTTGTGCTAGAATTGAATAATCGAGTTGGGACCTATGAACTTTTCCTATTTATGGCATAATCAATGCAAGTGCCAAATTTCACTTTTCTATGACATTGGGAAGTGAGAGATTTAGATTATGTGCCTAAAATTTGGACGCTAATTCTTTTGCGCATAGAATTAAATAATCGAGTTGGGACCCATTAGCTTTCCCTATTTATGACATAATCAATGCTCCTGCCAAATTTCACATTTCTATGACACCGGAAAGTGAGAAAATTACATTCCGTACGTAAAATTTGGACGCTAATTCTTTTGCACATAGAATTGAATTAATCGAGTTGGGACCCATTAGCTTTTCCTATTTATGACATAATCAATGCTCGTGCCAAATTTCGAGTTTCTATGACACCGGGAAGTGAGAGAATTAGATTCCGTACGTAAAATTTGGACGCTAATTCTTTTGCGCATAGAATTGAATAATCGAGTTGGGACCTATTAGCTTTTCCTATTTATGACATAATCAATGCTCCTGCCCAATTTCGAGTTTCTATGACACCGGGAAGTGAGAGAATTAGATTCTGTGCGTAAAATTTGGACGCTAATTCTTTTGTGCATAGAAATAATGAATCGAGTTGGGATGTATTAACTTTTCCTATTTATGACATAATCAATGCCCGCGCCAAATTTTAAGTTTCTATGACATTGGGAAGTGAGAGATTTAGGTTATGTACGTTAAATTCTTTTGCGCTAATATTGAATAATCGAGTTGGGACCCAATTACTTTTCCTATTTTGGAGATAATCTATGCTTGTGCCAAAATTCATGTTTCTACGACATCGGGAAGTTGGAGAACTTTTGGCGAGTCAGTCAGTGAGTCAGTCAGTGAATGAGTGAGTGAGGGCTTTCGTCTTTATATTTATATATATATGGCGAAAATCCAAAGAGGAGTGGATTTACTTGCCTGGTATGGAGGCTGTCAGTGGACAGGACTCCACACCAAAGGGTGCACTTCAGTCTTATAATCGCTTGGGTATAGGTTCCCGATAAAGTCAGGAGAGCAGCAGGAGGAAGGAAACCGGGGTATCCAGCCTTCGTAGTAAGCAATGTGAAATAAGAAAAAAGCTTAACCCCTTTTGCGCTACTTAAATACCTGCAAATGGGATATTGTGTTGGAGTAAGGTAAGATTAACTTACTTCATAGGGGGGATCTGGATCCAATCATTTCCCCTCGTTCCAGGTTCACTTCAAAAGATGTCATGGCTGCAGTGTTTCTTCCTTTAACTCTTGATTAGCAAGCATCCAAATCCCATCCAATATTAGTACATATAGGTATGGAGTCAGCAACAATGCATTTCGTGGTTCACAGCATACCTCTTTATCAAGCCTAATCATAAAAGGTAGTCGTACTTACTTATATAAGCAGAGTAAGTTGATCATGTGTGCGGCATCCCTGTATGGACCCCTGGCACGTGGATCTGACATCAGTCATCACCAGGGATGTGCATTACACATGAGTAGCAGGAAAGCAGCGGTGCATTCCACTATGCATCTCAGCATGATACTGGTCACGAAGTACAGCGTGCTGACATAACACAAAGTATGTCACTACGGCCGTAGGGTCCAGCGTCACCTTGCACTCTATTAGCAGTCAATATGGCCCCCTTTGTAGCCCCCATTGAATTCAATTAATGGCCAAGCGCTGCCTGTGATTGGTTGAGCGCTGTGACCAATCACAGGCAGCGCTCAGCTGTTATTCAATGAATGGCTAAGCGTTGCCTGTGATTGGCTGAGCACTCAGCCAATCAGACACAAATTTTAATTCCTTGCTTGCTGAAAGAGATTCAGAGCAGTGCAAGGAGACCAAGAGGCTAGACACGCCTAAACCCCAACAGCGGCAGTGAGGTGAGTATATATTTTTTAATTTTTACACATGCTAGGGATGATTTTCAGGGAAGGGCTTATAGTTAAAACCCGAGAATCACTGCTGGGGTTGCTGTCAGCCCATTGTTTCAATGGGGTTGCCGGCAGCTGTGGCAGTCCCATTGAAAGCAATGGGCATGGACCTTCATTCATGCATGTTTTGGCACGTACGTGGACGTGAAGTTTTGTGCACGCCTATGTACACACATAAACACACTTATCTGAATGAGGCCTAAGGCTGATGTGGCCCTCAGCAAAAATGGATTTGACACCCTGCTATAGAGAATGGTCTATCAGAATAATGTCCTTTCTTTAATCCAAGTAATTCCAGTTCAGTGCTGAATACATGTAACATTCGAGGTTTTCTTTAGTTTTTTGTTTCTGCAAATCTTTGTTTTAAAATCTCCCATTTGTTTTTTGCTATATCTCTAGAGATGAGCGAACGTACTCGTCCGAGCTTGATACTCGTTCGAGTATTAGCGTGTTCAAGATGCTCGTTACTCGTGACGAGTACCACGCGATGTTCGAGTTACTTTCACTTTCATCTCTGAGACGTTAGCGCGCTTTTCTGGCCAATAGAAAGACAGGGAAGGCATTACAACTTGCCCCTGCGACGTTCAAGCCCTATACCACCCCCCTGCAGTGAGTGGCTGGCGAGATCAGGTGTCACCCGAGTATAAAAATCGGCCCCTCCCGCGGCTCGCCACAGATTTGTTCTGACATAGAGAAGGGAAAGTGCTGTTGGTGCCGGAGCTGCTATAGGGAGAGTGTTAGGAGTATTTTAGGCTTCAAGAACCCCAACGGTCCTTCTTAGGGCCACATCTAACCGTGTGCAGTACTGTGGAGGCTGCTTTTTGCAGTGTTGCACATTTTTTTGTATATCGGCCCTGCAGAGCATTGCGCCCTGCAGTAATTATTCATACTCCAGGGCCAAAAGTGGTGGTTAGGCAGGGACAGAAGACATATATTGTGAGGCAGGGACAGAAGACATATTGTGAGGCAGGGACAGAAGACATATATTGTGAGGCAGGGACAGAAGACATATATTGTGAGGCAGGGACAGAAGACATATTTATTGAATATAGGCAGTGGGCCTTAGCAAAAACATTTGGGGAAAAAAATCTATTTGGGCTGCCTGTGACTGTCCTCAGTGTACTGGGTCTGTGCTGGGTGTAGTTGTCCTCCTAATTCATACGCAGCCAACTAAGTGTTACAGCAGGCTTGCGCAAAATTATTTCCTGGCTCTGTGTTGGCTGTTAAATCACCGCTGCATTCCAGTCCACAGTGCAACAGAGTGCAGTTATTTGACATACTCCAGGGCCAGTAGTGGTGACGCAGAGAGAGAAGACATATACAGTGTATATAGGCAGTGGGCCTTTCCAAAAACATTTGGGGAAAAAAATCTATTTGGGCTGCCTGTGACTGTCCTCAGTGTACTGGGTCTGTGCTGGGTGTAGTTGTCCTCCTAATTCATACGCAGCCAGCTAAGTGTTACAGCAGGCTTGCGCAAAATTATTTCCTGGCGTTCCGTAAGCGAAGTCAGCCTCCAACCACAGGCCAATAAGCGGCACATTTAATTACAGCGTTCTGTTTCTGCACTACTGGTAATACACCATGCTGAGGGGTAGGGGTAGGCCTATAGGACGTGGACACGGGCGAGGACACGGAGGCCCAAGTCAGGGTGTGGGCACAGACCGAGCCAGTGCGGTGGCCAGGGGTAGAGGCAGGGCCAGACCGAATAATCCACCAACTGTTTCCCAAAGCGCCCCCTCGCGCCATGCCACCCTGCAGTGGTCAAGGTGCTCTACGGTGTGGCAGTTTTTCACAGAGACGCCTGACGACCGACGAACAGTGGTGTGCAACCTTTGTTGCGCCAAGATCAGCTGGGGAGCCACCACCACCAGCATGCGCAGGCATATGATGGCCAAGCACCCCACAAGGTGGAACGAAGGCCGTTTACCGCCTCCGGTTTGCACCACTGCCTCTCCCCCTGTGCCCCAACCTGCCACTGAGATCCAACCCCCCTCTGAGGACACAGGCACTACCATCTCCTGGCCTGCACCCACACCCTCACCTCCGCTGTCCTCGGCCCCATCCAGCAATGTCTCTCAGCGCAGCGTTCAGACATCGCTAGCGCCACTGTTTGAGCGCAAGCGCAAGTACGCCACCACGCGCCCGCACGCTCAAGCGTTAAACGTGCACATTGCCAAATTGATCAGCCTGGAGATGCTGCCGTATAGGCTTGTGGAAACGGAGGCTTTCAAAAGCATGATGGCGGCGGCGGCCCCGCGCTACTCGGTTCCCAATTGCCACTACTTTTCTCGATGTGCCGTCCCAGCCCTGCACGACCACGTCTCCCGCAACATTGTACGCGCCCTCACCAACGCGGTTACTGCCAAGGTCCACTTAACAACAGACACGTGGACAAGCACAGGCGGGCAGGGCCACTATATCTCCCTGACGGCACATTGGGTGAATTTAGTGGAGGCTGGGACAGAGTCAGAGCCTGGGACTGCTCACGTCCTACCCACCCCCCGAGTTGCGTGCCCCAGCTCGGTGGTGGTATCTGCGGCGGTGTATGCTTCCCCCACTAAACTACCCTCCTCCTCCTCCTACGCAACCTCTGTCTCGCAATCAAGATGTGTCAGCAGCAGCACGTCGCCAGCAGTCGGTGTCGCGCCGCACGGCAGCACAGCGGTGGGCAAGCGTCAGCAGGCCGTGCTGAAACTACTCAGCTTAGGAGAGAAGAGGCACACGGCCCACGAACTGCTGCAGGGTCTGACAGAGCAGACCGACCGCTGGCTTGCGCCGCTGAGCCTCCAACCGGGCATGGTCGTGTGTGACAACGGCCGTAATCTGGTGGAGGCTCTGCAGCTCGGCAGCCTCACGCACGTGCCATGCCTGGCCCATGTCTTTAATTTGGTTGTTCAGCGCTTTCTGAAAAGCTACCCACACTTATCATACCTGCTCGGAAAGGTGCGCTGGGTCAGCGCACATTTCCGCAAGTCCAACACGGACGCTGCCACCCTGCGGACCCTGCAACATCGGTTTAATCTGCCAGTGCACCGATTGCTGTGCGACGTGCCCACACGGTGGAACTCTACGCTCCACATGTTGGCCAGGCTCTATGAGCAGCGTAGAGCTATTGTGGAATACCAACTCCAACATGGGCGGCGTAGTGGGAGTCAGCCTCCTCAATTCTTTACAGAAGAGTGGGCCTGGTTGGCAGACATCTGCCAGGTCCTTGGAAACTTTGAGGAGTCTACCCAGATGCTGAGCGGGTATGCTGCAATCATTAGCGTCACCATTCCTCTGCTATGCCTCTTGAGAAGTTCCCTGCAAAGCATAAAGGCAGACGCTTTGCACTCGGAAACGGAGGCGGGGGAAGACAGTATGTCGCTGGATAGTCAGAGCACCCTCATGTCTATATCTCAGCGCGTTGAGGAGGAGGAGGAGGAGGAGGGGGAGGAGCATGAGGAGGAGGGGGAAGAGACAGCTTGGCCCACTGCTGAGGGTACACTGCTTGCCTGTCATCCTTTCAGCATGTATGGCCAGAGGAGGAGGAGGAGGAGGAGGATCCTGAAAGTGATCTTCCTAGTGAGGACAGCCATGTGTTGCGTACAGGTACCCTGGCACACATGGCTGACTTCATGTTAGGATGCCTTTCTCGTGACCCTTGCGTTACACGCATTCTGGCCACTACGGTTTACTGGGTGTACACACTGCTCGACCCACGGTATAAGGAGAATCTTTCCACTCTCATTCCCGAAGAGGAAAGGGGTTCCAGAATGATGCTATACCACAGGGCGCTGGTGGACAAACTGATGGTAAGCTTCTCATCCGACAGCGCTAGTGGCCGAAGGCGCAGTTCCGAGGGCCAGGTAGCAGGGGAGGCGCAGAGATCAGGCAGCATGTACAGCGCAGGCAGGGGACCATTATCCAAGGCCTTTGCCAGCTTTCTGGCTCCCCAGCAAGACTGTGTCACCGGTCCCCAGTCAAGGCTGAGTCGGCGGGAGCACTGTAAAAGGATGGTGAGGGAGTACGTAGCCGATCGCACGACCGTCCTCCGTGACGCCTCTGCCCCCTACAACTACTGGGTGTCGAAGCTGGACACGTGGCCTGAACTCGCGCTGTATGCCCTGGAGGTGCTTGCTTGTCCTGCGGCTAGCGTCTTGTCAGAGAGGGTGTTTAGTGCGGCTGGGGGAATCATCACGGATAAGCGTACCCGCCTGTCAACCGACAGTGCCGACAGGCTTACACTCATCAAGATGAACAAAGCCTGGATTTCCCCAGACTTCTCTTCTTCACCAGCGGACAGCAGCGATACCTAAGCAATACGTAGGCTGCACCCGCGGATGGAAGCATCGTTCTCTATCACCATCAAAAACGGTGACCTTTTTGCTTCATCAATCTGTGTATAATATTCCTCCTCCTCCTCCTGCTCCTCCTCCTGAAACCTCACATAATCACGCCGAACGGGCAATTTTTCTTAGGCTCAGTCATATAATTTTTGTAAACAATTTTTATACGTTTCAATGCTCATTAAAGCGTTGAAACTTTCACCTCAACCAATTTTTATTTTAACTGGGCTGCCTCCAGGCCTAGTTACCAATTAAGCCACATTAACCAAAGCGATTAATGGGTTTCACCTGCCCTCTTGGTTGGGCATGGGCAATTTTTCTGAGGTACATTAGTATTGTTGGTACACCAATTTTTGGGGGCCCTCGCCTGCAGTGTAATCCAATTAATTTTTTGCCCACCTGCATTACAGCTGACATTACATCAGCTGTATTGGGCACTGCAATGGGATATATTTATGTACCGCCGGTGGGTTCCAGGGAGCCACCCATGCCGTGGGTCCACACGGAGTTGTAACTGCATGTTTCCACTTCTAAAGAACCCCAGTCTGACTGGGGCATGCAGTGTGGGCCGAAGCCCACCTGCATTAAGCACGACGTTACCTCAGCTGTGATGGGCAATGCAATGGGATATATTTATGTACCGCCGGTGGCTTCCTGGCACCCACCCATGCTGTCGGTCCACACGGAGTTGTAACTGCATGTCTCCACTTCTAAAGAACCCCAGTCTGACTGGGGAATGCAGTGTGGGCCGAAGCCCACCTGCATTAAGCACGACGTTACCTCAGCTGTGATGGGCAATGCAATGGGATACATTAATGTACAGCCGGTGGGTTCCAGGGAGCCACCCATGCTGTGGGTGCACATGGAATTCCCATTGCAGAGTTGTACCTGCCTGTGACTATTTATAAAAAAACGCGGTCTGACTGGGGCATGCAGACACCTTGACAGAATGAATTGTGTGTGGCACATAGGTTCCCCATTTCTATGCCCACGTGTGCAGCTCCAGATGGAGGTGGCACAGGATTGGATTTCTCATTGCTTCTGTACAGCATTGTGGGCTATCGCCCCGCCCCTTTTAAAGAGGGTCGCTGCCTAGCCGTGCCAACCCTCTGCAGTGTGTGCCTGCAGTTCCTCCTCATGGCAGACGCACTTATAAATAGACATGAGGGTGGTGTGGCATGAGGGCAGCTGAAGGCTGCGCAGGGACAGTTTGGTGTGCGCTGTGGACACAGGGTCGTGCGCGGGGGGGGGGGGGGAGGGGGTTGGGCAGCCTGTAACCCAGGAGAAGTGGCAGCGGAGTGTCATGCAGGCAGTAATTGTGCTTTGTTGGAGGTAGTGTGGTGCTTAGCTAAGGTACGCTAAGGTACTCTTGCCGGTATTGTGGCTTAAAAGTGGGACCTGGGAACTTGAGATGCAGCCCAACATGTAGCCCCTCGCCTGCCCTATCCGTTGCTGTGTCATTCCCATCACTTTCTAGAATTGCCCCGATTTTCACAAATGAAAACCTTAGCGAGCATCGGCGATATACAAAAATGCTCGGGTCGCCCATTGACTTCAATGGGGTTCGTTACTCGAAACGAACCCTCGAGCATCGCGATAATTTCGTCCCGAGTAACGAGCACCCGAGCATTTTGGTGCTCGCTCATCTCTATATATTTCCCTTTCAACTTTCTTCTTTTGTTCCACAATTTTTATTCTCCACTTATATGTTAAAGATAAAGATGTTCTGCCAAGACAAAACATAAAGATGTTCTGCCAAGTGTACTTGCCTTTTCAGTATTTTCATTTCAGTGGCAGTTCTGCTTTGAACTACAGTAATTCACCTTAGACAGATTTATTGCTGCAGAGTCACTAACTGCTGACTGAAAAGACTTTGGTAGTTAGGCAATGTATCCACAGCAACCAAGATGTCAGCATGACTCAGCCTTTCAGATCAAAGCTGGATTGTCACTGTGCTGACAACTGAAAAGACGGAAAAGCAGTTTGACAGCATGTAATCCATGCCAATTCTCTTATCAGGTTGTATTATTCATAATTTTTTCAAAATTCTCATTTCATTAAAATTTTAAATAAAACAATCACAAGCAATGAAATCAAGACACACAACATTTGGCAAGTTAGAGAAGTGAGCATGCCAGTATCATGGAAAGCTTGCATGGCCCCCTAAGTACATATATTAAAGGCTTGAGTGTACACAATTAACAAGCATTCCAACAGACAAAACTAAACAATAACAGATACAGAGATTATATGCATGATTCTGTATAGGGGAATCAAAGGAAGCCTTAAAAAAGGATAAACAAAGAGTTATTTGAATGATAAATGAAAACCATACATTGAAATGCATTCAGGTGGAGAACTCTATATTTCAACTATTTTGAATTTGTAGAACAGGTAGTGATGAGATTGCATTAAAGAGGAATTACCCAGACATTATGTTTTATCACATACTTGTAATTCCAATAAAATATCAATATTGGAGATCTTTTTTTTTCGAACTCTGCATTGTGCCACTGTTAAAATTACCCTTGTTAATTGGTCTTCTCCCTACAAACTGTGATACTGTCCAATTACTGCTGACAGTATCATACTATATAGGTAGATATCCTACTGACAAGGAGAAAGGTAGCAACCAATTGTCAACAACATATGGTAACAGAGACATGGCGCAATACTGTAAAGTTTTGAAGTGATTGATACGAGGGGTCTCCTTTCTAGCTTCTCTACGGCCCACTCTCTGTTGCTTGGTACAGAGCTTCTATAGCAACAAGGACAGATGGGGGTTGATTGAGTTAGCTGTGCTTGGATGTCTGCAGCCAGTCAATCCCCAGGATTTTAGACCCCTGTGTGTTGGGTGCCTGTGTCAACATAGGCCCCTCTTTAAGGGGAGAAACCGTTAGGGTGTGCTGCTGGGATCTGTTGTTCCACATGGTTTTCCAGCAGCGCAGCTCCACAGCTGGGAATCGATTGAGCTGGCTTGGTGTGAATTTCTCCAGCCAGCCAATCACCACCAATCTGCTGCTCATATATACCAGCTCCTCTGCTAGATGCTGCTGGGCTTTCCTGTGTTTGCTTGGTGTGTTCAGTGTGAACAGTGACATGTTCTTATCTGTTGGTGTATGTGCCAGATGTGTGGTGTGAACAGTCCTGTTTAGGTTACATGGTGTGCTGTGTTGCATGCAAATCCCTGGTGTGCTAGTGTGAGCTACATTCAGTCCTGCTGTGTTTCATTTGCCATTTAGGTCTAGGTAGCTCCATAGGTTCCTGGTTGTCGGGATGATCATCCTGCATGCAGGCAAGTCTCATGTGAAAGTTGGCTTGTTAGAGTAGGGACCCGTGAGACAATGAGGAACCTTGAAGTGGGCTCGCAGGCTTAAGCATCTTGGCAAAAAGACGAACCAATACCTCGTATCATTTCTATTTACATCTGTTTGTGCATGTGGGTATGCATGTCGTTTGGGCCCCTCCTCTGTGTTTGTGGTAAGTCTGTCCTTGTGTCCAGTTTGCAGTTTTCCATGTTCCACCTGAGTTCCTGAGTTCTTGTGTGAACTGGATTTAACAGAATGTACACACATGACAGATAGGGAAAGGGAACAGAGCAAGGCACAACACACGCATACACAGATCTGTTGCCAAACTATTTACTTTACTTTCTTTTCTTTGTATAACAGTTCATCCTTCTCTATCCTTCTTCCTGTAATCTTCCGTCTCTAACCTTCAGTATGTATAATCCTTGCCTTTATATCTTTCTTCTTTTAATACATTCTTTCATTCTATATACTTCTTCTCTTAATACAATTCTTCTTTCTATATCCTTTCTGTAATCTTCAGTCTCTAACCTTCAGTATATATAATTGTTGCCTTTATATCTTTCTTCTCCTAATACAATTCTTCTTTCTATATCCTTCTTTAGTCATTGTTATCTATACTGAATTCTTGCTCTGTCATGATCATTCTTACCTGTGTACGTGTACATTCTGTTACGTCATTCACGAAATGGTGAAACTGGTGAAACACTGAAACAGTGGACATATCTCACAGACAAACAAACGCCTGAAACATGACCAAGCATACACACATGCATAAACAGATGTAAATAGATAAGATGCAAGGTATTGGTTCGTATTTTGGCCAATATATTTAAGCCCTTGAGCCTACTTAATGGGTCCTTGTTGTCTTGCAGGTCCCTACTCTAATGTAACAACTTCCACAAGAAACCTGCGTGCATGGACGGCCCCGTGCTGGAACCTAACACCTCCTTGAAAGTAGATTGCAAACACTAGAGTAACAGAAAAATGGGTATACCACCTGAAAATCAGAACTTACAGACACAAAACAAGGTGAAATCAGCAAATAAGAAAGTAAGGAAAAGCTGGAGTATTTCAGAAAACTTGTTGAAAACTCAGGTATGCTTTAAAGTTGTTAGGTAGATAGCATGTTGCTTACTGCAGAAATGCAATGGATATTTGTTTCTCAGTTCACCTAAAAGTAAACACATTTGATCTAGAAAGAAATCAAAGTTCTTATGTAGGTTACTATACTGGGTGTTCCTTCAGCATACTCTTTAATATGCCAAGAATGGGTATTGATGAAATTAGAAATATATGACTGCTTCTTCTAGAAACATATATTTAATTAGATGGGTCTGAACTGCAGTACCTGACACAGCCAGCAAACAAGACTTTGTAAAATAAAGCAGCCATGATTACCTTATCTCATATTACCTTATCTCATATTACCTCTTTAATGTACTAGTAGACAACCTTTTCTTGCAAGCACAAAGTAACTGACCATATTTGAGTCAAATGCAAAAATTACCAGGCAGTAACCCTATCATAAAAATTCTTCAATAGGTTAGTTTTAGAAATGAGCGAACGTACTCGTCCAAGCTTGATGCTCGTTCGAGTATTAGCGTGTTCGAGATGCTCGTTACTAGAGACGAGCACCACGCGATGTTCGAGTTACTTTCACTTTCATCTCTGAGACGTTAGCGCGCTTTTCTGGCCAATAGAAAGACAGGGAAGGCATTACAACTTCCCCCTGTGACGTTCAAGCCCTATACCACCCCCCTGCAGTGAGTGGCTGGCGAGATCAGGTGTCACCCGAGTATATAAATCGGCCCCTCCCGCGGCTCGCCACAGATGCATTCTGACATAGCTCAGGGAAAGTGCTGCTGATGCTGGAGCTGCTATAGGGAGAGTGGTAGGAGTGATTTTAGGCTTCAAGAACCCCAACGGTCCTTCTTAGGGCCACATCTGACCGTGTGCAGTACTGTTGAGGCTGCTTTAACCAGTGTTGCACATTTTTATTTATTTTTTGCATATCGGCCGCGCAGAGCATTGCGTCCTCAGTCTGCAGTAATTTTACATAGTATAGGGCCAGTAGTGGTGAGGCAGGGACAGTGAAAAAGGTGAAAGAGATATACTGTCTATATAGGCAGTGGGCTTTTTCCAAAAAATTTGGGGAAAAAAAATCTATTTTGGCTGCCTGTGACCGTCCTCAGTGTACTGCGTCTCTGCTGGGGGTAGTAGTCCTAATTAATACGCAGCCAGCTAAGTGTTACAGCAGGCTTGCGCAAAATTCTTTCCTGGCTCTGCGTTGCCCGTTACATCACCACTGTCATCCTGTCCAGAGGGAAACAGTCTGCAGTAATTTTACATAGCATAGGGCCAGTAGTGGTGAGGCAGGGACAGTGAAAAAGGTGAAAGAGATATACTGTCTATATAGGCAGTGGGCTTTTTCCAAAAAATTTGGGAAAAAAAAATCTATTTGGGCTGCCTGTGAGCGTCCTCAGTGTACTGCGTCTCTGCTGGGGGTAGTAGTCCTAATTAATACGCAGCCAGCTAAGTGTTACAGCAGGCTTGCGCAAAATTATTTCCTGGCTCTGCGTTGCCCGTTACATCACCGCTGTCATCCTGTCCAGAGGGGAACAGTCTGCAGTAATTTTACATAGTATAGGGCCAGTAGTGGTGAGGCAGGGACAGTGAAAACGGTGAAAGAGATATACTGTCTATATAGGCAGTGGGCTTTTTCCAAAAAATTTGGGGAAAAAAAATCTATTTGGACTGCCTGTGACCGTCCTCAGTGTACTGCGTCTCTGCTGGGGGTAGTAGTCCTAATTAATACGCAGCCAGCTAAGTGTTACAGCAGGCTTGCGCAAAATTATTTCCTGGCTCTGCTGTGCGTTCCGTAAGCGAAGTCAGCCTCCAAGCACAGGCCAATAAGCGGCACATTTAATTACAGCGTTCTGTTTCTGCACTACTGGTAATACACCATGCTGAGGGGTAGGGGTAGGCCTAGAGGACGTGGACGCGGGCGAGGACGCGGAGGCCCAAGTCAGGGTGTGGGCACAGGCCGAGCTCCTGATCCAGGTGTATCGCAGCAGACTGCTGCGGGATTAGGAGAGAGGCACGTTTCTGGCGTCCCCACATTCATCTCACAATTAATGGGTCCACGCGGTAGACCTTTATTAGAAAATGAGCAGTGTGAGCAGGTCCTGTCATGGATGGCAGAAAGTGCATCCAGCAATCTATCGACCACCCACACTTCTACGCCGTCCACTGCTGCAACTCTGAATCCTCTGGCTGCTGCTCCTCCTTCCTCCCAGCCTCCTCACTCCATTACAATGACACATTCTGAGGAGCAGGCAGACTCCCAGGAACTGTTCTCGGGCCCCTGCCCAGAATGGGCAGCAATGGTTCCTCTCCCACCGGAGGAGTTTGTCATGACCAATGCCCAACCTTTGGAAAGTTCCCGGGGTCCGGGGGATGAGGCTGGGGACTTCCGGCAACTGTCTCAAGAGCTTTCAGTGGGTGAGGAGGACGATGACGATGAGACACAGTTGTCTATTACTCAGGTAGTAGTAATTGGAGTAAGTCCGAGGGAGGAGCGCACAGAGGATTCGGAGGAAGAGCAGCAGGACGATGAGGTGACTGACCCCACCTGGTTTGCTAAGCCTACTGAGGACAGGTCTTCAGAGGGGGAGGCAAGTGCAGCAGCAGGGCAGGTTGGAAGAGCCAGTGCGGTGGCCAGGGGTAGAGGCAGGGCCCGACCGAATAATCCACCAACTGTTTCCCAAAGCGCCCCCTCGCGCCATGCCACCCTGCAGAGACCGAGGTGCTCAAAGGTCTGGCAGTTTTTCACTGAGAGTGCAGATGACCGACGAACAGTGGTGTGGAACCTTTGTCGCGCCAAGATCAGCCAGGGAGCCACCACCACCAGCCTCACCACCACCAGCATGCGCAGACATATGATGGCCAAGCACCCCACAAGGTGGGACGAAGGCCGTTCACCGCCTCCGGTTTGCACCACTGCCTCTCCCCCTGTGCCCCAACCTGCCACTGAGATCCAACACCCCTCTCAGGACACAGGCACTACCGTCTCCTGGCCTGCACCCACACCCTCACCTCCGCTGTCCTCGGCCCCATACACCAATATCTCTCAGCGCACCGTCCAGCCGTCGCTAGCGCAAGTGTTGGAGCGCAAGTACGCCGCCACGCACCCGAACGCTCAAGCGTTAAACATGCACATAGCCAAATTGATCAGCCTGGAGATGCTGCCGTATAGGCTTGTGGAAACAGAGGCTTTCAAAAGCATGATGGCGGCGGCGGCCCCGCGCTACTCGGTTCCCAGTCGCCACTACTTTTCCCGATGTGCCGTCCCAGCCCTGCACGACCACGTCTCCCGCAACATTGTACGCGCCCTCACCAACGCGGTTACTGCCAAGGTCCACTTAACAACGGACACGTGGACAAGCACAGGCGGGCAGGGCCACTATATCTCCCTGACGGCACATTGGGTGAATTTAGTGGAGGCTGGGACAGAGTCAGAGCCTGGGACCGCTCACATCCTACCCACCCCCAGAATTGCGGGCCCCAGCTCGGTGGTGGTATCTGCGGCGGTGTATGCTTCCTCCACTAAACCACCTTCCTCCTCCTACGCAACCTCTGTTTCGCAATCAAGATGTGTCAGCAGCAGCACGTTGCCAGCAGTCGGTGTCGCGCGGCGTCGCAGCACAGCGGTGGGCAAGCGTCAGCAGGCCGTGCTGAAACTACTCAGCTTAGCAGAGAAGAGGCACGCGGCCCACGAACTGCTGCAGGGTCTGACAGAGCAGACCGACCGCTGGCTTGCGCCGCTGAGCCTCCAACCGGGCATGGTCGTGTGTGACAACGGCCATAACCTGGTGGCGGCTCTGCAGCTCGGCAGCCTCACGCACATGCCATGCCTGGCCCACGTCTTTAATTTGGTGGTTCAGCGCTTTCTGAAAAGCTACCCACGCTTGTCAGACCTGCTCGGAAAGGTGCGCTGGCTCTGCGCACATTTCCGCAAGTCCCACACGGACGCTGCCACCCTGCGCACCCTGCAACATCGGTTTAATCTGCCAGTGCACCGACTGCTGTGCGACGTGCCCACACGGTGGAACTCTACGCTCCACATGTTGGCCAGGCTCTATGAGCAGCGTAGAGCTATAGTGGAATACCAACTCCAACATGGGCGGCGCAGTGGGAGTCAGCCTCCTCAATTCTTTACAGAAGAGTGGGCATGGTTGGCAGACATCTGCCAGGTCCTTGGAAAGTTTGAGGAGTCTACCCAGATGGTGAGCGGCGATGCTGCAATCATTAGCGTCACCATTCCTCTGCTATGCATCTTGAGAAGTTCCCTGCAAAGCATAAAGGCAGACGCTTTGCGCTCGGAAACAGAGCCGGGGGAAGACAGTATGTCGCTGGATAGTCAGAGCACCCTCCTGTCTATATCTCAGCGCGTTGAGGAGGAGGAGGTGGAGGAGCATGAGGAGGAGGGGGAAGAGACAGCTTGGCCCACTACTGAGGGTACCCATGTTGCTTGCCTGTCATCCTTTCAGCGTGTATGGTCTGAGGAGGAGGAGGTTCCTGAAAGTGATCTTCCTAGTGAGGACAGCCATGTGTTGTGTACAGGTACCCTGGCACACATGGCTGACTTCATGTTAGGATGCCTTTCTCGTGACCCTCGCGTTACACGCATTCTGGCCACTACGGATTACTGGGTGTACACACTGCTCGACCCACGGTATAAGGAGAACCTTTCCACTCTCATACCCGAAGAGGAAAGGGGTTCGAGAGTGATGCTATACCACAGGACCCTGGCGGACAAGCTGATGGTAAAATTCCCATCCGACAGCGCTAGTGGCAGAAGGCGCAGTTCCGAGGGCCGGGTAGCAGGGGAGGCGCGGAGATCAGGCAGCATGTACAGCACAGGCAGGGGAACACTCTCTAAGGCCTTTGACAGCGTTATGGCTCCCCGGCAAGACTGTGTCACCGCTCCCCAGTCAAGGCTGAGTCGGCGGGAGCACTGTAAAAGGATGGTGAGGGAGTACGTAGCCGATCGCACGACCGTCCTCCGTGACGCCTCTGCCCCCTACAACTACTGGGTGTCGAAACTGGACACGTGGCCTGAACTTGCGCTCTATGCCCGGGAGGTGCTTGCTTGTCCTGCGGCTAGCGTCTTGTCAGAGAGGGTGTTTAGTGCGGCTGGGGGAATCATCACGGATAAGCGTACCCGCCTGTCAACCGACAGTGCCGAACAGGCTTACACTCATAAAGATGAACAAAGCCTGAATTTCCCCAGACTTTTCTTCTCCACCAGCGGACAGCAGCGATACCTAAACAATACGTAGGCTGCACCCGCGGATGGAAGCATCGTTCTCTATCACCATAAAAAACGGGGACCTTTTAGCTTCATCAATCTGTGTATTATATTCATCCTGCTCCTCCTCCTGAAACCTCACGTAATCACGCCGAACGGGCAATTTTTCTTAGGCCCACAAGGCTCAGTCATATAATTTTTGTAAACAATTTTTATATGTTTCAATGCTCATTAAAACGTTGAAACTTGCACCTGAACTAATTTTTATTTTAACTGGGCTGCCTCCAGGCCTAGTTACAAATTAAGCCACATTAACCAAAGTGATTAATGGGTTTCACCTGCCCTCTTGGTTGGGCATGGGCAATTTTTCTGAGGTACATTAGTACTGTTGGTACACCAATTTTTGGGGGCCCTCGCCTACAGTGTAATCCAATTAATTTTTTGCCCCCCTGCATTAAAGCTGACGTTACATCAGCTGTGCTGGGCACTGCAATGGAATATATTTATGTACCGCCGGTGGCTTCCTGGCACCCACCCATGCTGTCGGTCCACATGGACTTCCCATTAGGGAGATGTACCTGCCTGTGTATACTTATAAAAAACTCGAGCCTGACTGGGGCATGCAGTTTGGGCCGAAGCCCACCTGTATTTAATCAGACGTTAGCTCTGCTGTCCAGGGCACTGCAATGGGATATATTTTTGTACCGACAGTGGGTTCCAGGGAGCCACCCATGGTATCGGTCCACATGGACTTTACATTAGGGAGTTGTACCTGCCTGTGTCTATGTATTAAAAACCCCGGTCTGACTGGGGTATGCAGTGTGGGCCAAAGCCCACCTGTATTTTATCTGACGTTACCTCAGCTGTTCACGGCACTGCAATGGGATATATTTATGTACCGCCGGTGGGTTCCAGGGAGCCACCCATGCTGTCAGTCCACACGGAGTTGTAACTGCATGTGTCCACTTCTAAGGAACCCCATTCTGACTGGGGCATGCAGTGTGGGCCGAAGCCCACCTGCATTAAACATGACATTACCTCAGCTGTGCTGGGCACTGCAATGATATATATTTATGTACCGCCGGTGGGTTCCAGGGAGCCACCCATGCTGTCGGTCCACACGGAGTTGTAACTGCAAGTGTCCACTTCTAAAGAACCCCAGTCTGACTGGGGCATGCAGTGTGGGCCGAAGCCCACCTGCATTAAACATGACATTACCTCAGCTGTGCTGGGCACTGCAATGGGATATATTTATGTACCGCCGGTGCCTTCCTGGCAACCACCCATGCTGTCGGTCCACAGGGACTTCACAATAGTCTGTGTCTATGAATTAAAAACCCCGGTCAGGTTGGGGCATGCAGTGTGGGCCGAAGCCCACCTGCATTTAATCTGATGTTAGCTCTGCTGTCCAGGGCACTGCAATGGGATACATTTATGTACAGCCGGTGGGTTCCAGGGAGCCACCCATGCTGTGGGTGCACACGGAATTCCCATTGCGGAGTTGTACCTGCCTGTGACTATTTGTAAAAAACCGCGGTCTGACTGGGGCATGCAGACACCTTGACAGAATGAATAGTGTGTGGCACATAGGTTCCCCAGTGCTATGCCCACGTGTGAAGCTCCTGATGGAGGTGGCACAGGATTGGATTTCTCATTGCTTCTGTACAGCATTGTGGGCTATCGCCCCGCCCCTTTTAAAGAGGGTCGCTGCCTAGCCGTGCCAAGCCTCTGCTGTATGTGCCTGCGGTTCCTCCTCATGGCAGACGCACTTATAAATAGACATGAGGGTGGTGTGGCATGAGGCAGCTGAAGGCTGCGCAGGGACAATTTGGTGTGTGCTCTGGACACTGGGTCGTGCAGGGGGGGGGGGTTGGGCAGCATGTAACCCAGGAGAAGTGGCAGCGGAGTGTCATGCAGGCAGTGATTGTGCTTTGTTGGAGGTAGTGTGGTGCTTAGCTAAGGTATGCATTGCTAATGAGGGCTTCTTAGAAGTAAAAATTGTTGGGGTGGGCCACTCTTGCCGCTATTGTGGCTTAATAGTGGGACCTGGGAACTTGAGATGCAGCCCAACATGTAGCCCCTCGCCTGCCCTATCCGTTGCTGTGTCGTTCCCATCACTTTCTTGAATTGCCCAGATTTTCACAAATGGAAACCTTAGCGAGCATCGGCAAAATACAAAAATGCTCGAGTCGCCCATTGACTTCAATGGGGTTCGTTACTCGAAACGAACCCTCGAGCATCGCGAAATTTTCGTCCCGAGTAACGAGCACCCGAGCATTTTGGTGCTCACATATCTCTAGTTAGTTTATCATTATTAATGCCAAAGAAAAGCCTGCATTGCTGCACAAATATAAAGTAGGCAAGCAATGAAGGCAATCAGGATGATCATACTATTCACTGATATCAAATGGCATCTGACAAGCTGATACCTTTTACAATCTGATTATGTATTTTTTCCTCATTTACACTGCTTGAGCCAGTGCATAATATTATATCAGATTGTATCAGTTTTTAATCAACATTTTGGAATGGCTATAGATGTTCTGACTGAATTAGCACAAGCTGATGTGATTTGGCAATAGCTAGCGGAATATAGACATAAAGGGGATCCAATAAAGGATTACACTTTATATTCAAAGAAAAAAAGACGTGATGAAAAGCACAAGTGTATGCCAAGCCTAACATATAATTAAACAGTCTACATATGTTCAACAAGCAATATCTTTAAAAGCGATTGTTTTCGTGCTATATAATACCTTTATGAAAAGCTCTAAAATGTGGACCAATAATGTACTGGTGCAGAAATGACATTTTTTTATGAACTCTACAAGATAGAGTAGCAAACGTCTTTTTTTTTTAGTCTAGTAAAAACCTAATTGCATTTACTTGTATTCTCAAATGAATGGGAAAGCAATCTAATAACTCAAAATGTCAACTTATTTTATAGATCATTTGCTGGCATTTTGAAAATGCTCTGCATGTACACTAAAACGTTTGCTTTTTCATTTATAGCATGGAAGCCTCCTTGTGTGGCCACATCAGCATTATCATTGCCTTCAGTTCAGATTACTAATAGAGATGAGCGAGCATACTCGTCCGAGCTTGATGCTCGTTCGAGTATTAGGGTGCTCGAGATGCTCGTTACTCGAGACGAGCACCACGCGATACTCGTCTCGATTAAACAAGCACTGACCATTGAATTCAATGGAGCCGGCAATACAGCCGACTCCATTGAAAGCAATGGGCTGCCGGCGTACGCGGGATGAATTGTCGGGAAGGGCTTAAATATATAAGCCCTTCCCTGCAATTCATCTAGAAATGTGTAAAAATAAAAAATATATATATACTTACCTTGTCCCGGCAGAACGATGTTAGCCCATTGAATTCAATGGAGCCGCAATACAGCCGACTCCATTGAAAGCAATGGGCTGCCGGCGATCGCGGGATGAATTGTCGGGAAAGGGTTAAATATATAAGCCCTTCCCTGCAATTCATCTAGAAATGTGTAAAAATAAAAAATATATATATACTCACCTGGTGCCGGCAGACGGAGTTCAGCGCGGCAGGCTGCAGTTCTCCTGAACTGCTCTGAACAGCTGTGAGTAGTATTCAGCAGCCGGGGATTTAAAATCCCCGCCTGCTGAATAAGATGCCTCTGATTGGTCACAGCCTGACCAATCAGAGGCAGCCCTCACTCACACCCATTCATGAATTCATGAATGGGCTAACATCGTTCTTCTCTGCCACAGCTGTTACAGCTGTGGCAGAGGAGAACGATCGTTATGCTGACAGTGCGTGGGGGGGGGGTCTCACTCTTGCCGCTATTGTGGCTTAATAGTGGGACCTGGGAACTTGAGATACAGCCCAAAATGTAGCTCCTCGCCTGCCCTATTCGTTTCTGTGTCGTTTCCATCACTTTCTTGTGTTTTGCAGATTTTCACAAATGAAAACCTTAGCGAGCATCGGCGATATACAAAAATGCTCGAATCACCCATTGACTTCAATGGGGTTCGTTACTCGAAACGAACTCTCGAGCATCACTGAAAGTTCGACTCGAGTAACGAGCACCCGAGCATTTTGGTGCTCGCTCATCTCTAATTACTAACACTGGCAATTTTATAAGACCATTATATTAAATACAGTCACAAAGCAAGTGAACACAATTAAGGCATAGTCTTCCTGTATAATTATTGCTTAATGTTGTCTAATTTTGACAATATTTTCAAATTAATTTTAAGTTTTTATCAAGCAAGCACATTTCACAAAATATTAGCTACTGTTGGACTAAGCACGGAAACTACAGCTTTATTTCTTTTTCTGAATGTCCACTTCTCTTTTTATACTGTTGAAGTAACAAGCCAAAGAGTTTAAACCCCTGCCACTTGTGAAAGAGGTTTTGTAGAATCCCTCTCACTTGTATTGTACAGTACTTTGTTGAATATAGCCATAGGAACATGATGTCTTGAATGTGAGCTTAAAAGCATACTTCAAAGATTGCTCCTATCAAGGTTATATTCCACATAACCAGCAAATTCAGCTGCTGCAGAGCCTTAGAAAATCTAGGAAACAGATTAGCCTTCTTTCTCTATCCCTCGGGTAGCGTGGGCATGTATGCCCCTCTCTGCAAGCTGCATAATATCAGTGCAAAGAACAGGTGAAATAGGCACAATAGTCACTTCACTTCAAACCTAGAAGGAAAGAGGGAAATAATAAGCATTACTTCTGTATCTGTGATCAAATGAAAAGAGGGTCTAATTTCACTGCTGCTATGACTTCCTTAGCTTCCATGTATACTCCTGCCACTAAATCGGCCAGTGTAGAGCTACTTGCACAAGCGTGATTTTAAAGTTGCGACTGTGGTTCTCGAACACAACTCATTCTTGATTTGTCCAATGTGCTGAACACCACACATTGACATGTGCTATTCTCATCCAAAAATTGGACAAGAGTAGGACATGCTGCAATTTCTCTAAGTTAGAATATCAGTCTAAGGAAAAAATCCCATGTGCACACACCTACTTAACCCCTTAGTGACGAAGCCTGTTTGCGCCTTAGTGACAGAGCCAAATTTTGGAAATCTGACATCTGTCACTTAACAGATCATAACTCCGTAAAGGCTTTGCATATCCAACTGATTCTGACATTGTTTTTTCGCCACATGTTGTACTTCATTTAGGTGGTAAAAATAGACCAATGGAACCTGTGTATATTTATTAAAAGTGCCAATATTGGGAACATTTTGAAAAAAGTGTCATTTAGATATATATTTCCATCTGTTCATTTTATTCTGAATGCACATTTGAAAAACTTTTGTTTTTTTTTAACCATTTAGGAGACGTACAAATTTAACATTACTTTTCAGCATTTTGAGGAACACTTTGTTTTCCTACACCAAGCCAAGATTGCAAAAGCTCGTAGGTGTCAGAATGATAGACACCCCTACAAATGACCCTATTTTGAAAACTACAACCCTTAATATATCCACTGAGGTATGTCATGAGTATTTTGACCCCATAGTTTTTTTTTCAGGAATTAATGCAATTTAGAGGAGAAAAAATAAATTTTCATATTTTTACAAATATGTCATTTTAAAGACATATTTTTTTTTCTATAGTGCACATAAAAAAAATGATTGACACCCCAAAATTGATACCCCTGTTTGTACTGTTTTCAGAAATATACCCATTGTGGCCCTAATATTATGTCTGCATGCACAACGGGGCCCAAAATGAAAGGAGTAGTCAGTGTCTTTCAGAACAGAAATTTTTGCTTGACGGACATTTAGGCCCCATAGCACACTTGTAGAGCTCTTGAGTGGCCAAAACCATTAAAAAAACACACAAATGACCCCATTTTGAAAACTAGACACCTTAACGAATTTATCTAGGGGTGTACTGCTCATTTTGACCCCACCGTTTTTGAATGAATTGAAGCAAAGCAGAAGGAAAAAAATTATGAGTTTCATTTTTTGGCAATTCTGTCATTTTAAAAACAGCTTTTGTTGTACACCACACACATGAATGAAGACTTGCACCCCAAAATGGATACCCCTGTTTCTCCCGTGTTCAGAGACATACCTATTGTGGCCCTAATAGTATGTCTGGATGCACAATTGGGCCCAAAATGAAAGGAGTAATCGGTGGCTTACAGAACAGACATTTTGCATGAAGGTGATTTAGGCCCCATTGCCCAATTGTAGAGCCCTTGAGCGGCCCAAACCGTAGAAAACCCCCACAAATGATCCCATTTTAAAAACTAAACCCCTTAACAAATTCATCTAGGGGTCTACTGAGAATTTTCACTCTACAATTTTTGAATAAATCTATGCAAAGCAGTAGGAAAAAATTACGATTTTCATTTTTTTGGCAATTGTGTCCATTTAAAAACAGTTTTTTTATACAGCACATATATAAATGAATACTTTCACCCCCAAAACAGCTACTCCTGTTTGTGCCGTATTCAGAAACATACCCATAGTGGCCCTAATCTTCTTACAAGACAGATGGCTAGGCCCATAATGGAAAGAACACCTGTTGGATTTCAGGGTACAGCTGAATTAATTCCAGGCCCCATTGCCCATTTGTAGAGCTATTGAGCGTCCAAAACGATAAAGAACCCCCACAAATGACCCCACTTTGAAAACTAGACCCCTTAAAGAATTCATATAGGGGTGTACTGCATATTTTGATTCCATAGTATTTGAATGAATCTAAGCAAAGCAGAAGGAAAAAATTACGATTTTCATTTTTTTGGCAATTGTGTCAATTTAAAAACAGTCTTTTTTGTACAGTGTACATAGGAATGAGGACTTTAACCCCAAAATGGATTCCCCCGTTTGTCCCGTGTTCAAACACATACCCATTGTGGCCCTAATCTACTTACAGGACACATGGCTAGGCCTATAATGCAAGGAACACTCGTTGGATTGCAGGGCACAACTGAATAAATTCCAGGCCCCATTGCTCACTTGTGCGGAAAAAAAAAATGTCTCCCTAAAAATAATCCCCCCTTCCCAACTCCGCGCCCGTTTTGGCCTTCCCCAAATCTTAGATAAAAGTAATAATGTAAACTGTGGGTTTTTTTCGAAGACACGGGTAATTACGGGGGCCTGGTTGAGATGGGTACATTGGGCAATAAAACCGGGTATCCCCCCTCCTCTCATGCTTTTTGTGGGGTACTTTTTGACCTCAGTGGCAGGGATGGGGTGTAAGGCTGGCTTCACACTGGGCGGATTTGCAGTGGAAATTCGCTGCGGCAAATCCGCCTGCGTCCGCTAATCCTGGGCTTAGCCAGCCATGTGGACGAGATTTCTCAGAAATCTCATCCACACGGGATGGCAAACCCACTGCGGCAAAGCCAGCGCTGTGGATTCGCCGGCCGAAGCATGTTCATATTTTTTTTCTTCCGCTGCGGCTGCGCTCTCCTCTATGGGAGTGCCGGCCGCAAGCAAGTGGCCAGACCACTTCAAAACCCATGGCTAAGTGCCACGGGTTTTCAAGCAGCGGATTCCCAGTAGAAATCTCGCGGTTCTTCGCTGCTGCCAAACCGCGAGATTTCCGCCTGGAATCTGCCCAGTGTGAACCCAGCCTAAAAAGTGAGTCAAGTAAGCTTGATGAGGTGCTGTGGTCTCACACAGCTCAACAAGCTGCTCCTGGAACTGCAAGAAAGTGAGCGTTCCCAGGGCTTCTTGCAAATAACAGACTACAAATAGCGATCTGAATAATGCCGGGTTCACACAGCCGTAAGTGGAATCTGTTTGCGGAGGCCCGCAGCAGATCCCAGCTGTGAGCCTGGCTGTGGCGCTGCATATGGACACGTAATGTACTGCGCATAACTGCCTACTTACGCAGGCAGTCATGCGCAGTACACCTTTTTTTGTTTGTATTTCCTACGCTGTCGCTTAGCAAAGACACGGGTACCCGCAGCCCGTACACAATGTAGTTGCGCATGGGCTGCGGGTATATCCACGACCATGGAGCACAATAGGCTCTATGCTGCGGATATCCACAGTAAAATAGAGCCTGCTGCGTTCTGATTTCTGTGAGTGGATTACGCAATTCTGACCCACTAATGTGAGCGGAATTGTTTAATCCAATGCGATTGAACTACCTATTACCGCGGATCAGACTCATGCGTAGTCCGTATTTCCTATCCGGTCATGTGAGACCGGCCAAAGGTAGACCGCTATCTTTTTATCATGTGACCGGGGACCGCTCACTGCTCTAGGCTCTTGGCGACCGTTGGTCGCCGGGAGCGAGGAGACTTTAGGTTTCCTAGGCTTCCCACCTCCTGCGCATATGTCCGGCATTTTGCTGGCGGTCGCATGCGCAGAATGTCGGGAAGGTCCACGGAGGAGGAACCCATCTGGGTTCAAATACGGAGGCCTCCGGTAAAAAGTTTCATCTCCTCTCACCGATCGCATCGGTGGGGGGAGATGAAACTTCAACTTTTTTTTACTTTTAAGTAATCGCCATTATTCATTGGATAACAGCGAACACTTGATCAGGAACTGCTCACCGTGGCCTCCCGTGAAAGCTCCAGGCTCTCGGCTAAGTTTTGTAGCCAAGAGGAGGGAGATTTTAAATTACCCTGGCAATACTTGGCTTTTGCCATGCGTCTGCCGTTTTGGCGACAGGCGCGTGCACAGAAGTTGGGGTAAGATCCGCGGATAAATCCGAGGGCCTTAGGTACGTAATTTCATCCTCCCTCATGGATATGATTCATGAGGGGAGATGGAACGCAAGCTTTTTCAACTTTTTTAAAAACTTTTAAAAACTTTTTTTAAACTTTATTGCCAATGAATAGCACCATTCGCCTTGCCGGGGGGGTCTGCCCGCTGCCCAGGATGACAGCTCCATGCTGTTGGCTACCTGCGGGCACTAACAGCATGGAGCTGTCACGTCCTCAGCTAAGAGGGCGTTAATCCAATGAGAATGTATGTTTTTACGTCCTCTAGGATTAAGGCCCACTTAGCTAGGACATAAAAAGGCAATGGGGTCGTCGCTAAGGGGTTAAAGGAATGTGTCGTATTTCGTCCTATTTTCAGACCGATTCTGTGGTCCGAAAATTGGACAGAAAAAACATCCGTGTGCAAGTAGCCTAATAAACATCTAAACTGGCTTAACATAAACCTACTAGTCATTACAGAATAAAATATGCTCATATACATAGGATTAATACTTTTGTTTGTTAAATAATAGAATAATGTCAAACATATTGAATAATATTGGATTGTTTATTCATTTCAATGAAACTTGTCATATCATTAAGAAAACTTCACATGGTATATTACATGATCTCCCAAGTTACATAAGACCTATCATAAGTACATGATGCTCTTTAGAGCCTCTGACTGATTTAAAGAGAACATTCAAAATACCAAATACCATGTGACAGCTCTCTTCCCTTCACCCTCATGTTTGACACTTTTGCTGACTGTCTAGTGGATGTACAGTAGTTGTACCCACTGTAGTCCATGCATTCAGACTCTTAATAAATAATAGTACACCACCCAGTTACCCCCAAAAATAAAACATATCCTGAAATTAGGCCCTACACTGATGTTTCAGGGATACTTGAAATATAAGCCCTACTCTGAAAATAAGCACAAGCTGCATTACATAAAAAGAAGGAATACATTATCTAGCAGGCTCAGTCCAGGACCCTCCTGATGCTCTACAGGGCTCTGGCATGCTTCTTGCAGTCCTCAGCCCCCCCTAGAAGATCACTTCCTGGTTATGGGATTCATAAATCCCACTTCCAGGAAGCAATGGCTGTGATTGGTTCATCGAGCACTGCAATGATTGGCTGAGTGGTCGTCAAAAAACCAATCACAGCCATCCCATACTGGAGGCGGGATTTATGCCACGGCTCAGTGCATCAGAGTTCCAGAGAGCAGTGGGAGGGAGCCTACTAGGTAAGTATAATAAGACTTCCCCTAAGGCTTCCTGTCCACGGCAGTTTATTCGTCAGTGGTAAACCGCTGGCGAATCACGCTGGCCGACGCTTCCCATAGCATTGCTCCGCTCGCGGCGGGCAATTTGCAGCATGCTGTGAACTGCCCTGATTCTCCGCGGTCAGCCTATCTATTAGATAGGGCTGACCGGCGGAGATTCGGCGGCGGCTCGTGGACACCCGGTCTAAAAATAATACCTAGCGCCTCATTTGGGGCAAAAATTAATATAAGACAGGGTCTTATTTTCAGGGAAGCATGGTACAAGCAGCTACACATGGCAACAGCACTTAAACACATATAATATCAGAATAAAATTGCAGAACTCTTGTTTATACTAACCACATAAAATGCAAGGTTCTTTGCAGATACAATGTTTTGATCAAAGCATGTTGGCACATCCACCACATCCAGGTGACCATGCTTTTGGATGAGTCCTAACAATTACAGATACTTCTATTTTGGTTCTGAGCCTCCGCACCTATATGAGTGAGATAAAAAGCTGAGTTTAATGTAGTAATGCATCCAGCATTAAATTGCCTAATCAGCATTTAAAATTGTGTCCATTAGTCAGTTAAGTTTTTAGTGCTTGGATTCTGGACTATCTCCCCTTTTTTCTGATTCACCATGACCACCAGTGAGGATCATCTACTGTTCTTACAATGTCTTTTTAGAATGTCCACCTAATGTGTCCGGTCCTGGTGAAAACACCTCTAGTGCAAAAATGTTTAGCTGGTCTTCAAAATGGTAGGAATCACATAGTTGTCCGTGTACAAAAGGGTTTGGATGATGCAATTGTATCAAATAAACAGCAGGGAGCATCAAATAAGTATGTAACAAAAGTATGTAACAAAACGCCTTTAAGTAAAGTGGTCTTAGAAAACTTGCAAAAAAAGCAAATTAACTGGTGGAAAAAGAAATAGATTTGCTATATCAGAGCATTTAAAATGCAAAAATTAGAGAAATAAACAAGAAGTATTAATAGATTTGTTGTCTGGCAAGAATGCATTAATTATATCATATTCAGTATGATCTGCATGTTACGAAAATATTGGTTTAAGCTTAATTATTTTAATTGTTTCTTGTCAGCTTTTAAAATGTGTGTAGGTTGTCAAAAACAAAGCATAAAATGTTAGTACATTTAGGAACATAAAGCACATTGCAAAACTCACAATAAATCAATACAAACATAAAAGTCAAGTGTTATTGCTGGTTAAGTGGTTTAAAAATAAGGCAATATATTTGACAGCCAAACAGATTACAATTGAGAATTTACTTGACCTGTCTGGAGAGTACTGGACCATTGTACTGTTTTAGATGATTTATTGTTTCCAGTTTCAGCTACGGTACAAGATTATTATTTTATGATTAAAGAAAAGGTTTAGTACTTTGTTAGCCAGCAAAACAAAATGTTATTGCTCACAATAAAAGAAACAAAATAACCTTGTAGATCTGACACCTTTTTAATAACTTTCTCAGCTCATGCACTCAAGTTGCATACAGCCTTTTCAACAGCAGGCATCACAGCCTCCATTTCCGGCACTTGCAGCCACACTAACTTCTACTTGAACCTGACACACCTCTCTTGTGAACTTCACCATTGGAAACACAACCACACTTGCCTTTTACACCCCAACAAGTAGCACCTTTTAGGACAAACATGCCCTACTATTAATCACCAGATGCTAAGCCTTGTGTGGCGCAAAGTGTTAGGGCAGCAGAAATGCAGTCTCAAGCTCTCACTTATGCCCTGAAGGTTGTGGGATCAATCCTTGTGTAGTTCAGGTAGCCAGCTCAAAATTGACTAAGCCTTCTGAGGTTGGTAAAATCAGTACCCAGCTTGGGTAATAAATAAAAGTTACCTGAAATTGCTGTGGAATAAGTTGGCATTATGCAAATAACAAGATTTATTTATTTTATTTTAGATACTGTGTGCACATGTCCTGACTATCACAGTACCTGGTGATGAATGACAAAAACATGGCTACCATGACTGTCTTATTGCCAAATATCAAAGGACATCTTCAAAGGTTTTGTAGAGTCCATACCTCGATAGGCCAGAGGTATTTTAGTAGCATGTTTGGGATCTACACAATATTAGACATGTGGTTTTAATTTTATAGCTGAATGGTGTATATTAAACATTGTATATAAGTGCAATACTTCGGCTCAAAGTTCAGTGTTTTTATTGCCTATTGCACTAATGAGTTATTTAATTATGGATGGTAATGTGTTTTCTGGTCTCGAAAGTGTTACAAAGATTGAATTTCTCTACAAGCATATATTTCCCTAGATAATTGTAGTGTTGTGGATCCGTTTTGTTCAGCTATTTCTGGTCATTAAATAATTCAGAGTCTTTGAGAAAGCTACCCTTAGGGCTTATTTACATGAGCGATTTTGATGTGTTTGCTGTGTGTGTCTGAAACTGACCCATTAAAGTCAATGAGGTTATGCAGGCATGCATTTTTTGCACAGACCGATGGTCTATGTAAAAACATTGCAGCTTGTCCTATTCTGATTTGACTTCTTGGATATCAGTCACCCATTTAGGTGTGATCATTGCCAAGCAATGCTAGAAGAAAAATTGGATGTCCTTTTTTTTTTCTTTTTTGCACATAAAAAAGAAAACAGATGGTAGACATATAACACATGGAAGTAAAGAATGGATACTAGTAACGCATAAAAATGCTATGTAGACATACACATGGATTAAAATCAGTCTGTTTTTCACAAACAAAAATAGGACTTGCTCTTCTAAGTCAGGCCTTATTTTAATATGAAAAAAACAGTTGAGTGCAACACCTGAATATCTCTATACAATGGTACTATAGTGTGCTCTTATGTGCAGTCCCTCCATTCGCATGGCCAGATTAAGGCCTCCTTCCTACGAACGGATTTCCGCCGCGTAATTCGCGGCGAAAATCCGCTGCGTTGCCATGCTCACGGTGCGGAATTCCACCGCGGAATTCCGCACCGTGAAATCTCCCGTCCTCACCCGCGGCATGCTCTATTTGCCGCGGGTTTACGTGCGGCCGTCTCCCATTGCAGTCAATGGAAGCCATAAGTTCACGCTATCTTCCGCTGCACCACAGCGGAAGATAGCGTGAAAACGCTTCCCCGCCTACCGCCGGCGCGTCACATGACGCGGCAGGCGCGTCACATGACACGGCCGGCAGCGTCATGTGATGCGGTGGGCATGTCATGTGACACGGCCGGCGTGTCACATGACGCGACGGCGGTGGGCGGGGAAGCGTCATGCGGGAGCGAGAACGCCGGATCCGCTGATAAGTATGGGGTCTCTGGGGGGCGCCGTGACGGGCTTCGCCGCGGAATATTCCGCGGTGGAGCCCGTCACGGCCATGTGCACCCGGCCTAAAGCTGCCCACAGTATGGAGCAGTCGATTATAATAAGGTGCCCTATGCCCTGCCCCCCATTTTAACCTCCTGCTAGACATGCCCCTTTTACATTAAACCATGCCCTTTGTAGCTCCTCACAGTAATATTGCTCTCTAGTGAACCCTTCATAGTTATGATACAACTCTAAATTATAGTCTGTTACCAGCTCTACATAGTGACATTGATTGCAGGGCAGTTACCTCCAGTAGCCACAGGTGGAATCATTTCTGATAGGTGTCATTGTGTTTCACTTTTCTTCTCTATCCATGCCCAGATTGACACAATGACTACTCCTGGCCACAATTTGTCTTTGCAGAATTTGACACACATAAATCTTTGGCTCCGTGCTTTTCCATTACCCTTCCTACATTTTCCATACCTCTACACAATCCATAGTGTCCCAGATAGCAATTAGGCCCCACACAGTAAGTCCTGCATTTAGTGCCTCCCGCACAAGAAAAGTGCCCCTTTTCTGCCCCATTAGTAATAATCCTGCCTTCTGTCCCCATAATTAAAAATGCCTCTTTTTCTACCCCCATAAGTAATAATGCTCACTTTCTGCACCCTAAATTAATAATGCCACCTTTTCTGTCCCTGCAGGTAAATTCTCCCCATAGGTAATAATACTACCTTTTTTGTCCCTGTAATAAATAATGCTGACTTTTCTAGCCGCATAGGTAATGATGCCATCCTTTCTGCCCCCATTATTAATAACCTGCCTTTTCTGGCCTGTGGGTAATAATTTGGACTTTTCTATCCCATTTATTAATAATACCATTGTTCCTGCCCCTGTAAATAATAATGCTACTTTTAATGTCCCTGTAGATAATAATGCCAGCTTTTCTGCCCCCATAATATATAAAGTTTCAAGGGCGGTACAGAAAACTCAGAGGTCACATTTTTTTTGGACAAGTGAGATTTGCACCAAAATTAACAACTTTTTTACTCCAGAATTTTGGCGTATGGGCCTTTGTAAATATCACTATCAGTTTTCTCACTATGACAGTTGGTCTCTGGCAGTTGATACAGAACTTGATACTGTCACTTCCAGTAGGCGAATGTTTTGTGCTGGGATTTGTAGCTCAATATGAATCTAACGTAATATTTGTGTTTGTACTCCCCCCAAACTGAGGTTATAAGAGTAATATATAGTATCATCAATTGGTGGATTCTCCACCCTCTAGGATAACCCTAGAAGGCTTATCACCTAAATATGCAAATGTGCAATTTCTTTTGATGATAAGAATCTAGACAGTAGATATTCCCTGATGTACCTGCAACTGGTTGCCATATGGTGACATTTTGCAGCATGCTCTTCGATTCATGGCTAGCATCCCTGGAAACGATGTTATGATGTTATTAAGGTGGTCAAATAATTCAGTCATAATATTGAAAATACTACGTTGTCATGCTCATAACCTATTAAGCTATATTTTATGTTAGACTTAAAATTCTTCTGACTGTATTTATCTAATTACCTCAAGAATCACATCAGGGATATATTCATAAGTGAAGAAACTCATCAGACAATTAGATCACCAGTAAGGGCGAAGTCAGAAGAGCGTTACTGTGCGCAAAAAAAATGCATCTGATAGAACCATGCCGAGTTGTATTTTTCAATGATACTATATAATGAATTCATTGAATAGCCGAGTGCTATGACCAATCACAGGCAGCAATCAGCTGTCATTTAATGAATGGCTGAACACTTCCTGTGATTGGCTGAGCACTCAGCCAATCAGATGCAGCCCTTTCAGCAGGCAGGAATTTTAAATCCACGCCTGCTGAAAGAACTTCATTACAGTGAGAGGATCCAAGCGGCTAGATGCGCTTGAGCCCCGACAGCGCGGACAGGTGATATATAATTTTTTTAAATTTTTTACACCAGCTAGAGATGATTTTCAGGGAAGGGCTTATATTTCAAGCCCTTCTCTGAAAATCACTACAGGGGTTGCCTGCATCCCATTGCTTTCCATGGGGCCGGAGGCTGTAGCACTGTCCCCATTGAAAGCAATAAGCATGGAGCCATGGTCACGCGCATTTTGCTAATGCATGGAACGCTTATCTGATTGAGCACTAAAAAAGGCTTTAGTGTATTTCTTCCTTCACTTCTATGTCAAGGACTTCTCATTTTCCAAATATTTGTTCAACATATATCAGCAATATCCATCAGTATCTAAAATAGCTTTGGTGTATGTATAAATAATGACAGTAACTGTTGTAACTTCCAAAAATATGGACATTTGAAAAAAATGAACAAGTACTGTATGTGCCTATCCGAAGCAGTAGATAGATACTCAAGCTGGACAGTACACGTATAGACTGATAATTACTTGAAGGTTGTGATCCATTAGGGAATTTAGTACATGAGAGAAGAATTTTACTGGTCAATTGTCAGAAAGGCACTTTATGGTCAACATCTCAACTGTTGAGTACCCAGATTCTTTACTGATTCGGCTTCTGACATTTAATGTACATAAAGGGTGTAAGTAGTAAGTATAACAAACTTATCTAAAAATTGGGCCAGTCTGTAATAATTGGTGATTTAGAATATACAGAGAGACTTACACAATGCGCTATTCTCAGTTTGTCTTTGTTGGGCAAACAGCAATTTTCCGTACTTCTTAAAATTGTAATACTTTTTTACAGTGTAATTGCATTCTCATCTTTTATTTGTGTTTACCTGTTGTTACCCACTGCCTACAACAATTTATTTCTTTTTAACTAATACAATACATCATATTATTTGTCTGTCATCCCAGACTATAGAAAAATAAAAGTAGTTGTGTATCCTTTGTGCACACTGAACTTTACAAAGGTACACTTTACAAGGGAAACTAATTAGCAATAAGTTGTCAATTAGTAAGTGAATTTACAGAGCTTTTGTAAGCTGCAGATTGATTCAGGAAAAAGCATTATTATATTATTTTTGAATCATTATTATTGTTCCGTGCAGCATTAGGGTGCATACGTGGCCTGAACTCGCGCTGTATGCCCTGGAGGTGCTTGCTTGTCCTGCGGCTAGCGTCCTGTCAGAGAGGGTGTTTAGTGCGGCTGGGGAATCATCACAGATAACGTACCCGCCTGTCAACCGACAGTGCCGACAGGCTTACACTCATCAAGATGAACAAAGCCTGGATTTCCCCAGACTTCTCTTCTCCACCAGCGGACAGCAGCGATACCTAAGCAATACGTAGGCTGCACCCGCGGATGGAAGCATCGTTCTCTCTCACCATAAAAATCGGGGACATTTCTGCTTCATCAATCTGTGTATAATATTCCTCCTCCTCCTCCTGCTCCTCCTCCTGAAACCTCACGTAATCACGCCGAACGGGCAATTTTTCTTAGGGCCACAAGGCTCACTCATATAATTTTTCTAAACAATTTTTATACGTTTCAATGCTCTTAAAAGCGTTGAAACTTTAACTTGAACCAATTTTTCGGTCAACTGGGCTGTCTCCAGGCCTAGTTACCACTTAAGCCACATTAACCAAAGCGATTAATGGGTTTCACCTGCCATCTTGGTTGGGCATGGCCAATTTTTTCTGAGGTACATTAGTACTGTTGGTACACCAATTTTTTTGGGCCCTCACCTACAGTGTAATCATAGTAATTTCTATGTTCTTCCCCTGCACTCTTGGTACAGAAAGGTGTGTGGGGTTGGCCTACACTTTAGCTACATAAATGTAACTGGGGCCTTGTCTATACTGCAGCTACTGAAATGTGAAAGAGACTGTTATCTCCCTAAACTGCTGCAATGGGAATGTTACTGGGGCCTGTCTTGAGTGCTACTATTACTGAAATGGAACTAAGACTGCGCTTCCCCTATACTGCTGCTAGTGATATGTTAGTGGGGCCTGTCCCTAATGCTACCGCTGAAATGTTAATAATTCTGGGCTCTGCCTATACCGCTGCTAATGGTATGTCACTGGGGTGTGGAAACAGAGGCTTCACAAAGACATGATGGCGGCGAGGCCATTTCCCACCAACGCTGTTACTGTTAAGGTGCATATAACCACGGACACATGTGGAGGACACATAGTGCCTCCAAAACATCCCCCTCCTCCTCCAACAATGAAAACATTCTTGGCAAATACCTTTGCATTGGTCCGTCTGGTGGCAGTCCAAGAATTTCACCTTTAACGACACAACAAGAGAGCACCACCACCATGCCCCCGCCACGGCCCACTTAATCCTGGCCACATTACGAAAACCAACTACATAAAACCACACTACCAGGTCCGCAGTCACCACCACATTACCACCAACGAGGTTACTGTTAAGGTACATATTACCAGTCTGACTGGGGCATGCAGTGTGGGCCGAAGCCCACCTGTATTGTATCTGACGTTAGCTCTGCTGAGTAGGGCACTGCAATGGGATATATTTATGTACCACCGGTGGGTTCCAGGGAGCCACCCATGCTGTAGGTGCACACGGAGTTGTAACTGCATCTGTCCACTTGTAAAGAACCCCAGTCTGACTGGGGCATGCAGTGTGGGCCGAAGCCCACCTGCATTAACCACGACATTACCTCAGCTGTGATGGGCAATGCAATGGGATATTATTATGTACCGCCGGTGGCTTCCTGGCACCCACCCATGCTGTGGGTCCACAGGGAGTTGTAAATGCATCTGTTTCCACTTCTAAAGAACCCCAGTTTGACTGGGGCATGCAGTGTGGGCCGAAGCCCACCTGCATTAAGCACGACATTACTACCTCAGCTGTGTTGGGCAATGCAATAGGATATTTTTATGTACCGCCGGTGGGTTCCAGGGAGCCACCCATGCTGTGGGTGCACAGGGAGTTGTAAATGCATCTGTTTCCCCTTCTAAAGAACCCTAGTCTGACTGGGGCATGCAGTGTGGGCCGAAGCCCACCTGCATTAAGCACGACATTACTACCTCAGCTGTGTTGGGCAATGCAATGGGATATTTTTATGTACCGCCGGTGGCTTCCTGGCACCCGCCCATGCTCTGGGTCCACAGGGAGTTGTTACTACATCTGTCCACTTGTAAAGAACCCCAGTCTGACTGGGGCATGCAGTGTGGGCCGAAGCCCACCTGCATTAACCACGACATTACCTCAGCTGTGATGGGCAATGCAATGGGATATTATTATGTACCGCCGGTGGCTTCCTGGCACCCACCCATGCTGTGGGTGCACACGGAATTCCCATTGCGGAGTTGTACCTGCCTGTGACTATTTATAAAAAACCGTGGTCTGACTGGGGCGTGCAGACACCTTGACAGAATGAATAGTGTGTGGCACATAGGTTCCCCATTGCTATGCCCACGTGTGCAGCTCCAGATGGAGGTGGCACAGGATTGGATTTCTCATTGCTTCTGTACAGCATTGTGGGCTATCGTCCCGCCCCTTTTAAAGAGGGTCGCTGCCTAGCCGTGCCAACCTTCTGCAGTGTGTGCCTGCGGTTCCTCTGGCAGACGCACTTATAAATAGACATGAGTGTGGCGTGGCATGAGGGCAGCTGAAGGCTGCGCAGGGACAGTTTGGTGTGCGCTGTGGACACTGCGTCATGCGGGGGGGGGGGGGGGGGTTGGGCAGCATGTAACCCAGGAGAAGTGGCAGCAGAGTGTCATGCAGGCAGTGATTGTGCTTTGTTGGAGGTAGTGTGGTGCTTAGCTAAGGTATGCCATGCTAATGAGGGCTTTTCAGAAGTAAAAGTTGTTGGGAGGGGGGGGGGCACTCTTGCCGGTATTGTGGCTTAATAGTGGGACCTGTGAACTTGAGATGCAGCCCAACATGTAGCCCCTCGCCTGCCCTATCCGTTGCTGTGTCGTTCCCATCACTTTCTTGAATTGCCCAGATTTTCACACATGAAAACCTTAGCGAGCATCGGCGATATACAAAAATGCTCGAGTCGCCCATTGACTTCAATGGGGTTCGTTACTCGAAACGAACCCTCGAGCATCGCGATAATTTCGTCCCGAGTAACGAGCACCCGAGCATTTTGGTGCTCGCTCATCTCTAAACAGCATGATTCTTATGATTTTCATAATAGTTTAATTTTATTATGACAGCATCTACTAAGAAAGAATTCTTACTAGATATATATTAATCTATTTTACTTTCAGTGATTGTGATATGTCTGGGATATCTTCTTCCTCCACCCCCTGCCTTCTCATCCATGTGTATGATTGCTTTTCCAATTTATAGCTAGATAGTTGCACATTGGATTTGGATGCATTCCACAGGGCAACTTTCATAAGGAGGTTTTATGGATGCCTTTTATGGAAGGTTTTATGTACCATGGTGTGGAATGCACCTCTACTTCAGAGGAGCACAGGCATTTCCGGTACATGGGTCTAGCATCCAGTGGACACACTAACTAGGAAGATGTAATACTACAAATGTAAGTGATTTTATTGGTTTTGAATAATACTCCAGTTATTGTTTAATTCTTCTAAGAAAGAAGGGGACCTGTGTCGTTCTCTCCCTGAAGTGTGTTGTGTTGAGCTGGCACTTATAAAGCTGTCAACCTTTCCTGATTACTATTAGTTTCCCTTTAAGGCTTGAACTTGCAGTTAGATATTAAGATGTACTAACTTGTCCCTCTCAACCTGCAGATGTAAGTCTTTTTTTTCACCTTCCTTATGAAATCTACTCGACCTTTATGATACTTTGCGCCTTCACCATATATAGCTTTGTCTTCCTTTTGACACAGTTGTGGACCCATTTGTCGAGGTGGCTGCTTTGTTACAATATTGTGGACCTTTGTGGCTGGACTCTGGGGAGACTGGGATAATGTCTACTCAAGGTTCATCTTGAATAGTGGGTTTGACTAAACATCTTCAATATCTAACTGGTGCTCTGCTGGGCTAGTACTATTTTTACTAGTTAAGTAAATAAAGAGGAATGCAAAGAAATCCATGAGGGCTCCTAACAGAAGCTGATTAGATTAGGTATTGGTATATTTTTTATCTTACACATACTGGGATAATGCTAATATGTAGGTTGTCCAAGGGTATTATATATATATATATATATATATATATATATATATATATATATATATATATATATATGTGTGTATTTATTGATATTTAAAGTTGTTAATATTTTGTGATTTTATATGGCATAGAATGGTAACTTTAATAGCTTCAATATACATAATACATGGGATAAAATATTTTTGTGGTCATTGTTGATTTTGTGGGAACATAAACACATATACCTTTCACTTGGGGACCAATGTGGGTATAATAAATAGGGACCATTGAGAATTTGCATTGTCCATGCTGCTGCCTACCTACTTGTCATGTAGTCATGGCTACCAAGGAATGCAGCGTGTTTGTGCATGCGTTGAGGCCTTGCTAGGCTTTGATGCATCTGGTGATGTCCTCTTGTACTCGCGTGGTTTGACACACTCCGCATGTGACGTATGACATACTTGCATCAGAGTAACCCCCCTGTGCATGCGCATTCTGTGGCAAGGATGCCAATATATACACTTACACTGTTGAAGGCATCTGGAGCATGGACCAGCTATTAGAGTTGTGATACAGTGGTATGTATTATACCATGACAGTGTTTTATTATTTTTGATTGATATGCTGATTGCAATTTATGTTGTGGGTGTTTTTTTTAATTGTAATTGGTGGTTGGTTATGTGTTGTTTATTATTTATATGCCAGTATGTCTATAGCACTTTAGGCTTGAAAAAGACCTGGGAAGGTTGATACTTGCCTGCTGCGTGATTACAGAACAATAGTGATGTTGTCAGAAAACATTTTCACCATATATGCTGCCGCAGTTTGCTTTAACTTCAACTAATATTCTGGAGTTGAGGGTTCATAGCTCCTTGGGTGGCTTTGCATGTTTTCCTCACCTTCTCTTATTGGGTTGTGCTTTGAGTGCTCCTGGATCTTTGGTTTTTGCTCTAGATTAGATACTCCAGGATAGAAGTCTTAGAGACCAAGTATTTTCACAGCGAGTTGGGCTGAATATATAGTCAAGACATATGTGGGCCAGGAACAGGCAGATCAAAATCAGGTCCAAGATTGGCATTAGAAGGCAGGGTCAGATAGTTGGGCCAGAGGTCAAAACGCAGATTGCCAGGTCAGGCAAAGTCAAGCAAGAAAGGACAAAAATGACAGGGCCAATAACCAAGTAATGGAGTAACTGGTGACAGTTCTCCTTTAAGGTCACTGGAAGTTGCCCACTCTGCATGGATTTTGATCATTAGTTTGGAGCTGTGCACATTACATGTAGAGGAGCAGATAGCTGTAGTGTTCCATTGTTATCATCATAAATGCTATGTTTCTATAGATGCGGTCACACCACCCACTAGGCAGAAAAAGCACTGCAGTGGCTTAGGTCGGCTTTTAGCTGAATTGATATATTCTTCTTCTTATTTTTTATTTAGATGCCTAAGTATTTAACTTCACATTTACTGTCAGCTAAATTATGAATGATTTAATTCAAAATTCTCAATTTCTTAAATTATAATTGTCAGATATGGTTAGTAAATACAAAGTGCCTAAAATGTTGCATAATTATGCCATTACTCCTTAGACACATTGTAGAAGCTTGATAATGTTTCTATAACAACTTACGTGTACAACTTCGCAACTCTATCTTGGCCCTTCACACAGATGTCACCAGCAAATGTTCTGAAAAATAAAATGTCACATTTAGTTTGATATATTTATCTTTTTATAATCATACTTTATTCTTGCCTGCAGTATGAGAGATGGAAAGTAGTAGTTAGAGATGGAAAGATCATAGTACTAGAGTTCTTTTCTTCTCAGTGAACTTTTTATTACCCCTTCCCTATGAGTATCATACATGTAAAATATTTTGTCGCAGCACATCTGGGCCTTCTAAAAAATACACACATGTGTATATATATATATATATATATATATATATATATATATATATATATATACACTACCGTTCAAAAGTTTGGGGTCACATTGAAATGTCCTTATTTTTGAAGGAAAAGCACTGTACTTTTCAATGAAGATAACTTTAAACTAGTCCTAACTTTAAACAAATGCACTCTATACATTGCTAATGTGGTAAATGACTATTCTAGCTGCAAATGCCTGGTTTTTTGTGCAAAATCTACAAAGGTGAATAGAGGCCCATTTCCAGCAACTATCACTCCAGTGTTCTAATGGTGCAATGTGTTTGCTCATTGGCTCAGAAGGCTAATTGATGATTAGAAAACCCTTGTGCAATCATGTTCACACATCTGAAAACAGTCTAGCTCGTTACAGAAGCTACAAAACTGACCTTCCTGTGAGCAGATTGAGTTTCTGGAGCATCACATTTGTGGGGTCAATTAAACGCTCAAAATGGCCAGAAAAAGAGAACTTTCATCTGAAACTCGACAGTCTATTCTTGTTCTTAGAAATGAAGGTTATTCCATGCGAGAAATTGCTAAGAAATTGAAGATTTCCTACAACGGTGTGTACTACTCCCTTCAGAGGACAGCACAAACAGGCTCTAACCAGAGTAGAAAAAGAAGTGGGAGGCCGCGTTGCACAACTAAGCAAGAAGATAAGCACATTAGAGTCTCTAGTTTGAGAAACAGACGCCTCACAGGTACCCAACTGGCATCTTCATTAAATAGTACCCGCAAAACACCAGTGTCAACATCTACAGTGAAGAGGCGGCTGCGGGATTTTGGGCTTCAGGACAGAGTGGCAAAGAAAAAGCCATATCTGAGACTGGCCAATAAAAGAAAAAGATTAAGATGGGCAAAAGAACACAGACATTGGACAGAGGAAGACTGGAAAAAAGTGTTGTGGACGGATGAATCCAAGTTTGAGGTGTTTGGATCACAAAGAAGAACGTTTGTGAGACGCAGAACAAATGAAAAGATGCTGGAAGAATGCCTGACGCCATCTGTTAAGCATGGTGGAGGTAATGTGATGGTCTGGGGTTGCTTTGGTGCTGGTAAGGTGGGAGATTTGTACAGGGTAAAAGGGATTCTGAATAAGGAAGGCTATCACTCCATTTTGCAACGCCATGCCATACCCAGTGGACAGCGCTTGATTGGAACCAATTTCATCCTACAACAGGACAATGACCCTAAATACACCTCCAAATTGTGCAAGAACTATTTACAGCAGAAGCAGGCAGCTGGTATTCTATCGGTAATGGAGTGGCCAGCGCAGTCACCAGATCTGAACCCCATTGAGCTGTTGTAGGAGCAGCTTGACCGTATGGTACGCCAGAAGTGCCCATCCAACCAATCCAACTTGTGGGAGATGCTTCTAGAAGCGTGGGGTGCAATTTCACAAGCTTACCTCAACAAATTAACAGCTAGAATGTCAAAGGTGTGCAATGCTGTAATTGCTGCAAAAGGAGGATTCTTTGACGAAAGCAAAGTTTGATGTAAAAACAATGTTATTTCAAATACAAATCATTATTTCTAACCTTGTCAATGTCTTGACTCTATTTTCTATTCATTTCACAACGCATGGTGGTGAATAAGTGTGACTTTTCATGGAAAACACAAAATTGTTTGGGTGACCCCAAACTTTTGAACGGTAGTGTATATATATATATATATATATATATATATATATATATATATATATATATATGGAAGAAAAATACGTGTATGGGGGAATAAAGCTTGAACTTTTTTAGAAGCACTAGATATGTATTTTGTATGCCAGAGTGACCTGTGGTTTCCAGGTTTGATGACGTTCCATTGTATTGCACTACTTTGCTGAAGTTCATTAGGAAGTGCTGTTGACACTTCTGATCTCTTCCTGAGTGTCATACATGTACGACACAGTACAAACTGACAAATTATTTAGTTTCAGACATCATAATCCCAAATAAATCTGAGCTTGTCAGAACTGAAATCATGTGACCACCTAAGGAGAAAGAGGGCAGGAGATTCAGATAGAAAGGAATAACTAACCAAGGTAACATTAGCTAACTTATATACTCGGGGGTTAGCTGCATAATGAATGAAAAAAGCACTGGGATGGTTTTCTGAAACTCTACCTCCTGTGGAATCTTCTAGGATGACATCAGAAACGCGTCAGAGGGATTAATGACACCATGTTGTGTTGTGCTGTCTTACATCAAAATATTTTTAACAGCTTTCAATTAGAGGTTTTTGATTGTATACTATTTTTTACAAAGTAGTGGACGAGCTGAATTTTTTTCTGCATGTATTCACACAGCTTTTGGCCAAGTGTATCCATACTTTGTTTGTGCAGCTTGGAGGAGGCGGTGAGCTGGTCCTGTTTCTTCTATAGAACCAACCACCACTTGCAATACAACATTATGTAATGTAACATCTTCTGAAACAATATTAGAGCATTATAGTACATTACATTTTACAAATAATCTAATTTGCTGAATTTTGGGGTACACTATTTCTGTGTACTACATTTACAAACAGGGCCACATTCTCAAATAGAATCTCGCAATCCAATCCCAAAGGCATCCAGTATTGGAGGGTAGCCCTATGAGCAGCCATAGCATTTTTAATTAATTTTCTTCCCGAACATGCACTTCACCAGACCATTTGACTGGTGGAGGAAGGGTGTGTGACAATCCTCACTGCATGCTTGATGTCTCCTCTACAGAGTCACATGCTGTCATCTATGTCTCACTTAAGTAATCCCCCAGCCCCCCTGGTCAAACAATCTAGAGAATTGTAGATTTTCAGCCACAACATTAGCTGATGTGACCTTCTTCATAGACTGTAAGGACATATAAAAAAATGAACCTGAGAGGCGCAATCCTCACACAAAAAGTATTCCAACAGGTTGTAAACCCCATTCTCCTTTGTGTATCTTAATTAAAAATTCTCTTTAACTGTGTCTCTTCCATTGAGAACATCACAGGAGAGGAAGGGGTCTGGGTATATATTATATAACATAACTGTGTTCAGGAGGAACCTGTTGTGGCACTAATGGGGATTATTATTATTATTATAATTATTATTATATTGTGGGATAAAATGTGGGCACTGATACGTTGTGGGGGCACAAAGGGGACTCTATAATATTGCAGTTAGAAAAGAACACCAGCTCACTGAACCTCACTGAGTGCAAGGACCCAGAAAGCTGCTGTTTGAATATCATAAAGGAGGAAGAAGTTCCAGCATCTCAGGAATGTGAACATAACTTTATTTCGCATGCATAATCACACAAGCAGAGTATGTCTGCAAGAAACCCTCTAAATACACAGAAAATATATGTATACATGTGGTTTATCGAGCAGAAATACAAAGCTGCATCTTTAGGTTTGTATGGCAGAAATATTCTGCTCTGTGAAAGGTCCCTAAATGGTTCTAACTAAGTGCCACTCATACAGGATACTACCAGCTAAGTGCCTCTATACCTAATTGAGTTAGCAGAGTATTGTGCTATAAGCTATGGTAGTCTAGGACAGAAAGCAATTAAATGACACTTAACTGGCTAGAATTTAGCATCTTAACAATTCGTCCAACTCTTTGTAAACCCAATTCTTCTTTAATAAGAAATTAATTAATAATAAAATTGCAGCACTCTCATCTAGGAACCATGTGAGTAAAGGATACAATTAAATGGTCGAACGAAGGGCAGATTCCGTCTTATCATCTAAGCCTTTCAGTTTCTTTCCACCCTCAAACACTTATCTCAAAGAGTTATTATATTTTTACTTTGTGATGTTTTTTCACATAGCAAACTATTATTCATTTCCCCTCTAGTAATTTGTATGTAGCACTAGGCACCCCATGCTTATATCAGACATTATAATTTCTCTTACTACCATAAAATTTAAAAAATAAGATGTGTAACAGGTGCTCACCATAAAGCTCCCTTCCCAATGGTACTAAAACATTTTACATTAAAGCTAAAAGCAGCAAATAGCCGAAAACTGTTGTCAGGAACAAATGATTATCAACAGGCATTAAGTGATTATGCCTTTTATTCTATTAGACTGAAGATTAGAGATGAGCGAACGTGTTCGGCTCCGCCCCTTTTCACCCGAGCACCGAACTTTGCGAGCAATTCCGTGCTCGGGCGAAAAAAGTTCGGGGGTCGCCGTGGCAGCGCGGGGGGGTGCGGCGGGGAGTGGGGGGGAGAGGGAGAGAGAGAGGGCTCCCCCCTGTTCCCCGCTGCTGCCGCCCGCGCCGCCGCACCTCCCCCCGCCGCCCGGCGCCGGCCGAATACTTACGCGCGGACACTGAAGTCCTCGGATAAGCCGGTGTCTGGGTGCGTAAGTGTTCGTTAAGAACACGTTCGCTCATCTCTACTGAAGATGAAATGGAAGAAAACATTAGTTCTAAAAGTGAATTTATCTTAGCAGTTTTCATCATTCCATATTTTTGTGTTCTTGACCTTTATTTCTAATACATTTGGCCATTTGAATATAAAAATGTTCCTTTAGTTTGCAAACATTAGACCAAAAATTTTTAGCTGTCATATAATGCCTTTAGTATAAAAATGTTATATAACTCAATGAATGTTAAAAGTATTTAAATAATTTTTATTAAGAAAAAAATCTCTACATAGAAATCTCTGCATTACACCAGGGCTATCAAAGAATTTAGTTGTGTAGGGCACATTTGGTACTTTGCTGCTTTAGGCCCTTGGCAGCTCAATATCACAGGATCTTTTGTGAATTCTTCTTTGTACCTGAGAAGATGCAAGTATAATGTGATTAAAAATATAATAGCAATGAGAGGTCCATAGGTTCTTAATAATCCAAAAGAAATATATTTCAAGAGAAATATGTAATCCACCTTACATAAGTCAGGAAGGTATAGCTCCTGATAATTCAGCAAGAAGATACTAAGTCCTGAAAAATTTTGGAGCATCAAGGATCTTCGTCACATACACTGATCAGCATATTTGAATGTAGGTCCTCCTCAAGCTACCAAAACAACTTTGACTTGTTGAGACATAAACTACACAAAAACTCTGAAGTTGTCCTGTGGTATATGGTGTAGGACCTGTAAGTTGCAAGGTGGGTGTTTCTAGTCAAATTGGCATCTTCTGTCCTGTTCCTTAGTTAAGTCTGTTTGGCTATCAATGTAATCTAGGGTGTTATTACATCTATATCATGACTATTGGCTGTTTTTACATTTGTGTAACATCTTAGTTATTGTGTGCTCGAGTAACATGTAACTATGCATATACTGTTGTGCATTCTTTGCAGCCATTATCCCTCTTCCAAACTATAGAGAGACAGAGTTGCACCTGGTATCTGATGTTGGGTCACCCTTATCAGGGCAAGTGCTCCACATTTAGGTAGGGCCTCCTGGCATTAATAGGTTAGGGTTAGATTTCCCTGTAACCCCACTTTTTGGTTACATAATATATACAGCATGTTATATTGTGTTATTCACATTAATATATTGTGTATATGTTCATTCTTTAGGACAAGATATTATACATGATATGGACAAGGTGTTTTACATCCAGCTCAGAAGTAACAACAACATTGTGAACTCTTTGTCTTATTCCTAAAAGAGTGAGTGCACTTTTGTGAAACTTTTGCAATGTCAGACATATGTCAAAAGTTTTGAGCAGTGTGGGTCCCACTGATGAAATCCCTGCTGATCACAAGAATGGGGAAGCTGCAGCATGCATTTGAGTGTTCTGCCTCTTTGGCTGTCTTTGCTGCTTTTTGTCTTCTCCCAGCAGATGAAGACAGCCTCATAGAGGTGTATAGACATCAAACTATTCCTAAACAATTTTTGAAATGTTGCAAGGCATACTACCTGGATGAAAGACACTAGTTTCATTAAAGGGGGATACTTGGTCTGTATCAATTTTTAGGTACGTGGTGCATGTCAAAGTAACAACTCTACCAAAATGGTAAATGTTATTCACTTCTCCTATGATTGCTTGTAATGTGCCTGATTAGTGTATCTCCATAACTTGAAGGAATTGTTCCAAGAAGACATCCCCTGTTTATATGCCCTATTAGTTCAAGCAGAAATCATAGAATTGGGTCTCATTTATCTCATTTATTAGCAGGAATGTAGAGCCACTCTACAACATCAGCTACTCTTTGGGCGGACTTGTACTTGTGGTATGATGATGAGCATTAAAGGGGTTGTCTCGCGAAAGCAAGTGGGGTTATACACTTCTGTATGGCCATAATAATGCACTTTGTAATGTACATCGTGCATTAAATATGAGCTATACAGAAGTTATTCACTTACCTGCTCCGTTGCTAGCGTCCAAGTCTCCATGGCTCCGTCTAATTTCGTTGGCTTCTTGCTTTTTTAGACGCGCTTGCGCTGTGCGGTCTTCTGCCAATGGGCGACTCGAGCATTTTTGTATATGACCGATGCTCTACTTAGGTTTTCACTTGTGAAAATCTGGAAAACATACGAAAGTCATGGAAGCGCCCCAGAAACGGATAGGGCAGGGGCAGCATGCAGGGCTGCATCTCAGGCTCCCAGGTCTCACTATTAAGCCACAATAGCGGCAAGAGTGTGCCCCCCCCCCCAACAATTTTTACTTTGGACAAACCCTCATTAGCAAGGCATACCTTAGCTAAGCACCACACTACCTCCAACCGAGCACAATTACTGCCTGCAGGTCACACACCGCTGCCTCTTCTCCTGGGTTATATGCTGCCCAACCCCCCGCATGACCCAGCGTCCACAGCGCACACAAAAGTGTCCCTGCAGAGGGTTGGCAGGGCCAGGTAGTGACCCTCTTTAAAAGGGGGGGGGGGGGGGGCGACAGCCCACAATGCTATAGAGAATCAATGAGAAATTGACGTTCGATCTTCATTCCAATAAAGTGCCAACCTCAGTCAGGAGCTGCAAACGTGGGCATGAGTTACATAGCTATGGGGAATCCATGTGCCCACACAGTATTCATTCTGTCTAGGTGTCGCATAGCTCAATCGACACCGCAAGGGGAAAGCCATCTGCACTCTGCCCCCTGCCCAAGTCAGTCAGTGTCTTTGTGCCAGACAGGTCAAACACTGCGATGGGAAGTCTGTGTGCACCCACAGCATAGGTGGGTCCTAGGCAACCCAAGACATGAACAATAAAGAAATCAGAGTGCCAAACATGGCAGACTTACACTGCACCAAGGACATAGGCCTCGGCCAACAGCTTCAGCAATCGTAGGCATGAAGCGGACTTCGATGCTAGTACACCTGTGAAGGTCTCAGTAAATCAGTTACGTTTTCTTTCACCGCCCCAATGACTGGATTAGCAGGAAAAAGTTCCACAGGCCTAACCTGGCATAGTTGCAGTTCCCCCGGGACATAGGCCTCAGACCACACCCTCAGCAAACGTGGGCATGAAGCGGACTTCGATGCTAGTTCATCTGTGACGGGCTCAGTAAATCAGTTACGTTTTCTTTCACCACTCCAATGACTGCATTAGCCAGGAAAAAGTTCCACAGGCCCAACCTGGCACAGTTGCAGTTCCCCCGGGACATAGGCCTCGGCCCACACCCTCAGCAATCACGGGCATGAAGCGGACTTCGATGCTAGCACAGCATTGAACGTCTCATTAATGCAGTAACGCTCCTCTTCTTTGGCCCAAACCAGTGTATCAGATAACTGTGGTAACACGAGAGCAAATACATGATGCCCAGTGCTGATCCACTGATCCCAAGCAGGAGGAGGAGGAAGTGGCCTTGCAAGGCCAAGAAACCATGACCAGGACCCACTGTAGCGTGTGTGGGAAGTATGTGAGCAGGCCCTTGGTAGGCTTGGTTCCAGCAAACACACTGTGGTACCCAAGGTGCCGCGAGTTACATAGCAATGGGCAATCTGGGTCCCCTCACACTATTCATTCTGTGTGGGTGTTGGATAGCTTAATCGACACCGCAAGGGGAAAGCCATCTGCACTCTGCACCCTATCCAAGTCAGTCAGTGACTTTGTGCCAGACAGGTAAAACACCGCAATGGGAAGTAAAATTTATGTGGCAGAAGTATTGGCAGACCCCTGTAACATCTAAGTGGCAGCAGTATAGGCAGACCCCAGTAACATTTTTGTAGCAGAAGTATAGGCAGACCCCATTAACATTAAAGTGGCAGCAGTATAGGCAGACCCCAGTAACATTCTTGTAGCAGACGTATAGGCAGACCCCTGTAACATTTGCATGGCAGCAGTATAGGCAGACCCCAGTAACATTCAAGTGGAAGCAGTATAGGCAGACCCCTGTAACATTTATGGAGCAACAGTATAGGCAGACCCCTGTAACATTTATGTGGCAGAAATATAGGCAGACCCCAGTAACATTTATGTAGCAGCAGTATAGGCAGACCCCAGTATCAGTTCTGCAGCAGCAGTATAGGCAGACCCCAGCACCATTTCTGTAGTAGAAGTATAGGCAGACCCCTGTAACATTAACGTGGCAGAAGTATTGGCAGACCCCTATAACATTTAAGTGGCAGCAGTATAGGCAGACCCCAGTAACATTTTTGTAGCAGAAGTATAGGCAGACCCCTGTAACATTTACGTGGCAGCAGTATAGGCAGACCCCTGTAACATTTACGTGGCAGCAGTATAGGCAGACCCCAGTAACATTCTTGTAGCAGACGTATAGGCAGACCCCTGTAACATTTAAGTGGCAACAGTATAGGCAGACCCCTGTAACATTTACGTGGCAGCAGTATAGGCAGACCCCAGTAACATTCTTGTAGCAGAAGTATAGGCAGACCCCTGTAACATTTAAGTGGCAGCAGTATAGGCAGTCCCCTGTAACATTTATGGAGCTGCAGTATAGGCAGACCCCCTGTAACATTTACGTGGCAGAAGTATAGGCAGACCCCTGTAACATTTACGTGGCAGACCCCTGTAACATTTTTGTAGCAGCAGTATAGGCTGACCCCTGTAACATTTACGTGGCAGAAGTATAGGCAGACCCCAGTAACAATCTGTAGCAGAAATATAGGCAGGCAGACCCTAGTAAAATTTCTGTAGTAATAGTATAGGCCAACCTCTGAAACATTGGGTACCATAAGTGTAGGCGAAGGCCGTACAAATTAGTTGGATAAGAGTGTAGGCGTGGGCCCGAAAAATTAGTGCACCAAGAGTACAAGTGTACCTCTGAAAAATGTATCAACCGAGAGGGCAGATGAAACCCATGAATATTTCTTGAAAGATACAGCTCGCTGTTGCTTAATTTGTAACAGAGCCTGAAGGCAGCCCTGTTGAAAAGAATTGTTCATGTTAAAGTATCAATACTTTTGAAACTTTTAAAAATTGTAAAAACATTGCTAGATGAGCCTTTTGGGCCGCAGAAAAATTAGCAGTTCAGCTCGATGACGTTGTTTCTGGAGGAGGAGTAGCAGGAGGAGGACTTATATCAGAGACAGATTGACAAAGCTAAATGCCTGTTTTTTCCGGTAATTGAGAAGAGTGTTTTTATCTGCGGTTGCAGCGAAAAGAATCTTTAGGTTATCCGCTGGTGGAGAAGAGAAGTCTGGGGAAATCCAGGCTTTGTTCATCTTTATGAGTATAAGCATGTCGACACTGGCAGTTGACGCTTGTCCGTAATGATTACCCCAGCGGCACTAAACACCCTCTCTGACAAGACTGCTGGCGATGTGCTGCTCACATTTCTTAATTGAGAGGTAGAGGTTGCGTAGGAGGAGGAGGAGGGGGAGGGTTTAGAGGAGGTGGCATAGACCGCCGCAGATACCAGAACCGAGGTAGGACCCGCTATTCTGGGTGTGGGTAGGACGTGTGCGGTAACAGACTCTGACTCGGTCCCAGCCTCCACAAAATTCACCCAATGTGCCGTCAGGGAGATATAGTGGCCCTGCCCGCCAGTACTTGTCCACTTGGGCCGTGGTTAAGTGGACCTTCCCAGTAACCGCGTTGGTGAGGGCACGATTGATGTTACTGCAGACTTGCTGGTGTAGGGCTGGGACGGCACACCGGGAAAAATAGTAGCGACTGGGGACCGAGTAGCGCGGGACCGCCGCTGCCATCAAGTATTTGGAAGCCTCCGTTTACACAAGCCTGTACGGCAGCATCTCCAGGCTGATCAATTTCGCAATGTGCACATTTAAAGCTTAAGCGTGCGGGTGCGTGGCAGCGTATTTGCGCTTGCGCTAGCGACAGCTGTACGCTGCGCTGAGAGACATTGCTGGATGGGGTCGAGGACAGCGGAGGTGAGGGTGTGAGTGCAGGCCGGGAGGCGCTCGTGCCTGTTTCCTGAGAGGGGGGTTGGATCTAAATGGCAGGTTGGGGCACAGGGGGAGAGGCAGTGGTGCGACCCGGAGGCGGTGAACGGCCTTCGTCCCACCTTGTGGGGTGCTTGGCCATCATATGCCTGCACATGCTGGTGGTGGTGAAGCTGGTATTGGTGGCTCCCCGGCTGATCTTGGCGCGACACAGGTTGCACACCACTGTTCATCGGTCGTCCGCGCTCTCACTGAAAAACATCCACACCTTTGAACACCTAGGCCTCTGCATGGTGGCTTGGCGCAAGGGGGTACCTTGGGAAACAGTTGGGGGATTCTTCGCTCTGGCCCTGCCTCTACCCCTGGCCACTCCACTGCCTCTTCCAACCTGTCCTTCTGCTGCCCTTGCCTCCCCCTCTGAAGACCTGTCCTCAGTTGGCTTAGCAAACCAGGTGGGGTCAGTCACCTCATCGTCCAGCGGCTCTTCCTCCGAATCCTCTGTGCGCTCCTCCTTCGGACTTACTGCCCTTACTATTACCTCACTGATAGACAACTGTGTCTCATCATCATCATCCTCCTCACCCACTGAAAGCTCTTGAGACAGGTGCCGGAGGTCCCCAGCCTCATCACCCGGACTCCGGGAACTTTCCAAAGGTTGCGCATCGGTCACGACAAACTCCTCAGGTGAGAGAGGAACCATTTTTTCCCAAAAAAGGCAGGGACCCGAGAACAGTTCCTGGGAGTCTGCCTGCTCATCAGAATGTGTCATTTTCATGGAGTAAGGAGGCTGGGAGGAAGGAGGAGCAGCAGCCAGAGGATTCCGAGTTGCAGCAGTGGACGGCGTAGAAGACTGGGTGGTTGATACATTGCTGGATGCATTTTCTGCCCTCCACGACAGGACCTGCTCACACTGCTCTGTTTGTAATAAAGGTCTATCACGTGGACCCATGAATTGTGATATGAAGCTGGGGACCCCAGAAACTTGCCTCTCTCCTAATCCCGCAGCAGCCGGCTGCGATTCACACCCTCACTTGGACCTCTGCATCCTCGCCCGCATCCACGTCCACATCCTCGAGCCCTACCCCTACTCCTCAGCATGGTGGATTACGAATAGAGCAGACATAGAGCGGTGTAAATAATCATGGAATTATTTGCGTACACTTTCATGCTGACAGCGGTATTGTAACGCTAACTCCAGACAGAAACAAATTATATGGAAGGCTGCAAACAGGTCTAGCTGTGCAATAGTGATGCACTAAAACTCGCACCAGAGACCCTGTAAATTTCAGACGGTCAGAGGTAGCGCAACGATGGATTTTTTCTTTTTCTTTTTGAAAAAGAATACAGGCTATATAGTGTGTGTATATGACTTTCCCTCTATCAGTGGCTGTGGCCGTACGCTGTGCGTTAAGTTCACTGCAGACACAGACCGGTGTAAAAAATTATGGAATTATTGGCGTACAGTTTGAGGCTGAGAGCGATATTGTAACGCAACTGCAGCCAGAAAAAATTTATACGGAAGGCTGCACACAGGACTAGCTGTGCAATAGTGATGCATTCCAACTCCCACCAGACACCCTGTAAATTTAAGACGGTCAGAGGTAGCCCAATGATGGAGCTTTTCTTTTTTTCTTTTTGAAAAAGAATACAGGCTATATAGTGTGTATATGACTTTCCCTCTATCAGTGACTGTGGCCGTACGCTGTGCGTAAGTTCACTGCAGACACAGACCGGTGTAAATAGTTATGGAATTATTTGCGTACACTTTCACGCTGACAGCAGAATTGTAACGCTAACTCCAGGCAGAAACAAATTATATGGAAGGCTGCAAACAGGTCAGGCTGTGCAATAGTGATGCACTGCAACTCCCACCAGTCACCCAGTAAATTTCAGATGGTCAGAGGTAGCCCAACGAAGGAGCTTTTATTTTAATTTTTTGGAAAAAGAATACAGGCTATATAGCGTGTATATGACTTTCCCTCTATCAGTGACTGTGGCCGTACGCTGTGCGTTAAAGGGGTTGTCCCGCGAAAGCAAGTGGGTCTATACACTTCTGTATGGCCATATTAATGCACTTTGTAATGTACATTGTGCATTAATTATGAGCCATACAGAAGTTATTCACTTACCTGTTCCGTTGCTAGCGTCCTCGTCTCCATGGTGCCGTCTAATTTTCAGCGTCTAATCGCCAGATTAGACGCGCTTGCGCAGTCCGGGTCTTCTTCTTTTCTCAATGGGGCCGCTCGTGCCTGAGAGCGGCTCCTGGTAGCTCCGCCCCGTCACGTGCCAATTCCAGCCAATCAGGAGGCTGGAATCGGCAATGGACCGCACAGAAGCCCTGCGGTCCACCGAGGGAGAAGATCCCGGCGGCCATCTTCAACCGGTAAGTAAGAAGTCAACGGAGCACGGGGATTCAGGTAAGCGCTGTGCGGATTTTTTTTTAGGTCCCTGCATCGGGTGTGTTTCGCGCCGAACGGCGGGGCTGTTGAAAAAAAAAAAAAAACGTTTCGGCGCGGGACAACCCCTTTAGGTTCACTGCAGACACAGACAGGTGTAAGAAATTATGGAATTATCGGCGGACAGTTAGACGCTGAGAGCCGTATTGTAACGCTAACTCCAGGCAGAAACAAAGAATACGGAAGGCTGCAAACAGGTCAGGCTGTGCAATAGTGATGCACTGCAACTCCCACCAGTCACCCAGTAAATTTCAGATGGTCAGAGGTAGCCCAACGAAGGAGCTTTTATTTTAATTTTTTTGAAAAAGAATACAGGCTATATAGCGTGTATATGACATTTCCCTCTATCAGTGACTGTGGCCGTACGCTGTGCATTAAGTTCACTGCAGACACAGACCGCTGTAAAAAATTATGGAATTATTGGCGTACAGTTAGACGCTGAGAGCCGTATTGTAACTCTAACTCCAGGCAGAAACAAATTATACGGAAGGCTGCAAACAGGCCTAGCTATGCAATAGTGATGCACTACAACTCCCACCAGACAACCTGTAAAATGCAGACGGTCAGAGGTAGCCCTAAAAAGGAGGTTTTTTTATTTTTTTGAAAAAGAATACAGGCTATATAGCGTGTATATCGCTTTCTCTCTATCAGTGACTGTGGCCGCACGCTGTGCGTTAAGTTCACTGCAGACACAGACCGGTGTAAGAAATTATGGAATTATTTGGTAGACGCTGAGAGCCGTATTGGAACACTAACTCCAGGCAGAAACAAATTATACGGAAGGCTGCAAACAGGCCTAGCTGTGCAATAGTGATGCACTGCAACTCCCACCAGACAACCTGTAAAATGCAGACGGTCAGAGGTAGCCCTAAAAAGGAGGGTTTTTTTATTTTTTTGAAAAAGAATATAGGCTATATAGCGTGTATATCGTTTTCTCTCTATCAGTGACTGTGGCCGCACGCTGTGCGTTAAGTTCACTGCAGACACAGACCGGTGTAAGAAATTATGGAATTATTAGTTAGACGCTGAGAGCCGTATTGGAACGCTAACTCCAGGCAGAAACAAAGAATACAGAAGGCTGCAAACAGGCCTAGCTGTGCAACAGTGATGCACTACAACTCCCACCAGGCAACCTGTAAAATGCAGACGGTCAGAGGTAGCCCTAAGAAGGAGCTTTTTTAAAAAAAATTTTGAAAAAGAATACAGGCTATATAGCGTGTATATATCTTTCCCTCTATCAGTGGCTGTGGCTGTACGCTGTGCGTTAAGTTCACGGCAGACACAGACCGGTGTAGAAAATTATGGAATTATTGGCGTACAGTTTGAGGCTGACAGCGGTAATGTAACGCAAACTGCAGGCAGAAAAAAATATACGGAAGGCTGCAAACAGGCCTAGCTGTGCAATAGTAATGCACTACAACTCCCACCAGACAACCTGTAAAATGCAGATGGTCAGAGGTAGCCCTAAGAAAGGGCTTTTTAAAAAAAAATTTTTTGAAAAAGAATACAGGCTATATAGTGTGTATATGACTTTCCCTCTATTAGTGGCCGTACGCTGTGCGTTAAGTTCATGGCAGACACAGACCGGTGTAAAAAATTATGGAATTATTGGCATACAGTTTGAGGCTGACAGCGGTAATGTAACGCAAACTGCAGCCAGAAAAAAATTATACGGAAGGCTGCAAAAAGGTCTGGCTGTGCAATAGAACCACCAGACAACCTGTAAAATGCACACGGTCAGAGGTAGCCCTAAGAAGGACCGTTGGGGTTCTTGTAGACAGGATCCTACACTACCACTGTCCCTGTCTCAGCACCACTTTCCCTATACTCTGTATTAGGGACTGCAGACATAGAACGCTATAGCTGTAATAGCCTGCACAGCCCGAGATGAAAAAAAAAAAATTTGTGCAAAACTGCTCCAGCAGCCACAACAGTAATGCACACGGTCAGATGTGGCCCTAAGAAGGACCGTTGGGGTTCTTGAGGACAGGCTCCTAAACTAACACTCTCCCTATAGCAGCAGCAGCACTTTCCCTAATCTCTCCCAGCGTGTGTCTGAGGCGAGCCACGGGCGGGACCACTTTAAGTATTTGGTGGTCACTTGATCTCACCAGCCACTCACTACAGGAGGGTAGGATAGGGCTGGCACGTCACAGGAGGAAGTTGTAATGCCTTCCCTGCATGTCTATTGGCCAGAAAATGGCGTAAAGCATGCAGGAAAGGAAATGGAATTGACTCGAGTACCGCATGCTGCTCGTCTCGAGTAACGAGCCTCTCGAGTACCCTAATATTTGAGCGAGCATCAAGCTTGGACGAGTACGTTCGCTCATCTCTATTCTGTACCCTTCCTATTAATTTGTCTGTGAAGCACTTATCAGGCTTGTCAAATACACAATTAAATTGTCTCATAGTATTCAATAGTATTCAAATAAGTCACACCTAGAGTTGAGCGAACGTACTCTGTCGAGCTTGATGCTCGTTCGAGTATTAGCCTACTAGATGGTGCTCGTTACTCGAACGAGCATCAAATCGTGTTTGACCCCGCCCCAGCTTTTGGCTCTTCCCCGCTGTGACGTTTTAAGTTTATGCATAGTGTGAGCAGACAGAGAGTATTGGGGCCAATTGTGGTGGACCACCTTCCTGAACTTAATAAATCAAGACAAAATGTAATTGTATGATTCATTACCCACACCATCCTAGTAAAGGAATGCAAACACAATGACCAAATTTGTTCTCTGTGAATGTCTAATTCCCCCACAACTAAGATTAGCTTAGTCAGGTCTGTGCCACTTCAAAAGTTTCAGACTTAAAGTTGTATTAACTCATGAATTACAAGTGTAACAATCACGTTAATACTTTTACAATTGTTTTGTACTGCAAGTGTATAGTATGATTATCTGGTACATTTAGGTATATTCAGAGTGTCTCAAGTGGGTCTAATTAGCAGTATACAAATAATTATTTTATTTAATTTGCTGTATTTTAATAATATTTTGCTGTGGATCATTTGATGCAGCCTGAACGAAACTCAATCTAGATAAATCATGGTATTAATTCACTAATTTGTATTTCAAGCGATAATGCCCACTGCGGCGTTCAGTTGCATAAATTCTCTGAAAACCAGGATTACCTCCAGCATTATTAGTACTGTCTATGAATAGTGTAAAAAGTTTTATTTTTTACTATGCCAATACTTGAAAGAATGAAAGACATAACGAAAAATAATTTTTTGCATAGACAGTATATTTCATGGCACAGTGAATTAATCCATATTAGTATTAGCATTTATTTTTAAAGTACCATAGGAGCTGTATGTATGAAAAAGAGGATTAAATACATAATATAAGATGAAAACAGCAAGTATAATGTAAATGAGCTTAATGGCAGACTGGTACAGAAAAACAGATAACCTTGCCCGCAAGCTGTTGCAATTTATACTATATATTTATATATTTTTTAAAAAGTTTGCCCTAATAAAACTGAAGAAGTTACAAAAATCTATAAAGCAGACCAAAAATAAAGCCTTATCTGATTTGTAAAAGGGGCCCTAAAATATTTGTATAGTTTAAAATATAGAAAACTACTAAATATTTCTAACTTTTGCCTGTCTAATAAGGCCATAAAATACCCCAGTTCTTAAAAGGTTAAAACCAATGTGTGTTCATTGTTTTCATGTGGTTCTCCTAACTACCACATAAAAGAAGCTCCTATCTGCACTTTAGGGTGTATTCACATGAGCGTGTGCTGGTGTGTACATAGGTGGGCACAAAACTGACGCACCAACATACCTGCACAAACGCGTGAATGCAGGTGCATGCAGCATTGCTTTCAATGGGGCCGCGGTTACTGCCGGCAGCCCCGTTGAAAGCACTGGTCTGCCGACAACCCCTGCAGTGATTTTCAGGGAAGGGCTTTAAGGGTTGAAAATCATAGGGATGATTTTCAGGGAAGAGCTAATATTTAAAGCCCTTCCTCGAAAATCACTGCGGGAGTGTCATTGAAATCAGTCAGAGATCTTCGCGATCCTCTGTACAGCTGCCACAGCTGTGACAACTGTGGCAGGGAATTCTTTACTTCCAGCAGGGAGTCCCCTTGTCACTAAACAGTGTTCAGTGATGAGGGGACTCCCCACGGGGAATATTGACACGTGCTGGTGCACGCATGTCCTATCTTTTACAGGTGCACGCGTTTGCACGCCCGTAAAACACAGACATCTGAACACACCATAGGGAACCAATGGTTCTAATAGACATGTGGTTATGTGTGCACGTATGTACGGACATAAATACGGTCGTCTGAAAGCAACCTTATACTGTAAAACATTTAGAGTTTGTCTAAACGCTATATTTGTTTTCTGATTATATAACACCAACATACAGTATTCCACAGCACAGTACAAGGATTGCCATCTTTCATATTAATCTATAGCAGACAATCCCTGTACACAAATAAAAGAGTGAATTATTGCCTCCTCATCCGGGTTTCCTAGTTAAAAAGAAAAATACTTCAATCAATATGCCTAATGTAATGTCACCTTGCTCACTTTAAGGGCCATGTATAAAATTGAACTATTGTAGATATCTGTAATGTGATTGATGAGAATTTATGTTCTAGTTTGATGTTAACTTATTATTACACAACTCCCACTACAAATAATAAAAAGTGTTTATATTTTCAAAATTGGAGAATATTCAAGCAATTTTAAAGGATGTTCTTACTGGGCATTCCAGAAACATAAATCAAAGTAAGCTTTTAGTTTTATGCTGAGAGTATAAAATGTTTAGTAACTCAGGTTTCCTTCAGAAGCCAGGTAAATGAAAATTATTTCTCTGGGGTAAGAGGTTTGTAAAATGCAATTAGCAAATTGTATCAACGACAGATGGATGAAAGTCTGTGGAGGCCACTTGAACAAAGCATTACACAAATAAAAGTGCAATATAATGCTTAAATAATGATGCCATATTGTGTACCAGTACTGACAAGCCTTGCCTTCAGCATCTTGGTGTAGAAATGAAATATGAACCTAAGTAATGGCATAATACAATAAGAAGACTTTTAAAAGCTTAAAATAAATCACATACTATTGTAAAAATAGAAAACAATGAAAAGAAAGTAGATGTGATAGCAGCTGTCATATTTTGTCTCAAAGTGAAATATAACACATTTTACAAATGCTTAGCTTAGTTTGCCTACAAGCGTGTTCTTCCTTATATTTCCTTTTGACATATTCCAACATGTGTGACGTAAAAAAAACAAAAAAACCCCCCGCGATTTTGCGATACTCTGTTGGCAAAAATATATATGCCATACTGTATTTGACTTTGTGTAGTTACTGAGTGGTTTTGATATGAGTTGCGGTGTGTCACAGGCATTTAATTTTTATCATTGGAATTGGAATTCCTAATGTGAGGGTTATGAACATACTAATTTATATATGTATGTATCTTTGATATACGTTTCCGGAGGCTTTAGGCCTAAATTGTACACTCTATTCTGTGTCCTATGAAAAGCTCTGATAAATGCTTGTACATTTAGGTTAGTACTTAATTACATTAAGTAGAGGTGTAATCTTAAATGTCCATCATGTCTCCAAGATCTTGTTAATCTCGTTACAATGATCAAAGGATAATGGAATGCTTCGATCATTAACTGCTGTCTAGGGCATGTGATTAAAAGGGTAGATTGTGATAAAGAATCAAGGTACTAGACAGTCAGTCTACATTCCAACAAAAGAAGCCATGTTTATTGAGAAAACGCAATTATTCACCACCTTAGTACTTTGACCTCAGTATAACAGATTGAACTTTGTACTTTGTAACACTAGCCTTTGCACTGATACGCCTACTGATACTCCTTCTATTTTTTGTATAAGAAATGACAATGTACAGAATAAACACAGATTGCTTCTAGACACAGGCCTGATCTCTGTGTTTCATTGCTTTCTCACGGCGGCCGCCATAACCACCTCTGATTTGGAGCCTCACAGCATATTGACGAAACATTGAATTCCACAACAGTAATTGGTGCTCAAAACGTGGGGCTTGAAGGAACAAGAGGACCACCTGCACCTCAAACCCCCCCGGACCCAGATGGGATAAGGAGCCACTCGGAACCACGGATTTACAAAAACTGCGCAGTAAGGTAAGGCTTTATCTTGCCACAATCTATCCGTGCTTCTTGGCTGCTCCTTTCCTGTCCGAGGGGTAAGAAGTGCATGCCTCTTATAAATCTTCAAGCTTTTTAAGAATTCATATGGTGGGCTGAATATGCTGTGCAGGTGTTCTTTAACTGTTATTGTCTTTATTTGTTACTTTGCATGGTCAGTGTACAGAATATGAAACCCTCTTGCCGATCTCTGGAAGGCATGGTATAAATTGTACCAGGGAAGCCTAAAAATTTTCAGGGGATAAAATCCCTGATGGGAGCCTCTTATAGGTATAAGAGAAGTAGTTGAGACGGGGGAAAAATAAGCAGGGTTGGGAGGTACCGACACTTACAGACAAGTGAGGAAGTACTGACACTTAAAAAAGTAGTAACTGACATTCAAATGTTTTTGTCTTTATGTGTGCCTGTTTATGCACGAGTGAGTGATTGATGAGTTGACCTGATCGACGGAACCTGACCTCCGGGGTGCAAATATAAATCTCTGTGTCCCGTGTTAACAGGAACCTGATCAGTGACGCTGAAAGGAGTCCCTAACAAGGCCACGATTCTGGACAGGGCCCCCTGCAGTTCCGTTTGTATATTTCAACGGTCAGGGGATTGTTTTATGTGTGTGAAAGGATAAAATAATAAGCCTCTTGGTGTACATAAACCGCCAGCCAAGGGCAATACTGCTGGTAAAGAGGATAAGGTATGGAAGACAGCTAAAGAAATTGTACAAGAAAGAGAAGGCAGAGCTGCAGTTTGTAGAGGATGTGATAAATTGTTTAAGCACATAGGATATAAAGGGACAGGAGTATTAGATCTCCAGCAGTGGGAAAGGTTTTCAGACAGTCATGCTGGGTGGGCAAAAGATAATGGATTACAGGAAATGTTGAATAGTTGGAAAAAGGCAAGTATAGATACGGCAGTAAGGGGTTATCAGAGAAAGGGAATCCTCTTATAGTTTGTGTCCCTCTGGGACATAAAGTAAGTTCATGCAAAATCTGTGGACAATTATGTGACAAATAACCATTATTGTTTGTCTTGTAAGTCTTGTTGTTATGTAAACTAATCTTTGTTGTACGACTTAGTCTTCTTCATGTAAGTGTAAGAAAGTTATACCCCACTCACATCTGTGGGGGTTCAAAAGAACAATGAAGTATATATACTGTGTGGTTTTTATGTTGTCCGAGAAGTAATGTTCTGAGTGTAAGAAGGTGTGAGCTATGGGTTTGTTTTTTTTATATTGTCTCTGTAGTAGTGAATGGTGTGAACAGACTGTGCAGGTTAATAGGGAACAAAGAATGTGTAGTATAACTTGTTAAAAGAAAGTAAAAAGAAAACGTTGATGTAAACTATTTTAGCTGAAGGTTCAATGAGTTAAGGAAAGGTAGAAGGTTTAACAATGAACGGTGATAATAGTTGCTATCTGGAGTGGTGAATATAAGTATGTGGATGGAAATGGGCATAAGTTGTATTATGTTTGTCATTGGATAGCCTATTCTGAACAAAATATGTAAAAACCGCGGTACATAAGAGTTTTTCTTATATATATATATATACTTTGTTCAATATGGGAAGTTCTATGAACAGTAAATACAATCCCAGTTTCTACTTCACATGAGATACTTATCAGTCTGTATATGAGTGAATGAAAACCCCAGTGAGTGTGAATTTGTGTATTAATGAAGGGCCCGTATGAGAGTTAGATTGTGTTATATGGTATATACTGTCCGGTGGCTAGAAACTAAATGAGGCAAGAAAGACCAAACGCTGAGCCAGATCACAGGGGGTGGAGCTAGGTGATGTAAGGAGATGGGAGGGAAGAACAATAGGAAGAGGTCTTGCTCCACCCTCAACACAGACCAGCCTAGGAGAGAAGTATACGTCTTGTAATTACTAATAATTAATGCTGTTTAAAGTCTGAATGTTTTAGTTGCTTATTAATATCTTAGCTATTGTTTCATAGAGATAAAATTCAGTGTCATAGAAAGGAAGACAGACGCTGATGAAATAAGAAACTTGTAATGAATTATGTGAATTATACGGTCTTAAAAGTAGAGAACATAGGGATTTTAAGATATATTTTTGCTTTTTGTGTAAATGTCAGTTCTGTGATTGGTTGGATGTCTATATCACTGCTAAATGCTGTTAGTACTGCACTGTCTCTGAGAGAATGTTCTGTAGGAGAGACATGCAAATGACCAGCATCGAAGGGGTGGAGCTAGATAATGTAAAAGTACGCAATGTTTCATCCTTCTTTTGTCTACAAAGGGAGGGGGTGAGGAGCTTGGGCAGTTAGGAAAAGTTTTTTTTTCTCTTCTCAAATTTGATGAGACATTGCAGGCAGGATCAGATTAATAATGAATTTGCTTAAAGAATATATTTCAATGTGGATAGATGTTTGTGGATTATTCTGCCTTGTTGTAATTCATGTCTCTGTTATTTGTATTGATATCTTACAAGCCTTATCTGCATCCATCAAATTTTCACCGGATGGATCGGTACGGGTTGAGACCTCAGGTGACAGTTCAGAGGAGGTTTGTAAACTAACTGCTCTCTTGGTGGATCCGGCTCATGTATTTGTCTTGATAGCTACTGCAGAAACTCAGCTTTCCGCAGGTCCTGACAAATAGTAAGCCACCTCCAAGACAAACTCCAATTCCTGAGTCATTGCTTAGCCCAAGGAACTGGACATCTGACATAAGTGATCCAGGTATTGCAGGTCAGCAATTTCTAAATTTTTAATTTTTTTTTTTTGCAACAAGATTCTGATCTATTTTAAATAGAATACCAGCCTGATTGTCTAGCAGTAATTGGTGCAAGGGGTTTCAGGAGTGCCGATTCAGCTGGCAGAAACTGAACCACTAGAGGTAATGTTTAAAGGGTCACGATGCCTCATGCGCTTCCTTGTGCTGGAAAGTCCTGAAAGCATATTGGGAACCGAAATGATGGGACCTTTGGGATCTTGTATCGAACTTCACCCGTCCGGTGGGGCTCGTATACACCCCAGGTCTGAAAGTCACCCGACCTTCTGTCGGATGGCAGCAGACCTAGCAACACCTCTACCTGTCTTCACTTTTACGCACGCAGAGAAACAAGTTCTTAGTGTCGTTCCTTCGAGCCTTTGGGCTACCAGTCAGACGGACCTCGACAGACTGTCTGTATTTGTTTGTATTTAATTTCAGAGGAAAGCAGTACTGTTGGATAGTGCTGCCACAAGGGGCACAGTATAGCCCAATACCAGTTTACCAGATTCATGAAACTGGTATTAGACGCCTGGCCAATTCGCGAGGGCACCGCCCTATTGTAATATGTTGATGATTTATTTTTATTTTCTTTTATGTACTGCTGACACAAATAGTTACCTCAATGCATCACTAAGCCTTTTGTGTTTCCTCCATCAGAGTAGAATGGCTGCCAAGCCAGCAAAGAGAAACTTCAGTTCTGCAAGTCTCACGTAGTGTTCCTGGGCCACTGCCTAGGTCCAGGTACTAAGCACCTGACGCCGGAACGCACGAAGGTGGTAAGTGACATGCAACTTCCCACCTCCCATGCCCAGTTGCGTACCTTCTTTGGACTGGTTTCATACTATTGGCAATGGACGCTCTGCCTCCATGACCATGCAGCCTCTGTACGACTGTTTGGGTTCACTGCCATTTGCCCTGACCCTGCAGGCCGAGTCAGCCTTCTATCAGCTGAAAGTACAGGTAACCGGGTGCACTGGAGCTGCCAGACTATGACAACCCTTTCCAAATGTACGTCACTGAGATGGAGGGACACGCCACCGCTGTACTGACACAAATGCATGGTGACAAAAAGCGACCTGTAGCATACTACAGTGCCCATCTTGACGCGGTGGCTAGAGGGTCTCCATCCTGCGTCCGAGCGGTTCTAGCAGTTCAGGCACTAATGGACAAAAGTTCTGACGTTGTCCTAGATCACACCATGGTGATCTACACCCCACATGACATACATGGTATCCTGACTCAGGTAAGCCGTAGACATCTGTCTCTTGCTAGACAGATCAAAATGGAACTTGCATTTACACTCTTCATCCAATGTCTCATTTCAACGTTGCACCACTTTGAATCCGGCCACCTTATTACCATTAGGTGACACTGATTCAAATGGGGGAGTAAGTACAGAGGACCAGCTTTTTGCAAATTCTCTGACTGATGAAGAGGAGGCCTTTGACGCAGAACACCAGCATGATTGTGCAGCGCTCATGGAGCAGGAGACAGCTGGGTTCACACATGTCACTGACAAACCCCTCCTAAACCCCCACCTTGAAATGTTTGTGGATGGATCTAGATACCTGAATGACGAAGGAAGGTTTGTAACAGGTTTTGAAGTAGTCACACTGAATGAGATACTTGTACAAAAACCACTGCCGCCATACATGTCAGCGCAGGAACTGAAGCCTGAAAAGTACCACTGCTAACATCTACACTGATTCCAGGTACGCCTTTGGTACTGCACACGATTATGGACCCATCAAGCGGTCCAGGAGCTTTCTCACGGCACAAGGCAAGCCCATTAAGCTATCATGTTGCCAGGACAGGTGGCCATAATAAAGGTTAAAGCACACACGCAGGGGCAGTCACCAGAGAGCAAGGGATAGGGCAGCCAAGGCTGCAGCTCTCCTGGACAGGACGCAAGACCCCTTGTGCTGTAAGTTGGATCTTGGTCCCACCACTCTTGTTGATTTGGGATTTGGCGTCCTACGGGACGTAGATGATGTACCAGCGGCTGCCTACACCCACCTCGCCGTCCTAGCTCACGGGAAAGTGCATGCCTCTCGGAATGCCATGGTTTCTGTTATGGACAAGGTATGGTATGCTCCAGGGTTGGACAGGTTGGCGAAGGCATATGTGAAGGCATGTGAAGTGCACACCCAGACCACTGTATCCTATTCAGAGATTACAAATCGATTACATCCAGCTTCCCAAATCAGGCAGGTATGAGTACGTCCTTGTGTGCGTGGACCTGTTCAAAGCCACCGCACAATGTACAGTGACTAAACTTGTGTCAGAACTTGTATGTAGATTTGGGGTACCAGAGACAATTGAGAGTGACGGAGGTACACAATTTACAGGTGAAGTGATGCGAGAGGTGATGTCAGCCTTGGGGTGGAACAAGCGTTTTACACTCCATACCACCCGCAGAGTTTAGACAAAGTTGAAAGAACTGAAATGATATGCTTAAGTTAAAAGAAGTGTTGTTTGGCTCTATGCCAAGATTAGGCCTGTATCATCCACAGGCCCTGCAGCAGGGGTGTGATAAGATTATTGAATATGTACAAGAACTATGTCGTAAACTGAAAATAACACCCGATCTAGTGTTTTCCCCAATTCCAGACCCTGACAACCTAGAGGGGACACATTTCTTGCAGCCTGGAGACTGGGTGGTCGCAAAAAGACACGTAATAAAGGCCTTGGACCCAAGGTTTGACGACCATACCAAGTTCTGTTGTCAACACCTACTTCTGTAAAAGTGGATACATGCCTCCCACTGCAAGAAAGTTCCCGAGCCAGAGGAAAAGTGATGGTGTTTGCAACTTATGGACATTCTGTGGGATACGGAGACAAGCAAATTATCTGGAATCGCTCCCTCTACGATATCGTTAAAACAGTCAAAAGAGTAAAAGAGCAACAACAGTGGGGATCCGGCAAAGAGGATAGAAAGACCGGCAGGGGTGGCTTAGCACCCTTGATAGTACCACAACAAAGGCTCTTTTCAAGATGGACTGTTTTAAATGGGGGATTGTGAGGGTTATGAACATACTAATTTATATATGTATGTATCTTTGATATACGTTTCCGGAGGCTTTAGGCCTAAATTGTACACTCTATTCTGTGTCCTATGAAAAGCTCTGATAAATGCTTGTACATTTAGGTTAGTACTTAATTACATTAAGTAGAGGTGTAATCTTAAATGTCCATCATGTCTCCAAGATCTTGTTAATCTCGTTACAATGATCAAAGGATAATGGAATGCTTCGATCATTAACTGCTGTCTAGGGCATGTGATTAAAAGGGTATATTGTGATAAAGAATCAAGGTACTAGACAGTCAGTCTACATTCCAACAAAAGAAGCCATGTTTATTGAGAAAACGCAATTATTCACCACCTTAGTACTTTGACCTCAGTATAACAGATTGAACTTTGTACTTTGTAACACTAGCCTTTGCACTGATACGCCTACTGATACGCCTACTGATACTCCTTCTATTTTTTGTATAAGAAATGACAATGTACAGAATAAACACAGATTGCTTCTAGACACAGGCCTGATCTCTGTGTTTCATTGCTTTCTCACGGCAGCCGCCATAACCACCTCTGATTTGGAGCCTCACAGCATATTGACGGAACATTGAATTCCACAACACCTAACAAAAGTTGTTAGAATTTATTAAAGATAGACACTATTTGGGTGTCCCATCAAGAGTCCCGTGTACCCCTACAACTCCTGTTGTCCAACAGCGAACACTGCCCTGAAATCAAAAGTGACAAAACGTCAGAAGAACATTGCCATAGAGACAGATTTTAAATCCTGAGAAAACCTCTTTAGGGTATGTTTAGACACTATGGATTTTCCGCAGAGAAAAATTGAATTCAATGAATGGCCGAGCGCTGCCTGTGATTGGCTGAGCACTGTGACCAATCACAGGCAGCTCTCAGCTGTCATTCAATGAATGGCTAAGCTCTGCTTGTGATTAGCTGAGCACTCAGCTAATCAGACACAGCCCTTGCAGCAGGTGGGGATTTAAAATCCCCACCTGCTGAAAAAAGTTCACTACACTGCCGGGACCCAAGCGGCTAGACAGAGAGGCAGAGAGGTGAGTATTTATATATTTTTTTACACCAGATAGGAAAGATTTTCAGGGAAGGGCGTATATTTAAAGCCTTTCCCTAAAATCACTGCAAGGGTTGCTGGTAGACTAATTCTTTCAAAGCAATGCTGCATGGACCTGCATTCATGTGTTTGTACACGCATGTGGGTGCGCTGGTTTTGTGCGCACCTATGTACACTCTAGCACACGCTCATGTGAATGCACCCTTATTCTGCATTTTAACTCCTTAGTGACCGCCGATACACCATTTGATGGCCTGTATCGGTTAGCTATGTATGAAGAGAGATCACTGTGTGATCTCTCTTCATACATCCCAGGTGCCGGCTGTTTCTTTCAGCCAACACCCGGTGGCAGCAGCTCCATTGCTCCGTTAAATGCTGCTGTCAATGAGATTGCTATGGCACTACATCATGCTGCAGTAGCAATCAAACATCGCAAGTTGTTGTCTCCTATAAAAGTAGAAAAAGAACAATTAAATTTTTCTAATTATCCTTAAAAAAGTAATGAAAGGTTAAAAAAAAACCTTTTGCCATATTTGTAATAAAAGAATCTAAATAATAAAACAAAAATACATAAATAGTATCTTGTGTCTGTAAAAGTCAGTAACACATTATTCACCTCGCACAATGAACGTCTTCAGAAAGAGGGAAAAAAAAATTCAGAAATGCCTTCAAGAAAAAATGTAATAAAAGCAATCAAAAAGTCTTACGTATTCCAAAATGGTACCAACACAAACGACAGGATGTCCCGTAAAAAATGAGCCCTTGCACAACTATGCTGATGATAAAATAAAAAAGTTATTGCGCGCTGCAGATGGTGGCATAAAATAATTTCAAAAAATTAAATATCTTTGAAAAAAAAATACCAGTAGTACAGCAAAAAAAATAATATAAGAATAAAGTTACATTGCCATTTTTGTTGCATTTTGTGCGTCGTAGAAAGATGGGGGATTGCATTTTGTTTCCATTCCGCTAGTTAAAATTTTTAAATAGCTTTTCAGTACATTATATGGTATATTAAATAGTACCATTGAAAATGTGACAGTTAGCTAAAAGTACAGGCTGGAAGAGATTCCAGGCACGCTGCCTATTATGGGGATAAGGTTATGTAGAAATCACAGTTTTTTAGGGTGGCTTCACACGAGCATATGCGTGTGCGTACATAGATGCGTACATATATTTGCACCCCTGTACTTGCAAAAACACACGTGTATGCAGGTCCATGCATTGCCTTCAATGGAGCTACGGCTGCTGCCGGTGGCTCCATTGAAGACAATCGTCTGGCACCCCTGAATTCTTTTTCAGGGAAGAGCTTTAAATATAAGGTCTTCCCTGAAAAACAACAATTTTAGTTTAAAAAAATAAAAATAATAAAAATATACTTTCCTGTCCGCCGCTGCTGTGTCCCCCGCGGGGATGAAGAACACTGCGCTGCCCCCGCTCTTCAAAGCAGTTTTTTTTAAGACAATGCATGCATTCCCTATGGTGCACACATGGCCTATCTTTGCAGGCGCACACCTGTAAAGTACGGACATGTGAACACACCATTGGGAATGCATTGGTTGTAATAGACGCGTGTTTTTTGTGTGCGCGTGGCCACTCTTAGGGCTCAGTCACACGGGCGCATCAGCACGAAGACGGACACAATGCAGGTGCGGACGACTTTCCGCACCTGCAGAGCGGCCGTCTCATCGTGCAGGAACACGGGCGCATCGGCTGAGTGCTTCAGCCAATCACAATCAGAGCTACCAGCAGGCGGGGATTTTAAATCCCTGGCTGCTGATAGCTCAGTAGCGCTACAGAGCCGGGGACAGCGGCAGAAGTCGCCGCTGAGCCCCGGCAGCTGTCAATGGCTTTACAGGGAAGGGCTTCATAAGGCCTTTCTTGAAAAGCCAATTAAAAGTAGAGTAAAAAAAAAAATTACTTACCTGTCGGCCACTGCTGTGTCTCTTGCGGGGATGAAGAATACATCTGCATGTGGCAGATGTTTCCTTCATCCCCCCTAGTTAAAAGAATTCCCTGCTGCTACATCTGCCACATCTGTGGCAGATGCAGCAAAGGAATTCTTTAATTCTCTACCGCAGCTGTCACACATGTCAGCTGCAGTAGAGAATTCTGCTGCGGGCAATTGATTTCAGGGAAGGGCTTTGAATATAAGCCCTTCCCTGAAAAATCAAGTAAAAGTGGTTTAAAAACCAAAAAAATAGGGGGCGTGGCCTAGCCAGCAGCGGGACCAGGCGCCATTTCAGAGGCTCCTGAGCGAGGGGCGCTTCAGAGAGAGATCCTGCTCACAAGAGGCTCCACTCGGGGACAAAAACCATACCGCTGGCACCGTGGGAGGGGGAGCTTCAGAAGGAGACCTGTCTGAGCTCTCTAGCGGCACTTACACCTCTGCGGCCTACATCACCAGGAGAATTCCCGGGCTAAAGTGCCAGCCCCGGCCGACCAGAAGTAGTGGAGACGACCCGCGCGCGGCAGACCCTAGCAGCTGGAATCCACATCTGACTGCAACTACCCCCGGCCAGGAGGCAGCGGAGGATGGAGCTTCACCTGCAGGATGCTGAAGACAAGGAGAGGAGGCAGTAACGCCAGGAGAGAGGTGAGAGTCACCAGAGGAGGGGTCTGAATTTACAGGGCAGCGGAGCCCAGCAGCGAACCCAGGAGATTCCTGTGCAAAAGGAGAAATCTCCACATTAAGCTGGGGGGCCAATTACAAGCCAGCAAGCCGCAAGACAAATAGCACAACACAGAGGGGCATAACCCCCCCCCCCCCATCCATGCACAAACTGCCTACAGGGGAAATAAACGGAGAGCCTAGCTCTAATTTTTCCAGAATCCCCTTTAGAGGAGCTCCAAAACAACAACCATCACCAGAACTGGCAAAATATAACTGCCTAAAGAGAGTACAGCGCCATACCAGCCAAAAGGCCCACTCCTGCTGTATTGAACTAACAAGAAGCCTAAGAGCGGGAAACTCGAGATGAAAAACTAACTAAACAAAATGTAAAGGGAGACACCGAGACCTCCGATTCCCTTCCCCTACAATATAGCGGACCGAATGGGATAACGATAAATCGCATAATTTTGAGATAACAGCACAAGAGCAGAACACCATAGGCCTTCAACAGAAAAATGGTGAAAATCGGAAAAGACAAGAACAGGGAGCACGTAGATCCGACAAGACCTAGCAAAAACCAGGCAGAAATGGACAAATACCTAAAGAAGAAACATAGCTCACCAGCGGCGCAAAAACAGAGAGCGCATCAAGAAAACTTCACCAAACAAATTTCAGAGGACTCTGATATATATAGCGCCTCAGTCACCTCAGAACGCAACGAGGATACAGATAGGGGTCCGATATCCCGCACTTTCCTCAAGAAGCTACTAGCCCACTCCATCTCCCCAGTTATGAAAGAATTGGCGGACATTAAATCAGAAGTAAAACAAATCGGGCATAGAGTGGAGGACCTGGAGAGCACACAACAGGAATTGATACAACACAACCTAGCTCTCCAAGCCAACATGATGGCGCAACAAGATCACTTGAATCAAGCCATGCTCTTAATAGAAGATCAGGAGAACAGAAGTTGACGTAAGAACATCTCTTTTAGAGGCTTACCAGAATCCCTCGCTACTGAGGCGTTACATTCAGTGGCTACAGAGATCTTCCAGTCCCTACTAGGAGAAGAAAGCGCAGACAAAATAGTAATCGAACGCATCCACAGAGCCCTGCGGCCCAGACCCTCGCCAACAGAACCACCTAGAGACGTAATCTGTGGATTGTTAAACTACACAGACACTGCCGCTATCTTACTGCGAGCCAGAGAAACGAAGGAAGTAATCTTTGAAAACAATAATATCCTTCTATTCCAAGACATTGCACCCAGCACCCTGGCAAAAAGGCAACTACTTAAGCCACTGACTGAGGCTTTGCGTCTGAAAAAGCTGCTGGTGAGATGGCTCTTCCCGTTTGGCCTTTCCACATATAAAGACAGCCAACAGATAATCATTAGAACTCCAGAAGGTCTGGGAAAAGCATGGGAGAAACTCGAGATGGCCCCCTTAGATATACCATCGTGGCTACCTGTCCAGTTCAAGCATCAGCTACCTCCGCTGAAGAAACCCGAAAACTGGACACTGGGACGAACCCCAAAAATGCCAAGATACAAGAAAAAGCCATTGGTAGAAGCTTAGAAACCAGATCCCCCTCTATTAAGTAGAGGGCCACTTAAAGAGACTCTGCCCCCCCCCCCCGCCCCTGTTCCGGCCCTCCTGCTGCGGGAGTTGGGAAACAAAACCCCGGGCTCCACCGACGAGACGCCTTGACAGGTGGCGAACATCGAAAATAAGATCGAGGGACCACGGAAAACCTACCCTGGGACTAGAAGACCAGGTAACGGGGTCTCACCCCACAGCAGTTTTTTCTCCACCCCTAGCCAAAGCTTCCCTATTTACAGAGACTGATAATATGGACACAAAACTGTTATCACCTACGCAAAGGCCACCATACTCGCTTTGGTGTTCCCACACAACTGAGACCTGAACTCATATTAGGCTTGATACTGACCCACAGTGTGACCACCATTTCTACTACTGTTACTGCTACTGTCATTGAACCAGTTTTGGTGACACCCTATTCTTGGGGATCGAGTTTTTGTTTAGTTATACCAGGTTATGCAGCCCCACCCCACCGTTGCTTCCCCCACATCCCTTGATATAATTTCCTTACTTACAGAGACTTGCTACATGGACACAGAACTGTTATTATCTAGGCAATGGCCATTACACCTGTTTTAGTGTCCCCGCACCCATGGGACTTGAGTTCATATCAGGTTTGATACTAACCCACAATATGGCCACCTCTTTTTTGCAACTGTTACTGCTTTTGTTGTTGTTATTGAGCTAGTTTAGAAGATCATTTATTCTTAGGGATTGAGTTCTTGATCGGTCTGTTACTAATTATTTAAATACTGAACCGGAACCACTCCCGTGGCCCCAGCAATAATCATAGCAACATTGATTATGGAGGTCTCGGTGGTTGTCCCGACCTTTAAAGATGAGCGTCCAACCACCCCCCACCAATACGGAGAAAGAGGGGAACCATGGGGACTTTACCCCACTCTTGGGCCCAATTGAGGAACGGGCACAAGATCCTTCTAGGCATGGCCCCCTCATTTCCCCGTACAAATTAAGTTTCCTCACTTTACCACTTTATGTGGTGTTTACTGTTCACAAATGTTTAGATGAATGTTTGATTGGCAAGAGTACATACAACAATTTGGAAAGAGGGAGAGCAACTCGGCAAAAAGTAGCGACTGCCCCGAAACCGATACATGGCGGAAGTTAAAATCACCTCATTCAACGTAAGAGGCTGGAATATCCAACAAAAAAGAGCCCAATCCTTTGCCTTACTGAAAAAACTAAAAGCAGAGGTGGTGTTTCTTCAAGAAACCCACTTCCCACATAACCGAATCCCCAACCTCCCCACGTTTAAATTTAACCAATGGTACCATAGTACCCACTCCTTGGCTTCTAGGGGGGTCTTGATTGCCATAGATAAAAAAGTTCCCTTCACCCACGAGCAAACGAAGTTGGACACACAAGGCAGATATATTTTCTTAAAGGGCACAGTGGCACAGAGCAAAATATCCTTTGCTAATCTATACGCCCCAAACAAAAACCAAATCCCATGGCTAACACGTGTCCTAACCAAGTTCAACAAATTCGCCGTGGGTCTGTGTGTGGTCGGCGGGGATTTAAATCTGGCGCTGGACCACTCACTAGACACTACCTCGAGTTCTGAGTCATTTCCCTGAAAACAGATACACAGGTTGAGAAGCCTCTTATCGGAACTAAAGCTACAAGACGCCCGGAGAAATCTAAACCCAGGAGTGAGAGAGTATTCATACTTCTCCCACATACACTCTACATATCATAGAATAGCCTACATTCTGATATCAGGCAAACATATCCACGCAGTCAGCTCAGCGGACATCGGCCCAATCACAATTTCGGACCTTGCTCCCATCTCTACCACAGTAATGGTGGACAGCCTGCCGAGGAGAGATTGGAATCGGTGCCTTAATTGCACACATGGCAGGGAAAACTGTACCCTCCTGACAGAAAAACTAGAAGAATACTTCAAAATCAACGACTCCCAAGAGATATCCACCCCCATACTATGGGAGGCTCATAAAGCCTTCATTAGAGGAGAATTATTATCCCTAGGGACCAAAGTCAAGCGAAAAAAAGAAACGAGAAAACCAACAAACTTCTTGCCCAAATAACTGAAACTGAAACCCAACATAAGAATAGACCCAGTAATGACACCCTAAAAAAAACTAAAGAACTTGAGAGATAAACACAAACAAGTCCTAAATATAAAAATAGCAAAAAACACTTCTCATATTCAAATACAAAATATATATCCACGGAGACAGAGGCTCAAAAACGATGTTGAGACTCATTAAAAAACAGAAAGAAAAATCATCTTGCAGATAAAGCCCCTTCAGGAGACACGGTGACTTCCAATGAAGAGGTGGGACCAAGGAGTTTGAAGCATATAACACTAAACTATACAACCTTCAGACGGAGCCGAACGCGACTCCTGATGCTACCCTAACATTTTTAAACCACTTAAACCTCCCGAGCCTATCTAAAGAAGAGGCCTCATCAATACCACAACAAGTCACAGAGGACGAAGTGACCAGAGTCCTAGCCTCTATTCCCAATGTGAAAAGCCCAGGCCCAGACGGGCTCCCAATTATGTACTATAAAAAGTTCGCGAAAACCCTTGTTCCATACCTTACTAAACTCTGTAATTCCCTCCTCACCGGTGCATCTCTACCCAAACAATCTCTCGAGGCGCATATTACATTAATTCCCAAAGAAGGCAAAGATCCGACCCTATGTAGTAACTATCGCCCCATTTCTTTACTAAACACGGACATAAAGCTATGGGCGAAATTGATCGCCCAGAGAATAGCTCCCTACCTCCCCAAACTGATCGACCCTGATCAAGTGGGATTTGTCCCAGGTAGGAAAGGAAAACACAACACCGCACGAGCAATACACGCCATACACCACGCCAAAATAAATAAGATTCTGTTAATGTTGATATCCACTGACGCCGAGAAGGCCTTTGATAGAGTCAGTTGGGATTTCATGGAACATACCCTTGCAAAATTTGGTTTCCCACCGATCCTTATTAGAGCCATTCTTACATTATATTCTGACTAGAGATGAGCGAACGTACTCGTCCGAGCTTGATACTCGTTCGAGTATTAGCGTGTTCGAGATGCTCGTTACTTGTGACGAGTACCACGCGATGTTCGAGTTACTTTCACTTTCATCTCTGAGACGTTAGCGCGCTTTTCTGGCCAATAGAAAGACAGGGAAGGCATTACAACTTCCCCCTGCTACGTTCAAGCCCTATACCACCCCCCTGCAGTGAGTGGCTGGCGAGATCAGGTGTCACCCGAGTATATAAATCGGCCCCTCCCGCGGCTCGCCACAGATGCGTTCTGACAGAGATCAGGGAAAGTGCTGTCTTGCTGGAGTTGCTATACGGAGAGTGTTAGGAGTAATTTAGGCTTCAAGAACCCCAACGGTCCTTCTTAGGGCCACATCTAACCGTGTGCAGTAGTGTGGAGGCTGCTTTTTGCAGTGTTGCACATTTTTTTTTTTGTATATCGGCCGTGCAGAGCATTGCGCCCTGCAGTAATTATACATAGTTCAGGGCCAGTAGTGGTGGTGAGGCAGGGACAGAAGACATATTTATTGAATATAGGCAATGGGCCTTTCCAAAAACATTTGGGAAAAAAAATCTATTTGGGCTGCCTGTGACTGTCCTCAGTGTACTGGGTCTGTGCTGGGGGTAGTTGTCCTCCTAATTCATACGCAGACAGCTAAGTGTTACAGCAGGCATGCGCAAAATTCTTTCCTGGCTCTGTGTTGGCTGTTACATCACCGCTGTATTCCAGTCCACAGTGCAACAGTCTGCAGTTATTTTACATACTCCAGGGCCAGTAGTGGTGAGGCAGGGACAGAAGACATATTTATTGAATGTAGGCAGTGGGCCTTTCCAAAAACATTTGGGAAAAAAAATCTATTTGGGCTGCCTGTGACTGTCCTCAGTGTACTGGGTCTGTGCTGGGGGTAGTTGTCCTCCTAATTCATATGCAGCCAGCTAAGTGTTACAGCAGGCTTGCGTAAAATTCTTTCCTGGCTCTGTGTTGGCTGTTACATCACCGCTGTATTCCAGTCCACAGTGCAACAGTCTGCAGTTATTTTACATACTCCAGGGCCAGTAGTGGTGAGGCAGGGACAGAAGACATATTTATTGAATGTAGGCAGTGGGCCTTTCCAAAAACATTTGGGAAAAAAAATCTATTTGGGCTGCCTGTGACTGTCCTCAGTGTACTGGGTCTGTGCAGGGGGTAGTTGTCCTCCTAATTCATACGCAGCCAGCTAAGTGTTACAGCAGGCTTGTGCAAAATTCTTTCCTGGCTCTGTGTTGGCTGTTACATCACCGCTGTATTCCAGTCCACAGTGCAACAGTCTGCAGTTATTTTACATACTCCAGGGCCAGTAGTGGTGAGGCAGGGACAAAAGACATATTTATTGAATGTAGGCAGTGGGCCTTTCCAAAACCATTTGGGGAAAAAAATCTATTTGGGCTGCCTGTGACTGTCCTCAGTGTACTGGGTCTGTGCTGGGGGTAGTTGTCCTCCTAATTCATACGCAGACAGCTAAGTGTTACAGCAGGCATGCGCAAAATTCTTTCCTGGCTCTGTGTTGGCTGTTACATCACCGCTGTATTCCAGTCCACAGTGCAACAGTCTGCAGTTATTTTACATACTCCAGGGCCAGTAGTGGTGAGGCAGGGACAGAAGACATATTTATTGAATGTAGGCAGTGGGCCTTTCCAAAAACATTTGGGAAAAAAAATCTATTTGGGCTGCCTGTGACTGTCCTCAGTGTACTGGGTCTGTGCAGGGGGTAGTTGTCCTCCTAATTCATACGCAGCCAGCTAAGTGTTACAGCAGGCTTGTGCAAAATTCTTTCCTGGCTCTGTGTTGGCTGTTACATCACCGCTGTATTCCAGTCCACAGTGCAACAGTCTGCAGTTATTTTACATACTCCAGGGCCAGTAGTGGTGAGGCAGGGACAGAAGACATATTTATTGAATGTAGGCAGTGGGCCTTTCCAAAAACATTTGGGAAAAAAAATCTATTTGGGCTGCCTGTGACTGTCCTCAGTGTACTGGGTCTGTGCTGGGGGTAGTTGTCCTCCTAATTCATACGCAGCCAGCTAAGTGTTACAGCAGGCTTGCGCAAAATTCTTTCCTGGCTCTGCTGTGCGTTCTGTAAGCGAAGTCAGCCTCCAACCACAGGCCAATAAGCGGCACATTTAATTACAGCGTTCTGTTTCTGCACTACTGGTAATACACCATGCTGAGGGGTAGGGGTAGGCCTAGAGGACGTGGACGCGGGCGAGGATGCGGGGCCCAAGTCAGGGTGTGGGCACAGGCCGAGCTCCTGATCCAGGTGTATCGCAGCCGACTGCTGCGGGATTAGGAGAGAGGCACGTTTCTGGCATCCCGACATTCATCTCACAATTAATGGGTCCACGCGGTACACCTTTATTAGAAAATGAGCAGTGTGAGCAGGTCCTGTCGTGGATGGCAGAAAGTGCATCCAGCAATCTATCGAACACCCAGAGTTCTGCGCCATCCACTGCTGCAACTCTGAATCCTCTGGCTGCTGCTCCTCCTTCCTCCCTGCCTCCTCACTCCATTACAATGACACATTCTGAGGAGCAGGCAGACTCCCAGGAACTGTTCCCAGGTCCCTGCCCAGAATGGGCAGCAAGGGTTCCGAATCCTCTCCCACTGGAGGAGTTTGTCGTGACCGATGCCCAACCTTTTGAAAGTTCCCGGGGTCTGGGGGATGAGGCTGGGGACTTCCGGCAACTGTCTCAAGACCTTTCAGTGGGTGAGGAGGACGATGACGATGAGACACAGTTGTCTATCAGTGAGGTAGTAGTAAGGGCAGTAAGTCCGAGGGAGGAGCGCACAGAGGATTCGGAGGAAGAGCAGCAGGACGATTAGGTGACTGACCCCACCTGGTTTGCTACGCCTACTGAGGACAGGTCTTCAGAGGGGGAGGCAAGGGCAGCAGCAGGGCAGGTTGCAAGGGGCAGTGCGGTGGCCAGGGGTAGAGGCAGGGCCAGACCGAATAATCCACCAACTGTTTCCCAAAGCGCCCCCTCGCGCCATGCCACCCTGCAGAGGCCGAGGTGCTCAAAGGTCTGGCAGTTTTTCACTGACAGTGCAGACGACCGACGAACAGTGGTGTGTAACCTGTGTCGCGCCAAGATCAGCAGAGGAGCCACCACCACCACCAGCATGCGCAGACATATGATGGCCAAGCACCCCACAAGGTGGGACGAAGGCCATTCACCGCCTTCGGTTTGCACCGCTGCCTCTCCCCCTGTGCCCCAACCTGCCACTGAGATCCAACCCCCCTCTCAGGGCACAGGCACTACCGTCTCCTGGCCTGCACCCACACCCTCACCTCCGCTGTCCTCGGCCCCATCCACCAATGTCTCTCAGCGCACCGTCCAGCCATCGCTAGCGCAAATGTTGGAGCGCAAGCGCAAGTACGCCGCCACGCACCCGCACGCTCAAGCGTTAAATGTGCACATAGTCAAATTTATCAGCCTGGAGATGCTGCCGTATAGGGTTGTGGAAACGGAGTCTTTCAAAAGTATGATGGCGGCGGCCCCGCGTTACTCAGTTCCCAGTCGCCACTACTTTTCCCGATGTGCCGTCCCAGCCCTGCATGACCACGTCTCCCGCAACATTGTACGCGCCCTCACCAACGCGGTTACTGGCAAGGTCCACTTAACAACGGACACGTGGACAAGCACAGGCGGGCAGGGCCACTTCATCTCCCTGATGGCACATTGGGTGAATTTAGTGGAGGCTGGGACCGAGTCAGAGCCTGGGACCGCTCACGTCCTACCCACCCCCAGAATTGCGGGCCCCAGCTCGGTGGTGGTATCTGCGGCGGTGTATGCTTCCTCCACTAAACCACCCTCCTCCTCCTCCTACGCAACCTCTGTCTCGCAATCAAGATGTGTCAGCAGCAGCACGTCGCCAGCAGTCGGTGTCGCGCGGCACGGCAGCACAGCGGTGGCCAAGCGTCAGCAGGCCGTGCTGAAACTACTCAGCTTAGGAGATAAGAGGCACACGGCCCACGAACTGCTGCAGGGTCTGACAGAGCAGACCGACCGCTGGCTTGCGCCGCTGAGCCTCCAACCGTGCATGGTCGTGTGTGACAACGGCCGTAACCTGGTGGCGGCTCTGCAGCTCGGCAGCCTCACGCACGTGCCATGCCTGGCCCACGTCTTTAATTTGGTGGTTCAGCGCTTTCTGAAAAGCTACCCACGCTTGTCAGACCTGCTTGGAAAGGTGCGCCGGCTCTGCGCACATTTCCGCAAGTCCCACACGGACGCTGCCACCCTGCGCACCATGCAACATCGGTTTCATCTGCCAGTGCACCGACTGCAGTGCGACGTGCCCACATGGTGGAACTCTACGCTCCACATGTTGGCCAGGCTCTATGAGCAGCGTAGAGCTATAGTGGAATACCAACTCCAACATGGGCGGTGCAGTGGGAGTCAGCCTCCTCAATTCTTTACAGAAGAGTGGGCCTGGTTGGCAGACATCTGCCAGGTCCTTGGAAACTTTGAGGAGTCTACCCAGATGGTGAGCGGCGATGCTGCAATCATTAGCGTCACCATTCCTCTGCTATGCCTCTTGAGAAGTTCCCTGCAAAGCATAAAGGCAGACGCTTTGCGCTCGGAAACAGAGGCGGGGGAAGACAGTATGTCGCTGGATAGTCAGAGCACCCTCCTGTCTATATCTCAGCGCGTTGAGGAGGAGGAGGAGGAGGGGGAGGAGCATGAGGAGGAGGGGGAAGAGACAGCTTGGCCCACCACTGAGGGTACCCATGCCTGTCATCCTTTCAGCGTGTATGGCCTGAGGAGAAGGAGGATCCTGAAAGTGATCTTCCTAGTGAGGACAGCCATGTGTTGCGTACAGGTACCCTGGCACACATGGCTGACTTCATGTTAGGATGCCTTTCTCGTGACCCTCGCGTTACACGCATTCTGGCCACTACGGATTACTGGGTGTACACACTGCTCGACCCACGGTATAAGGAGAACCTTTCCACTCTCATACCCGAAGAGGAAAGGGTTTCGAGAGTGATGCTATACCACAGGACCCTGGTGGACAAACTGATGGTAAAATTCCCATCCGACAGCGCTAGTGGCCGAAGGCGCAGTTCCGAGGGCCAGGTAGCAGGGGAGGCGCAGAGATCAGGCAGCAAGTACAGCACAGGCAGGGGAACACTCTCTAAGGCCTTTGACAGCTTTCTGGCTCCCCAGCAAGACTGTGTCACCGTTCCCCAGTCAAGGCTGAGTCGGCGGGAGCACTGTAAAAGGATGGTGAGGGAGTACGTAGCCAATCGCACGACCGTCCTCCGTGACGCCTCTGCCCCCTACAACTACTGGGTGTCGAAGCTGGACACGTGGCCTGAACTCGCGCTGTATGCCCTGGAGGTGCTTGCTTGTCCTGCGGCTAGCGTCTTGTCAGAGAGGGTGTTTAGTGCGGCTGGGGGAATCATCACGGATAAGCGTACCCGCCTGTCAACCGACAGTGCCGACAGGCTTACACTCATCAAGATGAACAAAGCCTGGATTTCCCCAGACTTCTCTTCTCCACCAGCGGTCAGCAGCGATACCTAAACAATACGTAGGCTGCACCCGCGGATGGAAGCATTGTTCTCTATCACCATCAAAAACGTGGACCTTTTAGCTTCATCAATCTGTGTATAATATTCATCCTCCTCCTCCTGCTCCTCCTCCTGAAACCTGACGTAATCACGTCGAACGGGCAACTTTTCTTAGGCCCACAAGGCTCAGTCATATAATTTTTGTAAACAATTTTTATACGTTTCAATGCTCATTAAAACGTTGAAACTTTCACCTGAACCAATTTTTATTTTAACTGGGCTGCTTCCAGGCCTAGTTACAAATTAAGCCACATTAACCAAAGCGATTAATGGGTTTCTCCTGCCCTCTTGGTTGGGCATGGGCAATTTTTCTGACGTACATTAGTACTGTTGGTACACCAATTTTTTGGGGCCCTCGCCTACAGTGTAATCCAATTAATTTTTTGCCCACCTGCATTACATCTGACGTTACATCAGCTGTGCTGGGCACTGCAATGGGATATATTTATGTACCGCCGGTGGGTTCCAGGGAGCCACCCATGCTGTCGGTCCACACGGAGTTGTAACTACATGTGTCCACTTCTAAAGAACCCCAGTCTGACTGGGGCATGCAGTTTGGGCCGAAGCCCACCTGCATTTAATCTGACGTTAGCTCAGCTGTCCAGGGCACTGCAATGGGATACATTTATGAACAGCAGGTGGGTTCCAGGGAGCCACCCATGCTGTGGGTGCACACGGAATTCCCATTGTGGAGTTGGGGATTCCCAGTTGTACCTGCCTGTGACTATTTATAAAAAACCGCGATCTGACTGGGGCATGCAGACACCTTGACAGAATGAATAGTGTGTGGCACATAGGTTCCCCATTGCTATGCCCACGTTTGCAGCTCCTGATGCCGGTGGCACAGGATTATATTTCTCATTGCTTCTGTATAGCATTGTAGGCTATCGCCCCGCCCCTTTTAAAGAGGGTCGCTGCCTAGCCGTGCCAACCCTCTGCAGTGTGTGCCTGCGGTTCCTCCTCATGGCAGACGCACTTATAAATAGATATGAGTGTGGCGTGGCATGAGGGCAGCTGAAGGCTGCGCAGGGACAATTTGGTGTGCGCTGTGGATACTGCATCGTGCGCGCGCGCGCGGGGGGGGGGGGGTTGGGCAGCATGTAACCCAGGAGAAGTGGCAGCGGAGTGTCATGCAGGCACTGATCGTGCTTTGTTGGAGGTAGTGTGGTGCTTAGCTAAGGTATGCATTGCTAATGAGGGCTTTTCAGAAGTAAAAAGTGTTGGGAGGGGGGGGGGGCACTCTTGCCGCTATTGTGACTTAATAGTGGGACCTGGGAACTTGAGATGCAGCCCAACATGTAGCCCCTCGCCTGCCCTATCCGTTGCTGTGTCGTTCCCATCACTTTCTTGAATTGCCCAGATCATCACAAATGGAAACCTTAGCGAGCATCGGCGATATACAAAAATGCTCGAGTCGCCCATTGACTTCAATGGGGTTCGTTACTCGAAACGAACCCTCGAGCATCGCGATAATTTCGTCCCGAGTAACGAGCACCCGAGCATTTTGGTGCTAGCTCATCTCTAATTCTGACCCTTCAGCGAAGATCCAGATTAACGGCACACTGTCAAAACCCTTCCCCATTAAAAACGGCACTAGACAAGGCTGCCCGCTCTCCCCCACACTATTCGTTCTAGTGATGGAGACATTACTCCAAAAAAATCAGACAAAACCCGGACATCACAGGCATTAGAATAGGAGACACCGTTCACACCACCGCGGCCTTCGCAGACGACCTACTAGTTCTCAGTACAAACCCGAGGAAGGCTCTCCCGGCGCTCTTAGAGACCTTTGACCTCTTCCGCAGGCTGTCCAACTTCAAAATCAACTATGACAAGTCAGAAGCCCTTAATATTTCCACGCCGCCCCACATCATCAATTACCTAAAAAAGAAATTTGAATTCCGGTGGCCACCCTCGAACATTAAATACCTCGGCATATCACTAACCTCCAACCCTAGCCTCCTACTCGACGCTAATTACATCCCCCTGTTCCAAAAAATTAAATCTCAGCTCAAACAATTTAGCTCACCATTAATCTCATGGCTGGGGAGGAAGAATCTAATATCCACCTACATATTACAATCAATCATCTACGTACTTAACGCAGTCCCCATAGGTGTCCCTAATTTCTTCTTTACACAAATACATAGATTGTACAGAGAATTTTTTTGGGACAAACACAATCTGTGCCTGGCATTTTCCTACCTAGTCCAAAAACGCCCCCAAGGAGGCGCCAGACTACCAAACTTACAAGCATACCACAAGGCGATCCACATTGCCAGGTGGATTTCCTTGATAGACACTGAGACGACCTCTCCTACTATAGAGGCCGAGAGAGGCATGCTAGGCGCGGCTAATCAAATCTTACTCTGGTCAGACAGGCCTCCACTAGATAAATGCCACCCTTTAAGCCCCATTACAAAAAGCACAATTAAAGCCCTCCGGTCAACAAGACTGGAAATGGCGGAGAAAGGTTCACTACCCCCCGATGACCCCTGCAACCTTAATCCCAGCTATTCTTGCTAACAGTACACAAAATCTGGGACAAACTTAAAGGTCTCACGATAGACGATATTCTCGACAGTCCTAAACTCACAAACCAGGCCCAGTTTGATGCGAAATTTGCTCACCTTGACCTGGACTTCCTGGGAAAAGCAGGACTCTACCACTCCCTGCTGAAGCTCCAGAGATCTAGCTACGGCAGATTCAGAGACCCACTATGGTTCGAGACATATACCTCGCTACCCTCACGTCCAAAGAAACTGATTACACAACTATATAAAGGCCTTCTTTTACAAACATCAACTGAGAAACCCTGGTTTCTCAGAGAATGGGAAAGGGAACTGAGGCTTAACCTAACCAGAGAGGAGACCCGCCAGGTATTGAAGAATTTGCATGGCTTCTCCAGATGCGTGCGAATCCAGGAAAATTCATATAAAATTTTGGCCAGATGGTATAGAACCCCGGCAACTATATCCAAAACAAACCCCGGGACTTCAGACAAATGTTGGAGATGCGAAAAAGAGAAGGGAAACGCACTACACATATGGTGGGACTGCTCGGAAATTAGACCTTTCTGGCGGTCGGTTACAGACCACATTAATAAAATCTGCCATACGTCATACTCCTTTAAACCAGAGGAGGTTCTGCTTTGGCTGCCTACAGACAAATTCAGACCCTCTAATAAAAGCCTACCCACTACTCTATTGACAGCGGCTAAGCTACTTATCCCTGTCTACTGGAGAGAAAAACAGATCCCACAGATGTCCCAATGGCTAGAGAGAGTAACCCAAATATTTCGCATTGAAGAAATGATCGCCTTGGAGACCAGAACAAGAGATTGGTTCACAGCCCTCTGGATGCCATGGATTGGGTTTTGTGACAGCAGAAACGAACTGGACGATTAACATAACAGATAGATACTTTTACATGCCGATGGATGCTCTCCCTACTTCACCTACTTGATAGACAGACAATGTGCTCGCCATGTATTACTTTGTTGTTTTTTCTTTTTCCACCCCCCTACCCATTTTAACCGCACCACTCCCCCATACCTCCTCCACCCGCCCACCTATACTCAAAACCCTTCCCTGAAATCAATTGCCGGCAGCAGAATCCTCTACTGCAGCTGACGTGTGACAGCTGCGGTAGAGAATTAAAGAATTCCTCTGCTGCATTTGCCACAGATGTGGCAGATGTAGCAGCAGGGAATTCCTGTAACTAGTGGGGATGAAGGAAACATCTGCCTCATGTGGCAGATATATTCTTCATCCCTGCGTGGGACACAGCAGCGGCGGACAGGTAAGTCATTTTTTTTTTTTTTTTTAACACTAAAATTTTTCTTTTTCAGGGAAGAGGTTATATGTAAAGCTCTTCCCTGAAAAACAATTCAGGGGTGCCGGCAGACCATTGTTTTCAATGGAGCCACCGGCAGCAGCCGCGGCTCCATTGAAAACAATGCGTGCATTCCCTATGGTGCACGCATGTCCTATCTTTGCAGGCACGCACCTGCAAAGTACGGACATGTGAACACACCATAGGGAATGCATTATTGTAAATATAAGCGTGTTTTTGTGCGTGCGTATGTACGCACAAAAACACGCTTGTGTGAACGCACCCTAAGGACCAGACAATTTTCACAGAGGCAGTAGAATCTACTAGATAACTAAAGAAGGTTTCACTGTGAGGATTCTAATCAACTCTTAAAACATAACTTTTAATAGAAATAAATAAAAAATTAAAAAGACCTCCAGAAGACAGGTCTTGTATAAGACACATGAGAACACAAACATTCTTTCAACAGATCCCTCGGACGTATTGAGGAAGACGGGAGACCGATGTGGAAGGTTTCCCCTTTGATAAATGAAGAGATAAAATGAAAGAATAACCGTCTCTTATCTCGTTTTCCTAGCCTGAAAATCAATGTATAGTTGGCCTAGAAGTAGAACAGAAGTTCCTGTGACCTCTATAAGTGCGGGCAGATAGAACTATATCCCTCCTTTTTTCCAATGGAATAATATAGCTTTCACCTCTGCAGCTTAATAGGTGAGACCTGACACAAACTGGTGCTCGTGTTATAGGATTCATTGACTAATCTGACCATGGCACATAATACTGTTGTCACATGGGGTCAGGGGATGAGATAGTATTTTCTGAGTCATGCAGGGATCAAACTTGCAATCTTCAGATCGAGGGCAAGAGCGCACACTCTGCGCCACACGACAGGAGGTGTGATGACCTGGGGGTAATCTATAACAGATGAAAATCACTAATTGAGATAACATCGCCCTTTAGGGGGAGGAACCAGATCAGAACCTCTGATAGGCCAAATCGTTATTGGGGGTGGGGTTCAGTGACTTTATAACCACTACTCAGACACCGAGCTGGTCATTAGCCGCCAGCCTACCTTAAGGGCTGGTGCTGCTGCCTTTTTTATTTTTTGTTCCTGCTTGGGATTTGGGGTGGGTTAATGGGATCAAGCTAGTATATTAGAAAGCCTGATCAGATAGGATCGTCTATCCCCCACAGAAAAACCTGGTCTTTCTGCAAGATAGAATTTGGAACTAGATTTGGGGCTTTATGCCTTACATACGACCCAGTATAGGAATTTCTTTGTGCATTAATGTGCACATTTGTGTGTTTGGGTTCCTGATGATGCTACACTATATGTAGCGGAAACGCGTTGAACCTTTTTCAACTAAAATCTGACTGAATCCTTTCCTATATCTAAGTCACTGGGGTTGACTTATCTACAGAGCCTTTTGGAAGGGGGTTTGATGTACCCGGCAATAAAAAAGACGTGCCAGCCCTGAAAAGGTGCCAACCCCCGAGGTTGAGAATTACTATCCTCAACTTGGAAAGTTGGCACTGGAGTTTCACCTAAGAGAATTTGTGTTCTCTTCAAAACAATTTTTTTCATTTGATTGAGATAATTGGGACGGTATCACTGTCCACTATCCCAATTAAAGGGGCGATCATGACTGCTCAGGTACATCTGTAGCCCTGTATCTGACCAAACCGCCATCACTCTCCCAACTGCCTTATAGGAGTTTGTTCTTGGAGCTTGACCAAATCTTATACTTTCACCTCTGAACAGAGCGGATATAGTTCTATCTGCCCGCGCTTATAGAGGTCACAGGAACTTCTGTTCTACTTCTAGGCCGACTATACATTGATTTTCAGGCTAGGAAAACGAGATAAAAGACGGTTATTCTTTCATTTTATCCCTTCATTTATCAAAGGGGAAACCTTCCACATCTGTCTCCCATCTTCCTCAATACGTCTGAGGGATCTGTTGAAAGAATTTTTGTGTTCTCGTGTGTCTTATACAAGACCTGTCTTCTGGAGGTCTTTTTTAATTTTTAATTTATTTCTATTAAAAGTTATGTTTTAAGAGTCGATTAGAATCCTCTCAGTGAAAGCTAAGGACCAGACAATTATTAGAGATTTTACCCATGTTGTGGTTTAACTGCCCTATTTTTTCCCTTTCAACTACCAAAACTGTTTTTGCTGTGTCTTTTTTTTTTTGTGACATATAGGGCAAATTTTTTTTTATATCTTTATCACTGACTTTTTATTCTGTTTTAGGGCTCAGTCAGACAGGCATTTTTATGTGAGCTTGTTACTTGCGTTTGCGATCCGCATCTATTAAGAACAAATGCTTTTCAATGGCAGCGGTCATATGCCCGATATTTACCTGTGCACAAAAATGTGCAGCGGTAAATATAGGGCAGTGGATTTTAAAACGCAAGTAACTGCGGCATCTGTCTTTTTTGGATGTGAAACCCCTGGATGCTGTCACATGCAAGGGTTTCACCTTGTGCTCAATGGGGCTGGCGGCAGCAGCGCCGACCCCATTGAGAGCATACAGTGAAGATCATAATCCTCTTGCACAGCTGTAGCACGAGCGCGATCTCCTCTCATTAAATTCAATGAAGCCGGCGCTACAGATGGCCCCATTGAAAGCAATGGGCTGCCGGTAAGCCTTGCTGTGATTTTCGGGGAAGGGCTTTAAATATAAGCCCATACCTGAAAATCATTGCTAAATTGTGTAAAAAATAAAAAAAATGTTTATGCTCACCTCTCCGCAGCTGCCGGGGCTCAGGTGCGTCCACCCGGGTTTGCTCCCTGCACTGCTCGGAAGTGCTTTCAGCAGGCAGGGATTTTAAATCCCTGCCTTCTGAAAGGGCTGCCTCTGATTGGCTGAGCACTGTGACCAGTTAGAGGCATCGCTCAGCTATTGGATGACAGCTGAGAGCTGCCTCAGTGCTCAGCCAATCAGACGAACATTTTCAACAGGCAGGGATTTTAAATCTCCAACTGCTGAAAACACTTTAGAGCAGTGCAGGGAGGAGACCTGGCTGGATGCGCCTGAGCCCTGTCAGCTGTGGAGAGGTGCGTATATATATATTTTTTTATTTTTCAGGGAAGGGCTTATATTTAAAGCCCTTACCCAAAAATCACTGCAGGGCTTGCCGGCAGCCCATTGTTCTAATGGAGCCGACTGTAGAGCCGGTTCCATTGAATTCAATGGGATAGCATTGCGGTCCTATGCCACAGTTGTGACAGCTGTGGCAGAGGATTTCTTCATCTCTGCGGAGAGTTCCCTTGTCACTGGACCCTGTGACAATGCTGTCACAGTGTTCAGTGACAAGGGGACTTCGCGTGGAGACGAAGAAATCCTTGGCCACAGCTGTCACTGCTGTGGCAGAGGATCACAATCTTTTCTGTATGTTAATGGGGCCGCCGCAGCTGCCGCCAGCCCCCTTGCCCAAAGGTAAAATCCCTGCATGTGACAGCATTCAGGGATTTCACATCCAAGGAAACCCATGCTGCAGCTGTCATAGCCACAGCAGGGGGTTGCAGGCAGCGCACTTTATGTGCGCATAGACGCTGCCAGGTGTCAAGCCAATTTTTTTACGCAAGCCTTTTTGCACACCTAAATTCGCACATAAAAACCCCCATCTGACTGAGCCCATATAGTTTTATTGGGGGTAAAAAGCTAACAAATAGATTTTTTTAACATCATTTTTTTTTTAAATTTAGTATATTTACTAGAGATGAACGAGCGTACTCGTCCAAGCTTGATACTCGTTCGAGTATCAGGGTACGCGAGATGCTCGTTACTCGAGACGAGCACCACGAGGTGTTCGAGTCACTTCCATTTTCTTCCCAGAAAATTTTGCGCTGTTTTCTGGCCAATAGTAACACAGGGAAGGCATTACAACTTCCTCCTGTGAAGTTCCAGCCCTATCCCACCCCCTGCAGAGAGCGGCTGGGGAGATCAGGTGCCACCCGAGTATATAAACTGGGCCTGCCCGCGGCTCGCCACAGATGCACGCTGAGAGACATTAGGGAAAGTGCCGTCCTGCTGTAGCTGCTATAGGGAGAGTGTTAGGCTGTTATCTTAGTCTTCAAGAACCCCAACGGTCCTTCTTAGGGCCACATCTGACCGTGTGCAGTACTGTTGAGGCTGCTTTTAGCAGTTTTGCAAATTTTTTTTTTGTATATCGGGCGTGCAGACCATAGCGTCCTCAGTCTGCAGTCATTTTACTCAGTATAGGGGCAGTACTGGTGAGGCAGGGACAGTGGTACAGGGAAAGAGGTATACTGGCTATATAGGCAGTGGGCTTTTTCCCCAAAATTGGGAAAAAACACAATATTTGGGCTGCCTGTGACCGTCTTCAGTTTACTGCGTGTCTGCTGGGGGTAGTAGTCGCTAATTAATACCCAGCCTTGCGCATAATTTTCTTCTGGCTGCACTGTGCTCTCAATAACCACAGTCATCCTCCAACAGGGAAATCCATATACAGGCTATATAGGCAGTGGGCTTTTTCCCCAAAATTGGGAAAAAATACTATATTTGGGCTGCCTGTGACCGTCTTCAGTTTACTGCGTGTCTGCTGGGGGTAGTAGTCGCTAATTAATACCCAGCCTTGCACATAATTTTCTTCTGGCTGCACTGTGCTCTCAATAACCACAGTCATCCTCCAACAGGGAAATCCATATACAGGCTATATAGGCAGTGGGCTTTTTCCCCAAAATTGGGAAAAAATACTATATTTGGGCTGCCTGTGACCGTCTTCAGTTTACTGCGTGTCTGCAGGGGGTAGTAGTCGCTAATTAATACCCAGCCTTGCGCATAATTGTTTCCTGGCTCTGCTGTGCGTTTCATAAGCGAAGTCAGCCTCCAACCACAGGCCAATAAGCGGCACGTTTAATTACAGTGTTCTGTTTCTGCTCTACTCATAATACACTATGCTGAGGGGTAGGGGTAGGCCTAGAGGACGTGGACGCAGCCGAGGACGTGGAGGCCCAAGTCAGGGTGTGGGCACAGGCCGAGCTTCTGGTCCAGGTGTATCGCAGCCGACTGCTGCGGGATTAGGAGAGAGGTAAGTTTCTGGGGTCCCCAGATTCATCTCACAATTAATGGGTCCACGCGGTAGACCTTTATTAGAAACTGAGCAGTGTGAGCAGGTCCTGTCGTGGTTGGCAGAAAGTGCATCCAGCAATCTATCGACCACCCAGTCTTCTACGCCGTCCACAGCTGCAACTCTGAATCCTCTGGCTGCTGCTCCTCCTTCCTCCCAGCCTCCTCACTCCATGAAAATGACACATACTGAGGAGCAGACAGACTCCCAGGAACTGTTCTCGGGCCCCTGCCCAGGCTGGGCAGCAATGGTTCCTCTCCCACCGGAGGAGTTTGTCGTGACCGATGCCCAACCTTTGGAAAGTTCCCGGGGCCCGGGAGATGAGGCTGGGGACTTCGGGCAACTGTTTCAAGAGCTTTCAGTGGGTGAGGAGGACGATGACGATGAGACACAGTTGTCTATCAGTAAGGTAGTAGTAAGGGCAGTAAGTCCGAGGGAGGAGCGCACAGAGGATCCTCCTCCTCATCCTCATCCTCATCCTCCGCATCCCAATCAAGATTTGTCAGCAGCAGCACGTCGCCAGCAGTCGGTGTCGCGCGGCGTGGCAGCACAGCGGTGGGCAAGCGTCAGCAGGCCATGCTAAAACTACTCAGCTTAGGAGAGAAGAGGCACACGGCCCACGAACTGCTGCAGGGTCTGACAGAGCAGACCGACCGCTGGCTTTCGCCGCTGAGCCTCCAACCGGGCATGGTCGTGTGTGACAACGGCCATAACCTGGTGGCGGCTCTGCAGCTTGACAGCCTCACGCACGTGCCATGCCTGGCCCACGTCTTTAATTTGGTGGTTCAGCGCTTTCTGAAAAGCTACCCACGCTTGTCAGACCTGCTCGGAAAGGTGCGCCGCCTCAGCGCACATTTCTGCAAGTCCAACACGGACGCTGCCACCCTGCGGACCCTGCAACATCGGTTTAATCTGCCAGTGCACCGACTGCTGTGCGACGTGCCCACACGGTGGAACTCTATGCTCCACATGTTGGCCAAGCTCCATGAGCAGCGTAGAGCTATAGTGGAATACCAACTCCAACATGGGCGGCGTAGTGGGAGTCAGCCTCCTCAATTCTTTAAAGAAGAGTGGGCCTGGTTGGCAGACATCTGCCAGGTCCTTGGAAACTTTGAGGAGTCTACCCAGATGGTGAGCAGCGATGCTGCAATCATTAGCATCACCATTCCTCTGCTATGCCTCTTGAGAAGTTCCCTGCAAAGCATAAAGGCAGACGCTTGGCGCTCAGAAACGGAGGTGGGGGAAGACAGTATGTCGCTGGATAGTCAGAGCACCCTCATGTCTATATCTCTGCGCGTTTTGGAGGAGGAGGAGGGGGAGGAGCATGAGGAGGAGGGGGAAGAGACAGCTTGGCCCACTGCTGAGGGTACCCATGCTGCTTGAGGAGGAGGAGGAGGAGGAGGATCCTGAAAGTGATCTTCCTAGTGAGGACAGCCATGTGTTGCATACAGGTACCCTGGCACACATGGCGGACTTCATGTTAGGATGCCTTTCTCGTGACCCTCGCGTTACACGCATTCTGGCCACTACCGATTACTGGGTGTACACACTGCTCGACCCACGGTATAAGGAGAACCTTTCCACTCTCATACCCGAAGAGGAAAGGGGTTCGAGAGTGATGCTATACCACAGGACCCTGGTGGACAAACTGATGGTAAAATTCCCATCCAACAGCGCTAGTGGCAGAAGGCGCAGTTCCGAGGGCCAGGTAGCAGGGGAGGCGCGGAGATCAGGCAGCATGTACAGCGCAGGCAGGGGAACACTGTCCAAGGCCTTTGCCCGCTTTATGGCTCCCCAGCAAGACTGTGTCACCGCTCCCCAGTCAAGGCTGAGTCAGAGGGAGCACTGTAAAAGGATGGTGAGGGAGTACGTAGCCGATCGCACGACCGTCCTCGGTGACGCCTCTGCCCCCTACAACTACTGGGTGTCGAAGCTGGACACGTGGCCTGAACTCGCGCTCTATGCCCTGGAGGTGCTTGCTTGTCCTGCAGCTAGCGTCTTGTCAGAGAGTGTGTTTAGTGCGGCTGGGGGAATCATCACGGATAAGCGTACCCGCCTGTCAACCGACAGTGCCGACAGGCTTACACTCATAAAGATGAACAAAGCCTGGATTACCCAAGACTTCTCTTCTCCACCAGCAGACAGCAACGGTACCTAAACAATACGTAGACTGCACCCGCGGATGGAAGCATCGTTCTCTATCACCATAAAAAACGGGAACCTTTTAGCTTCATCAATCTGTGTATTATATTCCTCCTCCTCCTCCTGCTCCTCCTCCTGAAACCTCACGTAATCACGCCGAACGGGCAATTTTTCTTAGGCCCACAAGGCTCAGTCATATTACTTATGCAAACAATGTTTTTACGTTTCAATTCTCATTAAAGCGTTGAAACTTGCACCTGAACCAATTTTGATTTTAACTGGGCAGCCTCCAGGCCTAGTTACAAATTAAGCCACATTAACCAAAGCGATTAATGGGTTTCACCTGCCCTCTTGGTTGGGCATGGGCAATTTTTCTGAGGTACATTAGTACTGTTGGTACACCAATTTTTTTGGGCCATCGCCTACAGTGTAATCCTAGTAATTTTTATGGGCTTCGCCTGCACTCATGGTACAGCAAGGTGTGTGGGGTTGGCCTACACTTTTGCTACATAAATGTAACTGGGGCCTTGTCTATACTGCAACTACTGAAATGTTATCTCCCTAAACTGCTGCAACGGGAATGTTACAGTGGCCTGTCTTGACTGCTACTACTACTGAAATGGAACTAAGACTGTGCTCCCCCTATACTGCTGCTTCGGAATTGTTACTGGGGCCTGTCTTGACTGCTACTACTACTGAAATGGAACTAATACTGTGCTCCCCCTATACTGCTGCTAGTGATATGTTACTGGGGCCTGTCTTGACTGCTACTACTGAAATGGAACTAATACTGTGCTCCCCCTATACTGCTGCTAGTGATATGTTACTGGGGCCAGTCCAGACTGCTACTACAACTGAAATGGAACTAATACTGTGCTCCCCCTATACTGCTGCTAGTGATATGTTACTGGGGCCTGTCCAGACTGCTACTACTACTGAAATGGAACTAATACTGTACTCCCCCTATACTGCTGCTAGTGATATGTTACTGGGGCCTGTCGCTAATGCTACTACTACTGAAATGGAACTAATACTGTGCTCCCCCTATACTGCTGCTAGTGATGTGTTACTGGGGCCTGTCGCTAATGCTACCGCTGAAATGTTACTAATTCTGGGCTCTGCCTATACCGCTGCTAATGCTATGTCACTGGGGTGTGGAAACGCAGGCTTTCCAAAGACATGATGGCGGCGAGGCCATTTCCCACCAACGCGGTTACTGTTAAGGTGCATATAACCATGGACACGGGGAGAGGACACGTAGTGCCTCAAAAACATCCCCCTCCTCCTTCAACAATGAAAACATTCTTAGCAAATACCTTTGCATTGGTCCGTCTGGCGGCAGTCCAAGAATTTCACCTTTAACGACACAACAAGAGAGCCCCCCCCCACCATCCGCCCGCCACGGCCCACTTAATCATGGCCACATTCCGAAAACCAACTACATAAAACCGCGCTATTAGGTCCACAGTCGCGACCACATTCCCACCAACGCGGTTACTGTTAAGGTACATATTACCAGTCTGACTGGGGCATGCACTGTGGGCTGAAGCCCACCTGTATTGTATCTGACGTTAGCTCTGCTGTCCAGGGCACTGCAATTGGATTTGTTTATGTACCGCCGGTGGGTTCCAGGGAGCCACCCATGCTTTGGGTCCACAGGGACTTCACATTAGGGATTTGCACCTGCCTGTGTCTATGTATTAAAAACCCCTGTCAGACTAGGGCATGCAGTGTGGACCGAAGCCCACCTGCATTTAATCTGACGTTACCACAGCTGTGCTGGGCAATGCAATGGGATTTATTTATGTAACGCCGGTGGCTTCCTGGGACCCACCCATGCTGTCAGTCCACACGGAGTTGTACTTGCCTGTGTCAACTTATAAAGAACCCCAGTCTGACTGGGGCATGCAGTGTGGGCCGAAGCCCAGCTGTATTTAATCTGACGTTAGCTCTACTATCCGGGGCACTGCATTGGGACAAGCTACAGGAGCAATGCAGCGCTAATGAGACGTGCACAGCTACGCTAGCATTGGAGTCCGCTGTAGGTACGCGATTGCTGAGGGTTTGTGGAGGCCTATGTCGTGAGTGCGGTGCAAGTCTGCCATGTTTGGCCGCTCAGATCAATTTTTTGTTCATGTCCTGGGTTTCCTAGGACCCACCTATGCTGTTGGTGCAAACTTAGTTCCCATTGCGGTGTTTGACCTTCTGACACAAAGGCACTGACTGACTTGGGTAGGGGGCAGAGCGCTGACAGCTTTCCCCTTGCAGTGTGGATTGAGCTATGCGACACCTTGACAGAATGAATACTGTGTGGTACATGGATTCCCCATTGCTATGCCCACGTTTGCAGCTCCTGACGGAGGTGGCACAGGATTGGAGTTCTCATTGCTTCTGTACAGCATTGTGGGCTATCGCCCCGCCCCTTTTAAAGAGGGTCGCTGCCTGGCCCTGCCAACCCTCTGCAGTGTGTGCCTCCGGTTCCTCCTTATGGCAGACGCACTTATAAATAGACATGAGGGTGGTGTGGCTATGGGGCCAGTGTGGCATGAGGGCAGCTGAAGGCTGCACAGGGACACTTTGTTGTGCGCTGTGGACACTGGGTCTTGCGGGGGGGTTGGGCAGCATGTAACCCAGGAGAAGTGGCAGCGGAGTGTCATGCAGGCAGTGATTGTGCTTTGTTGGAGGTAGTATGGTGCTTAGCTAAGGTATGCCTTGCTAATGAGGGTTTTTCAGAAGTAAAAATTGTTGGGGGGGGGGTCACTCTTGCCGCCATTGTGACTTAATAGTGGGACCTGGGAACTTGAGATGCAGCCTAACATGTAGTCCCTCGCCTGCCCTATCCATTGCTGTGTCGTTCCCATCACTTTCTTGAATTGCCCAGATTTTCACAAATGAAAACCTTAGCCAGCATCGGCGATATACAAAAATGCTCGAGTCGCCCATTGACCTCAATGGGGTTCGTTACTCGAAACGAACCCTCGAGCATCGCGAAAAGTTCGACTCGTGTAACGAGCACCCGAGCATTTTGGTGCTTGTCATCTCTAATATTTACGCTAAAATTAGGTAAGGGAATGGGTTTCTCATTTTGTTTCGTCCATTTTAATATATAATATGTATGGTTTTGGATTATAGGGCGCATATGGCAACAGTTTTGGTTGGTGTTGGCTGGGTTATCCTTCTTATGTATATATTTTTATTTGTAATTTTGTTTTACTTATGTATGTAATTATTTTACTATCTATGTTCCTCATGACATTATATGTCACTGGCATCATATGACATCACTGAAGCTTGGGCATTAGAGATGAGCGAGCACCAAAATGCTCGGGTGCTCGTTACTCGGGACGAAATTATCGCGATGCTCGAGGGTTCGTTTCGAGTAACGAACCCCATTGAAGTCAATGGGCGACCCGAGCATTTTTGTATTTCGCCGATGCTCGCTAAGGTTTTCATGTGTGAAAATCTGGGCAATTCAAGAAAGTGATGGGAACGACACAGCAACGGATAGGGCAGGCGAGGGGCTACATGTTGGGCTGCATCTCAAGTTCACAGGTCCCACTATTAAGCCACAATACCGGCAAGAGTGGCCCCCCCCTCCCAACAACTTTTACTTCTGAAAAGCCCTCATTAGCAATGCATACCTTAGCTAAGCACCACACTACCTCCAACAAAGCACAATCACTGCCTGCATGACACTCCGCTGCCACTTCTCCTGGGTTACATGCTGCCCAACCCCCCCCCGCACAACCCAGTGTCCACAGCGCACACCAAATTGTCCCTGCGCAGCCTTCAGCTGCCCTCATGCCACGCCACACTCATGTCTATTTATAAGTGCGTCTGCCATGAGGAGGAACCGCAGGCACACACTGCAGAGGGTTGGCACGGCTAGGCAGCGACCCTCTTTAAAAGGGGCGGGGTGATAGCCCACAATGCTGTACAGAAGCAATGAGAAATATAATCCTGTGCCACCGCCATCAGGAGCTGCACACGTGGGCATAGCAATGGGGAACCTATGTGCCACACACTATTCATTCTGTCAAGGTGTCTGCATGCCACAGTCAGACCGGGCTTTTTAATTCATAGACACAGGCAGGTACAACTCCCTATTGTGAAGTCCCTGTGGACCCACAGCATGGGTGGCTCCCTGGAACCCACCGGCGGTACATAAAAATATCCCATTGCAGTGCCCATCACAGCTGAGGTAGTAATGTCATGTTTAATGCAGGTGGGCTTCGGCCCACACTGCATGCCCCAGTCAGACTGGGGTTCTTTAGAAGTGGAAACAGATGCATTTATAATTCCCTGTGCACCCACAGCATGGGTGGGTGCCAGGAAGCCACCGGCGGTACATAAAAATGTCCCATTGCATTGCCCAACACAGCTGAGGTAGTAATGTTGTGCTTAATACAGGTGGGCTTCGGCCCACACTGCATGCCCCAGTCAGACTGGGGTTCTTTACAAGTGGACAGATGTAGGTTAAACTCCGTGTGCACCTACAGCATGGGTGGCTCCCGGGAACCCACCGGCGGTACATAAAAATATCCCATTGCATTGCCCAACACAGCTGAGGTAGTAATGTCGTGCTTAATGCAGGTGGGCTTCGGCCCACACTGCATGCCCCAGTCAGACTGGGGTTCTTTACAAGTGGACAGATGTAGTAACAACTCGCTGTGGACCCACAGCATGGGTGGGTGCCAGGAAGCCACCGGCAGTACATAAATATATCCCATTGCATTGCTCAACACAGCTGAGGTAGTAATGTCGTGCTTAATGCAGGTGGGCTTCGGCCCACACTGCATGCCCCAGTCAGACTGGGGTTCTTTACAAGTGGACAGATGTAGGTTAAACTCCGTGTGCACCTACAGCATGGGTGGCTCCCGGGAACCCACCGGCGGTACATAAAAATATCCCATTGCATTGCCCAACACAACTGAGGTAGTAATGTCGTGCTTAATGCAGGTGGGCTTCGGCCCACACTGCATGCCCCAGTCAGACTGGGGTTCTTTACAAGTGGACACATGTAGGTTAAACTCCGTGTGCACCTACAGCATGGGTGGCTCTCTGGAACCCACCGGCGATACACAAAAATATCCCATTGCATTGCCCAACACAGCGGATGTAACGTCAGCTGTAATGCAGGTGGGCTAAAAAATTCATTTGATTACACTGTAGGTGAGGGCCCACAAAAATTGCTGTATCAACAGTACTAATGTACATTCAAAAAATTGGCCATGGCCAACCAAGAGGGCAGGTGAAACCCATTAATCGCTTTGGTTAATGTGGCTTAAGTGGTAACTAGGCCTGGAGGCAGCCCAGTTTAACGAAAAATTGGTTCAAGTTAAAGTTTCAACGCTTTTAAGAGCATTGAAACATACAAAAATTGTTTAGAAAAATTATATGAGTGAGCCTTGTGGCCCTAAGAAAAATTGCCCGTTCAGCGTGATTACGTGAGGTTTCAGGAGGAGGAGCAGGAGCATGAGGAGGAATATTAGACACAGATTGATGAAGCAGAAATGTCCCCGTTTTGGATGGTGAGAGAGAACGTAGCTTCCATCCGCGGGTGCAGCATACGTATTGCTTACGTATCGCTGCTGTCCGCTGGTGGAGAAGAGAAGTCTGGGGAAATCCAGGCTTTGTTCATCTTGATGAGTGTAAGCCTGTCGGCACTGTCGGTTGACAGGTGGGTACGCTTATCCGTGATGATTCCCCCAGCCACACTAAACACACTCTCTGACAAGACGCTAGCCGCAGGACAAGCAAGCACCTCCAGGGCATACAGCGCGAGTTCAGGCCACGTGTCCAGCTTCGACACCCAGTAGTTGTAGGGGGCAGAGGCGTCACGGAGGACGGTCGTGCGATCGGCTACGTACTCCCTCACCATCCTTTTACAGTGCTCCCGCCGACTCAGCCTTGACTGGGGAGCGGTGACACAGTCTTGCTGGGGAGCCATAAAGCTGGCAAAGGCCTTGGAGAATGTTCCCTTGCCTGCGCTGTACATGCTGCCTGATCTCTGCGCCTCCCCTGCTACCTGGCCCTCGGAACTGCGCCTTCTGCCACTAGCGCTGTTGGATGGGAAGTTTACCATCAGTTTGTCCACCAGCGCCCTGTGGTATAGCATCATTCTCAAACCCCTTTCCTCTTCGGGAATGAGAGAGCAAAGGCTCTCCTTATACCGTGGATCGAGCAGTGTGTACACCCAGTAATCCGTAGTGGCCAGAATGCGTGTAACGCGAGGGTCACGAGAAAGGCATCCTAACATGAAGTCAGCCATGTGTGCCAGGGTACCTGTACGCAACACATGGCTGTCTTCACTAGGAAGATCACTTTCAGGATCCTCCTCCTCCTCCTCCTCTTCCTCCTCCTCAGGCCATACACGCTGAAAGGATGACAGGCAAGCAGCATGGGTACCGTCAGCAGTGGGCCAAGCTGTCTCTTCCCCCTCCTCCTCATCCTCCTCATGCTCCTCCTCCTCAACGCGCTGAGATATAGACAGGAGGGTGCTCTGACTATCCAGCGACATATTGTCTTCCCCCGGCTCTGTTTCCGAGCGCAAAGCGTCTGCCTTTATGCTTTGCAGGGAACTTCTCAAGATGCATAGCAGAGGAATGGTGACGCTAATGATTGCAGCATCGCCGCTCACCACCTGGGTAGACTCCTCAAATTTTCCAAGGACCTGGCAGATGGCTGCCAACCAGGGCCACTCTTCTGTAAAGAATTGAGGAGGCTGACTCCCACTGCGCCGCGCAAGTTGGAGTTGGTATTCCACTATAGCTCTACGCTGCTCATAGAGTCTGGCCAACATGTGGAGCGTAGAGTTCCACTGTGTGGGCACGTCGCACAGCAGTCGGTGCACTGGCAGATTAAACCTATGTTGCAGTGTCCGCAGGGTGGCAGCGTGCGTGTGGGATTTGCGGAAATGTGCGCAGAGCTGGCGCACCTTTCCGAGCAGGTATGAAAAGTGGGGGTAGCTTTTCAGAAAGCGCTGAACCACCAAATTAAAGACATGGGCCAGGCATGGCACGTGCGTGAGGCTGCCGAGCTGCAGAGCCGCCACCAGCTTACGGCCGTTGTCACACACGACCATGCCCGGTTGGAGGCTCAGCGGCGCAAGCCAGTGGTCGGTCTGCTCTGTCAGACCCTGCAGCAGTTCGTGGGCCGTGTGCCTCTTCTCTCCTAAGCTGAGTAGTTTCAGCACGGCCTGCTGACGCTTGCCCACCGCTGTGCTGCCACGCCGCGTGACACCGACTGCTGGCGACGTGCTGCTGACACATCTTGATTGTGAGACAGAGGTTGCGTTGGAGGAGGAGGAGGAGGAAGGTGCTTTAGTGGAGGAAGCATACACCGCCGCAGATACCACCACCGAGCTGTGGCCCGCAATTCTGGGGGTGGGTAGGACGTGAGCGGTCCCAGGCTCTGACTCTGTCCCAGCCTCCACTAAATTCACCCAATGTGCCGTCAGGGAGATATAGTGGCCCTGCCCGCCTGTGCTTGTCCACGTGTCCGTTGTTAAGTGGACCTTGGCAGTAACCGCGTTGGTGAGGGCGCGTACAATGTTGCTGGAGACGTCGTCGTGCAGGGCTGGGACGGCACATCGGGAAAAGTAGTGGCGACTGGGAACCGAGTAGCGCGGGGCAGCCGCCGCCATCATGCTTTTGAAAGCCTCCATTTCCACAAGCCTATACGGCAGCATCTCTAGGCTGATCAATTTTGCAATGTGCACGTTTAACGCTTGAGCGTGCGGGTGCGTGGCGTCGTACTTGCGCTCAAACTGTGGCACTAGCGACGTCTAGACGCTGCGCTGAGAGACATTGCTGGATGGGGCCGAGGACAGCGGAGGTGAGGGTGTCGGTGCAGGCCAGGAGACGGTAGTGCCTGTGTCTTCAGAGGGGGGTTGGATCTCAGTGGCAGGTTGGGGCACAGGGGGAGAGGCAGTGGTGCAAACCGGAGGCGGTGAACGGGCATCGTCCCACCTTGTGGGGTGCTTGGCCATCATATGCCTGCGCATGCTGTTGGTGGTGCCTCCCCAGCTGATCTTGGCGCGACAAAGGTTGCACACCACTGTTCGTCGGTCGTCAGGCGTCTCTGTGAAAAACTGCCACACCGTAGAGCACCTTGACCTGTGCAGGGTGGCATGGCGCGAGGGGGCGCTTTGGGAAACAGTTGGTGGATTATTCGGTCTGGCCCTGCCTCTACCCCTGGCCACCGCACTGGCTCGGTCTGTGCCCACACCCTCACTTGGCCCTCCGCGTCCTCGGCCGCGTCCACATCCTCTAGGCCTACCCCTACCCCTCAGCATGCTGTATTACCAGTGATTTGATTTCCCAGGCAGGAAAGAAATTGGCGCAAGGCTGCACTCAACCGTAGCTGGTTGCGTCTGATTTTTTTACGTTCTCCACGTAGCACACACGTACCCAGAGCCCTTAAGTCTGACAGAGGCAGGGCAAATATACTTTTTTCTCTTTTGTTTAAAAGGATAGGCCCACTGCATCTATTCACTGAATAATAAGTTTAATAACTGACACTGTGTTGCGGCCCTGCAAAAGTGTCACATAACTTTACTGTTGCAGAGTTATTAACTGTGGCAGAGCAGGTATTTCCCAGGCAGGAAAGAAATTGGCGCAAGGCTGCACTCAACCGTAGCTGGTTGCGTCTGATTTTTTTACGTTCTCCACGCAGCACACACGTACCCAGAGCCCTTAGGACTGACAGAGGCAGGGCAAATATACTTTTTTCCCTTTTGTTAAAAAAGAAAAGGCCCACTGCATCTATTCAATGACTAATATAACTGTGTTGCGGCCCTGCAAAAGTGTCACAGAACTTTACTGTTGCAGAGTTATTAACTGTGGCAGAGCAGGTATTTCCCAGGCAGGAAAGAAATTGGCGCAAGGCTGCACTCAACCGTAGCTGGTTGCGTCTGATTTTTTTACGTTCTCCACGCAGCACACACGTACCCAGAGCCCTTAGGACTGACAGAGGCAGGGCAAATATACTTTTTTCCCTTTTGTTAAAAAAGAAAAGGCCCACTGCGTCTATTCAATGACTAATATAACTGTGTTGTGGCCCTGCCTACACAATTCTGTGCCTGTAGTATCAATGCAGGGTGCAATGCTCTGCACTGCCGATTTTGAGAAAAAAAAAAAAAAGCAACACAGCTAACAGCAGCCTGCACAGTACTCCACACAGTTAAATGTGGCCCTAGAAAGGACCGTTGAGGTTCTTGAAGCCTACACTCACTCCTAACACTCTCCCTGCCTAAGCACCACTTCTGTCCCTAATACCGGGTGCAATGCTCTGCACTGCCGATTTTGAGAAAAAAAAAAAATTCTCCACTGCTAACAGCAGCCTGCACACACGTAGATGTGGCCCTAAGAAGGACCGTTGGGGTTCTTGAAGCCTACACTCACTACAAACACTCTCCCTACAGCAACTGGACTTTCCCTCAGCTAACTCACACGCCATCTGAGGCGAGCCGCGGGAGGGGCCGACTTTTATACTCGGGTGACATCTGATCTCCCCAGCCACTCACAGCAGGGGGGTGGTATAGGGCTTGAACGTCACAGGGGGAAGTTGTAATGCCTTCCCTGTCTTTCAATTGGCCAGAAAAGCGCGCTAACGTCTCAGAGAGGAAACTGAAAGTAACCGGAACACCGCGTGGTACTCGTTACGAGTAACGAGCATCCCGAACACCCTAATATTCGCACGAATATCAAGCTCGGACGAGTACGTTCGCTCATCTCTATTGGGCATCCATAGGAGCCCCAGTTACAGGGAAGACATCCCCTGTAGTGATAATAGTCCCTGCAGAGCTGATCAGGGTCTGTTACAACCATGTAGCTCTACTGTAGCAGGGAATCCCGGTGGTCACATGACTGCCAGCTCGTGTAGTGGAAGAAGCACTTCCACTTTGACTCTTTAGTATATAGTCATTGAGTGTTGTGTACTAAAGAAAGGAGAATGCAGAAAGGGTTAAAAACCACTCCTGCATTCTCCTCCAGTTTATCAACTGGGACTAACAGCTGACAACCCGAACTGTTCTGATTGATTGCAGAAGCAGGGGCTTTAATCCCCTGGCAGTGTTTTTATCAGCTGGAATTAAAGCCCAGGACCAAGCGCCTTAAATTTACAATGCTTCCCCATCCTTTGCCCCCCCCCCCCCCCCCATCCTTCCCGACTCTGTTTCCACTACCCTTTGTTGGTTTTATTTTAGACACATTCTAGGAATTTGGGATGTGCATTTTTTTTCTTTATTTTATCATTTTTGTTTAACTCTTTCCAATCCATTTATTTTTTCTCACCCATTCTCCCCAGCTCCAAATAAATTGGAGCTGGGGAAAATGGGTGAGAAAAAACACGTTTTCCCTGCACTTTCCTGAACTGACAGAGTTCATGAGGGTGCAGGTGCTCACTGCACCGTGGAGGGACCTGCTTACCTGTCAGGCGTCTTCCGCATTCTCCTTCTGCCTCCCGGCTCGGCGATCATGTGACCGCTGGGGTCAGGTGGCACCCAGCAGTCACATGATCGCCAAGCCGGGAGACAGAAGGGAGAATGTAGAAGACGCCTGACAGGTAAGCAGGCCCCCCCACCCCCACCCCACCCCACAAGGCAGACTCCCGGCTCGGCGTTCATGTGACCGCTGGGGTCAGGTGGCACCTAGCGGTCACATGATCGCCGGGCCGGGAGACAGAAGGAGAACGCGCAAGACGCCCGTCAGGTAAGCAGGTCCCACGGTGCAGGCTCCCGGCTCGGAGTTCATGTGACCGCCGGGGGTCAGGTAACACCGGCGGTCACATGATCGCCGTCCGGCCGGAATCTCTATGCATTACATAGCGCTAATTGAGCGCTATGTAATGTGTAAAGGAGAAGGCAGAAAGGTTTAAAAACCCTTTCTGCCTTCTCCTAGGGGGTCCTTGATGGGGACCAGTGCAGGAGTGTATCTGCACCCGATGTGTCTGCCGATCGGGTGCAGATGCACTCCTGCACTGCAGTGTCGGGCCTGCCCCGACATTGGAGCTGTGGAGGAAAATGATGATGTCGGGGCAGGCCCGACATTGGATTGGAAAGGGTTAATATGTGGTGACCAGATGCATCCAAATAGGATAATAAGCCATAGTATTGTTACATTTCTATACTTCAGCTAAGATTCTAGCCCTTAATCTTCTTGTCATTTGGCAAATTTCTAATGAATGAATGATTGAACCATACATTTTCAATGCTTGGTCCTTAACCCCTTAATGACATGGCCTATTTCGGGCTTAAGGACGCAACGATTTTTGGAGGATTTTCATCTCCATTTTTCAAAAGCCATAACTTTTTTATTTTTCAGTCAACGCGGCCGTACAAGGGCTTGTTTTTTGCGTGGCGAGCTGTAGTTTTTATCGGTGCCACTTTTGGGTACATAGACTATATCGTAAAACTTTTAGTATTTTTTTTTTTTAAGATAACAGGGAGAGAAAACGCATCAATTCTGCCATAGATTTTTTTTTTAACATCGTAAATCATGCAGCATAAATGACACAATTCGTTTTTTCTGCGTGTCAGTACAATTACAGCGATACCAAAATTCTTATGTTTTTTTTTTTAGGTTTTTCCACTTTTTTGCAATAAAAACCCCTTTTCTTGGAAATCTTTTTTTTTTTTTTTCTCTATTGCTGCATTCAAAGTCCTGTAACTTTTTTCTTTTTTTATGTACGGAGCTCTATGACGGCTTATTTTTTGCAAGACTAGCTTTAATTTTTATTTGTACCATTTTGAGGAATATACAGCTTTTTTTAATCACTTTTATTGCATTTTTTTACGCCTTTTGCCGTAAAAAACAAAAAGCATGTTCAACTTTTTGTACACATCGTTACGGATGCGTCAATACCCAATATATGCCATTTTAATTTTTTTATGCTAATATTAGAAAAAGATTTTTTTCTTTTCTTTTTTTTTTACACTATTTGAGTCCCTCTGAGGGACTTGCAGCACAGCACTTATGATCGCTGTGGTAAGGCATGGCAGGGCTACTGCCCTGCCATGCCTTATTACTTATACAGCGATCATAGGCATTGGCACTACAGGATGCGATAACATCGCGAGAGCTGGCTGGAGACACACAGGGAGCGCGCCGCCTCTGTGAACTCTTTCCCTGCTGCGATCTAAGTAGAGGGGTTAACAGCGGAGCACGCATCTCCCATGCCCCCCGCTGTTGCAGCGGGAGGCTGGCTATCACTGACTACCGGCTCCCACTGCAGGATAGCGCGAGATCAGTCATGATCTCGCGCTATCCCGATGACGTAAGGGTACGTCATTTTGCGGGAAGTACCAGCCTGCCATGACGTACCCTTACGTCATGGTGCGGGAAGGGGTTAATGGGTTAATAGATAAATAAGAGATCATTTTTAAAGTGAAGAAGGAAAACTAAAAATGAAAAATAAAAGGCTGCGTCCTTCAGGCGTTATAAAATAAGATAAAGTTAGGAAGCAACTGCAGAACCATTTTTGAAGCTGAATTCACATGAATGAAAGCTTGTGGAGGCGAGTTCTGGCACAGAAATTAACTGAATTGTTTTATGCATAAAAATGGCAGCTTACTGTAGGATCTAAAAGAATAATAACAGAGACAATGGTTCAGTTTACAATGGTTCAGTTTGGAGGACAAGCAACAACTAACATTACAAAGTGAGGTATACTAAGCAAGACAGCAAATGCATAAATCATCTGATTTAGGCTTGCAGTATTAATTTATTTGTAGATGATAAAATGGGATAAACATAAGAAATGGATTAATGTACAGCTGCAGGCAGCTGCTTTACACATGAACCATGAATATTGTGGGACAATACCTCACTATAATATTTTATATTATTGCTACTCATCTTTGTATTTTCTGATTCGGTGCATAATTAAATTTTATTATTGCAAACTACATGCTATGTAATTTTTTACATTCATTTTCTGCATATGTACTAGTTAAAAAACAGGAGATACACCATAAAGTAGATGCAAACATATTAATAAATATAGTTCAGTCATGTGCTAGCCTCTATTCCTTACTGTCACATGAGTAGAATTATCTACAGAGGGGATTGATATACAGGGGATCTACATATGAACATCACCCCTAATGTACACCAACAGGATGAGGCCTATATAAAGGCTGGGAGAATCTGTTAATCCAAAACTCTCTACGGATGATTGAATATCTATTAAACCACAAGAAGAGCTCCCTAACTAAAATTACAGGTCAACTTGTAAATATACAATCATGTATTTTTGTTAGCCAATAAAAGGTATCATATCTACAAGGTGACTTGGTTTCTCTTACTGAGAACAATCACACTTTGCTCTACTGGCTAATACAGTACTAACTACCGTACTCTTTTGGCTTCTCATAGTGACTTTAGCTTTCTGGAATTTAGGTTGGAAAAGAACCTGGATACTTTGAAAAAAAAACAATAAGGATAAGAAAAAACAAAAATGTATGCTTTATCTAAAAGATTTTGAATCAGGATCACAAACTCAAAATAAAATTGAATAACGGTGAAATTATTGATGATCTCAAGATCATCAATCTTTCCTTCTACAATTTTTTCTTGTATACCTTAAGTGACGTTGAAAAAAGAACTCTGAGTAAAGGCCTGTCATTTATACCTACCCCTGTCTTCTCCCATTTTGAATGGGTGAAGGATATAAACCTATTTGCTAGGAAACTAGCAAAATAGGTTTGATGCTTTAAAGAAACCTATGCCTGACAATCAGATTAATGGAGATGATGAATTTCTACAAATCTTGGAAGATCTCCTATTTAAAAGCGATTATTGTGTTCTTGAAAAATCTGCACCATTAACAGATCTACATCAAAAGTCAACATATAATGGAGATGAAGCAGCATCCAGGGAAATTATTTCAAAAATAGAAAACTTTAATCCATCCAGCGAAAACAATGTTTCAACCACTGAAAACCTGTGGTCTTTGTCAAGTTCAAATGACACAATGCACATACACATACTAATATACAGACAAGACACACCCATTGCCCAATACAAATCCACCATATAAAAATGACAACCATTAAAATTCCTTGTTGGAGATGGAACAGACCCTATGGTTGGACAGACCGGGATGAGGAACCAGGTGCAACAGCCTTCACTCATGATGTCCTGACGAGGATAATCTGTGGGGGTTCTGTGAAACGCTGCGTCCCTATGTCACTAATGCGCCGGCGTGGGGATATATCCAGCTCTCGCGTTGTTACCGCGGAGCAAGCGGGGATAGGAATCTCATTCGCATCCCCATGTGAGTAATGCGCAGGCGCAAGTATGTCTCCAAATCTCGCAATGGTACGGAAGAGAGGGAGGCGATCCACTGTCACGGCGAATCCATGGATAGTGCGCATGTGCACTCCGTGCGATCCTCCGGCGTCCATAGAAGCCGAACCCTCCATTGTCCGGACAACTGGCAAAGCTAATCCATGTATGTTGCGCATGCGCAATGCTTGCGATCCTCCGGTCTCCAAGGGCATTAGACGCTCCATTGCCCGGGCAACAACCATAAGCGCAACAACTCCCACATCGGACGTCATCACCCGGAGTTGAAAAGGACTTCAAGACCCAATCATAATGTCACTATATGGGATTAAATCAATAATGTATTAATTAAAGCTGATAATAAATCTTGGTCAAAACCATCTATCAATGGGGGCATGGCCTAGCCTGTGGAGCGAGCGGCAGCAGAGTCCCTGTGCTCCTGCAGCCAAAACAGCTTGTGGCAGTTTTCGGGGACCCCTGAGCCATCCAAGCACCGCTCACCGCCAGCAACTGCTGCTCCACAGCCTGGGGAGCAGAAAGAGAGGTCGCGGGACCGGATCGGCCACGAATGGACACTGCGGCCTATCACAGAAGGTGATGTCAGGGCCTAAATTTTAGCGCCGGAGCGGACCGGAAGCGGAAGGCGCGCGGGAAGACATCGCCGCGCCGGCTATAAATCAACTAGTGGCTGCATCCAGAGCCCCGGACGGGGCAGTGAGAGGTTTGCAGAGGGAAAGGGAGCGGCGGGGGAAGAGGTAGAAGGAGGGGAAAACATCGCTGAGACCCACGGCACCCCCCCCCCCCACCCACCTGAACGCTGGGGAGTGGGGATAGTGAAGGAGAGACTGTACATAGCCTAAACCACTGGGCCACTAGGAGGGCACGATTGGAGCCCGTTCCACAGAGTGCACCTCTGCATAGCTGCACTCCCCCTCCCCCCCATAAGAACAGCTCAAAAGCAGACCTCTACCCCAGAGGAACAACAAGTCCCACGCTTCCCATCTCGCCACCTCGCCTCACCACCCCTGCCATCTCATCAACCCCCCCCCCCCCCCCCCAGCAATCCCAGCAATTCCACCCTACACAGAAGAGCCTCCTCTGGACTAATAAAGAATTCCTGAGAGAGGGAAAGTTACAGGAAGAGACCTCCCTAATACAGGCCCAGCCTGAATTTTTTTAAGGAGCCCCCTTTAGCGGTGCTCTCAAACAAGACAAGACAATACGTGCAACGAACAGCCTTCACTAAAAGGTGAAACAGAGACCCTCTATTTACACAGTTAACTCTTAAACTACCATGGCCTATTGCTGAAGTGCCTATACGAATCGGGAAAGGCACCACAGCGGGACTATATATACATAAAGAAACGGTGTCATTATGGGAAAAACAAACAGAGATAAAAGCAATGACACACTAAGCACACCCCGGCCACATAAAGGACAAACAGACATGCAACGTTTCTTAAAAGAGCGTAATTCCAGATCACCTCATCCATCTAGTAAAAAGGCACTGAATATGACATCAACAGCCCACCATAGTCTGGAGAGAGAGGAAAATGCATCATCGGGAGGCGGAGAGCATATTTCCAAAGGCTTCATGAGAGATCTGATCACAAGTGCTCTACACCCAATTATGTCAGACCTCTTTGAAATTAAGGAGGAACTCAAGCACATGGGGAGAAGAGTGGAAGACCTTGAAGCGTCCTCAGCCAACATTATCTCTCACTCCGCAGAACTAGAGGAAGTAATCAAAGAACATCACACACAGCTAAATCGTACGCTAATTATGCAAGAAGACCTTGAAAATAGGAATCGTCATAGCAACATAAGACTTAAGGGCCTTCCAGAAACCTGGGCAACAGAAGCGCTCCCTAAGGTTGCCACAGAAATTTTCACCTCGCTCTTGGGCGCCGAACGAGTGGCCACTATCATAATCGAACGCATCCACAGGGCTTTAAGACCACTCCCATCCTCCTCGGATCCACCGAGGGACGTGATCTGTAAACTCCTAGATTTCCCAGATGCGAGAGCTATTTTAGAGGCTGCCAGAAACAAAAAGGACTTGCAATATAATGGAGCACACATCCAACTTTTCCAGGACTTAGCTCCTACAACCTTGGCCAAACGCCGAATGATGAAACCGCTACTAGAAGCCCTAAGAGCAAATGATATTAAATATACCTGGCTCTTCCCTTTCGGCATCGGAATATGCAGGAAAGGCAAACAAATCAACGTCCGCTCCCCAGAGGACTTAAATAAATGCTGGCGACAACTGGACATGGAGCCATTGGACCTTCCCTGCTGGCTGCCAATTCCGGAACTGCCTACATTTCCACAGCTATCCCTTGCTGAAAGCTGGCAGACCATAAGTCATTCTAAATCTCCTAAAGGGAAAAAAAAGAACAAAGAAGATACCGTATACGACGATACCTGAATACAGATATGACTACCTCAGGAGAAGACTTCCACGACAAGTGGCCCCAAATGTTGTGCTTTTGATTATACAGGTTTCACCCCTCTGCTTAGTTATACTACTAATTCTTGCTTTCCTCTACTAAATTTGACTACCTTAATCCTTATTAATATAGCAAGAATCTCCCAGTTGTGGTGCCTGACTGAATAGGCACAACCAAACCTACTTCTAACAAGTTAATACAGACCCTGTAAGCTCAAGGGTCTCTCTGTTTAAGGCTCGGTCGCGTTCGATGCCCCGCGACCGAGCCTTAAACAGAGAGACCCTTGTTTAATGCTCTCCTATCAGGAGCCTCCCTCCCAAGGCAGACACAAGAGGCCCATATAACCCTAATCCACAAAGAAAACAAAGACCCGGCCCTCTGCAGCAGCTACAGGCCTATATCCCTCATTAACCTGGACGTGAAACTTTGGGTGAAACTTTTAGCGCAAAGGCTAAGCAAATTCATCCCCAAGCTCATCAATATAGAACAGGCAGGTTTCGTTAAGGGAAGGGAGGGCAAAGATAATTGCCGTAGACTCCTGCACGCATCACACTATGCCCGACTCCATGGTATACCCTTAGCTCTCATTGGAACGGACGCTGAAAAAGCGTTCGACCAGGTCGATCGGCGTTACATGGAGTTGGCGCTATTACAATATAACATACCTCGGGAGTTTGTATTGGCTGTCTTTTCCCTATACGCGTGCCCATATGCTAGACTCAAAGTGAACGACACATTATCCCCCTCCTTTGAAATTAAAAATGGCACGCGACAGGGCTGCCCCTTTCCCCCTCCTTGTTTATCTTGGCCCTGGAGCCCCTATTGCTACAAGTCAGACAGGACCCAGACATAGCGGGTCTATCTATTGGTAACAACCTCCTGTCTACTGCGGCTTTCGCAGACGACATTGTATTCCTGATCACAAACCCTGAAATAGGCCTCCCCAGATTAGTAGACTCGCTGAATGAGTTTGGCAAACTCAAATTTCAAAATTAATTTTGATAAATCCACAGCACTAAACATCTCCATTCCCAGCGCAAGGTACAAGAGGTGCAGAAATATTTCCCCATTTACAGGGTCAGAGACATCCCTGGATTATTTGGGTATCAAGATTCCCAAGAAGACAAAAAACATTTTTGAAATCAATTTCGTCCCCCTACTGGACCAGGTCAAAAAGCTCCTAGCAAATTACGACATACCTTTTGATATCCTGGTTTGGCAGGAGGAATATCCTGAAGTCTTACATTTTACCAACAATCCTATACAGGATCAGGATGCTACCAATATATCTCCCCCCAAGCTTCTTTAAAGCCCTGCACTCGGCGTTCACGGGATATGTATGGAGGTATAGGAGGCCGAGGCTGGCTTACAGTCTAATGACAAGAAGGAGATTCGAGGGAGGAATGGCCCTCCCAAATATACTAGACTACTGTCGAGCCTCACAATTGGGCTATTGGATGGACTTGACACATCCGATAAGAGATACCCTCTTACATAAATTGGCTACAGTCCAGGGCTATAGCGGATCACGGGAAGATCTGTGGTACCCCGAAAAAAAGTAGATATAGAGCAAGAGACTTTAACCCCCTATTAAAAGGCCCCTGTAAAGTGTGGGACAGTCTGAAAGAAAACTTAGCTCCCAAACCCTCCCCAGCCACCCCTCTGAGCCTGCTCCACAGACTGCTGGACCACTCACTGGACACTGGACATTAGTAGACCTGCAGGTTTTAGCCCATCTACCGGTACAGGAGATCATAAGTTCATTACTCCCCAATTGGACCCCCTCCTTCCTTTTCCGAGCCACAATCGAAAAAGCCATAGGGGAATTCCTCAGGACACATAAATCAACTAGACCCAGGACCCCATTTGAGCGCTCACTAGCGGAACCAAACTCCAGAATCAGGAAAATTTCCAACTTGCGACTACAGTTTACTATACCCCAACCCTCATCAAAACCATCCTTTATGATTTCCTGGGAAAAGGAACTGGGAATATCCCTGTCTCAGAGAGATGTTAGGAACACTTTAACCACCGCCTATGGCCTTTCCCCATGTGTCTTAGCCCAGGAATCTCACTACAAGCTCTTGATGAGGTGGTATAGAACCCCACAGTGGCTCCATGCATACAAGTTGGCACCGCATAACAAATGCTGGAGATGTAACGCCGAAGTAGGCTCCTACCTCCACATTTGGTGGTCCTGCGAGAAGCTGATGCCCTTCTGGAAGGGGGTGGGCGAAGTGCTGGGAAAGATCAAACTAAATTTCACTCTCACACCCGAGAGTGTTCCTATGGAAAACATCTCCGGAATTTAACCCGCGAAGAGACATACTGATAGCCTGTCTGACAGGCGCAGCTAAGGCTCTGATCCCTTTGCACTGGCAGCGCGAGGCACCTCCCTCCCTATCTTAATGAAAGGAGAAAGTAGACATGATTTACAACCTTGAGGAGCTGGCGAGCTGGCAAAATAACTCGTACGATAAGTTTCTAAAAACTTGGTATCCCTGGCGTGACCTGAGACTCATGGACGTACTACAGCAATAAGTTGAGCCTCCCCTACTGGACCTGCCTGGTCCACCCTCCTCCTCCCCCCCTCTCCCCCCCCCCTCCTGCCTGCCTCTGTTTATTCTACATAGGCGATGACCTTAGCTCGGTGGAACAAGGGCGGGTATGCAGCCCCCCCTGCACACCGCTCATTAAAGGGGTTGTCCCGCGCCGAAACGGGTTGTTTTTTTTTTCAACCCCCCCCCCCCCCCGTTCGGCGCGAGACAACCCCGATGCAGGGACCTAAAGAAAGCTTACCGGAGCGCTTACCTTAATCCCCGCGCTCCGGTGACTTCTATACTTACCGGTGAAGATGGCCGCCGGGATCCTGTTCCTCCGTGGACCGCAGCTCTTCTGTGCGGTCCATTGCCGATTCCAGCCTCCTGATTGGCTGGAATCGGCACGTGACGGGGCGGAGCTACACGGAGCTACACGGAGCCCCATAGAGAACAGGAGAAGACCTGGACTGCGCAAGCGCGGCTAATTTGGCCATCGGAGGGCGAAAATTAGTCGGCTCCATGGGAACGAGGACGCTAGCAACGGAGCAGGTAAGTAAAAAACTTTTTATAACTTCTGTATGGCTCATAATTAATGCACAATGTACATTACAAAGTGCATTAATATGGCCATACAGAAGTGTATAGACCCACTTGCTGCCGCGGGACAACCCCTTTAAGAGCGGACAAGATGTAGCGTCATGCCTCATGTTTGTTCTTGTTTAACCACTTTACGACGACGACCTGTGTTCAAACTTCAGAGGAACTGTATATACCGCCTAGCCTTGCATAGGTCTAGTTGTATGTGATTTCCGCTTGTTCCCCTCTTCCTTTCTGTATCATAAATACTTGAATAAAAACTGATTTAAAAAAAAAAAACATCTATCAATTCAATGTACTTTAATTGGTATATTATATACTGTTTTTTAACGCACATCATGTTTTCCGATGGGTGTCCGTATAGGAATATACCCCATATAACTTATCATGGGTCCTTATATAATTATACTTCCCACCAACCTTTAAAAAAAAAAAACATTATTTTTTCAAAAAAAACTTTTTTTTTTAATTCCTTTAAAAAAAAAATCTTAAAACTAAGTTGATTAAAAGGCCAAGGAATATTTTATAATGCTTTTATTAAATTCAATTAGAAGTATTGCGTTATAACAGATATGCAGTAACATGACCCCAATCATAAATGAAAGGAAAAAAAGTGGGGGAGGGGGGAGGGGGAAGAGGTGAAAAAAGACAATGTCCAAAATTCAACCCCCACAGTCCGTCCAAGGGTCCTCCATCTGTCAGAAAAATGAACAACAAGGAAAATGTGTTAAAAACAGACTAGATCATAACGCAAGTGTTATAGACCATACAGAGAAGAAAGTCATTATGTGACCAATGGCATAACAGTAGTACAATATCCTACCCTAGAATATACGCTAGGGGATTATATTCAATGTTTAACCCATTAGGTGTCAGCGAGTTAAGTTCATGAATCCATCTAGTCTTGAGTAATTTAAGTTGTCGTTCACGATCGCCGCCTTTACTGCTCACCCTGACCGTATCGATGACCCTGTACCGCTACTGGTTCACCACATGTCCAAAATCATCGAAATGCCTGGGAATTGAAAGATCTATCTTCCGCGTCCGTATGGTGCTTTTATGGTTGGCTATACGTTTGCGCACCTCATTAGTGGTCTCTCCTACGTATACTAGGCCACAAGGGCAGGTGATAATATAAACCACGTAGGAGGACCAGCAGCTAAACCATCCCTTAGTCAGATATTGTTTGCCAGTTCGAGGATGGGTGAAATGGCTACCTTTCACTAGATTGTTGCACGTTGCGCAACCGAGACAAGGGAAGTTGCCGTTTTTCACAGGCAACAATGTCTGTTGTGAACTAACAGGTGCCGACTGGTCAACGGTTCGTACCAATTGATCCTTAAAATTCCGTCCTCGCCTGTAAGACATCAGCGGAGAGGAGGAAAATTCACTGATCTCTGGGTGGCAAACAGACAGCAAGTGCCAATGTTTGAGAATGATATACTTAATGCGCTTGCTATATATGCCATACGTAGATACAAAAGGAATGCGGGCATTGTTGTAAGATTTTTAAGTTGGAATCAGGGTCTGTGCACGACTCAATGCCGCCGCTCGTTGTTTGTGTCGGAATTTCCTGCACATGGCGTCCAACCGGGAGTCAAAGAAAGCATCATCAGTTACTCGTCGAACTCAGAGCATTTGACTCCACGGCAAAGAATTGATCATTGCTGGTGGGTGATAACTTGTATAATTGAGTAAATTGTTCCTATCAGTTGGTTTGGAATATAAATCGGTGATGAATGAATTGCCCTGTCTGATAACCAAGACATCAAGGAACTGTACCGCAACATCAGAAGACACCAAGGTAAATTCAAGTTCTGGTAATAGACGAAATTGTTGGAGAGGACCAAGGATAGAAGGGCAAGAACAAACTCCATACAATTGTTGGCCAATTGTGATTCAAAAAGGAAATGTCTCACTGCCATCAAACCTCGTTCATGGGGGATGATGGTATGGAGTGAGGAGACGTCAAATGTACCGAGGATCACATGATCTTCAACAGAGAGACGTTGAAGTTTGACCAAAAAGTCGGAGGTGTCTTTAATATATGAATTGGCTGCCATGGCAAACGGATTTAGAATTTTATCCAGGAAACGGGACACGTTATTATACAGAGACCCTCTGCCCGACACAATCGGGCGACCTGGGGCCCGGGCGTTCAAGGTTTTTATGTATCTTTGGTAAAGTGTAGAAATGAGGCATTAGAGGGTGAGTGGGAAACAAAAACTCAAACAATTGTTTATCAATAATGTCAAATGTGAGTGCTTCCTCTAATGTGATCCTCAATTCATTCTGTGAACGTACCGTAGGATTTGAGGTCAAGGTTTCGTACACCTCCTGGTCGTTCAACTGTGACATAACCTCCTCCTGATAATAAGTGGTATCCATCAATACTATTGCGCCACCCTTGTCTGCCAATCTGGTCAGCTCTTTATCATTCCTCAATAGTTTAACCTCCCGTGACTCACTTGGAGATATGTTATATTTAATACGGTTGGAAAATTGACGAGCTCATAATGCAGAAATGTCACGTGTCACCAATTTAGAAAAGGTGTCAATGGAAGCATCGGTATTAGGAGGCTGGAACCTACTGCTGTTTCGCAGGCCCAACCTTGCGGCGGTGAACACTTCAAAGGACTGGGGCTGCACCTCAGTAGGGGCTACAGCCTGTGTGGTAGATGGTCGATCACTAAAATGTGCCTTTAGTTGTAATCTCCTGAAAAATAACCGACAGTCAATGTCCAAACGAAACCAGTCCATATGGGGCATGGGGACAAAGGACAAACCCTTGGACAATGCGCGTAATTGAATTGGAGACAGTACCTTTGAGATGTTGACTATGGAATTCTCCATCACCTCTTCAGTGCTGAATTCGACCGAGTCTGTATTCCTCGGGTATTTCTTCCAGGATCGATGGTGTTTCTGCCCACCGCGTCTCCGTCATCCCTTGGGCGACGGGGCATGTTGGAATTCCTCGGAGGGTGATGTCCTAAAAAAGAACTGGAAGAAGGCAGATTACTTCCCACGTTAGGTCATGCTATGTCATCCGCGGAATCGGAGCCTGCTGAAGACCATCCCAATCTCGGTCTTCCCCATCTTGGCCTCCTCCTGGGAGTTCGCTTGAAAGAAGAACGGCCCTATGGAATCTCCTTCACCTTCTGCCAATTAAACACACAACTCGAACAATAGTCCTCTTCATCTCGTGACCATTTACTTCGTTTTGTAGCCTCCACCTCACTTTTAAATTTTTGTACAGCCAAATTGATTTTTTTCATTTGTGCATTCAGCTCGCTAGTAGATAATAAAGACTGCATATCACGTCCCAATGTGGTCAAGGTGGTAGCAGTATGTGCGATTTCTTGTAGAAATTCTAAATTAAGCAAGATTACATCAAATGCAAATTTCTTTGCAATGCCAGCAAACTTCTGGAGAAATTCTTCATTATCCGCAAACAGGGTTGGACGAGTGTTCGGTCTTAGACCCCTCGGGATTCTGTTTGCCATATAGTACTCACGCAAAGTTATTGAATGTAATTTCAATGAGATTAAATGCTTATTTGTGCTCTCATACTTGCGTATAAATGACTTGACATCAGGTGTGCTGAAAAGTGCCTCATCCTTTTCAGATCCTGCAATGATGCGGGTAATAAAAAATAAAGCATTATAAAATATTCCTTGGCCTTTTAATCAACTTAGTTTTAAGATTTTTTTTGAAAGGAATTTTTAAAAAAATATGTTGGTTTTTTTAAAGGTTGGTGGGAAGTATAATTATATAAGGACCCATGATAAGTTATATGGGGTATATTCCTATACGGACACCCATCGGAAAACATGATGTGCGTTACAAAACAGTATATAATATACCAATTAAAGTACATTGAATTAATAGATGGTTTTGACCAAGATTTATTATCAGCTTTAATTAATACATTATTGATTTAATCCCATATAGTGACATTATGATTAGGTCTTGAAGTCCTTTTCAACTCCGGGTGATGACGTCCGATGTGGGAGTTGTTGCGCTTATGGTTGTTGCCCGGGCAATGGAGCGTCTAATGCCCTTGGAGACCGGAGGATCGCAAGCATTGCGCATGCGCAACATACACGGATTAGCTTTGCCAGTTGTCCGGACAATGGAGGGTTCGGCTTCTATGGACGCCGGAGGATCGCACGGAGTGCGCATGCGCACTATCCATGGATTCGCCGTGACAGTGGATCGCCTCCCTCTCTTCCGTACCATCGCGAGATTTGGAGACATACTTGCGCCTGCGCATTACTCACATGGGGATGCGATGGAGATTGCTAGCCCCGCTTGCTCCGCGGTAACAACGCGAGAGCTGGATATATTCCCACGCCGGCGCATTAGTGACATAGGGACGCAGCGTTTCAGCGAACCCCCCACAGATTATCCTCGTCAGGACATCATGAGTGAAGGCTGTTGCACCTGGTTCCTCATCCCGGTCCGTCCAACCATTGGGCCTGTTCCATCTCCAGCAAGGAATTTTAATGGTTGTCATTTTTATATGGTGGATTTGTATTGGGCAATGGGTGTGTCTTGTCTGTATATTAGTATGTGTATGTGCATTGTGTCACTTGAACTTGACAAAGACCACAGGTTTTCAGTGGTTGAAACGTTGTTTTCGCTGGTTGGATTAAAGTTTTCTATTTTTGAAATAATTTCCCTGGATGCTGCTTCATCTCCATTATATGTTGGTCTATGTTTTTCCCGGCTCGTTGGATCCGGAACTGGTCACAGAAGCGTGCATATCTTTGCCCAGTGGTTTCCTCCCTCATAGCCAAAGAGGTATAGTGTGTGCTGGTGTCATTCCCAATTTACATCAAAAGTCAAGATGAACTCCTGTTATTCACAATTAAGCAATATTGATGCATTCACAAAATTTGTGATGAGGGATGTTATGAGGATTCGACCGAGGAGGGAATCTGTCCATGCTTGAAAAAGGCTCTTTGATGAGCTGAAACATGTTGCATCGTTTGTAAGTGTATCCTGAATAAAAAGTTTAGTTCTACAGTAAGATCGGACATCTATATACGCACCTGGAACTTGGACCCTGTATTTTATTGTCAACTTGGTTTAGGTGTGCACTCATCAGATGCACCCCTGTGAAGTAATTTTTTCAACTATACCCTGCTGTATTATTACACTGTGTTCTACATACTGAGCGCTGGAATCTTTTTTGGCTTTGACTTTGCTGTTTGCACAAAATTTGTGGTGAGGGATGTCATGAGGATTTGACTAAGGAAGGAATCTATCCATTTTAACCTCAATCCTGAGGAGAGGATGGCATTGAGTAATCTCATGCATAAAGGAGATATCATCATTAAACCCTCAGATACGGGTGAAGATGTCATCGTAATGGATCAATTTGATTATATAATCATGGTTGATAGTCTCCTTCAAGATTGTAAATTCTACAAACCTCTACGAAGGGCCTCGACCCCTTCTTATTTGTTGGATCTGCATGACCTGTGCTATTGAGGGAATAAAAGAATGCAGGCTATCTCTAAGCAGAAAGATGGCGAGGGAACACTTAGCTAACTTAAATAAATTCAAGTCTCAAGGTCCAGATGAATTACATCCTAGTATACTAAAACACTCACCATAATCTTTGAAAATTCCTGGAGAACAGGAAGTCCCAGAAGATTGGAAAAGGGAAAATGTTGTCCCTATCTTCAAAAAAGGGAAGAAGGTGGATCCAGGAAACTACAGGCCAGTGAGCCTGACTTCTATACCGGGAAAGATCTTTGAATAAATTATTAAACAGCATGTATGCATGTACTTGGATGAAAATGGAGTAATTAACCAGAGTCAGCATGAGTTTGTAGCAAACAAGTCATGTCAGACTAATCTAATTTCCTTCCATGATAGTATCACTGAATGGGTTGATCAGGGAAATGCGGTGGATATAGTTTTTCTTGACCTTAGTAAAGCATTTGACAAAGTATCTCATACTATACTTATTGAAGAAATGACCAAATATGGGATTAATGACCAAATATGGGATTGACAAGGCAACTGTTAGGTGGATTCAGAACTGGCTGAGTGATCATACTCAAAGAGTGATTATAAATGGCTGCACATCCAAGTGGAAGAATGTATCAAGTGGGGTACCACAGGGCTCTGTCCTAGGCCCAATGTTGTTCAACATTTTTATAAATGATCTGGAGAAGGGGAATTGATGGGAAACTGATCAAATTTGCTGATGACACAAAGCTAGGAGGGATAGCTAACACTAGGGAAGAGAGAGAGAGGGAGTATTCAAAAAGATCTTGAAAAGCTTGCACAGTGGGCAGCGACTAACAGAATGGTATTTAACAAGGAGAAATGCAAAGTCCTACATCTGGGCAAGAAAAATGAAAAAAGCACATATAGAATGGGAGGAATTGAGCTAAGTAGCAGCACATGTGTAAAAGACTTGGGTATACTAATAGATCATAGACTGAACATGAGTCAACAATGTGATGCAGCAGCCAAAAAAGCAAACACAATTCTGGGATGTATTAAGAGAAGCATAAAGTCTAGATCACGTGAGGTCATTATCTCCCTCTACTCTTCCTCATCTGGAATACAGTGTCCAGTTCAGGGCGCCCCACTTTAAAAAAGACATAGACAAACTGGAGCAAGTTCCGAGAAGAGTTACCAAGATGGTAAGTGGTCTGTAAATCATGTCCTATGAAAAACGGTTAAAGGATATGGGAATGTTTAGCTTGCAAAAAAGAAGGCTGAGATGAGACTTAATAGCAGTCTACAAATATCTGAAGGATTGTCACACTGCAGAGGGATCAGCCCTATTCTCATTTGCACAAGGAAAGACTAGAAGCAATGAGATGAAACTGAAAGGGTGGAGACACAAATTAGATATTAGAAAAAACTTTCTGACAGTGAGGGTGATCAATTAGGGGAACAGGTTACCACGGGAGGTGGCGAGTTTTCCTTCAATGGAAGTGTTTCAACAAAGGCTGGACAAATATCTGTCGGGGATGATTTAGTAAATCCTGCACTGAACAGTGGGTTGGATGAGATGACCCTGGAGGTGCCTTCCAACTTACCATTCTTTGATTCTATGATGTCCTTCTTGAGCCACAGAAAGTAATTTTATCTCGTCTAATGGATTGAAATATAACTATAATCCACATTACCATTGCTACATTCTATGCGTTTCCAAAGTTCCATATAAAAAAATAGTACCATTACCTGAACGAACAATTGTATCAACCAATGACAAACTCACACATGGTATTAGAGTGTTTATTGATAAAATTCTAAGACCACTTGTTTACCTATATACCTAAGGGACAGAAAGGACACTATAAGAAAGATTTACTATTTAAGAGTACCCAGTGGAGCGTTCCTAGCCACAATAGATGTGGAAAATCTATATATAAACATTAAAAATAACTTGGGTATAAAAGCAATTAAATATTCTTTGTCAATAAATAGCATGCAGTGCCATGCACATAATGATATGTTTCTCATCCTGCTTTAATGCCTTATTACACATAATTACTTTATTTTTGATTAAATATTTTTTCTTCAAGAACAAGGGACACTGATGGGTACTGTCTGCCTGCTGATGTATGCTAATCGTTCTCTCAGTTGGTAGAAGAAGACATATGTATTTAGGGAAGAACTAGACTACTATAACAGCTGCATTCTCTTTTGGAGATGTTACATAGATGATTTTCTTGTTATTTGGAATGGCAGTAGTGCAAATTTTACATCTTTTAACACATTTGAATTCGAACGATGTTGGTATGCAATTTACATACAAACTCCATCAATCAACTGCTAATTTTTTGGCCCTTACCTTGAATATTCATAAAGATGGGAGAATAGAAACATAAGGACTGTCTGAAGGCTTAAAGTGAATGGGCAGTCCTGAAGTGGTTAATGGGCTAATACATGCATCAAGCTTTCAACCACTCTGGATCAGTCTTGCTGTATTTAAGGCTGCTCTTCCCACCTAAGGGTGTCTGAGCAATTTCTCTGTGCAAAGATGCTCGGTCATTTTTGTCTCTCCAGGTTTTGACTTGTGCCTTTTTGACTCAGCTTTCTGTATTCTCCATTCCTGACCTTGGCTTGTTATAGTATGAATCCTTCTTTGTCTGCTTCCTGTCCTGACGTTTGACCTAACCTATTGTTGTGTAAGAACTCCACCTGTACTGACCTCAGCTCTACTCCTTGCCTATACAACAAATTCACTTTTCCTCACCTTGGGCTCCATTCTTTAAATATATCTCTGTCTACACCTTCCTGTACTTTGTTACAGCAAATCTGACCATGTAGAATTAGCTGCCTCTTAATCAAGGCTACTTTGGAGTAGATCCTGTGCTCCCCATAGTGAAGACTTGATCCAAACTGGTGAGGTTAAAGAGTGAACATTTGGTATGCCCAGGTGCAGACTTCAGATTTAACCCTAACTCAAATTAGTTTAGAGCCACAATACATCCATGTCTACTTTCATAACAGACATAATACAGGCATTAATATATAGGTTCAGAAAGACATTCATTGTAGAGAAGTTTGTTTACCTGTATATGCAGGGGACAGGGAAGAAAGAAGTGCTTCACCATGGGAGCTGAGGGAAAGTCAGGGGTATAAATACCTGAGAGAGGGCAGGAAAAACAATTCAATGTTCATTGATTGGCTTGATTAAAAAGGGCGCGGTTACAGGGTGCATGAATGGAATTGGGAGGGGAATTCATGTACAAGGTGAATACTACTGCTTGGTTTGCAAAGGGAGGGAGGTGTGGAGTAAGGAGAGGACTATGCTGGGAGTATAGCAAATAGGGGAGATGGAAACAATGTCTCTACAGTGCCACCTATTGGAATGCAGCAGTACTGCAAGTCAATGTTAGGCTGGGAATAGAAGGAGAGAAAAAAAAAACAAAAAAACCCAATCAACTGTCAAAAACGCTTTCCAAACTCTCATTAAGGACCATAGGTAAAAGCGTGTTCAGTTTAAATATCCAAAACATTTCTCGTTTTCTTAAAATTTCAAATCTATTCCTTACATGTACGGGTATTTGTTCTAAAACTGTTATAGAAAATACTTTAAAATCATTATTATGGACTGAGGTCCCATGCCTGCAGACACTATGGTTTAGGTAGCTATTCTTGGTGTTCGATCGGTGCTTGTTAATGTGACTTCTCAAGGTCTGGGTGGTGCGTCCAATATATTGAAGCTTGCAGGGACATTCTAGTAGATAGATTACATACGTAGATGAGCAGTTTAGAAATGATTTGATAGAAAATGTCTCTTTTGTCCTACAGCTCGTAAAACTAAATCTTTTGTGACAGATATTGTCACAACTCATGCAGTTACTCTTGCCGCATCGAAAACATCTAACTAATTTATACCCAGGACTGCAACGGTAACAAGAGGGCATCCTCTATGTCTAGAAGAAAGCAGGTTCCATCACCAACACAGAAGGGGGTTCTTCACCGTAAGAGCAGTAAGACTATGGAACTCTCTGCCTGAGGATGTGGTGATGGCAAAATCCATCGAGGAGTTGAATAGGTAACTAGATGTCTTTCTAGAGTGCTATGATATTACGGGATACAGACATTAGGTGACCAGTGGAATTGTTGATCCAGGTCTTGCAGTCAGGTAGGAACTATCAAACGTTGATCTGGGGATTATTTGGGCTGCCATTATAGAGTCGGGACGGAATTTTTTCCCCAGGTGGACTGATTGGCTTCTGCCTCGTTGGGGTTTTTTGCTTCCTCTGGATCAACAAGGGAGGTGTTGAAGCGGGCTGAACTAGATGGACATTGTCTTCATTCAGCCTAATTTACTATGCATGTTACTGTCAGAAAGTTTTTTCTAATATCTAATTTGTGTCGCCTCCCTTTCAGTTTCATCCCATTGCTTCTAGTCTTTCCTTGTACAAATAAGAATAGGGCTGATCCCTCTGCACTGTGACAGTCCTTCAGATATTTGTAGACAGCTATTAAGTCTCTTCTCGGCCTTCTTTTTTGCAAGGTACACATTCCCACATCCTTAAGGGCTCAGTCAGATGAGCAGATTTTTCACACATTATAGGAGGGGGAAAAAAATCACACACAGTGCCAAGAAAAAATTGTGTGACTGGGTGCATTTGCAATCACTTGTCCTATATTTTACAGGTGCAATTTTTTTCCGCTTCTAAAAAATGGATATGGTACTTCTTTCATTGGAAAGCATTGACTCTAATAGATGCAAAACGCAAATGCGTCTAACATGCGTGCAAAAAAACGCTCGTCTGACTGAGCCCTTAACCGTTCCTCATGGGACATGATTTGTAGACTGCTCACCATCTTGATAATTTATTGCGGAAAACTGAACACTTAAAGGGAAGCTCTAGTACCCTGTTGTACCGCCTCTACTTGGATACAAGATGTGATACGGGCAGGCATGGAGGCTCTAGTACCCTGTTGTACCGCCTCTAGCTTGGATACAAGATATATTACGGATGGGCATGGAGGCTCTAGTACCCAGGTACACAAATACACTTGTGTGAATCCAGCCTTAATGTATTTCTGATAAACAAACATGAAATCCTCTGAATGTTCTTTTTTAAATACTGCGGTTCAATACTACAAAGTGAAGGAATAACAAAAAAGAAAATATCACAATCAGCTTCAATTGGCTGCTTGACATGGAACAACACTGAGCCTGCAAGCCTACAAACTTTGACAGCATGTAACATTTATGCAACTGCAAGGAGTTAATCTATTTTAATTCATTAAGTCTTGCATTCGCCTTCCATTCAGGTTGCAAACCAAGAATAAATCACACTCGACCCAGACACCATAGTTAAACAACTAATTATGCACATATCAATTTTTGGGCTGACAAGAAAAAAATACACAATCCGTCCAGGAGATTTAAACACTATGAAAGCATTTATTGATTGTTTACAGCATGCAAAGAGCAAACTTATTAAACTTTAATATAATGCAAGAAGTATAGTGCTTCCAAAACTATGATAGGAGAAAAAATTAGATGACAAAGAAGGAAAATAATATAATACAAAGGAAAAACATAATACCTAAATACTAACATTATTTAAAGACTGTTCTACTTCTCTGTAGTAAGAGCAATGGAGACATACCTGAGAGTCAGATCTGAAACCTTAGAAATTGAGCCAATTTTTTATCATCCAAGTTATATTTTTACATATACTTTTAGTTTCTCGGTAAATAAGGTGCTTGAGACTGGCAAGTGAGGTGATAAGGGTAAAGGATCATGCATAGCAAAGAGTTCATTTTCCTCTTATCCCCCTCACATTTATTTATTCTAGGCTGTGGAATGTCCATTTGACAATCTTTTTGAAGTTCAGAGAAACCAAGCCTACGGCTGCCTGTCCACAGGAGAGCAGGAGGCGGCAGATGGATCTCCGCTGTCAGCCTATCTGACAGATAGGCCGACCGCAGAGAATCGCGGTAATTCGCAGCATGCTGCGATTTGCCGCCCGCGAGCAGAGAATCGCTATGATTCTCCGATCGTGGACAGGGGGGCTGCACTTTCCATAGCAACGCTATGGAAGAAAAGCATTGCATTCCCTGCGGCTGGATTATCGCCGCGGGAACGCAATTCAATAACGCCCGTGGACAGGCAGCCATAGTAGATGTCAAACATGGTCCAGTGTACCCAAACCTACAATAAAAAGTTCTGGCCAATTCAAAGAGTTTGTTCTCTTTACAAAAGTAAGAATGTTGTCGAATTTTTGCCAGTTTCCTACATCTATAGAGCACTTTTATTATACAAATTTCATACACTTGTAAGGTATGTATTCACAAGTATTTATGAAGCAATCAAGCACTTGAACTTGAAGTGGTATTGTATATAGTTTCACAAGGCAAAATACATGTTCTCTCCATGTGATATAGCCTTGATATCTACGGGGTCTTTAGCTTATTACAATGAGAGAAAATTCATACTAGAATTTCCTCTTAGTAGAAGCTACGATAGTTTGCTAGAATCAAATGTCACACAACAAAATGGGAATCCTGTTTTGATAACTGAAGTAAATGATGAAAATAATCTTCTAGGTTTAGAGAACTCTCCTAGTGACCCTTGTAACTTGGCCTATGACAGTGGTGTCTAAGTCCCTCCCTTTAGAACACCACTCTTGTTAAAAGCTAGTTGAAAGTTAAAAAGATTTCTATGCAGTAATTAAGGGAGTTGTCTAGGGGAATGCAAAGTTTGTTTTTTTTGTTGTTCCCCAAATGAAAAATAATATAAGTTCCTAATATACCTCCATAGTGAATACTGCAGCAAAGTGTCATTTCAGATCTTGTCTCCTAGTCCCAGCAGCTCCACATCTTGGTTCATTCTGACACGGGCTTTCTTCTCTCTGTGTCTCTGTGATGAGATGAAGGGGGCTAGCTACATATTGCAATATTTGTACAACAAGATGATGCTTTTCAAATACACACATCTCCAAAGTAAAATGAGCACATTGCTAAACAGATTGTATCAACTGTGCAATACACAGACTGTTGGGGTAGGGAAAGGGTGTAAATGAGATGGTCTTTAATGGAGTGCATCCACCCATCTTTCCCAAACCTTTTAATTAGACCCCATAGCCTAGTATCCTATTTCCCTGAATCCATTTGGAAGCTTAGGCCCAAAGAGAGCTGTCTGTTAGAGTTAAGAACCCAAAAGTCCAACCTCATGTCCTAGGTGTGGGAGACAGGCAACAGTCAAGTAGGGGACTGCCTGACAGGGCAAAGTACAGTGGCCGCTATGGAAGCCGTGAAGGCCTGTCAGGAACCTTGAATACGGCTGGCTAATGAGGCTCTGGTGAAGGCCGGGCAGCAGCAGTTCCTTCCTTGCTGAAAGCGGATACACCTTCTAGTCGAGGCAAGCGGCAACAGCATGCAACAGTGAAGGGCCTAGTACCAATACACTTGAGAAATGGGCCTCATTACTGCCCTTTCCATTGCCCCATGTCCCAAGGTGACAAAGTATCCAGGGACTCCGGATCAAAAAACAATGGCTAGCACTTCAAGCACCAGGGTTACAGCCCCTGACAACCTGAGTTCCTATTGCCAACCAGCACCTCCCAGTGCACATATGAAGGAAAGAGCCAATAGCCCAATTCAGGATAGCCCTTTCTAGATGAAGGTTGATCACCAGGCCCTGAAAACTGACTTGCGTTCAGTCACCCGCTTTGCCACATGGAATGTCCTAACTCTGAACGGGACTGGTTTCCAGGTGGCGCTCATCAATGAACTGGCTAGATACAACATCACTGTAGTTGACATCACCGAGGCTTGTCTACTGCTTCATGACCAGCGAGAGGTTAATGGCGCCACAATATTACACTCTGGTGGCTCAGTCCACACCCAGGGAGTGGCTGTAGCAAACTGTTGGAATAATTTTATACATATATAGATCAAATGCAATACTATACTATATGAGATCATTATTTCGTTTTCCTAATGTGTATTTAGTCTGTAAGCCGCTGGCCTTCTTCAATAAAGCTTTTTACAATGAGGAGATGGTTCGTGGCAAGGTTAGTGTGTCTGGAAAAACAACCTTTAGATACCTTATCTTATTCCATTGTAAGGCTAACTTCAACATGTGGCTGATGGGTTGAATTGTCAGCTCAGCACTTTTCACTTAATGGAGGGGGAGGACTTTTAAATTACATATAAGCAGAAATGACCATAAAAGCAGTAGACAATCTCCTTTTTGGATAGCTGGCATATGTTAGCTGTGTATACGTATTGTCTCTGTATATATGTGTGTGTATGTATAATATATATAATATACACAAAATAAAAGGCCTTACGCTTCAACTTGTGTCTGATCAAGACTTTAATTGGTATCTACAAATATTTCCAACACAAACCACTGAGCGTCTAGAGTCCTTTTACATGCAATGCCAATGCCAGATTCTCCGTGTCCGTTGGTTTGACTTCAGCAGAAACAGTGAGATACAGGCTTGCACGGGGCTTGAGTCAATCACAGAAACAATAACAAGGAGACAACTCGCACTTTCTGGTCATGTTGCACGCCTGTCAAAAGTTGTCCAGGCCTGGGGCGTGGCCTAGATGCCGGCAATACCAGACGTGTAGTCCAGACCTCCACTTAAACATCAGCCTTTAAGCTACTAATATAGCTTAACCAGCATCACAAAACCCCTTAATAAGTACCGGAGGACCTCGGGCAAACCATGCCGAAGAGAAGGACTTCAAAAGCACCTTTACAAAAGGTTTCTGATTTCTTCTCCTCCCGCGGCTCGGGACAGCAGGGGCCGACAGGCAAGGATGGCTCTCCTCATTCCACGAGCTCTGGAGCATGCAGTGACACACGAGCGGTCTCCACAGATGCACAGCTCAACGGAGCTGCTTCTGCTTCAGCTGATAAGAGAGAGAGACGCCGGGACAAACTGTCAGGAGGTTCACAGCAGCGTCGGGTAAGTGAATATGCCGATAATCCCGACATGAACCTCATGGCTGATCCTAAAATGGCGCCGGAGCACCCCCACTCCCTGTCTGCTCCCTCAACTCCCTCTGCAAGTCCTGAGAAGCAGAGACCACGTCTCTCACCCTCTACAACTACTTGCCAGCAGTTGTTTCAAGCAGAGGATAATGACCCTATTAATAACCTGCCCTCCTCAAGTCTTCCTGCTTCTGAGGACTTTATAAAAAACATGATTCTGGCGTTACGCGGCTCCCTGCAAAAATATATCAAAGCTCTTTCTAACTCACTTAATGTCTCCCTGCAAGACCTGGAAGTGCGCACTGACCAAATTGAAAACAAAATGGGGGAGATAACGTCCTCCCATAACAAATTGATTGATGCGCATTACACGTTGGAGGAAGAGGTAGAAAGTATAAAGAACAAGCTGACTGATTTAGAAGACAGAAGCAGTAGAAATAATGTCCAATTCAGAGGCATTCCGGAAAGCGTATCCCAAGCTGAATTGAAAGATTTTCTCTCAAAACTTATAAAACAAATTCTTCCAAACTCTACAGAGCAAGACTGCATCCTGGATAGAGCCCACAGACTAGCAAAGCCGAACTTTCTGCCTGATTCAATTCCACGCGACGTGATTGCGAGACTTCACTTCTTCCACGTAAAGGAAGCTTTGATGCTAGCGTCAAGAAACGCTAATCTCCTTCCGTCTCTATTCTCCAACATCAAGCTCTTTACGGATCTCTCCCAGTCTACAATCCAGGCCAGGAAGTCCTTTTCTCAAATCACTGCAGCCCTGAGAAACGTCAAAATACCCTACAAATGGGGCTTCCTAGCCAAACTAATAATTCACAAGAATAACATAACCCAAATAATTTCTTCACCAGAAGATGGCGCTATAATTTTAGCTAAATGGGATGTTCCTATGCAAGAAATTCTTCCCCCAGCCAAACCTCAAAGACCACCAAAGGCTACCAACCGCCGTACGCTTCCTTCTACCCCCCCTTGAAGAAAACAAGTGTATCCGCATACCTCCTCTTATCTCCGTTATTTCTGTTTTGTATGCTGGACTCTAAATTCTTCTAACACAAAACAAAGGCTGTTGTCTATGTGCCAGACTTTCCCCCCCAAATGAATCAGGTTTTAATACCTGCTACTCTTCTCTGTTTTATTTGTTCTTATTTTCAGGTCGCCATACGTCTCCCTGGAGTACTCTCCACCTACAACTCCAAAAGGGACATACCTCCGTCTCTTCCCATTAGAAGACCTGCTTCTGTTTTTGTCGTTAACCAAGTTTCCAGATTCTACTTCGCAAGAAGCTTACCTTTGCTACCTTCGTCAAGTAGATCTGTATTTGTTTCTGCTCTATGTAAGTTCATTTATTTCTGTTTCACATGTTACTTCTGCTGCCATGCCAATTCCACTCTCAATGCAAATACAAAAAATTCACAATGTCAGTCAATATCTGCTCACTAAATGTCAAGGGACTTAATTCTCCCTTCAAAAGGGCGATGATCTGGAGAGACGCTAGGTTAGGAGGTTAGCAAATATTGACATTCTGTGTCTCCAAGAAACACACTTTGCACAACATTCTTCCCCCAAATTTTCCAACACTTCTTACCCTAATATCGTCACAGCAAATGCAACAAAAAAACATGCGGGTGTTCTGATAGCCATCAGGAACAGCATAAACTTCTCCCTAAAAGACTCAATCACTGATGAAAAAGGCAGATACCTTATTCTGCTTTGCACTCTCAACGAGGTCCTGGTGACTTTAGTCAACGTTTATGCACCTAACAATAGACAAATCTCCTTTCTAAATAAATTGATGAAGAAAGTAAAAAAAATCCAATCAGGAAAGCTGATTCTATGTGGAGACTTTAATGCTACCCCAGATACTAAAATAGACTCCACAGCACAAACAAGAATGGCCCCAGCGCTCCAACCCTGGCTTCATGGGGAGGGGCTCTATGACTCTTTTAGATGTTTAAATTCTTCCTCTAGAGAATTCACATTCTATTCTCCAAGACACCAAACATACTCTAGGATTGACCTCATACTAATTGATAGATGGACCCTCGCTTCAGCCATAAATTCGACAATAGGTACCATCACTTGGTCAGATCATGCCCCAACATATCTAAAGCTCAATATTAATGCTCCCTTTAACCCAACTAGAATTTGGCGCAATGATGTAAATTTGCTCAAATCTCCTACCTATCAAGAGAAAATAAAAAACGCCATAGACGAATATTTCATCACCAATGCTACGCCCGACATCAACAATTTTACACTGTGGTGCGCACACAAAGCTGTAATTAGGGGGGTCCTAATTAAACTAAAAATTCAAGATAGGAAAAACAGACAAGCAAAAATCGACCATCTACTAAACAACATTAAAACGTTAGAAAAAATACAAGATTCTCCTCAAGATAACCTTCACCAAGAACTAACCACACTAAGGGGAGAGCTAAGGAAAATTCTACTAGACAACTACAACAGAAACATCACCTTTCTCAAAGCCAACTACTACTCATACATCGATAAACCCTCAAAGTTAATGGCCAACTTAGCAAAAAAAAAGACGAGTCAAGGCCAAAATTCCATTCATAAACCATATTAAAGATCCCACTCAAAAAATAACCCATCCCCAACAAATAGCGGAACAATTCAGCTCCTTCTATGCCAACCTTTACAACTTAGACAAAGACACAAACACTCCCCAACCCACTACAACTCTAATAAAAGATTTGTTAGATAGTGTGTCCCTCCCTTCCTTAATTTCCCAAAATGAATCCTTAAACATCCCAATATCCATCCCAGAAATCATTAATGCTATTAAGAGCCTAAAAAATCACAAATCACCCGTCCCTGACGGCCTCTCCAACGAATGCTACAAAATATTTGCCCCTTCTCTATCTCCTCATCTGTTATCCATATTCAACGAGTCAATTAGTCAAGGAGAGATGCCAGAAGAGATGTTACAAGCCACAATAATTACCTTACCAAAGTCAGGAAAGCCCACCACCTCTCCAGCAAACTTTAGGCCCATTTCTCTCCTAAATACGGACACAAAACTGTATTCAAAGATTTTGGCCAATAGACTCCTAAAACTAATACCAAAGATCATACATAATGATCAAGTTGGCTTCACGAGGGGCAGGAATGCAACAGATGGTGCTCGGAGAGTTCAGAACCTACTGGATTTAACTGTCTCGAGTCGTACACCTTCTCTCTTCCTTTCCCTGGATGCAGAGAAGGCATTCGATAGAGTCCACTGGGGCTTTGCCTTTGCGGTCCTTCATAAATTTGGGGTGGGAGACAACTTCCTCCGAGCGGTTCGGGCCCTCTACGCGAAGCCTTCAGCCAGGGTCCTAGTTGATGGAGCCTTATCTTCAGCGTTCCCAATCAGCAATGGAACCCGCCAGGGCTGCCCTCTCTCCCCCCTATTATTTGTCATGCTAATAGAGCCTTTAGCAGAAAAGATCAGAATGTCCCCATTAATTAAGGGTATCCCAGTTGGTTTAACCCCTTTGTGACGAAGCCTGTTTGCGCCTTAGTGACGGAGCCAAATTTTGGAAATCTGACATGCGTCGTTCAACGTGGCATAACTCCGTAAAGGCTTTACATATCCCAGTGATTCTGACATTGTTTTTTCGCCACATGTTGTACTTCATTTAGATTGTAAAAAGAGACCGATATAATTTGTGTATATTTATTAAAAGTACCAATATTGGAAAAATTTTGAAAAAATTGTCATTTTTTCACATTTTCAACCGTAATATCTCAAATATGCCCAAACATACTGTACAAATTTTTGATAAGATATATATTTCCATCTGTTTACTTTATTCTGAATGCACACTTGAAAAACTTTTGTGTTTTTTTTAACCATTTAGAGGACGTACAAATTTAACATTACTTTTCAGCATTTTGAGGAGCACTTTGTTTTCCTGCACCAAGCCAAGTTTGCAAAGGCTCATAAGTGTCAGAATAATAGATACACCCACAAATGACCCCATTTTAAAAACTACACCCCTTAGTGTATTCACTGAGGGGTGTCATGAGTATTTTGACCCCACAAGTTTTTTTCAGGAATTAGTTCAATTTAGGGGACAAAAAATAAAATTTCATATTTTTGCAAATATGTCATTTTAAAGACATATTTTTTTCCTATAGAGCCCATGAAAATGAGGATTTACACACCAAAATGGATACCCCCGTTTCTCCCGTGTTCAGAAACATACCCATTGTGGCCCTAATCTTATGTCTGGATGCATAACGGGAGCCAAAATGAAAGGAGTAGTCGGTGTCTTTCAGAACATAAATTTTGCTTGAAGGCGTTTTAGGCCCCATAGCACTTTTGTAGAGCTCTTGAGTGGCCAAACCCAAAGAGAACCCCCACAAGTGACCCCATTTTGAAAACTAGACCCCTTAACGAATTTATCTAGGGGTGTACTGACGATTTTGACCCCACAGTTTTTGAATGAATTCAAGCCAAGCAAAAGGAAAAAATTGGGATTTTCATTTTTTTGTCAATTCTGTCATTTTAAAAACAGCTTTTTTTGTACAGCACACGCATGAACGAAGCCTTTCATCCCAAAATGGATACCCCTGTTTCTCCCGTGTTCAGAGACATACCCATTGTGGCCCTAATCTTATGTCTGGATGCACAATGGGGCCAAAAACGAAAGGAGTAGTCGGTGTCTTTCAGAACATAGATTTTCCTTGAAGGCGTTTTAGGCCCCATAGCACATTTGTAGAGCTCTTGAGCGGCCAAAATCAAAGAGAACCCCCACAAGTGACCCCATTTTGAAAACTAGACCCCTTAATGAATTTATCTAGGGGTGTACTGCCCATTTTGACCCCACAGTTTTTGAATGAATTGAAGCAAAGCAAAAGGAAAAAATTGTGATTTTCGTTTTTTTGGCAATTCTGTCGTTTTAAAAACTGCTTTTTTGGTACAGCACACACATGAATGAAGACTTGCACCCCAAAGTGGATACCCCTGTTTGTCCCGTGTTCAGAGACATACCCATTGTGGCCCTAATCTTTTGTCTGGATGCACAACGGGGCCCAAAATGAAAGGAGTAGTCGGTGGCTTTCAGAACAGAAATTTAGCATGAAGGTGATTTAGGCCCTATTGTACACTTGTAGAGCCCTTGAGCGGCCAAAACGACAGAGAACCCCCACAAATGATCCTATTTTGAAAACTAGAGCCCCTAACGAATTTATCTAGGGGTGTACTGTGTATTTTTACCCTACAATTTTTGAATAAATCTAAGCAAAGCAGTAGGAAAAAAATTACAATTTTCATTTTTTTGGCAGTTGTATCAATTTAAAAACTGTTTTTTTTTGTACAGCACACATAGGGATGAAGACTTTCACCCCAAAATGGATACCCCTGTTTGTCCCGTGTTCAGAACCATACCCCTAGTGGCTCTAATCTACTTAAAGGACGCATGGCTAGGCCTATAATGGAAGGAGCACCCGTTGGATTTTAGGGTACAACGGAATAAATTCCAGGCCCCATTGCCCACTTGTAGAGCCATTGAGCGTCTAAAGCGATAAAGAACCCCCACAAATGACCCCATTTTAAAAACTAGACCCCTTAACGAATTCATCTAGGGGTGTACTGCGTATTTTGACCCCACAGTATTTGAATAAATTTCAGCAAAGCAGAAGAAAAAAATTACAATTTTCATTTTTTTGGCAATTTTGTCAATTTAAAAACTTTTTTTTTTGTACAGTTTACATAGGAATGAAGACGTTCACCCCAAATGGATACCCCCGTTTGTCCCGTGTTCAAAAACATACCCATTGTGGCCCTAATCTACTTACAGGAAACATGGCAAGGCCTGTAATGGAGGGAACACCAGTTGGATTGCAGGGCATAACTGAATAAATTCCAGGCTCCATTGCTCATTTGTACGGAATAAAAATTGACTCCCTAAAATCCCCCCCCTCCTCCACGCCCTTTTCGGCGTTCCCCAAATCTTAGATAAAAGTAATAATGTGAACTGTGTAGTATTTCCAAAGACGGGTAATTATGGAGGCTGGTTGGGATGGGCACATGGGGCAATAAAACCGGGTATCCCCCCTCCTCTCATGCTTTTTGGGAGTCATTTTTTGACCTCAGTGGCGGGGATGGGGTGTAAAAAGTGGCGCTCTGTGAGTCTCCGTAAGCTTGATGAGGTGCGGCGGTCTCACACAGAAGGCGCTCAACAAGCTGCTCCTGGAACTGCAGGAAGGCGAGCGTTCCCGGGGCTTCTTGTAAATTGCGTATTACAGGTAGCGGTCTGAATAACACCGGGCTTACGCAGCCGTAGGTGGATCCCGGCTGTGAGCCCGGCTGTGACCCTGCATACGGCCGCGTAATGTACTGCGCATAACTGCGTACTTACACGGGCGGTCATGCGCAGTTCACTTTTTTTTTGGTTTTTTGTATTTCCCGCACCGTCGCTTAGCGATGACGCGGGTACCCGCAGCCCGTATACAACGTAGTTGCGTATGGGCTGCAGATATATCCATGACCATGGAGCACAATGGGCTCTATGTTGCGGATATCCGCGGTAAAATAGAACCTGCTGCGTTCTCTTTTCTGTGAGTGGATTACACAATTCCAACCCGCTAATGTGAGCGGAATTGTGTAATCCAATGCGATTGATCTGCGTATTACCGCTAATCAAACGCATGTGGAATCCGTAATTCCTATCCGGTCATGTGAGACCGGCCAAAGGTAGATCGCTACCATTTTTTCACGTGACCGGGGACCGCTCAACGAGGCCACCCGTCACTGCTCCAGGCTCTCGGTGACCGTTGGTCGCCGAGAGCAAGGAGATATTAAGTTTCCTGGGCTCCCCCGACTCCTGCGCATGTGTCCGGTGTTTTGCCAGCGGTCGCATGCGCAGAATACGGGAAAGTTCACGGAAGAAGATTGCGTCGGGGTGCCAATATGGAGGCCTCCGGTAAAAAGTTTTATCTCCTCTCACCGATCGCATCAGTGAGGGGAGATGAACCTTCCCCTTTTTTTAACTTTTATGTGATCGCCATTATTCTTTGGATAACAGCGAACACGTGATCAGGAACCGCTCACCGCGGCCCTCCGTGAAATCTCCAGGCTCTCGGCTAAGTTTTGTAGCCAGGAGCAGGGAGATTTTAAAAAACCACGGCTTTTGCGCATGCGCCTGCCACATTGGCGACGGGCATGTGCGCAGAAGCTGGGTTGAGGTCCGCGGATAAATCCGCAGGCCTTAGGTACGTCATTTCATCCTCCCTCACGGATATGATCCGTGGGGGGAGATGAAACGCAAGCTTTTTTTAACTTTTTAAAACTTTTTTTTTACTTTTTGCACTTTTTTTTTTTACCTTTTACCCCTTTTTTTATTTTATTTTTTTTACTTTTTGCACTTTTTTTTTACTTTACATGATCACTGTCATCCATTGGATGACAGTGATCATGTCCCTGGTGACATCCCTCTGCTCTTGGCTACACATGGCAGCCAGGAGCAGAGCAATTTTGAATTTCCCGGGGCTCGAGCCCCTCTGTGCACGCGCCCGATGTCAATCATCGGGCGCGCATGCGCAGACGGGGATTTCGGGTCCCGGGACATCAGGACATCGCAGAGGACCGGGGGTGAGTATCTTCACCTCCCCTCATGGATCCGATCCATGAGGGGAGGTGAAACTTTACTTTTGTTTTACTTTTTCAACTTTTTCGCGATCACCGCTATCGCAATGGATAGCGGTGATCGCGGGCCCGGGGACCGCTCACAGTGGTCCCCGGTAACACCTCCTGGTTCCTGGCTACCTTCAGGAGCCGGGAGCCAGGAGATTTTAAATTTGCCGGGGACACCCGGGCTTCTGCGCGTGCGCGTGACGTCATCGTCGGGCGCGCATGCGCAGAAGGCCGCCGGCGGGTCCGGGAGGACCAGATCTCCGGTGGACACCGCCGACAAGCCGTGTGAGTATTTTCAGCTGCCGTGATGGATCCGATCCATCATAGCAGCTGAATTACTACTTTTTTACACTGTTTTACTTACTTTTTTGCGATCGGCGCTATTCATTTTATAGCGCCGATCGCAATGCCGGGGGGGACTGCCCGCATCCTGGGATGACAGCTCCATGCTGTCGGCTACCTGCGGGCACCGACAGCATGGAGCTGTCACGTCCTCAGGCCAGTGGGCATCAATCCAAAGAGGATGCATAAAACTACGTCCTCTAGGTTTAAAGCCCACTTTCTGAGGACGTAGTTTCCCGATGGGGCGGTCATTAAGGGGTTAAGACAATATAAAATGTGGCCTCTCTGCCGACGATGTCCTGCTCACAATAACGGATCCCATAAACTCTTTGAGGAGCGTATACAAGTGTATACTCCAATTTAGTCAAGCCTCATTTTACAAACTCAATTTAGACAAATCTCAAATTATGGGCTTCAATATTGACAGTACATTACAACAGGACATCCAAAAAGAATTTCCCTTTCAGTGGAAACAAAAAATTCCCTACCTTGGGATCATACTTTGTAATTCCACATCAGAAATTATCTCAGCGAACATGGACCCGCTCTTTACATCTCTCAAAAAAGAACTTGAGGAGCTGGGGAAAAAAGATCCTTCATGGTTCGGGAGAATGACCCTTTATAAAATGCTAATCCTACCAAAAGTACTTTATCTTTTCCGCACCTTAACCTTCCCGATCCCCCAAAATACAATCGCCAACCTCCAAAAACAGCTTCTAAACTTCATATGAAATAACAAAAAACCCAGACTCGCTGCTTCTATCTTATACCTTCATAAAAAACAAAGAGGATTAGGAGTACCAAACCTACAAGCCTATTATAATGCAACTATTTTGAATCAGTCGAGTATCTGGCTAAAAAACTCTCAACTCCCGCCCTGGTATTTTATAGAAACATACAGAAATCAAAATAAATCCCTAAACTCTCTCATAAAAGCCTCAACTCTAGGTATCCTCTACCCGGAGATCCCTGTCCTTCCGCATGCTCAAACTCTCTCCCCTCTAATGCTGACCACCCTACATTGTTGGAACCTCCTAACACATAAACTTAAATCCATTGATAAAGGCTCTCTAACAAACCTACCTCTAGAGTTCCTTCTATATTATATACAAGATTTAAACCTCAAAGAGTGGCTCCGGAGCGGAATCAGAACTATTGCAGATCTCCTGGAGAGAGGAAATTTGTCTTCCTTCCAGTACATCAAATCCAAATTCAATTTATCAGAAAAAGAGATTTTCTCTTATTTAAAAATATCCTCATTTTTCCGCAACTCCCAACTAGCTAAATGTGTTTTCCCCAAAGAATTGGATAGTCTGTTCCACAAATGTGTCAACTCCCAAAATTCTTTAACGCGAACCTTCTATGACATCCTCGCAGGCAACATGAACGACAATAAAAAAATACACCTATTAAATTGGGAATATGACTTACATAGTAAGTTTCACACAACACAATGGTTGAAGTCCTTTGATAGAGCAAATAAAGCCACTCTTTCAGCAGGTCTTCTTCAAACTCATTATTAAGTACTAACTAGGTGGTACTACACACCCGCAAAATTAGCCAAGTGTTTCCCAGGTATTAATAGAAATTGCTGGAGGGAATGTGGAGGTGAGGGATCACTCTTTCACTTGTTTTGGGAATGTCCAAAAATTCAAGGTTTCTGGAAGGAGGTATTTGATACCATCAGAACTATCTCAGGAGTACGCCCCATTTTTTCCCCCCACTTGGCCCTCCTCCTTCTGGATTGCGACTTTCTTCCTCCAGGAAAAAGATCGTGGATTTGCCATTTTCTTCTAGCTGCAAAAAATGTTATAGCAAGGAAATGGAGAGCTACTTCCCCCCCTGTTTTGAAAGAACTGTTGGATTTACTATCAGACCATTTCTGTTACGAGATACTTTACGCGAGAAGCAACAACTCTCTCTCTAAGTTCACAAGTGCGTGAAACGACTGGCAGAAATTTGAGTTAAATTGTTCGTTTTAATTTTAATATAATGATAACAAATATTTCTCCAAATATCTACCTTGACGCATTAGTCAGGGATATAACAATGCTCATTCGGAAACATGTCAAATTTTACATACTATCAGATTGTATTCTTCTGAGTCACCGTTTATGAAACAAACATGCACCTCTTTTGATCTTCATTCAGTCGCTGAATACTGTATTATATACTTGATCTATATCATGTTTTCATGTATGCTTTGAAAATGCCTAATAAAAAATATGATTTTAAAAGTTGTCCAGGCCTACGCTGCTCTAACCAAAGCAATTGCTAATAAAATCGAGAGACGACTCCCTGCCAGATGGTAGAGGCCTCCTGGTCATCCGTGGCACTCGTGAGTGCAACAGATAGGCAACGGTACCTCCTCCGACATCTGCACTGAATGGAACAATGCTCTTGGTCGTGGTCATTCTAAATTGGTGCTATGGACCATCGTTGTCCAAGCTTGATAACTAACTTACTAATTAAAAGCAATTGTTGCCATGATGTGGTGGATGGGCCTACATGTTTTGATCAATATATGTGCTAAGGACCTTGAATTTTTATGTAGTTAGTTTATATAATAGATAGAGATGAGCGAACGTACTCGTCCGAGCTTGATACTCGTTCGAGTATTAGCGTGTTCGAGATGCTCGTTACTCGTGACGCGTACCACGCGATGTTCGAGTTACTTTCACTTTCATCTCTGAGACGTTAGCGCGCTTTTCTGGCCAATAGAAAGACAGGGAAGGCATTACAACTTCCCCCTGCGACGTTCAAGCCCTATACCACCCCCCTGCAGTGAGTGGCTGGCGAGATCAGGTGTCACCCGAGTATATAAATCGGCCCCTCCCGCGGCTCGCCACAGATGCGTTCTCACAGAGATCAGGGAAAGTGCTGTCTTGCTGGAGTTGCTATAGGGAGAGTGTTAGGAGTATTTTAGGCTTCAAGAACCCCAACGGTCCTTCTTAGGGCCACATCTAACCGTGTGCAGTAGTGTGGAGGCTGCTTTTTGCAGTGTTGCACTTTTTTTTTTTGTATATCAGCCATGCAGAGCATTGCGCCCTGCAGTAATTATACATAGTCCAGGGCCAGTAGTGGTAGTGAGGCAGGGACAGAAGACATATTTATTGAATATAGGCAGTGGGCCTTTCCAAAAACATTTGGGAAAAAAAATCTATTTGGGCTGCCTGTGACTGTCCTCAGTGTACTGGGTCTGTGCTGGGGGTAGTTGTCCTCCTAATTCATACACAGCCAGCTAAGTGTTACAGCAGGCTTGCGCAAAATTATTTCCTGGCTCTGTGTTGGCTGTTACATCACCGCTGTATTCCAGTCCACAGTGCAACAGTCTGCAGTTATTTTACATACTCCAGGGCCAGTAGTGGTGAGGCAGGGACAGAAGACATATTTATTGAATATAGGCAGTGGGCCTTTCCAAAAACATTTGGGGAAAAAAATCTATTTGGGCTGCCTGTGACTGTCCTCAGTGTACTGGGTCTGTGCTGGGGGTAGTTGTCCTCCTAATTCATACGCAGCCAGCAAAGTGTTACAGCAGGCTTGCGCAAAATTATTTCCTGGCTCTGCTGTGCGTTCCGCAAGCGAAGTCAGCCTCCAACCACAGGCCAATAAGTGGCACATTTAATTACAGCATTCTGTTTCTGCACTACTGGTAATACAGCATGCTGAGGGGTAGGGGTAGGCCTAGAGGACGTGGACGCGGGCGAGGACGCGGAGGCCCAAGTCAGGGTGTGGGCACAGGCCGAGCCAGTGCGGTGGCCAGGGGTAGAGGCAGGGCCAGACCGAATAATCCACCAACTGTTTCCCAAAGCGCCCCCTCGCGCCATGCCACCCTGCAGAGGTCAAGGTGCTCTACGGTGTGGCAGTTTTTCACAGAGTCGCCTGACGACCGACGAACAGTGGTGTGCAACCTTTGTCGCACCAAGATCAGCTGGTGAGCCACCACCACCAGCATGCGCAGGCATATGATGGCCAAGCACCCCACAAGGTGGGACGAAGGCCGTTCACCGCCTCCGGTTTGTACCACTGCCTCTCCCCCTGTGCCCCAACCTGCCACTGAGATCCAACCCCCCTCTGAGGACACAGGCTCTACCGTCTCCTGGCCTGCACCCACACCCTCACCTCCGCTGTCCTCGGCCCCATCCAGCAATGTCTCTCAGCGCAGCATCCAGATGTCGCTAGCGCCACTGTTTGAGCGCAAGCGCAAGTACGCCGCCACGCACCCGCACGCTCAAGCGTTAAACGTGCACATAGCCAAATTGATCAGCCTGGAGATGCTGCCGTATAGGCTTGTGGAAACAGAGGCTTTCAAAAGCATGATGGCGGAGGCGGCGGCCCCGCGCTACTCGGTTCCCAGTTGCCACTACTTTTCCTGATGTGCCGTCCCAGCCCTGCACGACCACGTCTCCCGCAACATTGTACGCGCCCTCACCAACACGGTTACTGCCAAGGTCCACTTAACAACGGACACGTGGACAAGCACAGGCAGGCAGGGCCACTATATCTCCCTGACGGCACATTGGCTCAATTTAGTGGAGGCTGGGACCGAGTCAGAGCCTGGGACCGCTCACGTCCTACCCACCCCCAGAATTGCGGGCCCCAGCTCGGTGCTGGTATCTGCGGCGGTGTATGCTTCCTCCACTAAACCACCCTCCTCCTCCCCCAACGCAACCTCTGTCTCGCAATCAAGATGTGTCAGCAGCAGCAGCACGTCGCCAGCAGTCGCTGTCGCGCGGCGTGGCAGCACAGCGGTGGGCAAGCGTCAGCAGGCCGTGCTGAAACTACTTAGCTTAGGAGAGAAGAGGCACACGGCCCACGAACTGCTGCAGGGTCTGACAGAGCAGACCGACCGCTGGCTTGTGCCGCTGAGCCTCCAACCGGGCATGGTCGTGTGTGACAACGGCCGTAACCTGGTGGCGGCTCTGCAGCTCGGCAGCCTCACGCACGTGCCATGCCTGGCCCATGTCTTTAATTTGGTGGTTCAGCGCTTTCTGAAAAGCTACCCACACTTGTCATACCTGCTCGGAAAGGTGCGCCGGGTCAGCGCACATTTCCGCAACTCCAAGACGGACGCTGCCACTCTGCGGACCCTGCAACATCGGTTTAATCTGCCAGTGCACCGACTGCTGTGCGACGTGCCCACACGGTGGAACTCTACGCTCCACATGTTGGCCAGGCTCTATGAGCAGCATAGAGCTATGGTGGAATACCAACTCCAACATGGGCGGCGTAGTGGGAGTCAGCCTCCTCAAATCTTTACAGAAGAGTGGGCCTGGTTGGCAGACATCTGCCAGGTCCTTGGAAACTTTGAGGAGTCTACCCAGATGGTGAGCGGGGATGCTGCAATCATTAGCGTCACCATTCCTCTGCTATGCCTCTTGAGAAGTTCCCTGCAAAGCATAAAGGCAGACGCTTTGCACTCGGAAACGGAGGCGTGGGAAGACAGTATGTCGCTGGATAGTCAGAGCACCCTCATGTCTATATCTCAGCGCGTTGAGGAGGAGGAGGAGGGGGAGGAGCATGAGGAGGAGGGGGAAGAGACAGTTTGGCCCACTGCTGAGGGTACCCATGCTGCTTGCCTGTCATCCTTTCAGCGTGTATGGCCGGAGGAGGAGGAGGATCCTGAAAGTGATCTTCCAAGTGAGGACAGCCATGTGTTGCATACAGGTACCCTGGCACACATGGCTGACTTCATGTTAGGATGCCTTTCTCGTGACCCTCGCGTTACACGCATTCTGGCCACTACGGATTACTGGGTGTACACACTGCTCGACGGTATAAGGAGAACCTTTCCACTCTCATTCCCGAAGAGGAAAGGGGTTCCAGAATGATGCTATACCACAGGGCGCTGGTGGACAAACTGATGGTAAACTTCCCATCCGACAGCGCTAGTGGCAGAAGGCGCAGTTCCGAGGGCCAGGTAGCAGGGGAGGCGCAGAGATCAGGCAGCATGTACAGCGCAGGCAGGGGAACATTCTCCAAGGCCTTTGCCAGCTTTATGGCTCCCCAGCAAGACTGTGTCACCGCCCCCCAGTCAAGGCTGAGTTGGCGGGAGCACTGTAAAAGGATGGTGAGGGAGTACGTAGCCGATCGCACGACCGTCCTCGGTGACGCCTCTGCCCCCTACAACTACTGGGTGTCGAAGGTGGACACGTGGCCTGAACTCGCGCTGTATGCCCTGGAGGTGCTTGCTTGTCCTGCGGCTAGCGTCTTGTCAGAGAGGGTGTTTAGTGCGGGTGGGGGAATCATCACGGATAAGCGTACCCGCCTGTCAACCGACAGTGCCGACAGGCTTACACTCATCAAGATGTACAAACCCTGGATTTCCCCAGACTTCTCTTCTTCACCAGCGGACAGCAGCGATACCTAAGCAATACGTAGGCTGCACCCGCGGATGGAAGCATCATTCTCTATCACCATCAAAAACGGGGACATTTTTGCTTCATCAATCTGTGTATAATATTCTTCCTCCTCCTCCTGCTCCTCCTCCTGAAACCTCATGTAATCACGCCGAACGGGCAATTTTTCTTAGGCCCACAAGGCTCAGTCATATAATTTTTCTAAACAATTTTTATACGTTTCAATGCTCAATAAATCATTGAAACTTGCATCTGAACCAATTTTAATTTTAACTGGGCTGCCTCCAGGCCTAGTTACCAATTAAGCCACATTAACCAAAGCGATTAATGGGTTTCACCTGCCCTCTTGGTGGGGCATGGGCAATTTTTCTGAGGTACATTAGTACTGTTGGTACACCAATTTTTGGGGGCCCTCGCCTACAGTGTAATCCAATTAATTTTTTGCCCACCTGCATTACAGCTGACGTTACATCAGCTGTGCTGGGCACTGCAATGGGATATATTTATGTACCGCCGGTGGGTTCCAGGGAGCCACCCATGCTGTCGGTCCACACGGAGTTGTAACTACATGTGTCCACTTCTAAAGAACCCCAGTCTGACTGAGGCATGCAGTGTGGGCCGAAGCCCACCTGCATTAAACATGACATTACCTCAGCTGTGATGGGCAATGCTATGGGATATATTTATATGCCGCCGGTGGCTTCCTGGCACCCACCCATGCTGTCGGTCCACAGGGACTTAACAATAGGGAGTTGTACCTGCCTGTGTCTATGAATTAAAAAGCCCGGTCAGGTTGAGGCATGCAGTGTGGGCTGAAGGCCACCTGCATTTAATCTGACGTTAGCTCTGCTGTCCAGGGCACTGCAATGGGATACATTTTTGTACAGCCGGTGGGTTCCAGGGAGCCACCCATGCTGTGGGTGCACACGGAATTCCCATTGCGGAGTTGTACCTGCCTGTGACTATTTTTAAAAACGCGGTCTGACTGGGGCATGCAGACACCTTGACAGAATGAATAGTGTGTGGCACATAGGTTCCCCATTGCTATGCCCACGTGTGCAGCTCCTGATGGCGGTGGCACAGGATTATATTTCTCATTGCTTCTGTACAGCATTGTGGGCTATCGCCCCGCCCCTTTTAAAGAGGGTCGCTGCCTAGCCGTGCCAACCCTCTGCAGTGTGTGCCTGCGGTTCCTCCTCATGGCAGACGCACTTATAAATAGACATGAGTGTGGCGTGGCATGAGGGCAGCTGAAGGCTGCGCAGGGACACTTTGTTGTGCGCTGTGGACACTGCGTCGTGCGGGGGGGGGGGGGTTCGGCAGCATGTAACCCAGGAGAAGTGGCAGCGGAGTGTCATGCAGGCACTGATCGTGCTTTGTTGGAGGTAGTGTGGTGCTTAGCTAAGGTATGCATTGCTAATGAGGGCTTTTCAGAAGTAAAAATTGTTGGGAGGGGGGGGCACTCTTGCCGCTATTGTGGCTTACTAGTGTGACCTGGGAACTTGAGATGCAGCCGAACATGTAGCCCCTCGCCTGCCCTATCCGTTGCTGTGTCGTTCCCATCACTTTCTTGAATTGCCCAGATTTTCACAAATGGAAACCTTAGCGAGCAACACTGTAAAAAGCAGCCTCCACACTACTGCACACCGTTAGATGTGGCCCTAAGAAGGACCGTTGGGGTTCTTGAAGCCTAAAATAACTCCTAACGCTCTCCCTATAGCAGCTCCGGCACCAGCAGCACTGTCCCTGATCTCTGTCAGAATGCATCTGTGGCGAGCCGCGGGAGGGGCCGATTTATATACTCGGGTGACACCTGATCTCGCCAGCCACTCACTGCAGGGGGGTGGTATAGGGCTTGAACGTCGCAGGGGGAAGTTGTAATGCCTTCCCTGTCTTTCTATTGGCCAGAAAAGCGCGCTAACGTCTCAGAGATGAAAGTGAAAGTAACTCGAACAACGCGTGGTACTCGCCTCGAGTAACGAGCATCTCGAACATGCTAATACTCGAACAAGTATCAAGCTCGGACGAGTACGTTCGCTCATCTCTAATACTTACCTCTCCGCCGCTGCCGTCACCCACGCGAGGATGAAGAACATATCTGCCGCATGCGGGAGATGTTTCCTTCATCCCCGCTAGTTAAAAGAATTCCCTGCTGCTACATCAGCCACAAACTGTGACTTGGAATTTTAGCCAAGACACAAGGTTAAGCAGCCAAAGATTGCAGTGTAATCTTGCAACATCTCCAAGCCAATGTAGGTCAATGTAGTCATATTTTGGCTTGCAAGTTGTCGCAACTGCAACCCAATGATCTCAATAAATCTAAACTCTCTGGACTTCTTGCAATCATCGGGTCACAGTCATAGAAATTGGAGAGCCGTAAAGCAACTAAATTGACTTCCATTAGCTAGAAATGTCACAGGTCTACACTGCAATATTTAGGTGCATAACCTTTGTCATGACCTGCTCTAAAAAAATAAAATGAGAATACTTTTCTACAGCTAATTTGTGCTGTATAACCGAGCTTCTTTCCTAGAAAATGTTTCAAAGTTAAACTTTTACATGATGTTCCTAAAACTTTTAGATAAATGTAGGTAAACTTTAATTTTGTGACTCTAGAAAAAAATATACAAGTTAAAGCCTATTTTTACAGCATATGTGGGAGCAAGATTTTCATTTTTTTATGATATAATTGTGAGTTTGTGATATAATAACAAATACATTACATTCATTTAAAGTCTTAAATATCGGAAATTCCCCACAGGACTTAAAGTGGCAGCATTTATTACAGTGTGTGGATATACTGAATGTACTGTGTAACTGCATGTAAGAACACATTTATCAAATGAAATGTAGCAGAAATGTGGGGTCATGTGCATTAAAGAATACTTGAGTCATTTTTTAGTTTTTGGACTGATTTAAAAAGAAGATTGATGAAAGGAAAAACCTCTTACATTTATTGACTTCACGATTTGCTGCAAAATCCCTGTATACACTTATGACAGCCATAAGGTGAGGAAATGTGTCTTTTATGTCATGTGTTTTACATAATACATTATATAGTACTGTGTTTATCATCTGGATACATTTGGTAAAATTTGCAACAAATTGAATGTTTTACCTTATCTGTCTAAATATTTTTCCTTTTGATAAATGTGACTTCATGTTTTATTTGCTTTTGAATAAATGTAAGAAACATTACATTTGGGCAGTATAATATACTTTCAGGTTCATTCTTTTTTCTGATTTATTCTATTACTTTGATGGCCTCCTGAGATGTCCACAAACCATACCTCTGAAAGCTGCGTTTCATGCATTATTCCTCCCATTTCTAGTTTACTTCTGTTTTACCTCTGTATTGTTACTTTATGAAAGTTGAAATACATTTTCCTCAATTTCATTTCTCTGCATTGTTTTAACTTTAGCTATGCAACTTTCTAAACCCCAACAAAAAAATGTTAGTCCGCGTCTTTAAAGGCTTAAACAGATGGGTGTGATTTTGTCCTATTATGCGGCCGTGAAAATCACAGCAGCATAATAGGTTGAAACTAGAGATGAGCGAACACCAAAATGTTCGGGTGTTCGTTATTCGGAACGAACTTCCCGTGATGCTCGAGGGTTCGTTTCGAACAACGAACCCCATTGAAGTCAATGGGCGACCAGAACATTTTTGTATTTCGCCAATGCTCGCTAAGGTTTTCATGTGTGAAAATCTGGGCAATTCAACAAAGTGATGGGAATCACACAGAAACGGATAGGGCAGGCGAGGGGCTACATGTTGGGCTGCATCTCAAGTTCACAGGTCCCACTATTAAGCCACAATACCGGCAAGAGTGGGCCCCCCCCCCCTCCCAACAACTTTTACTTCTGAAAAGCCCTCATTAGCATGGCATACCTTTGCTAAGCACCACACTACCTCCAACAAAGCACAATCACTGCCTGCATGACACTCCACTGACACTTCTCCTGGGTTACATGCTGCCCAACCGCCCCCCCTCCCCCCCCACAGCGCACGCCAAAGTGTCCCTGGGCAGCCTTCAGCTGCCCTCATGCCACACCACGCTCATGTCTATTTAGAATTGCGTCTGCCATGACGAGGGACCGCAGGCACACACTGCAGAGGTTGGCACGGCTAGGCAGCGACCCTCTTTAAAAGTGGCGGAGCGATAGCCCACAATGCTGTACAGAAGCAATGAGAAATAGAATCCTGTGCCACCGCCATCAGGAGCTGCACACGTGGGCATAGCAATGGGGAACCTATGTGCCACACACTATTCATTCTGTCAAGGTGTCTGCATGCCCCAGTCAGACCGGGCTTTTTAATTCATAGACACAGGCAGGTACAACTCCCTATTGTGAAGTCCCTGTCGACCCACAGCATGGGTGGCTCCCTGGAACCCACCGGCGGTACACAGAAATATCCCATTGCATTGCCCAACACAGCTGAGGTAGTAATGTTGTGCTTAACCCTTTCCAATCCAATTTGTATATGGTTTTCCTAGGGGGCTTACTCTTTTTCTGCCGTTATACAACGGCGTTATATGCTGGCTAAAGCCAGTACTGCATGAGCTGACACGTAGGATAGGCTCCGACAGCAGAGAGGCTGGCAATATACAGTAAGAGAACCCCGACGGACGTCTACCAACAACGGAGCTGTACAGCCTTAAACCCTAATGTCTTCACAGGTCACACAGTGGACTGGAAAGGGTTAATGCTGGTGGGTTTCGGCCCACACTGCATGCCCCAGTCAGACTGGGGTTCTTTACAAGTGGACACATGTAGGTTAAACTCCCTGTGGACCCACTGCCTAGGTGGGTGCCAGGAAGCCACCGGCGGTACATAGAAATATCCCATTGCATTGCCCAACACAGCTGAGGTAGTAATGTCGTGCGTAATACAGGTGGGCTTCGGCCCACACTGCATGGCCCAGTCAGACGGGTTCTTTAGAAGTGTACAGATGTATTAAAAACTCAGTGTGCACCTACAGCATGGGTGGCTCCCTGGAACCCACCGGCGGTACATAAAAATATCCCATTGCATTGCCCAACACAGCTGAGGTAACGTCAGCTGTAATGCAGGTGGGCTAAAAATTAATTTGATTACACTGTAGGCGAGGGCCCACAAAAATTGCTGTATCAACAGTACTAATGTACATCCCAAAAATTGGCCATGGCCAGCCAAGAGGGCAGGTGAAACCCATTAATCGCTTTGGTTAATGTGGCTTAAGTGGTAACTAGGCCTGGAGGCAGCCCAGTGTAACGAAAAATTGGTTCAAGTTAAAGTTCCAATGCTTTTAAGCGCATTGAAACTTATAAAAATTGTTCTGAAAAATTATTTGAGTGAGCCTTGTGGCCCTAAGAAAAATTGCCCGTTCAGCGTGATTACGTGATGTTTCAGGAGGAGGAGCAGGAGGAGGAGGAGGAGGAATATTAGACACAGATTGATGAAGCAGAAATGTCCCCGTTTTGGATGGTGAGAGAGAACGTAGCTTCCATCCGTGGGTGCAGCCTACGTATTGCTTACGTATCGCTGCTGTCCGCTGGTGGAGAACAGAAGTCTGGGGAAATCCAGCCTTTGTTCATCTTGATGAGTGTTAGCCTGTCGGCACTGTCGGTTGACAAGCGGCTACGCTTATCTGTGATGATTCCCCCAGCCGCACTAAACACCCTTTCCGACAAGACGCTAGCCGCAGGACATGGCTGTCCTCACTAGGAAGATCACTTTCAGGATCCTCCTCCTCCTCCTCCTCAGGCCATACACGCTGAAAGGATGACAGGCAATCAGCCGGTGTACCGTCAGCAGCGGCCCAAGCTGTCTCTTCCCCCTCCTCCTCATCCTCCTCATGCTCCTCCTCCTCCTCCTGTACGCGCTGAGAAATAGACAGGAGGGTGCCCTGACTATCCAGCGGCATACTGTCTTCCCCCGCCCCCGTTTCCGAGCGCAAAGCAGCTGCCTTTATGGTTTGCAGGGAATTTCTCAAGATGCATAGCAGAGGAATGGTGACGCTAATGATTGTAGCATCGCCGCTCACCACCTGGGTAGACTCCTCAAAATTACCAAGGACATGGCAGATGTCTGCCAACCAGGCCCACTCTTCTGAAAGGAATTGAGGAGGCTGACTCCCACTGCGCCGCCCATGTTGGAGTTGGTATTCGACTATAGCTCTCCGTTGTTCATAGAGCCTGGCCAACATGTGGAGCGTAGAGTTCCACCGTGTGGGCACGTCGCACAGCAGTCGGTGCACTGGCAGCTTAAAGTGATGTTGCAGGGTGCGCAGGGTGGCAGCGTCCGTGTGGGACTTGCGGAAATGTGCACAGAGCCGGCGCGCCTTTACGAGCAGGTCTGACAAGCGTGGGTAGCTTTTCAGAAAGCGCTGAACCACCAAATTAAAGACGTGGGCCAGGCATGGCACGTGCGTGAGGCTGCCGAGCTGCAGAGCCGCCACCAGGTTACGGCCGTTGTCACACACGACCATGCCCGGTTGGAGGCTCAGCGGCGCAAGCCAGCGGTCGGTCTGCTGTGTCAGACCCTGCAGCAGTTCGTGGGCCGTGTGCCTCTTATCGCCTAAGCTGAGTAGTTTCAGCACGGCCTGCTGACGCTTGCCCACCGCTGTGCTGCCACACCGCGCGACACCGACTGCTGGCGACATGCTGCTGCTAACACATCTTGATTGTGAGACAGAGGAGGAGGAGGAGGAGGAGGAGGGTGCTTTAGTGGAGGAAGCATACACCTCCGCAGATACCAGCACCGAGCTGGGGCCCGCAATTCTGGGGGTGGGTAGGACGTGAGCGGTCCCAGGCTCTGACTCTGTCCCAGCCTCCACTAAATTCACCCAATGTGCCGTCAGGGAGATGTAGTGGCCCTGCCCGCCTGTGCTTGTCCACGTGTCCGTAGTTAAGTGGACCGTGGCAGTAACCGCGTTGGTGAGGGCGCGCACAATGTTGCGGGAGACGTGGTCGTGCAGGGCTGGGACGGCACATCGGGAAAAGTAGTGGCGACTGGGAACTGAGTAGCGCGGGGCCGCCGCCTCCATGATACTTTTGAAGGACTCAGTTTCCACAACCCTATACGGCAGCATCTCAAGGCTGATGAATTTTGCTATGCGGACGGTTAACGTTTGAGCGTGCGGGTGCGTGGCGGCGTACTTGCGCTTGCGCTCGAACACTTGCGCAAGCGACGGCTGAACGGTGCGCTGAACTACACTGCTGGATGGGGCCGAGGACAGCGGAGATGAGGGTGTGGGTGCAGGCCATGAGGCGGTAGTGCCTGTGTCCTGAGAGGGGGGTTGCATCTCAGTGGCAGGTTGGGGCACAGGGGGAGAGGCAGGGGTGCAAACCGGAGGCGGTGAACGGCCTTTGTCCCACCTTGCGGGGTGCTTGGCCATCATATGTCTGCGCATGGTGGTGGTGGTGAGGCTGTTGGTGTTGGCTCCCCGGCTGAGCTTTGCGCGACAAAGGTTGCACACCACTGTTCGTCGGTCGTCAGGCGTCTCTGTGAAAAACTGCCAGACCTTAGAGCACCTCGGCCTCCGCAGGGTGGCATGGCGCGAGGGGGCGCTTTGGGAAACACTTGGTGGATTATTCGGTCTGGCCCTGCCTCTACCCCTGGCCACTGCACTGCCTCTTGCAACCTGCCCTGCTGATGCCCTTGACTCCCCCTCTGAAGACCTGTCCTCCTGAGTAAGCGTTGCACACCAGGTGGGGTCAGTCACCTCATCGTCCTGCTGCTCTTCCTCCGAATCCTCTGTGCGCTGCTCCCTGGGACTTACTGCCCTTACTACTACCTCACTGCAAGACAACTGTGTCTGATCGTCATCGTCCTCCTCACCCACAGAAAGTTGTTGAGACAGTTGGCGGAAGTCCCCAGCCTCTTCCCCCGGACCCCGGGAACTTTCGAATGGTTGGGCATCAGTGACGATAAACTCCTCTGGTGGGAGAGGAACCGCTGCTGCCCAATCTAAGCAGGGGCCCGAGAACAGTTCCTGGGAGTGCTCCCGCTCCTGAGCAGGTGTTATTGTAGTGGAGTGAGGAGGCTGGGAGGAAGGAGGAGCAGCAGACAGAGGATTCGGATTGGCAGCAGTGGACGGCGCAGAACTGCGGGTAGACGATAGGTTGCTCGAAGCACTTTCTGCCATCCAGGACAGGACCTGCTCACACTGCTCATTTTCTAATAACCGTCTCCCGCGTGGACCCATTAATTGGGCGATGAATGTGGGGACGCCAGAAACGTGCCTCTCTCCTAATCGCGCAGCAGTCGGCTGCGACACACCTGGATCAGGAGCTTGGCCTGTGCCCACACCCTGACTTGGCCCTCCGCGTCCTCGGCCGCGTCCACGTCCACGTCCTCTAGGCCTACCCCTACCCCTCAGCATGCTGTATTACCAGTGATTTGATTTCACAGGCAGGAAATAAATTGGCGCAAGACTGCAGGCCAAATATAATTTTTGCCCTTTTTGGAAAACGAAAGGCCCCACTGCCTCTAGTGAATGAATTATCTAAGTTTAATAACTGTGCTGTGTCCCTGCTTATGTGTCACAGAACGTGAGGGTAGCAGAGTTATTATAACTCTGGCAGAGCAGGTATTTTTTTTCCCAATTAAGGAAAGCAAATGGCGAAGCCAGCAGTAAAGCGTAGCTGGGTGCGTATGATTTAGCACTGTTCTTCACGCAGCTCACACGTCTCCACCGCCCGTAAGGACGGACAGAGGCTGGACAAATAGATTTGTTTTCACTTGTTTTTCCACCAAAAGGCAGCACTGCGTATATTCTATGAACATGAGAAGTTTAATAACTGTGCTGTGTCCCTGCTTATGTGTCACAGAACGTGAGGGTAGCAGAGTTATTATAACTCTGGCAGAGCAGGTATTTTTTTTCCCAATTAAGGAAAGCAAATGGCGAAGCCAGCAGTAAAGCGTAGCTGGGTGCGTATGATTTAGCACTGTTCTTCACGCAGCTCACACGTCTCCACCGCCCGTAAGGACGGACAGAGGCTGGACAAATAGATTTGTTTTCACTTGTTTTTCCACCAAAAGGCAGCACTGCATATATTCTATGAACATGAGAAGTTTAATAACTGTGCTGTGTCCCTGCTTATGTGTCACAGAACGTGAGGGTAGCAGAGTTATTATAACTCTGGCAGAGCAGGTATTTTTTTTCCCAATTAAGGAAAGCAAATGGCGAAGCCAGCAGTAAAGCGTAGCTGGGTGCGTATGATTTAGCACTGTTCTTCACGCAGCTCACACGTCTCCACCGCCCGTAAGGACGGACAGAGGCTGGACAAATAGATTTGTTTTCACTTGTTTTTCCACCAAAAGGCAGCACTGCGTATATTCTATGAATAATAACTGTGTTGTGGCCCTGCCTATACAATTCTTTCCCTGCAGTATCAATGGAGGGTGGAATGCTCTGCAGAGGCGATTTTGAGAAGCCCAAAAAAAATGCAGCACAGCTAACAGCAGCCTGGACAGTACTGCACACGGATAAATATGGCCCTAGAAAGGACCGTTGAGGTTCTTGAAGGCTACACTCACTCCTAACACTCTCCCTGCCTATGCAGCACTTCTGTCCCTAATGCCAGGTGCAACGGTCTGCAGAGGCGATTTTGAGAAAAAAAAAAATGCCACTGCTAACAGCAGCCAACACACAGCTATCAGTGGCCCTAATAAGGACCTTTGGGGGGTCTTGAAGCCTACACTAACTACCAATTCTTTCCCTACAGCAGCTCCGGTATAAACAGCACTGTCCCTCATCTAACTCACACCGCATCTGAGGCGAGCCGCGGGAGGGGCCGACTTTTATATTAGGCGAACACCTGATCTCGCCAGCCACTCACAGCAGGGGGGTGGTATAGGGCTTAAACGTTGCAGGGGGAAGTTGTAATGCCTTCCCTGTCTTTCAATTGGCCAGAAAAGCGCGCTAACGTCTCAGGGAAGGAAGTGAAAGTAACCAGAACACCGCATGGTGTTCGTTACGAATAACGAACATCCCGAACACCCTAATATTCGCACGAATATCAAGCTCGGACGAATGCGTTCGCTCATCTCTAGTTGAAACCATTGATTTCAATTGTTTCATTTTCACTAGCAGTATTCTTAGGCGCTAATACTACGCCCGAGAAAAGATAGGATTTGCCATATCTTTCTCACACATAAGTAATACTATGTGTGAGAAAGATAGGGCAAGAGCTACCTTCCTGTATTTTTTTCTTTTACTTGCGTGCTATAGTGCAGAGTTTTAATGATCTAAAAAGCAAAAAACCTGGTTCATTCACAACTACACCCCATAGTGGCGTTCATAGTTGCACATGGGGTAATGTGTTTAAGCCCTAGCCATGAGACTACAGGAAAAAAGCAGCGGTCTTGTTCTGGAGTCTTACTATGTTGTTTTAGACTGATCTGAAAAAAAAAATAAAGGAGAACAGCAAAACACTTTACAATGATAGCAGCAGCTTCCTGACTTCCCCAATTGTTGCCACAACATTCTAGTGTAGATGAACAGCTATGAGGTGAAGGTAAATGTGTCTCTTATGCCACATGTTCCACATTCTACATTAAGTAGTATGTATCATAGGGATACATTTGGCAAAATTTGCATCGGTGTAAACAAGCTGCTATGGATGTCTCCTGTGCACAACACACACAACACAGAATCAGTTAAACTTTAAGAACCAAACCTTCTCCCTTAAATTAAATTTAATATGAAACAACTAAAAAGAAAAGTGAATGGCAGAAGAAAATAACAAATAATTGTTTTCTGTGACTTCCTTTCAAACTGTGCTGTTATAGACAAATTCATAATTTTTCTTAATTAATAATGTGAGTTATTAAGCACTGGATTTTTGTATAAGCCGTATTGTTTCTAAGCACACAAATTGCCTTTACCAAACACAGTAATAATGCATGATAGTGAACAAACAATGTACTACAAATTCATTACCTTGCCATACAAAATAGCTGGGAATAATTACTTTTTCTATCACACAATAGTTCTTCACCACGTCTACCTGTAGCAAAAACTTTTATATCATGTCAACAATTTTTCTCCCAAAATTATATTCCAACAATTGACACTGCAAAAATGGAGTAAAAAGCTTAAAACAACAATAGTTGTTTCCATCTATTCACAATCCAACCTAAAAGCTCCAGTTTTTTAGTATATGTTCACATTGTAGAAATGCTGAGGATTTTCTACAGTGGAATTGGCTTCAGAAAATTCACAGCATTTAACCGTATAGGCATTGTGCAAATGGCATCAATTCATTGTCAAAAAAAATTCAAAGTGTAAAATATTCACCTGTGGTGTGGATCTTAAATATATGTAAATGTACCATGACTGGGTTGAATGGGTAGAGAAAATAAGGAGAATGTATCATCAGAGGAAATGCTAGAGATTGGAGAAGTGGATGATATTCAGAAGAGCTTTTAAATCAATGATTCAATCCAACAGATAGAAGATTATGGCAAACGTCAGGGACCAAGGGTGATAGGGCCCACTTGTGTTAAAATAATCACTTTATTTAGGTGATACTCAATTGGTAACATAGGCTTATCAATCAAGTGTATATATATATATATATATATATATAATTACATAATTGGAAGACCTCTTTCTAGGATAATCTTTCCTTTCCTTATGTTTAATGATCAGTGGTATTATGTAAGGCTGCATTCAGATGAACGTATATCGGCTCGGTTTTCACGCCGAGCCGATATACGTTTTCCTCGTGTGCAGGGGGGGAGGATGGAAGAGCCAGGAGCAGGAACTGAGCTCCCGCCCCCTCACTGCCTCCTCTCCACCCTTCTGCACTATTTGCAATGGGGAGAGGTGGGCCAGGGGCGGGGCTAAGTTTCACAAATTAGCCCCGCCCCTGGCCCGCCTCTCCCCATTGCAAACAGTGCAGAGGGGCGGAGAGGAGGCAGAAAGGGGGCGGGAGCTCAGTTCCTGCTCCTGGCTCTTCCATCCTCCCCCTTCCTGCACACGAAGACAACGTATATCGGCTTGGCATGAAAACCGAGCCGATATACGTTCGTCTGAATGCAGCCTAAGAGATGTGCTGTGTGCACTAAATGTTTGCTCTTGCTGCTTGCCCTCTCTGTAAGTACATGAATTTTTTATTAAGTTCAGAAGGTTGTTTGGAATCAATTCCCCCTTGATGTTGCAGCGCAGTTACAACAATCACACAATTTCACGTGGCTTGGGGAGATAGCATGTCTTTAGAGATCCCTAGATTTTCATGCTAGCGGAGAGAGATTGTAAAAAGTTCCTCATTCTTCTCTTTCTTCAGGTACTGTGGAGATTTTTTAAAACATTATAAACCATCCACCAATCAGCACGTGATGGTATATTGTAGTAATATGGCATTACTTACTGTGGTAAGAAAATATTCTTCAGATGTCATGATTCTGCATTGTGCAATAAAGCACTGAAAGACAGTATGGAGGCAATATCACAAGAGGGGGGATAATTATATTGGCTCTGCCTCAAACTGTCCCTTGAAATTAATTGGACATTTTGAGTACAATATTTCCTCATAGAAACGCTGTATACCATCATAGAGTACTGTATACCACCGTGGAAAAATCTGCTTTAAAATCTGCCAGTCTAACATATTAATGCAGAATTGCTGTGGATTTTTGGTAGTGATTTTTCCTCAATGGAATACTCCAGCGTGTGTAAAAGCATCAATGCTGAAATTATAATTTTGAAAGCTTCATTCCCTAAAGGCGTTTTCCCACTATCTAAAATTTCTACACAGCTACTCTGTACTTCCTAGTTGCTGCTGACCTGGACCTGTGACTGCTACAGTCAATCACTGGCCACAGCAGTGACTTTCTATAATCAGTAATTGGCTACAGCAGTCACATGTCCTGGTCAGCAGCAACCAGGAAGTACAGAGCAGCTGTGTAGAAATTTTAGATATCGGGAAAGCCCCTTTAAGCAATGTTTTCACAATTTCTACCATTTCTCTACCGATTCAGCATCTGTGCCAACCATTTATTCTCTCTATAGACTTCTATAGCTACCAGATGTTTCTGAATATGCTATGAAACTAATTGTTCTTCAAGTGCAAGATAAGATGTGGTTGAAAATGAAAATCTAATACATGCATCTGCTGTTCAAAGGGCTAGAAAACACAATTTAGTGTAATCCCTGAGATAAAGAGGATTACTTGGTCATAATATGTGGATGTTTTTGGACAATTATTTGTATAGTAATGTAAAAATTATCAAATTATTCTTTTGTGTAGCTATCAAAACAATCTGCAAAGGAATAAGCAGAAAATCCTTCTCATTTTACACAGAGCACTAAGAGCAACTGATGGGCTAGGCGTTCGAGCCATTCTGGCCAGTAGTGCATGTAAAGTCAAGATGTTCCTGGGCTGTGATCTGAAGTATTCAATGCAGCATGCCAAGCTGTTAGTTTTCTATGATGCTTCATGTGTTCACTGATAAAAGAATCTGTTCTCTCATTCCAACACTAGAAGGGAGATTTTAGATCTACAAATGTTTAAATAGTGCTTACAAGTGAGTCCAAAATAATGTTAGAAGATGTGCATGTGTGACTCTTGACAGTATAATGATTCACAAGATCATTTAATATGCAAAACTTAAAGTGCAAGTTCACCTGTAGACATGCTGGGGCAGGTAGCGATAAAATAAAATATCACTTCATAATACATATACTCCCTACTTGCAAACAATCATGTTACGAACTTCGCTAGACACGAACAAGTCTGTCTGTAAGTACGATGTAATGCCATAGCATTACATTATACTGTACAGCGTTTGGACAGGCATTCTATCAAGCTATGCCACAGGCACAGCTTGATAGGCACTCTGCATAAGCAACCCTGGGGCCTTCCAGAAGGCCCCCAGCTGCCGTGGCAACTGCACGGCATCCCACTATCTTATTGCCGGAGGCCGTACGAGAACGCCGAACATCGAGTGCAAGCTGTGCCGCTCATCGGAGCTGTTAACCTTTTTAATGCTGCCGAGAGATCCTTGTATTGTCCCCTAATGTATTTATACAAATAACTATATATAAATACATTAGGGGACAATACAAGGCTCTCTCACATGATCTGTTTATACCCAGGACTGTGACAGTAACAAGAGAGTATCCTCTACGTCTAGAAGAAGGCAGGTTTCATCACCAACATAGAAGGGGGTTCTTTACTGTAAGAGCAGTGGGACTGTGGAACTCTCTGCCTGAGGACATTGTGATGGCAAAATCCATCGAGGAGTTTAAGAGGGGACTAGATGTCTTTCTAGAGCGCTATGATATTACAGGATAAAGACATTGGGTGACCAGAAGAGTTGTTGATCAGGGTCTTACAGTCAGGTAGGAACAATCAAAGGTTGATCCAGGGATTATTCTGACTGCCATTATGGAGTCAGTAAGGAATTTTTTCCCGATGGGGCTAATTGGCTTCTGCCTCATTGGGGTTTTTTGCCTTCCTCTGGATCAACAAGGAAGGGGGGTTGAAACAGACTGAACTAGATGGACATTGTCTTCATTCAGCCTAACATACTATGTTACTATGTCAATTCTGGCAACATTTAAAAGAGCAGGATCCACTCACAGTCTCCCTCCATACAAGCATTTGTTCGGACATACGAACAAATGCACTTAAGAACAGCTTCCTGGAACTGAACCTATTATTAAGAAGGGGGTTATCTGTATTTTTTAATTAGCTGCATTACCTTCTAAGGTTTCATTTCAACTTACAAGGGAACGATGTCAGAATTGGCACTCAGGCAGCCTGTTTATACAGACAAATACATTGTTGGCTCATTCAAATGAGAAATCGTTCAGTCGTTCATATTCACTGTATAAGGGCTTCGACAAACAAATGTATAACATTATACACTCAATTCTGCACAAAGTTTTTGAGCAGTGAATGAGTGTATTTAGCAAATATGCTCTCTTCATACAGACAGGAGAATTTTCCTGCCCTGATTTAAAAAGCTAATTTGCCTAATGAGGTGCTGGTGATCGTGGGTATGCCTTTAGTGCATGCCCATGCGGGCAGATGTCTGTGTTTGCGCACCTCCCATAGACCTTTATGGGTCTCTTTGGTGTGCAAGTACGTAGAAGATAGGGCAGGTCCTATTTTGAATGGGTACCAAAAAAAAAAGTGAGAATGAACCCATTGAAATCATCAATGTCCCGTGCGCATAATCACGGCATATCATGCTCATCTGTTAAGCCCTAAGTGAACAAGAACGATTGAATGATCGCTATTTAAACCCAACTATTAAGTGAACGAGCCATGATGATTTTTATGCTGCATAAAACGAACAATGACAGAGAAGAGAACAATTTATCGTTGGCTGCGTTTACACTATATGATTATTGTTCATTTTCATTCATTTTAACAATTTTTTTTAACGATATTCGGTCCACGTAAAAGGGCCTATACTCCTGTTTCAGTAATGGACGTGTTTGCTATTGGTGTGCAGGATATTTATTTTATCAACTCTAGTGCCTCCAGGCCAGGGAAGTATTGCACAAGTCACAGACCACTAAGACCAGTCCTGGTTACAACACAGCTGTGGGTTGCATCTGATGCACAAAGAATTCATGAGAGCTAGCCACCTCTGCTTCATCAAGCTACATGGAATGCGTATATTTAAATAGTTCTAGGCCATATGCTTTTTATATGTTTTTTGTGAAAATATATAGTTTGAAAACATTTGTTTTTGCAGTAGACTAAATATGCTGAAAGCTTCTCATTTGGATTTATGTGTTTATTACCAGCTCAAATTTAAATTTTTAACATTTTCAATAAAAGATATATTTTTAATTTTCATTGGCAATGATTGAAGGTTATACTTAGACAATTTGAGTATTCATTGAATTGTAGAAGTATTATACTGTGCTCAGGCTAACAAATATTTCCTACTATCGTACTTACCCTGTGTTCCCTTGGTATACATCTATCTATATACAGATTTGCTAATGCTATTTCTTAGAAATACCCATTGTTGTCTTTGGCCCAATTAGAGACGTAAAAAGGACCAGGGTGTTTTGGTCCTAAAGGACCAGGCACTTTTTAGGGATTTTATCCATGTTGTGGTTTTACGGCCCTAATATTTTTCTTCAGCTACCCAAATTATTTTTGTTGCATTTTTTCCCATGACAGATAGGGCTATTTTTCAATATCTTTTTGCACACATTTTTTACAGTTTTTTGTTTTATTAAGTTTTAAAAAAGGCTGTTTTTAAATCTACAGTATGAGGGCTCAGTCAGAGTACTGTCAATCAGTAGTGTGACCAATCAGAGGCAGCACTCAGCTCTCATTCAATGGCTGAGTGCTGCCTCTGATTCGTCACTGTGCTCAGCCAATCAGAGGCAGCCCCTTTAGCAGGCAGGGATTTTAAATCCCGCCTTCTGAAAGCACTTCAGAGCAGTTCAGGAGAAGACTCGGCTGGACGCGCCTGAGCCCTGGCAGCGTTGGAGAGGTGAGTATATATATTTTTTATTTTTTTCACACATTCTAGGGATGATTTTCAGGGAAGGGCTTACATTTAAAGCCCTTCCCCAAAAATCAATGCGGGGGCTGGATCCACAGCACATTTAAATTATTCACCACGCTGAATCATAAAGCATATTACTTTACTATAGATTATAAAATAGACCTCATTTATTGAAACTGTGTAAAAAAGACTGTGTTTATTGCACATAGCAACCAATCATCATTCCTTCAGCTGTTTTAGAAAAATGGAAGTTGTGCTGTGATCGGTTTCTATGATCGGTATTATGAAGAGTCTGTGTTCCTAGTTTGGTGGAGATCTATCAAGGCATGTAGAAACCTGTGAAGAACAAACACACATACAAATACATTTTCACTTTATTGCAAATAAAATTAAGGGAAAATTATGGTTACTTGTAAATCTAATTAATTACTTTTAATCGTGACAGTGTTAAATAGAGAAATATGGAAAAGCCGAGCCTCATACAAACTACTGGGGTTTATTAAAGAAATGAATTGTTGATGAGTATCCAACAGAGAAACCCGACTAAAGCTAATCACTTTAGAAATTAGGTTTTATGAACAAATGTTACAAGCAACACATTTATTTGCTTGGTCTAAAACATGGAATTTTAAAGTTCATAAAGTAGCACAATATGCAGTAAGCATGCAGTGATAACGAACATATTTTTCCAAATACCAAGAGATTCCAAAGGAAGCTTCCAACCAAACGTTTGCAGCAATAACATCCAGCAATGCATTGCTACCATAGAACAATGAATGTACGAAACACTCTCATGTATCTCAATATGCTTGTTTTTTATATATTCTTTCCAAAACACCACATAAACAGCTAAATGAACCCAAAGCATTGAATTAGTCCATCTTGAAAAGACCACATGCGATAGGAGCATGTAGGTTGGAGAATTAGTGTGGTGACACACCAGCAACATTCTTTTTTCACTCTTCCTTTTTTCAACTTTTTTTTTCTTTCCTTCTCCTTCTTGTTTTTTCCTCTTTTATATTCTCCTTTTTCCTTCTTCTTTTAGCAGTTTCAGGCAAGATGAACCTTAGCAAAGTTTGACCTGATACAGGGATTGACTGTTTCAGTTCACTCAACACTAGTGTTGAGTGAACCAAAACAGTCTAACCCTGCTTTGAGTTGAAAACACTAAAAAAGTTATGATGAGGAGGAGGAAGAAGCATGGAGTCATTAGAACTGTTGCCTTGCCTAATTGGGATCCGAAGTTCAAATCTGACCAAGGACAACATCTGCATAGATGTTTGTATGGGTTTCTGCAAACATTCATACAAGCACCATGCAGATATTGTCCTTGGTAAGATTTAAACCTAGGACCGAAGCACTACAAGGTAACAATGCTAACCATGAGCCAGATTTATTATGGAGGAGGAATTTTATGGCTCTTATACAGTTTTATACTCCAGTTTTAGGGGTATTGGTGACGTTCTGGTTTGCTTTAAACTAATTTGGACACAACTAAAATTTGACCAACTCAAATAATCTAACATTCTGATATGTAGTGTAAAAATACAAGTTTTCCTCAAGTGATGTTTTCAGTTGTAAGGTACAGGAGTTTGAAAAGCTTAAGCTGCTTTCACACCTGCATTTTTTGAGGAGAGAAACTGATATAAAATGGAAAAAATCTGATCAGTTTTTTTTTCCCCCATTGATTTCAATAGGGTTTATAAAAAACAGAAAACAAATGTAAGACTTCTGTTTGCTTCTGTCAGAACCGGCAACTCTCGGGGCCGCCGTGCCCGCACCACCGGTCCGGCGACCCGGGGTACAGGAGCGCGGCGCAGAGGTACCCCGGTTCTTGTGATCTCCCCGGGCCGCTGTAAGACTAGTCGCCGCCGGGTTGCTAGGGAGGCAGCTGGTGCTTCTAGTGTCCTGACTACCAGGCTGGCTTCCCTAGTAACTGTCTGTGCAGCTAGACTGGGGGCGTGTCCCCAGCACCGCCCTGATTAGCCCTGCTGCTGTCAGGCTCCCCGCCCCAATCAGCTTCTGGGGCGGGAGCGCTGACAGCATTTAAATAGGTGTGTTTTCCTCTCAGGCCTCGCCAGTGTTAGTTTGGTTCTCCAGCTGCACCCGCGTTTATCCTGACCGCTCTTGTGACCTCGGCTTTTCTGACACCTGCTTTTGGACTTGACTACGTTTTTGCCTGACCCCTCCGTACTGCGTTCCCTCTTGTTGCCTACCCGGATTGTCTGACCATTCTACCGTTGCTTGTCTCAGTGTCTGTTTGTCTCCCGTGTCCCGCTTCCCTAGTGAGGGTAGGGACCGTCGCCCAGTTGTCGCCCTGGGGGTTAGCCCAGGGGGGCAAGTAGGCAGGGACAGGGGTTGCGGGATATCTCAGGGACCCCCATATCCCGGACACTGTCCTGACAGTAACACTGGCCGAACTAAGGTCAGACCCTTGCATCCGCCCGGCAACTTTGAGCCCCTCGATGGAGGCCGTGGCGGCTGTAGCGAACCAGGTCCAGGTCCTTACGACCCTTGCCCAGGACCTAACAGCCCGCTTGCAGCCACGGGAACAAGTGGCAGCTGCAGGTCCCATGCAGCCCTCGTCCGCTCCAGGAACGATGTCAGAACCTCGAGCCACGCTTCCGGATTGCTTCTCCGGAGAGAGAGATCAGTTTTTTGCATTTAGAGAGAGCTGCAAGCTCTACTTTGATCTCCGCCCCCACTCCTCTGGTACTGAATACCAGAAAGTGGGAATCGTAATTACCCGCCTGAGGGGAGAGCCCCAAAATTGGGCTTTCTCGCTACCAGCTGGCTCTCCAGCCCGACTATCCCTTGACGCCTTTTTTTTCGCCCTGGGTCAAATTTATGACGAACCCGACCGGGCGGGCTACGCAGTCTCCAAACTTCTGGCCCTGCGCCAGGGTTGTAAGATGGCGGAGGACTACTGTTCCCAATTCCGTCAACATTGTACGGAATCCCGGTGGAACGATGCCGCCCTAAAAGACTTATTTTTGACCGGTCTGTCTGAGGGTCTCAAGGACCTACTTGTGGCCCACCCAGAGCCTAAAACCCTGGAGCAAGCCATGTCGCTGGCTATTCGAGCCGACCGACGTTTGAGGGCCAGACACGCCGCTCGGACCACCCCACTCCCCACGTCTACTTCTTCGACTGACCCGACCTTTTACCCTCCCACCACCGAGGCCATGGAGCTGGGAGCCGTGAACCCCGAGCAACGACGGGAACACCGCCTGAAGAAGAACCTCTGCTTCTACTGTGGGGAGCCGGGTCACCGCATTGCTACCTGCGCTAAGAAGCCACGGCAGGAAGAACTCCCGCTCCTAGGCAGTTATCGGGGGGACTGTCTAGGAGCCAAGGTACTCCCTGTGTTGTCCAAAATGTTAGTGCCTTGCACCCTAGAATTTCATGCTTTCCACCGTACTGGGCAAGCCTTTGTTGATTCGGGGGCTGCGGCTAATTTCGTTAACTTTAATTTCGTTGCTCAACTGTCCGGGGTTTTGTTACGTTTAGAAACTCCGATTCTGGTTTCAGGAGTGGACTCCACTCCTTTGCAAGCAGGGGTGGTTAATCTGGTGACCCCTGAAGTAAGGTTTACTATAGGAGCCTTACACGTGGAAACCTGCACCTTTCTAGTGATGAGAGATTTGTCTGTGGACGTCGTCCTAGGCCTCCCCTGGCTCCGGGAGCACAACCCGGTAGTAAATTGGGACACGTTGGAACTGGTAAAGTGGGGTCCCCGCTGTGCCAACCACCTTTGTGCGGTGAAGGTGGGAATCTCCACCTGCGAGGGGAGCCCCCTACCAGAATACCTCTCCGAGTTTTCTGACGTGTTCTCCAAACAATTATCTGAAGCTCTGCCCCCTCATAGGGAATGGGACTGTAAAATAGACTTGATTCCTGGGGCCAAACTTCCTAAGGGCCGCATTTATAACGTTACGGTTCCAGAGAGAGAATCCATGAGGGACTACATCCAGGACAGCCTGGCCAAGGGGCACATCCGGCCCTCAGAATCCCCGGTGGGTGCCGGGTTTTTCTTCGTTGAGAAGAAGGATGGGGGTCTCCGGCCCTGTATTGACTATAGAGAGCTAAATAAAATCACAGTCCGAAACCAGTATGCTCTTCCACTCATTCCTGACCTCCTCAACCAGGTCGCTGGTGCCCGATGGTTTTCTAAACTTGATCTCAGGGGAGCATACAACCTCATCCGCATTCGGGAGGGGGATGAGTGGAAAACCGCCTTCAATACGCCCCTCGGGCATTTTGAATACCTAGTTATGCCTTTTGGATTGTGTAACGCCCCCGCCATTTTTCAGGGGTACATGAACTCAGTGTTTCAGGATATCATGGGGGTGTTCGTGGTTGTATATCTAGACGACATTTTGATTTTTTCCTCCGACTTGCCGAGTCACCATACTCACGTTCAGACTGTGCTAGCTCGACTCAGACATAACAAGCTGTTTGCTAAACTCGAGAAATGTGTTTTCGGGGTACAAAAGATATCATTTTTGGGGTATATCATCACGCCATGCGACTTCCAGATGGATCCTGAAAAGGTGAAGGCCATCACGGAGTGGGCCCAGCCAGGGTCGTTGAAAGCCCTTCAACGCTTCCTCGGCTTCGCCAACTACTATCGCAAATTCATTAAAGACTTCTCCGTGGTGGCTAAACCTCTAACGGACCTCACCAGAAAGGGGGCAGATGTGAGGACCTGGTCTTCTGAGGCTCTGAGGGCCTTCAATACCCTAAAGGCGGCGTTCTCGTCTGCACCTGTCCTAGTACAACCGGATCTGTCCAGTCCTTTTGTGGTGGAGGTAGATGCCTCTGAGTTTGGTGTGGGAGCGGTACTGTCCCAAGGTCCCTCCACTCTCACCAACCTTAGACCGTGTGCCTATTTTTCTAGGAAGTTTTCGTCCACCGAACGGAACTATGATATAGGCAACCGGGAATTGCTGGCGATTAAGTGGGCTTTCGAAGAGTGGAGGCATTTTTTGGAAGGAGCCCATCACCAGATTACGGTACTCACTGACCATAAAAACCTCACTTATCTAGATTCCGCTAAGAGGTTAAATGCTCGGCAAGCCCGCTGGGCCTTGTTTTTCTCTCGGTTCAATTTTGTTGTTACCTATAGACCCGGTTCTAAGAATGTCAAGGCTGATGCCCTGTCTAGGAGTTTTGGTTCTCCGGAACCTTCCGAGCCGGAGCCTGAGAGCATTCTCTCCCCTGGGGTGGTCCTCGCTGCTGTCTCCTCCGACCTTTCACCTCTCATTCACGCCGCTCAACAATCTGCTCCTGAAGCCCTTCCGGAAGGCAAATTATTTGTCCCGTTGTCACTGAGATTGAAAGTGTTAGAGGAGACACATGCTTCAGTCCTAGCTGGACACCCCGGTATCAGGGGTACTCTGGAGTTAGCGGCCAGACTCTATTGGTGGCCGCACATGGCCAAGGATGTACGGGTATTTGTGTCCGCGTGCCCGGTTTGCGCAAGGGGGAAGAACCTCAGGAGACGTCCTGAGGGGCCTCTTCTGCCCTTGCCCATTCCGTCCAGGCCATGGTCCCATTTGTCCATGGATTTTATTACTGATCTGCCATCCTCGCTGGGGAATACGGTCATTTGGGTAATAGTTGACCGTTTCTCCAAAATGTCTCATTTTGTTCCACTTGGCAAGTTGCCTAACGCCAAACTTTTGTCTGAGATGTTCATCAAGGAGATTGTTCGGTTACATGGGATCCCCGAGGATATTGTGTCTGATAGAGGGGTTCAGTTCATCGCTCGCTTCTGGCGAGCCTTCTGTAAAAATCTAAACGTTAATTTGTCCTTTTCCTCCGCTTTCCATCCCGAGAGTAACGGACAAACGGAACGGATGAACCAAGAACTTATCCAGTATCTGCGACTGTTTGTCTCTGATAACCAGCATCAGTGGGCCAACTACTTACCTCTCGCCGAATTTGCTATTAACAACCATGGTAACTCGTCGACCCAACTGTCACCTTTTTTTTGTAACTATGGGTTCCATCCCCGGTTCTCGCTTTCTACTCCTTTGGTCTCGAACAATCCGGCCGCCGACATATCCGCCGAAGAACTGTGCACAGTTTGGGCCCAGGTTCGTAAGAACCTTCAGGGTTCCCAAGAGAAACTGCGTAAATACGCAAATAAAAGACGTACTATCTCTGCACCTTTTGTGGTCGGGGAGCAGGTTTTATTATCATCTAAGAATCTGAGACTTAAGGTTCCCTCCCTGAAACTTGCTCCTCGGTTCATTGGCCCATTTACGGTTTCTCAGGTTATCAACCCGGTGTCATATAAGTTGGCACTTCCTGACCCCTGGAAGGTCCACAAGGTTTTTCACAAGAACTTGCTTAAGAAGTATGTGACTCCAGTTCTCCCCACCCAGAACCCGCCTCCTCCCTCTCTGGTACAGGGGGAACTGGAGTATGAAGTAGAAAGGCTTGTGGATGCCCGACGGGTTAGAGGTGGGCTGCAGTACCTGGTCCACTGGAGAGGATTTGGCCCTGAGGATAGGACGTGGGTCCCTGCCAGGGACGTTCATGCGCCACGCCTAGTCCAGGCATTCCACAGGGCTTTCCCGCTTAAGCCCGCACCTGGCCATGGGGGTCCGGTGTACCCCCGTAGAAGGGGGGGTACTGTCAGAACCGGCAACTCTCGGGGCCGCCGTGCCCGCACCACCGGTCCGGCGACCCGGGGTACAGGAGCGCGGCGCAGAGGTACCCCGGTTCTTGTGATCTCCCCGGGCCGCTGTAAGACTAGTCGCCGCCGGGTTGCTAGGGAGGCAGCTGGTGCTTCTAGTGTCCTGACTACCAGGCTGGCTTCCCTAGTAACTGTCTGTGCAGCTAGACTGGGGGCGTGTCCCCAGCACCGCCCTGATTAGCCCTGCTGCTGTCAGGCTCCCCGCCCCAATCAGCTTCTGGGGCGGGAGCGCTGACAGCATTTAAATAGGTGTGTTTTCCTCTCAGGCCTCGCCAGTGTTAGTTTGGTTCTCCAGCTGCACCCGCGTTTATCCTGACCGCTCTTGTGACCTCGGCTTTTCTGACACCTGCTTTTGGACTTGACTACGTTTTTGCCTGACCCCTCCGTACTGCGTTCCCTCTTGTTGCCTACCCGGATTGTCTGACCATTCTACCGTTGCTTGTCTCAGTGTCTGTTTGTCTCCCGTGTCCCGCTTCCCTAGTGAGGGTAGGGACCGTCGCCCAGTTGTCGCCCTGGGGGTTAGCCCAGGGGGGCAAGTAGGCAGGGACAGGGGTTGCGGGATATCTCAGGGACCCCCATATCCCGGACACTGTCCTGACAGCTTCATTCCATCAGGTTTCCAGTCTTTTAGATCGAAAAATAAAAAATTCATTTGGGATATTACCCAACCCAGATGACTTTTCATTAGAAAGTGCTGCTACTGCATCCCTTAACTCATTCACTGTCAAATGAGCCTCTATTATCGCTCTCTGATCATCAGACAAAGTTGGCAATTGCACCTGATTTGGCAATTTATAGCACCTCTCAAATGATCTGCAAGTTGAGGGTGCATTCACACGAACGTATATCGGCTCGGTTTTCACGCCGAGCCGATATACGTTGTCCTCGTGTGCAGAGGGGGGAGGCTGGAAGAGCCCAGGAGCAGGAACTGAGCTCCCGCCCCCTCTCTGCCTCCTCTCCGCCCCTCTGCACTATTTGCAATGGGGGGAGGCGGAACGGGGCGGTGCTAAGTTCCGGGAATTAGCCCCGCCCCCGTTCCGCCTCCCCCCATTGCAAATAGTGCAGAGGGGTGGAGAGGAGGCAGAGAGGGGGCGGGAGCTGAGTTTCTGCTCCTGGGCTCTTCCAGCCTCCCCCCTCTGCACACGAGGACAACGTATATCGGCTCGGCGTGAAAACCGAGCCGATATACGTTCGTGTGAATGCACCCTGAGACTGTGCATTTTTCCAATTAATTTTGGCCAGATTAGTGGGAGAATATATATGCTTGCGCTGCATGTAAAGCTTGTTGCTGAAGAGCCCTAATGACATCCAAGGATTTTGACTTGTATAGGCTAATCCTCTGTATATAATGACCATTTTTAAGTGCTTTCATAGCATCCCACACTATAGACACTGAGGAAGAGGCAATATTATTCTGAAAAATTCCAATAGAGCTTCCTCCATTCTAGCATTACTATCATTCATGTTAACCAAAAGTGATTAAACCTTTATACTCTATCCAAAACAAATCCCTCACTATTCATAATCAATGACAGAGTGGAGAGTGATCAGACTGTTCATGATAGATATTTTACTCTTTGAAACTAAGAAAGCATTGATGGAGAACCTATCGGGAGATCTATTCTTGAACAAATATTATGTGAACTGGAATACCAAGAGTTTTGTTGAACTTCTGAATTTCTCAACCTTCACAGATCACATAAACCAAATTCCATTAATAAATGTGCAAAAGTAGTTGGGGAAGGAAAAGCTACTATAGTGCCTTTAAACAGGGATCCAGACAATTATTAAAATTGACCACAATTTATGTAGGAAAACAGTCACAAATTCCATGAACTTCTTAAAGGGGTTGTCCCGCGGCAGCAAGTGGGTCTATACACTTCTGTATGGCCATATTAATGCACTTTGTAATGTACATTGTGCATTAATTATGAGCCATACAGAAGTTATCAAAAGTTTTATACTTTACCTGCTCCGTTGCTAGCGTCCTCGTCTCCATGGTGCCGACTAATTTTCGGCCTCTAATGGCCAAATTAGCCGCGCTTGCGCAGTCCAGGTCTTCTGCTGTCTTCAATGGGGCCGCTCGTGCAGAACGCCGGCTCCGTGTAGCTCCGCCCCGTCACGTGCCGATTCCAGCCAATCAGGAGGCTGGAATCGGCAATGGACCGCACAGAAGCCCTGCGGTCCACAGAGAGAGAGGATCCCGGCGGCCATCTTCAGCAGGTGAGTATGAAGACGCCGGACCGCCGGGATTCGGGTAAGTACTACCCGGTTTGTTTTTTTAACCCCTGCATCGGGGTTGTCTCGCGCCGAACGGGGGGGAGGGGGGGGGTTAAAAAAAAAAAAAAACGTTTCGGCGCGGGACAAGCCCTTTAATGCATTTGCTGGAATACAGAAGGGGAATATATACTTCCACCAAAAAATATTTGTTTTGCACAATAATATGTTTAACACAAACACAATTTCCAATAGAATCTATATATGATGATTCACACATAAAATAGATGTTTTTATGAATCAGTGCACTAACTCCACATGAATAACTTGAGTACACAGAATGAAAAGAATGTTCCCATACAGAAGGGTAAAGCAAGTGTACAGTATCTTTTGTTAAATGTGTATCTAATAGGCAAACAATAGCTGGTTGAATACATAAAAAAGCAACAGGTTTTAGTTCTGTCCCTGCACAATCAACAAAACTATATAAACCTCTTGAACTATGCTAAATGTTATTCACTATATATGTTTTATAAACATATTTTTAAATGCCAGCTGCATTACATTGTAGGAGAGGAGAAAGAGAAAAAGGTGGAGAAAAACAAGAAAAACATCACACCAAACACCATACACACATACCCATATTCCCAAGAGCTCTAATCACCTGGGTGTAGTGATAATAGTTACAAAAAAATCCAAATTTCACAGTAAGGTGACTAATACTAAGGAGCAGTACACAGGAACCTCTCCCCTATCTAACAAATAATTAAATTTCAAGTGGTCAAATACTCAACCAATAATCCACTAATTAAAAAAAATACTTATTGCTGTTATATAAATATTGTTCATATTTATCAATGCAGGAAACAGGCTCCTTCTGCATCACAACTCTCAACTATGCCGGATCAGAAATAGCATAAGGAAGCTTACATGTTGCCCAGATGGAAGCACGCTGCTGTGGGAGTGAAATTCTACCACATTACCCTTATTCACCCGACCTCGCACCATCGGACTTCCATCTCTTTCCAACAATTAAATCTTTTTTGAAGGGCAAGCATTTTCCAGATGATGAGACTCTAATCTCCAAAGTTACAACGTGGCTTTTGCAACAACCTGTCGACTTCTACAAGCGAGGTGTTTACAGTTGCATAAAGAGATGGGAGAAGTGTGTGTCCCTAGGTGGCACCTATGTAGGGAAGGACTAATAACTGTGCCAAGTTTTGTTGCTCTTAGTCCACAGGAAGTGGATTAGGGAAAATCTTCAATGAACACCCCTCGTAACAGAACACCAAAATCCTCAAATCATCCAAATTGTAAATTGCACTTGTAATGTCAATAAATCAAATTACAGAAAGTGAGATAATATTAACCAAGGTAGATGGAGGGGAGGGAACAAAGGGGAATTCAGAGCTCTGCTTAGTGATCCATTCGCAGAATTATATGATAAATGTGATGCAATGGGGAGGTTTTTCTTGTATGTTACGATCAGCAGAGTTAACTAGAAATGAGGGAGCAGAATAAAGAAGAACATGAGAAAACTTAATCATCAACATGAGGATGAAGTAGAGAAAAGTAACAATTGGTAACATTTTACAGCTGGGCAGGAGAATCTGGACAATGTGCACTCCTGCTCAGGTTCAAAAGCAAGTAATCAAAGTTTGTAGGGGAGGGTGGGAGAACACGGACATGGTAGGATCGTTTATCAAATGATGATGGGATCAACTGATTGGAGCAAATTGAAATTGTTCACATCAGATCTCCCAGTGTAACTGATAATAATATTAGAAAACTCAAAAAGAGAGAAAAACAGGCAAATTGCATTAGAGAAAAACATGGAGTCGCTACTTATCTCCGCAAGGGATAATGAATTGTTGATGGTATGAGTAATGTCCCATCAGGTCAGGAGTTGTCTGTTGGGAGTCCTCTTTTTGGGGAACAGATGTGATCTGATTCTGTTCTTCTAATCTTCTTTGGCTTGTTCGGGGTGACTTGAGTCCAGGAATCCATTTTGGGGAGAGGAGGCAGGTCAAGGGATTCCTCCGCTGAAGTCCAGTCTGAGATCTGAATGTGGAAAATATCTAATTTGTTTAAGATCAGGTGGAGGTCCTCTGGCATTTTGATGATTGAAGTTGTGTTTGGACTCAAAATGGCCAGGCCAAATGAGAGAAGCCATTTATAGGGCATTTCTTTTTCTCTCAGTGCTCTTGTAAGGGGCTGGAGTTGTCTTCTTAGGTCTACTGTAAATTTAGTGGGGTCTTGGGAAATCTGTATTTCTTTGCCGTCATATTCCAATCTTTTAACTATTCTGGCTTTATACAAAATTTCTTCTTTAGTTTTGAAGCTTTGAAGGCAGTAGAAGATATCCCGTGGCCTGTCAGATTTCACAGACCTAGACCTGAAAATCTTATGAACCCTTTCCAGGCCAAGATCTGCACCTTCATCTCTCTCCAATATACTATTAAAAATCTGGGAAAGAGTGGTAGAGATCTTTGTCAGGGGGACTTCCTGGAATTCCACGTATGCGTATGTTTTTAAATCAGGAGTAGAGATGAGCGAGCACCAAAATGCTTGGGTGCTCATTACTCGAGTCGAACTTTCAGTGATGCTCGAGAGTTCGTTTCGAGTAACGAACCCCATTGAAGTCAATGGGCGACTCGAGCATTTTTGTATTTCGCCGATGCTCGCTAAGGTTTTCATTTGTGAAAACCAGGGAAATTCAAGAAAGTGCTGGGAACGACACAGAAATGGATAGGGCAGGCGAGGGGCTACATGTTGGGCTGCATCTCAAGTTCCCAGGTCCCACTATTAAGCCACAATAGTGGCAAGAGTGAGACCCCCCCCCCCGCACTGTCAGCGCAAAGATCGTTCTCCTCTGCCACAGCTGTAACAGCTGTGGCAGAGAAGAACGATGTTAGCCCATTGAATTCAATGGAGCCGGCAATACAGCCGCCTCCATAGAAAGCAATGGGATGCCAGCGATCGCGGGATGAATTGTCGGGAAGGGCTTAAATATATAAGCCCTTCCCTGCAATTCATCCAGAAATGTGTAAAAATAAAAAAAATATATACTCACCTTGTCCCGGCAGAACGATGTTAGCCCATTGAATTCAATGGAGCCGGCAATACAGCCGGCTCCATTGAAAGCAATGGGCTGCCGGCGATCGCGGGATGAATTGTCGGGAAGGGCTTAAATATATAAGCCCTTCCCTGCAATTCATCCAGAAATGTGTAAAAATAAAAAAAATATATATACTCACCTGGTCCCGGCAGACGGAGTTCAGCGCGGCCGGCTGCAGTCCTCCTGAACTGCTCTGAACAGCTGTGAGTAGTATTCAGCAGCCGGGGATTTAAACTCCCCCCCTGCTGAATGAGCTGCCTCTGATTGGTCAGGCTGTGACCAATCAGAGGCAGATCTCACTCACACCCATTCATTAATGGGTGAGTGAGACCTGCCTCTGATTGGCTCAGCGCTGAGCCAATCAGGGGCAGGTCTGACTCACACCCCCTTCACACCCACTGCAGGCCGGCCGCGCTGAACTCCTTCATCTTAAAGGGAACCTGTCATGTCCCCACAATACCATAAACTAAGTAACGATGCTGTTAGAGAATGTGACAGGGAGCCATTTATGTTTTGTTAGCATTTACTCTATTTTAATCTGTGCTGCATTTTATGGTCAGGTGTGTCTTAAAATATGAAAAATAAAAGGTTACTGGAATATGCTTTGAGGGATTTATAATATGTTAGTCTGCTTTTCAGGTTAAAAGTTGTTTTCTTTATGAGTATATCTTTTAGATTACTGAAACAACACATAAAAGACATGCAGAGCTTAAGACAAGGAAAGGAATATTGTTTAATATGCTGTATGCAATTCTTTATAATATTGCATTATACTTGTTACTTTGCAGTTCTACCTTACTCTATATGCATACGAAAGATCTCCTGTGGTAAGAATTTGCTTAAGGATCAAATTTAATAAATTGTACAGAAGAGGAAGTGCTTCATTAACAAAAATGTGACACAATAGTGAGCTAAAATAGTTCCCATTATAAAAGATATGAAGGGTTTGCTCTATACAATATACAGTGGTTGGTTACAGGATATTTGGATCTCATTTCCTGGAAAAGGATGCTCAATATAGCAGTCAAGACACTTCTTGGGAGAATTGTGTCAAATTACTTCTTCAGTACTGGAGCAGATGCAGCCTAAAATCTGAAAATCATGTTCTTCTGCTTGGTAAGTACAGTTACTGATGGAGAAATTAGAACAGTAAATTAAAAGTGTTCCCACAGAGATATAGTAATTTTGTCAAATGAGATAAAGTTATTTTTGGAAACTGGTTATTTCTGCATAGTTTCTGTAAAAACTCTCTAAAATACAGTATGCAGATAAGCAGACACTTTCTATATAGCTCAAAAAACTGAATGTATGTTACTGTATGTGTATGTATAACATGACCTGCTCATCTTAGCTAAAGAATCACTTTTTGAAGATCAATTATTATTTAAAACTACCCTCAGTACCTTATAATAAAATTGTCTATTACCTGGTTTGAAATTTATCAAATGACTATGGCTGTTTCCAAAATTTACTAAAAATAGGAACTGCATTCAATTCGGAGAAGAAGGAAAAAAATGCAAATGCTTCCCCTGAGTGTTTACCTTCTCTCCTGAGCGGTTCCATTTCTATTGATCAGCAGTCGGCCTGGTACCTCAGTGAGACTTTGTGACTCGGTTCATACTATGCAATTTTTCAAAGAACTAGTGTGCCATTCTTATGCTAATGCAAGCATAGGCCTCAAATTTCTAATAACAAGTTCCTTACTTGGCTGACAAAGCTATATGTGAGGGGTGCCCATTGTGCATCACACTGCAGAAAATAACTCCCATTCTGCTAAACAAAACAATTAGTGAAATAATGAGTTTGTGTCGATATCAGGCCGATTTCATGAAAATCATCATGAATCAAGACAGTTGATTCTGACTCTCATTAAAGTCAATGGGAGTAAAAATCCCATGACCTCCTTGAGTGAAGTTATTAATTTGATTAATCTTACGTATCATATGGAGGATTTGTATTCCTATAGATATGCTACTAAAACTTCCACATTTTTTTCTAGGCAGCCTGAACGAAATACCTTGCAAAAACTCCCCTCAGAATTATCCATACTGTTTATATTGCTTCAGTAATGAAGGTATAGTGTTAATATTGTACCCATGGGTTACATGGAATAACTAGTAATTATTAGGAAATTATACATCCATCCTGACTTCCAGACATCACACGCACAGCTGTACTACATCCATCGTGATTCCCACACATTACACACACAGCTCTACTACATCCATGCTAATTCCCACACATCAAACACACAGCTCTACTGCATCCATCCTGATTTCCACAAATCACACACACAGTTGTGCGACATCCACATCCATCCTGATTCCCAGACATCACACACACAGCTCTGCTACATCCTGACCCCTCTGGCTCATCCAGCATTTTGAAGTCTTAATAATTTTTACTAATAGTGTTATAATGACAAATAATAATCCTTACAAGCATAATGTAAGCATGTATTTTATACACACTGTAGCACAATATAGTGTCAAAAAAACTATAAACCATCCGTCAAAAAAACAGCAAAGTTAAAAAAAGTTATGGCTCTTGGAATGTTGCTAAGTAACAATTTCTTTTTCGATAAAACATATTAAGCAAAAGTACTAAAACATTAAAGGGGTTGTCCGGCCAGAAACATTGCATGTCATTAGTTCTGTTTGCCCTTTGTAATATACATTGTGCATGGAAAATGAAGCAAACAGAAGTTTTGGACTTACCTGAAGGGGTTCCCCCCCCCCCCGGGGTTCCCCCCCCCCCCCCCCCCCTGTGTTGCTCCTCCGTCATCCCTGGTTACGATAAGAATCTTCTCTTGTTCTTGTCGGGCTGCAGCAGCTCTTGTCGGCGCGGGAACGAGCCTCTTCTCATCCGCGCATGCTCAGTTCCTGCTCCTCGCTCTTCCATCCTTCCCCCCCCCCCACCCTGCACACAAGGAGATAGTATATCGGTCCCAGCTGCAGAGAGAAGAACAATGTATATTACAAAGTGCATGGAAATGGGCAAACAGAAGTAATGACATGCAATGTTTCTGGCCGGACAACCCCTTTAAGAAGCTGTTAAAATTAGACATTAGCATGATTGTAGAACCCATACCAAAGCATGCAGGATTTAGCAGTAAGGGGTCCAGACATAATCAGTACTATAAACCAATGACCCTCATGACAATAACAAGGCTAGTTCAGCACTTAATATCAACACAGAAAGAAAAAAGGATTATGAATAGAGATGAGCGAGCACCAAAATGCACGGGTGCTCGTTACTTGGGACGAAAATTTCGCAATGCTCGAGGGTTCGTTTCGAGTAACGAACCCCATTGAAGTCAATGGGCGATTCGAGCATTTTTGTATTTCGCCGATGCTCGCTAAGGTTTCCATTTGTGAAAATCTGGGCAATTCAAGAAAGTGATGGGAACGACACAGCAACGGATATGGCAGGCAAGGGGCTACATGTTGGGCTGCATCTCAAGTTCCCAGGTCCCACTATTAAGCCACAATAGCGGCAAGAGTGCCCCCCCTCCCAACAATTTTTAATTCTGAAAAGCCCTCATTAGCAATGCATAACTTAGCTAAGCACCACACTACCTCCAACAAAGCACAATCACTGCCTGCATGACACTCCGCTGCCACTTTTCCTGGGTTACATGCTGCCAACCCCCCCCCCCCCTGCACGACCCAGTGTCCACAACGCACACCAAATTGTCCCTGCGCAGCCTTCAGCTGCCCTCATGCCCCACCACCCTCATGTCTATTTATAAGTGCGTCTGCCATGAGGAAGAACCACAGGCACACACTGCAGAGGGTTGGCACGGCTAGGCAGCGACCCTCTTTAAAAGGGACGGGGCAATAGCCCACAATGCTGTACAGAAGCAATGAGAAATCCAATCCTGTGCCACCTCCATCAGGAGCTGCACACGTGGGCATAGCAATCAGAGCAATCAGACCGCGGTTTTTTATAAATAGTCACAGGCAGGTACAACTCCGCAATGGGAATTCCGTGTGCACCCACAGCATGGGTGGCTCCCTGGAACCCACTGGCTGTACATAAATGTATCCCATTGCAGTGCCCTGGACAGCAGAGCTAACGTCAGATTAAATGCAGGTGGGCTTCGGCCCACACTGCATGCCCCAACCTGACCGGGGTTTTTAATTCATAGACACAGGCAGGTACAACTCCCTATTGTGAAGTCCCTGTGGACCGACAGCATGGGTGGGTGCCAGGAAGCCACCGGCGGTACATAAATATATCCCATTGCAGTCCCCAGCACAGCTGAGGTAATGTCATGTTTAATGCAGGTGGGCTTCGACCCACACTGCATGCCCCAGTCAGACTGGGGTTCTTTAGAAGTGGACACATGCAGTTACAACTCCGTGTGGACCGACAGCATGGGTGGGTGCCAGGAAGCCACCGGCGGTACATAAATATATCCCATTGCATTCCCCTGCACAGCTGAGGTAACGTCAGATAAAATGCAGGTGGGCTTTGGCCCACACTGCATGCCCCAGTCAGACCGGGGTTTTTAATACATAGACACAGGCAGGTACAACTCCCTAATGTAAAGTCCGTGTGGACCGATACCATGGGTGGCTCCCTGGAACCCACTGGCGGTACAAAAATATATCCCATTGCAGTGCCCTGGACAGCAGAGCTAACGTCTGATTAAATACAGGTGGGCTTCGGCCCAAACTGCATGCCCCAGTCAGGCTCGAGTTTTTTATAAGTATACACAGGCAGGTACATCTCCCTAATGGGAAGTCCATGTGGACCGACAGCATGGGTGGGTGCCAGGAAGCCACCGGCGGTACATAAATATATCCCATTGCAGTGCCCAGTACAGCTGATGTAACATCAGCTTTAATGCAGGTGGGCAAAAAATTAATTGGATTACACTGTAGGCGAGGGCCCCAAAAAATTGGTGTACCAACAGTACTAATGTACCTCAGAAAAATTGCCCATGCCCAACCAAGAGGGCAGGTGAAACCCATTAATCGCTTTGGTTAATGTGGCTTAATTGGTAACTAGGCCTGGAGGCAGCCCAGTTAAAATAAAAATTGGTTCAGGTGAAAGTTTCAACGCTTTAATGAGCATTGAAACGTATAAAAATTGTTTACAAAAATTATATGACTGAGCCTTGTGGGCCTAAGAAAAATTGCCCGTTCGGCATGATTACGTGAGGTTTCAGGAGGAGGAGCAGGAGGAGGAGGATGATTATAATACACAGATTGATGAAGCTAAAAGGTCCCCGTTTTTGATGGTGATAGAGAACGAAGCTTCCATCCGCGGGTGCAGCCTACGTATTGTTTAGGTATCGCTGCTGTCCGCTGGTGGAGAAGAAAAGTCTGGGGAAATCCAGGCTTTGTTCATCTTTATGAGTGTAAGCCTGTCGGCACTGTCGGTTGACAGGCGGGTACGCTTATCAGTGATGATTCCCCCAGCCGCACTAAACACCCTCTCTGACAAGACGCTAGCCGCAGGACAAGCAAGCACCTCCAGGGCATAGAGCACGAGTTCAGGCCACGTGTCCAGCTTCAACACCCAGTAGTTGTAGGGGGCAGAGGCGTCACGGAGGACGGTCGTGCGATCGGCTACGTACTCCCTCACCATCCTTTTACAGTGCTCCCGCCGACTCAGCCTTGACTGGGGAGCGGTGACACAGTCTTGTTGGGGAGCCAGAAAGCTGTCAAAGGCCTTAGAGAGTGTTCCCCTGCCTGTGCTGTACATGCTGCCTGATCTCCGCGCCTCCCCTGCTACCTGGCCCTCGGAACTGCGCCTTCGGCCACTAGCGCTGTCGGATGGGAATTTTACCATCAGCTTCTCCGCCAGGGTCCTGTGGTATAGCATCACTTCCGAACCCCTTTCCTCTTCGGGTATGAGAGTGGAAAGGTTCTCCTTATACCGTGGGTCGAGCAGTGTGTACACCCAGTAATCCGTAGTGGCCAGAATGCGTGTAACGCGAGGGTCACGAGAAAGGCATCCTAACATGAAGTCAGCCATGTGTGCCAGGGTACCTGTACGCAACACATGGCTGTCCTCACTAGGAAGATCACTTTCAGGATCCTCCTCCTCCTCCTTCTCAGGCCATACACGCTGAAAGGATGACAGGCAAGCAGCATGGGTACCCTCAGCAGTGGGCCAAGCTGTCTCTTCCCCCTCCTCCTCATGCTCCTCCACCTCCTCCTCCTCCTCAACGCGCTGAGATATAGACAGGAGGTTGCTCTGACTATCCAGCGACATACTGTCTTCTCCCGCCTCCGTTTCCGAGCGCAAAGCGTCTGCCTTTATGCTTTGCAGGGAACTTCTCAAGAGGCATAGCAGAGGAATGGTGATGCTAATGATTGCAGCATCGCCGCTCACCATCTGGGTAGACTCCTCAAAGTTTCCAAGGACCTGGCAGATGTCTGCCAACCAGGCCCACTCTTCTGTAAAGAATTGAGGAGGCTGATTCCCACTGCGCCGCCCATGTTGGAGTTGGTATTCCACTATAGCTCTACGCTGCTCATAGAGCCTGGCCAACATGTGGAGCGTAGAGTTCCACCGTGTGGGCACGTTGCACAGCAGTTGGTGCACTGGCAGATTAAGCCGATGTTGCAGGGTGCGCAGGGTGGCAGCATCCGTGTGGGACTTGCGGAAATGTGCGCAGAGCCGGCGCACCTTTCCGAGCAGGTCTGACAAGCGTGGGTAGCTTTTCAGAAAGCGCTGAACCACCAAATTAAAGACTTGGGCCAGGCATGGCACATGCGTGAGGCTGCCGAGCTGCAGAGCCGCCACCAGGTTACGGCCGTTGTCACACACGACCATGCCCGGTTGGAGGCTCAGTGGCGCAAGCCAGCGGTTGGTCTGCTCTGTCAGACCCTGCAGCAGTTCGTGGGCCGTGTGCCTCTTCTCTCCTAAGCTGAGTAGTTTCAGCACGGCCTGCTGACGCTTGCCCACCGTTGTGCTGCCACACCGCGCGACACCGACTGCTGGCGACGTGCTGCTGCTGACACATCTTGATTGCGAGACAAAGGTTGCGTAGGAGGAGGAGGAGGAGGAGGAGGGTGGTTTAGTGGAGGAAGCATACACCGCCGCAGATACCACCACCAAGCTGGGGCCCGCAATTCTGGGGGTGGGTAGGATGTGAGCGTTCCCAGGCTCTGACTCTGTGCCAGCCTCCACTAAATTCACCCAATGTGCCGTCAGGGAGATATAGTGGCCCTGCCCGCCTGTGCTTGTCCACGTGTCCGTTGTTAAGTGGGCCTTGGCAGTAACCGCGTTGGTGAGGGCGCGTACAATGTTGCGGGAGACGTGGTCGTGCAGGGCTGGGACGGCACATTGGGAAAAGTAGTGGCGACTGGGAACCGAGTAGCGCGGGGCCGCCGCAGCCATCATGCTTTTGAAAGCCACCGTTTCCCCAAGCCTATACGGCAGCACCTTCAGGCTGATCAATTTGGCTATGTGCACGTTTAACGCTTGAGCGTGCGGGTGCGTGGCGGCCTACTTGCGCTTGCGCTCAAACACTTGCGCTAGCGACGGCTGGACGCTGCGTTGAGAGACATTGGTGGATGGGGCGGAGGACAGCGGAGGTGATAATGTGGGTGCAGTCCAGGAGACGGTAGTGCCTGTGTCCTGAGAGGGAGGTTGGATCTCAGTGGCAGGTTGGGGCACAGGGGGAGAGGCAGTGGTGCAAACCGGAGGCGGTGAACGGCCTTCGTCCCACCTTGTGGGGTGCTTGGCCATCATATGTCTGCACATGCTGGTGGTGGTGAGGCTGGTGGTGGTGGCTCCCCGACTGATCTTGGCGCGACAAAGGTTGCACACCACTGTTCGTCGGTCGTCTGCACTCAGTGAAAAACTGCCAGACCTTTGAGCACCTCGGCCTCTGCAGGGTGGCATGGCGCGAGGGGGCGCTTTGGGAAACAGTTGGTAGATTATTCGGTCTGGCCCTGCCTCTACCCCTGGCCACCGCACTGCCTCTTCCAACCTGCCCTGCTGCTGCACTTGCCTCCCCCTCTGAAGACCTGTCCTCAGTAGGCTTAGCAAACCAGGTGGGGTCAGTCACCTCATCGTCCTGCTGCTCTTCCACCGAATCCTCTGTGCGCTCCTCCCTCGGACTTACTCCAATTACTACTACCTGAGTGATCGACAACTGTGTCTCATCGTCATCGTCCTCCTCACCCACTGAAAGCTCTTGAGACAGTTGCCGGAAGTCCCCAGCCTCATCCCCCGGACCCCGGGAACTTTCCAAAGGTTGGGCATCGGTCACGACAAACTCCTCCGGTGGGAGAGGAAGCATTGCTGCCCATTCTGGGCAGGGGCCCGGGAACAGTTCCTGGGAGTCTGCCTGCTCCTCAGAATGTGTCATTGTAATGGAGTGAGGAGGCTGGGAGGAAGGAGGAGCAGCAGCCAGAGGATTCAGAGTTGCAGCAGTGGACGGCGCAGAACTCTGGGTGGTCGATAGATTTGTGGATGCACTTTCTGCCATCCACGACAGGACCTGCTCACGCTGTGCATTTTCTAATAAAGGTCTACCGCGTGGACCCATTAATTGTGAGATGAATGTGGGGACGCCAGAAACGTGCCTTTCTCCTAATCCCGCAGCAGTCGGCTGCGATACACCTGGATCAGAAGCTCGGCCTGTGCCCACACCCTGACTTGGGCCTCCGCGTCCTCGCCCGCGTCCACGTCCTCTAGGCCTACCCTTACCCCTCAGCATGGTGTATTACCAGTAGTGCAGAAACAGAACGCTGTAATTAAATGTGCCGCTTATTGGCCTGTGGTTGGAGGCTGACTTGGCTTACGGAACGCATAGCAGAGCCAGGAAAGAATTTTGCGCAAGCCCGCTGTGACACTTAGCTGGCTGCGTATTAATTAGGACTACTACCCTCAGCAGAGACGCAGTACAGTCAGGACGGTCACAGGCAGCCCAAATATATTTTTTTGTCCCAAATATTTTTGGAAAAGCCCACTGCCTATATAGACAGTATATGTCTTTCCCGTTTTTCACTGTCCCTGCCTCAGCACTACTGGCCCTATACTATGTAAAATTACTGCAGACTGAGGACGCAATGCTCTGCACGGCCGATATACAAAAAAAAAAAGGGGAAACACTGCAAAAAGCAGCCTCAACAGTACTGCACACGGTCAGATGTGGCCCTAAGAAGGACCGTTGGGGTTCTTGAAGCCTAAAATCACTCCTAACACTCTTCCTATAGCAGCTCCAGCATCAGCAGCACTTTCCCTGAGCTATGTCAGAATGCATCCGTGGCGAGCCGCGGGAGGGGCCAATTTTTATACTCGGTTGACACCTGATCTTGCCAGCCACTCACTGCAGGGGGGTGGTATAGGGCTGGAACATCACAGGAGGAAGTTGTAATGCCTTCCCTGTCTTTCTATTGGCCAGAAAAGCGCGCTAACGTCTCAGAGATGAAAGTGAAAGTAACTCGAACATCGCGTAGTGCTCGCCTCGAGTAACGAGCATCTTGAACATGCTAATACTCGAACGAGTATCAAGCTCGGACGAGTACGTTCGCTCATCTCTAATTATGAAGCCAAACAATTCATTTATTAGGAAAACACATAAAATACAGTGGTGAACGTGGGCATCTGAATCAGTTTCATTGGTTGAACAATGGGCTGGAATAAAGGTTTACTTCGAAGCTCTGACATCATTTTAACAGATGGCAGCAGCTGGTTTCTTTTAAAAATCTGCAAATTCAGCTGGGCATTGCTATTCTGCAGGTCTACATAGACTGCCAGCAATATTTCCTCTGGGGGGATTTCCTTGGGACGGATCATAGATGCAGCCTGGTGCAGACATTTTCTTGCTTTATCATATTCGCTACATAAACAGTATGCACTCCCGAGATTAAAAGGTATCAAGGTCCTAGCTGAAGTGACTGGACTTGGATAGCAGTGGGGCATTTGCTTTCCCACAGTTTCCATAGGTTCATTTTCTCCTTTATCAGATCCTTGCCCTTGTTCATTCAATGAAACCCCAAGGGATATGTCTGTGACATTTTCTGGGTTAAAATGAGTGATGACATCTAAAATTCTGTCCAGAGAGATAAGTACTTCAGCAGTGTACAGGAACTTCAAAGATCCAGATCATCTGTATGCATTTTCTGTGTTTTCTTAATAAATTAATTGTTTGGCTTCATACTTCTTTTCTTTCTGTGTTGACATTATTGTAGAAGCTGTATAAGGCCTAGTGCCCACGGCAAGCGGAATTCTGCAGCGGAGTCCGTCACGGCGCCCCCTCTAGAGACCCCATAATCACCTTCGGATCCGCTGGCTGATGTCCCGCATCCCGTGCTGGCGCGCATGCGCAGTACAGTGCATGAAGCGCCGGCAGCGTCACATGACACGCCCACAGCGTCTCATGATGCGCCGGCTGTGTCACATGACGTGGGTGACGGTGGGCGGTAAAAAGCGTTTTCACGCTATCTACCGCTGTGCTACAGCGGAAGATAGCGTGACAGACGGCTTCCATTGACTGCAATGGAAGCCGTCCGCGCGTACGCCCGCGGCAAATAGAAGATGCCGCTGGTGATTACGGGTGGTTTCATGGGGCGGAATTCCATGGTGGAATTCCGCACCGTGAGCATTGCGCTATTAGGTTCAATAGAACCTAATAGCTGCGAGGCAACGCAGCGGATTTCCGCCGCGTGATACATGGCCTAATACAATTAAAGGGGTTGTCCCGCGGCAGCAAGTTGGGTTATGCACTTCTGTATGGCCATATTAATGCACTTTGTAATATACATCGTGCATTAAATATGAGCCATACAGAAGTTATTCACTTACCTGCTCCGTTGCTAGCGTCCCTGTCGCCATGGTGCCGTCTAACTTCAGCGTCTAATCGCCCGATTAGACGCGCTTGCGCAGATGGGTCTTTTCCCTTCGGCTCGGCAGCAGCGGCGTTCTGGCTCCGCCCCCTTGTACGCATCATCGCGTAGCTCCGCCCCCATCACATTTGCCGATTCCAGCCAATCAGGAGGCTGGAATCGGCACATGTGATGGGGGCGGAGCTACACGATGATGCGTACAAGGGGGCAGAGCCAGAACGCTGCTGCTGCCGAGCCGAGCCAAAGGGAAAAGACCCATCTGCGCAAGCGCGTCTAATCAGGCGATTAGACGCTGAAGTTAGACGGCACCATGGCGACAGGAACGCTAGCAACGGAGCAGGTAAGTGAATAACTTCTGTATGGCTCATATTTAATGCACAATGTATATTACAAAGTGCATTAATATGGCCATACAGAAGTGCATAACCCCACTTGCTGCCGCGGGACAACCCCTTTAACATATTATTTATAAACACAAGGTGCAGGGTGTTAAATGAAAGAAATACTAAATACAATGGCAGAACTGTATTTTGTTCCATCTTCCCACTCCCAAAATTTAATAAATTTAATTAATAAATTACATGTGCCCCAAAATGCTGGCAATAAAAACTAAAAAATGTACAATACAAGCCATCATACAGTTATCATATATCTCTTGGAATGTATCAACATTTCTTGGACCTGAAGGCAGAAAATAGGCAGTTTATGTGTGCATATTGCATACACATATATAGCTATCTAAATTATCACTGAGAAGGGCAACAAATGTATCACTTAGTGTAAATTTATGAAAAAGTCACTGACTGTGTGATCCTAGAAAATTGTATCGAAAATATGACTTATTATTTGAATTTAAAAAGCAACATTATGTTGACAATACAAGAAGAAAAAACTATTTATCTCTGTCTGAACATGAAAGAGCATAAAAGTTATAGTTTAGCTTAGTAGCTGAGAATTTAATAGTAGTCTTGTCCTGAAGGATGATTGCTTTGGACACTGCTGTGTTAAACTGAGATAAAAACACCTACATACATCTCATCAGTGAGTGTGAATCATCGGGGGGCATTTTAAAACTGAAAAATTTGTAACAAGACAGCCTAAAACATAACTGACTCAAAGGGGTATTCCAATCTCAGTCAATCATGGCTGAGATGAGAAAATCCATCTGTATGCAGCGTCCAGCAGTGGCTGGGGTTAGGAATAGAGTTGAGCGAACATGCTTGATGCTTGTTTGAGTATTAGCATACTCGATGGTGCTCGTTACTCAAGCGAGTACCACGCCGTGTCTACCCCCACCCCCACCCCCGTTTTGACCCCTCCCCGCATTACCACCTCCTGCTGTGACATGCCAGCGTGCGCATGTTCACAGCAGTATGTGGCTGGGGGAGAGGGAGAGAGAGAGAGAAAAAAAAAATTTGGAAAAAGCTCGGCACCCGGCAGGTTGATTGCAAAAATGCTCGGGTCTCCCATTGACTTTAATGGGGTTTGTTACTGAAATAGAGCTCTCGAATATTACGAAAAGCTCGACTCGAATAACGAGCACCCGAGCATTTTGGTGTTCGCTCATCTGTAATTAGGAAACAGCTAAGCTGGTTGTTTTATACTGTTTCGATAACTCTCATAACAGTGGACCGGAGTTACTAAGACTGTAAAATAGTGAGCTTTATTGTTCCTGAAGCTCCTTAGTTTCAGCAACAGCATAACTATTGGTAATAGCTTGCAGGCTATTTCTATCTTTTCTTTTTGAGAGTTATGAGAATTAATACAACAGAAAGCCCGACCACCTCTGGGTGTGGCACAAAAATGGGTATTCCTATCTCAGGCATGATTGAGTGAGATGAGGATACTCCTTTAACCCCTTAGGGACCCGACTGTTTTATATCTAAACAACCAGACACTTTTTAGGGGTTTTAACCCATGTGGTGGTTTGACTGCCCTATTTTTTTCCTTCAGCTAACAAAATTATTTTGCAGCATTTTTCCCCCCATGACGTATAGGGCTATATTTTTATATCTTTCTTCACTGACTTTTTTCAGTTTTTTTTTTGCTTGTTTGTTTTATTGGGGGTAAAAAAATGATTTCTTTTTTACCATGTATAATTTTTTCTTTTTGTTTATTAATATGAAAGTTTACACTAAAACAAAGTATGAGAACAAGTTTCTCATTTAGTTTCTGACAGTTTAATATATAATATGTATAGTTTTGGATTACAGGGCACATATGACGACGGTTTTGGTTGGCATCGGCTTTGGGTCATTTTCTTCTTTATGCATATAGTTTTATTTCTGTATTTTTTTGTTACTATTTTTTCTACCCCCATGATGTCATATAATACCTCTGAGGGTCATTATTGTTTTATTCGTTTTTCTTGTTTGACACTTTTTCCCTGCAGCTGGGGCATCCATAGGAGAAACAACAGTCACTAGCAGAGCTGATCAGGGTCTGATAGGACCATGCAGCTCTGCTGTGCCAGGGTGTCACGTGATCATCAGGTTCCATAGTGGAAGGAGCATTTCCACTTTCACTACTTTTTACATAGTGCTCATTGAGTGCTTTATACTCGGGAAAGGAGAAGGCAGAAGAAGTTAAAAACTGCTTCTCTCTTCTCCTCCGGCTTCTCAGCTGTGTCTGACATGTGAGAACCCAACTTGCTCCTGTGTGATTGCAGAAGCATAGGCTTTAATCCTGCGTCCTGATCTGCTATCGGCGGGTATTAACCCCTTAACGACTGCCCCATCGGGAAACTACATCCTCAGAAAGTGGGCTTTAATCCTAGAGGACGTAGTTTTATGCATCCTTTTTGGATTGATGCCCACTTGCCTGAGGACGTGACAGCTTCATGCTGTCGGTGCCCGCAGGTAGCCGACAGCATGGAGCTGTCATCCCAGGATGCGGGAAGACCCCACCGGCATTGCGATCGGCGCTATCCAAGGCATAGCGCCGATCGCAAAAAAGTAAATAAAACAGTGAAAAAAAGTAAAGATTCAGCTGCCCTGATGGATCGGATCCATCAGAGCAGCTGAAAATACTCATGCGGCTTGTCCCCGGTGTCCCCCCGGAGATCGGGTCCTCCCGGACCCGCCGGCGGTCTTCTGCACATGCGCGCCAGCCAATGACGTCAGGCGCGTGCGCAGAAGCCCCGGAGCCCCCGGCAAATTTTAAATCTCCTGGCTCCCGGCTCCTGAAGGTAGCCGGGAACCAGGAGGTGTTACCGGGGACCGCCGTGAGTGGTCCCCGGGCACGCGATCGCCGCAATGCATTGGATAGCGGCAATCGCGAAACAGTTAAAAAAAAAGTTTTTAAAAAAGTCCGTTTCACCTCCCCTCATGGATCGGATCCATGAGGGGAGGTGAAAATACTTACCTAAGTCCTCCCCGATGTCCCGGGACCCGAATCCCCGTCTGCGCATGCGCGCCCGATGATTGACATCGGGCGCGTGCACAGACGGGCTCGAGCCCCGGGAAATTTAAAATCCCTCTGCTCTTGGCTGCCATGTGTAGCCCGGAGCAGAGAGATTATACCGGGGACATGATCACTGTTATCCAATGGATGACAGTGATCATCTAAAGTTAAAAAAACTGTAAAAAGTGAAAAAAAAAATGTAAAAGTAAAAAAAAAAAGTTGAAAAAAAAGTTTTAAAAAAGTTAAAAAAGCTTGCGTTTCATCTCCCCCCACGGATCATATCCGTGAGGTAGGATGAAATGACGTACCTAAGGCCCGTGGACTTATCCGCGGACCTTACCCCAGCTTCTGCGCACGCGCCCGTCGCCAAAGTGGCGGACGCATGCGCAAAAGCCGTGAATTGCCAGGATAATTGAAAATCTCCCTGCTCCTGGCTACAAAACTTAGCCGAGAGCCTGGAGATTTCACGGTTCCTCGTCACGTGTTCGCTGTTATCCAATGGATAATGGAAAACACGTAAAAGTAAAAAAAAGGTGAAGCTTCATCTCCTCTCACCGATGCGATCGGTGAGAGGAGATGAAACTTTTTACCGGAGGCCTCCGTATTTGCACCCCGATGCGATCTTCTCCCGTGAACTTTCCCGGATCCTGGGCATGCGACCGCCGGCAAAACACCGGACACATGCGCAGGAGTCGGGGAGCCCAGGAAACGTAAAATCTCCTTGCTCTCAGCGACCAATGGTCGCCGAGAGCCCGGAGCAGTGACGGGTGGCCTCGTTGAGCGGTCCCTGGTCACGTGATAAAAAGGTAGCGATCTACCTTAGGCCGGTCTCACATGACCGGATAGGAATTACGGATTCCGCATGCGTCTGATCTGCGGTAATACGCAGATCAATCGCATTGGATTACACAATTCCGCTCACATTAGCGGGTCGGAATTGTGTAATCCACTCGCAGAAAAGAGAACGCAGCAGGTTCTATTTTACCGTGGATATCTGCAACATAGAGCCTATTGTGCTCCGTGGTCGCGGATATACCCGCAGCCCATACGCAACTACCTTATATACGGGCTGCGGGTACCCGCGTCATCGCTAAGCGACGGTGCGGGAAATACCAACAAAAAAAAGGTACTGCGCATGACCGCCTGTGTGAGTACGCAGTTATGCGCAGTACATTACGCGGCCGTACACAGGGTCACAGACGGGCTCACAGCTGGGATCCGCTGCGGGCCTCCGCCAGCGGATTTCACCTACGGCTGCATGAGCACGGCGTTATTCAGACCGCTACCTGTAATACGTATTTTACAAGAAGCCCCGGGAACGCTCGCCTTCATGCAGCTCCAGGAGCACCTTGTTGAGCGCTTTCTGTGCGAGACCGCCGCACCTCATCAAGCTTACGGAGACTCACAGAGCGCCACTTTTTACACCCCATACCCACCACTGAGGTCACGAAATACCCCCAAAAAAGCATGAGGAGAGGGGAGGAGATACCCGGTTTTATTGCCCCATGTACCCATCCCAACCAGCCTCCGTAATTACCCCTGTCTTCGGAAATACCACACAGTTCACATTATTACTTTTATCTAAGATTTGGGGGACGCCGAAAAGGGCGTGGAGGGCTAGGGGTGTGTGTGTGGGGGGGGGGGGGGGTATTTTTAGGGAGTCAATTTTTATTCCGTACAAATGAACAATGGGGCCTGGGATTTATTCAGTTGTGCCATGCAATCCAACGGGTGTTCCCTCCATTATGGGCCTAACCATGTGTCCTATAAGTAGATTAGGGCCACAATGGGTATGTTTTTGAACACGGGACAAACGGGGTGATCCATTTGGAGGTGAAAGTCTTCATTCCTATGTACACTGTACAAAAAAACCTGTTTTTAAATTGACAAAATTGACAAAAAAATGAAAATCGTAATTTTTTCCTTTTGCTTTGCTTAGATTTATTCAAATACTGTGGGGTCAAAATACACAATACACACCTAGATGAATTCAATAAGGGGTCTAGTTTTTAAAATGGGGTCATTTGTGGGGGTTCTCTATCGTTTTGGCCGCTCAATGGCTCTATAAGTGGGCGATGGGGCCTGGAATTTATTCCGTTGTACCCTGAAATCAAACGGGTGATCCTTCCATTATAGGCCTAGCCATGTGTCCTTTAAGTAGATTAGGGCCACAAGGGGTATGTATCTGAACACAGGACAAACAGGGGTATCCATTTTGGGGTGAAAGTCTTCATTCCTTTGTACATTGTACAAAAAAAACTGTTTTTAAATTGACACAACTGTCAAAAAAATAAAAATTGTAATTTTTTTCCTACTGCTTTGCTTAGATTTATTCAAAAATTGTAGGGTAAAAATACACAGTACACCCCTAGATGAATTCGTTAAGGAGTCTAGTTTTCAAAATGGGGTCATTTGTGGGGGTTCTCTGTCGTTTTGGCTGCTCAAGAGCTCTACAAGTGGGCAATGGGGCCTAAATCACTTTCATGCTAAACTTCTGTTCTGAAAGCCACCGACTACTTCTTTCATTTTGCGCCCCGTTGTGCATCCAGACAAAAGATTAGGGCCACAATGGGTATGTCTCTGAACACGGGACAAACAGGGGTATCCATTTTAGGGTGCAAGTCTTCATGCATGTGTGTGCTGTACAAAAAAAGCAGTTTTTAAAACGACAGAATTGCCAAAAAAACGAAAATCACATTTTTTTCCTTTTGCTTTGCTTTATATCATTCAAAAACTGTGTGGTCAAAATGGGCAGTACACCCCTAGATAAAATCATTAAGGGGTCTAGTTTTCAAAATGGAGTCACTTGTGGGGGTTCTCTTTGGTTTTGGCTGCTCAAGAGCTCTACAAAAGTGCTATGGGCCTAAAACGCCTTCAAGCTAAATTTATGTTCTGAAAGACACCGACTACTCCTTTCATTTTGGGTCCCGTTGTGCATCCAGACATAAGATTAGGGCCACAATGGGTATGTTTCTAAACACGGGAGAAAAGGGGGTATCCATTTTGGGGTGTAAATCCTCATTTTCATGGGCACTATAGGAAAAAAATATGTCTTTAAAATGACATATTTGCAAAAATATGAAATTTTATTTTTTCTCCTCTAAATTGAATTAATTCCTGAAAAAAACTGGTAGGGTCAAAATACTCATGACACCCCTCAGTGAATACATTAAGGGGTGTAGCTTTTAAAATGGGGTCATTTGGGGGGGTATCTATTATTCTGATACTCATGAGCCTTTGCAAACTTGGCTTGGTGCAGGAAAGCAAAGTGTTCCTCAAAATGCTGAAAAGTAATGTTAAATTTGTACGCCCTATAAATGGTTAAAAAAAACACAAAAGTTTTTCAAGTGTGCATTCAGAATAAAGTAAACAGATGGAAATATATATCTTATCAAAAATTTGTACAGTATGTTTGGACATATTTGAGATATTACAGTTGAAATGTGAAAAAATGACAATTTTTTCAGAATTTTTCCAATATTGGTACTTTTAATAAATATTTACAAATTATATCGGTCTCTTTTTACAACCAAAATGAAGTACAACATGTGGCGAAAAAACAAAGTCAGAATCACTTGGATATGTAAAGCCTTTACGGAGTTATGCTACGTTGAACGACGCATGTCAGATTTCCAAAATTTGGCTCCGTCACTAAGGCGCAAACAGGCTTCGTCACTAAGGGGTTAAAGCCCAGGACCAAGCACCGTATATTTACCCACTTGCTTCTTAAGGGGTTAATAATTAAAGCTGTCAAAACTGGTTTAGTTTGAGCCAATCAGGGGGCAGGTCTGACTCACACCCCTTTCACACCCACTGCAGGCCGGCCGCGCGGAACTCCGGCTGCCGGAGCAGGTAAGTATATATATATTTTTTATTTTAGCACTTTTCTGGATGAATTGCAGGGAAGGGCTTATATATTTAAGCCCTTCCCGACAATTCATCCCGCGCACGCCGGCAGCCCATTGCTTTCAATGGAGTCGGCTGTATTGCCGGCTCCATTGAATTCAAGGGGCAAACATCGTTCTTCTCTGCCACAGCTGTTACAGCTGTGGCAGAGAAGAATGATTTGTCTTCTATATGTTCTCAATGGGGTCGGCGCTGCTGCCGCCAGCCCCATTGAGCGCATATAGAGAAGAGAACAGGAATCGCAGATCGCAGATAGGTGCGATCTGCGATTTCTGTTCTATAATTTATCGGGCGAGCGCATAAAAAGCGCTCATGTGTCCGATACCATTGCAAAGCAATGGTTTTAAAAAATCGCCAGACGCATGCGCATGCGCAAATCGCGCAAAAAAACCGCCCGTCTGACTAAGGCCTGAGAATGCAGAATAAGTCTTTTTAGAACCATAGAGTCATTAGGTTGTAGGTGAGCATTTTAAATTGACTGGCGTAGACAAGTACTCATAGCATCACATTTTGTGGACCTGAGTATTATAGTACTATGATCCTGAATTTGTGTCACATAATGTACCTCCAGAAAACAGTACAGTCATTTCATACATTGTGCTCCCTAAACACAATTCTGATATATACTTTGCTTCATGAAAATAAACATCCTTACACAAAGCACCCCAAAAGATAGTGCCACATACTGTGCCCCTTGTAGAAAGTGTCACAAGCTGTGCCCCCTGAAGACAGTGAAAATAAAGCACCATACACAGTCTACCCTGAAGATAGTGCCTATTACTGTACCCCCTAAAAATTTACTCCCTGATAATACTGATTAACAAGTCTATGCACCCTAATGGTAGTGCCTAACAAGTCAATGCCACTGATAAAAATGCCTGGCAAATCTGCGGCCATTCATAATAGTGCCAAACAAGTCTGTGCCCCATGATATTCATGACTGACAAGTCTGTGATCTGCTAATTGTACCGAATAGGTTTGTAGCCCTTGCTTCACAAGTCATAGAATCCTAGAATGGTAGAGTTGGAAGGGACCTCCAGGGTCATCTGGTCCAACCGCCTGCTCAGTTCAAAATGTTGTGCCCTTTAAGATAAGTGTCACAAAGTGCCCGCTAAAACAAGTAAACATACCTTTTTCTGTTCCCATAATACTAACCACCATTGCACGTCTGGATATTTCTGGTCGGGTCTGCTCCTGTGGAAAAGCACAAGTGGTGTAATGACATTATTTCTGCTCTTGTACCACCAGACAGGGAAAGGTTGGCTCCCTTGATCCCACCAGTGCCTGTTACACTGATAAAATTGAGTGCAGGGGGACTGGATCAGGATTCTCCACAGTTCTATGAATCAGTTTTTTATTTTAACAACTGGTTCAGGAGAACTGCAGAGAACTTGTAGCAGATTGTGGGTAGGAGATGCGGAAACAAAAATAAAAATGTATTTGCTTGAGGAAAGAGAGGATGGAACAGTTTCTTATGTGTTTGGCAATTGTGTCCTGATTAATGTATAGTTCAAGTAAGCCTTTCTCATGAACCTTGCAGTGGTGGGACCTCAACCAAGTTACTACTCCCCCTGGATAGACATTGTGAACCCATGTCTGATGGGCAACCAACTCCTGACGTTGGGCATACCAGCAGCTTGTTGAATCATAAGTTCTGACAAATTCTTGTACTTATCTATCTAATCAAATGCCAGTATTATAGAGCTCTTGCCAGGGGATGCCATCATAACGGACTGGACCGTCTGAAGAAGAAAAGGTACGAAAACAACTTCACCCAGAGATGACTTTAACTGTGAGTTACTGGATGTAAATGTTTCTCTGAATGTGCTGTAGTCACTGCATGACCTACAGTGTGATGAAGGTCGATAACTTTCTTGCATGTGAAACCACAACTCCCAGTAAACCTTAAACCTTACCATTGGTAAGGGTATACTGAGAGGTGTAGTTTCACATGGTAGATACTTATGTGGCAGGGGCTAACCTACTTTTGCAATTGATGACTATGCTGCATTTTTCTAGTGCTGCAGCTATTTAATGGGCTTGGCTTTGGTGTTATAGGTATATAACAAGCTTAGTTTTGGTTCTTTAGGTATGTAACAAGCACGAGAAAAAGAAAAATATGTAGATTTACTAATTTCCCCACCCCTCTCCCAAACAAAATATAATGAAAGCCAATCAGTAAATAATATGTATCCTAAACAGGTGCTAATAAAGCCCACAAATTGTTCCCCAAAAACACAGCTCAATTAGGCTGCAATGATGGAAAATGAGAATGTTATCGCTCTGGATTTATGGCGATGCAAATATTTTTTCTATATGAATATATATGTATATATTCTAAAGAGTATATTCTTTATATATATAGTTGTTAGCCATACTGCTTTTTACTTTCCATAAAAAAAGCTTAAAGGCCAACAACTTATTTGTTTCACCCTTCGCGCTCAAAAAAATTAATTAATTAAAGTGAATTAATAAGTTATATGTACTGTCATGGCAATCCTTTGTGGAACCACAGCTTACTCAATTTGGAATGTTTACACCCTTCCATATTAATTCTGAATTGATTATATGCGCATAAGAAGTTTCCACACTGACTCAGGTTCAGCATGCATAAGCTTCCTCAATTCTCCTTTATTGTTGGGCGCGTAGCCCCTTTTAAAGAGTTTAACATATCCGCCCATCTGGGCAGGTCAAAGATTACATAGATACAACGTATTGTTTAATTATTGGATAAGCATCTTGCAATTCTTCCATCCTCCGGTCATCTGTGATTGGCCATCAGGTGGTGGATGAAATGAGTGGGTTGTCTTGGACCCACGTGTGGTTCCTTCGATATGATTGGATGTTACATCATGAGTTAATAATAGCATAGACCTCCCATGTTATTCGCGTCTGTTTCCAGTAAAGTTGCTGGGGGAATTATTGCGGTATCTAAAACGGTACCTTGTCTCAAATGCGGTTAACTGTCTACTCTTTACTTCCTCTAAATGCACAAAAACAGATGGAAAATGTAACGTGTTTATACTATATATATCTTGTCAGCGTTTTGAGAACAGAAGTTTCATAAGAGGAAGTAGATACATTGGATACATGAAAGAAGGCATATCTATATTTGTAACAGTAATGGAAAAGTACTGGCATTTAGTATACAGAATAAAAACAGGTTCATTGTCCATTACCAAAGGCCCACAGTCCAGAATATAGATATATTGGGTTTCCACTACAGACCCCCCTTGAAACTATCTGTTTCACTAAACTCGCCCTGCTTCGTCCCACCCCAATCCCCCACCGCTGTCCTTAGACTCGCATTGTGTTGTAGACGACTGGGGCTACCACTGCCATGGGGGTATAGGATGGTTCGACATCATCGTATTCTGGATCCATGATGACGACGTTTGCGCTGACAGTGGGCTTTTTGTTGGACATCGTAGTGAGAAAGGTGGACCAGGCAGTCATCGGGGTCGGAATACACTGTATGCAACGACAAACAGAAATTAGGATGACTATACAGGTGACAAATATAATTAATAACTTCCTTATCAGAATAAACTCTTGTGTAGAACGTTCTGAAAACTCAGTAGAGTGGCGGTCTTTCACAACTGTCGCTTAGGCTGTAAATGCCCCTCTGATACCCAGGTGTGGGTTCATGGCAATCGGGTCTTTTGGTACATGTGGAGGTCTAGGCTACCACCTGGGATCTCGAGGAATTAGGTTAGGAGAGGTGCGGCTTTTACTATTTCAGGTAAACACTGCATAACTTGTGTAGATGGTACCCTTGAAAAGGACAAGCTCTCATATGACTGCATAAATGGAAAAAGGTTATAGCAATGCTTCAATGAAAAAAAACTAAAACAAATCGATGTATCCTGAAAGCCTAACAATGAGCAGGTGATATCTGCATGTAACTGTAGGGTGGATCCTCAGAGTCATTTTTTTTTGTAACAATTAGGCACCCCAGTCTGACACTGGTCACAGGTTTTGGCAGCCCTCTATAGATTATGTTCCAGAGCCATAACTCTGATTGCGTAGTAACAAACTAGCAGACAATGGTTGAAGGGGAATTTATAAAAAGTGGAAACAGACACAAGCTTTGGTTAATTAGTGAATGAGTTCTGCATGAAAGTTTAGTTTGAACAGTTTAAGGGTGAAGTCACATGAACGTATATCGGCTCGGTTTTTACGCCGAGCCGATATACGTTGTCCTCGTGTGCAGGGGGGGGGGGGGGAGGATGGAAGAGCCAGGAGCAGGAACTGAGCTCCCGCCCCCTCTCTGCCTCCTCTCCACCCCCTCTCCGCCCCTCTGCACTATTTGCAATGGGGAGAGGCGGGACGGGGTGGGGCTAAGTTCCGATAATTAGCCCCGCCCCCGGCCCGCCTCTCCCCATTGCAAATACTGCAGAGGGGCGGAGAGGAGGCAGAGAGGGGGCGGGAGCTCAGTTCCTGCTCCTGGCTCTTCCATCCTGCCCCCCCTGCATACGAGGACAACGTATATCGGCTCGGCGTGAAAACCGAACCGATATACGTTCGTCTGAATGCAGCCTAATGCTGTGACTGATAAAACTATTATTGATAAAGTACCACCAACAGAATCCAATTACAGATCCTTCAATATAACAGAAAAATGTGCTGTAAGATTACTACAGATTCCTTCCCGTATATGCAGTTTTATGCTTGGAATACAATATATTGCCCTTGGAATCCAGCCATCAGTAATTATATATGAATTATATATCTTAAAATATATACAGTACTTTGCCTGCCTGTATTAGGAATACTTGCTTTTGTCAGTTAATATTGGCAAAATCTAAGGTTTTACTTTAGAGGAAACTACTTTTATCCACCCCATGCAATTGCAATAATTGTATCTATATTAATGTCTCCCACTCCAGAAAGCCCTCCATTTTATTACTGTAAATAATCATAGTTGATGCTTTCTCACATTTCTTCAGTTTCTTTATAGTTCATGATAAATTATATCAGAATTTACTTCATCTTTCCAACAATGCATTTAGACACTTGAGACATCAAGGTTGACACAGTTTCCCCCTTTGTTCTGCTTGCAGACTTTTTCTGTGCTTTGATCAACTTGTCTCATTTCTCATTATCTTACTCCCTAGTGCTTGCCTGCTTACCCTTACTACTGTCTCTCATCTTACTATTGTCTGAATTACCTCTGCCTGAGTTCAACATGACAGGGTCACTTTAAGATTTTGCAGGCATCTTTAGAATCTTTATACCTTTTTATTTTCAGAGTGGTGTCTTAAGCATTTCTCGAGTTTTGTAATAAAAGACTGGATGCTTCACTATACTTTTAAGTGTGCTTTCATACGCAGCCGAATAGTCAGCTGCACAAAAATACACACCAAAATCTGCATGTCTGGATTTGCAGCAGAAATGCTATGGATTTGTAAAATGTGAAATTCACAGCAATTCCCATGCAAATCTGTATCGAAATCTGCATGTTAGACATTTGGATTTCATTTGTATTTTTCTTTGGCGGAATATTCAATTGATAGTAGGACAATTAATCAAATTAATTTGATTAAAGGCGTTGCATAGTTTCAAGATAAAAAATTTTAAGGTCTGGGCATGAGTTAAAATTTTTAAAAAAGCATACTCCCCTATCTTTGATCCCCCTTTGTGAAGTTGTGTGCTGGTCCTGTACTGTTCTCCTATGAGAATATTTCCTGTGTTGTGTAATGAGTCATGTCTGCCATTCAGTGTGACTTTGTTTGTGACCTGTGCCCTTTTCTTCTTGGAGCTTCCTGCTGGTGGGCCCAGATGACTGCAAGCATTGATCACTAATAAAAATACAAATTTAAAAGGAGCAAGCAGTGTCAATGATGTCTCCAGCAGAATCATAAAATGCATTACAAAAAAATGTCCTACCCCCCATCCCTGCATGTCAACCACGTATTGCACAATGACAGAAGCATAGGAAGGATATCAACAATTAATAGTGCCACAGATAAAGCAGATAAAATTAGTATGGGACATGTCGCTCATTATATTTCGGACATTTTTCTGTAAGCATGACTCCTCTAACACAGAAGCAGCAATTAGCAATAGAAGTAAGCAAAAAACCTCGTTAAAAACTACTGTAAAACAAACACAGTTGGTTGAGATCAAAAGCTACGGGCTGAACATTCCGTAACAAACATCATATTTAAATCATACTGTGAGTTAAAAATGGCAAAATAATAAAAACATACTCACCTACTGAGAATCAACAAACATCTCGCAACTATATTATTAGCATAGACATAAAAGGCCACACAAAACATGGAAATGTAAAAACTGTGTGTGAATCCAGCCAAATTGTGCCTGACTTGAATAAATTAAAGACAGCCTTCAATATATTCAGCTTCAATTGCAGTCCTTATGATAATCACCTAATAAAGTAAAGCTCTGCTTCTCATGAACGGTATGGTCATATGAAAAGGACTGACTGTAAGGAATATATTTCCTAATAAGGTCTTATTAAAAATCCTGCTCACGTTCCCCATGCTGAAAAGTCACAGCTATACTCTATATACACAAGTTATCATGTCCATTGGTCACTAGACATTTCAATCTATTGTCAAAGTTGCCAGAAGTCATTAACAATTAACAACAATTTAAATAACTCAATACATCTAATACAGCAAATGTTTTCTGCAAATTCAACACAAAATGTCACTTTTACTGACTTCTGCTGTCTAATAATTAGGCGTCATTCACTTAAGCGCTGTTTTATACTTAAAGGCTTCTACCCACTAGTGTTTTTTTTAAACGCTGCAATATCGCTGCATTTTTTTCAATGGGACTTTCTAATATTAAAATCGCATCGCACACAAATCGCAAAAGCACAAATTTGCAATCTTTGTGCGATGCAAATTTAACATTAGAAAGTCTCATTGAAAAAAAGCACAGCGATATCACAGCGTTAAAGAAATGCTAGTGCGTAAAAGCCCTAAGTCAGACAAGCAATTTTTTTGCATGCGCCTATGTGCGCAAAAAAATTGCATCTATTAGAACCATTGGTTTCCTATGCAGTGTTCACATGTCCGTTTTTTACAGGCACAAAATACTTGCACCTGCAAAAGATAAGACATGCGTGCACCAGGAAGGTCCATGCTGAATGTAACATCGTGTGATGTTACAGGGAGTCCCCTTATCACTGAACAATGTGAAAGCACTGTCAGTGTTCAGTGATGAGGGGACTGCAGCGGTGATGAAAGAATTCCCTGCCACAGCTGTCACAGTTGTGGCAGAGGGTTGTGATGTTCTCCCATGGCTTTCAATGGGGCCGGCGCTACTGCTTCCCTATTGAAAGCAATGGGATGCAGGCAACCCTCGCAGTGATTTTCACAGAAGGGCTTGAAATATAAGCCCTTCCCTGAAAATAACCCCTAGCTACAGGAAAAAAATATATACATCACGTCTCCACCGCTGTCTACTTCCGGCACATCTTCTCCCTGGCTTGCCGGCACTGTTCTGAAGCACTTTCCCCTGGCTGGGGATATAAAACCCCCCGCCTCCTGAAAGCGGAGGGTCTGATTGGCTGAACGCTATTGACCAGTCACAAACAGCACTCAGCCATTCATTGAAAGACAGGTATCTATTGAACTGAAAGCAAAGGGAGAACAGCTGTGACAACTGTCGCAGGGGATTCTTTAGTCCCTGCTGTAGATGGTGCTGTCACAGTGTACAGTGATGAGGGGACCTTCGTGGAGCAGAGAGCTTCAGTTACGTGCATTTTGCACATCCACGAAGCGCATTTCTTTTGCGCACAGAGGTGGGAAGAAGGCAACCCCTGCAGCGATTTTTTTGTGGGGTGGGGGTGCTTGAAATATCATTCCTAGCTTTAAAAAAAAAAAAATAACTCACCTAGAAGCGCTGTCTGGCTATTATCCCCATCCCTGGCTGTCTTCATCTGTATTTTGGTGGCCAGGGATTGAAAAATCCCTGCCTCCAGAAAGCCTTGCCACTGATTGGCTGAATGCTGTGACCATAGAATAATAGAATAGTAGAGTTGGAAGGGAGCTCCAGGGTCATCGGGTCCAACCCACTGCTCAGTGCAGAATTTACTAAATCATCCCAGACAGATATTTGTCCAGCCTTTTTTTGAACGCTTACTTTGAAGGAGAACTCACCACCTCCTGTGGTAACCTGTTCCACTCATTGATCACCCTCACTGTCAGAAAGTTTTTTCTAATATCTAATTTGTGTCTCCTCCCTTTCAGTTTCATCTCATTGCTTCTAGTCTTTCCTTGTGCAAATGAGAATAGGGCTGATCCCTCTGCAGTGTGACAACCCTTCAGATATTTGTAGACCGCTATTAAGTCTCCCCTCAGCCTTCTTTTTTGCAAGCTAAACATTCCCAGATCCTTTAACCGTTCTTCATAGGACATGATTTGCAGACCGCTTACCATCTTGGTAACTCTTCTCTGAACTTGCTCGAGTTTGTCTATGTCTTTATTTAAGTGGGGTGCCCAGAACTATACACAGTATTCCAGATGAGGTCTGACTAAGGAAGAGTAGAGGGGATAATTACCTCATGTGATCTAGACTCTATGTTGCTCTTAATACATCACAGAATTGTGTTTGCCTTTATGGCTGCTGCATCACATTGTTGACTCAGGTTCAGTCTATGATCTATTAGTATACCCAAGTCTTTTTCACATGTGCTGCTGCTTAGCTCAATTCCTCCCATTCTGTATGTACGAAGGTCCTCTCACCACTGAACGCTGTGAGTGCTGTCACAGCAATCACTGGTGAGTGGACCTTCATGGAGCAGCTGCACTTCTGCAAGCACAGCTGCTCCACACACATGTAAAAAACAGCACAGAGCTTCAGTCATGCGAGTATTTTGCACCTCTAAAAAACAGACATGTGAACACTGCATGGGAAACTAATGGTTCTAATAGATGCAATTTTTTTGTGCACATAGGTGCGCAAAAAAATGCTTGTCTGACCGTGACCTATGGTCTCAGTCAGATGAGCGTTTTTTTTGCGCGTCTGATAGAACCATTGGTTCCCTATGTAGTGTTTACATGTCTAGTTTTTACAGGTGCAAAATCTTTGCACCTGCAAAAGATAGAACATCTGTGCAGCGGAAAGGTCTGTGCTGCGTGCAAAATATCACCGCAGGGAGTACCCTCACAGTGTTCAGTGATGAGGGGACTCCCTGCAGGGATGAAGGAATCTCCTATCACAGGTGTCACAGCTTCTCCCATTGCTTTCAATAGGGCCAGCACTGCAGCCGTCCCCATTGAAAGCAATGGGCTACAGGCAGCCCCCGCAGTGATTTTCGGAAAAGGGCTTGAAATATAAGCCCTTCCCTGAAAATCATCCCTAGCTTGTGTAAAAAAATAAAAAATATATATACTCACCTCCACGCCGCTGTTGGGGCTCAGCGTGTCTTGACGCTTGGCTCCCCGGCACTGTACTGAAGTTCTTTCAGCAGGTGGGGATTTAAAATCCCTGCCTCCTGAAAAGGCTGTGTCTGATTCGCTGAGCACTCAGCCAATCGCAGGCAGTGCTCAGCCATTGAATAACAGCTGAGCGCTGCCTGTGATTAGTCACAGCGCACAGCCAACCACAGCCAGCACTCAGCCATTCATTAAATGACAGCTGAGCACTGCCTGTTATTGGTCACAGCACTCAGCCAATCAAAGTGCTGAAAGTGCTTCAGCACAGTGCCGGCATGGAAGAGAGAATATGCACCACAGCCCCGACAGAAACGGAGAGGTGAGTATATCTTTTTTTTATTTTTTGCAGCAGCTAGGGATGATTTTCATGGTAGGGCTTATATTTCAAATCCTTCCCCAAAAATCACTGCGGGGGTTGCCTGCATCCCATTGCTTTTACTGGGTCCGGTGGCTGTAGCGCAAGCCTATTGAAAGCAAGGGGCATGGAACCATGGTCACACGCATTTTGCTAATGCGTGGGGCCCTTTCTTTTTTTGTGCACATAGGTGCACAAAAAAAATGCTTATCTGACTGAGCCCTTAGGCCTCGTTTAGATGAGCGTGCTTATGGGTGTACATACGTCTGCACAAAACCTCGCATCTATTAAAACCACTGGTTCCCTATGGTGTGTTCATATGTCTGTATTTTACAGGCATGAAAATGCACATACCTGCAAAACATAGGACATGCATGCACTATAGGTCCGTGCCGCACGTCAATATTACCTGTGGAGAGTCCCCTTGTCACTGAACACTGTGACAGCACTGTCACAGTGTTCAGTGACAAGGGGACTCTCTGCAGAGAGTAAGGAATCCCCTGCTACAGCTGTGGCAGAGGATCGCAAAGCTCTCCCATTGAATTCAATGGTGATGCCACTGCCAGCAGCCGTATGGAAAGCAATAGGATGCCAGCACCCCTGCAGTGATTTTCGGGGAAGGGCTTGACATATAAGCCCTTCCCTGAAAATCATTGCTAGCTGTAGTAATAAAAAGAAAAAAGTATACTCACCTATCCAATGCTGCCAAGGCTTAGGCACGTCTAGCCGCTTGGTCCCCGACACTGTAATGAAGTTCTTTTAGCAGGCGGGGATGTAAAATCCCCGCCTGCTGAAAGGGCTGTGTCTGATTGGCTGAGCGCTCAGTCAATTATAGGCAGGTCAGCCATTCATTGAATGACAGCTGGGCGCTGCCTGTGATTGGTCAACAGCGCTCAGCCAATCACAGGCAGCACTCACCATTCATTAAATCAAGCTCCGTGCAGCAGCAGCGGCCCCATTGAGAGCAATGCTGCATGGAGCTTCGTTCACGAGCGTTTTGGCACGTGCGTGGATGCGCAGATTTGCACCTACGCATGTGCAAATGCACACTCGTGTGAACAAGGCCTTAGTATATGTATCACGAAATGACCAGCTATTCAAAAAATTATAACTTCCCAATACTCTTTCACAATATCTATATTAGAGATGAGCGAGCGTACTCGCTAAGGCAAACTACTCCAGTGAGTAGTTCCTTATGCGAGTACCTGCCCGCTCGTCTCTAAAGATTCTGGTGCCAGCGGAGGACAGCGGTGAGTTGCGGGAGTGAGCAGGGAGGAGCAGGGGGGAGAGAGTGATCCCCCCCCATTCCTCCTCGCTCTCCCCCGCCGCTCCCCGCCGACAGCCGAATCTTTAGAGACGAGCGGGCAGGTACTCTCATAAGGCACTACTCGCTCTATCCTACATTTGCCTATTATGGACGCCAACCTGGTTGTGTTATAAATTACAGTCTGTCAAAGTTTTGCTAGAATGACACAATTTTGTATTGAATTTGTTTCAGTTAGAGCTAAGGTAAGGGTGGACAGATCTGCAACTCTGATTGTACGTAGAGACTAGAGATGAGCGAGCACCAAAATGCTCGGGTGCTCGTTACTCGAGATGAAATTTTTGCGATGCTCGAGGGTTCGTTTCGAGTAACGAACCCCATTGAAGTCAATGGGCGACTCGAGCATTTTTGTATATCGCCGATGCTCGCTAAGGTTTCCATTTGTGAAAATCTGGGCAATTCAAGAAAGTGATGAGAACGACACAGCAACGGATAGGGCAGGCGAGGGGCTACATGTTGGGCTGCATCTCAAGTTCCCAGGTCCCACTATTAAGCCACAATAGCGGCAGGAGTGCCTTGCCCCCCCTCCCAACAATTTTTACTTCTGAAAAACTCTCATTAGCAATGCATACCTTAACTAAGCACCATACTACCTCCAACAAAGCACAATCACTGCCTGCATGACACTCCGCTGCCACTTCTCCTGGGTTACATGCTGCCCAACCCCCCCCCCCTCCCGAACGACCCAGTGTCCACAGCGCACACCAAAGTGTCCCTGCGCAGCCTTCAGCTGCCCTCATGCCACACCACCCTCATGACTATTTATAAGCGCATCTGCCATGAGGAGGAACAGCAGGCACACACTGCAGAGGGTTTGCACGGCCAGGCAGCGACCCTCTTTAAAAGGGGCGGGGCGATAGCCCATAATGCTGTACAGAAGCAATGAGAAATCCAATCCTGTGCCACCTCCATCAGGAGCTGCACACGTGGGCATAGCAATGGGGAACCCATGTGCCACACACTATTCATTCTGTCAAGGTGTCTGCATGCCCCAGTCAGACCGGGGTTTTTTATAAATAGTCACAGGCAGGTACAACTCCGCAATGGGAATTCCGTGTGCACCCACAGCATGGGTGGCTCCCTGGAACCCACCGGCTGTACATAAATATATCCCATTGCATTGCCCATCACAGCTGAGGTAACGTCATGTTTAATGCAGGTGGGCTTCGGCCAACACTGCATACCCCAGTCAGACTGGGGTTCTTCAGAAGTGGACACATGCAGTTACAACTCCGTGTGGACTGACAGCATGGGTGGGTCCCAGGAAGCCACCGGCGGTACATAAATATTTCCCATTGCAGTGCCCAGCACAGCTGAGGTAACGTCAGGTTTAATGCAGGTGGTCTTCGGCCCACAGTGCATGCCCCAGTCTGACCGGGGTTTTTAATACATAGACACTGGCAGGTACAAATCCCTAATGTAAAGACGCTGTGGACCCACAGCATGGGTGGCTCCCTGGAACCCACCGGCGGTACATAAATAAATCCCATTGCAGTGCCCATCACAGCTGAGGTAACGTCAGGTTTAATGCAGGTGGTCTTCGGCCCACACTGCATGCCCCAGTCAGACTGGGGTTCTTTAGAAGTGGACACATGCAGTTACAACTCCGTGTGGACCGACAGCATGGGTGGCTCCCTGGAACCCACCGGCGGTACATAAATAAATCCCATTGCAGTGCCCATCACAGCTGAGGTAACGTGAGGTTTAATGCAGGTGGTCTTCGGCCCACACTGCATGCCCCAGTCAGACTGGGGTTCTTTAGAAGTGGACACATGCAGTTACAACTCCGTGTGGACCGACAGCATGGGTGGGTCCCAGGAAGCCACCGGCGGTACATAAATATATCCCATTGCATTGCCCATCACAGCTGAGGTAACGTCCGATTAAATGCAGGTGGTCTTCGGCCCACACTGCATTCCCCAGTCAGACTGGGGTTCTTTAGAAGTGGACACATGCAGTTACAACTCCGTGTGGACCGACAGCATGGGAGGCTCCCAGGAACCCACCAGCGGTACATAAATATATCCCATTGCAGTGCCCAGCACAGCTGAGGTAACGTCAGCTTTAATGCAGGTGGGCTTAAAATTACTAGGATTACACTGTAGGCGAGGGCCCAAAAAAATTGGTGTACCAACAGTACAAATGTACTTCAGAAAAATTGGCCATGCCCAACCAAGAGGGCAGGTGAAACCCATTAATCGCTTTGGTTAATGTGGCTTAATTTGTAACTAGGCCTGTAGGCGGCCCAGTTAAAATAAAAATTGGTTCAGGTGCAAGTTTCAACGCTTTATTGAATTGAGAATTGAAACGTATAAACATTGTTTACAAAAGTTATATGACTGAGCCTTGTGGGCTTCAGAAAAATTGCCCGTTCGGCGTGATTACGTGAGGTTTCAGGAGGAGGAGCAGGAGGAGGATGAATATAATACACAGATTGATGAAGCTAAAACATCCCCGTTTTTGATGGTGATAGAGAACGATGCTTCCATCCGCGGGTGCAGCCTACGTATTGTTTAGGTACTGCTGCTGTCCGCTGGTGGAGAAGAGAAGTCTGGGGAAATCCAGGCATTGTTCCTCTTTATGATTGTAAACCTGTCGGCACTGTCAGTTGACAGGCGGGTACGCTTATCCGTGATGATTCCCCCAGCCGCACTAAACACCCTCTCTGACAAGACGCTAGCCGCAGGACAAGCAAGCACCTCCAGGGCATACAGCGCGAGTTCAGGCCACGTGTCCAGCTTCGACACCCAGTAGTTGTAGGGGGCAGAGGCGTCACGGAGGACGGTCGTGCGATCGGCTACGTACTCCCTCACCATCCTTTTACAGTGCTCCCGCCGACTCAGCCTTGACTGGGGAGCGGTGACACAGTCTTGCTGGGGAGCCATAAAGCTGTCAAAGGCCTTGGACAGTGTTCCCCTGCCTGTGCTGTACATGTTGCCTGATCTCCGCACCTCCCCTGCTACCTGGCCCTCGGAACTGCGTCTTCTGCCACTAGCGCTGTCGGATGGGAATTTTACCATCAGTTTGTCCGCCAGGGTCCTGTGGTATAGCATCACTCTCGAATCCCTTTCCTCTTCGGGTATGAGAGTGGAAAGGTTCTCCTTATACCATGGGTCGAGCAGTGTGTACACCCAGTAATCCATAGTGGCCAGAATGCGTGTAACGCGAAGGTCACGAGAAAGGCATCCTAACATAAAGTCAGGCATGTGTGCCAGGGTACCTGTACGCAACACATGGCTGTCCTCACTAGGAAGATCACTTTCAGGATCCTCCTCCTCTTCCTCCTCCCCCTCCTCCTCAGGCCATACACGCTGAAAGGATGACAGGCAAGCAGCATGGGTACCCTCAGCAGTGGGCCAAGCTGTCTCTTCCCTCTCCTCCTCATGCTCCTCCACCTCCTCCTCCTCCTCAACGTGCTGAGATATAGACAGGAGGGTGCTCTGACTATCCAGCGACATACTGTCTTCCCCTGCCTCCGTTTCCGAGCGCAAAGCGTCTGCCTTTATGCTTTGCAGGAAACTTCTCAAGAGGCATAGCAGAGGAATGGTGATGCTAATGATTGCAGCATCGCCGCTCACCATCTGGGTAGACTCCTCAAAGGTTCCAAGGACCTGGCAGATGTCTGCCAACCAGGCCCATTCTTCTGTAAAGAATTGAGGAGGCTGACTCCCACTACGCCGCCCATGTTGGAGTTGGTATTCCACTATAGTTCTACGCTGCTCATAGAGCCTGGCCAACATGTGGAGTGTAGAGTTCCACCGTGTGGGCACGTCGCACAACAGTCGGTGCACTGGAAGATTAAACCGATGTTGCAGGGTGCGCAGGGTGGCAGCGTCCGTGTTGGACTTGCGGAAATGTGCGCTGCACCGGCGCACCTTTCCGAGCAGGTCTGACAAGCGTGGGTAGCTTTTCAGAAAGCGCTGAACCACCAAATTAAAGACGTGGGCCAGGCATGGCACGTGCGTGAGGCTGCCGAGCTGCAGAGCCGCCACCAGGTTACGGCCATTGTCACACACGACCATGCCTGGTTGGAGGCTCAGCGGCGAAAGCCAGCGGTCGATCTGCTATGTCAGACCCTGCAGCAATTCGTGGGCCATGTGCCTCTTCTCTCCTAAGCTGAGTAGTTTCAGCACGGCCTGCTGACGCTTGCCCACCGCTGTGCTGCCACGCCACGCGACACCGACTGCTGGCGACGTGCTGTTGCTGACACATCTTGATTGCGAGACAGAGGTTGCATAGGAGGAGGAGGAGGAGGAGGGTGGTTTAGTGGAGGAAGCATACACCGCCGCAGATACCAGCACTGAGATGGGGCCCGCAATTCTGGGGGTGGGTAGGACGTGAGCGGTCCCAGGCTCTGACTCTGTCCCAGCCTCCACTAAATTCACCCAATGTGCCGTCAGGGAGATATAGTGGCCCTGCCCGCCTGTGCTTGTCCACGTGTCTGTTGTTAAGTGGACCTTGGTATTAACCGCGTTGGTGAGGGCGCATACAATGTTGCGGGAGACGTGGTCGTGCAGGGCTGGGACCGCACATGGGGAAAAGTAGTGGCGACTGGGAACCGAATAGCGTGGGGCCGCCGCCGCCATCATGTTTTTGAAAGCCTCCATTTCCACAAGCCTATACGGCAGCATCTCCAGGCTGATCAATTTGGCTATGTGCACATTTAACGCTTGAGCGTGCGGGTGCGTGGCGGCGTACTTGCGCTTGCGCTCCAACACTTGCGCTAGCAACGGCTGGACGGTGCGCTGAGAGATTGGTGGAGGGGGCCGAGGACAGCGGAGGTGAGGGTGTGGGTTCAGGCCAGGAGACGGTAGTGCCTGTGTCCTCAGAGCGGGGTTGGATCTCAGTGGCAGGTTGGGGCACAAGGGGAGAGGCAGCGGTGCAAACCGGAGGCGGTGAACGGCCTTCGTCCCACCTTGTGGGGTGCTTGGCCATCATATGTCTGCGCATGCTGGTGGTGGTGAGGCTGGTGGTGGTGGCTCCCCGGCTGATCTTGGTGCGACAAAGGTTGCACACCACTGTTCGTCGGTCGTCTGCACTCTCAGTGAAAAACTGCCAAACCTTTGAGCACCTCGGCCTCTACAGGGTGGCATGGCGCGAGGGGGCGCTTTGGGAAACAGTTGGGGGATTATTCGGTCTGGCCCTGCCTCTACCCCTGGCCACCGCACTGCCTCTTCCAACCTGCCCTGCTGCTGCACTTGCCTCCCCCTCTGAAGACCTGTCATCAGTAGGCTTAGCAAACCAGGTAGGGTGTGTCACCTCATCGTCCTGCTGCTCTTCCCCTGAATCCTCTGTGCGCTCCTCCCTTCGGACTTACTGCAATTACTACTACCTGAGTGATAGACAACTGTCTCACAGCAGATCCAGGAAAGAATTTTGCGCAAGCCTGTAGTGAGACGTAGGTGCGTATGACTGAGCTAGTGGAATTCACAGCGCAGAAGCAGTCAAGTGTCCAAAGGCCACAAGTAGGCCTTAAGTGTTTTGCTTCTATTTTTTTAAAGGCTGAGCTGAGACAGCAGACAGATACTGTAGGCAGCGTTTATATGTATACTGTTTCCCTCTGGACGGGATGACGGCGGTGATGTAACGGGCAACGCAGAGCCAGGAAAGAATTTTGCGCAAGCCTGCTGTAACACTTAGCTGCGTATTAATTAGGACTACTAGCCCCAGCAGAGACTCAGTACACTCAAGACGGTCACGGGCAGCCCAAAGATAGTATTTTTCCCAAATTTTTTTGAAAAAGCCCACTGCCTATATAGACAGTATATCTCTTTCACCTTTCCCACTGTCCCTGCCTCACCAGTACTGGCCCTATACTATGTACAATGACTGCAGACTGAGGACCCAATGCTCTGCACAGCCGATATACAACAAAAAAAAAAAAATGTGCAACACTGCTAAAAGCAGCCTCAACAGTACTGCACACGGTCAGATGTGGCCCTAAGAAGGACCGTTGGGGTTCTTGAAGCCTAAAATAACTCCTAACACTCTCCCTATAGCAGCTCCAGCATCAGCAGCACTTTCCCTGATCTATGTCAGAATGCATCTGTGGCGAGCTGCGGGAGGGGCCGATTTAAATACTCGGGTGACACCTGATCTCGCCAGCCACTCACTGCAGGGGGGTGGTATAGGGCTTGAACGTCGCAGGGGGAAGTTGTAATGCCTTCCCTGTCTTTCTCTTGGCCAGAAAAGCGCGCTAACGTCTCAGAGATGAAAGTGAAAGTAACTCGAACATCGCGTGGTGCTCGCCTCGAGTAACGAGCATCTCGAACACGCTAATACTCGAACGAGTATCAAGCTCGGACGAGTACGTTCGCTCATCTCTAGTAGAGACACATGTTGTTTGCTTTCCTTTGCAGCATAAATAACATGAATAATTTATTCTCTGGATCAATATGATTACAGTAATTTATATAGGTTCATATATATTTTATTACTTTTGCAGACTAAACATTTTTTAAGAAATACTATTAGCCGTTGATAATGCATTCAAGAGCCATAACATGTTTATTTTCCAATCAATGAAGCCGCAGGAGGGCTTGTTTTTTTGGGGGGGACAAACTGTCATTTTCATTGGTATCATTTTAGGGCACATAGTACATTTTGATCAGTCTTTATTTCATTTTTAGAAGTAAATGAACAAGAAAACTAAATTAACTTGTTATTTATCTGTCATACCTGATCTATAAACTCAAACATTTGCAAATTAGGCAGCTTTTAATTGGCTTCAATTATGCCTATGGTGATTAGACAAAATGGTTGTAATAATTACTAAAATAATCCAAAGAATACTTGCTAAAAACCCTGCAGATGATATGGAGATTATAAATGTAGATTCATGAGAACTACAATATGAGCATTAATATTAGTGTTAAAAACTGACTTTGCAAGAAAGCATACACCTGCAGGTAAAATGCAGCATATGCTGGGCTTTTGTTCGGTAAAGAACACAGACAATGAATCATGAGAAGGAACAGAATAATTTACTGGATCTTATCTTTTCTTTTCTCACTACATAGAAGTCAATGTGCAGATGATGCGCATAGTTCCTTCGCACAATTGCATTTTTATATATTGCCTGTTTAGAAGAAGCAGAAAAATAATAATAACAGTCATTTCAATCCCAAGGGAAAGATAATTGCAGTAATATATCTGCATTGTTAAATTCAGAATCAATATTCAAACCTACCTGTCATAAAGCATAAGATTTTTAGAACAGCATGAAAAGGGGCTCTTTTTTATTGCTCTTGAATAACATTCCACAAATTGCAGAATTGCAAAAGCTCTTTCATAGAATTTTGGCTTTAGTTTATTAACAATTGTCTCCCTGTAGAGATGAGCGAGCACACTCACCATTTTCTAGCCAATAAACATGCGGGGAAGGCATTACCACTTCCTGCTGTGACCTGCCAGCCCTCCCCCCCCCCCCACAGCAGTGAGTGGCTGGTGAGATCAGGTGACCGCGGAGTACTTAAACTGGTCCCGCCCGCGGCTCGCCTCAGACGCATGCTGGCAGAGGTTAGGAAAAGTGCTGCTGATATAGAGAAAGTGTTAGAGTAGGATCCTGTCTTCAAGAACCCCAACGGTCCTTCTTAGGGCTACTCCTCATCGTGTGCATTACTGTTGTGGCTGGCTGGGAGCAGTAGTGCACCTTTTTTTTTTTTAAACATCTAGGGCTCTGCAGGCCATTTCAGCTATACTGTTCTGTGTGTGCAGTGCATTTGGCAGAGTTTAGGGACAGAGCTGCTGAGATAGGAAAAGTTTTACCGTAGGGATCCTCTCTACAAGAACCCCTTTTTAGGGCTACTTCTCACTGTGTGCATTATAGTTGTGGCTGGCTGGGAGCAGTAGTGCACCAATTTTTTAATTACGCATCTAGGCATGTTCCCAGCCTTTCAGTTATAGCGTTCTCAGTCTGCAGTGCATTACACTGAGGTCTCACCATGAAACAGCACTCTAATATTTCCTAGGCTACTGCAAAGTATTTCAGTTATACCATTCTCAATCTGCAGTGCATTATGCAGAGTTTAGGGACAAAGCTGCTGAGATAGGGAAAGTTTTACCGTAGGGATCCTCTGTACAAGAACCCCAATGGTCCTTTTTAGGGCTACTTCTCACCGTGTGCATTATAGTTGTAGCTGGCTGGGAGCAGTAGTGCACCAATTTTTTTACGCATCTAGGCCTGTTCCCAGCCTTTCAGTTATAGCGTTCTCAGTCTGCACTATATTACACCGAGGTCTCACCGTGAAGCAGCACTCTAATATTTCCTAGGCTACTGCAAAGTATTTCAGTTATAACGTTCTATGTCTGCAGTGCATTTGACAGAGGTCTCACCACTAAACAGTACTGTAATATTTCCTGGGCCACTGCAAACTATTTCAGTTATACCGTTCTATGTCTGCAGTGCATTAGACAGAGGTCTCACCACTAAACAGTACTGTAATATTTCCTGGGCCACTGCAAACTATTTCAGCTCTGCCACTGTGCAGAGCGTCTCACAATACCCGTTCCTTGGGGGGGTTGAGATAGCTGCAGTTACCAGCAATATCCACTGGCTTTAGATTCTTCTCCCACTCCACACAGCCTCTTTTATCTAGAAGTCTCTGTGAGCGGTAGATTACCCCTAGGTATCAGCGCAAGACTGCGGGTCAATTTTTTCAAGTCACAGCATAGAGCCTCTGCTATCTACAAGTCTCTGTGTGCGGTGAATTAGCCACAGTTGTCAGCGCTGTACAGTGGGGTCATTTATTTGGGCCCTGCTCTATACTTAATCTGCCATGATGAGGAGTAGGGGTAAGGGTTGAGGGCGTCCAAGTGAGCGTGTGGGCACAGGCCGAGTTCCTGGGCGGGGTGAATCACAGCCGGCTGCTTAGGGATTAGGAGAGAGGCAAGTTTCTGGGCTCCCCAGCTTCATATCACAATTTGCGGGTCCGCGTGGTAGACCTTTATTACAAACTGAGCAGTGCGAGCAGGTCCTGTTGTGGATGGCAGAAACCATGTCCAGCAATGTATCAACCACCCAGTCTTCTACGCAGTCCACTACTTCCGGCCTAGGGACTGCAACTCTGAATCCTCTGGCTGCTGCTGCTTCTCCTTCCTCCCAGCCTCCTCACTCCATGAAAATGACATATTCTGAGCAGGCAGACTTCCAGGAACTGTTCTTGTTTTCCTGCCCTGAGTGGGAAAAAACTGTTCCTCTCTCACCTGAAGAGTTTGTCGTAACCGATGCCCAACCTTTGGAATGTTCCCGGAGTCCAGGTGATGAGGCTGGGGGACTTTCGGCAACTGTTTCAAGAGCTTTTTGTGGATGAGGATGATGAGACACAGTTGTCTGTCAGTGAGGTAGTAGTAAGGGCAGTAAGTCCGAGGGAGGAGCGCACAGAGGATTCAGAGGAAGAGCAGCTGGATGATGAGGTGACTGACCCCACCTGGTTTGCTAAGCCTACTGAGGACAGGGCTTCAGAGGGGAAGGCAAGTGCAGCAGCAGGACAGGTTGGAAGAGGCAGTGGAGTGGCCAGGGGTAGAGGCAAGGCCAGAGCAAAGAATCCCCCAACGGTTTCCCAAAGCACACCCTCGCAGCAAGCCTCCAGGCAGAGGGCTAGGTGTTCAAAGGTGTGGATGTTTTTTAGTGAGAGCGCGGATGACCAGCGAACTGTGGTGTGCAACCTGTGTTGCACCAAGATCGGCAGGGGAGCCACCACTACCAGCCTCACTACCACCAGCATGTGCAGGCATATGATGGCCAAGCACCCCACAAGGTGGGATGAAGGAAATTCACCGCCTCCGTGTCACACCACTGCCTCTTCCCCTGTGCCCCAACATGCCACACAGATCCAATCCTCCTCCCAGGACGCAGGCATGAGTGCCTCCCGGCCTGCACCCACACCCTCACTTCCACGGTCCTCCACTCCATCCAGCAATATCTCTCAGCACAGCGTTCAGTTGTCGCTAACACAAGCGTTGGAGTGAAGGCGGAAATACGCTGCCACCCACCCACATGCACAAGCTTTAAAGTGCACATTGCCAAATTAATCAGCCTGGAGATGCTGTCGTACAGGCTTCTGGAAACGGAGGCTTTCAAAAACATGATGGCGGTGGCGGTCCGGCGCTACTTGATCCCCAGTCGCCACTATTTTTTCCACTATTTTTTCCATCTGTTCAGCGTGTATGGGCTGAGGAGGAGCAGGAGGAGAATCCTGAAAGCCATCCTCCTAGTGAGGACATCGATGTGTTGCGTACTGGGACCCTGGCACACATGGCTGACTTCATGTTAGGCTGCCTTTCCCGTGACCCTCACATTAGATGCATTCTGGCCAACACGGATTACTGGGTGTACACTCTTCTCAACCCACTGTATAAGGAGAACCTTTTCACTCTCATTCACGAAGAGGAAAGGGGTACAGCAGTGATTCAATACCACTGGACCCTGGTGGAAAAAGGGATACTAAAGTCTCCATCTGACAGCGCTAGTGGCAGAAGACGCAGTTCCGAAGGCCAAGTAGCAGGGGTGGTGTGGGGATCAGGCAACATGTCCAGCACAGGCAGGGGAACACTCTTAGCCTTAGCCAGTTTTATGGCTCCCCAGGAAGACCGTGTCACCACTCCCCAGTCAAGGCTGAGTCAGAGGGAGCACTGTAAAAAGATGGCGAGGGAGTACGTAGCCAATCGTACCACCATCCTTGGTGATGCATCTGCTCCATACAACTATTGGGTGTCAAAGCTGGACACATGGCATGAACTTGCACTGTACGCCCTGGAGGTGCTGGACTGCCCTGCCGCTAGTGTCTTGTTAGAGAGGGTGTTTAGTGCAGCTGGGGGGACCATCACGGATAAGCGTACCCACCTGTCAACTGCCAGCGCCGACATGCTTACACTCATAAAGATGACCAAAGGCTGGATTTCCCCAGACTTCACTTCTCCACCAGAGGAAAGCAGCGGATCATAATGATTCTTTTTGCTGCAACAGGAGAAAAATGCATCCTCTATCACCAATAAAAAAGGGGGAATTAGCTTTGTCAATTCCTCTCGGATATTACTACTCCTCCTACTCCTCCTCCTAAAACAGCATGTCATCACGCTGAACTGCCAATTTTTCTGCGGCCCAAAAGGCTCTGTTTAAAAGATTTTTAAAATTTTTAAAAGTTTCAAAAGTTTTTATACTTTAACTGAAACTAATTTTTTCGGAGGGCTGTCTTCAGGCTCTGCAAATTAAGCAGCAGCGAGCTGCATCTTTAAAAAATGTTTATGGGTTTCACCTGCCCTTGCGGTTGAGCAATTTTTCAGGGGTACACTTGTACTCTTGGTACACCAATTTTTCAGGCCCTTGCCTATACTGTTATCTAACTAATTTTTCCGGCCTTCGCCTATACTCTTGGTATCCAAATTTTTTCAGGTGTTCACCTATACTTTTGTTACACCAATGTTTCAGGGGTTCGCCTACACTCTTGCCACAGAAATGTTACAGGGGTCCGCCTATACTCTTGCTACAGAAATATTACTGGGGTATGCCTATACACTTGCTACTGAAAGTTTTGAGGGGTTCACCTATACTCTTGCTACAGAAATCTTACTGGGGTCTGCCTATACTTTTGCTACAGAAATGTTACAGGGGTTCACCTACTGTATACTCTTGCTACAGAAATGTTACAGGGGCCCACCTATACTCTTGCTACAGAAATGTTACTGGGGTCCTCCTATACTCTTGCTACAAAAATGTTACTGGGGTCCCCCTATACACTTGCTACTGAAAGATTTGAGGGGTTCGCCTATACTCTTGCTACAGAAATGTTACAGGGGTCTGCCTATACCCTGCTACAGAAATGTTACAGGGGTACACCTATACTCTTGCTACAGAAATGTTACTGGGGTCCGCCTATACACTTGCTACAGAAATGTTACTGGGGTCCGCCTATACTCTTGCTACAGAAATGTTACTGGAGTCCGCCTATACTCGCTACAGAAGAGTTACTGGGGTCCGCCTATACTCTTGCTACAGAAATGTTACGGGAGTCCCCCTATACTATTCCTACAGAAATGTTACAGAAGTCCACCTATACTCTTGCTACAGAAATGTTACTGGGGTCCGCCTATACACTTGCTACTGAAAGGTTTGAGGGGTTCGCCTATACTCTGGCTACAGAAGTGTTACAGGGGTCTGCCTATACTCTTGCTACAGAAATGTTACAGGGGTACACCTATACTCTTGCTACATAAATGTTACTGGGGTCCGCCTGTACACTTGCTACTGAAAGGTTTGAGGGGTTCGCCTATACTCTTGCAACAGAAAGGTTTCAGTGGTCCGCCTATACTGTGGGTGCACAAAGGTTTCCCATTGCGGTGTTCAGCTGCCTGACACATACACAGAATAAAGTGTGTGGGGACACATGGATTTCCCATTGCCATGTAACTCGCGGCACCTTGGGTCACACAAGGTGGAGGCTGGGAGCGAGCCTGACCCAGGGCCCGCTCACGTACTTCCCACACAGAGTATTGCGGGTCATACCTCGGTCATGGTTTCTCAGCCTTATTATGCCACCTCCTCCTCCTGCTTGGGGTCTGGGGATCAGTGCTGGGCAACATGTATTTGCTTTCTTGTTACCACAGTTATCTGAGACAGTGGTTTGGGCCAAACAAAAGGAGCGTGACTGCATTAATGAGACGCTCACAGCTGTACTAGCATCCGAGTCCGCTTGAGGCCCACGATTACTGAGGGTGTGGGCAGATGCCAAGGTCCTGGGGGGGAAGAATCAACTGCCCCAGGTTTGTCCTGTGGAACTTCTTTGTGGTTTATACAGTCTTTGGAGCGATGAAAGCAACCATAACTAATTTAATGAGACGTTCACAGCTGTACTAGCATCCAAGTCCGCTTTATGCCCACGATTACTGAGCGTGTGGGCAGAGGCCGAAGTCCAGGAGGAAGGATGCAACTGCGCCAGGTTTGGCCTGTGGAACTTATTTGTGGTTTATCCAGTCTTTGGAGCAATGACAACAACCGTAACTGATTTAATGAGACGTTCACAGCTGTACTAGCATCCGAGTCTGCTTTATGCCCACGATTACTGAGGGTGTGAGCCCAGGCCGAGCTCCTTGGCGGGGTGAAACTGCCTTGTTTGGGTGCTCTGATTTCTTTATGTGTAATACCGTCTTTGAGCTTCATGGGCTCGCCTATGCTGTGGGTGCACAAAGACTTCCCATTCTGTTGGTTCACCTATCTGGCACAAATACACTGACTGACTTGGGTAGGGTGCAGACGGCTTTCCCATTGCGGTGTTTTACCTATCTGGCACAAATACACTGACTAACTAGGGCAAAAATGTGATTCAGAAGATGCGACTACCTTTTTCTATTACTCTTATGTTCTAGTGCTCTTGTGCCTATTGTAGGCACTTTCAGTGTTGAACAAAGGTAAGTATTGACACTGTAACTGGAACACCTATATGACCCAGCCTTCTAGCCATCACAATTTGGCCCATGTCAAAGTTTCTCAGATGACACCATTGCCACTGCCATTGCATTCTGAGTAAACATTTGAGCTTTGCGTAGCTAGTAGAGATGAGCGAACACCAAAATGTTCGGGTGTTCGTTATTCGAAACGAACTTCCCGCGATGTTCGAGGGTTCGTTTCGAATAACGAACCCCATTGAAGTCAATGGGCGACCAGAGCATTTTTGTATTTCGCCGATGCTCGCTAAGGTTTTCATGTGTGAAAATCTGGGCAATTCAAGAAAGTGATGGGAATGACACAGAAACGGATAGGGCAGGTGAGGGGCTACATGTTGGGCTGCATCTCAAGTTCACAGGTCCCACTATTAAGCCACAATACCGGCAAGAGTGCCCCCCCCCAACAACTTTTACTTCTGAAAAGCCCTCATTAGCATGGCATACCTTTGCTAAGCACCACACTAGCTACAACAAAGCACAATCACTGCCTGGATGACACTCCGCTGCCACTTCTCCTGGGTTACATGCTGACCAACCGCCCCCCCTCCCCCCCACAGCGCACACCAAAGTGTCCCTGCGCAGCCTTCAGCTGCCCTCATGCCACACCACCCTCATGTCTATTTAGAAGTGCGTCTGCCATGAGGAGGAACCGCAGGCACACACTGCAGAGGGTTGGCACGGCTAGGCAGCGACCCTCTTTAAAAGGGGCGGGGCGATAGCCCACAATGCTGTACAGAAGCGATGAGAAATATAATCCTGTGCCACCGCCATCAGGAGCTGCACACGTGGGCATAGCAATGGGGAACCTATGTGCCACACACTATTCATTCTGTCAAGGTGTCTGCATGCCCCAGTCAGACTGGTAATATGTACCTTAACAGTAACCGCGTTGGTGGTAATGTGGTGGTGACTGCGGACCTAGTAGCACGGTTGTATTTTGTTGGTTTTCGGAATGCGGCCAGGATTAAGTGGCCCGTGGCGGGGGGATGGTGTGGGGGCTCTCTTGTAGTGTCGGTAAAGGTGAAATTCTTGGACTGCCACCAGACGAACCAATGCAAAGGCATTTGCCAAGAATGTTTTCCCTGTTGGAGGAGGAGGGGGATGTTTTTGAGGCACTACGTGTCCTCTCCACGTGTCCGTGGTTATATGCACCTTAACAGTAACCGCGTTGGTGGGAAATGGCCTCGCCGCCATCATGTCTTTGGGAAGCCTCTGTTTCCACACCCCAGAGACATACCATTAGCAGCGGTATAGGCAGAGCCCAGAATTCGTAACATTTCAGCCGTAGCATTAGGACAGGCCCCACTAACATATCAGTAGCAGCATTATAGGAGGAGCGCAGTCTTCGTTCCATGTCAGCAATAGTAGCACTCAAGACAGGCCCCAGTAACAATTCCGAAGCAGCAGTATAGCGGGAGCGCAGTCTTCGTTCCATGTCAGCAATAGTAGCACTCAAGACAGGCCCCAGTAACAATTCTGCAGCAGCAGTATAGTGGGAGCGCAGTCTTAGTTCCATTTCAGTAGCCTTAGTATAGCCAAGGCCCAAGTTACATTTATGTAGATAAAGTGTAGGCCAACCCCACACACCTTTCTGTACCATGAGTGCAGGCGAAGAACATACAAATTGCTATGATTACACTGTAGGTGAGGGCCCCAAAAAATTGGTGTACCAACAGTACTAATGTACCTCAGTAAAAATTGGCCATGCCCAACCAAGATGGCAGGTGAATCGCTTTGGTTAATGTGGCTTAAGTGGTAACTAGGCTTGGAGGCAGCCCAGTGTAACGAAAAATTGGTTCAAGTTAAAGTTCCAACGCTTTTAAGCGCATTGAAACTTATAAAAATTGTTCAGAAAAATTATTTGAGTGAGCCTTGTGGCCCTAAGAAAAATTGCCCGTTCAGCGTGATTACGTGAGGTTTCAGGAGGAGGAGCAGGAGGAGGAGGAGGAATATTAGACACAGATTGATGAAGCAGAAATGTCCCCGTTTTGGATGGTGAGAGAGAACGTAGCTTCCATCCGCGGGTGCAGCCTACGTATTGCTTACGTATCGCTGCTGTCCGCTGGTGGAGAACAGAAGTCTGGGGAAATCCAGCCTTTGTTCATCTTGATGAGTGTTAGCCTGTCGGCACTGTCGGTTGACAAGCGGCTACGCTTATCTGTGATGATTCCCCCAGCCGCACTAAACACCCTCTCCGACAAGACGCTAGCCGCAGGACAAGCAAGCACCTCCAGGGCACACAGCGCTAGTTCAGGCCACGTGTCCAGCTTCGACACCCAGTAGTTGTAGGTGGCAGAGGCGTCACGGAGGACAGTCGTGCGATCGGCTACGTACTCCCTCACCATCCTTTTACAGTGCTCCCGCCGACTCAGCCTTGACTGGGGAGCGGTGACACAGTCTTGGTGGGGAGCCATAAAGCTGGCCAGGCCCTTAAAGACTGTTGCACTGCCTGGGATGTACATGCTGCTTGATCTCCGCACCTCCCCTGCTACCTAGCCCTCGGTACTGCGCCTTCTGCCACTAGCGCTGTCGGCTGGGAATTTTACCATCAGCTTGTCCGCAAGGGTCCTGTGGTATAGCAACACTCTCGAACCCCTTTCCTCTTCGGGAATGAGAGTGGGCAGGTTCTCCTTATAGCGTGGGTCGAGCAGTGTGTACACCCAGTAATCCGTCGTGGCCAGAATGCGTGCAACGCGAGGGTCACGAGAAAGGCATCCTAACATGAAGTCAGCCATGTGTGCCAGGGTACCTGTACGCAACACATGGCTGTCTTCACTAGGAAGATCACTGCCAGGATCCTCCTCCTCCTCCTCCTCCTCAGGCCATACACGCTGAAAGGATGACAGGCAATCAGCCGGTGCACCGTCAGCAGCGGGCCAAGCTGTCTCTTCCCCCTCCTCCTCATCCTCCTCATGCTCCTCCTCCTCCTCCTGTACGCGCTGAGAAATAGACAGGAGGGTGCCCTGACTATCCAGCGGCATACTGTCTTCCACCGCCCCCGTTTCCGAGCGCAAAGCAGCTGCCTTTATGGTTTGCAGGGAATTTCTCAAGATGCATAGCAGAGGAATGGTGACGCTAATGATTGTAGCATCGCCGCTCACCACCTGGGTAGACTCCTCAAAATTACCAAGGACATGGCAGATGTCTGCCAACCAGGCCCACTCTTCTGAAAGGAATTGAGGAGGCTGACTCCCACTGCGCCGCCCATGTTGGAGTTGGTATTTGACTACAGCTCTACGCTGTTCATAGAGCCTGGCCAACATGTGGAGCGTAGAGTTCCACCGTGTGGGCACGTCGCACAGCAGTCGGTGCACTGGCAGCTTAAAGTGATGTTGCAGGGTGCGCAGGGTGGCAGCGTCCGTGTGGGACTTGCGGAAATGTGCGCAGAGTCGGCGCGCCTTTACGAGCAGGTCTGACAAGCGTGGGTAGCTTTTCAGAAAGCGCTGAACCACCAAATTAAAGACGTGGGCCAGGCATGGCACGTGCGTGAGGCTGCCGAGCTGCAGAGCCGCCACTAGGTTACGGCCGTTGTCACACACGACCATGCTCGGTTGGAGGCTCAGCGGCGCAAGCCAGCGGTCGGTCTGCTGTGTCAGACCCTGCAGCAGTTCGTGGGCCGTGTGCCTCTTATCGCCTAAGCTGAGTAGTTTCAGCACGGCCTGCTGACGCTTGCCCACCGCTGTGCTGCCACACCGCGCGACACCGACTGCTGGCGACATGCTGCTGCTAACACATCTTGATTGCGAGACAGAGGAGGAGGAGGAGGGTGCTTTAGTGGAGGAAGCATACACCTCCGCAGATACCACCACCGAGCTGGGGCCCGCAATTCTGGGGGTGGGTAGGACGTGAGCGGTCCCAGGCTCTGACTCTGTCCCAGCCTCCACTAAATTCACCCAATGTGCCGTCAGGGAGATGTAGTGGCCCTGCCCGCCTGTGCTTGTCCACGTGTCCGTTGTTAAGTGGACCGTGGCAGTAACCGCGTTGGTGAGGGCGCGTACAATGTTGCGGGAGACGTGGTCGTGCAGGGCTGGGACGGCACATCGGGAAAAGTAGTGGCGACTGGGAACTGAGTAGCGCGGGGCCGCCGCCTCCATGATACTTTTGAAGGACTCCGTTTCCACAACCCTATACGGCAGCATCTCAAGGCTGATGAATTTTGCTATGCGGACGGTTAACGTTTGAGCGTGCGGGTGCGTGGCGGCGTACTTGCGCTTGCGCTCCAACAGTTGCGCAAGCGACGACTGGACGGTGCGCTGAACTACACTGCTGGATGGGGCGAGGACAGCGGAGATGAGGGTGTGGGTGCAGGCCATGAGGCGGTAGTGCCTGTGTCCTGAGAGAGGGGTTGCATCTCAGTGGCAGGGTGGGGCACAGGGGGAGAGGCAGGGGTGCAAACCGGAGGCGCTGAACGGCCTTCGTCCCACCTTGTGGGGTGCTTGGCCATCATATGTCTGCGCATGGTGGTGGTGGTGAGGCTGTTGGTGTTGGCTCCCCGGCTGAGCTTTGCGCGACAAAGGTTGCACACCACTGTTCGTCGGTCGTCAGGCATCTCTGTGAAAAACTGCCAGACCTTAGAGCACCTCGGCCTCTGCAGGGTGGCATGGCGCGAGGGGGCGCTTTGGGAAACAGTTGGTGGATTATTCGGTCTGGCCCTGCCTCTACCCCTGGCCACCGCACTGCCTCTTGCAACCTGCCCTGCTGATGCCCTTGACTCCCCCTCTGAAGACCTGTCCTCCTGAGTAAGCGTTGCACACCAGGTGGGGTCAGTCACCTCATCGTCCTGCTGCTCTTCCTCCGAATCCTCTGTGCGCTGCTCCCTTGGACTTACTGCCCTTACTACTACCTCACTGCAAGACAACTGTGTCTGATCGTCATCGTCCTCCTCACCCACAGAAAGTTGTTAAGACAGTTGGCGGAAGTCCCCAGCCTCTTCCCCCGGACCCCGGGAACTTTCGAATGGTTGGGCATCAGTGACGATAAACTCATCTGGTGGGAGAGGAACCGCTGCTGCCCAATCTAAGCAGGGGCCCGAGAACAGTTCCTGGGAGTGTTCCCGCTCCTGAGCAGGTGTCATTGTAGTGGAGTGAGGAGGCTGGGAGGAAGGAGGAGCAGCAGACAGAGGATTCGGATTTGCCGCAGTGGACGGCGCAGAACTGTGGGTTGATGATAGGTTGCTCGAAGCACTTTCTGCCATCCAGGACAGGACCTGCTCACACTGCTCATTTTCTAATAACCGTCTCCCGCGTGGACCCATTAATTGGGCGATGAATGTGGGGACGCCAGAAACGTGCCTTTCTCCTAATCGCGCAGCAGTCGGCTGCGACACACCTGGATCAGGAGCTCGGCCTGTGCCCACACCCTGACTTGGCCCTCCGCGTCCTCGGCCGCGTCCACGTCCTCTAGGCCTACCCCTACCCCTCAGCATGCTGTATTACCAGTGATTTGATTTCACAGGCAGGAAATAAATTGGCGCAAGACTGCAGGCCAAATATACTTTTTTCCCTTTTTTGAAAACGAAAGGCCCCACTGCCTCTAGTGAATGAATAATCTAAGTTTAATAACTGTGCTGTGGCCCTGCTAATGTGTCACAGAACGTGAGGGTAGCAGAGTTATTATAACTCTGGCAGAGCAGGTATTTTTTTCCCAATTAATGAAAGCAAATGGCGAAGCCAGCAGTAAAACGTAGCTGGGTGCGTCTGATTTTTAAACGTTGCACACGCAACCGACACGTACACACAGCCCTTAGGACGGACAGAGGCAGGACAAATAGATTTTTTTTCTGTTTTTTTCCACCAAAAGGCAGCACTGCGTATATTCAATGAACATGAGAAGTTTAATAACTGTGCTGTGGCCCTGCTAATGTGTCACAGAACATGAGGGTAGCAGAGCTATTATAACTCTGGCAGAGCAGGTATTTTTTTCCCAATTAAGGAAAGCAAATGGCGAAGCCAGCAGTAAAACGTAGCTGGGTGCGTCTGATTTTTAAACATTGCACACGCAGCCGACACGTACACACAGCCCTTAGGACGGACAGAGGCAGGACAAATAGATTTTTTTTCAGTTTTTTTCCACCAAAAGGCAGCACTGCGTATATTCAATGAACATGAGAAGTTTAATAACTGTGCTGTGGCCCTGCTAATGTGTCACAGAACGTGAGGGTAGCAGAGTTATTATAACTCTGGCAGGGCTGGTATTTTTTTCCCAATTAAGGAAAGCAAATGGCGAAGCCAGCAGTAAAACGTAGCTGGGTGCGTCTGATTTTTAAACATTGCACACGCAGCCGACACGTACACACAGCCCTTAGAACGGACAGAGGCAGGAAAAATAGATTTTTTTTCAGTTTTTTTCCACCAAAAGGCAGCACTGCGTATATTCAATGAACATGAGAAGTTTAATAACTGTGCTGTGGCCCTGCTAATGTGTCACAGAACGTGAGGGTAGCAGAGTTATTATAACTCTGGCAGAGCTGGTATTTTTTTCCCAATTAAGGAAAGCAAATGGCGAAGCCAGCAGTAAAATGTAGCTGGGTGCGTCTGATTTTTAAACGTTGCACACGCAGCCGACACGTGTCCACAGCCCTTAGGACGGACAGAGGCAGGTCAAATAGAATTTTTTTCACTTGTTTTACAAGCAAAAGGCCGCACTGCGTATATTCAATGAATAATAACTGTGTTGTGGCCCTGCCTACACAATTCTTTCCCTGCAGTATCAATGGAGGGTGCAATGCTCTGCAGAGGCGATTTTGAGAAGAAAAAAAATATGCAGCACAGCTAACAGCAGCCAGCACAGTACTGCACACGGTTAAATATGGCCCTAGAAAGGACCGTTGAGGTTCTTGAAGGCTACACTCACTCCTAACACTCTCCCTGCCTATGCAACACTTCTGTCCCTAATGCCGGGTGCAACGCTCTGCAGAGCCGATTTTGAGAAGAAAAAAAATTGCCACTGCTAACAGCAGCCAACACACAGCTATCAGTGGCCCTAATAAGGACCTTTGGGGGTCTTGAAGCCTACACTAACTACCAATTCTTTCCCTACAGCAGCTCCGGTACAAACAGCACTGTCCCTCATCTAACTCACAAGGCATCTGAGGCGAGCCGCGGGAGGGGCCGACTTTTATATTAGGCGGACACCTGATCTCCCCAGCCACTCACTGCAGGGGGGTGGTATAGGCCTTGAACGACGCAGGGGGAAGTTGTAATGCCTTCCCTGTCTTTCAATTGGCCAGAAAAGCGCGCTAACGTCTCAGGGAAGGAAGTGAAAGTAACCCGAACACCGCATGGTGTTCGTTACGAATAACGAACATCCCGAACACCCTAATATCCGCACGGATATCAAGTTCGGACGAACACGTTCGCTCATCTCTAGTAGCTAGCAATCATTGAGACAGAAACTATAAATGACTAATTCTACCCCAGGGTGTCCCCCTGTCTCCGTCAATCAGCCATCTGACTTAAGTGCCATTTACATGGGACAATTATTGCGCAAAATTCATTCAAATGAATTCATTTGCACAATAATCGTTTTGTCTAAATGCACAGCCATCGTGCACTATTTGTTTGCAGTCGGTTGCTTTCAGCCAACATAAAAATCATCGCTAGATCGCTGATTTCTCTTTGAGCGTAAAGGCTGCCCGCTTAGGACTTCACATAAAATGAGCGATGAGTCAACAAGAAGCCAAAGAGAACCCAGCAAGGATGTCCCTGCCTAAACGCTCTGCATGAGTGCAAACAACCTAGCGGTGACGTCAGCACTTGTACAGCCATTTAGCTGACTGTCGTCCAAACTAAGAGCAACATTACAGTTGTAAAATGTGGTTATACTATAGCACAATAATCCCCTGAAATCCCATCCACAGCATGAAACTCCCTGTGGTGCAGGATAAAGAAAATAATTCTCAGCTATAGTAACTTCATTTTGTGATATTTTTTTTAGACACATTCAGATACGTTTCTGTACAGTTTGCAAGCCCTAAAACCTATAAAGAGGAAATAAGGATTCATTTTCATGTTTGCAATCACCTTAAAGCCAAGCCAATCCAAATTGATTGAAACAGAACAAATTTGACTTTTGCTTTGCTTCCAAATATTAAATCACCTACACTTCAGACACCAGCAGCCTGCTTATTTCCCTATAATTTCCCTATTGGCTATACTGGCATGGCAACCTAAATATTCATTGTAGCCATCCAGCATTTACTGAAGACGATGTTTTTCCTTGAAACGCGTTTGTCCAGCTGGTTATACTCCTCATATAATAAAATTTTCTTATTGTACCATCATCACAATTTTTGGAGTTGTTACGCCTTGAGCCATTTTTCTTCCACTTCCACTGTGTAAATGTTAAATCACACCACCTGGGATTATTAGTTCCATTAGCAGACATTACTTACATACTTACCACCTTTTAGTGAAGCGAAACAAGATCCACAAGTATATTTCATAAAGTAGACTTAATAGTTCAAGCAAATATAAGAAACTTTACATTTCATCTTACTAGAGAACAATTATTAATTCACCACATATCAGCCCCTTCTGCCTCCTGTTCACTCACTTTAATGTGAAGACTCCTAAGTCAGAGAAAAGTGTTAGCCATAGCAGTGATTATGTGCTGTTGACTAGCTTTTGCATATTTGTATCCAGAACAGCAAGTACCATTCAATCAATTAAATGACAATGTGATTGAACATTTTACATTAATAGGATTCACAGAAAATGAGTCTATATTTCCATTAATCACCATTTACTTCAGTCAAGGTCTTTTAAGTGAAGACAGAATTATACAGTAAGCATTTGTCTTGAAGCATTTAGTAACCTTTTCCATGTATATGAAATATTATACTTGTAAATGCTCACTGCTTTTATCTAAGGACAATGGCAAACCTCTTTTATACTGCATTTTGAATAAAATCACTACCGAGAGCTAAAATATATTGTACAATTTTTAGCTTAATATGAGACAATTACCTTATAACTCAAAGAGATGCTGCAGCAGTATTTAATTAATACTCTCTGTATTGTATGGGTGCTATATCCTTGGTCAAGATGACTGGGGAAGCAGGTTCACATTGGACATGAAGTGTGTGAAGATTTATTCCAGTCTGTACATGTGTATACTGAGTCTGTGTGTAGCTCAGACAGAGCCCCGATATCTACATCAGCCAGAATGGAGAACAGAGCTAAATAACAGATATTATGACTCTGTAATCATGGTGCAGATTACCTATGGCAGAGTATCAGGTTCAGCAAGATATTAGAGCAACTGGTGGCAAATGGAGCCTAAAGAAGTCTAGGAGCAGACAAGCAATAATGTTGCTGAAGAACATAGGTGAGTAATATTCCCTACATTCTGAGAAAAGCGCTCCTGGTGTATGCAAAAGCTAATCACAAAAAGGTACAGGAAAATAGAATATCCTCGTAACATATCCTTCTGATGTCCACATTGCAAAGTTGGACTGTTTTAACACTATTCCTAAATTCATCCAAAAAGCTGCTGGCAGGGTTGGTTTTAGAGAAACTGCGACCCTCTGCAAAATAAGACAAAGGGCCCAAATACTGAAATACTACATTAACAACATCGTCCCATTCAAGATATTCAGGAAGCAGCTTGCAGAGCGCTGCAATGCTAAACTCTAGTAATTCCAGGAGTGGTGCTAGGGTTTTACAAAAAATATTATTAATTTACATTTCTAGTTCTCAAATAGGAGGACTAAATATTACCACCATACAGTGATACATATTACCTCCTTACTGTTTTTTAACACAATACACTATATAACAACTGACATTACCAATAATACCACCACACCATGCCCAGTACTGGTATCACTGTATACTGAATAGTAGTATCAGAACATAGGTGGACAGGAAAATGAAGGAGAGGAAAAAGCAGCTTGATGAAATGAAAACTTAAAGGTGTTGTGATATCAGAGAGTCACTAAGGCTAGGCCATATTTTTAAGTGTGATACAGGAGTCAAGTGTGATACAGGAGTCTTGTACCAGCAGGAGTGGGTGCTTAGCTGTCTGATGACAGCTGTACTCCAACTGTAAAGACTGTAATTGTGGAGTGCTGATAGGATGCTATGGCACCTGGAGGTCTAACAATGCCCCAGTCTTCCATCTAGCATGTTATTGTCACATCTGACCAGGATGAACTGAAACAGGTGCCTCGAAAAGTTCAGGGCTATGTTAACACAGTGGAACAAAGAACATAAGCCACCACCAGTAATGAATAGAATAACAGATGGAGAGGAAAACTTTTCTATATGACTAGAATAAGAGACCATACCTGCCTACAGCTGATGTCCTGTCCTGATAAGAAAACACCTGACGCACGACCCTTGGCCACTCACTGTGGCAAAAGTAAACAACTAAGTAAGAATACAACCTCCCCCAATAACCACAGTACTTAGCTTGAGATGAGTAGGGGAAAACAGGAGACCAAGATCCAGCTCTGACTCCAGCAATCATCAGATGAAGACAGAATAATCAGCACAGGTCTATAGCCAAGACATAAATAAAAGCCCTCCCTAATTGCTATTCAGGTGCAAGAGGTATCAGAACACTCCCATAGACACTCCCACCAGTGCTAGAGAAAGCTGAGAGGAAAATCTAAAAAAATACTAGCATGAACAAGACCTACGTAATGAAAACTAAAAATGTGACACAACAGTTATTTAACTTGTACAGTGAACAATGTGAGAAAAAATGTAATCACTGTACAAAGGTACAGTATGGAGAGTAGGTTGTTCCCATACTATGGCATACTATAATATCTGCAGCAGTTAGCTCTGATCCTGACCTTTTAAGACATGAATTAAAATTTTCCTACAAACAAAATTTTCCTCATTTACCAAAGGATTCCCCAGGTTCCATGACATATGCCAGAATTGCTGTCTTTTTCTTTCAGCTACTGCCAAACTAAGGTTAAGGGTGGCTTCACATGAGTATGTGCATGTGCGTTCATAGGTGCGCACCAATGTACGTGCAAAAACACGCATGTGTGAACGCCTGTACATTGCGTTCAATGGAGTCACGGCTGCCAGCAGCTCCATTGAAGGCAATGGTCTGTCGGCACCCCTGAAGTAATTTTTCAGGGAAGAGCTTTAAATATAAGCTTTTCCCTGAAAATCATCCCTTTTCGTGTTTAAAAAAAAAAAAAATATAGGAAGCTCCTTCTCCCATACTATCAACCTGGACAAACTTGGGCAGCAAGCAGAGCTGGCTGAACCACTCCAAAAACCTAGATTGCCCAGCACCCATGAGAAATGTTATGCATACAGCTTGTTTCAAAGTACCGTAGTAGCAAAAAGAAAAATAATAGAATCAAAAAAATCTCTAGTCAAAAATATCTCAAGCCTTTGCTAGGGCTTTGTTTTATCAGTTATTTATATGTGTATACATTTGTGGTTGGTAATTAGAATATCCCAAGGCCATGTTTTTATTTATATATCTTTCTATGATGTACTGAAGGTATTTATTACATCTGTGTCTTTGCATATATCCTCTTGATCGGACTATTGTATTATTAGTTGCAGATCGTTAGGTTAGTTGGTATACGGGTAATTGTGTCCCTATGAGATAAAGGCACCTTTTTTGAATCCTTGGTTAAAATTAGAGATATTTATTTCCAGATGGTATACACTTATGTAGGCACTTGAAGTCGAATTTTCCTGATGAGCTGGTAATATATACATACAAAACGCATAGCATTTTTTAAATATTGTTTTAGAATTATTCATCACTACTTCATCAGTTTACAAGTATCTTTCATCCTGATTTCTTTGATTTACCAGCTTCTAGTGTCTTGTATTTCAGACATATTTTGATTTCTTTTCTAAAGTATTTCTTTTATATATGTGTATAAAATCTTAAAATAGTACATCTTCTGCAGAAAATACATCAGTTTTTGTTTTCCTGGTTCTTTGCCTTGGTCTATTATTCTTTGAATCCCTGATTTAGTGTAGTGATATCTGGGAGCATGTAGGGCCAGGTTCAAGTGCTCTAAAGTTGCAGGGAAAGCAAACAGCAAGGAATTGTAAAGGTAATGTTCTTCAGTTGCAATGCAGAGGAGAAAATCTAAAGAATTGTTCTGAAAAAAGGTTGTAACTGCTTCTCGAGAAAAGCCTCTGTTTTGACAGTTTAGTCTGTAATGTCCAAGATGTTTAAACTTTAGCCCGTCAGATGTGCTGTTTTCAGACTAAAAATGTTAAAGTTAAATAAAGTGTTTAGGAAAAAAATACTGTGGAAAATTATTTTAAAAATTACTGCAGCAATGTGGGGTTTACTAGCTTTCTAGGATCTCCATCTTCTCCATTCAGGATGGTGGGCGCAACATGCATAAAGGCTCAGGACCACTGAATCACTTCAAGTTTTGTCTTTCCACCAGTTTTATTTCATACACAGCAAACACATACTTAAATATCCCACAATTTCCAGATTCGCAGCCCACAGGGTCCCCGTCACTATCACCAACCCAGGATGTCTAGATGGCATCCTCCCCTGTCAGACCTTATGATGGGCTCAGTCTGGTCCGCGTCAGACCTCAGGCTCCCAGTTCCTGATGCTGCATCTGCAGCCTCTTCTCTGTCTTTCAGGCAACATTCCTAGTGTGGCAGGAACGGATACGTTTATCTTCCTTCCTTCCACACCCAGAGGTGTTCTCTCTCATTTCTGGTACAAGAATGCCTGTCTACAGCCCCCAACAGGTCATTCTGTGTACCGCCCTTCTACACTACAAATAACTGATATTGCTGCATCTATAAAGATAAATACTAGAGATGAGCGAGCACACTCGTCCGAGCTTGATGCATGCCACCACAGCCACTTCTACAGGGAAAGTGATATACACTGTACAGCCTGTATCCTCAGTCCAAAAAAAAAACAAAAGCTCCTTCGTTGGGCTACATCTGACCGTGTGCATTTTACTGGGTGGCTGCTGGGAGTTGTAGTGCTTCCATTATACTACTACGCAGCTAGGCCTGTTTGCAGCCTTCCGTAATTTTTTTTTTCTGGCTGGAGTTTGTGTTACAATACCGCTCTCAGCGTGAAAGTGGATGCAAATAATTCCATACTTATTTATACCAGTCTGTGTCTGCAGTGAATTAGACGCACAGCGTAGGGCCACCACAGCCGCTTCTACAGGGAAAGTGATATACACTATACAGCCTCTATCCTCTGTCCAAAAAAAAACAAAAGCTCCTTCGTTGGGCTACATCTGACTGTGTGAATTTTACTGGGTGGCTGCTGGAGTTGTAGTGCTTCCATTATACAACTGTGCAGCTAGGCCTGGTTGCCACCTTCTGTATTTTTTTCTTTTTGGCTGGAGTTTGCGTTAAAATACCACTCTCAGCGTGAAAGTGTATGCAAATAATTTCATACTTATTTATACCGGTCTGTGTCTGCAGTGAATTACACGAACAGCGTAGGGCCACCGCAGCCACTTCTACAGGGAAAGTGATATACACTATACAGTCTCTATCCTCCGCCCAAAAAAAGCAAAAGCTCCTTCTTGGGCTACATCTGACCGTGTGCATTTTACTGGGTGGCTGCTGGGAGTTGTAGTGCTTCCATTATACTACTGCGCAGCTAGGCCTGTTAGCAGCCTTTCGTTATTTTTTTTTTCTGGCTGATTTAGAGGAAGAGCAGCTGGACGATGAGGTGACTGACCCCACCTCGTTTGCTAAGCCTACTGAGGACAGGGCTTCAGAGGGGGAGGCAAGTGCAGCAGCAGGACAGGTTGGAAGAGGCAGTGGAGTGGCAAGGGGTAGAGGCAGGGCCAGAGCAAAGAATCCCCCAACTGTTTCCCAAAGCACCCCCTCGCACCAAGCCTCCGTGCAGAGGGCTAGTTGAGAGCGCGGATGACCGACGAACAGTGGTGTGCAACCCGTGTCGCACCAAGATCAGCCAGGGAGCCACCACTACCAGCCTCACCACCACCATCATGCGCAGGCATATGATGGCCAAGCACCCTACAAGGTGGGACGAAGGCCGTTCACCGCCTCCGGGTCACACCACTGCCTGTTCGCCAGTGCCCCAACCTACCACTCAGATCCAACCCCCCTCTCAGGACACAGGCACGAGCGCCTCCCGGCCTGCACCCACACCCTCACCTCCACTGTCCTCGACCCCATCCAGAAATGTCTCTAAGCACAGCGTTCAGCTGTCGCTAGCACAAGCGTTGGAGCGAAAGCGCAAATACGCCACCACGCACCCGCAGGCACAAGCTTTAAATGTGCACACTGCCAAATTAATCAGCCTGGAGATGCTGCCGTACAGGCTTGTGGAAAACGGAGGCTTTCAAAAACATGATGGCGGCGGCAGTCCCGTGCTACTCTGTCCCCAGTCGCCACTATTTTTCCCAGTGTGCCGTCCCAGCCCTACACCAGCACGTCTCCCGCAACATAAATCATGCCCTCACCAACGCGGTTACTGGGAAGGTCCACTTAATCACGGACACGTGGACAAGTACTGGCGGGCAGGGCCACTATATCATTATATCACTATATGTATATCACTATACATTGGGTGAATTTGGTGGAGGCTGGGACCAAGTCAGAGCCTGGGACCGCTCACGTCCTACCCACACCCAGAATAGCGGGTCCTACCTCGGTGCTGGTATCTGCGGTGATCTATGCCACCTCCTCTAAACCCTCCCCCTCCTCCTACGCAACCTGTACCTCTCAATTAAGAAGTGTGAGCAGCACATCGCCAGCAGTAGGTGTGGCGCGGCAGCACAGCAGTGAGCAAGCGTCAGCTGGCCATGCTGAAACTACTCAGCCTTGGTGACAAGAGACACACGGCCCCCGATCTGTTGCAGGGTCTGACAGAGCAGACCGACCTCTGGCTTTCGCCGCTGAGCCTCCAACCAGGCATGGTCGTGTGTGACAATGGCCGTAACCTAGTGGCGGCTCTGCAGCTCGGCAGCCTCACACACGTGCCATGCCTGGCCCATGTCTTCAATCTGGTGGTTCAGCGGTTTCTGAAAAACTACCTGCACTTGTCTGACCTGCTGGGCAAGGTGCGCCACGTCTGCGCATATTTCCGTAAGTCCACCATGGATGCTGCCACCCTGAGGACCCTGCAACATTGGTTTAATCTGCCAGAGCACCGAATGCTGTGCGATGTGCCCACGCGGTGGAATTCTACGCCACACATGTTGGCCAGGCTCTATGAGCAGCGTAGAGCAATAGTGGAATACCAACTCCAACATGGGCAGCGTAGTGGGAGTCAGCCTCTCCAATTCTTTACCGAGGAGTGGGCCTGGATGGCAGACATCTGCCAGGTCCTCGGAAACTTTGAGGAGTCTACCCAGATGGTGAGCGGCGATGCTGCAATCATTAGTGTTACCATCCCGCTGCTATGCCTGCTGAGACGTTCGCTGCAAAGCATAAAGGCAGACGCTTTGCGGTTGGAACAGGAGACGGGGGATGACAGTATGTCGCTTGATAGCCAGAACACCCTCATGTCTATATCTCAGCACGTTTTGGAGGGGAGGAGCAGGAGGAAGAGCAGAAGAAGGGGGAAGAGACAGCTGGGCACTCTGCAGAGGGTACCCATGCTGCTTGCCTCTCATCTGTTCAGCGTGTATGGGCTGTGGAGGAGGAGGATCCTGAAAGTCATCTTCCTAGTGAGGACAGCCATGTCTTGCGTACTGGCACATGGCGGACTTCATGTTAGGCTGCCTTTCTCGTGACCCTCGCGTTAGACGCATTCTGGCCAACACGGATTACTGGGTGTACACCCTTCTCGACCCATGGTACAAGGAGAACCTTTCCACTCTCATTCCCGAAGAGGAAAGGGATATGAGAGTGATGCAATACCACAGGGCCCTGGTGGAAAAACTGATGCTAAACTTCCTATCTGACAGTAGCAGGGGAGGCGCGGAGATCAGCCAGCATGTACAGCGCAGGCAGGGGAACACTCTCTAAGTCCTTTGCCAGCTTTATGGATCCCCAGCAAGACTGTGTCACCACTCCCCAGTCAAGGCTAAGTCGGAGGGAGCACTGTAAAAAGATGGTGAGGGAGTACGTAGCCGATCGCACCACCATCCTCCGTGATGCCTTTGCTCCATACAACTATGGGATGTCAAAGCTGGACACATGGCACGAACTTGCGCTGTACGCCGTGTAGGTGCTGGCTTGCCCTGCCGCTAGCGTCTTGTCAGAGAGGGTGTTTAGTGCAGCTGGGGGAATCATAACAGATAAGCGTACCCACCTGTCAACTGCCAGCGCCGACATGCTTACACTCATAAAGATGAACAAAGCCTGGATTTCCCCAGACTTCTCTTCTCCACCGGCGCAAAGCAGCGGTACCTAATGATTCTTTTCGCTGCAACTGGATAAATAAGCATTCTCTATCACCGGAAAAAAAGGGGATATTACCTTTGTCAATCACTCTCGGATATTATTCCTCCTCCTCCTACTTCTCCTCCTGAAACAACATGTCATCACGCTGAACTGCCAATTTTTCTGTGGCCCAAAAGGCTCTGCTTACAATTTTTTTTACAATTTTTCAAATTTTCAAAAGTATTGATACTTTACCAGAAACCAATTTTTTTCACTGAGCTGCCTCCAGGCTCTGTTGCAAATTAGGCAACAGCGAGCCGTATCTTTAAAAAATATTTCTGCGTTTCATCTGCCCTCTCGATTGATAAATTTTTCTGAGGTACACTTGTACTCTTGGTAGACTAATTTTTCTGGCCCTCGCCTATACTGTTATCTAACTAATTTTTCCTGACTTCGCCTACACTAATGGTACACGAGTGTTTCAGGGGTTCGCTTATACTCTTGCTACAGAAATGTTACAGGGGTCTGCCTATACTGCTACTACAGAAATGGTACTATGGTCTGCCTATACTGCTGCTACAGAAATGTTACAGGGGTCTGCCTATACTTCTGCTACAGAAAAGTTACTGGGGTCTGCCTATACTGTTCCTACAGAAATGTTAGTGGGATCTGCCTATACTGTTCCTGAAGAAATGTTACAGGGATCTGCCTATACTGCTGCTACAGAAATGTTACAGGGGTCTGCCTATGCTTCTGCTACAGAAATGTTACAGGGGTCTGCCTATACTTCTGCTACTGAAATGTTACAGGGGTCTGCCTATACTGCTGCTACAGAAATGTTACAGGGGTCTGCCTATACTTCTGCTATAGAAATGTTACAGGTGTTGGCCTATACTTCTACTATAGAAATGTTACTGGGGTCTGCCTATACTGTTACTACAGAAATGTTACAGGGGTCTGCCTATACTTCTACTACTGAAATGGTACTGGGGTCTGCCTATACTTCTACTACAGAAATGGTACTGGGGTCTGCCTTTACTGCTGCTACAGAAATGTTACAGGGGTCTGCCTATACTTCTGCTACAGAAATGTTACTGGGGTCTGCCTATACTGTTCCTACAGAAATGTTAGTGGGGTCTGCCTATACTGTTCCTACAGAAATGTTAGTGGGGTCTGCCATTCCTGTTCCTACAGAAATGTTACAGGGATCTGCCTATACTGCTGCTACAGAAATGTTATCACGGTCTGCCTATACTGCTGCTACAGAAATGTTACAGGAGTCTGCCTATACTTCTGCTACAGAAATGTTACTGGGGTCTGCCTATACTGTTAGTACAGAAATGTTGCTGGGATCTGCCTATACTTCTACTACAGAAATGGTACTGGGGTCTGCCTATACTGCTGCTACAGAAATGTTACTGGGGTCTGCTTATACCTTTGCTACTGGAATGTTACAGGGGTCTGTTTATACTATGGGTGCACACAGACTTCCCATCACGGTGTTTTACCTATCTGGCCCAAAAACACTGACTGACTAGGGTATGAATTGTGGGCCGAGGCCAATATGTATTTTCTCTCGCGTTACCACAGTTGTCCGGGGCACTGCTTTGGGCCAAAGAAGAGGAGCGATACTGCACAAATGAGACGTTCACAGCTGCACTAGCATCGGAATCCGTTCCATGCCCGCAATTGCTGAGGGTGTGTGCAGAGGTCTATGTCCTCGGCGCAGTGAAAGTCTGCCATGTTTGGGCACTCTGATTTCTTCATGGTTCATGTCTTGGGTTGCCTAGGACCCACCTATGCTGTGGGTGCACACAGACTTCCCATAGCGGAGTTTTACCTGTCTGGCACGAAGTCACTGACTGACTTGGGTAGGGTGCAAAGTGCAGATGTCTTTCCCCTTGCGTTGTCAATGAGGCATCCAGCACCCAAACAGTATGAGTAGTGTGTGGACACATGGATTCCCCATTGCTATGTCATTCCCGGCACCTTGGGCCACACAAGGTGTTTGCTGGGACCCAGCCTGACCCAGGCCCCGCTCACGTGCTTCCCTGCATTTTGGAGATGTGTAGATGTGCTGGGCTGGCACCTGAGTCCCCTTTATGCCCACGTTTGCGGCTCCTGACAATTTTGCGACAGAGGTGCCATGGGATTGGAATGATGATCATACGTCAATTTATCGTCGATTCTCAACAGCATTGTGGGATATCACACCCCCTTTCAAAGAGGGTCGTTGCCTGGCCCTGCCAACCCTCTGCAGTGTGTGCCTCCGGTTCCTCTTATAAATAGACATGAGGGTCGTGTAGCTATGAAACGAGCGTGTGGCATGAGGGCAGCTGAGTGCAGCTGAAGGCTGCGCAGGGAAATTTTTGTGTGCGTTGTGGACGCAGGGTCGTGTGGGGGGTTGGGCAGCATGTAACCCAGGAGAAGAGGCAATGGTGTGACCCGCAGGCAGTGATTGTCCTTGGTTGCAGGTAGTGTGGTGCTTAGCTAAGGTGTGCCTTGCTAATGAGGGTTTGTCCGAAGTAAAAATTGTTGGGGGGGGGGCAGACTCTAGCCCCTATTGTGACTTAATAGTGGGACCTGGGAGCCTGAGATGTAGCCCTGCATGCTGCCTCTGCCCTTCCCTGTCCGTTTTTGTTGTGTCTCCATGACTTTGTGATGTTTTCCAGAGTTTCACAAGTGAAGACCTATGCGGAGCATCAGTTATATACAAAAATGTTCGAGTCGCCCATTGACTTCAATGGGGTTCGTTACTCGAAATGACCTCTCGAGCATCGCGAAAAGTTCGACTCGAGCAACGAGCACCTGAGCATTTTGGTGCTCCCTCATCTCTAATAAATACTATAAAATTAACACAATTAATTCTCTACAGTAAACACCATAAAAATCCAAAATAGCAGTTTTTTGTTCATCTAACCCCATCGAAAGAAAAAGAGATCAAAAAGTCGTATATATATCACATTGGTACTGAAAAGTACACATCATACAGCAAAAAAGAAGCCTACATACAGTTCCATCTACAGAAAAATAAAAATTTGAATTTTTTTCAATCGGGAATTAGTCTTACACCAGAACTGTTTTTATTATAATATAAGGACACACTAGTCGGGCCCTGTGGTCTTCTGTTGTCAGTTTTCTATGTTTCTACTAAACCTTCATCTGACACACAAAACCTTAAACTATAGGTCAGCAATATTTTTTTGTTGAAATAGTTGTGCAATGTGTCAGTTTGTGCTGTAGTTTCCGTTGATACTATTTTGGAGTACATACAACCTTTTAATCGCTTTTTATTACATTTTTTTCTTGGAGATGGGGGTGGCCAAAAAAGCGCAATTCTGGGGTTCTTTATATTTTTTTCTGATGACGTTCACTGTGCAGGGTAAATAATGCATTACCTTGATAGATCAGACTTTTATGGACGCAGCAATTAGAAATACGTGTTATTTGTTTATTATTTAGATTGCTTTATTATAAATATGAAAAAATGTTGTTTTTTTTAACTATTACCTTTTTTTAATAATTAGTAAAACTTTTTTAAATTTAATTTTTACTTTTTTTTAGTCTTCATAGTGAACAAGAAATTGTGATGTCTTGATTGCTCCTGCAGTATGATGTAATGCCATAATAGCATTACATCATATTGCGTTCCAACAGGCATTCTATCAAACTGTGCCTTGGGCATGGGTTAATAGTAGAGATGAGCGAACGTGTTCTTCCGAGCTTGATATTCGTGCGAATATTAGGGTGTTCGGGATGTTCGTTATTCGTAACGAACACCATGCGGTGTTCTGGTTACTTTCACTTCCTTCCCTGAGACGTTAGCACGCTTTTTTTGGCCAATTGAAAGACAGGGAAGGCATTACAACTTCCCCCTGTGACGTTCAAGCCCTATACCACCCCCCTGCTGTGAGTGGCTGGGAAGATCAGGTGTCACCCGAACATAAAAGTCGGCCCCTCCCGCGGTTCGGCTCAGATGCCGTGTGAGTTAGTGAGGGACAGTGCTGTTTGTACCGGAGCTGCTGTAGGGAAAGAATTGGTAGTTAGTGTAGGCTTCAAGACCCCCCAAAGGTCCTTATTAGGGCCACTGATAGCTGTGTGTTGGCTGCTGTTAGCAGTGCCATTTTTTTTTTCTCAAAATCGGCTCTGCAGAGCGTTGCACCCGGCATTAGGGACAGAAGTGCTGCATAGGCAGGGAGAGTGTTAGAAGTGAGTGTAGCCTTCAAGAACCTCAACGGTCCTTTCTAGGGCCATATTTATCCGTGTGCAGTACTGTCCAGGCTGCTGTTAGCTGTGCTGCATTTTTTTTTGCTTCTCAAAATCGCCTCTGCAGAGCATTCCACCCTCCATTGATACTGCAGGGAAAGAATTGTATAGGCAGGGCCACAACACAGTTATTATTCATTGAATATACGCAGTGCTGCCTTTTGCTTGTAAAACAAGTGAAAATAATTCTATTTGTCCTGCCTCTGTCCGTCCTAACGCCGGTGGACACGTGTCGGCTGCGTGTGCAACCTGTAAAAATCATACGCACCCAGCTACGTTTTACTCCTGGCTTCGCCATTTGCTTTCCTTAATTGGGAAAAAAAATACCTGCTCTGCCACAGTTAATAACTCTGCTACCCTCACGTTCTGTGACACATTAGCAGGAAAACAGCACAGTTATTAAACTTCTCATGTTCATAGAATATACGCAGTGCTGCCTTTTGGTGCAAAAAAACGGAAAATAATTCTATTTGTCCTGCCTCTGTCCGTACTAACGCCGGTGGACACGTGTCGGCTGCGTGTGCAACCTGTAAAAATCATACGCACCCAGCTACGTTTTACTCCTGGCTTCGCCATTTGCTTTCCTTAATTGGGAAAAAAAATACCTGCTCTGCCACAGTTAATAACTCTGCTACCCTCACGTTCTGTGACACATTAGCAGGAAAACAGCACAGTTATTAAACTTCTCATGTTCATAGAATATACGCAGTGCTGCCTTTTGGTGCAAAAAAACGGAAAATAATTCTATTTGTCCTGCCTCTGTCCGTACTAACGCCGGTGGACACGTGTCGGCTGCGTGTGCAACCTGTAAAAATCATACGCACCCAGCTACGTTTTACTCCTGGCTTCGCCATTTGCTTTCCTTAATTGGGAAAAAAAATACCTGCTCTGCCACAGTTAATAACTCTGCTACCCTCACGTTCTGTGACACATTAGCAGGAAAACAGCACAGTTATTAAACTTCTCATGTTCATAGAATATACGCAGTGCTGCCTTTTGGTGCAAAAAAACGGAAAATAATTCTATTTGTCCTGCCTCTGTCCGTACTAACGCCGGTGGACACGTGTCGGCTGCGTGTGCAACCTGTAAAAATCATACGCACCCAGCTACGTTTTACTCCTGGCTTCGCCATTTGCTTTCCTTAATTGGGAAAAAAAATACCTGCTCTGCCACAGTTAATAACTCTGCTACCCTCACGTTCTGTGACACATTAGCAGGAAAACAGCACAGTTATTAAACTTCTCATGTTCATAGAATATACGCAGTGCTGCCTTTTGGTGCAAAAAAACGGAAAATAATTCTATTTGTCCTGCCTCTGTCCGTACTAACGCCGGTGGACACGTGTCGGCTGCGTGTGCAACCTGTAAAAATCATACGCACCCAGCTACGTTTTACTCCTGGCTTCGCCATTTGCTTTCCTTAATTGGGAAAAAAAATACCTGCTCTGCCACAGTTAATAACTCTGCTACCCTCACGTTCTGTGACACATTAGCAGGAAAACAGCACAGTTATTAAACTTAGATTATTCATTCACTAGAGGCAGTGGGGCCTTTCGTTTTCAAAAAAGGGAAAAAATTATATTTGGCCTGCAGTCTTGCGCCAATGTATTAGCTGCCTGTGAAATCAAATCACTGGTAATACAGCATGCTGAGGGGTAGGGGTAGGCCTAGAGGACGTGGACGCGGCCGAGGACGCGGAGGGCCAAGTCAGGGTGTGGGCACAGGCCAAGCTCCTGATCCAGGTGTGTCGCAGCCGACTGCTGCGCGATTAGGAGAGAGGCACGTTTCTGGTGTCCCCACATTCATCGCCCAATTAATGGGTCCACGCGGGAGACGGTTATTAGAAAATGAGCAGTGTGAGCAGGTCCTGTCCTGGATGGCAGAAAGTGCTTCGAGCAACCTATCGTCTACCCGCAGTTCTGCGCCGTCCACTGCTGCCAATCCGAATCCTCTGTCTGCTGCTCCTCCTTCCTCCCAGCCTCCTCACTCCACTACAATAACACCTGCTCAGGAGCGGGAACACTCCCAGGAACTGTTCTCGGGCCCCTGCTTAGATTGGGCAGCAGCGGTTCCTCTCCCACCAGAGGAGTTTATCGTCACTGATGCCCAACCATTCGAAAGTTCCCGGGGTCCGGGGGAAGAGGCTGGGGACTTCCGCCAACTGTCTCAACAACTTTCTGTGGGTGAGGAGGACGATGACGATCAGACACAGTTGTCTTGCAGTGAGGTAGTAGTAAGGGCAGTAAGTCCGAGGGAGCAGCACACAGAGGATTCGGAGGAAGAGCAGCAGGACGATGAGGTGACTGACCCCACCTGGTGTGCAACGCTTACTCAGGAGGACAGGTCTTCAGAGGGGGAGTCAAGGGCATCAGCAGGGCAGGTTGCAAGAGGCAGTGCGGTGGCCAGGGGTAGAGGCAGGGCCAGACCGAATAATCCACCAAGTGTTTCCCAAAGCGCCCCCTCGTGCCATGCCACCCTGCAGAGGCCGAGGTGCTCTAAGGTCTGCCAGTTTTTCACAGAGACGCCTGACGACCGACGAACAGTGGTGTGCAACCTTTGCCGCGCAAAGCTCAGCCGGGGAGCCAACACCAACAGCCTCACCACCACCACCATGCGCAGACATATGATGGCCAAGCACCCCGCAAGGTGGGACGAAGGCCGTTCAGCGCCTCCGGTTTGCACCCCTGCCTCTCCCCCTGTGCCCCAACCTGCCACTGAGATGCAACCCCCCTCTCAGGACACAGGCACTACCGTCTCCTGGCCTGCACCCACACCCTCACCTCCGCTGTCCTCGGCCCCATCCAGCAGTGTAGTTCAGCGCACCGTCCAGTCGTCGCTTGCGCAACTGTTGGAGCGCAAACGCAAGTACGCCGCCACGCACCCGCACGCTCAAACGTTAACCGTCCGCATAGCAAAATTCATCAGCCTTGAGATGCTGCCGTATAGGGTTGTGGAAACGGAGTCCTTCAAAAGTGTCATGGAGGCGGCGGCCCCGCGCTACTCAGTTCCCAGTTGCCACTACTTTTCCCGATGTGCCGTCCCAGCCCTGCACGACCACGTCTCCCGCAACATTGTACGCGCCCTCACCAACGCGGTTACTGCCACGGTCCACTTAACTACGGACACGTGGACAAGCACAGGCGGGCAGGGCCACTACATCTCCCTGACGGCACATTGGGTGAATTTAATGGAGGCTGGGACACAGTCAGAGCCTGGGACCGCTCATGTCCTACCCACCCCCAGAATTGCGGGCCCCAGCTCGGTGGTGGTATCTGCGGAGGTGTATGCTTCCTCCACTAAAGCACCCTCCTCCTCCTCCTCCTCCTCCTCTGTCTCGCAATCAAGATGTGTTAGCAGCAGCATGTCGCCAGCAGTCGGTGTCGCGCGGTGTGGCAGCACAGCGGTGGGCAAGCGTCAGCAGGCCGTGCTGAAACTACTCAGCTTAGGCGATAAGAGGCACACGGCCCACGAACTGCTGCAGGGTCTGACACAGCAGACCGACCGCTGGCTTGCGCCGCTGAGCCTCCAACCGGGCATGGTCGTGTGTGACAACGGCCGTAACCTGGTGGCGGCTCTGCAGCTCGGCAGCCTCACGCACGTGCCATGCCTGGCCCACGTCTTTAATTTGGTGGTTCAGCGCTTTCTGAAAAGCTACCCACGCTTGTCAGACCTGCTCGTAAAGGCGCGCCGGCTCTGCGCACATTTCCGCAAGTCCCACACGGACGCTGCCACCCTGCGCACCCTGCAACATCACTTTAAGCTGCCAGTGCACCGACTGCTGTGCGACGTGCCCACACGGTGGAACTCTACGCTCCACATGTTGGCCAGGCTCTATGAACAACGTAGAGCTATAGTCGAATACCAACTCCAACATGGGCGGCGCAGTGGGAGTCAGCCTCCTCAATTCCTTTCAGAAGAGTGGGCCTGGTTGGCAGACATCTGCCATGTCCTTGGTAATTTTGAGGAGTCTACCCCGGTGGTGAGCGGCGATGCTACAATCATTAGCGTCACCATTCCTCTGCTATGCATCTTGAGAAATTCCCTGCAAACCATAAAGGCAGCTGCTTTGCGCTCGGAAACGGGGGCGGGGGAAGACAGTATGCCGCTGGATAGTCAGAGCACCCTCCTGTCTATTTCTCAGCGCGTACAGGAGGAGGAGGAGGAGCATGAGGAGGATGAGGAGGAGGGGGAAGAGACAGCTTGGGCCGCTGCTGACGGTACACCGGCTGATTGCCTGTCATCCTTTCAGCGTGTATGGCCTGAGGAGGAGGAGGAGGATCCTGAAAGTGATCTTCCTAGTGAAGACAGCCATGTGTTGCGTACAGGTACCCTGGCACACATGGCTGACTTCATGTTAGGATGCCTTTCTCGTGACCCTCGCGTTGCACGCATTCTGGCCACGACGGATTACTGGGTGTACACACTGCTCGATCCACGGTATAAGGAGAACCTGCCCACTCTGATTCCCGAAGAGGAAAGGGGTTCGAGAGTGTTGCTATACCACAGGACCCTTGCGGACAAGCTGATGGTAAAATTCCCAGCCGACAGCGCTAGTGGCAGAAGGCGCAGTACCGAGGGCAAGGTAGCAGGGGATGTGCGTAGATCGAGCAGCATGTACATCCCAGGCAGTGCAACAGTCTTTAAGGGCCTGGCCAGCTTTATGGCTCCCCACCAAGACTGTGTCACCGCTCCCCAGTCACGGCTGAGTCGGCGGGAGCACTGTAAAAGGATGGTGAGGGAGTACGTAGCGGATCGCACGACCATCCTTGGTGACGCCTCTGCCCCCTACAACTACTGGGTGTCGAAGCTGGACACGTGGCCTGAACTAGCGCTGTATGCCCTGGAGGTGCTTGCTTGTCCTGCGGCTAGCGTCTTGTCGGAGAGGGTGTTTAGTGCGGCTGGGGGAATCATCACAGATAAGCGTAGCCGCTTGTCAACCGACAGTGCCGACAGGCTAACACTCATCAAGATGAACAAAGGCTGGATTTCGCCAGACTTCTGTTCTCCACCAGCGGACAGCAGCGATACGTAAGCAATACGTAGGCTGCACCCGCGGATGGAAGCTACGTTCTCTCTCACCATCCAAAACGGGGACATTTCTGCTTCATCAATCTGTGTCTAATATTCCTCCTCCTCCTCCTGCTCCTCCTCCTGAAACCTCACGTAATCACGCTGAACGGGCAATTTTTCTTAGGGCCACAAGGCTCACTCAAATAATTTTTCTGAACAATTTTTATAAGTTTCAATGCGCTTAAAAGCGTTGGAACTTTAACTTGAACCAATTTTTCGTTACACTGGGCTGCCTCCAGGCCTAGTTACCACTTAAGCCACATTAACCAAAGCGATTAATGGGTTTCACCTGCCCTCTTGGCTGGCCATGGCCAATTTTTGGGATGTACATTAGTACTGTTGATACAGCAATTTTTGTGGGCCCTCGCCTACAGTGTAATCAAATTAATTTTTAGCCCACCTGCATTACAGCTGACTTTACCTCAGCTGTGTTGGGCAATGCAATGGGATATTTTTATGTACCGCCGGTGGGTTCCAGGGAGCCACCCATGCTGTAGGTGCACACGGAGTTTTTAATACATCTGTCCACTTCTAAAGAACCCCAGTCTGACTGGGGCATGCAGTGTGGGCCGAAGCCCACCTGCATTATGCACGACATTACTACCTCAGCTGTGTTGGGCAATGCAATGGGATATTTCTATGTACCGCCGGTGGCTTCCTGGCACCCACCCAGGCAGTGGGTCCACAGGGAGTTTAACCTACATGTGTCCACTTCTAAAGAACACCAGTCTGACTGGGGCATGCAGTGTGGGCCGAAGCCCACCTGTATTACGCACGACATTACTACCTCAGCTGTGTTGGGCAATGCAATGGGATGTTTCTATGTACCGCCGGTGGCTTCCTGGCACCCACCCATGCTGTGGGTCCACAGGGAATTATAAATGCATCTGTTTCCTCTTATAAAGAAACCCAGTCTGACTGGGGCATGCAGTGTGGGCCGAAACCCACCTGCATTAACCCTTTCCAGTCCACTGTGTGACCTGTGAAGACATTAGGGTTTAAGGCTGTACAGCTCCGTTGTTGGTAGACGTCCGTCGGGGTTCTCTTACTGTATATTGCCAGCCTCTCTGCTGTCGGAGCCTATCCTACGTGTCAGCTCATGCAGTACTGGCTTTAGCCAGCATATAGCGCCGTTGTATAACGGCAGAAAAAGAGTAAGCCCCCTAGGAAAACCATATACAAATTGGATTGGAAAGGGTTAAGCACAACATTACTACCTCAGCTGTGTTGGGCAATGCAATGGGATATTTTTATGTACCGCCGGTGGGTTCCAGGGAGCCACCCATGCTGTAGGTGCACACGGAGTTTTTAATACATCTGTACACTTCTAAAGAACCCCAGTCTGACTGGGGCATGCAGTGTGGGCCGAAGCCCACCTGTATTACGCACAACATTACTACCTCAGCTGTGTTGGGCAATGCAATGGGATATTTCTATGTACCGCCGGTGGCTTCCTGGCACCCACCCAGGCAGTGGGTCCACAGGGAGTTTAACCTACATGTGTCCACTTCTAAAGAACCCCAGTCTGACTGGGGCATGCAGTGTGGGCCGATGCCCACCTGCATTATGCACAACATTACTACCTCAGCTGTGTTGGGCAATGCAATGGGATATTTTTGTGTACCGCCGGTGGGTTCCAGGGAGCCACCCATGCTGTAGGTGCACACGGAGTTTTTAACACATCTGTACACTTGTAAAGAACCCCAGTCTGACTGGGGCATGCAGTGTGGGCCGAAGCCCACCTGTATTACGCACGACATTACTACCTCAGCTGTGTTGGGCAATGCAATGGGATATTTCTATGTACCGCCGGTGGCTTCCTGGCACCCACGCATGCTGTCGGTCCACAGGGACTTCACAATAGGGAGTTGTACCTGCCTGTGTCTATGAATTAAAAAGCCCAAGCTAACTGGGGCATGCAGACACCTTGACAGAATGAATAGTGTGTGGCACATAGGTTCCCCATTGCTATGCCTACGTGTGCAGCTCCTGATGGCGGTGGCACAGGATTCTATTTCTCATTGCTTCTGTACAGCATTGTGGGCTATCGCCCCGCCACTTTTAAAGAGGGTCGCTGCCTAGCCGTGCCAACCCTCTGCAGTGTGTGCCTGCGGTTCCTCCTCATGGCAGACGCACTTCTAAATAGACATGATGGTGGTGTTGCATGATTGCAGCTGAAGGCTGCGCAGGGACACTTTGGTGTGCGCTGTGGGGGGGAGGGGGGGCGGTTGGTCAGCATGTAACCCAGGAGAAGTGGCAGCGGAGTGTCATCCAGGCAGTGATTGTGCTTTGTTGTAGCTAGTGTGGTGCTTAGCAAAGGTATGCCATGCTAATGAGGGCTTTTCAGAAGTAAAAGTTGTTGGGAGGGGGGGGGGCCCACTCTTGCCGGTATTGTGGCTTAATAGTTGGACCTGGGAACTTGAGATGCAGCCCAACATGTAGCCCCTCGCCTGCCCTATCCGTTTCTGTGTCATTCCCATCACTTTCTTGAATTGCCCAGATTTTCACACATGAAAACCTTAGCGAGCATCGGCGAAATACAAAAATGCTCTGGTCGCCCATTGACTTCAATGGGGTTCGTTGTTCGAAACGAACCCTCGAGCATCGCGGGAAGTTCGTTCCGAATAACGAACACCCGAACATTTTGGTGTTCGCTCATCTCTAGTTAATAGGCATTATGCCAGACAGCCCACACAGACCCCCGGAACATTGGCTGAGGGAGTTAAATGCTGCTATCAGAATTGACACCGGCATTTAAAGGGTGAACAGCGGCGCCAGCTGTAAGAAACAGCTGACACTTGTATTGTATGGAGGGCTATCGCCTTGTGATCTCCCTCCATACACACCTCGAACGTTAAAGGGTTAAAGGTTTATCCTCATCTGAGGATATGCCATAAATGTCTGATAGATGTGGTTTCTTCGTCGCCCGGGACAGGCACCTATCTCCAGGTTTGGAGACGAAGGATAAATGGAAGAAGATCCTTCTTATTCTCCTTCATCTGCTTCTTCCTTTTCTCCTTTACTTTCACTTCTCCTCCTTCATCTTGTTTGTATACTTCTTCTTCTCCTACCACTCCTTCTCCTAGGAGAAGGAGGAAAAATAAGATTGAAGAACAAGCATAGTGGCTCAATCGTTAGCCCTGCTGTTCAGTCTGTTCAATGGCAACATTTGGGTGGTGTTTTTATGTTATGTTTGAGTTTATTCTTCCTGTTTTTCCCCTTTGGAGACAAAAGAACAGGTGTGATGACTTTGTTGTTAACTGTACATCCTATAGCGAGAAGGTGTTATGTCCTGCGAGGTCAGGGTACATCACGAGTGTAGGCTGTTTATTACAGCTGACACCCAGCGGAAATAGCAGCAACCGGCCATGCGACCGATTGCGGCTGTTAACCCTTTAAATGCCGCTGTCAATTCTGGGATCAGCATTTAAGTCCCCCGAAAAATGTTCAGGGGTCCCGAAGGCCCCCCCCCCCCCCCCCCCCGCGTGATGAGATCGCAGGGAGCTGTACTGGTTTCGAGGCATCTGAGGGCATTGTGAAAGGCCGCAGGGCTGTCTTGGCGGGATGCCTATCAAACCGTGTCCGTGGAGTGGCTTGATAGACTGCCTGAGCAATTGCAGTATGATGTAATACTATGGCATTACCTCATACTGCTGGAGCGATCAAAGCATCGCTAGTTGTGCTCTCCTAGGGGGCTAGAAATAAAAATAAAAATATGCACAATAAAGTTTTTCTAATTGCTAAAAAAAAGTAATAAAAGTTAAAAAAAAGACCCTTTTGCCATATTCACAATAAAATAATCTAAATAATAAAATAAAAATACATATTTGGTATCGCTGCATCCGTAAGAGTCTGATCTTTAAAATTAATGCATTATTTACCACACATGGTGAACGTCATCCAAAATATAATTACAAAATCCCAGAAATGCACTTTTTTGGTCACTCTGTCTCCAAGAAAAATGCAATAAAAAGTGATAAAGTCACATGTATTCCAAAATGGTACCAACGTAAGCTACAGGATGTACTGCACAAAATGAGCCCTTACACTACTATGTTGATGGAAAAATAAAGTTATTGTATACAGAAGATAGCGGCAGAAAATAATTTCAAAAAATTAAATGTCTTTGAAAAAAAATAAGAGTAGTACAGCAAAAAAAAAAAAAAATGATATAATTTCGGTATAGTAGTAATCATACTGACCCATAGAATAAAGTTATCATGTCCTTTTTGCTGCAGTTTGTGTGTCGTAGAAACAAGACGCACTGAAAGATGGCAGATTGTTTTCTTTTTTTCATTTAACTTCTCTTGGAATATTTTCAGTAAATTATATGGTACATTAAATAGTACCAATGAAAAATACAACTCAACACGCAAAAAACAAACCCCATACACCTACATTGATGCATAAATAAATGAGTTATGATTTTTCAAAAGGGATGAGGAAAAAACGAAAATTAGAAAAAAAAAGTGCTGCATCATTAAGGGGTTAATATTGCTGTCTTTCAGAACTGGAGTTGTAGATTCAACTTTGACTAAGGCCGCCTGTATAAGAATGGATTTGCACTGCGCGTCCGCAGCAAATACCATCCATAGCATGCTATTGAAAATCTATTCTTGCTGTAAAGGAAAAATCACAGCATGCTCTATTTTCGTTCGGTGCCCGCACAGCCGGAAGCTGTCTGACCCGCAGTCCATCCGCAATTGACATTGCAAACAGGTCGCAAATTCCATATCATAGCCTAGCGATGGAGCAGAAAAATAAACATTTTAAGAAAAAAATCAATACTATGAATGCCTGATGGCAGCTCACCGTGACCATCCACAGTACAGATGAAAAAAGATGCTGGCCGGGCACAGGGTCGGATTCTGCTGCGGGCTCCCGAGCCGTACGTGTGCAGGCGGCCTAAGGACAACAGGTGACAACACTGTAAAAAGCGTGATTTGAGGTTGTATTGTGAAAATGTGTTTACTGAGTGTTCAATATGTGAATTGATGTTATCAGCTAAATCCAAAATATGTCAACTAGATATTGGTTCTCAGTTCCCTGTTGCATAGCTGTGCACCATGGAGTGATAAACGGTTCCAACTAGAAAATGTCAAGCACTCAACTCCCTTTTCCCATAAAAATATTTATTTTATCTGGCAAATATTTAATTCACTGACAATCATGTCTGTGCAACTATGTAAGAACATGTTAAATTACAGGAATTGTGCTTGATGTCGAGTTAAAGGGATGTTCTCATATGAGCCTTTCATAACTGAAATGGGAAAACATGCTTCTGTGATCCGACCACCCCAGTTGGGATTATAAACTGATTCCGTAACTCCAATTAACGTGAATGGAAGTTACAGAAACAGCATAGCACAGCATGTTACAGAAACAGTGTATGTGGATGTGTGTTTAAATAATTGGTGACAGTGAAGGTGGTGTGCAATATATATAAAAAATAACCTTGGTTCTCACTAGAGATGAGCGAGCACCAAAATGCTCGGGTGCTCGTTACTCGAGACGAACTTTTCGCGATGCTCGAGGGTTCGTTTCAAATAACGAACCCCATTGAAGTCAATGGGCGACCCGAGCATTTTTGTATATCGCCGATGCTCGCTAAGGTTTTCGTTTGTGAAAATCTGGGCAATTCAAGAAAGTGATGGGAACGACACAGCAACAGATAGGGCAGGCGAGGGGCTACATGTTGGGCTGCATCTCCAGTTCCTAGGTCCCACTATTAAGCCACAATAGCGGCAAGAGTGCCCCCCCCCTCCCAACAACTTTAACTTCTGAAAAGCCCTCATTAGCAATGCATACCTTAGCTAACCACCACACTACCTCCAACAAAGCACAATCACTGCCTGCATGACACTCCGCTGCCACTTCTCCTGGGTAACATGCTGCCCAACCCCCCCCCCCACGACCCAGTGTCCACAGCGCACACCAAACTGTCCCTGCCCAGCCTTCAGCTGCCCTCATGCCACGCCACCCTCATGTCTATTTATAAGTGCGTCTGCCATGAGGAGGAACCGCAGGCACACACTGCAGAGTGTTGGCACGGCTAGGCAGCGACCCTCTTTAAAAGGGGCGGGGTGATAGTCCACAATGCTGTACAGAAGCAATGAGAAATCCAATCCTGTGCCACCTCCATCAGGAGCTGCACACGTGGGCATAGCAATGGGGAACCTATGTGCCACACACTATTCATTCTGTCAAGGTGTCTGCACGCCCCAGTCAGACCGCGGTTTTTTATAAATAGTCACAGGCAGGTACAACTCCGCAATGGGAATTCCATGTGCACCCACAGCATGGGTGGCTCCCTGGAACCCACCGGCGGTACATAAATATATCCCATTGCATTGCCCATCACAGCTGAGGTAATGTCATGTTAAATGCAGGTGGGCTTCGGCCCACACTGCATGCCCCAGTCAGACTGGGGTTCTTTAGAAGGGGACACATGCAGTTACAACTCCGTGTGGACCCACAGCATGGGTGGGTGCCAGGAACCCACCGGCGGTACATAAATATATCCCATTGCATTGCCCAACACAGCTGAGGTAATGTCGTGCTTAATGCAGGTGGGCTTCGGCCCACACTGCATGCCCCAGTCAGACTGGGGTTCTTTAGAAGTGGACACATGCAGTTACAACTCCTTGTGGACCCACAGCATGGGTGGGTGCCAGGAAGCCACCGGCGGTACATAAATATATCCCATTGCATTGCCCAACACAGCTGAGGTAATGTCGTGCTTAATGCAGGTGGGCTTCGGCCCACACTGCATGCCCCAGTCAGACTGGGGTTCTTTAGAAGTGGACACATGCAGTTACAACTCCCTGTGGACCCACAGCATGGGTGACTCCCTGGAACCCACCGGCGGTACATAAATATATCCCATTGCATTGCCCATCATAGCTGAGGTAATGTCGTGCTTAATGCAGGTGGGCTTCGGCCCACACTGCATGCCCCAGTCAGACTGGGGTTCTTTAGAAGTGGACACATGCAGTTACAACTCCCTGTGGACCCACAGCATGGGTGGCTCCCTGGAACCCACCGGCGGTACATAAATATATCCCATTGCATTGCCCAACACAGCTGAGGTAATGTCGTGCTTAATGCAGGTGGGCTTCGGCCCACACTACATGCCCCAGTCAGACTGGGGTTCTTTAGAAGTGGACACATGCAGTTACAACTCCCTGTGGACCCACAGCATGGGTGGCTCCCTGGAACCCACCGGCGGTACATAAATATATCCCATTGCATTGCCCATCACAGCTGAGGTAATGTCGTGCTTAATGCAGGTGGGCTTCGGCCCAAACTGCATGCCCCAGTCAGACTGGGGTTCTTTAGAAGTGGACACATGCAGTTACAACTCCCTGTGGACCACAGCATGGGTGGCTCCCTGGAACCCACCGGCGGTACATAAATACATCCCATTGCATTGCCCAACACAGCTGATATAACGTCAGCTGTAATGCAGGTGGGCTAAAAATTAATTTGATTACACTGTAGGCGAGGGCCCCCAAAAATTGGTGTACCAACAGTACTAATGTACCTGAGAAAAATTGCCCATGCCCAACCAAGGGGGCAGGTGAAACCCATTAATCGCTTTGGTTAATCTGGCTTAATTGGTAACTAGGCCTGGAGGCAGCCCAGTTAAAATAAAAATTGGTTCAGGTGAAAGTTTCAATACTTTAATGAGCATTGAAACGTCTAAAAATTGTTTAGAAAAATTATATGACTGAGCCTTGTGGGCCTAAGAAAAATTGCCCGTTCGGCGTGATTATGTGAGGTTTCAGGAGGAGGAGCAGGAGGAGGAGGAGGAATATTATACACAGATTGATGAAGCAAAAATGTCCCCGTTTTTGATGGTGATAGAGAACGATGCTTCCATCCGCGGGTGCAGCCTACGTATTGCGTAGGTATCGCTGCTGTCCGCTGGTGGAGAAGAGAAGTCTGGGTAAATCCAGGCTTTGTTCATCTTGATGAGTGTAAGCCTGTCGGCACTGTCGGTTGACAGGCGGGTACGCTTATCTGTGATGATTCCCCCAGCGGCACTAAACACCCTCTCTGACAAGACGCTAGCCGCAGGACAAGCAAGCACCTCCAGGGCATACAGCGCGAGTTCAGGCCACGTGTCCAGCTTCGACACCCAGTAGTTGTAGGGGGCAGAGGCGTCACGGAGGACGGTCGTGCGATCGGCTACGTACTCCCTCACCATCCTTTTACAGTGCTCCCGCCGACTCAGCCTTGACTGGGGAGCGGTGACACAGTCTTGCTGGGGAGCCATAAAGCTGTCAAGGGCCTTAGAGAGTGTTGCCCTGCCTGTGCTGTACATGCTGCCTGATCTTCGCGCCTCCCCTGCTACCTGGCCCTCGTAACTGCGCCTTTGGCCACTAGCGCTGTCGGATGGGAATTTTACCATCAGTTTGTCCGCCAGGTTCCTGTGGTATAGCATCACTCTTGAACCCCTTTCCTCTTCGGGTATGAGAGTGGAAAGGTTCTACTTATACCGTGGGTCAAGCAGTGTGTACACCCTGTAATCCGTAGTGGCCAGAATGCGTGTAACGCGAGGGTCACGAGAAAGGCATCCTAACATGAAGTCAGCCATGTGTGCCAGGGTACCTGTACGCAACACATGGCTGTCCTCACTAGGAAGATCACTTTCAGGATCCTCCTCCTCCTTCGCCTCCTCCTCCTCCTCAGGCCATACACGCTGAAAGGATGACAGGCAAGCAGCATGTGTACCCTCAGCAGTGGGCCAAGCTGTCTCTTCCCCCTCCTCCTCATCTTCCTCCTCCTCCTCCTCCTCACCGCACTGAGATATAGACAGGAGGGTGCTCTGACTATCCAGCGACATACTGTCTTTCCCCGGCTCTGTTTCCGAGCGCAAAGCGTCTGCCTTTATGCTTTGCAGGGAACTTCTCAAGAGGCATAGCAGAGGAATGGTGACGCTAATGATTGCAGCATCGCCGCTCACCACCTGGGTAGACTCCTCAAACTTCCCAAGGACCTGGCAGATGTCTGCCAACCAGGCCCACTCTTCTGAAAAGAATTGAGGAGGCTGACTCCCACTACGCCGCCCATGTTGGAGTTGGTATTCCACAATAGCTCTACGCTGCTCATAGAGCCTGGCCAACATGTGGAGCGTAGAGTTCCACCGTGTGGGCACGTCGCACAGCAGTCGGTGCACTGGCAGATTAAACCAATGTTGCAGGGTGCGCAGGGTGGCAGCGTCCGTGTGGGACTTGCGGAAATGTGCGCAGAGCCGGCGCACCTTTCTGAGCAGGTCTGAAAAGCGTGGGTAGCTTTTCAGAAAGCGCTGAACCACCAAATTAAAGACGTGGGCGAGGCATGGCACGTGCGTGAGGCTGCCGAGCTGCAGAGCCGCCACCAGGTTATGGCCGTTGTCACACACGACCATGCCCAGTTGGAGGCTCGCCGGCGCAAGCCAGCGGTCGGTCTGCTCTGTCAGACCCTGCAGCAGTTCGTGGGCCGTGTGCCTCTTATCTCCTAAGCTGAATAGTTTCAGCACGGCCTGCTGACGCTTGCCCACCGCTGTGCTGCCCCGCCGCGCGACACCGACTGCTGGTGACGTGCTGCTGCTGCTGACACATCTTGATTGCAAGACAGAGGCTGCGTTGGAGGAGGAGGAGGAGGAGGAGGGTGCTTTAGTGGAGGAAGCATAGACCGCCGCAGATACCAGCACCGAGCTGGGGCCCGCAATTCAGGGGGTGGGTAGGACGTGAGCGGTCCCAGGCTCTGACTCGGTCCCAGCCTCCACTAAATTGACCCAATGTGCCGTCAGGGAGATATAGTGGCCCTGCCCGCCTGTGCTTGTCAACGTGTCCGCTGTTAAGTGGACCTTGGCAGTAACCGCGTTGGTGAGGGCGCGTACAATGTTGCGGGAGACGTGGTCGTGCAGGGCTGGGACGGTACATCGGGAAAAGTAGTGGCGACTGGGAACTGAGTAGCGCGGGGCCGCCGCCGCCATCATACTTTTGAAGGACTCCGTTTCCACAACCCTATACGGCAGCATCTCCAGGCTGATAAATTTGGCTATGTGCACGTTTAACGCTTGAGCGTGCGGGTGCGTGGCGGCGTACTTGCGCTTGCGCTCAAACACTTGCGCTAGCGACGGCTGGACGGTGCGCTGAGAGACATTGGTGGATGGGGCCGAGGACAGCGGAGGTGAGGGTGTGGGTACAGGACAGGAGACGGTAGTGCCTGTGTCCTCAGAGCGGGGTTGGATCTCAGTGGCAGGTTGGGGCACAGGGGGAGAGGCAGCGGTGCAAACCGGAGGCGGTGAACGGCCTTCGTCCCACCTTGTGGGGTGCTTGGCCATCATATGTCTGCGCATGCTGGTGGTGGTGAGGCTGGTGGTGGTGGCTCCCCGGCTGATCTTGGCGCGACAAAGGTTGCACACCACTGTTCGTCGGTCGTCTGCACTCTCAGTGAAAAACTGCCAGACCTTTGAGCACCTTGGCCTCTGCAGGGTGGCATGGCGCGAGGGGGCGCTTTGGGAAACAGTTGGTGGATTATTCGGTCTGGCCCTGCCACTACCCCTGGCCACCGCACTGCCTCTTCCAACCTGCCCTGCTGCTGCACTTGCCTCCCCCTCTGAAGACCTGTCCTCAGTAGGCGTAGCAAACCAGGTGGGGTCAGTCACCTCATCGTCCTGCTGCTCTTCCTCCGAATCTTCTGTGCGCTCCTCCCTCGGACTTACTGCCCTTACTACTACCTCACTGATAGACAACTGTGTCTCAACGTCATCGTCCTCCTCACCCACTGAAAGGTCTTGAGACAGTTGGCGGAAGTCCCCAGCCTCATCCCCCGGACCCCGGGAACTTTCCAATAGTTGGGCATCAGTCACGATAAACTCCTCTGGTGGGAGAGGAACCACTGCTGCCCAATCTGAGCAGGGGCCCGATAACAGTTCCTGGGAGTCTGCCCGCTCCTCAGAATGTCTCATTGTAATGGAGTGAGGAGGCTGGGAGGAAAGTGGAGCAGCAGCCAGAGGATTCTGAGTTGCAGCAGTGGACGGCGCAGAGCTGTGGGTGGACGATAGATTGCTGGAAGCACTTTCTGCCATCCACGACAGGACCTGCTCACACTGCTCATTTTCTAATAAAGGTCTCCCGCGTGGACCCATTAATTGGGCGATGAATGTGGGGACGCCAGAAACGTGCCTCTCTCCTAATCCCGCAGCAGTCGGCTGCGATACACCTGGATCAGGAGCTCGGCCTGTGCCCACACCCTGACTTGGGCCTCCGCGTCCTCGGCCGCGTCCACGTCCTCTAGGCCTACCCCTACCCCTCAGCATGCTGTATTACCAGTAATGCAGAAATAGAACGCTGTAATTAAATGTGCCGCTTATTGGCCTGTGGTTGGAGGCTGACTTCGCTTACGGAACGCCAGGAAATCATTTTGCGCAAGCCTGCTGTAACACTTAGCTGGCTGCGTATGAATTTGGAGAACTACTACACCCAGCACAGACCCAGAACACTGAGGACACTCACAGGCAGCCCAAATAGATTTTTTTCCACAAATTTTTTTTCAAAGGCCCACTGCCTATATTCAATTAATAATCAATATGTCTTCTGTCCCTGCCTAAGCGCTTCTGGCCCTGGGGTATGTCACAGAACTGCAGAGTGTTGCACTGTGAACTGCAATACAGCGGTGATTTCAGAGCCCAGACAGAGCCAGGAAATAATTTTGCGCAAGCCTGCTGTAACACGTAGCTGGCTGCGTATGAATTTGGAGAACTACTACACCCAGCACAGACCCAGAACACTGAGGACACTCACAGGCAGCCCAAATAGATTTTTTTCCACAAATTTTTTTGCAAAGGCCCACTGCCTATATTCAATCAATATGTCTTCTGTCCCTGCCTAAGCGCTTCTGGCCCTAGGGTATGTCACAGAACTGCAGAGTGTTGCACTGTGAACTGCAATACAGCGGTGATTTCAGAGCCCAGACAGAGCCAGGAAATAATTTTGCGCAAGCCTCCTGTAACACTTAGCTGGCTGCGTATGAATTTGGAGAACTACTACACCCAGCACAGACCCAGAACACTGAGGACACTCACAGGCAGCCCAAATAGATTTTTTTCCACAAATTTTTTTGTAAAGGCCCACTGCCTATATTCAATCAATATGTCTTCTCTCTTCTGTCCCTGCCTAAGCGCTTCTGGCCCTGGGGTATGTCACAGAACTGCAGAGTGTTGCACTGTGAACTGCAATACAGCGGTGATTTCAGAGCCCAGACAGAGCCAGGAAATAATTTTGTGCAAGCCTGCTGTAACACTTAGCTGGCTGCGTATGAATTTGGAGAACTACTACACCCAGCACAGACCCAGAACACTGAGGACACTCACAGGCAGCCCAAATAGATTTTTTTCCACAAATTTTTTTGCAAAGGCCCACTGCCTATATTCAATCAATATGTCTTCTATCCCTGCCTAAGCGCTTCTGGCCCTAGGGTATGTCACAGAACTGCAGAGTGTTGCACTGTGAACTGCAATACAGCGGTGATTTCAGAGCCCAGACAGAGCCAGGAAATAATTTTGCGCAAGCCTGCTGTAACACTTAGCTGGCTGCGTATGAATTTGGAGAACTACTACACCCAGCACAGACCCAGAACACTGAGGACACTCACAGGCAGCCCAAATAGATTTTTTTCCACAAATTTTTTTGCAAAGGCCCACTGCCTATATTCAATTAATAATCAATATGTCTTCTGTCCCTGCCTAAGCGCTTCTGGCCCTGGGGTATGTCACAGAACTGCAGAGTGTTGCACTGTGAACTGCAATACAGCGGTGATTTCAGAGCCCAGACAGAGCCAGGAAATAATTTTGCGCAAGCCTGCTGTAACACTTAGCTGGCTGCGTATGAATTTGGAGAACTACTACACCCAGCACAGACCCAGAACACTGAGGACACTCACAGGCAGCCCCAAATAGATTTTTTTCCCCAAATTGTTTTGCAAAGGCCCACTGCCTATATTCAATCAATATGTCTTTTGTCCCTGCCTAAGCGCTTCGGTCCCTGGAGTATTACTGCAGAGCGCAATGCTCTGCACGGCAGATATACCAAAAAAAAAAAAGTGCAACACTGCAAAAAGCAGCCTCCACACTACTGCACACGGTTAGATGTGGCCCTAAGAAGGACCGTTGGGGTTCTTGAAGCCTAAAATACTCCTAACACTCTCCCTATAGCAGCTCCAACAAGATAGCACTTTCCCTCCTCTATGTCAGAACGCATCTGTGGCGAGCCGCGGGAGGGGCCGATTTTTATACTCGGGTGACACATGATCTCGCCAGCCACTCACTGCAGGGGGGTGGTATAGGGCTTGAACGTCGCAGGGGGAAGTTGTAATGCCTTCCCTGTCTTTCAATTGGCCAGAAAAGCGCGCTAACGTCTCAGAGATGAAAGTGAAAGTAACCTGAACATCGCGTGGTACTCGTTACGAGTAACGAGCATCTCGCACATGCTAATACTCGAACGAGTATCAAGCTCGGACGAGTACGTTCGCTCATCTCTAGTTCTCACTTATCACTGTCATGATGTTCTCCGGCTGTCACTCGCTGCACTCTAGTCTTTATTTACATAGGAGGCTGCGGTCACATGAGTTGTTTACCTATGTGATGGCTACAGCCAATAGGAGATTTGACAGGGATGTCATCAGTGACATCCAGTAAACCTGTTTGGGGCTTCTTTATTATAAGCCCTCTTGACAGGTTTACAGAGCATCAGCAGACCTTCTAGCCAGGTGACATTATCTGTCAGATGCCATAATGCTAGAGCACTCAAAAAGTGGTCTGGCGTCATGGTGAGTTTATTAATTCTATATCGTTTTGGGCACAGTGGTCCCAAATCTATATACAAAAAATAACTCATAGAATCCTTTTAAGGCCTCGGTCACACGGGCCTTTTTTCCCGCGATTTGTGGATCGCATAACGGATGCCCATCCGCAAATCGCGTGACCGGGGCCGATGATTCGCTGAAAAAGCTGCACTTAGCAGCGTTTTCAGTGAAACCGCCCAACACTGCCCGCTATCCTCTGTCACAGCTGTGCCACTGTGAATGGGTGAGTGAGTGCTGCCTCTGATTGGCTGAGCGCAGGGACCAATCAGAGGCAGCTCTCAGCTGTCATTCAATAGCTGAGAGCTGCCTCTGATTGGTCCCTGCGCTCAGCCAATCAGAGGCAGCACTCACTCACCCATTTATGAATTCATGAATGGGTGAGTGAGAGCTGCCTCTGATTGGTGATGGCTGTGACCAATCAGAGGCAGCTCATTCAGCAGACGGGGATTTTAAATCCCCGGCTGCTGAATACTACACAGAGCAGTTCAGGAGAACTGCCGGCCGGACGCGGCTGAACTCTGCCTGCTGGGAAAAGGTGAGTATTAGAGATGAGCGAGCACCAACATGTATATCGCCGATGCTCGCTAAGGTTTCCATTTGTGAAAATCTGGGCAATTCAAGAAAGTGATGGGAACGACACAGCAACGGATAGGGCAGGCGAGGGGCTACATGTTGGGCTGCATCTCAAGTTCACAGGTCCCACTATTAAGCCACAATAGCGGCAAGAGTGGGCTCCCCCCTCCCAAAAACTTTTACTTCTGAAAAGCCCTCATTAGCATGGCATACCTTTGCTAAGCACCACACTACCTCCAACAAAGCACAATCACTGCCTGCATGACACTCCGCTGCCACTTCTCCTGGGTTACATGCTGCCCAACCGCCCCCCCCTCCCCCCCACAGCGCACACCAAAGTGTCCCTGCGCAGCCTTCAGCTGCCCTCATGTCACACCACCCTCATGTCTATTTAGAAGTGCGTCTGCCATGAGGAGGAACCGCAGGCACACACTGCAGAGGGTTGGCACGGCTAGGCAGCGACCCTCTTTAAAAGGGGTGGGGCGATAGCCCACAATGCTGTACAGAAGCAATGAGAAATAGAATCCTGTGCCACCGCCATCAGGAGCTGCACACGTGGGCATAGCAATGGGGAACCTATGTGCCACACACTATTCATTCTGTCAAGGTGTCTCTGCATGCCCCAGTCAGACCGGGCTTTTTAATTCATAGACACAGGCATGTCCAACTCCCTATTGTGAAGTCCCTGTCGACCGACAGCATGGGTGGCTCCCTGGAACCCACCGGCGATACACAAAAATATCCCATTGTATTGCCCAACACAGCTGAGGTAGTAATGTCGTGCTTAATGCAGGTGGGCTTCGGCCCACACTGCATGCCCCAGTCTGACTGGGGTTCTTTACAAGTGGAAACAGATGCATTTATAATTCCCTGTGGACCCACAGCATGGGTGGGTGCCAGGAAGCCACCGGCGGTACATAGAAATATCCCATTGCATTGCCCAACACAGCTGAGGTAGTAATGTCATGCTTAATGCAGGTGGGCTCCGGCCAACACTGCATGCCCCAGTCAGACTGGTAATATGTACCTTAACAGTAACCGCGTTGGTGGTAATGTGGTGGTGACTGCGGACCTAGTAGCGCGGTTTTATTTTGTTGGTTTTCGGAATGTGGCCAGGATTAAGTGGGCCGTGGCGGGGGATGTTTTGGAGGCACTACGTGTCCTCTCCACGTGTCCGTGGTTATATGCACCTTAACAGTAACAGCGTTGGTGGGAAATGGCCTCGCCGCCATCATGTCTTTGGGAAGCCTCTGTTTCCACACCCCAGAGACATACCATTAGCAGCGGTATAGGCAGAGCCCAGAATTAGTAACATTTCAGTCGTAGCATTAGCGACAGGCCCCACTAACATATCACTAGCAGCATTATAGGGGGAGCACAGTCTTAGTTCCATTTCAGTAATAGTAGCAGCCTACACAGGCCCCAGTAACAATTCTGAAGCAGCAGTATAGTGGGAGCGCAGTCTTCGTTCCATTTCAGTAATAGTAGCAGCCTACACAGGCCCCAGGAACAATTCCGAAGCAGCAGTATAGGAGGAGCATAGTCTTAGTTCCATTTAAGTCATTGTAGCAGCCTACACAGGCCCCAGGAACAATTCCGAAGCAGCAGTATAGTGGGAGCGCAGTCTTAGTTCCATTTCAGTAGCTGCAGTATAGCCAAGGCCCAAGTTACATTTATGTAGCTAAAGTGTAGGCCAACCACACACACACTTCTGTACCATAAGTGCAGGCGAAGAACATACAAATTGCTATGATTACACTGTAGGTGAGGGCCCCAAAACATTGGTGTACCAACAGTACTAATGTACCTCAGTAAAAATTGGCCATGCCCAACCAAGATGGCAGGTGAAACCCATTAATCGCTTTGGTTAATGTGGCTTAAGTGGTAACTAGGCCTGGAGGCAGCCCAGTTTAACTAAAAATTGGTTCAAGTTAAAGTTTCAACGCTTTTAAGAGCATTGAAACATATAAAAATTGTTTAGAAAAATTAGATGAGTGAGCCTTGTGGCCCTAAGAAAAAATGCCCGTTCAGCGTGATTACGTGAGGTTTCAGGAGGAGGAGCAGGAGGAGGAGGAGGAATATTAGACACAGATTGATGAAGCAGAAATGTCCCCGTTTTGGATGGTGAGAGAGAACGTAGCTTCCATCCGCGGGTGCAGCCTACGTATTGCTTACGTATCGCTACTGTCCGCTGGTGGAGAAGAGAAGTCTGGGGAAATCCAGGCTTTGTTCATCTTGATGAGTGTTAGCCTGTCGGCACTGTCGGTTGACAGGCGGGTACGCTTATCTGTGATGATTCCCCCAGCCGCACTAAACACCCTTTCCGACAAGACACTAGCCGCAGGACAAGCAAGCACCTCCAGGGCATACAGCGCTAGTTCAGGCCACGTGTCCAGCTTCGACACCCAGTAGTTGTAGGTGGCAGAGGCGTCACGGAGGACAGTCGTGCGATCGGCTACGTACTCCCTGACCATCCTTTTACAGTGCTCCCGCCGACTCAGCCTTGACTGGGGAGCGGGGACACAGTCTTGCTGGGGAGCCATAAAGCTGTCCAGGCCCTTAAAGACTGTTGCACTGCCTGGGCTGTACATGCTGCTCGATCTCCGCACCTCCCCTGCTACCTGGCCCTCGGAACTGCGCCTTCTGCCACTAGCGCTGTCGGATGGGAATTTTACCATCAGCTTGTCCGCCAGGGTCCTGTGGTATAGCAACACTCTCGAACCCCTTTCCTCTTCGGGAATGAGAGTGGGAAGGTTCTCCTTATAACGTGGGTCGAGCAGTGTGTACACCCAGTAATCCGTAGGGGCCAGAATGCGTGTAACGCGAGGGTCACGAGAAAGGCATCCTAACATGAAGTCAGCCATGTGTGCCAGGGTACCTGTACGCAACACATGGCTGTCCGCAGTAGGAAGATCACTTTCAGGATCCTCCTCCTCCTCCTCCTCCTCAGGCCATACACGCTGAAATGATGACAGGCAAGCAGCATGGGTACCGTCAGCAGTGGGCCAAGCTGTCTCTTCCCCCTCCTCCTCATCCTCCTCATGCTCCTCCTCCTCCTCCTCCTGAACGCGCTGAGATATAGACAGGAGGGTGCTCTGACTATCCAGCGACATACTGTCTTCCCCCGGCTCTGTTTCCAAGCGCAAAGCGGCTGCCTTTATGGTTTGCAGGGAACTTCTCAAGATGCATAGCAGAGGAATGGTGACGCTAATGATTGCAGCATCGCCGCTCACCACCTGGGTAGACTGCTCAAAGTTTCGAAGGACCTGGCAGATGTCTGCCAACCAGGCCCACTCTTCTGAAAAGAATTGAGGAGGCTGACTCCCACTGCGCCGCCCATGTTGGAGTTGGTATTCCACTATAGCTCTACGCTGCTCATAGAGCCTAGCCAACATGTGGAGCGTAGAGTTCCACCGTGTGGGCACGTCGCACAGCAGTCGGTGCACTGGCAGATTAAACCGATGTTGCAGGGTGCGCAGGGTGGCAGCGTCCGTGTGGGACTTGCGGAAATGTGCGCAGAGCCGGCGCACCTTTACGAGCAGGTCTGACAAGCGTGGGTAGCTTTTCAGAAAGCGCTGAACCACCAAATTGAAGACGTGGGCCAGGCATGGCACGTGCGTGAGGCTGCCGAGCTGCCGAGCCGCCACCAGGTTACGGCCGTTGTCACACACTACCATGCCCGGTTGGAGGCTCAGCGGCGCAAGCCAACGGTCGGTCTGCTCTGTCAGACCCTGCAGCAGTTCGTGGGCCATGTGCCTCCTATCTCCTAAGCTGAGTAGTTTCAGCACGGCCTGCTGACACTTGCCCACCGCTGTGCTGCCACGCCGCGCGACACCGACTGCTGGCGACGTCCTGCTGCTGCTGACACATCTTGATTGCGAGACAGAGGTTGAGGAGGAGGAGCAGGAGGAGGGTGCTTTAGTGGAGGAAGCATACACCGCCGAACATACCACCACCGAGCTGGGGCCCGCAATTCAGGGGGTGGGTAGGACGTGAGCGGTCCCAGGCTCTGACTCTGTCCCAGCCTCCACTAAATTCACCCAATGTGCCGTCAGGGAGATGTAGTGGCCCTGCCCGCCTGTGCTTGTCCACGTGTCCGTAGTTAAGTGGACCTTGCCACTAACCGCATTGGTGAGGGCGGGTACAATGTTGCGGGAGACGTGGTCGTGCAGGGCTGGGACGGCACATCGGGAAAAGTAGTGGCGACTGGGAACTGAGTAGCGCGGGGCCGCCGCCGCCATCATAGCTTTGAAAGCCTCCGTTTCCACAACCCTATACGGCAGCATCTCAAGGCTGATAAATTTGGCTATGTGGACGGTTAACGATTGAGCGTGCGGGTGCGTGGCGGCGTACTTGCGCTTGCGCTCCAACACTTGCGCTAGCGACCGCTGGACTGTGCGGTGCGAGACATTGGTGGATGGGGCCGAGGACAGCGGAGGTGAGGGTGCGGGTGCAGGCCAGGAGACGGTAGTGCCTGTGTCCTGAGAGGGGGGTTGGATCTCAGTGGCAGGTTGGGGCACAGGGGGAGAGGCAGCGGTGCAAACCGGAGGCGGTGAACGGCCTTCGTCCCACCTTGTGGGGTGCTTGGCCATCATATGTCTGCGCATGCTGGTGGTGGTGAGGCTGTTGGTGGTGGCTCCCCGGCTGATCTTGGCGCGACAAAGGTTGCACACCACTGTTCTTCGGTCGTCAGGCGTTTCTGTGAAAAACTGCCAGACCTTAGAGCGCCTCGGCCTCTGCAGGATGGCATGGCGCGAGGGTGCGCTTTGGGAAACAGTTGGTGGATTATTCGGTCTGGCCCTGCCTCCACCCCTGGCCACCGCACTGCCACTTGCAACCTGCCCTGCTGCTGCCCTTGCCTGCCCCTCTGAAGACCTGTCCTGAGTAGGCGTTGCACACCAGGTGGGGTCAGTCACCTCATCGTCCTGCTGCTCTTCCTCCGAATCCTCTGTGCGCTCCTCCCTCGGACTTACTGCCCTTACTACTACCTCACTGCAAGACAACTGTGTCTCATCGTCATCGTCCTCCTCACCCACTGAAAGGTCTTGAGACAGTTGCCGGAAGTCCCCAGCCTCATCCCCCGGACCCAGGGAACTTTCCAATGGTTGTGCATCAGTGACGATAAACTCCTCTGGTGGGAGAGGAACCACTGCTGCCCAATCTGAGCAGGGGCCCGAGAACAGTTCCTGGGAGTCTTCCCGATCCTGAGCATGTGTCATTGTAGTGGAGTGAGGAGGCTGGGAGGAAGGAGGAGCAGCAGACAGAGGATTCGGATTTGCAGCACTGGACGGCGCAGAACTCTGGGTGGATGATAGCTTGCTCGAAGCACTTTCTGCCATCCACGACAGGACCTGCTCACACTGCTCATTTTCTAATAAAGGTCTCCCGCGTGGACCCATTAATTGGGCGATGAATGTGGGGACGCCAGAAACGTGCCTCTCTCCTAATCGCGCAGCAGTCGGCTGCGACACACCTGGATCAGGAGCTCGGCCTGTGCCCACACCCTCACTTGGGCCTACGCGTCCTCGGCCGCGTCCACGTCCTCTAGGCCTACCCCTACCCCTCAGCATGCTGTATTACCAGTGATTTCCAAGCCAGGAAAGAAATTGGCGCAAGCCTGCAGCCAAAATAGAATTTTGTCCCTTGTTTTTCAAAGGACAAGCCACACTGCGTGTATTCAATGAATACTACTAAGTTTAAGAACTGTGTTGTGGCCCTGCAAATGTGTCACAGAACTGCAGTGATGCAAAGTTATTCGCTCCAGCAGATCAGGGATTTCCCATGCAGGAAAGAAATTGGCGCAAGCCTGCAGCCAAAATAGAATTTTTTCCCTTGTTTTTCAAAGGACAAGCCACACTGCGTGTATTCAATGAATACTACTAAGTTTAAGAACTGTGTTGTGGCCCTGCAAATGTGTCACAGAACTGCAGTGATGCAAAGTTATTCGCTCCAGCTGATCAGGGATTTCCCATGCAGGAAAGAAATTGGCGCAAGCCTGCAGCCAAAATAGAATTTTTTCCCTTGTTTTTCAAAGGACAAGCCACATTGCGTGTATTCAATGAATACTACTAAGTTTAATAACTGTGTTGTGGCCCTGCAAATGTGTCAGAGAACTGCAGTGATGCAAAGTTATTCGCTACAGCAGATCAGGGATTTCCCATGCAGGAAAAAAATTGGCGCAAGCCTGCAGTAAAACGTAGCTGGCTGCGTCTGATTTTTTTTAACGTTCTGCACGCAGCACACACGTACCCAGAGCCCTGAGGACTGTCAGAGGCAGGCGAAATAGAATTTTTTCCCTTGTTTTTCAAAGGACAAGCCACACTGCGTGTATTCAATGAATACTACTAAGTTTAATAACTGTGTTGTGGCCCTGCAAATGTGTCACAGAACTGCAGTGATGCAAAGTTATTCGCTCCAGCAGATCAGGGATTTCCCATGCAGGAAAGAAATTGGCGCAAGCCTGCAGCCAAAATAGAATTTTTTCCCTTGTTTTTCAAAGGACAAGCCACACTGCGTGTATTCAATGAATACTACTAAGTTTAATAACTGTGTTGTGGCCCTGCAAATGTGTCAGAGAACTGCAGTGATGCAAAGTTATTCGCTACAGCAGATCAGGGATTTCCCGTGCAGGAAAAAAATTGGCGCAAGCCTGCAGTAAAACGTAGCTGGCTGCGTCTGATTTTTTTTAACGTTCTGCACGCAGCACACACGTACCCAGAGCCCTGAGGACTGTCAGAGGCAGGCGAAATAGAATTTTTTGCCTTGTTTTTCAAAGGACAAGCCACACTGCGTGTATTCAATGAATACTACTAAGTTTAATAACTGTGTTGTGGCCCTGCAAATGTGTCACAGAACTGCAGTGATGCAAAGTTATTCGCTCCAGCTGATCAGGGATTTCCCATGCAGGAAAGAAATTGGCGCAAGCCTGCAGCCAAAATAGAATTTTTTCCCTTGTTTTTCAAAGGACAAGCCACACTGCGTGTATTCAATGAATACTACTAAGTTTAATAACTGTGTTGTGGCCCTGCAAATGTGTCAGAGAACTGCAGTGATGCAAAGTTATTCGCTACAGCAGATCAGGGATTTCCCGTGCAGGAAAAAAATTGGCGCAAGCCTGCAGTAAAACGTAGCTGGCTGCGTCTGATTTTTTTTAACGTTCTGCACGCAGCACACACGTACCCAGAGCCCTGAGGACTGTCAGAGGCAGGCGAAATAGAATTTTTTCCCTTGTTTTTCAAAGGACAAGCCACACTGCGTGTATTCAATGAATACTACTAAGTTTAATAACTGTGTTGTGGCCCTGCAAATGTGTCACAGAACTGCAGTGATGCAAAGTTATTCGCTCCAGCAGATCAGGGATTTCCCATGCAGGAAAGAAATTGGCGCAAGCCTGCAGCTAAAATAGAATTTTTTCCCTTGTTTTTCAAAGGACAAGCCACACTGCGTGTATTCAATGAATACTACTAAGTTTAATAACTGTGTTGTGGCCCTGCAAATGTGTCAGAGAACTGCAGTGATGCAAAGTTATTCGCTACAGCAGATCAGGGATTTCCCATGCAGGAAAAAAATTGGCGCAAGCCTGCAGTAAAACGTAGCTGGCTGCGTCTGATTTTTTTTAACATTCTGCGCGCAGCACACACGTACCCAGAGCCCTGAGGACTGTCAGAGGCAGGCGAAATAGATTTTTTTCCCTTGTTTTTCAAAGGACAAGCCACACTGCGTCTATTCAATGAATAATGTATGTCTTCTGGCCCTGCCCACACAATTCTATCCCTGTAGTATTAATGCCGGGTGCAATGGTCTGCACAGCCGGTTTTGAGAAAAAAAAAAAAATATGCAACACTGCTAACAGCAGCCTGGACAGTACTGCACACGGATAGATGTGGCCCTAGAAAGGACCGTTGGGGTTCTTGAAGCCTACACTCACTGCTAACACTCTCCCTGCCTAACCACCACTTCTGTCTCTATTGCAGGGCGCAATGCTCTGCAGATCCAATTTTGAAAAAAAAATAAAAATACAGTGCTAACACAGTACTGCACACTATTAGATGTGGCCCTGAGAAGGACCGTTGGGGTTCTTGAAGCCTACACTAACTCCTAACGCTCTCCCTACAGCAGCTCCAGCACGATACCACTGTCCCTCAGCTAACTCACAAGGCATCTGAGCCGAGCCGCGAGAGGGGCCGATTTTTATACTCGGGTGACATCTGATCGCCCCAGCCACTCACAGCAGGGGGGTGGTATAGGGCTTGAACGTCACAGGGGGAAGTTGTAATGCCTTCCCTGTCTTTCAATTGGCCAGAAAAGCGCGCTAACGTCTCAGAGAGGAAACTGAAAGTAACCGGAACACCGCGTGGTACTCGTTACGAGTAACGAGCATCCCGAACACCCTAATATTCGCACGAATATCAAGCTCGGACGAGTACGTTCGCTCATCTCTAATAATGTTGTAAAAACATAGGTCATCAAATGCAACAGTGTTGATCCAGAAGAAGAAAAAAAAACCTATAAGGCAATTATCAATTGCTTCATTTTATGGAAAAATGCCTTCTTGACTCCAAAAATAGCAATTATAGTAAGTGCCAGGATCACCAGAATCTACCACATATGACCTATGGTAGTGTATCTTTCAAGAAAGGCATTCAGGCCTTTAGGAACTCCTTAAGCCTGTGCCAAAAGAAATCTCAGTGCTCTCAGGCTCTTTCACATCATGTTTATGACCCTATGTTTATTGTATTCTGGGAAGTATGCTGAAATATATTTTGTTTTCTGCACCACACCAAGGTTATCAAATTACTAACAACCATTTGTCAGTGAGTGTGTATGTGAGTGCTTCTCATGCTCCGCCCCTGGTGACATAATCGAAGGTCCTACAGCACATATAAAACACAGAGCCTGACCAACAGAAGAACAACAAAGTTAGAGCTCTTGAAAAGGGAAAGACAGAAATAACAAAATGAGAATACAACTAAGCTGTTATTATCCCAGACACAACTCAACAGTCCTGACGAGAGACACCAACCTACCCCCACTACAGAGATCCAGGGGGCTGAAAGACCTGTGGTGATGACACTGCTGTGAGAGGAGCCATTCTGCAGTTTGGTAGGAAGTACTATATGTGGGTTCTTCTCCTGCTCTGCCTTTCCCCCACCAGAAATTACCCCATTTTTAAAACTAGACCTCTTAATGCATTCATCTGGGGGTAAAGTGAGCATTTTAACCCTGCAGGTTTTACTGGAATTAATACAAGCAAGTGAAAAAAAATGATATATTTTTTTCACAAATGTATTACTTATAGCACATCCTTTTTAGGTACAATATCTGAAACTCAGGAAGTGCACCCAAAAGTTTATAGTGCTGTTTTGCCTGTGTTCAGAAATACCTCCCATGTGGTCTCAATCTGCTTACATGGCTGGGCCCAAAATGAAGGGCGCAACTTTGGCTTTCAGGACACAGCTGATAAGTTTCAGGGCCTAGTGCACACTGGTAGAGGTATTGAGCTGCCAACAACAGAAACCTCTTAGAAATTTTGAAAGATACATTCTTTAAGGTATTCAACAAGGCATGTAATGAGTATTTTGAGCCCTCACTGTTCTGCCAGAATTAAGTCAAAGCCTATATTACAAATTCAATTTCAATTTTCTTTCACAAATGTATGACTTATAGGACATATTTTCCGACACAATACATGAAACTGGGGAAATGCATCCAAATATTTATAGCACTGTATTTGCTGTGTTCAGAAATACTCCCATTTAGGCTATAACCAGTTGCCTAGTCACATGTTGACAAAAAACGAAAAGCAGAAACTTGTAGCCTTCAGGACATTATTGTAGCTTGAATCACCTATCGCCCGCCTGCCCCCCCCCCCCCCCCCCCTCCTCTCCTGCCATGGATTTGAGCTGGCTGTAAAATAAATAAATACATAAAAAATAAATCTTATTCCGCAGCGCTCTCAGGTATTTTATTTATTACCCCCACCAAGCTGGGTACTCATTTTACCAACCTTGGAAGGCTGGGAAGCTGAGTCAACCTTGAGCCAGCTACTTAAATCATGCAGAGGTTGAACTCGTTATACCCCTTAACCCTTTCCAATCCAATTTGTATCCTGGTTTTCCAAGGGGGCTTACTCTTTTTCTGTCTTTATACAATGGCACTATATGTTGGCTAAAGCCAGTACTGCATAAGGTGACACGTTGGATAGGCTCCGACAGCAGAGAGGCTGGCAATATACAGTAAGAGAACCCCGACGGACGTGTTCCAACATCGGAGCTCTACAGCCTTAGGGCGAGCACCCACTGGCGTTTGCGTTTCCCGCGGGAAAAAAACGCAGCGTTTTCGCCGCGTGTCCCGCGTTTTTTCCGCACGTTTTCCGCGGCGTTTTCGCAGCTTTGCCATTAATTTCCATGGAGAAAAATAAGGACACATATGCAACTGACAGTTCCTATGTTAAAAACGCAAACGCAATGCAAAAAAAACGCCAGTGGACAGGAACACATGTTATCTCTATGCCTGTGCAGGAAAAACGCAAAACGCAGGTAAAAAAACGCCAGTGGGTGCTCGCCCTTAAATCATAATGTCTTCAGAGGTCAGACAGTGGATTTGAAAGGGTTAATATACATACATGCACAAAATCTGAGCTGGAGAAAATCTGCTATGGAATTTCTGTTGCGTTTCTGCAGATGGCCAGAGTTAACGAGCTTTGCGGAATTTGTATATGTAATTGCGTTTTTATGTGTGGAATTCCTGCTTGCGGAATATGTTGCATTTTCTTGATAGGTCGTTTTTGCCTCTGAGGTCACATTGGCAAACTTAATTAATAAACATCCACAAACATGCATTTTTAAAGACAATTCAAAGCATTTACACAGTGGAAAAGCACTTAAAAAATGCAACATTATGTGCGGATTATGGTGCGGTTTTTATGCTTCCCATCGTAGTTTCTGCAACATACATAGATATGCTGTGGATTTGTAAAGAGCAGCATTTTTCAAATCCCATGTTTTTCCACAGCAGAAAAAATCTGCGCCCTGTGAAGATTTTGTAAAATCTCATTCACTTGCCTTGTACTGCAAGCGCTGCAGAATTTACACAGCAATTCTTCAGCTTTAAGGCTTTTATCTAAGGGTTTAGTTCATAAACCAGAAGGTCCCTGTGCTCTGGATAGCTGTGCCTCACAGCCAAAGACAGACTTCTACTTACAGAAGCAGAAAAATATTGCTTTAGAGTACATTTACACTTACCAGGAATGGTGCAACATTTCTGGATCAAAAACTGTGTTAAAATACAAAACAGTGGTGTAGATTTCAACACGGATTTTGGCACAGATTCGCAGCTAATTTCATCCTTTCAATATAAGAGGTGAAGTCTGCTGCAGATCTGCACCAAATCCACAGCAATGATGCAGATTTTGATGTGGAAATGACAGGGATTTCGGTGCAGATTTTCTGCTGCGGAAAATCAGCACCACATTTGGTCCATGTGAATGTACTGTTAGAGAAGTTAAAGGGGTTGTCTCGCGGCGAAAGCGAAAAAAAAATTTTTTCACTTACCCCCGCATTCTGCCCTGTTAAAAAGAAAGCATAGGTTAGTTTTTAAAAAGCACATTGCACTTACCTGCATCAGCGTTCTGCAGCTTCTTCTATTCTTCTTTTAAAGATGGCGCCGCTGGTCTTCTCCCACGGTGCACCGCGGGTCTTCTCCCATGGTGCACCGTAGATTTTCTTCTCCTTCCTTGCGTTCCATTGCCGATTCCAGCCTCCTGATTGGCTGGAATCGGCACACGTGACGGGGCGGAGCTACGATGACGACGCGGTGAGCAGCTCTCCGGCATGAGCGGCCCCATTCACCAGGCAGAAGACCGCACAGCGCAAGCGCGTCTAAAAAAGCAAGAAGCCAGGGAAATTAGATGGAGCCATGGAGACCGGGACGCTAGCAACGGAGCAGGTAAGTGAATAACTTCTGTATGGCTCATATTTAATGCACGATGTACATTACAAAGTGCATTAATATGGCCATAGAGAAGTGTATAACCCCACTTGCTTTCGCGAGACAACCCCTTTAATAACATCTAGGTAGATCAGGGATTAGCCAGCCAGGTTGTTCTTTCTTAAAGAAGCAGATAGTTGCAGATTTCATCAAAATTCTAGGAGGCTCCATAATCTCAAGATGTATTCAAGTATGTGAAATAGTTTTACATAAGTTAGACATCAGATTTCAGCTAAATACAGTAATAAATTAAGTTTGACAAGACTTTGGCATAGTCATAGTCAGAACTAGAGATGAGCGAACACCAAAATGTTCGGGTGTTCGTTATTCGGAACGAACTTCCCGCGATGTTCGAGGGTTCGTTTTGAACAACGAACCCCATTGAAGTCAATGGGCGACCAGAGCATTTTTGTATTTCGCCGATGCTCGCTAAGGTTTTCATGTGTGAAAATCTGGGCAATTCAAGAAAGTGATGGGAATGACACAGAAACGGATAGGGCAGGCGAGGGGCTACATGTTGGGCTGCATCTAAAGTTCACAGGTCCCACTATTAAGCCACAATACCGGCAAGAGTGGGCCCCCCCCAACAACTTTTACTTCTGAAAAGCCCTCATTAGCATGGCATACCTTTGCTAAGCACCACACTAGCTACAACAAAGCACAATCACTGCCTGGATGACACTCCACTGCCACTTCTCCTGGGTTACATGCTGACCAACCGCCCCCCCTCCCCCCCACAGCGCACACCAAAGTGTCCCTGCGCAGCCTTCAGCTGCCCTCATGCCACACCACCCTCATGTCTATTTAGAAGTGCGTCTGCCATGAGGAGGAACCGCAGGCACACACTGCAGAGGGTTGGCACGGCTAGGCAGCGACCCTCTTTAAAAGGGGCGGGGCGATAGCCCACAATGCTGTACAGAAGCGATGAGAAATATAATCCTGTGCCACCGCCATCAGGAGCTGCACACGTGGGCATAGCAATGGGGAACCTATGTGCCACACACTATTCATTCTGTCAAGGTGTCTGCATGCCCCAGTCAGACTGGTAATATGTACCTTAACAGTAACCGCGTTGGTGGTAATGTGGTGGTGACTGCGGACCTAGTAGCACGGTTGTATTTTGTTGGTTTTCGGAATGTGGCCAGGATTAAGTGGGCCGTGGCGGGGGGATGGTGTGGGGGCTCTCTTGTTGTGTCGGTAAAGGTGAAATTCTTGGACTGCCACCAGACGAACCAATGCAAAGACATTTGCCAAGAATGTTTTCCCTGTTGGAGGAGGAGGGGGATGTTTTTGAGGCACTACGTGTCCTCTCCACGTGTCCGTGGTTATATGCACCTTTACAGTAACCGCGTTGGTGGTAATGTGGTGGTGACTGCGGACCTAGTAGCACGGTTGTATTTTGTTGGTTTTCGGAATGCGGCCAGGATTAAGTGGGCCGTGGCGGGGGGATGGTGTGGGGGCTCTCTTGTTGTGTCGGTAAAGGTGAAATTCTTGGACTGCCACCAGACGAACCAATGCAAAGACATTTGCCAAGAATGTTTTCCCTGTTGGAGGAGGAGGGGGATGTTTTTGAGGCACTACGTGTCCTCTCCACGTGTCCGTGGTTATATGCACCTTTACAGTAACCGCGTTGGTGGGAAATGGCCTCGCCGCCATCATGTCTTTGGGAAGCCTCTGTTTCCACACCCCAGAGACATACCATTAGCAGCGGTATAGGCAGAGCCCAGAATTCGTAACATTTCAGCCGTAGCATTAGGACAGGCCCCACTAACATATCACTAGCAGCATTATAGGAGGAGCGCAGTCTTCGTTCCATGTCAGCAATAGTAGCACTCAAGACAGGCCCCAGTAACAATTCCGAAGCAGCAGTATAGCGGGAGAGCAGTCTTCGTTCCATGTCAGCAATAGTAGCACTCAAGACAGGCCCCAGTAACAATTCCGAAGCAGCAGTATAGCGGGAGCGCAGTCTTAGTTCCATTTCAGTAGCCTTAGTATAGCCAAGGCCCAAGTTACATTTATGTAGCTAAAGTGTAGGCCAACCCCACACACCTTTCTGTACCATGAGTGCAGGCGAAGAACATACAAATTGCTATGATTACACTGTAGGTGAGGGCCCCAAAAATTTGGTGTACCAACAGTACTAATGTACCTCAGTAAAAATTGGCCATGCCCAACCAAGATGGCAGGTGAATCGCTTTGGTTAATGTGGCTTAAGTGGTAACTAGGCCTGGAGGCAGCCCAGTGTAACGAAAAATTGGTTCAAGTTAAAGTTCCAACACTTTTAAGCGCATTGAAACTTATAAAAATTGTTCAGAAAAATTATTTGAGTGAGCCTTGTGGCCCTAAGAAAAATTGCCCGTTCAGCGTGATTATGTGAGGTTTCAGGAGGAGGAGCAGGAGGAGGAGGAGGAATATTAGACACAGATTGATGAAGCAGAAATGTCCCCGTTTTGGATGGTGAGAGAGAACGTAGCTTCCATCCGCGGGTGCAGCCTACGTATTGCTTACGTATCGCTGCTGTCCGCTGGTGGAGAACAGAAGTCTGGGGAAATCCAGCCTTTGTTCATCTTGATGAGTGTTAGCCTGTCGGCACTGTCGGTTGACAAGCGGCTACGCTTATCTGTGATGATTCCCCCAGCCGCACTAAACACCCTCTCCGACAAGACGCTAGCCGCAGGACAAGCAAGCACCTCCAGGGCATACAGCGCTAGTTCAGGCCACGTGTCCAGCTTCGACACCCAGTAGTTGTAGGGGGCAGAAGCGTCACCGAGGATGGTCGTGCGATCCGCTACGTACTCCCTCACCATCCTTTTACAGTGTTCCCGCCGACTCAGCCGTGACTGGGGAGCGGTGACACAGTCTTGGTGGGGAGCCATAAAGCTGGCCAGGCCCTTAAAGACTGTTGCACTGCCTGGGATGTACATGCTGCTCGATCTATGCACATCCCCTGCTACCTTGCCCTCGGTACTGCGCCTTCTGCCACTAGCGCTGTCAGCTGGGAATTTTACCATCAGCTTGTCCGCAAGGGTCCTGTGGTATAGCAACACTCTCGAACCCCTTTCCTCTTCGGGAATGAGAGTGGAAAGGTTCTCCTTATACCGTGGATCGAGCAGTGTGTACACCCAGTAATCCGTCGTGGCCAGAATGCGTGCAACGCGAGGGTCACGAGAAAGGCATCCTAACATGAAGTCAGCCATGTGTGCCAGGGTACCTGTACGCAACACATGGCTGTCTTCACTAGGAAGATCACTTTCAGGATCCTCCTCCTCCTCCTCCTCCTCAGGCCATACACGCTGAAAGGATGACAGGCAATCAGCCGGTGTACCGTCAGCAGCGGGCCAAGCTGTCTCTTCCCCCTCCTCCTCATCCTCCTCATGCTCCTCCTCCTCCTCCTGTACGCGCTGAGAAGGACAGGAGGGTGCTCTGACTATCCAGCGGCATACTGTCTTCCCCCGCCCCCGTTTCCGAGCGCAAAGCAGCTGCCTTTATGGTTTGCAGGGAATTTCTCAAGATGCATAGCAGAGGAATGGTGACGCTAATGATTGTAGCATCGCTGCTCACCACCTGGGTAGACTCCTCAAAATTACCAAGGACATGGCAGATGTCTGCCAACCAGGCCCACTCTTCTGAAAGGAATTGAGGAGGCTGACTCCCACTGCGCCGCCCATGTTGGACTTGGTATTCGACTATAGCTCTACGCTGTTCATAGAGCCTGGCCAACATGTGGAGCGTAGAGTTCCACCGTGTGGGCACGTCGCACAGCAGTCGGTGCACTGGCAGCTTAAAGTGATGTTGCAGGGTGCGCAGGGTGGCAGCGTCCGTGTGGGACTTGCGGAAATGTGCGCAGAGCCGGCGCGCCTTTACGAGCAGGTCTGACAAGCGTGGGTAGCTTTTCAGAAAGCGCTGAACCACCAAATTAAAGACGTGGGCCAGGCATGGCACGTGCGTGAGGCTGCCGAGCTGCAGAGCCGCCACCAGGTTACGGCCGTTGTCACACACGACCATGCCCGGTTGGAGGCTCAGCGGCGCAAGCCAGCGGTCGGTCTGCTGTGTCAGACCCTGCAGCAGTTCGTGGGCCGTGTGCCTCTTATCGCCTAAGCTGAGTAGTTTCAGCACGGCCTGCTGACGCTTGCCCACCGCTGTGCTGCCACACCGCGCGACACCGACTGCTGGCGACATGCTGCTGCTAACACATCTTGATTGCGAGACAGAGGAGGAGGAGGAGGAGGAGGGTGCTTTAGTGGAGGAAGCATACACCTCCGCAGATACCACCACCGAGCTGGGGCCCGCAATTCTGGGGGTGGGTAGGACGTGAGCGGTCCCGGGCTCTGACTCTGTCCCAGCCTCCACTAAATTCACCCAATGTGCCGTCAGGGAGATGTAGTGGCCCTGCCCGCCTGTGCTTGTCCACGTGTCCGTAGTTAAGTGGACCGTGGCAGTAACCGCGTTGGTGAGGGCGCGTACAATGTTGCGGGAGACGTGGTCGTGCAGGGCTGGGACGGCACATCGGGAAAAGTAGTGGCGACTGGGAACTGAGTAGCGCGGGGCCGCCGCCTCCATGATACTTTTGAAGGACTCCGTTTCCACAACCCTATACGGCAGCATCTCAAGGCTGATGAATTTTGCTATGCGGACGGTTAACGTTTGAGCGTGCGGGTGCGTGGCGGCGTACTTGCGCTTGCGCTCCAACAGTTGCGCAAGCGACGGCTGGACGGTGCGCTGAACTACACTGCTGGATGGGGCCGAGGACAGCGGAGGTGAGGGTGTGGGTGCAGGCCAGGAGACGGTAGTGCCTGTGTCCTGAGAGGGGGGTTGCATCTCAGTGGCAGGTTGGGGCACAGGGGGAGAGGCAGGGGTGCAAACCGGAGGCGCTGAACGGCCTTCGTCCCACCTTGTGGGGTGCTTGGCCATCATATGTCTGCGCATGGTGGTGGTGGTGAGGCTGTTGGTGTTGGCTCCCCGGCTGAGCTTTGCGCGACAAAGGTTGCACACCACTGTTCGTCGGTCGTCAGGCGTCTCTGTGAAAAACTGCCAGACCTTAGAGCACCTCGGCCTCTGCAGGGTGGCATGGCGCGAGGGGGCGCTTTGGGAAACAGTTGGTGGATTATTCGGTCTGGCCCTGCCTCTACCCCTGGCCACCGCGCTGCCTCTTGCAACCTGCCCTGCTGATGCCCTTGACTCCCCCTCTGAAGACCTGTCCTCCTGAGTAAGCGTTGCACACCAGGTGGGGTCAGTCACCTCATCGTCCTGCTGCTCTTCCTCCGAATCCTCTGTGCGCTGCTCCCTCGGACTTACTGCCCTTACTACTACCTCACTGCAAGACAACTGTGTCTGATCGTCATCGTCCTCCTCACCCACAGAAAGTTGTTGAGACAGTTGGCGGAAGTCCCCAGCCTCTTCCCCCGGACCCCGGGAACTTTCGAATGGTTGGGCATCAGTGACGATAAACTCCTCTCGTGGGAGAGGAACCGCTGCTGCCCAATCTAAGCAGGGGCCCGAGAACAGTTCCTGGGAGTGTTCCCGCTCCTGAGCAGGTGTCATTGTAGTGGAGTGAGGAGGCTGGGAGGAAGGAGGAGCAGCAGACAGAGGATTCGGATTTGCAGCAGTGGACGGCGCAGAACTGCGGGTTGACGATAGGTTGCTCGAAGCACTTTCTGCCATCCAGGACAGGACCTGCTCACACTGCTCATTTTCTAATAACCGTCTCCCGCGTGGACCAATTAATTGGGCGATGAATGTGGGGACGCCAGAAACGTGCCTCTCTCCTAATCGCGCAGCAGTCGGCTGCGACACACCTGGATCAGGAGCTCGGCCTGTGCCCACACCCTCACTTGGCCCTCCGCGTCCTCGGCCGCGTCCACGTCCTCTAGGCCTACCCCTACCCCTCAGCATGCTGTATTACCAGTGATTTGATTTCACAGGCAGCTAATAAATTGGCGCAAGACTGCAGGCCAAATATAATTTTTTCCCTTTTTTGAAAAACGAAAGGCCCCACTGCCTCTAGTGAATGTATAATCTAAGTTTAATAACTGTGCTGTTTTCCTGCTAATGTGTCACAGAACGTGAGGGTAGCAGAGTTATTAACTGTGGCAGAGCAGGTATTTTTTTTCCCAATTAAGGAAAGCAAATGGCGAAGCCAGCAGTAAACCGTAGCTGGGTGCGTCTGATTTTTAAAGGTTGCACACGCAGCCGACACGTGTCCACCGCCCTTAGGACGGACAGAGGCAGGACAAATAGAATTATTTTCCGTTTTTTTGCACCAAAAGGCAGCACTGCGTATATTCAATGAACATGAGAAGTTTAATAACTGTGCTGTGTCCCTGCTAATGTGTCACAGAACGTGAGGGTAGCAGAGTTATTAACTGTGGCAGAGCAGGTATTTTTTTTCCCAATTAAGGAAAGCAAATGGCGAAGCCAGCAGTAAACCGTAGCTGGGTGCGTCTGATTTTTAAAGGTTGCACACGCAGCCGACACGTGTCCACCGCCCTTAGGACGGACAGAGGCAGGACAAATAGAATTATTTTCCGTTTTTTTGCACCAAAAGGCAGCACTGCGTATATTCAATGAACATGAGAAGTTTAATAACTGTGCTGTGTCCCTGCTAATGTGTCACAGAACGTGAGGGTAGCAGAGTTATTAACTGTGGCAGAGCAGGTATTTTTTTTCCCAATTAAGGAAAGCAAATGGTGAAGCCAGCAGTAAACCGTAGCTGGGTGCGTCTGATTTTTAAAGGTTGCACACGCAGCCGACACGTGTCCACCGCCCTTAGGACGGACAGAGGCAGGACAAATAGAAATATTTTCCGTTTTTTTCCACCAAAAGGCAGCACTGCGTATATTCAATGAATAATAACTGTGTTGTGGCCCTGCCTACACAATTCTTTCCCTGCAGTATCAATGGAGGGTGCAATGCTCTGCAGAGGCGATTTTGAGAAGTAAAAAAAAATGCAGCACAGCTAACAGCAGCCAGCACAGTACTGCACACGGTTAAATATGGCCCTAGAAAGGACCGTTGAGGTTCTTGAAGGCTACACTCACTCCTAACACTCTCCCTGCCTATGCAGCACTTCTGTCCCTAATGCCGGGTGCAACGCTCTGCAGAGGCGATTTTGAGAAAAAAAAAATTGCCACTGCTAACAGCAGCCAACACACAGCTATCAGTGGCCCTAATAAGGACCTTTGGGGGGTCTTGAAGCCTACACTAACTACCAATTCTTTCCCTACAGCAGCTCCGGTACAAACAGCACTGTCCCTCATCTAACTCACACGGCATCTGAGGCGAGCCGCGGGAGGGCCCGACTTTTATATTCAGCGGACACCTGATCTTCCCAGCCACTCACTGCAGGGGGGTGGTATAGGGCTTGAACGTCACAGGGGGAAGTTGTAATGCCTTCCCTGTCTTTCAATTGGCCAGAAAAGCGCGCTAACGTCTCAGGGAAGGAAGTGAAAGTAACCCGAACACCGCATGGTGTTCGTTACGAATAACGAACATCACGAACACCCTAATATTCGCACGAATATCAAGCTCGGAAGAACACGTTCGCTCATCTCTAGTCAGAACATACTCACATATGTATTTTCGGTAATAGCAAAAATTGGCATGTTATATTTCATTGTTCATCCTGACTTTGATATAGTCCTAACATCTGCAATTCCCGTATGCTTAAGAATTGATAAGCCAATGTACGTAGAATACCTTTTTTTCTGGAAATGTTATTTCATTTAAATTAAATTAAACTAGAAAGTAGAGCAAAGGTTATAATGACCCAAGTTCATTAAGTATCAAGAATACCTAACTTCATTATCAGAGAGAGAGAGAGAGAGAGAGATGCCTGTGACCGTGTTCAGTTTACTGCGTGTCTGCTGGGGGTAGTAGTCGCTCACTATTACCCAGCTAGGTGTTACTGCAGCCTTGCGTATAGTTTATTCTGGCTGCACTGTGCTTTCAATAACCACAGTCATCCTCCAACAGGGAAATCCATATACAGGCTATATAGGCAGTGGGCTTTTTCCCAAAAATTGGGAAAAAATACTATAATTGGGCTGCCGGTGACCGTCTTCAGTTTACTGCGTGTGTGCTGGGGGTAGTAGTCGCTCATTATTACAAAGCCAAGCCTGTGACCGTGTACAGTTTACTGCGTGTGTGCTGGGAGTAGTAGTCGCTCATTAATACCCAGCCTTGCGCATAATTTTTTCTGGCTGCACTATGCTTTCAATAACCACAGTCATCCTCCAACAGGGAAATCCATATACAGGCTATATAGGCAGTGGGCTTTTTCCCAAAAATTGGGAAAAAACACTATATTTGGGCTGCCTGTGACCGTCTTCAGTTTACTGCGTGTCTGCTGGGGGTAGTAGTCGCTCATTATTACCCAGCCAAGCCTGTGACCGTGTACAGTTTACTGCGTGTCTGCTGGGGGTAGTAGTCGCTTATTATTACCCAGCTAAGCGTTACAGCAGGCTTGCGCATAATTGTTTCCCGGCTCTGCTGTGTCCGTTACATGATCACTGTCATCCCGCCAGAGGGAAAGAGTATACATATATACGCTGCATACGGTGTCTGTCTGGTTTTTCACCTCACCATTTTAAAAATTTGAAGCAAAATACTTAAGGCCTACCACTGGCCTTTGGCCACTTGACTGGTTCTTCGCTGTGAATTCCAGTAGCTCAGTCATACGCACCTAGGTCTCACTACAGGCTTGCACATAATTGTTTCCCGGCTCTGCTGTGTCCGTTACATGATCGCCGTCATCCCGCCAGAGGGAAAGAGTATACATATATACGCTGCATGCGGTGTCTGTCTGGTTTTTCACCTCACCATTTAAAAAAAATTGAAGCAAAATACTTAAGGCCTACCACTGGCCTTTGGCCACTTGACTGCTTCTTCGCTGTGAATTCCAGTAGCTCAGTCATACGCACCTAGGTCTGACTACAGGCTTGCGCATGATTGTTTCCTGGCTCTGCTGTGTCTGTACATGATTACCGTCATCCCGCCAGAGGGAAAGAGTATACATATATACGCTGCATACGGTGTCTGTCTGGTTTTTTACCTTACCATTTTAAAAAATTGAAGCAAAAAACTTAAAGGGGTTGTCCCGCGAAAGAAAGTGGGGTTATACACTTCTGTATGGCCATATTAATGCACTTTGTAATGTACATCGTGCATTAATTATGAGCCATACAGAAGTTATTCACTTACCTGTTCCGTTGCTAGCTTCCTCGTCTCCATGGTGCCGTCTAATTTCAGCGTCTAATCGCCCGATTAGACGCGCTTGCGCAGTCCGGTCTTCTCCCTGGTGAATGGGGCCGCTCGTGCCGGAGAGCTGGTCCTCGTAGCTCCGCCCCGTCACGTGTGCCGATTCCAGCCAATCAGGAGGCTGGAATCGGCAATGGACCGCACAGAGCCCACGGTGCACCATGGGAGAAGACCCGCGGTGCATCGTGGGTGAAGATCCCGGTGGCCATCTTGCTAAGGTAAGGAAGAAGTCGCCGCAGCGCGGGGATTCGGGTAAGTACTAAACTTTTTTTTTTTAACACATGCATTGGGTTTGTCTCGCGCCGAACGGGGGGCCTATTGAAAAAAAAAAACCCGTTTCGGCGCGGTACAACCCCTTTAAGGCCTACCACTGGCCTTTGGCCACTTGACTGGTTCTGCCCTGTGAATTCCAGTAGCTCAGTCATACCCACCTAGGTCTCACTACAGGCTTGCGCATAATTGTTTCCTGGCTCTGCTGTGTCCGTTACATGATCGCCGTCATCCCGCCAGAGGGAAAGAGTATACATATATACGCTGCATACGGTGTCTGTCTGGTTTTTCACCTCACCATTTTAAAAAATGGAAGCAAAATACTTAAGGCCTACCATTGACCTTTGGCCACTTGACTGGTTCTTCGCTGTGAATTCCAGTAGCTCAGTCATACGCACCTAGGTCTGACTACAGGCTTGCGCATAATTGTTTCCTGGCTCTGCTGTGTCCGTTACATGATCGCCGTCATCCCGCCAGAGGGAAAGAGTATACATATATACGCTGCATAAGGTGTCTGTCTGGCTTTTCACCTTACCATTTTAAAAAATTGAAGCAAAATACTTAAGGCCTACCACTGGCCTTTGGCCACTTGACTGGTTCTGCCCTGTGAATTCCAGTAGCTCAGTCATACCCACCTAGGTCTCACTACAGGCTTGTGCATAATTGATTCCTGGCTCTGCTGTGTCCGTTACATGATCGCCGCCATCCCGCCAGAGGAAAAGAGTATACATATATACGCTGCATACGGTGTCTGTCTGGTTTTTCACCTCACCATTTTAAAAAATTGAAGCAAAATACTTAAGGCCTACCACTGGCCTTTGGCCACTTGACTGGTTCTGCCCTGTGAATTCCAGTAGCTCAGTCATACGCACCTAGGTCTCACTACAGGCTTGCACATAATTGTTTCCTGGCTCTGCTGTGTCCGTTACATGATCTCCGTCATCCCGTCAGAGGGAAAGAGTATACATATATACGCTGCATACGGTGTCTGTCTGGTTTTTCACCTCACCATTTTAAAAAATTGAAGCAAAATACTTAAGGCCTGCCACTGGCCTTTGGCCACTTGACTGGTTCTTCGCTGTGAATTCCAGTAGCTCAGTCATACGCACCTAGGTCTGACTACAGGCTTGCGCATAATTGTTTCCTGGCTCTGCTGTGCGTTCCGTAAGCGAAGTTAGCCTCCAACCACAGGCCAATAAGCGGCACATTTAATTACAGCATTCTGTTTCTGCTCTACTCGTAATACACCATGCTGAGGGGTAGGGGTAGGCCTAGAGGACATGGACGTGGACGCGGGTGAGGACGCGGAGGCCCAAGTCAGGGTGTGGGCACAGGCCGAGCTCCTGGTCCAGGTGTATCACAGCCGACTGCTGCGGGATTAGGAGAGGGGCAAGTTTCTGGGGTCCCCAGATACATCTCACAATTAATGGGTCCACGCGGTAGACCTTTATTAGAAACTGAGCAGTGTGAGCAGGTCCTGTTATGGATGGCAGAAAGTGCATCCAGCAAACTATCCACCGTGACCACCCAGTCTTCTACGCCGTCCACTGCTGCATCCCTGAATCCTCTCGCTGCTGCTCCTCCCTTCTCCCAGCCTCCTCCCTCCCAGCAAATTACACATTCAGAAGAGCAGGCAGGCTCCCAGGAACTGTTCTCGGGTCCCGGCCTTGAGGGCGAAAAAATGGATCCGCTATCACCTGAGGAGTTTCTCATGACCGATGCCCAATCTTTGGAAAGTTCCCGGGATCCGGGTGAGGAGACTGGGGACTTTCGGCAACTGTCTCAAGAGCTTTCAGTGGGTGAGGAGGACGATGAGACACAGTTGTCTATCAGTGAGGTAGTGGTGAGGGCAGTAAGTCCGAGGAAGAAGCGCACAGAGGATTCGGAGGAAGGGCCGCTGGACGATGAGGTGACTGACCCCACCTGGTGTGATAAGCCTACTGAGGACAGGTCTTCAGAGGGGGAGGCAAGTGCAGCAGCAGGGCAGGTTGGAAGAGGCAGTGCGGTGGCCAGGGGTAGAGGCAGGGCCAGACCGAATAATCCACCAACTGTTTCCCAAAGCGCACCCTCGCGCAATGCCACCCTGCAGAGGCCGAGGTGCTCAAAGGTGTGGCAGTTATTCACTGAGAGTGCAGACGACTGACGAACTGTGGTGTACAAGGTTTGTCGCGCCAAGATCAGCATGGGAGCCACCACCACCAGCCTCACCACCACCAGCATGCGCAGGCATATGATGGCCAAGCACCCCACAAGGTGGGACGAAGGCCGTTCACCACCTCCAGTTTGCACCACTGCCTCTCCCCCTGTGCCCCAACCTGCCACTGAGATCCAACCCCCCTCTCAGGACACAGGCACGACCGTCTCCCGGCCTGCATCCACACCCTCACCTCCGCTGTCCTCGGTCCCATCCAGCAATGTCTCTCAGCACAGTGTCCAGCCGTCGCTTGCGCAACTGTTTGAGCGCAAGCACAAGTACGCCACCACGCACCCGCACGCTCAAGCGTTAAACGTGCACATAGCCAAATTGATCAGCCTGGAGATGCTGCCGTATAGGCTTGTGGAAATGGAGGCTTTCAAAAACATGATGGCTGCGGCCCCGCGCTACTCGGTTCCCAGTCGCCACTACTTTTCCCCATGTGCCGTCCCAGCCCTGCACGACCACGTCTCCCGCAACATTGTACGCGCCCTCACCAACGCAGTTACTGGCAAGGTCCACTTAACAACGGACACGTGGACAAGCACAGGCGGGCAGGGCCACTATATCTCCCTGATGGAACATTGGGTGAATTTAGTGGTGGCTGGGACCGAGTCAAAGCCTGGGACCACTCACGTCCTACCCACCCCCAGAATTGCGGGCCCCAGCTCAGTGCTGGTATCTGCGGCGGTGTATGCTTCCTCCACTAAACCACCCTCCTCCTCCTCTTCCTACGCAACCTCTGACTCGCAATCAAGATGTGTCAGCAGCAGCACGTCGCCAGCAGTCGGTGTCGCGCGGCGTGGCAGCACAGCGGTGGGCAAGCATCAGCAGGCCATGCTGAAACTACTCTGCTTAGGAGAGAAGAGGCAAACGGTCCACAAACTGCTGCAGGGTCTGACAGAGCAGACCGACCGCTGGCTTTCGCCACTGAGCCTCCAACCAGGCATGGTCGTGTGTGACAACGGCCGTAACCTGGTGTCGGCTCTGCAGCTCGGCAGCCTCACGCACGTGCCATGCCTGGCCCACGTCTTTAATTTGGTGGTTCAGCGGTTTCTGAAAACCTACCCACACTTGTCAGACCTGCCCGGAAAGGTGCACCGGGTCAGCGCACATTTTCGCAAGTCCAACACGGACGCTGCCACCCTGCGGACCCTGCAACATTGGTTTAATCTGCCACTCTATGCTCCACATGTTGGCCAGGCTCTATGAGCAGCGTAGAGCTATAGTGGAATACCAACTCCAACATGGGCGGCGTAGTGAGAGTCAGCCTCCTCAATTCTTTACAGAAAAGTGGGCCTGGTTGGCAGACATCTGCCAGGTCCTTGGAAACTTTGAGGAGTCTACCCAGATGGTGAGCGGCGATGCTGCAATCATTAGCGTCACCATTCCTCTGCTATGCCTCTTGAGAAGTTCCCTGCAAAGCATAAAGGCAGACGCTTTGCACTCGGAAACGGAGGCGGGGGAAGACAGTATGTCGCTGGATAGTCAGAGCACCCTCATGTCTATATCTCAGCGCCTTTTGTAGGAGGAGGAGGAGTGGGAGGAGCATGAGGAGGAGGGGGAAGAGACAGCTTGGCCCACTGCTGAGGGTACCCATGCTGCTTGCCTGTCATCCTTTCAGCGTGTATGGCCTGAGGAGGAGGAGATGGAGGAGGATCCTGAAAGTGATCTTCCTAGTGAGGACAGCCATGTGTTGCGTACAGGTACCCTGGCACACATGGCTGACTTCATGTTAGGATGCCTTTCTCGTGACCCTCGCGTTACACGCATTCTGGCCACTACGGATTACTGGGTGTACACACTGCTCGACCCACGGTATAAGGAGAACCTTTCCACTCTCATACCCGAAGAGGAAAGGGGTTTGAGAGTGATGCTATACCACAGGACCCTGGTGGACAAACTGATGGTAAAATTCCCATCCGACAGCGTTAGTGGCAGAAGGCGCAGTTCCGAGGGCCAGGTAGCAGGGGAGGCGCGGAGATCAGGCAGCATGTACAGCGCAGGCAGGGGAACACTCTCCAAGGCCTTTGCCAGCTTTATGGCTCCCCAGCAAGACTGTGTCACCGCTCCCCACTCAAGGCTGAGTCGGTGGGAGCACTGTAAAAGGATGGTGAGGGAGAACGTAGTCGATCGCACGACCGTCCTCCGTGACGCCTCTGCTCCGTACAACTACTGGGTGTCGAAGCTGGACACGTGGCCTGAACTCGCGCTGTATGCCCTGGAGGTGCTTGCTTGCCCTGCGGCTAGCGTCTTGTCAGAGAGGGTGTTTAGTGCGGCTGGGGGAATCATCACGGATAAGCGTACCCGCCTGTCAACTGACAGTGCCGACAGGCTTACACTCATAAAGATGAACAAAGCCTGGATTTCCCCAGAGTTCTCTTCTCCACCAGCAGACAGCAGCGGTACCTAAACAATACGTAGGCTGCACCCGCGGATGGAAGCATCGTTCTCTATCACCATAAAAAACGGGGACCTTTTAGCTTCATCAATCTGTGTATTATATTCATCCTCCTCCTCCTCCTGCTCCTCCTCCGGCTCCTCCTCCTGAAACCTCACGTAATCACGCCGAAGGGCAATTTTTCTTAGGCCCACAAGGCTCAGTCATATTACTTTTGTAAACAATGTTTATACGTTTCAATTCTCATTAAAGCGTTGAAACTTGCACCTGAACCAATTTTTATTTTAACTGGGCTGCCTCCAGGCCTAGTTACAAATTAAGCCACAGTAACCAAAGCGATTAATGGGTTTCACCTGCCCTCTTGGTTGGGCATGGGCAATTTTTCTGAGGTACATTAGTACTGTTGGTACACCAATTTTTTGGGGCCCTCGCCTACAGTGTAATCCTAGTAATTTTTATGTGCTTCTCCTGCACTCATGGTACAGCAAGGTGTGTGGGGTTGGCCTACACTTTTGCTACATAAATGTAACTGGGGCCTTGTCTATACTGCAACTACTGAAATGTGAAAGAGACTGTTATCTCCCTAAACTGCTGCAACGGGAATGTTACTGTGGCCTGTCTTGACTGCTACTACTACTGAAATGGAACTAATACTGTGCTCCCCCTATACTGCTGCTAGTGATATGTTACTGGGGCCTGTCTAGACTGCTACTACTACTGAAATGGAACTAATACTGTGCTCCCCCTATACTGCTGCTAGTGATATTTTACTGGGGCCTGTCTAGACTGCTACTACTACTGAAATGGAACTAATACTGTGCTCCCCCTATACTGCTGCTTTGAAATTGTTACTGGGGCCTGTCTTGACTGCTACTATTACTGAAATTGAACTAATACTGTGCTCCCCCTATACTGCTGCTAGTGATATGTTACTTGGGCCTGTCCAGACTGCTACTACTACTCAAATGGAACTAATACTGTGCTCCCCCTATACTGCTGCTAGTGATATGTTACTGGGGCCTGTCTAGACTGCTACTACTACTGAAATGGAACTATTACTGTGCTCCCCCTATACTGCTGCTAGTGATATGTTACTGGGGCCTGTCTAGACTGCTACTACTACTGAAATGGAACTAATAATGTGCTCCCCCTATACTGCTGCTTCGGAATTGTTACCGGGGCCTGTCTTGACTGCTATTATTACTGAAATGGGCGGTTGGACAGCATGTTACCCAGGAGAAGTGGCAGCGGAGTGTCATGCAGGCAGTGATTGTGCTTTGTTGGAGGTAGTGTGGTGCTTTTCACAAATGAAAACCTTAGCGGAGCATAGGTCCCTTACAAAAATGCTCGGGTCGCCCATTGACTTCAATGGGGTTCGTTACTCAAAACGAACCCTCGAGCATCGCGGGAAGTTTGACTCGAGTTACGAGCACCCAAGCATTTTGGTGCTCGCTCATCTTTAGTCATAATACATGATCATATTTCTGAACAATAATTCATTCTTTGCAAAATGTACAGAGTCTTTAATATCTCCCAGGGTTTCTTTTCCACACAATGCACATTGCTGTTTGGCTGCAGTGATGATTGTCGTGAGATGAGTTTCAGGTTCTGATTGTAACGTAGCTGCAATTGAAGTATTTCCTGAACATTTGCAATTAGACTAAAGAATTCTTTTAAAGATCACAATCATCACCTTTATCACCTTGCAAACAACCAGAATCAAAAGAACTACTTGTAAGAAAATATGAAAGATTCCAGATTCCATTTCACCCAAACCTTTAAATCAATTAATTGGGTTTTAAAAAAAACAACCATTCTGAGTCTAATTAATAATTAGTTTTACAATACTGTTCTTTTACTTTCCTGGCCTGCTATATATTATGAGTTACTTGCAACACTCTGGAAAGGATCAATATAATGACAACATGATGCACCTATGATAAGATAATCCAATACTGCAGTGCGCTGATATTGATCAGTGTATGCACTCTGTATATGAACAGCATCAAACCAAAAAATCTGTAATATTGTCAAAAGCATCCCTCATTGCTTCTCTAAACCAAGTTTTCCAAATTAAGTTAAATAACCAACATAGTGGACCACCAAAAGTCATTCCTGTCTTCCATGTCAGAAACGCTGTTTTCTCCTTAGGGAGAGCAACTATATACTATAAACTAAGTGAGGAGACTCAAATGGGCACGCACGCTCCTCTGGGTAATATGCAAATAAGGGAGATGGAATAAATCCTCCACAGTGCCACCTATTGAAAGGCAGCATTCCTTCGAGTCAAAGTGGGACTTTTTATACAAGTCTTCTTACAATGACTGGGAATCAAAAGTACTTGATTCCCAGTCTTGTAAGAAGACTTGTATAAAAAGTCCCACTTTGACTCGAAGGAATGCTGCCTTTCAATAGGTGGCACTGTGGAGGATTTATTCCATCTCCCTTATTTGCATATTACCCAGAGGAGCGTGCGTGCCCATTTGAGTCTCCTCACTTAGTTTATAGTATATAGTTGCTCTCCCTAAGGAGAAAACAGCGTTTCTGACCCCTGTCCCAGGCCTCTCACTAGCAAAAGCCAGACTCCTACTGTACACTGATGATGGGCAATAACCCGGAAACAGCTGTATGTACATGGAGTCTGGCTTTACTTTTGATTCCCAGTCATTGTAAGAAGACTTGTATAAAAAGTCCCACTTTGACTCGAAGGAATGCTGCCTTTCAATAGGTGGCACTGTGGAGGATTTATTCCATCTCCCTTATTTGTCTTCCATGTGGCTCATCTAAGTTACGTCTGAGCAACACATGTTTGAGTACATTTTGATTAAAAAAAACTCATCATTAGAGATGAGCGAGCACCAAAATGCTTGGGTGCTCGTTACTCGAGACGAAATTTTCGCGATGCTCGAGGGTTCGTTTCCAGTAACGAACCCCATTGAAGTCAATGGGCGACTCGAGCATTTTTGTATATCGCCGATGCTCGCTAAGGTTTCCATTTGTGAAAATCTGGGCAATTCAAGAAAGTGATGGGAACGACACAGCAACGGATAGGGCAGGCGAGGGGCTACATGTTGGGCTGCATCTCAAGTTCCCAGGTCCCACTATTAAGCCACAATAGCGGCAAGAGTGGCCCCCCCTCCCAACAATTTTTACTTCTGAAAAGCCCTCATTAGCAATGCATACCTTAGCTAAGCACCACACTACCTCCAACAAAGCACAATCACTGCCTGCATGACACTCCGCTGCCACTTCTCCTGGGTTACATGCTGCCCAACCCCCCCCCCCCCCCCCCCCCCCGCACGACCCAGTGTCCACAGCGCACACCAAAGTGTCCCTGCGCAGCCTTCAGCTGCCCTCATGCCACACCACCCTCATGTCTATTTATAGGTGCGTCTGCCATGAGGAGGAACTGCAGGCACACACTGCAGAGGGTTGGCACGGATAGGCAGCGACCCTCTTTAAAAGGGGCAAGGCGATAGCCCACAATGCTGTACAGAAGCAAGGAGAAATATAATCCTGTGCCACCGCCATCAGGAGCTGCACACGTGGGCATAGCAATGGGGAACCTATGTGCCACACACTATTCATTCTGTCAAGGTGTCTGCATGCCCCAGTCAGACCGTGTTTTTTTATAAATAGTCACAAGCAGGTACAACTCCGCAATGGGAATTCCGTGTGCACCCACAGCATGGGTGGCTCCCTGGAACCCACCGGCTGTACATAAATGTATCCCATTGCAGTGCCCTGGACAGCAGAGCTAACGTCAGATTAAATGCAGGTGGGCTTCGGCCCACACTGCATGCCCCAACCTGACCGGGGTTTTTAATTCATAGACATAGGCAGGTACAACTCCCTATTGTGAAGTCCCTGTGGACCGACAGCATTGGTGGGTGCCAGGAAGCCACCGGCGGTACATAAATATATCCCATTGCATTGCCCATCACAGCTGAGGTAATGTCATGTTTAATGCAGGTGGGCTTCGGCCCACACTGCATGCCCCAGTCAGACTGGGATTCTTTAGAAGTGGACACATGCAGTTACAACTCCGTGTGGACCCACAGCATGGGTGGCTCCCTGGAACCAACCGGCTGTACATAAATAAATCCCATTGCATTGCCCAGCACAGCTGAGGTAATGTCATGTTTAATGCAGGTGGGCTTCGGCCCACACTGCATGCCCCAGTCAGACTGGGGTTCTTTAGAAGTAGACACAGGCAGGTACAACTCCCTATTGTGAAGTCCCTGTGGACCGACAGCATGGGTGGGTGCCAGGAAGCCACCGGCGGTACATAAATATATCCCATTGCATTGCCCATCACAGCTGAGGTAATGTCATGTTTAATGCAGGTGGGCTTCGGCCCACACTGCATGGCCCAGTCAGACTGGGGTTCTTTAGAAGTGGACACATGCAGTTACAACTCCCTGTGGAACCACAGCATGGGTGGCTCCCTGGAACCCACCGGCGGTACATAAATATATCCCATTGCATTGCCCATCACAGCTGAGGTAATGTCATGTTAAATGCAGGTGGGCTTCGGCCCACACTGCATGCCCCAGTCAGACTATGGTTCTTTAGAAGTAGACACATGCAGTTACAACTCCCTGTGGACCGACAGCATGGGTGGCTCCCTGGAACCCACCGGCGGTACATAAATATATCCCATTGCATTGCCCATCACAGCTGAGGTAATGTCATGTTAAATGCAGGTGGGCTTCGGCCCACACTGCATGCCCCAGTCAGACTGGGGTTCTTTAGAAGGGGACACATGCAGTTACAACTCCGTGTGGACCCACAGCATGGGTGGGTGCCAGGAAGCCACCGGCGGTACATAAATATATCCCATTGCAGTGCCCAGCACAGCTGATGTAACGTCAGCTTTAATGCAGGTAGGCAAAAAATTAATTGGATTACACTGTAAGCGAGGGCCCCAAAAAATTGGTGTACCAACAGTACTAATGTATGTCAGAAAAATTGCCCATGCCCAACCAAGAGGGCAGGTGAAACCCATTAATCGCTTTGGTTAATGTGGCTTAATTTGTAACTAGGCCTGGAGGCAGCCCAGTTAAAATAAAAATTGGTTCAGGTGCAAGTTTCAACGCTTTAATGAGCATTGAAACGTATAAAAATTGTTTACAAAAATTATATGACTGAGCCTTGTGGGCCTAAGAAAAATTGCCCGTTCGGCGTGATTATGTCAGGTTTCAGGAGGAGGAGCAGGAGGAGGAGGATGAATATTGTACACAGATTGATGAAGCTAAAAGGTCCACGTTTTTGATGGTGATAGAGAACAATGCTTCCATCCTTGGGTGCAGCCTACGTATTGTTTAGGTATCGCTGCTGTCCGCTGGTGGAGAAGAGAAGTCTGGGGAAATCCAGGCTTTGTTCATCTTGATGAGTGTAAGCCTGTCGGCACTGTCGGTTGACAGGCGGGTACGCTTATCTGTGATGATTCCCCCAGCCGCACTAAACACCCTCTCTGACAAGACGCTAGCCGCAGGACAAGCAAGCACCTCCAGGGCATACAGCGCGAGTTCAGGCCACGTGTCCAGCTTCAACACCCAGTAGTTGTAGAGGGCAGAGGCGTCACGGAGGACGGTCGTGCGATCGGCCACGTACTCCCTCACCATGCTTTTACAGTGCTCCCGCCGACTCAGCCTTGACTGGGGAGCGGTGACACAGTCTTGCTGGGGAGCCAGAAAGCTGTCAAAGGCCTTAGAGAGTGTTCCCCTGCCTGTGCTGTACATGCTGCCTGATCTCCGCGCCTCCCCTGCTACCTGGCCCTCGTAACTGCGCCTTCTGCCACTAGCGCTGTCGGATGGGAATTTTACCATCAGCTTGTCCGCCAGGGTCATGTGGTATAGCATCACTCTCGAACCCCTTTCCTCTTCGGGTATGGGAGTGGAAAGGTTCTCCTTATACAGTGGGTCGAGCAGTGTGTACACCCAGTAATCCGTAGTGGCCAGAATGCGTGTAACGCGAGGGTCACGAGAAAGGCATCCTAACATGAAGTCAGCCATGTGTGCCAGGGTACCTGTACGCAACTCATGGCTGTCCTCACTAGGAAGATTACTTTCAGGATCCTCCTCCTCCTCCTCAGGCCATACACGCTGAAAGGATGACAGGCAAGCAGCATGGGTACCCTCAGCAGTGGGCCAAGCTGTCTCTTCCCCCTCATCCTCCTCATGCTCCTCCTCCTCCTCCTGTACGCGCTAGATATAGACAGGAGGGTGCTCTGACTATCCAGCGACATACTGTCTTCCCCGCCTCTGTTTCCGAGCGCAAAGAGTCTGCCTTTATGCTTTGCAGGGAACTTCTCAAGAGGCATAGCAGAGGAATGGTGACGCTAATGATTGCAGCATCGCCGCTCACCATCTGGGTAGACTCCTCAAAGTTTCCAAGGACCTGGCAGATGTCTGCCAACCAGGCCCACACTTCTGTAAAGAATTGAGGAGGCTGACTCCCACTGCACCGCCCATGTTGGAGTTGGTATTCCACTATAGCTCTACGCTGCTCATAGAGCCTGGCCAACATGTGGAGCGTAGAGTTCTACCGTCGCACAGCAGTCGGTGCACTGGCAGATGAAACCGATATTGCAGGGTGCGCAGAGTGGCAGCGTTCGTGTGGGACTTACGGAAATGTGCGCAGAGACGGCGCACCTTTCCGAGCAGGTCTGACAAGCGTGGGTAGCTTTTCAGAAAGCGCTGAACCAGCAAATTAAAGACGTGGGCCAGACATGGCACGTGCGTGAGGCTGCCGAGCTGCAGAGCCGCCACCAGGTTACGGCCGTTGTCACACACACGACCATGCCTGGTTGGAGGCTCAGCGGCGCAAGCCAGCGGTCGGTCTGCTCTGTCAGACCCTGCAACAGTTCGTGGACCGTGTGCCTCTTCTCTCCTAAGCTGAGTAGTTTCAGCACGGCCTGCTGACGCTTGCCCACCGCTGTGCTGCCGTGCTGCGCGACACCGACTGCTGGCGACGTGCTGCTGCTGACACATCTTGATTGCGAGACAGTGGTTGCATAGGAGGAGGAGGAGGGTGGTTTAGTGGAGGAAGCATACACCGCCGCAGATACCAGCACCGAGCTGGGGCCCGCAATTCTGGGGGTGGGTAGGACGTGAGCGGTCCCAGGCTCTAACTCTGTCCCAGCCTCCAATAAATTCACCCAATGTGCCGTCAGGGAGATATAGTGGCCCTGCCCGCCTGTGCTTGTCCACGTGTCCATTGTTAAGTGGACCTTGGCAGTAACCGCGTTGGTGAGGGCGCGTACAATGTTGCGGGAGACGTGGTCGTGCAGGGCTGGGACGGCACATCGGGAAAAGTAGTGGCGACTGGGAACTGAGTAGCGCAGGGCCGCCGCCGCCATCATACCTTTGAAAGCCTCCGTTTCCACAAGCCTATACGGCAGCATCTCCAGGCTGATAAATTTGGCTATGTGCACGTTTAACGCTTGAGGGTGCGGGTGCGTGGTGGCGTACTTGTGCTTGCGCTCCAACACTTGCGCTAGCGACGGCTGGACACTGCGCTGAGAGACATTGGTGGATGGGGCCGAGGACAGCAGAGGTGAGGGTGTGGGTGCAGGCCAGGAAACGGTAGTGCCTGTGTCCTGAGAGGGTGGTTGGATCTCAGTGGCAGGTTGGGGCACAGGGGGAGAGGCAGCGGTGCAAACCGGAGGCGATGAACGGCCTTCGTCCCACCTTGTGGGGTGCTTGGCCATCATATGTCTGCGCATGCTGGTGGTAGTGAGGCTGGTGGTGGTGGCTCCCCGGCTGATCTTGGCGCGACAAAGGTTGCACACCACTGTTCGTCGGTCGTCTGCACTCTCAGTGAAAAACTGCCAGACCTTTGAGCACCTCGGCCTCCGCAGGGTGGCATGGCGCGAGGGGGCGCTTTGGGAAACAGTTGGTGGATTATTCGGTCTGGCCCTGCCTCTACCCCTGGCCACCGCACTGCCTCTTCCAACCTGCCCTGCTGCTGCACTTGCCTCCCCCTCTGAAGACCTGTCCTCAGTAGGCGTAGCAAACCAGGTGGGGTCAGTCACCTCATCGTCCTGCTGCTCTTCCTCCGAATCCTCTGTGCGCTCCTCCCTCGGACTTACTCTAATTACTACTACGTGAGTGATAGACAACTGTGTCTCATCGTCATCGTCCTCCTCACCCACTGAAAGCACTTGAGACAGTTGCCGGACGTCCCCAGCCTCATCCCCCGGACCCCGAACTTTCCAAAGGTTGGGCATCGGTCACGACAAACTCCTCCAGTGGGAGAGGATTCAGAACCATTGCTGCCCATTCTCGGCAGGGGCCCGAGAACAGTTCCTGGGAGTCTGCATGCTCCTCAGAATGCGTCATTGTAATAGAGTGAGGAGGCTGGGAGGAAGGAGGAGCAGCAGCCAGAGGATTCAGAGTTGCAATAGTGGACGGCGCAGAAGACTGGGTGGTTGATAGATTGCTGGATGCACTTTCTGCCATCCACGACAGGACCTGCTCACACTGCTCATTTTCTAATAAAGGTCTACCGCGTAGACCCATTAATTGTGAGAAGAATGTGGGGACGCCAGAAACGTGCCTCTCTCCTAATTCCGCAGCAGTCGGCTGCGATACACCTGGATCAGGAGCTCGGCCTGTGCCCACACCCTGACTTGGGCCTCCGCGTCCTCGGCCGCGTCCACGTCCTCTAGGCCTACCCCTACCCCTCAGCATGCTGTATTACCAGTAGTGCAGAAACAGACCGCTGTAATTAAATGTGCCGCTTATTGGCCTGTGGTTGGAGGCTGACTTTGCTTACGGAACGCACAGCAGAGGCAGGAAAGAATTTTGCGCAAGCCTGCTGTCACACTTAGCTGGCTGCGTATGAATTAGGACAACTACCCCTAGCAGAGACGCAGTACAGTCAGGACTGTCACAGGCAGCCCAAATAGATTTTTTTTCCCAACTTTTTTTGGAAAAGCCCACTGCCTATATAGACTGTACATGTCTTTCACTGTCCCTGCCTCACCACCACTACTGGCCCTGGACTATGTAAAATTACTGCAGACTGTTTCACTCTGGACAGGATGATAGCTGTGATGTAAGAGGCAATGCAGAGGCAGGAAAGAATTTTGCGCAAGCCTGCTGTAACACTTAGCTGGCTGCGTATGAATTAGGACAACTACCCCCAGTAGAGACGCAGTACAGTCAGGACGGTCACAGGCAGCCCAAATAGATTTTTTTTCCCAACTTTTTTTGGAAAAGCCCACTGCCTATATAGACTGTATATGTCTTTCACTGTCCCTGCCTCACCCCCACTACTGGCCCTGGACTATGTAAAATTACTGCAGACTGTTTCACTCTGGACAGGATGACAGCGGTGATGTAAGAGGCAACGCAGAGCCAGGAAAGAATTTTGCGCAAGCCTGCTGTAACACTTAGCTGGCTGCGTATGAATTAGGACAACTACCCCCAGCAGAGACGCAGTACAGTCAGGACGGTCACAGGCAGCCCAAATAGATTTTTTTCCCAACTTTTTTTGGAAAAGCCCACTGCCTATATAGACTGTATATGTCTTTCACTGTCCCTGCCTCACCACCACTACTGACCCTGGACTATGTAAAATTACTGCAGGACGCAATGCTCTGGACGCAATGCTCTGCACGGCCGATATACAAAAAAAAAAAAGTGCAACACTGCAAAAAGCAGCCTCAACAGTACTGCACATGGTCAGATGTGGCCCTAAGAAGGACCGTTGGGGTTCTGAAGCCTAAAATCAATCCTAACACTCTCCCTATAGCAGCTCCGGCATCAGCAGCACTTTCCCTGATCTCTGTCAGAATGCATCTGTGGCGAGCCGCGGGAGGGGCCGATTTATATACTCGGGTGACACCTGATATCGCCAGCCACTCACTGCAGGGGGGGGGGGGGGATATAGGGCTTGAACGTCGCAGGGGGGAGTTGTAATGCCTTCCCTGTCTTTCTATTGGCCAGAAAAGCGCGCTAACGTCTCAGAGATGAAAGTGAAAGTAACTCGAACATCGCGTGGTGCTCGCCTGTAGTAACGAGCATCTCGAACATGCTAATACTCGAACGAGCATCAAGCTCGGACGAGTACGTTCGCTCATCTCTACTCATCATCTTTCCATACCCATGTTTCTGGTTTTAATTTTGTTGGTGTACATTTCCCCCTTCTGCACCTCTATGGATCCACCTGTGTGCTTTATTACCTCACACTGCATAAATTCCTTCAGGTAGTTTAAACTGCTTCTCATAGACAAAAGCATCCACAGTAAAAATGAGATTGTGGGGTCATAATAGAGACACCAGCAGTTCTCTTTATTAGTAGTGATCATTTCATAAAATTTAAAAGGATTATATTCCCGAGAAAAACTATTTTTGCTTGAATCTATGGACATATACTTAGCTCCATCACTCAACCATCCAGGCTCTTGTAATTCTCCATCATCCATAAAATATCCACCAAGGTCTCTACATTGTGTTCTATTCCCTGAGGAAAATTTTAATTTTTTAACCCAATTAGGATCATGTATATCTCTAATAAGAGTGGGAGCAACCTTTTTTATTTCATAGTTTTCAATTACAATCTCATTCTGAACAGTAAGCCTAATATTCCTGTGTAGGAATTTCTCCTATTTCCAATAGGCTAACTGGATTACTATGCCATCTTCCATCCTCATATTTTTGTTCAATGAACCCATTTACTTTTGTTGTTAGATTCACTTGCCACCAAGGCGTTTTGTTTATCCAGTTATGAGCAATGCTATTGCAGTACTACATGGTTCATAGTAACCTAGTATGTAAGGCAAAGACATATGTCCATCTAAAAAGACATATGTCCATCCAGTTCAGCCTATTAACCCCCAATGTTGATCCAGAGGAAGACAGAAAAAAAAAATTAGGTAGAAACCAGTTTTTCCCATTTAGGGTGCAGTCAGATGAGTGTTGTTTACACACTGCTAAGCAATGTGTAAACCACGCTCCTGACATGCAGGAAAACATTGCGTGGCCTGGCTGCTTGTAGCTCCATCAAGCAGCCCAGTCCCACATCAGTGGTGCAGGCAGATGGCTTTCATGGCTCCCATAGAAGCCTATGGAAAGCATGCTGCTCCACTGCGCACCATGGAGCTGACAAGCGTGTCAGTACTCACTGTCCTTTCTTTTTAGAAGCTCAGATTTTGCACTTTTAAAAAGGATCCATGTGACCGTTTCTACAGGAACCTACTGGTTCCTATAGTAGTGAGCTTTACACCGGTGTTTACGGGTTAAACCACGCTCATCTGACTGTACTCTTGAGGGGAAAATATTACTTCCTGACTCCAATCTGAAAGTTGGATCCATAAGGAGAGCTGAGAGTACTCACCCCTGTCCTCCACGATGTCCAGCAGTGTTCTCGTCCTCCCTGGACCTGATGCTGGCATCACCGCATGTGCACCAGATGGCATTATGCCACATGCATGTGCGGGAGGCCCAAGAAATTTGAAAACTCCCTGCTCCCAGCTAGTATGAGTAGCCAAGAGTAGGGAGCTGTCACTGGGAGCCGCTGTATGTGGTTCCCGGTCACATGATGTATTTCAATGGATAACAGCGATCATGCAGAAATTTAAAAAAGTGTAAAAAAAAAAAAGAAAAGAAAAATGTTTGTTTCATCTCCCCTTTTGGATCATATCCATGAGGAGAGATGAAATTAGGTATCTAAGGCCCCCAGATGTATCTGTGGACCTTACCCTGGCTTCTGCGCATGCGCGCGTCGCCAAAATAGCGGACGCATGTGCAAAAGCTGTATATTGCCGGGATAATATAAAATCTCCCCGTTCTTGGCTACCAAACATAGCCAAGAGCCTGGAGATCTTCCAGGGGGCTGCAGTATGTGGTTCTTGGTCACCTGATCGCCTTTACCCAATGAATAATGGTGATCACGTAAAAGTAAAAAATAGTTAACCTTTCGTTACAGATCTGATCCATGAGGGGAGGTGAAATTACTTACCTAAGGCCTCCGGTGATGTCCCCTCAGCAGGATCTTTATCCACGAACCTTACCCCATCTTCAGCGCAAGCACGCATCGGATGCAAGCGCAGAAGCTGGGGAGGGCCGGAAAATTTAAAATCTCCTTGCTCCTGGTTACTAAAGGTAGTCAAGAGCCTGAAGCAGTGACTGAGGGTTGCAGTGAGCGGTCCCCAGGCACTTGATTGCTGTTATCCCATGAATAATGGCGATAATGTAAAATTTAAAAGACAGCTAAAGTTTAATGCTCCTTTCGGTTTGCGCCCCCTTGTGCAGCTAGACATAATATTTCTGAATACAGGACAATCAGGGGGATACAATTTGGGGTGAAAGTCTTCATTAAAGGAGATGTCCCGCGCCGAAACGGGTTTTTTTTTTTTTAACCCCCCCCCCCGTTCGGCGCGAGACAACCCCGATGCAGGGGTTAAAAAAACCACCCGCACAGCGCTTACCTGAATCCCGGCGGTCCGGTGACTTCAATACTTACCGCTGAAGATGGCCGCCGGGATCTTCTACCTTCGTGGACCGCAGCTCTTCTGTGCGGTCCACTGCCGATTCCAGCCTCCTGATTGGCTGGAATCGGCACGTGACGGGGCGGAGCTACACGGAGCCCCTCTCTGGCACGAGCGGCTCCATAGAAGAAAGCTGAAGACCCGGACTGCGCAAGCGCGGCTAATTTGGCCATCGGAGGCCAAAAATTAGTCGGCTCCATGGAGACGAGGACGCCAGCAACGGAGCAGGTAAGTAAAAAACTTTTTATAACTTCTGTATGGCTCATAATTAATGCACAATGTACATTACAAAGTGCATTATTATGGCCATACAGAAGTGTATAGACCCACTTGCTGCCTCGGGACATCTCCTTTAATATGTGTGCTGTACAAAAAAAAAAAACGGTTTTAAAATGACACAATTGCCAAAAAAATAAAATTGTTATTTTTTTCCTTCTACTTTGCTTAGATTCATTCAAAAACTGTGTGGTCAAAATACGTAGTACATCCCTAGATGAATTTGTTAAGGGGTCCAGTTTTCAAACTGGGGTTATTTGGGGGGGTTCTCCATTGTTTTGGCCACTCAAGGGCTCTAAAAGTGGGCAATGTGACCTAAAGCACCTTTAGGCAAAATGTCTGTTCTGAAAGCCACTGGCTGCTCGTTTCATTTTGGGCCCCGTTGTGCATACAGACATAAGATTAGGGCCAAAATGGGTATGTTCCTGAACATAGGGCAAACAAGGGTATCCATTTTGGAATACAAATCCGCATTTTCTTGTGCACTTTAGAAAAAAATCCTGTCTTTAAAATGACATATTTGCAAAAATATTAAATTTTATTTTTTCTCCTCTAAATTGCATTAGCTCCTGGCGGCTCGGAGGGGGGCGGAGGAGAGGCGCCCACCAAAGCTGGGGCGATCCACGGGAAGGGCCTGGCGCGTGTCCAAAGTCAGCGCCGCCGCCCCGCCAGGCCCCCCGCGCTGCCCCCCCCCCCCATCCTTGGCCTGCTCGGGGCCTCTAAATTGCATTAACTTCTGAAAAGAAACTGTGGGGTCAAAATACTCCTAACACCCCTAACTGAATACATTAGGAGTGTAGTTTTTAAAATGGGGTCATTTGTGGTGGTATCTATCATTCTAACACCTATGAGCCTTTGCAATTTTGGCTTGGTGTAGGAAAACAACGATGGTTAAATCTAGCCTAGTTTGTTCAAAGCGGATTGGCAAGTCAAACCTCTTGTCTCAAATTTATGAGGTACAAGGGGATGATCGAGGCTGTAATGACCGAGATAATCGTGCTAGTGTGGCGATTAGTAAGATTCAGACTCCAATTTTAGGGAGTTCAATTTTGGATCCTAAGGTGATCCAAAAAAATGATCGCAATTGAACGCTCTGTATACTAACTTTAGTTGTTAGACATACTGAGCTAACCTCTTAGATAAAATGGTTTGAGATAGAACCGGAGAGCAAAGATACCAAACAAGATAAAGATGTTGAAAGGACAGAGTAGTAGAGCCTATGACTCTGATGGTGAGTATAAGGCATATGACTGCAAGCCCAAAGTGGTGCTAGCTATATACCCTAAAGACCAGCCTTTGATAGCCAGGAGCAGGGAGATTTTAAATTTCTTGGGCAATATTTCACTTTTGCGCATGCGTACGCCATCATGCTGACGGGCGCATGTGCCGAAGCTGGGGTAAGGTCCGCGGATCAACATCCCATCAGGGAACAAATCCGGGGACCTTGGGTACGTAATTTCATCCCGCCTTACTGATACGATCCGTAAGGGGAGATGAAACTTTAACTTTTTAAACTTTTTTTAACTTTTAACTTTTTTTTTTTTTTTTTTACTTTTTAACATTATATGATCACCGTTATCCGATGGATAACGGTGATCATATGACTGGAAACCGCATACAGCGGTCCCCAGTCATATCTCCCTGCACTCGGCTATCTGTGACAGCCGGGTGCAGGGAGATTTTGAATTTGCCGGGCTTGCCGTCCTTCTGCGCATGCATTGGATAACGGCGATCGCGGTACCTACAGGAGCTGGGAGCCAGGAGATTTTAAATTTTCCGCCGGGCAGCATTACGTCAGCCGCATGCGCAGAAGGACAGGTTCGGGGCCCGGAGGACCAGGACAGCGGGAAGTAGTGCGGCGGACTCGGGTGAGTAATTTCAGCTGCCCTGAGATTGGATAGCGCCGATGGCATTGCCGGGGGGGGGGTGTTTATTCTCTGCAGGACACATGTTTTTACGTCCTCAGAGAATAAAGCCCACTTCGGGAGGACGTAAAAACACTATGGCCCGGTCGTTAAGGGGTTAAAGTGACACGTCAGATTTCCAAAACTTGGCCTGGTCATTAAGACACAAACAGGCTTGGTCACTAAGGAGATGAAAAGCTCTTACATATAAGATTATATTCAAGAAAAGCATCTGTAGTTGTTGCAGAAAGTATAAACCTATCTTAGGGTGGGTGCTTCAAAAATCACCTCAGAAGAGTTTAGGTCTGTTTTCTTGTTTGGTGTTACTCTTATAGAGTGCAGGGCTATGGGAAGATATTCTATCCATGGCTTATGTGTTTCTGCCATGGCTTTTTCAATTTTAAATTTCACTGTACCATTTAGCCTTTTTACCTTACCACTACTTTGAGTAAGAAATGCTTGCTCTATTCGTAGTGCTTACATGACTTCTTGGCACATTTCTGAAGAAAAATGACTCACTTACAATCATGTCTTGAACCCTATATCTGCAGACTACGTCTGACAAAATTTTCCTAGCCACTCTTTTTGCATTTGCTTTGGTACATGTCCAAACCTTTGGCCATCCGTTGAATAAATCCACACAGGCAAGAACATACTCACGAGTTCCTATCTTTGGAAGCTGAATAAAATCAATTTGTAGTTGCCAAAATGGATATAAAGGTTTGGGTGTACACTTAGTACGACCTTTAAGCCTGGGTTCACGTGGGGCGGATTTGCTGCGGTTTGCTGTGGTTCATCATTGCATATCTGCGCTCTGCAAAACCGCTGCATTTGCAGTGCAATGCAGTGCAAGTGTGTTTGGGCAAAAAGCTGTTTTTACAGGATGAATCACTGCTGCAGTTGTCGAAATGCAGCTGTGGCACGGTTTTTCAAGATGCAGCATGTCAATTCTTTTGACTTTTCTGCAGTGCTTTTGTCCATAGACCTCTATAGTCGCAGCAAAATCCGCTGCAAAAGTAAAAAAGCGCTGCAGAAAAAACGCTTGCAGATTTTCTGCTCCGAAATAGCGTGGAAAATACTCAAGAAAATACACAAAACAAAAATAACCCTTGAAGCGGTTTTGCCGCAGAAGCAGTTCTTTTGCGGCAAAACTGCAACAGAAAAACCGCAGCAAAATCGCGGCAAATCCGCCCCATGTGAACCCAGCCCTACAGTCATTCAAGCATTATTGCAGCCACAATTTACACATCTTTACCCAAACCTGGTGGCAGCATGATTAAACCTTGGGGCTATCCAGTGTTGTTTCACTAGATTTACCATAGCTTCCTTAGGGTGCGGGCAGACGAGCGCATAAACGGCGCGTTTTTGCGACCAAACGTATATACGTGACCATCTGAGGCAATGGTTTCGAATGTATTCGTTCACATGGGCGATTTTACGGCGCGTAAAAACGGCAACCCGAAAAAAAACGGAACATATGCGACCGAAATACGCGCCAACGTATATTCGATAGCCGAAAAGACCGTTTGAAAAGTAGGAACAAACGAAAATACGCTTTCTAGCTCTGGTCGTGATCGGTGAAAAACGTTCTCTCGGGCGATTATACGTTGCGCTCGTGCGAACGTAAATATGCCTACGCTCGTCTGCCCGCACCCTTAGACTGATGTGTTGGTTCTTGGGACAGGGCACAGGTCATTGTGTGTAGTACTCTGGGCAAGTATAACTTCGCACCCACCCTCTATAGCCAGTCTTTTCCCTTCGACCCTGTCATTTTTGTCATTTTCCTTTCTCCTGGCCAGTAGCCTGCTCTGCAGTAGTTGTAAATACACCTTTCATAGCACAGATTGCACTGCACACAGATTTATAGAAAGGAGTAAAAGACTGCAGCCTTAGCCACTGCATCTGCTTTCTTGCTTCCTTCTGCTTTTTTGGTTCGTTCCCTTGTGTGAGTCTGTATTTTTATGATAGCAACTGGTTTGGCAACTCTGGAGCTCTCAGCAATTGTGTTACCAGTTTGGCATTTTTAACAGGCTTACCTGAGGATGAAATAAAGTCCTTAGCATGCCATTATGACAAATCATTGTGGCTTATGCCAATACAATATTAGCTATTTGTATTAAAAATGACTCACTTTTCAGCACTTCATATGCGCTTACTAAAGCATATCCAATATGCAGTTTTCCTTTATGGTCAAAGCATGAGCCATCTATGTTCCATATCCCCATTGGGCAGTAGGGGAATCACTAAAATTTTCAAGTGGTTTGGTTTCTGTTTTCATTAACACAAAGCAATCATGCTCGACATTTCCTTCTATTTCCTTATCAGTTACATCAGGATGGAGTGTGATTGAATTTAGTGTTGTACATCTCTTAATGGTGACATTGGGAGGTGTTGATAGAACAACCTCATATTTGGTCAACCTAGCCATTGACAAAAGCTTTGTTTTTGCTTGTAATAACAATTCCTGCACCAAATGAGGCACCTGTATCACCAAGTGACAACCCATCACCATGTCTTTGGGTGAGGACAAGGCTGAAATAGCCCTGATACATGATGTGGCTATTTCGATTACTACATCAAACCAAGCAGAGTAATACCCTAGAAATTTTATAAAAAGAATAAGCTGCACCACAGACTTAGTTTGCATGCAATTAAAAACTGCTTCTTTATTTCAGACAAGTAGTTCATTCATGAAGAGAAAAAAACATGGTGTGCAATTCAAATAGTTCAAAGCAAGGATGACTTTTCATTACAGCAGCGTTTCGGGCTTATATGTCCTTTTACAAGATAATAAAGACCATATGCTCAGAGACTTCTAATTAGGAAAAGGTGAGAATAGCTCCGTAAATAAAGATAAACAACCCCACAAAGACAGCAACCACTTCAGTCGATTTTTTCCCTTCAGGTGTCTGTGTCATTCTCAGTTTAAGTGGGCTCATCTGCTGAGTATCAATCACAGTATACTGGGATCCTGAGCGACCCCTCCTATCTTGATTATGTGAAATATAACTACCCAGGTTACTCACAGGCAGTGAAGGGTAATGGTTTCCAAGTATTCCCCTTGCAGTGAGAACACAAACATTCCCTTGAGTGAATATGAAATAAGTTTAGTACTGCGTTAAGCAGTAGAGTAAACTGTGATTGTTCTCAGTAAGAGAAACCAAGTAATCTTGTAGATATAATACTTTTTAATGGCTAACACAAATACATGATGTTATACCGAGCATTCGAACCTACGGAGAAAGAACCCTGAGCAGGTTGGAAAGCTTGCTATAATATCATGTATTTTTGGTAGCCATTGAAAGGTATCATATCTGCACAATTACTTGGTTTCTTTTACTGAGAACAATCACACCTTGAGTGAATACAGATGGCAAACTATTGTGATCTGTAGAGGGCATGCTACTATAATCTGGGGGTGACACTTCACTATGTGGAGCTTGTATTGTTCATTGTATTGGGCTTATTGGACTAGTCAGTATGTCACCATCTGGCCTACGTGGGATTGATGATTGCATAGTGACCAAATGAACACTAGATCCTATCCTCATCCTCTTGGTCACTGTGATTATTAAAGGGATCCTATTTTCATATGAGATCGGGGGAGCCGTGCAGGTGTCATGGCAGCCGGGGGCCTTCTGAAAGGCCCCAGGGCTGCCTTAACAGACTGCCTATCAAGCCACCCCCGTGGAGTGGCTTGATAGAATGACGTAATGCTATAGCATTACGTCATACTGCAGGAGCGATCAAAGCATCGCTGGTTGTAGTCCTCTAGGAGGACTAAAAGAAAATGTAAAAATAAGATCAATAAAGTTTTAGTAATTTTTTTTTTTTTTAAAGTAATAAAAGTAAAAAAAATCCTTTTGCCGTACTTGCAATAAAAAAATCAAAATAATAAACCAAAAATACGTGTTTGGTATCGCTGCGTCCATAAACATCCGATCTACCACAGTAATGTATTATTTACCCTGCATGATGAACGTGGTCTGAAAGAAAAACAAAAAACGCCCGAAATGCACTTTTTTGGTCACCCTATCTCCGAGAAAAAATTTAATAAAAAGCGATCAAAAAATCAATTGTATGTGAAAATGGTACCAATGGAAATGACAGTACATACCGCACAAAATGAGCCCTCACATAACTATGTCGACAGAAAAATAAAAAAGTTATTGTGTGCAGAAAATGAACACAGAAAATAATTTTAAAAAATTAAATATCTTAAAAAAAAAACTATATAAGTTTGGTATCGTAGTAATCATACTGACCAATAGAATAAAGTTATAGGGTCATTTTTGTTGCAGTTTGTGCGCCGTAGAAAAAGGTTGCACCGAAAGATGGTGGAATGTCATTTTTTCCCATTTCTCTCCGCTTAGAATTTTTAAAACGTTTTTCAGTACATTATATGGTACAATAAATACGATTTTTTAAAAGGGAGGAGGAAAAAACGAAAATGGAAAAAAAAAAAAGGTCTGTCACTAAGGGGTTAAAGCCCCACTGAGGCACATACCACCTTATGTCTACAATATGTTTCCAGTCTCTACTTAATGCATGTGGGTGAGGAACTGCATGACAGGAAATACCAACAAGTAGTTTTTTTCCTCTATGGTAAGATCCTCGGAGTCTGAGGTCTACAAGCACTTCTTTAAGAACACAGGGTACCCATCTTCTCTTTTTCATTAAGGTCATAGAACATATACATTCAAAGTAAACTATTCAAAATGTTTGCTGTAGAGTAGGTTTACTCTTTTATGGTCTTTCTGCATATGGTATCCTAATCACAATACCACTTGCAATCAGGAATAATATAATAGTACAATTTTAAGTACAATGTAATTCTATCCACCCGAAAGTGGTTTCACTTGCTAATTGGGCATACACCAATCTTTCTCATTGTGATTATAGTCCATTTGGTAAAACGCAAAAAAATGGTTTGGTACCGTGTTAGCCTGTAGAGCAATGTGTGATTGTTCTCAGTGCAAGAAACCAAGTAATCTTGTAGATATGATACCTTTTAATGGCTAACAAAAATGCATGATGTTACAGCAAGCAAGATATCCCCGAAGCCTTGCTTGCTATAACATCATGCATTTTCATATAGTCCATTTGATACTTGATTAATCAAAATGTTACATCTGTTCTGATCTGACTAAATGCCAACTGCTTTTCAAGTGTCTGATTAAAGAGAACTGTCTAATAAACCACTCCCAACTAGTGATACAACATTTAGGTGAGTTATACCAAAGGTAAGAATTACCTTCAGATTTCTAGCCCCAATTATGCATCCAACATCGATGCATCTCTGGCACACAAGTCCTGCCCAGCATGAAGTGTGACCAGAATCAAGTGTGTTATGCTGTTATGCAAGGCAGTAAACTAATATCCACCTATCTTGTCTCCCCTATCAACAGGTCTGCTCTTACTGCAATACTGACATGCTCCATGCTGCTGACTCACGCTCATCTCTGCACCACTGATATCTCACTGCTTAGTTGAACTGTTTAATATCTATGGTATGCGTTCTGCTCAGACTGTATTTTTGCTATAAGATTTTTCTTTTTTGGGTTCACACTTCCCCAAATTGCACCATCTCTCAGCTCCATGTCCAGTCTTATTGTCTGTTGTGTACCCAAGAACGGTCATAAACTTCTAGGCCAGTTGCTTAATTAATCTAATGAACTAGCCACTCCCAGCTGTAGACTGGTGTATGTTTTAAAAGTAGCATTACCTTCTCTGGCATGCAAGGGACAAGACACACAAGTCCTAACCCGTATGAAGTGTGACACAAATCAAATGTGTGATACCATCCAACCTGTATAGACTGCTTCCTCCCTCCACTGCCTCACCATCCAACCTGCATAGACTGCTTCATCCCTCCACTGCCTCACCATCTGCTACAACAGCACCCATGCTCAATTGTCTATGCTTCTGCCTGCTCCATGCTGCATGTGCCTCATCACCATTCACAAAGACTGTCAAGCTCACATCCATACTTTGCTTTGTCCATGATGCTGTCTATGCCTCGTGTAGCCCATGTCATGCTCTATTAATGCTCATGTTTTGTGTTACTCATGCTCATGTCACGCATTGTTCTGTCTCTATCTATGTGTATGCTACGCTATGCTCCTCTCTCTACACCTAAATCTACTTGCCCTTACCGAAACCTAGATTCAGCAGTCCAATTCTGCCTCCTGCACTGCATTGTCCTATGATGGCCTGCAGATCTCCCACGCTCTCAGATCAGACAACAGGTGTGGCAGAGCAGTAAGAATTCTCCTTTTGCCCAACTGTACCTTCTGGGTTATTTCCCCAGCTCCCTGCTTCACCTTCTCATCTTTTGAAATACATACACTGCAACTTTTCCTTCCACTCCCTCTATGTGTCACAGTTATCTACTGGCCTCCGGGCTCCACCTGCCTGTTCCTGGGCCATTTCACTGCCTGGCTCTCCATTTCCTGTCCTGTGAACTCCCAACCCTCATCCTCAGTGACTTCAACATCCCCACTAATGACCCAATCTCCTCATCTGTCTCCCATCTTTTAACGCTCACCTGCTCCTTTGGCCTATGAGAACTCTCAGACTCTCCAACTCATGGAGACGGTAACATTCTTGCCCTAATCTTCCTCTACTGTGCCTCCTACTTTACTAACTCCCTCCTCCCACTCTTGGACCATATTCTCCTCCCCCTCTCCATTGGGCACCCTAACATCTCCCCAGACAACCCCATCTATCGCACCTCCAGACCATCCACACCCAACAGTTCGCCAGGACCATACAGTCATTTCTGTCTCCCATCTCTCTCCTCTCTTACATAACAGGATACATCCTTCCTGGATAGAAGTCTCATCATAAACCGGATACTAGGATGCACGTCCACTGGACTATGGTCCAGAGATATGACACATCAGCCCATGATCAGTGGACGTCTGGAAGATGATCAGTTATCTAAGAATGATGCAGCACTTTCCAATACGCATGTCCGCTACCCCTTGGCATAAAAGGGGTAGCGGACAGCCTATAAAACTCACACCTGGTAATAAAAAGGAAGAATCAATCTTGAAACAAATTTTGTGCATTACGTTTGTTGATTCTATGAGCTCGTACTGACCACACCCAATTTGGCACCCACATTATATCCAACAGTGCAGTTGTGCTAACATACCCCAATACTATAGCAAAGCTGTGGCAGCATGTAATGATGCAAAAAAAAAGGCTTCTTGATTAAAGGAGCATATTTTATTGTTTCACAGTTTTAAAAGAGACGACGTTTCGACCTACAAACAAGGTCTTTTTCAAGCCAACAAACTAGTGAAAACACAGTTCAGACTCCATGTTCCGTATCATGACATACGGAACATGGAGTCTGAACTGTGTTTTCACTAGTTTGTTGGCTTGAAAAAGACCTTGTTTGTAGGTCGAAACGTCGTCTCTTTTAAAACTGTGAAACAATAAAATATGCTCCTTTAATCAAGAAGCCTTTTTTTGCATCATTACATGCTGCCACAGCTTTGCTATAGTATTGGGATCGTGGAAGGGGCTTAGGTTCATAGCCCCGTTGCTGGCTTTGCATGAACATTTTTTTGCTACAGAGAAGGAAACTTTTTTTGAATTTCTCTCTGTCCCTTCCCCCCCCCAAGTTTTCTTTTCTGGCGGGGTCAAGTGAGTGCCGTGGTTCTTTTTTGCTAATTACTGTGCTAACATACCCCAACATTCCAAGACTGGAATACCCCTTTTAGATGATTTTGCTTAACTCCAGAATCTTTGTTGACTATTTAGCATCTATTTTTTCTTAATATGTACTGAATAGAGATGAGCGAACGTACTCGTCCGAGCTTGATACTCGTTCGAGTATTAGCGTGTTCGAGATGCTCGTTACTCGTGACGAGTACCACGCGATGTTCGAGTTACTTTCACTTTCATCTCTGAGACGTTAGCGCGCTTTTCTGGCCAATAGAAAGACAGGGAAGGCATTACAACTTCCCCCTGCGACGTTCAAGCCCTATACCACCCCCCTGCAGTGAGTGGTTGGCGAGATCAGGTGTCACCCGAGTATAAAAATCGGCCCCTCCCGCGGCTCGCCACAGATTTGTTCTGACATAGAGGAGGGAAAGTGCTGTTGGTGCCGGAGCTGCTATAGGGAGAGTGTTAGGAGTATTTTTGGCTTCAAGAACCCCAACGGTTCTTCTTAGGGCCACATCTAACCATGTGCAGTAGTGTGGAGGCTGCTTTTTGCAGTGTTGCACGTTTTTTTTTTTTTTTGTATATCGGCCGTGCAGAGCATTGCACCCTGCAGTAATTATACATACTCCAGGGCCAGTAGTGGTGGTGAGGCAGGGACAGAAGATATATATTGTGAGGCAGGGACAGAAGACATATATTGTGAGGCAGGGACAGAAGACATATATTGTGAGGCAGGGACAGAAGACATATATTGTGAGGCAGGGACAGAAGACATATATTGTGAGGCAGGGACAGAAGACATATATTTATTGAATATAGGCAGTGGGCCTTTCCAAAAACATTTGGGAAAAAATATATATTTGGGCTGCCTGTGACTGTCCTCAGTGTACTGGGTCTGTGCTGGGGGTAGTTGTCCTCCTAATTCATACGCAGCCAGCTAAGTGTTACAGCAGGCTTGCGCAAAATTATTTCCTGGCTCTGTGTTGGCTGTTAAATCACCGCTGTATTCCAGTCCACAGTGCAACAGTCTGCAGTTCTTTTACATACTCCAGGGCCAGTAGTGGTGACGCAGGGACAGAAGACATATACAGTGTATATAGGCAGCTGGCCTTTCCAAAAACATTTGTGGAAAAAAATCTATTTGGGCTGCCTGTGACTGTCCTCAGTGTACTGGGTCTCTGCTGGGGGTAGTTGTCCTCCTAATTCATACGCAGCCAGCTAAGTGTTACAGCAGGCTTGCGCAAAATTATTTCCTGGCTCTGTGTTGGCTGTTAAATCACCGCTGTATTCCAGTCCACAGTACAACAGTGTGCAGTTATTTTACATACTCCAGGGCCAGTATTGGTGACGCAGGGACAGAAGACATATACAGTGTATATAGGCAGTGGGCCTTTCCAAAAACATTTGTGGAAAAAAATCTATTTGGGCTGCCTGTGACTGTCCTCAGTGTACTGGGTCTCTGCTGGGGGTAGTTGTCCTCCTAATTCATACGCAGCCAGCTAAGTGTTACAGCAGGCTTGCGCAAAATTATTTCCTGGCGTTCCGTAAGCGAAGTCAGCCTCCAACCACAGGCCAATAAGCGGCACATTTAATTACAGCGTTCTGTTTCTGCACTACTGGTAATACACCATGCTGAGGGGTAGGGGTAGGCCTAGAGTACGTGGACGCGGGCGAAGACGCGGAGGCTCAAGTCAGGGTGTGGGCACAGGCCGAGCCAGTGCGGTGGCCAGGGGTAGAGGCAGGGCCAGACCGAATAATCCACCAACTGTTTCCCAATGCGCCCCCTTGCGCCATGCCACCCTGCAGAGGTCAAGGTGCTCTACGGTGTGGCATTTTTCACAGAGACGCCTGACGACCGACGAACAATGGTGTGCAACCTTTGTCGCGCCAAGATCAGCTGGGGAGCCACAACCACCAGCATGCGCAGGCATATGATCGCCAAGCACCCCACAAGGTGGGACGAAGGCCGTTCACCGCCTCCGGTTTGCACCACTGCCTCTCCCCCTGTGCCCCAACCTGCCACTGAGATCCAACCCCCCTCTGGGGACACAGGCACTACCGTCTCCTGGCCTGCACCCACACCCTCACCTCCGCTGTCCTCGGCCCCATCCAGCAATGTCTCTCAGCGCAGCGTCCAGACGTCGCTAGCGCCACTGTTTGAGCGCAAGCGCAAGTACGCCGCCACGCACCCGCACGCTCAAGCGTTAAACGTGCACATTGCCAAATTGATCAGCCTGGAGATGCTGCCGTATAGGCTTGTGGAAACGGAGGCTTTCAAAAGCATGATGGCGGCGGCGGCCCCGCGCTACTCGGTTCCCAGTTGCCACTACTTTTCCCGATGGGCCGTCCCAGCCCCAGTCCCATACTGACATACAATTTTTGGATGTCAGGGTGATTCATGAGGGTATTGAATTGAGGACCGATTTACATGTCAAAGAGACTGATAGGAATTCATTATTATATTATAGTAGCAATCATCCCCGTCCTATGGTGAATTCCTTGCCGTGGTCACAACTGCTACGAATACGGCGGATTACTGATGAAAGGACAGTGGATCTAAGGATTGAGGAAATGTGTAAAAAGTTCACACAAAGAGGGTATCCCCCTTCCCTGTTACGGTCCACTAAAGAAAGGATTGGTCAAGTTGATAGAAAAGAACTATTGAATGATAGAACTTGTAAACCAAATACATCTAGAATTCCTTTTATTTCTACTTTTGGTCCCTTGAGTGGAAAAATAAAAAACATCATCATGAAGCATTGGCCTATTGTTGGAAATTGCTGCAGTAATATTCCGGAATTTATGCAGCCACCGATGTTGGCGTACAAGAGAGGAAAGAATCTTAGAGATCGGCTTGTGAGGCCCTTGATTACTCCCCAGGGAGGATTGACTCAGCGCACTTTTGGGCAAGTCAGGAAAGGCAACTTCCCGTGCCTCTCCTGTTCTTGCTGTCATAATATGAATAAAGGAGATTCATTCAGACATCCCACAACTGGTAAGAAGTATATGTTACGGGATAGATATACTTGCTCAACATCTTTTGTTATTTACTTGATTACGTGCCCTTGTGGCCTAGCATATGTGGGAGAAACCACCATGGAGGTGCGCAGCCGCATTACCAGTCATAAGAGCACCATACGAACAAGAAAGACGGATTTACCAATCCCCAAACATTTTTGTGAATTTCATCATATCACTAGTCAACTTAAGTTTAGGGTTATTGACTCAGTTGCCCCACTACCTCGTGGAGGCGATCGGGAGGGTATTCTTAAACGCAAAGAGATCCGTTGGATACATGAATTGGACACCCTCTCCCCTAAGGGCCTCAATATTGAGTACCCTATTATGTCTTGTATATAAATAAGTTCATTGGTCACTATCCTTTAAATAGGTGCTTCTATTCTGTATCTGTTTATTATGTTTACATGATCTGATCCAAGGTATTTGATTTTAATTACCCCTCTTTTTTAATTTTTGTTACAGATATCTGCTTGATGCATGTGCTCCGGACTCCTGATTGCTCCATTATGTGTTGTTCTGCTTCCATTTATATTATTTTCTTCAAAAAGCGTTTTTCTTCTGGTGCATGCATGTGTGCCCAGTATGGGTCATAAATAAATATTATTGCATGAAGTGGTTGTGTATGTACTATTACTATGGGTTATAATTGCTGGGGAGATTATATCCTAAGTATTGGATCTACGGTTTTCTGTTGAAGATATGCACTGCAAAGAACGATAAGTGTGTGATTGGGCAGATCATTGACGATTTATGACGACCCCTTTTTTAGATTGGGTTGTATATTATGTCATATTTTTTACTTTCCAAATTCTTGGAGTAAAAGGTTATTATTAAAATTTCTATTAGGTTTATTAAGCCCATTTATCACCACTATCGTCTGTATACATTACTGTGCAATTAATATATGCTATATATCTATTTAATGGATCCTAGCAAGCTTTCCTTGTAAGCTTGCTTACAATTAGCATGGTATATACATAAAGTGTGGTGAGTCACTCTATACTGGTGTTCCGTGACCTGGCAGGGTTGCTATGACTACTTGTATCAACAGAATCTTTAGCATATGCGCATTTGATCTTTGGAGCTCCCAGCACTAAAGGGAACTTAACACTGTTGTTCCGTGATCTAGCAGGGTTGCTATGACTACCTGTATCAACAGAATCATTAGCATATGCGCATTTGATCTCTGGAGCTTCCAGCACTAAACGGAACTTAATTTCTTTATCAGTGTTGACGGAGGACTCTAGATGCAAGCACACTTGGTCTTTCACAATTCCCTCTGCCCTCCGTAGTCTCGTGATAGCAGACTAATTATGCACAGGTGCACTTACACAGAAGATAAACCGGAAGCATTGTGAGCCGTGGAGGACGTGAGCACATGCGGATTAGGTACTGTTCAGCTGTTTCTTGTGGTTTTAATTGGTGTTGCACTATAAAAAGTTTGTAACTAATGGTGTATGTATACTTGACAAAGATCACTGTGTTGATCGAAACGTCGTATGTGTATGGAGTAATAAAGGAAGAAGTTTTTACTGCATCGCTGCTTGCTGCCACAAATTCTTCTCTTCTGCTTGCACTATTTTGGGGTCCCAGGATCCGGATCCCTTTTGTGGCGTGCACAAGGTTGGTCCCACCCTGTGGGTTGAGTGGAGTAGTGCTGCCCTGAATTGTATTATATGTGCCGTCCCAGCCCTGCACGACCACGTCTCCCACAACATTGTACGCGCCCTCACCAACGCGGTTACTGCCAAGGTCCACTTAACAACAGACACGTGGACAAGCACAGGCGGGCAGTGCCACTATATCTCCCTGACGGCACATTGGGTGAATTTAGTGGAGGCTGGGACAGAGTCAGAGCCTGGGACCGCTCACGCTGGTATCTGCGGCGGTGTATGCTTCCTCCACTAAACCACCCTCCTCCTCCTCCTCCTCCTCCTACGCAAACTCTGCCTCGCAATCAAGATGTGTCAGCAGCAGCACGTCACCAGCAGTCGGTGTCGCGCGGCACGGCAGCACAGCGGTGGGCAAGCGTCAGCAGGCCGTGCTGAAACTACTCAGCTTAGGAGATAAGAGGCACACGGCCCACGAACTGCTGCAGGGTCTGACAGAGCAGACCGACCGCTGGCTTGCGCCGCTGAGCCTCCAACCGGGCATGGTCGTGTATGACAACGGCCGTAACCTGGTGGAGGCTCTGCAGCTCAGCAGCCTCACGCTCGTGCCATGCCTGGCCCATGTCTTTAATTTGGTGGTTCAGCGCTTTCTGAAAAGCTACCCACACTTGTCATACCTGCTCGGAAAGGTGCGCCGGGTCAGCGCACATTTCCGCAACTCCAAGACGGACGCTGCCACCCTGCGGACCCTGCAACATCGGTTTAATCTGCCAGTGCACCGATTGCTGTGTGACGTGCCCACACGGTGGAACTCTACGCTCCACATGTTGGCCAGGCTCTATGAGCAGCATAGAGCTATTGTGGAATACCAACTCCAACATGGGCGGCGTAGTGGGTGTCAGCCTCCTCAATTCTTTGCAGAAGAGTGGGCCTGGTTGGCAGACATCTGCCAGGTCCTTGGAAACTTTGAGGAGTCTACCCAGATGGTGAGCGGGGATGCTGCAATCATTAGCGTCACCATTCCTCTGCTATGCCTCTTGAGAAGTTCCCTGCAAAGCATAAAGGCAGACGCTTTGCACTCGGAAACGGAGGCGTGGGAAGACAGTATGTCGCTGGATAGTCAGAGCACCCTCATGTCTATATCTAGCGCATTGAGGAGGAGGAAGAGGAGGGGGAAGAGACAGCTTGGCCCACTGCTGAGGGTACACATGCTGCTTGCCTGTCATCCTTTCAGCGTGTATGGCCAGAGGAGGAGGAGGAGGAGGAGGATCCTGAAAGTGATCTTCCTAGTGAGGACAGCCATGTGTTGCGTACAGGTACCCTGGCACACATGGCTGACTTCATGTTAGGATGCCTTTCTCGTGACCCTCGCGTTACACGCATTCTGGCCACTACGGATTACTGGGTGTACACACTGCTCGACCCACGGTATAAGGAGAACCTTTCCACTCTCATTCCCGAAGAGGAAAGGGGTTCCAGAATGATGCTATACCACAGGGCGCTGGTGGACAAACTGATGGTAAAATTCCCATCCCACAGCGCTAGTGGCAGAAGGCGCAGTTATGAGGGCCAGGTAGCAGGGGAGGCACAGAGATCAGGCAGCATGTACAGCGCAGGCAGGGGAACATTCTCCAAGGCCTTTGCCAGCTTTCTGGCTCCCCAGCAAGACTGTGTCACCGCTCCCCAGTCAAGGCTGAGTCGGCGGGAGCACTGTAAAAGGATGGTCAGGGAGTACGTAGCCGATCGCACGACCGTCCTCGGTGACGCCTCTGCCCCCTACAACTACTGGGTGTCGAAGCTGGACACGTGGCCTGAACTTGCACTGTATGCCCTGGAGGTGCTTGCTTGTCCTGCGGCTAGCGTCTTGTCAGAGAGGGTGTTTAGTGCGGCTGGGGGAATCATCACGGATAAGCGTACCCGCCTGTCAACCGACAGTGCCGACAGGCTTACACTCATCAAGATGAACAAAGCCTGGTTTTCCCCAGACTTCTCTTCTTCACCAGCGGACAGCAGCAATACCTAAGCAATACGTAGGCTGCACCCGCGGATGGAAGCATCGTTCTCTATCACCATCAAAAACGGGGACATTTTTGCTTCATCAATCTGTGTATAATATTCATCCTCCTCCTCCTGCTCCTCCTCCTGAAACCTCACATAATCACGCCGAACGGGCAATTTTTCTTAGGCCCACAAGGCTCAGTCATATCATTTTTGTAAACAATTTTTATACGTTTCAATGCTCATTAAAGCGTTGAAACTTTCACCTGAACCAATTTTTATTTTAACTGGGCTGCCTCCAGGCCTAGTTACCAATTAAGCCACATTAACCAAAGCGATTAATGGGTTTCACCTGCCCTCTTGGTTGGGCATGGGCAATTTTTCTCAGGTACATTAGTACTGTTGGTACACCAATTTTTGGGGGCCCTCGCCTACAGTGTAATCCAATAAATTTTTAGCCCACCTGCATTACAGCTGACGTTACATCAGCTGTGTTGGGCACTGCAATGGGATATATTTATGTACCGCCGGTGGGTTCCAGGGAGCCACCCATGCTGTGGGTCCACACGGAGTTGTAACTGTATGTGTCCACTTCTAAAGAACCCCAGTCTGACTGGGGCATGCAGTGTGGGCCAAAGCCCACTTGCATTAAACATGACATTACCTCAGCTGTGCTGGGCACTGCAATGGGATACATTAATGTGCAGCCGGTGGGTTCCAGGGAGCCACCCATGCTGTGGGTGCACACGGAATTCCCATTGCGGAGTTGTACCTGCCTGTGACTATTTATAAAAAACCGCAGTCTGACTGGGGCATGCAGACACATTGACAGAATGAATAGTGTGTGGCACATAGGTTCCCCATTGCTATGCCCACGTGTGCAGCTCCTGATGGTGGTGGCACAGGATTATATTTCTCATTGCTTCTGTACAGCATTGTGGGCTATCGCCCCGCCCCTTTTAAAGAGGGTCGCTGCCTAGCCGTGCCAACCCTCTGCAGTGTGTGCCTGCGGTTCCTCCTCATGGCAGACGCACTTATAAATAGACATGAGGGTGGTTTGGCTATGACTGCAGCTGAAGGCTGCGCAGGGACACTTTGGTGTGCGCTGTGGATACTGTGTTGTGCGGGGGGAAGGGGGGGGCAGCATGTAACCCAGGAGAAGTGGCAGCGGAGTGTCATGCAGGCAGTGATTGTGCTTTGTTGGAGGTAGTGTGGTGCTTAGCTAAGGTATGCATTGCTAATGAGGGCTTTTCAGAAGTAAAAGTTGTTAGGAGGGGGGGGGCACTCTTGCCGGTATTGTGGCTTAATAGTGGGACCTGGGAACTTGAGATGCAGCCCAACATGTAGCCCCTCGCCTGCCCTATCCGTTGCTGTGTCGTTCCCATCACTTTCTTAAATTGCCCAGATTTTCACAAATGAAAACCTTAGCGAGCATCGGCGATATACAAAAATGCTCGGGTCGCCCATTGACTTCAATGGGGTTCGTTACTCGAAACGAACCCTCGAGCATCGCGATAATTTCGTCCCGAGTAACGAGCACCCGAGCATTTTGGTGCTCGCTCATCTCTAGTACTGAACTTATAAATATAAATGCTTGCATTTATTTTCTTCTCTGAACATTTTTTGGAACTGTCAGCCTAAAGCAGATATGCTTTACTTGTATTACTTTTTAGATCGTATTTCAATAAGTGATGTTTTTTTTCACATCACACAGTAGGACCTCTATCTGCAAGACCAAAATAACAGGGAAAGTTCTGTCCAAAATCTGTTGGTAAAACTTCAGTTATGCTTGAACATACACAAAGAACAAAGTCCGCACTTTGATGTACCATGTCAAAAGGTTTTCTTGAGTCTTATCTGGTATATGTAGTACTAACCAAGCAGGGTTGATCTATATAAAGAATTTACAGTATATATCCATTTATAATGTATAGCGGTTGTTACATTGCTCAACTTCTTTTTTTTGTGTGTTTTCTATGAGGATGAGTTTTAGTACATCAAAGTAAAGATTTAGATTATCCTCATAAAAAAAAAAAAATCATGGTCTGGTAGCAAGTGAAGATGGACACAGTACTGTGAGCTCCATTGCAAAGCCTCTAAAGTAACAAAATGGTAATACCTGCATGCCTCCAAATTGACCCTCTGATATTGTGATTGCAGCTCTGAGATGGCAAGACACAGAGGAACCAAGTCTCACCCTAATAGACTTACTGTTACATTCATGTGGGCTAGTGAGCACCAGGCCCACATGAACGTTACCAGAATAGGGAACACCAGGTAAAACAACCAATGATTTACACCTCTCCCTATCTTTTAGAAAAGAAGATGACCAAGGACCTACCTGAGCAGGGACATTGCCACAATAGGGGGCAGCCCAATGGTCTTCGGATCTGGGCCCTTGCTGCCCTTAGAAACATACACACACCAAGGCTAGGATGCATACACATGCCACTACTGACAAGGACAACTGGACAGGATAAGAAGACACACAGAGCCAAAATCACACTATAAAGCAGCCAATAAGTGAACACTAGTAGTAGATGTTAATGTTATAAATGGCAGGTATTTGTTGACATTTTTGCCAAAATATGGAAGCTACATCAGGCTCCCGGCAATACTGCTAGTCTAAACTCTAACCAGGAGTCCAGTGACATAACCAAACAAAACCACAGGACACAAACCTTTCTTGCAGCCACCATACATAGAACCTGCTCACACAACACACAGAGAGAAATGAGAACAGAGAAAGCTGAACACACCCACACCTGGGAAGACAGCTTTATGTGTACTAACCTAGAGTGATTTTCTGACTGGAGACACACACGTCCAGCCAGCACAATCCCCCACACTTGAGCAGGAAAGCTCCAGAGAACCTGTAGTACAACAGGTCCGAAGTGACAGATGTGACACTTTCTGTTTTTTTTTCCTGGCTTGCAGCACTCACCAGGGCTCTGACACTGTGGCTTGCAGCTCCTAATCTCCTTGTGGCTTCTGCAATAGTGAAAAAGCTCCCAGCTCTCCTGGAGGCATAGCTTCTTCAGTAGTCCTAAAAGAGTCTATTTTCTCCAGGCCCAAAGGAGATACTACTACTGCCTCGTGCTCCTTCAAGTTGGCAGCGACACATGAGGAACGTGAGTCGCCGACATGCTCTATATCCCTCAGCCCTGCAAAACTACCTGACATGCCTCTGCAAAAAAATAAATACTTCCATTAAAGATCTGGGTGACCCACAAAATGGGTGAATTAACCCAGTTACATAATGATTTAATGGATGCTCATTTCTTTTTAGAGGATGAAGTGATCTCTCTTAAAACCAAGCTGGCTGATTTAGAGGATAAAACCAGACAAAATAATGTCAAATTTTGAGGGATTTCTGAATCGGTTACTTCAGTGATTTATAAGGGCTACCTATTACAACTGATGAAAGTGCTCTTTTCTTCTGCCTCAGCACAGGAACTACTCATTGACAGAGGCCACTGACTTCTGCATCCTAAAGCACTTTCAGTCGCTGTCCCTCATGATGTGACTGCCAAAATTCTTTTTTTTCCATATCAAGAAAGCTTTTGTATTTGCATGACATAACCAAATTACCCTAAATTCCTCTTCAAAATGAACTTAACCTTCTTGTCATGATAGAAATGTCATAGATGATCCATATAGCTCTCTATGAAAGTCTGATTTTGTCTAAAATCTTGTATTATTTTTGTAGATAAACTATCACTGTATGTGTTTGATACTAGTGATGTAGATATGATACCTTATACGCAATAAACCCCTAGATGAATTCGTTAAGGGGTCTAGTTTTCAAAATTGGGTCATTTGTGGGGGGTTCTCCATCATTTTGGTGGTCAAGGGTTCTACAAGTAGGCAGTGGGGCCTAAATCACCTTCAAGCAAAATTTCTGTTCTGAAAGCCACCGGCTGCTCCTTTCATTTTGGGCCCCCATTGTGTATACAGACATAATATTAGGGCCACAATGGGTATGTCTCTGAACACAGGACAAACAGGGGTATCCAATTGGGGGTGCAAGTCTTCATTCGTATGTGTGCTGTATATGCAAAACCTTTACAGAGTTATTCCATGTTAAAGTGACACATGTCAGATTTCCAAAATTTGGCCTGGTCATTAAGGCACAAACAGGCTTGGTCACTAAGGGGTTAATAGCTAACAACAATGACATTTTGCTCTACTAGCTAACACGGTACCAAACATTTTTCCATCGTAATGAGAAAATCCTTCTCTATCTACTCCCAGCATATTCTTTTACTACAACTCGCCTTCTAACAAAATTACCCTCACTCAATGTCTGCACTCAGATCTGGCTTTATTTTATTCAGAAAATTGATAAGACTACAAAATGCAGGAAAATATAATTACCACTAGAAGGGCTTGAATGTTATATTCCTCACTTACAACTTAAAAACTGAATTCCTAAGGGTTCAAACTCCATCTCTGATTTGATGGATTTGTCGTCTATTAGGACCTTTTCAGATTTGGTAACTCTTTTCAGGTTGTATAAACATCTATAGATATGTTCTTATCTCCAACAGTACCAATTTACCGACCTAGATATTTTAATTTCTTATATAATCTGCTTTCCAGTAAAATACTTGTAGAATTTAAAACAAGGAAAATTTAAAGATTGATGTTAGGAGATAGGGAAGTTTCCAAAATAGCTCGGGCTTTCAATTGGGAAAAAAGTGTAGATGTATGTGTCCCAATATCTCAATTGTCTGCTGCGCTGAAAATAGCAAGTAAATTATCTTTCTCTGCAATATGATAGAGGTTCATTACAAAACACTCCCAAGGTGGTAATTTACAACTATTAGGTTGACAACATTTTCTCCAGGATCATCAAATCTTTGCTGCAGACAATGCAGTTGTATTCACTCCCTTTATCACATATTTTGGGAATGTCCTGTACTATCTTCCTATTAGATGGATGTCTTTTTTCTCGTGTGAAAAGTTTCAGGCATTTCTACTTTCCCAACTCCATCACTAGCCCTCGTACTCTTGGATATTGAAGAATATCAACCCAATATTCAGAAATTAATATGTCATGTTCTGTCAGCAGCTTAGTATCTTATAGCTAAAATGTGGAAAGCTCCAAATCCCTTTACATTCAACACATTTGAAAATATGCTCTCAGAAATTGGATATATGAGCGTTTATTTGCCCTTAGGAATAACAACTTTGATCATTTCTGTTGTACTTGGGAATTCTGGTATACCAAATACACAATTTATGCTTTTATGTACCTGGTAAGAATGTCTCTACTTGGTTCAGTTTGTTCACCTCTTTAATCGAGTTTGTACCAACTTTGTTTGTTAAATGCTGCATTATGATTTCAATGCTTTATTATCTGTAACTGAGGAACTTGGTTATATTATATTCTGTGTTATATAAAAACTTTCCAAAAAATGTAATGGCAACAAAAAAAAATGATTCATTGATTCTAGCAAAATATTTTGCCTTTCACTACATGTGTGTATTTCACATTAAAGGAATAACCAGCACCCATTGGGATGAGGGGCTGGAATATACATAGTATAATAGTGACTGATTGATGACTGGGAGCAACACCTCACCAGAGACCAATTAGACCACACCCAGACAAAGATGTGACTTGATCAGCACCAAAATGACATGGCGGATGCAACAGTACCCCTGTCACATAAGTTTGTCTGACTTCATGATATTCCTTACAGTAGCAGATGTCTTGCCATGATATTGTCACAGCTGGTATATGACTTTTCTATAGTTTTTAAATGCCATTTTAAAATTTCTCTCAGAAATCACACTAGTTTTTTTGGCTTTTCAAATGGATAACTTATAACTATCGGTTACGAAAGCTTTTTTTTTAAATTGCCACCATACATTGCTTACCTCCTGTCCATACATCACCGCACACTCTGTTCTGCTAACACACTCAGACTAAATGCCCCCCTAATCTGAACCTCACATTCTCCCCTCCAGGACCTCTCCAGAGCAACATCGGTCCTGTTGAACGCACTACCCCAAAACATCCGGACAATCCCCGGTGCATGGAATTTCAAATGCGTGTTGAAAACGCACCTCTTCAAAGAAACATACCAAATCTCCTGAAGTAACCCCCCCCCCCCCCCTCAGACCCTACAACATGCCCCTGCCCCTCCCACTGCATGCTTGGACTATAATCTATCTACAGCACCACCCACTTCTCCACTTTGCCTAATGTATACATCTCCCACCACTGTACCTTCTGCATCACCTCCTCCTTATTGTGTGTAAGCTTATTGGTGCAGACCTCCCACCCCCTTTGTCCCTAATAATAGATTACTACCTCTAACACTGGACAACACTGAAATTGTTACTGACTTAAAAAGGTCCTAATCTGTAGTACCTTGGTGTGCTGAACACAAATATAACCATGAAAATGTGTTATTGGCTCGCGTTTTGATATTTCATATAGTTAATTTTCTGTGTTTCACCGTGTAAATGTATCCAGTAGGACTGTAACAACATCCTAAACAACATCCTAACATTTTAATGATTAAAGAGGAAGTTTTTGTGGGTCTTCAGATTCAAGAGCTCTTCAAAGATGACTGATTCAACAACTTGCTGCAGGGTGAGGAGAAACAAGCATGGAATGCTTTTCGCCTAGTGTCTACAGATTTTCTCGGGAACGTTAGGGCAGAAAACTACCAGGAACTAGTACAAGACATGCTGATGCAGTATCAAAAACTTGGCTGCAATATGTCTCTAAAGATCCACTTCCTTCATTTCCAACTGGATTTCTTTCCAGACAACTGTGGTGTGGTTAAACATGGTGAATGTTTTCATCATGATATCGCAACAATTGAACAAAGATACCAGGGAAAATGGTCCACTACCATGCTGGCTGACTACTGATGGTTACTCTACAGAGATGCTCCTGAACAGCTGCGCAAGAGACAAGGTAAGAAATCTAAAAACGGCAACAACACACATAATACATTTACTATTAGAGGTATAGATACCTATAATAATCAATATTGTAACAACATAAATAATGCAAGGTTCTTGGTATATAATTTGATCAAATTACATTGGCCCATCTACCAACGTCCAGGTGACGAAGTTTTCAGATGGGTCCTAACTCTAATACCAGGTGGTTTAATCTTAACCTGGCAAAGATGGGTGTAATATAAAGAGATGAAAAAAGTGTCCCCCCTAGCTGTCCAGTATTAATAATCTGACATTCAGGACACTAGGAAAGCTGAGTTGACATCCTTTCCCATTACTAGGTAGATATTAGACAGGTAGATAGATACCAGAGAGATAGTTAAATGTATGAGATTACTAGATATATATTGTGATGTGGAGGCAGTAGTCTGACAGTCATTTTGTATAGTTTTTAGAGAGAAAAGTTAGAGGCCTTTCCGCATATAAGAAAGCTGAGTGCTGTAAGAAGCTTTGAGCAGCAGGCTTCAAAGAGCCCCCCAGGGGGTCTTCGATGTCCTACAGCCCTGCTGAAGCCAGAGCCAGAGAAAAATGTTTATATTAGGAGATAAGGAGAGGAAACAGGCTTCACACCCCAGTATCTCTTCCCCCTCTTTACCCCTCACCCTTCCTGGTCCAAATGGCCAAAAAGCAGACCTGATAACTTTTGGAGGCAAAGTTAACAAAGGACGTTCTCTCAAGACAACAAAAAAATGTAATTTAGAAATAATGAAAGATCTGTACGTCGCAGACCGCTGACAAGGGAATTTTGTGAAATGTTGCATCACCACAAATAAGATGCAGGAACTCCCATATTTTCACGATGCTGAGGAACCAAGAATTGCGTATCTTGGACCAGATACGTCCGAAACTATGCACGTATAATCATGAGGGGAAACTTTGTCGCCATATTTTCATGGTGGGTCACTCCTACACAGAGTTATAAAGAAAATATATCTTCTAGGGATTATGTGTTCCATGGTAAGCCAGCCCCCCCACAGGGGCTTGAAAGAACTAAATGGGAGTTACCCCAATGAGAGTTTAAAAATCGCACATGGACGTGTGCTCGGCGTCAGCCACTTGGAGGTCACTATTATGTGATGACTGCCCCATAGTATCTCGTGAGACTCCACGCACAAGAATGGTAACACTCTTATTTTAATCCGTTATTTTACTGCCTGTGATATCATATGTAAATCTCTCTTATTGTCTTGTAACAACCTTTTTGTATTTTTCTGTAAATAAGCACTGCTCTTTTCTTTGAGAATTAAACTTTAAATTAATTAGTGAGCCTCGTCTGTATTAATCATATTCTCTGAAGATTGTATTCATAAATCGGGTTCCAATTTACCGTTACAAAATTGGTGGTGGCATCGTTTTTTTATGCATATTGTTGAGTTCTGGAGTGCATTAGAACAGATGGATGATTTGAGCTTTCACTTTGCATGTGTACTGAAGCCTGAGGAAGCTGGGTACAAATCAGCCTGTATTCTAACGACTGCCAGCTTGCAATACTGCAGAGTATTTGAGGACAGAGGCGGGATTGATGGGTATTGTCCCTTCCCCTCTCTCCTCTTGTCCAATGAAGGACAAGTTGATTTACAGTGCAGGACCAGGCGGATTGCTATAGAGTTGTGGCTGTAGATGATGGTCACTTGTCCGCTTGACATGCAGAGTCTCGGAAAGTTTGGTACCAGTTACTCAACAATCTAAAAGCCTTCCTTCCCTTCTCCTCACCCCGCCTTTACTTGACAAATTGGTGGCAAACAGTCGGATGACATTAACACGTTCGTGCCAGGATTAAGCAATTGATCCTTGTATGAAAAGAAGTACGCAGTCTTTGTGAAGATTCGTGCCCCTCTTACGCGGTTTTACTCAGTGCTTTTTATCTTCCTTTTTGTTTTCTATTCTATCTTTTATTTGGCAAAGCAACTGTGGAGATGGCCACTGATTATGAAAAGCAGAGCAAAGAAGTGCTGATGGCCCACTGTCCGAGAGATGTCTAAAGGTGAACGCAAAGACAAAGGAACAGACGATGCAGTTGTTGGTGGAGGATGATGCCTTACACCAGTTGAGCAAAACGGACCCTGTGGTACGTGCAATTTGTTCTCAAGCTGCAGGAAATCACCAAGCATGAATGCTAGGCTGAGCGAGAAGCCGCAAAATGCCAGGCTGAGCAAGGAGCCGCAGAACACCAGACAAAGCGAGAAGTGATAGAACACCAGACTGAGCGTGAGCACCAACTGCGGATGGCAGAGCTCGATCTGCAGATTTCAAGAGCACGGACACGTGAGTTCAACAACATGAGGAACGTGCAACCCCAACGAGAATTCTTCCCTGTTCTAGAGGAAGAATGGGACCTGGACATTTTCCTGAGAGACTTTTAGTGGGTCTGCCAACAGGACCAGCTGCCCACTGAGCAATGGGCCAGGTACGTGACCCCATGGCTTACGGGCAAGGCCCAGGAGGTGCTTATAGAAGTCCCCCAAAAACAGGATGGTGACTACGAGGTCATCAAAGCAGCCCTAGTCTGGCAGTGGACCAAGGGACAACCCATTACCCAGTCTGCGGACCTGGGAGATATGATGCTGAAGGAGCAGTTCCTGGAGGCTGGTATGGCTGACATCCGCCAGCGCTTTTTGGACTGTGACCCAAAAGCTGCAGACAGTTACGTTGCCGACCAGAAACTGAATCTGCAAAAATCCGGAACCAGCTAGAGAGAGGGTAAGCAGAACAGTGACTTTGATAGACCCTCCCCCATGTCCCTAGATCATCAGAGGAGTCTGTTCCCTTTCTCCCCTCCAAGTCTCATATGGAAACCCACAGAGGTTTTTTCTACAACAAAGTGGGCCATGTCAGCGCCACTTGCCCTGACATGAAGAAGACAGCCCCCTTCTCTAAGCCCCATCAGCCTACCACAGGTATTACCCTGGCAGATGGGATGGTGGAAAGGACACTGGCAACCTTGAAGCCGTTGCTGTGGGAAAGACTGTGACTGTGGAGCTGCATGATACTGATGCAGAGATGATGATCATCCACCCTGAACTGGTTTCCCCCACGGACATGATTCTTGAAAGGACTCTGACTGTGATTGGAATGTAGACACCTACCCTACCCTGCCGATGACCCAGGTGTATCCTGATTGGGTTGCGGGGAGGGATTTGCGGGAGGTGGAAGTATCTGATGACTTGCCTGCTAATGTTTTACCCATATCTGATGAAATGCATAAGGATGAAGTCAATGTTTGGTAATGTTCTGAAAGGGTGTAGCAGTGACAGCGATGATGCAATGTGCACCCTTCTTGAGCTCACTGAACTGATGCAGCATAATAATGTTGAGGTGTTCTGTGACATGGTGGTACTCAGTGATGTCACATCTGTGTGTGATGTCACAGACACTTCCCCCATATCTCCGGTAATAAGTACGGATAGTGGTCCAAGATTAAACCAGCAATGTGAGTTGTGCTCAGTTGGAGCCTGCGCGTACCATCGCATTGTGTGATGCAGCAGGGAAAAGCCGACCGGTGAACAACGCTGACCCAGAAGTATGCCCAGGTGGATTGAGAGAGGCAGTATTCCCCCAGAATCAAGCTGACATACTGGCTGGCACCCACTTAGAGACAGTTCCAGAGGGGCCGCACGGGGTCCTGTACTTGACACCCCCCTGGCTACCCCCAGCCAGGAGTTCCAGGCCACTAGGCATTCCGATGCCAGCCTGGGGGTGTTAAGGAACCTCATGAGGGAACTTCCCTCTGTGCCTGATTAAGGTAATATTCGTGCAGATCTGCTAGCCATCCCACAGGTGGATGGATCCATCAAGGACACAGATCTCAACCTGCAGATCTCTGGGGACCAGCAGACCCAGCTGAAGGAAGGCCTGCTCCCATTCATGTCTGCTTTCACTGGAGAACCAGTCATAGCCCAGTTGACAGTTCACCAGTTGAACATTGGTAGCCATCCCCCGGGTAGACAGTCTTCCTATTAAGTCTCCCCAGAGGTGCAGGCCGATATGAAGCGGGACAATGAGGAGATGTTGCACCTAAGCATCTTCCAGAAAACCCACAGTGCATGGGCCTCCTCTGTAGTCCTGGTTCCAAAGGAGGACCAGACAACCCGGTTCTGTCTGGACTACAAGACGTTGAACGCCACCACTGTGTCCAAGGCATATGCGATGCACCGCCTCGCTGAGCTGTTGGCCCAATACATAACTATCATGGATCTGAGCCAATGGTATTGGCAGATACCTGAGACAAAAGAGCATCCGCTACAGGTGGTCAGCTGAACCACCGATTGGGAGTGTTTCTTTTTGGTCCTAAAGGCTGCTCTGCCCCATCAGAGTGGAGTAGAGGTGGGCTTTGTAGGTGATCTGTGGGACCACACACTCTAAAAAGGGGAAGTGTACTATAAAGCAAAGAATAAAGTGCCCCCCTCCTGCTGTTTAGTATCAATCAGCTGATGTTCAGGACACTAGGAAAGCTGAGTTGACATCCTTTTCACTTACTAGGTAGATATTGGACAGGTAGATAGATTCCAGAGAAATAGACAAAGATATGAGATTAATAGATATGTATTGTGATGTGGAGGCAGTAGTCTGACAGTCATTTTGTATAGTTTGTAGAGAGAAGAGTTAGAGGTCTTTCCGCATATAGGAAAGCTGAGTGCTGTAGGGGGTCTCTGATGTCCTACAGCCCTGCTGAAGCCGGAGCCAAAATGTTTATATTAGGAGATAAGGAGAGGAAACAGGTTTCACACCCCAGTATCTCTCCACACTGGTCCAAATGGCCAAAAAGCAGACCTAATAACTTTTGGAGTCAAAGTTAACAAAGGACGTTCCCTCAAGATAACAGAAAAATGTGATTTAGAAATTATGAAAGATCTGTACGTCGCAGCCCGCTGACAAGGATATATTGTGAAATGTCACATCACCACGAATAAGATGCAGGGACTCCCATATTTGCTCGATGCTGAGGAACCGAAAATTGCGTATCTCGGACCAAATATGTCTGAAATAAGCACTGTTCTTTTCTTTGAGAGGTAAATTTTAAATTAATTAGAGAGCCTCGTCCGGGTTAACACAAAACTATATTCTTTGAAGATCGTATTCATAAATCGGGTTCCAATTTGCTGTTACGAAATTGGTGGTAGCAGCGTTTTTGTATGCATATTGTATAGCTCTGGAGTGCGCTAGAACGGATCAGGTGGGGGATTTGAGCTTTCACTTTGTATTTGTGCCGAAGTCTGAGGAAGCTGGGTACAAATCAGCCTGTATTCTAACGACTACGAGCTTGTAATACTCTCCTCTTGTCCAGTGAAGGACAAGTTGATTTACAGTGCAGGGCCAGGTGGATTGCTGTAGAGTTGTGGCTGTAGGTGATGGTTGCTTGTCTGCTTGACATGCAGAGTCTCGGAAAGTTGGGTACCAGTCACTTCACAATCTAAGAGCCTTCTTTCCTTCCCTTAACCTCACTCCGCTGCTACATGACAATGGGTACCTACCTCTCAGAATGCTCCTCTGTTGGAACTAAGCCTACAAATAAAACCAGGGAAGGTAGGATACCATTGATATGGTCCAGTAGGAAGGCCGAAAGGTAAATCGGCAGTGAGCGTTCACAACCAGGTGAAGGCAATCAAAAGGCAAAGAAATCTAAGACGTAGTCTATGACTTGATTTTTTACAGATATTAACCATAGGTCTATTACAATTGGCATGTATTTCATGATGTAAACAATTTTTGCAGATCACAAAAGAATAGAGCCAATTTTGCATTTTGACTGTCATATTCGTGTTGAGCATATAAAAATTGATAAGAAATGACTAATTATATTTCAGCAATATGACTTTTGCAAAAATGTGTTGACCAGTGTAACTGTTGTATTATCTGTGTTCCCCTATTTTTTGAAAGCGCTGTGGAATAAGTTGGCGCTATACAAATAAAGATTATTATTATTATAAAAACAATTGAAAGAATTATATCTTGGGATGGTGAATCTACTTTGCTCTTAAAAATCCTGAAGTTCCAATTTATGCTTGTAATCTACATAGATAAACATAGTAAAACTATTATGAACAATTTAAATAATTTAAAATGATGTTTTCATACTGAAAGAATATACAGCGCTTGAAAAGTATTCTGGTGTCAGGGATAATCAGAGCACAATGGAGAAAACAACACCTGCTATACAGTGTGATGGCTAGTTATTACATGATTTCCTAAAGTAACAATAAGTGCTTCTGCACTAGTTCTATTTTATCAGGGACAATGTTTTTGGAATATGCTGGTCTAGCTGAAAAATGTTGGAAGATTTCCTCATCTTTCATCAACAAAATGGCATCCTGCATATCATCGTAGAGAAAAAATAGGTTGATGGGTTTGTGTATACATTAGAGATGAGCGAGCATACTCGTCCGAGCTTGATGCTCGTTCGAGTATTAGGGTGCTCGAGATGCTCGTTACTCGAGACGAGCACCACGCGGTACTCGTCTCGATTAAACGAGCACTGACCATTGAATTCAATGGAGCCGGCAAGGCGATCACGGGATGAATTGTCGGGAAGGGGTTAAATATATAAGCCCTTCCCTGCAATTCATCCAGAAATGTGTAAAAATAAAAAATATATATATACTCACCTGGTCCCGGCAAACGGAGTTCAGCGCGGCAGGCTGCAGTTCTCCTGAACTGCTCTGAACAGCTGTGAGTAGTATTCAGCAGCCGGGGATTTAAAATCCCCGCCTGCTGAATGAGATGCCTCTGATTGGTCACAGCCTGACCTAGTATACATGCTTTATAAACGGCACCTCCTTCCTTTCACAAACTACATTCCATGTTTGTTCCAAGAGTTCCACCATATGATTTTTTAAAGGTTATACCCATTCAGCAGTAAGCTTACATTCGCTATGTTTGGCTTTTGAGACTTGCCATAAGCCAAATTAATGTATGATATCATAATATTGTTCTCCATCCAGCTCTTAATAGCAACATGTCTGTCTGTTACCAACATCCTCATTTCTACATTCATTCTTTTTAGTTCCGCAATTGCCCTTTCAAATCCCATTTTTACAAGTTGTACTGATGGCATATGAGGAGTAACCTCATAAAAAGATATTAAACACTTTTTTAGTTTGCCACATCTATCAGGTTTTATTTGCAGAACTTTGCTGAAAACTTTGTCCAGGTACAATAAAAAAGATTTTACTGTCTCTTGTGTTCCTTTCTCCATTGTTCATTTGCTGACAAGAAAAGGTGAGTCTTATGCATTTTGCATCCACAGACAAAGAACCCTAAAATCAATTCTTTATTAATATTCAATTAAAATTCTGGGCCATGGACTAACATATATGTAAACAACCAAACAAAAATCAAATGTATTTATATACGTGTCTCAGTGTATCAACAATGGGATTCTGCATATGGCTATCTTAAATCGATTCTCGACATGCAAAATTGTTGGTAATATCCCCATAGATACCACATCATAACTCTCCTCAAGTACCAAAGGTCAGACCACACTTTATCCCCAATGTTGTACCTTAATTGTATAATTGGGTCACCTTATAGAGGGGGGAAAAATAATAGTCAAACTGACTGAATAATGGATGGACATGAGAGGTCAGCCTACCTTAATGGAATAGTCTGGGCTAATCAGTTAGAGGGAATTAGTAGAGCTAGCACTAGCTTAGCCTAAAGAAATCATAGGCTGATGTCAACCAATGCATATATAGCTTGGAAAGAAATCGTTCCCAGTTGGGAGAGGACCCTGCAAACTACATGGAAGAAAAAGATTGCTTCTGATTTGGTTTAATGCATTTCATTTGGACCTGCAACTCTTCAGGAACCAGGTGGTAAACGTGCAACTCTGAAGGGGAAGCGTGAATACACTATAACTAGAGATGAGCGAGCACCAAAATGCTCGGGTGCTCGTTACTCGAGACGAACTTTTCGCGATGCTCGAGGGTTCGTTTCGAGTAACGAACCCCATTGAAGTCAATGGGCGACCCGAGCATTTTTGTATATCGCCGATGCTCGCTAAGGTTTTCATTTGTGAAAATCTGGGCAATTCAAGAAAGTGATGGGAACGACACAGAAACGGATAGGGCAGGCGAGGGGCAACATGTTGGGCTGCATCTCAAGTTCACAGGTCCCACTATTAAGCCACAATAGCGGCAAGAGTGCCCCCCCCCCAACAACTTTTACTTCTGAAAAGCCCTCATTAGCAATGGATACATTAGCTAAGCAGCACATTACCTCCAACAAAGCACAATCACTGCCTGCATGACACTCCGCTGCCACTTCTCCTGGGTTACATGCTGCCCAACCCCTCCTCCCCCCCCCCCCACACGACCCAGTGTCCACACCGCACACCAAACTGTCCCTGCCCAGCCTTCAGCTGCCCTCATGCCACGCCACCCTCATGTCTATTTATAAGTGCGTCTGCCATGAGGAGGAACCGCAGGCACACACTGCAGAGGGTTGGCACGGCTAGGCAGCGACCCTCTTTAAAAGGGGCGGGGCGATAGCCCACAATGCTGTATAGAAGCAATGAGAAATATAATCCTGTGCCACCACCATCAGGAGCTGCACACGTGGGCGGTACATAAAAATATCCCATTGCATTGCCCATCACAGCTGAGGTAATAATGTCATGTTTAATGCAGGTGGGCTTCGGCCCACACTGCATGCCCCAGTCAGACTGGGGTTCTTTAGAAGTGGACACAGATGCATTTACAACTCCCTGTGGACCCACAGCATGGGTGGGTGCCAGGAAGCCACCGGCGGTACATAAATATATCCCATTGCATTGCCCATCACAGCTGAGGTAATAATGTCATGTTTAATGCAGGTGGGCTTCGGCCCACACTGCATGCCCCAGTCAGACTGGGGTTCTTTAGAAGTGGACACAGATGCATTTACAACTCCCTGTGGACCCACAGCATGGGTGGGTGCCACGAAGCCACCGGCGGTACATAAATATATCCCATTGCATTGTCCATCACAGCTGATGTTACGTCAGCTGTAATGCAGGTGGGCAAAAAAATTATTGGATTAAATTGCCCATGCCCAACCGAGAGGGCAGGTGAAACCCATTAATCGCTTTGGTTAATGTGGCTTAATTGGTAACTAGGCCTGGAGGCAGCCCAGTTAAAATAAAAATTGGTTCAGGTGAAAGTTTCAACGCTTTAATGAGCATTGAAACGTATAAAAATTGTTTAGAAAAATTATATGACTGAGCCTTGTGGGCCTAAGAAAAATTGCACGTTCGGCGTGATTACGTCAGGTTTCAGGAGGAGGAGCAGGAGGAGGAGGATGAATATTATACACAGATTGATGAAGCAAAAAGGTCCCCGTTTTGGATGGTGATAGAGAACGATGCTTCCATCCGCGGGTGCAGCCTACGTATTGTTTATGTATCGCTGCTGTCCGCTGGTGGAGAAGAGAAGTCTGGGGAAATCCAGGCTTTGTTCATTTTGATGAGTGTAAGCCTGTCGGCACTGTCGGTTGACAGGTGGGTACGCTTATCCGTGATGATTCCCCCAGCCACACTAAACACACTCTCTGACAAGACGCTAGCCGCAGGACAAGCAAGCACCTCCAGGGCATACAGCGCGAGTTCAGGCCACGTGTCCAGCTTCAACACCCAGTAGTTGTAGGGGGCAGAGGCGTCACCGAGGACGGTCGTGCGATCGGCTACGTACTCCCTCACCATCCTTTTACAGTGCTCCCGCCAACTCAGCCTTGACTGGGGACCGGTGACACAGTCTTGCTGGGGAGCCATAAAGCTGTCAAAGGCCTTGGAGAGTGTTCCCCTGCCTGCGCTGTACATGCTGCCTGATCTCTGCGCCTCCCCTGCTACCTGGGCCGCGGAAATGCGCCTTCGGCCACTAGCGCTGTCGGATGGGAAGTTTACCATCAGTTTGTCCACCAGCGCCCTGTGGTATAGCATCATTCTCGAACCCCTTTCCTCTTCGGGAATGAGAGTGGAAAGGCTCTCTTTATACCGTGGGTCGAGCAGTGTGTACACCCAGTAATCCGTAGTGGCCAGAATGCGTGTAACGCGAGGGTCACGAGATAGGCATCCTAACATGAAGTCAGCCATGTGTGCCGGGGGAACCTGTACGCAACACATGGCTGTCCTCACTAGGAAGATCACTTTCAGGATCATCCTCCTCCTCCTCTGGCCATACACGCTGAAAGGATGACAGGCAAGCTGCATCTGTACCCTCAGCAGTGGGCCAAGCTGTCTCTTCCCCCTCCTCCTCATGCTCCTCCCCCTCCTCCTCCTCCTCTGGCCATACACGCTGAAAGGATGACAGGCAAGCAGCATCTGTCCCCTCAGCAGTGGGCCAAGCTGTCTCTTCCCCCTCCTCCTCATGCTCCTCCCCCTCCTCATCAACGCGCTGAGATATAGACATGAGGTTGCTCTGACTATCCAGCGACAGACTGTCTTCCCCCGCCTCCGTTTCTGATTCCAAAGCGTCTGCCTTTATGCTTTGCAGGGAACTTCTCAAGAGGCATAGCAGAGGAATGGTGACGCTAATGATTGCAGCATCCCCGATCACCATCTGGGTAGACTCCTCAACGTTTCCAAGGACCTGGCAGATGGCTGCCAACCAGGCCCACTCTTCTGTAAATAATTGAGGAGGCTGACTCCCACTACGCCGCCCATGTTGGAGTTGGTATTCCACTATAGCTCTACGCTGCTCATAGAGTCTGGCCAACATGTGAAGCGTAGAGTTCCACTGTGTGGGCACGTCGCACAGCAGTCGGTGCACTGGCAGATGAAACCGATGTTGCAGTGTCCGCAGGGTGGCAGCGTGCGTGTGGGATTTGCGGAAATGTGCGCAGAGCTGGCGCACCTTTCCGAGCAGGTATGACAAGTGGGGGTAGCTTTTCAGAAAGCGCTGAACCACCAAATTAAAGACATGGGCCAGGCATGGCACGTGCGTGAGGCTGCCGAGCTGCAGAGCCGCCACCAGGTTACGGCCGTTGTCACACACGACCATGCCCGGTTGAAGGCTCAACGGCGCAAGCCAGCGGTCGGTCTGCTCTGTCAGACCCTGCAGCAGTTCGTGGGCCGTGTGCCTCTTCTCTCCTAAGCTGAGTAGTTTCAGCACGGCCTGCTGACGCTTGCCCACCGCTGTGCTGCCACGCCGCGTGACACCGACTGCTGGCGATGTGCTGCTGCTGCTGACACATCTTGATTGCGAGACAGAGGTTGCGTAGGAGGAGGAGGAGGAGGGTGGTTTAGTGGAGGAAGCATACACCCCCGCAGATACCACCACCGAGCTGGGGCACGCAATTCGGGGGGTGGGTAGGACGTGAGCGGTACCAGCCTCTGACTCTGTCCCAGCCTCCACTAAATTCACCCAATGTGCCGTCAGGGAGATATAGTGGCCCTGCCCGCCTGTGCTTGTCCACGTGTCTGTTGTTAAGTGGACCTTAGCAGTAACCTCGTTGGTGAGGGCGCGTACAATGTTGCGGGAGACGTGGTCGTGCAGGCCTGGGACGGCACATTGGGAAAAGTAGTGGCGACTGGGAACCGAGTAGCGCGGTGCCGCCGCCGCCATCATGCTTTTGAAAACCTCTGTTTCCACAAGCCTATACGGCAGCATCTCTAGGCTGATCAATTTTGCAATGTGCACGTTTAACGCTTGAGCGTGCGGGTGCGTGGCGGCGTACTTGCGCTTGCGCTCAAACAGTGGCGCTAGCGACGTCTGGACGCTACACTGAGAGACATTGCTGGATGGGGCCGAGGACAGCGGAGGTGAGGGTGTGGGTGCAGGCCAGGAGACGGTACTGCCTGTGTCCTCAGAGGGGGGTTGGATCTCAGTGGCAGGTTGGGGCACAGGGGGAGAGGCAGTGGTGCAACCGGAGGCGGTGAACGGGCATCGTCCCACCTTGTGGGGTGCTTGGACATCATATGCCTGCGCATGCTGGTGGTGGTGCCTCCCCAGCTGATCTTGGCGTGACAAAGGTTGCACACCACTGTTCGTCGGTCGTCAGGCATCTCAGTGAAAAACTGCCACACCGTAGAGCACCTTGACCTCTGCAGGGTGGCATGGCGCGAGGGGGCGCTTTGGGAACCAGTTGGTGGATTATTCGGTCTGGCCCTGCCTCTACCCCTGGCCACCGCACTGGCTCGGCCTGTGCCCACACCCTGACTTGGGCCTCCGCGTCCTCGCCCGCGTCCACGTCCTATAGGCCAACCCCTACCCCTCAGCATGGTGTATTACCAGTAGTGCAGAAACAGAACGCTGTAATTAAATGTGCCGCTTATTGGCCTGTGGTTGGAGGCTGACTTCATTTACGGAACGCCAGGAAATAATTTGGCGCAAGCCTGCTGTAACACTTAGCTGGCTGCGTATGATTTTGTAGAACTACTACACCCAGCACCCACAGACCCAGAACACTGAGCACAGTGACAGGCAGGCCAAATAAAATTTTTTTCTAATATTTTTTAGAAAAGGCCCACTGCGTATATTCAATCAATAATATATGTCTTCTGTCCCTGGAGTGTGTCACAGAACTACAGAGTGTTGCACTGTTATTAACTGCAACAGAGCGGTGATTTCAGAGCCAGGAAATAATTTGGCGCAAGCCTGCTGTAACACTTAGCTGGCTGCGTATGATTTTGTAGAACTACTACACCCAGCACACACGGACCCAGAACACTGAGCACAGTGACAGGCAGGCCAAATAGATTTTTTGCCCAATATTTTTTAGAAAAGGCCCACTGCCTATATTCAATCAATAATATATGTCTTCTGTCCCTGGAGTGTGTCACAGAACTTCAGAGTGTTGCACTGTTATTAACTGCAACAGAGCGGTGATTTCAGAGCCAGGAAATAATTTGGCGCAAGCCTGCTGTAACACTCAGCTGGCTGCGTATGATTTTGTAGAACTACTACACCCAGCACACACAGACCCAGAACACTGAGCACAGTGACAGGCAGGCCAAATAAATTTTTTTCCAATATTTTTTAGAAAAGGCCCACTGCGTATATTCAATCAATAATATATGTCTTCTGTCCCTGGAGTGTGTCACAGAACTTCAGAGTGTTGCACTGTTATTAACTGCAACAGAGCGGTGATTTCAGAGCCAGGAAATAATTTGGCGCAAGCCTGCTGTAACACTTAGCTGGCTGCGTATGATTTTGTAGAACTACTACACCCAGCACACACGGACCCAGAACACTGAGCACAGTGACAGGCAGGCCAAATAGATTTTTTGCCCAATATTTTTTAGAAAAGGCCCACTGCCTATATTCAATCAATAATATATGTCTTCTGTCCCTGGAGTGTGTCACAGAACTACAGAGTGTTGCACTGTTATTAACTGCAACAGAGCGGTGATTTCAGAGCCAGGAAATAATTTGGCGCAAGCCTGCTGTAACACTTAGCTGGCTGCGTATGATTTTGTAGAACTACTACACCCAGGACACACAGACCCAGAACACTGAGCACAGTGACAGGCAGGCCAAATAAATTTTTTTCCAATATTTTTTAGAAAAGGCCCACTGCGTATATTCAATCAATAATATATGTCTTCTGTCCCTGGAGTGTGTCACAGAACTTCAGAGTGTTGCACTGTTATTAACTGCAACAGAGCGGTGATTTCAGAGCCAGGAAATAATTTGGCGCAAGCCTGCTGTAACACTTAGCTGGCTGCGTATGATTTTGTAGAACTACTACACCCAGCACACACGGACCCAGAACACTGAGCACAGTGACAGGCAGGCCAAATAGATTTTTTGCCCAATATTTTTTAGAAAAGGCCCACTGCCTATATTCAATCAATAATATGTCTTCTGTCCCTGGAGTGTGTCACAGAACTACAGAGTGTTGCACTGTTATTAACTGCAACAGAGCGGTGATTTCAGAGCCAGGAAATAATTTGGCGCAAGCCTGCTGTAACACTTAGCTGGCTGCGTATGATTTTGTAGAACTACTACACCCAGCACACACAGACCCAGAACACTGAGCACAGTGACAGGCAGGCCAAATAAATTTTTTTCCAATATTTTTTAGAAAAGGCCCACTGCATATATTCAATCAATAATATATGTCTTCTGTCCCTGGAGTGTGTCACAGAACTTCAGAGTGTTGCACTGTTATTAACTGCAACAGAGCGGTGATTTCAGAGCCAGGAAATAATTTGGCGCAAGCCTGCTGTAACACTTAGCTGGCTGCGTATGATTTTGTAGAACTACTACACCCAGCACACACGGACTCAGAACACTGAGCACAGTGACAGGCAGGCCAATTAGATTTTTTGCCCAATATTTTTTAGAAAAGGCCCACTGCCTATATTCAATCAATAATATATGTCTTCTGTCCCTGCCTACACACTTCTGTCCCTGGAGTATTACTGCAGAGCGCAATGCTCTGCACGGCCGATATACCGAAAAAAAAAAATGTGCAACACTGCAAAAAGCAGACTACACAGTACTGCACACGGTTAGATGTGGCCCTAAGAAGGACCGTTGGGGTTCTTGAAGCCTACAATAACTCCTAACGCTCTCCCTGCTTAAGCACTTCTGTCCCTGGAGTATTACTGCAGGGCGCAATGCTCTGCACGGCCGATATACCAAAAAAAAAAAAAGTGCAACACTGCAAAAAGCAGACTTTACAGTACTGCACACGGTTAGATGTGGCCCTAAGAAGGACCGTTGGGGTTCTTGAAGCCTACACTAACTCCTAACACTCTCCCTACAGCAGCTCCAACACGATAGCACTGTCCCTCAGCTATGTCACAATGCATCTGAGGCGAGCCGCGGGAGGGGCCGATTTTTATACTCGGGTGACACCTGATCTCGCCAGCCACTCACTGCAGGGGGGTGGTATAGGGCTTGAACGTCGCAGGGGGAAGTTGTAATGCCTTCCCTGTCTTTCAATTGGCCAGAAAAGCGCGCTAACGTCTCAGAGATGAAAGTGAAAGTAACCCGAACATCGCGTGGTGCTCGTTACGAGTAACGAGCATCTCGAACACGCTAATACTCGAACGAGTATCAAGCTCGGACGAGTACGTTCGCTCATCTCTAACTATAACCCCTATTTTTTTAGACAGGAGATTAAGTCTGAAAGCAACTGCCAGATTCAAAAGACATCTGGAAAAAATTCACAGCGAAAAAAAAACGCTAGTGGGTAGTCTCCCTTAGCCTGGGGTCACACGGGAAGGAAATCCTGTGGAAATCTTGCACAATGACCACATGGAAAAAACGTGAGATTTTCTTTCGCCGCGGGTTTGGGAGCAGCTTCGCAATCGGCATTCCGCTGCGGCTTTCTCTACCCATAGAAAAGAGTGAGGCTGCTGCAGAAACGAGGAAAGAATTGACATGCCACGGCTTTGAATTCCGCACCGCATGTCAGTTTTCATGCGGCTTGATCGCAATGTATGGCCGAGATTTTTGCAAATCTCATCCCCTTTCCTGGCTTATCCCGGGTTAGAAAGCCGCAGGCGGAATTGCCGTGCAGGAAATCGCATGGAAATTCTGAGGCAATTCAGCCCTGTGTGAACCCAGCCATAGGGTTCCTCTGTAATTGCAAAAGGTTGATTGGGAGTCATATGTGGAGATTCCCTTAGGTGTTTGGGTTTTTCCTGGCTTGCCAATCTACTATAATGGGGGTTGATATTATCCAGCCCTTGCTTCAATTCATCTTATGTTGGTGAAGTTGGTTTGGTCCATATCCTGCAGGTTGACGTCATCATGGCTGGGATAAGTAGTTGGTGTAGGTTTTGCTTTTGCACTTGCCCCTGCAGTGTCTATTTACCACCTGTTTATAGTCATTTACAGATAGTTGGCCAAGGTTTTCCTCTTCTAACTGATGGGGCTAGATTTTCCCTTTTTGCACAACCGAAAAAACATACTGGAAATGACACCAACGTAATTTAGGCCAAGCAGCGTCTTTTCCATAAAAACTCAAATTTGAAAAACATATTCACATCATCTTCTGCAGGTGTTATACCAGCAATAAGGAGAATTAACACATTACCTAGGAAATATGTGATCTTAAATAAACACAATATGAATGAATATCAATTCACTTGAATACTTACATAGTGAACAATCATAGAAGAAGAAAGGGTAGACAATATGTAGCAATGATAAGAATTCACACACAGTAAATCCAAGAGGACCAGTTTCAAAAAATACAATCCTCTTGTACATATGGCATCCAGAGATTATATACAAAATACTTATTATATACTTTACATTCCCAATATTCCACTGACCCTGACTGGTCTAATGACTTTCTTCATATGAGTTACATATAGGGAGTCCATATTCCTGTTTTGCTCCTGCAAAAATATGTTAATGCAGTAAACATATTCCTGGTATCTCAGTTGCATACAATATATGGACAAAAGTATTTGGACACTGCATGTTTTTTCAGAAAAAGTGCTTTATTATTCTATTTAGTAACTGGTTGGCCCTCCTTTTTACTTGCATTACAGCAGCAACACATTGAGGCATTCTTTCCACAAGTTTTAAGTCTGGGCAGGAATAGCTCACCATTCCTTGTGCAAGGCTGTCAGAAGAGATTGCTGTAAGGATGGGCGTGGGTGGTGGTGTCGTACCCATCATATCAGTTCATGCCATAAGTGCCTAATGAATGAATAGTTATTACAAAATGAGCAGCTTTTAATTTTATCCTTGCCCTTCCCAGCATACCATTCATCAAACTCAGTATTTGCATATTTGCTGATTTTCTGCAGTGTCCAAATACTTTTGTCCATATATCGCATACATGTATCCCAATATGTTTTCACATGGATGTGCTAGAATACCCAATGTACTATAAATTACATTGCATGATAGGGGGGCATGACTTGGTGATGGCGGCGTGAGCACACCGTGCACTGCAGGTTACAGACCCAAGATGGCACCCGACCACATATTCCTATCCTCCTCACTGCCAGAGCTAGCAGGCATCGCAATACAGAGGATCCCCACTGTTCCAGTACGGCAGAGGGGGAGAGTAGAGAGGAAGCGGCGCCTGCAGTGAGGGAGCCTGCACAAACTGATGAGGTAACCCTCCCCCAGCCACCGGAGTCCCCTGATGGGAGCGATACTCGGGGAGAGAGGGATGTATCTTTCAGCCCAGACAGCTGCAGAGAGATGGAGCAGAATTCAGCAGCTGCCATGAACTGGGAACACAATCCTCAGACAGACACATATGAGGATGGGGGTGATAGTACAAGCCTCCACATGCAAGATCAGAACGGAGGCCCCTGGGGAGCTCTGGTGCCAGCAGGACTGTTATGGCAAGAGATTTTCCCCAAAGCCATATCACCCTCTGTTGGAGGGGACACCCAGCAACTCTAATCAGGGAAATAGGTACCAACTGTACTACCTCTGCACCCCTTAATGAGGAATCCTTCTCTGCCTGGACACAAGTCTCACCTGAAAACAGCAAACCCTCCCACACCTGAGGCGGCTCTAATGCCCCTAATTATAGCTTCCCAACTAGCCGCAGACCCCCAGATGAGCTACTGCAAGATGACTCCTGGGACTGGAAAGAACACCTGCAGGCATAACCTACTAAAAGAGACTTCCAGAGGATAGAGGATTCCCACAAGCAGGCCCTGTCTCTTCTTCAACAGGAGCTGAGACATGTGGGTCACAGGCTACAAACTGTGGAGGAGTCCCAAGATGAAGCATTCTCTTTGCTAGATGCCCACAGCCAAGTCATCAATGCCCAGACCCTACAGATAGCGGACATTCGATCCCATCTGGACGACCTGGAGAATAGGCACCGCCGCAACAACATACACTTGCGAGGCCTATCTGAGGAGGTGACCCCTCCACAGCTGGAAGACTGTTCAGCTCCCTATTGCACCGCGATCGCTCCCAGCCAATAGTAATAGATCGCATCCACAGAAGTCTGGGTCCCAGGCCAGAGGATCCAGGAAAGCCACGAGATGTAATATGCAGGATCCACTTCTACAAGGACAAAAAGGCAATCCTGAAGCAAGCTCGGGATAATAACCCGGCTCTCACCCGTAATGGAACTCCTATTACAATATTCCCGGATCTGGTCCGGTGTACCCTGCAACTACACAGGGCAGCGAGACCGCACCTCCATGCTTTACGAGAGAGAAATATACTCTATAGATGGGGCTACCAGTTCCAGTTGATAGCATTCAAGAATGGCAAGTCAGCAATATTTAGAACCCCGGGGGACTTACCAAAGTTCCTGGGGACCCTGGAGCTCCTCATGGTGGCGCTCCCAGATTGGCCGTCCTTGCCAGCACTTCTAGTTGTAGCTCCCAGAGAAGCCTGGCAGGAAGCTTGACCTAAGAAGAGAAGGGGCAAAAACTGTGAGGGATCGCAGCTTCAAGATTTGAATACAGGAGTCCTGTGGAACTCTCCTGTATACGCCAACTGACAGTCCGACCACTCCATCTCCCCTCCAGTTTCTTTTTTTTTTTCTCTCTCTCTCTCCCCCTCCCTTGTCCCCACCCTTCTGCTCAATATGTTTATAGTTAAGTTAACCTTGCTGAAGGGGGCTCTCGGATATGTCCAAAGCTTTAAAAAAATAACATTTGCTGTTTGAATTGTTCACAGTTAATCATTGCGGGTTTCACGTTTTTGCCCCGTTGGGGAACATGTCATATGTCTAGTCAGTGGGAGGGGAAGATGGGGCTCTGCGACGATGTCCCTTCCTACTTCCCCCAATAGGCTAGACGCCGTCTAAGTGCCGTCTAATCTCTGTTGTAAACCAGACGAGTACCTACCCTCATGAGTCTGGGGCTCTTTCCCCCGACTGACAGATTACTCTTCTTCTATAAAATAAAAAGTATGGCAGCAAGGGAAGATGCAGAAATTAGAAAAATGCTAAAGACCATTATTTCTCCATTTAAAAGTCAAAAGCAGCAGCAACGTTTTGACCTGTAGAGTTCGATCTTTCTCAAGCTTGCTAATGACACTACATATGCACACATATATATATATATATATATATATATACAAGACAAAAATCAACAGCAAATTAATTACATATGTACACACAAGCATAGACAAGGCAATGAATTAACCTCATCAGTTCCTCCCCAGCAGATGGCAAGGCTCCAGGCAGTGAACATAAGGCTTTGCTCCACCTTCTAAGGTTAAGGATTAGCAGCATTGTTAGTAGTGTGCTGGGCATGCCCGGAAGCCTCATACACATCATCAAAGCCATTTGTTCAAAGTCACATGATAATACCAAGATCATGTGTTAAAAATCACATGACAATATCAAGATCTGGCCACATCATCATGGAACTAGCGATCATGTGACAAAGAATTTCACATAACATGCTCCACCCGAGAGCCCAGCAACAGAAGGCTCATAAACCCATACAGCGGCATCAGACTAATGTAAAAAAGATTGCAAACGTGTCCCAAACTGTGTCTGTTCAAAAAAAGAATAGGTATATTGGGAAATTCTATTTACTCCCATGCATTACAACTTTGGTTTTAAATAAAACAGCAAAATAATATAGAGCAAAAAAATAGCCTTGTATGGAATTTTCAATCTAGATTGAAAATTCCATACAAGGCTATTTTTTTGCTCTATATTATTTAGCTGTTTTATTTAAAACCAAAGTTGCAATGCATAGGAGTAAATAGAATTTCCTGATATACCTATTCTTTTTTTCCGGATCTAGCATGGTATCATAGAGCCGCAATAAGCAAGTGTACACTTGATCTAATGCTCAGAAGGTCCTCGAAGAGATGGGTTGAGCTGGAGCAGGATTCGACTCCATTTAATGCACAGGGTCTGTTCTGGCTAAAAGGAGGCCTTGGACGACGGGGGATTAGAGTTTCACCGTTCCTGGGGTCTATTTTGAAGCAGTGGGATGGATTTACAGCAAGAACAGGTTTGATATCAATACCCGGCCCCTGGTAGGTAATCCAGACTTTCCGTTGGGGGAGAAAGGTCTGCTCCTCCTAGACAGTTTGGGGATTCCTGTCCCTAGAGTCCAGAATGTAATGATGGCATTAATGGATGGAATTAAACCAATGGAGGAGTTGTTGGGGGATGGAGGACCAATGGCCGGTGCATGGTTTCAGTACCTATAGTTAAGCCACTTGATCCGAGCACAGGACCAGGTCTCAGAGGCCCTGCTCCAGTCCACCCCTTTTGAGGAGATGTGCGCTGCGTCCCCTGGATGGAAAGGGGAAATCTCTGCGGTCTACAGCATGATGGTGGCTTGGGGGGCGCGAGACAGAAGAGCGAGTTTCAAGGAGAGCTGGGAGAAAGAATTGAGCAGGCTCGTTGCACACCGTGATTGGGTCAAATCGCTAACCATGACTCATAAGATGTCAGTCTCTGGCAGGCAGCACGAATTGAATTACTAAATATTATCTAAGTGGTACTGCACCCCGGCACGCTTGGCTAAGATGTATCCTAATGCTAGTAACAATTGTTGGAGATGCCTGGGCAACCTGGGGTCGATGCTACATATCTGGTGGTCCTGCCCCTGGTGTCGCCCTTCTGGAGCCCTATATAATGCCCTTACTGCGGGACACACCTCTTTTTCTCCGGAGATCGCTATCCTTTCCGTCATTCAAGGCCCCATAGCCTCGATTAAAAGGGGCATTCTCAGATTTTTTCTCCTGGGCGCAAGACAGGTGATACCACAACTAAGGAATAGCCTGAAAGTGGTGGTAACATCTGCAGCCAAACCAAGGGTACACTGGCAGTTTTAAGTCACTACAATCATTCTACAGGTAAAAACTGTCAAGACTGAATATATAGTAGATGAAGTCATCCTTGACATCACATTAAAAGACATTGTGATGGAGCTTTTTTGCTTTTTTTCCATTTTTGTTTTTTCCTACTCCCGTTTAAAAAATCGTAGCTCCTTTATTTATCCATCGACATCGCTGTATGAGGGCTTGTTTTTTGCGGGACGAGTTGTTTTTTTCAATGGCACTATTTATTGTACCATATAATGTACTGAAAAACTTTTAAAAAATTCTTAGCGGAGAGCAATGGGAAAAAAAACGACATTCCACCATCTTTCGGTGTGTCCTGTTTCTACGGCGCACAAACTGCAACAAAAACGATCTGATATTTTTATTCTATGGGTCAGTACAATTATTAAGATACCAAACGTATATAGTTTTTTTTTTTGCTGTAGTACTTGTATTTTTTTTTTAAGATATTTAATTTTTTTCAATTATTTTCTGCGGTCATATTGTGCGCGCAATAACTTTTTATTTTTCTGTCGACGTAGTTGTGCAAGGGCTCAATTTTTGCGGGATGTCCTGTAGTTTCCGATAGTATCAATTTGGAATACATACGACTTTTTAATCACTTTTTATTGCATTTCTTCTGGAAGACAGGGTAACTAAAAAAGTGTATTTCTGGCATTCTTTCTTTTTTTTTTCGGACGACGTTCACCGTGCAGGAAAAATAATGCACTACTTTGATAGATCGGACTTTTACAGACGCGGCGATACCAAATACATATTTTTATTTCATGACTTAGAATTTTTAGTAATTGATATGGCAAAAGGGGGGTGATTTAAACTTTTATAACTTTTCTTTTTTTTTACAATTTAAAAAACTTTATTGATCTTTTTTCCTACTTTACTTTGAAGTCCCCCTGGGGGACTTTAACATGCGATGCTTTGATCACTCCTGCAGTATGACGTAATGCTATAGCATTACGTCATACTGCTTTTTTACAGGCAGTCTATCAAGCCACCCTGTGTGGATGGCTTGATAGGCAGTCTGCTAAGGCAGCCCTGGGGCCATTCATTAGGCCCCCAGCTGCCATGACACCTGCACGGCTCCCCCGATCTCACCGCGGGGGGGCCGTGCGGGACCCCCAAACAGCGTTCGGGGGAATTTAAATGCCGCTGTCAGAATTGACAGCGGCATTTAAAGGGTTAACAGCCGCAATCGGCCGAACGGCCGAGCGCGGCTATTGCCCTCGGGTGTCAACTGTAATAAACAGCTGACGCCCGCGCTGTATGGAGGGAGATAGCGGCGCTACCTCCCTCCATACACGTCCTGCAACAGCAGGACGTAGTTTTACGATAACGCCGTCACTAAGGGGTTAAATAAACAATTGATGCATAAAAAAAACAGCTGCAAAATTATTTTTCTTCTATACAGACATGGAATAAGCAATAATAACTCAGCAGCAACATATATTTATTTTTCAAATATAAATAGATAAGCCTTATGTGCATTATGGTGGTTTTAGTATACAATAATAAAATGTATTTCTAATGTGAGTAGCAGCTTATTTAAGATTTTCCATTTGAAAATTAGATTTTGTAGACTTTTCAAAGAGTTTATCTATCAGCAGTTGCCATGGCAATACTCTAATGGCTTAACAAGTGTGAAAGACAGTAACTATCGAGACCTCCCAGCCTGGCATCTGATATGAAGATTACACCGTGGAATTGAAAATGTGTAATAATAATGTAAAATACTAAAGTGAAGTAAGGATTAATAAGGACATGTCAGGTATGAAATCATAATTCTTAAAGTAAAAAGTCACAAAATGATAGAAGATAAACAGGCAAGATTTTCAACAGAAACTAAAGAATAATAATATATATATATAGAACTCTGTATTACAATATCTGTGGATCAGGAACGCTATCTTTTCTCCTTAAGGAGAGGACCTAGAAGGTGAGTGAGTGAGGAAACTTATAAGGCCATTCATGCTTCTCTGGATAATATGCAAATAAGAGAGATGGAACATCTCTCTTATTGGCATATCTGTGGATATATGCGCACTTTCAGCTGAAATGGTTACTGTCTGTTCAACAAACTTATGTTACTATGATTGCCAATGTGATAACAGACAATAGTGCAAATCAGCTTATAAACCTCCAAAAAAATGTTTTTTTTTTGTTGAAAAAGAAAATTCCTCTAAAGTGCTGGCTGCTAGGGGTCTTCCTTCCTTTGAATTTACTGTCTACTGCCTGTTCATTTCTAGTAGCAGAGACACTAACTTGGAGTGCATGAAGTATAGGAGGGTGTTGTCTTATGCTGCCCATAGAAACCTATTGACAACATGTTCCAAAGTGGCTGAAAACTAAAATTGGATATAAGGTGTATATAATCATATGAGATTGATATTTGCCAAACTGCTCTGTTTATTAAAAAAAGCATCACACGTTTCAAGATCATGCAGACCTCTTTCTCAGTACTTGTTGGGAACACACTTCTGGATGCTGATGGTATGTTTGAGAGAAGGTTCTGAAAAAGTACTGAGGAACATGTCTACATGACCTCTAAATGTATATATATGATGTTTTTTTAAATAAATAGAAAAGTTTGGCAAACATCAATCTCATGTGATTATATACATTCATAGGTCGAGTTTAAACACAATTTTTTTTTAACCATTCTGGCTCTTGTTGTCTAAATGTCTACTCAGGATGGTATGATGGTACTTCGGGGTTGGGCTGCACCTACTATATGTAGAGATTATTTCATTTATTAAAAAAAAAATTCAACCCTACTCTTCTCTGTGTACAGTGTATGGGAGATATAATAGCAGTTAGTTTACACTCACTAGCTCAAGGAAAACTGAGAATTAAGAGCTGAAGCAGCTCTACTACACGCTCAAAGTCACCCATATCTGACAAAATCTAAAACATTTGTGAGTTGTTCCCATTTTATTAATCATTACATGAGAATATGTATTAAAAGTTACTCATCTTAAGCTCCTAAAGCTACAAACTAAACTGAAGCTACTGTAGATAATGTATCATATACAGGTCATAGAGCCTGTATATAGCTTGTGGCAAAGTGGTCTACTCACTTATAGATTGACAACCTCACCATCAGGAATTAGCAGCACAGATGTAGAAATGGCTCCAGACTAGAGATGAGCGAGCACCAAAATGCTCGGGTGCTCGTTACTCGAGACGAACTTTTCGCGATGCTCGAGGGTTCGTTTCGAATAACGAACCCCATTGAAGTCAATGGGCGACCCGAGCATTTTTGTATATCGCCGATGCTCGCTAAGGTTTTCGTTTGTGAAAATCTGGGCAATTCAAGAAAGTGATGGGAACGACACAGCAACAGATAGGGCAGGCGAGGGGCTACATGTTGGGCTGCATCTCAAGTTCCCAGGTCCCACTATTAAGCCACAATAGCGGCAAGAGTGCCAGCCCCCTCCCAACAACTTTTACTTCTGAAAAGCCCTCATTAGCAATGCATACCTTAGCTAAGCACCACACTACCTCCAACAAGGCACAATCACTGCCTGCATGACACTTCCCTGCCACTTCTCCTGGGTAACATGCTGCCCAACCCCCCCCCCCCCACGACCCAGTGTCCACAGCGCACACCAAACTGTCCCTGCCCAGCCTTCAGCTGCCCTCATGCCATGCCACCCTCATGTCTATTTATAAGTGCGTCTGCCATGAGGAGGAACCGCAAGCACACACTGCAGAGGGTTGGCACGGCTAGGCAGTGACCCTCTTTAAAAGGGGCGAGGTGATAGTCCACAATGCTGTACAGAAGCAATGAGAAATCCAATCCTGTGCCACCTCCATCTGGAGCTGCACACGTGGGCATAGCAATGGGGAACCTATGTGCCACACACTATTCATTCTGTCAAGGTGTCTGCATGCCCCAGTCAGACCGCGGTTTTTTATAAATAGTCACAGGCAGGTACAACTCCGCAATGGGAATTCCGTGTGCACCCACAGCATGGGTGGCTCCCTGGAACCCACCGGCGGTACATAAATATATCCCATTGCATTGCCCAACACAGCTGAGGTACTGTCGTGCTTAATGCAGGTGGGCTTCGGCCCACACTGCATGCCCCAGTCAGACTGGGGTTCTTTAGAAGTGCACACATGCAGTTACAACTCCCTGTGGACCCACAGCATGGGTGGGTGCCAGGAAGCCACCGGCGGTAGATAAATATATCCCATTGCATTGCCCAACACAGCTGAGGTAATGTCGTGCTTAATGCAGGTGGGCTTCGGCCCACACTGCATGCCCCAGTCAGACTGGGGTTCTTTAGAAGTGGACACATGCAGTTACAACTCCCTGTGGACCCACAGCATGGGTGGCTCCCTGGAACCCACCGGCGGTACATAAATACATCCCATTGCAGTGCCCAACACAGCTGATGTAACGTCAGCTGTAATGCAGGTGGGCGAAAAATTAATGTGATTACACTGTAGGCGAGGGCCCCCAGAAATTGGTGTACCAACAGTACTAATGTACCTGAGAAAAATTGCCCATACCCAACCAAGAGGGCAGGTGAAACCCATTAATCGCTTTGGTTAATGTGGCTTAATTGGTAACTAGGCCTGGAGGCAGCCCAGTTAAAATAAAAATTGGTTCAGGTGAAAGTTTCAACGCTTTAATGAGCATTGAAATGTCTAAAAATTGTTTAGAAAAATTATATGACTGAGCCTTGTGGGCCTAAGAAAAATTGCCCGTTCGGCGTGATTATGTGAGTTTTCAGGAGGAGGAGCAGGAGGAGGGGGAGGAATATTATACACAGATTGATGAAGCAAAAAGGTCCCCATTTTTGATGGGGATAGAGAACGATGCTTCCATCCGCGGGTGCAACCTACGTATTGCTTAGGTATCGCTGCTGTCCGCTGGTGGAGAAGAGAAGTCTGGGGAAATCCAGGCTTTGTTCATCTTGATGAGTGTAAGCCTGTCGGCACTGTTGACAGGCGGGTACGCTTATCTGTGATGATTCCCCCAGCCGCACTAAACACCCTCTCTGACAAGACGCTAGCCGCAGGACAAGCAAGCACCTCCAGGGCATACAGCGCGAGTTCAGGCCACGTGTCCAGCTTCGACACCCAGTAGTTGTAGGGGGCAGAGGCGTCACCGAGGACGGTCGTGCGATCGGCTACGTACTCCCTCACCATCCTTTTACAGTGCTCCCGCCGACTCAGCCTTGACTGGGGAGCGGTGACACAGTCTTGCTGGCGAGCCATAAAGCTGTCAAGGGCCTTAGAGAGTGTTGCCCTGCCTGTGCTGTACATGCTGCCTGATCTCCGCGCCTCCCCTGCTACCTGGCCCACGTAACTGCGCCTTCGGCCACTAGCGCTGTCGGATGGGAATTTTACCATCAGTTTGTCCGCCAGGGTCCTGTGGTATAGCATCACTCTTGAACCCCTTTCCTCTTCGGGTATGAGAGTGGAAAGGTTCTCCTTATACCGTGGGTCGAGCAGTGTGTACACCCAGTAATCCGTAGTGGCCAGAATGCGTGTAACGCGAGGGTCACGAGAAAGGCATCCTAACATGAAGTCAGCCATGTGTGCCAGGGTACCTGTACGCAACACATGGCTGTCCTCACTAGGAAGATCACTTTCAGGATCCTCCTCCTCCTCCTCCTCCTCCTCAGGTCATACAAGCTGAAAGGATGACAGGCAAGCAGCATGTGTACCCTCAGCAGTGGGCCAAGCTGTCTCTTCCCCCTCCTCCTCATCTTCCTCCTCCTCCTCCTCCTCCTCCTCACTGCACTGAGATATAGACAGGAGGGTGCTCTGACTATCCAGCGACATACTGTCTTCCCCCGGCTTTGTTTCCGAGCGCAAAGCGTCTGCCTTTATGCTTTGCAGGGAACTTCTCAAGAGGCATAGCAGAGGAATGGTGACGCTAATGATTGCAGCATCGCCGCTCACCACCTGGGTAGACTCCTCAAACTTTCCAAGGACCTGGCAGATGTCTGCCAACCAGGCCCACTCTTCTGAAAAGAATTGAGGAGGCTGACTCCCACTGCGCCGCCCATGTTGGAGTTGGTATTCCACTATAGCTCTATGCTGCTCATAGAGCCTGGCCAACATGTGGAGCGTAGAGTTCCCCCGTGTGGGCACGTCGCACAGCAGTCGGTGCGCTGGCAGATTAAACTGATGTTGCAGGGTGCGCAGGGTGGCAGCGTCCGTGTGGGACTTGCGGAAATGTGCGCAGAGCCGGCGCACCTTTCCGACCAGGTCTGACAAGCGTGAGTAGCTTTTCAGAAAGCGCTGAACCACCAAATTAAAGACGTGGGCCAGGCATGGCACGTGCGTGAGGCTGCCGAGCTGCAGAGCCGCCACCAGGTTACGGCCGTTGTCACACACGACCATGCCCGGTTGGAGGCTCAACGGCGCAAGCCAGCGGTCGGTCTGCTCTGTCAGACCCTGCAGCAGTTCGTGGGCCGTGTGCCTCTTCTATCCTAAGCTGAATAGTTTCAGCACGGCCTGCTGACGCTTGCCCACCGCTGTGCTGCCACGCCGCGCGACACCGACTGCTGGTGCTGCTGACACATCTTGATTGCGAGACAGAGGTTGCGTTGGAGGAGGAGGAGGAGGAGGGTGCTTTAGTGGAGGAAGCATACACCGCCGCAGATACCAGCACCGAGCTGGGGCCCGCAATTCTGGGGGTGGGTAGGACGTGAGCGGTCCCAGGCTCTGACTCGGTCCCAGCCTCCACTAAATTGACCCAATGTGCCGTCAGGGAGATATAGTGGCCCTGCCCGCCTGTGCTTGTCCACGTGTCCGTTGTTAAGTGGACCTTGGCAGTAACCGCGTTGGTGAGGGCGCGTACAATGTTGCGGGAGACGTGGTCGTGCAGGGCTGGGACGGCACATCGGGAAAAGTAGTGGCGACTGGGAACTGAGTAGCGCGGGGCCGCCGCCGCCATCATACTTTTGAAGAACTCCGTTTCCACAACCCTATACGGCAGCATCCCCCGGCTGATTAATTTGGCTATGTGCACGTTTAACGCTTGAGCGTGCGGGTGCGTCGCGGAGTACTTGAGCTTGCGCTCAAACACTTGCGCTAGCGACGGCTGGACGGTGCTCTGAGAGACATTGGTGGATGGGGCCGAGGACAGCGGAGGTGAGGGTGTGGTGCAGGCCAGGAGACGGTAGTGCCTGTGTCCTCAGAGCGGGGTTGGATCTCAGTGGCAGGTTGGGGCACAGGGGGAGAGGCAGTGGTGCAAACCGGAGGCGGTGAATGGCCTTCGTCCCACCTTGTGGGGTGCTTGGCCATCATATGTCTGCGCATGCTGGTGGTGGTGAGGCTGGTGGTGGTGGCTCCCCGGCTGATCTTGGCGCGACAAAGGTTGCACACCACTGTTCGTCGGTCGTCTGCACTCTCAGTGAAAAACTGCCAGACCTTTGAGCACCTCGGCCTCTGCAGGGTGGCATGGCGCGAGGGGGCGCTTTGGGAAACAGTTGGTGGATTATTCGGTCTGGCCCTGCCTCTACCCCTGGACACCGCACTGCCTCTTGCAACCTGCCCTGCTGCCCTTGCCTCCCCCTCTGAAGACCTGTCCTCAGTAGGCGTAGCAAACCAGGTGGGGTCAGTCACCTCATTGTCCTGCTGCTCTTCCTCCGAATCCTCTGTGCGCTCCTCCCTCAGACTTACTGCCCTTACTACTACCTCACTGATAGACAACTGTGTCTCAACGTCATCGTCCTCCTCACCCAGTGAAAGGTCTTGAGACAGTTGGCAGAAGTCCCCAGCCTCATCCCCCGGACCCTGGGAACTTTCCAATGGTTGGGCATCAGTCACGATAAACTCCTCTGGTGGGAGAGGAACCACTGCTGCCCAATCTGAGCAGGGGCCCGAGAACAGTTCCTGGGAGTCTGCCCGCTCCTCAGAATGTCTCATTGTAATGGAGTGAGGAGGCTGGGAGGAAGGAGGAGCAGCAGCCAGAGGATTCTGAGTTACAGCAGTGGACGGCGCAGAACTGTGGGTGGACGATAGATTGCTGGAAGCACTTTCTGCCATCCACGACAGGACCTGCTCACACTGCTCATTTTCTAATAAAGGTCTACCGCGTGGACCCATTAATTGTGCGATGAATGTGGGGATGCCAGAAACGTGCCTCTCTCCTAATCCCGCAGCAGTCGGCTGCGATACACCTGGATCAGGAGCTCGGCCTGTGCCCACACCCTGACTTGGGCCTCCGCGTCCTCGGCCGCGTCCACGTCCTCTAGGCATACCCCTACCCCTCAGCATGCTGTATTACCAGTAATGCAGAAACAGAACGCTGTAATTAAATGTGCCGCTTATTGGCCAGTGGTTGGAGGCTGACTTCGCTTACGGAACGCCAGGAAATAATTTTGCGCAAGCCTGCTGTAACACTTAGCTGGCTGCGTATGAATTTGGAGAACTACTACACCCAGCACAGACCCAGAACACTGAGGACACTCACAGGCAGCCCAAATAGATTTTTTTCCACAAATTTTTTTGCAAAGGCCCACTGCCTATATTCAATCAATATGTCTTCTGTCCCTGCCTAAGCGCTTCTGGCCCTAGGGTATGTCACAGAACTGCAGAGTGTTGCACTGTGAACTGCAATACAGCGGTGATTTCAGAGCCCAGACAGAGCCAGGAAATAATTTTGCGCAAGCCTGCTGTAACATTTAGCTGGCTGCGTATGAATTTGGAGAACTACTACACCCGGCACAGACCCAGAACACTGAGGACACTCACAGGCAGCCCAAATAGATTTTTTTCCACAAATTTTTTTGCAAAGGCCCACTGCCTATATTCAATTAATAATCAATATGTCTTCTGTCCCTGCCTAAGCGCTTCTGGCCCTGGGGTATGTCACAGAACTGCAGAGTGTTGCACTGTGAACTGCAATACAGCGGTGATTTCAGAGCCCAGACAGAGCCAGGAAATAATTTTGCGCAAGCCTGCTGTAACACTTAGCTGGCTGCGTATGAATTTGGAGAACTACTACACCCAGCACAGACCCAGAACACTGAGGACACTCACAGGCAGCCCAAATAGATTTTTTTCCACAAATTTTTTTGCAAAGGCCCACTGCCTATATTCAATCAATATGTCTTCTGTCCCTGCCTAAGCGCTTCTGGCCCTGGGGTATGTCACAGAACTGCAGAGTGTTGCACTGTGAACTGCAATACAGCGGTGATTTCACAGCCCAGACAGAGCCAGGAAATAATTTTGCGCAAGCCTGCTGTAATACTTAGCTGGCTGCGTATGAATTTGGAGAACTACTATACCCAGCACAGACCCAGAACACTGAGGACACTCACAGGCAGCCCCAAATAGATTTTTTTCCCCAATTTTTTTTGCAAAGGCCCACTGCCTATATTCAATTAATAATCAATATGTCTTCTGTCCCTGCCTAAGCGCTTCTGGCCCTGGGGTATGTCACAGAACTGCAGAGTGTTGCACTGTGAACTGCAATACAGCGGTGATTTCAGAGCCCAGACAGAGCCAGGAAATAATTTTGCGCAAGCCTGCTGTAACACTTAGCTGGCTGCGTATGAAAATGGAGAACTACTACACCCAGCACAGACCCAGAACACTGAGGACACTCACAGGCAGCCCAAATAGATTTTTTTCCACAAATTTTTTTGCAAAGGCCCACTGCCTATATTCAATCAATATGTCTTCTGTCCCTGCCTAAGCGCTTCTGGCCCTGGGGTATGTCACAGAACTGCAGAGTGTTGCACTGTGAACTGCAATACAGCGGTGATTTCACAGCCCAGACAGAGCCAGGAAATAATTTTGCGCAAGCCTGCTGTAATACTTAGCTGGCTGCGTATGAATTTGGAGAACTACTATACCCAGCACAGACCCAGAACACTGAGGACACTCACAGGCAGCCCCAAATAGATTTTTTTCCCCAATTTTTTTTGCAAAGGCCCACTGCCTATATTCAATTAATAATCAATATGTCTTCTGTCCCTGCCTAAGCGCTTCTGGCCCTGGGGTATGTCACAGAACTGCAGAGTGTTGCACTGTGAACTGCAATACAGCGGTGATTTCAGAGCCCAGACAGAGCCAGGAAATAATTTTGCGCAAGCCTGCTGTAACACTTAGCTGGCTGCGTATGAAAATGGAGAACTACTACACCCAGCACAGACCCAGAACACTGAGGACACTCACAGGCAGCCCAAATAGATTTTTTTCCACAAATTTTTTTGCAAAGGCCCACTGCCTATATTCAATCAATATGTCTTCTGTCCCTGCCTAAGCGCTTCTGGCCCTGGGGTATGTCACAGAACTGCAGAGTGTTGCACTGTGAACTGCAATACAGCGGTGATTTCAGAGCCCAGACAGAGCCAGGAAATAATTTTGCGCAAGCCTGCTGTAACACTTAGCTGGCTGCGTATGAATTTGGAGAACTACTACACCCAGCACAGACCCAGAACACTGAGGACACTCACAGGCAGCCCAAATAGATTTTTTTTACGCAAATTTTTTTGCAAAGGCCCACTGCCTATATTCAATCAATATGTCTTCTGTCCCTGCCTAAGCGCTTCTGTCCCTGGAGTATTACTGCAGGGCGCAATGCTCTGCACGGCCGATATACCAAAAAAAAAAAAAGTGCAACACTGCAAAAAGCAGCCTCTACAGTACTGCACACGGTTAGATGTGGCCCTAAGAAGGACCGTTGGGGTTCTTGAAGCCTAAAATACTCCTAACACTCTCCCTATAGCAGCTCCAACAAGATAGCACTTTCCCTCCTCTATGTCAGAACGCATCTATGGCGAGCCGCGGGAGGGGCCGATTTTTATACTCGGGTGACACCTGATCTCGCCAGCCACTCACTGCAGGGGGGTGGTATAGGGCTTGAACGTCGCAGGGGGAAGTTGTAATGCCTTCCCTGTCTTTCAATTGGCCAGAAAAGCGCGCTAACGTCTCAGAGATGAAAGTGAAAGTAACCCGAACATCGCGTGGTACTCGTTACGAGTAACGAGCATCTCGAACACGCTAATACTCGAACGAGTATCAAGCTCGGACGAGTACGTTCGCTCATCTCTACTCCAGACACATGGATTTTCTTTTAATTGGTGCCTGTCAGCACATATTCACAGCACCACAGCAAACGTACAGAATAAATGCAGTCTGTACTTGAGGGTTCACATCCCACAGGGCCACTGTCACTATCCCACGTGGGGCGCCTGGAGGGTGTTCTCCTCTGTTAGATGCATGGCAGTCCCAGAATTGGTCCACACTGGACCTCACTAATCCAAACTGGACCTCAGGCTACTAGCCCTTCTAGCTTCACTGAGCTATCACCTCCCCTGCAATTGACAGGAACTGGCTCTTTTGTATCTCACCTCCTGCCACACCCAGGGTGTTAACCCTCTGGTTTCTTTTTTCAGGTATCAGAATGCCTGTCTAGCAGCCTGTGCAGCCCATTCCGATACTGCATTTCTACAAGCTTCATAAATATTTATTAAATTGTAAATCTAAGGAAAACCCATGACATAATAATGTTTCTGTAATTCCTACCATCCTTTGACAGCAAAAAAAAAATTACTTTAGCTTTTATAAGCAAATTTGCAACTGTAAGATCCTGGGAAACATTTCCTTAATGGGCAGTGAGAAACTGAGTGTTCCATTTGCTACAGCTCCCATGTGTCATGTCCATGCGGCACACGAGCACCACGCTCAGCATGGACACAGGGTGACATTCACACTACTGCAGTTGTAACATTATGCACTGTAGAACAGTATGTACCACACCAGAAATCTGAAATCTAGTGTGTAAAGCCCGTGCGGCACAAGAGCCTCGCACTCAGCACAGCACAGAATATTGTACGCACTGCTGGAAAATAAGAAAACACCACACTATGCAGATTAGTAACACCACTTCAGAGGGGAAGGAAACCTGGCCCTAACCTAGCAGGGAGGTGACGGGTCCCTGCCTTAAACTGAGTCATCGCCTCGATAGAGGCGGCACCAGGGTCTTCTTCCTCGGTCATTATTGTCCCTATAGGAGACCCTGGAGAGATGAACCAACACAGCAAAGCAATAACAATAAGGGAAACCAAAATACAACTGATAGCAAACAACAGCACTTATCTGTATATGTAGCAATTCACCCAGCCTAGAGGAACACCAAACTCCAGACTTTCCTCTAGAAAACTGAATAAGCAGCATTAAGCAAAGGGAGGGGTGAGAGTAAAAAACTACTCCACACCTGATGACTGGCAGAACAATTAGGGAACCACACCTCCAACCTTCTTCCAGGCATGACTAATCCAGCATGCATCCATCCAGCAAAAAGAGGCAGCACCCAGCAGTCTCTGCACATGGTGCATTAACCCTTGTCCTGCATAACAAGGTGACGAGTCTTGGCCTGCGTTGAGGCCACCATGCCACGACGCTGTCGTGACCGACAAGCCGCTACACCATGTCATTGGAATTCATTGTCCAAATATGACTTATGTGTTTAAGTGGCAGACCATATCAAATATATCTCGAATTAGCCCCTGCCACAGGTTTAGATACTAGTGTTTTTTGGAGATCAGAGTTTGTCACCTGGATCCTAGCCCACATACCTGTTTTTAGACACCTATAGCAACATAAGTATCAGGATTAAAGCCCAGAAACTCCTGTCTTCCAGGCAGTAGATCTTCTCAGTGAGCTAGTAGTCATCCTGGACAGCTCCTCTGCTGAACCTATTGACTAGTGCCTTGCCTCTTGGGAGTCTTTGCCCTGATTGCCTAATTAACCCCAACTCTGGCTTCCTATACAAGCCTAGCCTTTGCATTTTCTTCTTGCCAGATTATTGTTTTTCTTGCCTCCAGTCTGGTTTATAGACTACACACAGTTACTACTTGTGTACTGAACCTGCATTGTTGCTTGACTATGCTTGCTTCCTTATTGCCTCATGTCCACGGCATGTGTGGATTCCCGCAGCAGATGGCCTGCGTAACCTATTTTTCATTGCTTGCGGAAGATCGTGGATGTAATGGTTTTTCTGTGCGGATGCACTGCGGATCATCCACACCCACTGACTTCTATTGAGCCCGTCTGCACAGAATCCACACTGAAATGGAGCATGTTACGATTTGTTTTTTGCACCAGACGGTCCACAAATCAAATAAAATGCTTAAATTTAGTTGCGGATGCCAATGTTTCCCTATGCGTACTTTGAATTGTCATCTTCCGTGTGGGAGACCCATGAGGATTCTGCAAATCAAATCCATCCATGGCCATTGGGCCTAACAGTCCATCCAGACTGTTTCAGACACTAGAATGTGGACCTGCTGGTAGGCCAGGACAATAAGTTTGTTTGAATTATTAGTTATATTCTAATTTTAACCAATAAAAGTTCAATTTTAGTGTTTATTTGTCAATATAATGTGTGAATTTTAACACTGTTCAAGTTGATGTGTTGAAAGACATTTTACTAGTCTATTAAATTTTCTAGTCAGTGAATTTATTACAGGTGTTGATTTGGACCATTTTAAGACAGCTTGAAGGTAGATTTTTCGATGAGGTTAATTGGATAAGGTTATTTTACCACCATGCTTTGAAAATACAGTTAAACATGTGTTTTACTTCTTTTTTTACAATAATAAAATGTATACTCAATGCTATAAAAACTTCTTATTCATATGACACAACCTGAATTGTGAAAAAAGAACGCTCTTTTGCTTGGATGTAGCTACCAAGGTAGCAGGTATACCAGTATCTTGAGAGTCCAGAAGCTGAGAGGTACATTTCTACTATTGGAGAAGCGTCAGAGGCACAGGGCAGATAGTAATCTTTATGGTTGACGGTTCCTAGTTAGAGATGAGCGAGCGTACTCGGATAAGCACTACTCGCTCGAGTAATTGGCTTTATCCGAGTATCGCTGTGCTCCGGTCTGAAGATTCGGGTGCCGGCACGGAGCGGGGAGCTGCAGGGGAGAGCGGGGAGGAACGGAGGTAAGATCTTTCTCTCCTTCTCTCCCGCCCGCTCTCCCCTGCTCCCCGCTGCGACTCACCTGTCAGCCGCAGCGGCACCCGAATCTTTAGCCCCGAGCACAGCGATACTCGGATAAAGCCAATTACTCGAGCGAGTAGTGCTTATCCGAGTACGCTCGCTCATCTCTATTCCTAGTGTAAAAGAGATTTAGAAGAGAAACAATATGGAAAAATGAAGATTATTATAAATTGACAATGGCTGGATGCTAAACTGCAGAACTTGGCTTCACTTTTAGTTGCCTTTCCTGGATACTAATAGTGTCTCTCAGTCCTCCACAACCTCCTTAAAGTAGAGTCAAATAGTGTAACAATCAGACATTGCAAGAAATATAAATATGAAGCATGTATCAACACAGTGAAAAAACAAGTGCAAGTAGAGACTCACCATTAGATGACAAGGGCAGACGAGGTGTTAACCAGATAATAATGATGAAAAGATGAGGAATACAATGAAACTTGCAATGGAGATTGGACAGGTGGTATCAAATTAAAATAACAGCATGAAGAATGCTGACCCTAACAATGACTGTCTCTACACCACTCCCTAATTTCTCACTGACATTCTCCCCCAATACTGTCTCTCAGTAGCCGTAAATTGACCCTATGATAGACCCTGTCTAAACACTATCCCCAAGAATATGAGTGCACTAGGACTCAGACAAGAAGCTAACAAACAATGCTAAAGTACAGTACACTATGAATCAAGGCAGACGGAATCAACAAGGAATGAAAAGACAAACTGGTTGGGCTGGAAAACCAAGGAGCAAGACTCACTGACTGGACATACAAGACTTGACTAAAACATGGTGCTCAGAGCTACAGCAAAGAATACTAGAATAAGCACATTTTTGATTTCTTATTCTTAAATTCTCACTTAAAGGGGTTGTCTCGCGGCAAACATCAAAATTTTACCTTACCCCATTCCCCCTGTCACCCCCCTGGCATAAAATAGCAAATTAAAGCGGTTTTTAAACCGCTTGCTACTCACCGATCCGATGAAATAAGGACTTGAAAAAATCTCCCAAAGATGGCCGCCGGTCCTTTCCCAGGGATGCACTGCGGTTTTCTACCATGGTGCACCGCGGGTCTTCTCCCATGGTGCACCATGGGCTCTGTGCGTTCCATTGCCGATTCCAGCCTCCTGATTGGCTGGAATCGGCACACGTGACGGGGCGGAGCTACGATGACGACGCGGTGACCAGCTCTCCGGCACGAGCGGCCCCATTCACCAGGCAGAAGACCGCACAGCGCAAGCGCGTCTAAAAAAGCAAGAAGACATCAGAATTAGACGGATCCATGGCGACGGGGACGCTAGCAACGGAGCAGGTAAGTGAATAACTTCTGTATGGCTCATATTTAATGCACGATGTACATTAAACCCCACATATACATGTGTATAACCCCACTTGCTTTCTCGAGACAACCCCTTTAACAGTGATGAGAAAAAAGACACCTGCGCTCAGGGTGCCAAAGTACAGCAGAGAACCAAACTAATATAAAGATATAGAAGGCATTACATCTGACTTCTATGTGTAGTCAATATGTGGAAATAGTAAGGAAATCGTAAATTCTTAGAACTTATAGAAAGTAAATGTTTATTGACAAACAATATAGAGTGCAATGCGTTTCAGAGCTAAAACTGCTCCTTTTTCAAGCACAAGTCTATTAAATAACAGTGAAATATTTTAAATACCAGTGTAGATTATATGGGCTGCAAAAGGTGACAGATGTCACAAGGAAAAAAAATCCTAAAAAAAGAAAAGGATACATAAAACACATTATTAAAAAGTAATTCTACATGATTTCAAACGTAGGGCGAAGTTAGACGAGCATTTTTTTGCATGTGCCTGTGTGCTTGAAATATAAGCCCTTCCCTGAAAATCATCCCTAGCTGCAGTAAAAAAATTTTAAAATATATATACATCACTTCTCTGCCACTGTCGGGGCTCCAGCGCATCTTTTTGCTGGGTCCCTGGCACTGTTTTGAAGAACTTTCTCCTGGACGGGGATTTAAAAATCCCCGCCTCTAGAAAGTGCTGGTATGATTAGCTAAGTGCTGTGACCAATTACAGGCAGCACTCAGCTGTCATTCAATGAATGGCTGAGTGCTGCCTGTGATTGACATTTCTAAATGCTTTTTATTTGCGGTTAATAATTGCTCAGACCGTTTTACCTAAATGTTTATAGATGAATGTATTTTATATTAGACAGGTTTTTTAATGCACATTTTTATGCACATGATAGATATGCTATTTTTTAATGTACATATTTTAAGCCAATAATTGCCCTATAAGGCCTTAGTCACACGGGCGTTTTTTCGCATGATTTGCGGATCGCATGACGGATGCGCATCCGCAAATCGCGTGACCGGGGCCAAAAAATCGCCCGAAAAATCTGCTCCTAGCCGCGTTTCATTAGAAACGGGCCGGAGCTCCCAGCGCATTGAATTCAATGGAGCCGGCAATACAGCCGGCTCCATTGAAAGCAATGCGCTGCGGGCGAGCGCGGGATGAATTGTCAGGAAGGGCTTAAATATATAAGCCCTTCCCTGCAATTCATCCAGAAAAGTGTAAAAATAAAAAAAATATATATACTCACCTTGTCCCGGCAGATAGAGTTCAGCGCGGCCGGCCTGCAGTGGGTGTGAAGGGGGTGTGAGTCAGACTTGCCCCTGATTGCCTTGGCATTTTCGCGGCTTTTTCGCGCCTTTTCCGTTAATTTCCATTGACATTCATGGGTGCATTAAGAGAAAAATAAGGACACATATGCAACTGACAGTTCCTATGTTAAAAATTGCAACGGACCGAAAAAAAAAACGCAAGTGGACAAGAACACATTCTATCCTAATTGCTCTTCAGAAAAAATGCAAAACGCAAAGGAAAAAAAATCGCAAGTGGGTAGGCGCCCTAAGGCCTCAGTCTGTAATCACATAAAAAACTTTTTAATAATGTTTTTTATGTATCCTTTTCTTTTTTATTAAATTTTTTTCCTGTGACATCTGTCACCTTTTGCACCCCATATAATCTATACTGGTATTTAAAATATTTCACTGTTATTCAATAAACTTGTATTTGAAAAAGGAGCAGTTTTAGCTCCGAAACCCGTTGTTTGTTGATAAATCTTTTTTCATCTTTTTTCTCATCATTCTTAGTTTCTATCTTGAGCATTTTTATTCCCTAGAATATCTCCTTGCATTAACTCTCCTTCGATGTCCCTTGCAACAGGGTGTCACTCACCACGAGGACTTTGTCTACGTGCACACTTTAGCAACTACATAAAGAATTCTTGTAGGATTTTCCACTTGAGGAACTGGCTGCAATCAATCTGGCTCTACCCACATAGGCGCTGCCCTAACCAACCTTTTGGCTTTCCATCCTCACTTAGCATTCACTGTGTGCAATCAATACTGTGCTATTGTAATATATTGCACCTCTATAGATGCAACATTACCAATTCTGGAAGGACAATTCATTTTTTTTTACTTTTTTAAATTTTTGATGTGAAAACTAGAAAAAGGTATTTTTTTAACTTTTAATATTTATTATTTTTTGTAATTAAAAAAACGTTTTTTTAACTTTTTTTTGGTCCCCTAAAGCACTTGAACTTTTGATTGACCATAGTATTGCATTGTACTATATTTTGACAGGTGTTCTATAAGGATCTGCCACAGGTATGTCTAAATAGGCAAACGTTCATTGCAGCCCTGTAGTCCTTCAGAATGCCCCATGCTGCCATGACTCACAAATAGCACCCTAAAATCTCATTATGGGGGCCCATTCAGACTTTTCAATCATAATTGGACACTTAAATGACGATGTTAGAATTTAAAGCAGGATTTAAATGATTAACAGCTGCAATCAGCATTATCATTGATCATGGCTGTTATGGAGTGGGGCAGGGCAGCTGTCAAAGACCATCAACACCCATTGTGTATGGAGCAGGCTAGCTCATAAACCTGCCCCATACAATGACACCTAACGTGCACTGTACATGTATGGTGCACATTAGGAAAGAATTAAAGGGAGGTTAACTAATGAGTGACTCCAATCTAATGAGGTTTGCTGGAGCAAAGTGGTCACCAGAGATTTCTTCAATGGCTTAGATGTAGGAGGAGTTGCATAGCAACTGTCCCAACAACAAACTTAGACAAACAGGAGAAGACCACTATGATGCCAACTCCTGCAGATTGTAAAATCACAGCTTTCCTACATCTCCAACCAGCTTACTGTATATGGTGTTCATTGTGAAGAGGGAGCTTATTTCAGTGCTTGCTGTAGGGCTCCATGGTAAGTTGATTTTAAGTGCACTATATCACAGAATGTGTTTGGATGTTCAAGATTATCTTTTTTGAGTAGGAATGAAGAAAGGAGGGAAGGAAGGAATCACGGCTTCACTTCACTAAAATCAAGTTAAAAGGGTTGTCCCGCGCCGAAACGGTTTTGTTTTTTTTTCATTAGCCCCCCCGTTCGGCGCGAGACAAACCCGATGCATGTGTTGAAAAAAAAAACGGATAGTACTTACCCGAATCCCCGCACTCCGGTGACTTCTTACTTACCTTGCGAAGATGGCCGCCGGGATCTTCACCCTCGGTGGACCGCAGGTCTTCTGTGCGGTCCATTGCCGATTCCAGCCTCCTGATTGGCTGGAATCGGCACACGTGACGGGGCGGAGCTACGAGGAGCAGCTCTCCAGCACGAGCAGCCCCATTCAACACGGAGAAGACCGGACTGCGCAAGCGCGTCTAATCGGGCGATTAGACGCTGAAAATTAGACGGCACCATGGAGACGGGGACGCTAGCAACGGAGCAGGTAAGTGAATAACTTCTGTATGGCTCATAATTAATGCACAATGTACATTACAAAGTGCATTAATATGGCCATACAGAAGTGTATACCCCAACTTTGTTTCGCGGGACAACCCCTTTAATCAAAATCAATTAAATATCTTTTTACAACTCAAGGCAATTTAGTGGGTTAATAGGTAAGCACTCTCTGGTCCTAGCGTATTGTACTGTATGTGCCGGGTGGTAAATCCAGGGAAATCCACAGCTCAATGTACTCCCATATTTGAGCTTTCCAGCTACCTTGAGAGATGCACCACACATACGCTTCACCAGCTTACTATGTCTTCTTGCTAGATAACCTTTCTGTTCTGTTGTTCCCAATATGGGGCCAGAAGCTACAACGACAAGTGCAATAAAGCGTCTCTCTTAGGAGAGAATGCCTTTTGTTAAAATGATAAGGCTTCTTAAATCTATGCGCTTACCAGAGCAACATAAAGCCAAGCATATCACATGACTAATCACCTACATCCCACACGTTTTGCAATTATCAGGGATATTGGCCAGGTTGCCTGTCATTAATCTTGCTTATACATTGTATGTGATACTGCAGGAGCTCTTTCACATATTCTGTTAAATTGCAAGGCAATTAGCTCACACAGAATCTAATGTAGATTACGATGATGAAACCTGTCATGGAGATGTTCATTGCATCTTTTTGAATTACAGAAAAAATAAAGGAAAAAATAAAATGTATCTCCTTTGTGAATGTATTTTTGTGTTCCTTTCCAATTGCTTAAACATCTAAAAGATAAAATGTGCAGCATGTTGTAATCTTTGAATTCAATGTTTTTTTTGTACTTTTGGAACAAAACTACTCAGCATACTGCATGTTATTTTCTGATTACTGCTTTCATTGTTCCAAACTAACAGGAATTTTGTTCTCTGCTGAAGTCAAATTAAACGAAAATATAATTGTGAGAATTTTTGAAAGTTTCAAATATAGTTTGCTGCATAAAACTTTTCAACAATTTAGCAGCTTTATTTCAAGAAAATAATTATTTTATGGGCGAGATAGCATGCTGATGTACATACTTCTCTAAGGCCTCATGTCCACGGGGAAAATCGGGCCCGCTACGGATTCTACATGTAGAATCTGCAGCGGGTCCCTCCTGCCCCGCGGACATGAGCGCTGAAAATAACAATAAATCAGAATAAACTCACCTCCCATCCGCTCCGTTTCTTCTCTTCGCTGCGGCGTCATCTTCTCTCGTCGCGGCCGGATCTTCATTCTTCGGCTCGGCGGATGTGCATGATGACGTCGGTGACGTGCCCCGCGCATGCGCCGGGCGGAAGCAAAATGATGAGGCCGCGACTGAGAGAAGATGGCGCGGCGCCGAAGAGAAGAACCGGAGCGTGTAAGTAAAATATGATTTTTGTGTCCCGCGGATCCGGACGGCTTCCATAGGCTTCAATAGAAGCCCGCGGGAGCCGTCCCCGCGGGAGACCCGCATGAAAATGGAGCATGGTCCAGATTTTTTCATGCTCCATTTTTTTAAAATCACTTTTATTGACGATCCGCGGGTATTTATCTACCCGCGGGTGGTCAATGCATCCCTATGGGGTGCGGATCCGCGCGCGGGAGAAGAGTTAAAATCCGCTGCGGATTTTAATTCTTATTTTCCCCGTGGACATGAGCCCTAAAAGACTGAAATAATTGGGATAGTACTGAGAAAGAATGCATTTATCTGGCATTTTACTGGATAGCGAATCATTTAAATATGTATTAATATCCATTTCATATACATTAGGTAAAATACTATTTACATTGAGAAGCTTTTAAGACAATGCTTCACAAAGTGAGCCATAAGTTAATGATTTGGACCATTGCTGACAAAAGACTCTTTGGTTTTAAGCCGGGTGAGTGTAGCTGGGTGTGGGGAGCAATGTGCCTAAACTTCAAGGTGCCATGAGGATGAAAACAAGTCACTTGCACTGTTGCTTTGTAGTTTTAGAGTATGGGTTCATACTAAATCCTTATGTGTCTCCGTATATAATTCTATGAGTTTCTATGAGACAAAGAAGCCATTGCAAATATTTTATCCGAGCAACAATAGAGGCAACACTTCTAGAAAAGCGTGTGGCACTTTATAGTGGCACCTTATGACAGCCCATAGACTGTCTATATGTTGGTAATATTGAATTGTAGTGACCCATTTTGAGACCATACAGGACACGTTAATGCTTCTGATCTACTTCTAATCTCACAAAATATCCTTTTCTACTTTGTGATCACAATCTATGGCCTCTGTGCCTGTACATAATTACTTATTGTGCTATAAGAAAACATCAAAATCTAGTATTCAGCTTCTCTCTGACTTTACAAATCTTCCTTGCCATGCCATCTGTTACTGACCCCAAGATACTGGCTGCAAATTATCATAACTTCTGCACTGGATTCTGTCATCCTCTTCCAAAATATTTCCATCCCCTGAGCAATGAGACACAAACAGCAGCTTTTTCTGTCAAACTGTTTCCAGAGTCCAGAAAACCAAGAAAATACTTTTTTCATATTCAAACACTTGCTACTTGATCTCTGGGATGCCTAATCATCCACCAAGCAATCCTACTTCTCTCTAAAATCCTCTCAATCCAGTAATTCCAAGCAACTATTCAATACATTTAAATCCCCTCTTGGCTCCTGTATCACCACTAAAGATCTGATCTCAAACCACAATCCCAGTTTGTTTTGACCCCCCTCTAAATGAAGGGATCAGGCATTCCCAGAATTTGGATTGCCTAATGAGGTAATTAACAGCTAAGTAGTTAAGCCCTGTATGTAAGGCTCCCAGTCTGGGGGGGAAGGCAAACTGTACCAAAGGCCTATAAGAGTTGGCGTGTTTCAAGGTAAAGACCCTGTAATACTCTTTAGGGAGTAGTGAGGAAGCCTACACCTGAATAGCAAGGGGCGCTATATATTTAGCTAATGCCCAGATACTCTAGGGTTTATTCACTGTGTGATTTACTGTGAAGAGCACAATAACAGCTGTCTCTGAGTGTGTGTACCAACTGCCATACCAGAAAGATGGTGATTCATTGAGCTTACAAAGTCTGATGACTTTCTGATAGCTACTAGCATATGGGTGAGCACAGCAGGACAGGACTTCTCCAGCCATCTATCAGGGCTTGAACCCAGGAGCTCCTGCACCCTAAGCGACGGCTCTCCCTGCTGAGCTATCCAGCTCTCTGGACAGCTCCCTAGCTGGACCTTAGCCTGGTTCCCATATCCCTGATCCAGTTCCCTGTCTCGGCTCCTCCATGCTTCTGATTAGACTTCCTATAAAAGCCTGGCTCTTCCACTGCACCACTGTGAAATTATTGTGCCTCACAGCCATAGTGAAGCTCCACTACCTACTACCTGCTTCTCTGCAACCAAAATGATACCTGCCATTACCGACTCCTGGAAATCCTCTGACTACGCAACTGCCTGCTCTTTTGTTCTGCAACAGATATGTACTGTTATTGACCCCTGGCATTCCTCTGATTATGCAACCTGCCTGCTCCTTCTTTCTGCAACAGATACCCACTCTTACCGATCCCTGGCATTCTTCGGATTATGCAACCTGCCTGCTCCTTTGGTCTTCAACAGATACCTACTGTTACTGACCCCTGGCATTTCTCTGATTACGCAACCTGCCTGCTCCTTTGTTCTGCAACAGATACCTACAACTATCTCTCTGCTCAGGTAAACAACACTGAAACTCCAAACCACAACCAGATTGTGACGCCAACTTTAATATAAATAACTGGAGCTTTAACTGTCTTTATTTCACCTCCTTAATGACCTGACTGCTGTATGTAATGCTGTCTGCCATCTGCAAGTAAGATGTGAAAAAAACTCATGATGTACTCATACTTCACCAGCAGATGGAAGACAGCATTACATACATATTATTTACAAGTACAAGAGCAGCAAGAGGAGAGGCACAGGAGGGAACTGTGAGGGCACAAGGGAAAATGTTAACCTCTAGAGATGAGCGAACGTACTCGTCCGAACTTGATACTCGTTCGAGTATTAGCGTGTTCGAGATGCTCGTTACTCGAGACGAGTACCACGCGATGTTCGAGTTACTTTCACTTTCATCTCTGAGACGTTAGCATATTTTTCTGGCCAATAGAAAGACAGGGAAGGCATTACAACTTCCCCCTGCGACGTTCAAGCCCTATACCACCCCCCTGCAGTGAGCGGCTGGCGAGATCAGGTGTCACCCGAGTATAAAAATCGGCCCCTCCCGCGGCTCGCCACAGATTTATTCTGACATAGAGGAGGGAAAGTGCTGTTGGTGCCGGAGCTGCTATAGGGAGAGTGTCAGGAGTATTTTAGGCTTCAAGAACCCCAACGGTCCTTCTTAGGGCCACATCTAACCGTGTGCAGTAGTGTGGAGGCTGCTTTTTGCAGTGTTGCACTTTTTTTTTTTTTTGTATATCGGCCGTGCAGAGCATTGCGCCCTGCAGTAATTATACATACTCCAGGGCCAGTAGTGGTGGTGAGGCAGGGACAGAAGACATATATTTATTGAATATAAGCAGTGGGCCTTTCCAAAAATATTTGGGAAAAAAAATCTATTTGGGCTGCCTGTGACTGTCCTCAGTGTACTGGGTCTGTGCTGGGTGTAGTTGTCTTCCTAATTCATACGCAGCCAGCTAAGTGTTACAGCAGGCTTGCGCAAAATTATTTCCTGGCTCTGTGTTGGCTGTTACATCACCGCTGTATTCCTGTCCACAGTGCAACAGTCTGCAGTTATTTTACATACTCCAGGGCCAGTAGCGGTGAGGCAGGGACAGAAGACATATATTTATTGAATATAGGCAGTGGGCCTTTCCAAAAACATTTGGGAAAAAAAATCTGTTTGGGCTGCCTGTGACTCTCCTCAGTGTACTGGGTCTATGCTGGGTGTAGTTGTCCTCCTAACTCATACGCAGCCAGCCAAGTGTTACAGCAGGCTTGCGCAAAATTATTTCCTGGCTCTGTGTTGGCTGTTACATCACCGCTGTATTCCTGTCCACAGTGCAACAGTCTGCAGTTATTTTACATACTCCAGGGCCAGTAGGGGTGACGCAGAGAGAGAAGACATATACAGTGTATATAGGCAGTGGGCCTTTCCAAAAACATTTGGGAAAAAAAATCTGTTTGGGCTGCCTGTGACTGTCCTCAGTGTACTGGGTCTGTGCTGGGTGTAGTTGTCCTCCTAATTCATACGCAGCCAGCTAAGTGTTACAGCAGGCTTGCGCAAAATTATTTCCTGGCTTTGTGTTGGCTGTTACATCACCGCTGTATTCCTGTCCACAGTGCAACAGTCTGCAGTTATTTTACATACTCCAGGGCCAGTAGCGGTGAGGCAGGGACAGAAGACATATATTTATTGAATATAGGCAGTGGGCTTTCCAAAAACATTTGGGAAAAAAAATCTATTTGGGCTGCCTGTGACTGTCCTCAGTGTACTGGGTCTGTGCTGCTGGGTGTAGTTGTCCTCTTAATTCATACGCAGCCAGCTAAGTGTTAGCAGGCTTGCGCAAAATTATTTCCTGGCGTTCCGTAAGCGAAGTCAGCCTCCAACCACAGGCCAATAAGTGGCACATTTAATTACAGCGTTCTGTTTCTGCACTACTGGTAATACACCATGCTGAGGGGTAGGGGTAGGCCTAGAGGACGTGGACGCGGGCGAGGACGCGGAGGCCCAAGTCAGGGTGTGGGCACAGGCCGAGCTCCTGATCCAGGTGTATCGCAGCCGACTGCTGCAGGATTAGGAGAGAGGCACGTTTCTAGCGTCCCCACATTCATCGCACATTTAATGGGTCCACGCGGTAGACTTTTATTAGAAAATGAGCAGTGTGAGCAGGTCCTGTCGTGGATGGCAGAAAGTGCATCCAGCAATCTATCGAACACCCAGAGTTCTGCGCAGTCCACTGCTGCAACTCTGAATCCTCTGGCTGCTGCTCCTCCTTCCTCCCAGCCTCCTCACTCCATTACAATGACACATTCTGAGGAGCAGGCAGACTCCCAGGAACTGTTCCCGGGCCCCTGCCCAGAATGGGCAGCAAGTGTTCCGAATCCTCTCCCACTGGAGGAGTTTGTCGTGACCGATGCCCAACCTTTGGAAAGTTCCCGGGGTCCGGGGGATGAGGCTGCGGACTTCCGGCAACTGTCTCTAGACCTTTCAGTGGGTGAGGAGGACGATGACGATGAGACACAGTTGTCTATCAGTGAGGTAGTAGTAAGGGCAGTAAGTCCGAGGGAGGAGCGCACAGAGGATTCGGAGGAAGAGCAGCAGGACAATGAGGTGACTGCCCCTACCTGGTTTGCTACGCCTACTGAGGACAGGTCTTCAGAGGGTGAGGCAAGGGCAGCAGCAGGGCAGGTTGCAAGAGGCAGTGCGGTGGCCAGGGGTAGAGGCAGGGCCAGACCGAATAATCCACCAACTGTTTCCCAAAGCGCCCCCTCGCGCCATGCCACCCTGCAGAGGCCGAGGTGCTCAAAGGTCTGGCAGTTTTTCACTGAGAATGCAGACGACCGATGAACAGTGGTGTGCAACCTTTGTCGCACCAAGATCAGCCGGGGAGCCACCACCACCAGCATGCGCAGACATGTGATGGCCAAGCACCCCACAAGGTGGGACGAAGGCCGTTCACCGCCTCCGGTTTGCACCGCTGCCTCTCCCCCTGTGCCCCAACCTGCCACTGAGATCCAACCCCCCTCTCAGGACACAGGCACTACCGTCTCCTGGCCTGCACCCACACCCTCACCTCCGCTGTGCTCGGCCCCATCCACCAATGTCTCTCAGCGCACCGTCCAGCCATCGCTAGCGCAAGTGTTGGAGCGCAAGCGCAAGTACGCCGCCACGCACCCGCACGCTCAAGCGTTAAACGTGCACATAGCCAAATTTATCAGCCTGGAGATGCTGCCGTATAGGGTTGTGGAAACGGAGGCTTTCAAAAGCATGATGGTGGCGGCGGCCCCGCACTACTCAGTTCCCAGTCGCCACTACTTTTCCCGATGTGCCGTCCCAGCCCTGCATGACCACGTCTCCCGCAACATTGTACGCGCCCTCACCAACGCGGTTACTGCCAAGGTCCACTTAACAACGGACACGTGGACAAGCACAGGCGGGCAGGGCCACTATATCTCCCTGACGGCACATTGGGTGAATTTAGTGGAGGCTGGGACAGAGTCAGAGCCTGGGACCGCTCACGTCCTACCCACCCCGAGAATTGCGGGCCCCAGCTCGGTGGTGGTATCTGCGGTGGTGTATGCTTCCTCCACTAAACCACCCTCCTCCTCCTCCTCCGCAACCTCTGTCTCGCAATCAAGATGTGTCAGCAGCAGCACGTCGGCAGCAGTCGGTGTCGCGCGGCGTGGGAGCACAGCGGTGGGCAAGCGTCAGCAGGCCGTGCTGAAACTACTCAGCTTAGGAGAGAAGAGGCACATGGCCCACGAATTGCTGCAGGGTCTGACAGAGCAGACCGACCGCTGGCTTGCGCCGTTGAGCCTCCAACCAGGCATGGTCGTGTGTGACAACGGCCGTAACCTGGTGGCGGCTCTGCAGCTCGGCAGCCTCACGCACGTGCCATGCCTGGCCCACGTCTTTAATTTGGTGGTTCAGCGCTTTCTGAAAAGCTACCCACGCTTGTCAGACCTGCTCGGAAAGGTGCGCCGGCTCTGCGCACATTTCCGCAAGTCCCACACGGACGCTGCCACCCTGCGCACCCTGCAACATCGGTTTCATCTGCCAGTGCACCGACTGCTGTGCGACGTGCCCACACGGTGGAACTCTACGCTCCACATGTTGGCCAGGCTCTATGAGCAGCGTAGAGCTATAGTGGAATACCAACTCCAACATGGGCGGCGCAGTGGGAGTCAGCCTCCTCAATTCTTTACAGAAGAGTGGGCCTGGTTGGCCAACATCTGCCAGGTCCTTAGAAACTTTGAGGAGTCTACCCAGATGGTGAGCGGGGATGCTGCAATCATTAGCGTCACCATTCCTCTGCTATGCCTCCTGAGAAGTTCCCTGCAAAGCATAAAGGCAGACGTTTTGCGCTCGGAAACAGAGCCGGGGGAAGACAGTATGTCGCTGGATAGTCAGAGCACCCTCCTGTCTATATCTCAGCGCGTTGAGGAGGAGGAGGAGGAGCATGAGGAGGATGAGGAGGAGGGGGAAGAGACAGCTTGGCCCACTGCTGAGGGTACCCACGCTGCTTGCCTGTCATCCTTTCAGCGTGTATGGCCTGAGGAGGAGGAGGATCCTGAAAGTGATCTTCCTAGTGAGGACAGCCATGTGTTGCGTACAGGTACCCTGGCACACATGGCTGACTTCATGTTAGGATGCCTTTCTCGTGACCCTCGCGTTACATGCATTCTGGCCACTACGGATTACTGGGTGTATACACTGCTCGACCCACGGTATAAGGAGAACCTTTCCACTCTCATACCCGAAGAGGAAAGGGGTTCGAGAGTGATGTTATACCACAGGACCCTGGCGGACAAACTGATGGTAAAATTCCCATCCGACAGCGCTAGTGGCCGAAGGCGCAGTTCCGAGGGCCAGGTAGCAGGGGAGGCGCAGAGATCAGGCAGCATGTACAGCACAGGCAGGGTATCACTCTCTAAGGCCTTTGACAGCTTTCTGGCTCCCCAGCAAGACTGTGTCTCCGCTCCCCAGTCAAGGCTGAGTCAGCGGGAGCACTGTAAAAGGATGGTGAGGGAGTACGTAGCCGATCGCACGACCGTCCTCCGTGACGCCTCTGCCCCCTACAACTACTGGGTGTCGAAGCTGGATACGTGGCCTGAACTCGCGCTGTATGCCCTGGAGGTGCTTGCTTGTCCTGCGGCTAGCGTCTTGTCAGAGAGGGTGTTTAGTGCGGCTGGGGGAATCATCACAGATAAGCGTACCCGCCTGTCAACCGACAGTGCCGACAGGCTTACACTCATCAAGATGAACAAAGCCTGGATTTCCCCAGACTTCTCTTCTCCACCAGCGGACAGCAGCGATACCTAAACAATACGTAGGCTGCACCCGCGGATGGAAGCATTGTTCTCTATCACCATCAAAAACGTGGACCTTTTAGCTTCATCAATCTGTGTATAATATTCATCCTCCTCCTCCTGCTCCTCCTCCTGAAACCTGACGTAATCACGCCGAACGGGCAATTTTTCTTAGGCCCACAAGGCTCAGTCATATAATTTTTCTAAACAATTTTTATACGTTTCAATGCTCATTAAAGCGTTGAAACTTTCACCTGAACCAATTTTTATTTTAACTGGGCTGCCTCCAGGCCTAGTTACAAATTAAGCCACATTAACCAAAGCGATTAATGTGTTTCACCTGCCCTCTTGGTTGGGCATGGGCAATTTTTCTGACTTACATTAGTACTGTTGGTACACCAATTTTTTGGGGTCCTCGCCTACAGTGTAATCCAATTGATTTTTTGCCAACCTGCATAAAAGCTGACGTTACATCAGCTGTGTTGGGCACTGCAATGGGATATATTTATGTACCGCCGGTGGGTTCCAGGGAGCCACCCATGCCGTGGGTCCACACGGAATTCCCATTGCGGAGTTGTACCTGCCTGTGACTATTTATAAAAAACCGCGGTCTGACTGGGGCATGCAGACACCTTGACAGAATGAATAGTGTGTGGCACATAGGTTCCCCATTGCTATGCCCACGTGTGCAGCTCCTGATGGCGGTGGCACAGGATTATATTTCTCATTGCTTCTGTACAGCATTGTGGGCTATCGCCCCGCCCCTTTTAAAGAGGGTCGCTGCTGAGCCGTGCCAACCCTCTGCAGTGTGTGCCTGCGGTTCCTCCTCATGGCAGACGCACTTATAAATAGACATGAGTGTGGCGTGGCATGAGGGCAGCTGAAGGCTGCGCAGGGACAGTTTGGTGTGCGCTGTGGACACTGGGTCATGCGGGGGGGAGGGGTTGGGCAGCATGTAACCCAGGAGAAGTGGCAGCAGAGTGTCATGCAGGCAGTGATTGTGCTTTGTTGGAGGTAGTGTGGTGCTTAGCTAAGGTATGCATTGCTAATGAGGGCTTTTTAGAAGTAAAAGTTGTTGGGGGGGGCACTCTTGCCGCTATTGTGGCTTAATAGTGGGACCTGGGAACTTGAGATGCAGCCCAACATGTAGCCCCTCGCCTGCCCTATCCGTTGCTGTGTCGTTCCCGTAACTTTCTTGAATTGCCCCGATTTTCACAAATGGAAACCTTAGCGAGCATCGGCGATATACAAAAATGCTCGAGTCGCCCATTGACTTCAATGGGGTTCGTTACTCAAAACGAACCCTCGAGCATCGCGATAATTTCGTCCCGAGTAACGAGCACCCGAGCATTTTGGTGCTCGCTCATCTCTATTAACCTCATAACCTTTACTGTGTACCCCCTCACACTGACATCTTCCATAATGAATTTCATGCAATATTTTCTCATATATCTTGCTACATGCCCTCTTGATCTCATTTGCTCTCATCTCATTTTTAACCTCTCCTCTGTTTTCATCCAATCACTGCTATCTCTCTTTAACTTATCTCTATAGAAATTTCCCTGTACTTTTTCAAACTTGAAATCATTGCACTGATAATCATCTCTTGACCATTTAGCTCTGTCTAGCTTTATCACTGCTTCTTTTCTCATTGAAACTGTTTGAAAAACACATCCACTCTGAACATTCTACCTATCTCTTTGATAAGTCTTTATTTGATCACTTAAAGTCCCTATTTCAGAAAAATCAAACAGAAACTCACTGTTGTTAAAGTTACTAATGAATGACTGCTAAATCTAAAGGCTATTACTCCATACTAATCCTTTTCAACCTCTGACACTGTCATACACTTTCTACTCTACCAGATTCCCTTTTCATTAGATTTCTAAGACCTGCCTTTCTTTTGGATCTCTTCCCATCTTTCTGGCATTAGTAGATGAAGATAAAAGAAAAATGTTGCGCAAACCCAAAGGTGTCAAAAGCCTAGCTCCCAGGCATGAGTCAAGGGTCCAGAAGCTCTGAAGAGGGTTAGCTAAGACAAGTGGTGGAGGTGCTGCTGACCAGGTGGACCCACCAAATTGTTGGCAATCTGGATGTGTGGAAACAAAGAACTGGTATGTTGGTGCATCTCTCCAGTGAAACATCGAGAGGCAATAAGATAAAATATCTGACTTTTTTTTATGTAAGTATAATAAAACCAGTAGTAGATACATGTTTCAAGGTTTACGACTGATTTTAATAAGTCAGATATTTTCATATTGCCTCTCGACTTTTCACTTGAGAGTTGCGCTGACATACCAGTTCTTTGTTTCCTCCTATGTTTCTGGCAGAACATTTATTATCTCCTATTTAATTCTTTTTCAATTCCCCATCGCTGTAGTTGTACTGCAAGGCTCAGTACTGGGGCCTCTTCTCTTATCCTTCAATATCTATGACCCTGGCCAACTCATCAACCCTATAGATAAATGGCATTCAATCCTTTCTCTCTGCTCAGTATCAAGTCAAGCTATTGTCTTTTGCCTCTGACTATCTGCCAGCCTTTTTCCTATTAAATGTCTTCCAACTTACTTGAAATAAATAAACACACGACTGAGCTTGTTATCTTTTCTCATTACAATCTGTGCCTACACCCAAAAAAATATCTTATCTGTTACTAAGACCTCATTCTTCAGCTTCTCCACAAATGTTTCGTCTAGGGCTAAAATGTGACTCCCTTCTCACATTTAAGCCTAACATCCACACTCCCACCTCCTCCTGCTATCTTCAAATTAAACACATTTACCATATACAGATAGTCCCCGACTTGCGAACATTCGACTTACGAATTTCGCTAGATACGAACTATCTGTCCTGCACAGTATGATGTAATGCTATGGCCTGATAGAAGCCTGTCCGGTCACATCGCGGTTGCTAGGCAGCCGGGGGCCTTCTGAAAGGCCCTAGGGCTGTCTATGCAGAGCGCCTATCAAGCCGTGCGCTTGATGGGCACTCTGCATAGGCAGCCCTGGGGCCTTTCAGGAGGTCCCCGGCTGCCTAGCAACCACACAGCGTCCCGCGATCTCATCATGGGATGCTGTACGGGCCCCCTGAACGTCGGGTGCCGGCTGTTTCTTACAGCGGGCACCCGGCGGCAGCAGTTCCGACGAGCCGCGCCGCTCGTCAGAACTGTTAACACTTTAAATACCGCTGTCAGAGTGGTATTTAAAGTGTTAACAGTTCCGACAAGCGCCACGGCTCGTCGGAACTGCTGCCGCCGGGAGCCCGCTGTAAGAACAGCCGGCACCCGATGTTGTATGGAGCGGGATCCACCCGCGATCCCCTCCATACAAGCATTTGTTCGACTTGCGAACAAAACGGACTTGCGAACAGGCTCCCGGAACGGAACCTGTTCGCAAGTCGGGGACTAACTGTACTTCCCATTCTTAGGATACTATCAGAATATCCCAGACTATTGCAGCATTCTTCCTTGTGGTCTAACACCAAACAGACAAACACATCCCCAATTTATCCTAAACTCTGCTGCATATTTAGTTTCTTCACCCCCCTTTTTAAAAAATCATAACTTTATTTATCAATCGGGACAAGTTGTCTTTTTTAATAGTACTATTTAATGTACCATATAAATTGTTTAATTTATTTTCTTTAATTATTTTCTGCCGCCATCTTCTGCGTGCAATAACTTTTTTATTTTTCCATCAAAAAGTTGAGCAAGGGCTCGTTCTCTGTGGTACGTCCTGTAGTTTGTGTTGGTACCATTTTGGAATACATACAATTTTTTGTTACTTTTTATTGCATTTTTTTTTGGAGACAGGGTGACCAAAAAGCGTATTTCTGGTGTTCTTTATTTGTTTTTCCGGACGATGTTCATCATGTGGGGTAAATAAGCATTACTTTGATAGATCAGACTTTTACAGAAACAGCACTAACAAATATGTATTTTTGTTTTATAATTTAGATTCCTTTATTATATTTTATTATGGAAAAAAGTTTTTTTTCAACTCTTTTTTTTCTAACCATTTAGTAAAACTTTATTGTTGTCATTTTTACTCTTTTTTTTAGTCCCTACAGAGGAGAACAACTTGATCGGTCCTGCAGTATGATTTAATGCCATGGCATTACATCATTTTGCGATCGGGCAGACATTCTATCAAGCCATTCCCATGTAATTGAAATACTTTTATGGCTATTCTGTAGCCATTATTCCTTGATTATTTATATATATATATATATATATATATATATATATATATATATATATATATATATATATATATATATATATATATATATATATATATAAACAGGCTTTAGTACATAAACTAGGCCTCGCATTCTAAGGACCTAACCCCTGACCTGTTCAACATGTTTATTGTGTGTAAGTAAGAGAATAGTTTTGATGTTTGTTGTAGCCACTAATAATACCAATCAGTCTGTCTTTGTAGGAGCCTGCCATATCCATATCTATTGTCTAGGAGGTATACCTTGTCTGACTAGATTTTATCACTCTATAGAAACCGGTCAATTCTAGAGTTTGATAACATCATTGATGCAAAGTTTGGAGCTTATGGCATATGGCTAAGCAGTTATAGTGTATAAAATAGGAGACAAATTGTAATGCAGATCAGAAGCATTTTGGACCTGTAATGGGGAATGCCCTCTCAGGCCTTAGTCACACGGGCGTTTTTTCACGCGATTTGCGGATCGCATAACGGATGCGCATCCGCAAATCGCGTGACCGGTGCGCGCAAGTCGCCCGCAAATCGCCTGAAAATCTGCTCCTAGCCGCGTTTCATTAGAAACAGGCCGGAGCTGTCCAGCGCATTGCATTCAATGGAGACGGCAATAGAGCCGGCTCCATTTAAAGCAATGCGCTGCAGGCGAGCCCGGGATGAATTGTCGGGAAGGGCTTAAATATATAAGCCCTTCCCTGCAATTCATCCTAAAATGTGTAAAAATAAAATATATATATATACTCACCTTCTCCCGGCAGCCGGAGCTCCGCGCGGCCGTCCTGCAGTGGGTGTGAAGGGGGTGTGAGTCAGACCTGCCCCCTGATTGGCTCAGCGCTGAGCCAATCAGAGGCATGTCTCACTCACACCCATTCATGAATTCATGAATGGATGTGAGTCAGACCTGCCCCTGATTGGCTCAGCGCTGAGAGGCAGCAGTCACTCACCCATTCATGAATTCATGAATGGGTGTGTGAGTGAAACCTGCCTCTGATTGGTCAGGGCTGTGACCAATCAGAGGCAGATCATTCAGCAGGCGGGGATTTTAAAGCCCCGCCGGCTGAATAGTGCCGAGAAGCAGTTCAGGAGAACTGACAGCGGCCGCAGCTGGACTCTGGCTGCAGCGGAAAGGTGAGTATACAATTTTTTTTTATTTTAACACATTTTAGGATGAATTGCAGGGAAGGGCTTATATATTTAAGCCCTTCCCGACAATTCACCCTGCGCACGCCGGCAGCCCATTGCTTTCAATGGAGCGGCTGTATTGCCGGCTCCATTGAATTCAATGGGCAAACATCGTTCTTCTCTGTCACAGCTGTTACAGCTGTGGCAGAGAAGAATGATTTGTCTTCTATATGTTCTCAATGGGGTCGGCGCTGCTGCCGCCGGCCCCATTGAGCGCATATAGAGAAGAGAACAGGAATCGCAGATCGCAGATAGGTGCGATCTGAGATTTCTGTTCTATAATTTATCGGACGAGCGCATGAAAAGCGCTCATGTGTCCGATACCATTGCAAAGCAATGGTTTTATAAAATCGCCGGACGCATGCGTATGCGCAAATCGCGGCAAAAAACGCCCGTCTGACTAAGGCCTCACAGTGTTGTTCCCAAGATGCCTTCCTGTTTTCTGACTTTTTGCCGCTGTTTCTCTGGTTGATAAAAAAAAAGCAGATAAGTATACCTAAGGCCCCGTGCACACGGGCGGAAATTCTGCGTCGGGATTTCCCGCAGAATTTCCGCCCGTGGAAGCTGCCATAGGATTGCATTAAAAAACGCAATCCTAGGCAGACGGTCGCAATTTGTCTGCATGAAATCACACGCAGAAAACAAATCGCAGCATGTACTATTTCTGTGCGGGTCTCACAGAGGCCCACACAGAAATGTCACTGCAGGGCTCCCGGCTTCGCTCTGCGCATGCGCCGGCTTGGCTGGCAGCCAGCACATCAGAAAGCCGGAGCTGCGGGAGAAGATGAGACCCGCACTGGTCCCTGCAGTGACGTGGGTCGGGTCCCGCTGCGAGAATTCTTGCAGGGGATTCGACCCGGCCATCTGCAGGCGGCCTTAGGCTCTTGGTGATGTGAGTATTAATGTAACCATTGTTTAAGAATTGTTTACAAAACATTTATGCAATATCACCTACTTTTATGTAAATTTGTTTTATTTTTATAATTTATTAGTTTGTATTAATAAATTTTGTTGTATCAACCCACTTGTCCTTCTTTAAAGCTGTATCCGAACTTATTGTTTTCCAGTTGGCAAAACACCCCGTGGGGTAGCATTCTGCCAAGACAGCCCTGGGGCCTTTCAGAAGGCCCCTGACTGCTATGACATACACACAGCTCCCTGCGATCTCCTTGCAGGTTGCCATACGGGACCCCCAAACATCATTTGAGGGATTTAAATGCTGATGTCATTAATTGACAGCCGCATTTAAAGGCTTAACAGCTCCGATCAGCTGCGCGCCTGAGTGGAGCTGTTGTTGCCAGGAGTCAGCTGTAATAAACAGCCGTTGCCCGCGCTGTATGAAGGGAGGTCACCCTGCGATCTCTCTTCATATATACCCCGACCCTGCAGGACAGAAATGTATGCCCTATTGTGGGGAGGGGTTAAATACTCATTACTATCATAATTATTATTTACTACTGTGGTTAAGTTTGTATTCTTTTACATGTCTGAACTATAAAAAGGGCTAGTTTATTATACAGCTTGATTTGTGCATGGCTTTTAATTTATCCATGTTTATTCATATACATAATTTATACTATTTCACATCACTCATAGTTGGCTGAAATATTTATATGAAATAATATGAAATGAGGTAAAATGCTATTGTAACAACCTTATTTCCTATCATTTTTATTACCAATTCCTTGGGGTTGACCAGGTTATTGTTTTTTCAACTCAAAATATTTGCCATCCATTAATTGTATACACGTCTGAAAAGTTTAGATTTTAGAAATATAAATTTAGGGTGATGGTGGATAATGTTTCTTGGAAAACTGATCATGAAATTTATTACATAAGTATTACTGTGTTTTTTAATGTGGAAATGTAGCTAAAAGTAATATTACCCTTAAGGGCGCCCACCCACTGGCGTTTTTTTTCCCTGCGAAATTCGCAGCATTTTTTTCTCTGCAGGGGTCTATGGGACTTGTAATGTTAAAATCGCGATCGCGCAAAATCGCGATTTCGCGGTAAATTGCGATTTTGCGCGATCACGATTTTAACATTACAAGTCCCATAGACCCCTGCAGAGAAAAAAATGCTGCGAATTTCGCAGGGAAAAAAAACGCCAGTGGGTGGGCGCCCTTAGGCTGATTTGAAAGATGCTTTAAACTTTTAAAATGTAAAGCAGTGGAACTTTAGAAAGAATCAAAGTTGATCAAAAGAGAACAACTGCAAACGTCTTGAGAAAACTGTATTTAAATTAGAACCATAGGAAAACATAACACATGTACATATATGGGCAATGCCGTCAGAGCTAATACCTAAAAAGTGAGTAGTAGTTAAAGACCTTCAAGAATTTAACAGAAGTTATAAGCAATATAATGGGTTGGTTTGAAAGAATCATCATTATATAGTTTATTATTATTTTTAAAGCATTTTTCTACTCTTTTAAAATAGGATTTACCAAAGTTTGACTATCTTTTTGAATAAATAAAAAGTATCATAAAACAAAGAGTGAAGTCACCAGCAAATGACCAATTGTAATTATTCTGTTTGCTTTTGCTACAAAGACAAATTAAGTACTACAATAGATGCCTGAGATAGTTACAAGAAAAGGAAATCCGAGTTCTTGCTGTAAAACATCATGTACACAAAACAGCAAACATATTAAAAAAAAGTTCCAAAACACCAATAACTGGGTTGAGCTGGTAAATATACAGCGGTTGCACCAGTAAATGATCAGGCAGTTTTGGTGCCAAACAAGAATGCAAGAAACTAAATAAACATAGACCATTGTCTACAAAGAAAATGCAGGCTAGGAATTCACTTTATTCTGTAGCCCAGCTATGATACTTTTCAATTTCTGGAACACTGTAAAGTCCACAATCATTAAAGTGGCTCAGTCATCACTTTTGAGCCCCATAAACTAAGTTATGGGGCTCAAAGGTGAGGAAACGGAGAGCCCAGGGAGGTATGTTTCATACTCACCCAGTACCTCGTTCCTTCACTGTCCCCCTGAAAAGTCAGTGCATGCCAGCATTTTGACTCTTTCTAGAGATGAATGGGAGATGATGCGTAGAAAGAGTCAAGCTGCTGGTGCATGCTGACTTCGTGGGAACACAGTACTGGAATGAGTGACCATGTGAGAATGAAAAATACCTCCCCGGACTCCCCGCTTCCTTACCTTTGAGACCCATAACTTAGTTAATGTGTCTCAAAGGTGATAAATGTGTCCCTTTAAAGATAATTGGAGACAATATTACTTCTGTGATTGACTCATATGCGTACAATATTTGTCTTCGTCTTGTGACCACTTCCAGTGTTTTGGCCAATCACAGTCATTGTGCTCACTTCATACTTTTCTGCTGATTTTCCTGTCACAATTCCTAGAAATTGAGTTCATTCAGCAAGAGCTGCCCGTGATTGACTGAGGTACTTAGCCAATCATTGCCAGCTGCTTCTGATTGGCTGAGCACCTCAGCCAATCATAGGCAGCTCTTGCTGAAAGAATGACAGGCGAGAGCTGCCTGTGATTGGCTGAGTGCCTTAGCCAATCAGAAGCAGCTCTTTCAGCAGGCGGATTTTAAATCTCCACCTGCTGAAAGAACTGCATTACAGAGCCAGGGACAACGCAGCGAGGATGCGGCTGAGCCCCGGCAGCTGAAGGAAGGTAAGTATGATTTTTTTTTTATTTTAAGCAGCAGCCAAGGCGTTATTAAAGGCAATGTGCGGACCTTCAAACACGCATGTTTTTGCGCGTACAGGGGTGCGCACATATGTACGCACCTGTACCCGCACACGCTCATGTGAAGCCACCCTTAGGCCTTAGTCAGACGGGCGTTTTTTTGCGCGATTTGCGCATGCGTCCGGCGATTTTATAAAACCATTTGCAATGGATATGTTTTGTTTAATGTATAAATATATTCAATGCTATTTATGTAAATACAGTATAAGGCCTTAGTCACACGGGCATTTTTTGCCGCGATTTGCGGATCGCATGACGGATGCGCATCCGCAAATCTCGTGACCGGGGCCGAAAAATCGTCTGAAAAAACTGCTCCTAGCCACGTTTCAATAGAAACGGGCCAGAGCTGTCCAGCGCATTGAATTCAATGGAGCCGGCAATAGTATCGGACACATGAGCGCTTTTTATGCGCTCGTCCGATAAATTATAGAACAGGAATCGCAGATCGCACCTATCTGCGATTCCTGTTCTCTTCTCTATATGTGCTCAATGGGACCGGCGGCAGCAGCGCCGACCCCAATGAGAGCATATACTAGACAAATCATTTTTCTCTGCCACAGCTGTAACAACTGTGGAAGAGAAGAACGATGTTTGCCCATTGAATTCAATGGAGCCGGCAATACAGCCGGCTCCATTGAAAGCAAAGGGCTGCCGGCGATCGCGGGATGAATTGTCAGGAAGGGCTTAAATATATAAGCCCTTCCCTGCAGTTCATCCAGAAATGTGTAAAAAAAATATATATATACTCACCTTGTCCCGGCAGACGGAGTTCAGCGCGGCCGTCGGGCAGTGGGTGTGAGTGGGTGTGAGTGAGAGCTGCCCCTGATTGGTCCCTGCGCTGAGCCAATCAGAGGCAGCTCTCACTCACACCCATTCATGAATTCATGAATGGGTGTGAGTGAGTGCTGCCTCTGATTGGCTCAGCGCAGGGACCAATCAGGGGCAGCTCTCACTCACACCCACTCACACCCACTGCCGGCCGGCCGCGCTGAACTCCGTCTGCCGGGACAAGGTGAGTATATATATATATATTTTTGTTTTACACATTTCTGGATGAATTGCAGGGAAGGTCATATATATACATAAGCCCTTCCCGACAATTCATCGTGAGATCGCCCGCAACGCATTGCTTTCAATGGAGCCGGCTGTATTGCCGGCTCCATTGAATTCAATGCGCTTGACAGCTCCGGCCCGTTTCTATTGAAATGCGCCTAGGAGCAGTTTTTTCGGGCGATTTTTCGGCCCCGGTCACGAGATTTGCGGATGCGCATCCGTCATGCGATCCGCAAATCGCGGCAAAAAACGCCCGTGTGACTAAGGCCTTATACTGTATTTACATAAATAGCATTGAATATATTTATACATTAAACGAAACATATACATTGTAATTATGTCATTGACATTACATGACAACTAAAGGAATATAACAGGAAAAAAAGCTATTCAGCTAATGTGATTACTTTAGTCATCACATTTTATATTTTGTACCATCTGGCTGTAATCACATTGTCTTTTATGCCCTCACTAAAATATATTAGCAATTTATTATGTCAAGTGTAAAATTTTAGCTTTGCACATTATGAAAATGTTTGCAGTGCATCCGCAGACAATTCCAATGTACTGTACAGTTGTGCAGCTACTAAGGTGAAAACGATCTATGAATAATAAAAGTTGAACAAAGGAGATATTACATTTCATATGTTAAGAACACCAAATGGCCTTGATAAGTGACTTAATATTCACTCAGATTAATTGTCCCTTCCTGCTCTCTCTGCTCTTGAAATTGATGACTCATCAGTGAGCAATAGTTACTGTAGGAAGTATTGCAGACCCATGTAATAAGAATTTTAAATCCTTGGTCCATATATATGAAAAGCTATATTTTGTGGTCAACTCCATCATGTTCTTGAGCATACAATCACAACTGGTGATACCATTTGAGCTCGCTGGCAGCCTACTCTAGAATCCCTTATTATGGTGCAGCAAAGGGCAACCAAGTAAATAATGAAATATGGAAACTGCAGTGAGGGTGGCTTCACACGAGCATGTGTTTGTGCGTACATAGGGGCATACATATGTGCGCACCCCTATACGTGCAAAAACACACATGTATGCAGGTGCGCATTGCCTGTCATTCATTCAGCGACAGCTGCCTGTGATTGGCTGAGCGCCTCAGCCAATTAGAAACAGCTCTTTCAGCAGGCGGGGATTTTAAAGAACTCAAAGAACTGCATTGCAGAGTCAGGAGGATGCGGCTGAGCCCCTGCAGCTGAAGGAAGGTGAGTATGTGTTTTTTTTACACTAGTTTGCCTTGTTTTTCAGGGAACGGCTTATATTTAAAGCCCTTCCCTGAAAAATAATTACGGGGTGCCGGCAACTGAATTCTCTACTGCAGCTGCCAGCTGTGATAGCTGTGGTAGGGAATTCTTTATTCCCCCCGGGGATGAAGAAAACATCTGCTGCATGCGGCAGATGTGTTCTTCATCCCTGCGGGGGACATGGCAGTGAGGGAGAGGTAAGTATATATAAATGGTTGTTTTTCAGGGAAGAGCCTATATTTAAAGCTCTTACCTGAAAAACAATTACAGTGTGCCGGCAGATCATTGCCTTCAATGGAGCCGCTCCATTGAAAGCAATGGGTGCATTCCCTATGGTGCACGCATGTCCTATCTTTACAGGTGCACACCTGTAAAACATGGACATGTGAACCACACCATAGGGAATGCATTGGTTATAATAGACATGTGTTTTTGTGCGTGCATATGCACACGCTCGTGTGAAGCCACCCTGAAACTGCAAGAAAAAAGGTACTATATTTTTCGCTTTATAAGACGCACCTGATGATAAGAGGAACCTAGGTTTTAGAGGAGAAAAATAGGAAAAAAATATTTTGAACTCACCCAGGGACTTTAGTTGACAGTGCAGGTGATAGTATTGGGCGACATAGGGCCACTTCTATGCATTTTCTTGCTCTACCACAGAAGGAGCTCTGTAACAGCAGCACTTGTGTACAGCTGGAGGAAGGGAAGAAACTGATTGGTGGAGGAAATAGAGCAGCAGCAGTTCCCACCGGCGCTCACCACCGATCACCAGTACACATGGGCAGCAGTGCAAGATTGAACATTTGTTTGCGCGTTCGCGAGTTTGTCTGCGTGACTGTGATTTAGTTTGCATGAACGTGCGTTAAACTAGCAACTGTGAGTTAAAGTCAAAATCGCGCGAACAAACGCAAGATTGCGAATGGCCAGCTTGAATTTGGGCACGCTCGCTTTATGAGATGCACTGACTCTAACCCACCTACCTCCCCACTCTGGGGGGAAGTAAAGTGCGTCTAATGGTGAACACCCACTTGCGTGTTCAATAGGTCTGCACCACAGCGATTGTCAATGGGACTTTCTAATGTTAAAAACGCATCGCACAAAAATTGCAAAGCACAAACTTGCAATGCGCTTTTAACATTAGAAAGTTCAATTAACAATCGCGTAAATAAACACAGCGATATCACAGCGTTAAAAAAACGCAAGTGGATGTTTATTCAAAAATTTTTATTCAACAAAAAATACAGTAGTTTAGGTGTGACCAAGACTCAGAATAAAATAATGTTTCTACACCTGCTAGATTTGAACTGTAAAGTAATGTACAATTTAGGACTCCTTCACATATTTGCACGCAATACGCAGAGAATAAAATCTATTGATTTTCATGCGTTCGTTCACATTTCCATATTTTACATGCGCATTTTGGTCACTTTTCTCTACTTTTCTGTGCATTTGTGTACCAAATGTCCCCATAGAAGTCAATGGGGGATGCACAAATCCATGTGCAGTATGCAAGGAGATGAGAGAAATACTGCATTATTCTGCTAAGAAAAGACCACATCTGGAACTAATTAGCCATTTCAAGTGGTGTGTCTTGTTTGCCGTGCACAAATAAACATGCCCTGCGAGTGGAAAAAGTACAGTAACATACTCCGATATGAGTGTAAAAAGGCATAATTTGTTCTGCAAAAACAAAATGCTCAGGCTCGTGTCAATGAGCATGTGGTCATGTGAAGGAGCCCTTAAAGTGAAATATAAGACAATTTCCTAAAGAGTAGAGATGAGCGAGCACCCAAATGCTCGGGTCTGCGTTATTCGAGTCGAGCTTTTCGTAAAATTCGAGAGCTCTACTCGAGTAACGAACCCCATTGACTACAATGGGAGACTTGAGCATTTTTGGATGTGGGACGTCGGGTCCCAAGCTTTTCTTTTTTTTTTCTTGGTTCATGTTCTCTCTCTCTATATATCTCTCTCTCCCCCAGACAAAAAATTTGCCAATGATGCGTGCTGTGTTGCGGTGGGGAGGGGCCAAAGCAGGCACGTCACAGAGGGGAGGAGGCAAAAACTGGGGCAGGGTCAAACACGGCTTGATGCTTGTTCTAGTAACGAGCACAATCGAGTATGCTAATACTCGAATGAGCATCAAGCTCAGCAGAGTATGTTCGCTCAACTCTACTAAAGAGTATGGCAGCAAGAAACAAATATGACTCCAAACTTGATTTTAAACAGAAAAGATTAAATGATAGTCAGCATTGTGTAAATGTTACTGCAGTACATATGTAGTGCAGACCTAGTACACAGGATCAGTATTCCCAATGTTCTCAGCTGCACTCAGATCTTTTAGTGAATTCTGACATCATTCTTATTCTGATTTATCATTATTAACTACTATATCTTTGGGTGTAATTTAGATCACAGCTTGACTTTCCATGAATATTACTTTCCTTCTGATGTATTTCTCGTTCTCTTGTTCTTTGATGTTCATGCAGTATTTGTTATATTGTGTTAAATTAATAAATCCTGTGTGCAGAGTCTGTATTTTTGTTTTTATACTGAACTAGCTGATATACCCGGGTTCGCCGGAGTGAATTTGGTACTCGTGTTTATCTGGTATTCACACGGAAAATCTTATGAAGTCGTGGTACTTTAGAGATACCGGAAAAACATATGTTCACTATCTTGCATAGTTCTCTGCGTTACCCAGGAAACACCATGGGAGGTAACCATGCAACGTTTCCTTTATATAAAATGACATCAGGAAGTGAGAGAGTTAAATTCCATACGTAAAATTTGGACGCTAATTTTTTTGCACTTAGAATTGAATAATCGAGCTGGGACCCATTAACTTTTCCTATTTATGACATAATCAATGCCCGTGCCAAATTTCATGTTTCTATGACACCAAGAAGTCAGAGAATTAGATTCCGTACGTAAAATTTGGATGCTAATTTTTTTGCACTTAGAATTGAATAATCGAGTTGGGACCCATTAACTTTTCCTATTTATGACATAATCAATGCTCGTGCCAAATTTCACGTTTCTATGACACCGGAAAGTGAGAAAATTACATACCGTACGAAAATTGTGGACTCCAATTCTTTTGCGCATAGAATTGAATAATCGAGTTGGGACCCATTAGTTTTTCCTATTTATGATCTAATCAATACTTTTGCCAAATTTCACGTTTCTATGACACCAGAAAGTGAGAAAATTACATTCCGTACGTAAAATTTGGACGCTAATTATTATGTGCATAGAATTGAATAATCGAGTTGGGACCCATTAGCTTTTCCTATTTATGACATAATCAATGCTCGTGCCAAATTTCAGGTTTCTATGACACCGGAAAGTGAGAAAATTACATTCCATACGTAAGATTTGGACGCTAATTATTTTGCACTTAGAATTGAATAATTAAGTTGGGACCCATTAGCTTTTCCTATTTATGACATAATCAATGCTCGTGCCAAATTTCACGTTTCTATGACACCGGAAAGTGAGAAAATTACATACCGTACGGAAATTGTGGACTCCAATTCTTTTGCGCATAGAATTGAATAATCGAATTGGGACCCATTAGTTTTTCCTATTTATGATCTAATCAATGCTTTTGCCAAATTTCACATTTCTATGACACCAGAAAGTGAGAAAATTACATTCTGTACGTAAAATTTGGACGCTAATTCTTTTGCGCATAGAATTAAATAATCGAGTTGGGACCTATTAGCTTTTCCTATTTATGACATAATCAATGCTCGTGCCAAATTTCACGTTTCTATGACACCGGAAAGTGAGAAAATTACATTCCATGCGTAAAATTTGGACGCTAATTCTTTTGCACATAGAATTGAATAATCAAGTTGGGACCCATTAGCTTTTCCTGTTTATAACATAATCAATGCTTGTGCCAAATTTCACGTTTCTATGACACCGGAAAGTGAGAAAATTACCTTCCGTACGTAAAATTTGGACTCTAATTCTTTTGTGCATAGAATTGAATAATTGAGTTGGTACCCATTATCTTTTCCTATTTATGACATAATCAATGCCCGTGCCAAATTTCACGTTTCTATGACACCGGAAAGAGAGAAAAAAACATTCCGTATGTAAAATTTGGACGCTAATTCTTTTACGCATAGAATTGAATGATCGAATTGGGACCCATTAGCTTTTCCTATTTATGACATAATCAATGCTCGTGCCAATTTCACGTTTCTATGACACCGGAAAGTGAGAAAATTACATTCCGTACGTAAAATTTGGACGCTAATTCTTTTGCGCATAGAATTAAATAATCGAGTTGGGACCTATTGGCTTTTCCTATTTATGACATAATCAATGCTCCTGCCAAATTTCACGTTTCTATGACACCGGAAAGTGAGGAAAATACATTCTGTATGTAAAATTTGGACGCTAATTCTTTTGCGCATAGAATTGAATAATCGAGTTGGGACCCATTAGCTTTTCCTATTTATGACATAATCAATGCTCATGCCAAATTTCACGTTTCTATGACGCCGGAAAGTGAGAAAATTACATCCGTGCGTAAAATTTGGACGCTAATTCTTTTGTGCATAGAATTGAATAATCGAATTGGGACCTATTAGCTTTTCCTATTTATGACATAATCAATGCTCCTGCCAAATTTCACGTTTCTATGACACCGGAAAGTGAGAAAATTACATTCCATGCGTAAAATTTGGACGCTAATTCTTTTGCGCATAGTATTGAATAATCGAGTTGGGACCCATTAGCTTTTCCTATTTATGACATAATCAATGCTCCTGCCAAATTCCGAGTTTCTATGACACCGGGAAGTGAGAGAATTTGATTCCGTACGTAAAATTTGGACGCTAATTCTTTTGCGCATAGAATTGAATAATCGAGTTGGGACCCATTAACTTTTCCTATTTATGACATAGTCAATGCTCGTGCCAAATTTTAAGCTTCTATGACATTGGGAAGTGAGAGATTTAGATTATGTACGTTAAATTTGGACGCTAATTCTTTTGCGCTAGAATTGAATAATCGAGTTGGGACCCATTTACTTTTCCTATTTTGGAGATAATCTATGCTTTTGCCAAAATTCATGTTTCTAGGATATCGGGAAGTTGGAGAACTTTTGGCGAGTCAGTCGGTCAGTGAGTCAGTCAGTCAGTCAGTGAGTGAGTCAGTGAGGGCTTTCGTCTTTATATATATAGATATATAATGATAAGATGCTTATATGGGACTCATATTTTTATTTTTAATAGATATCCAGTTATCAAAAAGTGGAATATATGAATTATTAATCTCCTTGTTATTGATTAACATACTGTAGATTCATAGGAGTTGGATAATTGACAATTAAATGCAGATAGCCTAATATATTTACATTCTGCCCGAATATTAAAGTACTGTCTGAGTATGTTGATTACATGGCTAGACCTGGTAAATTAAACAACGTCATGTGATTTAAGCCACCCGATCTGAGAACAGGATATGAACGAGGGAGAGATGCTGTACTTCACAATATCTTTGGAGCAGCATTTTGGAGTTAGAGGTAGGGGATTCGACTTTGATAGAAAACCTGTTGACAACTAGAGCTCGAAGAGTGGCTGTGTGCATGCTAATGATATGTAATTATCACTTTCAGAGGCTCCTATAACAGTTCTACACTTACTGCATTGAGCAGTCAGCAGTTTTTTAAATTATCTCTGAAGGAACTGAAGAGAAAAAGACATTTGTATGACATTTGTATGTCAAACTCATTCCACTAGGAGGAGCTGCTGACCAGATGGATCCACCGGATGGTGATCAAATGTGGAGCAAATGAAGAAATAGAACTGGTAAATCGTCACTGCTCTTCAATTAATTCAGACAGACAGCAGCCTAGACTTCTCCAACTACTCTTTTTATTTGTTAAATAAAACCAGCAGATACACATTTCAGGATAGGCCCCTTCATCAGTCAAACAAAACTCTCGGGGCTATGAGAATACCCAAAAGTGCTGGTGGTACCTGATGGTGTTGTGAGCCTATCCAGAGCACCAGGAGAAGTTGTACAACTTCTTCATTTTCTTCAGTTATCTCTATGAACTGAATGCATGGGATTATATATTAAGCCCTTGAATTAACTAATTAATGACATATTTAGGGATTTGCTATTGGGTACAAGATGGGCTTGACCTTATTGGGAAGAACAGGAAATTTAGCATTTTCCAAAAAATGTCACTATTCTTGGGGTGTATTAAAAGAGATACAAGGGGGGGGGCGTGGCCTGATGCAGCGGAGGAAAGTCGTGTGAAGGCAAGCTCCGCTCTAAAAAACCCAGGAAAGCGACTTAAAGCGACTCCAGCCCTGTCAGATCGCGCTGAGAAAGTCACTATACCTTGGAGAAGAGATGCCGAAACGGAGGAGCTCCAAAACACCGCTCAACAAGGTGTCGGACTTCTTCTCTTCCCGCGGCCCGGCGAGACCGCAGCGGAGCACCCAAGATGGCGCCGCTCCGAATGTGAGCTCCGGAGCTAGCGGAGCTAGCGGAGAGGAGCTGCAGTCCCCGGCACATCTCCCGGAGGGTGCGATCTTACAAGCTGTCAGCGGGGAGAAAACTCATAGGAAGCAAGCGGGAGAACTCCTTCACGAGAAGGTGAGTGAGGAGAATAAAAAACTGCATAATAAAGAATTAAGCACATCCAAAATGGCGCTGAGCAGCTCACAATCTCCATCTATCTCCCAAAACTCCTCCCCCTCCACAAGTCCAGAGAAGCAAAGACCTTGCCTCTCTCCTTCTCCTAGTTCATGTCAGCAAAAGCTACAATTTGGAGAGGAATTAATAATGAATGTCCCATCATCTAACATCCCAGCATCAGAAGATTTTATTAAGAGTATGATGCTAGCACTACATAGTTCTTTGCAAAAAGACATTCAAGCTTTATCAGCCACAGCCAATAAATCTATACAAGAACTAGAGGTGCGTGCTGACCACGTGGAAACAAAATGGGCGAAATTACAGCATCACATAATAACCTAATTGATGCCCATTATACGCTGGAAGAGGAATCAGAAATAGTAAAAAACAAGTTGACAGACCTGGAAGATAGGAGTAGGAGGAACAACTTAAAGATAAGAGGTATCCCTGAAAGTGTTCCTCAAGCGGAACTAAAACAGTTCCTTGTTAAATTAATAAAAACAGCTCTACCCAATTCTAACGATCAGGACTGCACAATCGATAGAATTCATAGGCTAGCTAAACCAAGCTTTCTGCCGGACTCTATACCGCGGGATGTAATTGCTAGGCTGCATTTCTACCATGTAAAAGAAGAACTGATGCTAGCAGCTAGACAAAGCCACTTTTTACCATCCGCATATGCCAACATAAGTCTATATGCAGACCTATCGCAATCCACAATAAGAGCAAGAAGAGCTCTTTCACGAATAACAGCAACCCTACGCTCTGCGAACATTCCATAGAAATAACGCTATGCATGTCATTTCTTCTCTGGAAGTAGGTGAAAAAATCTTAAAAAAGTGGAACATCCCGCTACTGGAAGAAACGCAAGCAAGCAAGCATCTTAACCCGAAAAATGGAGCCAATAGACGGGCGTTGCCATCTACTCCGCCAAGAGGAGAACATACTATCCCACAGTAAAGAAAACCGATCTGAGGGACTGGGCTTACAAAGTACGTGAGTAAGGCCGCCTGCAGACGAGCGGGTCGGATCCGGCAGCGAGAAATCTCGCCGCGCGATCCGACCCCAGAGCCTGCAGGGACGACCGCGTACTCACCCGCGCCTGGCGGCCCCGGCTCTTTGATGTGCCGGCTGCCGCGCAGCCGGCGCATGCGCAGACCGGAGCCGGCGGCCAGGTGAGTGCGTGCCCCGCAGGAAATTAGAACATGCCGCGGTTTGTTTGCCGCGCGAGATTTCGCGCGGCCAAACCGCGGCCGTCTGCATAGGAGTGCGTATTGTAATGCACTCCTATGCAGACTTTCAGCGGCGGAAATCCCGCGGGAAATCCCGCGGCGGGATTTCCGCTCGTCTGCAGGCAGCCTAACACGTGGGTTTTACTCTGCAAGGCGGACTTTTACCCCCCACCATTTACCAGGTTAACCCTGATAATCTGCAGAAATTCGTCTGCTTGATGTTACAGGTCTTAAACCAATTGCACAGCAAACAACTAAGAAAATTATCATTTAAGAAAAGACCTATGAATGTTTTTTCATGCTATGTTTATTATGTTATGTTTGTAGTACAAAATGCCAGAAATATTCCTCACAACATACTCTTTCTAAAAAAGTACCATGTCGATTAAAATATTTTCGCAAAACGCCAAAGGGCTCAACACTCCCTTTAAGAGAGCGATGATTTGGAGAGATGCTAAAATAAACAAAGTTGATGTGTTATGTGTACAGGAAACACACTTTTCCGAACTTGCATCATCCAAATTCACAAATAGGGACTTCCCCCAAATCTTCTCGGCTACTGCCCAAAACAAAAAACATGCGGGCGTGGTTATAGCCTTTAAAGAGGGTCTTCATTTCTCAGCAGAAAACCAAATAATCGACTCGAAAGGGAGATTCATTGTCTTACAAGGTATGCTTAATGAAACCCCTCTCACTTTAGCCAACATTTACGCCCCCAATAGTTCCCAAATTTCTTTTTTAAATAAAATAATGAAAAAAATAAGAAAGATCCAAAAAGGGAAATTAATTATCTGTGGGGATTTCAACATCATACCGAACAAAGAAACAGACACAACAGCCAGCCACAGGACAGCACCCACCCTGCAACCATGGTTACATAGAGAAGGTTTGTACGACACCTTTAGATGTCTTAATTCCTCTTCAAAAGAGTTCACTTTCTTTTCACCAAGGCATAAAACATTTTCCCGCATAGACTTATTTGTAGTAGACAGGTGGACCCTTTCCTCTATAACAGAATCTTCCATAGGAATAACCACGTGGTCTGATCATTCTCCTATCTGCATAAACCTTAAGGTAGGCCCCCCTTTTAATCCCACCAGAATATGGAGAAATGATATAAATTTATTCAAATCACCCAACACCCAGGAACATATCAAACAAGCCCTACTAGAATACTTTGCCTTAAACGAAAACTCTGAAACAAGCAATTTTACTATTTGGAACGCCCATAAGGCAGTGATCAGGGGAGTTCTGATTAAACTAAAAATAATAGAAAGGAAAAACAGACAAGCCAAGATAAACTCCTTATTAGAAAAAATCCAAAAACAAGAAAAAAAAGAACAACAATCCCCTTCAAAAAATATACACTCGGAGCTGACCTCACTGAGAAAAGAATTAAGAAATGAACTACTAGAAAATTACAACAGGGATCAGATATACTTAAAAGCGAATTATTATACCAACATTGATAAACCCTCGAAATTAATGGCCAGGTTAGCAAAGAAAAGGCAAATTAAAGCCAAAATCCCATACATAAAATGCCCAATTAACCCTACAATACGAGTATCCCACCCACAACAAATTGCGGAACAGTTCCAAAAATTTTATGCAAACCTATATAATTTAAAAGACTGTAAGGAGACGCCTCAGCCTACTCAAGAAATTATAAAAAATTTCCTAAACAGCATATCCCTCCCTTCTGTGGGATCGCAGGGGGACGCCCTAAACAAACCCATATCGATAAGTGAAATCAACAAAGCGATTTCAATATCCAAGAATAATAAATCCCCAGGGCCAGACGGCCTGTCGAATGAATATTATAAAACTTTCGCTCCTGTTCTATCCTCTCGACTGACTTCTATATTCAACGATTTTATGGAAAAAAGTGAGATGCCGGAGGAGATGCTACAAGCAATTATTGTAACGCTGCCAAAACCAGGTAAAGAACCTACAGTTCCAGCGAATTTTAGACCCATCTCGCTTCTAAACACTGACATTAAATTATACTCAAAAATTTTAGCTTTGCGTTTGTTGGAAGTCCTACCGAAAATTATACATAGTGACCAAACAGGGTTCACAAAAGGTAGGAATGCAACTGATGGTGCGCGCAGAACCCAGAGCCTGATAGAAATAATGGACTCGAGTCGGACGCCTTCTCTCCTCCTTTCCCTGGACGCGGAGAAGGCGTTCGATAGAGTCCACTGGGAATTCGCATTTGCGGTTCTACAGAAGTTTGAAGTGGGGAGTAACTTTTTGCAAGCGGTTCGGGCCCTCTACACGAGACCATCAGCTAGGATATTAGTCGACGGCGCCTTGTCCTCCCCTTTCTATATAACGAATGGTACTCGCCAGGGGTGCCCCCTCTCCCCCTTACTGTTCGTGATGGTTATAGAGCCTTTGGCGGAAACAATTAGGATGAACTTAAATATTAAGGGGATATCAAATAACTTAAGGCAACACAAAATAGGGCTCTTTGCCGATGATGTCCTCATGACCCTAGAGGATCCCCTAAATTCTCTGAGGGAGCTACGGGAGTGCATTTTACAATTCAGTAGCGCCTCTTATTACAAGCTTAATTCGGATAAATCACAAATCCTAGGAATCAACATAGACAAGAAACTAAAACTAGTTATCCAGAAAGAATTCCCTTTCCAATGGCCTACGGCAATACCATATTTGGGAATCAAGTTGTGCCAATCTAAACCGAACATTATCCCATCCAATTTAGATCCGTTACTCCATTCATTGAAAATAGAACTAGATAATTTAGTAAAGAGGGAGTTCTCTTGGGTCGGAAGAATAATTCTTTACAAAATGTTAATCCTTCCGAAAGTTCTTTATTTTTTCCGCACATTATCCTACCCTATTCCTAAATCTTCAATCTCTAATTTTCAGAAACAGCTTTTATCATTTGTATGGGGAGGAAAAAGACCTAGGGTAGCGGCGTCGATTCTGTATCTGCGCAAGGGTCAAGGAGGTCTTGGAGTCCCAAACCTCTGGACATATTATCAGGCAATTGTCATTAGCCAATCCGGGGCATGGATGAAGGAACCCTTACTCCCCCCTGGGGACATATAGAAAAACATATAAATCACAATAGACCTTTAAAGTTACTCATCATTGCCTCCATTATAGAAGCATTATACCCCCATATTAGTATACATTCGTCCAAGCAATGTCTTTCTCCTATGATGGAAATGACCACACAATGCTGGAAGCATCTAGCATATAATTTTAGAACTGCCCCCAGATCTAGGGCTATTCAACTCCCCATTGAAATCCTTCTATACTACACTCAGGATATCAACATAAAAGAGTGGAACAAAAAAGGAATTAAATGGGTAAGGGATCTATTTGAGAGAGACAAATTACTTACCTTCAATAAACTTCAAAGCAAATTTGATCTGCCGAATTCAGAGCTGTACTCCTTCATGAAAATTACCTCTTTTCTAAATGGTTCTCAACTAGAAAAATGCTACATCTCCACACAGTTGGAAACACTGCTCCAAAAAGCGAGCTCTAGTCAAGGCTCATTAACTAAAATAATATATGACTATATTTCTGGAAACATGAATAATAGCAAGAAAATGCACCTAATAAACTGGGAGCGTGACTTGAAGAAATGTTTTTCCCCAGCTCAGTGGCTGACCTCCTTTACATGGGCGAATAAAGCTACCCTTTCGGCCGGCCTACTCCAGACTCACCAAAAAATCATCTCCAGATGGTATTACACACCTTCGAAATTGGCTAGATGTTTTAAGGGTGTAGATAGTGGATGTTGGAGAGGGTGCGGAAATGAAGGCTCCCTATACCACCTATTTTGGATGTGCCCGATAATTCAACCATATTGGAGAGAGGTCTTCAATAGTATATGGGCTATAACGGGTGTAAGATTGACGGGCTCTCCCCAAATGGCTCTTTTACTTCTAGAGTGCGAAGCTATACCTCTAAAGAAAAGGAAATGGATCTGCCACTTCCTCTTAGCAGCAAAAAGCTTGATTGCAAGGAAATGGAGGTCAGGGGTCCCCCCCACAAATGAAGAGGTATTAGACATGATAACAGACCATTACTACTATGAAAAAATACAGGCAAAAAACAATAATTGTTTACACAAATTCAATTATGTTTGGAAATACTGGCATAAGTTCAAGTTATAAATTTTGTTTTCAAGTTTAAAATAAAGTACAATGCTTTATAAACAACGTACAATAACCATAATCCAAGTTTCTCATTTTGAATTTGAAATATTGAATCTCCTCACATAAATAACAACTACTCTAATAATATTACATGTTTAACAAATATAACGAAATTCATCCAACATAAATTTAAGGCATAAGCATATACTGAAACATAGTTTAAAATACCAATAAGCAAATGTTCACTCTTTTGAATGTTAAACAATATACCAGTAGATGATAAAGGTGCTAAAAAATTAATGTGTATATGTACTTGTGTATATTCAGTGAGAAAATAACTGTATGTACTGTATGAAAATGTTTAATAAAAAGTTATTTGGAAAAAAAAAAAAAGAGATACAAGGGCACATGACAAGAACATTGTCCTTCCTCTTTACACGTGACTGGTCAGACCACACATGGTAAATTGTGGACAGTTTTGGGCACCAGTACTCAAGAAGGACATATCAGAGCTTGATCGGGTTCAATTGCATGCAATTAAAGCAGGTCCAGCCTTAGGTCAGATGCCGCTGTGTGCGAAATTTACTTTGGGTGATCCATGCCCCCATCATAATAAAAATAAAAGCTAGATAAAACACCCGGTAAATCTGCTTCTGAAAAAGTCTGAGGGCCCATTCACAAATGTATATTTCCCACGTATGTGCTGTCCGTTTATTACACGGACCCATTATAGTGTATGTGGTTATTCAGTCGAGCGAACTTTCACGCAAGCCAGTGTGTTTCAATACAATGTGTACTGCTCATGTTGCTCTGACAACATACAGACATGTGTCTGTGTACTATCCAATGCTTGTTGCAGCCAAGAATCTCATGTGCAACTTGCACCATTAGAATAAAGCCTTATACTCATTTTTTTTTTACATAATGAATTGATGTATAAGGGGAAAATATAGACTTTTTTCTTAAATTTTTAAAAATGATTTTTAACATTCTAATTAACTCACATTTTTATTTTTACTTTTACTATGGGGCTTGAGAACTTGATTGCTTGTATAGTACACTTCTGTGTTGCAGTACTATACAATACTTGCCAGTTTTATACTGACAGGCAGATAATGAAACTTGGCCTCTGGTAAGGTCTAATTGCCCTCTGAAGATGGTCGGTTAAGAGACCATTGTTAGGCCTCCACTTGCTATTGCAACCAATTAGAACCCCATGTTCCCATTATGTTGGGGTGGGTCAATGGACTGACAGAAAGAACTCCCTCCCTCAGTCAACCATTTATATGCTGCAGACATCTCGAAATGGAAGTTGCAGCAGAAGGCTGGCTTTGTATGTCAGCTGGGCTCTTGCTACTGATCTCCAGGGTACATTGGCAGTGCCAAGGAAATCTCTATGGCATACAGTGACATATATATTCATCATGTAGCAGGAAATAATTTTTGCTTATGTTGGATATATAAGTCATGGGCTGCAATCAACATAAGTTATGGTGCTTATAGGACAGGCATCGAGTTGTCTGGGGATATGCTTTGCATACTTTTCCACCTCTATCACCTGTAGTATTCAGGATGCGGACAGTATAGCGGACTCATCTCTGTAGACTGTGTGAGTACACATACGCTGTTATGTATGGGATTGTGTGTGCAAAACCTATAGAGATGAATCCACTGTACTGTCCACAAGGGGGAGGAGTTAGCAATAAAAACACGTGAATAGGGAAACAAAAAGTGCCCATGTGATTCTGTATAAATATGTAAACTATATAAGAAATACATTTTTTTTAAATTTAATATTATATAGTCCCTGTACGCCATTTCTATATTTATTGTATTTATTTTTTTATATATTTCTTATTTATTTTATGTAGTTATTAGAGATGAGCGAACGTGTTCTTCCGAGCTTGATATTCGTGCGAATATTAGGGTGTTCGGGATGTTCGTTATTCGTAACGAACACCATGCGGTGTTCTGGTTACTTTCACTTCCTTCCCTGAGACGTTAGCGCGCTTTTCTGGCCAATTGAAAGACAGGGAAGGCATTACAACTTCCCCCTGTGACATTCAAGCCCTATACCACCCCCCTGCTGTGAGTGGCTGGGAAGATCAGGTGTCACCCGAACATAAAAGTCGGCCCCTCCCGCGGTTCGCCTCAGATGTCGTGTGAGTTAGATGAGGGACAGTGCTGTTTGTACCGGAGCTGCTGTAGGGAAAGAATTGGTAGTTAGTGTAGGCTTCAAGACCCCCCAAAGGTCCTTATTAGGGCCACTGATAGCTGTGTGTTGGCTGCTGTTAGCAGTGGCAATTTTTTTTTTCTCAAAATCGGCTCTGCAGAGCGTTGCACCTGGCATTAGGGACAGAAGTGCTGCATAGGCAGGGAGAGTGTTAGGAGTGAGTGTAGCCTTCAAGAACCTCAACGGTCCTTTCTAGGGCCATATTTAACCGTGTGCAGTACTGTCCAGGCTGCTGTTAGCTGTGCTGCATTTTTTTTTGCTTCTCAAAATTGCCTCTGCAGACCATTGCACCCTCCATTGATACTGCAGGGAAAGAATTGTATAGGCAGGGCCACAACACAGTTATTATTCATTGAATATACGCAGTGCTGCCTTTTGGTGCAAAAAAACGGAAAATAATTCTATTTGTCCTGCCTCTGTCCGTCCTAACGCCGGTGGACACGTGTCGGCTGCGTGTGCAACCTGTAAAAATCAGACGCACCCAGCTATGTTTTACTCCTGGCTTTGCCATTTGCTTTCCTTAATTGGGAAAAAAAATACCTGCTCTGCCACAGTTAATAACTCTGCTACCCTCACGTTCTGTGACACATTAGCAGGAAAACAGCACAGTTATTAAACTTCTCATGTTCATAGAATATACGCAGTGCTGCCTTTTGGTGCAAAAAAACGGAAAATAATTCTATTTGTCCTGCCTCTGTCCGTCCTAACGCCGGTGGACACGTGTCGGCTGCGTGTGCAACCTGTAAAAATCAGACGCACCCAGCTACGTTTTACTCCTGGCTTTGCCATTTGCTTTCCTTAATTGGGAAAAAAAATACCTGCTCTGCCACAGTTAATAACTCTGCTACCCTCACGTTCTGTGACACATTAGCAGGAAAACAGCACAGTTATTAAACTTCTCATGTTCATAGAATATACGCAGTGCTGCCTTTTGGTGCAAAAAAACGGAAAATAATTCTATTTGTCCTGCCTCTGTCCGTCCTAACGCCGGTGGACACGTGTCGGCTGCGTGTGCAACCTGTAAAAATCAGACGCACCCAGCTACGTTTTACTCCTGGCTTTGCCATTTGCTTTCCTTAATTGGGAAAAAAAATACCTGCTCTGCCACAGTTAATAACTCTGCTACCCTCACGTTCTGTGACACATTAGCAGGAAAACAGCACAGTTATTAAACTTCTCATGTTCATAGAATATACGCAGTGCTGCCTTTTGGTGCAAAAAACCGGAAAATAATTCTATTTGTCCTGCCTCTGTCCGTCCTAACGCCGGTGGACACGTGTCGGCTGCGTGTGCAACCTGTAAAAATCAGACGCACCCAGCTACGTTTTACTCCTGGCTTCGCCATTTGCTTTCCTTAATTGGGAAAAAAAATACCTGCTCTGCCACAGTTAATAACTCTGCTACCCTCACGTTCTGTGACACATTAGCAGGAAAACAGCACAGTTATTAAACTTAGATTATTCATTCACTAGAGGCAGTGGGGCCTTTCGTTTTCAAAAAAGGGAAAAAATTATATTTGGCCTGCAGTCTTGCGCCAATTTATTAGCTGCCTGTGAAATCAAATCACTGGTAATACAGCATGCTGAGGGGTAGGGGTAGGCCTAGAGGACGTGGACGCGGCCGAGGACGCGGAGGGCCAAGTCAGGGTGTGGGCACAGGCCAAGCTCCTGATCCAGGTGTGTCGCAGCCGACTGCTGCGCGATTAGGAGAGAGGCACGTTTCTGGTGTCCCCACATTCATCGCCCAATTAATGGGTCCACGCGGGAGACGGTTATTAGAAAATGAGCAGTGTGAGCAGGTCCTGTCCTGGATGGCAGAAAGTGCTTCGAGCAACCTATCGTCTACCCGCAGTTCTGCGCCGTCCACTGCTGCCAATCCGAATCCTCTGTCTGCTGCTCCTCCTTCCTCCCAGCCTCCTCACTCCACTACAATAACACCTGCTCAGGAGCGGGAACACTCCCAGGAACTGTTCTCGGGCCCCTGCTTAGATTGGGCAGCAGCGGTTCCTCTCCCACCAGAGGAGTTTATCGTCACTGATGCCCAACCATTCGAAAGTTCCCGGTGTCCGGGGGAAGAGGCTGGGGACTTCCGCCAACTGTCTCAACAACTTTCTGTGGGTGAGGAGGACGATGACGATCAGACACAGTTGTCTTGCAGTGAGGTAGTAGTAAGGGCAGTAAGTCCGAGGGAGCAGCGCACAGAGGATTCGGAGGAAGAGCAGCAGGACGATGAGGTGACTGACCCCACCTGGTGTGCAACGCTTACTCAGGAGGACAGGTCTTCAGAGGGGGAGTCAAGGGCATCAGCAGGGCAGGTTGCAAGAGGCTGTGCGGTGGCCAGGGGTAGAGGCAGGGCCAGACCGAATAATCCACCAAGTGTTTCCCAAAGCGCCCCCTCGCGCCATGCCACCCTGCAGAGGCCGAGGTGCTCTAAGGTCTGGCAGTTTTTCACAGAGACGCCTGACGACCGACGAACAGTGGTGTGCAACCTTTGTCGCGCAAAGCTCAGCCGGGGAGCCAACACCAACAGCCTCACCACCACCACCATGCGCAGACATATGATGGCCAAGCACCCCGCAAGGTGGGACGAAGGCCGTTCAGCGCCTCCGGTTTGCACCCCTGCCTCTCCCCCTGTGCCCCAACCTGCCACTGAGATGCAACCCCCCTCTCAGGACACAGGCACTACCGTCTCCTGGCCTGCACCCACACCCTCACCTCCGCTGTCCTCGGCCCCATCCAGCAGTGTAGTTCAGCGCACCGTCCAGCCGTCGCTTGCGCAACTGTTGGAGCGCAAGCGCAAGTACGCCGCCACGCACCCGCACGCTCAAACGTTAACCGTCCGCATAGCAAAATTCATCAGCCTTGAGATGCTGCCGTATAGGGTTGTGGAAACGGAGTCCTTCAAAAGTATCATGGAGGCGGCGGCCCCGCGCTACTCAGTTCCCAGTCGCCACTACTTTTTCCGATGTGCCGTCCCAGCCCTGCACGACCACGTCTCCCGCAACATTGTACGCGCCCTCACCAACGCGGTTACTGCCACGGTCCACTTAACTACGGACACGTGGACAAGCACAGGCGGGCAGGGCCACTACATCTCCCTGACGGCACATTGGGTGAATTTAGTGGAGGCTGGGACAGAGTCAGAGCCTGGGACCGCTCATGTCCTACCCACCCCCAGAATTGCGGGCCCCAGCTCGGTGGTGGTATCTGCGGAGGTGTATGCTTCCTCCACTAAAGCACCCTCCTCCTCCTCCTCCTCCTCCTCTGTCTCGCAATCAAGATGTGTTAGCAGCAGCATGTCGCCAGCAGTCGGTGTCGCGCGGTGTGGCAGCACAGCGGTGGGCAAGCGTCAGCAGGCCGTGCTGAAACTACTCAGCTTAGGCGATAAGAGGCACACGGCCCACGAACTGCTGCAGGGTCTGACACAGCAGACCGACCGCTGGCTTGCGCCGCTGAGCCTCCAACCGGGCATGGTCGTGTGTGACAACGGCCGTAACCTGGTGGCGGCTCTGCAGCTCGGCAGCCTCACGCACGTGCCATGCCTGGCCCACGTCTTTAATTTGGTGGTTCAGCGCTTTCTGAAAAGCTACCCACGCTTGTCAGACCTGCTCGTAAAGGCGCGCCGGCTCTGCGCACATTTCCGCAAGTCCCACACGGACGCTGCCACCCTGCGCACCCTGCAACATCACTTTAAGCTGCCAGTGCACCGACTGCTGTGCGACGTGCCCACACGGTGGAACTCTACGCTCCACATGTTGGCCAGGCTCTATGAACAACGTAGAGCTATAGTCGAATACCAACTCCAATATGGGCGGCGCAGTGGGAGTCAGCCTCCTCAATTCCTTTCAGAAGAGTGGGCCTGGTTGGCAGACATCTGCGATGTCCTTGGTAATTTTGAGGAGTCTACCCAGGTGGTGAGCGGCGATGCTACAATCATTAGCGTCACCATTCCTCTGCTATGCATCTTGAGAAATTCCCTGCAAACCATAAAGGCAGCTGCTTTGCGCTCGGAAACGGGGGCGGGGGAAGACAGTATGCCGCTGGATAGTCAGGGCACCCTCCTGTCTATTTCTCAGCGCGTACAGGAGGAGGAGGAGGAGCATGAGGAGGATGAGGAGGAGGGGGAAGAGACAGCTTGGGCCGCTGCTGACGGTACACCGGCTCATTGCCTGTCATCCTTTCAGCGTGTATGGCCTGAGGAGGAGGAGGAGGAGGAGGAGGATCCTGAAAGTGATCTTCCTAGTGAAGACAGCCATGTGTTGCGTACTGGTACCCTGGCACACATGGCTGACTTCATGTTAGGATGCCTTTCTCGTGACCCTCGCGTTGCACGCATTCTGGCCACGACAGATTACTGGGTGTACACACTGCTCGATCCACGGTATAAGGAGAACCTGCCCACTCTGATTCCCGAAGAGGAAAGGGGTTCGAGAGTGTTGCTATACCACAGGACCCTTGCGGACAAGCTGATGGTAAAATTCCCAGCCGACAGCGCTAGTGGCAGAAGGCGCAGTACCGAGGGCAAGGTAGCAGGGGATGTGCGTAGATCGAGCAGCATGTACATCCCAGGCAGTGCAACAGTCTTTAAGGGCCTGGCCAGCTTTATGGCTCCCCACCAAGACTGTGTCACCGCTCCCCAGTCACGGCTGAGTCGGCGGGAGCACTGTAAAAGGATGGTGAGGGAGTACGTAGCGGATCGCACGACCATCCTTGGTGACGCCTCTGCCCCCTACAACTACTGGGTGTCGAAGCTGGACACGTGGCCTGAACTAGCGCTGTATGCCCTGGAGGTGCTTGCTTGTCCTGCGGCTAGCGTCTTGTCGGAGAGGGTGTTTAGTGCGGCTGGGGGAATCATCACAGATAAGCGTAGCCGCTTGTCAACCGACAGTGCCGACAGGCTAACACTCATCAAGATGAACAAAGGCTGGATTTCGCCAGACTTCTGTTCTCCACCAGCGGACAGCAGCGATACGTAAGCAATACGTAGGCTGCACCCGCGGATGGAAGCTACGTTCTCTCTCACCATCCAAAACGGGGACATTTCTGCTTCATCAATCTGCGTCTAATATTCCTCCTCCTCCTCCTCCTGCTCCTCCTCCTGAAACCTCACGTAATCACGCTGAACGGGCAATTTTTCTTAGGGCCACAAGGCTCACTCAAATAATTTTTCTGAACAATTTTTATAAGTTTCAATGCGCTTAAAAGCGTTGGAACTTTAACTTGAACCAATTTTTCGTTACACTGGGCTGCCTCCAGCCCTAGTTACCACTTAAGCCACATTAACCAAAGCGATTAATGGGTTTCACCTGCCCTCTTGGCTGGCCATGGCCAATTTTTGGGATGTACATTAGTACTGTTGATACAGCAATTTTTGTGGGCCCTCGCCTACAGTGTAATCAAATTAATTTTTAGCACCACCTGCATTACAGCTGACGTTACCTCAGCTGTGTTGGGCAATGCAATGGGATATTTTTATGTACCGCCGGTGGGTTCCAGGGAGCCACCCATGCTGTAGGTGCACACGGAGTTTTTAATACATGTGTCCACTTCTAAAGAACCCCAGTCTGACTGGGGCATGCAGTGTGGACCGAAGCCCACCTGTATTACGCACGACATTACTACCTCAGCTGTGTTGGGCAATGCAATGGGATATTTCTATGTACCGCCGGTGGCTTCCTGGCACCCACCCAGGCAGTGGGTCCACAGGGAGTTTAACCTACATGTGTCCACTTCTAAAGAACCCCAGTCTGACTGGGGCATGCAGTGTGGGCCGAAGCCCACCTGCATTAAGCACGACATTACTACCTCAGCTGTGTTGGGCAATGCAATGGGATATTTTTATGTACCGCCGGTGGGTTCCAGGGAGCCACCCATGCTGTAGGTGCACACGGAGTTTTTAATACATCTGTACACTTCTAAAGAACCCCAGTCTGACTGGGGCATGCAGTGTGGGCCGAAGCCCACCTGTATTACGCACGACATTACTACCTCAGCTGTGTTGGGCAATGCAATGGGATATTTCTATGTACCGCCGGTGGCTTCCTGGCACCCACCCAGGCAGTGGGTCCACAGGGAGTTTAACCTACATGTGTCCACTTGTAAAGAACCCCGGTCAGACTGGGGCATGCAGTGTGGGCCGAAGCCCACCTGTATTACGCACGACATTACTACCTCAGCTGTGTTGGGCAATGCAATGGGATATTTCTATGTACCGCCGGTGGCTTCCTGGCACCCACCCATGCTGTGGGTCCACAGGGAATTATAAATGCATCTGTTTCCACTTATAAAGAAACCCAGTCTGACTGGGGCATGCAGTGTGGGCCGAAACCCACCTGCATTAACCCTTTCCAGTCCACTGCGTGACCTGTGAAGACATTAGGGTTTAAGGCTGTACAGCTCCGTTGTTGGTAGACGTCCGTCGGGGTTCTCTTACTGTATATTGCCAGCCTCTCTGCTGTCGGAGCCTATCCTACGTGTCAGCTCATGCAGTACTGGCTTTAGCCAGCATATAGCGCCGTTGTATAACGGCAGAAAAAGAGTAAGCCCCCTAGGAAAACCATATACAAATTGGATTGGAAAGGGTTAAGCACAACATTACTACCTCAGCTGTGTTGGGGAATGCAATGGGATATTTCTATGTACCGCCGGTGGCTTCCTGGCACCCACCCATGCTGTAGGTGCACACGGAGTTTTTACTACATCTGTACACTTATAAAGAACCCCAGTCAGACTGGGGCATGCAGTGTGGGCCGAAGCCCACCTGCATTAAGCACGACATTACTACCTCAGCTGTGTTGGGCAATGCAATGGGATATTTTTATGTACAGCCGGTGGGTTCCAGGGAGCCACCCATGCTGTGGGTCGACAGGGACTTCACAATAGGGAGTTGTACCTGCCTGTGTCTATGAATTAAAAAGCCCGGTCTGACTGGGGCATGCAGACACCTTGACAGAATGAATAGTGTGTGGCACATAGGTTCCCCATTGCTATGCCCACGTGTGCAGCTCCTGATGGCGGTGGCACAGGATTCTATTTCTCATTGCTTCTGTACAGCATTGTGGGCTATCGCTCCGCCACTTTTAAAGAGGGTCGCTGCCTAGCCGTGCCAACCTCTGCAGTGTGTGCCTGCGGTCCCTTGTCATGGCAGACGCAATTCTAAATAGACATGAGCGTGGTGTGGCATGAGGGCAGCTGAAGGCTGCCCAGGGACACTTTGGTGTGCGCTGTGGGGGGGAGGGGGGGCGGTTGGTCAGCATGTAACCCAGGAGAAGTGTCAGTGGAGTGTCATGCAGGCAGTGATTGTGCTTTGTTGGAGGTAGTGTGGTGCTTAGCAAAGGTATGCCATGCTAATGAGGGCTTTTCAGAAGTAAAAGTTGTTGGGAGGGGGGGGGCCCACTCTTGCCGGTATTGTGGCTTAATAGTGGGACCTGTGAACTTGAGATGCAGCCCAACATGTAGCCCCTCGCCTGCCCTATCCGTTGCTGTGTCGTTCCCATCACTTTCTTGAATTGCCCAGATTTTCACACATGAAAACCTTAGCGAGCATCGGCGAAATACAAAAATGCTCTGGTCGCCCATTGACTTCAATGGGGTTCGTTGTTCGAAACGAACCCTCGAACATCGCGGGAAGTTCGTTCCGAATAACGAACACCCGAACATTTTGGTGTTCGCTCATCTCTAGTAGTTATATATAATCGCAAGATACACTGTTTGTTCCCTAGTTAACATATTTTTATTACCAACTCCTCTTGATCTTACTTTATCACATCACTACTTTAACTATATCTCATTATTGCCGTGCTTGTATATTTAATTTTAATTATATTATCAGGACTCTTTATTTTCTTTTATATATTTTTTCAATAGTACAAATTCATTATACTAACATCAGCGCAACCCTATTTCCGGACGTTGGCCTGCATGTTTTTTTATTGTCGATTTGAATGCTTAAGTACGCACCTGTAGTTCCGATTGAGGGAACACAGAAACGTGCACCCCAGGCATTCAACTCTAGCCAACACCTTTGGCGGCTTGGCACGCCCGGCTCTGCGGGGGAGCGCATGCCAAATCAAACGATTGGTGCAAAAGTTAAAGCATGCCTCCTCCATTGTCACTAAGGGAAAGGATGCAGTTAAATATCTGTATATAACTATAGCTCCTATGTTTGACTAATTTATGCTTTATCCTTTAAAAGGCATTTTGGTTTCCTGTATCCTACTAATTCCAAACAGAATGGCGTTAGTAAATTTATTTTTCATATATTTAGTGGAATATACACTGCTTTTACTATCTTCACCCCTGGAGTCTTGGGATTTTTTTCTCGCAGAATTGCGGCCAGTTTCTTTGCAGAATCTCAGAAAGAAAATCATAAGCTAAGAGAGGGAAGACAGAATCACATCAATATGTTCTCATTAGGGAGAGGGCAAAACTAGAGCCCCTCTTGAAAACAAGGAAACTATATATAGTAGGCCACTTTAACCCATTAATGTCAGGCCTATTTTGGGCCGTAAGGACAAGCATTATTTTTATTTTCAATCATTTTTTTTGGGGGGGGGGGGGGTTATAATAAAGAATAACAGAAAGTTGACATATTTGTTCACGACAAGCATTTTTTCATCTACACATTCCAAGAGCCATTGATTTTTGAAATATTTTCTCTTGATATAGCCATATGCAGTCTAGTTTTTGTGAGATGAGTTGTATTTTTTAAGATAAATAAAATGTATTGCATAACTTTTACTCAGTTTTTGTAGGTTAGAGTGCGGTGGAAAATACTGCAATTTTGCTATAGTTTTTTTTAATACGTGGCCTCACTATGTGATATAAATAGTCTGATACAATTAGAGCAATACCCAATGTATATAGTTTGTATGTTTAACTACAGATGCTGCAAACATGAACTTGTAATTTAATATATCTTGACAGCTTTGCTACAATTTACTGCAATGCTGTCATGGAGTCATCCCAATCTGGTGATGTTAACAATTTCTATTTCTGTACCTCTGCACAATAACACTTTACAAAAGAAAGCTATTTGTTTTCCTGGTAGCAATTCAAACACCCATAGCATTTTTTTTCCATCAACAGAGCTGTATGAGTGCTTATCTTCTGCAGAAAAAGTTCTACTTTTCACTAGTATCATTTTTTTTGCATATATGACTGTTTGATCACTTTTTATTTCACTTGTAGGAAGTCAGGATGAACTAAATCAGCAAGTCTGCCATTGTTTTCTGCTGTTTTGTTGGATTAGTAGTATGATTGTTTGTTTTACATTTTACTACTTTTTTTAAAAGATAATTTATATTTGCATTGCAAAATTCACACACTCATAATTATTATATTTTTCCATTGATGTATGAGGGCTCACTTTTTGTGGATGACTTATTGGTTTAGGCACATATGACTTTTCATTCTTTTTCTATTTGTTGTTAGGTAGATGAACAGAAAACAGCAGTTTTGTCATTTTAATGTTTTTTTGTTACAAGGCTCACCATACAGGATAGATAATACTGTCATGGATTTCCTTTTTGTGTCCACGGTCTACTCAATTAGGAATATTTACACCCTTCCAGATTAATTATGAATTGATTATGCACATAAGAAGATTTCACACTGACACAGGTTCAGCATGTATAAGCTTCCTCAATTCTGCTTTATTGTTGGGCGCACAGCCTCTTTTAAAGAGTTTAACATATCTGCCCATCAGGGCAGGTCAAAGATTACATAGATACAACGTATTGTTTAATTATTGGATAAGCATCTTGAAATTCTTCCATCCTCTGGTCATCTGTTATTGGCCATCATGTGGTAGCAGGACAAGATGAGTGGGTTGTCTTGGACCCACGTGTGGTTCCTCCGATATGATTGGATATTACAGCTTGAACTATTAATTGCATAAATTTCCCGTGTGGTATTTGTATAAGTTTCCAGTAAAACTGCTTGGGTTATTATTGCGGTAGCTGCTTCTGACTGCGGTTATTTATGTCTGATCTTACTTCTTCTAAAGTTACAAAACACACGGAGAAAATATAGTGTGTTTTTGTTAAATACTAGCTTGTCAGCAGAGTTTAGAGAATAGAAGTTTCATTAAAGGAAGTAGATACATTAAATACGTGAAAGAATATATATATCTATATTTGTATCAGAACAGCCGGCAATGGAAAAGTACTGTCATTTATTATACAGAATGCTAAACATATAAAAACAGGTTCACTGTCCACTACAAAGGTCCACAATCCAAAATATAGATATATTGGGTTTCCACTACAAACCCCCCTTGAAACTATCTGTTTCACTAAACTCACTACACTACGTGTCCCTACTATGTCCCACCCTAATCCCCCACCCATGACCCTAGATCTGCATTGTGTTGTAGACTGGGGCTACCGCTGCCATGGGGGTATAGGATGGTTCGACATCATCCTATTCTGGATACATGATGACGACGTTTGCACTGACAGTGGGCTTTTTGTTGGGCATCATAGTGAGACAGGTGGACCAGGTAGTCATCAGGGTCGGAATACACTGTATGCAACAACAAACAGAAATTAGGATGACTATAAAGGTGACAAATATAATTAATAACTTCTTTATCAGAATTAACTCTAGTGTAGAACGTTCTGAAAACTCAGTAGAGTGGTGGTCTTTCATAACTGTCGCTTAGGCTGTAAATGCCCCTAGGTGGGGGTTCATGGCAATCGGGTCTTTGGTACATAAGGATACTTAGCCGGGACAGTGCACACGGCCCTTCTGGAATATTGGTGGGGATATTTGTGTAGGAAAGATTACCACAGGACCAGACCCATTCTGCTTTAACTTGATCTCTGGCTTTATATTCATCTGGTACCCTCATAGGTACCCTTACGGCATCTCTGTACATGTGGAGGTCTAGGCTACCACCTGGGATCTTGAGGCATTAGGTTAGGAGAGGTGCGGCTTTTACTATTTCAGGTAAACACTGCATAACTTGTGTAGAACCAGCCTTCTTGACGCTACCTCGATTCATCCACAAAGAGTGCAAAATTAGGACTATCTAATGACTGATCAACATGACTGAACCCCTGTCTCATTAGTAAGTGCATAATCATATCTATCAGTCTGGAAGGAAAACTACAAGGTGATTATTCCCACTTCCCTTTTCCAGAGGCGGCAAGGTAGCGGGAACGGGGGCGTTGTAACACCGGCATGTTGCGTGGCATGAGCAGCGTGCACTGCAGATAAAATAAAGCAAAATCTTAGCGAAAACCTATCACAGTGTTCTAAATACACAATGTTTTAAAACTTATTTTTTTTCTTCTCTTGTTAGGTATGTATCTAACTGAGAAAACAGGCTAATAAAAGACCATTTTCCCCATTGCCTTTGTATCTTAGATTTTAGGGTACCGTTCATGTTTTCTACTTTCCCAGACTAGAACGGAAAAGATAATCAGTTCACATACAACAGCGACGCCCATCTGAGCCAGGATCCATTGCCACCCGCTCATCCATGGCGAGTACTGGTCCCAAAGGTTAGCTCTTTTTAGTTAGTGCGGTTAGCTTCTTAATGGCAACTGCGTCTTTACCCGCGGATCACGTGTTGTCTGGGATGTAGGTACAGTTTCCCCTATCATCTTACAGACACTCCCTTTTTTTAGCTAAAATCGTACCTAAGGCCATTCTATTTTGAAAAGTCATATTTGAGGTAGGTCCTATTGGTCGACTAGTCCCTATAAGGCATCTCTAGTATAATTTATAAACCGCTGCTAATTATAATAAACATAATTAATCCAGTCAACATTTTATTTACCATAATGATCAGAAAAAATGGACTCAAATCTAGCTTTAACGTGGTCTCTAATTTTTAAAAACTCGTCAGGTACCCCCCTTGGCTGTCCTATGACGTCAATGTACACGTGTAGGTCAAAACTACCACCAGGAGTCTCTCTTCTCACTCTAGTGTAATGTTACAATACTAGTAGTGTGCACAGGTACGCAGGGCATGGGACTCCCTGATCTTCACCCACACCAATGTCCCTCCTGGAGATAGCCCTGAAGGTGGACAGGTCCAGGCCGCCAACACTGACCCTACACTACCTAGTGACAAGACTGGAAGGAACCGCCATACCTATGCAGAAAACAAGGATAGACCAATATGACAAGAAAACCACAAAACACAGCAGAGTTGGATCGAGATAAAGTAACTATTGGGGGTAACCTCATTATCCTCAATGCTGTCTGACAGGATGTAGAGGAGCATAAGGGCTTTACTAAGGCACACTCCCCTGTCCAATTACCTTCCACCTCATTTCTCCACAAAGCCAGTAAATGTCTCCTAAGGACTGGACCTGATTCTTCTTCCATTCCCCTCCTATCGTACCGTAGGAAGAGCAACACCCGTTAGTGAGTTCCTCAAAAATCTCCCTCCACCCTGCCCATTTGTCTGGCAGGTGTAGTTTCCAGGGTAGTCAGTAATACTCTCTCTGGTGCAAAACACTTAAGTAGTTATAGAGTATTCCTTCTTCCACTTCTCCCTTTTTAGCGTGCCACTAAGTCTCTCCACCTTTCCACTACTCTAAGGATGGTAGAGTGTGTAAAAGGCCAGGGATACACCCAGAGCAGACATGATGTCCCATTATTTTACCTGTGAAGTGTATACCTTCGTTTAACTCATTCACTTCCGGTACCTTGTATCTGCAGATTACCTCATTCATGAGCTTCTGTGTGGTTACCTGCTCATTTACCTTAGTATCAGGGTGGGCCTCCAACCTGAAAAAGACTCCAGCAACAACAAGCACATATTCATACTCCCCAACAGGTGTGAGCTGAATGTGGTCAAATTGGCAATCTCTGAAATGGGTAGAGTGGTCAAGGCAAGTGTTATATGGCCACCTTACTTCTGTCCGGACTTGCATATGGCAAAGATCATGCAAACTGGACAAATGATGCAGCAGCTACAGAGAACCCAGGTGTCACCCATTCTCGTTCAGTGTCGACGTCATTGCTGCTTTTGATTCTGAGTACCAGTTGGGCCATCATGGGGAACAGGGACCTCTGTAGGCCAGTTCTGCTGACTGTTCGCCATACACCGTCCTGTTCTGTTGCTCCCGTCTTTTAGCCCATTTTGCTTTCCTTCCTCGTTGGCTTGTAACTGTAAAGTCCTTAGCATATCAATGTCCAAAGTTTTGTCAATGTCCAAAGTTTTGTCAATGTCCAAAGTTTTTGCCACTGACTCATGCTGTCAGTATCTTTTCTTCTTTCTTCCACGGCTTGAGGGCCGCTGCCTTTGCTGTGCTGTCGGCGAGGGTGTCGTCTCTCGCTTCTCCATTGTAGGAATCGGTGTGAGCTCTCCATTGCCAGGTAGTAGTAGTAGGGTTTCCATGAGACTCTGCACCGCTGCACCATTCTTAATTGGCTGTCCTACTGAGATAGGAAACTGTCTGGCCTTCCATATTGGGCCGTAATCATGAGCTATGCCAAATGCATTCCAGGAGTCAGTGTAAAGGGTTGCCGTCTTACCTTCTACCACTCTACATGCCCCAGTGAGGGCCTTCGGTTCCGCTTCTTGCACTGAGACATGCGGAGGCAGAGCTTCTGCGTTTAGGACATCTTGTTGTGTGACCTCTGCATATCAGGTTCGGAGTCATCAATCCTCACCCTGGTACCATCTACAAAAGAAAACTCAAAATATGCATTATAAACAGTGGGTTCTAATAACAGGTTTTTTTTATCAGAATCTTGTTGCAAAGAATTTAAAATTTAAAAAAATAGCTGATCTGCCATACTCAGATCACCTATGCCTCCCCTCCCCCGTTTGAACCGGAATACCAGATTAAAAGAAGAGTAGTCAGGTTCAAGGTAGTACAACATCGGAAAGAAATATGGGAGGCATGGAAAGAGCACATTGTAGCCGGATCTAATAGGCCAGAGATAAGTGCTTGGGTTGCACTTGCATGAGTATGTTCTGGGTGTCATTTGGGGTGAGGACCACTAGGGGGTAGTCCAATACCAACTTAGAAGATTTGTCAACCATTGCCTGTACTGCTGCCACCGCACAAACACATGAGGGAGCTCCTCGAGTCACTGGATCCAACCTCATGGAGTAGTATCCCAGTGGCCCTGGTTGTCCTCCGTGCTTTTGTGTCAATACTGTCGTATGGGCGGCAGTATGAAACAAGGCCCATAAAGTGTGCGGAATTTGGCAACGGATGTAAGTACAGGTATGGCCTGGCCAGGAGAACAACCTTTTTTGCAGAACTTGGTTAGTCTTTGGAGGCCTCCAGGCCTTACAGCCATCTTCTGCAAGGGAAATTAACATTTAAATTGTGGCCGGTCGGCAGTTTTTCCAAAATCATCAGCACACAGCACCTAACATGTGTGGTTGACCCTTCACCCCTTTTTTTTTTTTTTCACTAAGGGGATACTGTTTGACCCAGAGGTGTGTATCCGGGTCTCATAAATATTATCATGGTGGGTACATTTAATTTCCCTACGTCTGTCTTGTAGGTGGCCCATAATTTGTCAGGAATCGTGGAAAGCTGAGTTTCCGCAGCGGCGATCAGTGCCAATAAACAGAGACATGCCTTCCATCCGGGCAGCCTTATTTAAAATGTGATATTCTTTAAGAGAATTCATTATTAATTTAATTTGATCCTGCCTGCAATGTCTCATCAAATTTGAGACAGGAGAAAAAAACAAAACTTTTCCTGGCTATCTATGATTCTCACCACCTCCTTAGACAAGAGACCCATTACGTATTCTTGCATCATCTAGCTCCACCCCTCTGAATTTGGCTGATCACTTGCTTCCTCATTTTCTCATTCAACGTTTGCAGTCCTCGGATACACATCACAACCAAATAAAGTCTTATGCATCACACAATTTACATTTTAAAAATTACGGGTCAAACTCCCCCGTCCCTCCTGTGGATACCAGGCCTTATCGTTACCTGCTTGTTTCCCATTCTTTGGCTTCTCTGCTTAACTTAGATCTACCTCTTACTCCCTGTAATTTATTTATTTTTATACTGTCTGCAAATTTATCTTCCCTTGGACTGCCGCACCAGTAACTTCCTCTTTTTAAAATCTCTCCCTCCCGTGACAGCCCCTCCCTTCTCTAACACAGACTGGAAGAGACAGATAGACAGGATTATAAGGTAGAATGTGGCTAATTCACTTTTACAACAGTAAAACAGTTGCTGAGTGACTGAGATATTATTCTATCTCCTTATTTACTGAACTGTTATACAATTAACCTGTTATATTGAATGCTGGTGTCTTTGGCATGCGTTGGTACCGACGCCATTTCAGCCCGCCTTCCCTTCCTCTGACTGACATTCAGGAAAATTCTAACGTCTAATGTATAACTACTATGTTGTAACTTTACGGTCACAACTGTGACCACCTAACATTGTATGTGGTTACAATTGAATTGGGGACTTGGCAAACATAGGTGTATTTTCTGGACTATGCAAGTTGTTACAGTTTGTAACGCAACATTTTCTGCATTCTTTAACCCATGTATTCTTAAAGCCCCCACAGGATGTGAGTGGCATATAACTCCTTACATTTGTATGAAGGACGTACAACAAAGATTAGATTACATAACAAGACATACGAGCAGTAGTTGTTATTTGTCACAGCACATGAATTTGCTTTCTCTTCTATCGCTTGGGTCTAATCCACCTGCTCTAACAATTTTAGTACATTACTGAACGTTCAACTGTGACTCTAGACACCAGTATGAATGCACCTTACAATACTTTTCTCTTACCTGCCTTATAAGACATTACAGGCATTACATAAGTATAATTCATTACATTCCTTTATTCTATTAAAAAACAATGTTATTTCTTACATTCAGTGTTACAGCACTTCCCCCTAGAAAATGAGGAAGTAACTAAAGTAAGCAGCCTTATTCTCTCACTAAACAAACTCAGTTAACCCTTTGTATACATTCACTTACGGGCACAATGTATCACAGCCTATACTTTCAACTTTCAACAATTCAACAGCAACACAGTTTAGCAGTCCGCCTTTATTAGAAGGGATCCAATAATGCACATTTAGCCTTTAAATTCCAAACCCACAACGCCGCTGTGTACGGTGCATCAATCTTGGCTATAACCCAGCCAATGCTTCTCATTGCCAACAATCCTGTCTTACAGTTTGAGTATGACTGCTACTAATTCTATATGATAGACAAACAGACTATTTCTATATAAACAACTTAGCAGGATTAGCTCTACACAACAGACAAGCACACTAACTTTATATAAAGGACAGGTAGGACGTTTTGAGCACACCGAAAGATTGCTTGATTAATCAATGATAACTTGACTCTCCACACCTTCCACACTTTTCTGGAGGGTGTAAGAATTGACCTTGGTACAATGTTTGCTGCCTCTCAATGTCAATCATGGCAGCCAGATTTATGATTATAGGATTCTCCTCAGACGCCGGACACAGTATGTCCCGCCCTAGAGTCTCTAGCATTTCTGCCGCTACACCGTTTAATAATCTACCCTCAGACAGAGGGATCCACTCATGAACATTCAAACGATAAACAAATATTTGTGGACACACACAAATAGACAGAGCACCAGTACAGCTGGCTTAGTCTCACTGCCCCTTGGGATACGCGTCTGACAGCTCCCTTCTCCCGGACCCTACAAGCAGGCCTAGCAGGAGTGGAAATCCCTTATCAGACTTTCTCTGGCAGTCTCTCCCTTTACTGGGCCCTCCAAGCAGGCCTCAGGAGTCTCTGCAACAGGCCACCTGGACGGCTCCCTCCTCCCATAGGAGTGGAAAAACCTCGTACAGGCCCTCCCTAGGGGCAGCTATTGATGTGACCAATTAACCAGTACGCTTAAGACAACAGGCATGTAAATATTCCTTTTTTATCTTATGACAGGTTTTATTCAGTGGTCGAGACTTAAAATTACCTGTCATGCGGATTCAAATCGATTGGCCTTGACATGGCACATAGGCGAGCTTGGAGTCAGCCACACAGGTATAGATAATTAATTTATCTTACTGTGTTCTGATGATTTGTTGGGCCCGCCAAGTCCAAGGTTGCCTATGTCCGCGCCTTGTTTCCGATCTCTTTGGAGCCTATCGACCACTCCACGTACGGGCCACCAACTGTCGTGGATTTCCTTTTTGTGTCCACAGCCTGCTCAATTAGGAATATTTACACCCTTCCAGATTAATTATGAATTGATTATGCGCATAAGAAGATTTCACACTGACACAGGTTCAGCATGTATAAGCTTCCTCAATTCTGCTTTATTGTTGAGCGCGCAGCCTCTTTTAAAGAGTTTAACATATCTGCCCATCTGGGCAGGTCAAAGATTACATAGATACAACGTATTGTTTAATTATTGGATAAGCATCTTGAAATTCTTCCATCATCTGTTTCTTGGCCATCATGTGGTAGCAGGACAAGATGAGTGGGTTGTCTTGGACCCATGTGTGGTTCCTCCGATATTATTATTATTATGATTGGATATTACAGCTTGAACTATTAATTGCATAAATTTCCCATGTTATTTGCATGTTTCCAGTAAAACTGCTTGGGTTATTATTGTGGTAGCTGCTTCAGACTGCGGTTATTTATGTCTGATCTTACTTCTTCTAAAGTTGCAAAACACACAGAGAAAATATAGCATGTTTTTGTTAAATACTAGCTTGTCAGCAGAGTTTAGAGAATAGAAGTTTCATTAAAGGAAGTAGATACATTGGATACGTGAAAGAATATATATATCCATATTTGTATCAGAACAGCCGGCAATGGAAAAGTACTGTCATTTATTATACAGAATGCTAAACATATAAAAACAGGTTCACTGTCCACTACAAAGGTCCACAATCCAAAATATAGATACAGTATATATTGGGTTTCCACTACAAAACAATCATTTTGTAGTTCAGTTAGTTACAAAAGTAACAATATCAATTATGTGTTTTTTTCTCTTTAGTTTACATTTAAAAAGCATTTATTGGTAAAAATAAACATCTTCTTTACTACACTTTATTGAAGTTTTTTTTTTAGACTTATTAGTTTCACAAATGGACTTGAAGATGTGATCTTCTGATCACTTGAATAGTACAAAGCACTACTTATGTATTAGAACTTGCCAGAGGGAAGCCGACTCCTTCTGTCATCCACTAAGATGTTGTGGTCTGCATTGACCATGGAATCTAAGGCGTTAAACAGATAGATTAGAAACTACTTTTCCTGGCATGGGACTCCTGCGCCTGCAGATACTCTTAATTTTTTCACTGGAGAAGTGGAACCTATAAACCAAAATCAGTTTGGTACTAGCTAAGATATATGCATTTTCCCCATTGGATTCCCTGGTTGCTGTCACAAACATAGCGATTCATTAAAGCCTCGTTTACAGGAGTGCTGTTTTTGCACATTGCAGGCATGTGAAAAGAGCGCCTTTTAAGAACCAATGGTTTCCTTTAGAAGCATTCACATGAAGAACTTTTAGACTGGCTAAACACTCGCACCAATCACAGAGAGGACATGCGACTGCAAAGCTTGCATTTAAGGGTTAATTCCCACGGGCGCATTTCCACCGCGCGTAGCCCCGCAGCTATTAGGTTCCATTGAACCTAATAACACAATGCTCACGGTGCGGAATTCCACCGTGGAATTCCGCACCGTGAAATCATACATACTCACCCGTGGATTTTCATATTCATTTTTCAAAAGTCATAACTTTTTTATTTTTCCATCGATGCGGACGTATAAAGGCTTTTTTTTGTGTGGCGAACTGTAGTTTTTGATGGTGCCATTTTTGGGTACATAAACTATATTGTAATACTTTTATTATTTTTTTTTATGACAACAGTGAGAGAAAACGCATCAATTCTGCCATAGATTTTATTTTTTTACAGGGTTAATCATGCAGCACAAATGACACAATCCATTTTTTCTGCAGGCCAGTATAATTACAATGATACCAAAATTCTAATATATTTTTTCGGGTTTTCAACTTTTCTGCAATAAAACCGCTTTTTTGGAAATCTTTTTTTTTTCTAAATCGCTGAATTCAAAGTCCTGTAACGTTTTCATTTTTCTATGTACGGAGCTCTATGAGGGCTTATTTTTTGCGAGACGAGCTGCAGTTTTTATAGGTACCATTTTGGGGTACATACAGCTTTTTTGATCACTTTTATTGCATTTTTTGTGAGGCAAAACGCTAAAAATTAGCATTTTGCCTTAGTTTTTTTGGGTTTTCTTTTTAACGCTTTTTTCCGTGCAGAGTCAAAAGTGTGTTCAACTTCTTGTATGCGTCGTTGCGGACATGTCGATACCACGTGGGACATGGGATTTTAATTTGTTTTACCTCTTTTTCTGCTAATATGAGAAAAAGCTTTAAAAAAAGGTTTTTTTAAATATTTTTTTTACATTTTTCTTTATTGTACATTTTTATCTTTTTTTTACAGTTTGTATCCCTCTTGGAAACTTAAGGTACACCACTGATGATCGCTGTGATAAGGCATGGCAACACTTCTGTCCTGCCATGCCCTATCGCTTATACAGCGATCACAGGCTATGGCAATACAGGACGCCAGTATCTGGCATTCTGTTGCCATGGCAACCAGCCGGGCTCTCTGCGATTATATCGCGAGAGCCCGGCAACTTCACAGAGGAAGCGAGCTTCCTCTGTGAACCCTTCCCATACCGCGATCTACACAGATCGCGGCAGGGAAGGGTTAATAGCGGGGGGCACATCTCCGATGCACCCCCGCTGTTGCAGTGGGAGGCCGGCTATTACTCACAGCCGGCTCCCGCTGTGGGATAGCGCGAGATCACTTATGATCTCGCGCTATCCCCAGGACGTAAGTTTACGCCCTGTTGCGGGAAGTACCCCGCTGCCAGGATGTAAACTTACGCTCTGGAGCGGGAAGGGGTTAAACCTTGTTACTCCATTTGCTTCAGGTCAACAACAAATATCAAATATTGAATCTGATAAAAGTAATGATGTCAATGAAATGGTAAGTCATGTCAATCCCTGTTTTTAAAAAAATGCTGAGATTTTACTAAACAGGCTGTCACAGAACAGAAATATCCTATGGAATTATAAAAGTGAGTTTATCTCCAGGGGTGTTGTTACCCCCGGATCCAACATGTTGGACTTGGTATGTCATACACTGCAATGCCACAGTGAGGCCAAAAAGATTGCCTCCTGGCTGGGACAAGTTTGTGCACATGACGGCTGGAATATATTTACTCTCTACTGTTGTGGGTAACACAGCTACTAGAGAAATTCTTCCCATCATAATAATGGACTTGAACGCAAATTCTAAATCCCTCCAGCCTACCTTCAAGGCTGGAGCTGCTGCCGAATCTTTTTGTTATTTTGTTTCCTGATCAAATATCTTGACCAATAAACAGCATTTGGTCATGAGTAAGGGACAAGCAAATTAGGGCATTCTAGTATACCTTCTAACGGTTGGTTTTACCAACTCCAGGGATTATAGGGTCAGATGATAGTAATCTATTGAGGTTTAGGCCAAACATCCCTGTACCCTGGGAATCTTTGTAGTATCTTATGCTCTAAAAAAATCCATCTGGCAGCATCCCTTCAAGCTATCCAGATTGTAGATATCAATACTATTATGGTTCATTGAAACCGGGATATCTGCCCTGGATAACTACAGATGGATATTGACACACTCGGCACCTTTCGGTGAAGAGAAACTCGTTGTGCTGAGGCGCACACCGATAGGCCGAGCTCTTTATACTCAGGGTATATGGTCTATTCAATATTATCGTAAGATATAGACATACACCTAAGCTTTTGACCCATTTCGGGTCTGGTTCTATTTGTTTTTTAAATATACGGCTCCTGATGAATCGCGAAAGCGATAGAAACGCGTCGAGCTGAGCCTCTATAGAACCTATTTTCTTGGACCAATTAATACATCCCTGAAACCATCTATTTAAATTTAATGAGTTTATAGGTGGGCATGCACCCTGGTATGACTCTACTGGACAACATAATTGGCATCCTTGCCATACCATATTAGTCCAGTTTGTCACCATTGTTCCCGATTGTGGGAGACATGGCTAAGGGGATATTCTGGCCCTAACCAAACTAAACGAAGGTGCACACCCCTACAAACCATCTGTTATTTATTGATGAATAAATGTTATGAGGCCCTTTTCTTTGGTATAAGATTTTATAAGAGTTTAATTAAAGGTTACGTTTTATTTTTTAAAAGGATTTCAGTCTGTAAAAGTTCTAAATCCCATAGCACACACTGCAGAACCCAAACTTTCCCTTCTATGCCTCCGGGGATAACATGGGCCAGTTTACTGCCTAAAAAAGGACTCCACTCCTGCTTGGTTATCTTTGCAAATTAAAGTGAAACTATATATGAATAACTTTTGATTGCCTGATTCAACCTGTGTGGTTAACTCTGTAATTTATACCAGAAATGTAAATATTTGCATGCTAAATAGTGTCTAAAAACTCTCTCAGATGTATCACGTTTACCAGTGTCTCATTCTATGTTCAGCCAAGTGTCTAATAGAACCTTTTTTAAACTTTGCATTAGGCTGCATTCAGACGAACCTATATAGGCTCGGTTTTCACGCCAAGCCGATATACGTTGTCCTCGTGTGCAGGGGGGGGAGGATGGAAGAGCCAGGAGCAGAAACTGAGCTCCCGCCCCCTCTCTGCCTCCTCTCCGCCCCTCTGCACTATTTGCAATGGGGAGAGGTGGGCCGGGGGCGGGGCTAAGTTCCGAGAATTAGCCCCGGCCCGCCTCTCCCCATTGCAAATGGACGGTAAGTGCACGATGGGCACATTTACACGCAAAGATGATCGCTCAAAAGCCATCGTTTGGACAAATTTTGAGCGATAATCGTTGTGTGTAAATCAGCCTTTAGTCTGTTGTGTAAATCTCTGTAATAAGCCTTGGACAGAAATATCTCCAATCAAGGTATAAAAGGGGCATGTCTATCAAACTATTAAAGAGCTAGGGGGGCTTGGAAATCAAACTTTAAAAGGGGTGGAGAGCATGAAAATCAATCTATAAAAGGGGTGTGGGCATGGCTATCAAGCTAGAAAATGGGTAGGGCATGGAAAACAAGCTATAAAAGTGGCAGGGCACCTCTGACTTTGCATTTGATGAGATATGTAAATGCTTTGCTACTGCTGCTGCTAACATTTGCAATTTACTGTTAATTGCTGGGCCTCATATGGGGGGTTTTATGCATGCGCTGTATAAACTGTATAAACTTGTATCGCCGGACTCGTGCTGACCAAGAGAACAATATTATCACATTAGTTATTTTATACACTGAACACTTAAAAATGAAATCGAAAAAAACAAATGACAGAATTCCTTTTTTTCCCCCATTCCCCCCCAAAATTAACTTAAGTTATACAATACAGTATATGTACCTAAAATGATGCCATTAAAAAATACAATTTGTTCTGCAAAAAAAGGCCTCATAAGGTTGTCAACGGAAATATTAAAAAGTTATGGCTCTAGGAATGAAACCATGAAAAAAGGTGCAAAACAGGTGCAAAACTTAAGCTTTGCGCATGCATAAAAACCCCCATACTATGACAGAAATTATAACCACACTATAGGTGGCATTGCAAAATGAAAGCTTACTGATCTAATAGAGGAAAACATTCCCTTTCACATAGTATCAGTAAGAAAAAAATGTAAGCTTTTTTTTAATAATTAAGCTTGAAAAGTGGTAACTAGAGATGAGCGAGCGTACTCGCTAAGGCAAACTACTTGAGCGAGTAGTGCCTTATGCGAGTACCTGCCCGCTCGTCTCCAAAGATTCAGGTGCTGGCGGGGGAGAGAGGTAAGTTGCGGGAGTCAGCAGGGAGGAGCGGGGGAGAGAGAGTGAGAGAGAGATCTCCCCCCCCCCCTGTTCCTCCCCACTCTCCCCCACCGCCCCCCGCCCCCTGCTGGCACCTGAATCTTTAGAGGAGCAGGCAGGTACTCGCATAAGGCACTACTCGCTCGAGTAGTTTGCCTTAGCGAGTACGCTCGCTCATCTCTAGTGGTAACTTTTGTAATTTTTGTAAACAAGACAGATTTGATGGATTGCTATGAAGTGTCTGTAGGTTTACAGAAGCTGAAAAATTCCCAGAATAGTGACTACCACAAGTATGATAAATGGTACAAATATTAAGTTTGTATCACCTTTTGGGTAGATGCTACAGTGGCCCAAACACTGGATAAATTTTCCTTTCACAGAGAATTACATATTTTGAGGCACCCTTCAGCAAAGTTTTCACGCTAGCTTTGGAACCAGAAAAGTTCACCACAGTACCTTTAAACTTAGCATAAAAAGTTGTGCAGGACCTCCAGTTTTTAGCTTTTATGAAGACGTAGTTCTAAATTTATTAATAGCTAAAAAAATATCCATTTCATTCATTGTTGTGCGCGCACTTGCAGACACCCCCTAGACAGGGGGGGGGTCTAACCCAGGAGCCATAAGCTGTAGGAACCGAAAACCTTGGGAAATTTCTTTTGATACCATGGGCGCGTAATGCACAAAATCTGATATGTGAAGGTGGGACTTTTTCTTGTTTTAGACCACTTGACATGGAATGACTCAAGTGTAAAACAGAGGCTGCTAGTAGCAAATTCCTGAAAACACAATGGAACCCTGACATATAAACTGATTTAGCTGCATTATATTTTTATATAATAGATTGAAGAAAAAATTAAAAACTTTGCAGACCTCACTGCAATTCTGGTACTTTAATGTACAAGAAGCTGGGATGGGTGATAGCATGTGGGTACAGCAATTTAACTAATACACTCCTGCCTTACAATAGGTGGGGCTGTGGAGGTATTACTCCATCTCCCTTATGTGCATATTGCCCAGAGGAGCATGAATGGCCTTTTGAGTCTCCTCACTAAGGCCTTAGTCACACAGGCGTATATACGCGCGTAAAAAAAACGCGTGACCATGTCCATTGCCACCAATATGTTCTATCTTTTGTAGGTGCGTTTTTACGCGCGTATATACGCGCGTATTTACGCCCATGTGACTAAGGCCTTACCGTCTAGGTGCTCTCTCTGAGGAGAAAAGATAGTGTAACTAATACACTAAAACACTTAGCTAATCAGATAAGAATGTATAAACTCCACGCAGTGCACTGACACACCAACAATGACAATTAATATTGCAACGATCAATAATATAAAATACAAACAATAATAACTCACTATTGTATAAAATTAAAAATGCCCAATCCTAAAAAAAGCAAGAACATACAAAGTGTTTCCCCTCAGCTCTGTGAATGTTTGTGTTTCTTCTTACACTAAAACTGCAGTGTCACTGCACAGGATAACTAGCTCACATCACATTCAAGCAGATGAATACTTTAGCTATATTGTTACAGTGATTTTAAAAAAATGAGTCTTCTAACAATTTATATGAGTTGTATGAAGCTGTCAAGGCAGTTATTCACATTAATTTACAACAATCATCACTTTTCCATTTCTGGACGAATTGCTGATTGGTAGCACATTCACTGTCATCTACCAATCATCGCTTATGCTCAGAAAAAAAGAGATGCAATGATTGCTGTGAACTGATGTGAATTACTGTGCCTGCTGCTCTGTCCTGACAGCCAGCTGCAAAGTAGCCTCTAAGTGGCAGGTGCAGTGGCTTTTTCTTGAACGCTGGATATATGTTAAAATATTACTATTGTATTAATAAATATTGCACAAAGATTCACTACTTTACATTATACCTTCCTAGAAAAAAGGACATTCTGAACTTCTACTATGCTAGATACTCGCCTCTGTGTTGTCTGCACAGTAGGCAAAGGTAAAGTCTCTTTAGTGCAAGCACCAAGTCATGAGTCCCTAGGGTTTTCTTGGCAAACTATTTTGAAGGGTGGTTTGCCAGTGCCTTCCCCAGTCATCTTTTTGAAGGGTTTCTAAGAGATGCTATTCTGAGTACTTCAAGGAAGATAACTGTATAACGCCATATCAGAATGAGTTTATGGGGGGTTGCTCCTGCCAAACTAATCTGATCAGCTTCTACAGTGTTTTCCTGAAAATAAGACAGTCTTATATTATTTTTTGCCCCAAAAGAGGCACAGTGTCTTATTTTTTGGGGGTGGGGGTGGGGGGGAAAGCTTATATTCACCTGGTCTGTGGCGTCCCGATGGTCCCCGGCGGCCCTACGGCAAACTTCAGAGTCCTGTCCGTCTGCCATTTCAGCTTTGCTGGTGAAGGAGCTTTGAGTACCCTGCCTCCAGCAAAGCGAGCGCTGTGATTGGCTTATCGAGTGCCAGTAGCCAATCACAGCCGGCGCTCGATGACCCAATGACAGCCACTCAGTGAATGACATCATAGGTATGTCCTATTTTCAGAGGAGGCCTTATATTTCAAGCTTCCCCGCAAAACCCGGTAGGTCTTACTATCGGGGTAGGACCTATTTTCAGGTAAACACTGTATCAAGAGGTAAGTTCTAGACTGGACCGGGGAGAGTCACTGAATTTTGTGTATCTGGAGTTTTCCAAAGTGTTTGATACTGTGCTGCATAATAAGTTGGTATATAAAATGAGAATGCTTGGTCTGGGTGAGAATGTGTGTAAGTGGGTAAGTAACTGGTGAGCGATAGAAAGCATGGGTTATTAATAGTACATACTCTGGTTGGGTCACCATTATTAGTGGGGTACCACAGGGAACGTTTTTAGGCCCTATTCTTTTTAGCATATTTACTGGTGATCTGGTAGAAATATTGCATAGTAAAATATCAATATTTGCAGATGATACAAAACTATGTAAATTAACACAAGAGAGGACAGAACGCAGTTACACATGGATCTGGATAGGTTGAGGGCTTAGACAGAAAAGTGGCAAATGCTTTTATAGGCCGCCTGCACACGAGCGGAAATCCCGCCGCGGGATTTCCCGCGGGATTTCCGCCGCTGAAAGTTTGCATAGGAGTGCATTAAAATACGCACTCCTATGCAGACGGCTGCGGTTTGGCCGCGCGAAATCTCGCGCGGCAAACAAACCGCGGCATGTCTTAATTTTCTGCGGGGCACGCACTCACCCGGCCGCCGGCTCTGGTCTGCGCATGCGCCAGCTGCGCGGCAGCCGGCACATGAAAGAGCCGGGGCCGCCAGGCGCGGGTGAGTACGCGGTCGTCCCTGCAGGCGCTCGGGTCGGATCGCGCGGCGAGAATTCTCGCTGCCGGATCCGACCCGCTCGTCTGCAGGCGGCCTAACACTGATAAATGTAAGGTTCTGCACATTTGCAGGGAAATACATGTGAACATTACCCAGTAAAGGGGAAACCACTGGGCAAAACTGACATCAAAAAGGACTTGTGGATTATAGTTAACTAGAAGCTTAACTGGAGCAGCCAGTGTCAGGCAGCTGCTGCCAAGGCAACTAGGATGTTGTGGTGCATCAAAAGAGGTCTAGGGTCATATGACGAGAACATTGATCTTCCTCTTTTCAAGTTACTGGTCAGACCACACATGGAATATTGTGTACAGTTTTGGGCCCCAGTAGTCAAGGAGGACATATAAGAGTTTGTGGTGGTTCAAAGGCGGGCGCTCTCTACATCTAGAGCAGGGGTGTCAAACTCATTTTCACCGAGGGCCACATGAGGCTTATGGTAACCTTCAAAGGGCCGATTGTAAGGCCGCCTGCCGACGGCCGGGTCGGATCCCGCTGTGAGAATTCTCGCAGCGGGACCCGACCCAAGCCCCTGCAGGAACCAGCGCGGCACTCACCTGCTCCCGCGGCTCCAGCTCTGTAATGTGCCAGCTGCCGGCGAATGCGCGGAGCGGAGCCAGCGGCCGGAAAGTGACATTTCTGTGCGGGGCTCGGCCGTCTGCATAGGATTGCATTTTCTAATGCAATCCTAGGGCAGCTTCCAAAGGCGGAAAATCTGCGTGAAATCCCGCCGCGGAATTTCCGCCCGTAGACAGGGGGCCTAAGACTGTATAGTAAGGGCTTGTTCACACAAGCGTGTTTGCGTACATAATATGCAGTGAATAGAAGCCATTGATTTCAATGAGTTCATTCACATAATGTATATTTTCACACAGCATGACCTATTTTGTTGTATGCTACGCACCCCAATAGGCCATTGAAGTGCATGGGCCGCGCAAATACGTGGGGAATGCGCAGGAAACCTGTGTATTTACTGCATGGTTGCTCACGAGCTCAGTGAGCTCATCTGCGTTCCTTTTTGCGTACGCAAATATACAGGCATAAGCGATTTTCGATTGCGCATATACGCAGCGTATTTGTGCGACAAAAATACAATTACACCCATGTGAATTAGTGATCCTAATGAGTGCTAATAGTGATCCTGATTAGTGACCGAGTAATAATAACGACCCCCACAGTGGCCCAATTAGTAATATTTACCCCCTCAGACCCCCATAGCAACATTAACCCCCCCCCTCAGTAATAATATTAACCCCCCTCAGTAATAATAATAAGCCGCCCTCAGTAATAACTATAAGCGCCCCCTCAGTAATAATAATAAGCCCCCCTCAGTCATAATAATAAGCCCCCCTCAGTAATAAGTCCTCCTCAGTAATAATAATAAGCCCCCTCAGTATTAAGCCCCCCCTCAGTAATAAACCCCCCTCAGTAATAATAATAAGCCCCCCCCCCCTCAGTAATAATAACCCCCCCTCAGGAATAATAGTTCCTCCCCAACCCATATACTTACCTAGCGACGCTCACCCTCTGTTTGCGCTGAGCCTGGAAGCACACTGACGTCAGTGTGTGCCGGGATCAGCGGTAACAGTGGTGATGGCAAATTAGATATAAGAGTTTAGGAGGGGCCTGGATGCCTTTTTTGAGTATTATAATATTAAATGTTATAGTTATAGATGAGCGAACGTACTCATCCGAGCTTGATACTCGTTCGAGTATTAGCGTGTTCGAGATGCTCGTTACTCGTGACGAGTACCACGCGATGTTCGAGTTACTTTCACTTTCATCTCTGAGACGTTAGCGCGCTTTTCTGGCCAATAGAAAGACAGGGAAGGCATTACAACTTCCCCCTGCGACGTTCAAGCCCTATATCACCCCCCTGCAGTGAGTGGCTGGCGAGATCAGGTGTCACCCAAGTATAAAAATCGGCCCCTCCCGCGGCTCGCCACAGATTTGTTCTGACATAGAGGAGGGAAAGTGCTGTTGGTGCCGAAGCTGCTATAGGGAGAGTGTTAGGAGTATTTTTGGCTTCAAGAACCCCAACAGTCCTTTTTAGGGCCACATCTAACCGTGTGCAGTGCTGTGGAGGCTGCTTTTGTTAGTGTGGCACATTTTTTTTTTTTTTGTATATCGGCCGTGCAAAGCATTGCGCCCTGCAGTAATTATACATACTCCAGGGCCAGTAGTGGTGGTGAGGCAGGGACAGAAGACATATATTGTGAGGCAGGGATAGAAGACATATATTGTGAGGCAGGGACAGAAGACATATATTTATTGAATATAGGCAGTGGGCCTTTCCAAAAACATTTGGGAAAAAAAATCTATTTGGGCTGCCTGTGACTGTCCTCAGTGTACTGGGTCTGTGCTGGGTGTAGTTGTCCTCCTAATTCATACGCAGTCAGCTAAGTGTTACAGCAGGCTTGCGCAAAATTATTTCCTGGCTCTGTGTTGGCTGTTAAATCACCGCTGTATTCCAGTCCACAGTGCAACAGTCTGCAGTTATTTTACATACTCCAGGGCCAGTAGTGGTGACGCAGGGACAGAAGACATATACAGTGTATATAGGCAGTGGGCCTTTCCAAAAACATTTGTGGAAAAAAATCTATTTGGGCTGCCTGTGACTGTCCTCAGTGTACTGGGTCTGTGCTGGGTGTAGTTGTCCTCCTAATTCATACGCAGCCAGCTAAGTGTTACAGCAGGCTTGCGCAAAATTATTTCCTGGCGTTCCGTAAGCGAAGTCAGCCTCCAACCACAGGCCAATAAGCGGCACATTTAATTACAGCGTTCTGTTTCTGCACTACTGGTAATACACCATGCTGAGGGGTAGGGGTAGGCCTAAAGTACGTGGACGCAGGCGAGGACGCGGAGGCCCAAGTCAGGGTGTGGGCACAGGCCGAGCCAGTGCGGTGGCCAGGGGTAGAGGCAGGGCCAGACCGAATAATCCACCAACTGTTTCCCAAAGCGCCCCCTTGCGCCATGCCACCCTGCAGAGGTCAAGGTGCCCTATGGTGTGGCAGTTTTTCACAGAGACGCCTGACGACCGAAGAACAGTGGTGTGCAACCTTTGTCGCGCCAAGATCAGCTGGGGAGCCACCACCACCAGCATGCGCAGGCATATGATGGCCAAGCACCCCACAAGGTCAGACGAAGGCCGTTCACTGCCTCTGGTTTGCACCACTGCCTCTCCCCCTGTGCCCCAACCTGCCACTGAGATCCAACCCCCCTCTGAGGACACAGGCACTACCGTCTCCTGGCCTGCACCCACACCCTCACCTCCGCTGTCCTCGGCCCCATCCAGCAATGTCTCTCAGCGCAGCGTCCAGACGTCGCTAGCGCCACTGTTTGAGCGCAAGCGCAAGTACGCCGCCACGCACCCGCACGCTCAAGCGTTAAACGTGCACATTGCCAAATTGATCAGCCTGGAGATGCTGCCGTATAGGCTTGTGGAAACGGAGGCTTTCAAAAGCATGATGGCGGCGGCGGCCCCGCGCTACTCGGATCCCAGTTGCCACTACTTTTCCCGATGTGCCATCCCAGCCCTGCACGACCACGTCTCCCGCAACATTGTACGCGCCCTCACCAACGCGGTTACTGCCAAGGTCCACTTAACAACAGACACGTGGACAAGCACAGGCGGGCAGGGCCACTATATCTCCCTGACGGCACATTGGGTGAATTTAGTGGAGGCTGTGACAGAGTCAGAGCCTGGGACCGCTCACGTCCTACCCACCCCGAGAATTGCGGGCCCCAGCTCGGTGGTGGTATCTGCGGCGGTGTATGCTTCCTCCACTAAACCACCCTCCTCCTCCGCAACCTCTGTCTCGCAATCAAGATGTGTCAGCAGCAGCACGTCGCCAGCAGTCGGTGTCGCGCGGCACGGCAGCACAGCGGTGTGCAAGCGTCAGCAGGCCGTGCTGAAACTACTCAGCTTAGGAGAGAAGAGGCACACGGCCCACGAACTGCTGCAGGGTCTGACAGAGCAGACCGACCGCTGGCTTGCGCCGCTGAGCCTCCAACCGGGCATGGTCGTGTGTGACAACGGCCGTAACCTGGTGGAGGCTCTGCAGCTCGGCAGCCTCACGCACGTGCCATGCCTGGCCCATGTCTTTAATTTGGTGGTTCAGCGCTTTCTGAAAAGCTACCCACACTTGTCATACCTGCTCGGAAAGGTGCGCCGGGTCAGCGCACATTTCCGCAACTCCAAGACGGACGCTGCCACACTGCGGACCCTGCAACATCGGTTTAATCTGCCAGTGCACCGATTGCTGTGCGACGTGCCCACATGGTGGAACTCTACGCTCCACATGTTGGCCAGGCTCTATGAGCAGCGTAGAGCTATTGTGGAATACCAACTCCAACATGGGCGTCATAGTGGGAGTCAGCCTCCTCAATTCTTTACAGAAGAGTGGGCCTGGTTGGCAGACATCTGCCAGGTCCTTGGAAACTTTGAGGAGTCTACCCAGATGGTGAGCAGGGATGTTGCAATCATTAGCGTCACCATTCCTCTGCTATGCCTCTTGAGAAGTTCCCTGCAAACCATAAAGGCAGACGCTTTGCACTCGGAAACAGAGCCGGGGGAAGACAGTATGTCGCTGGATAGTCAGAGCACCCTCATGTCTACATCTCAGCGCGTTGAGGAGGAGGAGGAGGAGGGGGAGGAGCATGAGGAGGAGGGGGAAGAGACAGCTTGGCCCACTGCTGAGGGTACACATGCTGCTTGCCTGTCATCCTTTCAGCGTGTATGGCCAGAGGAGGAGGAGGAGGAGTAGGAGGAGGAGGATCCTGAAAGTGATCTTCCTAGTGAGGACAGCCATGTGTTGCGTACAGGTACCCTGGCACACATGGCTGACTTCATGTTAGGATGCCTTTCTCGTGACCCTCGTGTTACACGCATTCTGGCCACTACAGATTACTGGGTGTACACACTGCTCGACCCACGGTATAAGGAGAACCTTTCCACTCTCATTCCCGAAGAGGAAAGGGGTTCCAGAATGATGCCATACCACAGGGCGCTGGTGGACAAACTGATGGTAAACTTCCCATCCGACAGCGCTAGTGGCAGAAGGCGCAGTTCCGAGGGCTAGGTAGCAGGGGAGGCGCAGAGATCAGGCAGCATGTACAGCGCAGGCAGGGGAACATTCTCCAAGGCCTTTGCCAGCTTTCTGGCTCCCCAGCAAGACTGTATCACCGGTCCCCAGTCAAGGCTGAGTTGGCGGGAGCACTGTAAAAGGATGGTGAGGGAGTACGTAGCCGATCGCACGACCGTCCTCGGTGACGCCTCTGCCCCCTACAACTACTGGGTGTCGAAGCTGGACACGTGGCCTGAACTCGCGCTGTATGCCCTGGAGGTGCTTGCTTATCCTGCGGCTAACGTCTTGTCAGAGAGGGTGTTTAGTGCGGCTGGGGGAATCATCACGGATAAGCGTACCCGCCTGTCAACCGACAGTGCCGACAGGCTTACACTCATCAAGATGAACAAAGCCTTGATTTCCCCAGACTTCTCTTCTTCACCAGCGGACAGCAGCGATACCTAAGCAATACGTAGGCTGCACCCGCGGATGGAAGCATCGTTCTCTATCACCATCAAAAACGGGGACATTTTTGCTTCATCAATCTGTGCATAATATTCCTCCTCCTCCTCCTGCTCCTCCTCCTGAAACCTCACATAATCACGCCGAACGGGCAATTTTTCTTAGGCCCACAAGGCTTAGTCATATAATTTTTGTAAACAATTTTTATACGTTTCAATGCTCATTAAAGCGTTGAAACTTTCACCTGAACCAATTTTTATTTTAACTGGGCTGCCTCCAGGCCTAGTTACCAATTAAGCCATATTAACCAAAGCGATTAATGAGTTTCACCTGCCCTCTTGGTTGGGCATGGGCAATTTTTCTGAGGTACATTAGTACTGTTGGTACACCAATTTTTGGGGGCCCTCGCCTGCAGTGTAATCCAATTAATTTTTAGCCCACCTGCATTACAGCTGACGTTACATCAGCTGTGTTGGGCACTGCAATGGGATATATTTATGTACCGCCGGTGGGTTCCAGGGAGCCACCCATGCCGTGGGTCCACACGGAGTTGTAACTGCATGTGTCCACTTCTAAAGAACCCCAGTCTGACTGGGGCATGCAGTGTGAGCCAAAGCCCACTTGCATTAAACATGACATTACCTCAGCTGTGATGGGCACTGCAATGGGATACATTAATGTACAGCCGGTGGGTTCCAGGGAGCCACCCATGCTGTGGGTGCACACGTAATTCCCATTGCGGAGTTGTACCTGCCTGTGACTATTTATAAAAAAACGCAGTCTGACTGGGGCATGCAGACACCTTGACAGAATGAATAGTGTGTGGCACATAGGTTCCCCATTGCTATGCCCACGTGTGCAGCTCCTGATGGCGGTGGCACAGGATTATATTTCTCATTGCTTCTGTACAGCATTGTGGGCTATCGCCCCACCCCTTTTAAAGAGGGTCGCTACCTAGCCGTGCCAACCCTCTGCAGTGTGTGCCTGCGGTTCCTCCTCATGGCAGACGCACTTATAAATAGACATGAGTGTGGCGTGGCATGAGTGCAGCTGAAGGCTGCGCAGGGACAATTTGGTGTGCGCTGTGGACACTGGGTCGTGCAGGGGGGGGGGGGGTTGGGCAGCATGTAACCCAGGAGAAGTGGCAGCGGAGTGTGATGCAGGCGGTGATTGTGCTTTGTTGGAGGTAGTGTGATGCTTAGCTAAGGTATGCATTGCTAATGAGGGCTTTTCAGAAGTAAAAGTTGTTGGGGGGGGGCCACTCTTGCCGCTATTGTGGCTTAATAGTGGGACCTGGGAACTTGAGATGCAGCCCAACATGTAGCCCCTCGCCTGCCCTATCCGTTGCTGTGTCGTTCCCATCACTTTCTTGAATTGCCCAGATTTTCACAAATGAAAACCTTAGCGAGCATCGGCGATATACAAAAATGCTCGGGTCGCCCATTGACTTCAATGGGGTTCGTTACTCGAAACGAACCCTCGAGCATCGCGATAATATCGTCCCGAGTAACGAGCACCCGAGCATTTTGGTGCTCGCTCATCTCTAGTTATAGTCACTATTTACATCAGAAGGCTCGGTGATCCGGGGATTATTCGGATTGCCAGATTGGAGTCAAGAAGAAATTTTTTCCCTTAAATTGGTAAAATTGGCTTCTTCATCATTGATTTTTTTTGCCTTCCTCTGGATAAACATTGGGGGGGGGGGGGGGGAGCGGGTGAAAGACTGAACTGGATGGACATATATCTTTTTTCGGCCTAATATACTATGTTACTTCCTAATTTACCTCTTTCTTCTGAGGGCAGCACTTTCCTCTCAGGGCATGCATGGAAGTTTGGTAATTCATCCACTTATATTGTTCTGTCATCTGTGTCTCTTTGTTCTGTATGCTATATTCTGTCCCAGTAGTGCTAAACCATGTTTCCATTGTTTTGCAATCTCAGTAGTGCCAAATGGTGCCCCCAATACAAACACAAGTGTTTTCAAAAGGGTTATACACTGCTCCAGTGCACCTGAGAACTTTGAGTTTAATTTAAGTTGACTCAACACCGTGCAGTTACCTTGTAGCCACCAAATAATATATAGTATGGCCAAAGTAAGTCTATGATGGACTTATCCCACACATGAGCTTGCATCTTATACTGAAAAAGCAAGACCTGACTGTATATACAGGCCTTATGTATATGTACATAAGGCAAGGAGAACTGAAGAGAAGGGCCAGTTCTTAGGTTACATGGACTCTTTGGAGGTAGAGTACAATGGTCCCCTTTAGGGACACGCAGCAGAAATATTTTGTATTGCATCTCAAAATAAATCCACAGTGAATCTGCAGCAGTTCTCCAACAATTGTCCTGCGGATTCACTATACACTGTATGGTTGAAATCTGCAATCCAAATCCACAGCATTTCCACAATATATTGAGCATGCTGTTGGCATGAAATTCCACAGCATCCATGTGATTATTTGAATTTTTTTTCTGTTAGATGTGGATGGAGTTTTCAAAACCCTATCTACACATATTGTGCTGTAAGTTACTATGGCTCTCTGGTGTGGAAACTATATTGCAAATATGCAGCATGTACACATTGACCCTTAGGCAGGTTTGGTAGTAGTGTATCTTGAAGCCACCAGGAAGTATTGGTGGAGTCAAGACAGACTGCCTGGTGATGCCCCTTCAAGGTGATTAGCTGGAGAAGTAGGCAGTAGGTCCTGGCAGGTAACTATTATGATCCATTGTCGTCTAGTTTTTTTATTTCCCTGAATAGTATTGCGCAGAAATTCCCACTGCAGCTCTCCCCGGCTGCTAAAACATCTGCCTGCAGATGTTTCCCCCAGGCCCTGCTCTTACTTACCTAGCCGTGGGTTCCCTGCTGCAGCTGCTTCTCTCACCGGCCGCTCTGCTGCAGCTGTTAGGTCCCCAGCGTTGTGTTCCCAGCCGCTGCTGCTTCTCATGAACGGTCGACCTCTCCGTTGTGTCCTGTTCGGCGGTCATGTCTGTGGACTGGCCACGTGACATCTTCCATCCCGGCTCACTGCGCTGGCTCCCCGGGCCTTGCATCTGCTTGCCGCTTCTGCTGCTTTGCACACGGACATTTGCCCCTGCTACCTCCAATTATCAGTGAGGCTGTCCCTTCTCTTAATGCCACTGCAAGACGTATTCATGGCTCCTGTAGATATTGATTGTTGGCAGCCATGGCTGATTAGGGTTAGTGATGATTTTCCTTTTAGCATTACATCATTACTTGTAAAGACATCCGTGTTACTACATGCAAGTATGTACAACTAATTATGTAAAGCTACAAGGAACACAATCCGTAACCCTAACCGGCTACGGCTGCCAACAATCAATATATAGTGTCTTGCTAGCACCTTTCCGACATCAACCAATGGGGAGCTAGGGTTGTGACTGGGGCATTCCTCCTGTCAAACCCCTAGCTTCCTGGTGGCGTCAAGATACACTAATACCGGGTGGTTTCACACAGGCGATAAAATCGTGCGATTTTCTCGTGATGCGACAGTGCTACAAATTACATGTATGTGGAGCCCATGCTTTCCAATGGGTTCCTTCATATTAGCGATGTTTTGTAGACTGCTACATTACAAGAATACAAAATTGCAGCATGAATACAGCTGCGGTAGCCCATGTTTCCTTATTGAGCCTTCCTTTGCTTTGCATCGCATCGCACGATGCAACTTTTACAGTAGGAAGTCTTACTGTAAAAGCCCTAAAATAAGCCCTTTCTGCGTAAAAAAAAAAAAAAAAAGAATAACCTAACAGGCGCTGTCAGGTCTGAAGCACTTTTCCCCGCAGGTCCGGCAGATTTGCTTGTACTTTTCAGCCAGCCCTTCCTGGTTTGGATGCTCAAAATTCCCACCTCCTGGAAACACTGGCTCTGATTTGTTCATCAAGCACAGCAGTGATTGGCTGAGCCACAGAGCTCGAGAACCAATCACAGCCATTCCCGCGGGGATAAAGGAATCCCCTGCCATAGCTGTCACAGCTGTGTCAGGGGAGCACAATGTACTCCCTATGTTTTCAATGGGTCCGACGCTACTGCCGCTGGCCCCATTGAAAACAATGGGAGATAGCGCAGATTTCTCTTAGTGCTGCATGCCTTAAGCGAAGACATTGCAAATGGGAATGAAACCATTGAACATCATTGGTTTCACTCACTTTCGCATCGCAGGAAAGTCTATCGCCAGTGCGTATGAGCCCTTATTTTGCATCTGTTATTTTGAGAAATTGCATAAACATATTTTATAGTCATTTTTACCAATTTCCACATGCCAACATACCTTAACCCTTTGCATTCCAATTTTGGATTCAGGGTTTCCCAGGGGGCTTTCTCTTTCTGCCATTATACAATAGCGCCATCAGCTGGCTAGAGCCAGTACTGGGGTATGGGACATGCTGGAGAGGCCCCCGACAACAGAGCAGCCAGTAAGCTACAGTGGGAATACCCTGCTGGACGTCTTCCGACATCAGAGCTGTATAGGCTTTAATCAGAATGTCTTCAGATGTCAGACAGTGGATTGGAAAGGGTTAAGGCTGGTTTCACACGGGCGATAAGGTCAAGCATTTTTGGCAATGCGAGAGTGAGTAGGAAAGCAGATTTATGACACTGATGATTTTCAATGAGTTCCTTCCCATTTAGCGATGTTTTCACTGTTGCAATGTTGCGAGAACAAAAAATCACTGCCTGCTCGATCTTTCTGCAATGTGCATTTTTTTTAATCTCCCATGTTTCCCTATGGAGCTTCTGTTTTATCACATCCCAACGCACAAACTTGTAATGTGATTTTAACATTAGCAAGTGCTATTCACTTTCTTGATAAAAAAAATGCATGCTTTTACTGCGGGCGGCAGTCATGCGATGCAAGATTTTTCTAAAAAAAAAAGCATCGCTGATGGGCGGCAGTCATGCGATGCAAAATTTTTCTTAAAAAAAAGCATCGCTGATGCTGAAAAACCTCGGAAAGAATGATGTGATTTTGCAGCAATTTTCTCGCCCATGTAGAACTAACCTAATATCACTCTCCTTTTCCACCTTTGAGGATCAACAGTCTTAGACTAAATGTCTGAGAAGATCAGATCACCAATAACAGTGTGGACTGCCAGTAGATGTCACTTTTTGGTTCCTTTGGCAGGGTCCATGTGCTTAAGTTGGGTGATCTTTAACTTTAGATCCCATATAGACTCCAGAATATCTGGAGGATAGTCCTGCAAGGCATAGGTGAGAGCCTCTGGGCTATGTGTGTTGTCTAGCTATGCCTCATATATGAACACCTCTGCTCTTTTCCTCCTACAACTGCTAATCAACTTGTGGATCAAGCTTGTAAAGGGAACTTCATTTGCCACCTCTGAAGACATGGTAAGCTAGGGGAACCCACACTCACTCCTCCTAAGCTACTTCCAAACTTACTGCCTCACCAGTGCTCTCTTGAGTGTGCTCAAATGTCCTGCCCCCCCCCCCTTTACAATCAGGTGACCTGAAGACCACTAATCAAAAGATTGTCCAGGGTAAAACAATCCAGAGGTGTTATTATATAAACTGGCCACTAGACGCCACTGTAACATCAATTTTTATCTTAGCCTTTATAAATTTGCCAGCTATAATGATTTGTGCATTTTTCATATATATTTCACATATTTTTCACATGTTAGTTCCCTAATAGAGATGAGCGAACATGCTCGTTTAGAGCAATTACTCGATCGAGCATCGCTTTTTTCGAGTAACTGCCTAATCAGGCGAAAAGATTCGGGGGGCGCCGGTGGTGAGCGGTGAGGTTGCAAGGGGAGTGGGGATACTGTATACTGGATAGGCTGACAGAAACTACCAGGACCTGTGATGATGTCACCATCATATGATCACCTGTGTCGGTGGAGTCAGGAATCACATGGCCAGGGGCTCATCACTGTATCCAAGAGCCGTGTGTGTAATGTGTGCAGTCAGCATAAATGTAGGAGAGCTGAGTTTGTAACATGTGCATGTACTGTGAAATAGCTGTGTCTGTCACGTGCATATAATGTAGCAGACCTGTGTTTCTACCATGCGCATGTCATGCCTGTCAGGCACACTCATGTATCAATGCTGTGTCTGTGATGCACATGTCATATAGCAGAGCTGAGTTTGTAACATGCACATGTACTGTGACACAGCTGTGTCTGTCGCATGCATATAATGTAGCAGACCTGTGTTTGTACCATGCACATGTCATGTCTGTCAGGTGCATGTCATGTACCAAAGCTGTGTTTGTGACGCACATATAATGTAAAAGAGCTGAGTTTGTAATGCTGCTAAACTCCCTCCCGCCTCCCTTCTCCGGGCCACTGTAAATTGGCTCCCATAGGAATCTATGCAGCCGCGGACGTATTCTGGCCAGAAGATTAGTTCCAGGACCATCTTTCATGGCGGCATAAAAGCGCCCAGCGCTATATTGGCCGGCAATCATGCTCCTGTTGATTGAAATGGGCAATGAAGTTAATTAGTTCAATATGTGCTATCTTACTGTACAAATGCGCAGGAAGATACAGCATGCTGCGCAATTTTTTGCATGAACAAAATACGTGTGCAAAAAACACTCACCAGAATGAACCCATTTAAATCAATGGGTTCTACTCCCTGCATATTGCATGAGCAAATTTTGCGTGCACAAATGTGTTCATGTGAATAAGCCTTTATTTCAACGGATCTGTATACATAAGCGTATTTGTTTGTGCAAAAAAATAGAGCACACTGACTATTTTTTTGCACAAACAAATACGCTTATGTCAGTGTGCTCTATTTTCCTGCACATTTGTGCATGAAAATAGCACATATTGAACTAATTAACTTAATTGCCAATTTCAATGAATGGAAGCGTGGTTGAGTGTTTTTTTGCAATTGCAGAAAGTACAGTAAAATGTGCAAACACATATACAATTGCCATTGCGAAAATACACATGCACAAATGTAAATGCGCTTATACCCTGTGTGACACTAACCTTAGTTAACAGTCTGTAGCTGTACTTCCAGTGTTTTATGGTTAACTCTCTGCGAATGATTCACTCTTGAGTTCATACACTTACGGTGAGCAGTTTTCTGATACAGTCAAGGAATAATTAAGGAAAGCATTAAGGGAAGCACAAAGAATCAGCACAGCAGGCAGTATTGTGATGTGAAAGAAGAGACGACATAGCCAAGTGACATCCAGGGACATGGACCATCGGTGACACCATTGCTCCTAACTTTCCAGTGCCATTATCTGAGTCCCTAAACTACTGCAAACAGTAAAGCGTTGGGTTATAAACTAGCATCTTGGAAGCTGTGACAAGTAGGAGCTGTCACCTCCTCTCCTTCCAGGCTGCTAGTGCTCTCAGCAACCAACTATTCATAAGGGGAGTAGCAGGGATAATCACACCCACCATCCATGCAGCTCTTTCACAAATCCATGACGTGAACCTGTCATCATCACAAGCTCCACTACCAACAACAAAAAGAAGGGAGGTGAAAACGTGCAGATGTGCAGCTTGTGCGCTGCCTGCTTATATCTGGGAGACACTGGCAGCTGGACTGCAGCACTGGACATAACAGCTGCTCCCTCTGCAGCCTGGAGCTGGGAAGTAGCTTCAGCCTCGTTTCTTCCCCAGAGACATATTAGTTGTAGTGCTGGAGACATACATTCTGCTGAAAAAGCAAATCTTCTACTCCTGGAGCCAGATCCATCACTACAGGTAAGTGCAAGCACCTATTCTACAATCAGAAGGGGGAGGACACTTATAAAGTCCAGCTCTAGACAGATACTCTTGGCTGTGAAAAGTACTTGAAACCATTCAACATTTCCACTTACTTCTTGCCAGCCTGTAATTACCATCAGTTCTCTGCTTCTTAAGAAGAGGCTTTTCTTAGTGCATCCTTGGCTTAGTGTCATTCTTCACCTGGCTTAGTTGTCCTTGAATGTACACTTCTTGCTTGGAGGTAGGGATGAGTTTATCTGAGAATTAATATCCAGTTTGTTGTACTGCAAATGTGCACTCTAGAATATGGACTGTGCAACACAGTTGTAAAATGTAATAGTATGATTGTATCTGCATCTTGTTTAATATGAAGAATTGCTACAGGAAATGAGGAAAGGTATCTGTATGTGTTAGATTGCAGTGGGTTTGGGCACCTCTATGCCTTGTTACGGTGACTTTCTGTTTAGGTAAATAGTTGGACAAAGATGCTGTCAGCTACAATATGTCTACAGCAAATTGTCATTTTATGTCTATTTGACGTAGTCCATGGAAAACACGAGTATGACACTGTAGGGGTCATGTAGCAGAAGTGGTCTTTATACAGCACTTTGGTGTCTCTTGTAGTCACTTCCTAAATGTCTCACAACTTGAGCTAGAGATCTAATATTTGCTGCACATAAGTGTCACTAGATTGTTGGCCATAAAACGATTTTGGAGCTAAGTAAATAAGTGGATAGATGGGTCCATAAATAAAGATGAAATCATTGCATTATGCCTCACATTTCTTCTATATCATTGACACATGAATATTGGAAGTATTCCAAATGTAAACTTAAGTCATTTAGTTACTCCCTTTGACTAATAAGAAAGAAAAATGCTAAGAATTAGTTTTCAGCTACCTCATGCTGCATTCACATGTAAAGCTGAAATAGGCTAAAGTCAATAACCTTCAACTAATATAGCCTTCATTCATTGAGAAAGGCAACATACTGTATATTACGACATTGTAAATAAAATATATACCAATATCTTTCTATAGATTTATACTGATATATTTATATTAGTTCAATGGTTAGTCCTGAAGATTCGATATTTGTCTATCACTTATACATCCCAACTCCTATCTATCTATCTATCTATCTATCTATCTATCTACATCGTATCTATCTACGGTATATATTTAAATCACATCTATCTATCTATATATCTATCTATCTATCTCATGTCTATCTATATATCTACATCATATCTATCTACTATCTATGTATCTATCTAACTACTATCTATCTATCTCATATCTATCTATCTCATATCTATCTATCTATATCATGTCTATCTATATATCTACATCATATCTATCTACTATCTATGTATCTATCTAACTACTATCTATCTATCTATCTATCTACATCGTATCTATCTACGGTATATATTTAAATCATATCTATCTATATATCTATCTATCTCATGTCTATCTATATATCTACATCATATCTATCTACTATCTATGTATCTATCTAACTACTATCTATCTATCTATCTCATAACTATCTATCTCTCTATCTATCTATCTCATATCTATCTATCTATCTATCTATCTATATCATGTCTATATATATATATCTACATCATATCTATCTACTATCTATGTATCTATCTAACTACTATCTATCTAGCTATCTATCTATTTATCTCATATCTATCTATCTATCTATCTCATATCTATCTATCTCTCTATCTATCTATCTCATATCTATCTATCTATATCATGTCTATATATATATCTACATCATCTATATCTCCTCTGCCTCACTCACAAAGCTCTGCATGGCGCTGCGCCACCATACATCACCTCCCTCCTGTCAGTACACCACCCAGCCCGCTCACTCCGATCGGCTAACACACTCAGACTAAACACCCCTGTAATACGAACCTCTGATGCTCGCCTACAGGACTTCACCAGAGCAGCACCCATCCTCTGGAACGCTCTACCCCAAGGCATCCGGACAATTCCCGATGCACGAAATTTCAGACGTGCCTTAAAAACGCACCTCTTCAGGGAAGCATACCAAATCTCCTGACCTAGTCCCTCGCCCCTCCCTATGGTGCTCCACCCTGTTTGCCTTCTGATAAATGATCTGTACATAAAATTTCCTATTGCCTATGTTCCCCAACCCCTGCACCTCCTGTACCACCCTCAACCCATTTGTGTCTAACCCAATGTACCTTATATTGTTATTGTTGTATTGTTTTGCATTTATCCATGCCTGAAAGCGCTGCGGAATAAGTTGGCGCTATACAAATAAAGATTATTATTATTACATCATATCTATCTACTATCTATGTATCTATCTAACTACTATCTATCTAGCTATCTATCTATTCATCTCATATCTATCTATCTCATATCTATCTATCTATCTAGCTAGCTATCTATCTATTTATCTCATATCTATCTATCTATCTATCTATCTATCTATCTATCTATCTATCTATCTATCTCATGTAGCGAGATTCAGACAGCACTCCAAATGAGGTAAACTACAGATCAATTTTGAATACAGATCAGGTTTGCTTGGATACAAAGACACTTTTGGTCCCTCCTGATTTTGTTTCAAGCTGAAATTGAATAAAATATCATAATTAAAAAAAAACTGTCAATTTAATTAAATGATAATCTAATCTCAGTCTCACAGACATTTTTCTCATGGCATATCATATTTTCTCCGTTACTCCTCATTTGTTAACAATAAACTACAAATTGTCACTTTGTCAATAAACACTGGTATTAAAATTTCTAATTCAGTCTGTATCGGGTTGCCAAATAGCAATTGGGAGTAATTGACAGATTTGTACATGATATGTGGGGAATAAAGTAGGTCTAACGTATGCTTGCAAACATATCTACATTTGTTTTTGTTTTTTTGTTGTTTTTTTTTGGGGGGGGGGTTGCCACTCTTTGCTGTTTCCATAGTGATGTCACCGGTGTAACATAGTACAGCACTGTTACATGTTAGCATGGATCATTAGGTGTCACAAGGGCCATTGATAGGGAAATGGTTTGAAGTTTCATACATTAGTATAGCGTAAACTTTTAACAGTTTTTATGGAGGATTGCTTTTGGGTGAACGAAGTGCAAAGGAACGTTTGATGGCTTCCAAGGCAAAATACAAAAGTAAAGTACAATATCCAACACAGTCTATGTAAAAAGGTGCTTTCATTTATTTAATTAATTAAAACAGAAGGTAAAAGTTACAATCCTTGTAGAATTTTATTTGGAATGTATTTTTACCATACGCTTTTAATGAGTTAAAGGGGTTCTGACACTAAAAAAAAAAAGATTTTACTCACCTTGCCTGGCCAGGACCGATCACCAGGCATGTCCCCTCCGTCTGGCATCTTCTTCTGTGGCTTGTAGAAGCAGAGCAGGAGCGGTCAAAATGACCGCTTCCTGCTCAGCTCCGTCCGTCAGTCACTTCCGAGGTGAACGGACGGGCCGCCCACAGCAAGCACGTCACAAGCAGTGCTTGCTGTGGGCGGCCCGTCCGTCCTGACTGAACTCCGAGATTCTGCGCGTGCGCAGTGGAGACGCGGCCCGTCCTGACTCCTGTCAGAGGGCACCTCTTCACTGCGCATGCGCACGATCCCAGAGCGGCGCGGCTCGTGGAGGAAAAAGCAGAGGAACAGCGCCTGCCGGGAGATGACCCCCCCGATGTCAACAACAGGAGACAAGGTAAGTATCATGTTTTTATGCTTTAGCAGCCATTAAATCGTGGGTTCCCTGTGTCCATTAGGCAGACCAGGGAACAATGGCTGCTAAAGCATAAAAAAATATTTCATATCAGAACCCCTTTAAATAAAAGTGCCTTTTCACAGGTACCATGCAGCATTTTCTACTTGTCTTTTAGTCAATGATTATAACTTGTAATGTAATTATAGTGGTGACATTTTCTAGCATTGCACAGCAGAAAGCGTTATGCATATTTATTTATTTATGTAGAGCTATATACACAAACATAGATTGTGCATTCTAAATGTCCATATGCATTGCTGTGTAATTGATAGTTTTAGTAAATCAGGAATAAAAGAAGATACTTTCAAGCTATCCATTGTAAATCAGGTATGCAGACAGTTTCTAAAGTAACTTTGTTTTTAAGCAGCTTTAAATCAATTTAAACCACATCCAAGACTCTCTTTAAAATCAATATGATTTAGCCATTGAACACACTGAAAACAGCTACAAAGAAATACATTATTGTTAATTAAAGTTGACAATCATTTTAAAGTGCTTACAAATCTGGAGCACTTCAGAAACACCTCTGTGTAGAACATTGGCTGACCTACTAATTTCGATTAAGATAACACTTTTATTGATTTCCATTTTTTTTACATTGAATCTGTGTGTGCTTTTTGTTTCAGCAATTATTACAGCTTTTTAAAAGTTGCTATCTGTCACATGTTATTGTAAGAGCTTCAGAAATACAGAATTACTATGCTATCTTTTAATTAGAATTTTAAAAGTGTCGCTAATTCTGGAGTATGCAGTTTACACAGTGGGGAGATTTATTAATACTGAGAAGTATCTCCTTATTATGGAGCATACACCCAGTCTGAATCACTGCCCATTCTGTCAAACACTTCAAAAAATATGCGAAAAGGATCATAGGATAATGGAAGAGGTGCAGAGGAATATTGCTGCTTTATTCAAGAAATCCCAGATGGATAAAGTGCTAGTACGGTACAAAGCTCCAGAAAGGTTGGAATTACTTGAACAAAGCAGCAAAATTCCTCTAGACCTCTTCAGTAATGATTAGAGATGAGCGAGCATACTCGTCCGAGCTTGATACTCGTTCGAGTATTAGGGTGTTCGAGATACTTGTTACTCGAGACTAGTACCACGTGATGTTCGAGTTACTTTCACTTTCATCTCTGAGACATTAGCGCGCTTTTCTGGCCAATAGAAAGACAGGGAAGGCATTACAACTTCCCCCTGCGACGTTCAAGCCCTATACCACCCCCCTGCAGTGAGTGGCTGGCAAGATCAGGTGTCACCCGAGTATTAAAATCTGCCCGCCCGCGGCTCGCCACAGATGCATTCTGACATAGTTCAGGGAAAGTGCTGTTGGTGCCGGAGCTGCTATAGGGAGAGCGTTAGGAGTGATTTTAAGCTTCAAGAACCCCAACGGTCCTTCTTAGGCCATAGAAATCGCAGATCGCACCTATCTGCGATTCCTGTTCTCTTCTCTATATGCGCTCAATGGGGCCGGTGGCAGCAGCGCCGACCCCATTGAGAACATATAGAAGACAAATCATTCTTCTCTGCCACAGCTGTAACAGCTGTGGCAGAGAAGAACGATGTTTGCCCATTGAATTCAATGGAGCCGGCAATACAGCAGGTTCCACTGAAAGCAATGGGCTGCCGGCGTGCGCGGGATGAATTGTCGGGAAGGGCTTAAATATACAAGCCCTTCCCTGCAATTCATCCAGAAATGTGTTAAAATAACAAAATCAATATATATATATACTTACTTTGTCCCGACAGACGGAGTTCAGCCGTGGCGGCCGGCAGTGGGTGTGAAGGGGGTGTGAGTCAGACTCAGCGCTGAGCCAATCAGGGGGCAGGTCTGACTCACACCCCCTTCACACCCACTGTAGGCCGGCCGCGCTGAACTCCGTCTGCCGGGACAAGGTAAGTATATACCGGCGTATAAGGCGACAGGGCGTATAAGACGACCCCCCAACTGTCACCTTATACGCTGGGAATATAGCGGAGCAAAAAATAAAAATCATTACTCACTTCCCCCGGCGTTCTGCGGCGCTGCTGCAGGCTGTCGCTCCCTCCTGGTCCCTGGCAGAGCATTGCTTTCTGGACGCAGGGCTTGAAATCCCCACCTCCAGAAAGCTACTGTGATTAGCTAACACACGCCGTCAGCCAATCACAGCCATTCAATGACATCATTGTCATTGGCTGTGATTGGCTGAAGGCACGTGTGTTTTCTGGAGGCGGGGATTTCAAGCCCTGCGTCCAGAAAGCAATGCTCTGCCGGGGACCAGGAGGGAGCGACATCCTGCAGCAGCGCCGCAGAACGCCGGGGGAAGTGAGTAATGATTTTTATTTTTTGCTCCGCTGTATTCCCGGCGTATAAGGTGACAGTTGGGGGGTCGTCTTATACGCCCCGTCGCCTTATACGCCGGTATATACGGTATATTTTTTTTTATTTTTACACATTTCTGGATGAATTGCAGGGAAGGGCTTCTATATTTAAGCCCTTCCCGACAATTCATCCCACGCACGCCGGCAGCCCATTGCTTTCAGTGGAACCTGCTGTATTGCCGGCTTCATTGAATTCAATGGGCAAACATCGTTCTTCTCCGCCACAGCTGTTACTGCTGTGGCAGAGGAGAACGATCTTTATGCTGACAGTGCGGGGGGGGGGGGCACTCTTGCCGCTATTGTGGCTTAATAGTGGGACCTGGGAACTTGAGATGCAGCCCAACATGTAGCCCCTCGCCTGCCCTATCCGTTGCTGTGTTGTTCCCATCACTTTCTTGAATTGCCCCGATTTTCACAAATGAAAACCTTAGCGAGCATTGGCGATATACAAAAATGCTCGGGTCGCCCATTGACTTCAATGGGGTTCGTTACTCGAAACGAACCCTCGAGCATCGCGATAATTTCGTCCCGAGTAACGAGCACCCGAGCATTTTGGTGCTCGCTCATCTCTAGTAATGATCCTTTTTTGCACATGATGTTTGAAGCTTGGGGATTGGTGTCCCATAATCACATGGATGAATAGTGTTTATTCCTGTTCTGACCTTTACAACTAATGCAGGGACTTCATAAAAATGCCATTTGGCTTGAGTGTCATATTTTTAATATATTGACACCAGTAAATTACATGGTCATTATCAAAGCATGTGGTTTATATTTCATTTAATATGACATGAACAGAACCTGATTGTGACATACTAAGACTAAAAGAACAATTCTTCCTTCCATTACTTTTATTTCTTGTCTTATGAGCCTGCCAGAAGTACCAGGTCTGAAACCCTTGTCTGTCATAGTCAACAAATTATCGCATGTCGGCCTAATAGAGTCTCTTCCAAAGAACGAGCGACACATAATCTCTAGTTTGGTGAACATTAGCTAATTTGCATACTTTTTTGCCCCATAAAGCATTGCCTGAAGATAAGCTTGACTTCTAGGTCTATTCAATGAGAATCAGTGCAAGCCCCATCTACCCCTGAGCTGCAATAGTAAAAAATATATTTCTTTAGCTAGATTTTAAATTTTAATGAAGTTTTTTAATTATACATCTTCATCATACCACTGGCTAAATGTATAATTCAGTCTACCAAAAATTCAGGCTTGACTATAGCTACCCTGGTTTCGCAGCCACCTGTTAAACTACAGGCATCTGGTGCAAAAGTTCTTAAACCGGAAAGCTGCTTCAGCATGTCATGTACCTACCAACACATTAAATAACCTGTGAATTTCTTTTCCAAACAGAGGTGGCAGTCCTTGACATTGCAAAGTTGCCATTTATTCCATCAAGGAGCTATGAATATGGTAACAGAAAAAGCAGCTCTCAAGTCTGAGGACTGGCAATTTGTATTATAGCATAACTTGTAGGTGGAGATGGAAAAGCAGATTAAATAGTCATATTTTGATGCTGAGTCCTTCAGATTTGTACATTATTATTTAGCTGAGTTGGAAGAGATGACTTTAATATGATTGGCCAGTTTTCTATATTGTCAAATGGTAACATATAGAGATGTCCACCTGATATTTACATTTTGTTTTCAAATATGGGCAATGCAGGTCAGACAGAGTCAATGTTTCCTTACTGGAGTTCTCTAACTTTGGAAGTACTTCGAATTAGGAACCAAATCATTTAGTGCAAATGGGCTTAAACAGATGGGCATGTTTTTATTCCATTTTGAGTTGCAATGGTGTGGAGTTTGAATAGTCAAAAAGAAAAACCCAGTTCATGAGCTAATACACTCCGTAGCGGTGAGCGTATTCGCCATGTGTAAATTAGCTATAGGCTGGATTCATAAAGCACACACCCATGGATGAGCCCTCTACTGTAATGTTTTTTTTCACAGTGTCATATTCATTAATGAATCTTTCATCCTTTAGTCTCCATTTGTACAGGCACTATTAGTCTGGCTGTTTGCACCCATTACCTTTTTTTCTATTCATAAAATACATGCATCTGTCATTTCTTTGAAAGAAAATAACTATTACATTACTTTGCATGACATAGCTACAGTATGGTATTTAATGATGCATTTAAATGATGTGTTAAGTATAGATCAGACATGCTCTTATCTTAGCTGAACTACCAGTTCGTCATTGTAAATGTATAGAAAAGGTTAAACAAAAATTGCTGATTAGTGAACTTCAAATACTTATGAACTTAGATAGTACTGTATTTTAGTGATCAGCAATATAGAAAGCAGAAACTGTATTTGTTATTTTGCTTCCAGCATAGCATTTACTGTTCAATATACAGTAATCGGATTTGTGGCTGTTTCTTGGGAAGCAGGTAATAGAATTTAGCTGCAAATATGAAAAAAGGCAAGAAAAAACAAATAAAGAAATTGCTTCTTTTGCTAAAGCATGGTGACCCCCTCTTGGCAAAAATGATGCTAACTCTACTTATCTCACCTCTATGTATTGGCTGTAGACACGATGCAACAAAGTATCACATTTGGAGTCATTTCATAACAATTTGCAGTTTCAGATGTGAGCTATATGTGTTGTATTGATTTTTAGATTTGTTGTTGTATTCATTTATATATAGTTTGAAAAGTTTTTACAAACCTGTCTGGGGTTTTGGAAAACAACTACTAACACCTTCACTCTAGTGAAATATGTTAAAGTGAACCTCCATGGTTCCATTAAAAAACCTTTAAGGATATGTACCTCAGTCTAGAAATAAAGGTCTAGGGTCTAGGATTAAAAATAAGCGCCTTATGCTGTTTATTAGATTTACTCAGTCATACTAGAAGGGTACACAAATTACTGCCAACAGAGATATACAGAGAATAACATGCTATAGATATGGCTAAAATATGATAGTTCTCAGCACGGGAAACCAAGTAATCTTGTAGATATGATACCTTTCAATGGCTAACAAAAGTTAATGGCATACATGAAGTTAATGTGAGCTTTGAAACCTACCCAGGTTTCTTCCTAAGGCTAAATGGAATAGATCTGGAAAAAAAAAATTATATATATATATTACACACACATACATGTAAAAAGGCCCAGACCTGGTGTGATTAATTTGCACTTAAAACAATACCAGAACAGAATGAGTAGATGAGTTAATACCTAATTAGTCCACTGATCAGGGATGTGAAAGTTTTATGATGTTTCAATTGGTGTTAGAGGGTCACCAGGCCAGCGTGTTATCTCTGCTCTAGATTTCTCATATTCTCCACTGATGCAAAAAGCTCCCTCCCAGGTTCAGTCCATTCTTGAGAGTATCCAGGATAATTATAAACATGTACTCCCAAATTCTTCTGTGACGCTGAGATTTGAAATTGCCTTTTTGAATAGTAACTTTCATATGTTCTATGTTATGTCCGTGGCTAGAAAAATTCTCCGCTACAGGTACGGCTAACATAGATTAAATATCTGACCCATGTAGGTTATCACAAATTGTAGAGGGAACTTGCTGGCTAATACAGTCCAGTCCCTAGCCTAATTTGCGGCAAAATCGCCTATTCGCACGATCTGGAGCTGGGTGTTACCGAAAAAATGTGTTGCTGTTCGGAATTAACTCAGTCGGTAGAAATCATCCTATTGACTTCTAATGTCTAAAATACAAGCATCTATCTATATTTTCTTGCAGCAGAGAATTTCAGTCACTCATGTCCTATTTTAGCTACCCAGGTATCACACGTCTATGGGCGGGGGATGCCTCCGCACATGCGCCCATAGAGGATTATGGAGAGAGTAATAGGTAGAGGCTCTCGCGAGACTCTCCACCTCACAACAGTGACGTCATCGGAGATCCCGCTGAGAGCCATGAAGGAGTGGGCGAGAAGCTGGAGCATCGGCACCAGCAAGATAATCTATGTAATGTATTTTGTGACACCTGTGATGGAGGTGGTAACTATTTGGGTTTTGTTACTGATTGGCTATGTGTTTTAAATCTTGGTCTATATAAATGGGGGTATAAGGAATTTTGTTATAAGCTTGAGAAAGGCAACATGCCGAAACGTCGCTTGCTTGTGTGATGGGAGAATAAAATCAATATTGGATTAGCACCACTGATGCTGCTGGAACTCTTTTTCTTCTGACTATTTTTTAGGTGTGATTTTTTGGCATGGCTAAAATTCCTTCTTCTGAATGTTTTCATAGGAAACCATTGGTTCTAATAGTCACGTTTTTTGTGCGTGTAAGTTAGCTGCGCAAATTCCCTCGTGTAATCGAGCCCTTAGAAATATGATAGACAATGCTCAACAACGTCTTGTTAGTGAAGTGGGAACAATGAGAGGTCTGTGATATCAACAACTGAGCTGTAAAGGGAAAGGCTTCACGTGCCTCACATAATTCATAGAAATCCTGCCTGTGATACAAACAACTGAGCTTTGAAGGTAAAGGCTTCACATAAATCCTGTACATGAGCTTCTAAAAGTACTGAGAAGTTTTTAGTTTTACCTGGAGGAATGCTTTCAACTTGATCACACTATTTAATATCAAGTATGAAAAAACAGGAGCTGGAACATTTATTTTTTATTGTATTGCTTAAAACAAAGAACAATCACATTCTTGTTACTACGCAGATGGCATTGTTAATTATCATTTATCAGGCTATTATGTTAATAGACTATAATGTATAACACACAGCGAACTATAAGGGATATCAGTACCAGAGAGAGCCCTAGCTGTTACAGCATCTAAGAGAGGCTCTGCCAATTTAAATCCAGCAGGTTCGTCCACATCCATTGTGCTCTATACAGTATGTAAATGATGGATTTTGAGCACTTAAGAGCGATAAGATGTGTAAGGGTGTTTTCACATCTGAGTCAGGGGTTTCAGTTTCCTGCTCTGTTCGGAAAGCAGAAAAGGGAAATTCCTGTGGCCGAACGGCTCCATCCTAGGATGGAACCAAAGATCGCCAAATGGACCCAGTTGACTATAATAGAGTCCATTCGCTTTTGGCTCTGCTACCTGGCTTTCAGACACAAAAAAAGTGCTGCATGCAGTGCTTTTTCTTCTAGTGTTTTATGCCGGATCCGTGACGGAACCTCCGACCAGAGATTACAATGTAGATGTGAAACAACTCTAAAGAGAGCACACATGGCCATAGCCTCCAATTGAGTTTGTGAAGTCAAAAGTTTTTGTACTACTGCGTTCATTTGCAGCAAAGTGAATGTCCCACATTCAGAGGATTAAGGACTCATATCATGAGTATATACTGTATGTACCTATGGGCTTAATCTTGGGAGTGACAGCTGCAAGATAGATATTTTACACAATCTCATCATGTCCACCAGGGTATGGCCTCATGCCCATAGGCGGATTTGATTTGCGGAATCCCCGCGGGTGACCCGCAATTCAAGCCGCCCATTTGACTTCCGCAACTCAGTAAAAAAAATGCGGATTTGTTTTCCGGATTCTGCATGCAGAAAACAAATATCAGCACTATTAAAGGCAATGGAAGTCATTCGATCCAAGGCTCATCTGCAATTGACATTAGGGATGTGCCACAGATTCCGCGGGAAAGCAGAAGTTTAAGAAGGAAAAACTGTACTGTGCATGTGCGCGGGCACCCTGGCTGGCACTTCAGCAAACATTTGCAGAACAGAAAATAGAAGATCTGGACAGGTACACAGGGTCCTCGGCCGTTGGCATTGTCGGATTCTGCTGCAGGCTCTCGCATGCGGAATCTGACCCGACCGTGGACATGAGGCCTAAGATGTGCTCTTTGCAGTGGGAAGGGGAAGCCATCCATGATGTCATATGCTACAGTAAGGTCTATGGAACAGGGTTGACCCTATAATCAAGATTTATAAAAAGCAGATGAACCTTGTAATCTTCATTATGTTACAGAAGTGAGCTATGTGAGTAATTTCTGTTTTAAGTTGACTTTGTTATAACTTCAAAGAAATATCACTTTCCAGACTTTATAAAACAGTATCTTATTCCAAGAAAACTCGTTTCTGTTTTATATTACTAATTGATTTTAATGCTGTTAGATTGACCATAGATCCGTGATACAAGAGGTTGGTAAATCTTACATCTTTTATTGCTGTTTTCTGTGATAACAAAGGGAAGAATCTTGAAAATAACATCTCCGCAGCTACACTGTACTGTCCTCCAACTTGAATGGTATCCTCTGTAGCTCCCAGAATTGGACCTAAACATAGAATTTTGCTGTTTTATGAACTATAATAATGAGAACTGTAATTTGAAATATTTTAAACATCATCTTTAGCGTAGGAGACATTTCAGAACTGATTATTGCCATTAATTTTTCTATGTACATTACTGTGAATCTATTGGCAATTACTGTGAATTAAAGCAAGAAATGAGCTTGATGTTGGTCAATAAATATGGATTATTAAATATATTAGTCCTAAGTCAAAAGTCATGGTGTTCTTAGAGCTGTGCAGCCCTATTTTAACGTGTTTTTATCATATAAATCGGTAAAAAGGTGGAAAAGTGGTAGTTGTAAAATGCATCCAAGCGTAATATAGAAGAACTACACACCTTTTTGCACAATAGAAAACCTGACTTAGATTATTATATGACTAAAGACTAATGATTTTGGATAAATGTGGTTCAAGTCAATGAAAGAGAAAGAAGATGTGTGACAATTCCATGATGTACTCAGGACTGAGATGTAATTGACCAGGTGCATGCATTAGATTCTTCAGAAAAGCTTCTAGTACACGAAAAGAACAAGATTGGTGGATTAATAAGAGGTAGCAATTGGAATTAGGACCTTAAACATATGCAATCCATACCCATTCTATGTAGAGTAGGCAGCTATAAATCTATAGATGCATATATCTTAATAGGACACAAGTGTGATATCTTATCATGCTGCTTATAATGTAATAAGCCTGCATGCAGATATCTCCTGGTATAAGAGAATACTTTATTTTACAGTGAATATGGAGTCTATAGAAAGTGATGTTGAGTAAAGAACTGTGCAGCAATGTATGTACAATATATTTAAGTTATTAATATACTTTTTTTTTAAAGAAAAGGATAGTAAAATATTAGCACAAAGAAGTTAAGTTGAAGGGTTTCTCATTTGGACAATATATTTTTTGTAAGAAGCTTCCTGTGTTAATAAGCTGGTTACAGGTTGTCACCCTGCTGGGACCTCTAGTGATCAGCTATAATCAGTGCAAAACTGGCAGCAACTTTGCCCATTAAAATCAAGGAACAGTCCATCTTGTCATTCCCAGACATGTTCTGGCCTCCAGAGTGAAGAATGCTTTTTGGCACCACTCTTGGCTCAGGATAATGGATGAAAGCCCTGAACATCTATTTTCCTCTATTAGTTTAGAATTTTTCAGAAGAGAGTATTTGACATTGTGGCTTCTAAACTAAGCAGCCTTCTTTAACATCAGGGACATGCCCAAAATGTGTATTAATTAAGTTAGAGAGAATATCTTTAATTGTACTCCTTCACTTAAAAAATGATAGCATCTTACTGTGTGATGCAAAAAATCAAGTAGGACAATACCTCTAAAACAAAGAATAAATGTATCCAGGTGCTCATCGCTGTGACTCTAAAGGAAACGTTCACTAAATATGTAACAGCAGTATACAAGCACCAAGAAAGATGCCAACATTGAATATGAGTTTTCAAGTGCATTACTGTACAACATGCATTAATATACTGTACTGTGCATTAATGTACAATGCAAGAAGCAAAGTTAGGGTGGTTTCACATCTGCGCACCGGGGGTTCCAGTTTCCTGCCCCATTCGGGGAGTAGGAAAGGGGAATCTCGTGGACAAACTGCTCCATTTTATGATGGAATGAACACTGCCAAACGGACTCCATTGACTATAATTTGGTCCGTTTGCTTTCTGCCCAGCTGCTTAGCTTTAAACTGGAAAAAAAAGCTCTGCATGCAGCACTTTTTCTTCTGGTATTTTATGCCGGATCTGCGATGGAACCTCAGAATGGAAATTGCAACACAGTTATGAAATCTCACTTAGATAGCAAAGCAAAGTGAAATGCTATAAAGGTATGTACTACAAAATCAAACATTCACAAAAGATAAAACAAGTCAAAACCCCATACCATTGTCTTACTTGTGTCCTTGCTAAAGATTACCAAGACCAAAAGAGCCAACAGTCTTTTATCGAAGAAGGTTGTTGATTAAATTGCTTCTTTTTATGAAGAGACTAGTAATTATTAGGAAATTATATTACCAGTGTTTCTGTCACCACACAGTTGTGCTACTGGTGCATCCATTATGATCCCCACACATCAGACATACAGTTCTACTACATGCATTCTGATTCCCACACATTACACACACAGCTTTGCTACATGCATCCTGACCCCACACATCACACACACACAGCTCTGCTACATGCATTCTGATTCCCAGATATTACACACACAGCACATTACACACACAGCTCTACTACATCCATCCTGATCCCAACACATTACACACACAGCTCTACTACATGCATACTGATTCACACATATCACACACACAGCACATTACACACATATTTACTACATGCATGCTGACCCCATACATTTCACACACAGCTCTACTACATCCATCCTGACCCCACACATTATACACACATATCTACTACATGCATGCTGACCCCACACATTACACACACAGCTCTACTACATCCATCCTGAACCCACACATTACACACAGCACATTACACACACAGTTCTACTACATGCATGCTGATCCCACACATTACACACACAGCTCTGCTACATGCATCCTGATTCCCATACAGCTGTGGTACATCTACATCCATGCTGATTTCCAGACATCACCAGTTCAACAGACTCCAAGATACAGTGGTCAGCCCCTGGTCATGTGATTCCTGACTCCACCCACACAGGTGATCACATCACAGTGATGTCATCACTGGTCCTAGTGGCTTCTGTTGGCTTATCCAGTATACAGTACTTTCTACTAAACTGCACAATGGCTCCTCTGACAGCAGTTATGTCACTGCAGGTCCTTCAGCCCACCAGATCTGTTTTACCAAACTGCACAGTGGCTCCTCCCACAGCAGTGACATCACCACAGGTCCTTCAGCCCACCAGATCTCTTATACCAAACTGCACAATGGCTCCTCCCACAGCAGTGATGTCACCGCAGGTCCTTCAGCCCACCGGATCTCTGTGGTGGCGGTAGGTTAGTGTCTTCTGTCAAGACTGCTGAGTTTTGTCTGAGATAATGACGGCTTACATGTATTCATTTTGTTATTTTTGTCCTCCCCTTCTAAGAGCCTTAACTTTGTTGTACTTTTGTCAGTCAGGCTCTGTGTTTTACATATGTTGTAGGTTCTGTAATGATGTTACCAGGGGCAAAGTAATGATGTCACCAGGGGCGGAGCATGAGAAGCACTGACACACATACATACTCACGGACAAGTGGTCGTTAGTAGTTTGATAGTAGTAATTGTAGGCTGTCATGGATGGCAAAAAGTCAACTTCTCCATGCTAGCAATAGGATGGCTGTTTACTGGCATTGATGTCTTCAATCATTTCTTAGATCATTAACATACTCTTCTAACATGATGTGTGTTAAACTAATAACACAATAGACTTTACTACAGCATATGCTGCTAAAATACTCACCCATCCCAGGAATCTATTGGGCGGTTTTATAGTGTAGATAACCTGGCAAATGATCAATGGCTAATTTAAAAAATGCTGTTTCATGAAGACAACCCCTCTTTAAAAACAAGCTGTTGTAGTAATCAGCAGATTTTTCTAACTCCAGCAAACAGATGTTAAGACATATAGAAATTGCATCTAGGCATACATTTCCTCTACAGAGACTGTAAAACTGCAAGGCTACAGAGATGCTTTGAAAGGTGATGAGAGTTTTTAAAAGTCGCAAATTTCAGTACACATATTGCATGCACCAAAATGTGTGACAGTTTTATGCAGTAAAATAAGCATAAAGCTTTTGATAAATTCCTCCTCTGTTTTTCTCAAAAGTGACGATAGAAGATGGTAACTATTATACTGTAGCTCATATAGGAGTTGCCATAGAGATAAAGACTCAAGCAAAGTTTCAAAGATCACTGTGCTGAAGACCTGGCCACATATTTCAAAGCTGAAATTGACAACATCCAGCAGGATAATATCTCTCAGTATTCAGTAAGCATTGATTCCCTTCCCTCTCACACTGTCTCTTGTTCACTTTCGGCATTTGACCTGTGAAGTCTGCATGATCCTCTACTTCTTCTACCTGCGTGACTCTATAGACCTCATCTAGCCTCTCCCTGGCTGTCACTAATCACCTCATATAATATTTAACCTGTCTCTTTCATCTTTTACTGGAAAAAAATATCTTCATCCATCCTGCGTTGCTAATTACTGACCTCTGTAATATTCTTAAGTGTCAGATTATATCTTGACTGCCAAATGTAACAGCAACTATTCTCTTTTGATTCTTCTGGATGTGTCTACAGTGTTTGATAATATGGACCAACAACTCATATGTAGTACACTCCACTTTAATGGCCTAAGGGATACTGTCCTCTTTTGGCTCTCTTCTGACCTCTTTGTTCAGTGTATTATTTGTTGGCTCTACTTGTTCTTCTCCCTTTACTGTTGGGATTCCTTAGAGTTCACTTCCAGGTTCTCTGCTCTTTTTTCCCAACAGTGCCCCTATTTTACAATCTAATATCTGCATACAAATGCACAGCAGTTGTTAACCAATTAAAAAATGCAAGGTTCTTACTGCACAATTTGATCAAATTAGTGTGTGCCAATCTGCCACATCAAGGTGAACTTTAATGCATGAATACCTAGTTCAGCCGACACCTCTCTTTGGGCTAATAAATGCTTCCACATGAATGGGAAAGCTAGATACATATCTATATACTGTCCTTGAACCACCTGGGACAGATGCAAAAATGGAGTGCATGACAAAATTGCAGGCAGCCACTCCTATGCAAATGCAATGTATACATAAAACGAAAGTCTGCAAGTACTATCTCTACGCTGATGACACCCAATTTTCTACTTCTTTGGCTAGGTTCACATGGGACGGATTTGCAGCGGAAATTCTGTGAGGAATTTCTATGTGGCAAATCCGCCCGCGGCTCCTGTTCCCGGGATTAGTCAGCTATGTGGATGAGATTTAGCAAAAATCTTGTCTACACAGGGCGGCCAATCTGTCGCAGCAAAGCAGGGCGGAACCAGCAATGTGGCACGGAATTGACAGCCACAGCATGTCAATGCTTTTTTTTTTCTGTTGCGGCCTCACTCCTCTCTATGAGGAGAGAAAGCCACAATGGAATGCCAGCGGCCGAAACGCTCTAAAACCCGCAACAAAATGCTGTGGGGTTTGAAGCTGCAGTTCTCCTGCCGAAATCTCTCAGCTTTTCACTGTGGCCAACCCCTGAGATTTACGTCCTGTGGGAACTCACCCTTCCTGTGACATTACCCGCTCACTACTACAAAACATCAGTGGTTGTCTGCTAGTTGTCTCTAACTTCATTTCCTCCCTCTATCTGAAACAAAATTTTTCGAAAACTAATCTTATTGTGTTTCCATGTTCTACTTTATAGTAACCTACATGAACCTGATGATTCCATTTCTGGGTGCAGTACAGCCATAACTTCTAAGCAGTTTATTCACTATCTTAGTATTATGTTCGACTTACAGTAGATTTGCTCTTTATATTGAACATTCTTCCCTCATGTTTGCCTATCACCCTACTTGTGCTCTGGCTTGCTATTCTTAGAAGTTCCAAGACTTTTCTCCACAAGATTTCTAGAATTACATTATTTATTGACAATCAAAGCAATCACATACATTCCCAACTTAACCAGTGTTAAGCATGTCTCAAAGACATACCCTTATAAGCAAACCAATCACATTTCATATAGTAAATCGACTCCTGCCCTATTCCCTTCATTTATCAGTAAGCCTACATAAAAGATGTTGGCATCCAAGAAAAGAGCATTTGCTCTTTTGTCAACTGATTGCCGGCACCTTTACACAGAGCAGTAACTGGGCAAATGAAGGTTTGGACAAATGTTTACTCCCAATCACACAAGTATTTGACATAGGCCGCCTGCAGACAGCCGGGTCGAAACCCGCTGCGAGAATTCTTACATTAGGATGCGGACCTCTGCCGCTACAGAGACCTGTGTCTCACTCGCTACCGGCGTCTTCCGTCTCCTCCTATGCGCCCGCTGCCGGCCAGCCGGCGCATGCGCAGAGCGGAGGAGGCCCATCTCCACTGACATTTCTATGCAGGCCTCTGCTATACCCGCACAAAAATAGAACATACCGCAATTTGTTTTCCGCGTGTGTTTTCGCACGGACAAATCATGGACATCTGCATAGGATTGCGTTTTGTAATGCAATCCTATGCAGGCGGGTACGGGTGGAAATTATGCGGGAAATCCCGCCGTGGAATTTCCACCCGTGTGCAGGGGGGCATACAGTATATTTAAAAATATTATTCACAAATACGTATAATGCAAATTATTATAATAAGTGATGATATTTCAGTCCTGTTTCTGTTTCTTTTTTTCATAAAATGCTACACTCATTGGGAACACAAGCAGCATTAGCCCCTGTTACGATGCATCCATCAACTATTTGAATCTGAAACATTACTTCCTGTTCGTGACACTGGATGCTGTCAGTGGATCCACTAGAACATGTACAAGCCTTCATACAATAAGTGAAAGAGAGTTGTGCTTATGAACTAGATTGTCTTCTCAGATAGCAGCCATTCTCTTTCCTTTTTCTTCTCTTTCCAGCCCAGACTGCTAAGACAACTTCTCCCAACTACAACTCGTCTCTGCATTGTTTAATTCTCCTCTTATTACTCCCTGCCATAATAGTGTCCCCATTACTGTCCTATATAATAAGAGTTTACAACACAATAGTAGTGGCTTTATAGTTCCACTTAGAATAGTAGTCCCTCCTTCATATTCCACACAATAACACTGCCCACCAGGGGCGTACCTAAAGCCTAAGGGGCCCGGGTGCAAAAGTTCAGCTGGGCCCCCCTCCATCTGTACCCGTACCTATACCTAAACCGTGCTAATTTACAAACATGATGCAGCCCCTTGGCGTAAGCCTTCTCATTATGACTCCTTTCCTTAACTACAAAAAACCTGTTGGTAATGTCTTAGGCTGCTTTCACACGGCCGCACAAATTGCGTGAGATTTGTGCGTTGCAAGATGTACAAATCGCACATGAATATGAACCCCATTGTTTTGAATACAATCATACACAGGAGCGATGTTTTTTTTGTTTTTCTCTGCATCGCACGAGAATATGATGATGTGATGCGAGCTGGTTTTAACACAACAACCGCTCACATCCATGTGCACAGCACACGTTCCCGAGTGTGATAGGGGGCAGAGTTTCACGGCCTGATATCAGACTCACTCGTGTGAAATTAGCCTAAGGCCGGCTGCACACGGCTGGATTTGCATTGCGGAATATGGAGCGGGCGTACTGCCCATAGCATGTTATGGAAAAGCCTTTTTTTCTCTACACGAGCGGAAAGAAATTGCGGTTTTCCACTCACGGAAGAAAAAGCATGGCGTGCTGTAGTTTAATGCATATATATACCCAGGTTATACCAGCTATATATATATAATTATATACAGGAGAGGTATAACCTATACCAGCTGTACATATATAATTATATACAGTATATACCCAGGTTATACCAGCTATACATATATAATTATATACAGGAGAGGTATAACCTATACCAGCTGTACATATATAATTATATACAGTATATACCCAGGTTATACCAGCTATACATATATAATTATATACAGGAGAGGTATAACCTATACCAGCTGTACATATATAATTATATACAGTATATACCCAGGTTATACCAGCTATACATATATAATTATATACAGGAGAGGTATAACCTATACCAGCCGTACATATATTTATATACAGGAGAGGTATAACCTATACCAGCTGCACATATATAATTATATACAGGAGATACACAGGTTACACCAGCATGGTACATATAGCTATATACAGGATGTGTATCCCCCTGTATATAGTGGTATGTCCCATGCTGGTGTAACCTGTGTATGTCCTGTATATAATTATATATATATATATATATATATATATATATATATATATATATATATATACACAGGAGAGGTATATGTTATAGCAGCTGCACATATATAATTATATACAGTAGATACCCAGGTTACACCAGCATGGTCCATATCACTATATACAGGATGTGTATCCCCCTGTATATAGTGGCATGTCCCATGCTGGTGTAACCTGTGTATTCCCTGTATATAATTATATATATATACAGCTGGTATAACTTATACCAGCTATACATATATAATTATAATTCCTTCTCTACTCACCTCTGCAGCAGTCTCTGGGCAGCCTGTAATGGAAAGTCCCCCGTATTTTGATCACATGACCAGGCTGATCACATGACCAGAGCCTGGTCATGTGATCTGCAGCCACAGGTCTTCTCCCAGGTCCTGTGCATACAGCGCTCCGGAGGTGAGTAGAGCCACAGTAGCCCCTCCCCCTGGTAATCGCTGGCCGGCAGAGACTGATAGACTGCAGCTGTGACCACTCACAGCTGCAGCCTATCAGTTGGAGGGCCGCGCCGTGGGAGTCTGCAGCCTGTAATTAGCTGCCGGCTCCACGTGTAACAGCCCTCCCCTCTGCTCTTGCCGACCTGCGGCGCTGCCTCCCGTCTCTCTTCTCTCTCCTCAGCCATCATGTGGCCGACAGCGCCGATCCCCCGGGCCCCCTCAGCTCAAGGGCCGGGTATATGCACTGAATGTGCATGTGGGTATGGCGGAGGGCGGCCACGGGGCCCCCTGAGCGCAGGGGCCGGGTCGCCATGGCGACCCCAGCACCCCCTGACGCTACGCCTATGCTGCCCACACACAATAACAGTGCCTCCTGTCTGCCCCTCACACAGTATTGCTGCCTTTTGTGTCTTTCTCCACCGCCGAAATGATGTGCACAAAATAAAAGTGCCACTACACTGTCAGGCTGGGTTCTCCCAGGGCGGATTCTCGGCGGTTTGGCCACAGCAAAAAACCGTGAGATTTCCGCCAGGAGAACCGCTGCTGCAAAACCACAGCGGCTTTGAAGCGGCCCGGCCGCTCCCATAGAGGAGAGCGCGGCCGCAGCAGAAAGAAAAAAAAATGGACATGCTGCGGTCGGCAAATTCGTGCCACAGCGGCGGCTTCTGCCGGCTTAGCTGCAGTGGATTTGCCATTCCATGTGGACGAGATTTCTGAGAAATCTCGTCCACATGGCTGGCTAATCCCGGGATTAGCGGCCGCATGCGGACTTGCCGCGGCAAAATTCCGCCCTGTGTGAACCCAGCCTCACTATATAACCCTGGCATGTGAAGAAGTCCTATCTCAGGTTGTCGCAGAATGCAGGCCCAAAGTAGCCTGCAGCCTATGAGGGTAAATGACAGAGTAGGGAGCTGACATTGTCTTCAACTTTATCTTCCTCTTGAGGACAAATACAGAGGCGGTGACCTGGAGATCCAGGTCACCATCTTAAAAATGCTTGGTGCTTGCAGCACCAGTGTTATTAATGAGACACCTGATCTCTGATGGGATTTTCTTGGCATTACCGGAGCACTCGATGCTATTGAACCTTTCGATATACAGAGATAGATTATAATTATAACAAGAATGTTAAAAAAAATAATGCTCACACAAACAGAAAAAAAGGCATGCCATATTCTAAAGCTTTGTAGCAATGCATTATTCCTTAAAATGATAGAATTATCTCATAGATGGCTAGAAATCCAAGTCATAAGAACTTTTATACAATAGGACACTGATTGCTTAAAACTCATTTACTATACTTTCCAAGCAAAAGTTATTATTCATTGGAATTTCGTCAATATTTTATTAGACATTTTGCAGTCTTCAAGTCTAAATCATCAGTTAAAAGCATTCAGAATAGTATTGCATTCTATGACCTCGCATTTCTCAAGAGGTTAATCACCTATTGTGCATTAAAATGATGAGGGCAAATGTATTTTTCAGTAACATCTTTAGTAAGATTGAATTAAAGAGGTTTAGCCTGGACTTTAAATTGCTTCACAAAGCCATTCAGTTCTTTCTGGTTGCTGACAAGGACAAATGACTACTGCAGCTAATCACTAGCTATAGAAGGTCACTGTGGCTAATGATTGGCTGCAGCTGTCACATGTCCTGGTCAGCAGCGATCAGGAAGCACAGAGTGGTTGTGAAGCAATTTTAAGTCATGGAAAAAAACCCTTTTAATGTAAAAGTGGAAATGGAATATCTTATTTTACATATCTAGCAGGCTCAATCCAGGTCCTACCACTCCTCTTCATAGCTCCAGCATGTGCTTTCCTCAGTCTTTGGTGCTCATTCAATATCACTTCCTGGTTATGTAATTCATAAATCCCGCCTCCAGAAAGCAATGGATGATCACAGCCATTGTATTGGTTCATCCAGCACTGCATTGATTGGCTGAGCAGCGGTCGATGAACAAATCTCAGACATCGCTTCTGGGAGACGGGATTTATGAATCCCGTAACAAGAAAGTGATGTTGTTTGTACAAGCACTGAGGGCTGCAAGGAAGGATGCGCCAGAGCTTTGAAGAAGAGCGGGAGGGACCAGGGCCTGGACCTGGACCTAGTCTGCTAGGTAATGTATTCTATTTTTTTTTTTTATGTAGTCTAACCAGGCTTTATTTTCGGGGTAGCACTTTTTTTAGGGAAATATGGTAAGCGGGCATATGAGGGGATTATTACTGAGTGGGGGCACTTTTACTGTGTTTTGGGCACTAAAAGTAGCACTTATTGTATGGGGCCTAGAGAGATCAAAAGAGGGAAATTTTATTACTGTGTTGGCACTCTTACTTTTTGCGGCACGATAGATGGGGATATTATAAAGAGGTTTGGAAAACAAAACCAGGTGCATGGAAAATTGAGGATTCAAAGATGTCTGTGTCAAATTATGCAGACACTAGTTGATACAGGGAGAAGTCGTCATGGTGGTCTTGGCCAGGTGGAGAAGAAAAGCGGAAGTCAAGCAACTCTAGTCAGAAGATGTGAACACTGGATATAATAGTACTATAATCACTTATACAGTCTGCACAGCTCGTATGTAGAGCTGGTATCTGTATAGGGGGAGGAATAATTGTATAGTGTATTTTTCAGCAATATGTTGGTGATATTACGTGGTCACAGTCTGAGGGTATTAACTGGCCCTCATGTAGTGTTATTATTGATGACAGTATGTTGGTATTAATCACTAAAGGGTGGTATTATGGGGTCATGCTGTGGGGGTATAATTTGTCCTTACATACAGTGGTATTATTGATAATATTGATCTTTGTAATGGTCTTTATCCAGTAACAGAATGGTGGTATTAGTCACTATGTGGTGGTTATATGTGGTCAACGTTTGGAGGAATTGCTTGGCCCTTATATAGTGTTATTATTGGTAATGTTGGTCTTGGTATAGTGGGTTTTGTTCAGTGACAGGGGAGGTAATTATATGGATCATGATAATTACAGTGATATTGCATATGTATGTGTCACTTTTACAAAATAAAACTTTTTTTAATGGTGTAATTAAAAAAAAAAATTATTAACATTTATTCCATTGTTTATTTAGACCGGCAAGGCACGCCTCAGTGGGATCTTTGGTATACTCAATATAGCAAATAATTATTCTCCATGCATCTAAAAATGCACTGTGCTGAAGGCTTAGCCTAAAGACAGCTGTACCTGCTATTACAGAACTGGTCACTACACAGGGATTAGTACATTTTGCTTTCGCTCTGTACCTTGACAGCGGGCACCCGAACAACTAATTTGATGGTGTCCCGAGTAGCCTACCCCAGCCAATCAACTATTGATGACCTGTCCTGTGGAAGGATGAGCCTGGAAAACTGCTTTAATGTATACCTTCAGTTCTAACATGCTCTGTGCTTTGTAGAAAATTTTCTGCGGTGAACTATGCACGTCACATAGGCTTCTCTCCTCCAATGACCTTCATAGCTATGGCTAGTAGTTTGCTGACACCTGACTACCTCTGTTTGCCCCACTGCAGGCTTTTTTCCAGGGCCACTTTGGGTTCCCAATCCATTTCGGCTCAGTAAAACCTTTTCAGACACCATGGACATTTTCTGCCTCCTTTCTAGCATATTCCAGAGTGGTTCAATAGGGCAATTATCACACTGTTGATGAATCTGAAACATGCTGCATGGGAAACTGATACCGAGTTCTGCGTACAACTTCAACATGCCTCTATTTTTTTTTTTTTTAGGATTAAACTCCTGGAAATAGATCTTTACCTAATAAGAAGATAATTACACTTTTGATATTGTAAATTAAGCAACTAAATATAATTTTGTTATAGTATGTACAAGTGTGCATAATTATTAATGTATGGGAAAAAAAACTTTGAGGCATACAGCTAAATCTGCCTTAGAGCATATGTAAATATCATAGTGCACTCTTTTTCTCTTTATATATGAGCTTGTAGCTGGAAGGCAAACAAGGACAACTGCTTTGTTGGCATAAACTGAATGAGACTTGGTACGGGAGTAAATTGTACCATGCCTTAGGCATACACAATGCTGCTCAAATCTCATGGGCCGTTTAGCCAGACTGGTGAATACAGGTACAAAATAAAACTGAGACAGCAAGCTTTCTCTTCGAAAAGCACCTATTCTTCTAAGGCAAGGCTTTAGGCTGAGTTCCAAAGTATGGTCAAAGAAGAATTCAATGGGAAGAGATTTGACTTATGGCTGTGTACTTAATTGTAATTAAATAAATGCTGCATTTAACAAAAAGCATCTGAAGATGCATATTGTAGATGCATAATTATCCAGAAATAAGAGTATCATATAAACCAGTGGTGGCGAACCTATGGCATGCGTGCCAGAGGCGGCACGCAGAGCCCTCCCTGCTGGCACGCGCCGCCATCGGACGCTCACCACTAGTGAATACCAGCAGGGGCTGTGGCTCCCCTGCTGGTATTCACTCACTGCACTGCTAGCTGTGCTGATCCTGGCATACACTGTGACATCAGTGTGCAGCCGGGATCCCCCCCCTCCCCCTGATGTCTCCTCTTAGGTTATGCAAAAGCAGGGGAGGAGGCGTTCGGCTGCACACTGATGTCACAGTGTGTGCTGGGATCATTGCTGAGCAGAAGAGGAGCTGAGCTTCCAGGAGAAGGAGGAGGAGGAGAAGGTGGTAAGTATGTGGGTCTCAGGAGGAGCGCTGTGGGATGTCACTAATGCACTGGGGGCCACTGTGGGGTGTCACTAATGCACTTGGGGGCTGCTGTGGGGTGTCACTAATGCACTTGGGGGCTGCTGTGGGGTGTCACTAATGCACTGGGGGCCGCTGTGGGGTGTCACTAATGCACTTGGGGGCCGCTGTGGGGTGTCACTAATGCACTTGGGGGCCACTGTGGGGTGTTACTAATGCACTTGGGGGCTGCTGTGGGGTGTCACTAATGTACTTGGGGGAGGCAGTGGGTTGTCACTACTGCACTAGGGGCCACTGTATGGTGTCACTATTATACTGGGGAGGTGTCACTATTATTGCTGGGGCCACTGTGGGGGGGGGGGGTGTCACTATTACCGCTGGGGCTGCTGAGGGGTGGGGGTCACTATTACCACTGGGGCCGCTATGATGTGGGGGTCACTATTATCGCTGGAGCCGCTGAGGGGTCACTATTATCTATGGGGCTGCTGGGGGGTCACTATTATCGCTGGGGCCGCTAGGGTGGTCACTATTACCGCTGGGGTATGTTTACATGTGGCGGAAATGGGTGGGCTGTTTCAAAATAGACAGCGTGCAGATTTTGACTGCTTTTTGGATGTGGAAATGCTGCAGCATTTTCAACAGAAATTTCTGCTGAGGACATTCTGCAGTATTTCGGCATCCAAAAAGCAGTCAAAATCTGCATGCTGTCATTTCTTGAAGTGGCCTCGTCCATTTTAGAACGACGGGGGTAAAATCATACCCCGTGATAAGCCCCGCCCCCTGACATGTTGGCACTTTCCGATAAATAAGTGAGTTTTGGGTTGCAGTTTGGGCACTTGGTCTCTAAAAGGTTTGCCATCACTAATATAAACTATTCCATTACTTGTACATGAAAATAAACACTCACTAAGGGAAAATAGAGATATAATCTAAATGTATTGGTATATCCATGTTTTCTGTTCAATGTTTGTTAATTGTGGTATGACATAGTAACATAGTATGTTAGGCCAAAAAAAGGCATATGTCCATCCAGTTCAGCCTATTACCCCCCATTGGGGAGAAAGGCAAAAAAAAAACATTGAGCTAGAAGCCAATTTTTCCCATTTAAGGGAGAAATTCCTTCCTGACTCCAATCTGCCAACTTGAATAATTCCAATATAGCTATAGGAACATACAATACAAAATACATTATAGGCAAGAATAATTAACTGCCATTGGATTAATGTCTGAGAACTGCTAAACCACTTGTAGCACAAAGCATAATGTCATCCAACTGAATTGTTCAACTGATCAATTCCCTCATCTTGAGGACTCTTTCACACGGGCGCTGCGATTTTTGGCACCCTATGCGCTATCTTTTCTAGGCCGGCTGTTTTTACGCAAAGACGGCCATCTGAACGGAAGCATTGGAAACCGATGTCTCAGATGGGTAGGGTATATCAGCTGGCTGTGAATAAAGCCTAAATTGGTGGCCTCTGTCATTGAATTTTAGATCTGGGTACTAACATAGTTTCACCTGCTTTGATTAAGCCTAATGCATTAAAACAGAGTATAGGCACGGCTATAGGCATTTGCCTTCTGTAACCTAACTTGAATTTCACAGCTTTGCACTTATCATATTACTTACAAAGTGATACAGTTTTATGAAGTTTTAGAAAGTCTACAGACTCATTCACACAAGGGAATTTGTCTAACTAATTTACATGCGCAAAAAAAACGATTATTAGAACCAATGGTTTTCTACGGAGTCATTCCATGCCAAGTGGTCTAATGCTCCCCACTTTCATATCTCAGATTTTGTTCAAAATGTGTGCATTACACGCCCATGGTATCAAAAGAAATTTCTCCGAGTTTTAGGTTCCTACAGCTAATTGCTCCTCAGTTAGACCCCACTGTTTAGGGGGTGTCTGCAAGTGCGCGCACAGCAATCAAAAAAATGGTATTTTTTAGCTATTAATACATTTGTAACTACATCATCATAAAATCTTAAAATTGGAGGTCCTTCACAACTTTTTATGCTAAGTTTAATTGTGCCGTCATGAACTTTTCTGATTCCAAAGCTAGCTTGAAAGACTTTGCTCAAAGGGTTCCTTAAAATCTGTCATTCTCAGGGTGCGGGCAGACGAGCGTAGGCGTATTTACGTTCGCACGAGTGCAACGTATAATCGCCCGAGCGATCGTTTTTCACCGATCACGACCAGAGCTAGAAAGCGTATTTTCGTTTGTTCCTACTTTGCAAACGGTCTTTTCGGCGATCGAATATGCGTTGGCGCGTATTTCGGTCGCATATGTTCCGTTTTTTTTCGAATTGCCGTTTTTACGTGCCGTAAAATCGCCCATGTGAACGAATACATTCGAAACCATTGCCTCAGATGGTCACGTATATACGTTTGGTCGCAAAAACGCGCCGTTTATGCGCTCGTCTGCCCGCACCCTCAGCGGAAGGAAATTTGGGCCACTGTAGCATCTACCCAAAAGGTTATACAAACCTGATATTTGTTCCCTGTATTACACTAATGGTAGTCACTATTCTGGTGAATTTTCAGCTCCTGAAGACCTACAAGCACTCTACAGCAAACAATCAAGTATGTAATTGTTTACAAAAATCATAAAAGTTACCACTTTTCAAGCTTATTTATAAAAGAAGAGTCAGCTGAATTTTTTTTCTTACTTATACTACGTGACAGACAATTTTTTTTCTCTATTATTTTTTATTTTGCAATGCCACGTATGGTGTGCTTATAATTTTTTCCCATGTATGGGGGTTTTTATGCAGGCACAAAGCTTAATGGTAGAGATGAGCGAGCGTACTCGGAAAAGCACTACTCGCTCGAGTAATTTGCTTTATCCGAGTATCGCTGTGCTCGTCCCTGAAGATTCGGGTGCCGGCACGGAGCGGGGAGCTGCAGGGGAGAGCGGGGAGGAACGGAGGGGAGATCTTTCTCTCCCTCTCTCCCGCCCGCTCCCCGCTGCGACTCACCTGTCAGCCGCAGCGGCACCCGAATCTTCAGGGACGAGCACAGCGATACTCGGATAAAGCAAATTACTCGAGCGAGTAGTGCTTTTCCGAGTACGCTCGCTCATCTCTACTTAATGGCATTCCAAATAACACAGCAGGCGGTAATATCATGCTAAACAGCATAGGTGGCATTGCAAAATGAAAACTTACTGATCAAAGCTATTTTTTTTTATATCTTTTTCACTGACTTTTTTCGGTTTTTTAGTTTCATTGGGGATAAAACGCTGAAGAAATGATTTTTTTTAGTATATTTATGCTAAAATAAGTTATGGAAATGGGTTCCTCATTTTGTTTCGGATGTTTTGATATATAATATGTATGGTTTTGCACTACAGGGCGCATGCGATGATGGTTTTGGTTGGCGCCAGCTTTGGGTCATTTTCTTTTTTATGTATATTTTATTATTTTATTCTGCAATTTTCTCTCACTTATTTTTGTAACTATTTTTTTTACCATCCATGTCACCCATGATGTCATATAAGTCCTCTGGGGGTCATTCATATTGTCTTTTTTTTTTTTATTTCACACTTTTCCACTTTAGTTGGGACATTCGAAGAAGCAGCATCCCTAGGCGCCACAGTTACAGGAGAAAAACATCCTCCTGTAGTGACAATAGTCACTGGCACAGCTAATTAGGGCACTTAGTAAGCGCTGTGTAGCCAGGAAAGGAGAGCAAAGAAGCAGTTAAAAACTGCTTCCCCCTTCACCTCAGGGTTCTCAGCTGTGACTAACGTCTAGGGCCCCAATGGGTATATTTCTGAACATGGGACACACAGGGGTATCCATTCTGGGGCACAAGTCTTCATTCATATGTGTGCTGTACAAAAAAAAACTGTTTTTAAAATGACTCAATTACCAAAAATATGAAAATCATTTTTTTCCCTTCTGCTTTGCTTAGATTCATTCAAAAACTGTGGTGTCAAAATACACAGTACATCCCTAGATTAATTTAAGGGGTTTAGTTTTCCAAATGGGGCCATTTGTGGGGGTTCTCTGTCGTTTTGGCCGCTCAAGAGCTCTACAAGTGGGCAATGGGGCCTAAAACACCTTCAAGCAAAATGTCTATTCTGAAAGCCACCAGCTGTTCCTGTCATTTTGGGCCCTGTTGTGCATCCTGACATAAGATTAGTGCCATAATAGGTATGTTTCTGAAAACGGGACGATTATGGGGATCCATTTTGAGGCACAAGTCTTCATTACCATGTCTGCTGTACAACAAAAAATGTTTTTTAAAATGACACAATTGCCAAAAAATGAAAATTGTAATTTTTTCCTTCTGCTATGTTTAGATTCATTCAAAAACTGTGGGGTCAAAATACGCAGTACACCCCTAGATGATTTTGTTAAGGGGTCTAGTTTTCAAAATGGGGTCATTTGTGGGGGTTCTCTATCATTTGCCTGCTCAAGAGCTCTACAAGTTGGCAATGGGGCCTAAAACGCCTTCAAGCTAAATTTCTGTTCTGAAAGCCACCAGTTGCTCCTTTTGATTTGGGCCCCGTTGTGCATATAGGCATAAGATTAGGGCCACAATTGGTATGTTTCTGAATGCAGGACAAACAGGGGGAATCCATTTTGCGGTGCAAGTGTTCATTCATGTGTGCGCTGTGCCAAAAAAGTTTTTTTTTAAATGACACAATTGGCAAAAAAATGAAAATTGTAATTTTTTCCTTCAGCTTAACTTAGATTCATTTAAAACCTGTGGGGTCAAAAGCCCAAGGGCTCTACAAGAGGGCAATGGGGACTAAAACACCCTCAAGCAAAATGTTTGTTCTGAAAGCCACCGGTTGCTCATTTTGGTTGTGCATATAGACATAAGATTAGAGCAACAATGGGTATGTTTCTGAACGCAGGACAAACGGGTATCCATTTTGGGGTACAAATCCTCATTTTCATGTGCACTTTAAAAAAATGTCTTTAAAATGACATATTTGCAAGAATATGAAATTGTATTTTTTCTTCTCAAAATTTCATTAACTCTTGAAAAATAACTGTGGGGTCAAAATACTCATGACTCCCTCAGTGAATATATTAAGGGGTGCAGTTTTTAAAATAAGGTCATTTGTGGGGGTATCTAGCATTTGGACACCGATGAGCCTTTGCAATCTTGGCTTGGTGTAGGAAAACAAAATGTTCCTCAAAAAAGTTTTTCAAATGTGCATCCAGAATAAAGTAAACAGATGGAAATATATATCTTAGCAAAAATTTGTACAGTATGTTTGCACATATTTGAGATATTACAGTTGAAAATGTGAAAAAATAATATTTTCCTCAAAACGTTCCTGATTTTGGCACTTTTAATAAATATGCGCAAATTCTATTGGGTTTTTTTACCACTTAAATGAGGTACAACAGGTGGTGAAAAAACAATGTCAAAATCACTTGGATATGCAAAACCTTTACTGAGTTATTCTATGCTAAATTGACACATCAGATTTCCAAAATTTGGCTCCATCACTAAGGCGCAAACAGGCTTCGTCACTAAGGGGTTAAAGCCCAGGACCAAGCACCATAAAATTATAATGCTTGGTCCTTAAGGGGTTAAACCGAACAAAAAGTGAACGAGCCAAATATGATTTTTATGCCTGTATAAAATGGTCTAGTGAAAAGTGAACAATTATTGTTCATCGTTTGATCATTGACGCGCGTTTAGACTGAACGATCATCATCCACTTTTGCTTGTTTGAACCATTTTTGACTTATAAATTGATAAATTGGTAATATGTGTCACTAATTGATTATCACTCAGTGATAATCAATTAGTGACACATATTAAGCATTTGACAATATCCAGTTGTCAATTTTCTAATATATTTCCAGGAGGAATAACAGAGTTATTAATTATTATTATTATTATCATCAATATTGTTATTATATTTAGGATTTATTTATAAGTGCTATTAATTCCAGATCGCTGCACAGATGAAAACACAATTCAGAGTTCTAAGGAAAGATGTAGCAGCACTGTTATTTCATAAGGAATACAGATATTGGCTAAAACTGACAAGTTCAGACAGCTATTTTAGAAAGAATACCTTACTTTTGACCTTTCCCGTTGTGCCCTGTCTGCTTTTCATGTTTTTACCCTTCATCTTTATGTGCACATTGGAATATATTATCCAAGAAAATATTATCTGTATTATCTAAAATATATTTGTTCAATCAGATTTTACAGATAAGTCATTTCCCTGACAACCCAACACAAGTGGGGATTTTAGCCACAGTAAACAAACACATCTTTCTTAAAAACAAGATTTATGACTTCTGCAGATACTATATTCAGTTAGATTTGATTCTGGGACTTGATATGAGTCTTTTTTCATATAAACTATTGCACTTGGTTAACAATAAATCACATCATGTAGCATTTCTTAATACATTGCTGACATTTGAATCATTTTTCCATTTGTAATGCCACAGGTGAAAACTGAATATTAATGCAATTTCAAATATGCCAGCAAACATCACTTTCCCAACATTTCAGAATATACTTGAGAAAGGTCTTTGTTACAAAATAAAGACACAAATAAACAGACCAAGCTTGGACTGGCCCACAGGGTTGAATCCCTGGTGACCCCTGAGTCAGGAGTGGGCCGCAGCCCATCAAACCACACGTGAATGGCGCAGTACACCCACTGCACTGCAGTGAACCAACAGGCAATATACAACATTTCAAACAGGTAATATTTGTATGTAACTGTTCAGCAGGCCCCTAAAATGAATTTTACTGGGCACTGATTACTGACTATTTGTTTGAGGCCGCAGTGTTAAGGCAGCAGAAATGCAATCCCTGAATTGTTCAGGTTCAAGGTTGACTCAGCCTTCCAGCCACCCGAGGTTGGTAAAATAAGCACCCAGCTAGGTGGGGGTAATAAATCAATTACCTAAAAGCGCATGCGGAATAAGTTGGAGCTATACAAATAACAAGAGTTATTTATTTATTTTATTTTAAAAGCTTGTTCCACTAAAGACAGAGAGGAAGACACAAAACAGATATGCGAAAAGAATGTGGAAAAAAATGGTGTGGGGGCGCAACCGTCTAAGCTACTAGAAGATAAAAGATCCAATATGTGATAGTGAAGGCACTTCTTTTTTATTATTTCACAAGATAAAAACCAGCAATTGAAAACGCGTTTCGGGAACGTACCCCTTTGTCAGTTCGGCTGGATTGGAAACAGGATGCCTGGGGGGGACACAATCCCAAAAGGTGTTTTGGGTGAGCCAGAGGTCCTCACGCCCACCCTGGTGGAGCGTTATCTGATTGTCAGCACCTCCATCATTTGAAATACTTCATCATTGGAAACACTTTGTACTCCAGAAATATTCCACCACCCTCACTGGGTCTTGCTCCACCCTCCTTTTTCATCTCTTTTACTCACAAAACAGATATGGCCTTTCAGGTGGCATCATATTTTCAGATTCAGGTGCTGCAGTATACCTATGTAAGTTTATATATAAGCATTGATCAAATAGTGCAAAACGGACGCATCATATCTTGCCACCCAAACAGTGTTAATCACATTCCCAACCATAATAGTGTAAGACATAGAGCCTTTAGAGCCAAAACATCCATAAATGCTCAAGACATGCAGACAAAGTGAACAGTATCAACTACTATGTCTTCACTACAGTATATTGCAAATGTCTGTGCCATTATTTCTCAGTACCATATTGGACATAGAGCATTAATTAACGCACCCGAGAACCACTGTGTTCTGCAACATGACATTGATCCCTTTAATATTGAAACAGGTGGAATACACATAAGCTTTGTTCTCCTATAATTCCCCTGTAAAGAAAGAAACACATTAAGCAAAATATAGCATAGTATAAACTAACAACACCAGACCCATATTCCTCCGTCCCTTCCTCTTCGCTGGTAAATGTGAGTAGCCATTCTACGGCTGCTAACAAGTAACTTCTTATTGGTGCAGCAGAGGTCAATATGGGACACATAATTTCTAATATGTCTGAAGCAATCTAAGATATGCTGCGTCTGTAGGATGCTAAATGATCAAAACATGTTATGCTTCAAAGGCCGTATTCACATGGTCAACATTCCAGCCCAAGTTCTGTCCAATTCCAAGATGGTCAGAACTCGCTCAGGAAAATAATTCACTCTTTTAAATGGATTAATTCACACGTGATTTTTCTGTCACACCGATAGCATGAGTGAAAAATTGCTGCATTTCCTATTTTTTGTGCAATTCTTGATTAGGAATCAGCGATTATATTTATGAGATCTGCATGACACTGGAATCCATTATTAATCCATGTTATTGTGGGAATTACATTGAAAAAAAACAGGAGGTGCAGAGCAGCACTGTTGAGAACATTATCAAGACAGCGAACAACATTTGTCTAAAGATGACCTATTTGTTTAATAAAGAGCAAGTTATTACTGTAGTACAAAACCAGCCAATCTTGTGGGATCCCAATTGTGAGGAGTACAATTTTAAAAGCCACAGGGACTTAGCGTTGGAGGAGATTGTCAAAGACCTGTTTGGAGAGTGTGGAATTACATATTAGTAAGTATCCTGTGATATCATTATATTTAACCCACAGTGCCGACCTCATTCTCTCTGCGCTACCGTAGTTTTTTAAACCCAATGTGGTCCTTATTCTCCCTGTGCTCCCATCATTTTTTAAACGCAGTAGAGCCCTCAAGTCCTCATTCTCCCTTTTTTATACACGATGCGGTCCTCATTCTTCCTCTGCTACCATTATATTTTAAGCCTATGAATTCATGAATGGGTGTGAGTGAGACCTGCCTCTGATTGGCTCAGCGCTGAGCCAATCAGGGGGCAGGTCTGACTCACACCCCCTTCACACCCACTGCAGGCCGGCCGCGCTGAACTCCGGCTGCCGGGACAAGGTAAGTATATATATATTTTTTATTTTACACTTTTCTGGATGAATTGCAGGGAAGGGCTTATATATTTAAGCCCTTCCCGACAATTCATCCAGCGCTGTCCGGCAGCCCATTGCTTTCAATGGAGCCGGCTATATTGCCGGCTCCATTGAATTCAATGGGCAAACATCGTTCTTCTCTGCCACAGCTGTTACAGCTGTGGCAGAGAAGAATGATTTGTCTTCTATATGTTCTCAATGGGGTCGGCGCTGCTGCCGCCGGGCCCCATTGAGCGCATATATAGAAGAGAACAGGAATCGCAGATCGCAGATAGGTGCGATCTGCGATTTCTGTTCTATAATTTATCGGATGAGCGCATAAAAACCGCTCATGTGTCCGATACCATTGCAAAGCAATGGTTTTAAAAAATTGCTGGACGCATGCGCATGCACAAATCGCGCAAAAAAACGCCCGTCTGACTAAGGCCTTAAACATAAGTTCTAAAAAATATTAACTTCTCAAATTAGGCCTGATGAACCATAACACTAACCCTCACCATAACCTTAACACTTACCCTGGCCTAACCCTAACCCATGTCTAACCCTATCCATAGTCTAACCAAAAATCATAGCGCAAGTATAGCCTAACCCTTACCCAGGCCTAACCCTAATAGTGGTCTAACCCAAACTCATACTGTAACTATAGCCTAACCCTAACCCTTACCCTGGCCTAAACCTAACTATGGTCTAACCCAAACTCATACTGTAACTATAGCCTAACCCTTACCCTGGCCTAACTTTAGTTGTTAAAAAAATTTCTATTTTTTTATTTTTGGTATGCATTTAAGAACATAACTTGGAAGAGGAAGAGGTGCCTGGAACTGCGGAGGACATCTTTTCCAGCCCAACCAACCATCTATGTCCCACCATAACCCACCTAGTCACCACTTCATTCAAGTCAATATTTCCAACAAGGATATGAAGGTGGTTGTACAACGGGCTTGAAAGATATCCGAATGGTGCAAGGCAGGATCCTTATCCTGGGCCTGTACTTCCCCCTCAGCATGTGGCGTCTCAGCAGGATGCAACAATTGCCTTCCTGTTACGTGTACATGAATTTTTTTCCTAAATGTTTATATTATGTTTTGTTGTGAAATCACATACTCAATTTGTTATTTTTATTTTAAAAAATTTTGTAGTTTGCAAAACTTTAAAAGAAAAAAAAAAGGTACTCACCTCTCCTTAAATAAATATTGTTATTTGTATAGCGTCAAATTATTCTGCAGCACTGTCAGGTAATTTATTACTCTTGCTGGGTACTCATTTTACCAACCTGGAAGGATGGAAGGCTGAGTCAACCTTGAGCCGGCTACCTGAACCAAGTGGGGATTGAACTCACAACCTTCAGGTCATGAACAAGAGCTTAGGACTGCATTTCTGCTTCTCTAGAATTCTATGCTGCTGAGGGCATGCTTCCCAGATGAACTGTGTACTTCTTGACAACATCTGTCTGCTGCTGTGAATCTGAGGCATCAGCAGTCAGTTCTTGTTGTAAATAGACACGCATTTTGATAAATTTTATTAAAAATAGAGTTAATGAGGTATTAGAAATATTTTGGCCAAACTCAGTATTGCATAAAGTGTACTGAAAATGTCCTTTGTAACAAAAAAAATGGCAAAAAAATTTAATATTTTGGACAAAATACGTAAGCTTGCAACCGTGTCAGGGATCCTCATTATCCTTGCAGATTAGAGATGAGCGAGCACCAAAATGCTCGGGTGCTCGTTACTCGGGACGAAATTATCGCGATGCTCGAGGGCTCGTTTCGAGTAACGAACCCCATTGAAGTCAATGGGCGACCCGAGCATTTTTGTATATCGCCGATGCTCGCTAAGGTTTTCATTTGTGAAAATCTGGGCAATTCAAGAAAGTGATGGGAACGACACAGCAACGGATAGGGCAGGCGAGGGGCTACATGTTGGGCTGCATCTCAAGTTCCCAGGTCCCACTATTAAGCCACAATAGCGGCAAGAGTGGGCCCCCCCCCCTCCCAACAATTTTTACTTCTGAAAAGCCCTCATTAGCAATGCATAGCTTAGCTAAGCACCACACTACCTCCAACAAAGCACAATCACTGCCTGCATGACACTCCGCTGCCACTTCTCCTGGGTTACATGCTGCCCAACCTCCCCCGCACGACCCAGTGTCCACAGCACACACCAAAGTCTCCCTGTGCAGCCTTCAGCTGCACTCATGCCACACCACCCTCATGTCTATTTATAAGTGTGTCTGCCATGAGGAGGAACCGCAGGCACACACTGCAGAGGGTTGGCACGGCTAGGCAACGACCCTCTTTAAAAGGGGCGGGGCGATAGTCCACAATGCTGTACAGAGGCAATGAGAAATATAATCCTGTGCCACCGCCATCAGGAGCTGCACATGTGGGCATAGCAATGGGGAACCTATGTGCCACACACTATTCATTCTGTCAAGGTGTCTGCATGCCCCAGTCAGACCACGGTTTTTTATAAATAGTCACAGGCAGGTACAACTCCGCAATGGGAATTCCGTGTGCACCCACAGCATAGGTGGCTCCCTGGAACCCACCGGCTGTACATAAATGTATCCTATTGCAGTGCCCATCACAGCTGAGGTAACGTCCGATTAAATGCAGGTGGTCTTCGGCCCACACTGCATGCCTCAGTCAGACTGGGGTTCTTTAGAAGTGTACACATGGAGTTACAACTCCGTGTGGACCGACAGCATGGGTGGGTGCCAGGAACCCACCGGCGATGCATTGCCCATCACAGCTGAGGTAATGTCATGTTTAATGCAGGTGGGCTTCGGCCCACACTGCATGCCCCAGTTAGACTGGGGTCCTTTAGAAGTAGACACATGCAGTTACAACTCCCTGTGGACCCACAGCATCGGTGGGTGCCAGGAAGCCACCGGCAGTACATAAATATATCCCATTGCATTGCCCATCACAGCTGATGTAACGTCAGCTTTAATGCAGGTGGGCAAAAAATTAATTGGATTACACTGTAGGCGAGGGCCCCAAAAAATTGGTGTACCAACAGTACTAATGTACCTCAGAAAAATTGCCCATGCCCAACCAAGAGGGCAGGTGAAACCCATTAATCGCTTTGGTTAATGTGGCTTAATTGGTAACTAGGCCTGGAGGCAGTCCAGTTAAAATAAAAATTGGTTCAGGTGAAAGTTTCAACGCTTTAATGAGCATTGAAACGTATAAAAATTGTTTACAAAAATTATATGACTGAGCCTTGTGGGCCTAAGAAAAATTGCCCGTTCGGCGTGATTACGTGAGGTTTCAGGAGGAGGAGCAGGAGGAGGAGGATGAATAGAATTCACAGATTGATGAAGCAAAAATGTCCCCGTTTTTGATGGTGATAGAGAACAATGCTTCCATCCGCGGGTGCAGCCTACGAATTGCTTAGGTATCGCTGCTGTCCGCTGGTGGAGAAGAGAAGTCTGGGGAAATCCAGGCTTTGTTCATCTTGATGAGTGTAAGCCTGTCGGCACTGTCGGTTGACAGGCGGGTACGCTTATCCGTGATGATTCCCCCAGCCGCACTAAACACCCTCTCTGACAAGACGCTAGCCGCAGGACAAGCAAGCACCTCCAGGGCATACAGCGCGAGTTCAGGCCACGTGTCCAGCTTCGACACCCAGTAGTTGTAGGGGGCAGAAGCGTCACCGAGGACGGTCGTGCGATCGGCTACGTACTCCCTCACCATCCTTTTACAGTGCTCCCGCCAACTCAGCCTTGACTGGAGAGCGGTGACACAGTCTTGCTGGGGAGCCATAAAGCTGGCAAAAGACTTGGAGAATGTTCCCCTGCGCTGTACATGCTGCCTAATCTCTGCACCTCCCCTGCTACCTGGCCCTCGGAACTGCACCTTCTGCCACTAGCGCTGTCGGATGGGAATGTTACCATCAGTTTGTCCGCCAGGGTCCTGTGGTATAGCATCACTCTCGAACCACTTTCCTCTTCAGGTTTGAGAGTGGAAAGGTTCTCCTTATACCGTGGGTCGAGCAGTGTGTACACCCAGTAATCCGTAGTGGCCAGAATGAGTGTAACGCGAGGGTCTCGAGAAAGGCATCCTAACATGAAGTCAGCCATGTGTGCCAGGGTACCTGTACGCAACACATGGCTGTTCTTACTAGGAAGATCACTTTCAGGATCCTTCTCCTCCGGCCATACACGCTGAAAGGATGACAGGCAAGCAGCATGGGTACCCTCAGCAGTGGGCCAAGCTGTCTCTTCCCCCTCCTCCTCATGCTCCTCCCCCTCCTCCTCAACGCGCTGAGATATAGACATGAGGGTGCTCTGACTATCCAGCGACATACTGTCTTCCCCCGCCTCCGTTTCCAAGCGCAAAGCGTCTGCCTTTATGCTTTGCAGGGAACTTCCCAAGAGGCATAGCAGAGGAATGGTGACGCTAATGATTGCAGCATCCCCGCTCACCATCTGGGTAGACTCCTCAAAGTTTCCAAGGACCTGGCAGATGGCTGCCAACCAGGCCAACTCTTCTGTAAAGAATTGAGGAGGCTTACTCCCACTAGGCCGCCCATGTTGGAGTTGGTATTCCACTATAGCTCTACGCTGCTCATAGAGTCTGGCCAACATGTGGAGCGTAGAGTTCCACCGTGTTGGCACGTCGCACAGCAGTCGGTGCACTGGCAGACTAAACCGATGTTGCAGGGTCCGCAGGGTGGCAGCGTCCGTCTTGGAGTTGTGGAAATGTGCGCTGACCCGGTGCACCTTTCCGAGCAGGTATGACAAGTGTGGGTAGCTTTTCAGAAAGCGCTGAACCACCAAATTAAAGACATGGGCCAGGCATGGCACGTGCGTGAGGCTGCCGAGCTGCAGAGCCTCCACCAGGTTACGGCCGTTGTCACGACCATGCCCGCCTGTGCTTGTCCATGTGTCCGTTGTTAAGTGGACCTTGGCAGTAACGGCGTTGGTGAGGGCGCGTACAATGTTGCGGGAGACGTGGTCGTGCAGGGCTGGGACGGCACATCAGGAAAAGTAGTGGCGACTGGGAACCGAGTAGCGCGGGGCCGCCGCCGCCGCCATCATACCTTTGAAAGCCTCCGTTTCCACAACCCTATACGGCAGCATATCCAGGCTGATCAATTTGGCTATGTGCACGTTTAACGCTTGAGCGTGCGGGTGCGTGGCGGCGTACTTGCGCTTGCGCTCAAACAGTTGCGCTAGCGACGTCTGGACGCTGCGCTGAGAGACATTGCTGGATGGGGCAGAGGACAGCGGAGGTGAGGGTGTGGGTGCAGGCCGGTAGGCACTGGTGCCTGTGTCCTCAGAGGGGGGTTGGATCTCAGTGGCAGGTTGGGGCACAGGGGGAGAGGCAGTGGTGCAAACCGGAGGCGGTGAACGGCCTTCGTCCCACCTTGTGGGGTGCTTGGCCATCATATGCCTGCGCATGCTGGTGCTGGTGGCTCCCCAGCTGATCTTGGCGCGACAAAGTTTGCACACCACTGTTCGTCGGTCGTCAGGCGTCTCTGTGAAAAACTGCCACACCTTAGAGCACCTTGGCCTCTGCAGGGTGGCATGGCGCGAGGGGGCGCTTTGGGAAACAGTTGGTGGATTATTCGGTCTGGCCCTGTCTCTACCCCTGGCCACCGCACTGGCTTGGCCTGTGCCCACACCCTGACTTGGGCCTCCGCGTCCTCGCCCACGTCCACGTCCTCTAGGCCTACCCCTACCCCTCAGCATGCTGTATTACCAGTAGTGCAGAAACAGAACGCTGTAATTAAATGTGCCGCTTATTGTCCTGTGGTTGGAGGCTGACTTCGCTTACGCAACGCACAGCAGAGGCAGGAAAGAATTTTGCGCAAGCCTGCTGTAACACTTAGCTGGCTGCGTATGAATTAGGACAACTACCCCCAGCAGACACCCAGTACACTTGTGGACAGGAATACAGCGGTGATGTAAGAGGCAACACAGAGGCAGGAAAGAATTTTGCGCAAGCCTGCTGTAACACTTAGCTGGCTGCGTATGAATTAGGACAACTACCCCCAGCAGAGACCCAGTACACTTGTGGACAGGAATACAGCGGTGATGTAAGAGGCAACACAGAGGCAGGAAAGAATTTTGCGCAAGCCTGCTGTAACACTTAGCTGGCTGCGTATGAATTAGGACAACTACCCCCAGCAGAGACCCAGTACACTTGTGGACAGGAATACAGCGGTGATGTAAGAGGCAACACAGAGGCAGGAAAGAATTTTGCGCAAGCCTGCTGTAACACTTAGCTGGCTGCGTATGAATTAGGACAACTACCCCCAGCAGAGACCCAGTACACTTGTGGACAGGAATACAGCGGTGATGTAAGAGGCAACACAGAGGCAGGAAAGAATTTTGCGCAAGCCTGCTGTAACACTTAGCTGGCTGCGTATGAATTAGGACAACTACCCCCAGCAGAGACGCAGTACAGTCAGGACGGTCACAGGCAGCCCAAATAGATTTTTTTTTCCCAAATGTTTTTGGAAAGGCCCACTGCCCATATACACTAAATATGTCTTCTGTCCCTGCCTCACCATTACCGGCCCTGGACAATATAAAATTACTGCAGGACGCAATGCTCTGCACGGCCGATATACAAAAAAAAAAAAAAGTGCAACACTACTAAAAGCAGCCTCCACACTACTGCACACGGTTAGATGTGGCCCTAAGAAGGACCGTTGGGGTTCTTGAAGCCTAAAATAACTCCTAACGCTCTCCCTATAGCAGCTCCGGCACCAGCAGCACTGTCCCTGATCTCTGTCAGAATGCATCTGTGGCGAGCCGCGGGAGGGGCCGATTTATATACTCGGGTGACACATGATCTCGCCAGCCACTCACTGCAGGGGGGTGGTATAGGGCTTGAACGTCGCAGGGGGAAGTTGTAATGCCTTCCCTGTCTTTCTATTGGCCAGAAAAGCGCGCTAACTTCTCAGAGATGAAAGTGAAAGTACTCGTCTCGAGTAACGAGCATCTCGAACACGCTAATACTCGAACGAGTATCAAGCTCGGACCAGTACGTTCGCTCATCTCTATTGCAGATCCTTAACTACCTAACAACTAAACTAGAACAAATTGTAACTCAACCAGATGAGAGGAAAATATCATTGTAATGGTAGTGATAACTGGAAAACATTAGCAGCTTCCATGGCAATAGTCAGGCTGCCAAGGCACATACAGCTCCCTCGAGTGACATAAAGTAATCTGAAAACTGGTCTTGGACTCTAAAACGAGATGTGCCAAGTCTTCCTGGGTGAGAGAAGTTATATGGGCTTGCAGCTTACCCACAGAGTCCGAAATGTCATTGTGGTAAGAAAGCCAGCCACAATCAGGAAGTGGAGCCAGGTGGCATCAGACCCTGCCCTTTGTGAATGCCCACCTCTCTCCATCAGCACTTGGTGTTGATAAATGCCTCTTTCTTTTCACTACAGAAATTTCCTTAGGTGTTACCTGTTGGGAATTCCTCAGTGTTTAGTGTTTCCTTCTATTCCCTGCTACAATATCTCCTGTGGTGTGTGGACTGATTGGCCCATAAGGAGGTGTTTTCCCTAGCCAGCCAATCAGCCATAATGGAAGTGTACTTATTTTGGGTCCACCTCTCCATGAGTGCTGACTATTTTTCTGCTTAAGGTGTCTAGTGTGGCAGCAGTCATCTGTAGCCAAGTACCAGTGGTGATATGCGGCTGTCCCCATTGGGATGATCCCACTACATTTGAAGATGGTTAGCGAGAGCATTCCCACTCTCCTTTATTGATGTTTCCCATGTGTTGGTCTCTTAGCTCATGTATGTGTTGGTCCATTTCAGACATTATTGCTGATGATGTCTGAGAGGGTCACATCCTTAAATATTCTATGAACATAACAGCCATCATGTATCCTGATGAAGTTATGAAGGACCGTGCAGGTAGTCATGCAAAAAAAAACAAAAAACCACAGCATGCCCTATATTTATGCGTATATACTAGAGATGAGCGAACGTACTCGTCCGAGCTTGATGCTCGGGCGAATATTAGGGTGTTCGGGATGTTCGTTATTCGTAACGAACACCACACGATGTTCGGATGTTCTGGTTACTTTAACTTTCTTCCCTGAGAAATCTTTTCTATATGCGCTCAATGGGGCCGGCGGCAGCAGCGCCAACCCCATTGAGAACATATAGAAGACAAATCCTTCTTCTCTGCCACAGCTGTAACAGCTGTGACAGAGAAGAACGATGTTTGCCCATTAATTTCAATGGAACCGGCAATACAGCCGACTCCACTGAATGCAATGGGCTGCCGGCGATCGCGGGATGAATTGTCGGAAAGGGGTTAAATATATAAGCCCTTCCCTGCAATTCATCCAGAAATGTGTAAAAATAAAAAATATATATATACTCACCTGGTGCCGGCAGACGGAGTTCAGCGCGGCAGGCTGCAGTTCTCCTGAACTGCTCTGAACAGCTGTGAGTAGTATTCAGCAGCCGGGGATTTACAATCCCCGCCTGCTGAATAAGATGCCTCTGAATGGTCACAGCCTGACCAATCAGAGGCCAGCCCTCACTCACACCCATTCATGAATTCATGAATGGGTGTGAGTGAGGGCTGGCCTCTGATTGGTCAGGCTGTGACCAATCAGAGGCATCTTATTCAGCAGGCGGGGATTTTAAATCCCAGGCTGCTGAATACTACTCACAGCTGTTCAGAGCAGTTCAGGAGAACTGCAGCCTGCCGCGCTGAACTCCGTCTGCCGGCACCAGGTGAGTATATACACTACCGTTCAAAAGTTTGGGGTCACCCAAACAATTTTGTGTTTTCCATGAAAAGTCACACTTATTCACCACCATGCGTTGTGAAATGAATAGAAAATAGAGTCAAGACATTGACAAGGTTAGAAATAATGATTTGTATTTGAAATAACATTGTTTTTACATCAAACTTTGCTTTCGTCAAAGAATCCTCCTTTTGCAGCAATTACAGCATTGCACACCTTTGACATTCTAGCTGTTAATTTGTTGAGGTAAGCTTGTGAAATTGCACCCCACGCTTCTAGAAGCATCTCCCACAAGTTGGATTGGTTGGATGGGCACTTCTGGCATACCATACGGTCAAGCTGCTCCCACAACAGCTCAATGGGGTTCAGATCTGGTGACTGCGCTGGCCACTCCATTACCGATAGAATACCAGCTGCCTGCTTCTGCTGTAAATAGTTCTTGCACAATTTGGAGGTGTGTTTAGGGTCATTGTCCTGTTGTAGGATGAAATTGGTTCCAATCAAGCGCTGTCCACTGGGTATGGCATGGCGTTGCAAAATGGAGTGATAGCCTTCCTTATTCAGAATCCCTTTTACCCTGTACAAATCTCCCACCTTACCAGCACCAAAGCAACCCCAGACCATCACATTACCTCCACCATGCTTAACAGATGGCGTCAGGCATTCTTCCAGCATCTTTTCATTTGTTCTGCGTCTCACAAACGTTCTTCTTTGTGATCCAAACACCTCAAACTTGGATTCATCCGTCCACAACACTTTTTTCCAGTCTTCCTCTGTCCAATGTCTGTGTTCTTTTGACCATCTTAATCTTTTTCTTTTATTGGCCAATCTCAGATATGGCTTTTTCTTTGCCACTCTGCCCTGAAGCCCAAAATCCCGCAGCCGCCTCTTCACTGTAGATGTTGACACTGGTGTTTTGAGGGTACTATTTAATGAAGATGCCAGTTGGGTACCTGTGAGGCGTCTGTTTCTCAAACTAGAGACTCTAATGTGCTTATCTTCTTGCTTAGTTGTGCAACTCGGCCTCCCACTTCTTTTTCTACTCTGGTTAGAGCCTGTTTGTGCTGTCCTCTGAAGGGAGTAGTACACACCGTTGTAGGAAATCTTCAATTTCTTAGCAATTTCTCACATGGAATAGCCTTCATTTCTAAGAACAAGAATAGACTGTCGAGTTTCAGATGACAGTTCTCTTTTTCTGGCCATTTTGAGCGTTTAATTGACCCCACAAATGTGATGCTTCAGAAACTCAATCTGCTCACAGGAAGGTCAGTTTTGTAGCTTCTGTAACGAGCTAGACTGTTTTCAGATGTGTGAACATGATTGCACAAGGGTTTTCTAATCATCAATTAGCCTTCTGAGCCAATGAGCAAACACATTGTACCATTAGAACACTGGAGTGATAGTTGCTGGAAATGGGCCTCTATACACCTTTGTAGATATTGCACAAAAAACCAGACATTTGCAGCTAGAATAGTCATTTACCACATTAGCAATGTATAGAGTGCATTTGTTTAAAGTTAGGACTAGTTTAAAGTTATCTTCATTGAAAAGTACAGTGCTTTTCCTTCAAAAATAAGGACATTTCAATGTGACCCCAAACTTTTGAACGGTAGTGTATATATTTTTTATTTTTACACATTTCTGGATGAATTGCAGGGAAGGGCTTATATATTTAACCCCTTTCCGACAATTCATCCCGCGATCGCCGGCAGCCCATTGCATTCAGTGGAGTCGGCTGTATTGACGGCTCCATTTAATTCAATGGGCTAACATCGTTCTTCTCTGCCACAGCTGTTACAGCTGTGGCAGAGGAGAACGATCGTTATGCTGACAGTGCGGGGGGGGGTCTCACTCTTGCCGCTATTGTGGCTTAATAGTGGGACCTGTGAACTTGAGATGCAGCCCAACATGTAGCCCCTCGCCTGCCCTATCCGTTGCTGTGTCATTCCCATCATTTTCTTGAATTGCCAAGATTTTCACACATGAAAACCTTAGCGAGCATCGGCGAAATACAAAAATGTTCCGGTCGCCCATTGACTTCAATGGGGTTCGTTATTCGAAACGAACACCCGAACATCGCGGGAAGTTCGTTTCGAATAACGCGAACCCGAACATTTTGGTGTTCGCTCATCTTTAGTATATACACATCAAAGGTCCCCATATAAGTCAATAGGGGTGCACAGATGCACACACAGTACACAAGGATATACATGATATGCTGCTTAATTCCACTGGAAAAAGAAAACATCTGGAATAGAGATGAGCGAGCGTACTCATTCGAGCTTGATACTCGTTCGAGTATTAGGGTACTCGAGATGCTGGTTACTCAAGACGAGCACCACGCGGTGTTCGAGTCACTTCCATTCTCTTCCCAGAAAATTTTGCGCCATTTCTGGCCAATAGAAACACAGGGAAGGCATTACAACTTCCTCCTGTGAAGTTTCAGCCCTATCCCACCCCCCTGCAGTGTGTGGCTGGGGAGATCATGTGACACCCGAGCATATAAACTGGGGCCGCCCACGGCTCACCACAGATGCACGCTGAGAGACATTAGGGAAAGTGCCATCTTGCTGTAGCTGCTGTAGGGAGAGTGTTAGGCTGTTATCTTCGTCTTCAAGAACCCCAACGGTCCTTCTTAGGGCCACATCTGACCGTGTGCAGTACTGTTGAGGCTGCTTTTAGCAGTTTCGCAAAATTTTTTTTTTTGTATATCGGGCATGCAGACCATAGCGTCCTCAGTCTGCAGTCATTTTACTGAGTATAGGGGCAGTACTGGTGAGGCAGGGACAGTGGTACAGGGAAAGAGGTATACTGGCTATATAGGCAGTGGGCTTTTTCAAAAAAATTGGAAAAAACAAATCTTTGGGCTGCCTGTGACTGTGTTCAGTTTACTGCGTGTCTGCTGGGGGTAGTAGTCGCTCACTAATACCCGGCTAGGTGTTACTGCAGCCTTGCGCATATTTTTTTCTGGCTGCACTGTGCTTTCAATAACCACAGTCATCCTCCAACAGGGAAATCCATATACAGGCTATATAGGCAGTGGGCTTTTTCCCAAAAATTGGAAAAAAATACTATATTTGGGCTGCCTGTGACCGTCTTCAGTTTACTGCGTGTCTGCTGGGGGTAGTAGTCGCTCATTATTACCCAGCTAAGCGTTACAGCAGGCTTGCGCATAATTGTTTCCTGGCTCTGCTGTGTCTGTTACATGATCGCCGTCATCCTGCCAGAGGGAAAGAGTATACGTATATACGCTGCATACGGTGTCTGTCTGGTTTTTCACCTCACCATTTTAAAAAATTGAAGCAAAATACTTAAGGCCTACCACTGGCCTTTGGCCACTTGACTGGTTCTGCCCTGTGAATTCCAGTAGCTCAGTCATACGCACCTAGGTCTCACTACAGGCTTGCGCATAATTGTTTCCTGGCTCTGCTGTGCGTTCCGTAAACGAAGTCAGCCTCCAACCACAGGCCAATAAGCGGCACATTTAATTACAGCATGCTGTTTCTGCTCTACTCGTAATACACCATGCTGAGGGGTAGGGGTAGGCCTAGAGGACATGGACGCGGGCGAGGACGCGGAGGCCCAAGTCAGGGTGTGGGCACAGGCCGAGCTCCTGGTTCAGGTGTATCGCAGCCGACTGCTGCCGGATTAGGAGAGAGGCAAGTTTCTGGGGTCCCCAGATTCATCTCACAATTAATGGGTCCACGCGGTAGACCTTTATTAGAAACTGAGCAGTGTGAGCAGGTCCTGTCGTGGATGGCAGAAAGTGTATCCAGCAATCTATCGACCACCCAGTCTTTTACGCCGTCCACAGCTGCAACTCTGAATCCTCTGGCTGCTGCTCCTCCTTCCTCCCAGCCTCCTCACTCCATAAAAATGACATATTCTGAGGAGCAGGAAGACTCCCAGGAACTGTTCTCAGGCCCCTGCCCAGATTGGGCAGCAATGGTTCCTCTCCCACCGGAGGAGTTTGTCGTGACCGATGCCCAACCTTTGCAAAGTTCCCCGGGTCTGGGGGATGAGGCTGTGGACTTCCGACAACTGTCTCAAGAGCTTTCAGTGGGTGAGGAGGACGATGACGATGAGACACAGTTGTCTATCAGTGAGGTAGTAGTAAGGGCAGTAGGTCCGAGGGAGGAGCGCACAGAGGATTCGGAGGAAGAGCAGCTGGACGATGAGGTGACTGACCCCACCTGGTTTGCTAAGCCTACTGAGGACAGGTCTTCAGAGGGGGAGGCAAGTGCAGCAGCAGGGCAGGTTGAAAGAGGCAGTGCGGTGGCCAAGGGTAGAGGCAAGGCCAGACCGAATAATCCACCAACTGTTTCCCAAAGCGCGCCCTGGCGCCATGCCACCCTGCAGAGGCCGAGGTGCTCAAAGGTGTGGCAGTTTCTCACTGAGAGTGCAGACGACCGACGAACTGTGGTGTGCAAGGTTTGTCGCGCCAAGATCAGCCGGGGAACCACCACCACCAGCCTCACCACCACCAGCATGTGCAGGCATATGATGGCCATGCACCCGACTAGGTGGGACGAAGGCCGTTCACCGCCTCCGGGTTGCACCACTGCCTCTCCCCCTGTGCCCCAACCTGCCACTGAGATCCAACCCCCCTCTCAGGACACAGGCACGACCGTCTCCCGGCCTGCACCCACACGCTCACCTCCGCTGTCCTCGGCCCCATCCAGCAATGTCTCTCAGCGCAGCGTCCAGCCGTCGCTAGCGCAACTGTTTGAGCGCAAGCGCAAGTACGCCTCCACGCACCCGCACGCTCAAGCGTTAAACGTGCACATAGCCAAATTGATCAGCCTGGAGATGCTGCTGTATATGCTTGTGGAAACGGAGGCTTTCAAAGACATGATGGCGGCAGCGGCCCCGCGCTACTCGGTTCCGAGTTGCGACTACTTTTCCAGATGTGCCGTCCCAGCCCTGCACGACCACGTTTCCCACAACATTGTACGCGCCCTCACCAACGCGGTTACTGGCAAGGTCCACTTAACAACAGACACGTGGACAAGCACAGGCAGGCAGGGCCACTATATCTCCCTGACGGCACATTGGGTGAATTTAGTGGAGGCTGGGACCAAGTCAGAGACTGGGACCGCTCATGTCCTACTCACCCCCAGAATTGCGGGCCCCAGCTCGGTGCTGGTATCTGCGGGGGTGTATGCTTCCTCCACTAAACCACCCTCCTCCTCCTTCTCCTACGCAACCTCTGTCTCGCAATCAAGATGTGTGAGCAGCAGCACGTCGCCAGCAGTCGTGCGGCGTGGCAGCACAGCGGTGGGCAAGCGTCAGCAGGCCGTGCTGAAACTACTCAGCTTAGGAGAGAAGAGGCACACGGCCCACGAACTGCTGCAGGGTCTGACAGAGCAGACCGACCGCTGGCTTGCGCCGCTGAGCCTCCAACCGGGCATGGTCGTGTGTGACAACGGCCGTAACCTGGTGGCGGCTCTGCAGCTCGGCAGCCTCACGCACGTGCCATGCCTGGCCCACGTCTTTAATTTGCTGGTTCAGCGCTTTTTAAAAAGCTACCCATGCTTGTCAGACCTGCTCGGAAAGGTGCGCCGGCTCATCGCACATTTCCGCAAGTCCAAGACGGACGCTGCCACCCTGCGGACCCTGCAACATCGGTTTAATCTGCCAGTGCACCAACTCCTGTGCGACGTGCCCACACAGTGGAACTCTACGCTCCACATGTTGGCCACGCTCTATGAGCAGCGTAGAGCTATAGTGGAATACCAACTCCAACATGGGCGGCGTAGTGGGAGTCAGCCTCCTCAATTCTTTACAGAAGAGTGGGCCTGGTTGGCAGACATCTGCCAGGTCCTTGGAGACTTTGAGGAGTCTACCCAGATGGTGAGCGGCGATGCTGCAATCATTAGCGTCACCATTCCTCTGCTATGCCTCTTGACAAGTTCCCTGCAAAGCATAAAGGCAGATGCTTTGCGCTCGGAAACGGAGGCGGGGGAAGACAGTATGTCGCTGGATAGTCAGAGCACCCTCATGTCTATATCTCATCGCGTTTTGGAGGAGGAGGAGGGGGAGGAGCATGAGGAGGAGGGGGAAGAGACAGCTTGGCCCACTGCTGAGGGTACCCATGCTGCTTGCCTGTCATCCTTTCAGCATGTATGGCCTGAGGAGGAGGAGGAGGAGGAGGAGGAGGATCCTGAAAGTGATCTTCCTAGTGAGGACAGCCATGTGTTGCATACAGGTACCCTGGCACACATGGCTGACTTCATGTTAGGATGCCTTTCTCGTGACCCTCGCGTTTCACGCATTCTGACCACTATGGATAACTGGGTGTACACACTGCTCGAGCCATGGTATAAGGAGAACCTTTCCACTCTCATACCCGAAGAGGAAAGGGGTTTGAGAGTGATGCTATACCACAGGACCCTGATGGACAAACTGATGGTAAAATTCCCATCCGTCCGCTAGTGGCAGAAGGCGCAGTTCCGAGTGCCAGGTAGCAGGGGAGGCGCGGAGATCAGGCAGCATGTACAGCGCAGGCAGGGCAACACTCTCCAAGGCCTTTGACAGCTTTATGGCTCCCCAGCAAGACTGTGTCACCGCTCCCCAGTCAAGGCTGAGTCGGCGGGAGCACTGTAAAAGGATGGTGAGGGAGTACGTAGCCGATCGCACGACCGTCCTCGGTGACGCCTCTGCCCCCTACAACTACTGGGTGTCGAAGCTGGACACGTGGCCTGAACTCGCGCTGTATGCCCTGGATGTGCTTGCTTGCCCTGCGGCTAGCGTCTTGTCAGAGAGGGTGTTTAGTGCGGCTGGGGGAATCATCACGGATAAGCGTACCCGCCTGTCAACTGACAGTGCCGACAGGATTACACTCATAAAGATGAACAAAGCCTGGATTTCCCCAGACTTCTCTTCTCCACCAGCGGACAGCAGCGGTACCTAAACAATACGTAGACTGCACCCGCGGATGGAAGCATCGTTCTCTATCACCATAAAAAACAGGGACCTTTTAGCTTCATCAATCTGTGTATTATATTCATCCTCCTCCTCCTGCTCCTCCTCCTGAAACCTCACGTAATCACGCCGAACGGGCAATTTTTCTTAGGCCCACAAGACTCGGTCATATGACTTTTGTAAACAATGTTTATATGTTTCAATTCTCATTAAAGCGTGGAAACTTGCACCTGAACCAATTTTTATTTTAACTGGGCTGCCTCCAGGCCTAATTACAAATTAAGCCACAGTAACCAAAGCGATTAATGGGTTTCACCTGCCCTCTTGGTTGGGCATGAGCAATTTTTTTGAGGTACATTAGTACTGTTGCTACTCCAATTTTTTTGGGCCATCGCCTACAGTGTAATCCTAGTAATTTTTATGGGCTTCGCCTGCACTCATGGTACAGCAAGGTGTGTGGGGTTGGCCTACACTTTTGCTATGTAACTGGGGCCTTGTCTATACTGCAACTACTGAAATGTGAAAGAGACTGTTATCTCCCTAAACTGCTGCAAGGGGAATGTTACTGTGGCCTGTCTTAACTGCTACTACTACTGAAATGGAACTAATACTGTGCTCCCCCTATACTGCTGCTTCGGAATTGTTACTGGGGCCTGTCTTGACTGCTACTATTACTGAAATGGAACTTAGACTGTGCTCCCCCTATACTGCTGCTAGTTATATGTTACTGTGGCCTGTCTTGACTGCTACTACTACTGAAATGGAACTAATACTGTGCTTCCCCTATACTGCTGCTAGTGATATGTTACTGGGGCCTGTCTAGACTGCTTCTACTACTGAAATGGAGCTAATACTGTGCTCCCCCTATACTGCTGCTAGTGATATGTTACTGGGGCCTGTCCAGACTGCTACTACTACTGAAATGGAACTAATACTGTGCTCCCCCTATACTGCTGCTAGTGATATGTTACTGGGGCCTGTCTAGACTGCTACTACTACTGAAATGGAACTAATACTGTGCTCCCCCTATACTGCTGCTTTGGAATTGTTACTGGCGCCTGTCTTGACTGCTACTATTACTGAAATGGGCGGTTGGGCAGCATGTTACCCAGGAGAAGTGGCAGCGGAGTGTCATGCAGGCAGTGATTGTGCTTTGTTGGAGGTAGTGTGGTGCTTTGCTAAGGTATGCCTTGCTAATGAGGGTTTTTCAGAAGTAAAAATTGTTGGGGGGGGGGCACTCTTGCCGCTATTGTGGCTTAATAGTGGGACCTGGGAACTTGAGATGCAGCCCAACATGTAGCCCCTCGCCTGCCCTATCCGTTTCTGTTTCGTTCCCATCACTTTCTTGAATTTCCCAGATTTTCACAAATGAAAACCTTAGCGGAGCATAGGTCCCATACAAAAATGCTCGGGTCGCCCATTGACTTCAATGGGGTTCGTTACTTGAAACAAACCCTCGAGCATTGTGGGAAGTTCGACTCGAGTAACGAGCACCCGAGCATTTTGGTGCTCACTCATCTCTAATCTGGAACTTATTAGCCAATTGAAGTAGTGTGTGTTGTTAGCCACAAATGAACATGCCCTATGGAAAAAGAGCAGTAAAATATGCCAATACGTGTTCAAAATGCATTGTTTAGTATGCAAAAACGCAGCACTGCGGTGTGTGAAAATGTGCATACGCTCGTGTGAAAGAGCCATTAGGGCTTATTTAGATGTCAGCATTTTTCTATAGTATTTTGTAAGCCAAAAGCAGGAGTGGGTCCAAAATGCGGAAATTCACTGTTTCCATTATATTCTGTCGCTGTAGGTTCCCCTCTTGGTTTTGGCCTATAAATACTGATGCAAAATACTGACATGTGAATAAACCCTTACTGATTAATTTATAATCTAAAATGTATTATAATAAGGGCGTCTTCACAAAGGCATGTGCTCAACTACACTAGCTGCTACAGAGCGTAGTTGCGCATGAACAAGGTTAACATCTTTTTTTTTTACCTTCGAAACTCCGCGCTATTCTGTGCAAATTTGAAAAAACCCGGAAGATTGGTCCCACCCTATCTTTTTCGCACATAGTATTAACTACGTGTGAGAAAGATAGGGCCAGTTATATATTTTTCTCGGGTGTAGTATTGACAGGTGAGAACACTGCTAGTGAAGTAAAACCATTGAAATCCCACATGTGGGGACTAAATCACGCCCATCTGTTTAAGCCCTAAGAGTACATTGACAAGGGTGCATGCGTATTTCGGTCTGTGAATATGCATCTTGTTTATGAGCCAATATATGCGTTTTTCTGCCTATTGCCATTCTATTCCAATTAATTTTGTGCAGGTTTCCTATGTATTTCGCACGTATTTAAGCATACCAATTGATTTCAATGGATTTATTTTAATGGGCTTCTTCAGTACGTAATACACACCATGAGAGAACATGCTCCATATTTTTTCACACAATGGGGGTCAGAAACACTATTTTTTCTCCTTAGTGAGAGCACCTAAACGGTGAGTGAGGAGACTCAAAAGGCCGTTCATGCTCTTCTGGCTAATATGCAAATAAGGGAGATGAAATAATACCTTCACAGTGCAACCTATTGGAAGGCAGTATTCCTTCAAGCCAAAGTTAGACCCTTTATACAAGCCTTGTAACAATGACTGGGAATTAAAAGCAAAACCAGACTCCAGGAACATACAGCTGTTTCACGGTACCATCTAGGTGCTCTCCCTAAGAAGAAAAGATAGTGTTTCTGACCCCTATCCAAGGCTTCTCACTAGCAAAGCTAGACTTCTACTGTACACTGATCAAGGGCAAATACCCTGAAACAGCTGTCTGTGCATGGAGTCTGACTTTGCTTGTAATTCCCAGTCATTGTTACAAGGCTTGTATAAAGAGTCTGACTTTGGGTTGAAGTAATGCAGTAGGTGGCACTGTGGAGGTATTATTCCATCTCCCTTATTTTCACACAATCGCACGTTGAAAAAATATATTCAAGTGAATGAATCCATTAACCCCTTGAGTGGCACGCCCAGAAATTTCCCGGGAGGAGCTCCACTGCCGATAGTGATATAGCCTGGAAGATTTCCGGGCTATGTATCACTATGGGAGCTGTAGAGCACAATGCCATAAACTGTGGCATTGTGCTCTGCCTGCACTGTCTTACAGAGAACAAAGCAAGGGCTTTGAATAACAGAAGCAGAAGATAATCTCCTGCTTCTAAGTCTCCTGCTTTGTTTATAGGTTGCCATAGAGACCATCGGCTTGCTTCTGACAAGCCGATGGTCTCTGTGGCAGGGAGAGCTGGTGCTTGGCTGTCAGAGGACAGCCAGGCACCAGCTCTTACAGCAGAGATCAGAGAAAACCTCTGATCTCTGCTGTGTTAACCCTTTACTTGCTGCAGTCTATGTGACTGCAGCATGTAAAGGGCTGTCATCATCGTACCCCCGGAAAGTGATCAGGGGGTCCTGATGGGTCCCTGTGGAAGTCCCCTAAAGGGACAAAAATAAAAAAAAGTTTAAAAAAAACTAAAGTAAAAAAATTATAAAAAAAATAAAAATAAAAACACTTGTCTCCCTTTACTTTGTAAAAAATTTAAAATAAAATCACACATGTGGTATCCCTGCATCATAATGACCCAGAGAAGGAAGCTGGTACATTATTTAACCCCTTAATGACATGGCCCCTTTTTTCTTTTTTCCCCATTTCTTTTTTTCCTCCCCCTGTTTAAAAACTCATAACTCCTTTATTTATCCATCAACGTCGCTGCATGAGGGCTTGTTTTTTGCGGGACGAGTTGTATTTTTCAATCGTGCTATTTACCATATAATGTACTGAAAAAACGTTTACAAAATTCTAAGTGGAGTAAAATGGAAAAAAAATGCCATTCCACCATTTTTCACTGCGTCTTGTTTCTACGGCGTACAAACTGCAACAAAAATGACCTGATAACTTTATTCTATGGGTCAGTGCGATTACTACGATACCAAACTTGTATAGTTTTTTTTTTGCTGTAGTACTTGTATTTTTTTCAAAGACATTTAATTTTTTAAAATTATTTTCTGCTGCATCTTCTGCGCGCAATAACTTTTTTATTTTTCCGTCAATGTAGTTAAGTGAGGGCTCATTTTTTGCGGGATGTCCTGTAGTTTACGTTGGTACCAATCTGGAATACATGTGACTTTTTGGTTCGCTTTTTTTTTTTTTCGGACTACGTTCAGTCCTTAGTCACACGGGCATTTTTTCCCGCGATTTGCGGATCACATGACGGATGCGCATCCGTAAATCACGTGACCGGGGCCGAAAAATCGCCCGAAAATACTGCTCCTAGCCGCGATTCAATAGAAACGGGCCGGAGCTGTCCAGCGCATTGAATTCAATGGAGCCGGCAATACAGCCGGCTCCATTGAAAGCAATGCGCTGCGGGCGATCGTGGGATGAATTTTTGGGAAGGGCTTAAATATATAAGCCCTTCCCTGCAATTCAGCCAGAAATGTGTAAAAATAAAAAAAATATATATACTCACCCGGTCCCGGCAGATGGAGTTCAGCCGCGGCCGGCGGCAGTTCTCTGAACTGCTCTCTGTAGTATTCAGCAGCCGGGGATTTAAAATCCCCGCCTGCTGAATGAGCTGCCTCTGATTGGTCACAGCCTGACCAATCAGAGACAGCTCTCACTCACACCCATTCATGAATTCTTGAATGGGTGTGAGTTAGAGCTGCCCCTTGCCATTCTCAGAACATATTACAAAAGAAACCAGGCGTTGTAGATCTGATAGGCAAAACTCTTTTTTGAAGACTACACTTTTGAAGTAGCGACAAAATAATTTGAGTCTCCTGAGCCTTTCTGCACGTTGTGCCAACTATTCTGGAGGAAAATATGGTGATCTTATAGGCGAGTAACCTCCAGATTGCCACAAAAGTAATAACAATACTTAGCATCATATACAAAGCACTCATAGCAGCCTATATTCTGTGAATAGGCAAGTTGGTGACTTGCTACTAAGCACTTCCAATTTAGTTTTGGAAATACTTTCACATAATCTTACTAAATTATTAACAATGTGTTTCATAATATAATAACATCACTTCAATCTCACATCTGACAGTAAAGGCATGTGTATGCCCTCTTTTTATATGAAAGCCACCTCAAGTCCAACATGCCAGTTGAATTTTCTGGGGGAGATTGCCATCTGCTTTACTTTAACGCTGCCAAGATCCACTGTTTGTTAGAAGCTCTGTAGTCTGACGTAGAAGGGGCCCTGAGCAGGGTAGGGGGCCTCATTGATATCCTAATAAGCCATATGGACAGAGACATGTCTTTGTGAGTAAACCACTTTAATTCTAACATACAATCTAGAAATGTAAATTCACATATAGTAATATATATAATTTAACTAATGCTACTTGTATACACTGCTCCATAGACAGTGAACAAGTGGTATTGAGTTTGCCATACTTGACTATGCTTTGCAATATTGTTGCAACATTAATAGTCTATTCGTTATGTCAACTAGACTACAAGGACCTAACATTCATGAAGCTGTACAGATAGCAACTGGCACTACAAGGAACTAATATCAGTCTCTGTTTGTGCATCCTGGTAATTCCTGTTTGACTGGCTACAGCTTATCTGACAAATTTACAAAGCAATGCAATTAACCTTTGCTATGCAAACAAGTTCACCTTACTTTAAACAAAATGCACCAGATTCTAATTGTACACAGAGTATATTATTATGTTTATAATTTTTACAAGCTCCTTCTCCTATGCAGCAAATCTCAAATCATATGAAGAGATCAACAAGCATATTCCGGCTTCTGTATACAAGGTCATTAAAATTGGAGGTCTGGTTTATACTTTTTTTTTTTTACTAATTAAAACCATATACTGGAGAATTTTCCATTTTTAAATCTGTTTTTATTTTCTGATTGTAGTTTTTTTTATAATTCCATTGCCTATACATGACTGTGTCAGCTGCCATCTTCCCTGATCTGCAGAAATATACTTTAGCGCAGCTTTTAGAGATATGTTTAACAGCAGCCTCATGGGCCATTCGGACTGGAGATGACTCATTGACTCCTTTGAGAGTGTTATAGGGGAAGTATATAAGCTGTGACATACACTATCCTACCAAAAGTTATTGGGCACTTGAGCAAGAATCAAAAGTACCGTAGTATTTATTTATATATAATAACACATAGTGGGGCCTCTTTTGGTCCTAATGACATCAAGTGCTCTACGTAGCATTAGAGATGAGCGAGCACCAAAATGCTCGGGTGCTCGTTACTGGAGTCGAACTTCCCGCGATGCTCGAGGGTTCGTTTCGAGTAACGAACCCCATTGAAGTCAATGGGCGACTCGAGCATTTTTGTATATCACCGATGCTCGCTAAGGTTTTCATTTGTGAAAATCTGGGAAATTCAAGAAAGTGATGGGAACAACACAGAAAAGGATAGGGCACGCGAGGGGCTACATGTTGGGCTGCATCTCAAGTTCCCAGGTCCCACTATTAAGCCACAATAGCGGCAAGAGTGGGTCCCGACCCCCCCCCAACAATTTTTACTTCTGAAAAACCCTCATTAGCAAGGCATTCCTTAGCTAAGCACCACGCTACCTCCAACAAAGCACAATCACTGCCTGCATGACACCGCTGCCACTTCTCCTGGGTTACATGCTGCCCCCGCACGACCCAGTGGCCACAGTGCACACCAAAGTGTCCCTGCGCAGCCTTCAGCTGCCCTCATGCCACACGCTGGCCTCATAGCCACACCACCCTCATGTCTATTTATAAGTGCGTCTGCCATGAGGAGGAACCGGAGGCACACACTGCAGAGGGTTGGCAGGGCCAGGCTCTGACCCTCTTTAAAGGGGGCGGGGCGATAGCCCACAATGCTGTACAGAAGCACTGAGAACTCCAATCCTGTGCCACCTCCATCAGGAGCTGCAAACGTGGGCATAGCAATGGGGAATCCATGTGCCACACAGTATTCATTCTGTCAAGGTGTCGCATTGCTCAATCCACACTGCAAGGGGAAAACCGTCAGCGCTCTGCCCCCTACCCAAGTCAGTCAGGGCCTTTGTGCCAGACAGGTCAAACACCGCAATGGGAACTAAGTTTGCACCAACAGCATAGGTGGGTCCTAGGAAACCCAAGACATGAACAAAAAATTGATCTGAGCGGCCAAACATGGCAGACTTGCACCGCGCCCACGGCATAGGCCTCGGCCCACAGATTCAGCAATCCTAGGCTGGAAGCGGACTTTCACTGCACCCAGGACATAGGCCTCTGCACAAACCCTCAGCAATCGCGTGCCTACAGCGGACTCCAATGCTAGCGTAGCTGTGCACGTCTCATTAGCGCTCTATTGCTCCTGTAGTTTGTCCCAATGCAGTGCCCCGGATAGTAGAGCTAACGTCAGATTAAATACAGGTGGGCTTCGGCCCACACTGCATGCCCCAGTCAGACTGGGGTTCTTTATAAGTAGACACAGGCAGGTACAACTCCGTGTGGACCGACAGCATGGGTGGGTCCTAGGAAGCCACCGGCGTTACATAAATAAATCCCATTGCATTGCCCAGCACGGCTGAGGTAACGTCAGATTAAATGCAGGTGGGCTTCGGCCCACACTGCATGCCCCAGTCAGACTGGGTTTTTTTTATAAGTAGACACAGGCAGGTACAACTCCCTAATGTGAAGTCCGTGTGGACCCAAAGCATGGGTGGCTCCCTGGAACCCACCGGTGGTACATAAACAAATCCCATTGCACTGCCCAGGACAGCTGAGGTAACGTCAGATTAAATGCAGATGGGCTTCGGCCCACACTGCATGCCCCAGTCTGACCGGGGTTTTTAATACATAGACACTGGCAGGTACAAATCCGTAATGTGAAGTCCCTGTGGACCGACAGCATGGGTGGCTCCCTGGAACCCATCGGTGGTACATAAATGTATCCCATTGCAGTGCCCTGCTCAGCAGAGCTAACATCAGATACAATACAGGGGGGCTTCGGCCCACAGTGCATGCCCCAGTCAGACTGGTAATATGTACCTTAACAGTAACCGCATTGGTGGGAATGTGGTCGCGACTGCGGACCTAGTAGCGCGGTTTTATTTAGTTGGTTTTCAGAATGTGGCCATGATTAAGTGGGCCGTGGCAGGGGGATGGTGGGGGGGCTCTCTTGTTGTGTCATTAAAGGTGAAATTCTTGGACTGCCACCAGACAATGGTATTTGCCAAGAATGTTTTCATTGTTGGAGGAGGAGGGGGACGTTTTTGAGGCACTACGTGTCCTCTCCACGTGTCCGTGGTTATATGCACCTTAACAGTGACCGCGTTGGTGGGAAATGGCCTCGCCACCATCATGTCTTTGGGAAGCCTCCGTTTCCACACCCCAGTGACATAGCATTAGCAGCGGTATAGGCAGAGCCCAGAATTAGTAACATTTCAGTGGTAGCATTAGGGACAGGCCCCAGTAACATATCACTAGCAGCAGTATAGGGGGAGCACAGTATTAGTTCCATTTCAGTAGTAATAGCAGTCAAGACAGGCCCCAGTAACATATCACTAGCAGCAGTATAGGGAGAGCACAGTCTTAGTTCCATTTCAGTAATAGTAGCAGTCAAGACAGGCCCCAGTAACATATCACTAGCAGCAGTATAGGAGGAGCACAGTATTAGTTCCATTTCAGTAATACTAGCAGTCATGACAGGCCCCAGTAACATATCACTAGCAGCAGTATAGGGGGAGCACAGTCTTAGTTCCATTTCAGTAGTAGTAGCAGTCAAGACAGGCCCCAGTAACATATAACTAGCAGGAGTATAGGGGGAGCACAGTATTAGTTCCATTTCAGTAATAGTAGCAGTCAAGACAGTCCCCAGTAACAATTCCGAAACAGCAGTATTGGGGGAGCGCAGTCTTAGTTCCATTTCAGTAATAGTAGCAGTCAAGACAGGCCACAGTAACATTCCCTTTGCAGCAGTATAGGGAGATAACAGTCTCTTTCATATTTCAGTAGTTGCAGTATAGACAAGGCCCCAGTTACATTTATGTAGCAAAAGTGTAGGCCAACCCCACACACCTTGCTGTACCATGAGTGCAGGCGAAGCCCATAAAAATTACTAGGATTACACTGTAGGCGATGGCCCAAAAAAATTGGTGTACCAACAGTACTAATGTACCTCAGAAAAATTGCCCATGCCCAACCAAGAGAGCAGGTGAAACCCACTAATCGCTTTGGTTACTGTGGCTTAATTTGTAACTAGGCCTTGTGGCAGCCCAGTTAAAATAAAAATTGGTTCAGGTGCAAGTTTCCACGCTTTAATGAGAATTGAAACGTAAAAACATTGTTTACAAAAGTAATATGTCTGAGCCTTGTGGGCCTAAGAAAAATTGCCCTTTCGGCGTGATTACGTGAGGTTTCAGGAGGAGGAGCAGGAGGAGGAGGATGAATATAATACACAGATTGATGAAGCTAAAAGGTCCCTGTTTTTTATGGTGATAGAGAACGATGCTTCCATCCGCGGGTGCAGCCTACGTATTGTTTAGGTACCGCTGCTGTCCGCTGGTGGAGAAGAGAAGTCTGGGGAAATCCAGGCTTTGTTAATCTTTATGAGTTGACAGGCGGGTACGCTTATCCGTGATGATTCCCCCAGCTGCACTAAACACCCTCTCTGACAAGACGCTAGCCGCAGGGCAAGCAAGCACCTCCAGGGCATACAGCGCGAGTTCAGGCCACGTGTCCAGCTTCGACACCCAGTAGTTGTAGGGAGCAGAGGCGTCACGGAGGATGGTCGTGCGATCGGCTACATACTCCCTTACCATCCTTTTACAGTGTTCCCGCCGACTCAGCCTTGACTGGGAAGTGGTGACACAGTCTTGCTGGGGAGCCATAAAGCTGGCAAAGGCCTTGGAGAGTGTTCCCCTGCCTGCGCTGTACATGCTGCCTGATCTCCGCGCCTCCCCTGCTACCTGGCACTCGGAACTGCGCCTTCTGCCACTAACACTGTCGGATGGGAATTTTACCATCAGTTTGTCCACCAGGGTCCTGTGGTATAGCATCACTCTCGAACCCCTTTCCTCTTCGGGTATGAGAGTGGAAAGGTACTCCTTATACCGTGGGTCGAGCAGTGTGTACACCCAGTAATCCGTAGTGGCCAGAATACGTGTAACGCGAGGGTCACGAGAAAGGCATCCTAACATAAAGTCCGCCGTGTGTGCCAGGGTACCTATACGCAACACATGGCTGTCCTCACTAGGAAGATCCCTTTCAGGATCCTCCTCCTCCTCAGGCCATACACGCTGAAAGGATGACAAGCAAGCAGCATGGGTACCCTCAGCAGTGGGCCAAGCTGTCTCTTCCCCCTCCTCATGCTCCTCCCCCACCTCCTCCTCCAAAGCGCGCTGAGATATAGACATGAGGGTGCTCTGACTATCCAGCGACATACTGTCTTCCCCCGCCTCCGTTTCCGAGCGCAAAGCGTCTGCCTTTATGCTTTGCAGGGAACTTGTCAAGAGGCATAGCAGAGGAATGGTGACGCTAATGATTGCAGCATCGCCGCTCACCATCTGGGTAGACTCCTCAAAGTTTCCAAGGACCTGGCAGATGTCTGCCAACCAGGCCCACTCTTCTGTAAAGAATTGAGGAGGCTGACTCCCACTACGCCGCCCATGTTGGAGTTGGTATTCCACTATGACTCTACACTGTTCATAGAGCCTGGCCAACATGTGGAGCGTAGAGTTCCACTGTGTGGGCACGTCGCACAGCAGTCGGTGCACTGGCAGATTAAACCGATGTTGCAGGGTCCGCAGGGTGGCAGCGTCCGTGTTGGACTTGCGGAAATGTGCGCTGAGCCGAAGCCTTTTCCGAGCAGGTCTGACAAGCATGGGTAGCTTTTCAGAAACCGCTGAACCACCAAATTAAAGACGTGGGCCAGGCATGGCACGTGCGTGAGGCTGCAGAGCCGCCACCAGGTTACGGCCGTTGTCACACACGACCATGCCCGGTTGGAGGCTCAGCGGCGAAAGCCAGCGGTCGGTCTGCTCTGTCAGACCCTGCAGCAGTTTGTGGGCCGTGTGCCTCTTCTCTCCTAAGCTGAGTAGTTTCAGCACGGCCTGCTGACGCTTGCCCACCGCTGCGCTGCCACGCCGTGCCACATTGACTGCTGGCGACGTGCTGCTGCTGACACATCTTGATTGCGAGACAGAGGTTGCGTAGGAGGAGGAGGAGGAGGGTGGTTTAGTGGAGGAAGCATACACCGCCGCAGATAGCAGCACCGAGCTGGGGCCCGCAATTCTGGGGGTGGGTAGGACGTGAGTGGCCCCAGGCTCTGACTTGGTCCCAGCCTCCACTAAATTCACCCAATGTGCCGTCAGGGAGATATAGTGGCCCTGCCCGCCTGTGCTTGTCCACGTGTCTGTTGTTAAGTGGACCTTGCCAGTAACCGCGTTGGTGAGGGCGCGTACAATGTTGCGGGAGACGTGGTCGTGCAGGGCTGGGACGGCACATTGGGAAAAGTAGTGGCGACTGGGAACAGAGTAGCGTGGGCCGCCGCCACGATCATGTTTTTGAAAGCCTCCGTTTCCACAAGCCTATACGGCAGCATCTCCAGGCTGATCAATTTGGCTATGTGCACGTTTAACGCTTGAGCGTGCGGGTGCGTGGCGGCATACTTGCGCTTGCGCTCAAACAGTTGCACTAGCGACGGCTGGACGCTGCGCTGAGAGACATTGCTGGATGGGGCTGAGGACAGCAGAGGTGAGCGTGTGGGTGCAGGCCGGGAGACGGTCATGCCTGTGTCCTGAGAGGGGGGTTGGATCTCAGCGGCAGGTTGGGGCACAGGAGGAGAGGTAGTGGTGCAAACAGGAGGCGATGAACGGCCTTCATCCCATCTTGTGGGGTGCTTGGCCATCATATGCCTGCACATGCTGGTGGTGGTGAGGCTGGTGGTGGTGGCTCCCCGGCTGATCTTGGCGCGACAAACCTTGCACACCACAGTTCTTCGATCGTCTGCACTCTCAGTGAAAAACTGCCACACCTTTGAGCACCTCGGCCTCTGCAGGGTGGCATGGCGCGAGGGGGCGCTTTGGGAAACAGTTGGTGGATTATTCGGTCTGGCCCTGCCTCTACCCCTGGCCACCGCACTGCCTCTTCCAACCTGCCCTGCTGCTGCACTTGCCTCCCCCTCTGAAGACCTGTTCTCAGTAGGCTTAGCAAACCAGGTGGGGTCAGTCACCTCATCATCCAGCTGCTCATCCTCCGAATCCTCTGTGCGCGCCTCCCTCGGACTTACTGCCCTTACTACTACCTCACTGATAGACAACTGTGTCTCATCGTCATCGTCCTCCTCACCCACTGAAAGCTCTTGTGACAGTTGCCGGAAGTCCCCAGCCTCATCCCCCGGACCCCGGGAACTTTCCAAAGGTTGGGTATCGGTCACGACAAACTCCTCCGGTGGGAGAGGAACCATTGCTGCCCAATCTGGGCACGGGCCTGAGAAAAGTTCCTGGGTGTCTGCCTGCTCCTCAGAATGTGTCATTTTCATGGAGTGAGGAGGCTGGGAGGAAGGAGGAGCAGCAGCTAGAGGATTCAGAGTTGCAGCTGTGGACGGCGTAGAAGACTGGGTGGTCGATAGATTGCTGGATGCACTTTCTGCCATCCACGACAGGACCTGCTCACACTGCTCAGTTTCTAATAAAGGTCTACCGCGTGGACCCATTAATTGTGGGATGAATCTGGGAACCCCAGAAACTTGCCTCTCTCCTAATCCTGCAGCAGTCGGCTGCGATACACCTGGACCAGGAGCTCGGCCTGTGCCCACACCCTGACTTGGGCCTCCGCGTCCTCGCCCGCGTCAACATCCTCTAGGCCTACCCCTACCCCTCAGCATGGTGTATTACGAGTAGAGCAGAAACGGAACGCTGTAATTAAATGTGCCGCTTATTGGCCTGTGGTTGGAGGCTGACTTCGCTTACGGAACGCACAGCAGAGCCAGGAAACAATTATGCGCAAGCCTGTAGTCAGACCTAGGTGCGTATGACTGAGCTGCTGGAATTCACAGGGCAGAAACAGTCAAGTGGCCAAAGGCCAGTGGTAGGCCTTAAGTATTTTGCTTCAATTTTTTAAAATGGTGAGATGAAAAACCAGACAGACACCGTATGCAGCGTATATACGTATACTCTTTCCCTCTGGCGGGATGACGGCGATCATGTAACGGACACAGCAGAGCCAGGAAACAATTATGCGCAAGGCTGGGTATTAATGAGCGACTACTACCCCCAACACACACGCAGTAAACTGAAGACAGTCACAGGCAGGCCAAGTATAGTATTTTTTTACAATTTTTGGGGAAAAGCCCACTGCCTGTGATATAGCCTGTATATGGATTTCCCTGTTGGAGGATGACTGTGGTTATTGAAAGCACAGTGCAGCCAGAAAAAATTATGCGCAAGGCTGGGTATTAATCAGCGACTACTACCCCCAGCAGGCACGCAGTAAACTGAAGACGGTCACAGGCAGGCCAAATATAGTATTTTTTTACAATTTTTGGGAAAAAGCCCACTGCCTGTGATATAGCCTGGATATGGATTTTCCTGTTGGAGGATGACTGTGGTTATTGAAAGCACAGTGCAGCCAGAAAAAATTATGCGCAAGGCTGGGTATTAATCAGCGACTACTACCCCCAGCAGACACGCAGTAAACTGAAGACGGTCACAGGCAGCCCAAATATAGTATTTTTTTCCAATTTTTTTGAAAAAGCCCACTGCCTATATAGCCAGTATATCTCTTTCCCTGTACCACTGTCCCTGCCTCACCAATACTGCCCCTATACTCTGTAAAATGACTGCAGACTGAGGACGCTATGGTCTGCACGCCCGATATACAAAAAAATAAAAAGTGCAAAACTGCTAAAAGCAGCCTCAACAGTACTGCACACGGTCAGATGTGGCCCTAAGAAGGACCGTTGGGGTTTTTGAAGACTAAAATAACACCTAACACTCTCCCTATAGCAGCTACAGCAGCAACAGCACTTTCCCTGATCTCTCTTAGCTTGTGTCTGTGGTGAGCCGCGGGAGGGGCAGATTTAAATACTTGGGTGTCACCTGATCTCCCCAGCCACTCACTGCAGGGGGGTGGGATAGGGCTGGAATGTCACAGGAGGAAGTTGTAATGCCTTCCCTGTGTTTCTATTGGCCAGAAAAGCGCGCAAATTTCTCAGGGAAGGAAATGTAATGGAGTCGAGCACCGCGTGGTGCTCGTCTCGAGTAACGAGCATCTCGAACACCCTAATACTCGAATGAGCATCATGCTCGGACGAGTACGCTCGCTCATCTCTACGTAGCATACTTTCTACCAACATTTGATATACTTCAGCTGGTATATCCCGCCAATTATGCTGCAAACATCTGCCGAGTTCTCTCAAATAGAATGGACACTGTTCATTTTTCCTGACCCAACATTTCAGTTTGTCCAAAAGATATTCAGTAGGGTTCAGATCAGGACTCTGTGCAGGCCAATCGTGCAACATTCATATCCTCAAACCACAGTAAAAGAGTGTTGAATTTGTGACAAGACGCATTGTCTTGCTGGAAGTATTGCTGACCATTTCCAGAGTATTGCCACATTGTTGGCAGCATATTATTGTCTAGAATATCAGGGTACACTTTTGTGTTCATGGTTCTTGCCACTACAACCAACAGTCGGAGACTATACTATGTAAAACATCTCCAGACGATTTGGAGGAAAAAAACTTCAGGCTTTGATTGCATCTACCAATGCTGCCGCGGGCTTCATTTCTTACATCCCCAGATGATAATAGAACCTCCACCATACTTAACTGTTGGCACAACACACTTGGGCAAAAGGCATCCTCTACACGCAGGTCTGTCTATATGATCTGAATATGGAGTAGTGTGATTCATCACTTCATAGAATGTTCTTCCAAGCCATCCATCACCAAGCTCAATGCAATGACTCATCTACAATGAGGAAAGGAGTATCATGACTGCACAATGGAGCAATGGAAGAACATTCACACTACTCCATCTTCAGATCAGATGGACATACCTGGGTGTGGAGGACGCCTGTGAAATGCCTTTTGCCCAAGTGTGTTGTGTGTGTTTTTTCACCCTGTCAACCCAAATTAATAAAAGTTATAAAATATATTAAAAGTACTCCAAAATGATATCAATAAAATTTTTTACCATGCTAAAAATTAGCCCTCATATGGTTATGTCAATAAAAAAATCAATAAAGTGATAGTTTTTGAAAAGTGGAGATGAAAATTAGAGATGAGCAAGCATACTCGTCTGAGCTTGATGCTCATTCGAGTATTAGGGTGCTCGAGATGCTCGTTACTCGAGACGAGCACCACGCGGTACTCGTCTCGATTAAACGAGCACTGACCATTGAATTCAATGGAGCCGGCAATACAGCCGGCTCCATTGAAAGCAATGGCCTGCCGGCGAGCGCGGGATGAATTGTCGGGAAGGGCTTAAATATATAAGCCCTTCCCTGCAATTCATCCAGAAATATGTAAAAAAAATATATATATATACTCACCTTGTCCCGGCAGAACGATGTTAGCCCATTGAATTCAATAGAGCCGGCAATACAGCCGGCTCCATTAAAAGCAATGGGCTGTCGGCGATCGCGGGATGAATTGTCGGGAAGGGGTTAAATATATAAGCCCTTCCCTGCAATTCATCCAGAAATGTGTAAAAAAAAATATATATATATATACTCACCTGGTCCCGGCAGACGGAGTTCAGCGCGGCCAGCGGCAGTCCTCCTGAACTGCTCTGAACAGCTGTGAGTATTCAGCAGCCGGGGATTTAAAATCCCCACCTGCTGAATGAGCTGCCTCTAATTGGTCACAGCCTGACCAATCAGAGGCAGATTCCACTCACGCACCCATTCATGAATTTATGAATGGGTGTGTGACTGCTGCCTCTGATTGGCTCAGCGGGACCAATCAGATGAGAGGCAGCAGTCACTCACCCATTCATAAATTCATGAATGGGTATCTGAGTGGAATCTGCCTCTGATTGGTCAGGCTGTGACCAATTAGAGGCAGCTCATTCAGCAGGCGGGGATTTTAAATCCCCGGCTGCTGAATACTACTCACAGCTGTTCAGAGCAGTTCAGGAGGACTGCCGCGCTGAACTCCGTCTGCCGGGACCAGGTGAGTATATATATTGCTGTATTGCCGGCTCCATTGAATTCAATGGGCTAACATCGTTCTGCCGGGACAAGGTGAGTATTTTTTTTAAAAATTTTTACACATTTCTGGATGAATTGCAGGGAAGGGCTTATATATTTAAGCCCTCCCCGACAATTCATCCCACGATCGCCGGCAGCCCATTGCTTTCAATGGAGCCAGCTGTATTGCCGGCCCCATTGAATTCAATGGGCTAACATCGTTCTTCTCTGCCACAGCTGTTACAGCTGTGGCAGAGGAGAACGATCTTTATGCTGACAGTGCGGGGGGGGGGGGGTCTCACTCTTACAATATACAAAAATGCTCGAGTCGCCCATTGACTTCAATGGGGTTCGTTACTCGAAACGAACTCTCGAGCATCACTGAAAGTTCGACTCGAGTAACGAGCACCCGAGCATTTTGCTGCTCGCTCATCTCTAATGAAAATCCCTAAAAGTCTTCATGTTCAACAATCCTTAAAAAATATGTTTACCTTAAAAACTTGATTTATACAATAAGTCATTTTCTGATTACACATTTCCTTTGAGGGTGCAGTCACAGGAGTGATTTTTAAGCGCATGTATAGGCGCGTAAAAAAAATATATATATTGCACTTCGGGCTCAGTCACACGGGTTATCCGGGCACCGATGCGCCCATCTTCCTGCAGGATAAGACGGCCACACTGCAAGTACGGGCGATTCTCCGCACCACCGGCAGAAAGAACACATGACCGGCTCTATTGCTGGTCATGTGTTCTTTCTTCCGGCGCTGCGGAGAGTCGTCTGCACTGCAGGTACGGCTGTCTTCCTCGTGCAGGAAGACGGGCGCATCGGCGCCCGGATGCGCTCGTGTGACTAAGCCCTCCGTGTGTAGAAAAATCGTGTGACTGGGTCCATGGGCACCTATATATTCTGTCTTTTGCAGGTGTGAATTTTTAGGCATGTGACAATTACATGTGACCGCTTCCACTGATAAGCATTGGTTCTATGTAGATGCGATTTTAAATCGCGCCTATACATGCGCTTAAAAATCGCTCGTGGGACTGCACCCTGACTGTCCCTATGTTTTCCTGTGATGCTGTGGTAGAAATAAATCCTTTCCCCCCTCTTCCATTACAATCAGAAGTGTGTTAAGAGCCTTGCATTTATAGGAATTTAATGGATAGTAAATGTGGCGGTAATGCAATGCAAAATTATTCAAAAATCCAATGTTTGCATATATCTTAATGCCTGCAAGGTACTGCTGCCACTCTGTTTTTATATACATCTCATTCGCATGTCATAATAGCTAATTTTTGGATTACTCTCTTAAGTGTAGAAAGAAAAGAATAATTTACAGTTCAGTTCTAAAAATCCCACCTAGAGTAGATTTATATGGTGCAGTTGTGCAACGTTTTTTGCCGCATGATTGAGAACCGCATGGCAAAATCTACATGTCCTTTTGCTATGATTTGAGATGGTACCTCAACTGGTACAAGTGAAGCTCCGCAATTTATGTTAAAGATGCATGAGGCTTCACTTGTGCCACTTGCAGAAATGGTACCTTCCAATAGGTGGCGCTGCAGAGGTATAGTTCCATTGTCCTTATTTGAACAAACGAAAAACATATCTAAACATAATATACCTTTAACATCATTACAGAAGTAAAAGGAGAGCTCTGAAGTTGAGGTGTAGGGTGCATTCACTCGTCTGAATGCACCCTACACCTGATTGTCTGAATGACAGCTGAGAGCTGCCCCTGATTGTTCCCTGCGCTGAGCCAATCACAGGTAGCACTCACTCACCCATTCATGAATTCATGAATGAGTGAGTGAGAGCTGCCTCTGATTGGTGAGGCTGTGACCAATCAGAGGCAGCTCATTCAGCAGGCAGGGATTTTAAATCCCCGGCTGCTGAATACTACTCACAGCAGTTCAGGAGAACTGCCGGCCGTCCGCGGCTGAACTCCGTCTGCTGGGACAAGGTATGTATATATATTTTTTTAACTTTTCACACATTTCTGGATGAATTTCAGGGAAGGGCTTATATTTTTAAGCCCTTCCAGAAAATTCACCGTGAGATCGCCCGCAGCGCATTGCTTTCAATGGAGCCGGCTGTATAGCCGGCTCCATTGAATTCAATGTGCTGGACAGTGCTGCATTGCTCCGGCCTGTTTCTAATGAAACGCGTCTAGAAGCAGATTTTTCAGGCGATTTTTCGGCCCCGGTCACGCGATTTGCGGATGCGCATCCGTCATGCGATACGCAAATCGTGGGAAAAAACGCTCGTGTGACCGAGACCTAAGGAGGGCAGATAGCCATAATAGATTGCTGGTCTGCATGGTGCACTACATGTATCAGAAGGTCTGCCACTTTGTATCCACTCTGTGTGGGAGTATACACCAAACAGCTACCCCCTCTATATTAAGAGGCTGTGTGAGTGGCTGTCTCATCGGTGTCCCTCACAGGTGTAATTAGCTCCCTCATTTGGTAGTCTGCTACCTGCATGATGAGAGGATGCAGCTATCTGCCCTCCTTAATCAGTAAGTATATGGCCATTTTCTGTGACTGTTTTTATATTTCCTCTTCTGTGACGTGTTTATATTTATTCAGTGGCTATACTAACTATATTTATCATATGTTCTATTTATTTTATTCTAATATGTGCATCTGATATGTGTTTCTTCTTCCCCCTCTTAATTAATTATTAGTCACTCCTTAGATCAGTATCTTCAGTGGTAATTGACTCATCAATTAATTTATATGCTCATAATAAATTCACTTTATATATATGTTATCAATGTGCATATATATACTCCCTGCTATGTATGCACTCCCCACTAGTTTTAAATATCCTTCATCTTATTTGTGGCGGTTCCTATTCTTTTTAGGTGGTTGAGAGTAATTCTTTGGACTGTTTCATTATTAGTTTGGCGTGTATGAATATATTGTTTTTCTATTCCGTCATTATAATATGTAACAGCACTAATCAAATTTCTCCAGCAATAATTAATTAACTTACTTACATTTTCTTTACATATTTATTTAATATATTGCTTGTACATTCCTCCATTTTAAAAAAAAATTTATTATGTATTTCTGATTGCGTCCCTAATCCCTGTGCATTAATATTTTGAGCTGTTTCTATGTAATATATATATCTATTTGTATCTTCCCGTTGTTTCTGGTCTCTCTTTTGCATATATTTGGAAAAAAATTCTTCTGGTTGGGTTGGCTGTTGCTATGTGACTTCTGTCATATGTGTTATGCTTTCCACATGACCAGCTGAGGTACCATTACTTCTATAAGTCAATCTTGAGCAGGCTACCTGAACCAAGCGACGATTGAACCTGCAACCTTCAGGTCGTGATTTTCTATAGCATTATATTATGGAAATACAATTTTAAGGTCACATAATATCTACATTGTATATACAGTATCTCAAGTGAGCTATCGGAATCAAATCAATAATCAACATTAAAGGGGTTGTCCCGCGGCAGCAAGTGGGTCTATACACTTCTGTATGGCCATATTAATGCACTTTGTAATGTACATTGTGCATTAATTATGAGCCATACAGAAGTTATAAGAAGTTTTTCACTTACCTGCTCCGTTGCTAGCGTCCTCGTTTCCATGGAGCCGTCTAATTTTCGGCGTCTAATGGCCAAATTAGACGCGCTTGCGCAGTCCGGGTCTTCTTCTTTTCTCAATGGGGCCGCTTGTGCAGGATGCCGGCTCCGTGTAGCTCCGCCCTGTCACGTGCCGATTCCAGCCAATCAGGAGTCTGGAATCGGCAATGGACCGCACAGAAGCCCTGCGGTCCACCGAGGGAGAAGATCCCGGCGGCCATCTTCAGCAGGTAAGTAAGACGTCACCGGAGCGCGGGGATTCAGGTAAGCGCTGTGCGGTGTTCTTTTTTAACCCCTGCATCGGGGTTGTCTCGCGCCGAACGGGGGGGGGGGGGGGGTTGAAAAAAAAAAAACCGTTTCGGCGCGGGACAACCCCTTTAACATAGAACTAAACACATCATTGTGCCCCCTCCCTCCCAAAAGAATGAATATTGTGTCAGCTATATAATGTGATGGCAAGTAATCATTGATGAATCCAGTTCATGTTGCTAATAGTCAATGACATATTCTAAATTTATTTATGAGTCTTGGACCTTGATAAGTGATAAAATGTTATCATTGATAGTTCATGGGAAAATACATGCGTAAAAAAGCAGTGTTTGAACTCTTGTGGACCAATGGAAACAAAACAATGCATTATCTTTGATGAACTAAAGAAAGAGAAACAACATCTCATTCTTTAATGGTCCAAAGGGAAAGCTTTTCATTCAAAAATAATGGTTAGTGCCATATGGTCCAATGCAAAAGTAGCGTCTTAGCCTTGGCAGACGCATGCTACCTGTTCCAGTGTTTGTCATTATCATCACCTAGCCCATAAAGCTAGTCTATATAACACTTTGGGTGTTGACAACTACTTGCCCTATTCAAGTAAAGAGTATACTATATAAGATACTCCTGCAGCCAAGTCAGTTTCTTCCAGAGTGTACAGTATATAGCATTTTCCTGCAGCCAACATTCGAGCTACATTGACAAATCCTACCAGCTGTAACTGCAAAGAAAAAACTCTATTGAAAATGTAGATTTATGGGTTGTCCTAGTATTCACAATCATATTTATTGTTATAAATAATAAAACATTAACAACAACTTTCATGCTAATAAAAAATAATGTAGTGAAGAATTGACATTCATTTACATGGTATAGAACTACCTGGTGTTCAAAGTGCAGCAATCAGTTACTCTCTTCAAGGCCAGTTATCTATACACTGACCCTCTTTTCATGGCAAGGCAACCAATAAAAAATATATTTCTAGTGTTCAGGAAAGTTGAAAGTATCAGAACCTCTCCAGTAGCATGGCAGGGTGATGGAAAACACCCCTGTACGGGTAGCAAGAAGGGGCTATATTGTCAGCTACCAAGGAAGAAGGATACTGATTCAGCACTGGGCAGACCCAGCAGGACAGATTAGCAGCAGCACCAAGTAGGACACGCGAAAACCAAAAATGTTAGTCATGGGGTAACCCCTTGAATATCAGAGCAGAAGTCCTAGAGAACAGTATTCCTATAATAATTTTCTCGTTATTTCTGTTACTTTGACATGACTATATTAATTTGACATTGCATTAATTTAGCTTTAATACATCTGACAGTAAAATTACTATGTGTCCCACATGTAATGTCTTTAAATATAACTTGCTATCTAAAATAGTAATAAATGTGCACAACTGACCAATTAGAAGATTTGGCTGGGGTCTAATTTTATTTAGGTTTTTTATATGATGATGTACATGATAACGTGCACATTAGTTAGTGCAGTATGATAAAGTATTGATTACATGCATAGACTCACACAATGAACGACTGCACAAGAATAAAAATAAACGTAGGAAATGAATTGAATCAATACAGAATATGATGTTTTAATGTACATTTCTTTAGAATACTTCATTTTTTTACATTTTCTAACTTTATAGTGAGTCATTTTATCTGTTACTATTGATCCACATTAGGTAAAGAGAAAAAGGGTTTGGTACCGTGTTAGCCAGAAGACCAAAATGGGATTGTTCTCAGTAGGAGAAACCAAGTAAGGGTGACTTCACACGAGCGTGTTTTTATGTGTACATAGGTGCGTACATAAGCGCGCACCCATGTATGTGCAAAAACACGCGTGAATGCAGGTCCGTGCATTGCCATCAATGGAGCTGTGGCTGCTGCCAGCGGCTCCATTGAAGGCAATGGTCTGCCGGCACCCCGTAATTGTTTTTCAGGGAAGGGCTTTACATTAAAGTCCTTCCCTGAAAAACAAGAATTTTAGTGTAAAAAAAAAATACTTACCTGTCCGCCACTGCCGTGACCCCGCTGGGATGAAGAACACATTTCCTTCATCCCTGCGAGGAAAATGAATTCCCTGCTGCACCTGCCACATCTGTGACAGATGCAACAAAGGAATTCTTCATCCGTGCTGGGAATAAAGAATTCCCTACCACAGCTGTCACAGATGACAGCTGTGGTAAGAGATCCAGCTGCTGGCATCCTGTAATTGTTTTTTCAGGGAAGGGCTTTAAAGAGAGCCAGAGAGGAGCCGCATCAGGGACTTGGAGCCTGAGGTGCAGTGTGGACCAGTTGGGTCTGACACCCAGTCTGACGGAGGAAGACGCCCTCCAGATGCCCCAGGAGGGGTTAGTGACAGGACCCTGTGGTTTGTGAACCCCAAGCCATGTTCGACTATGTATAATTTACCTGTATGCAGTGAATAAAGGCTGGCTGAAGCCAGATTTAAAGAAATCTTCTGTTGCTGGAGCATATTTATGTGCAAGGTGCACCACTTCCTGACTGTGACACTATAAAATATATATACATACACACACGCACACACATGTAAAAAGGCACAGACTTGGTGTGATTAATTTGCCCTTAAAACAATACCAGAACAGGATGAGTAGAGGAGTAAATACTTAATTAGTCCACAGATGATGGATGTGAAAGTTTTATTGTTCCTGAATTGTTGTTTGGGGTCACCAGACCTGTGTATTATCTGTGCTATAGATTTCTCATAATCTCCATTCATGTATGAACCCTCTTGAAAATTTTAGGCCTGTGTTGAAAGTGTCAAAGATGGTTATAAACTTGTACTCTATGACACTGAGATTTGAGGTTGCCTTTTCATACAGTAACCTTCATATGTTCTATGTTGTGTCCATGACTAAAAAAATGCTCAGTCACAGGTAATTCTGTCTTCCTTTCTTTAAATGTGTGGCAATGGGATCTCATCTTCACTTTTAGTTTTTTTCCCCTGTTTTTCCAACATAAAGACCCCCAACAGGACACTTACTGCACTGGATCAGGTACACAACATCAGACGTGGAAGATGTGCATGTCACAGGGATCTTCTGCGGAAATTCCGTGGCGGGATTTCCCACGAAAATTCTGCGGCGGGATTTCCCGCAAAATTTCCGCCGCTGGAAGCCTGCATAGGATTGCGTTAACAAACGCAATCCTATGCAGATGGCCACGATTTGGCTGCGCCAGATCTCGCGCGGCAAACAAATCGCGGCATGCTCTATTTCTGTGCGGAGCTCGCAGAGCCCAGTACAGAAATGTCACTCACCCTCCACTGGTTCCGGTCTGCCCATGCGCCGGCTGCCCGGCAAGCCAGCACATCAAACAGCTGGAGCCGCGGGCGCGGGTGAGTACGCGCTGGTCCCTGCAGGCGCTAGGTCGGGTCCCGCGGCGAGAATCCTTGCCACCAGATCCGACCCGCCCGTCTGCAGGCGGCCATAGTCCTGCTGTGTGTTGGAGATATGTAACCTGTCAGTGGTCCATGCATGTGAGCAGGTCTTGCAGCTCCTTACATTACAGGGATAAGTTCCTTTTTGTGTGCCAGAGGGCAATTCACTCCTAATTATAAATCTCAAATTTGGAGGTTGCCTGTAACACAGAAGCAGAGGGTCCGGGAATATAGTTCTCAGACGGTCATCCTTGTGCAGGGTATGATGGAGTTTCTTTGTGGTTTTCCTTAGTACCTCTAGCTGTGGATTGCAGGTCACTTCTAGAGGTATACAATCGTTTTCTACCTACTTTGTGTGTTGGAGAAATAGGACAAAAACTGAACACAAGGGTGAAATCTCACGGCTACACAATTAAAGAAAGGAAGCATCTTGATCATCATAACATCATGACAAGGGTATAACGGACTCATTCCCGCTGTGACCCCATCCAACCCCCTTACCCCCATAACCAATAACACGCCTCAAACATTTTCTTTGGATTTAATTGGCCACAGCAGCCATTTATTGAAAATAACAAAAATACAACATTACAGATAACAACCCCAGGGGAGGTCCTATGAGCCCCAAAACTGATCTGTCGCCTCACAACCCAGGAAATATTTAGTACAGCCTCCCGCCGCACACCCCCTGACTCGGGAGACTATTTCCCAACAACACCCCCCCCCCCCCCCGCCTCCAACACCTGGCTCAGGAGATCAACACTCACCATCGGGCCTCTAGTCTCCTTCCTCCCGACACCGAGGCCCACTAGCCCTACACGGGCTAGCGACTCCACCCCTCTTGGCAGGGCACCGCCCTGTCAAAAACCACGAGGCGACAGATCCACCAACTCACACTTCCAACCAAAAAGAGGGTGTAAAAGGGAAGGCCGCTCTCTAGCCCCTGCCTTCACCCCCGAACCCAATCTGCTGACTCCACAGGACCCCCCTTTTACGCTGCCATGACAATAAAATTCACCCCCAACTAGAAGGGTGGGCGGGTGGGACTCTTCTTCCAGGATCTCCGTCTTCTCCCTCTGCAAGATGGCTCCAACTGCCCGGGCACGAGACCTAATCCTGCGTACTCCACCCCTTCTTCCGACCCCTCCTCTTTTCCAGCAGCTTCTCAACTCCTTTAACCCCTTCATTCCCCATTAACCCTGTCATGCCTGCCTCCTCCTATTCCTTCCAGTCACCGTCTCCGGCATTACTTGACAAGGGTATAACGGACTCATTCCCGCTGTGACCCCATCCAACCCCCTTACCCCCATAACCAATAACACGCCTCAAACCTTTTCTTTGGATTTAATTGGCAACAGCAGCCATTTATTGAAAATAACAAAAATACAACATTACAGATAACAACCCCAGGGGAGGTCCTATGAGCCCCAAAACTGATCTGTCGCCTCACAACCCGGGAAATATTTAGTACGGCCTCCTGCCGCACACCCCCCGACTCGGGAGACTATTTCCCAACAACACCCCCCCCCCCCCGCCTCCAACACCTGGCTCAGGAGATCAACACTCACCATTGGACCTCTAGTCTCCTTCCTCCCGACACAGAGGCCCACTAGCCCTACACGGGCTAGCGACTCCACCCCTTTTGGCAGGGCACCGCCCTGTCAAAAACCACGAGGTGACAGATCCACCAACTCACACTTCCAACCAAAAAGAGGGTGTAAAGGGGAAGGCCGCTCTCTAGCACCTGCCTTCACCCCCGAACCCAATCCACTGACTCCACAGGACCCCCCTTTTACGCCACAGCTAGCAGGGCTTGACCCCCTCAAGCCTGCGCAGCACCCCACAACACCAGGGCCCGCTCAATACCCTCCTAAACTCCCTCCAACCATAGATCCGTCCCAATGGCATTCAGGTGCACCCCATCTGTTCTCCAATAGTTTCCTTCCCCCGACTCCAAATCTGTATGGCTCACTGCAACACCGCCATGTTTACTGACGAAACGAGACAGTTCTCTATTTAATTTAATACGTGCTTTGTCCAACCCTTTAAGGGACTTGGCAAAGCGCCAGATTTTATGGGGCACGATTTCTGACCACACCACAATCAAACCACGATATGACATTAGCAAGCGCAAAATGTCATATCGTATATCCCGGGAGAGGTCTCTAAAAGGCCTTCTCCCAAGATCGTTTCCTCCAAGGTGCAAGACTAAGATGTCCGGCGCACTGTCCAGACTTACCAGCCTCTCCACTTCCCGCAACACCTTGCACCACGACATACCTCTCTCCCCTATCCACCGAATAACAACAGAACTCCTACTAAAACGCAACTGCCTGCCATCCCTTCTTACACTGGCCCTTTCAGCCCCCCAATATACATAGGAGTGCCCCAATATCCACGCTAATGCTGGTCTTCGCCCTGTAAAACAAATAAAATACCGTAAATCCCCCCTCTACTAACTTTTAACTCCAACACCTACTACAATAACTGTGGTCTAACGTATGACTTAAAATGCCCTGACTCCCATCTTCCAATTCTCATGACCGCCTCATCCTTCATGCCATGTATAGCCGCCTCCGTGGCTGCCCCCACTCTAAAGGAGTGTGTCCCGAACCTCGCGCTATCTAACCCCGCATTCTCCAATGCCCTCTTAAATACTGCCTGAAATTGGTACCGTGATGAAAATTCACCATTAGCATGCCTTAACAATGGCCCAACTTCCACCCTTGCCAATTCTCTATATCTCTGCCATACCCTCACTGGACACATCTCTGCTCCCGGTACCTCCCCTAATACTATCCGGTGACCACGACCCATCTGGTCTGTCTTGGACCGCCGTATGAAAAACTCCAACCTGCCGTCCACCAACCTAAAATCTTCTGCCTGTAGACCTCCCCCAACCCTTCTACTAGGTGACACCAACTCTCCTATTCTTAGTGCTCCGAAAAAGGCTAGCGAGAAGGCAGTCTTAAAAAGCAACTGCTCAAAATGTTCCCCTCAAATCCCCTCTAACTGTAAACCTATCTTTTCCAGTAAACAAAAAGAAACTGGTCTCCGCCCATCTCGCCTGCTCTTCCCCCTTCTAAAGCCCTTCAGTGCTTGTTTAACTAAAAAAAATTTTGTAACATCGCAGACCCCCCTCAACTTACAGCTAAAAGCCACCCCTGCTATAAAACGATTGACCCGTGCTAACGTAAACCCTTGCCGAGACCCTTGGCCCAGCCAACTAAGCAACAATCCCACTCTGTCCTCTTCTGACCCTCCAACCCCGAAGCCTAAACATTCCTCCCATTCCTGCCATACTGCTGAATAAGAAGCCCTCGTCCGCCGAGCCAGTGACCCCTCAATTAAGTGTCCCACTGCTCGCTTACCAATCTCCAAAGCTGATCTGGGCATGTCTTGCCCTCTTCGGCTGCACCCGGGGCCAGACTCCTGAACCGCTCCCACTGCAAACGAGAGAGAGCATCCGCAATTGAGTTATCAACACCCGGCAAGTGAACCGCTACCAACCATACATTCAGCGACAAGGCTTGCAGCACGGGATGCCGCAGCAGCTCAACCACTGGCGGCGAGGAAGCTGTCAGCGAATTAATTACCTGCACTACTCCCATGTTGTCGCATAAGAAACGCACTTTACGGTTCCTGAAACTGTCGCCCCACAGCTCCACCGCCACAACTATTGGAAACAATTCCAATAGTACCAGGTTGCGGGTCAATCCTCTCTCCCTCCACGTCTCGGGCCACATCCCCACACACCACTGGCCCTGGAAATAAGCCCCAAAACCTGAACTGCCTGCCGCATCTGTAAACAGCTCAAGGTCCACGTTTTCACAAGCCTCGTCCATTACCAAGGACCGCTCATTGTATTCCCTTAAAAAGGAGGCCCAGACCGCCAAATCGCCTTTGTGGCTCCTTCCCAAACGAACAAAATGATGCGGCGCCCTCACTCCTGCCGTAGCTGCTGCCAACCTCCTGCAAAAAACTCTCCCCATAGGCAATATTCGGCAAGCAAAATTTAGCTTCCCTAATAACGACTGCAAATCACGTAGCGTGATTTTTGTCAACCCCCTGGCCCTCTCTACCTCTGCTTTCAAATCCTTCAACTTTTCTTCTGGCAGTCTGCATTCCATTGACACTGTGTCAATGGTAATGCCCAAAAAGCTCAGGCATGTCGTGGGACCTTCCGTCTTATTGGGGGCTAAGGGCACCCCAAAACGATGGGCGACCCACTGCAGCGTCCCCAACAAGACCGGGCATGTTGACGAATTGCCCGGACCTACGCACAGGAAATCATCCAAATAATGGATGACCGATTGAATGCCTGCCGTGTCCTTGACCACCCATTCCAAAAAGGAGCTAAAGGCTTCGAAGTATGCACATGAGATTGAGCAGCCCATGGGCAGACAAAGATCCGCAAAATATTCCCCGTTCCAAAAACAGGCCAACAACCGTATACTTTCTGGTGCCACTGGCAACAAACGAAAAGCTGACTCAATATCAGCCTTCGCCATCAAGGCCCCAGGCCCGCACTTTCTCACCCACTGTAATGCAGCGTCAAACGACGTATACACCACTGAACAAAGCTCAGGGTCTATACCATCATTGACTGACGCCCCTTTTGGGTATGATAAGTGATGGATTAACCGAAATTTATTTGGTTCTTTTTTGGGCACTACCCCTAGTGGTGAAACAATGAAATCCTTCAAAGGAGGTTCTCTAAAAGGCCCTGCCATGCGACCCAAGTGAACCTCCTTTTCCAGCTTCTCAGTTACCACCGCCGGACACGACAGTGCCGACTGCAAGTTCTTTTTTGAAAAGGGGACAACGTGATCCGGGGGCGGAATTTTGAAACCATCCCTGAATCCCTCGAAGAGCAGCTTTGCTTTTTCCCTATCCTGGTATCTATTTAGGAAGGGAACCATCTTTTCCAGCTTCACTGGTGTCATCCCTTTTTCCACCGAAACCCATCTCTTTGCTTTTTCCCTTCCTAAAACACTTTGCTGCCCCGTGTGATCCCATGTTGCAGACAGAGCAAACGTGCTTAAATCTGCAACCGCTCCCAAACTTGCATTGGCCTTCATTAAATTGCCAACACAAACCCGGCCTGTTCCCCCCCCCCCCCCTTCCTTGCCCTGTCTGGCTACCTGCTTGTAAACCAGATGCCGAGCCTGACGGCCCAGCCCCTCCGTGAAAGGGCTGCCCGTATCTCACCGGGGCCATCACCCTTAACCACAGCCCAATATCCTTCTGATCCCACCGGATAGAAGGACGGACCGCTTTTCTCTGCCTGAACTGCTCGTCGTAACGCAGCCAGGTTTGCCCCCCCCATATACCCTATAGGCTTCCCCAATAGAGTCCAAGTAGCAAAAGAGACCGGAGCAATTTTCCGGAGCCTTTTCTCCAATAACGCTCGCCAAAATCGCAAATGCCTGCAGCCAATTGGTGAAGGTCTGCGGAATTAACCGCCACCTCCGTTTCTCCTCCTTTTCTAATTTATACTCAGTTCTCTTCCCTTTGTCTAAGTTGAATTTTTCTAGTGGGAGCAGAGAAAAAATCTCCACATATTCATCCCGCCATATTTTTTCTCTCACTTCCTTTTTTAAGTGTGCCCCCAACGGCCCCTCAAAGCACACATAAACCTCACCCTTGGCTGCATCACCTAAACGCACCCCATCTCCGTCCTTCTCAGTCTGCACCCCAACGGCCACCCCTGCCGATAATTCCGTCCCTGTCACCCCAACATAGCTTCCAGCTTGGACGCTCTCACAGCTGGTAGACGGTTGCGACAGCGTAGTCCATGCCGCCAAAGGCGACGGACCCCCACCCGATTCCCTTCTCTGCCAACAATCCCAAAGCTGTCCAATAAAACTCCCAAAATCGCTACCCGCCCCGCGCCTATCCTCTACTGCCCACTCGCTCCCCATCCCTCTAGCAACACCTACCCCCGCAGGCGCAAGATGCCCTGCTAGGTTTGACACACATGACATGGAGTATAACTCACCCGGCTGCGTAGGGGCTGTCGACCCACCAGCCGCTGGTCCCTATTCATGTCACTCTGGCTCATCTTCCCCATCATTGCTCCTCTGACTGGTCTGCTCCCGTCCCGACTGCTCACGTCTTGCTGTGGTCGCAGCCGCATTTCTTCTTGGCATCTCAGGGCCAGCCGACTGCTGCCCCCTTTCTACTCCCCACGGTTAATGCTCCTGGGGCTTGCAGCTCTGTCCCTCTGTGCTGGCCTGCTGTTGCTGCTGCAGGGCTGCTCTCCCCTCAGCCCTCCTCTGGGTGAGCAGCCCCCACCTCTCCCTGCTAGCTCTGCCATCTGTCCTGTGCTAGGCCCCGCCCCCCTGCCAGCAGGGGACCTCGCACTCTGTGCTGGCCTGCTGCTGCTGCTGCAGGACTGCTCTCCCCTCAGCCCTCCTCTGGGTGAGCAGCCCCCACCTCTCCCTGCTAGCTCTGCCGTCTCTCCTGTGCTAGGCCCCGCCCCCCTGCCAGCACGGGACCTTGCACTGAACACTGCACCTGGCCGCCGAATGGGAGTTCTCCCAGACCTGCCCTTCCCCCCTTGTTGCGTTTTGGAAGGGGACAGGCCCGGAGCGACCGGGGATGGGCTCCCTTTGCGGCGCAGGCGAGCCGGACCCTCCTCGGGACTTAAGCGTGCAGGTGCACGTGCCCTCCGCTGCCTCCTCTCCCTCCCTTCTGCTGCCGCCGGCACCGGGTCCTCCTCCGTCAGCGCAGCACCCGACATCTCCTCTAACCACTGCAATCCTCTCCTCTCAGCCGTCGCTCTGATCTTCTCCAGCAAAGCCTCCATCTTAGGTAGGTCTTGGGATTTCTATCCTCTCCCGTATATCTCCTATTCCCTGACTTCTCCTCCTCTGTCTTGGGATTTCTCTACCCTCCCCTTCTGTCTTGGGACTTCTTCTACGCTCACCCGCTGTCTTGGGATTTCTCCTCAATCACCCGCTGTCTTGGGACTTCCGTCTACCCAATTTCTGTTTTCTTGGGACTTTTCTTCACTCTTCTTCCAGGATCTCCGTCTTCTCCCTCTGCAAGATGGCTCCAACTGCCCGGGCACGTGACCTAATCCTGCGTACTCCACCCCTTCTTCCGACCCCTCCTCTTTTCCAGCAGCTTCTCAACTCCTTTAACCCCTTCATTCCCCATTAACCCTGTCATACCTGCCTCCTCCTATTCCTTCCAGTCACCGTCTCCGGCATTACTTCAGTTGTCTAGAATGACAAACTGTGCTGTGTAATGTGAGGTAGGGAACTTTCTGTTGGGTGATTGAGAAGACATTCGGAGACAACATAAAATCCCACAGTGAGCTTTGCTAAACACAATTGCAAGTGTAATGGCATTCAGTACGATTTCGTAACTGTTATTTTTGGAGTCACAAAAATCTTTTTAGGTACACATCATTAGAACATTGAACAGTAACAATACAATAGTAATACTAATTTGTCAGCCTTAGTCTATCTCACAAAAGCAACATACCGGCTATCTTACTTCACACTGTCTTGCATCACATTTTCAGTCTCTCCCTGGTGTTGCTTTCAAGGGCTCTTTCTACTGCATTGCAAGAATTCCATTAAGTGTATCAAGGTTCCATGCATCTCAAGGTTTCTGTTTGACCTTGCTTGGCAAAGAAGCTGTATTACTCTCCTTTCAGAATTTGCTCATGTTCCATAAGTGACCTCCTCCTCAGCTTTTCGCAGGCCTATATCATGCTCCCCAGCCATCCAGTCATTACCAGCAACCTTCATTCTATCCCGTTTCTCCCAGAGCAGAACAAGCAACCATCTGCTTGACCAGATCATGGCCTATCACTGCATAGATCCTCAGCGCACCAGTCTGGCACCTTACGTGAATGACCACACTCTCCCAAAATACTGCTAAACTTCCCAATTATGTAGACTTTTGTGCTCTTTTTATACTAAGGAGGACCTCATGATTCTTGTTTGCCCAAGCCTGGTGACGCCATCACCCACTCATTTGCACTTGGGCAGCCTGTTTAGACAGGCAAAGATCGTTGGGAATCGTGAACTTTTCGTTCACTTATTGTTCAGTATTTCACATTCCTATGTTAAACACCTAATGCTCAGTGTTTAAACGTGACAAGAAGCCAACAATTATTCTTATGCTGGCTAAAACTGAATGACAAGAAAAGTGCATGATTCTTGTTCATCTTTCAGTTATTGGCTCACATATAAACTAAACCATTATTGTTCAGTTTCGCTCATTTGAATGATTTTCTGAACGATAATTGTTCTGTCTAAGCACAACATTGGTCTCTCCACTAGAGAGTGTGGTGGCACAGTGTATCAGTCACAACGCTCCATCCTCAGTCAGCACCAGGTTCTCACAGGGCCTACTATCCCTGCAACCAGAGGACTCTCATTCCATTGTACAATTACCATAGCACAGAGCACTACTGCCTGTCATCCAGCTGACCTGTAAAACAGAAGAACATATATACAGTGCAGCTATATATATATATATATATATATATATATATATATGTATATATATATATATATATATAGCTGCACTGTATATCTGTGTATGTATATATACACATATATACATGTATATGCAGTACAAATACAAATAGACTAGAAGCAGCTCAACACCTAAAATATTAAGATTTGCCAAGTGTACATCTATGTGGTATCCTCACATGCAATAGAATTATAGTAAAAAATAACGGCTCAAAAGACACACCAAAATTAAACAGCTTAATAAAAACCAGTATAAGTAAAAACTATATTTTATAAAAGTAGTTTAAAAAACTAACACTAGAGTTGTAACCACTGCTGGTTCCTCATGGTATACCACACCGCCCAGTGTTTAGTCGTTATTTGAATATGCAATTGAATATGCAATCTTAACATTCACATAAACACAAAAAATAAAATTATTCTTATAATATTCCTCCAAATATAACTGGTTTACTGGATTGTTACATAAGATATACGCTGGCTGTCCACGGAGTTGCGAAGTCCCGCGGCAGATCTCCGCCGCGGGAGCCGCCGCCCAGGAGCTGGAGCCGCACACGTTTCTCTGCCGGTCAGCCTAATCTAATACATAGGCTGACTGCGGAGAATCGGGGCAATTCGCAGCATGCTGCAAATTGCTGGCCGCGAGTGGAGAATCGCAATGTTTCTCCATTTGTGGACATGGGGCCGGTGCTTCAGCCTGCTCCAGCCTGCGTGATTCGCTGGCGATTTACCGCCGGCTAATTCACGGTCGTGGATAGGGGACCTTAGTCCATTCCAAGCTGTCTGCTGCATATCTATTGTGACTAGAGATGAGCGAGCATACTCGTCCGAGCTTGATGCTCGTTCGAGTATTAGGGTGCTCGAGATGCTCGTTACTCGAGACGAGCACCACGCGGTACTCGTCTCGATTAAACGAGCACTGATCACTGAATTCAATGGAGCCGGCAATACAGCCGGCTCCATTGAAAGCAATGGGCTGCCGGCGATCTCAGGATGAATTTTCGGGAAGGGCTTAAAAATATGAGCCCTTACCTGAAAATCATCCTAAAATGTGTAAAAAAAAAAATATATATATATATCAGCATAAAGATCGTTCTCCTCTGCCATAGCTGTAACAGCTGTGGCAGAGAAGAACGATGTTAGCCCATTGAATTCAAAGGAGCCGGCAATACAGCCGGCTCCATTGAAAGCAATGGGCTACCGGCGAGCGCGGGGGTGAGACCCCTCCCCCCCAGCACTGTCAGCAAAAAGATCGTTCTCCTCTGCCACAGCTGTAACAGCTGTGGCAGAGAAGAACGATGTTAGCCCATTGAATTCAATGGAGCCGGCAATACAGCCGGCTCCATTGAAAGCAATGGGCTGCCGGCGAGCGCGGGGTGAATTTTCGGGAAGGGCTTAAAAATATAAGCCCTTACCTGAAAATCATCCTAAAATGTGTAAAAAAAAAAATGGATACTCACCTTTCCACTGCAGCCGGAGTTCAGCCGCGTCTGGCCGGCAGTTCTCCTGAACTACTCTGAGTAGTATTCAGCAGCCGGGGAATTAAAATCCCCGCCTGCTGAATGAGCTGCCTCTGATTGGTCACAGCCTCACCAATCAGAGGCAGCTCTCACTCACACCCATTCATGAATTCATGAATGGGTGAGTGCTGCCTCTGATTGGCTCAGTGCAGGGACCAATCAGGGGCAGCTCTCAGCTGTCAATCAGAGGCAGCACTCACTCACCCATTCATGAATTCATGAATGGGTGTGAGTGAGAGCTGCCTCTGATTGGTGAGGCTGTGACCAATCAGAGGCAGCTCATTCAGCAGGCGGGGATTTTAAATCCCCGGCTGCTGAATACTACTCACAGCAGTTCAGGAGAACTGCCGGCCAGACGCGGCTGAACTCCGGCTTCAGCGGAAAGGTGAGTATACATTTTTTTTTTATTTTTACACATTTTAGCATGATTTTCAGGTAAGGGCTTATATTTTTAAGCCCTTCCCGAAAATTCATCCCGCGCTCGCCGGCAGCCCATTGCTTTCAATGGAGCCGGCTGTACTGCCAGCTCCATTGAATTCAATGGGCTAACATCGTTCTTCTCTGCCACAGCTGTTACAGCTGTGGCAGAGGAGAAAGATCTTTATGCTGACAGAGCGGGGGGGGGGGCACTCTTGCCGCTATTGTGGTTTAATAGTGGGACCTGGGAACTTGAGATGCAGCCCAACATGTAGCCCCTCGCCTGCCCTATCTGTTTCTGTGTCGTTCCCATCACTTTCGTGAATTTCCCAGATTTTCACAAATGAAAACCTTAGCGAGCATCGGCGATATACAAAAATGCTCAAGTCGCTCATTGACTTTAATGGGGTTCGTTACTCGAAACGAACCCTCGAGCATTGCGGGAAGTTCGACTCGAGTAACGAGCACTCGAGCATTTTGGTGCTCGCTCATCTCTAATTGTGACACAAATAGATGTCAAAGATTGTTGTTTTCAGCAGACAGCTTTGGATGAACGGTATCTCATGTAACAATTCAGTAAGCTAGTTAGAATTGGAGGAATATTTTAAGAATAATTTTTTTGTGTTTATGTGAATGTTTACATTGTGTACTTTTGTGTATTCAAATATCAACTAGATGCTGGGTGCCGTGGTATACTGCGAGCGCCTGTCAGCGATTATGACGCTAGTGTTAGTATTTTTTAGCGTTTTAATAAAATGTATTTTTTACTTTATTTTTTATTTAGCTGTATACTTTTAGGGTTTGCTTTAAAAGCGGTCATTTATCACTGTAAATAAATATATCTCTGAGTAGTTTATCAGTATATAGTCCATTTAAAAGAACAAACAACTAAAGATGGACAAAAAGCAGTCCTTTATGTGCAAACAAGGGTAGTCAGTTAACTCATCCTACAAGTTCTCTAGAATGAAAAATTCAGTTCTGTACCCCAGTTATTATAACGGGGTTGTTACTTTTCATATTGTAAGTCCATCAAGAAAACCTTTTATCTACTATATCTGGGAGAAACTTTAACTATAATGCGACTTCAAACATGCCACCAGAGTAGCCTGATTAAAATTTTTGGCTGTGGATTAACTAGAATAGCAGAAGCACAGGAACACTGGAGATACCCTTTAGGGCTCAGTCACACGGGCGTTTTTTTGCCCGATTTGCAGATGCGCTTGCGATGCTTAGCAATGGGATCGGTCACATGGACGTTTTTTATGCGGATGTGCCAAAAATTATATGACACAACGATTCGCAGAATCGTTGTCCTTGTATATGCGCTCAACGGGGCCGGCGGCAGCAGCGCTGATCCCATTGACAACATATACTACTACTGTCATTCAATAGCTGAGAACTGCCTCTGATTGGTCACAGTGTTCAGCCAATCAGAGGCAGCACTCACTCACCCATTCATGAATTCATGAATAGGTGAGTGAGAGCTGCCTCTAATTGGCTGAGGGCTGTGACCAATCAGAGGTAGCCCATTCAGCAGGCGAGGATTTAAAATCCCCGTCTGCTGAATACTACAGAAAGCAGTTTAGAAGAAGAGACGGCTGGACGAGGTTGATCTCCGGCAGCTGCACAAAGGTGAATATATATATTTTTTTATTTTTTACACTTTTTTTGGATGATTTTCAGGGAAGGGCTTATATTTGAAGCCCTACTCCGAAATTAATACAGCGCTTGCCAGCAGCCCATTGCTTTCAATGGAGCCAGCTGTATTGCCGGCTCCATTGAATTCAATGGACGAACGTCGTTCTCCTCTGCCACAGCTGTCGCACTGCTGTGGCAGAGGATAGCGGGCAGCGCCCATGTGACCGAGCCCTTTGGGCTGATAAACACTGCTAGCAGCGTTTTTTCAACCGTGACGCTGGCTTCGGTCACGCAATTTATCACAAAACCTTCTCACTTTTAGCATCTTCAAAATCTATCAATAGCTGAAGGGTCTCAGAGTGACTTGCAATGATCATGATATTAATTGACTTGTCTTTGAACCTGACTTTTATTTCTTCGATTACACTTTTACAGTATTACTTTGTCCCGTTAGATGTTTTCTTTGCATCTTCATCAGTAGAGATGAACAAACTTTCAAAAACTTTGGTTCGAATTGAACCAAAAATTCATTAAAAAAACCCTAAAACAAGTTTTTAACACTACCCATTAGGAGACCTGCATTAGGAGGAAGAGGTGGAAGTTCAATAAATGTGTTCCAGGGTTAGCACTGTTGTCTTTCAGTGCTGAGGTCCTAGGTTCAAACCTCACCAAGAACAGCATCTGCATAGACTTTGAAAAACTTCATACAGATGTTGTTCTTGGTAAGTTTGAGACTAGAACTCCAGAGGCCACGCTGTTAACCACTGAGCCCTTATGCTTGTTCTTTTTTCTTCAGGGAGGGAAAAGCACAAGAGGAATAAACACAAAGAGAACAGACAAACCCCCTGCAGATGTTGTCCCTGGTCAGATTAGAAACTAGAACTCCAGCTTGCAAGGCATCAGTGCTAACAACTGAGTCACCATGCTAGGTCTTTGTTCCTTCTTTTCCAGAAGATTAGAAGAACTATAAACACAAAGAGAATAAACTCCATACAGCTATTATATCTCAGCAGATTTAAACTTACTTCCAGTTAATGCAGAACCAAACTTTTTACAAAATTCTACCGGAATTCAGGTACGATAGGTTTGATCTATGAATTTCTATTCATCAGTAATCAGGTACATTTCACTTCCAAACTGCTCCATTATATTGCACTGAGCATTTTTTTGAGAATCTCTATTGATGTCTCCACACTGCTTTACAGTATTCTGCAATTGCATTTTTCCTGTAGTAAGTAGGGGGATAACATTTGCCAGACTTAAGTTTTTATTTTCCAAAGCATAGCTGAGGTAAGAGAATGCACTGAAGAGTTCAATTAGCAAATGGCAAGTGATGAGAAACTCTCATTTCTGATTTCCAGCAAGACGTCTCATGCCAGTGAATTGGATCATAATTGGATTACTGTCTGAATTTAATGCAAAATATTTTCCTTTTTTAACTGGCTTCCTATACAGCTAGTAAATGTGTTTTAAAAGATGAAAAAACCTTTTGACCTTTTGTTTTTTATTTCTGCGGGAAGATGTGTGCTAAAAATAAATTAAATCTTGTTACTTGTATGGCGCTGACTTATTCTGCAGCACTTTTAGGTAATTTATTTATTACCTCCGGCCAAGCTCATTTTACTGACCACAGAAGGATGGAAGGCTGAGTCAACCTTGAGCCGGCTACCCGAACCAAGCAGGGATTGAACTTACAACCTTCAGGTCATGAGCAAGAGCTTAAGACTGCATTTCTGCTGCCTTAACACTTTTTTGTTTGACTTTTCAGAAAACTACTTTCTCACACCTCTAACATTCCCAACCATACTGGAAGCGCCATCAAATCCAAAGACAATAATATTATCAGAACTTAAACCAAGACCAGTCTGCTCCTAGTCAATAGCATCTGCAATATTTGTTACCTTTCCATTAATGATATTGACTGTTGCGAAGAGCTTTTTCAAGGGGACTTCATCTTCTACAATTTTAAGCATTATACTCAGCTCAATTTCATTTCCCAAAGAAGTGTTTTCATCTGTCAAAATGGAGAAGTTCCTGTTTTTCAATGTTTTATTTTCAAAAGTATTTGAGTCTTTTGTGTTTAAGCTTCTTTCACTCTGCTGAACAATTTGAGCATGAATATGTTTCTCTATAGCTTGCCTCCTGAGGTTTTCCAATTCTACGCTTACAGTGCGACCTGCAGAGTGTTTATGCTTTTCTAATTTCCGATTTTTTCCTAAACCTTTTTGGAAGATGTAAATGTGATGCTTATAAACGCCTCACCTGTGTTTTGCAGAACATAAAGTGCATCATTTTTTCTGAAATTTTGGCATAGATTACAAAATGAGCCTCCTTTTTCTTTGTTCCATGCCAGAAAACTATATTTCTGTTCCCATTGTTTATTGTAGTTGTCTACTTGCATGCGCAAACAAGCAAACTCTGACAGAAATGATAAATTGCCCCATCTAAAAGCACTCTAAGGACTCCTTCACACTGGCGAGCTTGATATTGGGCTATTATTCATGGCCCAATATTGCACTTGCCACCATGTGAAAGCTCCTTGGATACGAGGTGTTCATGTGAAAAACGCATCACATCACTTTAGGAATAAAGGGAATCCCCCTTGCGGCTGTCATAGCCATGGCAGAGAGATAGAAAAGGGGTGGAGCAAATCCGGTGTGTATAATGGTCCAGAGACCGGTAAGCTGTTCGGGGACCTGAAGCCTCAAGGAGCTTAAGAAAAAAGAGTGTGGATTTGTGTGAAAATTAAGTTCACTAGGAGGTGCTGCCGACCAAATAAAGCCACCAACTAATGAACAAAATGGAGCAAATAGAGAAACAATACTGGTAGTCTGGTGCCTCTCTCCAATGAACTTCAACAGGCAGTGGGATAAGATTTATCCAACTTCTATTTTTATTGCGTCAATTAAAACCAGCAGATAGAACTCTTGGGGCTGAAGAATAAACCCAAAAGCGTTGCTCTTACCAGAAGGCACTGAGAGCCTACTAGGGAACTCCAGGAGAACTGCTCTTTGTTGCATGCCAGAAAACTATATTTCCGTCTCCATTGTTTATTGTAGTGGTGTACTTCTTAAGGTGTGTTTAAACAGATCGATGGCCCAGTGAATGTAAACAACTGAACATTTTAGCGAGTGAATGATGAATCTGCTTGTATAAACAGGAACAAGCAAACTCTGACTGAAATTATAAATTGCCCCATCTAAAAGCACCCTAAGGGTACCCTCACACTGGCGGGTGTGACATCAGGCCATGATTCACGGCCCAATATCGTACTTGTTACCATGTGAAATCCCCTTGGGATAGGAGATGTTTTCATGTGAAAACAGCATCACATCACTTGGGGAATAAAGGAAATTCACCGTCACAGCTGTCACAGCCGCGGCAGAGGATTGTGGAGGTCTCCCATTTTAATGGGAGATCTCGCAGCTAAATAGAACATGCTGCAGTGTGTTTCCCGCATAGCATCGTGGAGCCATGCAGGAAAACATCACTAATGTGAATGAATCCATTCAAAAGAATGGGGCCCATATTTATGCGAGATTCGTGTGTCTTGGTGATAGACTTGCTCCCGCTCTCATTTTTTTACTAGGTCCTGCTGCTGCAACACTGAAATCATTAATTTTTTCCCCTCATTTTGATGTTGGCACTTAAAGGGGTTGTCCCGCGCCGAAACGGGTTTTTTTTTTATTCAATAGGCCCCCCGTTCGGCGCGAGACAAACCCAATGCATGTGTTAAAAAAACCAAACATTTAGTACTTACCCGAATCCCCGCGCTGCGGCGACTTCTTCCTTACCTTACTAAGATGGCCGCCGGGATCTTCACCCATGATGCACCGCAGGTCTTCCCCCATGGTGCACCGTGGGCTCTGTGCGGTCCATTGCCGATTCCAGCCTCCTGATTGGCTGGAATTGGCACACGTGACGGGGCGGAGCTACGATGACGACGCGGGACCAGCTCTCCGGCACGAGCGGCCCCATTCACCAGGGAGAAGACCGGACTGCGCAAGCGCGTCTAATCGGGCGATTAGACGCTGAAATTAGACGGCACCATGGAGATGAGGAGGCTAGCAACGGAACAGGTAAGTGAATAACTTCTGTATGGCTCATATTTAATGCACGATGTACATTACAAAGTGCATTAATATGGCCATACAGAAGTGTATAACCCCACTTGCTTTTGCGGGACAACCCCTTTAAGGGCTTAAACAGATGGATGTGATTTAGTCTTGTTAGCCGGGATAATCATGTCTGCATAATGTAATGAAACAAAACTATTGATAGTACAGTTTGATAGGACTTGCCCTATCTTTCCTTGCATGTAGTTGATTCCACATCCAAGAAAGATAGTGCAGGACCTATCTTCCCGTTATTATTTTCAAACTTGCACGCAATAGTGCAGAGTTTGAAAAGTCAGAAGAAAAAAAAACCCGGTCATGCGCAACTACGCTCCGTAGCATAGTTGCGCATATGCCCATGTGAAGAGGCGCTAAGAATGAAGAATATATGATCACAATGTACAACACACAGAAGAAGAATATGAAGACTCTTCTATTATCTTCATCTATCTGCAATATCTGTGATATTGAAGAGATTATAGAGTAGAGCACACAGGACTGCATGACTGCAGATATCAACGAGTAGAGCAGACAGATGAAGATGATTACAGATGATCACACAGCTTGGCAGCTGCAGAGAAGGATCTGACTGATTAAAAAAGTTACGGTTCAAATCATTTTAAATGTTGCTTGATTGTTGCTGTTATTTTCCCCCCGGAGAAGAGAGATGGTCATAGATCATAAAAGCAATAGAAAAGTGCATTGGAACAAAGAAACTGGACAACTGACATGTCTTTTGAAGGATTAGAAAGAAAAACATAACATGTTTACATCTATCATTCAAGTATGGTTAAGGATCAGTGAATAAATGACCTCATTTGACTTTGGTAGTTCTCATCACATTGAGCACTAAGCTATATTTTGGCACTATGTGGTGTTAATAAATAACTCTTTATCGATTTACAGAATCATAAAATGCATGTCCTCTATTCTGGTATAGAGAAAAATGTTTTTTGCAATTTCATTCCTTTTATTTTAAACGTACTATACATTATATCCAATAAACACTTATAATAATCTCATTTTTCAATTCTGCTTGTCCTCTAATGATATGATATTGTAATCTCCATTTCTTGGCAGCTGTTATTATTCACAATTTACCTGCATAATAAAGCCTTTCATAAACAGTTTGTTCTATTGAGATCCTCACAAAATACATTTGATTATCCACGCAATAAGGCAATAAAAGTAACAATTTACCCTTGCTTTTCTCTAAAAGGATTAGCCGATATGTAGGATTAATTCCTCTTCATTCCACTTCAGGCTTAGGTTTTAGGCAATTAAACATGACTTTTACTATATAAAACGCCCTAATAAGTTGTACTGTAGGCACTATAATGATAAAAATCAAATATTATTCAGCACTGCACAAATTTTCACATTATGAGATATTACCGTGAAATGGTGAGGTATTACCTAGTTGATATGTTTAAAAAAGGACACAAGTCCATCAAGTCCTCTACTCCTACAGCGTTCAGAGAATAGCAAAAAGCCTTATGACAATTACCTCATACTAAGATGAAAATTCCGTCACAACTCTTGTAATAGCAATCAAAATAAATCACTGGTTCAGTGTTCTATTTCCAGAAATCTAGTTCCATAACTTGTGATTTTATTACCATAAAGAAATGCATCCAGGCCCCTCTTGAACTTGTTCAATAAATCTACCATCGCAAGATCCTGTGGCATAGTTTCATAGTCTCACTGCTCTTACAGGAAAGAATCCCCGTGTATGGTGATGATGAAACTTTATTTCCACTAGACATAGTGGATGCTCCCTTATCAAAATTATAGTCCAGGTATAAAAGATCATTAGATAGATCACTGTACTGTTCATACATATTTTTATACATAATAATTAGATTACTTTTAAATTGTCTTTTTTCCAAGCTAAATAACCCTAAGTTTGATAAGCTGTCCTGCAGAGTGTTAAAGGGGTTGTCCCGCGCCGAAACGGGTTTTTTTTTTTTCAACCCCCCCCCCCCGTTCGGCGCGAGACAACCCCGATGCAGGGACGTACAGAAAGCTCACCGGAGCACTTACCTTAATCCCCGCGCTCCGGTGACTTCTATACTTACCTGTGAAGATGGCCGCCGGGATCCTCTGCCTCCGTGGACCGCAGCTCTTCTGTGCGGTCCACTGCCGATTCCAGCCTCCTGATTGGCTGGAATCGGCACGTGACGGGGCGGAGCTACACGGAGCTACACGGAGCCCCATAGAGAACAGGAGAAGACCTGGACTGCGCAAGCGCGGCTAATTTGGCCATCGGAGGGCGAAAATTAGTCGGCACCATGGAGACGAGGACGCTAGCAACGGAGCAGGTAAGTATAAAACTTTTTATAACTTCTGTATGGCTCATAATTAATGCACAATGTATATTACAAAGTGCATTAATATGGCCATACAGAAGTGTATAGACCCACTTGCTGCCGTGGGACAACCCCTTTAAGGCAGTCCTAAGCTGTCACTCACGACCTTAGGGTTGCGGGTTCAATCCCCGGGTGGTCCATGTAACAGGCTCAAGGTTGACTCTTGAATCAGCTTCTAATTCTTCCAAGGTTAGTAAAATGAGTACCAGACTTGCTGGGGGGTGAAAAGATGACTGGTTAAGGCACCCCACAAAAACAGTCTGCCGAGAAAACATCACATTGGGACATCAGCCATGACTCGGTGCTTGCACCAGTGGACTTTACCCTTACCTACCTCGTACCGCAACCCAATTATTTACTTCCTCTACATCCATTCTAGTTCAGCTACTGTATATCCTTCTCATACATAGGTGCCCAAAAGTGTATGCAATATTACATTAATCATTAGAGTAGTGATTTGTATGGAGGCAGAACTAAGTTCTTGTTAAGTGTGATTGTTCTCAGTGAGAAAAACCAAGTGATATCTTATGATAACCATATGATACCTTTGAATGGCCAAAAATACATGATGTTATAGCGAGCTTTCGGATCTTCTATCGATCCTTCCTCAGGCTAAACAGGTCTTGGTATGAGTATATCTGCTTCTTTAGATTTCATTTACATTGACTTCAGCTGCCTGGCACTAGTTGCTACATGTAAGTTCATTGTCTACCAATATTCCCAAGCCTGTTTTCAGTAGCAGCTTTACAAAACATCTTAATTTTGAATGCGTAGTTGTAGAATTTACTTCCGTGGCCCAAATGCATAACCTTACATTTATTCCCATTAAATTTCATTTTTCATTTTCTATTTGAAGTGTCTTTTTGAGTTATTTTTCCTAACTTGTTTATTCCAACAATTAGGCATTTTTCCCAGTACCTAATAAAGTTGCTTCTAAAAATATCCTATTTAGATTGTATGATTTTATTTCTAATACAGTTTATGCCACTAAAGAGGACCTGTCAGGTCTTTTGACAAGCAGGATGGGCTGCATCCCTTACAGCATTTACGGATTCCATTTTATTTTTCTTCTAGACCCTTGTATTCAACTACAACAGCACTCCCTAGTTACAGAGTCTGACACTAGTATCCACTGTCAGGTGGGCAGTCACCTCCTCTTGGACTAATCAAACATAACAGTCAATGACACTGGGTGGTGGAGAGACCACCCTCTTAGCTGGGACTACCCCTTTAAATTATATACGCTCTTCTAACCCTTTAAGGCTAAATGCCAACGGATGGATTATCGCTGCAGAATTAGCGGTCAGAAACCCGCCACGAATTCCGCAGCAATGTCCATCTATAGACATACTTTGTTAAATGATTCACCCCTGCCCATGAGTGGAAATCATCTGCGTTTTTCCGATTATGGGGGAGAATCGCAGCATGTTTTATTTTGTGTGAAAAATCGCACGGGTGGCTTTCATTGCGTCAATGGAAGCCGTCCGTCCCGCGATACTTCCGCTGTAAGCGCTACAGAGGTATCGCAGGAATCCGTGTTACACCCAAGCGCTGGCACGTCATGCGCTGCACCACACATGCTGGCTGGCTTCCTAGCTGAGACACTCACAGCGGATCCAGACAGGTGATTATAGGGTCTCTGGGGGCCCAGGGTCTGAATGGAGATACAGATGTCAGGTTTTTGTCTTATTCTCTGTACTGTAGTTGTCAATGTGAAAGTTGGAAGAGTTCAAGGAATTTTTTTTATCCAGATAGTTGCATGAAGAAAAAAACTCATGCTTTGAAAATAATGTTTAGGATAATGTATGCTTTTCTGTAATACTTTATATTTATATTGTATATTACATACCAAGCAACCCTTCAAAACAAAGCAGGTCCACCTGAGAATATTTGTTTTCACTAGTAGGATACATTGCAATTAGGTCCGATTTACTGTAGTCTAGAAATTAATATGCAATCCCTCTAATACACAAACGAGCCAGGTTCCCAGATGAAGACATACTCTTTGTAGCAGATTTCCACTATGATATAGTTATGTAGCCTTATAGTGCATATAAAAATGTCTGTCTGAAGGTACTTTTGCACAGGATGATCACTGATTAATTAATGAAAACAGCGAATTTGGGCAATAGTTGTCCCATATGCACAAGGCCACCAACAGAGCACTGAGCGAGAAATCACTTGTCAGAGTTACTAGTCTTTTAGCTCACCTAAAGACCAAGTGACTATTGCCCTGTGTAAAGAATCAGTTGTTCAGCTATGAACCATTGCCTATTTGCAGTGAATGGAGGTGCGTGGCCAAAAGAGACCTCCGCCTGTTCCACTTCTATTTTCTGAACAACTGTTGCTCCTGTGTGCAAGTACAACTTATGCGTGACGGTCATCCCATATAAAGTGGCCTTTAGGGCTTATTCACGCAAGCATATATCAGCCGCGATTTCACAGCCCGGACGATATACATGACCATCTGATGCATTGGATTCCAATGCATCAGTTCAGATAGCCAATTTTCCAGTATGTAAAAATAGCGCATATGGTGCACATTCCGACCAGCTGGTTTTACACCGGCCAGAAAAGCTAGTTCTGAAACTATCTTCCGGACGGAATAGAGCGCCTGGTTCTATAGACTCCTATGGAAGCCGATAAAAAAAGGAGGCGGAAGGGGAGTTTAGCAGAGGCTCTGCTAAACTCCCTGCCCCTTCCCCTTTTCACCCCTTGCCAGCTGCCAACAAGGGAAGGGAGCGGGGCAGGAAATTAGCACACTAGCTTCTGTCCTGTCCCGCCCCCTCCCCTTGCCGACAGCGAGAGAGGGGGCGGAAGTTTAACATACTAGCTCTCACCCAGTCCTGCCCCCTCTCCTTGCTGACAGCCAGCAAGGGTGCGGAGAGGGAGAGGCAGTTTAGCAGAGCTAAACTCTCTTCCCCCTACAATGGTATTCCGAGTTCAGCATATACTCACCACACCCGGGCTGTCTGAATGGGCGCATAAATGGGAAATGCAGCCGTGACTTGGTGTGGCACAGCTGGACAAAAGCAGCGCCCATGTGAAAGAGCCCTTAACCAGATATCTTTAATATAGTGCTGTTTGTCAATTAAGCAGATCACTGATTGAGATTACATCCTTGTGCATTCAGAATAATGTGTTATCATACCTGCTTACTGATCATTTAAATCAGTTGCTTGCTTTGCACAACTGATCACAGCAAAACAGGCCAGCTTGTGATAAGCTAATTGTATGGAGCTTAATTAGCAGGATTCATTGTAAGTAGGACTTATGTCTGGAGAAAAACCCTCCATCTTGACCCAAAGGTAATTTTATGGATACAGAACTGCGAAAATGTATTTGCCACTCACCCGATACTGTTTCCGATAGTCTGTTTCAAATTACCCAAGTAATTTTAATATAAAATAAAGATAAAGATTTATTCAAAACTTCTATTATCCATGTAAAAAAGTATTTTTCCCTATGAACCTGGTAACCTTACCTAATAGGAGTAGGCAGTAACAATTGCAATTAAATCTTTGCAAGGATTTGCAATAAATCTTTTATATTGCTGTTAAGGAATTATGACCCGCTCCTCTTTGCAGAATTGTTTTAATTTGGCTATATTGGATGATTTAGCGTGAAATGCCTACTTAAGGTCTTGCCACAGAATCTCGATTGAATTAAAGTCAGGACTTTTGACCGGGCTACTCCAAAACCTTCATTTTGTATCTTTTGAGTCATTCAAGGGTGGACTTGCTTGTGCACTTCTAATCATTCTCCTGCTGCATAATTCAAGTGCACTTGAGCTCTAGATCATGAACCGCTTTGTGGGCACTGTCCTTCAGTATTTTCTAATAAAGAGCACAATTCATGGTACCATTAATTCTGATAAGTTGTTCAGATCCTGCCGAAGTAAAGCACCCCAATACTGTCACACTACCAACAGCACCATGTTTGGCTGTTGGTATGATATTCTATTGTGGAATGTCATCTTAGCTTTATGCCAGATTCAACAAGACCCATGTTTTCGAAAAACTTCTACATTTGACTCATCAGTCCACAGAATATCATCCCAGTTTAGGGGGTCATCTACATGGTTTTTGTAAATGCGAGATGAGCCTTTGCGTTCTTTTTGGTCATCAGTGGTTTAAGCCTTATATCTCATCCATGGATGTCATTTTTGTGCTCTGCCTTCTTATTGTGGAATTTTGTACATAGACCTTAACTGGGGGAAGGGAATTCTGAAGTTCTTTAGATGTTTGTCTAGGTTCTTTTGTAATCTCCTGCATGAGTTGTGGATGTGCTCTTGGTGAAATTTAGGTAGACCAGCCCCGCCTAGGAATATACATCACTGTTCCAAGATTTCTCCATTTGTGGCTATTGGCTGTGGTTCACTGGAGTCCCAGAGCCATAGAAATGGCTTCTTCAGACGAGTAGATTTCAGTGACTTTGTTTTGCATCTGAAATTGAATGTGGCATCATGGGCTATTTTTTTCAGAAATATGTAAAAGTAGAAGAAATTTGGACAGGGTTGAATTATTTTTCACAGCATTGTATGAAATCACAGTTTTATATGAAATATCAGTTTTCTATCTCTTACAGTCATTAACGAATGAAAGTTTAGCCAGGTAGAACACAAAAGCTTAGTCAAATCGTATATGAAACTATATCTTTTTATCATCCAGATATAGAGGTGGATATTTTCCACTTGAATAGTTTCCTTAGTTCATCCGAGAGGTAAAATTTTTCATTTGAATTTATGACCTTATAAGTATAGTCTTCTATTGTAAGCGCTGTCACATTTATTAGGGTCACATTATACGGTATATATACCTTATTATAGTAAGGCTATGTTCACACAGCAGAATCTATGTTGGATCTTTAATAGACTAAGACATGTATTTTCATTAAATGCAATGGGACACTTAGATGATGCGGATTTGCCATGAATTTGATGCTAAATCTGAAAGAATTCCACTTGAATAATGCATCAAATTCATGGTGATAATCCTCTATATTAACATAACATATTGCATTGGCTACAAATGTTCTGCAGGAGAAAATTCATAGCAAATGCACAGCAGAAAATCCATACAATTTTAATGTGGATTTTGGTGTGGATTTAACCCCCTCATTTGAAGAGGTGGAATCCACATTGAAAATACTCAGCATAAATTGACATATTGAGGACTAACTGCATTTTCATTAAGGACTAAAACCAACAATTCATATTAAATTAAAGTTAGCAACATCAATTCGCAGTCTGTTGTGAATGGAGGCAGCCTTACTGTTCCCTGACCTCAGACATGGGAAGAAAGAGGAATCAAGATGTTGGATTTAAAAACAACTGATGCTTTGCTCTAAAGCAAATATTGTCTGGTAGCACCTTCTCTTCCTTTCCCTACACTTATCGGTTAGTTAGGGAAGTTGGCTACCCCTGACCTGATGAGTGTTGCAATATTTTTCACCCTTCGTTTAAGTGGCATTTGAGGATTTTTGAAATGATTAGAATGATTCCAAGTATAGAAGAAAGTTTGTGTTCATTGTTGTAATCTAACTCCTTATCCAATAGCTGTAGCTAAATGCAATACTTAACCCCTTATTGACCAAGCCTGTTTGTGCCTCAATGACCAAGCCAAATTTTGGAAATCTGACATGTGTTACTTTAACATAGAATAACTCTGTAATGGTTTTGCATATCCAAGTGATTCTGACATTGTTTTTTCTTGCCACATATAGTACTTCATTTAAGTGCAAAAAATGTGCAAACCCTACAAAATTTTGCTAAGATATATATTTCCATCTATTTACTTTATTCTGCACACTTGAAAAACGTTAGTTTTTTTTAACCATTTATCAACATTTTGAGGAACACTTTGTTTTCCTACAGCAAGCTAAGATCGCAAAGGCTCATAGGTGTCAGAAGGTTAGATATCCCCACGAATGACCCCATTTTAAAAGCTATACTGTATTGAATGAGGGGTGTCATGACTATTTTGACCCCACGTTTTTTTTCAGGAGTTAATGCAATTTAGAGGTAAAAAAAAGAAAATTCCATATTTTTGTAAATATGTCATTTTAAAGAAATAGTTTTTTTCCTATGGTGGACATGAAAATTGGGATATGCACCCCAAAATGGATGCACCTGTTTGTCCTGTGTTCAGAAACATACCCATTGTGGCCCTAAATGTATGGTAGTATGCACAAACCGAAAGGAGCAGCTGGTTTTATGAACAAAAGTTTAGCTTTAAGCATTTTAGCCCACTTGTAGACCCCTTGACCAGCCAAAACAATGGAGAACCCCCAAAGATGACCTCATTTTAAAAACTAGACCCCTTAACAAATTTATCTAGGGGTGTACTGTGTATTTTCAGAAGGAAAGAAATTACGATTTTCATTTTTTTGCCAATTGTGTCATTTTAAAAACAGTTTTTTTTGTGCAGCAAACATATCAATGAAGACTTGCGCCCCAAAATGGATACCCCCATTTGACCTGTGTTCAGGAACATACCCATTGTGGCCCTAATATTATGTTTGTATGCACAACAGGGCCCAAACCAAAAAGGAGCGCCCCGTGGCTTTCAGAACAGACATTTTGTTTGAAGGCCTTTTAGGCCCCACTGCACACTTGTAGAGCCATTGAGCAGCCAATAAGACAGAGAATCCTCACAAATGACCCAATTTTAAAAACAAAACCCCTTAACGAATTCATCTTCGGGTGTACTGTGTATTCTGACCCCACAATTTTTGAATAAATCTAAGAAAAGCAGAAGGAAAAAAATATGATTTTCATCTTTTTAGCAATTGTGTCATTTTAAAAAGAGGATTTTTTGTACAGCACACATATGAATAAAGACTTTCACCAAAAATGGATACCCCGTTTGTACTGTTTTCAGAGACATACCAATTGTGGCCCTAATCTTCTGTCTGTATGCACAACGGAGCCCACAATGAAAGGGCTTTAAACTTCAATTTTCTTTTAACTTTTACATCATCACCATTATCCATTAGATAGCGGTGATAACGTGACTGGGGACCTCTTACTCAGTCACTGCTTCAGGCTCTTGGCTACCTTTAGTAGTCAGGAGCAAGGAAATGTCCCAGACCCTCCCCAGCTTTTGCGCTTGCGTCCACCATTATGGCGATTGGAGCATGTGCCGAAGCTGGGGAAAGGTCCGCAGATAAGGATCCCATCGTGGGACATTGCTGGAGACCTTAGGTAAGTAATTTCACCTCCCCTCATGGATCAGTGGTGAAACTAACTTTTTTCTACTTTTACATGATCGCTTTTATCCATTGGATAATGGTGATCAGGTGACCAAGGACCATGTACCACGTCCCCCATGAAATCTCCAGGCTGTCATGTACGTTTGGTAGCCAGGAGCAAGGAGTTTTTAAATTACCCCAGCAATTCGCGGCTTTTGCTCATGTGCCCGCCATTTAGGCGATGGGCGCATGCACAGAAGCTGGGGTAAGGTCCATGGATAAATGCCTTAGGAGCGTAATTTCATCTCCCCTTCTGCGTGTGAGGTAATGACATCTGGCATGCATGCGCAGATGCTGGCGTCCTGTCCTGGAAGACCAGAATGCCGTGGGACATTGCAAAGGACGGAGGTGAGTACTCTTAACTCCCCTCACAGATCCAAACCACGAGGAGAGCTGAAAATGTAACTTTTTAAAACTTTGTTTTTACTTTAATGTGATTGCCGCTATCCATTGAATTGCGGTGATTGCATGACCGGTGGTTGGGTTTCCTGGCCCCCCATTAAAGCTCCAGTTTGTCAGCTACCTCCGGGAGCCATCAGTATGGAACTATAACGTCTATAGCTTGCAGGGCTTTTATCCCCAGAAGATGCATGTTTTTACGGCCCTGGGGATTAAAGCCCAGCCAGCCAGGACGTAAAAACACTCTGGGGTGGTCACTAAGGGGTTAAAAGGAGCCTGTCATCAGCTATAATCAGCATTAAAGGAGATGTCTCGAGGAAGCAGTTAATTTTTTTTTTTGCCCAGTCCCCCCCATTAAACACACATTACTAAGCCCCCCTGTAAATGACATTTCTAGCTGGTTCGTACTTACCGTTCCAGCGTTTCAGCAAGTTATAAAAGTTTCCTCAAGATGGCCGCCGGCTCTTTCCCAGTCGCTCGCTGCAGCCCGACGTGCGCGCTCCCGAGACGCCGCCAGCTGTGTCTCAATGGCAACCGGACGCATCGCAGCCGCCGACCAGACGCCCCGCAGCCGCCGACCAGACAGCAGGTAACCGGCGCTAGCCCCCGGCTCCCCAGCGCTAGTTCCCCCGGCCTAGCGCTAGCCCCCCCGGCCTAGCGACAGCCCCCCCGGCCTAGCGACAGCCCCCCCGGCCTAGCGACAGCCCCCCCCATCGCAGCGACAGCCCCCCCGGCCTAGCGCTAGCTCCCCCGGCCTAGCGACAGCCCCCCCGGCCTAGCGACAGCCCCCCCCATCGCAGCGACAGCCCCCCCGGCCTAGCGCTAGCTCCCCCGGCCTAGCGCTAGCTCCCCCGGCCTAGCGACAGCCCCCCCGGCCTAGCGACAGCCCCCCCCCATCGCAGCGACAGCCCCCCCGGCCTAGCGCTAGCTCCCCCGGCCTAGCGCTAGCTCCCCCGGCCTAGCGCTAGCTCCCCCGGCCTAGCGACAGCCCCCCCGGCCTAGCGACAGCCCCCCCCATCGCAGCGACAGCCCCCCCCGGCCTAGCGCTAGCTCCCCCGGCGCAGCGGCAGCCCCCCCGGCCTAGCGACAGCCCCCCCGGCGCAGCCCGGCGCAGCGGCAGCCCCCCCCCGGCGCAGCCCGGCGCAGCGGCAGCCCCCCCCCCCCGACCCATCACTTACCTGGGAGGCTTCTCGGGGCTGCTGGGCTGGGCTGGGCTGGTCTTCTCCGCTGGGCAGCTCCAGTTTCTGCACCTTCCTCTAACAGAGGATGGTGCAGAATGGCCGCTTCAGCGCGCTCCCGAGCAGTGACAGCTCGTCTGCGCATGCGCAGAAGAGCTGTAGCGGGGAGCACACTGAAGCGGCTCGTGCTGAATGGAGAAGACCGGACTGCGCAAGCGCGTCTAAAAAAGCAAGCTGCCAGCGAATTTAGACGGAACCATGGAGACGAGGACGCTAGCAACGGAGCAGGTAAGTGGAATAACTTCTGTATGGCTCATATTTAATGCACAATGTACATTACAAAGTGCATTAATATGGCCATACGGAAGTGTATAACCCCACTTGGTTTCGCGAGACCACCCCTTTAACTAAGTTATGGTACTTAAAGTTTAGGTGATTTTGAGTCTGGGGAGCCTCTCACCCAGTTCCCTGTTCCTATACATCCATTCTGATCTCAATTATGTGGCAAAAAACGAGACTTGAGTGTAATATTTCCAGTTTTATATATACATATTTGCCTTCCATCCTTCCATCCTTTAACAAACTCATTGCATCTATCTAAAATGTGCAACCTGCTGTCCTCAAATTGGTATTCCTTGTACTTTACATGAAGATAGACTGCTGTCCAGTTAAATTATGAAATCCTGGCTACCTGCAGTCTCCACAATGAGATGCTTACAAATTTACTGCTTACAATTTATGCATTGACCTCAATCATAAAACAGCATGCAACGAATATAGTCTCATTCCATTGGCGGCTTCAGGCAGCCACAATTTTATTATTAAACTGTATTTTTATGAAGAGGATTTTGAGCTCTGTATTAGATACATATAGGTCCTGTAAAGGTTGGATATTAATCAACAGGAAATGTGGTCCCTAAAAACAACACGGTGATAAAGGGTGGACATTACACAAAAGGAAATTACAACAGTTTAAAATTTACGAGGAAAGTTTTGAAGCACACGGTTTAAAGGCAAATAAAATTAATGTTCTGTCTTATACCTGATAAATACATCAACTGGTGCCTTAAAGGGATTTTCCAACTAAAAGGAAAGTTTCAGAAATAGTTCCGTCCATGTTCCAATTCACTAAAATTACTAAAGTATCTGACATTTGTTCTTTATTACAGCAATTCTACCTTGTCTACCCTGAGCACTGTTTCACATGATTGCCCAGTTCACTATGCAGAGAACATTGCCCAGAGTGTCCCTACACCGTCAGCTAAGTTTCTGTGCTTGAAAACAAGCACTACTTCTTCATGTACTAGAACAAACACACTCGTCCTACTATTTTACTTAACTTTGCTGGTTGTCTGAACTTACTGAGCTAGGTTGACGCCACCTCGGGACCCTGAAACAGCACCATCTTTCTTGGCTCATGTGACCTCACTCTAAGGGCCCTTTAACATAGAATAAAAATAAAAAATGAACGCTAAAAAGACAGAGCTCCAGTTTATACCAAACTTGCCTACAAGGCAACAAATGTCCATTATTATGTCTACCCTAGCATAAAACATAAATCTTTAGGCTTCTTTCACATGACCAACAGCGATATTGCTGCTACAAAATTGCTTTGATATTGCTGCTATGTGCACACAATTTTGAATGTGTCAGTGATGCTTTTTTCCTCGGAAAAATGTAGCATTGCGTTGCTGCTACCCGCAATTTTCTCGAGAAAGTTAGTAGGACTTTCTAATGTTAAAACCGCATTGCATCGCACGCAAATCACCAGTTCATGCTATGCAATAAACAAGGAGGCTCTATAGAGAAACATGAGCTACAAAACATAGCAAATCATGGCTGTTTAGGGCATGCCGCAATTTTGCAGTTTCGCAAAGTAGAAGGCTAAAAAACTGCTCATGTCAAGAACACATTGGAAAGCATGGGCTTCACATACATGTGATTTGTAGCACTGCCATATTATGAGAAAATTGTGCAATTTAGTAGCCCGTATGAAACCAGCCTTATTGTAAATAATACACGCGGTTTAAAAGCCCAATGATGCTTAGAGTTCAAATGTCCAACAAGTTCCATATAGAATGGTTAGATCCTAATCTATTCATATGTAATTAGTATGATATTAGTATCCCACACTAAAAGTATAAGAATGTGGCTCTAGTCTGCAGCACAAGAGTCACCAAGATCAAATGTACCACAATTTGCAGCAATCCCTGCAATTAAAAGATCAACACAGCCCTCCAAAATGTTTCACCACACATATAGTATCCTCAGGGTTAAAGGGCTATATTCTCCCCAGCCAGTCACTCCCAACAATTTAATATACATGCGGAGGTAATTATAGTGTATAAATAACCAATCTTAAGTGAAGGTCAGAACTCCACGAGATGCTCATAATGGATGGATCCATGTACCTACCCGAACATCACTACACTGCACGCTAATCATTACCAAGCATTCACTCCCAATGGGCAGGTCAATGTGCCAATCATAGCACCGTGATAGCAAGCGCCAGATATGGTTGGACGTTCTCATCATAGCGCTGTCACTGCAAGCACTAATGACAAACAGCTGTTAGCAGCTAAATAGTTGAGACAACTTCCCCCGTTTGGTGTGCATGCACCTAGTATGTATTCTGTTGCGGCCCATGACTTTGAATATCGTACTTAAAAAAAAACAAAAAAACTCAACTATCAGTTAGCACAAAGTTAGTACTTTAAAGTTGTATTTTTTAAACCAGATACATATATTCAACACAGTTAGTTTGAAGATGTTAAAAAGCAGCATACTCACTATAAAGTTTGTGTCATATATAATACATATCCCAAAATTGGGGTACTTGCATGTAGGAAATGTAGGGGCTGTTGCAATATCATATCCAATTTCTATGGTTTTGAAAATGGATATGGGGTAATATAGCATCAATTCATCCCTATGAATATATTAGGGTGATCGGTGGAGTCCAACAGTAACTATGTTGTATAAATGATGTATATCCTTACTTTCTTCCTAAAAAGTGCGTAATTTTAAGAAGGATGAATATGAAATGTCTTTGTTAAGACCATTTCGGCTTATACTTTGAAGTCTATAAATCCACCTGGCCTTCTCCTATAAAAGGCACCTATCAAGGTTGCCTCTATGTGGTCCCAATTTTAGTTGGCATAATTTCCCAAATCTGAGGTAATTACCATTACCACCATGACATTTCCAAAACTCTTGAAGTGTTTTGCCCACATAAAGTTTAGGGCATGTACATTGTAGCACATATATAATGCCTATATTTCTGCAATAAATTAAATGTCTTATAGTATTTTCTGCCGTCTTTAAGGTTGATAAAAAATTAAGATCTGGCAACTAGAGATGAGCGAACGTACTCGTTAAGGGCGATTTCGCAATCGAGCATCGCTATTTTCGAGTCCCTGGCTACTCGGGTGAAAAGATTCGGGGGGCGGGGGGGCGGCGTGGTGGAGCTGGAGGTAGCAGTGGGGAACAGGGGGGAGCTCTCTCTCTCTCCCCGCCACTCCCCTCTGCCACCCCCCGTTCACCCCCGTCGCCCCCCGAATCTTTTCACCCGAGTAGTCAGGTACTCGAAAATAGAGATGCTCGATTGTGAAATCGCCCTTAACGAGTACGTTCGCTCATCTCAACTCATGTCCCATAACCAGTTACCCTCCCTACAACTGGTGTTATTTGGGTGACTGTATAAAGATTGGGGCCCATCATGTATGTAATACTAAGGTATGCTGAAATAACTGGCTCCAGGTCAGGAATTGCCCATAAAATTCGCCAATATCATCTTGTAATCCTCAAGACCTGATCAGTGTAATCATTCTATGTTCCTATATATCCTACAATTTTTTTGCAATGCCTGTTTATTATCATTACCGAGCAGGATTACCATGTTTTTCTCCTATGAAAGGCTCCTCTCAAACAGCTGGATGGATAACCTGAAGTTCTGTTGGCCAGAGTTCTCGAAGTGGGGGCTGCAGAGTGCAGAGAGAAAGTGGGGCTGTCGATGCTATAGAATGCATGGGGAAAGTAGAGACTGTGGTTACAGAGGGAGCCTACAGAACGGTGAAATGGGCAAATCTGATCAGAAACAATTGAGATATGATCAAGGTATTGTAGAGTGGTGTTCAGCTCATGATCTCAAACTCTTCTTATCTATCTAGTCTAATAACTTATATTTTTACCCCACATGGAATTTTATTCATATGATGAAAATGTCCAGCATTTAAGATAAAGCCTGTAGCAATTGTCATACTGGGACAAGCTGCATTTCTGTCCATTTCTAATTGATTAAATTAAGTCAATCTAATATAATTTTTCTGTCTAAAATGTGTGATGAATTCTAATAAATAGCTTAAAATCATTTTACAAAGAGAGTACTATGAATTATATCTTGAAGGCTAGTGATTAAGATGTACAGAATAGCAGATTGTACATAATAGAGATTGTATCTGTGCATCATTTGTCATTTGTAGAGTAATCACTGCTAACATAATTTCTTACATTCAATAATTAGGAGAAAATAATAGGCTGATAACTGGTATTTTTTTAAATTGCACATGGCTATAGTTAGATATCAAATGGGTAGAACCATACTAGATGTTAGGAGATGACGACTCATAATTATCTGGCTGTGACTTGGGGAATTGCTGTAGTCCAGTATTTCTATTTTCCTCATGCTTGAAATAACTGTGTGACTTTGCCTCTGGTTGTGTTCATGCACATTTATTGGGTTATAGATTAATCATTAGTGTGCTTCTATTTTCTGTCTTCCATTTCCACAGTATGTGCAGGGGAGAATCAACTTTAACGTATATGTTTCTTCATATAAGATTGCTATAATCCTATATACTGGTGGAAATAAAAAGTACATGACAACTACAAAAACTGTAAAAGCATTGAAACTTTATAATATATATACTCAAGAGTTGGTGTAGGAAGGAAGTATTTGGGTTCCTGTAGCACTGGGCTGACTTTGCCGTTCGCTAAAGGTTAAATGATAAGGGGGGAATTCAATGGTAAGAGTGTAGTCATGCTGAGGGAGTAATTGGCTAGAATGTTGGAGGAATGTTTAAAATAGGTACTAGGGGGAGAGTAGTAACCAGAGACATGGAGGAGAAGATAGTATTAACAGTGATCTAGGCCTAAGTAATGAAAATGAGGTGAAGATGAATGAGGAGTTGTTACTGTTACAACTGGCAGAAAAGTTAATAGAAATACAAAGAGAAGAGTGAGGAAAATAAGAGTGGTTGGAGTGCATTGGAACTTCCGATCAGAGGCTCTCTCGCAGATCTGGCACAAAATACTGCCGCAGCGCTTTTACTTCTGGGTAAGGGCTTATTCACATGGATGTATATCGGCCGGGTTTTCACGCCTGGCTGATATACACTGTCCCTCTCTGCAAAGGGAGGAGGTGGGGCGGAAGCTAGTGTGCTAAACGCCCACCCCCTGCCACTTCTTGCAATGGGAGGGACAGGGCAGAGCTAAGCTTCGCCTCGTCCTGCCCCTCCTATTTCAAACAGTGGTGAGGGTCGGAGAGGGGGTGGGAGCTCCATGCAGAATCCACAGGAAAATGGAACATGCTGCGATTTTTCATCCGCAAGCAGAAACTGCAATCGTTTTTCCATAGCATGCTATGGAGGGTTCTTGTTGCGTGATCTGGAGGCGGACACCCAATCCAGATTCCACAGCAAAAAATCCACCGTGTGCATGAGGCCTTAGACAGAGACATTTGGTCATGGGGATTCTCATTTCCTGCTCCCTGAACAGAATACGAAAGCAGAACCCCAAGTGCTCATATGAAACCACCCTAATATCACCTGAATTAACCGAAATGTTAATATTGCACAGTCCTTATAAAGATAGTTGATGTCATTCTTTGTAAATAACTTCAAAAGTAGAGCACAAATTAGACTTCTTCACTTAGCTGTTTAGTTCAAAAGGACATACAGTATGTGTGTAGTTCATCATACTGACTTTAAAGGTAACAGCTAATTAAAAAAGGAGACAAAGAGACACTAGTTCAATTTTTTAATCTTAGGCTGGCAGTAAGACAGATCTCTGGGTTGGCACTCTATTATTTATTAATGTTCATAGTCTTCAACTTAGAATAATGTACAAGAAAATTTAAAAACTAGTAATGTATAGTCTTTATAGATGCTAGTTGTCAGGAAATTATTATCATTTGTACACAACATTTGTTTAATTGAGTTTTCAAATCTGCAATATATTTAACAGAGGCTGGACAGACATTTGTCTGGGATGATCTTGTGAATCCTGCATTGAGTAGGGAATTGGAGCCGATGATCCTAGAGGTCGTTCCAACTCTACGATTACATGATTATAGGGGGATCAATGAGTAGGACAGGCTGCCATGGGAGGTGGTGAGTTCTCCTCCAATGGAGGTTTTCAAACAGAGGCTGGAAAGACACCTGTCTGGGATTATTTAGTAAATCCTGCATTGAGCAGGGGGTTGGACCTGATGACCATGGAGATCCCTTTAAACGCTACGATTACATGATTCTAGGGTGATCAATGAGTGTAACAAGTTGCCACGGGAAGTGGTGAGTTCTCTTTCAATGGAAGTTTTCAAACAAAGGCTGGAAAGACACCTGTCTGGAATTATTTAGTGAATCTTGCCTTGAGCAGGTGGTTGGACCCGATGACCCTGGAGGACCCTCACAACTCTACTATTCTGTGATTCTCTGAATATATATATATATATATATATATATATATATATATATATATATATATATAAAATGTTTTCAGGTATTTTGTCAGAAAGTAAACTATAGGAGAAGCCTGTCTGGCAGATCTACCCTGTTATATTTGCATGCCATTATTTAATAGGAGCATCCATTATACCGAGTTAAAAAAAAATAGGGTGATACTGCCATGTGACCATTGTTTGTTTTTTTATTGATGTATTTCTGTTTAGAGGACAGCATGGCATTATACCTGTTACAATATAAAGAAATAAAATATTCCAGATGATTAAGAACATATTTTTATGAAATATTTCTTGAACTGTTCACACATGTTTCAGGGTAACTTTCATACAGTTACTTTTACTTCCAATTTTCTTTTTAATGTATACGACAATTTTACAGTCCCGAGACATAGAAATAAATTGTAAACTGTAGAATATAGTTTAAAAAATCCGATAACCGCACTATGAGGAGCAGAGCTAAGGGTCTTATTTACTATCTTTCAAGACATTTTCTGATTGATCTTTATTTCTGTTCTTCAATATACAACCCTGTTCTTTATTTCCCACCCCTTGTTTTACTCTCCTCACAGCAAATAAACAAAGTTCTCTCTGAAAATAACTGAACTCTTGACGTAGAGAGACTTATCTCAACGCCCCCATGTCACCCACCCCTTTGTCCCAGCATAAAGCACCAATTAGATGGTGAGTCGAGCAATGTCATCCATCTAGCCCCTTCTGAAAGTTGTCTTCTATTAAGAACTGTAGTCAGTGAGATTCAAGCAACCTTCAAGTCTTCTATTTGTCGCCTGTAACTGCTCTAGCTGTTAGCCTCGGCCAAGAGCCACAGTCAGAGATATTTGTGCATTCCACAATGCTGCAGGAAGGCTCATCATGCTCAACAGCATGATAGCAATCAGCGGTACAAGAAGCTACTCAACACAGGCGTTCCCTCACTCTTACACCCAGCACAGCACCCCAAATCTGCTTCTATGTTGGGTAGTGTTAATACATCTCTTCTATTCACTATTAGCTCTCAGAGTTGCTACTCATTGCAGCTATATAACATGCAGGGCTGGGAGGTAAACTCCTCTCCCATAAGTGTAACGTAGCAGTGAGGACATTGTTAGACCCATCACATATCACTTGGGACTTGTCTTATCAAAACATAGAACAGTGTGAAGAGGCCTAGTGAAATGTCAGATATAGTTTGCTTTGTGCTACAAATGTTCCAGTATTAATGTTAAAGAAACAGTGGTGAACTTGAACTAAGCTTTTCTTATATTCCAAAGAGGCACACAAGCATAATGTTTTTCATATAGAGGCACAAGTTGAGCAAGGTTTTAACAGACACTGTGGCGATGATGGTATTTTCTTCTTTTTGTCCAGTAGCAGCTGGTCACTATTAATCATCCTCAGATATGCCTTTTAATACACAACTATATCTATAAGACCGTAAGGCTTTGCTTTCCTCATCTCTTGTGGGGAGGATCTGTCCTCCATCCACTGACCATAATTACCTTTAGATTCACTCTGCAGGGTATTCTTCTCCCCTCCTGCTTATACCAACTTCTCTCCAGCACCCAAGACAATGCACTCATGCTCTTTGTGCTTTGTGCCCCAGTGCTTTGCTGGGCCATTGGCACAACCCCAATTATCCTCAACAACAAGATCTCCCCCTTCACCATTGGCCACTTAATGACTTTTGAAGAACATGCCAATTACTGTCTTTTTTATAAACCACATGTTACATCTAACATCAAGGAGCTATACTACAAATTTTATGAACAGGAGAGGCCCATATAGGTTGCCACTAGTAACATTGCCTTAGGGCTGCTTATCTATGCACCAATAAAAATATAATATAGGACTTACATATAGGTGTGTTTTGTAGGTCCACATAAGCGATTCTGCTGGTAAAGGAGGAAAGGATCATTATATTACTGGCAGGGTTGGGGTTAACATGTCACGTGGCCCAGACATACAATGTGATACACGATATATGGTATCTGATCCTTCAGTTCTTCACCATTTTTAAGATCCTCTCAGACATAGGAATAAACATGTAGCCTGCATTGAGACTTTTTGATTCCCTTTGTTACACAGGGAAATAAATGACAGACAATAAACAGTATAATAGCACTGTAGAAAACAGATAATTGCATCAGAGAGAATAAATAGTTTAGACGAAATTCTTTCTTGCAATATATAAAAGGCTAGCAGCAGGAATATTTATGGCAACAGTCAACATGACAATCATGCCTCCAAGGTGTTGCCTACTACTTTACAACAACAAGACAAAGCACTCTTCCAACAATGAAAGGCTCCTCCCCTACTAATAGTTGCAAGGTAAAGTGTGACATAAACACATATCTACCTGTAAATGAACTATGTATGTGTGAACCTGGGACCCTTGTGTTACAGATTATGGAATGTGAATCCACTGGACCAACCAACCAAGCCTAGACAGGTACTGGTGTGGTTAGTAGCTGACTCCTCAGATAATTGGACTGGTGCCAGGAAAAGGGAGACTGATCCTTGGCTGCAGAGAGAATGGAAAAACCCTACCTACAAGCAAGGTGATCACTCCGATAAGCCCTTGAACCTTGAGTCTGACTATCCCTGATGGAGTAGCAAACACTGGGACTGACAGCAGACAGAGGAGCACACAGATGTGGGACAGAGCAAGGGACAATCAACAGGAATGGGAACTGACAGAAAACTGGCAGAAAACGAACGTACAGATGGAACAGAAGGTCTGAAACACACCCAACACAGGAAGGCTGACAAGACACAGATCAGACAGAACTCAGAGGGCAGGGAAGGGCAGGGCTGAGATAGAAAAGAAAGAAGCAGGTGACCAAAGAAAGCAGAGTGTCTGATCCTAAGACACACCAATTCTGAGGCGAAAGGGAAGTGCCACAGCTCAGTTTAAATGAAGGAGTAATGCCTAATTAACCCCACAGGTGAGCTGAGAGCCAGAGAGCTGATTAACCCTCTCAGTGCTGGACGAAAGTAGATAGGGGGAGCAGAAGGACACATGCAGCTTCTCGCATGAGGGCGACAGACATGAGGAGCAACCTTACAGCTTGATGCGCAGTGCAGTTTTATTAGCCTTTTTGCCATAATTCACGACAATTCACTGTTTTCTTACAGTTTTTGCTCGGGTTCACGCAAAGGAATGCAATAAAGCAGGATTGCTCAACGGTCTACTGGACCTGCTAAATGATCTACAGGCTAGAGTGGAGATTAACGAGCAGGTGGAGGAGGAGTGCGAGCTAATTGTATGGGATCTGTATTAGTTTAAGAGGTTTGCCCTGGGTCTGTATTTAAGGGGCATGGTTTTGTGTCCAAATTTAGCAGGTCTTGTTTCAAAGTTTGTATTTATTTTAGTGTTCTTTGGGTCTGAATATTTACAGGGGTCTCTTCCTAGGTTTGCATTTAATGGGTATGTTGTCTGAATTTATTTAGAGGGTCTAATTTTTTTTTAGGGGATCTGACCTGGTTCTGAATTTAGTGAATCCATGCTCTGAATGTTTTTAGGGTGTCTGCCCTGGCTCTGTATTTAAAAGGAACTGGGGTCTGAACTTATTTAGAGCACGTGATATGGGGTCTGAATTTATTTAAGGAGTCTGGACTGGGGTCTCAATTTATTTAGAGGGTCTGGTCTGGCGTCTCAAGTTAAAGAACATCTAGAATCATAGACAATGTGATCTGTGAGTCACAGGATTTATCAAGGAGCTATCACCTCTCCTGACATGTCTGATATACTAAATACTTGTATTCCACAGAAAGTCTCCATAAGTGGTGTTTTGTATAGGCATAACATGCCCATTGTGAGCTATTTTATTGTTACTAGCTCTTAAGTTAAACAATTTTTTTTTGCTTTTTGTTTAACATCTACTACCCCTGTATTTCTACCTATTTATATTCCCTCTGATACTTGTCTATAAATATTTTTTTGTTTTTATTTTTTTGTGTGGGTTTGTTTTGTAGGCTCTTTGTGTACTGTACAAACAATGATATTTATGCATATTTCTACTCAATGGGTGCAACAATAGCATGAGTTCTTCAGCATACTAGTGTATTTGGGGATGTATGCTGTTCATTTTAATCCATAGACAACACATGGCCTCTTATGTGGGTATGCACATGGTCATTTTTTGTGCGGATCGATGGCCCATATGAAGAAACTCATCTCATGTCTTGTCCCTGTCCATATCATGGATTAATAATAGAACATGCTAATACATGTTAATGTGCATCCTGTGCGTAAATCGGACAGCACAAGGACAGGTGTCCCAAGCCTCTTGGGTGCAACTCACACACAGGAAGTATTTTAAAATAAATTGGGTCAGAACATTTTCAAAATGGCAGGTCTTCTAGGGTGTTCCTGGTATGGAGTAGTTAGTACCCACCAAAAGTTGTCCGAGAAAGAAACACCGGTGAACTATCTAGAGTCCCGGGCTACCAAAGCTCATCATTATATGTGAGAAAAGAATTGTAGCACTTTTGTTCTGATCCCACAGAAGAGCTACTATGGCACAAGTTGTTGAAAAGGTTAAGGCTGGCTATAATAGAAAATTAATGCATATGGGCCTGTGTAGCCACAGAGCAGTCAGAGTATTCAGGACGGCCACTTTACACCATTGAAAGCAACTATAATGGGCTAATAAGCATCCTAACTTGATCATGGAGCAATATAAGAAGGGGAATCGTGTCTAGTGAATCATGTTTAATTGTACATGATGTGTGTGTTGCTCACCAGTAAATTAGATGGGACCAGGATGCACTATGGGACATGTGATGCACAGGACAATTAGTTAAGGCATTCATATGAATGTAACTTTAACATGTTTTGCACCACCTACCAATACATTTATGCAGATCAAGTTCATCCATTTATGAATGAAAAGTATTCCCATATACCTTCTTTCAGCAGGATATCAGGTCCTGCAACACTATAAATTGATCCATCTTAATAGAATGCTGGTAGAAGAAAGCGATCAAACCACCAGAAGTTAAAAGTCCCCTTTGAGAACTAAAAAAAAGTCAAAGTGAAATAAATGTGTTTTTTTTTGTTGCAAAAAATAAAAAAAATTAACATCATCTTAATCGTATTAACCCACAGCATAAAGTTATCATGTCATTTTTGCTGTAGCGTATAAGCCATAAAAACAAGACTTTCCCCAAAAATGTCTAAAATTGCATCTATTTCCATTTCGCTCTATTTAGAAATTTTTTTATGTTATTAAGTACATTATATGGTCAGGGGTTATCCTGCTCTGTTTTTTATATAGTTTTGGGCTTCCGCTGCCCAAAATTGTATTTCAACAACACACTCACTGTGGTGCCGGAGCACCATTACAACATGTCAGTGCCACGGCATCTGACCCATGATGTCACCGGGTCTACTGGCCCACTGATGTTTTGGAAACCAGCCATGTGGGTTTTGAATGTTGAAGCACCAGCCTGTCTATGGGACTTCTGCAGCTAAAGTAAACATATTGACTGGAAGACAGGAGCAATGGCGGGGCAACAGCATGATGGCAGAGAGGTGATGTTACATCCATGTGGTGCACCAAAGCACCACGCCTGAGCAGGGACGCAAGATGGTGCGCTAATAAAATCGCAATAACTCTCATCATGTTGCATAGACCAATTGCACCACTCTAGGTACAGGAACAGGAACGCCACAGCATAAAGGTAGCAAACTATAGCTAGTACAAGTGTCCTTACACAAAGGGGATATAGAGTCATCCACCACGCCTACACAACAGTGAATAGTGTCAGGCATCACCCATCTGACACACACATAACATATCAGACGTCTGGAGGCGGCTCCTGTAAAGGGATAGGAAAAAACCTGTGGATGCATGCACCTGTGCAGTCTCCATACCACACACAACTCAATGCACGCACCCCAGAATGCAAGAAGGGGAGGGACAACAGGTGTCCAGACTGTCCTCAGAGAAGGTGAGAGCGGCAATACAGACAAGCATGCATAACATCGGCTCTGAGTGGGTATACAACAGATTAAAACAGTGAAATGAGTAAAATAAACAGCATCTTCTACCAAGAGATGCTGGTATTTAGATGCAGCAGACTAGAGGGGATTGGCTGGAGAAACACCACACCTAGCCAGCTCAATGAACCCTCACCTGTGAAGCTGTGCTCATGGAAACCTGTAGAACCACAGGTCCCAGCCGCGCAACAAAACAGGTGAGTTTTGGTGTTATTTTTTTATAAGGATTTAATTCCCCAACTACCAGCTATATGTTTATAAATTGAAAAACCCATTTAACACCTTAGTGACCAAGCCTGTTTGCACCTTAATGCCCAGGCCAAATTTTGGAAATCCGATATGTGTCACTTTAACATAAAATAACATCGTAAAGGTTTTGCAAATCCAAGTGATTCTGACATTGTTTTTTTCACCACATATTGTACTTCATCTAGGTAATAAAAATAGACAGATAGAATTTGTGTATATTAGAAGCGTCAAAATTAGGAAAATTTTGAAAAAATTGTCATCTTTTCACATTTCCAACTGCTATATCTCAAATATGTGCAATGTAACAAGCTGGTAATGCAGCCACCTTGTAACACACACATATATATATATTTATATATATATATATATATATATATATATATATATATATATATATATATAAATGCTGTGAGTGACTACCAAACTTGTAACGTCCTGAGAGGAGACGCCAAAAAACTCGTAACATTCCGAGAGTGAGTTACCGGAGTTCCCTCTTATGAGGGTATGCAAGCGTTCATTTTTTTGTGGATCGATGGCCCATATGAAGAAACTCATCTCATGGCATGTCCATGTCCATATCATGGATTAATAATAGAACATGCTAATACATGTTAATGTGTATCCTGCGCGTAAATCGGACAGCACAAGAACAGGTTTTCCAAGCAACTCACACACAGGAGCTCTCTATCCAAAAATATGGCTGGAGTTGGGAGGGTTTAGTGCATGGACCTGTTACGGCGGCACTTACCAACTCCTAGTCCCAGAGGGAGTTACCGTAGCAAAGGATAGGGCCAGTAGTCCTCAGGATAAGGGGGTACTAGTTGTCAGTTCATGACGCCACCATTCCACACACTGGCATTCATACACGGCAGATTAATAACACTGGGCAAGTGTATAGTACCTCAGGTCCTCCGGAACGGATGAGGCCCAGTAAGACTGTACTAGTGACTTTCAAACACAGTGCAACAAACTTCAACAGGCAGAATTTACAGTGCAGGAAGATCAGCATTATTCAGAAAACTTGACATGAAAGTCAATGGCCACAGAATGGCAGTAATTTACACCCCACACTCATAGACTTCAGCACTTGTGAGTGTCAGTTAAAGGTGTATCACTATACGTTGATCCAGACTTCAGATGGCTGCATAGGAATTATCAAACAGACTTAAGATGATTTTCAGAGGTTTGGTAGATTTCTGCACTGATCTTGTCACCAGAAAAGGTAGTTACTTACAATGGCTCTCTAGTAATGGGACTTTTGGGGAAGGAACATTTAGGCTTACTCACTCCCATGAGCTTCACGTACGGTTAGGCGGTCTTTCCTTCTCCTCTATCTTCAGCAACATAAGGGCTAATGGTGCCCTCATGCGCCTATGTGGTAGCAAACCCTCAGATGGAAGATGGGTGCTACTCAGCAGACAAGATGAATCTCCTTCTGGAACCCAATCACTCATACTTATAGATTCATCCACACCATGTCATATGACACAGTAAGATAGATACATTCAACATGCAGCAAAGCTAACAGGCAATAATTTTAATGGAGTTACCCCTTCAGACACTGCAGCTGTGCAACACACATACAGAAAATAGACATGTCAGTTTTGCACAATGCATTCACATAAGACAGACATGTATGACAATTATGGAGGGGTCCAGAATGATGTTCTGCGACACTACAGTTCCCTCCTACTTAAAAATAAGCCAATCCGGGCACCTCTAAAACAGAGTGTATACATCCAAAAACGTGCCATCTTAAGTGTATTACTTCACTAACACTAGAAAGATTCTGTGCAGTTGCAGATTGTGCAAGGCCAAACCTGTAAACACAATTTCCATCCTCTAGTTACCTGTATATAAGGCTTAACCCACCCCCAGTGCACTAGTGACTTAAGGAAGTGTCATTTCTGTGTAAGACTTTGGGTTTATGACAGCGTGTAAGAAAATTGTGACTTGCAAGTACTTTTGAAAAATCTACCAGGGTGGACAGAATCCAAAACCTCAGGTATTGCTATGGAGCTTCATACATAACGTTTTGCTGCAAAGACTGGTGAAAAATGAGATAAGTGGAAATACCCTCACTGTCTTTTTTTTTTTTTAAACTCGTTTTATTGAACAGTTTATATTTCGTACATTGCATGAATAAACAACTTTGGTTACATCATAGGCTCTTGTGGTTCTGTAATTACATTCAAATACGTTACATTAACATATGCTGGTATTGGGTACATTGTGGCATCATATTAGCACATGGTGTCAGTGGAGGGCTATAACTCCCCCATGATTTACCGGTTTGTTCTAAGTGCGGCTGCTCTCAGCAGATTTTGGAATCGGTCTTGCGTGGATATTGTGCTTGTTGATCCGCACCATCTTTCCCACACCTTATCGAACTTGTCGGGACATTTCCTATTTTTGTATACTATATTTTCATATGGTAGAATAGCATTAATTATGTTCTGCCATTTTGAGTGTCGGGGGGCGTCTATCCATCCAATGCAAAGCTATTGCCTTGCGGGCGTAGAATTGTGTCTTAGTAAGGAATATTCTGTCGTGGTATTGCCACTGCTCCTTGTCTAGAATGCTCAGGAGGCACACTGCTGGGTCTTGTGGTACTGGTATACCCATCAGTTGAGTTAAGAATTCTGTGACTTCTCCCCAGTATGTGTGAATATTAGGGCAACTCCATATTAGATGGTTGAAGTTTGCATTAGGGGCTCTGCATCTATGACATTGGTTTGTGGGGATCCTCTTCATTTTATGCAGTCTGATTGGCGTCAGATAGCACTGATGCAGTATATATAGTTGTATCAGTTTGTTGTTTGCTGCTGGTGACACTGCGGTGTACGTGGACATCGCAGTCTCCCAGTCCTCACTGGTGAGAGCAGGAATAAGTTCTTTCCATCTCTCTACCACTGTCATTGGTGTTTCGGGGATTTTGGATTGTATCAGGTATGTGTATAACGCCGATATCAGTCCTTTGAGCCCCTGGGTGCACAATATACCTATTAATGGGTACTGGGAGAAGGGTTGTCTGGGTTCTGGAAATGTTGCTGTTAAGGCGTGGCTAAGCTGTAAGTACCTATAGAAACCCGTTCTTGGAATTTGGTATACCTGTTGTAGTTGCTCAAATGAAACTAGTCCTTGGTCGGTGTATAGGTGTTCTAAAGTAGTAATTCCTAGATTTGTCCAGAATTGTTTATCTGGTAGATTCACCAGGTGTGGTAGTGCTCTATTGTCCCATAAAGGGGTTTCCAGAGGGGTGCCATTTCGTTTGGTCAGCAGCTTACATGCCTGCCATACATTAGTCGCAAGCCTGTGGATGGGTAGCCTCTGTTTAGTCAACAAACCTGGTTTTTCCAGGAGAATCCAAAGAGATGTCTCCGAGAGGAAGAACATCAAGTGGTGCTCGGAGTTGGGGAGGGAAGAGTCCGACAGCCAGTGACGGATATATCTGACCTGTCCCGCTAAATAATAGAGCTTAAAGTCTGGTAGTACCATTCCTGCCATTTCTTTAGGTCGCTGTAGTGTGTCCATTCGGAGTTTGGCTCTGGCGTTCCCCCAAATGAATGATATTATTAGGGAGTTAGTTTTTTTGAAGAATTTCTGTGGTATTGTTGTCTCTGCGTGTTCTAGGCAATATAAGTACTTGGGGAGTATTATCATTTTTATAAGATTTATTCTGCCTGCTACCGACAGTGGCAGAGAGCTCCAGGATTTCAGTTTTAATTGTAGGGTTGTCAGTAAGGGGGTGATGTTTAGGTCGAGACTCAGGGTATGGTCTCTGGTAATATGGACCCCGAGGTATTTAAATTGGGGGGTAACCTGTAGATTACAAAACATTTCTCCCGTCCGCCATCCCTCTGGTCTTAGAGGCATATATGCGGATTTCTGCCAATTTATACGCAGGCCTGAAAAATTTCCAAATTGGTCTATTAGGGTGATGGCTAATGGTAGGGTGTTCTTGGGGTCTGGCATATATAATATTATGTCGTCTGCGTATAACCCTATCCTGTCTTCTCTGGGTCCCACCTGGACGCCTCTATACAAGGTGTGCTGTTGGATTCTCAGAGCCAGGGGTTCTATGGCAATTGCGAACAGGAGGGGGGAAAGCGGTCAGCCCTGTCGGGTCCCCCTGTGCAGCAGGAAGGAGGCGGAGGTCATGCCGTTCACCACCACCCTAGCCGTCGGTGCCTTGTATAAGATAGAGATCCATCTAACAAATGCATCCCCGAATCCAAACCTCCGTAGGGTCTTCATCAAGTATGGCCATTCAACCGAGTCGAATGCCATGGCTGCGTCTAATGAGGCCAGGGCCCAGTCCGATCTCCACCTCCACCCCACCTGCGTAATTACTTGCGTTCTTCTAATATTATCTGACGTGGACATTCCAGGGATGAAGCCTGTTTGGTCTGGGTGTATGATGTCTTTTATTGCTTGGTATAGGCGTGAAGCCAGTATTTTAGTGAGGATTTTGTAGTCTGTGTTCAGTAACGAAATAGGCCTATACGAGCTTCAGTCTTCTGGGTTTTTTTTCTGGCTTTAGGATGAGAACTATGGTGGCTTCTAACATTGACTCTGGGAGTTGTTTTTTATCAAATATATGTTCATATAGGGAGAGTAAGTGTGGTATAATTTCTTTTTTGTATTGTTGGTAGACTTCTATCGGTATACCATCCGGTCCCAGGGTTTTGTTCTTTGCCATCTCGTTTTATGGCTTCCTCGATCTCCTCGGTTGTTATGGGGGAGTCTAGTAGGGACTTATGGTCATCCTGTAGTTCTGGGAATATTATGTCCGTTAGGTAAAGTTCCAGGTCCCCAGGTGAATAGTCGGTCCGTGTTTGGTATAGATCGTTGTAATATTGTTGAAATCTATTCAAGATCTCTTTTGGATCAGTGAGTGTTACTCCTTGGGCTGATTTGACTCTCAGTACGGTCGGGGGTGCAGTTTCCTGCCGGGCCATCCAGGCTAATAGTTTACTGGATTGGTTTCCTAGTTCAAAAAAGGATTGTCGGGTGTAGAAAAGGTTCCTCTGGGCCTTTTCTTTTATGTATATTAAGTAGTTCCTACCCGTCTTGAGCCATCTGTCTTTTTTGATGTCTGTCGGGTCTGCGATGTATTCTCTCTCTAGCTGCTGGCATTGTTCTGCTAGTAATTCTCCTTCTCGTGAGGTGGCTCTTTTTATAAAGGAGATTGAGGATCTGAAGCATCCTCTGAGGTAGGCCTTGAATGCCTCCCACACTAGCATCTTATCTGGGTGTGTCTCGTGTGCCTCATAATAGATTTGTATTTGGTCTGGTATGCGGTCATTAGGGCCGAACAGCGAGAGCCAGAATGGGTGTATTTTAAGTCTTTTGTGTATGGTCAAATTTGGGTTTTTGAGGGTCATGCGGATTGGTGAGTGATCCGAGATCCCACGGGGAAGGAATTCTATAGAGTTGACTTTCGGGAATATTGAAGAGGATCCGAATATGTAATCAATTCGGCTGAGCGCGTGGTTGTGGGCTGCGTGGCAGGTAAACTCCTGTGATTGCGGGTGGAATATGCGCCACAAGTCCAGCCACCCCGTCACCGATATAATAGATGCCAGTCGGGTCATGCCAGTGTCCCCCCCCCCCCTCCGAGCACCACCCCCGAGTCTGTCCGCAGGGGGATCCATCACCATATTCATATCCCCCATGCAGATAATAGCTGCATCTAGTGAGAATGATGCAAATTGGATGCCGTCCGCCAAGATGGTTGTTGTTGCTGGTGGTGGATTGTAACAGCATAAAAGCACATATGGGTCATTGTTGATTTTAGCTCTTACAAATATATATCTACCCTCTGGATCTCTTTTAATCTGTTCCACCTCCCATCTTAGTGACCTTACTATTAGTATGGACACCCCTCTGGAGTATGTCGTGTGACACGAGTGAGCCGACCACTGTACCCATGGCTTTAACAGGACTTTTGTAGTTTCGGGTGTAAGGTGGGTCTCCTGCAGGCATAGTACATGTGGCCGCCAGGAGCGTATTAAGGAATTTATCGCTGACTGCTTTCTGGCTGATCCCATGCCCCTGACGTTCCACAACACGAAGACTACCTCCGCCATAGGCGAGGGCAGGTTAATCAGGTCCGGATAAATTTCTTTACAGTTTTCTGCCTGCCTGGAGTTCCCCCATGACACCCGGTTACATTTTTATCATACGTCATGCAACTGTAATTCAGTACATTTCTATAAACCGCATTAAGCACTTGATGCATACCTTTTTTTAACATTATGGTAATATCTTACCAACCTAGAACTTAAACAACTTTCTTTTAAACCAAAAGTTAAATTTGAATATTTTCTCTATTGAGATAGAAATCGTGGCAAACTAGCATTAGAGGGAACCTGCATAGTATAGCATTAGCTATGGCTATACTTGAGGTATTATTATATTAGTGTAACCATAGTAAAAGCCGGCCTTAGCCTAGTAGGTTTTATCTGGGTGGGCCCCCTTGGGGGGGGGGGGGGAGGGAAGAGGGGGGGGGGGGGGAGGGAAGAGGGGGGGGGAGTTTCCCCTTCTCTGAGTTTTCCGTATTCACGTTTACTCTATTCGAGTACTGAGTTGTGTTGGGGGGGGGGGGGGGGGAGGGTAGGGAAGGGGGGAGGAAAGGGAAACAGAAAGTGAGAAGGGGGGAGAACGCAGTGGATCAGAGGGAGGTACAGGCTGTTATTACTTGGGGGGAGGACCTCTTGTCACTGTCCTCTGAGGGGTGTGGGTTGAATATTTATCTTAGACACTTGGGGTTTCGGTTCTGCGTCTCAAATTTGGATCCTATGACCTTTTGTTTCTAGGGCGCTGTTACTGGCATATATTACAGGAACTTTAAGTATACTTTGCATGCTTATACAAGAGTCCCGTCACCTAGAGGAGGGAAGGAAAATATTTATATATACGTTACAGTCCTTCAGGTGAACGCCTGGTAGCCAGCCAGTCTTCTGCTTCAGATGGTGAGGTAAAGAAGTGGGTGCGTTCTCCATCCACCACTCGTAGTCGTGCTGGGTATGCCATGGAGTACGATATTTGCAGGTGTCGTAGTCGCCGTTTAATTCCGAAAAATGACGCCCATTGTTTCTGAAGGTCTGCTGAGAAATCCAGGAATATGGATGTTGCAGCGTTGTCGTAGCGCAGGGGGCCTCCTTTTCTTGCAGATTGTAGGATTATGTCTCTGTCTCGGGAATTGAGCAATTTCGCCAGTAAAGGTCTGGGTGATGCCCCAGGTATGGGTGGTTTCATGGGCACTCTGTGGGCTCGTTCAATTACAAAGACTTGCGAGAGTCCTGCATTAGGGAAAAGTTCACGGAGCCATTTTTCCATAAATTCTTCTGCTCTTTGCCCCTCGGTTCGCTCTGGTAGTTCCACTATACGTAAGTTATTCCGTCTTGAACGGTTTTCGAGGTCATCCGCTTTTTGTATCCAATATTCAGCTTTTTGTGTAAGGTCACGTATCGCGACCGACATTGGGGAGACCGTGCCATCTAGTGTAGAGATTCTGTCTTCTGTATTTGTGACGCGTTCTCTCAAGTTTTGAAGGTCTTGCCTTAGTAGGCTTACGTTCATTGTTACTTCATCAATTTTGCCAGTAAGGGTGGCTGTTGACGTCTGTATTATGGATAGAAGTTGCTCAGACAGTTGCTGTAAAGTTTGGACTGTGCCCACCGGTGGTCTTAGGCTGGCATCTTTTGCCGTTGAGGTTCCTGCTGTGACAGGTGTAGTGGGTTCAGTCTTTACGGGCCTCTCCCCTGGCGAATACTTTTAGTTTGTCGGCTGCATGGCTTTGTCTAGTAGGACCCATTGTGGTATCTTTTTGAGTTTTACAGAGTGTTGAGGTCCCTGCAGGGGGCCTATAAAAGTTTCTGTTCTATTACTCCGCTTCTTCGGGATATGTTCTTTATACACTGGTTATTGGGTACTCTGCCGTATAGAGGTTACTGTGGTTGCACTTTGGTGTTATTGTGGCCCCAGAGTCGCCCTTTGATCAGGGATGTAGTGCTCACTTTATTGTGCACGTTCCTCTGTTCTTCCACTTTTCCCCCTTCTGGGGGGTGGCTACTGGGTTTGCTGTGCCTTCAGTGTATCAGGAGCCTGTGATTATGTACTTTTGAAGCAGGTCTTGGCACTGTGGTGTCTATAAACGTTTCCCTCACAGGGGTATATGTGCTGCTTTGTGTTCATTCACTGCTACTGCTTGTGCTCCGCAGCGTCCCCCTTGGCCCCCCCCGCGGTTGTGGTGGGAAGGAGCGCAGCTCCTGATCTTAGGGCTGTACTGAGGTGCCGGCTCTGCCGTTCTCCCTCCTGCCCCTCCGTTCAGCCGACTCTGTCCCCGTGCTGTTACTGCCACTCCGGGAGCCTCTTCTATGCGCTCCCCGTGCCTCCTCTCTCCCCACGGTCGGCGCTGGTTTAAAGATGGCGGCGGTCGCGGCGTCGCGGGTCCGCCGCCAGTATTACCTTGGCCGTGGGAGCTGTATGCGTTCCGCGGGCAGCTCGGTCTCCTCTCCCCCCACTGCAGGTAATATTTATTAGGTCCAGGAGCCCTCAGGATCTATTCAGAGAAAGCAGGTCGCCAGCAGCACAAATTGTATATCCCTCCAAGGGCTGGGCATAGATTATGCAGTAGCCAAAGAAACAGGTGAATGGATCCTTATCACCAAAATCACATGCAGCAATAAAAAAGACTTCGGCAGCATCCGGGGTGCAAATTGATATCCAAAGTTTTATTCCCCCATCACAGAAAAACAGGCAACGTTTCGGCCATGTTGGCCTTTGTCAAGCTCACTCATAGTGGTGCACAATCACATATAAATAGTATCACAGTAAAGCAATTAACAAATCAAAACCCTCCACCTAGTTTGCAACCCCTCCTAGTCGCAGATGTCCATTTGCATACAATTATCTCAGGTGCCAGCATCTCCCTCCTCCTGGAGGCTGTCATCTCCATGGTGATCACATGAGTGTGTACTGTCGGCGTCTGCTTTCTTCTACTACGCATGTGTAAGAAGATCGCCGATATCGCGTTGTCCCATTGCAACGTCCTCCACTACGTCATGGGTGACGCCCACATGATCTCAATAAACATATACCGCTATGCTGTGGCTCAGCCGGCATAAAAAAACTGCATTTCGGAACAGACTGCACAGTTTAGTCAGTGAATAAATGCATCCGGGATCCTGCACTTTCAAGGGAGGCATTACGTTCCTTTTGCATTATGCAAATATCACATACATACGCTGTTATTATATCCTCAATAGATGTATAGTTTAACCAGGATCTATTCAGGATGTTAGTTTCGGTCGGCTTAGGCAGGAGCTTCTCCTACATGTGGCCGGTTAGCTCAGCTGCTTGGCCTCGCCCCCCCATCACTGTCTATTTAAGAGATTGATACACACTGTGGTACCTACATAAAAATTAGAAAAGGTGACTGGCAAAGAAAGAACACAGGATGTACCTGGAAAAAGAGAAGAAATCATCAGATCAGTCAGTAGCTTCAGTCAATACGGCATCTGTGATTGAAAAAGTGGTAGGAAGGCCTCGCCCCCTGAGACAGGCTAATGACGGTCTGCAAACACAGAAGAGTGGACTAAGGGGTACACAAGAGACCTCCAGTCATACACATTTACAGTCATACCATATATACACATATATCATGCAAATGGGGACTTGTATTTGAATTTGTATAACATTAACATATAATTAACTACTTTGCATTACTTATTACTCATTTGCATTACTTTGCATTATATTAAATTACTAGACTAAACATTTGCATTGAACTGATTACTTTATACTAGACATTAAGTAGATGTGAATTTGTAGTTACTTGAAATATGCAAATTGCATTTAAGAACAATGACTTTAAGAGAAATGCCTTTAAGAAAAATGACTTTAAGGGAGAGAGCATAAGCATATAACTTTTAAACTATATTCTTTTTTTTACTTTAACTTCCACCAGCACATATACTTAAACTTTCTATAACTTTTATAATAGTTTTCAGCATGAGAGAAAAATAATACTTTGCAGTCTCTGGTTGTTAGAGTCTTTTGCATAATGTATGGAAAACATGAAAACCGAGAAAAACAAAACAGAGCAATGTCTCTTACATAAAGAGTCTATTAATAGGCAAATCTGGTCTTGGTCTTTCTAAAGATTTGGGAAACATGAATCTCCCCAGTCTCAGATTCAGTAGACCAACCCGAGGGAGACGGTAAACTTTCCCAAGAGTTGATCCCCATGGATGCCACTTAGGATGTGCTGTCAGGATTTTAGCACCAACTTTGCACCTCTTTGGGCAGCGTGGCTGGCATGTCCGGTTCTTTAACTGTTGGTGGTCCAGTCAATGGTAGCCTCAATTCCTTCTATAGGAGCAGGTCCATAGCAACACTATGGAAAGCGTTCACTGCATTCCCTGCAGCCGTCTTATCTCTACGGGGAATGCAGTGCACAATCACCCGTGGACAGGACCCCTTAAGATTATATTCAGAGGTTTGGTAGACTTCCGCACGGATCTTGTTGTAGAAAACGTATAGTCACTAGAAGAGGTAGTTACTTACAATGCCTCTCTGGTGATTGGACTTTAGGGGAAGAAACACTTAGGCTCACTCACTACCATCCCCTTCACGTACAGTTAGGCTGTCTTTCCTTCTCCTCTATCTTCAGCAACATAAGGGCTAATAGTGCCCTCATGCGCCTCTGTGACAATGATTTTAATCGAGGCAATGATTTTAATGTAGTTAACCCTTCAGATGCTGCAGCTGAGCAAAACACATACAGAAAATAGACATAACAGTTTTGTACAGTGCATCCACATAAGACAGACATGTATGACAATTATGAAGGGGTCCAGAATGATGTTCTGGGACAATACAATAAGATATATATATTTCTGTATGTTTACTTTATTCTGGAAGCACATTGGAAAAACTTTAGTTTTGTTTTAACAATTTAGGAGACGTACAAATTTAATATTTATTATCAAAATTTTGAGGAACACTTTGTTTTCCTACACCAAGCCGAGATTGCAAAGGCTTGTAACTGCAAGAATGATACAAACCTCCACAAATGACCCCATTTTAAAAACTACACCCCTTAATATATTCACTGAGGGGTGTCATGAGTATTTTTACCCCACAGTTTCTTTTCAGGAATTAATGCAATTTAGACGAGAAAAAATACAATTTCATATTTTTGCAAATATGTAATTTTAAACACAGGATTTTTTTCTTTAGTGCACATGAAAATGAGGATTTACACCCCAAAATGCATACCCCCATTTGTGCTGTGTTCAGAAACATGCCCATTGTGGCCCTAATCTTCTGTCTGTATGCACAACGGGTTAAAGCAATCCTCTGGACCTGGAGAAAAGGATGGCCACACCAACTTCTTTGACTGCCTGATGCACACTGTATATTAATATGCATCATAAGTCTAAGAGCTAGACCTGCTATTATTAACCTGTACTGTTCACATGAGCAATGCTGGACAGTCAGAGCAGAATGTAGTGTGTTAGACTACTAATACATACTAATGCAGTGTGCACCAGGTAGTGAGAGAAGCAGTCCGGCCATATTTATTTTTCCAGGCCCGCAGGGTTACGTTAATACATAGAGGGGCATTGCAACTACATAAGAGTCACATTACTACTTCATAAGGGGGCTTTGTTAATACATAAAGGACCATTGCTACTTTATAAAGGGCATTGCTACTACGTAAGGGTCATTGATAATACATATGGGGACATTGTTAATACACACAGGGGCATTGCTGCTATACAAGGGAGCATTACTACTACACAAATGTGCATTGCTACTACAAGGGAGGCATTGTTAATACATATGGGGCCATTGATACTACATAATGGGGCATTGTTAATATACAAGGAGTTAACATACTATATAAAGAGCCACTGATACCTTATATGATGGCATTATTACTATATAAGTGGGCATGTGGGGACAATATTATTATAGAGTGGATATTATTACTTTATAAGGGGAATTGTTAAAGTCTGTGGGGAAAACGTGGGCACTATTCCTAGAATGCATTATTTCTGGGGGCATTATTACTTTCAAGTAAGCAATAATGTAGCTATTATTAAGTGTGGGCATAAAAAGGGTCATTATTACTATGTGGGAGTACACAGGGGGTACTAGTATTGAGCATTTAACATTATATTGTGTGGAGTATGAAGAAGAGCACTGTTACTGTTTGAGATACAAAAGGTGGCACTTTTACTCTGTAGTGCACTAAGAAAGTCTATAGCATAATATTGAGCACTATTATTTTTAGGGGTACTGCCTGTGGTACTATTTTTTGGGGTGTTATTATAGTTAGGACACACTTCTGAAGTATAATATTTGGGGACACCTTATCATACAGTGTGTGTAGTAGTAGGGGCAAATAGGGCAATAATAGGTACAGAATTAGGGGTAGCAGCAGATTGGTAGAGGTGTTTGGGCTGCTGGAAAAGTGAGGAGCCAAATATATCTGTGTTCCAAATTTTGCACAAGCAAGTCGTGGCTGGAGAAAGTCATCATGGCACTCTGCGCTCGATAGACAAGACAGAAAAATTAACGACTCCAGTCAGAATGAATGTCACCTGTGATTACTGGATATAATGATACTTTAATTGCTTATATGGTCTAGTATTAATTTACCTTGTCCTATACACTATATCGCAAAACTACGGCCCCTGATAGTCTTATGGCTTGGAATATGATAGCTATCATCCATCCCCTCTTAGAAAGGGTATCCCTAAGGAGCGGTTCCTTCGTGTTCGAAGGAACTGCTCAAATGAGTCAGATTTTTCTTCTGAGTGCTCTAAATTGTGCAATAATTTCCTAAAGAGGGATTATCCCTCTGATATGATGGATCAAGCACTGCAGCATGCATTTAAACAGAAAAGAACTGATCTTTTAGTCCCACGTAGATGAGAGTCGAATGACACACTTAGGGTAATTGGCCCATTTGGTAGCGGTGCAAACCAGGTCTCAATCCCTGAAAAGTACTGGGTTATACTTCAGGAAGATTCCGATATCAAGGACTCTATACCTGTTTTCCTGGCTATTACATTCCGCCATGGCAGAAATATCAGAGATAGACTACTCAAAAGTCATCTGACCTCCCATATTCCTGATCAAATGAGGTTAGGCAGACCTAAAGTAGTGGATACATTCCCATGCTCCAACTGCTTGGCATGTCGGTTCATCAAGAAGAGCTCTACATTTGAGAGTGTGTCTATGAAAACAACATATCAGAATAGGGAATTTATTAATTGCCAGGCTCCTAACAGGCGAACTGCTCCTGTTACTCAACTATGTGGAAAAAACCTCCCAGCAATTTAGGAGATGTATGCTTGCCTACATTGGGCAATATCAGAAGGGAGGGGGATACACAGCTCGCTGTACATATATGACAATGCCATGGTGGGGATCTTACGCAACTGCATTTTCAGAGTATTGGCGTTATCCACACATATGGAAAACACGGCAATGTTGATAAGAGGCTACTCTGTAAAGAGGCCACTTGCATATATATGATCAATTCAATGATACCCGATGGCCTTAATGGAAGACTTTCCTTTAATTGTTTTTTATGATGACTGCTTCCCCATCTCCACATCTAATTGTCTCAAATTGGTCCCGCTTCTTATAGGGCTATTATATAAGCTCTGTTTTTCTCTGGACATTGTATCCATGTCTTTACTGGTTACCTACAGCCATATTAGGCCGTGGAACCACAGTTGGACAAACTGGGTTATGTGTATCCTTGTTGCCTTGGGATACTAAGTGTAGTTGGCACTGATGATTATTTTAGTATTGGGTTTACCAAAGGAAACACAGTGAACCAGGAATAGAATCAGAACCAAGAATTGAATTCTACTTTGTCTATATAGGAGTCTCTCATCAACATTAGCATGACATTTAGAGATTGACCCTATCATTTTATTCAGATTGCAATTACCGTCTTTGCAGTGTCTGTTGTACTGTCTGTGCGTTTTTCCTATTGAGTGTCACGTGTATAGGAACACTCCTGTTTATCCTACTGAATTATCAGTTAGGATACACATCAGTCATATATTCATGCTTTTTGGATGGGATGCCTGCTCTGAGCTGGCTTGCCCAAGCTTAGGTACGCCTCCTGCGGTTTGCCCGCTCTGACCAGACATCTCACCTGTTACAGATTTCCGTTGCACTCTTTTGTTATTATAGAGCATTTCTTCAGTTTATTGAGTATTTTGTTTTTTGTGTATCCCTGTGTTATTGAGTAGGAGGAGGAGCATTATCCATACCCTTCATCTCACGCTTTACAATCCTTTAATACTCTTTGTTCTGCTAGTTTGTCTTAGCTCTCAAATGTTAAAGGTTTAATGTTTTCGGGTTGTTTATTTCTGTGAGGGTCTTTCTGGTAAATTAATCCTAGACCCAGTTGAAGCAGTGAATTCTTATATGGTCTGCAGAGAACCTATGTAGAACCAGTATCTACTGCTATATGGTTACTGTATGGTGGTAATATTAGTCTTTCTATAGTGGTTTTTACTCAGTAGTAGTATGGTAATATTAGTCAGTCACTATGCACTAGCGGTGGTAATGGTGTGGTGGTACTATTTGGGCCTTATATAGGGGTAACATTGGTGTTTGTATAGTGGGTTTTATTCATTAACAGTATGTAGGTTTTATTTAATTATTGTAATATTTTCTTCTGCTATAGTTGCAGCAATGTTATACAATAATAACATGCATTTTTTGGGTGGGAGGGTGGCTCTTGCAATATATGACTTGATCCTTTAAGACCCTAGTAACGTCCCTGCTGCAGTCAACAAAAAAAAACACATCCTTTTATTGTAAAACAGTAAACAGAATCCAGTAAGGCTGGGGACGGGAGGGGAGATTCATCAATTCAGAGAAACAACAGGAGGAGGAAGAAGTTGGCAGCATTAGAAACTCATCCACTCAAAGTACATTGCTCTGATATCAAACCAGGGAGAACTCCTCATGCTGAGCAAGCATGGTATTAAAAAAAAAACAGGAATTTACTGAAACCAGCAGAGGGTAGGAAAAATAACCAACATATGCAGATTATATACATTTCTTGCTGCACTATAACTATTATGTAGAGCTGTCAAAGAAGTGAGTCGGGTTCTATAGTATAACATGATGTAGACATGATGAAATTAATTTAAAATAATGTTTTCCTGCAAATTCCCATGTATTATCACTCAGATGCATGCTCATACATAATTCTCAGTCTGCTAGTGTTGGAATGGAAGATATTTACTGTTGCTAACTAGACAAAGTGTAGCATACTCATGACACGTATGTGTGATTTTTCAGGCATGTGCAGCAGAGTATATAAGGCATGCTCTACTTCCCTTTCTAAATGGGAAGAAGTCCCTTGACAACAGCTCAGTATTCTCAGTGTTTCTATGGTAAGCTAGAAGCACATCTCTGCCATGATTTGTACACAGTTTAAATGAGCCTTGTTTATTGCACAAAGTCAAGAGCTATCACTACTTATTTTCCCCTTCAGTAATTTTTATTTATTTGTTTATTTTTTGTGGGTAAATAGAATGCTGAAAACCTGCTGTACAGAATCATTTTTATTATCTGGTTATTACAATGTGTACGTTATTATTCTTTTGCTGGATTTTATGGCCTTTTACACAGGAAGAGAGTCGGGTAAATGACTGCACAAGTGCTGACGTCACCGCTAAGGTCACAACACAGGCAGAGTTCGCTGCTGGATCGCGGGCTTCTCGCTTTGCTCTTAACTTTCTATGTGAAGCACTGAGCGGGGAGGGTTTACACAGGACGAGAAGCCAGCGATCCATCGATCGTTTTTATGCTGACAGAATGTCAGTGCTAACAAACTGCGAACGAATAGTGAGCATTTTTTTTGCATTTACAATGCACAATTATCATTAAGATTCATTTGTTTTAACAAATTTTGAGTGATACTCCTGTGTAAATAGACAATTAGTCACATGTAGAGATGAGCGAACGTACTCGTCCGAGCTGGATACTCGTTCGAGTATTAGCGTGTTCGAGATGCTCGTTACTCGTGACGAGTACCACGTGATGTTCGAGTTACTTTCACTTTCATCTCTGAGACGTTAGCGCGCTTTTCTGGCCAATAGAAAGACAGGGAAGGCATTACAACTCCCCCCTGTGACGTTCAAGCCCTATACCACCCCCCTGCAGTGAGTGGCTGGCGAGATCAGGTGTCACCCGAGTATAAAAATCGGCCCCTCCCGCGGCTCGCCACAGATTTGTTCTGACATAGAGGGAAAGTGCTGTTGGTGCCGGAGCTGCTATAGGGAGAGTGTTAGGAGTATTTTAGGCTTCAAGAACCCCAACGGTCCTTCTTAGGGCCACATCTAACCGTGTGCAGTAGTGTGGAGGCTGCTTTTTGCAGTGTTGCACTTTTTTTTTTTTTGTATATATCGGCCGTGCAGAGCATTGCACCCTGCAGTAATTATACATACTCCAGGGCCAGTAGTGGTGGTGAGGCAGGGACAGAAGACATATATTGTGAGGCAGGGACAGAAGACATATTTATTGAATATAGGCAGTGGGCCTTTGCAAAAACATTTGGGGAAAAAAATCTATTTGGGCTGCCTGTGACTGTCCTGAGTGTTCTGGGTCTGTGCTGGGTGTAGTTGTCCTCCTAATTCATACGCAGCCAGCTAAGTGTTACAGCAGGCTTGCGCAAAATTATTTCCTGGCTCTGTGTTGGCTGTTACATCACATTCCAGTCCACAGTGCAACAGTCTGCAGTTATTTTACATACTCCAGGGCCAGTAGTGGTGACGCAGAGAGAGAAGACATATTTATTGAATATAGGCAGTGGGCCTTTGCAAAAACATTTGGGGAAAAAAATCTATTTGGGCTGCCTGTGACTGTCCTCAGTGTTCTGGGTCTGTGCTGGGTTTAGTTGTCCTCCTAATTCATACGCAGCCAGCTAAGTGTTACAGCAGGCTTGCGCAAAATTATTTCCTGGCGTTCCGTAAGCGAAGTCAGCCTCCAACCACAGGCCAATGAGCGGCACATGTAATTACAGCGTTCTGTTTCTGCACTACTGGTAATACACCATGCTGAGGGGTAAAGGTAGGCCTAGAGGACGTGGACGTGGGCGAGGACGCGGAGGCCCAAGTCAGGGTGTGGGCACAGGCCGAGCCAGTGCGGTGGCCAGGGGTAGAGGCAGGGCCAGACAGAATAATCCACCAACTGTTTCCCAAAGCGCCCCCTTGCGCCATGCCACCCTGCAGAGGTCAAGGTGCTCTACGGTGTGGCAGTTTTTCACAGAGACGCCTGACGACCGACGAACAGTGGTGTGCAACCTTTGTCGCTCCAAGATCAGCTGGTGAGCCACCACCACCAGCATGCACAGGCATATGATGGCCAAGCACCCCACAAGGTGGGACGAAGGCCGTTCCCCGCCTCCGGTTTGCACCACTGCCTCTCCCCCTGTGCCCGAACCTGCCACTGAGATCCAACCCCCCTCTGAGGACACAGGCACTACCGTCTCCTGGCCTGCACCCACACCCTCACCTCCGCTGTCCTCGGCCCCATCCAGCAATGTCTCTCAGCGCAGCGTCCAGACGTCGCTAGCACCACTGTTTGAGCGCAAGCGCAAGTACGCCGCCACGCACCCGCACGCTCAAGTGTTAAAAGTGCACATAGCCAAATTGATCAGCCTGGAGATGCTGCCGTATAGGCTTGTGGAAACGGAGGCTTTCAAAAGCATGATGGCGGCGGCGGCCCCGCGCTACTCGGTTCCCAGTCGCCACTACTTTTCCCGATGTGCCGTCCCAGCCCTGCACGACCACGTCTCCCGCAACATTGTACGCGCCCTCACCAACGCGGTTACTGCCAAGGTCCACTTAACAACAGACACGTGGACAAGCACAGACGGGCAGGGCCACTATATCTCCCTGACGGCACATTGGGTGAATTTAGTGGAGGCTGGGACAGAGTCAGAGCCTGGGATCGCTCACGTCCTACCCACCCCCAGAATTGCGGGCCCCAGCTCGGTGGTGGTATCTGCGGCGGTGTATGCTTCCTCCACTAAACCACCCTCCTCCTCCTCCTACGCAACCTCTGTCTCGCAATCAAGATGTGTCAGCAGCAGCACGTCGCCAGCAGTCGGTGTCACGCGGCACGGCAGCACAGCGGTGGGCAAGCGTCAGCAGGCCGTGCTGAAACTACTCAGCTTAGGAGAGAAGAGGCACACGGCCCACGAACTGCTGCAGGGTCTGACAGAGCAGACCGACCGCTGGCTTTCGCCGCTGAGCCTCCAACCGGGCATGGTCGTGTGTGACAACGGCCGTAACCTGGTGGAGGCTCTGCAGCTCGGCAGCCTCACGCACGTGCCATGCCTGGCCCATGTCTTTAATTTGGTGGTTCAGCGCTTTCTGAAAAGCTACCCACACTTGTCATACCTGCTCGGAAAGGTGCGCCGGGTCAGCGCACATTTCCACAACTCCAAGACGGACGCTGCCACACTGCGGACCCTGCAACATCGGTTTAATCTGCCAGTGCACCAATTGCTGTGCGACGTGCCCACATGGTGGAACTCTACACTCCACATGTTGGCCAGGCTCTATGAGCAGCATAGAGCTATTGTGGAATACCAACTCCAACATGGGCGGCGTAGTGGGAGTCAGCCTCCTCAATTCTTTACAGAAGAGTGGGCCTGGTTGGCAGACATCTGCCAGGTCCTTGGAAACTTTGAGGAGTCTACCCAGATGGTGAGCGGGGATGCTGCAATCATTAGCGTCACCATTCCTCTGCTATGCCTCTTGAGAAGTTCCCTGCAAAGCATAAAGGCAGATGCTTTGCACTCGGAAACGGAGGTGTGGGAAGACAGTATGTCGCTGGATAGTCAGAGCACCCTCATGTCTATATCTCAGCACGTTGAGGAGGAGGAGGGGGAGGAGCATGAGGAGGAGGGGGAAGAGACAGCTTGGCCCACTGCTGAGGGTACACATGCTGCTTGCCTGTCATCCTTTCAGCGTGTATGGCTAGAGGAGGAGGAGGAGGAGGAGGAGGAGGAGGAGGAGGAGGATCCTGAAAGTGATCTTCCTAGTGAGGACAGCCATGTGTTGCGTACAGGTACCCTGGCACACATGGCTGACTTCATGTTAGGATGCCTTTCTCGTGACCCTCACGTTACACGCATTCTGGCCATTACGGATTACTGGGTGTACACACTGCTCGACCCACGGTATAAGGAGAACCTTTCCACTCTCATTCCCGAAGAGGAAAGGGGTTCCAGAATGATTCTATACCACAGGGCGCTGGTGGACAAACTGATGGTAAACTTCCCATCCGACAGCGCTAGTGGCAGAAGGTGCAGTTCCGAGGGCCAGGTAGCAGGGGAGGTGCAGAGATTAGGCAGCATGTACAGCGCAGGCAGGGGAACATTCTCCAAGGCCTTTGCCAGCTTTCTGGCTCCCCAGCAAGACTGTGTCACTGGTCCCCAGTCAAGGCTGAGTTGGCGGGAGCACTGTAAAAGGATGGTGAGGGAGTATGTAGCCGATCGCACGACCGTCCTCGGTGACGCCTCTGCCCCCTACAACTACTGGGTGTCGAAGCTGGACACGTGGCCTGAACTCGCGCTGTATGCCCTGGAGGTGCTTGCTTGTCCTGCGGCTAGCGTCTTGTCGGAGAGGGTGTTGAGTGCGGCTGGGGGAATCATCACGGATAAGCGTACCCGCCTGTCAACCGACAGTGCCGACAGGCTTACACTCATCAAGATGAACAAAGCCTGGATTTCCCCAGACTTCTCTTCTTCACCAGCGGACAGCAGCGATACCTAAGCAATACGTAGGCTGCACCCGCGGATGGAAGCATCGTTCTCTATCACCATCAAAAACGGGGACATTTTTGCTTCATCAATCTGTGTATAATATTCATCCTCCTCCTCCTGCTCCTCCTCCTGAAACCTGACGTAATCATGCCGAACGGGCAATTTTTCTTAGGCCCACAAGGCTCAGTCATATAACTTTTGTAAACAATGTTTATACGTTTCAATGCTCATTAAAGCGTTGAAACTTTCACCTGAACCAATTTTTATTTTAACTGGGCTGCCTCCAGGCCTAGTTACCAATTAAGCCACATTAACCAAAGCGATTAATGGGTTTCACCTGCCATCTTGGTTGGGCATGGGCAATTTTTCTGACGTACATTAGTACTGTTGGTACACCAATTTTGGGGGGCCCTCGCCTACAGTGTAATCCAATTAATTTTTAGCCCACCTGCATTACAGCTGACGTTACATCAGCTGTGTTGGGCACTGCAATGGGATATATTTATGTACCGCCGGTGGGTTCCAGGGAGCCACCCATGCCGTGGGTCCACACGGAGTTGTAACTGCATGTGTCCACTTCTAAAGAACCCCAGTCTGACTGGGGCATGCAGTGTGGGCCAAAGCCCACTTGCATTAAACATGACATTACCTCAGCTGTGATGGGCACTGCAATGGGATACATTTATGTACAGCCGGTGGGTTCCAGTGAGCCACCCATGCTGTGAGTGCACACGGAATTCCCATTGCGGAGTTGTACCTGCCTGTGACTATTTATAAAAAACCGCAGTCTGACTGGGGCATGCAGACACCTTGACAGAATGAATAGTGTGTGGCACATAGGTTCCCCATTGCTATGCCCACATGTGCAGCTCCTGATGGCGGTGGCACAGGATTATATTTCTCATTGCTTCTGTACAGCATTGTGGGCTATCGCCCTGCCCCTTTTAAAGAGGGTCGCTGCCTAGCCGTGCCAACCCTCTGCAGTGTGTGCCTGCGGTTCCTCCTCATGGCAGACGCACTTATAAATAGACATGAGTGTGGCATGGCATGAGTGCAGCTGAAGGCTGCGCAGTGACAATTTGGTGTGCGCTGTGGACACTGGGTCGTGCAGGGGGGGGGGGGGGGGGTTGGGCAGCATGTAACCCAGGAGAAGTGGCAGCGGAGTGTCATGCAGGCAGTGATTGTGCTTTGTTGGAGGTAGTGTGGTGCTTAGCTAAGGTATGCATTGCTAATGAGGGCTTTTCAGAAGTAAAAGTTGTTTTTTTTGGGGGGGAGGGGGGGCCCACTCTTGCCGCTATTGTGGCTTAATAGTGGGACCTGGGAACTTGAAATGCAGCCCAACATGTAGCCCCTCGCCTGCCCTATCCGTTGCTGTGTCGTTCCCATTACTTTCTTGAATTGCCCTGATTTTCACAAATGGAAACCTTAGCGAGCATCGGCGATATACAAATATGCTCGGGTCGCCCATTGACTTCAATGGGGTTCGTTACTCGAAACGAACCCTCGAGCATCGCGAAAATTTCGTCCCGAGTAACGAGCACCCGAGCATTTTGGTGCTCGCTCATCTCTAGTCACATGATTATAATTATCTTTAAGGCTACTATAGAAAGTAGATCCAGCAGCACTCCCAAAACCAACACTTCGGGGGGATGTTATGGCGATGCATGCCTGGCGGAGGGTACAGGAACATTACACACATTAAATAGAAACAATTAGCCAATCAACAAATACAATTAAAAAAAGCTCCACCCATACCTGGTGTGAATGTTTCCAATAATGAGAGTGGCAGCAGTAGCAGCATTGCCCATAGTTCATCTATATATATAAAGCTGAAAGCCCTCACTGACTCACTGACTCACTGACTCACTGACTCACTCACTGACTGACTCGCCAAAAGTTCTCCAACTTCCTGATATCGTAGAAACATGAATTTTTCCAAAATAGGAAAAGTAATTGGGTCCCAACTCGATTATTCAATTCTAGCGCAAAAGAATTGGCATCGAAATTTTACGTACATAATCTAAATCTGTCACTTCCCAATGCCTTAGAAACTTAAAATTTGGCACGAGCATTGAATATGTCATAAATAGGAAAAGCTAATGGGTCCCAACTCGATTATTCAATTCTATGCGCAAAAGAATTAGCGTCCAAATTTTACGTACGGAATCTAATTTTCTCACTTTCCGGTGTCATAGAAACGGGAAATTTGGCACGAGCATTGACTATGTCATAAATAGGAAAAGTTCATAGGTCCCAACTCGATTATTCAATTCTATGCGCAAAAGAATTGGCGTCAAAATTTTACGTGCGGAATGTAATTTTTTCACTTTCAGGTGTCAAAGAAACAGGAAATTTGGCACGAGCATTGATTATGTCATAAATAGGAAAAGCTAATGGGTCCCAACTCAATTATTCAATTCCATGCGCAAAAGAATTAGCGTCCAAATTTTACGTACGGAATCTAATTTTTTCACTTTCCGGTGTCATAGAAACGGGAAATTTGGCACGAGCATTGATTATGTCATAAATAGGAAAAACTAATGAGTCCCAACTCCATTATTCAATTCTATGCGCAAAAGAATTAGCGTCCAAATTTTACGTCCGGAATGTAATTTCTTCCCTTTCCGGTGTCATAGAAACAGGAAATTTAGCACGAGCATTGATTATGTCATAAATAGGAAAAGCCAATGGGTCCCAACTCCATTATTCAATTCTATGGGCAAAACAATTAGCGTCCAAATTTTGCGTGCGGAATGTAATTTTTTCACTTTCCGGTGTCATAGAAACGGGAAATTTGGCACAGGCATTGATTATGTCATAAATAGGAAAAGCTAATGGGTCCCAACTCGATTATTCAATTCTAGCGCAAAAGAATTGGCGTCAAAATTTAACGTGCGGAATGTAATTTTTTCACTTTCCAGTGTCATAGAAACGGAAATTTGGCACGAGCATTGATTATGTCATACATAGGAAAAGCTAATGGATCCCAACTCGATTATTCAATTCTAGCGCAAAAGAATTGGCGTCGAAATTTTACGTGCGGAATGTAATTTTTTCACTTTCCGGTGTCATAGAAACGTGAAATTTGGCACGAGCATTGATTATGTCATAAATAGGAAAAGCTAATGGGTCCCAACTCCATTATTCAATTCTATGCGCAAAAGAATTAGCGTCCAAATTTTACGTGCGGAATGTAATTTTCTCACTTTCCGGTGTCATAGAAACGGGAAATTTGGCACGAGCATTGATTATGTCATAAATAGGAAAAGCTAATGGGTCCCAACTCCATTATTCAATTCTATGCGCAAAAGATTTAGCGTCCAAATTTTACGTGCGGAATGTAATTTTCCCACTTTCCGGTGTCATAGAAACGGGAAATTTGGCACGAGCATTGATTATGTCATAAGTAGGGAAAGCTAATGGGTTCCAACTCGATTATTCAATTCTATGCGCAAAAGAATTAGAGTCCAAATTTTACGTGCGGAATGTAATTTTCTCACTTTCCGGTGTCATAGAAACGTGAAATTTGGCACGAGCATTGATTATGTCATAAATAGGAAAAGCTAGTAGGTCCCAACTTCATTATTCAATTTTATGCACAAAAGAATTAGCGTCCAAATTTTACGTACGGAATGTAATTTTTTCACTTTCCGGTGTCATAGAAACGGGAAATTTGGCACAGGCATTGATTATGTCATAAATAGGAAAAGCTAATGGGTCCCAACTCCATTATTCAATTCTATGCGCAAAAGAATTAGCGTCCAAATTGTACGTGCGGAATGTAATTCTCTCACTTTCCGGTGTCATAGAAACGGGAAATTTGGCACGAGCATTGATTATGTCATAAATAGGAAAAGCTAATGGGTCCCAACTCCATTATTCAATTCTATGCGCAAAAGAATTAGCGTCCAAATTTTACGTGTGGAATGTAATTTTCTCACTTTCCGGTGTCATAGAAATGGGAAATTTGGCACGAGCATTGATTATGTCATAAATAGGAAAAGCTAATGGGTCCCAACTCGATTATTCAATTCTATGCGCAAAAGAATTAGCGTCCAAATTTTATGTACATAATCTAAATCTCTCACTTCCCAATGACATAGAAACATGAAATTTGGCATAAGCATTGATTATGTCCTAAATAGGGAAAGTTAATGGGTCCCACCTCGAATGTTCAATTCTAAGCGCAAAAGAATTAGCGTCCAAATTTTACATATGGAATCTAATTCTCTCACTTCCTGATGTCATTTTATATAAAGGAAACGTCGCATGGTTGCCTCCACGTGGTGTTTCCTGGGTAACGCAGAGAACTATGCAAAATGGTGAACATATGTTTTTCCTCAGTATCTCTAAAGTAACCATGACTTCATAAGATTTTCCGTGTGAACACCAGATAAACACCAGTACCAAGTTAACTCGGGCGGAGCCGGGTATATCAGCTAGTGATAGATACGTGCATAATTGAAAGTATAAGAGGAGGTCCCAAAGAGCTGGCATCCATATATATTACTGCGCATGTGCGAGAACCTGATAGTCTCGCGGTAACAATCTCCGGCGGTAGCAGGCCTCCAATCACTGCGCATGTTCAGGAACCTGGTGTTCTCGCGAAAACTAATGGATACTGATTATCTCAGATTTCACCGGTATACATGCCAAAAGCTAATGTGTCAAGTCACCATGACATCACAAATGGGCATACCTAAATGCCATGGTTATCGGACACTAGTTCACACTCATCGCTTACCCCTATCTTTATATGTATAAGCCATATCTACAGATCTTTATCCAAAAAGGACCTAATTTATTTTAGTTTAACCCCAGTACAGTATACTTCATCTGCATCACCTTGGATGCTGCGAATATGCAAAAAAAACCCCATCTCATTAATAGAATCAACCACCTGTGTCATCACTCAGATAGGAGACTGTTAATGTCAACTTCCCCAACGCTTATTAAGGGTCAGTGGATGCTTTTATCAGATAACTGGAACTTTGGGGAGAAATTTACTAAGCTAAACGTAACAGAATTCTGGTTCAATTTGTGCCAAAAACAAATTCTGTTGTCAGCAATGTTCTTATTTTGCATGGCCGTGTCTCAATGTTTGGAAGTGAGTGATTAAAAAACATGTAGCCTCTCAGATCATCAGAATTTTTTTAAGCATTCCTGCAGATGAGTATAGGCGCAAAAACACTCGCGCCTGCGGAAAGTATTTGCACAATAAGAGACTGTTTTTGTGCATTTGCTTGTGCACATGTGCTGGCACTGCTTGTTGACATGAGCAGCGGAATATTAAGCCAGTGTTTGGCACATACCTGTGTGTACCTATGTGTGCACCCCCATAGACCTCTATGGGGACTTTTAGTACACAAATGTACACAAAAATAGAGCATCCCGCTTTTTTTTTTGTACAAGCAAAAACAATGGGTTCTATTCTCTCTGTATTGTATGCGCAGATTTTGCTTGCCCAAACATGCCAGTGTGAGTAAGCATTAACACTATGTCGGGACCATAATCTGGGGGCTATGTTAGCATGATTTGTCTTTTTGCAGTACACGTAATGTAAATGTGATGATAAAGTGAGTCCAGGTTAATTAATCCGGTACAGATATGACGCTTGATGCAAAAACAGCTACGACTGAATGTATAATTGGAATTAAAAACTACGTTACCAAAAAAAAAAAAAAAAATCAAAGTGTATTTTGTGGCAAAAAGGTTCATTAAAAATACAGCAAAGGATGATGCTGAGTTTCTCCATAGGTTTTGAAAGGAACGTATGAGTTTGAAAACGATGCAAGATTATGAATGGCATGGATACTAAGTGCCAATGGCAATGATAAAAAAGTCCCCAATGAGGAAATGAGTTGAAATCTGTGGAGGAATCCTGTAAAAGTATTCATTTCCCCAGAAGCACAACCACAGGGCACATGAAGCAATTAATAGACTGTCAGTATAACGTATGGCGCTGCACGTTCTTCCAGAGCAAGAGATGCTATTTGTAGCTGCTCTTCAGTCTGGATAATAGATGAGGGCCCTCAATGGGTACTCTCATGTATTTGCTGAAAATTCCCTTTAAAAATGTGTTTTCTAAGCCTCAGGTGTCCACGGTTCTTTTCCCATTTGTAGCTGAGTATAATAAGCGCATTTCTTACCATTATTATAGACAAATGTCCTTGCCCAATCTACTAACAAGAACTCACAGCATCAAACATCCCTATGAGAGCTTCTTTACATGGGCGTATGGGAAACTACGCTTGCCGCTACGGAGCATAGTTGCACATGAGCAAGGTAAAAATCTTTTACCTTTCAAACTCTGCTCCATTCCGCGCAAGTTTGAAAAAAAAAGTGAGAAGATGGGTCCTGTCCTATAGTATTAACTATGTATGAGAAAGATAGGTCCTGCACTATTTTCCTGCGTATTTGCACACCAAATAATACGCTGTGCAATTCAGTGAAAAAAAGAACACATTAGGCTGAATAGCCTTTTAAATCATGGAAGCGGTGGATCGCATGCGTGCACCAAAAAGTACAGTACTATTCACCAATACGAGTGCAATCTATCAAACATCGTTCACTGTGCAAATCCATTGCACTGAAGCATGTGCAATTGTGCATACGGTCATCTGGAGTGACTCAAGGGCCTCATTCACATGAGTGTTTTTACACGGCAATTTAGTTGCGATAAAACGTCCAGAAAATCACCACGATGTGAAGAATTAGATTCCAATGCATTCATTCACATGGGGAATTTTCGTTCACGTGAAAAATCACAGCATCAAAATGTCAAATTGGCAACCATTTTCGGTCACCCATTTTTCACGCTGCAGCAAGAGATAGTTCTTGACCTATCTTTCGACGAAAAATGCTGGTGGCTGCCATAGACTCATATGGAAGCTGAAAAAGAAGAGAGGGGGAGGGAGTTTACCTGGGACCGGCGCTTGGAAATGAAAACAGCTGGCTCTATTTAAGCTATTAGAAGGATTTCTGGTGACCGACGGAATTCCACACTGCAGCGTAATTTTCACATGATACACCCGTGTGAATGGACAAGAAAACGCAAAATAACCGAGGAGCACGATCACAGCTATTCGTCGTTGATGCGATTTTCACCCATGATGCGGCCAGTGTAAAGGCGCAGCACTCGTGTGAATGAGGCCTAAGGGTGCAACAATTTGCCCGTTGCTACTACATGAGTAGAACTACCATTGACTTTTTCTGGTCCTATGGTAATGCAGCCTCAGTTGCTCTATTTGTACATTCTAATGTAGTTGCTGCCTTCATTTATTTTTTTAATTTGTTAACATAAAACTAGTTTAATGAACAAGCTTTGTGAGTCTATAAAATGCATGTATATATTTGATTAGAAAGCCATTTACATCGCTTCAACCTGAAATCTCCTGGAAGAGAAATCTGAGCTACAAGCTCCAAAAAGACATAATGAAAAAGCAAGCTCATTGGTGTTGGAGAGAAAACATTTACTAATGAATGCCATGCCAGTGTATCCAAAACTAATAGGAACAAATGGAATTCTGAATATACACACAAATATAATCCAGTTATTGAAAGGGTGGAATTTCGGCTTCAGTAGTTTGTGCAAGAGCATAATAAGGCAACAAAAGTTCCTGGCCACAGCAGATTCTGAAAAGTATTGGAATTTTTGTAAATTCAAGTCCAAAAAATCTACTTTTTAAAGCGTGAGAATTAATGCACCATTTGTGGTGTGGCAAAAAGCAAATCAATGGGCTTTCGTTACAGTTTTGTTGTGATCATATGGAAGCCACATCATTTTATCATGTTTACAAATCACAATCAAGGTTCTTTTAAGTAACTTTTTGAGGGTGTCCATTAGGATGACCCACAGACATATGTAAAAAAATAAAGTGGCAGCTATACAGCAAGACACCTTCCCCTTTTGTTACATCTGCTAATAGTAACGTTAGGGTAAAGTTTAGCTTTAAATTCCAACTGAAAGACTGCGCAAAACTGATGTATATGGTGCTCATAGATGATGCTTAAGATTTCCAGTTACACAGGCTACAGCATTAATATCAAAGCAAACACAATACTTTAAAACATTAAGTATTGACAATGGCATTTGTCATGTACTAATAATATTTGTCCTGACAATCTACACATTTGTTCTGTTCCAACCAAAAATACCTCCAAATTTATAATTTCCCTAGATCTCCCTACTTTGGCGTATTGATGCTATACTGAATGGAATATGTCTTGAAATAAAATAAATAAATATACGGTACAGGTCATGACATATAAGTAAATGTGCACAACAAGAGATGTACCTCAAAAGAAGTCAATTTTCGGTGAAAGTCTGAAATTCCTGGTCTTTGAGCACAACCTTGTCGTAGACATAAGAACCTGAAAGTCTGCCTCAAATAAAGGTTTGTTAAAAAGAAAAAAATTAGAGCGTGTCTTGCTTTGTAATTGAAAGTTGAGCTTTTTGGGCCACCCTAGTGTGCCAATGTGTATCAATAGTATGCTACACCATTTGTACAGCTGATACACATGGTTTCAATGTGTTTCACTTATAGAAGCGACCCAGCCAGAAAACACATTGCAAAACTGAAGTTTCCATAAGGCTGGGTTCACACGGGGCGGATTTATCGTGGATTTGCTGCGGAAATTCTGTGCAGAAATTCCGTAGAATTTCCACATATGCAGCAAAACTGCTGACAAGCTTAATTTGATCTTGCGTTTATTGACGCATATTATGTGCAGTTTTTCTGCACGGAAAAGATATGTACTTAAAGGGGTTGTCTCGCGAAAGCAAGTGGGGTTAAGCACTTCTGTATGGCCATATTAATGCACTTTGTAATATACATCGTGCATTAAATATGAGCCATACAGAAGTTATTCACTTACCCACTCCGTTGCTGGCGTCCCCGTCTCCATGGCTCCGTCTAATTTCAGCATCTAATCGCCCGATTAGACGCGCTTGCACAGAAGGGTCTTCTCCCTTCTTGTCGGTCCGGGCACGAGCGGCGTTCTGGCTCCGCCCCCTTCTACGAATCATTGCGTAGCTCCGCCCCATCACGTGTGCCGATTCCAGCCAATCAGGAGGCTGGAATCGGCAATGGACCACACAGAGCCCACGGTGCACCATGGGAGAAGACCCGCCGTGCATCGTGGGTGAAGATCCCGGCGGCCATCTTGGAGGAAAAGAAGGAAGAAGTTGCAGAGAGGGGATTCGGGTAAGTAAAGTGTTTTTTTTTTTAATTTCAACACATCCCTTGGGTTTGTCCTGCACTGAACGGGGGGCCTATGCAAAAAAAAAAAAAAACTGTTTCGGCGCGGGACAACCCCTTTAAATCCACAGCGTTTTTTAAGCTATTTCCAGTGTTTTTTAAGCTATTTCCAGCGTTTTTTAGTGCGGATTTGTCTACGTACAAGGAGGGTTATGGACCAAAAAATGCCACGGAAACGTCCAAAGAATTGACATGCTGTGTCTTCAAAAACCGCGACGCAACAACATTTCCGCACTGTGTCAGTTCTGTGAGAGCAACTTTTTCCCAAAACACATTGACTTTGGCTTGCACTGCAAATGCAGTGCTTTTTCCGTCCTACATATCTGTTACGGCAAAACGCAGCAAATCCGCCCCGTGTGAACCCAGCCTTAGGGCGGCATCAGATGACCATGTTCGCAATTGCGCATGCTTCAGCACAGTACAAGGAATGAGATTGATTAGGTAGATTTGTGTTCGTAACAATGCATAGTACTGTATTTTTGTGCACCCAGAGCCTGCTCACATGCGCACGACATCCTCTTCCCCACTGTGATTAAATTCACGGAATTGCGCAGTATATTGAGCACTTGCATGCATACTGCATGGTCTTGGTGCACAAATACACAGGAAAATAGAGTAGGCCCTCAGGCCCTCCTTTTTTCTATACAATTAAAAAATGCATGTGGAAAACATGTTCAGGAAAACTAACCAATTGATACCAATGGGTACTATTTTCTGTGTATAGGTTGCGTAAATGTTTTTTGTGTGCAAAAAAGCGTTTGAACACAGCCACCTGAGGAAACACTAAGGGCGCCTACCCACTGGCGTTTGCGATTTTCATGTGTGAAAAACGCAGCGTTTTCCGCGCGTTTTTGGTGCGTTTTTGGCGCGTTTTTCGCGGCTTTATCGCGCCTTTTCCGTTAATTTCCATTGACATTCATGGGTCCATTAAGAGAAAAATAAGGACACATATGCAACCGACAGTTCCTATGTTAAAAATTGCAACGGACCGGGAAAAAAAAACGCAAGTGGACAAGAACACATTCTATCCTAATTGCTCTTCAGAAAAAACGCAAAACGCAAAGGAAAAAAAATCGCAAGTGGGTAGGCGCCCTAAAACTACACTCTGCCCTTCGGGTGGTTTCACACAGCCATATGCGCAACTACGCTTGCCACTATGGAGCATAGTTGTGCATGAACAGGGTTTTTCTCCCTTCTTGGGCCATTCAAACTGCGTCATAGCACAGGAGTTTGAAAGATTTAGCGGGAAGATAGGGCCTGCCCTATCTTTCCTACATGTAGTAAATACTGCATACAGAAAAGATAGAGCAAGTCCTTTCTTTTCTCGTCTGTACTAATAAGAGGTGAGAATCCCACTAGTGAAAATGAAACCATTGACATCAACAGTTTGGTTTCAGTCCGTTACATGGCCATGATAATCATGGCTGCATAACCGGACAAATACACGCCCGTGTGTTTAAACCCTTATTCTGGCATTCTTCCGATGAAGTCAATTAATTTTTATAGTTAATTAAAATAAATCTGAGAACTGTCTTATATGGATATATTCACATCGCCAGTGTTGGACAATAACTTTCCAGAAGCCATATATATAAACTTGCCTTTCTAACATGCAGTTTACAAAGTTGACAAGCAAATTATTAACTGTTGTTTATAAATTTATTAACATATGTGTAGCCATAAATAGTAGAGATGAGCGAGCACCAAAATGCTCGGGTGCTCGTTACTCGAGTCGAACTTTCCGCGATGCTCGAGGGTTCGTTTCGAGTAACGAACCCCATTGAAGTCAATGGGTGACTCGAGCATTTTTGTATATCGCCGATGCTTGCTAAGGTTTTCATTTGTGAAAATCTGGGCAATTCAAGAAAGTGAAGGGAACGACACAGAAACGGATAGGGCAGGCGAGGAACTACATGTTGGGCTGCATCTCAAGTTCCCAGGTCCCACTATTAAGCCACAATAGCGGCAAGAGTGCCCCCCCCCAAACAATTTTAACTTCTGAAAAACCCTCCTTAGCAAGGCATACCTTAGCTAAGCACCACACTATCTCCAACAAAGCGCAATCACAGCCTGCTAGAGATGAGCGAGCACTAGAGATGAGCGAACGTGTTCGTCCGAGCTTGATATTCGTGCGAATATTAGGGTGTTCAGGATGTTCGTTATTCGTAACGAACACCATGCGGTATTCGGGTTACTTTCACTTCCTTCCCTCAGACGTTAGCGTGCTTTTCTGGCCAATTGAAAGACAGGGAAGGCATTAAAACTTCCCCCTGTGACGTTCAAGCCCTATACCACCCCCCTGCAGTGAGTGGCTGGGGAGATCAGGTGTCACCCGAACATAAAAGTCGGCCCCTCCCGCGGCTCGCCTCAGATGCCTTGTGAGTTAGATGAGGGACAGTGCTGCTGGTACCGGAGCTGCTGTAGGGAGAGAAATAGCAGTTAGTGTAGGCTTCAAGAACCCCAAAGGTCCTTATTAGGGCCAGTAATACCTGTGTGTTGGCTGCTGTTAGCAGTGCCTTTTTTTTCTCAAAATCGCCTCTGCAGAGCGTTGCATCCGGCATTAGGGACAGAAGTGTTGGATAGGCAGGGAGAGTGTTAGAAGTGAGTGTAGCCTTCAAGAACCTCAACGGTCCTTTCTAGGGCCATATTTAACCGTGTGCAGTACTGTCCAGGCTGCTGTTAGCTGTGCTGCATATTTTTTTTTTCTCAAAATCGCCTCTGCAGAGCATTGCACCCTCCATTGATACTACAGGGAAAGAATTGTGTAGGCAGGGCCACAACACAGTTATTATTCATTGAATATACGCAGTGGGTCCTTTTGGTGTAAAAAAAGGGAAACTAAATCTATTTGTCCTGCCTCTGTCCGTCCTAAGGGCTGTGGACACGTGTGAGCTGCGTGTACAACGTTAAAAAATCAGACGCACCCAGCTACGGTTTACTGCTGGCTTCGCCATTTGCTTTCCTTAATTGGGAAAAAAATACCTGCTCTGCCAGAGTTAATAACTCTGCTACCCTCAAGTTCTGTGACACATTAGCAGGGACACAGCACAGTTATTAAACTTAGATTATTCATTGAATATACGCAGTGGGTCCTTTTGGTGTAAAAAAAGGGAAACAAAATCTATTTGTCCTGCCTCTGTCTGTCCTAAGGGCTGTGGACACGTGTGAGCTGCGTGTACAACGTTAAAAAATCAGACGCACCCAGCTACGGTTTACTGCTGGCTTCGCCATTTGCTTTCCTTAATTGGGAAAAAAATACCTGCTCTGCCAGAGTTAATAACTCTGCTATCCTCAAGTTCTGTGACACATTAGCAGGGACACAGCACAGTTATTAAACTTAGATTATTCATTGAATATACGCAGTGGGTCCTTTTGGTGTAAAAAAAGGGAAACGAAATCTATTTGTCCTGCCTCTGTCCGTCCTAAGGGCTGTGGACACGTGTGAGCTGCGTGTACAACGTTAAAAAATCAGACGCACCCAGCTACGGTTTACTGCTGGCTTCGCCATTTGCTTTCCTTAATTGGGAAAAAAATACCTGCTCTGCCAGAGTTAATAACTCTGCTACCCTCAAGTTCTGTGACACATTAGCAGGGACACAGCACAGTTATTAAACTTAGATTATTCATTGAATATACGCAGTGGGTCCTTTTGGTGTAAAAAAAGGGAAACAAAATCTATTTGTCCTGCCTCTGTCCGTCCTAAGGGCTGTGGACACGTGTGAGCTGCGTGTACAACGTTAAAAAATCAGACGCACCCAGCTACGGTTTACTGCTGGCTTCGCCATTTGCTTTCCTTAATTGGGAAAAAAATACCTGCTCTGCCAGAGTTAATAATTCTGCTACTCTCAAGTTCTGTGACACATTAGCAGGGACACAGCACAGTTATTAAACTTAGATTATTCATTGAATATACGCAGTGGGTCCTTTTGGTGTAAAAAAAGGGAAACAAAATCTATTTGTCCTGCCTCTGTCCGTCCTAAGGGCTGTGGACACGTGTGAGCTGCGTGTACAACGTTAAAAAATCAGACGCACCCAGCTACGGTTTACTGCTGGCTTCGCCATTTGCTTTCCTTAATTGGGAAAAAAATACCTGCTCTGCCAGAGTTAAAAACTCTGCTACCCTCAAGTTCTGTGACACATTAGCAGGGACACAGCACAGTTATTAAACTTACATTATTCATTCAATAGAGGAAGTGGGGCCATTCGTTTTCAAAAAAGGGAAAAAATTATATTTGGCCTGCAGTCTTGCGCCAATTTATTTCCTGCCTGTGAAATCAAATCACTGGTAATACAGCATGCTGAGGGGTAGGGGTAGGCCTAGAGGACGTGGACGCGGCCGAGGACGCGGAGGGCCAAGTCAGGGTGTGGGCACAGGCCGAGCTCCTGATCCAGGTGTGTCGCAGCCGACTGCTGCGCGATTAGGAGAGAGGCACGTTTCTGGCGTCCCCACATTCATCGCCCAATTAATGGGTCCACGCGGGAGACGGTTATTAGAAAATGAGCAGTGTGAGCAGGTCCTGTCCTGGATGGCAGAAAGTGCTTCGAGCAACCTATCGTCCACCCGCAGTTCTGCGCCGTCCACTGCTGCAAATCCGAATCCTCTGTCTGCTGCTCCTCCTTCCTCCCAGCCTCCTCACTCCACTACAATGACACCTGCTCAGGAGCGGGAACACTCCCAGGAACTGTTCTCGGGCCCCTGCTTAGATTGGGCAGGAGTGGTTCCTCTCCCACCAGAGGAGTTTATCGTCACTGATGTCCAACCATTCGAAAGTTCCCGGGGTCTGGGGGAAGAGGCTGGGGACTTCCGCCAACTGTCTCAAGAACTTTCTGTGTGTGAGGAGGACGATGACGATGAGACACAGTTGTCTTGCAGTGAGGTAGTAGTAAGGGCAGTAAGTCCGAGGGAGCAGCGCACAGAGGATTCGGAGGAAGAGCAGCAGGACGATGAGGTGACTGACCCCACCTGGTGTGCAACGCCTACACAGGACAGGTCTTCAGAGGGGGAGGCACGGGCAGCAGCAGGGCAGGTTGCAAGAGGCAGTGCGGTGGCCAGGGGTAGAGGCAGGGCCAGACCGAATAATCCACCAACTGTTTCCCAAAGCGCACCCTCGCGCCATGCCACCCTGCAGAGGCCGAGGTGCTCAAAGGTCTGGCAGTTTTTCACAGAGACGTCTGACGACCGACGAACAGTGGTGTGCAACCTTTGTCGCGCAAAGCTCAGCCGGGGAGCCAACACCAACAGCCTCACCACCACCACCATGCGCAGACATATGATGGCCAAGCACCCCACAAGGTGGGACGAAGGCCGTTCACCGCCTCCGGTTTGCACCCCTGCCTCTCCCCCTGTGCCCCAACCTGCCACTGAGATGCAACCCCCCTCTCAGGACACAGGCACTACTGTCTCCTGGCCTGCACCCACACCCTCACCTCCGCTGTCCTCGGCCCCATCCACCAGTGTAGTTCAGCGCACCGTCCAGCCGTCGCTTGCGCAACTGTTGGAGCGCAAGCGCAAGTACGCCGCCACGCACCCGCACGCTCAAACGTTAACCGTCCGCATAGCAAAATTCATCAGCCTTGAGATGCTGCCGTTTAGGGTTGTGGAAACGGAGTCCTTCAAAAGTATCATGGAGGCGGCGGCCCCGCGCTACTCAGTTCCCAGTCGCCACTACTTTTCCCGATGTGCCGTCCCAGCCCTGCACGACCACGTCTCCCGCAACATTGTACGCGCCCTCACCAACGCGGTTACTGCCACGGTCCACTTAACTACGGACACGTGGACAAGCACAGGCGGGCAGGGCCACTACATCTCCCTGACGGCACATTGGGTGAATTTAGTGGAGGCTGGGACAGAGTCAGAGCCTGGGACCGCTCACGTCCTACCCACCCCCAGAATTGCGGGCCCCAGCTCGGTGGTGGTATCTGCGGAGGTGTATGCTTCCTCCACTAAAGCACCCTCCTCCTCCTCCTCCTCCTCCGCAACCTCTGTCTCGCAATAAAGATGTGTTAGCAGCAGCATGTCGCCAGCAGTCGGTGTCGCGCGGTGTGGCAGCACAGCGGTGGGCAAGCGTCAGCAGGCCGTGCTGAAACTACTCAGCTTAGGAGATAAGAGGCACACGGCCCACGAACTGCTGCAGGGTCTGACACAGCAGACCGACTGCTGGCTTGCGCCGCTGAGCCTCCAAGCGGGCATGGTCGTGTGTGACAACGGCCGTAACCTGGTGGCGGCTCTGCAGCTCGGCAGCCTCACGCACGTGCCATGCCTGGCCCACGTCTTTAATTTGGTGGTTCAGCGCTTTCTGAAAAGCTACCCACGCTTGTCAGACCTGCTCGTAAAGGCGCGCCGGCTCTGCGCACATTTCCGCAAGTCCCACACGGACGCTGCCACCCTGCGCACCCTGCAACATCGCTTTAAGCTGCCAGTGCACCGACTGCTGTGCGACGTGCCCACACGGTGGAACTCTACGCTCCACATGTTGGCCAGGCTCTATGAACAGCGTAGAGCTATAGTCGAATTCCAACTCCAACATGGGCGGCGCAGTGGGAGTCAGCCTCCCCAATTCTTTTCAGAAGAGTGGGCCTGGTTGGCAGACATCTGCCATGTCCTTGGTAATTTTGAGGAGTCTACCCAGGTGGTGAGCGGCGATGCTGCAATCATTAGCGTCACCATTCCTCTGCTATGCATCTTGAGAAATTCCCTGCAAAGCATAAAGGCAGCTGCTTTGCGCTCGGAAACGGGGGCGGTGGAAGACAGTATGTCGCTGGATAGTCAGAGCACCCTCCTGTCTATTTCTCAGCGCGTAGAGGAGGAGGAGGAGGAGCATGAGGAGGATGAGGAGGAGGGGGAAGAGACAGCTTGGCCCGCTGCTGACGGTACACCGGCTGATTGCCTGTCATCCTTTCAGCGTGTATGGCCTGAGGAGGAGGAGAAGGAGGAGGAGGAGGAGGAGGATCCTGAAAGTGATCTTCCTAGTGAAGACAGCCATGTGTTGCAAACAGGTACCCTGGCACACATGGCTGACTTCATGTTAGGATGCCTTTCTCGTGACCCTCGCGTTGCACGCATTCTGGCCACAACGGATTACTGGGTGTACACACTGCTCGACCCACGCTATAAGGAGAACCTGCCCACTCTCATTCCCGAAGAGGAAAGGGGTTCGAGAGTGTTGCTATACCACAGGACCCTTGCGGACAAGCTGATGGTAAAATTCCCAGCCGACAGCGCTAGTGGCAGAAGGCGCAGTACCGAGGGCAAGGTAGCAGGGGAGGTGCGGAGATCGAGCAGCATGTACATCCCAGGCAGTGCAACAGTCTTTAAGGGCCTGGACAGCTTTATGGCTCCCCACCAAGACTGTGTCACCGCTCCCCAGTCAAGGCTGAGTCGGCGGGAGCACTGTAAAAGGATGGTGAGGGAGTACGTAGCCGATCGCACGACCGTCCTCCGTGACGCCTCTGCCACCTACAACTACTGGGTGTTGAAGCTGGACACATGGCCTGAACTAGCGCTGTATGCCCTGGAGGTGCTTGCTTGTCCTGCGGCTAGCGTCTTGTCGGAGAGGGTGTTTAGTGCGGCTGGGGGAATCATCACAGATAAGCGTACCGGCCTGTCAACCGACAGTGCCGACAGGCTAACACTCATCAAGATGAACAAAGCCTGGATTTCCCCAGACTTCTGTTCTCCACCAGCGGACAGCAGCGATACGTAAGCAATACGTAGGCTGCACCCGCGGATGGAAGCTACGTTCTCTCTCACCATCCAAAACGGGGACATTTCTGCTTCATCAATCTGTGTCTAATATTCCTCCTCCTCCTCCTGCTCCTCCTCCTGAAACCTCACGTAATCACGCTGAACGGGCAATTTTTCTTAGGGCCACAAGGCTCACTCATCTAATTTTTCGAAACAATTTTTATATGTTTCAATGCTCTTAAAAGCCTTGAAACTTTAACTTGAACCAATTTTTCGTTAAACTGGGCTGCCTCCAGGCCTAGTTACCACTTAAGCCACATTAACCAAAGCGATTAATGGGTTTCACCTGCCATCTTGGTTGGGCATGGCCAATGTTTACTGAGGTACATTAGTACTGTTGGTACACCAATTTTTTGGGGCCCTCACCTACAGTGTAATCATAGCAATTTGTATGTTCTTCGCCTGCACTCATGGTACAGAAGTGTGTGTGGGGTTGGCCTACACTTTAGCTACATAAATGTAACTTGGGCCTTGGCTATACTAAGGCTACTGAAATGGAACTAAGACTGCGCTCCCACTATACTGCTGCTTCAGAATTGTTACTGGGGCCTGTCTTGAGTGCTACTATTGCTGACATGGAACGAAGACTGCGCTTCCGCTATACTGCTGCTTCGGAATTGTTACTGGGGCCTGTCTTGAGTGCTACTATTGCTGACATGGAACGAAGACTGCGCTCCCGCTATACTGCTGCTTCGGAATTGTTACTGGGGCCTGTCTTGAGTGCTACTATTGCTGACATGGAACGAAGACTGCGCCCCCGCTATACTGCTGCTTCGGAATTGTTACTGGGGCCTGTCTTGAGTGCTACTATTGCTGACATGGAACGAAGACTGCGCTCCCGCTATACTGCTGCTTCGGAATTGTAACTGGGGCCTGTCTTGAGTGCTACTATTGCTGACATGGAACGAAGACTGCGCTCCCGCTATACTGCTGCTTCGGAATTGTTACTGGGGCCTGTCTTGAGTGCTACTATTGCTGACATGGAACGAAGACTGCGCTCCCGCTATACTGCTGCTTCGGAATTGTTACTGGGGCCTGTCTTGAGTGCTACTATTGCTGACATGGAACGAAGACTGCGCTCCCGCTATACTGCTGCTTCGGAATTGTTACTGGGGCCTGTCTTGAGTGCTACTATTGCTGACATGGAACGAAGACTGCGCTCCTCCTATAATGCTGCTAGTGATATGTTAGTGTGGCCTGTCCTAATGCTACGGCTGAAATGTTACGAATTATGGGCTCTGCCTATACCGCTGCTAATGGTATGTCTCTGGGGTGTGGAAACAGAGGCTTCCCAAAGACATGATGGCGGCGAGGCCATTTCCCACCAACGCGGTTACTGTTAAGGTGCATATAACCACGGACACGTGGAGAGGACACGTAGTGCCTCAAAAACATCCCCCTCCTCCTCCAACAGGGAAAACATTCTTGGCAAATGCCTTTGCATTGGTTCGTCTGGTGGCAGTCCAAGAATTTCACCTTTACCGACACTACAAGAGAGCCCCCCCACCATCCCCCCGCCACGGCCCACTTAATCCTGGCCACATTCCGAAAACCAACAAAATAAAACCGCGCTACTAGGTCCGCAGTCACCACCACATTACCACCAACGCGGTTACTGATAAGGTGCATATAACCACGGACACGTGGAGAGGACACGTAGTGCCTCAAAAACATCCCCCTCCTCCTCCAACAGGGAAAACATTCTTGGCAAATGCCTTTGCATTGGTTCGTCTGGTGGCAGTCCAAGAATTTCACCTTTACCGACACTACAAGAGAGCCTCCCCCCACCATCCCCCCGCCACGGCCCACTTAATCCTGGCCACATTCCGAAAACCAACAAAATAAAACCGCGCTACTAGGTCCGCAGTCACCACCACATTACCACCAACGCGGTTACTGATAAGGTGCATATAACCACGGACACGTGGAGAGGACACGTAGTGCCTCAAAAACATCCCCCGCCATGGCCAACTTAATCCTGGCCACATTCCGAAAACCAACAAAATACAACCGCGCTACTAGGTCCGCAGTCACCACCACATTACCACCAACGCGGTTACTGTTAAGGTACATATTACCAGTCTGACTGGGGCATGCAGACACCTTGACAGAATGAATAGTGTGTGGCACATAGGTTCCCCATTGCTATGCCCACGTGTGCAGCTCCTGATGGCGGTGGCACAGGATTATATTTCTCATTGCTTCTGTACAGCATTGTGGGCTATCGCCCCGCCCCTTTTAAAGAGGGTCGCTGCCTAGCCATGCCAACCCTCTGCAGTGTGTGCCTGCGGTTCCTCCTCATGGCAGACGCACTTATAAATAGACATGAGGGTGGTGTGGCATTAGGGCAGCTGAAGGCTGCGCAGGGACACTTTGGTGTGCGCTGTGGGGGGGAGGGGGGGCGGTTGGTCAGCATGTAACCCAGGAGAAGTGGCAGCGGAGTGTCATCAAGGCAGTGATTGTGCTTTGTTGTAGCTAGTGTGGTGCTTAGCAAAGGTATGCCATGCTAATGAGGGCTTTTCAGAAGTAAAAGTTTTTGGGAGTGGGGGGGGCCCACTCTTGCCGCTATTGTGGCTTAATAGTGGGACCTGTGAACTTGAGATGCAGCCCAACACGTAGCCCCTCGCCTGCCCTATCCGTTGCTGTGTCGTTCCCATCACTTTGTTGAATTGCCCAGATTTTCACACATGAAAACCTTAGCGAGCATCGGCGAAATACAAAAATGCTCTGGTCGCCCATTGACTCCAATGGGGTTCGTTATTCGAAACGAACCCTTGAACATCGCGGGAAGTTCGTTTCGAATAACGAACACCCGAGCATTTTGGTGTTCACTCATCTCTAGCGAGCACCAAAATGCTCGGGTGCTCGTTACTCGGGACGAAATTATCGCGATGCTCGAGGGTTCGTTTCGAGTAACGAACCCCATTGAAGTCAATGGGCGACTCAAGCATTTTTGTATATCGCCGATGCTCGCTAAGGTTTCCATTTGTGAAAATCTGGGCAATTCAAGAAAGTGATGGGAACGACACAGCAACGGATAGGGCAGGCGAGGGGCTACATGTGGGGCTGCATCTCAAGTTCCCAGGTCCCACTATTAAGCCACAATAGCGGCAAGAGTGGGCCCGCCCCCTCCCAACAACTTTTACTTCTGAAAAGCCCTCATTAGCAATGCATACCTTAGCTAAGCACCACACTACCTCCAACAAAGCACAATCACTGCCTGCATGACACTTCGCTGCCACTTCCCCTGGGTTACATGCTGCCCAACCCCCCCCCCCTGCATGACCCAGTGTCCACAGCGCACACCAAATTGTCCCCGCGCAACATTCAGCTGCCCTCATGCCACGCCACACTCATGTCTATTTATAAGTGCGTCTGCCATGAGGAGGAACCGCAGGCACACACTGCAGAGGGTTGGCATGGCTAGGCAGCGACCCTCTTTAAAAGGGGCGGGGCGATAGCCCACAATGCTGTACAGAAGCAATGAGAAATATAATCCTGTGCCACCGCCATCAGGAGCTGCACACGTGGGCATAGCAATGGGGAACCTATGTGCCACACACTATTCATTCTGTCAAGGTGTCTGCATGCCCCAGTCAGACCGCGGTTTTTTATAAATAGTCACAGGCAATTACAACTGGGAATCCCCAACTCCGCTATGGGAATTCCGTGTGCACGCACAGCATGGGTGGCTCCCTGGAACCCACCCGCTGTACATAAATATATCCCATTGCAGTGCCCTGGACAGCAGAGCTAACGTCAGGTTAAATGCAGGTGGGCTTCGGCCCAAACTGCATGCCCCAGTCAGACTGGGGTTCTTTAGAAGTGGACACATGTAGTTACAACTCCGTGTGGACCGACAGCATGGGTGGCTCCCTGGAACCCACCGGCGGTACATAAATATATCCCATTGCAGTGCCCAGCACAGCTGATGTAACGTCAGCTGTAATGCAGATGGGCAAAAAATTAATTGGATTACACTGTAGGCGAGGGCCCCCAAAAATTGGTGTACCGACAGTACTAATGTACGTCAGAAAAATTGCCCATGCCCAACCAAGAGGGCAGGTGAAACCCATTAATCGCTTTGGTTAATGTGGCTTAATTTGTAACTAGGCCTAGAGGCAGCCCAGTTAAAATAAAAATTGGTTCAGGTGAAAGTTTCAACGCTTTAATGAGCATTGAAACGTATAAAAATTGTTTACAAAAATTATATGACTGAGCCTTGTAGGCCTAAGAAAAATTGCCCGTTCGGCATGATTACGTCAGGTTTCAGGAGGAGGAGCAGGAGGAGGAGGATGAATATTATACACAGATTGATGAAGCTAAAAGGTCCACGTTTTTGATGGTGATAGAGAACAATGCTTCCATCCGCGGGTGCAGCCTACGTATTGTTTAGGTATCGCTGCTGTCCGCTGGTGGAGAAGAGAAGTCTGGGGAAATCCAGGCTTTGTTCATCTTGATGAGTGTTAGCCTGTCGGCACTGTCGGTTGACAGGCGGGTACGCTTATCTGTGATAATTCCCCCAGCCGCACTAAACACCCTTTCCGACAAGACGCTAGCCGCAGGACAAGCTAGCACCTCCAGGGCATACAGCGCGAGTTCAGGCCACGTGTCCAGCTTCGACACTCAGTAGTTGTAGGGGGCAGAGGCGTGACACAGTCTTGCTGGGGAGCCAGAAAGCTGTCAAAGGCCTTAGAGAGTGTTCCCCTGCCTGATCTCTACGCCTCCCCTGCTACATGGCCCTCGGAACTGCGCCTTCGGCCACTAGCGCTGTCGGATGGGAATTTTACCCTCAGTTTGTCTGCCAGGGTCCTGTGGTATAGCATCACTCTCGAACCCCTTTCCTCTTCGGGTATGAGAGTGGAAAGGTTCTCCTTATACCGTGGGTCGAGCAGTGTGTACACCCAGTAATCCGTAGTGGCCAGAGTGCGTGTAACACGAGGGTCACGAGAAAGGCATCCTAACATGAAGTCAGCCATGTGTGCCAGGGTACCTGTACGCAACACATGGCTGTCCTCACTAGGAAGATCACTTTCAGGATCCTCCTCCTCCTCCTCCTCAGGCCATACACGCTGAAAGGATGACAGGTAAGCAGCATGGGTACCCTCAGCAGTGGGCCAAGCTGTCTCTTCCCCCTCCTCCTCATCCTCCTCATGCTCCTCCTCCTCCTCCTCCTCAACGCGCTGAGATATAGACAGGAGGGTGCTCTGACTATCCAGCGACATACTGTCTTCCCCCACCTCTGTTTCCGAGCGCAAAGCGTCTGCCTTTATGCTTTGCAGGGAACTTCTCAAGAGGCATAGCAGAGGAATGGTTACGCTAATGATTGCAGCATCGCCGCTCACCATCTGGGTAGACTCCTCAAAGTTTCCAAGGACCTGGCAGATGTCTGCCAACCAGGCCCACTCTTCTGTAAAGAATTGAGGAGGCTGACTCCCACTGCGCCGCCCATGTTGGAGTTGGTATTCCACTATAGCTCTACACTGCTCATAGAGCCTGGCCAACATGTGGAGTGTAGAGTTCCACCGTGTAGGCACGTCGCACAGCAGTCGGTGCACTGGCAGATTAAACCGATGTTGCAGGGTGCGCAGGGTGGCAGCGTCCGTGTGGGACTTGCGGAAATGTGCGCAGAGCCAGCGCACCTTTCCGAGCAGGTCTGACAAGCATGGATAGCTTTTCAGAAAGCGCTAAACCAGCAAATTAAAGACGTGGGCCAGGCATGGCACGTGCGTGAGGCTGCCGACAGGGAGATATAGTGGCCCTGCCCGCCTGTGCTTGTCCACGTGTCTGTTGTTAAGTGGACCTTGGCAGTAACCGCGTTGGTGAGGGCGCGTACAATGTTGCGGGAGACGTGGTCGTGCAGGGCTGGGACGGCACATCGGAAAAAGTAGTGGCGACTGGGAACTGAGTAGCGCGGGGCCGCCGCCGCCATCATACTTTTGAAAGCCTCCGTTTCCACAACCCTATACGGCAGCATCTCCAGGCTGATAAATTTGGCTATGTGCACGTTTAACGCTTGAGCGTGCGGGTGCGTGGGGGCGTACTGGCGCTTGCGCTCCAACACTTGCGCTAGCGACGGCTGGACGGTGCGCTGACAGACATTGCTGGATGGGGTCGAGGACAGCGGAGGTGAAGGTGTGGGTGCAGGCCAGGAGACGGTAGTGCCTGTGCCCTGAGAGGGGGGTTGGATCTCAGTGGCAGGTTGGGGCACAGGGGGAGAGGCAGCGGTGCAAACTGGAGGCGGTGAACAGCCTTCGTCCCACCTTGTGGGGTGCTTGGCCATCATATGTCTGTGCATGCTGGTGGTGGTGAGGCTGGTGGTGGTGGCTCCCCGGCTGATCTTGGCGCGACACAGGTTGCACACCACTGTTCGTTGGTCGTCTGCACTCTCAGTGAAAAACTGCCAGACTTTTGAGCACCTCAGCCTCTGCAGGGTGGCATGGCGCGAGGGGGCGCTTTGGGAAACAGTTGGTGGATTATTCGGTCTCGCCCTGCCTCTACTCCTGGACACCGCACTGCCTCTTGCAACCTGCCCTGCTGCTGCCCTTGCCTCCCCCTCTGAAGACCTGTCCTCAGTAGGCGTAGCAAACCAGGTGGGGTCAGTCACCTCATCGTCCTGCTGCTCTTCCTCCGAATCCTCTGTGCGCTACTCCCTCGGACTTACTGCAATTACTACTACCTGAGTGATAGACAACTGTGTCTCATCGTCATCGTCCTCCTCACCCACTGAAAGGTCTTGAGACAGTTGCCGGAAGTCCCCAGCCTCATCCCCCGGACCCCGGGAACTTTCAAAAGGTTGGGCATCGGTCACGACAAACTCCTGCAGTGGGAGAGGATTCGGAACCCTTGCTGCCCATTCTGGGCAGGGGCCCGGGAACAGTTCCTGGGAGTCTGCCTGCTCCTCAGAATGTGTCATTGTAATGGAGTGAGGAGGCTGGGAGGAAGGAGGAGCAGCAGCGAGAGGATTCAGAGTTGCAGCTGTGGACGGCGCAGAACTCTGGGTGTTCGATAGATTGCTGGATGCACTTTCTGCCATCTACGACAGGACCTGCTCACACTGCTCATTTTCTAATAAAGGTCTACCGCGTGGACCCATTAATTGTGAGATGAATGTGGGTACGCCAGAAACGTGCCTGTCTCCTAATCCCGCAGCAGTCGGCTGCAATACACCTGGATCAGGAGCTCGGCCTGTGCCCACACCCTGACTTGGGCCTCCGCGTCCTCGCCCGCGTCCACGTCCTCTAGGCCTACCCCTACCCCTCAGCATGGTGTATTACCAGTAGTGCAGAAACAGAACGCTGTAATTAAATGTGCCGCTTATTGGCCTGTGGTTGGAGGCTGACTTTGCTTACGGAACGCACAGCAGAGCCAGGAAAGAATTTTGCGCAAGCCTGCTGTAACATTTAGCTGGCTGCGTATGAATTAGGAGGACAACTACCCCCAACACAGACCCAGTACACTGAGGACAGTCACAGGCAGCCCAAATAGATTTTTTTTTCCAAATGTTTTTGGAAAGGCCCACGGCCTATATACACTAAATATGTCTTCTGTCCCTGCCTCACCACTACTGGCCCTGGACTATGTAAAATTACTGCAGACTGTTTCACTGTGGACAGGAATACAGCGGTGATGTAACAGGCAACACAGAGCCAGGAAAGAATTTTGCGCAAGCCTGCTGTAACACTTAGCTGGCTGCGTATGAATTAGGACAACTACCCCCAGCAAAGACCCAGTACACTGAGGACAGTCACAGGCAGCCCAAATAGATTTTTTTCCCAAATGTTTTTGGAAAGGCCCACTGCCTATATTCAATAAATATGTCTTCTGTCCCGGCCTCACCACTACTGGCCCTGGAGTATGTAAAATAACTGCAGACTGTTGCACTGTGGACTGGAATACAGCGGTGATGTAACAGCCAACACAGAGCCAGGAAATAATTTTGCGCAAGCCTGCTGTAACACTTAGCTGGCTGCATATGAATTAGGAGGACAACTACCCCCAGCAAAGACCCAGTACACTGAGGACAGTCACAGGCAGCCCAAATAGATTTTTTTCCCCAAATGTTTTTGGAAAGGCCCACTGCCTATATTCAATAAATATGTCTTCTGTCCCTGCCTCACCACCACTACTGGCCCTGGACTATGTATAATTACTGCAGGGCGCAATGCTCTGCACGGCCGATATACAAAAAAAAAAAAATGTGCAACACTGCAAAAAGCAGCCTCCACACTACTGCACACGGTTAGATGTGGCCCTAAGAAGGACCGTTGGGGTTCTTGAAGCCTAAAATACTCCTAACACTCTCCCTATAGCAACTCCAGCAAGACAGCACTTTCCCTGATCTCTGTCAGAACACATCTGTGGCGAGCCGCGGGGGGAGGCCGATTTATATACTCGGGTGACACCTGATCTCGCCAGCCACTCACTGCAGGGGGGTGGTATAGGGCTTAAACGTCGCAGGGGGAAGTTGTAATGCCTTCCCTGTCTTTCTATTGGCCAGAAAAGCGTGCTAACGTCTCAGAGATGAAAGTGAAAGTAACTCGAACATCGCGTGGTGCTCGTCACGAATTTCGAGCATCTCGAACACGCTAATACTCGAACGAGTATCAAGCTCGGACGAGTACGTTCGCTCATCTCTACTGCCTGCATGACACTCCGCTGCCACTTCTCCTGGGTTACATGCTGCCCAACGCCCCCCCCCCCCCCGCACGACCCAGTGTCCACAGCGCACACCAAAGTGTCCCTGCGCAGCCTTCAGCTGCCCTCATGCCACACGCTGGCCTCATAGCCACACCACCCTCATGTCTATTTATAAGTGCCTCTGCCATGAGAAGGAACCGGAGGCACACACTGCAGAGGGTTGGCAGGGCCAGGCCGCGACCCTCTTTAAAAGGGGCGGGGCGATAGCCCACAATGCTATACAGAAGCAATGAGAAATCCAATCCTGTGCCACCTCCATCAGGAGCTGCACACGTGGGCATAGCAATGGGGAACCCATGTGCCACACACTATACATTCTGTCAAGGTGTCGCATAGCTCAATCAACACTGCAAGGGGAAAGCCGTCTGCGCTCTACCCCCTACCCAAATCAGTCAATGTCTTTGTGCCAGACAGGTCAAACACCGCGATGGGAGCTAAGTTTGCACCAACAGCATAGGTGGGTCCTAGGAAACCCAAGACATGAACCAAAAATTGATCTGACCGGCCAAACATGGCAGACTTGCACCGCGCCCACGACATAGGCCTCGGCCCACAGCTTCAGCAATCCTAGGGAGGAAGCAGACTTTCACTGCACACAGGACATAGGCCTCTGCACAAACACTCAGCAATCGTGGGCCTACAGCGGATTCCAATGCTAGCGTAGCTGTGCACGTTTCATTAGCGCTGTATTGCTCCTGTAGTTTGTCCCAATGCAGTGCCCCGGATAGTAGAGCTAACGTCAGATTAAATACAGGTGGGCTTCTGCCCACATTGCATGCCCCAGTCAGACCTGGGTTTTTTATAAATAGTCACAGGCAGGTACAACTCCGCAATGGGAATTCCGTGTGCACCCACAGCATGGGTGGCTCCCTGGAACCCACCGGCGGTACATAAACAAATCCCATTGCAGTGCCCAGCACAGCTGAGGTAACGTCAGATTAAATGCAGGTGGGCTTCGGCCCACACTGCATGCCCCAGTCAGACTGGGGTTTTTTATAAGTTGACACAGGCAGGTACAACTCCCTAATGTGAAGTCCGTGTGGACCCAAAGCATGGGTGGCTCCCTGGAACCCACCGGCGGTACATAAACAAATCCCATTGCAGGGCCCTGCTCAGCAGAGCTAATGTCAGATTGAATGCAGGTGGGCTTCGGCCCACATTGCATGCCCTAGTCAGACTGGGGTTCTTTATAAGTAGACACATGCAGTTAGAACTGCGTGTGGACCGACAGCATAGGTGGGTCCCAGGAAGCCACCTGCGGTACATAAATAAATCCCATTGCATTGCCCAGCACAGCTGAGGTAACGTCAGATGAAATGCAGGTGGGCTTCGGCCCACACTGCATGCCCCAGTCTGACCGGGGTTTTTAATACATAGACACAGGCAGGTACAAATCCCTAATGTGAAGTCCATGTGGACCCAAAGCATTGGTGGCTCCCTGGAAGCCACCGGCGGTACATAAACAAATCCCATTGCAGTGCCCTGGACAGCAGAGCTAACGTCAGATTAAATACAGGTGGGCTTCAGCCCACACTGCATGCCCCAGTCAGACTGGGGTTCTTTATAAGTAGACACAGGCAGGTACAACTCCGTGTGGACCGACAGCATGGGTGGGTCCCAGGAAGCCACCGGCGTTACCTAAATAAATCCCATTGCATTGCCCAGCACAGTTGAGGTAACGTTAGATTAAATGCAGGTGGGCTTCGGCCCACACTAATAGTGACCCAGCAGACACGCAGTACACTGAAGACGGTCACAGGCAGCCCAAATATAGTATTTTTCCCCAAGTTTTTTTGAAAAAGCCCACTGCCTATATAGCCAGTATACCTCTTTCCCTGCCTCACCAGTACTGCCCCTATACTCTGTAAAATTACTGCAGACTGAGGACGCTATGGTCTGCTTGCCCAATGTAGAAAAAAAAAATTGTGCAACACTGCTAAAAGCAGCCTCAACAGCACTTCACACGGTCAGATGTGGCCCTAAGAAGGACCATTGGGGTTCTTGAAGACGAATATAACACCTAACACTCTCCCTATAGCAGCTATAGCAAGACAGCACTTTCCCTGATCTCTGTCAGCATGCATCTGTGGCGAGCCGCGGGCGGGGCAGATTTAAATATTCGGGTATCATCTGATCTCCCCAGCCACTCACTGCAGGGGGTGGGATAGGGCTGGAATGTCACAGGAGGAAGTTGAAATGCCTTCCCTGTCTTTCTATTGGCCAGAAAAGCGCGCACATGTCTCAGGGAAAGAAATGTAATGGAGTCGAGCACCGCGTGGTGCTCGTCTCAAGTAACGAGCATCTCAAACACCCTAATACTCGAACGCGCATCAAGCTCAGACTAGTACGCTCGCTCATCTCTAATAAATAGTGATGATTGATTGATGAAATATTCGGTTCAGGAGCACCCGACCAAATTTTCAAAAAATTATCGTGAATCAAGATGAATGATTCCGACTCCCATTGAAATCAATGGAAGTGAAAATTTGCTTCAATAGTGTGTGTTTGTTGCTAGTACTATTGCCTTTCAGTGCTGGGGTCCTAGGTTCAAATCTCATCATCTTCAAGTCAACATCTTCATGACTTTGAAAAACTCCATTCAGATTTTGCCCTTGTTCAAATTTGAACCTGCAATTCAAGCACTGCAAAGTATAGCCACCAATCTTGTCTGTTCTGTTCCAGTGGAGGACAAGAGCAGGAAGAATAAACACAAAGAGAGCATACAAACACATTTCCAGATGTTGCCCTTAGGCCTTAGTCACACGGGCGTTTTTTCGCGCGATTTGCGCATCGCATGACGGATGCGCATGCGCAAATCGCGTGACCGGCGCCGAAAAATCGGCCGAAAAAATGCCCGAAAATCTGCTCCTAGCCGCATTTCATTAGAAACGGGCCGGAGCTGTCCAGCGCATTGCATTCAATGGAGCCGGCAATACAGCCAGCTCCATTGAAAGCAATGCGCTGCGGGCGAGCCCGGGATGAATAAAAAAAAATTGTATACTCACCTTTCCGCTGCAGCCGGAGTTCTGCCGCGGAGTATACAATTTTTATTTTAACACATTTTAGGATGAATTGCAGGGAAGGGCTTATATATTTAAGCCCTTCCCGACAATTCATCCAGCGCTCGCCGGCAGCCATTGCTTTCAATGGAGACGGTTGTATTGCCGGCTCCATTGAATTCAATGGGCAAACATCGTTCTTCTCTGCCACAGCTGTTACAGCTGTGGCAGAGAAGAATGATTTGTATTCTATATGTTCTCAATGGGGTCGGCGCTGCTGCCGCCGGCCCCTTGAAGCGCATATAGAGAAGAGAACAGGAATCGCAGATCGCACATAGGTGCGATCTGCGATTTCTGTTCTATAATTTATCGGACGAGCGCATAAAAAGCGCTCATGTGTCCGATACCATTGCGAAGCAATGGTTTTAAAAAAATCACCGGACGCATGCGCATGCGCAAATCGCGGCTAAAAACGCCCGTCTGACTAAGGCCTTAGTCAGATTTGAGCCTACAACGCCAGCAAGGCAACAGTGCTAATGACTGAGCCATAATGCTTGTTCTTCCTGTTTCTTCTTCCTCCCCCTTCTCCACTGGAGAGGGAGAATAAAATGATAGCAAATGAGATGAAAAATGAGGTAAATCAGTAGTAGGAGAAGAAGTAGAAAGGGTGAAGGACAAGGAAAAAAAGAAAACGAAGAAGGAGATGAAGGACACACACACAATTTTATTCGTAAAACCGATACGGTTTTTAAAACGTCAGCTCTATTTCAATGCCCAACAAATTACAACGAGCAACACTAGTCATAAATAGTTAATTAACTATGTCAACATTGATAAATCCCACCTTTCCAACATACCATTTTAAAATGCAGTGGCACCTTTAAATTCTCCGTTTTGGTCCATTTAATAGGCATTACTGTTGATGTGATGGAACCAGAGTTTGAGTCTTTACCAGAGAAGAATGTCAACCTGTTGTACACTTTGTGTTTGACATACTATATATAATAAAAAAAACTTCTTAAGCACAACAAATATTTTATTGCTTGACTATAATTTAATGTTTTGGTTTAGTTTTTTTTTTTTCTAAACGTTTGAATTTTCGATGATTTATAGTTTGTGTTCTCAGCAGTTCTACAGTGTTAAAAATACATAGAATTAGGAGATTTCTTTTAAACTGATTACTTTTTTTTATCTTTAGGTTTACTATGAATGAAAAGATGGACATCAACATGTCTTTGATATGGACGCCAAAGAAAACCATCAACAGGAACCAGACTAACACAGAAGGAAACATAACTTATGTAGATTTCTATCTCCATCGACCCTCTGTGGCAGCAGTGTTCATTATCTCATACTTGCTCATCTTTATCTTGTGCATGCTAGGCAATGGAGTGGTGTGCTTCATTGTTCTCAGCAGCAAGCATATGAGAACAGTTACTAATCTCTTCATCTTGAATCTTGCCGTCAGTGATTTGCTAGTTGGGATTTTCTGCATGCCGACAACCTTGTTAGATAACATCATTGCAGGTATTTCATTCATTATATTGTACTGGAAAATCAAAATGTTTTATGTTTAAATCACGAGAGAATTCCCTGAATTTTGATTATGTATCTGTTCATTGTTATATTATTATTGACGTTAGCATATACGCTATAGATAATTAAATAGAACATATCACCTGAAAGTGACATATAATAAAAATGTAAATTATTCAAAAGAATTTTTAAAACAATTATCTAAAATAGTTATACAAAAAATGCTTTCCATATTAAAAAAAATTCTCAAGTATTTCAGTTTTTACATGCATACTAGAGCATAAACAATAGACTGGCAATTAATGTTTTCTGCAGCTCACTAGTTGGCTTTGCTGTATAGATTGGAGCAGAGTCATCGAAAGTCAGGGGATTTAATGATGGAGGACAGCAATATTGTATAGCTGGAAACCTGAAAAGGCAGGATAGTAACATAATACACACAGATAAGGCATTGTATGCATTTACCCTATAACTCCACGGACTCTGATGAACGAGCATGTGGCATCTCTTTTTGGATGTTATATTAACAAATCTTATGACCATTAAAGGGCTTGTATCATATTAAAAAAAGGGGTTGTGTCATTTTAGGAAAACATGGTCTCTTTCTTCGAGAAACAGCGCCACTCTTCTCCAAGGTTTGTGTGCAGTACTACAGCTGAGGCTCATTTGTTTGAATGGGACTCAGCTGCAGTACCAGACAAAGTCCATGGACAGGAATGGCATTGCTCTAGTAAGAAAGCAGCCATGGTTTTAACTCCCATCCATTTTATATATAACAAAGGATACACACTCCACTTCACTCTCTATACAGACAATACAAGAAAAAACGTGTGGCTCCAATATTACAGATTTATGTTTTTAAGATAAATATAAATAACAAAACCATGGATATATTTTAACCCCTTAACAACACAGGATGTAAGGTTATGTACTGCAGATTCGGGGTGTGTATGGAGGGGGACCGCGGGGTGATCTCACTCCATACAACGCGTGCACTGGCTGTTTCTTACAGCAGGCACCCACCTACAACAGCTCCAGTAAGTCACACGGCTCATCGGAGCTGTTAACCCTTTACATGCCACCATCAATTCCGACAGCAGCATTTAAATCCCCCAACCAATGTTCCGGAGGTCTCGTACGGTCCCCTGCGATAAGATCACAGATGTCATGGCAGCTGGGGGCCTTTTGAAAGGCCCTAAGACTGTCTTAGCAGCATGCCTATGAAGCCATGCCTTGAAAAGAATGCTTGTCAGATCGTGGTATGATGTAATGCTATGGCATCACATCATACTGCAGCAGCGGTTAAAGCATCACAAGTTCTTGTTTTCTTTGAGGACTAAAAAGTAGAAATTAGGTTTAAAAAAGTTTCACTAGTTATTAAAAAAGGCTAATAAAAGTTTGAAAAAAAACCTTTTGCCCTTTAAATAATAAAACAAAAAAGCATATTCAATATCGCTGGGTCCGTAAAAGTCCGATCTATCAAAGTAACACATTATTTACGTCACACAGTGAACGTCATCAGAAAAAAAAAGAACATCAGAAGTGCACTTTTTTGGTCACCTTATCTCCAAAAAAAAATGTTATCAAAAGTGATCAAAAAGTCGTATGTACTCCGGAATGGTACTTTGGAAACTTCAGGATGTCCCGCACAAAATGAGATGCTGCACAACTGTGTTGACGAATAAATAAAAAAGTTATAGCTGTCAGAAAATGGCAGCAGAAAATAATTTTAAAAAATGTAATATCTTTGAAAAAAAAATAAAACTAGTACAGCAAAAATAAATTGTATATATTTTGTATCGTAGTATTCATACTTACCAATAGAATAAAGTTATCGGGTAATTTTTGTTGCAGTGTGTACGCTGTAGAAACGAGATGCACCCAAATATGGCAGAATTCAATTTTTTTTCCATTTCACTCGACTAAGAATTTTTAAAATGTTTTTCAGTACAGTACGTGTTACATTAAATAGTACCATTAAAAAATGCAACTCGTAAAAAACAAGCCCTCAGACATCTATGTTGAGAAAGAAATAAAAGAGTTATGATTTTTTTTAAAGGGGGAAGGAAAAAACAAGAATGGAAAAAAAGAGGTGGTCCTTAAAGGGTTAATATTGGTAATTACCTCTAAGGTGAGGTTCACATGTACAATGAATCAAATAGGGAGCTAGGGTGCCTTATTGCTATGATAGCAGAGTATAAATGGTAAACAATAGGGACTCTCCTGTATGGGCAATAAAAGGGAGTTGCATTTATAATGTGATGTATATCAATAATCCAGGAGGCAAACTGTATCAGGTTCAGTTTAATCCAATATAGATATCAGTAAAGCATTTTTATTTGCAATGAAAGTGACACCTTCAGACTTTCATGAGTTAACCTTGACAGTAAAGAAGTGGCAGCTCGAAACAGCTAATGTTGACAGTCAAAAAGGCAGGGTGAGAAGATGGGTGTTATAAGCATAAAGATGGTAATTAAATCCAAACCAGCTGATTGAAAAAAGTGTAAACTCTAAATAGAATGTGAAAAATCAGGAAATAAACAGAAGCATTAGTTGCTTGTACGTCAGTATGAGACACAATATCCAACAAAAGATGTTTTCTTATCTATCTGGGAGAATTGTTAGGCCAGCTTCACATGCGTGCATTCCTATTGTGGAATCCATGATCGGCGTCCGCGCAGAAAATCTGCAGCAAAACGCACGCATTGAAAGCCATGTAAAAGCGTTTTTTTGCTCACACTCTAAGATGCAAATTGCGTATTCCGCGAGCAGAGGAATGTATGTACGCACATTAACACGCTTGTCTGAATGCACCCTAATGCTAGGCACTCCTTTAGGCATTGAGGCCAATAGCCCTAAAAGCCCATCTAGGTTTCAATAAAAATGCCTGAAAGGGCATTTAGGCTGCCTAATTGAAGGGGGACTGGGGACACAAGTAAGTCCCTCTGCCTTGGCCAAAATATTTAGATTAAGGGCTGGAGTTGAAAATGAAATCTTTTTCCATGATAAAGAAAAGTCTGGCTGATCCTCTCTTAGTCACATATTTGGGATCTTGGCAATTAACACTAATCAGCATATGGGTAATGAGCGTCTTGTTTTGTCTGCAATGCCCAGAGTGGTTATATGTGTTCTAAGGAAGATGGCAGGCGGGATGCAAGAGGACCGCATTTAGATTTTGTTTTTAATTCCTTATATCCCTAGTGTACTTCAGTAAGCATTTAGATTCTCCAAAGCATTCTGACAGGGTAAGACTGTAAAAGACTTCAAAATATAGATTTAAGCAAGTTATTTTCCTGTTTACTACAGTTAAAGCTTTATATTAGACAGATTAATTGTATATCCGCAGAAAATGCCACATTGACTCATACCTACCTACCTACCTCTCGAACCCCCATCAACAAATGTAGCAATTCTTAAACGAGTATCCATCATGCCACAAATGTTTGTTTGGCACAATAAACATTCATACACAATTATCGGGATGACACTGCTCCAATACAAAGTAAATAAGCAGCTGGGCTATGTAAACTGTATGGTCATGGAACACTAATGCCATAGTGCACCTCAGAGGTCTAGTTAACACTTGCTACATACATCTGTATCAGGGGAACTTGGGTCTGCTATGCTCATCTCTCCATTCGTAGAATCGTAGAATGGTAGAGTTGGAAGGGACCTCCAGGGTCATCGGGTCCAACCCCCTGCTCAGTGCAGGATTCACTAAATCATCCCAGACAGATATTTGTCCAGCCTTTGTTTGAGCACTTCAATTGAAGGTGAAATCACCAACTACTGTGGTAACCTGTTCCACTCATTGATCACCCTCACTGTCAGAGAAAGATTTTTTTCAATATCTAATCTGTGTCTCCTCCCTTTCAGTTTCATCCCATTTCTTCTAGTCTTTCCTTGTGCAGATGAGAATAGGGCTGATCCCTCTGCACTGTGACAGCCCTTCAGATATTTCGAGACAGCTATTAAGTCTTCTCTCAGCCTTCTTTTTTTGCAAGCTAAACATTACCAGATCCTTTAACCATTCACCATAGGACATGATTTGCAGACTGCTCACCATCTTGGTAACTCTTCTCTGAACTTGCTCCAGTTAGTCTATGTCTTTTTTAAAGTGGGGTACCCAGAACTGGACACAGTATTCCAGATGAGGTCTGTCTAAGGAAGAGTAGAGGGGGATAATTACCTCACATGATCTAGACTCTATGCTTCTCTTAATAAATCCTAGAATTGTGTTTACCTTTTGCTGCTGCGTCGCATTGTTGACTAATGTTCAGTCTATGATCTATTAGTATACCATTCAAGTCTGTTGGAGTCACAGAAATAGCTGGACCAGTTCTTCTAGTAGGATGATGGTCATTGTAAACTGCTTTGTGGGAAAGATTCAGAATTCTAAATTGAATTCTAAAGGAAAGGGCAATCGGTGCAATGACTAGTACATGTTTGATGCATTAGTACAGTGTAGCAATTTGTAATTACATTGCATATTGGAAAGTAATAGACCATATAATTATAGAGTTGCAAGGGACACCAGCTACATCCTCACATGGGAAACAATATTCAAAAACATTATTATTTAAGTTCTAGACATGAGCGAGCACCCAAATGCTCGAGTGCTCGTTACTCGAGTCGAACTTTCAGTGATGCTCGAGAGTTCGTTTCGAGTAACGAACTTTATGAAGTCAATGGGCGACTCGAGCATTTTTGTATATGACTGGTGCTCCGCTAAGGTTTTCATTTGTGAAAATCTTAGCAAATCACCAAAGTCATGTAAAAAACACAGAAATGGATAGGGCAGGCGAGGAGCAACATGCAGGGCTGCATTTCGGGCTCCGAGGTCTCACTATTAAGCCACAATAGTGGCAAGAGTGAGACACCCCCCCCCCCCCACTGTCAGCATAACGATCATTCTCCTCTGCCACAGCTGTAACAGCTGTGGCAGAGAAGAACGATGTTAGCCCATTGAATTCAATGGAGCCGGCAATACAGCCGGCTCCATTGAAAGCAATGGGCTGCCGGCGAGCGCGGGATGAATTTTTGGGAAGGGCTTAAAAAAATAAGCCCTTACCTGAAAAAGAAAGATTTTAGTGTAAAAAAGAATAAAAATGCAGGCATTCTCTTCAATGGAGCCGCTGCTGCTGCCGGCGACTCCATTGAAGACAATGGTCCGCTGGCACACCTGAATTCTTTTTCAGGGAAGGGCTTTACATATAAGCCATTCCCTGGAAATGAATTAAAAGTGATTTAAAAAACAAAAAAATAGATACTCACCTCCCTTCAGCTGCTGGGGCACAGCCGCGTCTTCTCCTGCTGTCCCCTGCACTGTGGTGCTGAACTGCTGTCATTCAGCTGAGAGCTGCGCTGAACCAATCAGAGGCAGCATTCACTCACCCATTCATGAATTCATGAATGGGTGTGAGTGAGATCTGCCTCTGATTGGTCAGGCTGTGACCAATCAGAGGCAGCTCATTCAGCAGGCGGGGATTTTAAATCCCCAGCTGCTGAATACTACAGAGAGCAGTTCAGGAGAACTGCCAGATGGCCGCAGCTGAACTCCGTCTGCCGGGACCAGGTGAGTATATATATATTTTTTTATTTTTACACATTTCTGGATAAATTGCATGGAAGGGCTTATATATTTAAGCCCTTCCCGAAAATTCATCCCGCGATCGCTGGCAGCCCATTGCTTTCAATGGGCTAACATCGTTCTGCCGGGGCAAGGTTAGTATAATTTTTTTTTTTACTTTTTACATATTTTAGGATGATTTTCAGGTAAGGGCTTATATTTTAAAGCCCTTCCCGAAAATTCATCCCACGCTAGCCGGCAGCACATTGCTTTCAATGGAGCCGGCTGTATTGCCGGCTCCATTGAATTCCATGGTCAGTGCTCGTTTAATCGAGACGAGCACCGCGTGGTGCTCGTCTCGAGTAACGAGCATCTCTAGCACCCTAATACTCGAACGAGCATCAAGCTCGGATGAGTATGCTCGCTCATCTCTATTAAGTTCCATTTGACTATCGTAATACTGTATTTTGTTAAAAGATCAGAAAACATTTACAGTTATGGGATAGTTATTATGAATTCTAAAAGACTTTCAATTAAAAAGGCCTTATGCACATTGCAGTTTCATGTGCAAAAGTCTCTACTGTGGCACATAGAAGGCCCAACGGTGGCATTGTAGTATAGGATGGATTCCATGTATGTTATGTAGAGAGAATTTTTCAATATACCCTGCTTCCCCGAAAATAAGACTTTTTTTTACATGTATAGATGGTTGGTCACTATTTAAATTCACTTTTTTTATTAACTGTAACTAGGGCCTAATTTTGGATTAGGGCTTATAGTTCAAGCATCCTGAAAAATCATTATGTATCCTGAAAAATCCCGAAAAAGCATGCTAGGGCTTATTTTCAGTGTAGGTCCTATTTTCAGGGAAACAGGGAATATGCCATCTGATAGAGTTTGCCACATTTCTTTCATTTGTGTGGAATTCAAGGCATAAAAGGATATATAAAGTTTTGCTCTATGCAAAATGCGGACATTAGGCCCCATTTTAATTACAGTATTTCCCTTTCAATAAAGTTTGCTGAGTTGCACGTGAATACATTGTACTGGTGAAAGATCTCCCTTCGTACCTTTGCCTGCTAGATTTGCTAATTGATAACATTAAACTGTTATATAAATCTAAATTAAGAACAGCTTGTGGAAATGACGTTAGCAAAGTGGAATACTTCATTTGTGTCAATATGCTAATCTGAATTTTTAAGAAAGGCACGTTTTGTGAAAGTTTAGAATGGTCTATATGGTAAAGTACATAATAATATGCTGTACAGTAGATAGATGTTTAATAATGTTTATAATTTAATGTCTTTGCATATATAATATACAGGAGACATTTAATGTGAATGGAAACAATAATATGAAGTCTGGTTTAATTATAAAGGAATTAAAAGGTCATTTAAAAGTGTTAATGTAATGGGCTTCAAGGTTGTGTACAAAATGTTTATTAGGATAGAATTCTTAATCCTATAATGCATTTGTGATTGCCACCTTCCACATATTGCTGGTTTTAATGGATATTTTAATCTGTATTCCTAGCACCAATTATAACTGTCATTTATTTTTCTTCATAGGTTGGCCTTTTGGAAATACAATATGTAAAATGAGTGGTATGGTTCAAGGGATTTCAGTTTCTGCCTCTGTTTTCACATTAGTGGCGATAGCTGTGGACAGGTGAGTGGTGCATAAAATCCACATTTTCTTTCAGTTTACAAACCAATCTATGTCAGGTGTCATACTGTATACTATGTTTAATGTTACATTTCTGAAAGTCATTGGAAATGTACAGAAAGGTAATTATATGACACTACTTTGATTATAATAAGCAGACCATGGATACGTGAATAGTAAAAAAAATACCAAAGATATATGGTGAATTCGATTAGGTTCAAACGTTTGTTGGTCAAGTAGAGAGGTTGGGTGGTATGCTATTAACTGTTAGTGCATCACTTGTATGCAGGACTGTAGCTAACGTACTATAAGTTAAAAAAAAATACAAATTACCCTTACCTTTTGTTTTTTTCTTTTTTGGCTAATTCTTACTATTACACTCCGTGTTTATAGAACCTTCTGAGCTAAAAAAAAAAAAAAAAAAGGTTTCTACAGAAATTCACTAACAGAGTGGAAATCCAGAACAGCAACCTTCTCCCTTTCAAACATATTAACGCTTTTTTCAAATAATTGATTACTGTAACTGTGCCTAAGGGCCCTTTTACGTGGGATGATAAATCGTTCAGATTCCTGTATCCAGCAAGAATCACAATGATTTTGTTCAGTGTAAATATATGTTCTGACTGAACAACGGATGAGAATTTATTCCCTTCTCTTTTGATGTTCTGTTTCTGCATTCAGTGGTGTATTGGCTCATGTAAAGAGGCAGTCGTTCATCTATGAACGACTGCCTGTTCACTGTGAATGGAGGCAGGCAGACTGGAACGATTCCAGGCCCGGTTTGTCTCTGAGTGATGCTTGTTCCTGTGTAAAAGCACAGATAAGATTATCATTGGAAGGATGTGTTGTTAATTGCACCCAACAGATTGTCCTGTGTAAAAGGGCTGCAACTCTATTGACCAGAGAATTTAATGAACAATACTGTCATATGGTGACTAAATAATGCTTTTTTTCAAGCCATCTGCTCTTCAGTATTTTTTTGAAGAACAGAGATACTGTAGGAAAAGACTCCAGCATGTAAAGCAGTAAGGTGATGTTAGGAAATGTTTCTGTTTTCTCTTGTGCTGGCATCTTTTCTTATTTTTAATTTTTTAAAAGATGCACATGGGAAATAATCTTCTAAATGGGATGAGACCTTATATGCAGTGGATATGTGAACATACCCTAAATTTTTGCTTGATACCTTATAACTTCCTCTTTGTAGTCAAGCACCCTAAAACACGCACACGGGTATCACCAGGGTCACACGGGACTCACACCAGTTTCAGGCAGCTGACCCTGTGCTAACGGGAGGTAGAAATGGCCCTACCTAAGCAGGGACATTGTCCCAATAAGGGCAGCCCAGCGGTCTTCGGATCTGGGCCCTAGCTGATCCTAGGAGCCATGTACCAGAACAGGATGCATTCACATGCCACATGACAGACCCAGAATACACTGCACACAACATGCAACCACTAGTACCAGATTGGAAGCTGAATATAAATACCAGGTATTAGTTGACATGTTGTACAATATGTTGAAAGCTAGCAGGCCACTTCACAGCTCCTGGTTATACTGCTAGTCCCTACACTAACCAGGAGTCCAGCAGAACTGGACACCGTTCACACTGCACGCTGCAACAGGACAGGACACAGATTGCAGGACACACAGCAAACTAACATAAAACTGACAGAATTTAAACGTACAAACGGACATGAACCTGATCACACTGCAACCCTCACCAGACAAGCATTCATGACTGCTCACCTGAGGGGCCATACAGACTGACCAGGGGCTGGGTTTATATGTGAGCACAGATCCAGGGGATTGGCTAGCAGAAATTACCACACCCATCCAGCTCAATCATTAACCCTGAGAGTGCTGTGCTGCTGGAAACACAATAGAACAACATATCTCAGCAGCACACGTAATATTGTCATTCCCAAAGAGGACATCATTTGCTCATAGTTTTGGGACCTCCAGAATTGCTTACCTACCTTCATCTGACAGGTTATACCCCAAATATTTAACCGTTTGCTGACCGTATTGGAGTTTCTACCTGTTTACTTTATGGCCTTGCTCATAAAGAAACCTCAAGAGTGCGACTGTGTCCCCCCCCCTCCCCAATTCTCTCCACTGTCTGCTGCTGGCTACCAACATACAGTAGTAGCTGACTACCTCCAAGAGGCTGGAACTGGGCTAAGTGTGCTGACATAGCCTGGGAGAAAATTGTTGGAGGTTCACAGCAGCCCTGAGGTACTCTGGTGAAGGTATACCTAATTTTATCATAATATCTCATCTCAACAATTTTACTGGACATATTCGAGACTACATAATTTGACATTTCACAGGCTTATTTGTCTCTAGGTCTGTTATAACTGGTTCAGAGAGGGATTCCCTGTGGGTCCGGCCATTAACCCCTCTTACCAGGATATGACTATTTCTACATTTTACATTGGCTACCTATTGGGATGTATTAATGTCCTGGTGGCTCCTGAGCCCACCAGGAAAATAATCATCCGCCTATTCACCTGGAGATCTATCTCAGGCAGTAGAAATTGCCAAGAGATCCTCCAAGTGTTGTACATCCACCCCTCCTGGTCATTTTTCCCCAAGGTGCCTGAGAACATTGTTTCTCAGGGCACTCTAGGGCAAAATCACTAGACTTCCCATAATTCAAACACACATTTTAATCCCTGAGCTGCATCCCACCTCTGCTTCTATCTCTGCCTCTACTTTCACATCCTCTCGCTGTCCAATGACCTCTCTGACTTTCTTGAACTATCATATCACATTCCTCTCCCCGTATAAAAACCTCACTTTCTCACCCTTTTCTTTGTAACACTTTTCTGCATGTTTTGCATATTGCAAAACATCCTGCAACGATCCCATCCTCAGGGTAACCATGTACCTCATTATATAACCTCCTATTCCCTTCTTTACTTCACTTGCAAACGCATTCTTTAATGGCTGATTATATGCAGCATTAGGATCATCTCTCATGCCCCCTGATTATACTATGGAAGGGGTCTACCATCTCCTTCCCTCCCATTCTAAATTCTGTCTACAGAACTCCAATCTGGCCATAGAATTCTTCTATCTGCTCTCTCTATTTTTCATTCAATTGGAACTCCTCATTAACCCTTTGAATTGTTCATCAAACTGTCGGGGGTCTATTTTTATATGGGCGTGACAGTTTGGGGCTTCTTTTAACCAGACTTCAGCAGCGGATAATCCGTACTTCTGCTGATCTTTTAAGATGATTTTGTCCGTATTTTATCACATAATTCTTTACAACTGGGAACTTGAATTTATTTATTTATTTATTTTTTTAAATCCATATTTTTTCCACTTCTGTCACAATATTTGACATAGTCAAGATATAACTTGTGTATGTACTTCTTATCCCCTTGAAGGACTTCCTGTCGTTGGCAACAACAACAGAGACATGCGCAGGAGAATGCCTTACAGTTTATATTTCCCATTGTTAGTAATTATGTTCTTGGTGCCGATTTACAAGACAAACAACATACAACAAGCCTCTGGCCACTAAAATGTTTAGTGAAAATGCAAAGGTCCCTTACCAGAATCGCTGCTTCGCTATATACACGAAGACCCCTTTTAGTTTTACCGAGTAGGGCCTGTGAACATCGAACACAATAAGGGGCTTGTCCGAATGTGTCCTAGAGGTCAATGCCCACGTATCGGATCCACTCATCTCAATCACTCACACATTCGCTTCATTCAATATAAGACAGCAATACAAATATTACATTATGTTAGTAGGCGGCCGCGCTCTTTATATTCTTAGTTACTCTATAACATAATATCAAAGAGAAAATAATAGAAAGATAAGAAGTAAAGTTCCTGGACACCCCTGTGTCCCATGACGTCATCTAACCGCTTCTTTTTACGTGTCGCACGGAGTTAATTCTTTCCTGTAGCCTTCTCACAATGGCTATGGTCTCACATAGACTACTGCTATTGCCCCTTGGCAACCCATTCGTCTATACTTCTCATTTACCTTACACATTTCACATAGACTACTGCTATTGTCCCTTGACAACCCATTCGTCTATACTTGCCTCTCATTTACAATACACATTGTAAATTCTACTAACACTAAAGTATACAGAAGAAGAAGAGAGAGAAGAAAAGTTTAACCATTGTTATACTTACTACACGTTATCTGGGAGGCTTCTAAATTCTCCGGCTAGTTCGGAAAAACGTCACTGTTTCAGACAGGATGCCCGACTGGCCTCTAATGACGTCTAAGCAAGACGGAGGTCTTTTAATGATCGGAGAGTACTTCAGACCCACCTTTTCACAGCCAGGCTGTCCTCTCCCTCTGCAGTGAGTCTTTCCGGCTCGAAGGACCAAAAATGTAAGGAGAATTTATGTGTTTATCAAAGAGAAGACGATCCCAGATCTCGTGCAGAAGTCTGGGCCCAGGAAAAAAACAAATCACACCAGCCTGTGTGGTATCAGATGATTTCTAATTTATTCTAAGATGTTCACAGCTTATGTACCATAAATGACATCACAGCAAAAGTATATACCTCCAAGATTAATAAGAATACATAATAGGCTGAAACTAAAATGATTAACATAAGTTACACCTCCTAAGGTGTATCTATTACATACAATAAAACCGTTATGAATTCAGAAGAAAGGAATGCAAGGGAGGGGGTCTTTTAGTCTATCCCATTTCCTGTGGGCCTCATGCATACATGGGTGGTCTAGTAGACTGTCTTATCTCTTATCTGTCTACCTCAGAAGACATGCAGGCCTATAGAAGGGTTTCGTTTAACCCCTTCACTACTTATACTAGTATCATGCTATATATTTTTATTCTACAATGCAATATAGAATAATTAACTGATACATTGATCTACAATTTTCTTAACAACTTTTTACTTTTGAAACACCTCTTACAAAATACACAAAAAAGAAATCAGTCTTACAAACCCTGTCCCACCAAATGTACATCAACCATTCTTCCAAGTTAGGGAAAATAAAACTGTAATGCCTCACAAAGTCTCTAAGGGTAGGGGGCATGCTCTCTAACCAAGGATTCCATCAGTCTAAAAATCTGTAGAATGGACCCTCAGTTGTAATACATTATTCTATCCAAATGTATCTAGCAACCATTTTCTTAGAGTTATAAACCTCAGAGTCAGCTATGAGATATAGTGTTGCAGTATTATTTTCCTTGTCAAATACAGCGCTCTTTCTACAATGCTCTGACATAATTTACTTTTTTGTTTCAATAATTTTTATATAATTTTTCAGCTCATCTTAAGGGTGGGATCATAATAGCTCCTGAATGACCATGTTCTCTACATATGCTGAAATTTGGGAAGCATAAGGGTGTCACTTGCAAGCATTTTCTCATATATGTACATCTGGTTTATTGAGGTAAAGGCTTCTCCTATGTTAGGTACATATATGCTTTTCTAATGTCTTTTCCAATCTTTTGCAGCATAATATCTTGAATTTTGGTGGGATTACATGTGAGACGATATTTAACAAGAAAAAGGAAGGGGTTTTTAGTACTTTTCAACCCACCAAAGATGATAGCATATGAAATACAGTGTTCCAAAACTTTCATATGAGTGGACAATTCCAGAAAACACGCATTCATGTACCCCTATCAGCACAATTTCTCCAACAATTAGCTGTGTAATTAGAATATATTTGTGCTAGATGAGCTGGGGTATAATAGATGTTAATTAGTGTTTCTACATGTGAGCTACATTTAAGTGCTTTATGTGTCAGATAAAAGGCTTGTTTCAAATCTCTATCATTAAACGTCTTAGCAAGACCCCTTTCCTATTCTTTTAGTTACATAGTAACATAGTATGTTAGGCTGAATGAAGACAATGCCCATCTAGTTCAGCCTGTTTCCATCCCTCTTGTTGATCCTGAGAAAGGCAAAAAAAAACCCAATGAGGCAGAAGCCAATTTAGCCCATCTTGGGGAAAAAAGTTTCTTCACGACTCCATAATGGCAGTCAGAATAATCCCTAGATCAACACTTGAAAGTTTCTACCTGACTCCAAGACCAGGATTAACAACCCCTGCTGGTTATTTAATGTCTATATCCTGTAATATCATAGTACCCTCTTAAACTCCTCTATCGGTTTTGCCATCACCACTTTCTCAGGCAGAGAGTTCCACAGTTTCACTGCTCTTACAGTAAAGAACCACCTTCTGTGTGGGTCATGAAGCCTTCTTTCCTCTAGACATGGAGGATGCCCTCTTGTTATTGTTGCAGTCCTGGGTATAGTCAGTTAGAAAAAAAGAAAGTCAGCAGCACTCACTAATAAACCACAATTTAGTTGGAGTGGATAAATCTTAGATGCCCGCCTCCACAGGACCGGATCCCTAGTCCACAGAAGCAATCCAACAAAATAGAAATGTATGGCAGCATCAGTCTGTGCAAAGTTTGAAAAGTTTTCTTAAAAACCTTTATTCCCCATGGTACAGATTATAACAGCAACGTTTCAACTCACAATGGGTCTTTGCATCCTGGGTACAAATAGATCATGGGAGAGATCCTTGTATTGCCCCCTCATGTATTTATACATACCGTAGTTATTTGATCGCCCCTTAACCATGTTTTTTCCAGGGTAAATCCAAATTTTGATAGCCTCTCAGGGTTTTCCAGTCCTTTCATTCCATTTATTAATTTAGTTGCCCTCCTTTGAACCCCTCAAGCACTGCAACATCTTTCCTGAGCAGCGGTGTCCAGGGCCTGATGAGTGCCTTATATAGTAGAAGAATAATAGTTGATATGGTTTTTGAAATAAGTCTAGGTCATTCAATAAGATATAGAGTTTTTAAACTTTTAGTGCCTCTGGAAAATATCTTAAATATGGTTAGATTACCCTGAAACAAAGTGGGTTTATGATTAGAGATGAGCGAGCATACTCGTCCGAGCTTGATGCTCATTCGAGTATTAGGGTGCTCGAGATGCTCGTTACTCGAGACGAGCACCACGCGGTACTCGTCTCGATTAAACGAGCACTGACCATTGAATTCAATTTAAAATCCCCGCCTGCTGAATGAGATGCCTCTGATTGGTCACAGCCTGACCAATCAGAGGCATCCCTCACTCACACCCATTCATGAATTCATGAATGGGTGAGTGAGGGCTGCCTCTGATTGGCTCAGGAGCAGCTCTCAGCTGTCCCTGCACTGAGCCAATGAGTGAGGGATGCCTCTGATTGGTCAGGCTGTGACCAATCAGAGGCATCTCATTCAGCAGGCGGGGATTTTAAATCCCCGGCTGCTGAATACTACTCACAGCTGTTCAGAGCAGTTCAGGAGAACTGCAGCCTGCCGCGCTGAACTCCGTCTGCCGGGACCAGGTAAGTATATATATATTTTTTATTTTTACACATTTCTGGATGAATTGACGGGAAGGGCTTATATATTTAACCCCTTCCCGACAATTCATCCCGCGATCGCCGGCAGCCCATTGCTTTCAATGGAGTCGGCTGTATTGCCGGCTCCATTGAATTCAATGGGCTAACATCGTTCTGCCGGGACCAGGTAAGTATATATATATTTTTTATTTTTACACATTTCTGGATGAATTGTAGGGAAGGGCTTATATATTTAAGCCCTTCCCGACAATTCATCCCGCGTACGCCGGCAACCCATTGCTTTCAATAGAGCCGGCTGTATTGCCGGCTCCATTGAATTCAATGGGCTAACATCGTTCTTCTCTGCCACAGCTGTTACAGCTGTGGCAGAGGAGAACGATCTTTACGCTGACAGTGGGGGGGGGGGGGTCTCACTCTTGCCGCTATTGTGGCTTAATAGTGGAACCTGGGAACTTGAGATGCAGCCCAAAATGTAGCTCCTCGCCTGCCCTATTCGTTTCTGTGTCGTTTCCATCACTTTCTTGTGTTTTGCAGATTTTCACAAATGAAAACCTTAGCGAGCATCGGCGATATACAAAAATGCTCGAGTCACCCATTGACTTCAATAGGGTTCGTTACTCGAAACGAACTCTCGAGCATCACTGAAAGTTCGACTCGAGTAACGAGCACCCGAGCATTTTGGTGCTCGCTCATCTCTATTTATGATCGCTCAGAAAGTGGCAGATTTGTAGATATATGTATAATGGTCTTCGTGAGTCAGATAGTATTGAGATACTGAAGTGTTTCTCCCTGCCTTAAGTGTGTCAGAATAATATTACCCAACATAGTTCACTTAGAAATATTAAAGAAAGGGATAACATATTCGAGTAAGCCTACAGGAATGTATTTACCTGAAAAAGGCCCTTGGGGTTTTCCATGGTTATGGAATATTTTTTAGAAGCTAATAAAGAGATATGGGTTAATGGTGAAAGATAAGATGGTATATGTAGTTGCAACAGAGGGATTATAAGCAAAGACTTAGTTGGAACAGCAGTCGCTAAATAATGTTCTTTATGAACCCAATGTTTCTGGGATTCCGAACTCCACTAGGATGCCAATTGAGAGGCTAGAGTGGTTAAGTAATGATAGATACTTGGAAGACCCAGTCCTCTCAACCATCTTTTGTAAGTATTTTATTAGCTAGGCAAGGTTTCCACTGTGCCAAAATGAATTGTGACACCAGTCGGGTTTTTAACTGAAAAAAAGCAGTGAGAAGAGTGCAGAACGAAGATAATAATTTTGGTAATAAAAGCATTTTAAAAGTGCCTATCCTACTTAGTCATGATGTTTGAAATTTAGAAAGTCTGAAGGATTTTTATTGAAGCACTCTTAGCATAAGTTAATAATTATATTGATATAGATTTTTATGTGAGGCAGTGATTGCGGTACCCAGATATTTAATACCTTCTTGTTGCCAATAGAGATGAGCGAGCGTACTCGGTAAGGACAGATACTCAAGCGATTATCATTCTTACCGAGTAGATGCCTGCTCGCCCGCAAAGATTCGGGTGCCGGCGGGGGTGAGCGCTGTGTTGCGGAAATGAGCAGGAGGGAGCGGGGGGAGAGAGAGATCTTCCCCCCCCCGTTCCTCTCCGCTCTCCCCCGCAGCTCCCCGCCCCCCGCCAGCATCCGAATTTTTGCGGGTGAGCAGGCAGGTACTCGGTAAGGACGATACTCGATCGAGTATCTGTCCTTACCGAGTACACTCACTCATCTCTAGTTGCCGATCAACCAAAAATTTTTTGAAGATAGTGTAGTCCGGCAGTTCCCAAACTGTGCTCCGTCAATAGTCAGGGGCCCCGATTGAGGGCCTAGGTCTGTGGTGGTGAACCTTTGGCACACGTGCCAGAGGGGGCACACAGAGGCCTCTCTGCTGGCACGCGCTCAGACAGCTGCTCACCACTATAGTGATTACCGACCGGGATACCGCAGCTCCCCGGCAAGTAATCACACAGCAGTACTGTCAGCAGCACAAATCTTGGTGCACACTCAAATGTCAGTGTACGCACTCAGGATCCTCCTCCCCTGACCTCTTTAGTTCCACAAGAGAGGAGAAGGAAGGAAATGTTCCAGGGTTCACAAACTGACATCAGTGTGCCTCTGGGATCAGCGCTAAGAAGAGGAGGAGTGGCACTGACTAGAAGGTAAGTATATGGCTATTATAACTGGGGCTACTGTGTGGTTAATATTACTACTAGGGATACTGCGGGGTTAATATTACTGGAGCTACTGTGGGGTTAATATTATTACTGGGGCTATTGTGGAGTTATTATTATTACTAAGGATATTGTTGGGTTAATATTACTACTGGGTCTACTGTGGGGTTAATATTGCTCCAGAGGGGGTTAATACTACTGGGGCTACTGTGGGGTTAATATTATTACTGAAACTACTGTAGGGTTAATAGTACTGGGCCTAATGTGGGGTTAATATTATTACTGGGGCTACTGTGGGGTTATTATTATTACTGGGGCTACTGGGAGTTATTATTACTACTGGGGCTACTGTGGGGTTATTATTACTGGGGCTACTGTGGGGTTATTATTATTACTGGGGCTACTGAGGGGTTCAATATGACTACTGAGGTCACTGTGGTGTTCACTATTACTACTGAGGCCACTGTGGGGGTTCACTAGTATTACTGAAGCCAATGTGGGCATCATTATTACTACTGGGGCCAATATAGGGGATGTTATTACTACTGGGGCCAATATAGGGGACACTATTACTACTGAGATCACTGTGGGCGGTCACTATTACTACTGTGGCAAATATAGGGGCCGCTATTACTACTGTCAATATACGGGATCCTATTACTACTAGGGCCACCAATATGGGGGGTCATTATTACTACATAGGTTGGAATTGTTGTGAAATTTACAGTATCTGTAGCAGCAAAGGGGATGAGATTTTGAAAATTTCATCCACACATTGTGGAAAAAATATGCACAAAATCCGTGCAGATAATGACATGTGGTATGGAATTTAATTCTCCAGCATGTTAATTTTAAATATAATGTATATCAATAGCCAATCCAGTGCTCCAGTATTTCTCCCTGTTTTTTTTTTAACAGCCCTGCCCTTTTTGTAATTATGGAGGTAAAAATCATATGTTGTGATAAGCCACACCCCTAACCCCTCCCTTAACCACACCCTCTGTTTCGCATTAGGGCCCCATGTAAACGTTTCCTTCAAAATGGGCTTCATGACTCAAAAAGCTTGGTGTAATCTGAAATTTTTGGGTGTCTATTCTGTAACATGAGATGTTTCAAAATTCTTTGTTAACATCCAGTGCAGTATCTATTGAGCTTATAGAGTCTGTAGAGGGAATATATTGTCATCTGTGAGATTTTTTGTGTATAGAGATGAGCGAGCACCAAAATGCTCGAGTGCTCGTTACTCGAGTCGAACTCTCAGTGATGCTCGAGAGTTCGTTTCAAGTAACGAACCCCATTGAAGTCAATGGGCGACTCAAGCATTTTTGTATATCGCCGATGCTCGCTAAGGTTTTCATTTATGAAAACCTGGGAAATTCAAGAAAGTGATGGGAGCGACACAGAAACGGATAGGGCAGGCGAGGGGCTACATGTTGGGCTGCGTCTCAAGTTCCCAGGTCCCACTATTAAGCCACAATAGTGGCAAGAGTGAGACCCCCCCCCCCCCCGCACTGTCAGCATAAAGATCGTTCTCCTCTGCCACAGCTGTAACAGCTGTGGCAGAGAAGAACGATGTTAGCTAGAGATGAGCGAGCGTACTCGGAAAAGCACTACTCGCTCGAGTAATGTGCTTTATCCGAGTATCGCTGTGCTCGGGTCTGAAGATTCGGGTGCTGCTGCGGCTGACAGGTGAGTCGCAGCGGGGAGCAGGGGAGAGCGAGCGGGAGAGAGGGAGAGAAAGATCTTACCTCCGTTCCTCCCCGCTCTCCCCTGCAGCTCCCCGCTCCGTGCCGGCACCCGAATCTTCAGGGACGAGCACAGCGATACTCGGATAAAGCAAATTACTCGAGCGAGTAGTGCTGTTCCGAGTACGCTCGCTCATCTCTAATGTTAGCCCATTGAATTCAATGGAGCCGGCAATACAGCCGGCTCCATTGAAAGCAATGGGCTGCCGGCGATCGCGGAATGAATTGTTGGGAAGGGCTTAAATATATAAGCCCTTCCCTGCAATTCATCCAGAAATGTGTAAAAATAAAAAAATATATACTCACCTTGTCCCAGCAGAACGATGTTAGCCCATTTAATTCAATGGAGCCGGCAATACAGCCAGCTCCATTGAAAGCAATGCGCTGCTGGCGATCGCGGGATGAATTGTTGAGAAGGGGTTAAATATATAAGCCCTTCCCTGCAATTCATCCTGAAATGTGTAAAAATAAAAAATATATATATACTCACCTGGTCCCGGCAGACAGAGTTCAGCGCGGCCGGCGGCAGTTCTCCTGAACTGCTTCTCTATACTATTCAGCAGCCGGGGCTTTAAAATCCCCGCCTGCTGAATGAGCTGCCTCTAATTGGTCACAGCCTGACCAATCAGAGGCAGGTCTCACTCACACACCCATTCATGAATTCATGAATGGGTGAGTGACTGCTGCCTCTCATTTGCTCAGCCCAGGGACCTATCTGATTAGTCCCGCTGAGCCAATGAGAGGCAGCAGTCACTCACGCATTCATGAATTCATGAATGGGTGTGTGAGTGAGACCTGCCTCTGATTGGTCAGGCTGTGACCAATCAGAGGCAGCTCATTACACATTTCTGGATGAATTGCAGGGAAGGGCTTATATATTTAAGCCCTTCCCGACAATTCATCCCACGATCGCCGGCAGCCCATTGCTTTCAATGGAGCCGGCTGTATTGCCGGCTCCATTGAATTCAATGGGCTAACATCGTTCTGCCGGGACAAGGTGAGTATATATATTTTTTTATTTTTACACATTTCTGGATGAATTGTAGGGAAGGGCTTATATATTTAAGCCCTTCCCGACAATTCATCCCGCGATCGCCGGCAGCCCATTTCTTTCCATGGAGCCGGCTGTATTGCCGGCTCCATTGAATTCAATGGTCAGTGCTCGTTTAATCGAGACGAGTACCGCATGGTGCTCGTCTCGAGTAACGAGCATCTCGAACACCCTAATACTCGAATGAGCATCAAGCTCGGAAGAGTATGCTCGCTCATCTCTATTTGTGTACAATCTTTAATTTGGACCTCTTTAAGTGAGTAGTTTTCCATAAGGGCCAGTGGTTCGAATGATACAATAATGATCAGGGAAGACATTGGGCAGCCTTGTTTAGTGCCATTTGTAATGGTAAATTCTGTTCATAGGGCTCCATTTATAAAGACACAAGTGGAAGGATTAGAATGTAGTGCAGATTTTGCTTGAAAAATGAGCCCCTAAAACTCATTTTAGTCAAAGCCATAAATGCCTACCCCCAATTTCTGGAATCACATGCTTTTTCAGCATAAAAAAATAACAGCACTACAGGGAGCTTCCCAGACTTTATAAAGTGTATGATGTTTCGTATTCTCCCTGTACTATCTGGTGCCTGATGGCCTTTCATGAATCCCAATTGATCTTCACCAATTAAAGTTGGCAGAATAGGGGTCAATTTAGAGGCCAATGTTTTTTGCATAGATTTTAATGTCCGTATTCAATAATGATATATGTCAGAAGTTCTGGGGGACATTTGGGATTTTTCCTGATTTTGGGAGAGTAACTATTACAGCTTGTTGTTTTTTTATGTGAGAAAGAACCTTCTGTAACTGCTAGCTGAAAAGTTTTGCACATATGCAGAGATAGGATAGTTCTAGAGATGAGCGAGCACCAAAATGCTCGAGTGCTCGTTACTCGAGTCGAACTTCCCGCGATGCTCGAGGGTTCGTTTCGAGTAACGAACCCCATTAAAGTCAATGGGCGACTCGAGCATTTTTGTATATCGCCGATGCTCGCTAAGGTTTTCATTTGTGAAAATCTGGGAAATTCACAAAAGTGATGGGAACGACACAGAAACGGATAGGGCAGGCGAGGGGCTACATGTTGGGCTGCATCTCAAGTTCCCAGGTCCCACTATTAAGCCACAATAGCGGCAAGAGTGCCCCCCTCCCCCGCACTGTCAGCATAAAGATCGTTCTCCTCTGCCACAGCTGTAACAGCTGTGGTAGAGAAGAACGATGTTAGCCCATTGAATTCAATGGAGCCGGCAATACAGCCGGCTCCATTGAAAGCAATGCGCTGCGGGCGATGGCGGGATGAATTTTCGGGAAGGGCTTAAATTTATAAGCCTTTCCCTGCAATTCATCCAGAAATGTGTAAAAATAAAAAAATATATATACTCACCCAGTCCCAGCAGACGGAGTTCAACGGCGGCCGGTTGCAGTTCTCTGAACTGCTCTCTGTAGTATTCAGCAGCCGGGGCTTTAAAATCCCCGCCTGCTGACTGAGCTGCCTCTGATTGGTCACAGCCTAACCAATCAGAGGCAGGTCTCACTCACACACCCATTCATGAATGGTGAGTGACTGCTGCCTCTCATTGGCTCAGCGGGACTAATCAGATTGGTCCCTGCGCTGAGCCAATGAGAGGCAGCAGTCACTCACCCATTCATGAATTCATGAATGGTGTGTGAGTGAGACCTGCCTCTGATTGGTCAGGCTGTGACCAATTAGAGGCAGCTCATTCAGCAGGCGGGGATTTTAAAGCCCCGGCTGCTAAATAGTATAGAGAAGCAGTTCAGGAGAACTGCCGGCCGGCCGCGCTGAACTACAGCTGCAGCGGAAAGGTGAGTATATATATATTTTTTTATTTTTACACATTTCAGGATGAATTGCAGGAAAGGGCTTATATATTTAACCCCTTCCCGACAATTCATCCCGCGATCGCCTGCAGCGCATTGCTTTCAATGGAGCCGGCTGTATTGCCGGCTCCATTAAATTCAATGGGCTAACATCGTTCTTCTCTGCCACAGCTGTCACAGCTATGGCAGAGGAGAACGATCTTTATGCTGACATTTTTTTATTTTTACACATTTTTTGATGATTTTCAGGTAAGGGCTTATATTTTTAAGCCCTTCCCGAAAATTCATCTTGAGATCGCCGGCAGCCCCTTTGCTTTCAATGGAGCCGGCTGTATTGCCGGCTCCATTGAATTCAATGGTCAGTGCTCGTTTAATCGAGACGAGTACCGTGTGGTGCTCGTCTCGAGTAACGAGCATCTCGAGCACCCTAATACTCGAACGAGCATCAAGCTTGGACGAGTATGCTCGCTCATCTCTAGATAGTTCAAAAAGTTTTGTAGTAAGCATTTGTGAGTCTGTCTAGGCCCAGTGATTTGCTTGCCGATAGAGAATTAATGTTAAAGTGTTTCTGTTACTGTGATGGAAAAGTCAAGGGATTCTTTCTCTCTGTGGAGAGGGTATGTAGATTACTCTTTTGTAAGCAGACTTAACATGATAGGCTGCACTCGGAAATGTGAAAGAGTCATCCTTTAGGTTATATAAATAGTGTCAAAAACTATTTTCTATAACTGTTGGATTTTTTATTTTCCTGCGTTATTTGGTCTTAGTATGTATGGGATCTAAGATTTAAGATATTGGACCATGAGGCCAGAAGCTAATTGTTAGGTTGTGCTTTTGGGCCCTGTAATATTCCTGGTTTCCAGGAGCACATTTCCACAGGTCTGGCATGGTTGTTCTGGCTGGGTGTGGAGTTTCTCCAGCTAGCCAATTCCTCCTGGTCTTCTACTCATAAATACCAGGCCCTATGGCTGGTGGGATCTGGTTTTCCTCATTCCCCCTTGTATTTGCATTCATGCTTGTTGCTTGTGTGAGCTGCGATATGTTCTATGTGCGTATGCAGGGTGCCAGACGTGTTGTGAACGGTCCTGCTCCATTTTGTATGCATTCCATGCTGTGTTGCTGTGAATTTGAACTGTGTCCTGTTGGTTCCTATAGAAGCACGTCCTGTGCATGCCTCTAATGAGCATAGACAGCGCTCATCTGAACGAGCCCTTACATTAATAGTTTCCCAGATTTATTGTTTTGTGAGTAAGATTGGGTTTTGATTCTTTGTAGTTTCCTTTCATATTTCTCAAGCAATATGTGAAGTATCTGACTGCATTGAAATAATTATTCTGCTTGTTGTGTTGTTTGTATTGATTCATTTTGTGTTTTAAAGACTTTTGTCTAGTATTTCTTCTTCTTTTTATGATAATGCCCTCTTCTTATAAACGAGCCTCTTATATATGTGTGTAAATGTATGCACAAAGGAAGATACAGCTCATCTTTTCTTCCTCACACTTATTCCGTCTCGGCAAGGTTTTTCTTCTGCTTCAACCATACCGCCCAGTTCTGGCTGCACTCATGTATAAAATAAACCGCAAAAAGGCTGATAGCTTGTGAAGAATTCCTTGTCTTTATTCCTTTTGTGCCATATAAATCAGGATAAAACTAAGTACGTGTTTCAGAAGTCGCCGCTGAGCCCCGGCAGCCGTCAATGGCTTTTCAGGGAAGGGCTTCATAAGCCCTTCCTTGAAAAGCCTTTTAATATAGAGTGAAAAAAAATCTATACTTACCTGCTGGGGCTCAGCGGCGACTTCTCCTGCTGTCCCCGGCTCTGTAGTACTGAGCTATCAGCAGCCAGGGATTTAAAATCCCCGCCTTCTGGTAGCTCTGATTGTGATTGGCTAAGCACTTCAGCCAATCACAATCAGAGCTATCAGCAGGCAGGGATTTTAAATCCCTGGCTGCTGATAGCTCATAACAGCAGTGCAGAGCCGGGGACAGCGGCAGAAGTTTTTTAAACCACTTTTACTTGATTTTCAGGCAAGGGTTTATATTTAAAGCCCTTCCCTGAAATCAATTGCCGGCAGCAGAATCCTCTACCGCAGCTGACATGTGTGACAGCTGCGGTAGAGAATTGAAGAATTCCTCTGCTGCAGCTGCCACAGATGTGGCAGATGTAGCAGCAGGGAATTCTTTTAACTAGTGGGGATGAAGGAAACATTTGCCGCATGCGGCAGATGTGTTCTTCATCCCCGTGGGGGACACAGCAGCGGTGGACAGGTAAGTAATTTTTTTTTTTACACTAAAATTTTTCTTTTTCAGGGAAGAGCTTATATGTAAAGCCCTTCCCTGAAAAAGAATGCAGGGGTGCCGGCAGACCATTGTTTGCAATGGAGCCGCTGGCTGCAGCCACAGCTCAATTGAAAACAATGTGTGCATTCCCTATGGTGCACGCATATCCTATCTTTGCAGGCACGCACCTGCAAAGTTCGGACATATGCACACACCATAGGGAATGCATTGTGGCAAATAGAAGCGTGTTTTTTGAAACTTAGTTTTATCCTGATTTATATGGCACAAAAGTAATTAAGACAATGAATTCTTTGCAAGCTTTTAGCCTTTTTCTGGTGGATTTTATGTCTCTTATACATGCTTTGTAGCATTCCATACAACATAAGGGTTTATCTCATGTGATGCATGGATATAAAAAATATTCCTATAAGTCCCTTTAGGGCTCAGTCAGACAAGTGTTTTTTGTTGTTTTTTGTGCACCTATGCATTAGCAAGATGTGCATGACCATGGCTGTGCTTCCTGTGATTGGCTGGACACTCAGCTAATCAGACATAGCCCTTTCAAAAGGCGGGGAATTTTAAATCCTTGCCTGCTGAAACAGCTTCATTACTACTGGCGGGGACCAAGTGACAAGACGTGCTGGAGCCCCGACAGCAGTGGAGAGCTGAGTGTGTATATATATATATATATATATATATATATATATATATTCTCTTTAGGGATGATTTTCAGGGAAGGGCTTATATTTCAAGCCCTTCCCCGAAAATCACTGTGGGGGTTGCCTGCATCCCATTGCTTTCACTTGGTCCAGCGGCGGCTGTAGCGACGGCCCCATTGAAAGCAATGGGATGGCATCATGGTCCTTTGCCACAGCTGTGACAGTTGTGGCAGGGGATTCCTTCAACCGCACAGGCAGTCCCCTTGTCACTGAACACTGTGACTGTGCTGTCACAGTGTTCAGTGATTAGGGAACTCCCTGTGGGGAATTTTTCCACGCAGCACAGACCTTCCTGGAGCACAGATGTCCTATGTTTTGCAGGTGTGGGTAATTCGCACCTGTAAAAGCCGGACATGTGAACACAACATTGGAAACCAATGGTTTTATCAGACACGCTTTTTTTTGTACAAAAAAAATGCTCGTCTGATTTCACCCTTAAAAAGAGTAGTTCTATGTCCTGCTTGAGACAGTGAAACATCATTACTTTGCCAGAAATATGACATGTGACATATGATGAGAATTGTGACATGGTCAGATCATGTGATGGTCCCGTTCAATGATTTTTGGGATAACGATAGTAAGTTTCTGTCAATTACAAATATGACAATTCACGAATAGTTATTGTGAGCATGTGAGAAAAAGGAGTCATGTTTTGCAGAACTATGCATGGTTTAAACCAAGCATCAAAGAGCTCCTCTACTCACCACATGTTTCCGAGGGACTAGATGTAACTATACAGTTTAGAAGGTGTATCCATGCTGACATCTGAGACTGTGTTAAAATCTCCGCAAATAATGAGTCTACCTTGTTTCAATTTAAAGAAAATGCACAAACTTTTATGGGTAAAGCTCCTTCGTTTTTTATTTGGTGTGTAAATAGAGGCTAGTGTCTAGATCACATTACCTATGGAACAGACTAATATAACATATCTGCCCTGTAGGTCAATATCTTCTTTTTTTTAGAGTGTAGTTATTTTAAGCAGAAAGTGGGAGCCTACACCGCACGTCTAGTTTCAGTTTGAACCTAGATAATAGTGGGTCTAGATTTAGCTTAATATAATCTGAAAGAGTCCTCCATATATTCATGCCTAAGTATTTGAATGTTGATGTACAAACTAATGGGGCATGTTCAGGTTTATCTACTGGTATAATTATAGATTCATTCCAGTTAATTCTAAATCCAGATTTACGACCATATTCGTCAATCATGAAGATAGCTGTCTTCAAGGAAATCTTGGTGTCATCTAGAAATAGTAACATGTCATCCGCGAATAGTTCAATTTTTTTCTTCTATGTTCCCAATTTTTAATCTCACCATATCCAAGTGTAGTCTTATTCTACTTGTAAAAGGCTCATTTGATATTGAAAAGGGAGAGCATACATCCCTCTGTGTAGGGGGAGTGTATCTATGCAGCCCCCATTCATACTCCCAAAAGCTCTTGTGTCAGTGTATAGTAGCTGCACCCATCCTATAAATGTGGGGCCAATTCCCATTTTATGCATCCCCTCCCATAGGAAAGGCCATTTTACACCATCAAACACTTTAGGAGCCTCCAATGAGTGTATTAGCCGATCCTCCTCATTATCTGCCAGCAATTGTAAATTGAGATAGAGCCTGTGAATTGCCATGGATCTCGATGGTATAAACGTGCTCTGATCTGAATGGTTAAGAGACGAAATTTCCAACAAGAGACGATTTACTAACACTTTCACTATAATTTTGACATCAGTGTTTAGTAAAGAAATGGGTCTATAGAAATCAACCAATAGGGAGTCCTTTCCTACTTTAGGAATAATAGTTTTCTTTGCCTGCTTCATAGATGGAGCCAATTCACGTCCCTGTTCAGCCTCTGGAAACACTGCAAGCAGACGTGACAATGCTATGTCACCAAATGTTTTACATACCTCAACAGGTAGACAGTCTGTTCCTGTGCCTTTATTATTCTGTAAAGAGGCCAATTTTTCCAGATCCACAGGAGTGTCAAGAAACTCCCTCTGCTCTTGAGTTAAGCAGGGCAGTGCCATAGTTGCTAAATATTGTGCAGTTTGCTCTCTCGCACTGACATTTATAACAAGCTCATGCTCCATTTGTTGTCCCAGGTGCCTCACTGCAACAATGAAAAAGTAAAAAAAGAAAAGGAAGGGGGACCAATATATTAGTTACCTCCGGCTGCCATTGCCGTTAATCTATGAGGCAATCGTGTGCCATTTTGCAACTATCTTTCGTTCTGATCTAGCCATTTAGCACCATCTCGTGAACTTTTCAAGAAATATGCCACACCCCCACCACAATTCGGAATCTGTCTGTGTATAACATGACATAGGGAATATGTAGATTGCACAGGTGGTGTTTTACATCCTGAAAGGCTATGCTTTTTTTCTGCACTTCTGCTGAAAAATCTACAAAGAAGGAGATTTTAGCTCCATCTGCCAGCATAATCCCTGTTCTCTGACTTTGCGCAGAATTGTGTCTTGGTCCTTAAAGTGAAGAAGTTTAATCAAAAAGGGCTATGGAGGAGCCCCTGGTGGGAGTAGGCACATTGTGACACAGTGAGCTCTTTCTACTGCAAACAATGGTGTTTGGGAGTCTTTGCCAAAGAGGGTGATTAGCCAGGATTCAAAGTAATCAGAGGGGCTGTTGCCCTTAAGTTTTTTAGGGAGGCCAGCAACACAGACATTGTTGTGTCATGCGCGATTTTTCAGATTACCTATTTTACTGAGCATATTAGTAACAGTCTGGCCATGCCTTTTAATGTTGTGTTTTTAGAAGTATTATCTGGTCATCCACCTCGCTCATCCTCTGCCACACTATAATCTTGTGTCCAGAAGTCTTCTGCATATCATGAGCCATATTTTCCTTCAATGAGCCCATTGGTAAATTCAATGTATCTAGGTCAGCATTACATTTATTAACTGCTTCTAGAATGCCTCACAAAGTGGGCTCTGTCTGTGTGGCCATAGATGTGTCCTCTGATGTGACATATGCTATGGGGTTAGTCACTGCTAGGATGCTCACTCCCCTTCTCTCTTCAGCACCCCTATCAGCTTATCTGTGGACAGTAGCACTCACTTCACACTCAGCAGCTCTGCTTTGTGTGGAACACTACCCTCCTACATGTCATCCTGTGCTGCTTGGGACTCCATCATAGCAAATTTGGACAGCATTGCAGCAGATTACTGCCATCTTGGATGTCTCGGATGACGGCTTCCACCTTGCGATGGGTCATGCTAGTGTATGTGCACGCGGGAGGTCTCTCAGCAAATGAGGTGCAGTCCTACCACTCTACCAGGCATCTCTGCAGCAAAGTCTCCCTTAGACTAAGATTAATGTAAGGATGTGTGGCAGGAGCTCTTTTTGAGCACATCTGCTCACACCCCAGTCAGGCTCCACCCCTCCTAAAATCTTTATTAGGTTGGAATGCAACAGAGTTTTCTATAGTAATTAGTACCTCTATAGATTGGTAGTTGTAATAGGATATTCGTGTAGCATGGGTGTTTTATTTGAAGGGCATCTTTTGGGACTATGTGTGTCTCCTGGGAGCAGAAAACATCTGGAGATAGATTTTCCCACATATATGCCCTGTTTGGAAGGCTATTCAATCCTTTAACATTTAATGATACAATCTTAATTACAATTTTTAACAGTAAATAAAGGCATAGTTACATAGCTGGTCATATAGTTCAAATTGTAAGAAGTTGAACTCATGGAGGTATCTTCCATATACCATCAGGTCCAATGAGTGCATCTGGTAATAACGGAGAAGGAAAAATAGAAAATAAAAATATACAACATTAAGATCAAAAAGTTTCATACTCTTTCTGAGTGAAGAAGTAAACACACAACTCTCTTGCAGTTGTAAAGCTTGTTTGGGGGTATACATTCTTTCCCCCCCCCCCTCTTTTGTTTATCCATAATAATACACCAAGAGGGCATGCAAGACAGTCAACGGTGTGATTGCTTGCGTGGTTTTGCTGTGCGTAATTTTTCTAATAAGTGATGAGGAATCTGATTAGGATCTTTGGCAGGTAGGGAAACATACAAGTTTCATTGCTTTAGAAGGTTGATTGTCTTTTGTGATCAAAAGACGTACAGGAAAACCATATCTGTATAGGATTTTGTGATCTCTGAGTGTCATGGTCTTAAGGAGTAGTTGTCTCCTTTGAGCCAACGTTGCTGCCGACAAATCTGTGTATAACAAAGATTGGTATGGTGCCAGTAAAGGGTTTGCTTTCCTAGCAACAGCTAATAGTTTCTCCCTTATATAGAAAACAATTCATGTGGGCATGAATTACCCTTGGTATTTGGTCTGCCAGGTGTTTCTGGTGGGGAGTCTATGCACCCAATCAATTATAAAGTCCAATACTGGATGCTCCAGCAGCAACACTCTCAGGAGGCTCCACAAGTATTGCATGAGTTTAGAGGAAGACAAATTTCCTGGGATCCCTTTAAAATTTCACATTGTTGCAGTGTGACCTGTCTTCTAGGTCTGTTTCCTTAGCTTGGAATCATTCAAATTTCGATTCCAAGTTGTAATGCATTGTCAGTGAGAGAATTGTGAGAAGTAAAGCCCTCCATTTTTGTTTTTCATGTTGTGAATTCTATGTTGAGCCTCAGTAATCGTGGAATTAATAGATTGGATAAGTTGTACAAAGTTGGATTGAATAGAGTTTCGCAAGACCTTCAACATAGATTTCATGGATTTCATGGTGGTATCTGTGACTGATGTATCAGTCACTGGGATATTGTCCCAAATGTCTGCCAAAGGTAAGGATCTAGCAGTGGTATGTGATGAATCACTCATGTTTGCATCGGAAGGCTCTTCAAAAGTGTCCAATCTTCATTGATGATTTTGATCATCTCTCTGTATTGCCTTCATCTTGATTTCTGCGGGACTGCTCTTTGAAGTTTTGTTCGCGGAAGCAATTGGAGCAGTAATGCTGTGAAGAAAAGCCATGCTATGTGAAAATTTGGGGTTATGCCCTCACCATTGCTCCATATATTCTATGCACTCAGGTAAACATATCTGAAGTGGAAGAGCTGCCCTGCAAGCTTTCGACCATGCTATCTTGGTCCCAAGTCTGGGATCTGGAAAAGAACAGATTGATTGACTTGCTTGAAGTAGGGGTCAACTTATTTCCCCTTTGAGGCATCCTGAGGTTGTTAGCAACAAGTGACACCCAAATAGCAGTTTCTTGAGCCGCTGTATTGTCAGTTTTGGCCCCTAGTGGGCAGTCATTCAGTCCAGCAGCCAAGCCACACCCCCTCTGATATACTTTTTAACCAGTACTTCCTTAATTACTCCAAATATATAAAATTGGGTAATTTGGAATCTTAACTGCATAAATACTATTTAAGACAGTTCCATAGTAGATGTAAAAGCTCGCCACATCCTATTACACTTTTAGGGTAGTCTTCTGAATTTCTGAGTCTCATTCTGCATACAGTATCTAAGCGGGTGTAATATGCCCTATTCATATTATAATGACTGGCTCATTGAAGGCAATGCGGGAAGACTTCCATAATAGGGCATAATATCTTGGTTAATAATTGTTCTGTTATAATATCTGCGCCCTGATCTTCTTGCCACCTATTTTTTAACTTATCAAATATACTTTCAAGATTATTCCTCATAACCTGAGAACAGTTTAGTAGCCCCTTGTCTAAAATAATTGATTTTCAGTAGCAAGTGTAATAGCTCCATAATGCTGAATTTAACTCAATGACCAATGCCCTGAGATCTAATCAGTGAGTTAACTTGTAGATATATACAGACCACACTACACCCCCTTTTAAATACCAGTACAAGCAGATATGAACTTACCTTGTATAAATATATTTCTGAGGTACCTAATCTCTGTATTCATTCAATGTAGAAAACCTTTTAATTAAAAAAAAATCATGTAATCTTATCCTGGATTGGTGTCTATTGCATAAATGAACCAATTCTTTTTTTTGTTTTTTTTGTTAATACTTTCTTTATTGAAAATATAAGGAAATATAACATACACGAGGAAAACATTAGGAGAGGCAGAAAACTTGGTTACAGAGCATGTACATTTCCCAAAAAGCACGTAACAATGTTGTTTATTTTTTGTTATTTTAACTATTATGTTAAACAGCAAAAAACCAAGGTTTTATAATGTTATGGTAGGGGATAGGGGAGAGGAAAGGATTGTGGGAGGGGGGGTGGGATAGGAAATTGGGGTATAGGGATTAGAGATGAGCGAACGTACTCGTCCGAGCTTGATGCTCGTTCGAGTATTAGGGTGTTCGAGATGCTCGTTACTCGAGACGAGCACCACGCGATGTTCGAGTTACTTTCACTTTCATCTCTGCGACATTTGCGCGCTTTTCTGGCCAATAGAAAGACAGGGAAGGCATTACAACTTCCTCCTGTGATGTTCCAGCCCTATACCACTCCCGTGCAGTGAGTGGCTGGGGAGATCAGGTGTCACCCGAGTATTAAAATCTGCCCCGGCCGCGGCTCGCCACAGATGCATTCTGACAGAGATCAGGAACAGTGCTGCTGATGCTGCTGCTGCTATAGGGAGAGCGTTAGGAGCTATTTTAGGCTTGAAAAACCCCAACGGTCCTTCTCAGGGCCACATCTGACCGTGTGCAGTACTGTTGAGGCTGCTTTTAGCAGTGTTGCACTTTTTTATTTTTGGATATCGGCCGTGCAGAGCATTGCGTCCTCAGTCTGCAGTCATTGTACATAGTATAGGGCCAGTACTGGTGAGGCAGGGAAAGAGATATACTGTCTATATAGGCAGTGGGCTTTTTCAAACAAATTTGGGAAAAATACTATCTTTGGGCTGCCTGTGACCGTCTTGAGTGTACTGCGTCTCTTCTGGGGGTAGTAGTCCTAATTAATACGCAGCCAGCTAAGTGTTACAGCAGGCTTGCGCAAAATTCTTTCCCGGCTCTGCGTTGCCCGTTACATTACCGCCGTCATCCCGTCCAGAGGGAAACAGTATACATATATACGCTGCCTACAGTATCTGTCTGCTGTCTCAGCTCAGCCTTTAAAAAAATAGAAGCAAAATACTTAAGGCCTACTAGTGGCCTTTGGACACTTGACTACTTCTGCGCTGTGAATTCCACTAGCTCAGTCATACGCACCTACGTCTCACTACAGGCTTGTGCAAAATTCTTTCCTGGCTCTGCTGTGCGTTCCGTAAGCGAAGTCAGCCTCCAACCACAGGCCAATAAGCGGCACATTTAATTACAGCGTTCTGTTTATGCACTACGGGTAATACACCATGCTGAGGGGTAGGGGCAGGTCTAGAGGACGTGGACGCGGGCGAGGACGCGGAGGCCCAAGTCAGGGTGTGGGCACAGGCCGAGCTCCTGATCCAGGTGTATCGCAGCCGACTGCTGCGGGATTAGGAGAGAGGCACGTTTCTGGCATCCCCAGATTAATCTCACAATTAATGGGTCCACGGGGTAAACCTTTATTAGAAAATGAGCAGTGTGAGCAGGTCCTGTCGTGGATGGCAGAAAGTGCATCCAGCAATCTATCGACCACCCAGAGTTCTACGCCGTCCACTTCTGCCACTCTGAATCCTCTGGCTGCTGCTCCTCCTTCCTCCCAGCCTCCTCACTCCATTACAATGACACATTCTGAGGAGCAGGCAGACTCCCAGGAACTGTTCTCAGGCCCCTGCCCAGAATGGACAGCAATGGTTCCTCTCCCACCGGAGGAGTTTGTCGTGACCGATGCCCAACCTTTGGAAAGTTCCCAGGGTCCGGGGGATGAGGCTGGGGACTTCCCCCTCGCGCCATGCCACCCTGCAGAGGCCGAGGTGCTCAAAGGTGTGGCAGTTCTTCACTGAGAGTGCAGACGACCGACGAACTGTGGTGTGCAAGGTTTGTCGCGCCAAGATCAGCCATGGAGCCACCACCACCAGCCTCACCATCACCAGCATGCGCAGGCATATGATGGCGAAGCACCCCACAAGGTGGGACGAAGGCCGTTCACCGCCTCCGGTTTGCACCACTGCCTCTCCCCCTGTGCCCCAACCTGCCACTGAGATCCAACCCCCCTCTCAGGACACAGGCACGACCGTCTCCCGGCCTGCACCCACACCCTCACCTCCGCTGTCCTCGGCCCCATCCAGCAATGTCTCTCAGCGCACCGTCCAGCCGTCGCTAGCGCAAGTGTTTGAGCGCAAGCGCAAGTACGCAGCCACGCACCTGCACGCTCAAGCGTTAAACGTGCACATAGCCAAATTGATCAGCCTGGAGATGCTGCCATATAGGCTTGTGGAAACGGAGGCTTTCAAAAACATGATGGCGGCGGCGGCCCCGCGCTACTCGGTTCCCAGTCGCCACTACTTTTCCCGATGTGCCGTCCCAGCCCTGCAAGACCACGTCTCCCGTAACATTGTACGCGCCCTCACCAACGCGGTTACTGCCAAGGTCCACTTAACAACGGACACGTGGACAAGCACAGGCGGGCAGGGCCACTATATCTCCCTGACGGCACATTGGGTGAATTTAGTGGAGGCTGGGACCGAGTCAGAGCCTGGGACCGCTCACGTCCTACCCACCCCCAGAATTGCGGGCCCCAGCTCGGTGCTGGTATCTGCGGCGGTGTATGCTTCCTCCACTAATCCACCCTCCTCCTCCTCCTACGCAACCTCTGTCTCGCAATCAAGATGTGTCAGCAACAGCACGTCGCCAGCAGTCGGTGTCGCGCGGCGTGGCAGCACAGCGGTGGCCAAGCGTCAGCAGACCGTGCTGAAACTACTCAGCTTAGGAGAGAAGAGGCACACGGCCCACGAACTGCTTGTCAGACCTGCTCGAAAAGGTGCGCCAGCTCTGCGCACATTTCCGCAAGTCCAACATGGACACTGCCACCCTGCGCACCCTGCAACATCGGTTTAATCTGCCAGTGCACCGACTGCTGTGCGACGTGCCCACACGGTGGAACTCTACGCTCCACATGTTGGCCAGGCTCTATGAGCAGCGTAGAGCTATAGTGGAATACCAACTCCAACATGGGCGGCGTAGTGGGAGTCAGCCTCCTCAATTCTTTACAGAAGAGTGGGCCTGGTTGGCAGACATCTGCCAGGTCCTTGGAAACTTTGAGGAGTCTACCCAGATGGTGAGCGGCGATGCTGCAATCATTAGCGTCACCATTCCTTTGCTATGCCTCTTGAGAAGTTCCCTGCAAAGCATAAAGGCAGACACTTTGCGCTCGGAAACGGAGGTGGGGGAAGACAGTATGTCGCTGGATAGTCAGAGCACCCTCCTGTCTATATCTCAGCGCGTTGAGGAGGAGGAGGTGGAGGAGCATGAGGAGGAGGGGGAAGAGACAGCTTGGCCCACTGCTGAGGGTACCCATGCTGCTTGCCTGTCATCCTTTCAGCGTGTATGGCCTGAGGAGGAGGAGAAGGAGGATCCTGAAAGTGATCTTCCTAGTGAGGACAGCCATGTGTTGCGTACAGGTACCCTGGCACACATGGCTGACTTCATGTTAGGATGCCTTTCTCGTGACCCTCGCGTTACACGCATTCTGGCCACTACGGATTACTGGGTGTACACACTGCTCGAACCACGATATAAGGAGAACCTTTCCACTCTCATACCCGAAGAGGAAAGGGGTTCGAGAGTGATGCTATACCACAGGACCCTGGCGGACAAACTGATGGTAAAATTCCCATCTGACAGCGCTAGTGGCAGAAGGCGCAGTTCCAAGGGCCATGTAGCAGGGGAGGTGGGGAGATCAGGCAGCATGTACAGCACAGGCAGGGGAACACTGTCCAAGGCCTTTGACAGCTTTCTGGCTCCCCAGCAAGACTGTGTCACCGCTCCCCAGTCAAGGCTGAGTCGGCGGAAGCACTGTAAAAGGACGGTGAGGGAGTACGTAGTCGATCGCACGACTATCCTCCGTGACGCCTCTGCCCCCTACAACTACTGGGTGTCGAAGCTGGACACGTGGCCTGAACTCGCGCTGTATGCCCTGAAGGTGCTTGCTTGTCCTGCGGCTAGCATCTTGTCAGAGAGGGTGTTTAGTGCGGCTGGGGGAATAATCACGGATAAGCGTACCCGCCTGTCAACCGACAGTGCCGACAGGCTTACACTCATAAAGATGAACAAAACCTGGATTTCCCCAGAGTTCTCTTCTACACCAGCGGACAGCAGCGATACCTAAACAATACGTAGGCTGCACCCGCGGATGGAAGCATCGTTCCCTATCACCATCAAAAACGGGGACCTTTTAGCTTCATCAATCTGTGTATTATATTCATCCTCCTCCTCCTGCTCCTCCTCCTGAAACCTGAAATAATCACGCCGAACGGGCAATTTTTCTTAGGCCCACAAGGCTCAGTCATATAACTTTTGTAAACAATGTTTATACGTTTCAATTCTCAATTCAATAAAGCGTTGAAATTTGCACCAATTTTAATTTAAACTGGGCTGCCTACAGGCCTAGTTACAAATTAAGCCACATTAACCGAAGCGATTAATGGGATTCACCCGCCCTCTTGGTTGGGCATGGGCAATTTTTCTGACGTACATTAGTACTGTTGGTAAACCAATTTTTTGGGCCCTCGCCTACAGTGTAATCCTAGTAATTTTTAGCCCACCTGCATTAAAGCTGACGTTACTTCAGCTGTGCTGGGTACTGCAATGGGATATATTTATGTACCGCTGGTGGCTTCCTGGGACCCACCCATGCTGTCGGTCCACACAGAGTTGTAACTGCATGTGTCCACTTCTAAAGAACCCCAGTCTGACTGGGGCATGCAGTGTGGGCCGAAGCCCACCTGCATTAAACCTGACGTTACCTCAACTATGCTGGGTACTGCAATGGGATATATTTATGTACCGCTGGTGGCTTCCTGGGACCCACCCATGCTGTCGGTCCACACGGAGTTGTAACTCCATATGTCCACTTCTAAAGAACCCCAGTTTGACTGGGGCATGCAGTGTGGGCCGAAGACCACCTGCATTTAATCAGATGTTACCTCAGCTGTGATGGGCACTGCAATGGGATACATTTATGTACAGCCGGTGGGTTCCAGGGAGCCACCCATGCTGTGGGTGCACATGGAATTCCCATTGCGGAGTTGTACCTGCCTGTGACTATTTATAAAAAACCCCGGTCTGACTGGGGCATGCAGACACCTTGACAGAATGAATAGTGTGTGGCACATGGGTTCCCCATTGCTATGCCCACGTTTGCAGCTCCTGATGGAGGTGGCACAGGATTGGATTTCTCATTGCTTCTGTACAGCATTATGGGTCATCGCCCCGCCCCTTTTAAAGAGGGTCGCTGCCTGGCCGTGCCAACCCTCTGCAGTGTGTGCCTGCGGTTCCTCCTCATGGCAGACGCACTTATAAATAGACATGAGGGCGGTGTGGCTATAAGGCCAGCGTGTGGCATGAGGGCAGCTGAAGGCTGCGCAGGGACACTTTGGTGTGCGCTGTGGACACTGGGTCATGCGGGGGGGGGGTTGGGCAGCATGTTACCCAGGAGAAGTGGCAGCGGAGTGTCATGCGGGCAGTGATTGTGCTTTGTTGGAGGTAGTGTGGTGCTTAGCTAAGGTATGCCTTGCTAATGAGGGTTTTTCAGAAGTAAAAATTGTTGGGAGGGGGGGCACTCTTGCCGCTATTATGGCTTAATAGTGGGACCTGGGAACTTGAGATGCAGCCCAACATGTAGCCCCTCGCCTGCCCTATCCGTTACTGTGTCGTTCCCATTACTTTCTTGAATTGCCCAGATTTTCACAAATGAAAACGTTAGCGAGCATCGGCGATATACAAAAATGCTTGAGTCGCCCATTGACTTCAATGGGGTTCGTTACTCGAAACGAACCCTTGAGCATCGCGAAAATTTCGTCTCGAGTAACGAGCACCCGAGCATTTTGGTGCTCGCTCATCTCTAATAGGGATGGATGGTGAGGGTGGTGGGAGTGGGGAGGGTTAAGCAGAAATTCTCTTTTCTTGAAGGAAGGAAGGAAGGAGCGACACACTTAAATAGGCATCCGTCCCAACCACAAAGTTTCCAAGTATTGATTCTTTCATGAAAGTCTTGGGGTCGGCCTGGGAGTCACATTACACCTCAGACGCTAGGGCATGATTTTAGTCTGCCACGGTTTCCATATTGATGAAAATTTGTGATGTGATCTGGAGGCCCAGCTTGTTAGTTCTTCGAATCTACAGAGTTCGTTTACCTTAGCTAGCCACTGTCTTGCTGTCGCAGGATCGGGTTGTAGCCATTTTGTAGGGATCAATGCTTTGGCAGCCATTATGAGGTGAGTGATTAGGTTGGACTTGGAGGGTTTATAATTAGAGGAAGGCATAGCTAAAATTACCTGTTCTGGTGATAGCCTAAATTTGCTATCTGAAACTTCTTGTATCTTTAGTTCTACCTGGTCCCAGAAGGGTTTTATTGCTGAGCAGGACCACCAAATATGCAATAGGGAGCCCACCTGGTTACCACAGCGCCAACAGAGGTTTGAGTCAGCTAAATTGTAGGCAAAAAGCCACTCTGGAGACTTATACCATCGTGTCAGCAATTTATAATGGTTTTCCTGTAGCCTGACACATTTTGAGTGTCCATGTGAATTGCTCAAAACACTCCTCAGCTCCTCTTCGGATAGTTTTATATTTAGTTTCTTTTCCCACGAGAAGATAAAGGCTGATTTTACTATTGTTTGGGATGTGATAAACTTCTTTTTAATCAGAGATAGTTTTCTATTGGAACTGTTAGATGTTAGCATGACGCGCTCAAGCTCTGAGTATGGGCGAGAGGATGGGTATGTTTGATTGAATTTTTCCAGGGTTTTGTCTAGGTGTAAATAGGAGAGGGGGTTGAGGGGCGGAATTGTGGTTTGCAAGATAAGATTCTCCATGTATTGTTTGTTTTTAGATATGCGTGTCTGCCAAAGGTCCGCATTTTTTCTGTGTGCATGTCAAGTTTTAACCCTAGGAGATTCGGGATTAGATTTAAAGGGGTTGTCTCGCGCCGAAACGTTTTTGTTTTTTTTTCCATAGGCCCCCCGTTCGGCGCAGGACAAACCCAAGGGATGTGTTAAAAAAAATATATATATATATATATTACTTACCCGAATCCCCACTCTGCGACTTCTTCCTTCTTCCTACTTCTTCCTTCACCAAGATGGCCGCCGGGATCTTCACCCACGATGCACCGCGGGTCTTCTCCCATGGTGCACCGTGGGCTCTGTGTGGTCCATTGCCGATTCCAGCCTCCTGATTGGCTGGAATCGGCACACGTGACGGGGCAGAGCTACGATGACCAGCTCTCCGGCACGAGCGGCCCCATTCACCAGGCAGAAGACCGCACAGCGCAAGCGCGTCTAAAAATGCCTGAAGAAAGCGAAATTAGACGGAGCCATGGAGACGGGGACGCTAGCAACGGAGCAGGTAAGTGAATAACTTCTGTATGGCTCATATTTAATGCACGATGTATATTACAAAGTGCATTAATATAGCCATACAGAAGTGTATAACCCCACTTGCTGCCGCGAGACTACCTCTTTAAGGGGGCAGTGGGGATGGATGGGAAGCTAACTCAGCACGGAGGGCGTCCCAGGTCGTGCACACTCCTTTCAAGAGGGGGTCAAAGGAGGCTTTCCTGAAGAGTTTTTGCGGAGATAGCCACATATCCTTCAGGAAATGATTTCCGTACACAGCTTGTGCCAGGCTCCTCACTATTTTGTTTTTCGATGGGAAAGTTAATTCTAGCCATTTGGTTAGTTGGATTGATTTGTAATAATGGGAAATATCAGGTAGGTTGATCCCTCCATGCCCTCTTCTCTGTACTAGGAGGTTGTGCGCCAGGCGGGGTCTCCTATGTTTCCATATGAATCTTGAAAACATTATCCTAGTCTGTTTAAAGAAAGAGTCTGGGAGGAATATTGGTAACATTTGCATTTTATATAAAATCTTGGGCACCAAATATGTTTGTATAAGGTTTCTGCGACCGAACCAAGAGAGCACTGGGAGGTCATATGTTTTCAATGCTAAAGTAATGTCTTTAAGGAGTGGAACAAAGTTACTTTCAAAGAGGTGTCCAAGATTTTTAGTTATTTTAACCCGCAGATATTCTATGCATATCTCTGACCAAGGGAAATTGGAGGTCCTTTGGAGTTTTTTAATCATTTCCGAAGTTAGCGTTACATTCAATATAGTTGATTTTGCTGTATTCACTTTGAAATTGGAAAAATATCCAAAGGTTTCCAAGGTGTTTTTTAGGCTTGGGAGAGCTTGTTCTGGGTTGGTTAAGATGAACAGTATGTCATCCGCAAAGGCTACAGATTTGAGAGAGAGTTGGTTAAGGTGGATTCCCTGAATTTCGCTGTTCTGGCGTACTAATTGAAGTAATATTTCTAATGAGAGGATAAAGAGTGTTGGGTATAATGGGCAGCCTTGTCGAGTTCCATTAGTAATAGAAAATGGTGGTGAGAAGGAGTCATTCACCTTGATTTTGGCATGAGGTTCAGAGTAAAGTGTGAAAATTGCATTAATTAGTGAGGAAGGAAAGCTGAATTTTTCTAGGGTTGCTCGCATAAAATTCCAGTCAACCCTATCAAACGCCTTTTCGGCATCTATACCTAGGAAGGCTAAGGGGATTTTCTTTTTTTGGGCATAATCAATTATGTGTAGGAGCCGCGCTGAATTGTCTTTACCCTCCCTCCCCGTGACAAACCCTGACTGTTCTTCGTTAATGAGGTTGGGTATGAATTTGTTTATACGCTTTGAAAGGATTTTGGCCCATATTTTAATGTCTAAATGTAAAAGGGATATTGGCCTGTAACTGCCGCATGAGAGGGGGTCCTTTCCTTCTTTGTGGATGAGGGTAATATAAGCTTCCTGTGTCTGCTTGGGTAATTGCGCTCCTTCTAGAATGGCATTCAGTGACATGGCCAGATGTGGTAGGATTATGTCTTGAAATTTTTTGTAGTAAATTAAGGGTAGCCCATCTGGGCCTGGGCTTTTATGTAGGGGAAAACTATTTATGACTGAGGTTAGTTCCTCAAGTGTAATTGGTGAGATCAGAGACTCAGCTTCTGTTTGGCTCAGAGAGGGAAGATCCAAGGAAGATAGTAGCTTTTTTAGTTTCCTGTTTTTTATTTCTTTCACCTGCCCTTCGGCTTGGTTTAAGTTGTAGAGCTTTGAGTAAAAGGCTTTAAAGATCTCTGCTATCTTTGAGGTCTCACTGTGGGTCTTCCCTTCCGAGTCCATTATTTTATGAATATGTGTTTTCCCCCTAGCTTTTTTTATTAGGGAAGACATAAGTCGGCTACCTTTATTGCCATGTGCAAATAATTGATGTTTGTAATATAGGAGAGACTTTGCAAATTTGCTATTTAAGATATCTTTTAGGCGTTGTAATGGAAATCCAATATATCCATATTGGATTGTGGGCCTTTGGTAATGGACAATGAACCTGTATTCTTGTATAACAAAATGTCATGTTTGCCTTCTGTTCTGATACAGATATAGATATATGTTCTTACATCTATGCAATATCTCTACTTCCTGTGATGAAACTTCTATTCCCTAAACTTTGCTGACAAGATAATATATAGTATAAACACGTTACATTTTCCATCTGTTTTGTAATTTTAGGAGAAGTAGAAATCAGACATAGATACCCGCAGTCTGAAAACAGCTACCGCAATAATAACCCAAGCAGTTTTACTGGAAACTTATGCAAATAACACGGGAAATTTATGCAATTAATAGTTCAAGCTGTAATATCCAATCATATCGAAGGAACCACACGTGGGTCCAAGACAACCCACTCATCTCGTTCACCACCTGATGGCCAATTACAGATGACCGGAGGATGGAAGAATTGGAAAATGCTTATCCAATAACTAAACAATACGTTGTATCTATGTAATCTTTGACCTGCCCAGATGGGCAGATATGTTAAAGGGGTTGTCCCGCGAAAGAAAGTGGGCTTATACACTTCTGTATGGCCATATTAATGCACTTTGTAATGTACATCGTGCATTAATTATGAGCCATACAGAAGTTATTCACTTACCTGTTCCGTTGCTAGCGTCCTCGTCTCCATGGTGCCGTCTAATTTCAGCGTCTAATCGCCCGATTAGACGCGCTTGCGCAGTCCGGTCTTCTCCGTGTTGAATGGGGCCGCTCGTGCCGGAGAGCTGCTCCTCGTAGCTCCGCCCTGTCACGTGTGCCGATTCCAGCCAATCAGGAGGCTGGAATCGGCAATGGACTGCACAGAGCCCACGGTGCACCATGGGAGAAGACCCGCGGTGCATCGTGGGTGAAGATACCAGCGGCCATCTTACTAAGGTAAGTAAGAAGTCACCGGAGCGCAGGGATTCGGGTAAGTACTAAACGTTTTTTTTTTTTTAACTGATGCATTGGGTTTGTCTTGCGCCGAACGGGGGGCCTATTGACAAAAAAAATAACCCGTTTCGGCGCGGGACAACCCCTTTAAACTCTTTAAAAGAGGCTGCGCGCCCAACATTAAAGCAGAATTGAGGAAGCTTATACATGCTGAACCTGTGTCAGTGTGAAATCTTCTTATGCGCATATAATCAATTCAGAATTAATCTGGAAGGGTGCAAACATTCCAAATTGAGTAAGTCGTTGGACACAAAAGGAAATCCTCGACAGCATTCTCTAAGGTCTATCAATTTAGGTTGGGCGTCTCTAACTTTATTTTGTTTTGATATCTGTTCAAGTTTTGAGATTTGTGACAAAATGTCCTCTGTCTCTTTAATCTTTTGTTTTTTTCTGTGCGGAGCCAATAGAGATGAGAATACCTCTTATATAAGCTTTATGTGTTTCCCACACTATTGGGTATTTATCTGGGTCTTGTAGGTTTTCTTTAAAGAAGTTATTCAAGTGAGTGGATATGTTTTTGAAAGCTTCTTGGTTTTCCAAGATAGATTCGTTTAATCTCCAGCTCCATGTTTTGTGCGAAGGGGGAGTTAGATTAAGCGAGATTGAGACTGGAGCGTGATCTGATACCGTAATACTTCCTATGTTAGCATTTTTTTAAGTGTTGGATCAGAGAGGAGGATATAAGGATATAGTCTATTCTCTGGAATGATTTATGTGCTGGAGAGTAAAAGGAGTAATCTTTAACTGAAGGGTTCAAAGTCCTCCAGGCGTCCGAGATTTTTAATTCACTTAATGCTTTATGAAGTCTTTTTCGTGCCCGTTGTGAGATTTGGGATCTCCCAGATGAGGAGTCTAGAATGGGGTCCAGGATAAGATTAAGGTCTGTTCCTATGATTATGTTGCCTTCTGCAAAGAGTGAAAGCTTGTTTAGAGCTTCTATTAACCAGGACACCTGGTTGTTATTAGGTACGTATAAGTTGACAAGGGTATAAGTCTCCGTAAATATTTTACCCTTCAAGAACAACAGACGACCTTCCGAGTCTGACATGCTGCTCATCATAATGAATGGTATTGAAGGATGGAGAGCAATGGCTACTCCCTTAGTTGCGGTATTGGGATGGTTGCTGTAGAACCATCTATCGAACATTTTTTTGGGAAACCTCTGAGGCGCTTATTCTTTGAAATGAGTCTCCTGTAGGAAAACAATAGAAGTTTTTAATCTCTTCAAGAGCCACATCACCCTATTTCTTTTTTGTGGTGTGTTTAGGCCTTTAGCGTTTAAAGAAGGGAAAATGAGCTCGTTGGACATTTTTAATTTAATGGTTAGTTTCGTATGAATCTAAGGTTTATACTTTTGTGTGGGCTAGAACAGAGGAGCCTATTGGTGTCGCTTCTCCTTGATAGGGTTGAGGGGGGGGGGGGCTGGGGTACAGTCTAGGATTAGAGTTTAGGTAAGGTAATACACTAAGGTTAGGTCTGCGAAAGTAGCAGTCCAAACAAAATACTTTGAATGATTTAACAGATAGCCGGTACTTGGTTTAGTCCAACTTTGTGTGCCCTACATACTGCAGGTATACGACAAGCCTATAAGACTGGAATACAATTTAAATGAGTCAAGACAATTTTAACTGTGAGGGGGGAGGCCCTTAGTGGAGGGTCTGTGTGGTTACTGATTCGCAGGTCGTTGCCCCTGAGAAAAGGAGCGAGTGCTGTGAACTAAGCGCTTCTAGCTTCAGGTGATTTGGGGACTGTCCACAAAAGGAAGTCTCCCAAGTGGGCAGTTCCGCATTGGACCGGGGCTCGATTAGTGAACGGGCCCAAGGACCTCAGCTGAAACATCACAGCCTCCAGTGGGGGGGCCCTGCGACCCAACCGCTCGCCCTCCTTCCCCGACGCACCAGCCGGATTAGCCCAAGGGGCCTCTAAGTGTCCCCGGGACAACTCCCTTAACCCGGGGGGGACGGGAGGGGCGGGAAGAGTGCGGACTCCGAGGCCGGACCAGCAGAAGGGGGTACAGATGTAATCAAGGTACAATCAGTAAGTAAAACAGTTCTCATTTACATGTGAAAGGGTACTTATAGTAAAGTTGAGAGACGACACATTGATAGGTGTTTGTCGTTGATCACTCTAGTCCCCTCCACTTGTCGATGGTGATGTATGACATCCGACCCGAAGTTCCACTCTTCTGGGGTAGTTCTGTACAGAAACTTGGTGCTGTAAAAAAGAACGTGAAAAGGGGAACAAGAACAGAAGCACCTAGGAAGAGTATGGTGTTAGTCTCTTTTCTGTCCTGGTGTAGGTAGCTCAACTCCGACAAAGATCTGGCCCATCAAGTCATGGGCAGGGGTCAGCTTCTTGTTGGGGTAGTAAGATAAAAGTTCATCTGGCGTCATGTGGAATCGATGGCATCTCAGGTGTATTCTGCGGGAAATCCAATCTAGTGCGAGATCTTCTGTTTTTTGGCGATTTGGAGCGGATAATTTTATTCCATTTTTTAGCTCTTAGAGCTTCCAGCAGGGGTCGCATTTGTCTTCTTTTGGCTAGAGTGGAAGGAGCCAAGTCTTGGAAAAGCTGGATTGGTGATTCTCGGTAAGTTATTTGTTCCTTTTCTCTCGAGGCAGATAAGATTGCATGAGTGTCATTGAAGGAGAGGAGGCCGCAGATTATGTCGCGCGGTGGTTCACTTGGCTTTCGGCTTTGGGCGCACTGCTCTATGTATTCTTTCAATCGTAATTGCGTTCGCTCTCTCTTTACCCAAGAGTTCTGTGAATATGGTGGATGCTATGTTTCTGAGTTCATCTGGTGAGTGGGACTCAGGGAGACCTTTTATCCTAATATTGCGTCTCCGACTCCTGTTTTCCTGATCTTCAATCAACACCAGAGCTCTATCTATTTGGTCTCTCTGTTTTGTGATATGGTCTGTGGGGTCGTTTGTTTTAGTGATGACATCTGAGTACGAGTTTTCAAGCTCCTCAACTCTGTTGCCAATGTGTAAAATTTCAGTTTTGATAACGCAAAGTTCTGAGAGGACTGGTTGAATGGCTTGTGCCAAGGCATTTTTTAAAAATTCTTTGGATATGTTGACTTTCTGAGAGGTGCCCAGGTCAATCTCATTGTCACTTTCTAAATCAGATTCTGTGGGGTTGTCACCTTCATTTGAGTATGTTAGAGTCTTTTTAGAGATTCCTGCGGGTGACTGGACACTCCTCTTTTTTAAGTATCGCTGCAAATCCGCCTGATTTTTGGAAGCAGATTGCTGACCAGAAGCGTGGCCAATTTTTTCTTTACCAGTTTTGACCATTTTTACTGTTTCTGTTATCAAGTCACAGCTGCGTAGGGCACAGTATGTAGTTAGGGATTAGGGCATATCAGCTCCCGGGGACCGGTTGCTTCAGAAAGGAAACTTGTGTTTGGGATTTTCGGCTTCTTTGTTATAAATTTCTACTTTTTCCCCCCCTCTTTTTCTCTCTCCTCCTATTCTTCTTTATGCTCTTCCTCCCTCTTTTCCTTTCTTTTGTTTTAGGATATGATTTTAGGTAGTATAAAGTAGATATAGGTTGGTTGGTGGGGGGGTGGGGGGGTCAGTCGCTTGCCAAGAAGAGGGACTGCACCAGGTATGTTCAGTGATGTGAGATAAGTCCCAGCTCTCTTTGGTTTTTATTAAAGCCTTTTGTAAGGCTAGGTTATAGTGTCCCTGTGTTATCTGTAATCTGAGATGTGTTGTAAATCTCAGCTGGCTGAGAGAGCTGGTTTCTTATGTCCCTGGTGAGGGCTGTGAGCTCCGATGTAGGGAGAATCACAGACACAGAGTATGCTGCTGTCAGATCTGAGAGATAAAGCTCTGTTCTCTCTGTTATCAGCACTCCTATGTTCAGGCCGGTGTGTTATCTTTTGCTGAACTTTCCTGACAGGGAGAGTCAGCTTCTATTGAGTAATGAGCACTGGGAAGTCCTGTGGGGAGGTTTGCAGTATGTTTCTATAGCGTTGCTGTCTCCCTGCACGCTGCTCTCGGCCACAGCTGCTAGAACTAAGATGGCGTTCCCGCCTCAGTGACCTACCCGGTCTCAGGCTACAATGTTCCTCTCAGTGTCTCAAACGGCTCTGCGATGTTCCTCTTTTCCTCTCCGGCGAGTGCAGGAGGTACCCTGAAGTCTGGTAAGCTCTTCACTTTAAATACAGCTGTCTTTACAACGCTGGTTTGTGTCGGCAGCAGGAGAGCTGTTTCTCATGTGTCTTCACTCTTCTGCGTCTAGACCACGCCCCATATATGAACCCATTCGTACCATATTTCTTATAGAATCTTATAGTGTGTTTCATAGTACATGTTAAAATAGCAGAATCCAAGATCTGATCTGCTTCCAGTGCAGATAAGGATAAGAGAACTTCAAAGGTTGTAGATTGTAAATTCTGAGTAATGTTAAGAAATGCATTATTGGCATTAAACTAAGGATTGCTACAGTCATTTTCTGTGAGTGATGAGTAATAGCTGAATAGATGAATATTTAATAAGTTGGTACAGTGTTATTTCATGCAATATTTAAATAGGTTATCCAACCAAAAATGTTATTAATAAATGGATAAAACACATGAAAATAATTTTACAATTTGAAATTTGTCACGCAGTCTGTGTCGACCCACTGAGCTACTGAGTGATTTGATTTAGGGCTACTTCTGAAGGCATCATTTAGCAGTCCCTGATTTTCACCTTTTAGCCCCTCCAATTTGGATCTGGTTTTCGCTGCAGGGGCACCTAGATCATTACTCAAGTAGTAGTATTGGTGCCTTCTGATATGGACAGACCAAAAGTGTCACAATATGCTACCTGAGGGACTTGCAGAGACATAGTTGATATACAGTCTAGGGTCAGGACAGGCTGAGTTCTTGCATAACGATGAGACAGGGGGAGGAGGGCAGACAGTGAACAGATAAATCATACTTCATGTACAAGCCAAGGTTACAACTGGTGAAGATGGAAAAAGGGGGTGAATAAGGCACAGATCAGAACTAAGAATTAGGCAGAAATCAGAAACACCTTTGCAGGAAAAAAAGAACCTATTGCTCAGGCATCCTCTAGTGAGAGAGTGCTTGGTACTTGCCAGGAGTGTAGTAGCCATGCAGATCTGTAGAAATAATCAGGGGGAAGCCAGAAGTCAGCAATGGGTGGTTTCGGTATGCAGTACAGAAGGATGAGGTGTGTAATGTAGTCCAATGGAAAGCCAAAAGTCAGCAAGAGGTGGTCTCCGTATGCAGTACAGAAGGATGAGGCGGGTAGTGTTGTTGGAAAGGAAGCCAGGAGTCATTATCAGGAAGTCTTCAAGTCACTTGTAGTGGAGGAGAGGAGCTAGATAAAGGCTGTGGAGCACAATAATCATGCAAGGAGTGGGTGGAAGGGCAAGGCTTATATAGGAAGTGCTAATTAGCAGCAGGGTGGGGCCAGGACAGAGAGACAGGAAGTAGATCAGGAGCCAGGACAATGCTATGATCAGCAGAGGAGCTTGTCCAATAAGCTGGATAGCTCACTAGGGAGAGAACCGGTTTGGAGCAACATAAATACAAATATATCTGTCAAAGTACATACAAGACATTGGTCATTGTAAAGCATGTTGATTAATATGGATCATCTTTAGCAATCTCCTCCATTTTATTTATTATATAAACAATCATATAGCTGCTTTTACAAACTAATTAAAGAATTTGTTTCAACTACAAGAATAAATAAAACATAGCCTACAAGGAAGAATTATTGCAACAATCCATTGAGGAATGAACACTAAGCTTTCATTGAAACCATGTCAATGGATTCCCTTTACTAACTTTTGATCTTAGCTCCCGTTGAGAGCTATTAGAAATATAAATACAATATTCACCCCTCACAAGTACACAAACACCAAAAAAAACTTCAAATCATACACTAACCTATTCTATAAGCTACTCTACGAGTCGGTGCTAGTTCTACAGAGATTTTTACAAGAGCATCAGAGGTTTTATCCTGAATTCACTATGCTTCAGGAAAGGTCAGATTTTGTCTGATTCAGACAGCTGAGGCCACATTTTCCAAAGTGCAATCGTCTATAAAACTAGCAGACAACTACCTGTAGGCTCTGTGGCCACAAAGGAAATACACATTTCCTGGCAAAACTTTTAGACTGATTTGTATAATGAAGCAGAGAAATCGTGGTTACTACCGCACAAACAAATCAACCCTGTAGCTGTTGGTGTGGTACTTTCTGATTAACAAGATGTATATGCTACAGTATCAGACATAATCTATTGTTAATAAAGCTTTTGTAGTTTTTCTATCTAGAAGCTAAAATGAAGGTAGCACCTAACAAGTATGTCTCCTAATAGATTTCTATATGTAACTATACCATAACACATATTTGGACACTCACCTATACAATCAATAATCTTGAATTTACCTAAGCACCTAATGCTAGAGTATAATTCAAAAGCAAAATTAGCTGCATGCAATAACCCATTGATGGATACCCAATGTCATCACTTATTCACAGAAAATATCTGTAACAATATATATATTTTTTTAAACTGGAAACTCTTTTGTTAGACAAGAATTCAACAAGACATTAAACTTTTCAGCAGAATTTAGAGACATTCCTCTTAGTGGGAGGCCCCCTGTAGTAGTAGTTGGCGCGTGACTACATACCCAGCAGTTAAAGAAATTTAAATCTCATTATTTGACATTGTGCTGTTGAAACAAGGCATTGTCCATCTAAATAGCCTTAGATAGTATTGGAAAGGTTCACACAATAGAATAGCCATTCTTTATCCATTGGAAGGCTGCCAGATAGTTTGAGTCCACAGTTGACAGTCAGCCAGCTGGACAAAGAAAGAGATGTTACTTACCTGACACTTATGGTGCCGTAGGCTTGGGAAGTGTGCTTCTAATAGTGGTAGAGAGGAGGGGGGATTATTATGGCCCCAAGGCATCAATTTTCGATTAAGGAGAAGTTATATTCAAAGCAGGCTCCAAGTCACAGGAGTTGTCTGGGCAGAGAGGGGGGTTGGAAGCTTTTGTAGTGGGAAGTATGGAGTTAGGTTTACTTCTTGATGACTGTAGATTTTGTCAGGAGTACCTAGAAATGTTCATCTCATCCCATCTAAGCTGCAAGGCTTTAGCAAGATGACACTTGATTACCACCCAATCGCCAGCATGTAGACGTTGTTGCAGATACACTGGATCTGGGTCCAGAAGTGAGGCAAAGACCTACTTGTGCAAATCAGTTAGTATATGTGATAACTGTACCACTTAACAAATCAACTTTCTATGTAAAAGATACAGTTGAGAATCATAAGGAAAGTATAGCCCAGTCCTAAGAGCTGGTCCAAATAATATCTCAGAAAGGGGACAAGTTCAACAGTTTGAAGGGTGTGTGTCTGCGAGGTCTTATTGAAATCAATGGAGAGGGTAATACCACGATTACTGTAGACAAAAAAAACCCGGTAATGTGAGAGTGGCCTAAACATGCACTAATATAGAATATGCTGCAATTTTTCTTGAGTGTGTATTTTGTGCAATTCGAATGAGCGGCAACATGGCTGCTTATGGCATATTTGTATTCTGCGCTCAAAACCTGCGCATTGAATATGCTGTAACAATACATTCATGCAAGAGACCTTTATAGACATTAGTGCCAAACTCAAAACTTAAAGGGGTTGTCCGGCCACACAGGGTAAAAATTTTTATAATGCTGCTGCTTTCCTTTCAGTAAGGATAGTAACAGACAGCATACAGGGGCTCAAACCGGCTGGCAGATCAGCTGGAATGTCAGTTTCTTACCTTAGAATCTGATCTTCACTGCAGCTTTCAAAGATGGCGCCTCTGTGCTGCCTTCCCACAATGCTCTGCGCTCTCCCTCTTCTGTGTGCGCGCTCTCGATGGTAGTAAGAGACATGAAAAGGCAGGATTTCCCTCAGCTCATGTCCTAGCCCCGCCCACGACACGCCCACCTCTATTGAACTGATCTACAGTCTCTCCCCGCCCAGGCCCCGCCCCCTGCTGCATACTATACTCAGAGGGGTTGTAGCCAGGGGACACTTATACACTCATGGTTCACGATAAAATCCTACCATGAGTGTAAACAGCAGCACAGTGTATAGTGAATGGAGAGGGGCAGGGGAGAGCCGAGAGAGAACTCTCCTGCAGCCCCCCACTGCAAAGCTACCCCCCACCCTGCTAAAGTAAAGTAAAACAAAACATTTCCCCACACACACATGCCCTCATAGTGCCCCTCCCACAGCGACCCCTCTCACAATGACCCCCCCCCCCCGACTTCTGTCAGCCGGGTCCCTGCACACACACACATCACTGCACCCCCCCCCCCCTTGCACACATCCATCCATCTCTCCCTCTCTCCCTCTCCCCCCCCCCTTCCCCCGGGACTTCTGACAGCCGGGTCTCCAGACACCACTAGCACACACACACATCACTGCACCCCCCCCCCTGCACACATCCATCCATCCATCTCTCCCTCTCCACCCCACCCCACCCCCCGCGAGAGCCCACCCCTCCACTCATTCTTACCTTGGAGATGAAGAGCCAGCAGCCACGCCTCCCCTGCAGGCAGAACTGAGCTTCCCAGCGGCTGAAGTTCTTCTGCACATGCGCAGAGCTGTGCTGGAGAAGCGTGTCTCCGTCGTCCCGACAAGAAGAAGACAAGAGACTTGTCGGAACCCATGGCAACCGAGGAGCAACACAGGGGGGGGGGGCAGTCCAAAAGGTAAGTGAATAACTTCTGTTTGCCTAATTTACAATGCACAATGTATATTACAAAGTGCATTGTATTGGGCAAACAGAAGTAATGAGACCTAATGTTTATGGCCGGACAACCCCTTTAAGTCCATTTTAACCCTGTTGGTTTCAACCCTTAGCAAGTATGTTTTTCAAAAGTAAATTTATAACAGTGCGTGAAAACTGCTGTCATAATTCCTGTCTATGGATTTTGTACCCTGATCACCGTCTATCACTGCTGATACCAACCACACTATCGGAGAACTAACCATCCACACTCACAGCATACAACCATACAGTTCACATATGAGTATATACATAAAGTTAGTCAGTTGATAAATTTGTACCCTTTAGAATGCATACAGCACTTTTACAAATGTTTTAGAAGAGCTTTTCAAGGTTTTCAGTAAACCTTTAACACATCCGACATAATTAACATAAGCAATTGGAACTGAAGTAAACTCAGGTGCGTACTAAAGACACTGTATTAGGTCAACCATCCCTTCTTTTGTTTAATTTAATAGGACTTTAGCAAAACCCATAGTCCTTTTAACTGGCATATGTATTGGGAACATATCTAATCATGGGACTCTGAAAGAGCATTCAGTTCCCTGAACCTCTTTAAAAATGTATCAGATTTACTTGACATGGGAAAATGCACAGACAAGAAGCTATTATAATGAAACCACCTAAATGTCAATATACCTTACCATTTTCCATCCTTTGAGCAATGTGCCACACCACGAGACAAAAGGAGGGAAGCCAGGTAGGGAAGCCAAAAATCTGGGAGCAACAGTTTTCCAATCAGCATGTCTTCATATGGGAACTCTGAGTGCAAATGTGGGCCACCCATTGTTCTCCCATAGCTTTTCCCACCTGCCAAGGAAAAAGGTTTAAAGAACCTCCAATAAAAAGGCCTGCTGAGTTACATCCTGCGCAACAAAGAGCAGACAAGACATCCATTCTAACGGTGCGAACACAGCTCAAACATTTCCTTTGGTGATGGGTAACCAATTACAGCTGTTCACTTTTAGCAACAGAATGACATTTAATGAACCTGTACTCAGATACACACATACATCTCCCCAATCATTGACTAAGTGCATGGTACCTGCAAAAATACAAGACATACTGTGAGTGCACCGGAAATGCAGAAATATTTACCTCTATTTACCTAAAAATTTGAAATGGAGGAAAAAGCTTTTCTCTCACTTTCTGAGGCTTGTGTCATTGCCTGTGATTGAAGAAGATCTAAAAGAGCTGACCCTGAATAATGTCTGTTGTTGTTGCCAGCCATTTAATCATTCACAACCCTCGGTGACTCTAAAGGTGAGCTCCCGCCATGTTTGGTTCGGTTGCTATGCCGATATCCCAACTTTTCCAGATTTTGTCCATGTTTAGCATCATGCTTCATCCCAATGATAGCCTACGTTTTATCTCTGGCATTGATTCTCCATCTTGGTGGATAATGTATATTTCTTCAATAATATAACCCCCTTTTCGTGTACCTTTACATCACCAAAACCCCACACACTGAATCCGGCTAAATGTGAGGGTACATGCACACAGGCGATTTGTCCTAAAAATTGGTCAAAAAAACAGACAGAAATAGCACCCATTCGTTTGAATAAGTGTATTCCATGGATTTTAATTTTTACTCAGATGAATAATCCAAGGAAAAAAAATTGCAGCCTTACCTATTCTTGCCCGATTTGCAGACAAGAAAAGCACATTTCAATATGCTGTTCCTTGCACATTGGACAGCATACAAAGCGGTTATCTGTGTACAGTCCAATGCGAGTTGCGCCTGAGAATCTCAGGCACAACTTTTTTAACCCCTTCCCGCTTCAGGGTGTTAGTTTACATCAGAGTAGTGGGGTACTTCCCGCAACAGGGCGTAAACTTACGCCCTGGGGATAGCGCGACATCATAAGAGATCTCGCACTATCCAGCAGCTGCAACAGCAGGGGTGCATCGGAGATATGCCCCGCTGTTAACCCCTTCCCCTATGTAGATCGCGGCATGGGAAGGGTTCACAGAGGGAGCGCGCTAAGCGATAAGGCGTTGCAGGAGAGAAGTCCTGCAATACCTTATCACAGTGATCATCGGTGCTATGGTATAGGTCCCCCAGGGGGACACCAATTGTGCAAAAAAAAGATAATAAAAATGTACAAAAAAGAAAAATGTAAAAAAAACCTTTATAGGTGCTTTTTCTCATATTAGCATAAATAAAAGGTAAAAAAAATAAAATCCCACATATTTAGTATCGTCGGGTCCGTAACAATGTGTACAATAAGGTGCACATTAGAGATGAGCGAGCACCAAAATGCTCGGGTGCTCGTTACTCGGAACGAACTTTTCGCGATGCTCGAGGGTTCATTTCGAATAACGAACCCCATTGAAGTCAATGGGCGACCCGAGCATTTTTGTATTTCGCCGATGCTCGCTAAGGTTTTCATGTGTGAAAATCTGGGCAATTCAACAAAGTGATGGGAACGACACAGCAACGGATAGGGCAGGCGAGGGGCTACGTGTTGGGCTGCATCTCAAGTTCACAGGTCCCACTATTAAGCCACAATAGCGGCAAGAGTGGGCCCCCCCCCCTCCCAAAAACTTTTACTTCTGAAAAGCCCTCATTAGCATGGCATACCTTTGCTAAGCACCACACTAGCTACAACAAAGCACAATCACTGCCTGGATGACACTCCGCTGCCACTTCTCCTGGGTTACATGCTGACCAACCGCCCCCCCCTCCCCCCCACAGCGCACACCAAAGTGTCCCTGCGCAGCCTTCAGCTGCCCTCATGCCACACCACCCTCATGTCTATTTAGAAGTGCGTCTGCCATGAGGAGGAACCGCTGGCACACACTGCAGAGGGATTGGCACGGCTAGGCAGCGACCCTCTTTAAAAGGGGCGGGGCAATAGCCAACAATGCTATACAGAAGCAATGAGAAATAGAATCCTGTGCCACCGCCATCAGGAGCTGCACACGTGGGCATAGCAATGGGGAACCTATGTGCCACATACTATTCATTCTGTCAAGGTGTCTGCATGCCCCAGTCAGACTGGTAATATGCACCTTAACAGTAACCGCGTTGGTGGTAATGTGGTGGTGACTGCGGACCTAGTAGCGCGGTTTCATTTTGTTGGTTTTCGGAATGTGGCCAGGATTAAGTGGGCCGTGGCGGGGGGATGGTGGGGGGGCTCTCTTGTAGTGTCGGTAAAGGTGAAATTCTTGGACTGCCACCAGACTAACCAATGCAAAGGCATTTGCCAAGAATGTTTTCCCTGTTGGAGGAGGAGGGGGATGTTTTTGAGGCACTACGTGTCCTCTCCACGTGTCCGTGGTTATATGCACCTTAACAGTAACCGCGTTGGTGGGAAATGGCCTCGCCGCCATCATGTCTTTGGGAAGCCTCTGTTTCCACACCCCAGAGACATACCATTAGCAGCGGTATAGGCAGAGCCCATAATTCGTAACATTTCAGCCGTAGCATTAGGACAGGCCCCACTAACATATCACTAGCAGCATTATAGGAGGAGCGCAGTCTTCGTTCCATGTCAGCAATAGTAGCACTCAAAACAGGCCCCAGTAACAATTCCGAAGCAGCAGTATAGCGGGAGCGCAGTCTTCGTTCCATGTCAGAAATAGTAGCACTCAAGACAGGCCCCAGTAACAATTCCGAAGCAGCAGTATAGCGGGAGCGCAGTCTTCGTTCCATGTCAGCAATAGTAGCACTCAAGACAGGCCCCAGTAACAATTCCGAAGCAGCAGTATAGCGGGAGCGCAGTCTTCGTTCCATGTCAGCAATAGTAGCACTCAAGACAGGCCCCAGTAACAATTCCGAAGCAGCAGTATAGCGGGAGCGCAGTCTTCGTTCCATGTCAGCAATAGTAGCACTCAAGACAGGCCCCAGTAACAATTCTGAAGCAGCAGTATAGTGGGAGCGCAGTCTTAGTTCCATTTCAGTAGCCTTAGTATAGCCAAGGCCCAAGTTACATTTATGTAGCTAAAGTGTAGGCCAACCCCACACACACTTCTGTACCATGAGTGCAGGCGAAGAACATACAAATTGCTATGATTACACTGTAGGTGAGGGCCCCAAAAAATTGGTGTACCAACAGTACTAATGTACCTCAGTAAAAATTGGCCATGCCCAACCAAGATGGCAGGTGAAACCCATTAATCGCTTTGGTTAATGTGGCTTAAGTGGTAACTAGGCCTGGAGGCAGCCCAGTTTAACGAAAAATTGGTTCAAGTTAAAGTTTCAACGCTTTTAAGAGCATTGAAACATATAAAAATTGTTTAGAAAAATTAGATGAGTGAGCCTTGTGGCCCTAAGAAAAATTGCCCGTTCAGCGTGATTACGTGAGGTTTCAGGAGGAGGAGGAGGAGGAATATTAGACACAGATTGATGAAGCAGAAATGTCCCCGTTTTGGATGGTGAGAGAGAACGTAGCTTCCATCCGCGGGTGCAGCCTACGTATTGCTTACGTATCGCTGCTGTCCGCTGGTGGAGAAGAGAAGTCTGGGGAAATCCAGGCTTTGTTCATCTTGATGAGTGTTAGCCTGTCGGCACTGTCGGTTGACAGGCGGGTACGCTTATCTGTGATGATTCCCCCAGCCGCACTAAACACCCTCTCCGACAAGACGCTAGCCGCAGGACAAGCAAGCACCTCCAGGGCATACAGCGCTAGTTCAGGCCACGTGTCCAGCTTCGACACCCAGTAGTTGTAGGGGGCAGAGGCGTCACCGAGGATGGTCGTGCGATCGGCTACGTACTCCCTCACCATCCTTTTACAGTGCTCCCGCCGACTCAGCCTTGACTGGGGAGCGGTGACACAGTCTTGCTGGGGAGCCATAAAGCTGGCCAGGCCCTTAAAGACTGTTGCACTGCCTGGGCTGTACATGCTGCTCGATCTACGCACCTCCCCTGCTACCTGGCCCTCGGAACTGCGCCTTCTGCCACTACCGCTGTCGGATGGGAATTTTATCATCAGCTTGTCCGCCAGGGTCCTGTGGTATAGCAACACTCTCGAACCCCTTTCCTCTTCGGGAATGACAGTGGGAAGGTTCTCCTTATACCGTGGGTCGAGCAGTGTGTACACCCAGTAATCCGTAGTGGCCAGAATGCGTTGAATGCGAGGGTCACGAGAAAGGCATCCTAACATGAAGTCAGCCATGTGTGCCAGGGTACCTGTACGCAACACATGGCTGTCCGCACTAGGAAGATCACTTTCAGGATCCTCCTCCTCCTCCTCCTCCTCCTCCTCCTCAGGCCATACACGCTGAAATGATGACAGGCAAGCAGCATGGGTACCGTCAGCAGTGGGCCAAGCTGTCTCTTCCCCCTCCTCCTCATGCTCCTCCCCCTCCTCCTCAACGCGATGAGATATAGACAGGAGGGTGCTCTGACTATCCAGCGACATACTGTCTTCCCCCGGCTCTGTTTCCGAGCGCAAAGCGGCTGCCTTTATGGTTTGCAGGGAAGTTCTCAAGATGCATAGCAGAGGAATGGTGACGCTAATGATTGCAGCATCGCCGCTCACCACCTGGGTAGACTGCTCAAAGTTTCGAAGGACCTGGCAGATGTCTGCCAACCAGGCCCACTCTTCTGAAAAGAATTGAGGAGGCTGACTCCCACTGCGCCGCCCATGTTGGAGTTGGTATTCCACTATAGCTCTACGCTGCTCATAGAGCCTAGCCAACATGTCGAGCGTAGAGTTCCACCGTGTGGGCACGTCGCACAGCAGTCGGTGCACTGGCAGATTAAAGCGATGTTGCAGGGTGCGCAGGGTGGCAGCGTCCGTGTGGGACTTGCGGAAATGTGCGCAGAGCCGGCGCACCTTTACGAGCAGGTCTGACAAGCGTGGGTAGCTTTTCAGAAAGCGCTGAACCACCAAATTAAAGACGTGGGCCAGGCATGGCACGTGCGTGAGGCTGCCGAGCTGCAGAGCCGCCACCAGGTTACGGCCGTTGTCACACACGACCATGCCCGGTTGAAGGCTCAGCGGCGCAAGCCAACGGTCGGTCTGCTCTGTCAGACCCTGCAGCAGTTCGTGGGCCGTGTGCCTACTATCTCCTAAGCTGAGTAGTTTCAGCACGGCCTGCTGACGCTTGCCCACCGCTGTGCTGCCACGCCGCGCGACACCGACTGCTGGCGACGTCCTGCTGCTGCTGACACATCTAGATTGCGAGACAGAGGTTGAGGAGGAGGAGGAGGAGGGTGCTTTAGTGGAAGAAGCATACACCGCCGAACATACCACCACCGAGCTGGGGCCCGCAATTCTGGGGGTGGGTAGGACGTGAGCGGTCCCAGGCTCTGACTCTCTCCCAGCCTCCACTAAATTCCCCCAATGTGCCGTCAGGGAGATGTAGTGGCCCTGGCCGCCTGTGCTTGTCCACGTGTCCGTAGTTAAGTGGACCTTGCCACTAACCGCATTGGTGAGGGCGCGTACAATGTTGCGGGAGACGTGGTCGTGCAGGGCTGGGACGGCACATCGGGAAAAGTAGTGGCGACTGGGAACTGAGTAGCGCAGGGCCGCCGCCGCCATCATAGCTTTGAAGGACTCCGTTTCCACAACCCTATACGGCAGCATCTCAAGGCATATAAATTTGGCTATGTGGACGGTTAACGATTGAGCGTGCGGGTGCGTGGCGGCGCACTTGCGCTTGCGCTCCAACAGTTGCGCTAGCGACGGCTGGACGGTGCGGTGCGAGACATTGCTGGATTGGGCCGAGGACAGCGGAGGTGAGGGTGTGGGTGCAGGCAATGAGACGGTCGTGCCTGTGTCCTGAGAGGGGGGTTGTATCTCAGTGGCAGGTTGGGGAACAGGGGGAGAGGCAGCGGTGCAAACCGGAGGCGGTGAACGGCCTTCGTCCCACCTTGTGGGGTGCTTGGCCATCATATGTCTGCGCATGCTGGTGGTGGTCAGGCTGTTGGTGGTGGCTCCCCGGCTGATCTTGGCGCGACAAAGGTTGCACACCACTGTTCGTCGGTCGTCAGGCGTCTCTGTGAAAAACTGCCAGACCTTAGAGCACCTCGGCCTCTGCAGGGTGGCATGGCGCGAGGGGGCGCTTTGGGAAACACTTGGTGGATTATTCGGTGTGGCCCTGCCTCTACCCCTGGCCACCGCACTGCCTCTTGCAACCTGCCCTGCTGCTGCCCGTGCCTCCCCCTCTGAAGACCTGTCCTGTGTAGGCGTTGCACACCAGGTGGGGTCAGTCACCTCATCGTCCTGCTGCTCTTCCTCCGAATCCTCTGTGCGCTGCTCCCTCGGACTTACTGCCCTTACTACTACCTCACTGCAAGACAACTGTGTCTCATCGTCATCGTCCTCCTCACCCACTGAAAGGTCTTGAGACAGTTGCCGGAAGTCCCCAGCCTCATCCCCGGACCCCGGGAACTTTCCAATGGTTGGGCATCAGTGACGATAAACTCCTCTGGTGGTAGAGGAACCACTGCTGCCCAATCTGAGCAGGGGCCCGAGAAAAGTTCCTGGGAGTGTTCCCGCTCCTGAGCATGTGTCATTGTAGTGGAGTGAGGAGCCTGGGAGGAAGGAGGAGCAGCAGACAGAGGATTCGGATTTGCAGCACTGGACGGCGCAGAACTGTGGGTGGATGATAGCTTGCTCGAAGCACTTTCTGCCATCCACGACAGGACCTGCTCACACTGCTCATTTTCTAATAAAGGTATCCCGCGTGGACCCATTAATTGGGCGATGAATGTGGGGACGCCAGAAACGTGCCTCTCTCCTAATCGCGCAGCAGTCGGCTGCGACACACCTGGATCAGGAGCTCGGCCTGTGCCCACACCCTGACTTGGCCCTCCGCGTCCTCGGCCGCGTCCACGTCCTCTAGGCCTACCCCTACCCCTCAGCATGCTGTATTACCAGTGATTTGATTTCCCAGGCAGGAAATAAATTGGCGCAAGCCTGCAGGCCAAATATAATTTTTTCGCTTTTTTGCAAAGGGAAGGCCCTACTGCGTATATTCAATGAACAATAACTTTTATAACTGTGGTGTGGCCCTGAAAAAGTGTCACACAACTTTAGTGTAGCAGAGTTATTAACTCTGGCAGAGCAGGTATTTGCCAGTCAGGAAAGACAATGGCGCAAGCCTGCAGTAAACCGTAGCTGGTTGAGTTTGATTTTTGTACGTTCTCCACGCAGCACACACGTACACGGAGACCTTAGGACTGACACAGGCAGGCCAAATATAATTTTTTCGCTTTTTTGCAAAGGGAGGGCCCCACTGCGGATATTCAATGAACAATACGTTTAATAACTGTGGTGTGGCCCTGAAAAAGTGTCACACAACTTTAGTGTAGCAGAGTTATTAACTCTGGCAGAGCAGGTATTTGCCAGTCAGGAAAGACAATGGCGCAAGCCTGCAGTAAACCGTAGCTGGTTGCGTTTGATTTTTGTACGTTCTCCACGCAGCACACACGTACACGGAGACCTTAGGACTGACACAGGCAGGCCAAATATAATTTTTTCCCTGCTTTTTTGCAAAGGGAGGGCCCCACTGCGGATATTCAATGAACAATAACTGTGTTGTGGCCCTGCCTACACAATTCTGTCCCTGTAGTATCAATGGAGGGTGCAATGCTCTGCACAGACGATTTTTTGAAAAAAAAAAAAAAATGCAACACTGCTAACAGCAGCCAGCACAGTACTGCACACGGTTAAATTTGGCCCTAGAAAGGACCGTTGAGGTTCTTGAAGGCTACACTCACTCCTAACACTCTCCCTGCCTAAGCACCACTTCTGTCCCTAATACCGGGTGCAATGCTCTGCACTGCCGATTTTGAGAGAAAAAAAAATAAATTTCCACTGCTAACAGCAGCCTGCACACACGTAGATGTGGCCCTAAGAAGGACCGTTGGGGTTCTTGAAGCCTACACTCACTACAAACACTCTCCCTACAGCAACTCCAATAGAACAGCACTTTCCCTCACCAACTCACACGGCATCTGAGGCGAGCCGCGGCAGGGGCCGACTTTTATACTCGGGTGACATCAGATCTCCCCAGCCACTCACAGCAGGGGGGTGGTATAGGGCTTGAACGTCACAGGGGGAAGTTGTTATGCCTTCCCTGTCTTTCAATTGGCCAGAAAAGCGCGCTAACGTCTCAGAGAGGAAACTGAAAGTAACCAGAACACCGCGTGGTACTTGTTACGAGTAACGAGCATCCCGAACACCCTAATATTCGCACGAATATCAAGCTCGGACGAGTACGTTCGCTCATCTCTAGTGCACATGCTTTTTATTCTACACGGCAAAAGCGTAAAAAAAACGCTAAAAAAATGAGGCAAAATGCTAATTTTTAGCATTTTGCCTCCCAAAACATCGCATTAAAAGTGATCAAAAAAGACGTATGTTCACCAAAATGGTACCAATAAAAACGAAGCCCTCACAGAGCTCCGTACATAGAAAAATAAAAAAGTTATAGGGCTTTGAATGCAATGATTTAGAAAAGAAATCCCCAAACAGGGTTTTTATTGCAGAAAAGTGGAAAAACCTAAAAAATATATAAGAATTTTTGGATCGTTGTAATCGTACCGACCCGCAGAAAAAATGGATTGTCCCATTTATGCTGCATGATTACCGCTGTAAAAAAAAATCTATGGCAGAATTGATGCTTTTTCTCTCCCTGTTATCATAAAAAAGAATAATAAAAGTTTTACAATATAGTCTATGTACTCAAAAATGGCACCATCAAAAACTACAGTTCGCTATGCAAAAAACAAGCCCTTATACGGCCGCGTCGACAGAAAAGTAAAAACGTTATGGCTTTTGAAAAATGGAGGTGAAAATCCACCAAAAATCGTTGCGTTCTTCCAAAATAGGCCATGTCCTTAAGGGATTAATTCCCATGTGCATGAACCCTAACTTTGTCTTTTTTCCCCAGACCTCACCAGCAGTCTGCTAGTAGACATGTAACTGTGTGACCAATGACCATATAACCATACAGGTAAAAACACACAACCCACTTTTCACACATAAAAAAGAAAGCACTTGAGTGCCGGAAAGAAAATAACAAAAGGAAACAAATGTAACCCAATTCAGAAAAAATGAAAGTCACCGGAACCACATGTGAATTATTCATCAGGTTTACACATGAATGTCTGTTGTTTTTCTTTTGCAAGTAAAAAGGGTTGTTAACATTTCATTCACTTTCAAAGAAAGAATAATAATAGGAAATTTTCTTGGAATTTATATTTGATATAATTTTTCAAGGCTGCGCTGAAGAACATATTATGATTGTCTGCCTTCCAATTAGCATTGCTTGTACTCCAAAGCCTCAAAACAATTCTACTTGTTATTTCTTCTAATAAAAAAACACAAGATCCTTCCCCCGATGTCTGTCAATTAGACAAGACAATATAACTGCTTGAAATACAGCAATATAGTAAGAAAAACTTGGTATACATGAAGTAGGAAGCAGGCATTAATTTCTGGCATACTTTGTTCATTGCCTAGCATATTGCTTAATATTGATCATCTTTATCAGTTTATTATCCCATATTCATTTCAACTGGACTGCCAGAAATAGCCAAGTGCTTAAACTTGGCATTCTCCAGCTGCTGAACTTTCAGGGCGCTTGTTGTCATGATTAGTGTGAATCTCAGTGGTTGACTCTCCACCAATCATGAAGGCTCCTACACAAACTAGGGTCAATTTCATTGGATGCAAATTAACCTCGGTAGAAGTTTTGAAAACTGGAAATCCCTACAAGCTTGGGGAGAGCATTCAAACCCATACAGATGCTGTTCAGATTTGAACCTAGGACAACAGCACTACATGGCAACAATACTAAACACTGAGCAATAGTGTTATGGTATTGTGTGATTTCGGATCACTGGAATTTTGCAATATTGTAGGTTGTGATTATTGTGTCATGACATGAACTCATTGGGTCACTGGGGGGTTCCAGAACTCTGATGGACCATTCTAACCCTTAATGAAGATCAAGCTGAACTGTCTGAACTGCATTAACTATACTAAATTAGGTTCTTTCTTCCCCAGCTGCCTAGTGATAAAAAGTTGCCAGAAACCTCTGATGATACTTATTCCCAAGGTAAAAAAGGAAATAGATGTTTTGAAACCTTATTTTCCTAGTCAGAAACATTGGAAAAATAGGTATATCTCCAAACACATATGAATGTTGAATGACAAGATATATCAACTAATATCTTGAGTGCAGACACCTCCTAACCAAGAAAGAAAACTTGCCCAGGCTTGGAGTTGTTTGAATGTGGTGACACAAATATGTATTTTTTGTACAATATTTTTTACAAAATAAAAAAGAAATAAGTCTGCAAAAAGAATGTCCCAGTAGGGGAGGGAAAAGCTTAACTCCAAAATTGGCCCTTTAGGAGTTAAATATATGTAACGGTTGAGATAAATAATTGTATACTTGTGTTTCTCACTTAGTGCTCATGCAGTGTACAATTACTAGAGAAAAAAAATCCAAGCATACTTAATTGGACTCCATATTTGTAGAAGCATTCTTACCTAGAGCCCCATGTGGCGCTCTTGCTCATTTGAGTTCAATCTCGATTAGGGTTGACTCAGTCTTCCATCCTTCCAAGATCAGTAAAATGAGTACCCAGCTTACTGGGGGGTAAAGATGACTAGGGAAGGCAATGGCAAACCACCCTTCAAAAACAGTCTGCCAAGAAAATGTCAGGATGTGACGTCACCCTAGGAGTCAGCCATGACTCAGTGCTTGCACCAGGGAACTTTACCTTTACCTATTTTTCCCTAGAATGAAATTGAGCAATAATCGTCCACAGTGAATGCAAAAAAAAAAGACATTTACTATTCGTTCACTTCTCATTAAAAAACACTGCTGGATCGCTCACTTCTCGCTGCGTGTTAATGCTCCCTGCTCAGCACTTCACATAGAAGGTGAAGCACTGAGTAAGAAGCCCGCAATCCAGCAGTGAACTCTGCCTGTCTAAACACTCTGCATGAGTGCTAACAACCTTAGAGGTGACGTCAGCACTAGTGCAGTCATTTAGACGACTGTTGTGCCATCTAAATGGCACATAAGTCAAATTTTGCCTAGTTTTCACATGATCCACCTCCCCAAGAGCCAATTTAAAACCTTTTCCAAACGTGTAACCATTACATTATAAGAGTAATTTGTGGGGATCTTGAAGTTTGGCCTTGCATTTAATTGTGACCATTTGAGAACTGAGCATCCTAAGACTTTTTTTGTACATTTATCTACAATTTGACAGCTAAAACCATTGTAAATGTACATCCACTTTGTACTCTTAGTACTTCTCCATCATTTTTGATGCACTATTATGTCCACGATTACCACAGCTTGTACTCCAGAAATGCATTTCTGAATATTACTGAAATCATTGTATTTTTCACAATAAAATAGAAAAGCATTTTGCATCGTTTGAGGACTTTCATTTCAACAAATTGACATTTTAATTCTTCAACCATACAATAAAAACTGAAATATGAATATTGATGACAGCCAGCTTTTCATAAGAACCAATTCCTCTATTATCAGGCATTGATTTCCTTCCCAGACTTTCTACCAATGTAACTATCAGCATTGGCAAAGAGTCATCAGTATTGCCTGAGCAGTTTTTTGGAAAGATGACCACTAGAGATGAGCGAGCGTACTCGTCCGAGCTTGATACTCGTTCGAGTATTAGGGTACTCGAGATGCTCGTTACTCAAGACGAGCACCACGCGGTGTTCGAGTCACTTCCATTTTCTTCACAGAAAATTTTGCGCCGTTTTCTGCCCAATAGTAACACAGGGAAGGCATTACAACTTCCTCCTGTGAAGTTCCAGCCCTATCCCACCCCCCTGCAGTGCGTGGCTGGGGAGATCAGGTGCCACCCGAGTATATAAACTGGGCCCGCCCGCGGCTCGCCACAGCTGTAGCTGCTATAGGGAGAGTGTTAGGCTGTTATTCTTCGTCTTCAAGAACCCCAACGGTCCTTTTTAGGGCCACATCTGACCGTGTGCAGTACTGTTGAGGCTGCTTTTAGCAGTTTTGCTAATTTTTTTTTTTTTTTGTATATCGGACGTGCAGACCATAGCGTCCTCAGTCTGCAGTCATTTTACTGAGTATAGGGGCAGTACTGGTGAGGCATGGACAGTGGTACAGGGAAAGAGGTACTGGCTATAGAGGCAGTGGGCTTTTTCAAAAAAATTGGAAACAATACTATATTTGGGCTGCCTGTGATCGTCTTCAGTTTACTGCATGTCTGCTGGGGGTACTAGTAGTTGCTCATTAATACCCAGCCTTGCGCATAATTTTTTCTGGCTGCACTGTGCTTTCAATAACCACAGTCATCCTCCAACAGGGAAATCCATATACAGGCTATATAGGCAGTGGGCTTTTTCCCCAAAATTGGGAAAAAAATACTATATTTGGGCTGCCTGTGACAGTCTTCAGTTTACTGCGTGTCTGCTGGGGGTACTAGTAGTCAGTCGCTCATTAATGCCCAGCCTTGCGCATAATTTTTTCTGGCTGCACTGTGCTTTCAATAACCACAGTCATCCTCCAACAGGAAAATCCATATACAGACTATATAGGCAGTGGGCTTTTTCCCCAAAATTGGGAAAAAAATACTATATTTGGGCTGCCTGTGACCGTCTTCAGTTTACTGCGTGTCTGCTGGGGGTACTAGTAGTCGCTCATTAATACCCAGCCTTGTGCATAATTTATTCTGGCTGCACTGTGCTTTCAATAACCACAGTCATCCTCCAACAGGGAAATCCATATACAGGCTATATAGGCAGTGGGCTTTTTCCCCAAAATTGGAAAAAAATACTATATTTGGGCTGCCTGTGACCGTCTTCAGTTTACTGCGTGTCTGCTGGGGGTACTAGTAGTCGCTCATTAATACCCAGCCTTGTGCATAATTTTTTTCTGGCTGCACTGTGCTTTCAATAACCACAGTCATCCTCCAACAGGGAAATCCATATACAGGCTATATAGGCAGTGGGCTTTTTCCCCAAAATTGGGGGAAAAAATACAATATTTGGGCTGCCTGTGACGGTCTTCAGTTTACTGCGTGTGTGCTGGGGGTACTAGTAGTCGCTCATTATTACCCAGCTAAGCCTGTGACCGTCTACAGTTTACTGCGTGTCTGCTGGGGGTAGTAGTCGCTAATTAATACCCAGCCTTGCGCATAATTGTAAGTGAAGTCAGCCTCCAACCACAGGCCAATAAGCGGCACATTTAATTACAGCGTTCAGTTTCTGCTCTACTTGTAATACACCATGCTGAGGGGTAGGGGTAGGCCTAGAGGATGTGGACGCGGGCGAGGACGCGGAGGCCCAAGTCAGGGTGTGGGCACAGGCCGAGCTCCTGGTCCAGGTGTATCGCAACCGACTGCTGCGGGATTAGGAGAGAGGCAAGTTTCTGGGGTCCCCAGATTCATCTCACAATTAATGAGTCCACGCGGTAGAAACTGAGCAGTGTGAGCAGGTCCTGTCGTGCATGGCAGAAAGTGCATCCAGCAATCTATCGACCACCCAGTCTTCTACGCCGTCCACAGCTGCAACTCTGAATCCTCTGGCTGCTGCTCCTCCTTCCTCCCAGCCTCCTCACTCCATGAAAATGACACATTCTGAGGAGCAGGCAGGCTCCCAGGAACTGTTCTCGGGCCCCTGCCAAGATTGGGCAGCAATGGTTCCTCTCCCACCGGAGGAGTTTGTCGTGACCGATGCCCAACCTTTGGAAAGTTCCCGGGGTCCGGGGGATGAGGCTGGGGACTTCCGGCAACTGTCTCAAGAGCTTTCAGTGGGTGAGGAGGACGATGACGATGAGACACAGTTGTCTATCAGTGAGGTAGTAGTAATTTCAGTAAGTCTGAGGGAGGAGCGCACAGAGGATTCGGAGGAAGAGCAGCTGGACGATGAGGTGACTGACCCCACCTGGTTTGCTAAGCCTACTGAGGACAGGTCTTCAGAGGGGGAGGCAAGTGCAGCAGCAGGGCAGGTTGGAAGAGGCAGTGCGGTGGCCAGGGGTAGAGGCAGGGCCACACCGAATAATCCACCAACTGTTTCCCAAAGCGACCCCCTCGCGCCATGCCACCCTGCAGAGGCCGAGGTGCTCAAAGGTGTGGCAGTTTTTCACTGAGAGTGCAGACGACTGACGAACTGTGGTATGCAAGGTTTGTCGCGCCAAGATCAGCCGGGCAGCCACCACCACCAGCCTTACCAATACCAGCATGCGCAGGCATATGATGGCCAAGCACCCCACAAGGTGGGACGAAGGCCGTTCACCGCCTCCTTTTTGCACCACTGCCTCTCCCCCTGTGCCCCAACCTGCCACTGAGATCCAACCCCCCTCTCAGGACACAGGCACGACCGTCTCCCGGCCTGCACCCACACCCTCCCCTCTGCTGTCCTCGGCCCCATCCAGCAATGTCTCTCAGCGCAGCGTCCAGCCGTTGCTAGCGCAACTGTTTGAGCGCAAGCACAAGTACGCCGCACAGCACCCGCACGCTCAAGCGTTAAACGTGCACATAGCCAAATTTATCAGCCTGGAGATGCTGCCGTATAGGCTTGTGGAAACGGAGGCTTTCAAAAACATGAGGGTGGCAGTGGCCTCGCGCTACTCGGTTCCCAGTCGCCACTACTTTTCCTGATGTGCCGTCCCAGCCCTGCACGACCACGTCTCCCGCAACATTGTACGCGCCCTCACCAACGTGGTTACTGGCAAGGTCCACTTAACAACGGACACGTGGACAAGCACAGGCGGGCAGGGCCACTATATCTCCCTGACGGCACATTGGGTGAATTTAGTGGAGGCTGGGACCGAGTCAGAGTCTGGGACCGCTCACGTCCTACCCACCCCCAGAATTGCGGGCCCCAGCTCGGTGCTGGTATCTGCGGCAGTATATGCTTCATCCACTAAACCACCCACCTCCTCCTCCTACGCAACCTCTGTCTCGCAATCAAGATGTGTCAGCAGCAGCACGTCGCCAGCAGTCGGTGTCGCGCGGCGTGGCAGCACAGGGGTGGGCAAGCGTCAGCAGGCTGTGCTGAAACTACTCAGCTTAGGAGAGAAGAGGCACACTGCTCACGAACTGCTGCAGGGTCTGACAGAGCAGACTGACCGCTGGCTTTTGCCGCTGAACCTCCAACCGGGCATGGTCGTGTGTGACAACGGCCGTAACCTGGTGGCGGCTCTGCAGCTCAGCAGCCTCTCGCACGTGCCATGCCTGGCCCACATCTATAATTTGGTGGTTTAGCGGTTTCTGAAAAGCTACCCACGCTTGTCAGACCTGCTCGGAAAGGTGCGCTGGCTCAGCGCACATTTCCGCAAGTCCAACACAGACGCTGCCACCCTGCGGACCCTGCAACATCGGTTTAATCTGCCAGTGCACCGACTGCTGTGCGACGTGCCCACACGGTGGAACTCTATGCTCCACATGTTGGCCAGGCTCTATGAGCAGCGTAGAGCTATAGTGGAATACCAACTCCAACATGGGCGGCGTAGTGGGAGTCAGCCTCCTCAATTCTTTACAGAAGAGTGGGCCTGGTTGGCAGACATCTGCCAGGTCCTTGGAAACTTTGAGGAGTCTACCCAGATGGTGAGCGGCGATGCTGCAATCATTAGCGTCACCATTCCTCTTCTATGCCTCTTGAGAAGTTCCCTGCAAAGCATAAAGGCAGACGCTTTGCGCTCGGAAACGGAGGCGGGGGAAGACAGTATGTCGCTGGATAGTCAGAGCACCCGCATGTCTATTTCCTAGCGCGTTTTGGAGGAGGAGGAGGGGGAGGAGCATGAGGAGGAGGGGGAAGAGACAGCTTGGCCCACTGCTGAGGGTACCCATGCTGCTTGCCTGTCATGCTTTCAGTGTGTATGGCCTGAGGAGGAGGAGGAGGATCCTGAAAGTGATCTTCCGAGTGAGGACAGCCATGTGTTGCGTACAGGTACCCTGGCACACATGGCTGACTTCATGATAGGATGCCTTTCTCATGACCCTCGCGTTACACGCATTCTGGCCACTACGGATTACTGGGTGTACACACTGCTCGACCCACGGTATAAGGAGAACCTTTCCACTCTCATACCTGAAGAGGAAAGGGGTTCGAGAGTGATGCTATACCACAGGACCCTGGCGGACAAACTGATGGTAAAATTGCCATCCGACAGCGTAAGTGGTAGAAGGCGCAGTTCCGAGGGCCAGGAAGTAGGGGAGGCGCGGAGATCAGGCAGCATGTACAGCGTAGGCAGGGGAACACTCTCCGAGGCCTTTGACAGCTTTTTGGCTCCCCAGCAAGACTGTGTCACCGCTCCCCAGTCAAAGCTGAGTCGGCGGGAGCACTGTAAAAGGATGGTGAGGGAGTACGTAGACGATCGCACGACTGTCCTCCGTGACACCTCTGCTCCGTACAACTACTGGGTGTCGAAGCTGGACACGTGGCCTGAACTCGCGCTGTATGCCCTGGAGGTGCTTGCTAGCCCTGCGGCTAGCGTCTTGTGAGAGAGGGTGTTTAGTGCGGCTGGGGGAATCATCACGGATAAGCGTACCCGCCTGTCAACCGACAGTGCCGACAGGCTTACACTCATAAAGATGAACAAAGCCTGGATTTCCCCAGACTTCTCTTCTCCACCAGCGGACAGCAGCGGTACCTAAAAAATACGTAGGCTGCACCCGCGGATGGAAGCATCATTCTCTATCACCATAAAAAACGGGGACCTTTTAGCTTCATCAATCTGTGTATTATATTCATACTCCTCCTCCTGCTCCTCCTCCTGAAACCTCACGTAATCACGCCGAACGGGCAATTTTTCTTAGGCCCACAAGGTCAAGTCATATTACTTTTGTAAACAATTTTTATACGTTTCAATTCTCATTAAAGCGTTGAAACTTGCACCTGAACCAATTTTTATTTTAACTGGGCTGCCTCCAGGCCCAGTTACAAATTAAGCCACAGTAACCAAAGCGATTAATGGGTTTCACCTGCCCTCTTGGTTGGGCATGGGCAATTTTTCTGAGGTACATTAGTACTATTGGTACACCAATTTTTTGGGGCCCTCGCCTACAGTGTAATTCTAGTAATTTTTGTGGGCTTCGCCTGCACTCATGGTACAGCAAGGTGTGTGGGGTTGGCCTACACTTTTGCTACATAAATGTAACTGGGGCCTTGTCTATACTGCAGCTACTGAAATGTGAAAGAGACTGTTATCTCCCTAAACCGCTGCAACGGGAATGTTACTGTGGCCTGTCTTGACTGCTACTACTACTGAAATGGAACTAATACTGTGCTCCCCCTATACTGCTGCTTAGGAATTGTTACTGGGGCCTGTCTTGACTGCTACTACTACTCAAATAGAACTAATACTGTGCTCCCCCTATACTGCTGCTAGTGATATGTTACTGGGGCCTGTCTAGACTGCTACTACTACCGAAATGAAACTAATACTGTGCTCCCCCTATACTGCTGCTAGTGATATGATACAGGGGCCTGTCTAGACTGCACCTACTACTGAAATGGAACTAATACTGTGCTCCCCCTATACTGCTGCTTCAGAATTCTTACTGGGGCCTGTCTTGACTGCTACTACTCCTGAAATGGAACTAATACTGTGCTCCCCCTATACTGCTGCTAGTGATATGTTACTGGGGCCTGTCTAGACTGCTACTACTACTGAAATGGAACTAATACTGTGCTCCCCCTATACTGCTGCTAGTGATATGTTACTGGGGCCTGTCTAGACTGCTACTACTACTGAAATGGAACTAATACTGTGCTCCCCCTATACTGCTGCTAGTAATATGTTACTGGGGCCTGTCTAGACTGCTACTACTACTGAAATGGAACTAAGACTGTGCTCCACCTATACTGCTGCTAGTGATATGTTACAGGGGCCTGTCTAGACTGCACCTACTACTGAAATGGAACTAATACTGTGCTCCCCCTATACTGCTGCTTCGGAATTCTTACTGGGGCCTGTCTTGACTGCTACTACTACTGAAATGGAACTAATACTGTGCTCCCCCTATACTGCTGCTAGTGATATGTTACTGGGGCCTGCCTTGACTGCTACTACTACTGAAATGGAACTAATACTGTGCTCCCCCTATACTGCTGCTTTGGAATTGTTACTGGGGCCTGTCTTGACTGCTACTACTACTGAAATGGAACTAATACTATGCTCCCCCTATACTGCTGCTTCGGAATTCTTACTGGGGCCTGTCTTGACTGCTACTACTACTGAAATGGAACTAATACTGTGCTCCCCCTATACTGCTGCTAGTGATATGTTACTGGGGCCTGTCTAGACTGCTACTACTACCGAAATGAAACTAATACTGTGCTCCCCCTATACTGCTGCTAGTGATATGTTACAGGGGCCTGTCTAGACTGCACCTACTACTGAAATGGAACTAATACTGTGCTCCCCCTATACTGCTGCTAGTGATATGTTACTGGGGCCTGTCTTGACTGCTACTACTACTGAAATGGAACTAATACTGTGCTCCCCCTATACTGCTGCTAGTGATATGTTACTGGGGCCTGTCTAGACTGCTACTACTACTGAAATGGAACTAATACTGTGCTCCCCCTATACTGCTGCTAGTGATTTGTTACTGGGGCCTGTCTAGACTGCTACTACTACTGAAATGGAACTAATACTGTGCTCCCCCTATACTCCTGCTAGTGATTTGTTACTGGGGCCTGTCTAGATTGCTACTACTACTGAAATGGAACTAAGACTGTGCTGCCCCTATACTGCTGCTAGTGATATGTTACTGGGGCCAGTCTAGACTGCTACTACTACTGAAATGGAACTAATACTGTGCTCCCCCTATACTGCTGCTAGTGATATGTTACTGGGGCCTGTCTAGACTGCTACTACTACTGAAATGGAACTAAGACTGTGCTCCACCTATACTGCTGCTAGTGATATGTTACTGGGGCCTGTCTAGACTGCTACTACTACTGAAATGGAACTAATACTGTGCTCCCCCTATACTGCTGCTAGTGATATGTTACTGGGGCCTGTCTAGACTGCTACTACTACTGAAATGGACTAATACTGTGCTCCCCCTATACTGCTGCTTCGGAATTGTTACTGGGGCCTGTCTTGACTGCTACTATTACTGAAATGGGCGGTTGGGCAGCATGTTACGCAGGAGAAGTGGCAGCGGAGTGTCATGCAGGCAGTGATTGTGCTTTGTTGGCGGTAGTGTGGTGCTTAGCTAAGGTATGCCTTGCTAATGAGGGTTTTTCAGAAGTAAAAATTATTGGGGGGGGGGGGGCACTCCTGCCGCTATTGTGGCTTAATAGTGGGACCTGGGAACTTGAGATGCAGCCCAACATGTAGCCCCTCGCCTGCCCTATCCGTTTCTGTGTTGTTCGCATCACTTTCTTGAATTTCCCAGATTTTCACAAATGAAAACCTTAGCGGAGCATAGGTCCCATACAAAAATGCTCGGGTGGCCCATTGACTTCAATGGGGTTCGTTACTCGAAACGAACCCTCGAGCATCGCGGGAAGTTCAACTCGAGTAACGAGCACCCAAGTATTTTGGTGCTCGCTCATCTCTAATGACCACATACTATTATTTCACTAAAGAGTCAAAGTTATGTTGACTCTATAGCTCATTATAATTACCATTAACTTTACCTCACATAACTCTTCAATAGAGACCTCAGTTGGTCATGTGCCCGATCTAAGTTAAATTATGTACCATGTAAACTTAAAAATGCTATGTAATACAGAGGAATTTAGACAAGTCCCTGCAAGTGTGCAGGTAGCTGATAGTACAGTATTCTGTTCTTTCATACAAATATCATTATTTTCAAAACTGTATTATCCCAAACTTCAGTTCCAGCCTAATCCGTGTGTACTGAGGAAAGCACTGTAGCTGTCTACATATCAGCACAAAACCATACTCAAATCCTCTTAATATTTTCAGCTATTTCACCATCTCTGCTAAGAAGAATATTCTCCAAAATGCAATATTATATTGAAAAATCCAGATACCTAATAGTGTCTGAATCAAAATGTTTATATTCTTGAGATAAAACTATACAATGCTAAGATTTAACTTAAAGATTTATCTAAAATTGTATTCACAGAGATATTTTGTCCACACTTTTGGTAAATTTAGTTTCAGAAAAGTTCTGAACACATAGACACTTGTGGATCTTCCTGTTTATTGGTAGTGTGCTCTAATGGGGTCACAGGTTAGGACCTAATGACTATAATCTAGGCACGGAAGATCCACAAGAGTGTATGCGCTTTAATCTCCTGAAGCTTCCTCAATACAAGTTACATGCCTTGAAAGCAGCAGTATTGTAGTTGCCATCACAACGGACTGCTGTTTGGCAGGCGCATGCGCTAAAGGTGGGCTGTAGGGAACCAGCTCGTACTATGTGCTCTAGGTTATGTGTATTAGGTAACAATGACCATAGAGCGTTCTGATGCAGACTTTAGCAGAATTTGGTGCTCGGAGATAATGAGACGGCATTTTGTCATTTGCGCATGCGCTGGTATGCTCACACGATAGCACCAGCCAGCACTATGAGATCCTGCTCCAGGGAAAGTGTTGCATAGCACCATTCGCACTCGATGTCGCGGCACTTCCCGCGCATGCACTGTGAAAGTTTAGGACACTGTATCGCTCCATTATGTATTACAGATGACAGCCTATCTAAAGAATTAACCTTGATAGTTTTAATGAGCGGGACAGCATGATTTACACACCTGTAGTGTTGCATCGCTGCAAAATCTCGAGATTTTGTAGCCCGTGTGAAAGAGGCCTTAGGCTCAGTCAGATGATCGTTTTTTGCACGCATGTATAGGCGCATTAAAAAAACCGCACGACTGAAGCTAAAATTCGCACATAAATAGTGCAGCTCCATTGAAAGCAATAAAAGAGGATCGCTATTTCCTGCTGCGGCTGTGACAGCTGCAGCAGGGGGTTTCCTTGGATGTGAAACCTCTGGATCTTGTCACATCTAGGGGTTTCACCTTGTTGTCAATGGGGCCGGCGGCAACAGCGACGGCTCCATTGAAAACGTAGGGAGAAGATCGCACTCCTCCGCTACAAGTATGACAGATGTGGCAGGGGATTACTTCATTCCCGCAGAGAGACCCTGTGACAGTACTCAGTGATGAGGGGACTCCTCACGGGGATGAAGGAATCCCCTGCCACAGCAGTCATAGCAGTGATCTTCTCCCATTGCTTTCAATGGAGGCGGCGCTGTTGCCGCCCATTGAAAGCAATGGGATGAAGGTAACCCCTGCAGGGATTTTTGGGAAGGGGCTAGGGGCTTAAAATATAAACCCTATTCCGAAAATAAGCCCTCCCGTCTTCTCAAAGGTAGCGCTTCCAGGAGGCAAGGATTTTTCAATCCCTGGCCAGAAGAAATGATGAAGAACAGTGCTGGGGACCCAGGGAGAACATGCGCCGGAGACGGTCAGTGCTTCTAGGTAATGTATTTTTTTTAAGAGCTTTGACAGTACTTTTCCTACTATCAAAGTTGCATCGCATCCCACTAAAACCGTGTTTTCGCGTGAAGCGATGCAACAGAGAGCAAGGCTCCACTTTAAAAAACGCTGCTCTATCTTTTACAGGTGCGAATTTTAAGCGCTTCTAAAAAACGGACATGTGACCGCTTTCTTTGAAAAGCATTAGTTCTAATAGATCTGCTTTTTAAACGCACCTATACATGCGTAAAGAAATCTGCTCGTCTGACTGAGCCCTAATACAAATTAATTAAAAAAAGATACAAAAAACTTGTCTTATACTGCATACAGTTGTACAATGTTATAAATAATATTTACAAAATAATGTATTAGTAAATTAACTGCAGTGTTTGAAAAGGGTTTTCTAGTTTTAGAAAATGTTTATTGTACAATGAAAAGTTGTGTAAATTTGTAATAACCTCTGCTTATCAATACAGTTTTCAAGATCTTTGTTAGTAGTCTAGAATGGGAACTTTTATGATTTAATTCCAGAGGGTAAAAACTTTTCCAGGTCATGTGCGGGTTACAGTAAAGTTATTAGAGCTCCATCTAACAATGAGCCATGCACCTATGTATCCATGACATGGCCTGGACAGATATTTATATTGTGGAAGCTTCCCTTTCAGTGACTACAATCCATGAGCAAACATACAGAGAGGGTGTAAAAGCACGCTTCAAATGGCAAGAAACATGTCAAAAGCAAATACGTGAATAATGAATTGCATTACTTATAAAGTAATAAAATAATTGCATATTTATAAAGTTGAGGTTTTTAGCACACATTTAGATCAAATTGTGAGAGCCCATCTGCTTCGACCTATTCAGAGGGGACCCTAACTGTAGTATACTTGTAATATAGCCACTATAATGTGCAACTGCATATAATAATTTTACTATGGTTTAGATATGCTGCTTAAGGGTGAAGTCACACGAACGTATATCGGCTCGGTTTTCACGCCGAGCCGATATACGTTGACCTCGTGTGCAGGGGGGGGAGGATGGAAGAGCCAAGTGCAGGAACTGAGCTCCCGCCCCCCTCTCTGCCTCCTCTCCGCCCCTCTGCACTATTTGCAATGGGGAAAGGTGGGGCGGGGGCGGGGATAATTCTCGGAACTTAGCCCCACCCCCGCCCCACCTCTTCCCATTACAAATAGTGCAGAGGGGCGGAGAGGGGGTGGGAGCTCAGTTCCTGCTCCTGGCTCTTCCATCCCCCCCCCCTGCACACGAGGACAACGTATATCGGCTCGGCGTGAAAACCGAGCCGATATACGTTCGTGTGACTTCACCCTAACCCTGTTTTTCCTGCATTGCATGAGCAATTGGCCCAAAAAGTATAATATATTATAAAATTGTGTAACATTTCATTAATAAGCTTTATTTGCTGAACGCATGTCAAAATAAATAAATTAGAACAGTTTTCCATCTGTTTTTATGTATACTTTAAATGTTTTCACATAATTATATTTGTCATTGCAGATTCCGCTGCATTGTTTATCCTTTCAAGCAGAAGCTCACTATTTCCACAGCTGTTGTCATTATTGCAGTAATCTGGGTCCTGGCTATTGCTATCATGTGTCCTACTGCAGTTATGTCTCATGTTAAAGAAGATAAACATTTTCGAGTAATTCTTGGCACCAACAATCAAACAGGTCCCATTTATTGGTGTCATGAAGACTGGCCTAATCCACAGATGAGAAAGATTTATACAACCGTTCTGTTTTCCAACATTTACCTTGCCCCCCTGTCTCTTATAGTAATTATGTATGTCAGAATAGGTATCACACTGTTTAAAAGTGAACTGAATATTGAAAGTAAGACTCACCAACCGCAAAGGCATGCTGTTTCCCGACGGAAGCAAAAAGTTATCAAAATGCTCATTATCATTGCTTTGCTGTTTATTTTATCTTGGCTACCTTTATGGACCATAATGATGCTTTCTGACTACGCCAACCTGACAGAAAATCAATACCAAATCATTAATATTTATATCTACCCATTTGCCCACTGGCTCGCCTTTTTCAATAGCAGCATCAATCCCATCATTTATGGGTTCTTTAATGAGAACTTTAGACGTGGTTTTCAGGCTGCCTTTAAGCTTCAGCTCTGCTCAGAAGAAATGGAAAGGCGAACAATGTATTCACATCGGGCCCATAATGCTATCTTACCGGCAACTTCACAAAACCCCGAGCGGCAAGAGTCGGCATTTGAAAAACAAAGCACTGATAGAGAATCTGATAAAAGAAAGCCATTGACAAGTGACCAAGATTTAATTATGGAAGACTTGGAAAAAATGTCTAATAACAACGGGATGCAGAAAGACTTGCTGTGATCACTTCTCTAGAATTGATGCATGGACTGCATTGGCAAAATACCATTTTAATATCTGTTTATCACGCCCAAAACACATACATACACAACGTACGTGTTTCTGCTGACCAGTGACGTTTTTGTAAGATGCTTTGTACAGCCGCCACATTGAATGCCTGTATATAATGTCAGTTTTATGCAATAACTCTTGAAGCTAATCTAAGTAAAGCGGTCGCTGTTTTGGTGAAGGTATGACTTGCACTTGACAAAAATGTCAATGAACATATTAAAATTTTATACAACTGAATGTTTTTGAAACTTTTCCTGACATCAATTTGTTAATCTTGCCTTTATTTTCTATAAAAATTTCCATTGAATATCTTCATCCAAATTGGATGTACTTGACTACAAAAAAAATCATAAAGAAGTCATTCATATAAAAATTGGTTATTATTATTGGATCTGGTAATAATCAGCAATGCAATAGCTACTGTGTGTTGCAATTCAATCTACATATGGTGTTTGGAACTTGTGTCAATCAGTATCCATCTTTATGCAGAAGAATTCAAATTGTTTAAACAGATAAACTGCTTATTATTTTTCTCAGAGCTGCAGAAATTACAGCTGGCCTTTTATTACCTACTTAATTTCCATTCCCTACCTTGTGGTAAAAGTGTAGCCGTAATTAAGCAAGACTAGAGTTACATTTTATGCTCATCTAGGCCCTACAATTATTCAAGTCCCACACCTTCAAACACAAATGAGTTAAGACAACATTCACATGATTCTCTCAGGCCGCAGTAAGACGAGCAATTTTTTGGGCGCATGAATAGGCGTGATTAAAAATCGGCTCTATTAGAACCAATGCTTTCCAATGAAGGCGGTCACATGTCCGTTTTTTTAGAGACGCTAAATAATCGCACCTGCAAAAGATAGGACATGCGAGTACCAATGCACCCGGTCATGTGATTTTTCTACATGCGATGTGCGATTTTTTTTAGCGCAGTTATACATGCGCTAAAAAAATCACTGGTCTGACCAAGCCCTTATAGTGTATGAATTACACAATCAAATCTTCTCTTAAATAGTGGAGCAAACCTAATGGTGGTTGATTTAGATTGACTTCAATGATTACTTACATATCCCAACTTCCAAGGGTCATCCACAAACCATGTTCTGGCCCTAAATCCTTTGCATTTCCTCTCACATAGAGTATGTACCCATAAAGTACAACTGTAGGATGGCACTGCTGCAAACGTACAGATAATATGCTTACTTTTATACATGCATTCACAAATTTCCTGTGCATTGGCCGTGAATTATGTTTTCATATTTAGGTTGTATTTTTTTAAAACATTGTCTTTATAAATCACCCCCCCAATCAACTAAGGCCTTTTTACAGTGCCGATTACCGTTCTGGTTGTTCAGGCTTCCGTGCTCCAGTGGGGTTTTCAACTATGATCATCCTATGTAAAAGCATGCAGAAACTGAATGACTTTCGAGAATCGTCCAGACGTTCAGTTTTAAACAGCTTTAAAATCCAAACGACCATCGTTCAGTGTAAATGGCAGCCCTTTAGTGCTGACTACAGTGAATAGAGTGGGTGGGGAGAGCACTCTTCTCCAGCCGCCCCACCTCCCCGCTGGCCACATTGTCAGCGATCCAGTGATACTCACTCCTATGTAACAGCATGGGAGCGAGTATACACAGGGACAAGTGTCAGATATCATTTGCTTGACACTCGTTGCGTGTAAAAGTCTCTTTAAACCCTCCTTCCTAATACTGTTTAGGTCCCATTCTTGCTGCCAAAAGAGCTCTGACACATTCAGTCATAAACTCGACAAGATCTTTGAAGCTATCCAGTGTATCCGGCCAACAAGACATTATCAGAAGATCCTTTATGACCTGTAAGTTATGGTTCAAAAACTTTTATTGCAGCACAAGGAACCATACAATGGGAAAGCAAAGTATAAAACATTCAAGATAATGGAAGCCATAGCCAGGTTCCCTAAAAATCAAAATATACTTTTAACAATTTCAAAATAGAGTTTTTAGATTTTATAATAAAGCAATGGGATAAACTATACATGTATAACAAACGAAGACACCAAAGTAACAGAACACTGGGGTGTAACATGGGGTAGGAAGAGGAAAGGGAGAGAGAAAATAAAAAAAAGGGTGAGGAGGGGAGGTAAGGGGGTACTAGGTAAGGGAAGGGAGAGAAGGAACCTATTTAGGAGACACGAGAATGCATCCACTCTGCAAAAGACGTTGATTTCCAAAATATCAACCAGGTCTGCAATACTCCATAATATTTATCATGTAAATCTGAGTCCAACACAACAGACTCTATACAATACGAACAGAAGGAATAACAGTGCCCTTCTAATAGCAGGGGATGACCAAACATGCTATCTGAAGGAAAAAAACATATTAAACCTTTCTTCAGTAGTGAAATCCTGCCCAGACCATGGACCTGTAAGTTATGAAGTTGAGCCGCCATTAATCGGACTAGTTTTTCAAGCACATTCCACACACGTTTGACTGGATTGCAATCCGGGGAATTTAGAGGCCAAGGCAACAACTTGAACTCATTTTCATGTTCTTCAAACCAATCCTGAACAATATTTGTCATGTGGCAGGGTAAGTTATCTTCCTGTTGGAAGAGGCCAATGCCAATACTGTAGCCATGAAAGGGTGTACCTGTCTGTTTAGGTAGGTGGTACATGTCAAAGTTCAGAGCCTCGTGTGACACAGAAATGCGGTCCTAAGCTCTCGCTCCCGACCTGAAGGTTGCGGATTCAATCTGCGCGTGGTTCAGGTTGCTGGCTGAATGTTGACTCAGCCTTCCATCCTTCCGACGTCAGTAAAATGAGGGTAAAAAGATGACTGGGGAAAGCAATGGCAAACCACCCAGCTAAAACAGTCTGCCAAGAAAATGTCATGATGTGATGTTACCCTAGGAGTTGATCACGACTCGATGCTTGCACCAGAGGAATTTACCTTACATGTCAAAGTAACATCCACATGGATGCCAGGACCCAAGGTTTACCAGCAGAACATTTCACAGTGTGTAGCGTATAACACTGTGGCCACTGGCTTGTTTTCTCCCTATATTGCATCCAGGTGTTATCTCTTCCCTAGATAAGCAAATATGCACCAAGCTATCTGCACAATTTAAAAGAAAGCATCAACTTTCATAGCTACATGAACAAATTCTGATACTTACATGCCCATTGTTGCCAATTTTAGTGGTGCGTAGGGATCAACATGGATACTCTGATCAGTCTGTGGCTGCATTGACCCATATTCAGCAAGCTGTAATGCACTGTGTGTTCTGACATCTTTCTATCCTAGCCAGGTAATGACCAGGAAGCGACCCCCACAGTGACAGGAGAGCCGAACATGGGAGTGGATAGGGAATAACTTGATATTCTGGTGCAACCCTTTTATTATGAAATTAGATTTTATAAAAGATTTTTTTTTCCATTCACGGTGTTCTAAAAGGTGGTTCTAGTGAAATTTTAGCTCATTTCCCAATCTAAAAAGTAGATTCCACAAAAGTTCTCTGTCTCGGAAATTCATTATGGAGGTCTTTTTCTTATAGCTCTGAGCATAAGCAATATCTGCAAATTGGAAATTACAGAACATGAGATTATCAGTGCTTCAGTCCCACGTTCATAGTAAATGCAAATAACACATCTGGCTATTCCTGTTGCAAAAAGAGGATTGAGATTTTAGGATATACTTTTTTTATGCCAGTAAGGGAATTCTAAAAAGACTTTGCTAATTCTTTTTAAAGAGTATCTGTCATATCCTGATGACAATGGTGCTGTTTCTTTTTTACCTCCACTCCCTCCCATTTCCCTGTATGCGCAATTCTTATTTTCAATCTGAATGTGTCAGGTGGGCACTTCCCACAGTTTACTGCCAATCAAGGCTGACATCACCCATTGACATGGAGCAGTGGGGACCACCCACCTGACACACAGACCTGAAAACCCAAACTAAGGAAAACCCAGGGGAACGTAGGAAGTAGAGAGAAAAGAGAGACATAATTGGAATCAGCAGGGCCACAACTGTATAGCTCTGCTAATATGAGGATACGACAGGTCTCTTTAAACTGCCAATACTTTCATTTAGCACCACAGCATGTGCAATTGCAATCTTAGCTCACTGGCAATTTTTAGATCTTTCATCCTTGCTCTATCCAGTACAGATTGTAAATGCAATTTATGCAAAAGCTCAGCGCTGCTTCCCCATCTTCACCATCAACTCTTAAGCTATCTATCTATCTATCTATCTATCTATCTATCTATCTATCTATCTATCTATCTATCTATCTATCTATCTATCTATCTAATATCTATATATCTATCTAATATCTATCTGTCTATCTATCTAATATCTATCTATTTATCTATCTATCTAATATCTATTTATCTATCTATTATCTATTTATTAGGGTTGAGCGAGCACCAAAATGCTCGGGTGCTCGTTACTCGAGTCGAACTTCCCGCGATGCTCGAGGGTTCATTTCGAGTAACGAACCCCATTGAAGTCAATGGGCGACTCAAGCATTTTTGTATAACACCGATGCTTGCTAAGGTTTTCATTTGTGAAAATCTGGGAAATTCAAGCAAGTGATGGGAACAACACAGAAACGGATAGGGCAGGCGAGGGGCTACATGCTGGGCTGCATCTCAAGTTCCCAGGTCCCACTATTAAGCCACAATAGCGGCAAGAGTGGGTCCCGCCCCCCCCCCCCCCAACAATTTTTACTTCTGAAAAACCCTCATTAGCAAGGCATACCTTAGCTAAGCACCACACTACCTCCAACAAAGCACAATCACTGCCTGCATGACACTCCGCTGCCACTTCTCCTGGGTTACATGCTGCCCAACTCCCCCGCACGACCCAGTGTCCACAGCGCACACCAAAGTGTCCCTGCGCAGCCTTCAGCTGCCCTCATGCCACACGCTGGCCTCATAGCCACACCACCTTCATGTCTATTTATAAATGCGTCTACCATGAGGAGGAACCAGAGGCACACACTGCAGAGGGTTGGCAGGGACAGGCAGCGACCCTCTTTAAAAGGGGCGGGGCGATAGCCCACAATGCTGTACAGAAGCAATGAGAACTCCAATCCTGTGCCACCTCTGTCAGGAGCTGCAAACGTGGGCATAGCAATGGGGAATCCATGTGCCACACAGTATTAATTCTGTCAAGGTGTCGCATAGCTCAATCCACACTGCAAGGGGAAAGCCGTCAGCGCTCTGCCCTCTACCCAAGTCAGTCAGTGCCTTTGTGCCAGACAGGTCAAACACCGAAATGTGAACTAAGTTTGCACCAACAGCATAGGTGGGTCCTAGGAAACCCAAGACATGAACAAAAAATTGATCTGAGTGGCCAAACATGGCAGACTTGCACCGCGCCCATGGCATAGGCCTCGGCCCACAGATTCAGCAATCCTAGGCTGGAAGCGGACTTTCACTGCACCCAGGACATAGGCCTCTGCACAAACCCTCAGCAATCATGTGCCTACAGCGAACTCCAATGCTAGCGTAGCTGTGCACGTCTCATTAGCGCTGTATTGTTCCTGTAGTTTGTTCCAATGCAGTGCCCCGGATAGTAGAGCTAACGTCAGATTAAATAAAGGTGGGCTTCGGCCCACACTGCATGCCCCAGTCAGACTGGGGTTCTTTATAAGTAGATACAGGCAGGTACAACTCCGTGTGGACCAACAGCATGGGTGGGTCCCAGGAAGCCACCAGCGTTACATAAATAAATCCCATTGCATTGCCCAGCACGGCTGAGGTAACGTCAGATTAAACGCAGGTGGGCTTCGGCCCACACTGCATGCCCCAGTCAGACTGGGGTTTTTTTTATAAGTAGACACAGGCAAGTACAACTCCCTAATGTGGAGTCCGTGTGGACCCAAAGTATTGGCGCTCCCTGGAACCCACCGGCGGTACATAAACAAATCCCATTGCAGTGCCCAGCGCAGCTGAGGTAACGGCAGATTAAATGCAGGTGGGCTTCGGTCCACACTGCATGCCCCAGTCTGAGCAGGGTTTTTAATACATAGAAACTGGCAGGTACAACTCCGTAATGTGAAGTCCCTGTGGACCCACAGCATGGGTGGCTCCCTGGAACCCATCGGCGGTACATAAATGTATCTTATTGCAGTGCCCTGCTCAGCAGAGCTAACGTCCGATACAATACAGGTGGGCTTCGGCCCACAGTGCATGCCCCAGTCAGACTGGTAATATGTACCTTAACAGTAACCGCGTTGGTGGGAATGTGGCCGCGACTGCGAACCCAGTAGCGCGGTTTTATTTAGTTTGTTTTCGGAATTTGGCCATGATTAAATGGGCCGTCGTGGGGGGATGGTGGGGGGGCTCTCTTGTTGTGTTGTTAAAGGTGAAATTCTTGGACTACCACCAGACAGACCAATGCAAAGGTATTTGCCAAGAATATTTTCATTGTTGGAGGAGGAGGGGGATGTTTTTGAGGCACTACGTGTCCTCTCCACGTGTCCGTGGTTATATGCACCTTAACAGTAACCGCGTTGGTGGGAAATGGCCTCGCCACCATCATGTCTTTGGGAAGTCTCTGTTTCCACACCCCAGTGACATAGCATTAGCAGCGGTATAGGCAGAGCCCAAAATTAGAAACATTTCAGCGGTAACAATAGGGACAGGCCCCAGTAACATATCACTAGCAGCAGTATAGGGGGAGCACAGTATTAGTTCCATTTCAGTAATAGTAGCAGTCAAGACAGGGCCCAGTAACATATCACTAGCAGCAGTATAGGGGGAGCACAGTATTAATTCCATTTCAGTAATAGTAGCAGTCAAGACAGGCCACAGTAACATATCACTAGCAGCAGTATAGGGGGAGCACAGTATTAGTTCCATTTCAGTAGTAGTAGCAGTCTGGACAGGCCCCAGTAACATATCACTAGCAGCAGTATAGGGGGAGCACAGTATTAGTTCCATTTCAGTAATAGTAGCAGTCAAGACAGGCCCCAGTAACATATCACTAGCAGCAGTATAGGGGGAGCACAGTATTAGTGCCATTTCAGTAGTAGTAGCAGTCAAGACAGGCCCCAGTAACATATCACTAGCAGCAGTATAGGGGGAGCACAGTATTAGTTCCATTTCAGTAGTAGTAGCAGTCTAGACAGGCCCCAGTAACATATCACTAGCAGCAGTATAGGGGGAGCACAGTATTAGTGCCATTTCAGTAAGAGTAGCAGTCAAGACAGGCCACAGTAACATATCGCTAGCAGCAGTATAGGGGGAGCACAGTATTAATTCCATTTCAGTAATAGTAGCAGTCAAGACAGGCCACAGTAACATATCACTAGCAGCAGTATAGGGGGAGCACAGTATTAGTTCCATTTCAGTAATAGTAGCAGTCAAGACAGGCCCCAGTAACATATCACTAGCAGCAGTATAGGGGGAGCACAGTATTAGTGCCATTTCAGTAAGAGTAGCAGTCAAGACAGGCCACAGTAACATATCGCTAGCAGCAGTATAGGGGGAGCACAGTATTAATTCCATTTCAGTAATAGTAGCAGTCAAGACAGGCCACAGTAACATATCACTAGCAGCAGTATAGGGGGAGCACAGTATTAGTTCCATTTCAGTAGTAGTAGCAGTCTGGACAGGCCCAAGTAACATATCACTAGCAGCAGTATAGGGGGAGCACAGTATTAGTTCCATTTCAGTAATAGTAGCAGTCAAGACAGGCCCCAGTAACATATCACTAGCAGCAGTATAGGGGGAGCACAGTATTAGTGCCATTTCAGTAGTAGTAGCAGTCAAGACAGGCCCCAGTAACATATCACTAGCAGCAGTATAGGGGGAGCACAGTATTAGTTCCATTTCAGTAGTAGTAGCAGTCTAGACAGGCCCCAGTAACATATCACTAGCAGCAGTATAGGGGGAGCACAGTATTAGTTCTATTTCAGTAATAGTAACAGTCAAGACAGGTCCCAGTAACATATCACTAGCAGCAGTATAGGGGGAGCACAGTATTAGTGCCATTTCAGTAAGAGTAGCAGTCAAGACAGGCCACAGTAACATATCGCTAGCAGCAGTATAGGGGGAGCACAGTATTAGTTCCATTTCAGTAGTAGTAGCAGTCTGGACAGGCCCCAGTAACATATCACTAGCAGCAGTATATGGGGAGCACAGTATTAGTGCCATTTCAGTAGTAGTAGCAGTCTGGACAGGCCCCAGTAACATATCACTAGCAGCAGTATAGGGGGAGCACAGTGTTAGTTCCATTTCAGTAGTAGTAGCAGTCAAGACAGGCCCCAGTAACAATTTCGAAGCAGCAGTATAGGGGGAGCACAGTATTAGTTCCATTTCAGTAGAAGTTGCAGTCTAGACAGGCCCCTGTAACATATCACTAGCAGCAGTATAGGGGGAGCACAGTATTAGTTTCATTTCGGTAGTAGTAGCAGTCTAGACAGGCCCCAGTAACATATCACTAGCAGCAGTATAGGGGGAGCACAGTATTAGTTCCATTTCAGTAGTAGTAGCAGTCAAGACAGGCCCCAGTAAAAATTCCGAAGCAGCAGTATAGGGGGAGCACAGTATTAGTTCCATTTCAGTAGTAGTAGCAGTCAAGACAGGCCACAGTAACATTCCCGTTGCAGCGGTTTAGGGAGATAACAGTCTCTTTCACATTTCAGTAGCTGCAGTATAGACAAGGCCCCAGTTACATTTATGTAGCAAAAGTGTAGGCCAACCCCACACACCTTGCTGTACCATGAGTGCAGGCGAAGCCCATAAAAATTACTAGAATTACACTGTAGGCGAGGGCCCAAAAAAATTGGTGTACCAACAGTACTAATGTACCTCAGAAAAATTGCCCATGCCCAACCAAGAGGGCAGGTGAAACCCATTAATCGCTTTGGTTACTGTGGCTTAATTTGTAACTGGGCCTGGAGGCAGCCCAGTTAAAATAAAAATTGGTTCAGGTGAAAGTTTCAACGCTTTAATGAGAATTGAAACGTAAAAACATTGTTTACAAAAGTAATATGACTGAGCCTTGTGGGCCTAAGAAAAATTGCCCGTTCAGCGTGATTACGTGAGGTTTCAGGAGGAGGAGCAGGAGGAGGAGTATGAATATAATACACAGATTGATGAAGCTAAAAGGTCCCCGTTTTTTATGGTGATAGAGAATGATGCTTCCATCCGTGGGTGAAGCCTATGTATTGTTTAGGTACCGCTGCTGTCCGCTGGTGGAGAAGAGAAGTCTGGGGAAATCCAGGCTTTGTTCATCTTTATGAGTGTAAGCCTGTCGGCACTGTCAGTTGACAGGCGGGTACGCTTATCCGTGATGATTCCCCCAGCCGCACTAAACACCCTCTCTGACAAGGCGCTAGCCGCAGGACAAGCAAGCACCTCCAGGGCATACAGCGCGAGTTCCGGCCACGTGTCCAGCTTCGACACCCAGTAGTTGTAGGGAGCAGAGGCGTCACGGAGGACGGTCGTGCGATCGGCTACGTACTCCCTCACCATCCTTTTACAGTGCTCTCGCCGACTCAGCCTTGACTGGGGACCGATGACACAGTCTTGCTGGGGAGCCATAAAGCTGGCAAAGGCCTTGGAGAGTGTTCCCCTGCCTGCGCTGTACATGCTGCCTGATCTCCGCGCCTCCCCTGCTACCTGGCCCTCGGAACTGCGCCTTCTGCCACTAGCGCTGTTGGATGGGAATTTTACCATCAGTTGGTCCACCAGGGTCCTGTGGTATAGCATCACTCTCGAACCCCTTTCCTCTTGGGGTATGAGAGTGGAAAGGTTCTCCTTATACCGTGGGTCGAGCAGTGTGTACACCCAGTAATGCGTAGTGGCCAGAATGTGTGTAACGCAAGGGTCATGAGAAAGGCATCCTAACATGAAGTCCGCCATGTGTGCCAGGGTACCTGTACGCAAAACATGGCTGTCCTCACTAGGAAGATCACTTTCAGGATCCTCCTCCTCCTCAGGCCATACACGCTGAAAGGATGACAGGCAAGCAGCATGGGTACCCTCAACAGTGGGCCAAGCTGTCTCTTCCCCCTCCTCCTCATGCTCCTCCTCCTGCTCCAAAATGCGCTGAGATATAGACATGAGGGTGCTCTGACTATCCAGCGACATACTGTCTTCCCCCGCTCCGTTTCCGAGCGCAAAGCGTCTGCTTTTATGCTTTGCAGGGAAGCATAGCAGAGGAATGGTGACGCTAATGATTGCAACATCTCCGCTCACCATCTGGGTAGACTCCTCAAAGTTTTAAAGGACCTGGCAGATGTCTGCCAACCAGGCCCACTGCTTTGTAAAGAATTGAGGAGGCTGACTCCCACCACGCCGCCCATGTTGGAGTTGGTATTCCACTATAGCTCCACGCTGCTCATAGAGCCTGGTCAACATATGGGCACGTTGCACAGCAGTCGGTGCGCTAGCAGATTAAACCGATGTTGCAGGGTCCGCAGGTTGGCAGTGTCCGTGTTGGACTTGCGGAAATGTGCGCTGAGCCGGCGCACCATTTCGAGCAGGTCTGACAAGCGTGGGTAGCTTTTCAGAAACCGCTGAACCACAAAATTAAAGACGTGGGCCAGGCATGGCACGTGCGTGAGGCTGCCGAGCTGCATAGCCGCCACCAGGTTACGGCCGTTGTCACACACGACCATGCCCGGTTGGAGGCTCAGCGGCGCAAGCCAGCGGTCGGTCTGCTCTGTCAGACCCTGCAGCAGTTCGTGGGCCGTGTGCCTCTTCTCTCCTAAGCTGAGTAGTTTCAGCACGGCCTGCTGACGCTTGGCCACAGCTGTGCTGCCAAGCCACGTGACACCGACTGCTGGCGACGTGCTGCTGCTGACACATCGTGATTGCGAGACAGAGGTTGCGTATGAGGAGGAGGAGGAGGGTGGTTTAGTGGAGGAAGCATACACTGCCGCAGATAACAGCACCGAGCTGGGGCCCGCAATTCTGGGGGTGGGTAGGGCGTGAGCGGTCCCAGGCTCTGACTCGGTCCCAGCCTCCACTAAATTCACCCAATGTGCCGTCAGGGAGATATAGTGGCCCTGCCCGCCTGTGCTTGTGCACGTGTCCATTGCTAAGTGGACCTTGGCAGTAACCGCGTTGGTGAGGGCGCGTACAATGTTGCGGGAGACGTGGTCGTGCAGAGCTGGGACGGCACATCGCGAAAGTAGTGGCGACTGGGAACCGAGTAGCACGGGGCCGCCGCCGCCATCATGTTTTTGAAGATGGTCGTGCCTGTGTCCTGAGAGGGGGGTTGGATCTCAGTGGCAGGTTGGGGCACAGGGGGAGAGGCAGTAGTGCAAACCAGAGGCGGTGAACGGCCTTCGTCCCACCTTGTGGGGTGCTTGGCCATCATATGCCTGTGCATGCTGGTGGTAGTGAGGCTGGTGGTGGTGGCTCCATGGCTGATCTTGGCACGACAAACCTTGCACACCACAGTTCGTCGGTCGTCTGCACTCTCAGTGAAAAACTGCCAGACCTTTGAGCACCTCGGCCTCTGCTGAGTGGCATGGCACGAGGGGGAGCTTTGGGAAACAGTTGGTGGATTTTTCGGTCTGGCCCTGCCTCTACCCCTGGCCACCGCACTGCCTCTTCCAACCTGCCCTGCTGCTGCACTTGCCTCCCCCTCTGAAGACCTGTCCTCAGTAGGCTTAGCAAACCAGGTGGGGTCAGTCACCTCATCGTCCAGCTGCTCTTCCTCCGAATCCTCTTTGCGCTCCTCCCTCGGACTTACTGAAATTACTACTACCTCACTGATAGACAACTGTGTCTCATCATCATCGTCCTCCTCACCCACTGAAAGCTCTTGAGACTGTTACCGGAAGTCCCCAGCCTCATCCCCCGGGCCCCGGGAACTTTCCAAAGGTTGGGCATCGGTCACGACAAACTCCTCCGGTGGGAAAGGAACCATTGCTGCCCAATCTTGGCAGGGGCCCGAGAACGGTTCCTGGGAGTCTGCCTGCTCCTCAGAATGTGTCATTTTCATGGAGTGAGGAGGCTGGAAGGAGGGAGTAGCAGCAGCCAGAGGATTCAGAGTTGCAGGTGTGGACGGCGTAGAGGACTGGGTGGTCGATAGATTGCTGGATGCACTTTCTGCCATCCATGACAGGACCTGCTCACACTGCTCAGTTTCTAATAAAGGTCTACCGCGTGGACCCATTAATTATGAGATGAATCTGGGGACCCCAGAAACTTGCCTCTCTCCTAATCCCGCAGCAGTCGGCTGCGATACACCTGGACCAGGAGCTCGGCCTGTGCCCACACCCTGCCTTGGGCCTCCGCGTCCTCGCCCGCGTCCACGTCCTCTAGGCCTACCCCTACCCCTCAGCACGGTGTATTACGAGTAGAGCAGAAACAGAACGCTGTAATTAAATGTGCAGCTTATTGGCCTGTGGTTGGAGGCTGACTTCGCTTAAGGAATGCACAGCAGAGCCAGGAAACAATTATGCGTAAGCCTGTTGTCAGACCTAGGTGCGTATGACTTTGCTGCTGGAATTCACAGGGCAGAACCAGTCAAGTGGCCAAAGGCCAGTGGTAGGCCTTAAGTATTTTGCTTCAATTTTTTAAAATGGTGAGGTGAAAAACTAGACAGACACCGTATGCAGCATATATATGTATGCTCTTTCCCTCTGGTGGGATGACGGTGATCATGTAACGGCCACAGCAGAGCCAGGAAACAATTATGCGCAAGGCTGGGTATTGATGAGCGACTAGTACCCCCAGCACACACGCAGTAAACTGAAGATGGTCACAGGCAGGCCAAATATAGTATTTTTTTTACAATTTTTGGGAAAAAGCTCACTGCCTGTAATATAGCCTGCATATGGATTTCCCTGTTGGAGGATGACTGTGGTTATTGAAAGCACAGTGCAGCCACAAAAAATTATGCGCAAGGCTGGGTATTAATGAGCGACTACTACCCCCAGCACACACGCAGTAAACTGAAGACGGTCACAGGCAGGCCAAATATAGTATTTTTTTACAATTTTTGGGAAAAAGCCCACTGCCTGTGATATAGCCTGTATATGGATTTCCCTGTTGGAGGATGACTGTGGTTATTGAAGGCACAGTGCAGCCAGAAAAAATTATGCGCAAGGCTGCAGTAACACCTAGCTGCGTTTTAGTTAGCGACTACTACTACCCCCAGCAGACACGCAGTAAACTGAACACAGTCACAGGCAGCCCAAAGATTTGTTTTTTACAATTTTTTGGAAAAAGCCCACTGCCTATATAGACAGTATATCTCTTTCCCTGTACCACTGTCCCTGCCTCACCAGTACTGCCCCTATACTCAGTAAAATAACTGCAGACTGAGGATGCTATGGTCTGCATGCCCGATATACCAAAAAAAAAAATTGTGCAAAACTGCTAAAAGCAGCCTCAACAGTACTGCACACGGTCTGATGTGGCCCTAAGAAGGACCGTTGGGGTTCTTGGAGAAGAAAATAACAGCCTAACACTGTTCCTATAGCAGGTACATTAGGACAGCACTTTCCCTAATGTCTCTCAGCGTGCATCTGTGGCGAGCCGCGGGCGGGGCAGATTTTCATACTGGGGTGTCACCTGATCTCCCCAGCCACTTACTGCAGGGGGGGGTGGGATAGGGCTGGAACTTCACAGGATGAAGTTGTAATGCCTTCCCTGTGTTTCTATTGGCCAGAAAAGCACGCAAATTTCTCAGGGAAGGAAATGTAATGGAGTCGAGTACCGCGTGGTGCTCGTCTCGAGTATCGAGCATCTCGAAGACCCTAATACTCGAACGAGCATCAAGCTCGGACGAGTACGCTCACTCATCTCTACTTTTTATCTATCTAATATCTATCTATCTGTCTATCTATCTATCTCATATCTATCTATCTATCTATCTATCTAGATTCGTTAGACATATTATTCTTCCTTATGCCACCTCATGGCTGGCATACATGTATACTAGTAATGTGCAGTCATTCTGCAGATATTTAAGGCATTATAAGGGTTACTACCCACTACAGTTTTTTTTCACTGCGAAATTCGCAGCGTTTTTTTTCTGCAGGGGTCTATGGGACTTGTAATGTTAAAATCACGATTGCCCAAAATCGCAATTTACCACGAAATCGCGATTTTGCGCGATAGCGATTTTAACATTACAACTCCCATAGACCCCTGCAGAAAAAAAACGCTGCGAATTTCGCAGTGAAAAAAAACTGTAGTGTGTAGTCACCCTAAGACATGATTTTTAGCATGCTACGAAGAATAACATTCTGTACCACAGTTTCGTTATGCTTTTAATTGTTTTATATTTTTTGTGTTGTGTTAAAAGAACAATAGTGATTTACTGAGTTAAGATAACTTGTCACAGAAAGTTATCACAATTGGGTTAAATGTTGCATCTGTACTTAACTTTTCGGCTTAGTTTGTGATATAATTCTAGTGGATTTATCTTAGTAACTGTTAAGAAAATTGTAGATCAATGTATCAGTTAATTATTCTATATTGCCTTGTAGAGCATGATACTGGTATGAGTAGTGAAAGGGTTAAAATATAACCCTTCTTTAGGCCTCCATGTCTTCTCAGGAAAGATGATAGTCTACTAGACCCCCCATGTATGCATATCTATAGACAGGAAGCTACACACTACAGGGGGTAAGTCTGTAAAGTATTACATGCATTCCTTTCTCCTGAATTCATAGTGGTCTCATTGTATGTAATAGATACACCCTAGAAGGTGTAACTTATGTTAATCATTTTTTATCTTAAGCCTATCATATATTCTATCCATCTTGAAGGTATATACGTTTTGCTATGATGTCATTTAGGCTATATATGCTTTGTCCACCTCAGAATAAAGCAGAAATTATTTGATACCACATAAAGCTGGTTTGATCTGAATTTCTCCTGGATCCAGACTTCTGCACGGGATCTGGGATCGTCTTCTCTTTGATAAACACATAAATTCTCCTTACATTTTTGGTCCTTCGAGCCGGAATCACTCACTGCAGAGGGAGAGGACAGCCTGGCTGTGAAAAGGTGGGTCTGAAGTACTCTCCGATCATTAAAAGACCTCCGTCTTGCTTAGACGTAATTAGAGGCCAGTCGGGCATCCTGTCTGAAACAGTGACGTTTTTCCGAACTAGCCGGAGAATTTGGAAGCCTCCCAGATAACGTGTAGTAAGTATAACAATGGTTAAACTTTTCTTCTCTCTTCTTCTTCTTCTGTATACTTTAGTGTTAGTAGAATTTACAATGTGTATTGTAAATGAGAGGCAAGTATAGACGAATAGGTTGTCAAGGGACAATAGCAGTAGTCTATGTGAAATGTGTAAGGTAAATGAGAAGTATAGACGAATGGGTTGCCAAAGGGGCAATAGCAGTAGTCTATGTGAGACCATAGCCATTGTGAGAAGGCTACAGGAAAGAATTAACTCCGTGCGACACGTAAAAAGTGGTTAGATGACGTCATGGGACACAGGGGTGTCCAGGAACTTTACTTCTTATCTTTCTATTACTTTCTCTTTGATATTGTGTTATAGGGTAACTAAGAATATGAAGAGGGCGGCCGCCTACTAACATAATGTACTATTTGTATTGCTGTCTTATATTGCATGAAGCGAATGTGTGAGTGATTGAGATGAGTGGAATAAATAAATAAATTAAGAGTTCCTAGTTGTAAAGAATTATGTGATAAAATACGGACAAAATCAGCTAAAAGATCAGCAGAAATACGGATTATCCGCTGCTGAAGTCTGGTTAAAAGAAGCCCCAAACTGTCACGCCCATATAAAAATAGACGCCCGACAGTTTGATGAACAATTCAAAGGGTTAATGGGGAGTTCCAATTGAATGAAAAATAGAGAGAGCAGATAGAATAATTCTATGGCCAGATTGGAGTTCTGTAGAAGGAAATTAGAATGGGAGGGGAGGAGATGGTAGACCCCTTCCATAGTATAATCAGGGGGCATGAGAGATGATCCTAATGCTGCATATAATCAGCCATTAAGGAACACGTTAGTAAGTGCAGTAAAGAAGGAAATAGGAGGTTATATAATGAGATACATAGTTACCCTGAGAATGGGATCGTTGCAGGATGTTTTGCAATATGCAAAACATGCAGAAAAGTGTTACAAAGAAAAGGGTCAGAAAGTGAGGTTTTTTTTATATACAGGGAGAGGAATGTGATATGATGGTTCAAGTAAGTCAGAGAGGTCATTGGACAGCGAGAGGATGTGAAAGTAGAGACAGAGGAAGAAGCAGAGGAAGGATGCAGCTCGGGGATTTAAATGTGTGTTTGAATAATGGAAGTCTAGTGATTTTGCCTGAGAGTGCCCTGAGAAATAATGTTCTCAGCGACCTTGGGGAAAAATGACTAGGAGGGGTCGATGTACAACACTTGGAGGATCTCATGGCAATCTCCACTGCCTGAGATAGATCTCCAGGTGAATGGGCGGATGATTACTTTCCTGGTGGGCTCAGGAGCGACCAGGGCATTAATACATCCCAATATGTAGCCAATGTAAAATGTAGTAATAGTCATATCCTGGTAAGAGGGGTTAATGGCCGGACCCACAGGGAATCCCTCTCCGAACCAGTTATAACAGACCTAGAGATAAATAAGCCTGTGAAATGTCAGATTATATAGTCCCGAATATGTCCAGTAAATGTGTTGTAATGAGATATTATGATAAAATTAGGTATACCTTCACCAGAGTACCTCAGGGCTGCTGTGAATCTCCAACAATTGTCTCCCAGGCTATGTCAGTACACTTAGCCCAGTTCCAGCCTCTTAGAGGTAGTCAGCGACTACTGCATGTTGGTAGTCAGCAGCAGACAGTGGAGAGCATTGTGGGGGGGACACAGTCGCACTCTTGAGGTTTATTTATGAGCAAGGCCATAAAAGTAAACAGGTAGAAACTCCAATACGGTCAGCAAACGGTTAAATATTTGGGGTATAACCTGTCAGATGAAGGTAGGCAAGCAATTCTGGAGGTCCCAAAACTATGAGCAAATGATGTCCTCTTTGGGAATGACAATGTTACATGTGCTGCTGGGATATGTTGTTCTATTGTGTTTCCAGCAGCACAGCACTCTCAGGGTTAATGATTGAGCTGGCTGGGTGTGGTACTGTCTGCTAGCCAATCCCCTGGTCAGTCTATATGGCCCCTCAGGTGGGCCGTCATGAATGCTTGTCTGGTGAGGGTTGCAGTGTGACTTGGTTCATGTCCGTTTGTACGTTTATATTCTGTCAGTTTTGTGTCAGTTTGCTGTGTGTCCTGCTATCGGTGTCCTGTCCTGTTGCAGCGTTCTGTGTGAATGCTGTCTGGTTCTGCTAGACTCCTGGTTAGTGTAGGGACTAGCAGTATAACCAGGAGCCGTGAAGTGGCCTGCTAGCTTTCAACATCTTGTACAACATGTCAACTAATACCTGGTATTTATATTCAGCTTCCAATCTGTTACTAGTGGTTGCATGTTGTATGCAGTGTATTCTGGGTCTGTCATGTGGCATGTGAATGCATCCTGTTCTGGTGTGTGGCTCCTAGGATCAGCTAGGGCCCAGATCCGAAGACCGCTGGGCTGCCCTTATTAGGGCAATGTCCCCGCTTAGGTAGGGCCACTATCATCCTCCCTTGTAGCACAGGGTCAGTTGCCTGAAACCGGTGTGAGTCCCGTGTGACCCTGGTGATACCCGTGTGCGTCCCCTTTGGTCATGATCATGTGGGTTCCGTGCTTTGCTTGCCCACACGATCGTAACAGACAAACTTCTATAGCTCCTGGATCTCAAATTCTGCATCTCTGACAGCACTTCTTACCAGAATCATCTATGATGACCCTCTGGCTGCAGCGGGCAGGATCCAGTGAGATGGGCTGTACATCTCCGTTAAAAAAAAAAAAAAAAAAAAAGGCTATCTTACCTAAATCGTTCTTCAGATGTGCAGCAGTTTTGAGCCATGGCCTGTGTCATGTCTCAACAGGGGGGATGGTGGCACTCATATGGGAAGTATTCACAGCCTAGGGGTTTACAAACTACTCTAAAAAAAATTTTTTTGTCTTGTATTATTTGTGCTAAACAATGCAGAAGGGAGTATAAGACCAGGAGGGGACCCGATCCTACACATGGGGGATGCTGGGAGAGCTCTGAGTGTAACTTCTATAGAAGGAGTGACGAGCGCCATACTGGTAGATCTGCTCCCTGACCTACTGACTGCAATCCCTGCTAGCCATCATAAACCGCTCCTGCAGTCACACCGTTTCTGCCGTCACACGGCTAAATGTCTGACCATTGTCTATGTGTATAGCATCCCTCACTCTTCACTTCGCCATACCGTGCACATCTTCACCCCGCCATACTGTGCACATCTCCAGCCCTTTACCTTCTGTATCACCCCATTACTTGTAGTATGTAAGCTCGTTGGAGCAGGACCCTCACCCCTACTGTTTCCATCAATCGATTACTATGTAACCGTGGTTCTGTAATGTTTGTACTTTTGTCTTTCTGTATCCCCCGTCTATGTAAGCGCTGCGGGATATGTTGGCGCTATACACAAAGATTATTATAGATGTGTGTCAGATGAGGGACTTGTTGGCATTGCACACAAAGGGGTAAGGCGTGGCTAGATGCTTGCCTGGCTTGATAGTACTCCTAGTCAGGCCACGTCCCTGACGGCCATCTTGGTGCTAGTCATGGCCTGCGGCCATTTTAGTACCTGCTGTAAGACCTTCAGCCGCCGCCCAGGTGCCATCTTGGCTCCTTACATCCCATAGCTGTACCTTCTACCTGGCATCCCAATGCTTGCACTTGTAGTACACTACACCAGTGATTAGTGCCTCCTCTGAACTGCATAGGAATAGTCAGCAGCCTCCATCACTGTCCTCTGTGTGTTGATGATATGTTGTCTACCTTATTAAGTGTGTGCTATAAGGTGGGGTCAGCTCACAAATGGTTAAATCATCTGTTACATGGGAATGCTTGTTTCACCCCCACCTTTCAGCTTTAGAGTTCAGTGAGAAAAAGGGAGGGGGGGAGTGTGACTGACTCTAGCCATGCTCTGCTTGCTTGATATGAATAGACCTGTAATGAAGATGATCATGGATGAAGTTTAGTATAAACCTGTGTGAATAGGGAACGTCCATTCTTGCTGTTATTTGTGTACATGTCTGTTCTGTGATTGGTTTGCAGTGATTTTGATTGTTAAATGGTGTTTTCAATGTGATAATGTCATGTAAGATATAATAATAATGAAGTTGTTGATAATGTGAGAGCTGAGTGTCCCTATTACGGGAAGGATAGCACAAGGATGCTGCAGTTAGCTGTAGGAGGCAGACACAGCTAAAGCTTGGTTTATCTTACTCATCACCTCTCCCTGATAAGAGAAATTCCTGAGGGGGGGGGGGGGTGTTAACGTTGGAGGATCAAGCGACTGCAGATGATTGGAGTAGTAGTAGTTGTGTGAATCTTAATGTTATGCAGTAAATATTGTGTATAGAGAATGTTAATAATTATATGAGATAGAAAGACTTGACCCCACGATAGATAAAAGTTAATGACAAGTCCTCACACTGTGATGAACGTAAAATGTGTGATTAAGCTTCTTAACTGTACCTACACCCCACAGATAAGTGATCCATGTTATACATTGAGTTTGCTGCTTCCACCTGTGAGCGGGGACCAAATACCTGCTGTTGCCTCTGATCCTGGGGTTAGACTTGCTTCGCGCTACCTGGTAATGGGACCAAGGCAGACTACGGGAGACGGCCTGAGGGATGCTGTGCGGAGAGGAGAACCGTAAGGGCACGCTGTCTCTGGGATATGGCCTGAGCTACAGAGAGCACGCACAGACGTGTGATGGTTGTGTGGTGACCGGGCCTAGAACAGGTGCCAGGTACGGCCCCTAACGGGATTGTGCTTGGTACAACTGATAATGCCTATATACCTCATGACCTCCGAGGGTAACAGCAAGGGCCGTGTCCGGAGAACTAGGGACACCTCTCCCAAAGGTTCCTCTGACCCATCGGGGTCCCAAGGGGGGTACCGGACGAGTATGGGACGAGAAATCGGATGGCTGCAGGGGGTTTGAGTCTCTTCTTGCATGGTGGGTAACAGTGAATAAAAATGTAGACTGGATTATATATATATTATAACCAACAGAGATTTGTTAATTATACAAGAGATGCAATCAAGGGCCTAGCGGAACAACTAGGACACACCTTACACTTATTGCATGGCAAAATAGAATGGCTCTTGATATGTTACTAGCAGAAAAAGGAGGAGTTTGTAAAATGATTGGAGGATATTGTTGTACTTTCATTCCTAATAACACGGCACCAGATGATACCTGAGCACTGGAAGGGTTAAATGCATAATAAAATGAACTAGCTGATAACTCTGGCATAGACAATCCATTCACAGACTGGTTGGAAACTTGTTCGGACACTGGTCACAAGTCATATACTCCACATTAGTCTCTATGTCAGTATTTGCCTCCATTCTAGTACTTTGCGGTTGCTGCTGTATCCGAGGACTGTTACAAAACCTTATTATTAACACTTCCATCACCAAAACTATGTTCCAAAATATACAAGATGACGAAGAACAGGATGATTTACTGGGTCAGGTGACCACCTCTGTCTGACAAGTGATGGTTAAAAGTTCTATGAAGAAAGCACCATTTTTCTTTGATGATTTTGAAGTGTGACATTTTGATTCCAGTGCGTTCTGATTGTACCGGAGGATCGCTCTAATAACTGAGTGACATTTCAATAAATAAGATTTTATATCATGATGGACAATCATTTATATATGAAGAAAGAAACATCAATCTCATAATAAATCAAGGCCAAGCTTCTCTTGGAGGCGGGCCTAATTGTGGGTACAATTGGTGGAATGACTATATATATATATATATATATATATATATATATATATATATATAAATGTAATGCTTTTATATGAAATAATTATATACTTAGTCTTGAAGTGTGAACCCAGGCGTCCTGGTAATAAAGCTTCGGGCCGTAGCCAGGGGGTCTGTGGTAGAGTCATTATATATGTGTATTTATTATTATACTGTGTTGATGTATTGATCTAAAGTGGGGAATGTTAAGAAAATTGTAGATCAATGTATCAGTTAATTATTCTATATTGCCTTGTAGAGCATGATACTGGTATGAGTAGTGAAAGGGTTAAAATATAACCCTTCTTTAGGCCTCCATGTCTTCTCAGGAAAGATGATAGTCTACTAGACCCCCCATGTATGCATATCTATAGACAGGAAGCTACACACTACAGGGGGTAAGTCTGTAAAGTATTACATGCATTCCTTTCTCCTGAATTCATAGTGGTCTCATTGTATGTAATAGATACACCCTAGAAGGTGTAACTTATGTTAATCATTTTTTATCTTAAGCCTATCATATATTCTATCCATCTTGAAGGTATATACGTTTTGCTATGATGTCATTTAGGCTATATATGCTTTGTCCACCTCAGAATAAAGCAGAAATTATTTGATACCACATAAAGCTGGTTTGATCTGAATTTCTCCTGGATCCAGACTTCTGCACGGGATCTGGGATCGTCTTCTCTTTGATAAACACATAAATTCTCCTTACAGTAACTTTAGTAACTCTCTCATGAGGGCGCCCACCCACTGGCGTTTGCGATTTTCGTGCGTGAAAAACGCAGCGTTTTCGCGGCATTTTTCCCGCGTTTTCCGCTGCGTTTTTTGCCGCGTTTTCGCGGCTTTTCCATTGACTTTCATGGGTGCATTAGGAGAAAAATAAGGACACATATGCAACTGACAGTTCCTATGTTAAAAATCGCAGCGCAACGCAAAAAAAAAACGCCAGTGGACAGGAGTACATTCAATTCTAATTGCTCTTGAGAAAAAACGCAAAACGCAAAGAAAAAAAAATCGCCAGTGGGTGGGCGCCCTAAGTGCGAACACAACAGTTTTTCTGCTTGAGAGATTTTAAAGCCCTAAGATTTGTCTGCTCTGAGCTTTTTTCATTTTGAAACACAAAATGACAAACATAGGATGCTGCAGCTGACTGTTACAGTGATCGTAGGGAATATCACTTCAGACAGTCCTCTCCAGTAGTGGACTGCGATCTACCCCATGTGAAGTGCTATTCGTATGAAAATTACAGGCATTTAATAAAGGCTCTCACATATGAGGATTACGCCTTGCGTGTGTATATGTAAGAGGTTAACCCTATTGATGGTGATATATGTGTTTAATAATTTTGAGCTCTGTCCTGATACATTGAACAGGGCCTATGGCTCCGCTCCCGGTTGAAATTACTACAAGGTAGCAAGGCTGGGAGTATGGAGCTTAAGCCCCATTACCAAATGCCAACCATCTACCTGAACTTTCCAGGTCTAGTTGGGCAGGCAACTTTATAAGGAGTTTTGAGCTATGTCACAGCTCAGAGCATATAACAGAGAGTGATTCAGCAGTGAAAGACACTTAGCAGCATCTGAGACCAGCACAGAGTGCCCTGCATTTAAAGTAGTGATGGTCATTTCCTCATGTTGAAAGAGGATCAGGGGAGCCCAGTGACTACTTACAAAGGGCATTGATAACCTGGGGGCCGAAGAAGTGGCACCAGATGGGACTGGCTGTACCACAGCATAAAGGACCCAGTAGCGCATAGGATGAGAAGGAGTCTCCCTCCTGCAGTCACCTGGTGGCAGAGGTGCAATGGATGCTTTGAGAGGTCAGTGTATTGGACATAGCGTAGATGCGCAGAGGAAGTGAATGGCAAAAAGTTTCTTGAGAGAGCGTGAGTGCACTAATTCCCCTGGGACTATGTAATGGTAAATTCCTGGCCAGGATGTGGGGTTATGCATCTACTGGGACTATTAATGCAAGTGAGCATAGTAAGATTATGGTGCCATCATTTAGATTGTCAAGGTCTTTCAGGGTAGTCGTTTTAAGAGTACAATGTTATGTTGTTACTAGCTGATATACCTGGCTTCACCAGAGTTAATTTGATCAAGGTGTTTATGTGTTGTTCGCACAGGAAACTTTTATGAAGTCACGGTTACTTTAGAGGAACCGAGGAATAAAATACCGCTGCCGGCCCCATTGACCACAAGGTGAAACTCTTGGATATGACAGCATCCAGGGGTTTCACATCCAAAAAATCCTAAATGCCGCAGCTACTTGCGTTTTTAAATCCGCTGCCCTATATTTACCGCTGTACATTTTTGTGCGCAGGTAAAAGACGGATATATGACCGCTGCCATTGAAAAGCATTGGTTCTAATAGATGCGGATCGCAAAGACAAGTAACATGCGTAGCAGAAAACGCCCATCTGACTGAGGCCTTATAGAACACAACCTATTATATTAAAACAAAATCAGGCTCTTTTTTCACAAATTGTCTTGTCTTCCCAACATGAAAATGTATAAACTGCAAAGGATGTGCTTCACAAGTTGCAGTTACAATGTATACCACTATGCAGGTCATGATTGACCACAGTAGCCTGGTCTATGTAATTATCTGAAGACACCAGTATACAGAAGTAAGAGCCAATTCTGGCATATAACAAAGTTCCTGCAGTTGCACAGTATATATCTAATATATACACATAAAAACTGAAGATTGACTGTGATGCACAATGTTAAATCACAGAGACAGAGTAGTTCTCAAAATCAGAGAACCAAAAATAAAATATTAAAATAGTGAAGGGACTTAAAGAAACAACGACAATGTAGAACTTGTCTATGGATGTTCACTCAGTAGGAAAGACAAGTGATCACATCAATACTTCCACCTAGAACATGTACACCCCCAAGTTTATGGACATTTACTTGGTTAGAAAGACAAGTTATTGGATCAATGTTTCCTCCCTCTAAATTTCTCTCTCATTTAAATATACGAAAAGCCTATTTTTGAGAGTTCAATTCTTTCTCACAAATGACCATATGCCATTCAGATCCTTTGATAATATTCTGAGTACTATTACAGACAGGACACTGTATATAACAGGGATCCTATCCCAGGGACACACAAAAAGGTCCTGTAAGTGCCTCTCATCCTTATAAAACTACCGGTAAGGGAGACAGGAGAAGATGATTGATATTTTTTCTTTTTCCTCCACTTATATCCAGACGAAGATCTTCATAAATTTATCTCTCAGTATCAGTTTCCCTCAAAGCAGCCAATAACCATTATTACATATAATGTGTACTTAATAAGGGTGGGGGTTTATCCAGAATATATAGTGGATCTTCTTTTAGGAAGAGTATTTCTGACTCCCAAGATCTATCTCCTGATTGCCATAGCATATAATTCTTCCCAAGGCTGTCTAACACCTATCTATAAACTTCACTCAGTCCTTTTTCCTTTTCCTCTCTCTCTATATAGTGACCTCCTTCAGAAGACTGCTACAGTTACAAAGCAGACTAGTGATGTCTTTTCTATCATCTCTCACATCTCTTCTCATCTCGCTAATAGCTGACCCACTACTTTCTATTATCATTTACTATTTCTAGTTGCTTTCTTCTCTGTCATCTCTCTATTGTTTGAGATTTCTTTCTTACCATCTTACTTTCGTTTCTTCAGTGCAGATATAGGCTAACTGAATCATCAGGACAAGTAAGAAGGCTGAAAGCTAGACACCCATTCATTCAAAGAGCCGAGATGTATGGCTTAACATTCTGATAATAAACAATGATGCACAATATTAGTCAGAATAAATGTTCCTCAAAAAATTGCAGTTCATCCTTTTCCTCCCCAAAGTCAGAATTACACAAAAAATCTCTCAGTAAGTCTAAGACTGCTGTCTAACTACAAATACAGATTTACCAAAATATTAGAAAAGAATGCAAGACCTGTACAGTCCTATTTACTTACTGGCCATTTGTAGTAATCTGGGAAACTTTGATGCAGTTGTGTTAAAAATTGACAAAGCTTGCTGCAGTTCTTTTTCTAAGAACGGTAACCATGTCAAAAACCACATCAAATTGCTGCAAAACTGCATGCAAAAACCATATGAGCTTATATCATACGACTGGAGAAAGTGTGTTGCCTATTCTGTAGACTATGTCCTCTATAGAATGCCAGCCAGATTGAGTGCCTTTATTATTGTACCAGAAAAAAGGACAAAACAGGTTAGCACTTCCCAATAGTAAATTTATTTTGCGTGCTGTTGCTGTTTTTGGTTTCTACTTCTATTGTATGTTGCATCTGTGGTTTAACCTGCACCTAAAGATTTCTGTTGGGAAGTGCTGATCTATTTTATCCTTTTTTCTGCAAACATTGTGAAGTTTTGGCTGCCTTCACTTGGTTGCGCACACCTGCCGCCCATTTACCTTCTGTCCCTTCTACTGGAGCATATAAATGGTATCCTACCTTCCCTGGTTTTATTTGTAGGCTTAGTCCCAAGAGAGGACCATTCTGAGAGGTAGGAACTAGAGATGAGCGAGCACCAAAATGCTCGTGTGCTCGTTACTCGAGACGAATTTTTCGCGATGCTCGAGGGTTCGTTTCGAGTAACAAACCCCATTGAAGTCAATGGGCGACCCGAGCATTTTTGTATATCGCCGTTGCTCGCTAAGGTTTTCATTTGTGAAAATCTAGGCAATTCAAGAAAGTGATGGGAACGACACAGCAACGGATAGGGCAGGTGAGGGGCTACATGTTGGGCTGCATCTCAGGTTCCCAGGTCCCACTATTAAGCCACAATAGCGGCAAGAGTGGGCCCCCCCCCCCCCCCTCCCAACAACTTTTACTTCTGAAAAGCCCTCATTAGCAATGCATACCTTAGCTAAGCACCACACTACCTCCAACAAAGCACAATCACTGCCTGCATGACACTCCGCTGCCACTTCTCCTGAGTTACATGCTGCGCAACCCCCCCCCCCCACGACCCAGTGTCCACAGCGCACACCAAACTGTCCCTGCCCAGCCTTCAGCTGCCCTCATGCCACGCCACCCTCATGTCTATTTATAAGTGCGTCTGCCAGAGGAAAAGCAGGCACACACTGCAGAGGGTTGGCATGGCTAGGCAGCGACCCTCTTTAAAAGGGGCAGGGCGATAGTCCACAATGCTGTACAGAAGCAATGAGAAATCCAATCCTGTACCACCTCCATCTGGAGCTGCACACGTGGGCATAGCAATGGGGAACCTATGTGCCACACACTATTCATTCTGTCAAGGTGTCTGCATGCCCCAGTCAGACCGCGTTTTTTTATAAATAGTCACAGGCAGGTACAACTCCGCAATGGGAATTCCGTGTGCACCCACAGCATGGGCGGCTCCCTGGAACCCACCGGCTGTACATAAATGTATCCCATTGCAGTGCCCTGGACAGCAAAGCTAATGTTAGATTAAATGCAGGTGGGCTTCGGCCCACACTGCATGCCCCAACCTGACCGGGGTTTTTAATTCATAGACACAGGCAGGTACAACTCCCTATTGTGAAGTCCCTGTGGACCGACAGCATGGGTGGGTGCCAGGAAGCCAACGGCGGTACATAAATATATCCCATTGCATTGCCCATCACAGCTGAGGTAATGTCATGTTTAATGCAGGTGGGCTTCGGCCCACACTGCATGCCCCAGTCAGACTGGGGTTCTTTAGAAGTGGACACATGCAGTTACAACTCCCTGTGGACCCACAGCATGGGTGGGTGCCAGGAAGCCACCGGCGGTACATAAATATATCCCATTGCATTGCCCATCACAGCTGAGGTAATGTCATGTTTAATGCAGGTGGGCTTCGGCCCACACTGCATGCCCCAGTCAGACTGGGGTTCTTTAGAAGTGGACACATGCAGTTACAACTCCCTGTGGACTCACAGCATGGGTGGGTGCCAGGAAGCCACCGGCGGTACATAAATATATCCCATTGCATTGCCCATCACAGCTGAGGTAATGTCATGTTTAATGCAGGTGGGCTTCGGCCCACACTGCATGCCCCACTCAGACTGGGGTTCTTTAGAAGTGGATACATGCAGTTACAACTCCCTGTGGACCCACAGCATGGGTGGCTCCCTGGAACCCACCGGCGGTACATAAATATATCCCATTGCAGTGCCCATCACAGCTGATGTAACGTCAGCTGTAATGCAGGTGGGCAAAAAATTAATTGGATTACACTGTAGGCGAGGGCCCCCAAAAATTGGTGTACCAACAGTACTAATGTACCTGAGAAAAATTGCCCATGCCCAACCAAGAGGGCAGGTGAAACCCATTAATCGCTTTGGTTAATGTGGCTTAATTGGTAACTAGGCCTGGAGGCAGCCCAATTAAAATAAAAATTGGTTGAGGTGAAAGTTTCAACGCTTTAATGAGCATTGAAACGTATAAAAATTGTTTACAAAAATTATATGACTGAGCCTTGTGGGCCTAAGAAAAATTGCCCGTTCGGCGTGATTATGTGAGGTTTCAGGAGGAGGAGCAGGAGGAGGAGGATGAATATTATACACAGATTGATGAAGCAAAAAGGTCCCCGTTTTGGATGGTGATAGAGAACGATGCTTCCATCCGCGGGTGCAGCCTACGTATTGTTTAGGTATCGCTGCTGTCCGCTGGTGGAGAAGAGAAGTCTGGGGAAATCCAGGCTTTGTTCATCTTGATGAGTGTAAGCCTGTCGGCACTGTCGGTTGACAGGTGGGTACGCTTATCCGTGATGATTCCCCCAGCCACACTAAACACACTCTCTGACAAGACGCTAGCCGCAGGACAAGCAAGCACCTCCAGGGCATACAGCGCGAGTTCAGGCTACGTGTCCAGCTTCAACACCCAGTAGTTGTAGGGGGCAGAGGCGTCACCGAGGACGGTCGTGCGATCGGCTACGTACTTCCTCACCATCCTTTTACAGTGCTCCCGCCAACTCAGCCTTGACTGGGGACCGGTGACACAGTCTTGCTGGGGAGCCATAAAGCTGGCAAAGGCCTTGGATAATGGTCCCCTGCTGCGCTGTACATGCTGCCTGATCTCTGCGCCTCCCCTGCTACCTGGGCCGCGGAAATGCGCCTTCGGCCACTAGCGCTGTCGGATGGGAAGTTTACCATCAGTTTGTCCACCAGCGCCCTGTGGTATAGAATCATTCTCGAACCCCTTTCCTCTTCGGGAATGAGAGTGGAAAGGTTCTCCTTATACCGTGGGTCGAGCAGTGTGTACACCCAGTAATCCGTAGTGGCCAGAATGCGTGTAACGCGAGGGTCACGAGAAAGGCATCCTAACATGAAGTCAGCCATGTGTGCCAGGGTACCTGTACGCAACACATGGCTGTCCTCACTCGGAAGATCACTTTCAGGATCCTCCTCCTCCTCCTCCTCTGGCCATACACGTTGAAAGGATGACAGGCAAGCAGCATGTGTACCCTCAGCAGTGGGCCAAGCTGTCTCTTCCCTCTCCTCCTCATGCTCCTCCGCCTCCTCCTCCTCCTCTGGCCATACACGCTGAAAGGATGACAGGCAAGCAGCATGTGTACCCTCAGCAGTGGGCCAAGCTGTCTCTTCCCCCTCCTGCTCATGCTCCTCCCCCTCCTCCTCCTCCTCCTCCTCTGGCCATACACGCTGAAAGGATGACAGGCAAGCAGCATGTGTACCCTCAGCAGTGGGCCAAGCTGTCTCTTCCCCCTCCTCCTCATGCTCCTCCCCCTCCTCCTCCTCCTCCTCCTCAACGCGCTGAGATATAGACATGAGGGTGCTCTGACTATCCAGCGACATACTGTCTTCCCTCGCCACCGTTTCCGAGTGCAAAGCGTCTGCCTTTATGCTTTGCAGGGAACTTCTCAAGAGGCATAGCAGAGGAATGGTGACGCTAATGATTGCAGCATCCCCGCTCAGCATCTGGGTAGACTCCTCAAAGTTTCCAAGGACCTGGCAGATGGCTGCCAACCAGGCCCACTCTTCTGTAAAGAATTGAGGAGGCTGACTCCCACTACGCCGCCCATGTTGGAGTTGGTATTCCGAAATAGCTCTACGCTGCTCATAGAACCTGGCCAACATGTGGAGCGTAGAGTTCCACCGTGTGGGCACGTCGCACAGCAATCGGTGCACTGGCAGATGAAACCGATGTTGCAGGGTCCGCAGGGTGGCAGCGTCCGTCTTGGAGTTGCGGAAATGTGCGCTGACCCGGCGCACCTTTCCGAGCAGGTATGACAAGTGTGGGTAGCTTTTCAGAAAGCGCTGAACGACCAAATTAAAGACATGGGCCAGGCATGGCACGTGCATGAGGCTGCCGAGCTGCAGAGCCGCCACCAGGTTACGGCCGTTGTCACACACGACCATGCCCGGTTGGAGGCTCAGGGACACAAGCCAGCGGTCGGTCTGCTCTGTCAGACCCTGCAGCAGTTCATGGGCCATTTGCCTCTTCTCTCCTAAGCTGAGTAGTTTCAGCACGGCCTGCTGACGCTTGCCCACCGCTGTTCTGCCATGCCGCGCGACACCGACTGCTGGCGACGTGCTGCTGCTGACACATCTTGATTGCGAGACAGAGGTTGCGTAGGAGGAGGAGGAGGGTGGTTTAGTGGAGGAAGCATACACCGCCGCAGATACCACCACCGAGCTGGGGCACGCAATTCGGGGGGTGGGTAGGACGTGAGCGTTCCCAGGCTCTGACTCGGTCCCAGCCTCCACTAAATTCACCCAATGTGCCGTCAGGGAGATATAGTGGCCCTGCCCGCCTGTGCTTGTCCACGTGTCTGTTGTTAAGTGGACCTTGGCAGTAACCGCATTGGTGAGGGCGCGTACAATGTTGCGGGAGACGTGGTCGTGCAGGGCTGGGACGGCACATCGGGAAAAGTAGTGGCGACTGGGAACCGAGTAGCGCGGGGCCACCGCCGCCATCATGCTTTTGAAAGCCTCTGTTTCCACAAGCCTATACAGCAGCATCTCCAGGCTGATCAATTTGGCAATGTGCACGTTTAACGCTTGGCGTACTTGCGCTTGCGCTCAAACAGTGGCGCTAGCGACGTCTGGACGCTGCGCTGGGAGACATTGTTGGATGGGGCCGAGGACAGCGGAGGTGAGGGTGTGGGTGCAGGCCAGGAGACGGTAGTGCCTGTGTCCTCAGAGGGGGGTTGGATCTCAGTGGCAGGTTGGGGCACAGGGGGTGAGGCAGTGGTGCAAACCGGAGGCGGTGAACGGCCTTCGTCCCACCTTGTGGGGTGCTTGGCCATCATATGCCTGCGCATGCTGGTGGTGGTGCCTCCCCAGCTGATCTTGGCGCGACAAAGGTTGCACACCACTGTTCGTCGGTCGTCAGGCGTCTCTGTGAAAAACTGCCACACCGTAAAGCACCTTGACCTCTGCAGGGTGGCATGGCGCGAGGGGGCGCTTTGGGAAACAGTTGGTGGATTATTTGGTCTGGCCCTGCCTCTACCCCTGGCCACCGCACTGGCTCGGCCTGTGCCCACACCCTGACTTGGGCCTCCGCGTCCTCGCCCGCGTCCACGTCCTCTAGGCCTACCCCTACCCCTCAGCATGGTGTATTACCAGTAGTGCAGAAACAGAACGCTGTAATTAAATGTGCCGCTTATTGGCCTGTGGTTGGAGGCTGACTTCGCTTACGGAACGCCAGGAAATAATTTTGTGCAAGCCTGCTGTAACACTTAGCTGGCTGCGTATGAATTTGGAGAACTACTACACCCAGCAGAGACCCAGAACACTGAGGACAGTCACAGGCAGCCCAAATAGATTTTTTTCCACAAATTTTTTTTGCAAAGGCCCACTGCCTATATTCAATCAATATGTCTTCTGTCCCTGCCTAAGCGCTTCTGGCCCTGGAGTATGTCAAAGAACTGCAGAGTGTTGCACTGTGAACTGCAATACAGCGGTGATTTCACAGCCCAGACAGAGCCAGGAAATAATTTTGCGCAAGCCTGCTGTAACACTTAGCTGGCTGCGTATTAATTTGGAGAACTACTACACCCAGCAGAGACCCAGAACACTGAGGACAGCCACAGGCAGCCCAAATAGATTTTTTTTTTCCCCAAATTTTTTTGCAAAGGCCCACTGCCTATATTCAATCAATATGTCTTCTGTCCCTGCCTAAGCGCTTCTGGCCCTGGAGTATTACTGCAGGGCGCAATGCTCTGCACGGCCGATATACCAAAAAAGAAAATGTGCAACACTGCAAAAAGCAGCCTCCACAGTACTGCACACGGTTAGATGTGGCCCTAAGAAGGACCGTTGGGGTTCTTGAAGCCTAAAATACTCCTAACACTTTCCCTATAGCAGCTCCACCAAGATAGCACTTTCCCTCCTCTATGTCAGAACGCATCTGTGGCATCCAACCTAGACCCGTTACTTACTACACTAAAAAAAGAACTGGATAATTTAGCAAAAAAAGAGTTCTCTTGGGTAGGCAGAATAATCTTATATAAAATGTTGATCCTCCCGAAAAGCGTCTACTTCTTCCGTACATTATCTTACCCCATCCCTAAATCTACAATTGCTAATTTCCAAAAACAGTTGCTAGCATTCGTTTGGAGTGGGAAGAGACCCAGAGTGGCGGCATCAATCTTGTATTTGCGTAGGGGACAGGGGGGCCTTGGGGTCCCAGACCTTTGGTCATATTATCAAGCAACCATCATAGGTCAATCGGGTACGTGGCTGAGAGAATCCCTGCTCCCTCCTTGGGTACACATAGAAAAACATAAAAACCACAACAGACCTTTGAGGTTACTTATCATTGCCTCCATCATAGAAGCACTGTATCCCCACATTAATATATTATCGACAACACAGAACCTCTCTCCTATGATGAAGCTAACCACACAACACTGGAAATATCTAGCATATAAATACAGATCTGCCCCCCGAACTAGAGCTATTCAACTTCCTATGGAAATTCTCCTGTATTACATCCAAGACGTTAACATAAAAGAGTGGAACAAAAAAGGAATAAAATGGGTGGCGGATCTCTTTGACAGAGATAAGATACTCACCTTTGATTTACTTCAAAATAAATTTAATCTACTAAACTCAGAACTATATTCTTATATGAAAATTGTCTCTTTCCTAAACAGTTCTCATCTGGAGAGATGTTCCATCCCTACACAACTAGAAACAGTGCTTCAAAGAGCTAGCACCAACCAAAGCTCATTAACTAAAATAATATACGACAACATATCTGGAAATATGAATAATAGTAAGAAAATGCATTTAATAAATTGGGAACGGGACCTGAGAAAGAGTTTTTCCCCGGCTCAATGGCTGAGTTCTTTTGCATGGGCGGGTAGGGCTACCCTCTCGGCCGGCCTACTCCAGACTCACCAAAAAATTATCTCCAGATGGTATTACACACCTCTGAAACTAGCTAGATGCTTTGAAAATACAGATGGTGGATGCTGGAGGGGGTGCGGAGAGGAGGGTTCCTTATACCATTTGTTTTGGACCTGTCCGAAAATTCAGATATACTGGAAAGAGGTTTTCAACAACATAAGGTCTATCACGGGAGAGAGGTTGACATACTCCCCTCAACTAGCTCTATTGCTCCTGGAGTGCGAATCTATACCCCAAAAGAAAAGAAAATGGATCTGCCATTTCCTCTTAGCAGCAAAAAATTTAATCGCAAAAAAATGGAGAGTGGAGTCCCCCCCTACAAATAAAGAGGTATTAGACATGATGGCAGACCATTACTGCTATGAAAAAATACATGCAAGAAACAATAACTGTTTACATAAATTTAATTATGTTTGGAAGTACTGGCAAAAGTTCAAGTTGTAAAGTTTGTTTTAAGTTTGTAAAGAAAGTACAATACCTCACCAGACATAAGCATAATCAAAAGTTCCTCACTTTGAAATTTGAGTACTGAAACTTATCACATAAATAAAACAACACCCAAAGAATAATACATGTTTGACAAACACAAAGGAATATACCCAAGTTAAATTTCAAGAAATATATATATATCGAAATATAGTTATATTATCAATAAACAACTGCTCATCTCTATTGAATATTAAACAAAATACCACGAAGCGGTGTATGTGATTAAAGCATAATGCATATATATGTATATTTAGTGAGAGAATTAATGTATGTACTATATGAAAATGTTTAATAAAAATATTTGGAAAAGAACGCATCTGTGGCGAGCTGCAGGGGCCGATTTTTATACTCGGGTGACACCTGATCTGGCCAGCCACTCACTGCAGGGGGGTGGTATAGGGCTTGAACGTCGCAGGGGGAAGTTGTAATGCCTTCCCTGTCTTTCTATTGGCCAGAAAAGCGCGCTAACGTCTCAGAGATGAAAGTGAAAGTAACCCGAACATCGCGTGGTACTCGTCACGAGTAACGAGCATCTCGAACACGCTAATACTCGAACGAGTATCAAGCTCGGACGAGTACGTTTGCTCATCTCTAGTAGGAACCCAACTTTTCCAGGTTGAGATTTACCACCTGGTATTAGCGTTAGGACCCATTTGAGAGCTTGGTCACCTGGACGTTGGTAGATGGTCCAATGTAATTTGATCAAATTATATACCAAGAACCTTACATTATTTAATGTGGTTAGAGTATAGATTATAGGTATGTATACCTCTGATAGTAAATGTATTTTGCGCGCTGTTGGTGTTTTTGGTTTCTGCTTCTTCACAATGTCACAATGTCCCTCACATATAAGGCCACAGTATGCTCCTCTATATTCTACCAGTCACAGCATACCACTTGTCCCTCCATACAGTGCCAGCCACAATTTACCCCTCCATACAGAGGCAGAAAATGACACAGATGGAACATTCTGGTTGGTTGAAGCAACCTGTGAAATATTGTTTTTTCTGAAAGAAGCATAACACCAATTTTCCTGAGTCTCTGCCAGACTTCACAGACTAGATAACAAAAATGAGGGTGGGCACAACGACATTAGGGTGGTTTTACACACAGGCATTTGTGGCAGTTTTTCATGCAACTTTTTCCATCAAAGACAGAAGCAGATCCAGCAGGAAGACGTATGAGTCCTCCTTTTATATTTCTCACATCTTTAGACTTTTGTATAAAAGCTGCATGAAAAACTGTCACAAAGATTGCCATAAAATTATGTGTGTGACACCAACTTTACTGAGATATTCTTAAAGCCAAATCTGAGATTGCATTGATTAATTTCTGGGTGGTTGAATTTTAAGGTCATACCTGTCACAAACTAGAGTCTTCACGGCATTTAAAGGGGTTGTCCTGCGCCGAAACGGGTTTTTTTTTTTTTAACCCCCCCCCCCCGTTTGGCGCGAGACAACCCCGATGCAGGGACGTAAAAAAAAAAACCGCTCAGCGCTTACCTTAATCCCCGCGCTCCGGTGACTTCTATACTTACCGGCTGAAGATGGCCGCCGGGATCCTCTTCCTCCGTGGACCGCAGCTCTTCTGTGCGGTCCATTGCCGATTCCAGCCTCCTGATTGGCTGGAATCGGCACGTGACGGGGCGGAGCTACACGGAGTCGGCATTCTGCACGAGCGGCCCCATTGAAGACAGGAGAAGACCCGGACTGCGCAAGTGCGGCTAATTTGGCCATCGGAGGGCGAAAATTAGTCGGCTCCATGGGAACGAGGACGCTAGCAACGGAGCAGGTAAGTAAAAAACTTTTTATAACTTCTGTATGGCTCATAATTAATGCACAATGTACATTACAAAGTGCATTAATATGGCCATACAGAAATGTATAGACCCACTTGCTGCCGCGGGACAACCCCTTTAACATGGGCACGGCCACATGGATTTGACTACCTTCTACCCGCTCAAACCTGCACTTGGTGCAAGATGGAGCACAGATCACACCCAAAAACAGTATATATGCCACAAAAAAATACACACTGCTACCACTGACTGTTTTACTGTAAGGAAAGTCTTCCACCTAAATTTTGGTAACACATCGAGGTATGGGCACTCACTGCACTCAAACTTGAAGTAGAAACAAATGGCACTCAACAAATGGATAAGTAAATCTTTGACCGTGTGTTCCGTATAGTAATAAATGGTGCTCTGCCATTATAAGAATATTCAAAACCCACAAAATAGAATTAACAGGCGGCAATCAATGATATAAAATTCTGTAGCAGTGCTGCTACAGAATTTGATATCATAGAGTTCTGCCTGTTCATTCTGTTTTGCGGACTCACTACACTCTGGCAGTCAAAGATACACTTTTATTGTGGTCTATGGGTTTTTTATAGAGCAACAAGGACTGAATTTATTAAAAGTTAAAGCTTTATTGCAAAAAGTTGCAACGCTTATAAAAACTACAAAAATATATAAGAAGGATATATAATACACGCAAAACAGTTACAGAAATAAAAGGGAATAAAATCTGAGCATAAGGTAACATGCTGGGTATGTCTTAGACACTAGAGTCTTACACTGATGTTTATTTGGTGCTGCTTTTTTAACATGCCCTAGCCATAGTTCTATAACATTCCTGTTATGTCCGTGCGCCACCAGGGCACCAAGCCTCAGCATTAGACACAGGGTAGCGTTCACACAAACGCCAGAAGCACACAAACAATGTGCACAGAACACCAAAGGTAATACTGCATACTGTACTCATGGGCAGACATAACATATCCCTACTCTAACGGGACAACCACCATGTGAAAATCTGCCTTCAAGGAGGGCGATCATCCCGATAAGGACGACCCTGCACTAAAACCTAGGGACCTACCTATCCCTTAATGGCAAACAATCCACAGCAGGACAGGACGCAGCTTATACTAACTCACAGAACATGACTGTATTTATGTGCAGAAGACCAGGGGGATTGGCTGGAGAATACTACACCCAGCCAGCTCAATTAACCCACAACTGAGAAGGTGTGTTCATTGAATCTCATATAACTCCAGATCCCAGAAGCACAACCTAAAACCTCTTCCTCACTATTTGATAGGGGAGAATTGTGAACATGTAGAAGGACACACTTTTGAAGCCAAAATTCTTATTTTGGTCATAATAAGAAAAGTAAGAAGTTACTAGAGAGAAACTATTGTATTTCCACATATAAATTGAGTAATCTATCAATACTAAACATAGGGGTCATATCTTCTTAAGTTTAGCAGATATTAAATCTTGGAAGATCACAATATCCTATGATTCCCCTGTTTAGACTAAAAGAAGTACCTGAATTTCCTGAATATAACCATATAACTAATGTTATCCAGAAAATGGATTATGCTAGGGAAATCTTAAATTATGATCTTTGTGCTGCCAATACCTTGATGCTACCTGCTGAGACTGGTGCAGCTTGGTAATGGCGTGGCAAGCCACCTGATGTGATGACAGTAGGGATGTGAGGAAGAGTAATGTAATGTAAGGAGTAGACATTTGTTAGTTGTGAGATTATGGCATCTATGACGCCTGGCATTTCAGTAGTGGAGAGGCATCCCCTATGGGGTAAGAAAATGTCTGTGCTACAGTAGACACTGTCGATATTGTGCAATAGCCAATATGTTCTGCTTAGGTGACTTGCTGCTGCGAGGTGTTGTGGATCCTATAGTTATGAACTAGTTATGTTTACAAAATGTTTAAGTAACTCCTACAGAGTAAAAGCAAACTTGCATTACGTAAAGTTTGATTTGTAAAAAAAAAATAAAAAAATGTCCTGTCTCTGTCACCACCAGACCATATTACCACTAACATCCTGCTTCAAAAACACTGCTGCTTGTGCACGTTTCATTTTTGTGGTTTATACTTACTCTATAGAGTCACACAGATGAGAGATGAGTAGAACAGTGGAGAGGCAGTCACAACTTCCATAAAGGAAAAGGAGAGGGTTAGTGAATTTCCACTACAGGTTAAGTGTGGGTCTAGCACAGCCTATTTGGTGCGTGGCATGGCTCCATCCAATTCACCCCCTACTCACTGTCTTTCGTACTGCCCACATAGTGCATTCCTGTACAGCTTCTCATTATGGCTGTTCCAGATGAGGTAATGGCATAACTATAGGGGATGCGGTTGCACCTGGGATCAGGAGCCTTAGAGGGCCTATAAGGCCTCTCTTCTCCATACAAGGAGCCCAGTACTAGGAATAAAGCATTATAGTTGGGGGCTTCATTACAGGTTTTGCATTGGGGCCCAGGAGCTTTAAGTTATGCCTCTGCATTAAGGGTTAAAAAACATTGGGCGGCCCTAAGATAAACTTTTGTACCCACGTCTATGAGCCTTTAGCTTCACCCCTGGGTAGTATCATAGTATGTAAGCCCCAAAAAGGATATATGTCCATCCAGTTCAGCCTATTAACCCCCACTGTTGATCCAGAGAAAGGCAAAACAAAAAACAATGAGGGAGAAGCCAATTTTCCCCATTTAAGGAAAAACAAATTCTTTTCTGACTAGCAATCTGAATAATTCCTGCATCAACAACCCCCTTAAAGTTATTAATGATTATGACATATAATATTGTATCACTCAAGAAAGGCATCCAGAGTTACTTCCAACTCTCAAATGGGATCCAACTCTTGTTGTTCCTTTATAGGAGTGGTTTCATAGTACTTGCTAGTTCCCGACTGACCCATCATTAGTCAGTACTGGGCCACTGGTCCTTTACTTGTAATAGTTTGTGGGTGACTCCGAAATAACAGCAAGTTAGTAAGTACTGGCAAATATTATTACTAGTGAAAAACTTTGGCTGGACTTGGCCTACTTAGGTAAAAACTGAGATGATCAAGGCTCATGAGGAGCTGAAACTAGTCCTCTGGACCTGTGATTTTTACATGCACGGATTACAATAAAAGGAGTTTTTTATTCACGGCACTTCAAGTTCCCACCTGTCTGAATCTGTATTACGTATAAATACCACCGGATCGAGTGTTTAATGAAGTATGTGAGTATACTCCTACATGTGAAATATATGCTGCAAGCCGAAGTGGATAAGACGAGGTGAGACTTTTTTTGCTGCTTTACAATTAGGTAAAAACTGTCTGGGATGGTGGTACACTGGCTGGGAGGTAAGCCTAGTTGCACATGAAATCGCATTCGGAGAACTACCATAAGAGGGAAAAAGGCATACACACCAAGCATACATAAGAGCCTCCATGTTGTTCTTCAATGGCAAACTATGCTGGAGAAGAATAATTCCTAAAATACGTCTTTAAGTATTACTGTGATCACAAAACAAATAAAAAAATACATAACTATTAGAGATAAGCAAACGTACTCGTCCGAGCTTGATACTCGTTCGAGTATTAGCGTGTTCGAGATGCTCGTTACTCGAGACGAGTACCACGCGATGTTCGAGTTACTTTCACTTTCATCTCTGAGACGTTAGCGCGCTTTTCTGGCCAATAGAAAGACAGGGAAGGCATTACAACTTCCCCCTGCGACGTTCAAGCCCTATACCACCCCCCTGCAGTGAGTGGCTGGCGAGATCAGGTGTCACCCGAGTATATAAATCGGCCCCTCCCGCGGCTCGCCACAGATGCATTCTGACAGAGATCAGGGAAAGTGCTGCTGGTGCCGGAGCTGCTATAGGGAGAGCGTTAGGAGTGATTTTAGGCTTCAAGAACCCCAACGGTCCTTCTTAGGGCCACATCTGACTGTGTGCAGTACTGTTGAGGCTGCTTTTAGCAGTGTTGCACTATTTTTTTTTTGTATATCGGGCGTGCAGAGCATTGCGTCCGCAGTCTGCAGTCATTGTACAGAGTATAGGGCCAGTACTGGTGAGGCAGGGAAAGAGATATTCAGGCTATATAGGCAGTGGGCTTTTTCCAAAAAATTGGGGAAAAATACTATATTTGGGCTGCCTGTGACCGTCTTCAGTTTACTGCGTGTCTGCTGGGGGTAGTAGTCCTAATTAATACGCAGCTAAGCGTTACAGCAGGCTTGCGCAAAATTGTTTCCTGGATCTGCTGTCTCTGTTACATGATCGCCGTCATCCCGCCAGAGGGAAAGAGTATACATAATATTATACGCTGCCTACAGTATGTATCTGCTGGGGGTAGTAGTGCTAATTAATACGCAGCTAAGCGTTACAGCAGGCTTGCGCAAAATTGTTTCCTGGATCTGCTGTCTCTGTTACATGATCGCCGTCATCCCGCCAGAGGGAAAGAGTATACATAATATTATACGCTGCCTACAGTATCTATCTGCTGGGGGTAGTAGTCCTAATTAATACGCAGCTAAGCGTTACAGCAGGCTTGCGCAAAAATGTTTCCTGGATCTGCTGTCTCTGTTACATGATCGCCGTCATCCCGCCAGAGGGAAAGAGTATACATAATATTATACGCTGCCTACAGTATCTGTCTGCAGTATCAGCTCAGCATTTTAAAAAAATAGAAGCAAAATACTTAAAGGGGTTGTCCCGCGCCGAAACGGGTTTTTTTTTTTTTCAACCCCCCCCCCCGGTCGGCGCGAGACAACCCCGATGCAGGGAGGTAAAGAAAGCTTACCGGAGCGCTTACCTTAATCCCCGCGCTCTGGTGACTTCAATACTTACCGCTGAAGATGGCCGCCGGGATCCTCTGTCTCCGTGGACCGCAGCTCTTCTGTGCGGTCCATTGCCGATTCCAGCCTCCTGATTGGCTGGAATCGGCACGTGACGGGGCGGAGCTACACGGAGCCTGCATTCTGCACGAGCGGCTCCATAGAAGACTGCAGAAGACCCGGACTGCGCAAGCGCGGCTAATTTGGCCATCGGAGGGCGAAAATTAGTCGGCACCATGGAGACGAGGACGCCAGCAACGGAGCAGGTAAGTATAAAACTTTTTATAACTTCTGTATGGCTCATAATTAATGCACAATGTATATTACAAAGTGCATTATTATGGCCATACAGAAGTGTATAGACCCACTTGCTGCCGCGGGACAACCCCTTTAAGGCCTACAACTGGCCTTTGGCCACTTGACTGCTTCTGCGCTGTGAATTCCACTAGCTCAGTCATACGCACCTACGTCTCATTACAGGCGTGCGCAAAATTGTTTCCTGGCTCTGCTGTGCGTTCCGTAAGGGAAGTCAGCCTCCAACCACAGGCCAATAAGCGGCACATTAAATTACAGCGTTCTGTTTCTGCACTACTGGTAATACAGCATGCTGAGGGGTAGGGGTAGGCCTAGAGGACATGGACGCGGGCGAGGACGCGGAGGCCCAAGTCAGGATGTGGGCACAGGCCGAGCTCCTGATCCAGGTGTATCGCAGCCGACTGCTGCGGGATTAGGAGAGAGGCACGTTTCTGGCGTCCCCACATTCATCTCACAATTAATGGGTCCACGCGGTAGACCTTTATTAGAAAATGAGCAGTATGAGCAGGTCCTGTCATGGATGGCAGAAAGTGCATCCAGCAATCTATCGACCACCCAGAATTCTGCGCCGTCCACTGCTGCAACTCTGAATCCTCTGGCTGCTGCTCCTCCTTCCTCCCAGCCTCCTCACTCCATTATAATGACACATTCTGAGTAGCAGGCAGACTCCCAGGAACTGTTCTCGGGCCCGTGCCAAGATTGGGCAGCAATGGTTCCTCTCCCACCAGAGGAATTTGTCGTGACCGATGCCCAACCTTTGGAAAGTTCCCGGGGTCCGGGGGATGAGACTGGGGACTTCCGGCAACTGTCTCAAGAGCTTTCAGTGGGTGAGGAGGACGATGACGATGAGACACAGTTGTCTATCACTCAGGTAGTAGTAATTGGAGTAAGTCCGAGGGAGGAGCGCACAGAGGATTCGGAGGAAGAGCAGCAGGACGATGGGGGAGGCAAGTGCAGCAGCAGGGCAGGTTGGAAGAGGCAGTGCGGTGGCCAGGGGTAGAGGCAGGGCCAGACCGAATAATCCACCAACTGTTTCCCAAAGCGCCCCCTCGCGCCATGCCACCCTGCAGAGGTCAAGGTGCTTTACGGTGTGGCAGTTTTTCACAGAGACGCCTGACGACCGTCGAACAGTGGTGTGCAACCTTTGTCGCGCCAAGATCAGCTGGGGAGGCACCACCACCAGCATGCGCAGGCATATGATGGCCAAGCACCACACAAGGTGGGACGAAGGCCGTTCACCGCCTCCGGTTTGCACCGCTGCCTCACCCCCTGTGCCCCAACCTGCCACTGAGATCCAACCCCCCTCTCAGGACACAGGCATGACCGTCTCCTGGCCTGCACCCACACCCTCACCTCCGCTATGCTCGGCCCCATCCACCAATATCTCTCAGCGCACCGTCCAGCCATCGCTAGCGCAAGTGTTGGAGCGCAAGTACGCCGCCACGCACCCGCACGCTCAAGCGTTAAACGTGCACATAGCCAAATTTATCAGCCTGGAGATGCTGCCGTATAGGCTTGTGGAAACGGAGGCTTTCAAAGGTATGATGGCGGCGGCGACCCCGCTCTGCTCAGTTCCCTTCGCCACTACTTTTCCCGATGTGCCATCCCAGCCCTGCACGACCACGTCTCCCGCAACATTGTACGCGCCCTCACCAACGCGGTTACTGGCAAGGTCCACTTAACAACGAACACGTGGACAAGCACAGGCGGGCAGGGCCACTATATCTCCCTGACGGCACATTGGGTGAATTTAGTGGAGGCTGGGACCGAGTCAGAGCCTGGGACCGCTCACGTCCTACCCACCCCCAGAATTGCGGGCCCCAGCTCGGTGGTGGTATCTGCGGTGGTGTATGCTTCCTCCACTCAACCACCCTCCTCCTCCTCCTCCTACGCAACCTCTGTCTCGCAATCAAGATGTGTCAGCAGCAGCACGTCGCCAGCAGTCGGTGTCGTGCGTCGTGGCAGCACAGCGGTGGCCAAGTGTCAGCAGGCCGTGCTGAAACTACTCAGCTTAGGAGAGAAGAGGCACAGAGCCCACGAACTGCTGCAGGGTCTGACAGAGCAGACCGACCGCTGGCTTGTGCCGCTGAGCCTCCAACCCGGCATGGTCGTGTGTGACAACGGCCGTAACCTGGTAGCGGCTCTGCACCTCGGCAGCCTGACGCACGTGCCATGCCTGGCCCACGTTTTTAATTTGGTGGTTCAGCGCTTTCTGAAAAGCTACCCACGCTTGTCAGACCTGCTCGGAAAGGTGCGTCGGCTCTGCGCACATTTCCGCAAGTCCCACACGGACGCTGCCACCCTGCGCACCCTGCAACATCGGTTTCATTTGCCAGTGCACCGACTGCTGTGCGACGTGCCCACACGGTGGAACTCTACGCTCCACATGTTGGCCAGGCTCTATGAGCAGCGTAGAGCTATAGCGGAATACCAACTCCAACATGGGCGGCGCAGTGGGAGTCAGCCTCCTCAATTCTTTACAGAAGAGTGGGCCTGGTTGGCAGACATTTGCCAGGTCCTTGGAAACTTTGAGGAGTCTACCCAGATGGTGAGCGGCGATGCTGCAATCATTAGCGTCACCATTCCTCTGCTATGCCTCTTGAGAAGTTCCCTGCAAAGCATAAAGGCAGACGCTTTGCGCTCGGAAACAGAGGCGGGGGAAGACAGTATGTCGCTGGATAGTCAGAGCACCCTCCTGTCTATATTCCAGCGCGTTGAGGAGGAGGAGGAGCATGAGGAGGATGAGGAGGAGGGGGAAGAGACAGCTTGGCCCACTGCTGAGGGTACCTATGCTGCTTGCCTGTCATCCTTTCAGCGTGCATGGCCTGAGGAGGAGGAGGAGGAGGATCCTGAAAGTGATCTTCCTAGTGAGGACAGCCATGTGTTGCGTACAGGTACCCTGGCACACATGGCTGACTTCATGTTAGGATGCCTTTCTCGTGACCCTCGCGTTACACGCATTCTGGCCACTATGGATTACTGGGTGTACACACTGCTTGACCCACGATATAAGCAGAACCTTTCCACTCTCATACCCGAAGAGGAAAGGGGTTCGAGAGTGATGCTATACCACAGGACCCTGGCGGACAAACTGATGGTAAAATTCCCATCCGACAGCGCTAGTGGCCGAAGGCGCAGTTCCGAGGGCCAGGTAGCAGGGGAGGCGCAGAGATCAGGCAGCATGTACAGCACAGGCAGGGGAACACTCTCTAAGGCCTTTGACAGCTTTCTGGCTCCCCAGCAAGACAGTGTCACCGCTCCCCAGTCAAGGCTGAGTCGGCGGGAGCACTGTAAAAGGATGGTGAGGGAGTACGTAGCCGATCACACGACCGTCCTCCGTGACGCCTCTGCTCCCTACAACTACTGGGTGTCGAAGCTGGATACGTGGCCTGAACTCGCGATGTATGCCCTGGAGGTGTTTGCTTGTCCTGTGGCTAGCGTCTTGTCAGAGAGGGTGTTTAGTGCGGCTGGGGGAATCATCACAGATAAGCGTACCCGCCTGTCAACCGACAGTGCCGACAGGCTTACACTCATCAAGATGAACAAAGCCTGGATTTCCCCAGACTTCTCTTCTCCACCAGCGGACAGCAGCGATACCTAAACAATACGTAGGCTGCACCCGCGGATGGAAGCATTGTTCTCTATCACCATCAAAAACGTGAACCTTTTAGCTTCATCAATCTGTGTATAATATTCCTCCTCCTCCTCCTGCTCCTCCTCCTGAAACCTCACGTAATCACGCCGAACGGGCAATTTTTCTTAGGCCCACAAGGCTCAGTCATATAATTTTTGTAAATAATTTTTATACGTTTCAATACTCATTAAAGCGTTGAAATTTGCACCTGAACCAATTTTTATTTTAACTGGGCTGCCTCCAGGCCTAGTTACAAATTAAGCCACATTAACCAAAGCGATTAATGGGTTTCACCTGCCCTCTTGGTTGGGCATGGGCAATTTTTCTGAGGTACATTAGTACTGTTGGTACACCAATTTTTTTGGGCCCTCGCCTGCAGTGTAATCCAATTAATTTTTTGCCCACCTGCATTAAAGCTGACGTCACATCAGCTGTGCTGGGCACTGCAATGGGATATATTTATGTACCGCCGGTGGGTTCCAGGGAGCCACCCATGCTGTGGGTCCACAGGAAGTTGTAACTGCATGTGTCCACTTCTAAAGAACCCCAGTCTGAGTGGGGCATGCAGTGTGGGCCGAAGACCACCTGCATTAAACATGACATTACCTCAGCTGTGATGGGCAATGCAATGGGATATATTTATGTACCGCTGAGAAGGATATATATATATATATATATATATATATATATACCCTTGTAGGTAGAAAGGAAAACACTGGAATATATACATTTACATAGATATAGTTATATGCCTTTCTTTTTATGTATACTAACTTTATTCTCATTTGTACTAACTCTATGAAAAAACTTAATACGTCGCCTTATACCAGATATGCCAAAGACCTTGCAAGGCGAAGACAAAATGTATCTTGAACAAAATGTATCTTAAAACACAGCAAAGAAGAATCGGACGAAGGACGCGTACTTGGCTGTTTGCCCGGAGGCGCCAGTATTAAGATAACGACTGTTTTCACTGTCTCAGGCCGGAAATCCGGACTTCCCATATATGGTTATCAGCCCATCACCCATTCCTGGTGATGAGACAAAGGGTATAAGATCTCATGTAATCTGTAATAAAGGACGGCGAAGCGGAGCCATGTCCCGTGTGAGAAACTATACCAGACCTCCGTGTGGTGTCTCTTCTTACCGCCGGCAGCGGGGCAAGTGGGGTGGGCCTGATTGGTGCTGTACTTAGAATTACCCTGACAATTTGGCGCAACCAACTGGGGCGACAAAGCCGGAGCTTACAACGCATTCCACCCGGATCCACACCGCGGAGAAGCCGTCCTGCTGCAAACCGAGCCTGATCAACTCACAAGAACTCCAGGTAAGACCAGCATATATTTATGTTGTGTTTTACGCTGAGAGTCTTGCAGCAGGACTGACTATCTGTAGTTTGTGACCGGACGGGTTGGGTTAAGAGTTCTACACGGTAACTCGTGTGGGCTCCGGGTTTGCCGTCATGGACCACTGACCGTGATATGCGCACCAATCGCTCACCCAGGAACTAGTCCGTAGTCTATTTGTACTTTGAAGTTTTAACGTTTTAATAATAGTGGAGATTGTTGTATCTGCAGAAGTTTTTTTTTTTCTCTTTCTTTTCATTTAGTCTCACAAGAGAAGGGACCCTAGGTTGTTTTTCCAGTATATAAGGGACTAATAATTTGAAAATTAAGAGGGATGCATTTTGTGAGACAGGCTTCATAGGAGAAGGGACTCTCGGTTGTTTTGCCTTATATATGGGGCTAACGATTTGATTTCAGAGAGATGCATTCTGTGAGGCTGGTTCCATAGGAGAAGGGACCCTCGGTTGTTTTGCCGTTATATAAGGGGCTGACAATTAGAAAATTAAGAGGGATGCATTCTATGGAGCGTGTTATTATTATTATTGTTGTTGTTCTAATATGCGTAAGACCTTATTAAAGAAGACAGAGCCCCTTATGGGCTGCCGCCGTGTGGATGAATTTGTAGAATGTAAGAAAACTTTTATGAAAATGTGTGACACCGACCCGCACGGTAGATTACAAAAATGGTGTCTGGGAGGAGGTCTTTAGGACCGAGAGGTGCCTTGAAAGACCAAGGTTTGCTAGAAAGTGCTGGAGGAGAGAGAGAGAGAGAGACAGTCAGAGAAAGTATGTACACATTATTTGATTAAGAAAGTATCCGTAAGTGAAATGTTGAAAAGTACAGTAAGTGATCAAGAGGGCGTCAGGAGAGTGTCTATTGAAGGTTATATTGGCAGCTAGGTAGGGAGAAAGTGCTGAAGGAACAAGCAAAGTCGAGAAGAAAGTTACAATGCATGTGATTTGTTGGTAGAGAGAAAGAAGAAAATGTGTATAATACAAGATGGATAATAGATATGGATATATATGTGTGTATATATGTATATACTGTATGTGCAAATAGTTAACTGAGCTTGCTTTTAGGGGAGAAGGGTTTGTTGACATGTAGCTGCAGTCTGTCTAGTTTTCAAGGTCAGAAGATAACAACGAGAGAGAATGAAGTGCTGACCCTGGAGAATGTCTCTGCTTGCTTAAAATGAATTGAAATGAATTTAATTAATTATACTGTCTTAGTAGGCAGGAAATATAGCAACTTCTAAGGTATATTCTTACTTATACAGGGGTTGAAAATGAAGAACATGTTGCGCTGTAATTATGAGTTCAAATGCAGGGAATAGTTAAGCTAAAACAATTCAGTCTGTGTTTCATATTCGTAGAGAGATAACACATGTTTTAAAAAGGTGGGGGCTTTCAGACTTGACTCAAACTCAGGGTCACGCATTCTAAAACACTTCAGCGTTTAATACAGCATATAATAGCTTCAGTAAATAAGAAATATAGAATGTCTCAGTCACTCAGCAAACTTTTTCACATAATTTGTCAAAGATAGCGCTCATTCACAATCTCATCTCAATAGAATCATGTACTTTATATCATAATAGCACTCACCTCAATGTTTTTCAACTGATGTATGTTTGTTTGTCAAACTTTTTGTCTGTGCATCTGTATGGACTGGTACGCCTTCAATGAGGGGGTGACGGAGCAGACTTGAGCGCATGGATGGATGAGAGTTAATGACTGGGGATAAAAGTGTTCCCCACCCCATGCATGGGACTTTGCTTGGTTGAGATGTGGACGTGTAGACTGTTAAGCTGAAATGAGCTGAGAAGAAAGACGCACGGAGCCAATATCGAAGGGGTGGAGCTAGATGATGTAATAGTATGTAATGTTTCATCCCTCTTCTCGACAAGGGAGGGGGTGAGGATCTTGAACAGCTAGTAAAAGTTTTTGTTTTGTTTTTTCTCCTGTCTCAAATTTGATAAGACATTGCAGGCAGGAACAGACTAATAATGAATTCACTTAAAGGAATATCACATTTCAAATATGAATAGATGTTTTGTAGGTTATTCTTCCCCGATGTAACTCATGTCTCTGCTATTAGTGCTAACATCTTACAGGCCTTATCTGCATCCATCAAATCTTTTTACAATGTTATACTACCTTAAACCCGGCTACTATTCTTCCAATTGCGTACCCGGGTTCAAAGGGGGGGAGAAGAAGGCATAGGTGATCTAGGTATTGCAAATCAGACATTTTTAAATTTTTTGCAAGCCATTTTTAAATTTTTTTTGCAAGCCATTTTTTAATTTTTTTAATTTTTTGCAAAAAGATTCTGATCTTTTTCAAATAGAATACCAGCCTGATTGTCTAGCATTGATGCAACAAGAAAATTTAAGTTTTAAAAAGTTATTGAAAGCCCTTGTTAATAATGCATATTTTGAGTTGTTTTTTATAGATGGCACCCAGGGTGATTGACAACTCCACTCCGGTTATGCAGTGGTTACACAACAAGATGTCCTAAAAGCAGAATGCCTCCGCATGTCGCAGTACAAGAAGCGGAACTAAAAGCCCTCACTGAGGCGTGTAGAGTGGAGGAAGGTAAGACGGCAAACATTTACACTGACTCCCGGTATGCATTTGGCATAGCTCATGATTACGGCCCAACATGGAAGACCAGACAGTTTTTTACCACAGCAGGACAGCCAATTAAGAATGATGCAGTGGTCTCATGGAGGCCCTACTTCTACCTGACAAAGTGGAGAGATGACACCGATTCCTACACCGGAGAAGCGAGAGGTAATGCCATCACAGGCCACACAGCAAAAGCAGCGGCCCTCAAGCTGTGGAAGAAAGAAGAAAAGAAGAATTTGATAAAAACTTTGGACTTTAACAATAACCTTGGACTTTGACTAAACCTTGGACTTTGATATGAACTTGGACTTTGATAATAACTTTGGACTTTGATAAAAACTTGGACTTTGATAAAAACTTTGGACTTTGATATGCTAAAGACTTTACAGTTACAAGCCAGCAAGGAAAAAAAGGAAAAATGGACTAAAAAGGGACGGCGTATGGTGAACAGTCAACAGCACTTGCCTACCACGGTCTCTGTGCCTCATGATGGCCCAGCTGACGCACGGAAAGACGCACCTCTTAAAGCAGCAATGATGTTGACGCTTGAACAAGGACGGGTGGCTCTTGGGTTTTCTGTAGCTGCTGCATCATTTGTCCAATTTTACATGATCTTTGCCGTAAGCAACAGGGCAGAAGTAAATTTGCCACATAACACTTGCCTAGACCACTCTACCCATTTCAGGGATTGCAAATTGGCTACATTCAGCTACCACTTGTTGGGAAGCATGAATATGTGCTTGTTGTTGTTGATGTTTTTCAGGTTGGAGACCTACCCTGATACCAAAGTAAATAAGCAGGTAACCGCACAGAAGCTCATGAATGAGGTAATCTGCAGATATGGGGTACCGGAAGTGATTGAGTCAAACAAAGGTACACACTTCACAGGTGAAATAATGCAACACATCATGTCTGTTTTGGGTATATTCCAGGCTTTTCACACACCCTAACATCCGCGGAGTAGGGGGAAAGTAGATCCAAAAGGCAATGAAGAAAATGGGCAAATTTTGAATTGAGTGTCTTCCATTAGTTTTTCTTTTTTCCAGGAGGGTACATGCCTCAGTAGCTGAGCTTGGGAAATGATTTTCTTGTTAATTTTGTCATAGGCCTCTCCAAGGAATTGTCAATAATGCATTCTGCAGTCTCTGCTTTTCTCCCAGGTCCTACAGATGAGTGTCACAATCTAAAACCAGGTGACAGGGTCTATGTGAAAAAGTTTGAGAGAGAAACCCGGTTTAAGAGTCCTTACCAGATGTTGTTCACCACCCCAACTGCAGTCAAGCTTGAAGGAAAGCCCACTTGGATCCACACTTTGCACTGAAAGAACTCATGATCCTGCATATCCTTTACATGCTATAATGTGGTACAATTCCTCTAACACACACCTTTGACTACTGTACACTAGCTCCCTGTTTCAGAACAAATTAATACAATCAAATGTGCAATATGAAGACTACACTGAGGGGGAGAATCCAACACCGCATCGTACTAAGAGAGAAGTTGATGCTCCAGGTGGTAACTTTGATCCACACGTATACATAGATGTAATAGGAGTGCCAAGGGGGGTGTGAGATGAATTTAATTCTAGAGATCAGGTTAAAGCAAGTTTTGATTCCTTATTTGCTTTTGTCACTGTTAATAATAATGTAGATTGGATGAATTATATCTATTACAATCGGCAGAGGTTTGTAAACTATACCAGAGATGCTTTACAAGGGTTAGCTGACCAGTTAGGGCCCACTGCATTCATGGCGTTCCAAAATAGAGTGGCCCTGGATATGATTTTAGCAGGAAGAGGTGGGGTATGTAATTTCCTGTTTGTGTATTATCCCTTTAATGTGACCAAAATTTCCCTTGTTTGAAAAAAGATGAAGAGCCAGTTCCGATAATGCCAACCACGTACGTTACCAGAAGAATGGAGAAATGGACTAGTACTGCGCCTGTCCCGGTCTCATAAGATGGACTGTCAGTGGACTTCCCATTTGCCTAGGGAAAGTGCAGAAGACCTTAGGTTCCGGCGAGGGCACACCCTGCAGGGTGTTAACTCGTACAGATAGAGGGTATGGATGCCCGGAAATAAGCCCAGGGAATCCATGGCCTCCTTCTGAGGTGAGGTAGGGATCCCCCCCTTTAGGAGTAGGGACTTACAGGCAGTGGAGAAACCCTGACGCAAGGGAGAGACGACCGAGGAAGAGTGCAAGGTCTGGTACTTGATCTCCATATTAATTTTTTTACGGGGGTTTGAGAAGGATATATATGTATATATATATATATATATATATATATATATATATATATATATATATATATATATATATATATACCCTTGTAGGTAGAAAGGAAAACACTGGAATATATACATTTACATAGATATAGTTATATGCCTTTCTTTTTATGTATACTAACTTTATTCTCATTTGTACTAACTCTATGAAAAAACTTAATACGTCGCCTTATACCAGATATGCCAAAGGCCTTGCAAGGCGAAGACAAAATGTATCTTGAACAAAATGTATCTTAAAACACAGCAAAGAAGAATCGGACGAAGGACGCGTACTTGGCTGTTTTCCCGGAGGCGCCAGTATTAAGATAACGACTGTTTTCACTGTCTCAGGCCGGAAACCCGGACTTCCCATATATGGTTATCAGCCCATCACCCATTCCTGGTGATGAGACAAAGGGTATAAGATCTCATGTAATCTGTAATAAAGGACGGCGAAGCGGAGCCATGTCCCGTGTGAGAAACTATACCAGACCTCCGTGTGGTGTCTCTTCTTACCGCCGGCAGCGGGGCAAGTGGGGTGGGCCTGATTGGTGCTGTACTTAGAATTACCCTGACACCGCCGGTGGCTTCCTGGCACCCACCCATGCTGTCGGTCCACACGGAGTTGTAACTGCATGTGTCCACTTCTAAAGAACCCCAGTCTGACTGGGGCATGCAGTGTGGGCTGAAGCCCACCTGCATTTAATCGGACGTTACCTCAGCTGTGCTGGGCACTGCAATGGGATACATTTATGTACAGCCGGTGGGTTCCAGGGAGCCACCCATGCTGTGGGTGCACACGGAATTCCCATTGCGGAGTTGTAACTGCCTGTGACTATTTATAAAAAACCGCGGTGTGACTGGGGCATGCAGACACCTTGACAGAATGAATAGTGTGTAGCACATAGGTTCCCCATTGCTATGCCCACGTGTGCAGCTCCTGATAGCGGTGGCACAGGATTATATTTCTCATTGCTTCTGTACAGCATTGTGGGCTATCGCCCCGCCCCTTTTAAAGAGGGTCGCTGCCTAGCCGTGCCAACCCTCTGCAGTGTGTGCCTCTGGTTCCTCCTCATGGTAGACGCATTTATAAATAGACATGAAGGTGGTGTGGCTATGAGGCCAGCGTGTGGCATGAGGGCAGCTGAAGGCTGCGCAGGGACACTTTGGTGTGCGCTGTGGACACTGCGTCGTGCGGGGTGGGGGTGGGGGGTTGGGCAGCATGTAACCCAGGAGAAGTGGCAGCGGAGTGTCATGCAGGCAGTGATTGTGCTTTGTTGGAGGTAGTGTGGTGCTTAGCTAAGGTATGCATTGCTAATGAGGGCTTTTCAGAAGTAAAAGTTGTTGGGAGGGGGGGCCCACTCTTGCCGCTATTGTGGCTTAATAGTGGGACCTGGGAACTTGAGATGCAGCCCAACATGTAGCCCCTCGCCTGCTCTATCCGTTGCTGTGTCGTTCCCATCACTTTCTTGAATTGCCCAGATTTTCACAAATGGAAACCTTAGCAAGCATCGGCGATATACAAAAATGCTCGAGTCGCCCATTGACTTCAATGGGGTTCGTTACTCGAAACGAACCCTCGAGCATCGCGAAAATTTCGTCCCGAGTAACGAGCACCCGAGCATTTTGGTGCTCGCTCATCTCTAATAACTATGTTATTTGTCACATTGCAGAGGTATGTATATTGCTTTGCTTCATTGTGCAAATTATGGGCAAATATAATAACCTACTTCTATGTATCTGTCATCTTTGGAAAATATATTATGTACAAAACTATGATAAGTAACGGTTCATTTGTCAAGAGGAGGTTCTAGAGCTCTGCACCTGCTGTCACTGTTAATTAGCATTCAGATCGTAGCTGGCTCCAGTGACATTAAAAGCTGTCAAGAATGTTGTTTTTATAGCACTATTATGTGCAATATACTAAATATTTCTCTGCTAATTGATCTACACTGTACAAATGTTCACTGAACAAGAAATAGTTTAAAGTGTATCTGACTTTTCTAAATAAGCTTCAACGTGTGTATACATGAGGAATAACATTATTTCTGCCCATTATTTCACTTGTGTCCTGCACTTTTCACCATTATTTCCTTTGCAGATTGTATCTGTAATTTGGAGGGTAAAAGTTGCTATTATGATGTGTTCTATATACGGTGCGCAGAGAAGACTGTTCATTTTGCTTCCTAACTATCTGTAACTCACACTGAGGGTTTATTCTGACAAGTGTGCTTATATGCGTACATACATCCACACAAAACCGCGCATCTATTATAATCATTGGTTTCCTATGGTGGGTTCACATGTCCGTGATTTACAGACGTGCAAACGTACACACCTGCAAAACATAGGACATGCGTGCACCATAGGTCCGTGCTGCACAGGTTTCAGTCTTTGTATTTAAAATGTTGAAATCCGCAATCAGAATCTGTAGCATAAATTGGAATATTGCAGATTTATGCCTCAGTCAAGCAAGCGACTTTTATAGCGCATGAATAGCCAGCTAAAAAATCGCTGGTCACATGTCCACAAACTGCGTGAACGGGCAAATTTTCTAAGCGCAGAAGACCTGAGCTTCATGTGCCTAAAAATCACCCATTCCCTGGAGCAGTTGCACTTGGAGGAGCACAGTTGCTCCAGGAGGAGAGAGAGAAGAGGCCACGGAAGAAACCACGCAGGGCTTCGGGATTTCCCCAGAGCAGGGAGAGAGAGTGGACCTATGGGTGATTTCCCAATAGCAGGGAGAGATGGAGCGGGGCTATTGTTTAATCCCCCATTGCGTGACCGATCAGATCTGTTATGGGCAGTTGTCGGTTGTAAAAAAACATTTGACCCCAGCATTGTATGAAGCAGGATCAACCCCCGATACCCCTCCATACAAACCCTAAAAGCATAGGACATAACTGTACCTCCTGGAGCGTTAAGGAGTTAATATTTCATTTTGTGAAATGCTGTGACAACAATGGCAATGTTTTGCAATGTTTAGTGCTTTAATTCAACAATTATAGGACATGCATTTATATGCAATTTCTGTATCAAGAGAATATCAATAAATATCATGTGTATTCCTTCCTCTTCTATTCAGATAGGATTAGGAGATGAGAAATAAGAACAGAAAAATAACAAAGAAGGATAAGAAGAGGGAGAAGGCTGGGATACTCTCATGCTGTAGCTTTGTTTTATTATTTACCTTAATTACTTGCTGTTGTCCAAATCCCTCATGTCTTTTACTAATCTGTTAATTCACCTACTGTATGTTGGCCAATGTTTGTTTTTCAAGTTCTTTCCCTTCACATGTTAGATGTCTTATAGAGATGAGCGAGCGTACTCGTCCGAGCTTGATGCTCGTTCGAGTATTAGGGTGTTCGAGATGCTCGTTACTCGAGACGAGCACCACGCGGTGCTTGACTCCATTACATTTCCTTCCCTGAGAAATTTGTGCGCTTTTCTGGCCAATAGAAACACAGGGAAGGCATTACAACTTCCTCCTGTGACATTCCAGCCCTATCCCACCCCCCTGCAGTGACTGGCTGGGGAGATCAGGTGACACCGAGTATGTAAATCTGCCCCGCCCGCGGCTCGCCACAGACACAAGCTAAGAGAGATCAGGGAAAGTGCTGTTGCTGCTGTAGCTGCTATAGGGAGAGTGTTAGGTGTTATTTTAGTCTTCAAGAACCCCAACGGTCCTTCTTAGGGCCACATCTGACCGTGTGCAGTACTGTTGAGGCTGCTTTTAGCAGTTTTGCACAATTTTTTTTTTGTATATCGGGCGTGCAAACCATAGCGTCCTCAGTCTGCAGTCATTTTACAGAGTATAGGGGCAGTACTGCTGAGGCAGGGACAGTGGTACAGGGAAAGAGATATACTGGCTATATAGGCAGTGGGCTTTTTAAAAAAAAATTGGAAAAAAATACTATATTTGGGCTGCCTGTCTTCAGTTTACTGCATGTCTGCTGGGGGTAGTAGTCGCTGATTAATACCCAGCCTTGCGCATAATTTTTTCTGGCTGCACTGTGCTTTCAATAACCACAGTCATCCTCCAACAGGAAAATCCATATACAGACTATATCACAGGCAGTGGGCTTTTTCCCACAAAAAGTGTAAAACAAACACTATATTTGGCCTGCCTCTGACCGTCTTCAGTTTACTGCGTGTGTGCTGGGGGTAGTAGTCGCTCATTAATACCCAGCCTTGCGCATCATTTTTTGTGGCTGCACTGTGCTTTCAATAACCACAGTCATCCTCCAACAGGGAACTCCATATACAGGCTATATCACAGGCAGTGGGCTTTTTCCCAAAAATTGTAAAAAAAATACAATTTGGCCTGCCTGTGACCGTCTTCAGTTTACTGCGTGTGTGCTGGGGATACTAGTCGCTCATTAATATCCAGCCTTGCGCATAATTGTTTCCTGGCTCTGCTGTGTCCGTTACATGATCGCCGTCATCCCGCCAGAGGGAAAAAGTATACATATATACGCTGCATACTTGCATACGGTGTCTGTCTGGTTTTTCACCTCACCATTTTAAAAAATTGAAGCAAAATACTTAAGGCCTACCACTGGCCTTTGGCCACTTGACTGGTTCTGCCCTGTGAATTCCAGCAGCTCAGTCATATGCACCTAGGTCTGACTACAGGCTTGCGCATAATTGTTTCCTGGCTCTGCTGTGCGTTCCGTAAGTGAAGTCAGCCTCCAACCACAGGCCAATAAGCGGCACATTTAATTACAGCGTTCTGTTTCTGCTCTACTCGTAATACACCATGCTGGGGGGTAGGGGTAGGCCTAGAAGACGTAGACGTGGGCGAGTACGCGGAGGCCCAAGTCAGGGTGTGGGCACAGGCCGAGCTCCTGGTCCAGGTGTATCGCAGCCGACTGCTGCGGGATTAGGAGAGAGGCAAGCTTCTGGGGTCCCCAGATTTATCTCACAATTAATGGGTCCACGCGGTAGACCTTTATTAGAAACTGAGCAGTGTGAGCAGGTCCTGTCATGGATGGCAGAAAGTGCATCCAGCAATCTATCGACCACCCAGTCTTCTACGCTGTCCAAAGCTGCAACTCTGAATCCTCTGGCTGCTGCACCTCCTTCCTCCCAGCCTCCTCTCTCCATGAAAATGACACATTCTGAGGAGCAGGAGACTCCCAGGAACTGTTCTCGGGCCCGTGCCAAGATTGGGCAGCAATGGTTCCTCTCCCACCGGAGGAGTTTGTCGTGACCGATGCCCAACCTTTGGGGATGAAGCTCGGGACTTCCGGCAACTGTCTCAAGAGCTTTCAGTGGGTGAGGAGGACGATGACGATGAGACACAGTTGTCTATCAATGAGGTAGTAGTAAGGGCAGTAAATCCGAGGGAGGAGCGCACAGAGGATTCGGAGGAAGAGCCGCTGGACGATGAGGTGACTGACCCCACCTGGTTTGCTAAGCATACTGAGGACAGGTCTTCAGAGGGGGGGGGCAAGTGCAGCAGCAGGGCAGGTTGGAAGAGGCAGTGCGGTGGCCAGGGGTAGAGGCAGGACCAGACCGTATAATCCACCAACTGTTTCCCAAAGCTCCCCCTCGCGCCATGCCACCCTGAAGAGGCCGAGGTGCTCAAAGGTGTGGCAGTTTTTCATTGAGAGTGCAGACGACCGACGAACTGTGGTGTGCAAGGTTTGTCGCGCCAAGATCAGCCGGGGAGCAACCACCACCAGCCTCACCACCACCAGCATGCGCAGGCATATGATGGCCAAGCACCCCACAAGGTGGGATGAAGGCCATTCATCGCCTCCGGTTTGCACCACTGCCTCTCCCACAGTGCCCCAACCTGCCACTGAGATCCAATCCCCCTCTCAGGACACAGGCACGACCGTCTCCCGGCCTGCACCCACACGCTCACCTCCGCTGTCCTCGGCCCCATCCAGCAATGTCTCTCAGCGCAGCGTCCAGCCGTCGCTAGCGCAACTGTTTGAGCGCAAGCGCAAGTACGCTGCCAAGCACCCGCACGCTCAAGCGTTAAACGTGCACATTGCCAAATTGATCAGCCGGGAGATGCTGCCGTATAGGCTTGTGGAAACGGAGGCTTTCAAAAACATGATGGCGGCGATGGCCCGCGCTACTCGGTTCCCAGTCGCCACTACTTTTCCCGATGTGCCGTCCCAGCCCTGCACGACCACATCTCCCGCAACATTGTACGCGCCCTCACCAACGCGGTTACTGGCAAGGTCCACTTAACAACGGACACGTGGACAAGCACAGGCAGGCAGGGCCACGATATCTCCCTGACGGCACATTGGGTGAATTTAGTGGAGGCTGGGACCGAGTCAGAGCTTGGGACCGCTCACGTCCTACCCACCCCTAGAATTGCTGGCCCCAGCTCGGTGCTGGTATCTGCGGCGGTGTATGCTTCTTCCACTAAACCACCTTCCTCCTCCTCCTCATCCTCCAACGCAACCTCTGTCTCGCAATCAAGATGTGTCAGCAGCAGCACGTCGCCAGCAGTCAGTGTCGCGCGGCTTGGCAGCACAGCGGTGGCCAAGCGTCAGCAGGCCGTGCTGAAACTACTCAGCTTAGGAGAGAAGAGGCACACGGCCCACGAACTGCTGTAGGGTCTGACAGTGCAGACCGACCGCTGGCTTTCGCGGCTGAGCCTCCAACCGGGCATGGTCGTGTGTGACAATGGCCGTAACCTGGTGGCGGCTCTGCAGTTCAGCAGCCTCACAAACGTGCCATGCCTGGCCCACATCTTTAATTTGGTGGTTCAGCGGTTTCTGAAAAGCTACCCACGCTTGTCAGACCTGCCCGGAAAGGTGCACCGGGTCAGCGCACATTTCCGCAAGTACAACACGGACGCTGCCACCCTGCGGACCCTGCAACATCGGTTTAATCTGCCAGTGCACCGACTGCTGTGCGACGTGCCCACACGGTGGAACTCTACGCTCCACATGTTGGCCAGGCTCTATGAGCAGCGTAGAGCTATAGTGGAATACCAACTCCAACATGGGCGGTGTAGTGGGAGTCAGCCTCCTCAATTCTTTACAGAAGAGTGGGCCTGGTTGCCAGGTCCTTGGAAACTTTGAGGAGTCTACCCAGATGGTGAGCGGCGATGCTGCAATCATTAGCATCACCATTCCTCTGCTATGCCTCTTGAGAAGTTCCCTGCAAAGCTTAAAGGCAGACGCTTTGCGCTCGGAAACAGAGGCGGGGGAAGACAGTATGTCGCTGGATAGTCAGAGCACCCTCATGTCTATATCTCAGCGCGCTGAGGAGGAGGAGGGGGAGGAGCATAAGAAGGAGGGGGAAGAGACAGCTTGGCCCCCTGCTGAGGGTACCCATGCTGCTTGCCTGTCATCCTTTCAGCGTGTATGGCCTGAGGAGGAGGAGCAGGATCCTGAAAGTGATCTTCCTAGTGAGGACAGCCATGTGTTGCGTACAGGTACCCTGGCACACATGGCAGACTTCATGTTAGGATGCCTTTCTCGTGACCCTCGCGTTACACGCATTCTGGCCACTATGGATTACTGGGTGTACACACTGCTCGACCCACGGTATAAGGAGAACCTTTCCACTCTCATACCCGAAGAGGAAAGGGGTTCGAGAGTAATGCTATACCACAGGACCCTGGTGGACAAACTGATGGTAAAATTCCCATCCGACAGCGCTAGTGGCAGAAGGCGCAGTACCGAGGGCCAGGTAGCAGGGGAGGCGCGGAGATCAGGCAGCATGTACAGCGCAGGCAGGGGAACACTTTCCAAGGCCTTTGCCAGCTTTCTGGCTCCCCAGCAAGACTGTGTCACAACTCCACAGTCAAGGCTGAGTCAGCGGGAGCACTGAAAAAGGATGGTGAGGGAGTACGTAGCCAATCGCCCTCCGTGACGCCTCTGCTCCCTACAACTACTGGGTGTCGAAGCTGGACCCGTGGCCTGAACTCGCGCTGTATGCCCTGGAGGTGCTTGCTTGCCCTCCGGCTAGCGTCTTGTCAGAGAGGGTGTTTAGTGCGGCTGGGGAAATCATCACGGATAAGCGTACCCGACTGTCAACTGACTGTGCCGACAGGCTTACACTCATAAAGATGAACAAAGCCTGGATTTCCCCAGACTTCTCTTCTCCACCAGCGGACAGCAGCGGTACCTAAGCAATACGTAGGCTGCACCCGCGAATGGAAGCATCGTTCTCTATCACCATAAAAAACGGGGACCTTTTAGCTTCATCAATCTGTGTATTAGTACTGTTGGTACACCAATTTTTTTGGGACCTCGTCTACAGTGTAATCCTAGTAATTTTTATGGGCTTCGCCTGCACTCATGGTACAGCAAGGTGTGTGGGGTTGGCCTACACTTTTGCTACATAAATGTACCTGGGGCCTTGTCTATACTGCAACTACTGAAATGTGAAAGAGACTGTTATCTCCCTAAACTGCTGCAACGGAAATGTTACTGGGGCCTGTCCAGACTGCTACTACTACTGAAATGGAACTAATACTGTGCTCCCCCTATACTGCTGCTAGTGATATGTTACTGCGGCCTGTCTAGACTGCAACTACTACTGAAATGGAACTAATACTGTGCTCCCCCTATACTGCTGCTAGTGATTTGTTACTGGGGCCTGTCTAGACTGCAACTACTACTGAAATGGAACTAATACTGTGCTCCCTCTATACTGCTGCTTTGGAATTGTTACTGGGGCCTGTCTAGACTGCTACTACTACTGAATTGGAACTAATACTGTGCTCCCCCTATACTGCTGCTAGTGATATGTTACTGGGGCCTGTCCAGATTGCTACTACTACTGAAATGGAACTAATACTGTGCTCCCCCTATACTGCTGCTAGTGATATGTTACTGGGGCCTGTCTAGACTGCTACTACTACTGAAATGGAACTAATACTGTGCTCCCCCTATTCTGCTGCTAGTGATATGTTACTGGGGCCTGTCCAGATTGCTACTACTACTGAAATGGAACTAATACTGTGCTCCCCCTATACTGCTGCTAGTGATATGTTACAGTGGCCTGTCTAAACTGCTACTACTACTGAAATGGAACTAATACTGTGCTCCCCCTATACTGCTGCTAGTGATATGTTACTGGGGCCTTGTCTAGACTGCTACTACTACTGAAATGGAACTAATACTGTGCTCCCCCTATACTGCTGCTAGTGATATGTTACTGGGGCTTGTCTAGACTGCAACCACTACTGAAATGGAACTAATACTGTGCTCCCCCTATACTGCTGCTTTGGAATTATTACTGTGGCCTGTCTAGACTGCTACTACTACTGAAATGTAACTAATACTGTGCTCCCCTATACTGCTGCTAGTGATATGTTACTGGGGCCTGTCCAGACTGCAAGTACTACTGAAATGGAACTAATACTGTGCTCCCCCTATACTGCTGCTAGTGATATGTTACTGGGGCCTGTCTAGACTGCTACTACTACTGAAATGGAACTAATACTGTGCTCCCCCTATACTGCTGCTTTGGAATTGTTACTGTGGCCTGTCTAGACTGCTACTACTACTGAAATGGAACTAATACTGTGCTCCCCCTATACTGCTGCTAGTGATATGTGACTGGGGCCTGTCTAGACTGCTACTACTACTGAAATGGAACTAATACTGTGCTCCCCCTATACCGCTGCTAGTGATATGTTACTGGGGCCTGTCTAGACTGCAACTACTACTGAAATGGAACTAATACTGTGCTCCCCCTATACTGCTGCTTTGGAATTGTTACTGTGGCCTGTCCAGACTGCTACTACTACTGAATTGGAACTAATACTGTGCTCCCCCTGTACTGCTGCTAGTGATATGTTTTGTGGCCTGTCTAGACTGCTACTACTACTGAAATGGAACTAATACTGTGCTCCCCCTATACTGCTGCTAGTGATATGTTACTGGGGCCTGTCCAGACTGCTACTACTACTGAAATGGAACTAATACTGTGCTCCCCTATACTGCTGCTAGTGATATGTTACGGTGGCCTGTCTAAACTGCTACTACTACTGAAATGGAACTAATACTGTGCTCCCCATATACTGCTGCTAGTGATATGTTACTGTGGCCTGTCCCGACTGCTACTACTACTGAAATGGAACTAATACTGTGCTGCCCCTATACTGCTGCTAGTGATATGTTACTGGGGCCTGTCTAGACTGCTACTACTACTGAAATGGAACTAATACTGTGCTCCCCCTATACTGTTGCTACTGATATGTTACTGGGGCCTGTCTAGACTGTTACTACTACTGAAATGTAACTAATACTGTGCTCCCCCTATACTGCTGCTTTGGAATTGTTACTGTGGCCTGTCTAGACTGCTACTATTACTGAAATGGAACTAATACTGTGCTCCCCCTATACTGCTGCTACTGATATGTTACTGTGGCCTGTCAAGACTGCTACTACTACTGAAATGGAACTAATACTGTGCTCCCCCTATACTGCTGCTAGTGATATGTTACTGGGGCCTGTCTAGACTGCAACTACTACTGAAATGGAACTAATACTGTGCTCCCCCTATACTGCTGCTAGTGATATGTTACTGGGGCCTGTCTAGACTGCTACTACTACTGAAATGGAACTAATACTGTGCTCCCCCTATACTGCTGCTAGTGATATGTTACTGTGGCCTGTCTAAACTGCTACTACTACTGAAATGGAACTAATACTGTGCTCCCCATATACTGCTGCTAGTGATATGTTACTGTGGCCTGTCCAGACTGCTACTACTACTGAAATGGAACTAATACTGTGCTCCCCCTATACTGCTGCTAGTGATATGTTACTGGGGCCTGTCTAGACTGCAACTACTACTGAAATGGAACTAATACTGTGCTCCCCCTATACTGCTGCTAGTGATATGTTACTGGGGCCTGTCTAGACTGCAACTACTCCTGAAATGGAACTAATACTGTGCTCCCCCTATACTGATGCTTTGGAATTATTACTGTGGCCTGTCTAGACTGCTACTACTACTGAAATGGAACTAATACTGTGCTCCCCCTGTACTGCTGCTAGTGATATGTTACTGGGGCCTGTCCAGATTGCTACTACTACTGAAATGGAACTAATACTGTAATCCCCCTATAGTGCTGCTAGTGATATGTTACGGGGGCCTTGTCTAGACTGCTACTACTGAAATGGAACTAATACTGTTCGCCCCCTATACTGCTGCTAGTGATATGTTACTGGGGCTTGTCTAGACTGCTACTACTACTGAAATGGAACTAATACTGTGCTCCCCCTATACTGCTGCTAGTGATATGTTACTGGGGCCTGTCTAGACTGCAACTACTACTGAAATGGAACTAATACTGTGCTCCCCCTATACTGCTGCTTTGGATTTGTTACTGTGGCCTGTCTAGACTGCTACTACTACTGAAATGAAACTAATAGTGTGCTCCCCCTATACTGCTGCTAGTGATATGTTACTGGGGCCTGTCCAGACTGCAACTACTACTGAAATGGAACTAATACTGTGCTCCCTCTATACTGCTGCTAGTGATATGTTACTGGGGCCTGTCTAGACTGCTACTACTACTGAAATGGAACTAATACTGTGCTCCCCCTATACTGCTGCTTTGGATTTGTTACTGTGGCCTGTCTAGACTGCTACTACTACTGAAATGGAACTAATACTGTGCTCCCCCTATACTGCTGCTAGTGATATGTTACTGGGGCCTGTCCAGACTGCTAGTACTCATGAAATGGAACTAATACTGTGCTCCCCCTATACTGCTGCTAGTGATATGTTACTGGGGCCTGTCTAGACTGCAACTACTACTGAAATGGAACTAACACTGTGCTCCCCCTATACTGCTGCTAGTGATATGTTACTGGGGCCTGTCTAGACTGCAACTACTACTGAAATGGAACTAATACTGTGCTCCCCCTATACCGCTGCTTTGGAATTGTTACTGGGGCCTGTCTAGACTGCTACTACTGAAATGGAACTAATACTGTGCTCCCCCTATACTGCTGCTAGTGATGTTACTGTGGCCTGTCCAGACTGCTACTACTACTGAAATGGAACTAATACTGTGCTCCCCCTATACTGCTGCTAGTGATATGTTACTGGGGCCTGTCTAGACTGCAACTAGTACTGAAATGGAACTAATACTGTGCTCCCCCTATACTGCTGCTTTGGAATTGTTACTGGGGCCTGTCTTGACTGCTACTATTACTGAAATGGGCGGTTGGGCAGCATCTTACCCAGGAGAAGTGGCAGCGGAGTGTCATGCAGGCAGTGATTGTGCTTTGTTGGAGGTAGTGTGGTGCTTAGCTAAGGTATGCCTTGCTAATGAGTGTTTTTCAGAAGTAAAAATTGTTGGGGGGGCGGGACCCACTCTTGCCGCTATTGTGGCTTAATAGTGGGACCTGGGAACTTGAGATGCAGCCCAACATGTAGCCCCTCGCCTGCCCTTTCCATTTCTGTGTCGTTCCCATCACTTTCTTGAATGTCCCAGATTTTCACAAATTAAAACCCTAGCGAGCATCGGCGATATACAAAAATGCTCGGGTCGCCCATTGACTTCAATGGGGTTCGTTACTCGAAACGAACCCTCGAGCATCGCAGGAAGTTCGACTCGAGTGACGAGCACCCGAGCATTTTGGTGCTCACTCATCTCTAATGTCTTACTTCAGAAATGAAAGGAACTTTATGCTGCTTAACTTTTAGTTATTAGTATTAAAGAATTTAAAATAAAGGGATTCAATCAATGCAGAGTTCCAAGAGGGAATGCTTAGGAACTCAAAATGAAAAGAAAAAGTCCTGGTTTCTGAGGAAGAGTATAGTGCAAACATTCGAAAACTTTCCTCCAGAAGATCTTAACATAAGAACACCCCCAACATATATGTAGAAACCCTATATTTCAGGACTTACATTTACATCATCATTCTGTCCTTCTATCAATTGTATCCATTATTTGTGCTGTCAAATAATTGTCAAATAAAATTTTCCTAATTGTTTCAAAACAGCTGCTCTTTCTACAAACCTGTGTTATGATGGGAATACGTGTGGGCCACTGTTCTTTTGAGTAACGTTTATCCAGCGTTTTCTCCTATTTATCAATAAAGAAGAAAATTAGGGAGTCGCTGTCTGTAATTAATGTTCTTTAATTGAGTAGTGCTTGAAAGTTTGTGAACCCTACAGAATTTTCTATACTTCTGCGTATATTTGCCCTAAAACTGCAGATATTTACACGGGCCTTAAAATTAGATAAAGAAAAACAAATCAGTCAACAAATTGGACTTGGTCATTTGTTTATTGAGGACAGTGATCCAATATTACATGTCTGTGAGTGGCAAAAATATGTGAAAATTTAGGACTAGCTGGTAATTTGAAGGTGAAATTAGAGTCAGGTGTTTTCAATCAATGGGATGACAATCCGGTGTGAGAGGGCAACCTGTTTTAGATAAACAACAGGGATCTAGCAAATGGCCCATTTTCTTGTAACAATTATCATTTAAACTTCATTCAAATTAACGAATTTGAGCAATAATTAGAGATGAGCGAGCACCAAAATGCTCGGGTGCTCGTTACTCAGGACGAAATTTTCGCGATGCTTGAGGGTTCGTTTCAAATAACGAACCCCATTGAAGTCAATGGGCGACCCGAGCATTTTTGTATATCGCCGATGCTCGCTAAGGTTTCCATTTGTGAAAATCTGGGCAATTCAAGAAAGTGATGGGAACGACACAGAAACGGATAGGGCAGGCGAGGGGCTACATGTTGGGCTGCATCTCAAGTTCCCAGGTCCCACTATTAAGCCACAATAGCGGCAAGAGTGGGCCCCCCCCCCTCCCAACAATTTTTACTTCTTAAAAGCCCTCATTAGCAATGCATACCTTAGCTAAGCACCACACTACCTCCAACAAAGCACAATCACTGCCTGCATGACACTCCGCTGCCACTTCTCCTGGGTTACATGCTGCCCAACCCCCCCCCCCCCCTGCACGACCCAGTGTCCACAGCGCACACCAAATTGTCCCTGCGCAGCCTTGAGCTGCCCTCATGCCACACCACCCTCATGTATATTTATAAGTGCGTCTGCCATGAGGAGGAACCGCAGGCACACACTGCAGAGGGTTGGCACGGCCAGGCAGCGACCCTCTTTAAAAGGGGCGGGCGATAGCCCACAATGCTGTACAGAAGCAATGAGAAATCCAATCCTGTGCCACCTCCATCTGGAGCTGCACACGTGGGCATAGCAATGGGGAACCTATGTGCCACACACTATTCATTCTGTCAAGGTGTCTGCATGCCCCAGTCAGACCGCGGTTTTTTATAAATAGTCACAGGCAGGTACAACTCCGCAATGGGAATTCCGTGTGTACCCACAGAATGGGTGGCTCCCTGGAACCCACCGGCTGTACATAAATGTATCCCATTGCTGTGCACTGGACAGCAGAGCTAACGTCAGATTAAATGCAGGTGGGCTTCGGCCCACACTGCATGCCCCAACCTGACAGGGGTTTTTAATTCATAGACACAGGCAGGTACAACTCCCTATTGTGAAGTCCCTGTGGACCCACAGCATGGGTGGCTCCCTGGAACCCACCGGCGGTACATAAATATATCCCATTGCAGTGCCCAGCACAGCTGAGGTAATGTCATGTTTAATGCAGGTGGGCTTCGGCACACACTGCATGCCCCAGTCAGACTGGGGTTCATTAGAAGTGGACACATGCAGTTACAACTCCGTGTGGACCGACAGCATGGGTGGCTCCCTGGAACCCACCGGCGGTACATAAATATATCCCATTGCAGTGCCCAGCACAACTGATGTAACGTCAGCTTTAATGCAGGTGGGCAAAAAATTAATTGGATTACACTGCAGGCGAGGGCCCCCAAAAATTGGTGTACCAACAGTACTAATGTACCTCAGAAAAATTGCCCATGCCCAACCAAGAGGGCAGGTGAAACCTATTAATCGCTTTGGTTAATGTGGCTTAATTTGTAACTAGGCCTGGAGGCAGCCCAGTTAAAATAAAAATTGGTTCAGATGCAAGTTTCAACGCTTTAATGAGCATTGAAACGTATAAAAATTGTTTACAAAAATTATATGACTGAGCCTTGTGGGCCTAAGAAAAATGGCCCATTCGGCGTGATTACGTGAGGTTTCAGGAGGAGGAGCAGGAGGAGGGGGATGAATATAATACACAGATTGATGAAGCTAAAAGGTCCCCGTTTTTCATGGTGATAGAGAACGATGCTTCCATCCGCGGGTGCAGCCTACGTATTGTTTAGGTATCGCTGCTGTCCGCTGGTGGAGAAGAGAAGTCTGGGGAAATCCAGGCTTTGTTCATCTTTATGAGTGTAAGCCTGTCGGCACTGTCGGTTGACAGGCGGGTACGCTTATCCGTGATGATTCCCCCAGCCGCACTAAACACCCTCTCTGACAAGACACTAGCCACAGGACAAGCAAGCACCTCCAGAGCATAGAGCGCGAGTTCAGGCCACGTATCCAGCTTCGACACCCAGTAGTTGTAGGGGGCAGAGGCGTCATGGAGGACGGTCGTGCGATCGGCTACGTACTCCCTCACCATCCTTTTACAGTGCTCCCGCCGACTCAGCCTTGGCTGGGGAGCGGTGACACAGTCTTGCTGGGGAGCCAGAAAGTTGTCAAAGGCCTTAGAGAGTGTTCCCCTGCCTGTGCTGTACATGCTGCCTGATCTCCGCGCCTCCCCTGCTACCTGGCCCTCGGAAATGCGCCTTCTGCCACTAGCGCTGTCGGATGGGAATTTTACCATCAGCTTGTCCGCCAGGGTCCTGTGGTATAGCATCACTCTCGAACCCCTTTCGTCTTCGAGTATGAGAGTGGAAAGGTTCTCCTTATACCCTGGGTCGAGCAGTGTGTACACCCAGTAATCCGTAGTGGCCAGAATGCGTGTAACGCGAGGGTCACGAGAAAGGCATCCTAACATGAAGTCAGCCATGTGTGCCGGGGTACCTGTACGCAACACATGGCTGTCCTCACTAGGAAGATCACTTTCAGGATCCTCCTCCTCCTCCTCCTCAGGCCATACACGCTGAAAGGATGACAGGCAAGCTGTCTCTTCCCCCTCCTCCTCATCCTCCTCATGCTCCTCCTCCTCCTCCTCAGCGCGCTGAGATATAGACAGGAGGGTGCTCTGACTATCCAGCGACATACTGTCTTCCCCCGCCTCTGTTTCCGAGCGCAAAGCATCTGCCTTTATGCTTTGCAGGGAACTTCTCAAGAGGCATAGCAGAGGAATGGTGACGCTAATGATTGCAGCATCGCCGCTCACCATCTGGGTAGACTCCTCAAAGATTCGAAGGACCTGGCAAATGTCTGCCAACCAGGCCCACTCTTCTGTAAAGAATTGAGGAGGCTGACTCCCACTGCGCCGCCCATGTTGGAGTTGGTATTCCACTATAGCTCTACGCTGCTCATAGAGCCTGGCCAACATGTGGAGCGTAGAGTTCCACCGCGTGGGCACGTCGCACAGCAGTCGGTGCACTGGCAGATTAAACCGATGTTGCAGGGTGCGCAGGGTGGCAGCGTCCGTCTTGGACTTGCGGAAATGTGCGCAGAGTCAGCGCACCTTTCCGAGCAGGTCTGACAAGCGTGGGTAGCTTTTCAGAAAGCGCTGAACCACCAAATTAAAGACGTCGGCCAGGCACGGCACGTGCGTGAGGCTGCCGAGCTGCAGAGCCGCCACCAGGTTACGGCCGTTGTCACACACGACCATGCCGGGTTGGAGGCTCAGCGGCACAAGCCAGCGGTTGGTCTGCTCTGTCAGACCCTGCAGCAGTTCGTGGGCCGTGTGCCTCTTCTCTCCTAAGCTGAGTAGTTTCAGCACGGCCTGCTGACGCTTGGCCACCGCTGTGCTGCCACGCCGCGCGACACTGACTGCTGGCGACGTGCTGCTGCTGACACATCTTGATTGCGAGACAGAGGTTGCGTTGGAGGAGGAGGAGGAGGAGGAGGAGGAGGAAGGTGGTTTAGTGGAAGAAGCATACACCGCCGCAGATACCAGCACCGAGCTGGGGCCAGCAATTCTGGGGGTGGGTAGGACGTGAGCGGTCCCAAGCTCTGACTCGGTCCCAGCCTCCACTAAATTCACCCAATGTGCCGTCAGGGAGATATCGTGGCCCTGCCTGCCTGTGCTTGTCCACGTGTCCGTTGTTAAGTGGACCTTGCCAGTAACCGCGTTGGTGAGGGCGCGTACAATGTTGCGGGAGATGTGGTCGTGCAGGGCTGGGACGACACATCGGGAAAAGTAGTGGCGACTGGGAACCGAGTAGCACGGGCCGTCGCCGCCATCATGTTTTTGAAAGCCTCCGTTTCCACAAGCCTATACGGCTGCGTATTAATTAGGACTACTACCCCCAGCAGAGACGCAGTACACTCAGGACGGTCACAGGCAGCCCAAATAGATTTTTTTGTCCCACATTCTTTTGGAAAAGCCCACTGCCTATATAGACAGTATATGTCTTTCACCTTTTTCACTGTCCCTGCCTCAGCACTACTGGCCCTATACTATGTAAAATTACTGCAGACTGTTTCCCTCTGGACAGGATGACAGCGGTGATGTAACGGGCAACGCAGAGCCAGGAAAGAATTTTGCGCAAGCCTGCTGTAACACTTAGCTGGCTGCGTATTAATTAGGACTACTACCCCCAGCAGAGACGCAGTACACTCAGGACGGTCACAGGCAGCCCAAATAGATTTTTTTGTCCCAAATTTTTTTGGAAAAGCCCACTGCCTATATAGACAGTATATGTCTTTCACCTTTTTCACTGTCCCTGCCTCAGCACTACTGGCCCTATACTATGTAAAATTACTGCAGACTGTTTCCCTCTGGACAGGATGACAGCGGTGATGTAACGGGCAATGCAGAGCCAGGAAAGAATTTTGCGCAAGCCTGCTGTAACACTTAGCTGGCTGCGTATTAATTAGGACTACTACCCCCAGCAGAGACACAGTACACTCAGGACGGTCACAGGCAGCCCAAATAGATATTTTTGTCCCACATTTTTTTGGAAAAGCCCACTGCCTATATAGACAGTATATGTCTTTCACCGTTTTCACTGTCCCTGCCTCAGCACTACTGGCCCTATACTATGTAAAATTACTGCAGACTGAGGAAGCAATGCTCTGCCGGCCAATATACAAAAAAAAAAAAATGTGCAGCACTGCAAAAAGCAGCCTCAACAGTACTGCACACGGTCAGATGTGGCCCTAAGAAGGACCATTGGGGTTCTTGAAGCCTAAAATAACTCCTAACACTCTCCCTATAGCAGCTCCAGCATCAGCAGCACTTTCCCTGAGCTATGTCAGAATGCATCTATGGCGAGCCGCGGGAGGGGCCGATTTATATACTCGGGTGACACCTGATCTCGCCAGCCACTCACTGCAGGGGGGTGGTATAGGGCTGGAACATCACAGGAGGAAGTTGTAATGCCTTCCATGCCTTTCTATTGGCCAGAAAAGCGCGCTAACGTCTCAGAGATGAAAGTGAAAGTAACTCGAACATCGCGTGGTGCTCGCCTCTAGTAACGAGCATCTCGAACACGCTAATACTCAAACGAGTATCAAGCTCGGACGAGTACGTTCGCTCAACTCTAGCAATAATCGCTATGTATAGATGCAAAAAAATCTCACACCATTCACTTGTTGTTATTACTGACTTTCAGTCAGTAAAAAAGATATCTATTCACATAGAAAGGTGAAGCACTGTGCGAGAAGCCAGCGACAGACCCTCGATCCAGCAATAAGTCTTTCAGTGTAAACGCTCTGCACGAGCACTAATGACCTTAGTGGTGATGTCAGCACTCATGCAAGTGTTTAAAAGACTGTCGGCCCGTGTAAAAGAGGCATAAGTCTGATCTTCACAATACATTTGTGGAAGTGTATCATGGTGCAAATAAAGAAGATCTTGAGAAGAAGAAGAGTTCTTGAGGTTCATCAGGTATGAAAAGGCTGCAAAACCATCTCTAAGAAGTTTGGACTTCACCAATCAATAATCAGAGTGACTATGTATACATGGAGAAAATTAAAGAACATTTTTACCCTCCCCAGTTGTGGTTAAGGCAGCAACAAAGATCACACCAAGAGCAAGGCATATAATAGTTTGCAAGACGTGATTGTTCTCAGCAAGAGAAACTAGTAATCTTGTAGATGTGATACCTTTTAATGGCTAATAAAAATACCTGATGTTATAGAAAGCTCTTGAACCTACTTAGGGTTCTTCTTCATAATCTGCAAAGCAACCTAGGGTTTATTGAAAACACCTGACTCTAATTTCAGCTTCATTTATCTGCTAATCCTAAAGGTTCACATACTTTTGCCTCTCACAAACGTAATATTGAATCATTTTCCTCAATAAATAAGTAACAGTCTAATATTTTTATCTGTGGGATTTGAATCTCTTCATCTACTTCTATGACTTGTGTGAACACCTAATGTTAGTGTTATATAAAATATAAGCAGAAATACAGAAACTTCTGAAAAGTTCACAAATTTCCAAGCATCAATGTAGATAGAGACACCATTTGATTTTTTTTAGGGTCCAAGAAATTCCATACTATGTTTTTCCTTGGTTTCTGCCCATTAATTCCTTGGAAAAAGCATTCTACCTGTAGGTATTTTTTAAATTCTTCACTTTTTAGGAAAAGGTTTCTGTAATTTCTTTAAAGCTTAAAAATATGTAATATACTCATTGTAAGAAAAAAATTCCATCCCTTAGAAGGAGTTGTTGAAATTAAATGAAACTTTATGAGTGATTGTAAAACCCAGTTAATATAAGTAAGGGATTACAATATCAGAACAAAAAGATAAATCATTGCAGAAAACTGACCCCTTGAAGGGAGGCTCTAGTAGCCTTTTGGGCTGTCTCTAGCTTGGATACAAGATGTGATAAGGGGGTTTGGAGGTTATAATATACTATTGGGCCACCTCTAGTTTGGATACAAGATGTGATTTGGGTGGGTATGGAGGCTCTACTACCCTGTTGTACCTCCTATAGCTTGGATGCAAGAAGTGATACGGATGGACATGGAGGCTCTAGTACCCTGTTGGACAGCCTCTAGCTTGGATGGAAGCATGAAGGCATATAAGTTCCATATAGCATCCTGCAGCATATAGGTTCAAATTTGCTGTAACTGAGCCTCTAGATCGTGCAAACTCATAGGCTGTCAGAGTTGGTGTCCCAGATGGTCCCATATATGTTCTATTTGCAATAAAGCTGGCGACCGGGCAGCCACGGAAGTGTGACAATGTTGTAGAGACATTCCTGTGACACCCCTGCTGTGTGCGGCCGAGCATTGTCCTGCTGGAAAAAGCCTTTTGGAAGCCACCATGAGGGACAACACATGTAGCAATGGTATTGCTAATGGTAGCATTACATCTAGCCCAGGTCAAATATAATGTGTTGTATTTCAGCAAATACATTCTAATTATTTCAAAGATTTTTTTGACTTTGAAGGAATAATTTCTTTTATAGGGCAGGCTAGGGTAGGTCTCAACGTCACAGAGGAATTTGGATATACAAGATTATGACCATTCTTGATACTGTCAACACAGGTCTAAATAATTCTCAGGGTTTTATTGTGGGGTGGGCTAAGAAATCTGGGGCAGAGATAGCACAGAGAGATTGTGCCCCCTCTAGCATCAATTTAGAAACCAAAAACTCTCACATCCTTATTAGTGGACTAATTTAGTATTTAGTTATCAGTCTAACCTGTTCTAATATTGTTTTAAATGCAAGTTAAACACATTATGTTATTTTTGCGCCTATATATATATCTATATCTATCTATCTATCTATCTATCTATCTATCTATCTATCTATCTATCTATCTATCTATCTAAACACACACATACACATATATATATATATATGCTGTTTCACATCTATTCTATTATAGCCCAATGAAGAAGCCAAAGTAGCTTTGAAGGATTACTATTAAATCATTTCTTTTTGTTATTCATTAAAAAGATCTGATGTTTAAAAGCTTACTTTGATTTTCTTACAATCACATTTTACTGTTTGCACTGGCAGATGTGCAGCTGACCAATGAGCTCGACTTTTATGCATTTGTTCATTTGTCAGCTAATCGTTTGTCCTTGTTTGCCAAATAATTGGGACTTGTAAGGGTCCAAGGATGAGCTGTCAGGCAAACAGTGTCCGACAGCTTTCCCTAGCGATAATCGTTCTTGAGCTTTTACACAGGAACAAGCATTGCTAACTGTGCTGAGTGGATAGAGGTGGATCAGGTGGGGTCATTCATAAGTGAACAACTGCCTGTTTGCACTGAATGATATGTTGTTCAGTTTTCTGGATCCAGAAACTGAATGACAAACGAGAAGTTAAAGACCTTTCATTTGTTGTTCAGTCGCTGCATGTATTTACACTGAATGACTATTGTTTAGATTCTAACTGCATTGCGGGAATCTGAACAATAATCATTTGGTGTAAAAGCACCTTAAAAGGCCCATTACACCTTTGAGATATATATGCACTTACTTTTTGTTAATGATGTTTTATTGTAATAAAGAAGCTAGAAGCAAATTAATGTAATTAAAACATTTATTGACAAGTGTAAAGGATGTGTTTCCACTTTGCTAAAAAGAATTGTAGCTAAAGACCCACGCACCTTCGGTTCCAAATGGCTTCCCAATCTTGATGGCATCATTTTCTTGTGCTGCAGTGTTTTCAATGCGGGTGGTTACCACAACATGGTAATTCAGCCTTGGATGTCTTGCCTTGCACATATAGTTAGCTTTCTCAAAAGTAGGTGGGCTTAGAATGCATTAGCCTTAATGTGTCGAGGACCCTATGGATATCATTGAAAATTCATTCAAACCAGTGAAAGTGAACAATAATTGCTCGACCTAAACGCAGCCAACAATTCATGAGCATCAATTACTTTTCATTTTTATGCAGGCATGAATACAACAGTTGGCTCGTTCGCTTTTCATTCGGTTTAAGCAGCGATGGTTCAGTCCATCTGATTCACTTATACAGAATGTGAAAGACTGAACGATTCTCTAAACAGGTTGCATGAGAGCAAATGAGCTAATGGTGATGTCACTTGCTAGTTCTCTTGTTCAAACGAGAATCGGCTCATCTAAAAGGATCCTAAGTTTCAAAATAATCTCAGAATGCCAAACGGACCCCTGGCCCCACACACATTTGTATGAAATTATGCATTTGATGTCTATCAATATGAATCTTGGAGTACCACAAGATGTTAGCAATGCTTTGATATTGTTGTATAGAGATGATGAATATGTGTACACCCTAGAGAAAAATAAAGCTTTGCCAGACAACATAGAAATGCAAATTCATCTGGATACAAATTCAAGTGCAAATATATACAAGCTGCTCGTTTGGCTCTTTCTGTCAACACAATACAATTAATAAAATGATAATTTGTTTGTGTATAATTACAGTTGATATTAATTTTAAAGGAATTATCTTTATCCTGATTTTATCAGTGTACTTTTTTATAACTGGCTGCCGCATGTTATTTCACTCCTGCACAAAGTACAATATTGCTAATGCAAACATATATATATATATATGTAAACAAATTGACCAAGCTTAGAGATCGCACCAACTTTAAACTATCTGCAACATTTGTAAAACAATAGATAATTTATAGCTCACAAATCATATTGACAAATATGAATACCCTAGCATACTGACCCCTGGTACCCCTGCCAATCAGAAGAACTGGCGTACTGTGTCTCCCCATTTGAATGGAGCGGTGGTTGCACATGTCCTTGGCCAAGCTATTCAACTCTGTGGGACTGCCAGAGATAGTCAAGCTTTGTAACTGATACTCTAAATTGTCAGGCACACTTTGAGGCCTATGGGGTCGCCTCTGAATTCGTGTTACAACTCACAAGATTCATCCTCACACACAATTATTTTTCTTTTGGCAAAGAGATATTCCTGCAACTCACTGGAACCTCCATGGGCAGTAAAATGGCACACAATATGCCAACCTTTTCATGGCAAAACTGGAAAGTGACTTTCTGGCCTCCTGCTCAAGCAAACCACTTGCCTACTTCCACTACATTGATGACATCATAATCATCTGGACCATAACCGAACAAGAAAGAGAGTGTCCATGAGAGATTCAATGCATTCCACCTCGCCATAAACCTGAAATTAAGCTACTCATATACCGAAACAACTTTTTGGACACCACCATAGAAATTTTAAACTCAATACATACATCCCTATACTGAAAACGGATTGATTGGCTCACATACCTCAGAGGGGACAGTTCCCATACTAAACACATCAAAAAGTCCATTGTCTACAGCCAGACCATCAGATACAACCGGATCTGCTCCAATCCAACAGACAGAGAGCAACATTTATACCATCTTAAAAGGACATTTTTAAATCAGGGCTACCATCCCAACTTAATTGACGACCAAATCACCAGAGCCACCAGGATACTCAGGAATCAAGTATTCCGATACACAGAGATGAAAGAAAAAATTGTGTACCTCTAGTACACCTACAACCCACAGCTAGAGATACTAAGGAAAACTGCAAAGAAACTCCACCATACCTTACACAAGAATGACCGTCTGAAAACCATATTCCCGGACGCTCCGCTTCTATGTTACAGGCAACCTCCAAATTTGAGGAATCTTATAATCAGGAGTGCATTGCCCTCTGACACACAAAAAGGGACTTATCCCTGCAATGTAAGGAGCTCCAAGACTTGCTCACATGTACTGACCATGGCTAGGATACAAATCCCCAACACACAGCAGGACTATAAGATGCCTGACGATATTCACATGTTCCATGTCTGATGTTGTTTACCTGATCATGTGCAGTAAATGTCCTGTTGGGGGCCTTTATATTGGAGAAACAGGGTAAGAACTGAAAGCCAGGATGAGATCTCATCACCACACGATTAAACAGAGAAAGAGAGAATTTCCTGTGGCAGCACACTTTTCTATTTATGGACATGACATAGGAGAAATGAGAATTATTATATTGAAGGGTGGTTTCAAGTCACAAAGCCATAGAAGAATTTGGAAGTATAAATTTATAACAACTTTTGACTTTTAAGTGCAATCTAATCACATCCATGTCTGTGCCTTGTCAAAAGTAGGTGTGTCATAGGTGTATATAAATATTAGAGATGAGCGAACGTACTCGTCCGAGCTTGATATTCGTGCGAATATTAGGGTGTTCGGGATGCTCGTTACTCGTAACGAGCACCACGCGGTGTTCCGGTTACTTTCAGTTTCCTCTCTGAGACGTTAGCACGCTTTTCTGGCCAAGTGAAAGACAGGGAAGGCATTACAACTTCCCCCTGTGACGTTCAAGCCCTATACCACCCCCCTGCTGTGAGTGGCTGGGGCGATCAGATGTCACCCGAGTATAAAAATCGGCCCCTCCCGCGGCTCGCCACACATGCCTTGTGACTTAGCTGAGGGAAAAGTGCTGCTGCCGGTGCTGCTGTAGGGAGAGCGTTAGGAGCCAGTGTAGGCTTCAAGAACCCCAACGGCCCTTCTCAGGGCCACATCTACTAGTGTGCAGTACTGTGTTAGCACAGTATTTTTTTTTTTTTTTGTCCAAAATTGGATCTGCAGAGCATTGCGCCCTGCAATAGGGACAGAAGTGGGGGTTAGGCAGGGAGAGTGTTAGGAGTTAGTGTAGGCTTCAAGAACCCCAACGGTCCTTTCTAGGGCCACTTCTATCCGTGTGCAGCACTGTCCAGGCTGCTGTTAGCAGTGTTGCATTTTTTTTTTTCTTCTCAAAACCGGCTGTGCAGAGCATTGCACCCGGCATTAATACTAGAGGGATAGAATTGTGTAGGCAGGGCCAGAAGACATTTATTATTCATTGAATACACGCAGTGGGGTCTTCCCTTTGCTAAAAAGGAAAAAAAATTATATTTGGCCTGCCTGTGTCAGTCCTAAGGTCTCCGTGTACGTGTGTGCTGCGTGTACAACGTACAAAAATCAGACGCAACCAGCTACGCTTTACTGCAGGCTTGCGCCATTGTCTTTCCTGACTGGCAAATACCTGCTCTGCTAGAGTTAATAACTCTGCTACACTATAGTTGTGTGACACTTTTTGAGGGCCACACCACAGATATTAAACTTCTTGTTCATTGAATATACGCAGTGGGGTCTTCCCTAAGCTAAAAAGGAAAAAAATTATATTTGGCCTGCCTGTGTCAGTCCTAAGGTCTCCGTGTACGTGTGTGCTGCGTGTACAACGTACAAAAATCAGACGCAACCAGCTACGCTTTACTGCAGCCTAGCGCCATTGTCTTTCCTGACTGGCAAATACCTGCTCTGCTAGAGTTAATAACTCTGCTACACTATAGTTGTGTGACACTTTTTGAGGGCCACACCACAGATATTAAACTTCTTGTTCATTGAATATACGCAGTGGGGTCTTCCCTAAGCTAAAAAGGAAAAAAATTATATTTGGCCTGCCTGTGTCAGTCCTAAGGTCTCCGTGTACGTGTGTGCTCCGTGTACGTGTGGCAGTTTTTCACAGAGACGCCTGACGACCGACGAACAGTGGTGTGCAACCTTTGTCGCGCCAAGATCAGCTGGGGAGGCACCACCAACAGCATGCGCAGGCATATGATGGCCAAGCACCCCATAAGGTGGGACGATGCCCGTTCACCGCCTCCGGTTTGCACCACTGCCTCTCCCCCTGTGCCCCAACCTGCCACTGAGATCCAACCCCCCTCTGAGGACACAGGCACTACCGTCTCCTGGCCTGCACCCACACCCTCACCTCCGCTGTCCTCGGCCCCATCCAGCAATGTCTCTCAGCGCAGCGTCCAGACGTCACTAGTGCCACAGTTTGAGCGCAAGCGCAACTACGACGCCACGCACCCGCACGCTCAAGCGTTAAACGTGCACATTGCAAAATTGATCAGCCTAGAGATGCTGCCGTATAGGCTTGTGGAAACGGAGGCTTTCAAAAGCATAATGGCGGCGGCTGCCCCGCGCTACTCGGTTCCCAGTCGCCACTACTTTTCCCGATGTGCCGTCCCAGCCCTGCACGACCACGTCTCCCGCAACATTGTACGCGCCCTCACCAACGCGGTTACTGCCAAGGTCCACTTAACAACGGACACGTGGACAAGCACAGGCGGGCAGGGCCACTATATCTCCCTGACGGCACATTGGGTGAATGTAGTGGAGGCTGGGACAGAGTCAGAGCCTGGGACCGCTCACGTCCTACCCACCCCCAGAATTGCGGGCCACAGCTCAGTGGTGGTATCTGCGGCGGTGTATGCTTCCTCCACTAAAGCACCTTCCTCCTCCTCCTCCAACGCAACCTCTGTCTCGCAATCAAGATGTGTCAGCAGCACGTCGCCAGCAGTCGGTGTCACGCGGCGTGGCAGCACAGCGGTGGGCAAGCGTCAGCAGGCCGTGCTGAAACTACTCAGCTTAGGAGAGAAGAGGCACACGGCCCACGAACTGCTGCAGGGTCTGACAGAGCAGACCGACCACTGGCTTGCGCCGCTGAGCCTCCAACCGGGCATGGTCGTGTGTGACAACGGCCGTAAGCTGGTGGCGGCTCTGCAGCTCGGCAGCCTCACGCACGTGCCATGCCTGGCCCATGTCTTTAATTTGGTGGTTCAGCGCTTTCTGAAAAGCTACCCCCACTTGTCATACCTGCTCGGAAAGGTGCGCCAGCTCTGCGCACATTTCCGCAAGTCCCACAGGCACGCTGCAACCCTGCGGACACTGCAACATAGGTTTAATCTGCCAGTACACCGACTGCTGTGCGACGTGCCCACACAGTGGAACTCTGCGCTCCACATGTTGGCCAGACTCTATGAGCAGCGTAGAGCTATAGTGGAATACCAACTCCAACTTGCGCGGCGCAGTGGGAGTCAGCCTCCTCAATTATTTACAGAAGAGTGGCCCTGGTTGGCAGCCATCTGCCAGGTCCTTGGAAAATTTGAGGAGTCTACCCAGGTGGTGAGCGGCGATGCTGCAATCATTAGCGTCACCATTCCTCTGCTATGCATCTTGAGAAGTTCCCTGCAAAGCATAAAGGTAGACGCTTTGCGTTCGGAAACAGAGCCGGGGGAAGACAGTATGTCGCTGGATAGTCAGAGCACCCGCCTGTCTATATCTCAGCGCGTTGAGGAGGAGGAGGAGGAGGAGCATGAGGAGGGGGAAGAGACAGCTTGGCCCACTGGTGAGGGTACACATGCTGCTGGGCTGTCATCCTTTCAGCGTGTATGGCCTGAGGAGGAGGAAGAGGAGGAGGAGGAGGATCCTGAAAGTGATCTTCCTAGTGAAGACAGCCATGTGTTGCGTACAGGTACCCTGGCACACATGGCTGACTTCATGTTAGGATGCCTTTCTCGTGACCCTCGCGTTACACGCATTCTGGCCACTACGGATTACTGGGTGTACACACTGCTCGACCCACGCTATAAGGAGAACCTTCCCACTCTCATTCCCGAAGAGGAAAGGGGTTTGAGAGTGTTGCTATACCACAGGGCGCTGGTGGACAAACTGATGGTAAACTTCCCATCCGACAGCGCTAGTGGCAGAAGGCGCAGTTCCGAGGGCCAGGTAGCAGGGGAGGCGCAGAGATCAGGCAGCATGTACAGCGCAGGCAGGGGAACATTCTCCAAGGCCTTTGCCAGCTTTATGGCTCCCCAGCAAGACTGTGTCACTGCTCCCCAGTTAAGGCTGAGTCGGCGGGAGCACTGTAAAAGGATGGTGAGGGAGTACGTAGCTGATCGCACGACCGTCCTCCGTGACGCCTCTGCCCCCTACAACTACTGGGTGTCGAAGCTGGACACGTGGCCTGAACTCGCGCTGTATGCCCTGGAGGTGCTTGCTTGTCCTACGGCTAGCGTCTTGTCAGAGAGTGTGTTTAGTGTGGCTGGGGGAATCATCACGGATAAGCGTACCCACCTGTCAAACGACAGTGCCGACAGGCTTACACTCATCAAGATGAACAAAGCCTGGATTTCCCCAGACTTCTCTTCTCCACCAGCGGACAGCAGCGATACGTAAGCAATACGTAGGCTGCACCCGCGGATGGAAGCTACGTTCTCTCTCACCATCCAAAACGGGGACATTTCTGCTTCATCAATCTGTGTCTAATATTCCTCCTCCTCCTCCTGCTCCTCCTCCTGAAACCTCACGTAATCACGCTGAACGGGCAATTTTTCTTAGGGCCACAAGGCTCACTCATAATTTTTCTAAACAATTTTTATATGTTTCAATGCTCTTAAAAGCGTTGAAACTTTAACTTGAACCAATTTTTCGTTAAACTGGGCTGCCTCCAGGCCTAGTTACCACTTAAGCCACATTAACCAAAGCGATTAATGGGTTTCACCTGCCATCTTGGTTGGGCATGGCCAATTTTTTGGATGTACATTAGTACTGTTGATACAGCAATTTTTGTGGGCCCTCGCCTACAGTGTAATCAAATGAATTTTTAGCCCACCTGCATTACAGCTGACGTTACATCCGCTGTGTTGGGCAATGCAATGGGATATTTTTGTGTATCGCCGGTGGGTTCCAGGGAGCCACCCATGCTGTAGGTGCACACGGAGTTTAACCTACATCTGTCCACTTGTAAAGAACCCCAGTCTGACTGGGGCATGCAGTGTGGGCCGAAGCCCACCTGTATTAAGCACGACATTACTACCTCAGCTGTGTTGGGCAATGCAATGGGATATTTCTATGTACCGCCGGTGGCTTCCTGGCACCCATCCATGCTGTGGGTCCACAGGGAATTATAAATGCATCTGTTTCCACTTGTAAAGAACCCCAGTCTGACTGGGGCATGCAGTGTGGGCCGAAGCCCACCTGCATTAAGCACGACATTACTACCTCAGCTGTGTTGGGCAATGCAATGGGATATTTTTATGTACCGCCGGTGGGTTCCAGGGAGCCACCCATGCTGTAGGTGCACACGGAGTTTAACCTACATCTGTCCACTTGTAAAGAACCCCAGTCTGACTGGGGCATGCAGTGTGGGCCGAAGCCCACCTGTATTAAGCACGACATTACTACCTCAGCTGTGTTGGGCAATGCAATGGGATATTTCTATGTACCGCCGGTGGCTTCCTGGCACCCACCCATGCTGTGGGTCCACAGGGAATTATAAATGCATCTGTTTCCACTTGTAAAGAACCCCAGTCTGACTGGGGCATGCAGTGTGGGCCGAAGCCCACCTGTATTAAGCACGACATTACTACCTCAGCTGTGTTGGGCAATGCAATGGGATATTTCTATGTACCGCCGGTGGCTTCCTGGCACCCACCCATGCTGTGGGTCCACAGGGAATTATAAATGCATATGTGTCCACTTGTAAAGAACCCCAGTCTGACTGGGGCATGCAGTGTGGGCCGAAGCCCACCTGCATTAAGCACGACATTACTACCTCAGCTGTGTTGGGCAATGCAATGGGATATTTTTATGTACCGCCGGTGGGTTCCAGGGAGCCACCCATGCTGTGGGTCCACAGGGACTTCACAATAGGGAGTTGTACCTGCCTGTGTCTATGAATTAAAAACCGCGGTCTGACTGGGGCATGCAGACACCTTGACAGAATGAATAGTGTGTGGCACATAGGTTCCCCATTGCTATGCCCACGTGTGCAGCTCCTGATGGCGGTGGCACAGGATTCTATTTCTCATTGCTTCTGTACAGCATTGTGGGCTATCGCCCCGCCCCTTTTAAAGAGGGTCGCTGCCTAGCCGTGCCAACCCTCTGCAGTGTGTGCCTGCGGTTCCTCGTCATGGCAGACGCACTTCTAAATAGACATGAGGGTGGTGTGGCATGAGGGCAGCTGAAGGCTGCGCAGGGACACTTTAGTGTGCGCTGTGGGGGGGAGGGGGGAGGGGGGGGGTTGGGCAGCATGTAACCCAGGAGAAGTGGCAGTGGAGTGTCATGCAGGCAGTAATTGTGCTTTGTTGGAGGTAGTGTGGTGCTTAGCTAAGGTATGCCATGCTAAGGAGGGCCTTTCAGAAGTAAAAGTTTTTGGGAGGGGGGGGGGGGGCACTCTTGCCGCTATTGTGGCTTAATAGTGGGACCTGTGAACTTGAGATGCAGCCCAACATGTAGCCCCTCGCCTGCCCTATCCGTTGCTGTGTCGTTCCCATCACTTTCTTGAATTGCCCAGATTTTCACACAAGGAAACCTTAGCGAGCACCGGCGAAATACAAAAATGCTCGGGTCGCCCATTGACTTCAATGGGGTTCGTTACTCGAAACGAACCCTCGAGCATCGCGATAATTTCGTCCCGAGTAACGAGCACCCGAGCATTTTGGTGCTCGCTCATCTCTAATAAATATGCATGCCTCTTCAGATCTATTCTATTTAGGCTGGAAGAAGAACCCTGCGTTGGTTCAGAGGCTCACTATAACATCATGTATTTTTGTTAGCCATCAAAAGGTATCATATCTACAAGATTACTTGGTTTCTCTTGCTGGGAACAATCACATTTTACTAAATTGTCAAGTATATAAAACAAAAGTCATTAAAAAATGAACCCTCTAGGAACCTATTGAATGCCACTAGATTGTCAAGTTACCAGTGCATGAGGCTCAGTAAAATAGGTAACAGGAGAGCAGACAACCCTGACTGGTACCCCTTTCTAGAGAAAAGGGTTCTGAAATATCTAGATTAGTCCAGAGATTATCTATAGGGGAGCTGCATAATAATTGTACCAAATTCTAAAAACAGGTTCAAAATATGTTTTAACTAGAAACTCCCAGAGATGTCCACACCACCTATTCAGATATTTTACAGATATCAAGGGAAAGTACAAGCCCTTGGGAAGCCGCATGCAAGACTGAAATAATTTTCAATTGGAGGCATTGAATATTAATATCTGTCACCTTTCCAGGCATAAGTCCTGTTTGGCTTGCATTATTTTGCAGTACATTTATTTATTTATCGCTCACCTCTATTATCCCATTTGCATGCACATCTTTGGAAGAAAACATAATATACTTGTATGGAAATGTCAAGGTTATCAAATCATTTATTCTAAACTAATTCTTAGGACAACAGAATGAAATATTCTTTTGAGATGTTCTTAACAACCAATGGGATATCAAAGGCAATTTGTTTGAGTCGGATGATTTGCATCCACTGAAGTGAAGGAAGAAGAAGCAGAATCTCTATGGTAAAAATATGAGGTAAAGGAATGCTTAACACACAAAGGAAAAAGAACATTCTATTAAAATTCCTCCATTAACATTGCCCTTTCCTTTTATTCTATCATGTCTCAATTAATACTGAGATATACTGTATATAATCCCATATATAATGCCATATTCCTTATCCTCATCTTTACAATCCTGTTACTGGCTTCAGCACGAGCTTCCCCCAACTACAGTAGGACACAAGTACAGTACAATTACAACAATACCAAGCTTATTATTTTTTTTAAGTTTTTCCACTTTTGCACACTAAAAACTCTTTTTTTGGAAAAAAAAATCCTACATCGTTGCATTCAAACTCTCATAACCTTTTTATTTTTCCATGGACGGAGCTCTGTGAGGGCTTGTTTGACTTTTGCATGACGAGCTGCAGTTTTTTTTGGTATCATATTGGGCTTTTCTGATCATTTTTAAGAGGCAAAACCAACAAAAGGATAAGTAGTGTGCTAAATGTATTATACAGGTTGTTACAATATGGTGATATCAAATATGTTGGATTTTTTTTATATACAAAGAGGGGAAAGTTCACAAAAAATTATGCTTTTTGTTTTACATTTTTTTTACAATATTTTTTTTTTTTTAAATTTTTTCATTCAAAAAGATTTTATTGAACAATGAGGAAATTGTAACCCAGAAAAAGTATAAACATAACAAATCTTTTACCATAAAATTGATGGTACCACAAGAAAGACCCCTCTGCAAAACACTTCCTATTACATCAACAAATAATAATATATAAAATAACCCTGTAGAACTTAGAATGGGGAAAGGAAAACAGGGGGAGGGTAGGACAGGGGGAAGGGTTGGGTCACGTGTATTATTAGAAAAATAAAGCTCTCTTTGATGAGTAAGAAAGAATATAAAAGAATAGTGAGAATAAGGAAGAGGCCAAGGGTAAGGCTGACTCCCACCCATGTGTGCCACAAGATTGTGTAGTCGGATTCTATGTCGTGGCCAGCCCCGTGGACAACCACCTGCCCAATTTGGGGGAATATCTGAAGTTGAGCCAAGGCTGCCACACCACATAAAACACAAAAAGAGATTACTCCTCTTTAGCTCTTATCTCCTCATAGCGCAACAAGGTGTTGGCCACCTCCACCCAATGAACTCTGATTGAGGCTGCGCTGGATCTCCAAAACCTCAGGATTATCTGCCTGACAGCCTGGACAAATAACCGTAATAGACTCCTCTTTATACTAACCATGGACTCTGGGAACATGGACAGGATCGCCATCTTGAAGGTGAGAACAACAGGAACGCCATCCATGGCGTTATATAAGGCTGAAATGTCCAGCCACAAAGCTGCTATCAGAGTGCAATCCCACCAAATATGTGTCATACTGCCCTGTCTCCCAGACACCTCCAGCACAAGGGGGAAGACTGGGCAAACATTTTATGTAAACGCTCCTGGAGTCTGAAATATACTGTACCCTTATGTGTTAGTATGAAAGCCTTCTGTCATAGCCCCCCTGGAAGGTGACAACCAAACTCCTACTCCCAAGGCCATATCAATTCCAGAGGTTTCCCCCCCCCCCCCCCCCCTTCCTGTGCAAGCAGCATCTTGTATAAGCACTAAATTGGAAGTTTGGGAGAATCTGTGGACATGCAAACTACCTCAAAAAAAGTTAGTGGCTCAATTGACAATGATCGGGGCATCAGAGACTCCAAGACCCTTCATAGCTGAAAGTAGCAAAGCCAGGCTCCAGGAGGAACCCACGTCTGTCTGTAGAACTCTGGCAAGGGCCCACCATGCCAAGAACCTCTCTTAAGCATGGAATGGGTTCCATGGGAAGAGACATGAGAGATGTACTATGTTCAAAGGCCTTAAATTGAGGGTTTGCCAGTAAGAGGGTGAGTGGTGCTGAAATAAATATCAATGATCTCTTTATGGCAAACTACTCCATGAACACATTAATTGGGATAGTAAGGAGGATAGATTGGGGGAATCTCTAATACCGCTACCCGGTATGAAGAACACCCCCTGTGTCATCCTGGGATATGTGTCATATCCTATTTCAACCCAGAGCTCGGATGTTCGGTGTTTGAGCAAGTTCCAAACACAATTAGCAATGTTGGCTTTGTAATATAGAGAAAAATCAGGGAAACTGAGACCTACCAAATCTTTCGCCCAGGTGAGGATGCTGTATTTTTATTTATTTTTTTTAAACAATTTCTTTTTATTGGAATAATGGTATAACAGTGTCGGATATAAGAACATGCATATCAGCCACGCAGGGCCAGCTTGAAAGTAACCGTTTAATTACAGACATCAGAACAAATATAACGCTTCAGAATAAATATAACGCTTCTGTCATGTATAGCATACTTCCGGCCAGGTAACAGGGAGGACAATCAGGGGTATAGGTGTGGGGGGGGGGGGGGGAGAATGGGGGGGAAGTGGGTGTGAGGTGTAATAAGAAATACGCCTGGGGAAACTGGGTGTGATCAGGTATGGTAGATTTAGGAAAAACAATTAGGGAAAACAATTTGGGAAAACAAAGAGCAAGATGTTGTCTTTATATTGCGGTGTGGGCGTAGGCAGATCATTAATTCTAGGTTGTGGCGAGATCTGGATTGTCCTGGAAGCAAATCCATGGGGTCCAAAGGGCTGTGAAGTTGTCCCTGGTGCCGGCCTCCCACGCCAGGATTTCCTCAAACCGGAAGATTTGCAAGATCCTGTCTAACCACTGGCGGATTTTTGGAATCTCCTTCTCTTTCCAGAAGAGGGGTATCAGGAGCTTAGCTGCCGTTAAAAGGATTGTAGGCAGACTTTTTTTTGAGGGTTTGAAATGGTTTGTGGGGAGCCAGATAAGTATCTCCTCCGGTCTAAAGGAGTAAGAGGTATGGCATATTTTATGGATAATGTTGGTGACTGACCGCCAGTAGGGCTTAAATTTTGAACATTCCCCCCAAATGTGGAGGGCTGTCCCTTTTTCTTCCTCACATCTCCAGCAGACATCTGGGGATGTCGGGTTTGTTCTGGCAATTGTGACCGGGGTTCTATACCACCTGGTCAACAGTTTGTAAGAATTTTCCTGTGTGCGAACACATTTTGAGAACCCGTGGGAATTTTTCAGAACTTTTAGGGTATCTTCTCGACTGAGAGTAAGTCCCAGTTCTCTTTCCCATTCTCTCAAAAACCAGGGCCTTTCCGAGGCTTTTTGCAACAGAAGTCCTTTATAAAGATGGGTAACCAACTTTTTCGGTCGAGAGGGTAGGGAAGTATATGTCTCGAACCATGTTGAGTCTCTCAAGTTCTCAAGGTGGGTGGATTGGAACTGTCTCAGTGAGCGATATAGAGTAGCCCTTTCCAGGAAGTTGCGGGATGGTTGTGGGAGCCAGCTGTCTAGTTGCGTCGGGTCTGTCAAAGTGGGGCCCTTAAGAATATCGTAAATTGTGGTGGATTGGAGTTTATCCCATATTCCTTCACTTCCCCGTGGTTTATTGGCTAGAATAGAGGGTATTAAAGAAGCTGGTGTCATGGGGGGGAGGGACTTTGCACTTGTCACTCCCATCCGAGCATGTTTCAGTACCTTGATAGTGCATTTTGTGATGGGGTTAAGGTGCACATGTTTGTCTTGTGTGAGACCATTGACCCAGAGCAGACCCTGGTTATCCTTCCCGAGCATTGTCCTTTCCATGCAAAGTGTTGGGGAGGTGATTGTGTTGTCTATTAAGAGGATCCATCTGGCGATGTGAATCGCCTTGTGGTATAGCTGGAGGTCTGGGAGTCCCGTACCTCCTTGGGGGCGCTTTTGGCTCAGAAATGAAACGACCAGTCTCGGGTTATGCCCTCCCCAGATATAGTCACGGAATAGTTTGTGCATTTGTGAGAAGAAGGTAATGGGTAGGTCGATTGGCACCGAGTGCAAGATATAGATGATGGGCGGGAAAATATATGTGGAAATAAGGTTTTTCCTACCCAGCCAGGAAATAAGTGGTATTTTTTGTTGGTCGAGCTGGTTCTTCACTTTTTTAATCAACGGGGCATAGTTTGTGTCATATAGGAGGGAGGGATTCGCCGTCAAGGTGATGCCTAGGTATTTAATTTTTGATGTGGGCCATTTGAATGCAAACTGTTCCCTCAGGTTGCTAACTGTGCGGGGAGGGGCTGTTATATTTAGTATCTCCGACTTGTCATAATTAATTTTAAAGTTGGACAACCTACCAAAGTGTTCAAACGTCTCTACAAGCGCCGGCAGGGCCCTCCTGGGATTGGTGGCCATCACCAGGAGATCATCAGCGTAGGCTGCGGTGATGTGGGTGGCATCTCCTATTTGGAGGCCCTCAATATCTGGGTTCTGTCTGATATCTTGAAGTAACGTCTCCATCACTAGGATGAAGAGAGTGGGCGATAATGGGCAACCTTGCCTAGTGCCGTTCCTGATGGGAAAGGGTTTGGATAACGTGCCATTGACCTGGACTCTCGCCGTCGGCTCAGAGTAAAGGGTGAAAATAGCTTTTATGAACGGCAGGGGGAATCCGATTTTAGACAGGCTGCTGTTGATGAAATTCCAGCTTACCCTGTCGAAGGCCTTCTCGGCATCTGTGGAGATTAGGATCAATGGGCGTTTATTGTGTTTCGCGTAGTGGATAGCCTGAATTGCTCGGGATGTGTTAAATTTCCCCTCCCTACCTGGTACAAAACCTACTTGGTCTGGGCTTATCAATTTAGTCAGTAGGGGAGCCACCCTATGGGCGAGCAGTTTCGCCCAAAGTTTAATATCTGAATTCAGTAGGGAGATGGGGCGGTAATTTCCACAGGATTCTGGGTCCTTACCCTCTTTGGGGATAAGCGCTATGTAAGCCTCTTGGGCTTGCTTGGGTAGTGCTGAGCCTGAGAGAAGGGAATTGCAGAGTTTGGTCAGTTGTGGGACAAGTATATTGGCAAACTTTTTATAATAGGCAATGGGGAACCCATCCGGGCCCGGGCTTTTTCCGTTCGGAATGGAGGCTAGGACTTCGGCTACTTCATTCTCCGTTGCTGGGTCTAAGAGCGAGAAGACATCCTCCTCAGTCAGTCCCGGTAATTTTAGATTGTTTAGAAAGTTGTGCGCGGTGTCCCGTTGGGCCCCGGTGTCCCTCTCTAGGTTATATAAGGTGGTGTAGAATTTTTCAAATTCCACAGCCACCTCCTCTGTAGATGTTACTGTGGCTCCCGCCGCTGTCTTGACCTGGGAAATAAAGTGTTTCTCTCGTTGTTTTTGGATTAATCTTTACATCGTTTTAGAACCTCTGTCGTCATGTATATATATCTTGTATTTGGAGGTAAATAAAGTTTTAGCTGCTTTGATGTTTAAGGTGTTTTTCAATTTGTCCCTCAGGTCTTTAAGTTCTTTTAGTGTGTCGTTATTGGGACCGTCTTTACGCTGTGCCTCTTTGTCTGAGATTTGGGTGAGTAGGGTATTGACCTCCTCCTCCCTCCGCCGTTTGACTCTGGTGCCCAGGGATATCAGCTCCCCCCTAATGTAAGCTTTATGGGCCTCCCAGATGATGGGAACCGGTACCTCCGGGGAGTCATTAATCCGGAAGAATTCCTCCAGTTTCTCTGAGATGCTCGTGGCGTTGTCCCTTCCACTGATCAATGTGCAATTGAGGCACCAATTCCATTCCCTTCTCGGGAGGCTGTCCACAATCAGAGAGAGAAAGATAGGGGCATGATCTGATATGGTGATGTGGCCAATATCCGCTGAGGTAACCGCGTGCAAGAACCTACCTGAGACCAACAAGTAGTCAATTCTGTGGTAGGTTGCATGTATGTGAGAGAAGTAGGTATATTCCCTGAGCCCGGGGTTCCTCAGCCTCCACGCGTCACGCAGATTTGATTCAGCTAGTAGGCTTCTCAGTCTGCGGGTCAGCGTCTTGGGTGTCTGTGTAGCGCACGAGGTGGTGTCTATCGTTTGGTCTAACGCTATGTTAAAGTCACCTCCAACTATTTCCAAGCCTTCAGCAAATTCTTTGAATTTAGAAAGAATGCGTATTAGCCACTGGGCCTGGTTTTTGTTTGGGGCGTACAGGTTAGCAAGAGAGATCACTCTGTGTGCCACCGTGCCTTTCAGGAATATGAATCTGCCGGCCGGGTCTGATTCAGACTTGGTGAGAATGAAAGGGATATTTTTGCTGATCGCGACGGAGACCCCTCTTGAGGCTGAGGAATGCGTGCTGTGGAACCATTGATTATAATTATGAGTTGGGAGTTTGGGTATGCGATTGTGACGGAAGTGGGTTTCCTGTAGGAACATCACGTCCGGGTTGTGTTTTTTTGTAAGGATAAGTGTCTGTGCTCTCTTCTGGGGATTATTCCAGCCTCTAACATTAAATGAGACAATTTTAACTTCCACCATTAGTCAACCATAAGGGAACTATTTTCTGTAGGGGGTCTGCCTTTTTCACGTCTAAAATTTTGTTAACCATCTTGCTGTTCCAACTGGGGGTAAAAACATACTCCACATAAAGTGGGAAAAAGAGGAAATTTGTTAGACACGAGGTGGGGGGAGGGCCATTCCCAAAGGGACCCTGAACCTGTTCCTCACTCAGGGTCAAGGGAGGGGTGTAAACCCCATGGCTTCTCCTAGCCCTCGCATTCTTGGGGGGTGGGTGGACCAGCACCTTGTCGGTTGGTGCGACCCCCGGTAACCACACAAACTTAAATCTTTCAAAGAATTTTTTTTTTTTTTTAAACATTTTCAAACCGTAATGACATTGTTAAGTTATGAAACTAGCAAACATTATGGTCTGGACACAGATCCGCGCACCTTGTGAGAAAAAATACAGTGTGCATTTACATCACATTGAACACTCTGTGTAGGTCTAGGCCATGCAACGAACGTGTGGAGTGCCGGCAGGACCGGACCGCGGTATCTACTCAGCAGATAAGCAACTTTAGAGGGAGAGCGGGAGGGGGGGGGAGCTCCCTTCCCCCCACCCCCCCTAGCGCACCCCCCGTCTCCAGCGCCCGCCACCTGACCAGACCCTCGCATATTCACCGTGAAGTAGTTAGTTGCCTCTTCCTTCACTCCTGCATCCCAGCCCCTCCGATCTCCTCGATAGATCTGTCCGATATCTTGTTTAGCTGGTGGAAAAGAAAAGAGGGGGGGAGGGGGGGGAGAAAACGGGAGGGATATCGCTCCGAGTCATCTGAAGAAAGGAAGAAGGGGGGGCGACCTCAGGCCTCCGCCTGCTGTTTTTTCTTTTGCCTAGGAGTTTTCGGAGGCTTGTTAATCGTCCATTGCTCAGAAGCCTTCAATTGGGGCAAACGTGCTTTAGGTTGGAATGGCAGCCAGGATGGAATTGCAATAGGTGTTATTCTGAGCTTTTCCCACGCCTTCTCGAGGTCGTTTGGTGATCTGATGGTAATCTGTTGTCCGTCTTTAAAGGTCGCAAGACCAAACGGGAAAAGCCATCTGACCGGGAGTTTTTTGATGTGTAGGGCTTCTGTCAGGGGTTTAAGTAAGCGTCTTTTGGCCAAAGTGCTGGGGGCGATATCTTGAAAAATAAGGATTTTATGGTCTTCAAAGAGGATCTCACTTGTTTCTCTGGCCTTATGCAGGATTGCTGAGGTGTCCACGTAGCTCAGGAGGCCGCAGACGACGTCCCTTGGGGGTTCAGTAGCCATTGGTTTGGGTCTCAGAGCTCTATGTATCCGCTCAATCACGATTTTACCAGTTCTATCTTCACCTAGCAGGGACTGAAATATTTGCATAGCAGTCGAGTTTAGTGCTTCTGCGGTTATTGATTCTGGTAGGCCCCTAAAACGGATATTTTTCCTGCGGCTCTTGTTCTCTTGGTCCTCAATAAGGAGCATCGCATGGTTCAATTGGTCTTGTTGCTCTGTTAGGGCATCTTGGAGGGCTGTATTATGTTGTATCAGTTCTTGTTGTGCATTCTCCAAGTCCTCCACCCTATGGCCAATTTGTTTGACTTCAGATTTTATGTCCGCCAACTCTTTCATTACCGGAGAGATTGTCTGAGTCAGGATTTCTTTAAGGAAAGATCGTGAGATCGGTTCCCTGTCCATGTCCTCGTTGTGGTCCGAGGTAATAGAGGTGTTTTCTATATCTGAGTCCTCTCTGTGTTGGCCAGTAGCGCCTTCTTGTGGAGCTCTCTGGCGCCGTGCTGCCGGAGAGCTGTGTTTTTTCTTTAGGAATTTATCCATCTCTGCTTGGCTTTTGTTAACCCTGGGCGCCCCCGCTTGCTCCCTGCTTTTATCTCTCCCAATTTTCACCATAGCGCGTCCTCAGATTAGAGTATTATGTTATGCACTGTTAACTTGAAATTATTCGTTTGCGCAGCGGTCCGACCTGCTCGGTTTCAAGTGGTTACATGGGTCCCGGGGGTCTCTCTTTACATGGCGAACATTAAATGCCCATCTTGTCCGGTTTGGGCGTTCTGCTTGGTTACACCTCGGTGCTTAGGGAGGGACGGCTCTCTGTGTCTGGCGGCGTCCGCTTAGCGACTCTGACGTTGCTGCCCAATAGATGTGCAGGCTGTGGGCTGCCTGCCAGTGGGGTTTCAGTCCCACCTTGTGCGATTAGTCCTGCCAGGGACCTCTGCGTGGGGTTCGGGGGCTCAGTGCAGCGATCCTCCTGCCCCTTATTCTGTCCCCCACACTGATGCTTTTAGCCCTTTGGGATGTTGATGGTTGCAGGGGGGAGGGGATGAGCAGGGGCTGCGGACCACGTCTCTGTTTCCCCGCTCCTCCGACCAACAGCTCCGTGAGGTGGGGAGGGGTGGGGGGGGGATGATGTGCTCTGCTCCGACAGGAGTTCCCTCCTGCTCTAATATCAAGGAGTGCTGTGGGCCTACTCACTGTTGCAGGCCTTCCGCTGCCTCCGCTGGTTCTTCTGCCTGTTCCCCGGCATAATCCAGGTCTCCAGCAGCTGTTCCTCCACTCTCGCCGCTCCCCGGCAGTGTTTTTGCCTTCTTCCGCGGCCGGCCTTCACTTCCGGTAGGCCGCAAAATCGCGGCGTCAGCCAGAGACCCGCGAGAGGTCTCTAATTAAAGCTTGGGGTCCGGTGGTGTCAGCGGTGCCGTTATCGGAGGCCTGGGTGCCTTTATTTGGGCGAGAAAGCCGACGGCGCGGTCCTGCTGCCTGGAGCTCTGTTTAAGTGCGTGTGCTCCGGCTGCCGGTTAGCCACGCCCCCAGGATGCTGTATTTTAATCTAGGCCTGTGCCCCTTCCAACCAACCTTGTTATTAGGGCCCGAATGCGCAACAGGTAAATCCTGAGTAATCTTATTGGAAGAGCCTGGCATAAGTACAGAAACTTTTGGAGGGAGTCCATTTTGACTGGGTTAACTCTTCCGCATCAGGACAAGAAAAGGTGATTCTATTTATATGTCTTTTTCCAGATTGGAAAGAAATGGTTTGAAGTTAAGTGAAAATGCTTGAGTGGGGTCAGCTGCAAATTGAATTGCAAGGTAAGTAATGCAAGAATTTTGCCATCAAAATGGGAACTGTTTCTGAAGGAGCCACCCCTTGATCTGCGGGAAGGTGATATTCAGGATTTCAGTTTTTTTGTAGATTAATCTTAAAATTGCTTACTGCACTAAATTTATTTTATTTATTTTTTGAACTCCTGAAGCAGAACAGGAATGCCCACACTTTGCCACGATAGGTAGAGAAGGAGGTTGTTAGCAAACAGGTACATCTTGTGGTCAGTTTGACCCACTACCACTCCCCGAATTGATTTGTTTTGCCTGAAAGCGTTAGCTAGGGATTCCATTGTCAATACATAGGGAAGAGGAGACAGCGGGCAACCCTGGCTTATTCCATTACAGATATTAAAAGAATTTGAGAGATCCGTTGACTCTAACCCTGGCGGATGGATTAGCATATAATGCTATTATCCAGGCTCTCATGTGGGACCACAGCCCCACCCTCAGCAGAGTAGCCTCCAGAAACTGCCACTTCTGTCAAAGGCTTTCTCTGCGTCAACCACCATGAGACACAGCGGAGACCCTACACAACGGGCCCTCGATACTAGGGACATTGATTTAAATATGTTGTTTCTGCCCTCTCTCCCTGGGATAAAACCTACCTGATCTCTATTTATTAACCCCGGTATTTAGGGTAGCAAACGGGTCGCTAACAGTTTGGCAAAACGTTTTATGTCTAAATTTATGAGCAAGATGGGCCGATAGTTTCCGCAGACCGAGGCGTCCTTTTCTGGTTTAGTATTTTTTTTTTATGTCCCTGTAGGGGACTTGAGCCATAACAGCTATGATAATGCACTGCAGTTCTTCTGTACTGCAATGCCTTGTCATTTACAATAGAGATCATAGGCCATGGCAAGCTAGGACGCAACCCATGGGTTATCCTCGATTACATCACAGAGTGCTGATGACATCACAGAGGGAGCATGTTCCTTCTGTGAACCCTTTACATGCCATGGCATGTAGGGGGTTAACAGTTGAGATTGCTGTTCTTATCGATCTTGCTGCAGGATGGCACGGGCTCAGCTTCTGAGCCTGTGTCATCCACAGGGTGCTCCCACGGTGACGTCATTGGCACTCTGTGTTAAGTACCCACAGCCAAAATGTAAACTTATGTCCTGTGGCTCTAAGGGGTTAAACTCTGTCTTCTGCAGGATCTCTACAAGACTGTTTGTTGCAGGAACCAACCAAAAATTCTGCAGACTGAACGGTGATGGAAATATTATCTCCTGTTTACTTTAATTAATTTCTAGATTTAGATTCCCACTAAGATTTTCTCGCCCACATGAAACCAACCCTATTGACTTTCACAAAAAAATTGTGACAAAATCACGTAATAAAAACACATGAGAAAATTGTGAGCGGCAGAAATGATTTTGTAACAAAAAGTAGCACTGACGCTGAAAAGTCTTGGGAAAAAAAACCCTTGATTTTGCCATCATTTTCCCACGGCAAAATTGCAATCACCTGTGTGAAGCTAGCCATAGAGCTGCATTAGGCCAATTTGTACCTTGTCATTGTAAATGTGTAAAGCAGTTGTAAATATTGAAAACAAGACCGGGCTCACACGGACATATTGTTATTGCACGTTGCAATACGGGATGCCAATAGCCCATGGATTTCTATTGGGCCACTCACACCTGCATCTTTTTCGCACGCATATTACTTGCACAAAAAAAAAATGGCATGTCCTATCCTGGTGCGTATTATACACGCATGCACACCAAGATAGTATATGGGGATTGGTAGCATGCAACAAGTATGCATGTCATTGCTTGCTTGTGTACGAGAGATAAGCGTGCTGCCCACAGGTAAACATGGCTGTGTAAGCCCTGCCTCAGTTTCTGTTCACAAAAAACACAACCATATTTTTTCTCATGCATTGCAAATGAAATCTTTGATGGGAAACTTGTATAAAATCAAAGCCAAACCAAAGGATAATATGAGCCCACAGCGGGCTATGGACACTTTATCCAAAATCTATTTGATACAGAACACAAATATGGCCCTGCAGATAACTCTGTGTTCTTTTTCATATGATATCCTCTTCCTGTTTACAAAACAATAGTATGAAACTGCTATACCCAGGAAAGTACCATAAAAGCAGAGACATGTCATTGCACTATTTATCTTTTGTTGCATATTATCATTATACTGTTACATGTTAATTATAGTTTATCTGGCTTTACAGAAATTTCCACAGAACAGGGCTACAGGAACACAGTTAGTTCTCTTGCTAACATTTTAAATATTAAAAAAAAATGTTCCGGAAACTAGTCCTTGAGGGAGTTTTCCAGGCAGTGCTCGTAATTGCAGGTACAGCTCTCATTGAAATCAATAGCAAACAAAAGCAGTAATAAATTAGAAATGTGCTCAAAAAGATGAGCATAGCATGAAATATAATAAGAATGTATGGATTTACCATATTATATTGCCAAAAATCAGTGTTAATAGAATCCACAGATCTACATAAATACAGATGGTGCTGAAGACGAGGAAACGAACACCAAGTTCCTATGGAGGAACGCATATAACCTGAACCTAATAAAATATTATATTATACGTAAAAAAAGGAGAAGACCTAGAGAAAGCAGGAAGGGAGAGACCTAGAGGAAGAAAAAAAAAAAAAAGACAGAGCAGGGGAGAATCAAGACTAAATGGAGAGTAGCATAAGAAAAAGGCAAATGAAGAAAAGATGGATGATAAATGGATTTATCACAAAATAAAGGGAAAGGAAGAAAAAAAGAACCAAGGAAAAGTGTATAGAAGTTATTACAGGTAATAACTAGAGATGAGCGAGCACCAAAATGCTTGGGTGCTCGTTACTCGGGACGAAATTTTCGCGATGCTCGAGGGTTCGTTTCGAGTAACGAACCCCATTGAAGTCAATGGGCGACCCGAGCATTTTTGTATATCGCCGATGCTCGCTAAGGTTTCCATTTGTGAAAATCTGGGCAATTCAAGAAAGTGATGGGAACGACACAGCAACGGATAGGGCAGGCGAGGGGCTACATGTTGGGCTGCATCTCAAGTTCCCAGGTCCCACTATTAAGCCACAATAGCGGCAAGAGTGGGCCCCCCCCCCTCCCAACAACTTTTACTTCTGAAAAGCCCTCATTAGCAATGCAAACCTTAGCTAAGCACCACACTACCTCCAACAAAGCACAATCACTGCCTGCATGACACTCCGTGCCACTTCTCCTGGGTTACATGCTGCCCAACCCCTCCTGCACGACCCAGTGTCTACAGCGCACACCAAATTGTCCCTGCGCAGCCTTCAGCTGCCCTCATGCCACACCACCCTCATGTCTATTTATAAGTGCGTCTGCCATGAGGAGGAACCGCAGGCACACACTGCAGAGGGTTGGCACGACTAGGCAGCGACCCTCTTTAAAAGGGGCGGGGCGATAGCCCACAATGCTGTACAGAAGCAATGAGAAATATAATCCTGTGCCACCGCCATCAGGAGCTGCGCACGTGGGCATAGCAATGGGGAACCTATACGCCACACACTATTCATTCTGTCAAGGTGTCTGCATGCCCCAGTCAGACCGCGTTCTTTTATAAATAGTCACAAGCAGGTACAACTCCGCAATGGGAGTTCCGTGTGCACCCACAGCATGGGTGGCTCCCTGGAACCCACCGGCTGTACATAAATGTATCCCATTGCAGTGCCCATCACAGCTGAGGTAACGTCAGATTAAATGCAGGTGGGTTTCGGCCCACACTGCATGCCCCGGTCAGACTGGGATTCTTAAGAAGTGGACACATGCAGTTACAACTCCGTGTGGACCGACAGCATGGGTGGGTGCCAGGAAGCCATCGGCGGTACATAAATATATCCCATTGCATTGCCCATCACAGCTGAGGTAATGCCATGTTTAATGCAGGTGGGCTTCGGCCCACACTGCATGCCCCAGTCAGACTGGGGTTCTTTAGAAGTGGACACATGCAGTTACAACTCCGTGTGGACCGACAGCATGGGTGGCTCCCTGGAACCCACCGGCTGTACATAAATGTATCCCATTGCAGTGCCCATCACAGCTGATGTAACGTCAGCTTTAATGCAGGTGGGCAAAAATTAATTGGATTACACTGTAGGCGAGGGCTCCAAAAAAATTGGTGTACCAACAGTACTAAGGTACGTCAGAAAAATTGCCCATGCCCAACCAAGAGGGCAGGTGAAACCCATTAATCGCTTTGGTTAATGTGGCTTAATCTGTAACTAGGCCAGGAGGCAGCCCAGTTAAAATAAAAATAGGTTCAGGTGCAAGTTTCAACGCTTTAATGAGCATTGAAACGTATAAAAATTGTTTACAAAAATTATATGACTGAGCCTTGTGGGCCTAAGAAAAATTGCCCGTTTGGCGTGATTACGTCAGGTTTCAGGAGGAGGAGCAGGAGGAGGAGGATGAATATTATACACAGATTGATGAAGCTAAAAGGTCCACGTTTTTGATGGTGATAGAGAACAATGCTTCCATCCGCGGGTGCAGCCTACGTATTGTTTAGGTATCGCTGCTGTCCGCTGGTGGAGAAGAGAAGTCTGGGGAAATCCAGGCTTTGTTCATCTTGATGAGTGTAAGCCTGTCGGCACTGTCGGTTGACAGGCGGGTACGCTTATCCGTGATGATTCCCCCAGCCGCACTAAACACCCTCTCTGACAAGACGCTAGCCGCAGGACAAGCAAGCACCTCCAGGGCATAGAGCGCGAGTTCAGGCCACGTGTCCAGCTTCGACACCCAGTAGTTGTAGGGGGCAGGGGCGTCTCGGAGGACGGTCGTGTGATCGGCTACGTACTCCCTCACCATCCTTTTACAGTGCTCCCGCCGACTCAGCCTTGACTGGGGAGCGGTGGCACAGTCTTGCTGGGGAGCCATAAAGCTGTCAAAGGCCTTAGAGAGTGTTCCCCTGCCTGTGCTGTACATGCTGCCTGATCTCTGCGCCTCCCCTGCTACCTGGCCCTCGGAACTGCACCGTCGGCCACTAGCGCTGTCGGATGGGAATTTTACCATCAGTTTGTCCGCCAGGGTCCTGTGTTATAGCATCACTCTCGAACCCCTTTCCTCTTCGGGTATGAGAGTGGAAAGGTTCTCCTTATACCGTGGGTCGAGCAGTGTGTACACGCAGTAATCCGTAGTGGCCAGAATGCGTGTAACGCGAGGGTCACGAGAAAGGCATCCTAACATGAAGTCAGCCATGTGTGCCAGGGTACCTGTACGCAACACATGGCTGTCCTCACTAGGAAGATCACTTTCAGGATCCTCCTCCTCCTCCTCCTCAGGCCATACACACTGAAAGGATGACAGGCAAGCAACATGGGTACCCTCAGCAGTGGGCCAAGCTGTCTCTTCCCCCTCCTCCTCATCCTCCTCATGCTCCTCCTCCTCCTCAACGCGCTGAGATATAGACAGAAGGGTGCTCTGACTATCCAGCGACATACTGTCTTCCCCCACCTGTTTCCGAGCGCAAAGCGTCTGCCTTTATGCTTTGCAGGGAACTTCTCAAGAGGCATAGCAGAGGAATGGTGACGCTAATGATTGCAGCATCGCCGCTCACCATCTGGGTAGACTCCTCAAAGTTTCCAAGGACCTGGCAGATGTCTGCCAACCAGGCCCACTCTTCTGTAAAGAATTGAGGAGGCTGACTGCCACTGCGCCGCCCATGTTGGAGTTGGTATTCCACTATAGCTCTACGCTGCTCAAAGAGCCTGGCCAACATGTGGAGCGCAGAGTTCCACCGTGTGGGCACGTCGCACAGCAGTCGGTGCACTGGCAGATGAAACCGATGTTGCAGGGTGCGCAGGGTGGCAGCGTCCGTGTGGGACTTGCGGAAATGTGCGCAGAGCCGGCGCACCTTTCCGAGCAGGTCTGACAAGCGTGGGTAGTTTTTTAGAAAGCGCTGAACCACCAAATTAAAGACGTGGGCCAGGCATGGCACGTGCGTGAGGCTGCCGAGCTGCAGAGCCGCCACCAGGTTACGGCTGTTGTCACACACGACCATGCCCGGTTGGAGGCTCAGCGGCGCAAGCCAGCGGTCGGTCTGCTCTGTCAGACCCTGCAGCAGTTGGTGGGCCGTGTGCCTCTTCTCTCCTAAGCTGAGTAGTTTCAGCACGGCCTGCTGACGCTTGCCCACCGCTGTGCTGCCACGACGCGCGACACCGACTGCTGGCGATGTGCTGCTGCTGACACATCTTGATTGCGAGACAGAGGTTGCGTAGGAGGAGGAGGAGGATGGTAGTTTAGTGGAGGAAGCATACACCGCCGCAGATACCACCACCGAGCTGGGGCCGCAATTCTGGGGGTGGGTAGGACGTGAGCCGTCCCAGGCTCTGACTCTGTCCCAGCCTCCACTAAATTCACCCAATGTGCCGTCAGGGGGATATAGTGGCACTGCCCACCTGTGCTTGTCCATCTGTCCGTTGTTAAGTGGACCTTGCCAGTAACCGCGTTGGTGAGGGCGCGTACAATGTTGCGGGAGACGTGGTCGTGCAGGGCTGGGATGGCACATCGGGAAAAGTAGTGGTGACTGGGAACTGAGTAGCGCGGGGCCGCGGCCACCATCATACCTTTGAAAGCCTCCGTTTCCACAACCCTATACGGCAGCATCTCCAGGCTGATAAATTTGGCTATGTGCACGTTTAACGCTTGAGCGTGCGGGTGCGTGGCGGCGTACTTGCGCTTGCGCTCCAACACTTGCGCTAGCGACGGTTGGACGGTGCGCTGACAGACATTGGTGGATGGGGCCAAGCACAGCGGAGGTGAGGGTGTGGGTGCAGGCCAGGAGACGGTCGTGCCTGTGTCCTGAGAGGGGGGTTGGATCTCAGTGGCAGGTTGGGGCAAACCGGAGGCGGTGAACGGCCTTCGTCCCACCTTGTTGGGTGCTTGGCCATCATATGTCTGCGTATGCTGGTGGTGGTGAGGCTGGTGGTGGTGGCTCCCCGTCTGATCTTGGCGCGACAAAGGTTGCACACCACTGTTCGTCAGTCGTCTGCACTCTCAGTGAAAAACTGCCAGACCTTTGAGCACCTCGGCCTCTGCAGGGTGGCATGGCGTGAGGGGGCGCTTTGGGAAACAGTTGGTGGATTATTCGGTCTGGCCCTGCCTCTACCCCTGGCCACCGCACTGCCTCTTCCAACCTACCCTGCTGCTGCAATTGCCTCCCCCTCTGAAGACCTGTCCTCAGTAGGCGTAGCAAACCAGGTGGGGTCAGTCACCTCATCGTTCAGCTGCTCTTCCTCGGAATCGTGTGCGCTCCTCCCTCGGACTTACTCCTATTACTACTACCTGAGTGATAGACAACTGTGTCTCATCGTCATCGTCCTCCTCACCCACTGAAAGCTCTTGAGACAGTTGCCGGAAGTCCCCAGCCTCATCCCCCGGACCCGGGAACTTTCCAAAGGCTGGGCATCGGTCATGTAGAGGGTTAATTTAGTTGCTAAGCTATCAAAATACGAATAAATAGTTGAAATACAAAATGTGCGTTGGTTAAGAAAGATAGGGGGCCAGGTGTCCAGAAATGACTCCTCTGAATTGTTCAAGGTTTCTGCTTATCTATGGTACATTCACAGATTGTCCTGGCCCCCAGTTTTCTCTTCTCAGTAGTTCATTAAGAAAGAATGTGTTGATGTAATAAAAATGCTGACCAAGAGACAAGCGCATCCTGACTAGATAAGAGTCTGTGGTCTATATAATGTAATGTATTTTCTTGAATAAACTAGAAGCCATTTTGATCACACTCTGTGTGGTCAGCGTGTATTCTCCGAGCGCTCGTTGATTGCTTATACCAATTTGGACCCAGGCGACATCAGCCCTTTGGTCTCCTTTGCAAGGCCACCCCTAACAGTTACTTGGTGCCAGCAACGTGGGACGGAGTTTATTCATTACCTGCAGCCGATATCTGACGACGCCAACTGCCAACGCCACGGGACCAGGATCACGGGACCCCAGACTCCAAAAATCACCGGTGAAAGGTAAGCCTTTGACTTGCCACTTTGATTCTGGGTTCCAGTGATTTTTGGGCTCATTGTTGACAGAAGGTTAGTCGCTGCATGCATTTATAAGAATACTCTGCCATGTTTTAACGTATGTGTTCATAAAACTGTAATAGATGGAAGAACTCATACTCTGTTGTTTTACGCCATGTCGCCTGAGGAAATTCTTGAAGTTTCTGTACTGATTGTTTGTATCACGTTGGCAATTATCTGTTTTTGTTGGATTTGTTATAACATCACCAAAAGTTCCCTGAGAGCCGAAGTTTGGTCTCCCCTTAACCCTCCGAAGTAATCTGTGTGATTGCTGGAAGAAGCTGTAAAACTATTCCAGGACAAGGAAAACTGTGTGTCTTCCTATAAAAGTACTGTGTGATATAGTGTCCTGTATACTTAGTGAAGAATAGTGAGCACATTGAGATGGGGGCAAAACAGTCTAAAAACTATTTTACCCCTATAGAGATAATAAGAGAGAGGGAAGGGGAGGATATCGGTAAACAAGCCTATAAGATATACAAACAAATAGGACTTAAAAAGGCGGGAACTTTCAATTATGAGTTTTGGTCCCAATTTAAAGATAAAAATGCTAAAATGCTACGTGATTTAAAACTGGAAAAAGGTATCGAAGCCATAATAGACTTATCTAGAAAAGCCCAAAACGAACACTGGGACACGGAGGCCAGGGAAGGAATAATTGTTTATCGTCCTCTGACCCGTCCACCAACCCCGTCAATTCCTACGGGTCTTTATCCAAACCTTGCAGAAGAACTCCCACCTGCCTACCCAACTCCCGCATCTTCTACGGCTCCCCCAGCACCGGACAATAATCCTTTTAGGGGTCCGGCTTGGGATTGTCTCAGATGCGGGCAGCAGAATCCCTGCTATCGGGAAGATTGTCTTGCTTGTGGTGGCCCCAGGCCCCGCGGACAATGTGTCCCCGGCAATAGGCCCCCTTCTAATGTTACTCACCAAATGTTCCCTGTAACCTCCACTACTACCACGGGAAAAGGTGTCACAGCTAATGTAGATGCTATTGCTGTTGAAGAAGGAGCTGCAGGGGGAGCGACCTCCCCCTCCTTTACACAGACTGAACAGACTAAAACTGTCTCGTCATGGCGTCCCTGGTCAGTCACAGACCAAATGGCCTTATGCCAACAGTTACCAGACCCTGAGACTGAGCCAGCAGCCTTCCGTAGAAAATTAAAGTAATACAGAAAAATTACAATGACGCATGGACAGACATGGACTGTCTAATGCGCACTTAATGTCCCGATGGGTTGTATGCTAACATTTCCACCCATTGTAAACTAGACAGCCCGCCACGGGATACACGCACCCTTGACAGCGGCAGAGCATTCTTAGACCACCTAAATCCCTGGCTAGAAAAACAATCAAGAGACAGACAGGTAGCCTTAACCACCTGTAAGAAAGAGAAAAATGAGACTATTGATTGTTACTATGGGCGGCTAGAACAGAGTGCTAGAGACATGAATCTACAAGATTGTCCTGATAACATACGTGACACCTTGTTTACGGAAGCCTTTATGCAAGGCATAGAAAAGAGCCTGGCCGATAGGATCAAAGCTTGCACCCCTGATTGGCGTCAGGCCAAGCCCAGCGACCTTTACAAGAAAGCGGTGGGCTTTTCCATGGATGATAAACGATCCGGTGGTGTGGCAGCTAAAAATTATACTACGAATGGTGACCGAGTATGCATAAGTGACCAGCCCCAACGGAGAGAGACCCGTAAATGTTACAATTGCGGGAGACCCGGTCACCTAGCACGTAAATGTAGAGCCCCTAAACGCCCGCGAAATCAACAGCCGCCCGTTGCCACACCCCAGCCACCGGACATGCCACCACCTCCAAGTAGAAAGAAAGTTCAGGACCTTCAACTACCATTATCTGATACTATACATGTGGCATTTGGTATTTCTGGCGATCCCACCCCGATGAGAGAAACGGAGCCCGTGGAAGTCTGCTTTCAAGGGTCACGAGTCCTCACTCGCTTCCTGGTGTCACCTGCTGGGGATTGCATCATGGGAACCGATGTGATGGGACCCCTGGGGTGCTGCATACAGCTTCATCCTTCGGGTGAGGCTCATGTCAGCACCACTGCGGCCGACCACCAGGTATTCTGTCTCATGGCAGCAGACTTGGTCACTCCGCCTCCTTCTTGTGCTGTCTATATGTTAACCCCAGAAGATACACAGGCTCTTTCAATAGTACCAGAGACTCTATGGGCAAGGGGGAAGACGGACTTGGGGCGTCTCCAGGTGCCCCCGGTCATGGTGTACCTCAAAGATGGGGAAAAAGCTCCCATGATTCACCAGTACCCTCTGCCATGGCACAAGAAGATGCAATAGCCACCACTGTCACAGAATTATGTGGTTTGAATGCCTTAAAACCTTGTGTCTCCCCCGCTAACACGCCACTCTTCCCCGTAAAAAAGAAAGGAAAGAAGGGCGAACCAGACACCTACCGTATGGTTCACGATTTAAGAGAAATTAACAAAGTAACTGTTTTAGAAACACCATTGGTTCCCAACCCACATACTTTGTTGTCAACTATACCTTCCGGAACTTGTTGGTATACAGTGTTGGATCTTGCCAACGCCTTCTTTTCCGTTCCATTGCACCCTGACTGTCAGTATCTGTTTGCATTTACGTTCCGAGGGAAGCAGTATTGTTGGACCGTTCTACCCCAAGGGGCGCAGAATAGTCCCAATCAGTTTACCAGATGTATGATGTTAGTGCTCGACGCTTGGGCCGCCCCACCCGGAGTGGCCCTCTTACAGTATGTTGATGACTTACTGCTCTGTGCACCGGACAGGTCCATATGCATAGATGCTTCCCTGAGCCTTCTTTGTTTCCTTGCAGACAGCGGATGTAAAGCCAGTAAAGACAAATTGCAGTTTTGCAAATCTCATGTTGTGTTTCTTGGTCACTGCCTAGGTCCTGGTACAAAACACCTCACGCCAGAACGTACCAAGGTGGTGGAGGACATGCCACTCCCTACCTCCCATGCTCAGTTGCGAACATTTCTGGGGCTAGTTTCATATTGTCGGCCGTGGATTCGCTCTGCCTCCATGACCCTGCAGCCTCTGTACGACTGCCTGGGTTCTAAGCCATTTGCTTTGACCTCGGAAGCCGAGTCAGCTTTTCATCAGCTGAAAATACAGATTACCAGTGCTCCGGCACTGGGCCTGCCAGACTATGACAAGCCCATTCAAATGTTCGTGACTGAGATGGCGGGACATGCTACTGCCGTCCTCACACAAGAGCATGGTGACAAAAAGCGCCCTGTAGCATACTACAGTGCACATCTTGACGCAGTAGCCAGGGGTTCACCCTCCTGTGTAAGAGCAGTTCTGGCAGTACAAACACTACTTGAGAAAGCCTCTGAGGTGGTCCTAGACTACCTCTAGTGGTTCTGACACCCCGTGATGTACACGGAATCCTCACACAAGTGAGCCGTAGACATCTGTCTCTTGCTAGACAGATTAAAAAGGAACTTGCGGTACACTCTTCATCCAATATCTCATTTCAACGTTGCACCACTTTGAATCCGGCCACCTTATTACCATTAGGTGACACTGATTCAAAGGGGGGAGTAAGTACAGGGGACCAGCGTTTTGCAAATTCCCTGACCGAGGAAGGAGAGGCCTTTGACACAGCGCAGCGCTCATGGAGCAGGAGACAGCTGGGTTCGCACATGTCACTGACAAACCTCTCCTAAACCCCCACCTTGAAATGTTTGTGGATGGATCTAGATACCTGAATGAGAAGGGCAGCTTTGTGACAGGTTTTGCTGTAGTAACTCTGCATGAGGTACTGGTGAGTCGACCATTGCCCCCACACGTGTCAGTGCAGGAAGCAGAACTGTGCGCTCTGACTGAGGCCTGTAAACTAGCCAAGGGCGTAGCTGCCAACATCTACACTGACTCCAGGTATGCGTTTGGTGTGGCGCACGACTATGGGCCTATCTGGCGCGCGCGGAGCTTCCTTACAGCTCAAGGCAAGCCGATTAAGAATGGGAAAGCTGTAAGTTTGCTAATGGAAGCCATCATGTTGCCAGAACAGGTGGCTATAGTAAAAGTTAAAGCACACACTCAGGGTCAGTCCCTGGAGAGCAAGGGCAACGAGAGAGCAGATACAGCGGCCAAGGCTGCAGCTCTGCTGAATAGAGAGGACCATGTATACATGGTCAGTACCCGGCAAAGATCCTGCCCACCTGAGGAGGACACCGGGGTACCTGCCAGCATTTCTTCTTTTGCTGCTCCTACCGAGGTGGAGGTGGTACTACAACCCTCCAGGAGAGAAGAGGAGAGATGGGCCATGGCAGGAGGGAAGAAAGTGCAGGATGTGTGGATGATGGGAGAGAGAGCATGTTTACCGGCGGCTGCCTACCCTAGTTTGGCGTCACTAGCCCATGGAAAGGTCCACGCCTCTCGCAATGCCATGGTAGCTCTTGTGGACAAGGTTTGGTACGCTCCAGGGTTTGACAGGATGGCAAAGGCATGTGTCAGGGCATGTGAAGTGTGTGCATTACACAACCCAGGGCAGGTTGTTAAAACTCCCAAGAAATGTACACCTCGGCCCTTGTACACCTTTCAGAGACTACAAATTGACTACATCCAACTGCCCAGGTCAGGAAGGTATGAGTACGTGCTTGTATGTGTGCACCTCTTCTCTGCATGGCCTGAGGCCTACGCAATGGGAAGCGCCACCGCTCAAGCCACCGCCAAGAAACTGGTGATGGAATTGGTGTGTAGATTTGGGGTGCCAGAAACAATTGAAAGTGACAGAGGAACTCACTTCACTGGTGAAGTAATGCAGCAGTTAATGGCTGCTTTGGGGGTAGAACAAGCGTTCCACACCCCCTATCATCCACAAAGTTCAGGGAAAGTTGAGAGACTAAATGGTACCCTGAAATTGAAGTTACAAAAAGCCATGGCTGAGACAGGGAAGCCATGGCCAGAGTGTCTTCCGATGGCCCTTTACTCTGTACGTACCACCCCCAATCGAAAGACAGGACTTTCTCCATATGAAATACTGTTTGGCTCAGTGCCAAGATTAGGCCTGTACCACCCACAGGCCCTTCAGCAGGGATATGATAAAGTTACTGAATATGTACAAGAACTGTGCCGTAAGCTGAAAATAACACACGATCTAGTTTTTTCTTCAATTCCAGACCCTGATAACCTAGAAGGGACTCACTCCTTGCAGCCTGGAGATTGGGTGGTCGTAAAAAGACACGTAAGAAAGACTTTGGAACCCCGCTTTGACGGACCATACCAAGTGCTGCTGACCACTCCCACTTCAGTTAAACTTGAAGGAAAGGCCACTTGGATTCACGCCTTCCATTGTAAGAAACTGCCTGAGCCTGTTACAAAATGAGAGGGAGGGTTGCGGTCAGGAGACCAGGGTGGGATGCGGCATTTATGCCAGGGTGGGGAACACTGTGTACTTTGACTCTGATATCTGCACTCTGTCTCATTGGACTGTTCTTTCATCGGGATGCCCCCTCACCAACGATCAATATTGGAAAAAGATGGACTGGATGGGCGGAAGGACACCCCAACATGTGGGAATACCTTGCAAAAGACGTATTAAATATTTCCCACATGTGCATGCCCAACCTTCGGAGTGGGGAAGATATTTTGCGGACTTGTTTACTGTCTATCCCCACTCCCATAAAGACACTTCGCGATATATATTCAATAGTGCATAATGATAGCGATGTGGAAGAGGGTAATGTTGTTCAAGAAAATACCTTCCTTAATGTATATGAATATTGTCCCCATTGCGATGCTATTGAACATACACTTTGGTCAAATATGACTCGGTTTCAGGTAAGAAATGTTGCTCCAGCTGAGGTGTGTTATGACTTCACATGTGATAAAAGGTATATTGGAGGTTGTGCGCCGGGGCATACAGTGACTAATGATTCCCAGATACTTTGTAACCGTACAACTGAGCAATGCAGGAGAGTACAGACCCCTATGCTCTGCAACTACACAGTCCGAAGTCCCAGCCATTTTAGACATGTCAAGCTGCCGTTAGGATGGGTCCTGTCCTGCGGCAACCTGACTTATACATACATCCCTGGTAATATTTCAGGTGGACCGTGTGCATTGGCCAGACTAAGTATACTAATGTACCAAAAACCCAACAGCCCGGGATCCATGAATAGACAAAGACGGGAAGTGAAGGGGCTAGATAGCGAGTGTGAAGGACCACCCACTTTACTTAGTTTTTCAGAACATACGGCACTTACTGCCAGTATTGTGGGTGTTCCCGGGCTGGCCCAATATAACGCAAGAGTAATTAATGGCTTAGCATGTGATATGGTAAAAGGTCTGAATGCCACATCTCAGGCTTTGGTTCTTCTCCTATTAGATATACAAGGAGTTAGAAAAGCAGCCCTACAGAACAGGGCCACCATAGATTACTTGCTACTTACACTAAACCACCGATGTGAGGAATTTGAGGGGATGTGTTGTTTTAACCTCTCTGATCACTCAGAATCCATACATCAGAGAATCGATAACTTAGGGAAAATAGCTGCCAGCATAAAACAAGATAAAGATCAGGGATGGTTCAGTTTCCTTAATCCTGCAAATTGGTTTTCTGGTCTAGGAGTTTGGTTCATGGGGATTCTACAAAGTATATTACAAATTGTGATGATTCTATTATGCATATATATAGCTATAAAAATTGTAATCTCATGTGTTAACAAATGTAGTGAAAAGGCTTTTGCTAAACTCTAACCCAGATGGATCTTGGGACCACCACATGACTCTAGGGAATCTGGCAGGAGCCGGCACCACTCGGGTGAAGTACCTAGCATGATGGTGAACCCTATGTCCAGAATGGGGGAGATGTAGAGGGTTAATTTAGTTGCTAAGCTATCAAAATACGAATAAATAGTTGAAATACAAAATGTGCGTTGGTTAAGAAAGATAGGGGGCCAGGTGGCCAGAAATGACTCCTCTGAATTGTTCAAGGTTTCTGCTTATCTATGGTACATTCACAGATTGTCCTGGCCCCCAGTTTTCTCTTCTCAGTAGTTCATTAAGAAAGAATGTGTTGATGTAATAAAAATGCTGACCAAGAGACAAGCGCATCCTGACTAGATAAGAGTCTGTGGTCTATATAACGTAATGTATTTTCTTGAATAAACTAGAAGCCATTTTGATCACACTCTGTGTGGTCAGCGTGTATTCTCCGAGCGCTCGTTGATTGCTTATACCAATTTGGACCCAGGCGACATCAGCCCTTTGGTCTCCTTTGCAAGGCCACCCCTAACAGTCACGATAAACTCCTCCAGTGGGAGAGGATTCGGAACCATTGCTGCCCATTCTGGGCAGGGGCCCGAGAACAGTTCCTGGGAGTCTGCCTGCTCCTCAGAATGTGTCATTGTAATGGAGTGAGGAGGCTGGGAGGAAGGAGGAGCAGCAGCCAGAGGATTCAGAGTTGCAGCAGTGGACGGCGCAGAATTCTGGGTGGTCGATAGATTGCTGGATGCACTTTCTGCCATCCACGACAGGACCTGCTCACACTGCTCATTTTCTAATAAAGGTCTACCGCGTGGACCCATTAATTGTGAGATGAATGTGGGGACGCCAGAAACATGCCTCTCTCCTAATCCCGCAGCAGTCGGCTGCGATACACCTGGATCAGGAGCTTGGCCTGTGCCCACACCCTGACTTGGGCCTCCGCGTCCTCGCCCGCGTCCACGTCCTCTAGGCCTACCCCTCAGCATGTTGTATTACCAGTAGTGCAGAAACAGAACGCTGTAATTAAATGTGCCGCTTATTGGCCTGTGGTTGGAGGCTGACTTCCCTTACGGAACGCACAGCAGATCCAGGAAACAATTTTGCGCAAGCCTGCTGTAACGCTTAGCTGCGTATTAATTAGGACTACTACCCCCAGCAGATAGATACTGTAGGCAGCGTATAATATTATGTATACTGTTTCCCTCTGGCGGGATGATGGCGCTGATGTAACAGAGACAGCAGATCCAGGAAACAATTTTGCGCCAGCCTGCTGTAATGCTTAGCTGCGTATTAATTAGGACTACTACCCCCAGCAGATAGATACTGTAGGCAGTGTATAATATTATGTATACTGTTTCCCTCTGGAGGGATGATGGCGCTGATGTAACAGAGACAGCAGATCCAGGAAACAATTTTGCGCCAGCCTGCTGTAACGCTTAGCTGCGTATTAATTAGGACTACTACCCCCAGCAGACATGCAGTAAACTGAAGACAGTCACAGGCAGCCCAAATATAGTATTTTTCCCCAATTTTTTGGAAAAAGCCCACTGCCTATATAGCCTGAATATCTCTTTCCCTGCCTCACCAGTACTGGCCCTATACTCTGTACAATGACTGCAGACTGAGGACGCAATGCTCTGCACGGCCGATATACAAAAAAAAAAAAAAAAAGTGCAACACTGCAAAAAGCAGCTTCAACAGTACTGCACACGGTTAGATGTGGCCCTAAGAAGGACCGTTGGGGTTCTTGAAGCCTAAAATCACTCCTAACACTCTCCCTATAGAAGCTCCGGCATCAGCAGCACTTCCCCTGATCTCTGTCAGAATACATCTGTGGCGAGCCGCGGGAGGGGCCGATTTATATACTCGGGTGACACCTGATCTCGCCAGCCACTCACTGCAGGGGGGTGGTATAGGGCTTGAACGTCGCAGGGGGAAGTTGTAATGCCTTCCCTGTCTTTCTATTGGCCAGAAAAGCGCGCTAACGTCTCAGAGATAAAAGTGAAAGTAACTCGAACATCGCGTCGTGCTCGCCTCTAGAAACGAGCATCTCGAACACGCTAATACTCGAACGAGTATCAAGCTCGGACGAGTACGTTCGCTCATCTCTAGTAATAACCTTGTTTAAAGGGGTTGTCCCGCGGCAGCAAGTGGGTCTATACACTTCTGTATGGCCATATTAATGCACTTTGTAATGTACATTGTGCATTAATTATGAGCCATACAGAAGTTATACAAAGTTTTTTACTTACCTGCTCCGTTGCAAGCGTCCTCGTTCCCATGGAGCCGACTAATTTTCGCCCTCCGATGGCCAAATTAGCCGCGCTTGCGCAGTCCGGGTCTTCTGCTCTCTTCAATGGAGCCGCTCGTGCAGAATGCCGGCTCCGTGTAGCTCCGCCCCGTCACGTGCCGATTCCAGCCAATCAGGAGGCTGGAATCGGCAATGGACCGCACAGAAGAGCTGCGGTCCACGGAGGAAGAGGATCCCGGCGGCCATCTTCACCGGTAAGTATAGAAGTCACCGGAGCGCGGGGATTAAGGTAAGCGCTCCGGTAAGCTTTCTTTAGGTCCCTGCATCGGGGTTGTCTCGCGCCGAACGGGGGGGGGGGGGGGGGGTTTGAAAAAAAAAAAAACCTGTTTCGGCGCGGGACAACCCCTTTAAGCCTAGGAGTGATGTTGAAAAACCAAAAGTGGTATAAAGAAGTCAATAAAACAATAAAATGACAAGATATTTCATACAATACTTATTGAAAAAATGACCAAATATGGGATTGACAAGGCAACTGTTAGGTGGATTCACAACTGGCTAAGTGATCGTACTCAAAGAGTGGTCATAAATGGCTGCACACCCAAGTGGAAGAATGTATCAGGTCCGGTACCACAAGGCTCTGTCCTAGGCCCAGTGTTGTTCAGCATTTTTGTAAATGATCTGGAGTAGGAAATTGAATGGAAACTGACCAAATTTGCCGACAACAGGGAGCTAGGAGGGATAGCTAACACTAGGGAAGAGAGAGAGAGAGTATTCAAAAAGATATAGAAAAGCTTGAACTGTGGGCGGCGACTAACAGAATGGTATTTAACAAGGAGAAATGCAAAGTCCTACATCTGGGCAAGAAAAATGAAAAAAGCACATACAGAATGGGAAGAATTGGGCTAAGCAGCACATGTGAAAAAGATTTGTATTTACTAATAAATCATAGACTGAACACGAGTCAGTAATGTGATGCAGCAGCCAAAAAGACCAACACAATTCTGGGATGTATTAGGAAAAGCATCGGGATCATGTGAGGTAATTATGACATTGCAGTTCAGTCCCATTCTGGTGACAGCAGTGCAGCTAGTGTCTATATGGCCTCCTTCAAATGGGCGACAAAATCACGTGATTTTGTTGCGTTGCTACAATGCTACAAATCGCATGTATGTGAAGCCTATTCTTTCCTATGGGTTACTTTACACATGCAATGTTTTGCAGCATGCAACATCCCGACACAAAACCCGTGATATGCCCATGACTCATGAGGTTTTGTAGTTCATGTTTCCCTATGGAGCCTTACTCTCTGTTGCATCGCATCGCATGAAAACGTGATTTTGATGTGGTGCAATGCAACTTTGACAGAAGGAAATCCTAATGTCAAAGCCCTAATCTAAGCCCTAGCTGCTGTTGGGGGTCTGGCAACGGAGACCAGTGCGAATGTTGCCTGAGTCCAAATTCAAAGGAGAATTATACTCATAGGTGAGAATCATAATAAGCCACTACACACACAGTCTAGTGAATCAGAATGAGTTCTAGTTTATTTCCGAACATTGCTAGTTTTTATGCAAGATGAAAAGAAGGCGTTTCCAAATGTTCCCTGATACTAAGTTTCAATCTACTTTGCTGACCAAGTCCTCATTCCAACAGATTACAATATGGCTGTAAATCAAAAGCCTTCTAAACAAAAGGTATCAGCAAAACTGTGTGAAGTGGACATCAAACAGTTACATAGGATCATAAAGATGACTCCATACTGTCTGAGTACATACTTAATTACACCTCCATTGTGTTCAACAATTTGTACATCAAAAGAGGGGGCATTGTTTCTAGTTTGCACATAAAACTGGTTCTGCCACCTACTTAGTATTCAGTACCTTCTGGTCAGAAGTTCAGACTTGTATTTAAGATAGCTGAATAAAATAATACATTTAGTATTTTAAAATCATCATCCAAATATACCTTTTGACATATGATTCTATATCCAAATTCTATTAGCAACTTCCGTAATGTTTTACATATTTTTCATTTCCATATTACATAACATTATACAACCAAATAACTAATGTCACATTTATTACACTGTTTCCTTATCTTTCTTATGTTAGGTTATTAAAAATATGATTGACCCCTATCAATCCCCCATTTGGACATCAGAGCCACCATTTTCTCCTGGTTCTGTCACCCGTAGGTGCCGGCTCCAGCCGGGTCCCCAGGTAGGAATGGTGCACTCTATGTCCATCTAGGGTATCAAAGACATTTAAACAAACGACATAATATCAAATATTGCAAGTCAATCAAGTTTACAATACAGTAATCTTAGATTTATCAACATCAATATCATCATCGTCATATTAGACATTTAAATGGGTGTAGAAAATCGGAATTCATTACATTTAGCTACACATGAAATTATTACCTTTATTGCAATATATACACATAAGATTATACTAGTCGGACGATTGCAGAGTATTTGAGAATAGCTGTTACTTCTGCTGCCTTAAAGGAGATGTCCCGAGGCAGCAAGTGGGTCTATACACTTCTGTATGGCCATAATAATGCACTTTGTAATGTACATTGTGCATTAATTATGAGCCATACAGAAGTTATAAAAAGTTTTATACTTACCTGCTCCGTTGCTGGCGTCCTCGTCTCCATGGTGCCGACTAATTTTTGGCCTCCGATGGCCAAATTAGCCGCGCTTGCGCAGTCCGGGTCTTCAGCAGTCTTCTATGGAGCCGCTCGTGCCAGAGAGCGGCTCCGTGTAGCTCCGCCCCGTCACGTGCCGATTCCAGCCAATCAGGAGGCTGGAATCGGCAGTGGACCGCACAGAAGAGCTGCGGTCCACGAAGACAGAGGATCCCGGCGGCCATCTTCAGCAGGTGAGTATGAAGACGCCGGACCGCCGGGATTCAGGTAAGCGCTGTGCGGGTGGTTTTTTTAACCCCTGCATCGGGGTTGTCTCGCGCCGAACGGGGGGGGGGTTTAAAAAAAAAAAAACCCGTTTCGGCGCGGGACATCTCCTTTAATTTGTTGACATTTCCTGGTTTCATTAGGGTCACAAGTAACACACTTCAGCCAACGCAACATTTCTCACCTAAAACCGAGTCATATTCGTCCAATGTGTATATTCAATGGCATCGCAATGGGGACAATATTCATATATATATTAAGGAAGGTGCTTTCCTGAACAACATTGTCATCTACTACATAACTATCATTGTATACTATTGAGTATATGTCTCGAAGAGTCTCTACAGGAGTGAGGACGGATAACAGACAAGTCCGCAAAATGTCCTCTCCACTCCTGAGGTTGGGCATACACATGTGGGAAATACTTGCCCATCCACTACACCGCTTCTCAATGTGGATCGTTCGTAGTAGTGTTTCCCAATAAGAGGACAGTCCAATAAGACAAGATGTAGATGTCAAAGTCAAAATGCCCAGTACCCCCTCCCCCTCCCAAACAACGCCGGGATCCCACCCATCACTTTTCCTCTGGCTCGGGAACTTTCTTGCAGTGGGAGGCGTGTATCCAGGTAGCTCTCCCTTCCACTTTTACCGAAGTAGGCGTTGTCAACAGAACTTGGTATGGTCCGTCAAACCTTGGGTCCAAGGCCTTTCTTACGTGTTTTTTTACAACCACCCAGTCTCCAGGCGGCAAGGAGTGAGTCCCCTCTAGGTTGTAAGGGTCTGGAATTGGAGAAAACACTAGACCGTGTGTTATTTTCAGTTTACGACAAAGTTCTTGTACATATTCAATAACCTTATCACACCCCTGCTGCAGGGCCTGTGGATGGTACAGGCCTAATCTTGGCATAGAGCCAAACAACACTTCTTTTAACTTTAAGCATACCATTTTAGTTCTTTCAACTTTTCTAAACTCTGCGGGTGGTATGGAGTGTGAAACGTTTGTTCCACTCCAAGGGCTGACATCACCTCTCGCATCACTTCACCTGTAAAATGTGTACCTCTGTCACTCTCAATTGCCTCTAGTACCCCAAATCTACATACAAGTTCTGACAAGTTCTACAAGCTTAGTCGCTGTACATTGTGCGGTGACTTTGAACAGGTCCACGCACACAAGGACGTACTCATACCTGCCTGATTTGGGAAGCTGGATGTAATCGATTTGTAATCTCTGAATAGGATACAATAGTCTGGATGTGCACTTCACATATGCCTTCACCAACCTGTCGAACCCTGGAGCATACCATACTTTGTCCACAACAGAAACCATAGCATTTCCAAGAGGCATGCACTTTCCCATGAGCTAGGACGGCGAGGTGGGGGTAGGCGGCCGCTGGTACATAATCTACGTACCTGGCTCCTACTGATCAGCACAAGGGGTCTTGCGTCCTGTCCAGGAGAGCTGCAGCCTCGGCTGCCCTATCCGCTCTATCATTTCCCTTGCTCTTCGGTGACTTCCCCTGCGTGTGTGCTTTAACCTTTATTATGGCCACCTGTTCTGCCTTGTGCCGTGAAAAAGCTCCTGGACCGCCAGATGGGTCCATAATCGTGTGCAGTACCAAAGGCGTGCCTGGAATCAGTGTAGATGTTAGCAGTGGTACCTTTTTCAATCGTACAGGCCTCAGTTCCTGCGCTGACATGTATGGCGGCAGTGGTTTTTGTACAAGCATCTCATTCAGTGTGACTACTTGAAAACCTGTTACAAACCTTCCTTCGTCATTCAGGTATCTAGATCCATCCACAAACATTTCAAGGTGGGGGTTTAGGAGGGGTTTGTCAGTGACATGTGCAACCCAGCTGTCTCTTGCTCCATGAGCGCTGCACAATCATGCTGGTGTTCTGCGTCAAAAGCCTCCTTATCATCATCAGTCAGAGAATTTGCAAAAAGCTGGTCCTCTGTACTTACTCCCCCATTTGAATCAGTGTCACCTAATGGTAATAAGGTGGCCGGATTCAAAGTGGTGCAACGTTGAAATGAGACATTGGATGAAGAGTGTACTGCAAGTTCCATTTTGATCTGTCTTGCAAGGGACAGATGTCTACGGCTTACCTGTGTCAGGAGTAGCATGTATGTCATGTGGGGTGTAGATCACCATGGTGTGATCTAAGAAGTTTCTCTTTGCTGGCTTTGCAGCCATTCTACTCTGATGGAGGAAACACAAAAGGCTTAGTGAGGCATTGAGGTAATTGTTTGTGTCAGCAGTACATAAAAGAAAATAAAAATAAATCATCAACATATTACAAGAGGGCGGTGCCCTCGGGAATTGGCCAGGCATCTAATACGAGCTTCATGCATCTGGTGAACTGGTTTTGGGCTATTCTGAGCCCCTTCGTGGCAGCACTGTCCAACAGTACTGCTTTCCTCTGAAAATAAATGCAAACAAATACTGACAGTCTGTCGAGGTCCGTCTGACTGGTAATCCAAAGGCTCGAAGGAATGACACTAAGAGCTTGTTTCTCTGCGTACGTAAGAGTGAAGACAGAGAGAGGTGTCGCTAGGTCTGCTGCCATCCGACAGAAGGTCGGGTGACTTTCAGACCTGGGGTGTATACGAGCCTCACCGGACGGCTGAAGTTCGATACAACATCCCAAGGGTCCCATCACATCGGTTCCCAATATGCTTTTAGTACTTTCCAGCACAAGGAAGCGCATGAGGCATCGCGACCCTTTAAACATTACCTCTAGCGGTTCCGTTTCTGCCAGCTGAATCGGCACTCCTGAAACCCCTTGCACCGATTACTGCTAGACAATCAGGCTGGTATTCTATTTAAAATAGATCAGAACCTTGTTGCAAAAAAAAATTTAAAAATTTAAAAATTGCTGACCTGCAATACCTGGATCACCTATGTCAGATGTCCAGTTCCTTGGGCTAAGCAATGACCCAGGAAAACAACCTTTGTTTTGCAGAATTGGGGTTTGTCTTGGAGGTGGCTTACTATTTGTCAGGACCTGCGGAAAGCTGAGTTTCTGCAGTAGCTGTCAAGACAAACACATGCGCCGGATCCACCAAGAGAGCAGTTAGTTTACAAACCTCTTCTGAACTGTCACCTGAGGTCTCAACCTGTACCGATCCATCTGGTGAAAATTTGATGGATGCAGATAAGGCTTGTAAGATATCAGTACAAATAACAGAGACATGAATTACAACAAGGCAGAATAATCCACAAACATCTAGCCACATTGGAATATGATATTCTTTAAGCAAATTCATTGTTAATCTGATCCTGCCTGCAATGTCTCCTCAAATTTGAGAAAAAAAAAAAAACTTTTCCTAACTGCCCAAGCTCCTCACCCCCCTCCTTTGTAGACAAAAGAGGGATGAACCATTACATACTTTTACATCATCTAGCTCCACCCCTTCGATACTGGTCGTTTGCATGTCTCTCCTACAGAACATTCTCTCAGCGACAGTACAGTACTAACAGCATTTAGCAGTGATACAGACGTCCAACCAATCACAGAACTGACATTTACACAAAAAGCAAAAATATACCTTAAAATCCCTATGTTCTCTATTTTTAAGACCGTATAATTCACGTAATTCATTACAAGTTTCTTATTTCATCAGCGTCTGTCTTTCTTTCTATGACCCTGAATTTTATCTCTATGAAACAGAGCAATAGCTAAGATATTAATAAGCAGCTAGAACATTCAGACTTTAAACAACATTAATCATTAGTAATGACAAGAGGTATATTTCTCTGAGGATATGAATAGTTAAACACATAGAAAAGAAAACCTGCTAAGCGCTTCTAACAGCGCAACATTTTCTGCATTTTTAACCCTTATATCCTTAAAAGCCCCCACAGATGTGAGTGGGGTATAACTTTCTTACATTTATATGAGAAAGACTAAGACGTACAACAAAGATTAGTTTACATAACATCAAGACATACAAGACAAACAATAATGGTTTTCATTGGGACAGATTCGGGCGACGCGGTGCGTCGTCGCCTCTGGGAGTGGTGCCCTGATCTGTCTCCTGATCACGAGGTTTCTTGGGACAATGGCAATTCTTGGCCAGGTGGCCTTTCTTGCGGCAATTATAACACTTACGTGTTCCTCTGTTTGGTCTGTCCTGGAACTGCACCTTCCCCCCCTGGTTGCTATAGTATTTAACCGCCACTGCAGGATGCTTCTCATCCATAGCAAACCCTACTGCATTTTTTACAAGTCCCTGGGATTGGCTTGTCGCCAGTCGGGGGTACATGCCTTTACTTTATCTGCCAATGATGGGCCAATGCCTTGCATGAACGCCTCACACATCATTGAGTAGTACACCTCATCTTTGCAGAGGGTGAGGCCCATGTCCCTAGCCTTCGTTCCCAACCTACCAAAATAACATTCAATAGTTTCATTCTTTTCAGTCCTATCTTTCTATATTTTATACGCTTGTCTGCATACGTCTCCCCCTTCCCTTTCTCACACAGCTTATGGACTTACCTCTTGATTTACCACTATCACACAGTATTGAGGATGAACACAGCTTTGCACACAGCTTTCTCTGGTAAATCTGGCAGTCACACAGACCTTTTATTTGTCACACAGACCCCTATTTGTCGCACAGACCCCTATTTGTCACACAGACCCCTATTTGTCACACAGACCCTTATTTGTCACACAGACCCCTATTTGTCACACAGACCCCTATTTGTCACACAGACTTCTATTTGTCACACAGACTTCTATTTGTCACACAGACCCCTATTTCTCACACAGACCCCTATTTGTCACACAGACCTTTTATTTGTCACACAGACCCCTATTTGTCACACAGACCCCTATTTGTCACAGACCTTTTATTTGTCACACAGACCCCTATTTGTCACACAGGCCCTTATTTGTCACACAGACCCCTATTTGTCACACAGACCATCAACGTACAGATTTCAACAATTACTACAGGCAACATGGCAATATACACACAAGGGTTCTTCCGTCTAGCACGGTTACTAAGAACACCGTAAATAACACGCAGAAGCGTCCTATATAACATGCAGCAACTCACCTCCTGTCAACACGGGACTGAAGTCAGGAGAGCCCAGAGCTGGAGTGGCAAGTCAAGGGCTTACCGTACACCGGTGTTTTGTAGATCTGGGGTCCCATGGCCTCTGGTCCGGCTGGTCGGCAGGTAGTGTCATCAGGTATCGGCTGCAGGTAAGGAGTTAGCCTCTGCCCCACATTCGGGCGCCAAATAAACTGTTGGGGGTCTGGCAACGGAGACCAGTGCGAATGTTGCCTGAGTCCAAATTCAATGGAGAATTATACTCATAGGTGAGAATCATAATAAGCCACTACACACACAGTCTAGTGAATCAGAATGAGTTCTAGTTTATTTCCGAACATTGCTAGTTTTTATGCAAGATGAAAAGAAGGCGTTTCCAAATGTTACCTGATACTAAGTTTCAATCTACTTTGCTGACCAAGTCCTCATTCCAACAGATTACAATATGGCTGTAAATCAAAAGCCTTCTAAACAAAAGGTATCAGCAAAACTGTGTGAAGTGGACATCAAACAGTTACATAGGATCATAAAGATGACTCCATACTGTCTGAGTACATACTTAATTACACCTCCATTGTGTTCAACAATTTGTACATCAAAAGAGGGGGCATTGTTTCTAGTTTGCACATAAAACTGGTTTTGCCACCCACTTAGTATTTAGTACCTTCTGGTCAGAAGTTCATACTTGTATTTAAGATAGCTGAATAAAATAATACATTTAGTATTTTAAAATCATCATCCAAATATACCTTTTGACATACGATTCTATATCCAAATTCTATTAGCAACTTCCGGAATGTTTTACATATTTTTCATTTCCATATTACATAACATTATACAACCAAATAACTAATGTTATTTATTCCGCGCTGCGGAATATGTTGGCGCTATACAAATAAAGATTATTATTATTATTATTATTATTATAATGTTACATTTATTACACTGTTTCCTTATCTTTCTTATGTTAGGTTATTAAAAATATGATTGACCCCTATCACTGCAGAAAAAAATAAAAAAAGGATACATCACCTTAGAAGCGCTGTCAGTCTGGCTGCATCTTCTTCCTGGGTCCCCAGCACTATTCTCCTTAATATCTTCTGGCTGGGGATTGAAAAATCCCCACCTCCTGCATGCGCTGCCTCTGATTAGCTGACACTTAGCCAAGCACAGCCAGCACTTGATGAACCAATCACAGCTATTCATCGATTGCTGGCTCTGATTGGCTAAGCATCAGCCAATCACAGCTAGCGCTCGCAGGAGGTGGGGATTTTCCAATCCCCGGCCAGAAGAGATGAAGAAGACCAGTGCCAGGGACCAGGAAGAAGCTGCAGCTGAACCTCGGACAGCACTTTTAGGTGAAGTGTACTATTTATTTTTTTTTTTACATTTCTGCAGTTAGGGCTTATTTTCAGGGTACGGCTTATATTTTAAGCCCCTCCCCTGAAAATCTTCACATGCGGTTCTACAAAGTCACTCGACTTTGTAGCGCCACATGTAACTTTATAGCGCTACAAAATCATGGTATTGCCACGAGAAGATCCAACGATATTGCACGGAACAGAGATGCGATTTTCATGCGCCGATGCTGTGTCGCCCATGTGAAGGAGGCCTATACAGGAGTAATACTGGTTCTAGGGAAATGTATTTCATATAACCTTCTTAAACTGTTTTTCAGATATGCATTTTTATTACATGCCATTCATATTATACTAAATGTTCCATTATTTGAAGGTCATGCCGGCTGATGATTTAAGCTCAATGACGAACCATACTTGTTTGCAATATAATAGCAGGTGAAAATTACATAAGCTAACAAGCTAGCCTTCCCATTGTCCTCTGTTGTTGTTCTCATATAAGTAATCGTATATAATTTGTCATCCAGCTTTTAAACTCCATCATGCTTTTGTGAATAAATCTGCAGAAAATTAACTATATAATGAGACAAATTATCAAACAGAACCATCAGTTTCTTTCTACATTACAACTTAATGTAAACAGTGAAGCTTTTAGTAATTCTTCATGTGAAACCTTTATATTATTCGCCCTGAAGCTGTAAATGTTCACAGGTATATTGCAGCAGTGTCAACCATGACAATGAACGTATTGATTTATGGTTTCACCAAATTATATTTGAGACTACTCACAAAATAATAAGTACATATGCAGTGGCCCAGATCATATTTTTCTAGCCCCTCCATAAATGTCATACACGTCATGTCTTTTGTGGATGCGCTGTGCCAGCTTGTTTAGTCATTTTGTTATGTGTATTGCACAACTGCAGCAAGTGAGAGGTTAATGTTTGCATGAGACTGGGAGATGTCTGCAATGTATCAATATGTGTCTAGTTGCGTGATCTATGTTATCTATAAATATGGGTGTGGTAGTGAGTTAGTGAGGTGGAGAGCCACATGTGGGTACCTATGGAGCCATGGCAGCACGCTGCCTGCACCACAGATGTGTGACCGGGCTGCTCCATGGAGCTACAAGCAGCCCGGTCACGCGATCTTTTACTGCATGTCAGGAGCGTGGTTTCCACGTTGCTCAGCAACATGTAACCAGCGCTCGTCTGACTGTCCCCTTACATTGTTACATGGGCATTTGTTTAGTGCAGGATCAGTTGTATTTTTCAATGGTACCTAGAGATGAGCGAACGTACTCGTCCGAGCTTGATACTCGTTCGAGTATTAGCGTGTTCGAGATGCTCGTTACTCGTGATGAGTACCACGCGATGTTCGGGTTACTTTCACTTTCATCTCTGAGACGTCAGCGCGCTTTTCTGGCCAATAGAAAGACAGGGAAGGCATTACAACTTCCCCCTGCGACGTTCAAGCCCTATACCACCCCCCTGCAGTGAGTGGCTGGCGAGATCAGGTGTCACCCGAGTATAAAAATCGGCCCCTCCCGCGGCTCGCCACAGATGCGTTCTGACATAGAGGAGGGAAAGTGCTATCTTGGTGGAGCTGCTATAGGGAGAGTGTTAGGAGTATTTTAGGCTTCAAGAACCCCAACGGTCCTTCTTAGGGCCACATCTAACCGTGTGCAGTACTGTGGAGGCTGCTTTTTGCAGTGTTGCACTTTTTTTTTTTTTGGTATATCGGCTGTGCAGAGCATTGCGCCCTGCAGTAATACTCCAGGGCCAGAAGCGCTTAGGCAGGGACAGAAGACTGAATATAGGCAGTGGGACTTTGCAAAAAAATTTGGGGAAAAAAATCTATTTGGGCTGCCTGTGACTGTCCTCAGTGTTCTGGGTCTCTGCTGGGTGTAGTAGTTCTCCAAATTCATACGCAGCCAGCTAAGTGTTACAGCAGGCTTGCGCAAAATTATTTCCTGGCTCTGTCTGGGCTGTGAAATCACCGCTGTATTGCAGTTCACAGTGCAACACTCTGCAGTTCTTTGACATACTCCAGGGCTAGAAGCGCTTAGGCAGGGACAGAAGACGTATTGATTGAATATAGGCAGTGGGCCTTTGCAAAAAAATTTGGGGAAAAAAATCTATTTGGGCTGCCTGTGACTGTCCTCAGTGTTCTGGGTCTCTGCTGGGTGTAGTAGTTCTCCAAATTCATACGCAGCCAGCTAAGTGTTACAGCACGCTTGTGCAAAATTATTTCCTGGCTCTGTCTGGGCTGTGAAATCACCGCTGTTTTGCAGTTCACAGTGAAACACTCTGCAGTTCTTTGACATACTCCAGCGCCAGAAGCGCTTAGGCAGGGACAGAAGACATATTGATTGAATATAGGCAGTGGGCCTTTGCACAAAAATTTTGGGGAAAAAAATCAATTTGGGCTGCCTGTGACTGTCCTCAGTGTTCTGGGTCTCTGCTGGGTGTAGTAGTTCTCCAAATTCATACGCAGCCAGCTAAGTGTTACAGCAGGCTTGTGCAAATTATTTCCTGGCGTTCCGTAAGCGAAGTCAGCCTCCAACCACAGGCCAATAAGCGGCACATTTAATTACAGCGTTCTGTTTCTGCACTACTGGTAATACACCATGCTGAGGGGTAGCGGTAGGCCTAGAGGACGCGGGCGAGGACGCGGAGGCCCAAGTCAGGGTGTGGGCACAGGCTGAGCCAGTGCGGTGGCCAGGGGTAGAGGCAGGGCCAGACCGAATAATCCACCAACTGTTTCCCAAAGCGCCCCCTCGCGCCATGCCACCCTGCAGAGGTCAAGGTGCTCTATGGTGTGGCAGTTTTTCACAGAGACGCCTGACGACCGATGAACAGTGGTGTGCAACCTTTGTCGCGCCAAGATCAGCTGGGGAGGCACCACCACCAGCATGCACAGGCATATGATGGCCAAGCACCCCACAAAGTGGGACGAAGGCCGTTCACCGCCTCCGGTTTGCACCACTGCCTCTCCCCCTTTTCCCCCAACCTGCCACTGAGATCCAACCCCCCTCTGAGGACACAGGCACTACCGTCTCCTGGCCTGCACCCACACCCTCACCTCCGCTGTCCTCGGCCCCATCCAGCAATGTCTCTCAGCGCAGCGTCCAGACGTCGCTAGCGCCACTGTTTGAGCGCAAGCGCAAGTACGCCGCCACGCACCCGCACACTCAAGCGTTAAACCTGCACATTGCCAAATTGGTCAGCCTGGAGATGCTGCCGTATAGGCTTGTGGAAACGGAGGCTTTCAAAAGCATGATGGCGGCGGCGGCCCCACGCTACTCGGTTCCCAGTTGCCACTACTTTTCCCGATGTGCCGTCCCAGCCCTGCACGACCATGTCTCCCGCAACATTGTACGTGCCCTCACCAACGCGGTTACTGCCAAGGTCCACTTAACAACAGACACGTGGACAATCACAGGCGGGCAGGGCCACTATATCTCCCTGACGGCACATTGGGTGAATTTAGTGGAGGCTGGGACAGAGTCAGAGCCTGGGACCGCTCACGTCCTACCCGCCCCCCGGATTGCGTGCCCCAGCTCGGTGGTGGTATCTGCGGCCTTGTATGCTTCCTCCACTAATCCACCCTCCTCCTCCTCCTACGCAACCTCTGTCTCGCAATCAAGATGTGTCAGCAGCAGCAGGTCGCCAGCAGTCGGTGTCGCACGGCATGGCAGCACAGCGGTGGGCAAGCGTCAGCAGGCCGTGCTGAAACTACTCAGCTTAGGAGAGAAGAGGCAGATGGCCCACGAACTGCTGCAGGGTCTGACAGAGCAGACCGACCGCTGGCTTGCGCCGCTGAGCCTCCAACCAGGCATGGTCGTGTGTGACAACGGCCGTAACCTGGTGGCGGCTCTGCAGCTTGGCAGCCTCACGCACGTGCCATGCCTGGCCCATGTCTTTAATTTGGTGGTTCAGCGCTTTCTGAAAAGCTACCCACACTTGTCATACCTGCTCGGAAAGGTGCGCCGGGTCAGCACACATTTCCGCAACTCCAAGACGGACGCTGCCACCCTGCGGACCCTGCAACATCGGTTTCATCTGCCAGTGCACCGATTGCTGTGCGACGTGCCCACACAGTGGAACTCTACGCTCCACATGTTGGCCAGGCTCTATGAGCAGCGTAGAGCTATTGCGGAATACCAACTCCAACATGGGCGGCGTAGTGGGAGTCAGCCTCCTCAATTATTTACAGAAGAGTGGGCCTGGTTGGCAGCCATCTGCCAGGTCCTTGGAAACTTTGAGGAGTCTACCCAGATGCTGAGCGGGGATGCTGCAATCATTAGCGTCACCATTCCTCTGCTATGCCTCTTGAGAACATAGTAACATAGTAACATAGTATGTAAGGCCGAATGAAGACATTGTCCATCTAGTCCAGCCTGTCTATCCTACTGTGTTGATCCAGAGGAAGGCAAAAAACCCCAAGGCCAGAAGCCAATTAGCCCTTTTGGGGGAAAAATTCCTTCCCGACTCCCTAATGGCAATCAGACTGTTCCCTGGATCAACCCCTAATAGTTCCTACCTGCCTGTATACCAGGATTGACCCTTAACCTAATATTTATATCCTGTAATATACTTCTTCTCCAGAAAGACATCAAGTCCCCTTTTAAACTCCTCTATCGATTTTGCCATCACCACTTCCTCCGGTAGAGAGTTCCACAGTCTAACTGCTCTTACAGTAAAGAACCCCTTTCTATGTTGGTGATGAAACCTACTTTCCTCTAATCGTAGCGGATGTCCTCTTGTTACCGTCGTGGTCCTGGGTGTAAACAGATCGCGGGAGAGATCCATGTGTTGTCCCCTCATGTACTTATACATGGTTATTTGGTCGCCTCTTAACCTTCTTTTTTCTAGAGTAAATAGTCCCAATTTGGATAGCCTCTGTGGGTATTCCAGTCCCGTCATTCTATGTATTAGTTTAGTTGCCCTTCTTTGAACGCCTTCAAGCACTGTGACATCTTTCCTGAGCACCGGTGTCCAGAATTGTACGCAGTATTCCATGTGAGGCCTGACAAGTGCCTTATATAATGGAAGGATAATGTTCTCGTCCTTCGCCCCTATACCTCTTTTAATGCACCCCAAGACTTTATTTGCCTTTGCAGCAGCTGACTGGCATTGGTTACTCCAGTTTAGTCTATTATCCACTAATACCCCTAGATCCTTTTCCATATCACTTTTCCCCAGCGGTACCCCTGCAAGTTCCCTGCAAAGCATAAAGGCAGACGCTTTGCACTCGGAAACGGAGGCGGGGGAAGACAGTATGTCACTGGATAGTCAGAGCACCCTCATGTCTATATCTCAGCGCGTTGAGGAGGAGGAGGAGGGGGAGGAGCATGAGGAGGAGGGAAAAGAGACAGCTTGGCCCACTGCTGAGGGTACCCATGCTGCTTGCCTGTCATCCTTTCAGCGTGTATGGCCTGAGGAGGAGGAGAGGGGGAGGAGCATGAGGAGGAGGGGGAAGAGACAGCTTGGCCCACTGCTGAGGGTACACATGCTGCTTGCCTGTCATCCTTTCAGCGTGTATGGCCAGAGGAGGAGGAGGGGGAGGAGGAGGAGGATCCTGAAAGTGATCTTCCGAGTGAGGACAGCCATGTGTTGCGTACAGGTACCCTGGCACACATGGCTGACTTCATGTTAGGATGCCTTTCTCGTGACCCTCGCGTTACACGCATTCTGGCCACTACGGATTACTGGGTGTACACACTGCTCGACCCACGGTATAAGGAGAACCTTTCCACTCTCATTCCCGAAGAGGAAAGGGGTTCGAGAATGATGCTATACCACAGGGCGCTGGTGGACAAACTAATGGTAAACTTCCCATCCGACAGCGCTAGTGGCCGAAGGCGCATTTCCGCGGCCCAGGTAGCAGGGGAGGCGCAGAGATCAGGCAGCATGTACAGCGCAGCAGGGGACCATTATCCAAGGCCTTTGCCAGCTTTCTGGCTCCCCAGCAAGACTGTGTCACCGGTCCCCAGTCAAGGCTGAGTTGGCGGGAGCACTGTAAAAGGATGGTGAGGGAGTACGTAGCCGATCGCACGACCGTCCTCAGTGACGCCTCTGCCCCCTACAACTACTGGGTGTCGAAGCTGGACACGTGGCCTGAACTCGCGCTGTATGCCCTGGAGGTGCTTGCTTGTCCTGCGGCTAGCGTCTTGTCAGAGAGTGTTTAGTGTGGCTGGGGGAATCATCACGGATAAGCGTATCAACCGACAGTGCCGACAGACTTTCACTCATCAAGATGAACAAAGCCTGGATTTCCTCAGACTTCTCTTCTCCACCAGCGGACAGCAGCGATACCTAAACAATACATAGGCTGCACCCGCGGATGGAAGCATCGTTCTCTATCACCATCCAAAACGGGGACCTTTTTGCTTCACCAATCTGTGTATAATATTCCTCCTCCTGCTCCTCCTCCTGAAACCTCACATAATCACGCCGAACGGGCAATTTTTCTTAGGCCCACAAGGCTCAGTCATATAATTTTTCTAAACAATTTTTATACGTTTCAATGCTCATTAAAGCGTTGAAACTTTCACCTCAACCAATTTTTATTTTAACTGGGCTGCCTCCAGGCCTAGTTACCAATTAAGCCACATTAACCAAAGCGATTAATGGGTTTCACCTGCCCTCTTGGTTGGGCATGGGCAATTTTTCTCAGGTACATTAGTACTGTTGGTACACCAATTTTTGGGGGCCCTCGCCTACAGTGTAATCAAATTAATTTTTAGCCCACCTGCATTAAAGCTGACGTTACATCAGCTGTGTTGGGCACTGCAATGGGATATATTTATGTACCGCCGGTGGGTTCCAGGGAGCCACCCATGCTGTGGGTCCACAGGGAGTTGTAACTGCATGTGTCCACTTCTAAAGAACCCCAGTCTGACTGGGGCATGCAGTGTGGGCTGAAGCCCACCTGCATTAAACATGACATTACCTCAGCTGTGATGGGCAATGCAATGGGATATATTTAGGTACCGCCGGTGGCTTCCTGGCACCCACCCATGCTGTCGGTCCACACGGAGTTGTAACTGCATGTGTCCACTTCTAAAGAACCCCAGTCTGACTGGGGCATGCAGTGTGGGCCGAAGCCAACCTGCATTAAATCTGACGTTACCTCAGCTGTGATGGGCAATGCAATGGGATATATTTATGTACCGCCGGTGGGTTCCAGGGAGTCACCCATGCTGTGGGTCCACACGGAGTTGTAACTGCATGTGTCCACTTCTAAAGAACCCCAGTCTGACTGGGGCATGCAGTGTGGGCCGAAGCCCATCTGCATTAAACATGACATTACCTCAGCTGTGATGGGCGCTGCAATTGGATATATTTATGTACCGCCGGTGGCTTCCTGGCACCCACCCATGCTGTCGGTCCACAGGGACTTCACAATAGGGAGTTGTACCTGCCTGTGTCTATGAATTAAAAACCCTGGTCAGGTTGGGACATGCAGTGTGGGCCGAAGCCCAGCTGCATTTAATCTGACGTTAGCTCTGCTGTCCAGGGCACTGCAATGGGATACATTTATGTACAGCCGGTGGGTTCCAGGGAGCCACGCATGCTGTGGGTGCACACGGAATTCCCATTGCGGAGTTGTACCTGCCTGTGACTATTTATAAAAAACCGCGGTCTGACTGGGGCATGCAGACACCTTGACAGAATGAATAGTGTGTGGCACATAGGTTCCCCATTGCTATGCCCACGTGTGCAGCTGCAGATGGAGGTGGCACAGGATTGGATTTCTCATTGCTTCTGTACAGCATTGTGGACTATCGCCCCGCCCCTTTTAAAGAGGGTCGCTGCCTAGCCGTGCCAACCCTCTGCAGTGTGTGTCTGCTTTTCCTCTGGCAGACGCACTTATAAATAGACATGAGGGTGGCGTGGCATGAGGGCAGCTGAAGGCTGGGTAGGGACAGTTTGGTGTGCGCTGTGGACACTGGGTCGTGGGGGGGGGGGGGTTGGGCAGCATGAAACCCAGGAGAAGTGGCAGCGGAGTGTCATGCAGGCAGTGATTGTGCTTTGTTGGAGGTAGTGTGGTGCTTAGCTAAGGTATGCATTGCTAATGAGGGCTTTTCAGAAGTAAAAGTTGTTGGGAGGGGGGGGGGCACTCTTGCCGCTATTGTGGCTTAATAGTGGGACCTGGGAACTTGAGATGCAGCCCAACATGTAGCCCCTCGCCTGCCCTATCCGTTGCTGTGTCGTTCCCATCACTTTCTTGAATTGCCCAGATTTTCACAAATGAAAACCTTAGCGAGCATCGGCGATATACAAAAATGCTCGGGTCGCCCATTGACTTCAATGGGGTTCGTTACTCGAAACGAACCCTCGAGCATCGCGAAAAGTTCGTCTCGAGTAACGAGCACCCGAGCATTTTGGTGCTCGCTAATCTCTAATGGTACCGTTTAATGCACCATATACTGTACTAGAAAATTTATAAGTAGTGAAAATAGAAAAATTGCAATTGCGCAGTTTTGGTTGAGCTTTTGCTTTTACAACATTTATGAGGCAATAAAAAATAACTTGTTATTTTTATTCTGTACATTAGTACCATTACAACAATACCAAATTTTTATAGTTGTTTTTAATTAGTATAACTTAAAAAAATGAAATACCTTTTTAAAAGAAAATTATCTTTTTTTAAAAAATTTTCATCAGTTGGGTTGTGTGAAAGCTCAATTTTTGCATTGTGACCTGGAGTTTTTTAAAATACCATTTTGGGGGACATTTTTGAATTGCTTTTTATTCAGTTTTTCCTTGATATGGGATAGCCAAAATGTGCAATTGTAGCATTGCATATATTTTTTTTTCTGATTGTCTTCACCATGTGGGATTAATAATGTGATATTTTAATAATCTTTTTTGTACGTAGTGATACCAAATTTTTATTTTTTGAATTTTTGCATGAAATGACTGGGAAAAAGATTTCTTTTTTACTTTTACTACTTTATTTTTTAATAAAACTTTTATTCCACCCTAATTTTATATCATATTTTAGTAACCATATGGGACTTGAACTTGCATGCATTTACCGTATATACCGGCGTATAAGGCGACGGGGCGTATAAGACGACCCCCCAACTGTCACCTTATACGCCGGTATTACAGTGGAGAAAAAAAAAATCTGTACTCACCTCCCCCGGCGTTCTGTCGCGCTCCGGCATGATGTCGCTCGCTCCTCGTCCCCGGCGCAGCATTGCTTTCTGAATGCGGGGCTTGAAATCCCCGCCTCCAGAAAGCTAATACACACGCCGTCAGCCAGTTACAGAATGGCTGTGATTGGCTGAAGGCGCACGTGGCTTCAGCCAATCACGCTATTCAATGACATCATTGAATGGGTGTGATTGGCTGAAGCAACGTGCGCCTTCAGCCAATCACAGCCATTCAATGCTGTCATTGAATAGCTGTATCGGCTGACGGCGTGTGTATTAGCTTTCTGGAAGCGGGGATTTCAAGCCCCGCATTCAGAAAGCAATGCTGCGCTGGGGACGAGGAGCGAGCGACATCCTGCCGGAGTGCGACAGAACGCCGGGGGAGGTGAGTAATGATTTTTTTTTTTTACATTTTTTTTTTTGTATTACCGGCGCATAAGACGACCCCCGACTGCAGAGCAGATTTTTCGGGGTTCAAAAGTCATCTTATACGCCGGTATATACGGTAATCGCTCATACTCATTCTGACCGGCAAACTAGTAAGGCACGCTATAGGCACTCCTTGATAGGCAACCAGTTATAGCAGCCCTGGGGGCCTTTAGAAGGTTCAAGGCTGTGATGACAGCTAAACGACACCCCGCAATTACTCTGTGGGTGGGAACATCAGAACTAACAGTGTGATTTAAAAAGTCAGAAGCCGCCACTAATGAATATTGTTCATGCAGAAGTATCTGGATGTTAATAGTGACCCTTTGAACACCTAATATGATTACAGAAGTCAAACATGGCTTATATGTATATGCCCAAAATCTGCACAACAGCTTTATTACTAGTTTGATATAGACATTAAAGGGGTTGTCTCGCGGCAGCAAGTGGGGTTATACACTTCTGTATGGCCATATTAATGCACTTTGTAATATACATCGTGCATTAAATATGAGCCATACAGAAGTTATTCACTTACCTGCTCCGTTGCTAGCGTCCCCGTCGCCATGGTGCCATCTAATTTTGGTGTCTTCTTGCCTTTTTAGACGCGCTTGCGCAGATCCGTCTTCTCCCTTCTTCTCCCTTCGGCTCCGCTCGGCAGCATCGGCATTTTGGCTCCGCCCCCTTGTACGCATCATCGCGTAACTCCGCCCCATGATGTGTGCCGGTTCCAGCCTCCTGATTGGCTGGAATCGGCACGTGACGGGGGCGGAGCTACGCGATGATGCGTACAAGGGGGCGGAGCCAAAATGCTGATGCTGCCGAGCGGAGCCGAAGGGAGAAGAAGGGAGAAGACGGATCTGCGCAAGCGCGTCCAAAAAGGCAAGAAGACACCGAAATTAGACGGAACCATGGCGACGGGGACGCTAGCAACGGAGCAGGTAAGTGAATAACTTCTGTATGGCTCATATTTAATGCACGATGTATATTACAAAGTGCATTAATATGGCCATACAGAAGTGTATAGACCCACTTGATTTCGCGAGACCACCCCTTTAAAGAATAGCTGAATAGCTGTAAGCCATGTTTCACTTCTGCAAGCATATTAGGTGCTCACAGTGGTTACCATTAACATCCAGACACTTGAGCATGAACAATATTCATTACAGTGTCCACAGGGATTGCTCTACACAACATTTCAATTTCTTCCAGCAGTGCAGCCATTGTAGCTGGTTTTCTACAGTATACCACTACTGACATCTTTAGAGAAAATATTTCTAGCCGCTATAACTCAATTCGGATTTTAAAAAACGGTATAGATAATACCGTATATACTCGAGTATAAGCCGAGTTTTTCAGCACATTTTTTTTGTGCTGAAAAAGCACCCCTCGGCTTAGGCCTCATGTCCACGCCCCAACGCCCCATAGGGATGCATTGGACACCCGCCGGTAATTAAATACCTGCAGATGTCATTTTCCCCTGAGGCGCGGATTGCGTGTGCGGGAAAACACCCGCAACATGCTCCATTTTAGTGCGGGTCTCCCGCGCGAGCGGCTCCCGCAGGCTTCTATTGAAGCCTATGGAAGCCGTCCGGATCCGCAGCACACCTGCAGCTGAACTTCTGCTCTCTGGCGTGGGAGCGTGGGAGAGCAGGAGTTTAAAAAAAATAGAGTGCACGGCGTATGAGCGCGGCGCAATGGCGTTGTGCCGAGCACATCCAGCAGGCTGAAGAAAGAAGATCCGTCTGCGACGGAGAGCAGATCCGCAGCGTCCGGACAGGTAAGTAATTCTTCTTTTTAGGCCTCATGTCCACGGAAAAGGAGGGACATGCTGCGGGATTCTGCATGGAGATCCGCGGTAGGCTTGATTTTCCCCGTGGACATGAGGTCTTATACTTGAGTCAGGGAAGGGTTAGAAAAAACCCTCCATACTCACCTCCCAGCCGGCGTCTGTGTCCCCAGCAGTAGTGCGGAAAGCTGCTTCAATTTCTGTGTCCCCGGCAAGCAGCTGGAATCCTCTCCGCTGTCATCCCCTGCCGTCCTCTCTGCTCAGCTCTGTCGTCCACCACTGTCAGGCTGTGATTGGCTGTGAATGATCGAGCGTCAGCTGTGATTGGCTGGCGCTCGATCCAATCACAGCGCTGACAGCGGGGGATTTGCCGAGCAGGGAGATGACAGTTGGAAGAATTCTAAAGCAGTTTGCCACGTGAAAAGATTGCAGCTATAATGCTCTAAAGATCGTGTGAACAGATTAATTCCTGCTACTTGAAGTAGCCCATTCACACGATCCGAGGTGCGTTGTGCGTGCTTTCCAGCTCCCATAGGAGTGTAAGGAAAGCACGTACCAAAGATAGGTCAGGTCCTATCTTTGCATGCACCACGAAGCTTAGGTGAGACCTTGCAGTTGCATGTACTATCCTTGTTAGATGCGGCTGAACTGCGCACAGACAGCGCTCGTCTGAATGAGGCCTTACTGAGAAAGATCACAACCTGTAAAATTGAAACATCACCATGTCTACTTTTACTTAACAGACATATAAGTAGGTTCAGACAAGGGCCACACCTTTTACAGTTCCAATAACTTAACATAACCTTTAAAATGACTCCAAATATTGATATTAACTTTAGGCCTCATTCACACGGGCATTGTACACCCGCATGAGAGGTGCGCACAGAGCGCTATTCTATAGGAACCAATGAGTTACTATGGAAGTGTTCACATAGACGATTGTTAGACGTGCAGAATCCGCGCATCTAACAAAGATAGCACGTGAGTGTAACTCACGTCAGCTTCGAGGTGCACGCAAAGATAGACCTCTCCTATCTTTGCTGCATGCTCTCCATATAGGCCTATTGGGAGCTGGAAAGAACGCAGCCTGCACCTCTGATCGTGTGAACGGGCTACTCCAAGTAGCTTGAATTAGCCAGTTCACACGATCTTTAGAGCAGTGTAGCGGTGAGCTATGCACGCGGCTACACTTCGGGCGAACAACGCCCATGTGAAATAGCCCTTAAAGGAGTTTTCTGATGTAGAAAACCGTAATTTCAAATAGACTTTTAGTGTATGAGGAGAGTCTCTCAATCGAGGTCAGCATCAATTAGCCGAAATGGAGAGCTGCTGCAACACTTATGTATTGATTTCAATAGGCATCATGTAATGCTCCATTTCCCTTCTAATGGTGCTCCAGGGGACACTTTATAGGAATATATACTTACAATGGCAGGAACTGTAACAGAGCAACAGTTTTTCATGACATCCAGATAACCTCCATATGACTTATTTCCAGTGCATTGTGGTTGTCACCTTGCTAGAGGTAGTAGTACAAGCTTTTACCTACTAACGGATGTGGACACATGTACTGTAGTACTTCTTGTAGGGTGTGTCCAGCTGCATTCTCTTTCATTCCTTTGCAGAGCACAATCCAGCACTAAGTATTCAAGAGATGATGTATACCCATGGAAAAGGGAGAATAAAATGATGTTGAGTATCCTTATCCTCGGCATGAATGAAATGCATACCACCATCATAACAAAGAGATTTTTCTTTGTAAGGGCATTAAACCATAGAGGTCTCTCCTAATACACAAAGCACTGCTAGTTGCTTTACTAAATGTAAAAGTATCCTAATATGAGGAATTTACGTTTTCTACTATCAATATCAGGCCTGGAAAATGCAGGCGATTAATTAAATGATTTAATTTTATTATCTTTAATTGAGTCAGGGAAGCCTTTTTACCTACTGAGCGGACAAATTGGTAACTACCTCCCATTGATTTTCTAGTTGGCTTCCATTGCATTAACACAGCAAGAGAATATAATAGCCTGGACTTGGTGAACTCATGCTCTTTTCATTCTCACTATGTAACTTTCTATCTGAAGCTCTCTGTCTTACTGTATCCTGTATATAATACCATAATGTTTTATATTTCAGTCATGTGTTATATTCTGAATATGTATATTTGTATGTTTTATTCTTTGAATATGTTATTTAACTAAGTGCGCAGTGGTCAAAGCATCCTATAACATAAAAAAGTCCCGAAAACTTGTACTCATGAGAAAAAAATAGCAAAACTCACTTGGGAGTCTCCACTATGTTTCTTCTTAGGGTTATGTCCCACACTGCGGTTAATGCATACAGACAAAGCACACCCCATCCATGGTGACCAATGACCAGAAGGTTTTGTTAGTGAAACCATAGAATTACCGGCATGATTTTCTGACCTTTGATTGCTGTGACTCTGAGATCTCAGCACTGACGCGTAAGTTCTGAAGAAGAGTGAACTAACACAAAATGGCTATTAATATTGCACTTACTTGTTTCTCTTCCCACTCCATGTTGATGGAATAAAGTAACAGCAAGTTTAATTTTTGGTGAGTCCTGTAAATAACTTGTTAGGTTGTGCTGCTGGAACCTGTAAGATTATGATTTCTAGGAGAACATTTCCATAGGTGTGGCATGATTGTGCTGGCTGGGTATGGTGATCTTCTGCTAGCCAATCCCCCGGGTCTTTGCTCACATAAATACCCAGCTCCTGGCAGTGTCTGTTTGGTGTCCAGGGTGAGCAGTCATGTTTCCTTCTGTGTTGCAGCTTGCTGTGTGACTTGTCCTTTTATTTCTGTGTTGCAGCTTGCTGTGTGACTGGTATTCTGTTGTCTGTTCTGTACAGCTTGTGGTGTGACTTGAGTCCTGTTGTCTGTGCTGTTGCTGCTTGCTGTCTGAACTGTATCTGGTGCTGCTGGATCATGTGTCTTGTTAGAGATGGGACCGCAAGACATGAGGACCCTTGATCATTTGGTTTGTGGCTTAAGTTTATTGGCCAATGCATAGACTAATCCCTCATATTTTTATAACAGCAATTCCATCTGCTTTAGCATGCAGGGATGTTTGGTGAGTGTGTTGGTCGTTTGTCCTATGTTATGGCTGTCATGAGTCCAGTCCGCAGTATGCAGTTCTCTGTCCAGTTTGTGTTTCTGTCAGCACGTCCAGTCTGAATTTCCTTTTAGGCTCCCTTGTTTATGTAATCCCCGCGCTTTTGGCAAGTTCATGTGGGCCTTGTGCTTATTTGCCCAAACGAACATAACATAATGAACCCTCTTTTGAAACTGGGGCATTGAGTGTTGAAGCAGTGCCGAATGGAAACTTTATTTGTGGATTCATTACTAACTATTTAAGCTTCCTTCTGATATAGTATTTTGTGGTGTTTTTTAAGGTTTGTTAAAAAAAAAACAAAAAAAACATTCTCTATGAGTTTCATGCATTTTTGCAAGTATTTTTCAGTGGTATTCTTTTCTATACACAAGTTTTTCAGGTGTTTTTTTTTCTTAAGTGAGGTGTATGGCAAAACACTTGAAAAAAGTCAACCGTAGAGAATGCTGCATTTTCAATAAAATAAAAATGGCATTGTATTCAAAATTGCAAGACGAGTGAGAAAAATATGACAAAAAAAACACATGAAAAATGCTAAGAATTTGGTATTTTTCTGACAAATGCTGCATCTGAAACCACCATTTAAGGCCTCATGTCTACGGCATAATTCTAATTTAAAATCTGCAGTGTTTTACCCGCACGCGGATCTGCGCCCTATAGGGATGCATTGGACACCCGCAGGTAGTTAAATACCTGCAGATGTCATTTTTCCCTTCAGGCGCGGATCCGCGTGCGGGAAAAAAAATGCGACATGCTCCATTTTAGTGCAGGTCTCCCACGGGGACAGCTCCCGCAGGCTTCTATTGAAGCCTATGGAAGCCATCCAGATCCGCGGAACACCCTACGAGAATTAAACTCACCTCTCTGGATGCTGCGGTTCTTCCTTTCTTCACGGCCGGATCTTCTTTCTTCGGCCTGGCAGATGTGCCCAGCGCATGCGCGCGGCACGCTGTCGGCGTGCCGAGGACATCCGCCGGGCCGAAGAAAGAAGATCCGTCAGCGAAGGAAGGAAGATCCACAGCGTCTGGAGAGGTGAGTTTATTCTTATTTTTATGCCTCATGTCCGTGGGGCAGTAGGTACCCGCTACAGATTCTCCATGAAGAATCCACATGGGCCTGATTTTCCCCGTGGAGATGAGACCTTAGAGTAATTGTGCTAGGCATTGGAACATATCATGAAAAAAAAAACCTCTGCGTGCCTCCATGTGAAATGTGAAACAGATGCAGGTTCAGTATGGGTCCACTATTATAGATGCACTATTAGAGAATTGTACAACAGAAATCAGTATATTTTGTAAATATAGGAATATATTGTATAATCTGTTAATGGAATTTTCTATTAAGTGCCCTAGTGGTTTTACACAATTGCTGCAGATATTATTTCTATATTATTCTACCTATATTAAATTATCCTATCGAGTAAGGTTGCTTTTACATCTGTGTTGGAACTTCAGGTTGAAAGGTTCCGTTACACAAAATAAACGGAAGAAATAGCGCTGCATATGGAAGTTTTTCTTCATGTAAATTGCTAGGCAGCTGAGCAGAAACTGAATGGGACCCATTATAGTCAATGTGGTTCGTTTGGCGCTGTTCGGTTTTGTCACATGGAATTCCCTTTCCTGCTCCCCGAATGGAGCAGAAAAATGGAATATCTGCTGCAGATCTGAGAGCGGCCTTATGATCTTGCCTGAAATAAATTGCTATCTTATTCATGCAACCTTCTCAGGAAAATAAATCAAGAGTGTCCTCTCAGGATATACAGTAGATAAACAAACTGATGGCGTGTGAATAAGAAACAGTACTTACGGGGGCGGAGCCTAGGCGCCGAGCGCAATGGCGGCCTGAGAGAAGCGCTCCTATGACCGAGCACCCACGCTGACCCCTAGCAGCAGTCAAACGACGGAATAATGGGCAAGCCATCAAAAGAAAAGAACACTGACCTTCAAGGAACATCTAGAGTTACAAAAGGCCAAGTAGATATGCAGTGATTCTTCAGAGATCGGTCTGCAAGGTCCCCACGCCCCTCTGCCAAGATGGCACCGGCAAGGGAACTCATATCTGCTCCTAGCAAGGGGGAGGAAGAGGAGTCGTGCTCCGAAGGTGACGAAGGGGAAACGGTCTCTAAATCCTTTATGAGAGACCTGATCTCCCATGCCCTGCGCCCCATAAGCGCTGACCTAGCCGAGATTAAGGAGGACTTTAGACAGATGGGGCACAGGGTGGAAGAGCTTGAGACTGCAACGTCAGCCATCACTACCCACTCCCTGCAGTTAGAGCGGGTCTTAAAGGAACAGCACAATCACCTCAACAAGACCCTCCTGATGCAGCAGGATCTTGAAAACAGAAATTGGCGCAATAACGTGCGCATCAAAGGGTTGCCCGAATCCCACCCCGGCGAAAGTTTACCGAAAATCGCAAAATAAATTTTCGAATTACTGCTGGGAACAGAGAGGACCAACTCCATAATTATCGAAAGAATTCATAGAGCGCTCAGTCCCCTGCCGAACGATTCTGACCCTCCCCGGGACATCATTTGTAAGGTGCTCGCTTTCTCTGATGCTGCCGCCATACTGAGAGCTGCAAGATTTAACAGAGATCTGAATTATGCTGAGTCTCCGATACAAATCTTTCAAGACCTTGCCCCTTCCACCTTGGCAAAGCGCCGCATTCTTCGACCACTCTTGGAGACACTCAAATCTATGGATATAAAATATTCATGGCTCTTCCTGTTTGGACTGAGCTGCTTTCATAAGGGCAAAAGAATCAATATTCGCACCAACGAAGATCTACAAAATCTTTGGACAATCCTTGAGATCGACCCTATTGAACTCCCTAATTGGCAACCACTCCCGGACCCACCCCAATTTCACCAACTGGAGAATCCAGAAAGATGGCTTCCAACGAGTAGATCTAAATCCCCCAGAGGGAAAAAGAAGAAACCCAGAGACGACTCAACCTGAGTCCCCCCTCAGTATTGCTGAGTATCATCTGGGGAACCCTGAATTTCGTCCGGCAATTGGACAATCAGACGTTGCCACCGACTTCCCCCCGTCTGCGGCTGATGTGGTTAAAGGTCTCCTGACCTAAATCTTGGGGCCTTGGCTTCGGCGCCGTGGGTTGTGGAGAGGACGGTTTGGAGGCTATGTTCTCGTCCCGGGCCAGACCAAGTGTTCCTTTTATATCCTATGTTATTGCCAGATTCCTTTTACATCCGCTTACAGAATTGTTATGTACATCCAAGTTGAAAATTCCGTCGAGTTTTGACTGCTACAGTTTATTGCATTCTGGGCTGTTGGCCCAGCTACCCTTGTTTTCCTTTTTCTTCCCTAGGGGCCGTGGGTTGCTGGTCTGCCCAGGCTGTTATAAAAACTCTGATCTCTCGCTGGGGCCGTGACCCTGCGAGACTTCAGTAGCCCGCCCAACCGTGAGAGGGAGATTTGGGGTATCCCGAACCCCCTCCTCCTCGCCTTCCCATAAAGCATTAAGTTAGTTGTTCAAGCTAAGTTTGTCTGTTTACTGTACTACACGTGTAGTACACTCTCCGTTTTGTGTTGTCTTCCTCCCTATCCCCTTCTGCCTCCTTACCCCCTCACCCCTCTTGTATCCTCTCCAATACTCCTTACCCCCTCTGGAACTCCAGGCACCCAGACTAACGGCGCCTCTCAATAACTTGTACCGATTGTTAATATATATTTTTTTTTTGGACCTGCTTGAGTTCCCTGTCTAGCTCTCTTACTGGACTGCCCTCTCGTACCATAGCTCAGGATCGTCACCATGGTGGGACTTCGCATCACCTTGTTTAACATCAGAGGACTTAACTCCCCCTTCAAGAGACACAACCTCGCCCTCCTCCTGAAAAGCTATGACACCAAAATACTTTTCCTTCAGGAAACGCATTTTAAAGGAACCAAATGCTTTTCCCTTCCGGGCAAACATTTCCCCAAAGCATTTCATAACACTCACCCCTCGTCGGCCTCAAAAGGGGTCTTGACCCTTTTACACAAAACAACTAATTTTGTTGAAGAGGCCCAATACAAGGACGGCGAGAGTAGAGTTCTTTTTGTGAAAGGTGCAATAAATAATGTTAAAATGACCTTCGCAAACATTTATGCTCCTAATGTAGATCAGATACCCTGGCTACTCCAACAACTAGAAGTTTTAAAACACTTTGCAGTGGGCCAAATAGTTATGGCAGGGGACTTTAATGTCACATTCAATCCTTCCTTGGACTCCTCCTCTGGTTGATCTCAAACCTCCCAAAGGGGGTTGAGAAAACTTAGCAAAGCCCTACAGGAACTAGGATTGGTGGATTCCTGACGTACCTTGAACCCTGCCACCAGAGACTATTCTTACTTCTCGACGGTCCATTCTTCGTATCAAAGATTGGACTATGTCTTGGTCTCCTCCAACCTCCTTACATCCATGATTCAAGCAGGGATTGACTCCATGACAATCTCTGACCATGCCCCGATCCACATGACCATAAGGGACCCACACCCAATCTCCCGGGAGTGGAGGTGGTCTCTCAATGCGTCACTTCTAGACTCAATTGAAGAAAGGGAACTACTATCCAAAGCACTAGAGGAATACTTCTGTGTGAACTCCTCCCACGAATCTAAAATCCCGATTGTGTGGGAAGCTCACAAGGCCTTCATCCGAGGACTCCTGATAGCCCTGGGCTCTCGCGTTAAAAAACGCACCCAAAAAGAGATTGACACGAAACTCTCGCAGATAGCAAAAGTGGAACTAGCTGCGAATCTTTCCCAATCAAAACAAAATCTAGATGCCCTTACTGCCCTGAGGACAGACCTGAAGCTTTTGTTAGAATCCAAATTTAATAAAAAACAACTACATCTAAAACACTTGGTCTACGCCCAGGGCAATAGGGGCAGCAAGCTGATGACTTCGCTAATCAAAAAAGCACGTGCAAAAAACCACATCGGCACTATAAAAACCTCCACGGGCGGAACTTGCTCCTCAACTACCGGGATTGCAAGAGAGTTCCAGCGTTACTACTCTAGCTTATATAATTTAAAAGATACCCCCACGCCCAACCCGCAGGTTGACCCTTCAACTTTGATAGATAACTTCTTAAGTCAGCTTACCATCCCTAAAATTAATCCCACAGAAGCCACGACACTTACGGCCCAGGTTACTCAGTCAGAAGTGGAGGAATTGATAGCGTCATGTCCGCCCAACAAAAGCCCTGGCCCCGATGGCTTACCTATTCTGTACTACAAATCCTTCCTCCCCATTTTAAAACCCAAACTAGTAGAGTTATTCAACAACTTGTTGGGGGGAAGGGCTCCCTGCTGAGACAGTCCCTGGAGGCCCACATTACTCTGATCCATAAAGACAACAAGGATCCGGAGTTGTGTGGAAGTTACTGCCCGATATCCCTCATAAATGTAGATATGAAACTTTGGGCTAAGCTCCTCGCAAAAAGATTAGAGCCATTTATGTCAACCCTAATAGACAGAGAACAGGCGGGCTTTGTTGTTGGAAAGGAGGGGAGAGACAACTGCGTCAGATTGCTCCATGCAGCACGCTACGCACAGTGCCACAGAATACCTCTAGCCTTAGTAAGCACGGATGCAGAAAAGGCATTTGATAGGGTAGACTGGCGCTATATGGAAGGGATCCAGCACTTCTTTGGCTTCCCACCGGAGTTTATCAGGGCGATCTTCTCCCTATACACATGCCCTTACGCAAGACTTAAAATCAACGACACTCTCTCCCCTCCCTTCGACATAAAAAATGGTACTCGGCAGGGGTGCCCCCTATCACCCTCCCTTTTTATCCTGGCTCTGGAGCCACTACTCCTAAAGGTCAGGCAAGACCCAGAAATTAGAGGTCTCCATTTCAGTGGACAAGTGCTCTCGGTAGCTGCGTTTGCTGACGATATTGTTTTCTTAATAACAGCCCCCCAAAAGAGTCTTCCCAGGCTGATGGAAGTACTGGAAGGATTCGGCCTTGCTTCCAATTTCAAGATAAACTACACAAAGTCGACTATCTTAAATATCTCTATCCCGAAGGCCCAGACGGACGCATTGAGAGCCAACTCGCCTTTCACATGGTTGATTTCCTCAATTGAATACCTAGGCATTAAACTATCTCGGCAAGCTGAAGACCTATACAGCGTAAACTTTATCCCCCTGCTGGACCAGGTCAAACTCTTTTAAAGAAATATGATATCCCATTTGTGTCCTGGTTCGGTAGAAAAAACATTATCAAATCATACATCCTACCTTCCATTCTGTACAAAATCAGAATGCTCCCCATTCACCTACCGACCAGTTTCTTTAAATCACTACACACTGCGTTTACGGGATTTGTTTGGAGGAGGAGGAGGCCAAGACTAGCTTACTGCCTGCTCACCAGGAGGAGATCCGAGGGTGGTATTGACCTCCCAAATTTATTCAACTTCTATCGGGCTGCCCAGCTTCGATACTGGGTGGACCTAACCCAACCACACGGTGACAAACTGCTGACCACATTAGTGGAAGGCTACAACAGGGATCAACTAACCGAAGATTTGTGGCTCCCCTCTAAAACCAGATACACTGCTAAGTCTTATAACCCACTGCTTAAGGGCCCATGCGCAGTCTGGGATGATCTTGGAAAGGACCTGTCCCCGTCTCCCTCCCCCATACTCCCACTGCGCTCTATCACGAAAATACTTGATCTGCCTTCGGATCCGTCCTCATCCTCGGTCTGGAAAAAGCTTTCTCCTCTTAAGTTGTCTGACCTATACCCCCTAGCACATCTACCATCGGCTACAATACTTCAGAGACTCCTCCCTGAGGGAAACCTGTCTTTCCTACAGCAAGCACAGTTAGAGAGGGGGTTAAAGATATTCCTTAATAGATATAAATCCACCAGACCATCAACCCCATTTGAGAAAGCACTACAAGACAATAAACCGCCCCTCCGAAAAATTTCCTACCTACGTAAGAATTTTGTTGCTCCTCTCCTCCCCTACAAACCAGCCTTTTTGTACTCTTGGGAGAAGGACCTGGGTATTACGCTTTCATCAAACGAGGTGAAAATGATCCTAAAAACCTCTTTTGGCCTATCTCCCTGTGTGCTCACACAAGAAACACACTACAAACTGCTATCTCGTTGGTATCGAACCCCACAGTGGCTACTTGACCACAACCTCACTGACGATGGCTCTTGCTGGAGATGCGGCAACCACCTAGGCTCGTATCTTCATCTCTGGTGGTCATGCCCGACACTCGCACCCTTTTGGAAGGGAGATGAAAAAATAATACAACAAATCTCACCGAACTTAAAAGTAACACCGGAGTTGGTTCTTCTTTGGAAGCCCTCCAAACATTTCCACCCTCAGAGAAATAAAATGTTAGCCATGATATTAGATACTGCCAAGTCCCTGATCCCTCTTCTGTGGAAACAGAAAGTGGCCCCCTCGTTGAGACAGTGGAGAGAGAGAGTAGACGACCTTTACAATTTAGAGGAACTATACAGCTGGTCCAAAAATACACATGAAAAATTCAGTCAAACTTGGTCCATTTGGTGGACAGTGAGATCCTCACCAATATGGTACGAATGAGACGGTGTCTATGGTACTCTGCGCCGTTCCCCCGCTCCCTCCCTCCCATCTCCCCTTCCCACCCCCCCCCCCCCCCCCCACCTCCCTCACCACCTCCCATGCCCCCACCCCCTTGATGTCTTGTGTACCGGCAAAGATGGTTTTCTTACGCTGATGCTAACAATAAAAGTCAACGCCTTCGGCCGCCTAAATATTGGAGTATTATATACATGTTCCTAAGAAGCCTCCTCCAACTTAGACCCAAGGACGACAGCATCAGAGTATTCCTGAGTTAATGAGTTGCTTATTCTTTTTCTTGGTTATCAGACTCTAATTATCTCAATTTTGTATGCCGGCCCTGTCCCTTTCGCTAGTTGATCTGCCATCAGGATCATCTGTCACTGAAAATTGTACCCTGCATTTGTTGTCTAATTGTTCATGTGAAAAATAAAACTAATAAAATTTGATTTAAAAAAAAAAAAGAAACAGTACTTACAACTACTACTCTTATCTAGTCTAGGCTATGGAAGAGTAAAACATTTAGCCTACATAGCATGAAAAATAAATGCGTGCAAAAAAACAAGTTTTTTTTTTCTACTAAACCATTGAACAGAAATCTCAGCAGCTTCTGTACCTGTGTATATTGTTAAGAATAATGAAATATTTTTAAACTAATCTAAAGATCACAAATTCAGCGTGATTGATGCACAGATGTTTATTGCTTGTGCCAGATTAATCGGAGTACGTGTCCCTAAAAATGCCAAATCTGCCAGAAACTCTGTTCTACAATTTAAAAGTAAAACTGTGATTTGTGAACAAGCATGCAAAACATTATCTATCTATCTCATATCTATGTATCTATCTCATATCTATCTATCTATCTGTCTATCTATTCTGTAAGATATTTTCTAATCACTTCAAGGTTTTTTTTTTACAGTTTGTAAACAAGCCCGCAAAACATTATCTATTTATCTATCTATCTATCTTATATCTAGCTATCTATCTCATATCTATCTATCTATCTATCTATCTATCTATCTATCTATCTATCTATCTATCTATCTATCTATCTATCTATCTATCTATCTATGTCTGTCTGTCTATCTAGCTAGCTATCTCATATCTATCTATCCATATCTATCTATCTAGGTATCTATCTATCTAGGTATCTATCTATCTATCTATCTATCTATCTATCTATCTATCTATCTATCTATCTATCTATCTATTTTTCTACCTATTCTGTAAAATATTTTCCAAGCAATTCAAGGGGTTTTCCACATGGAGGCCAGTGACATGTGGCGACGGCAGTAAACAAGTGTAAAAGAGCAAAGTAATTTTTTAGTTATTACTAGGAGGCACTATGATTGACTGTAATTGAAAGCACTGGGAATAGCACTGACTGTGAGGTACGATGAATGGCACTGGCAGGAAACATTGTGGAAGGCCCAGTTATTGTGGACTGTGCAGATGGCACTAATAGGAGGGGCAAGATGGCTAGTGTAGTGGCCCAGAGTTAGGACCCCCACAGCACTTATCCATCTACCTCATGTGGAATGTCTATGTATGCCTATGTGGGTATGTCCATGCTGTCTAACTTGTGTATGTCTGTACCCCTATCACCCTAACCTGCTTAGGATTGGTGAGGGGACTGGGTTATGTTTAGTCCAGAGAGTGAGAAGAGAAGAGAGAAGGAAAATGTAGTTGGAGAGGATGGAAATGAGGAGCTTAGCTTAGGCTCAGACCCAGGGGCGTAACTATAGAGGATGTAGGGGATGAGGTTGCACCCGGCCCCAGGAGCCTTAGGGGGCCCATAAGGCCTCTCTTCTCCATATAGGGAACCTAGTACTATGAATAAAGCATTATAGTTGGGGGCCTGTTGCAGGTTTTGCATTGGGGCCCGGGAGCTTCAAGTTACGCCACTGCTCAGACCAGCCAGTCTGAGCCAAGCTCCAGTAGAGCCCAGCCTAGGTTTAAGTTGGGATTCCTATGAGGAACAAGAGGGTGAAAGACGAATAGTGTGGACATCCATAAGAGTGTTTCCCTAGCTGATCGTGGATATGAGCAGACTTCGTGGACCCGGGAAGGAGGACAGGCCTTGAGATCGTGAGTGGATATTATGCTGGCTAGGTCAGAAGTCAGCGTGTCTAAGAAAGAAAGTAAGAAACCATTTTTTCCCTTCTATTCCTCTACAAAAAACCATCCAAAGCAGCCACCAGATAACTTAGACTGGCCACCTAATCTTCCCTAATGGAAAGAGAGAGAGTTAAGGAGTCAATAAATTGTTATGTGTGTTGCCAGCCAATCTGCTGGAGTTTGTTGCCGTTGTCTGTAACATCTGCAAATTGTCAACTGTTTGTTAATCTTTCATGGAAAGAATAAACCGTGTGCCTCTGGTTTTACCAAAGCTTAGGGGCAGAGTAAATGATGAGCACTATGAGTGGCCATGGGCCTTTGGGAGCCTCGCCAGGTGCCTGCCCACTAATGTATGGCATTATAATAGGGACAGAGTGGCTAGCAATGTTATTGTGAACACTTAATTGGTACATACAGATTATTAAGGGGTCACTGTGGCTGGTGCTGTTATTGGGTTACTGATGATGGCACTGTTTGAAGACACTGAGTTATTGCTGAACCACTCCTCATGCAGCAGCTGCAACACTGTAATCTATAATATATACTCAAATAATGTTTATCCTTGTTTCAAGAGAAAGGAACACATGTATGTCAGTATGTAAACTGCTAGCTTATCTAAATGTTACCATGTGGCGGTTGATGGTCCTCCCGGGGCGGCGATGTATGGGGTCCCACGATCAGGGCGTGTCCCCCCCAGCTTGTTGTCTGGCTACCTGGCCGACGTGGTGCAGGTGGCGCGCGCGCACCTGTGAGTGCAGCTGCCGTGCACGATCTCCCTTTTTATTATGTTCTGTTGGGAGTTGGCTGTCTCCCTCTCTCCGCCCCTGGGCGGAGGCTTTTGTTTAAAGGTCAGGGAGAGACTTGCAATCACTGCCAGTTATTGAATTCCCTCAGTGTGCTAGCTAGTCTGCCTCTGTTGGTCTCCTGCCTCTGTCAGCTTGTCTGCTATTCTTTGCTGTTATCAACCAGGTTTTTCCATCTGCCTCTACTCTGCTTAGCATTGTTTGTGTTGGTAATTCCATCTGCCTTTTCTGTCGGTATTCTATCCTTCCCATCTAGGTACGCCATCGTCCCTTGTTATGGTCCCTAGTCAGAGTAAGGACCACCGCCAAGTTGCTCGCCTGGGGTTAGCTAGAAGTGAAGGCAAGCAGGCAGGGACAGGGGTTGTGGGTGAGATCAAGGGCCCCCAGGCTGGCGTATCAAGGGTAGTATACCGTAACACAATAACTGGCCCTTAAAATTGCTCTCCAATGGAGGCCATGAGTATCCTCGCAAGTCAGTTGTAGGATTTAGTGGTCGTGATCCAAGACCTGTTTGGTCGTATGGTGGCCCAGGAGCAGCGGGAGTTAGTGCATGTTTCTGCTGCCCCTTCTATTTCTGAGCCCAAGTGTCCTCTTCCTGAGGTATTTTCAGGGGAGAGGAGCAAGTTTTTTGCTTTTCAGCAGGCATGTAGATTATATTTTCGGATGCGGCCCCGCTCTTCCGGCTCAGAATCCCAGAAAGTTGGATTGATTATGTCCTTACTTCGGGCCCCCCCTGACATTGGTCTACTTCTTACTCAAGAGTTCGGCTTGCCTGCAGTCAGTCGATTTGTTTTTTCGGGAACTTGGGGGTATTTTTGATGAGCCGGACTGTGCAGGGTTGGCAGTATCTCATCTCATGTCCCTATGTCAGGGGCAGCAGTGGGTAGTGGACTATTGCTCTAAATTTAGAATGTATGCAGGTGAAACCTCTTGGAACAATAGCGCCCTCAAAGATGTGTTTTTGTTGGGTCTTTCTGATGCTGTCAAGGATCTACTCATTTTTCATCCCACTTCCGTGACACTCAATGATGCTATGGAATTGGCGGTCAAAGCTGACCGGAGGCTGAGATCTAGAAGGGAGGAACGTCAGGCCTGTAAATCCAGCAGATTTAGGGAATCTAGGGAATCCAGCAGACCCGCTCCCACTTCTCCCATGCCAACTTCTGGTGCCGAGTCTATGGAAGTGGACCAGCTAAGTCCCGAGGAACAGCGCCGGTTCCGATGACTCATCGTCTCTGCCTCTATTGTGGGAAAGCCGGACATTTTGTAGCAACCTGTCTACAGAAGCGTCTACGACATCAGCCCGAACCAGCGGAAAACTTCAGATCCTATGCAATTTTTTGGGAGGATCGCCCAGGATCAGAAGTCGTTGGTGCCTTGTCGGAGTGGCTTCCGGAATTTCACTCGGTCCGGTCAAGCTTTTATTGATTCGGGTGCTGCCACCAACTTGATTAGTTTAAGTTTTGTCAGACCTCTGATGACTGAATTCTTGGCGTTAAAGATTCCCATACGCTTCACTAGTATTGATTCTACCCCTCTGTCTGCAGGTGTTGTACAATGGAGGACTCCCATGTTAGAGTTCATTGTGGGTGTTCTCCCTTCTGAGAATCTGTCGTTCTTGGTAATGAAAAGGATGTCCGTTGATGTAGTGCTTGGTATGCCCTGGTTGGCACTGCACAATCCCCGATTTGATGGTCTACTTGGGAATTGACACATTGGGGGTTGTCCTGTCATAGTCACTTAGCTACTATATCCATGTGTTCAGCAGATACCATACTTATCCCTGAGTATTTGTCTGATTTTCATGATGTATTCTTCAAGAAACTGTCTGAGACGTTGCCTCCCCATAGGGAGTGGGACTGTGGTATTGATTTGATACCCGACAGTCCCATCCCTAAGGGAGACAATTTCAATTTGTCTGGGCGTGAGCAGGAAGCTCTTAAGTCCTATATCTCAGAGTCTCTGGCCAAACGGCATATCAGGACATCCAGTTTCCCTGCCAGGGCAGGTCTCTTCTTTGTACAGAAGAAGGATGGGACATTGAGGCCTTGTGTGGATTATCGGGCTTTGAATAAAATTGCAGTGAAGAACCAGTGCTCCTTGCCCCTGATCCTTGATTTATTGAATCAGGTGGTGGGGGCCCACTGGTTTTCCAATTTGGACTTAAGGGGGGCTTACAATTTAATTTGCATCCGAAAGGGAGATGAGTGGAAGACCACCTTCAACACCTCGTCCGGACATTTTGAATGTCTAGTCATGCCTTTTGGACTTTGCAATGTCCCCGCTGTGTTCCAAGGATTTATGAATGCGGTCTTCCACGACTTCCTGGGGGTAATTTTGGTCATATATCTCAATGACATTCTGGTGTACTCCCCAGACTGGGATTCACATGTGCGGCACCTGAGCCTGGTTCTGACCCGTTTGCGTGAGTACCAACTTTTTGTCAAGTTGAAGAAATGCATTTTTGGTACTAAACAAGTGTCCTTCCTTGGTTGTGTGATTTCACCCACAGAGATTCACATGGAGTCTGATAAAGTGGCAGCAATCTCCAATGGGTCAGACCAGATAACCTGAAAGCTCTCCAGCGGTTTTTAGGTTTTGCAAATTTTTACCGTAGATTCATTAAGAATTATTCTGTTATTGCTCAACCTCTAACCGATCTTACCAAGAAGGGTGCCAAATTGGTAAGATGGTCGCCAGAGGCCCCAGTGGCTTTTAGGCATCTCAAAAGGGCGTTTACTGCTGCCCCGGTGCTAGTACAGCCTGACGCGCGGTGACCGTTCTTCATTGAGGTTGATGCGTCTGAGGTGGGGGCGGGGGCTGTATTGTCTCAGGAAGTCAGCAGGAGACCTGGGTATAGTCCTTGTGCATTCTTCTCATGGAAGTTCAGTTCAGTGTAGCGTAACTACGACATGGGTAATCGTGAGTTATTGGTGATTAAGTGGTCTCTAGAAGAGTAGCGTCACCATCTTGAGGGGGCAAGGCATCCCATTACCGTGAATACTGATCATAAAATCTTTATATACCTCGCCAATGCTAAGAGACTCACAGCTCGTCAGGCCAGGTGGGCATTGTTTTTCGCCAGTTTTAACCTCATCGTTACATATATTCCAGGGGAGAAGAACATGATGGCAGACACCCTCTCGCGGAGTTTCGGTACGCCAGAAAGTGAGACAGTGGCTCCCAAGAATATCTTGGCACCTGGGGTGCTGGTGGCAGCTGTAGAGTCTGATCTCGTTTCTCACCTATGGGATTGTCAGCAGAACGCTCCCTCGGGGGTGCCGGGGGGCAGATGGTTTGTGCCAGAGACCTTGCGTCTCAGAGTCATTAAAGAGTCTCACTCATCTGTTCTCGTGGGCTATCCGGGGATTCAGGGGACTCTGGATCCATGTATTAGGCACTACTGGTGGCCAAGCATGACTCGGGAGATCCGCGACTTTGTTAAGGGATGTTCTGTCTGTGCACGCAGTAAAAGTCGTCGTCCGGAGGGGCCTCTGAGACCGTTACCGGTGCTTTCTTGTCCATGGTCACATTTATCGGTAGATTTTATCACCGATTTACCTGAGTCTCAGAGGTTCACTAATATCCTAGTTGTTGTAGACCGTTTCTCAAAGATGGCACATTTTGTGGTGTTAAAGAAGCTATCTTCTGCGATAGAATTTTCCAAGAGTTTTGTAAAAGAAATCATTCATCTACATGGGGTTCCCGAGAACATTGTATCTGATCCCGGGGTTTAGTTGCGCAATTTTGGCGAGCCTTCTGTAGAAACCAGGGAACGTCGCTTTCCTTCTCGTCAGCATTCCACCCGCAAACTAATGGTCAGACGGAGCAGAAGAACCAGGATTTAGTGCAATATTTACAGTTGTTTGCTAGCGAGAAGGCTCATCAGTGGGCAGAATTCCTGCCATTGGCAGAGTTTGCACTAAACAATCATACTTGTTCTTCCACTGGGGTATCCTCATTCCTTTGCGTATATGGTCAGCATCCTCGCTTCCTTACAGCTATTTCTACTCTGTCTGCCTGTCCTGCAGCTGATGTCGCCACAAGTGTGCTGCAGGGGGTATGGAAGGAAGTACAGAAGAACCTGGAAGCAACGGGGGCTCGTATGCAGTTGCACAGTGGAAGGAGTTTGTCAGTATCTGAACCTTACAGGATGGGACAGAAGGTATATTTGTCTTCTAGAAATCTCAAATTGAAGGTCCCGTCTTTGAAACTGGCGCCGCGTTACGTGGGTCCCTTTGTCATCACGTGTGTAGTAAATCCGCTTGCTTATGAACTTGATTTGCCAGCTACATGGAGGGTTCAAAGGGTTTTTCATAAGTCATTATTGAAACCTTTTGTCCCTTCGGTGAGGATTACAGGATAGTGGCCTTCTGATATACTTTTAATTTACAATATTAGTTACCTCATGCCATATGTATTTTCATAAGGGTTGCCCAAAGAGAATTATACACTGTTTAGGTGCTATCTCATAGTCTGAGAAAGTGAACATCCCCTCCTAAACACACACTGTACACAAGGGTGCCCCTACCATGAGGCAACCTGAGATTGTCGCCTCTGGCGGCAGTCTGCAGGACCTCAGAGGGGCAGCACTAGGGTTATCACACAGCCGGTAAGTTTCTTGCCCGGGCGGTATTTATTTTTTACTGTCCAGAAAGAAATAATTGCTAGTTGTGAGCTCACTGGACACTATTACTCTGTTCCTTCGGACAAGTCTCAATGGTTCAATGTCTGTAAAATTTGTGTGGGGAGGGAGGGGGGGGGGGTTCTGTGCTTGGTAGAGGGGGTGCCATTTCATACTGTGCCTCAGGTAGCATAAAGGCTTGGGTCACCCCTGACAGTATGTCTGGAAAATGTTTTGAAACATAGAATGAAACAAAAGTTTTAGTTGTCTGTAAACCTACTTACATGAAGGTTGTGGCACCCTCTCTTGACTCTGTAGGCAGCTAATAAACATCTAGAAATTCAATGCAAGCCAATAGACTCATAGCCCATCACAGCAGTGGTCAGTGCATGTTGTGCTCCATCCAATAAAAACACAAAAGAAGTTTAAGGTTGGGATTGGCCTGGATAGTAGAATGATAGCTGTCAAACAGATGGCAATAAGACAGAAACACAGTAAAATAAAATTCATAAACTGAAACTCAAACAAAAATTATCACCTTTAAAGTTCTCAGAAATTTATTGGACCTTTTTGCTCAGGTATAAGACATAAAGTAGCACTAAGCAGAAAGGTTTAAGGAAAAGCAACTTACATCACAACAAAGCAGCACTAGATATTCAGTGCATTGGCCCGTCGGTTAATGGCAAATTGGCCAAAAACAGTAGCTTTTTGCATGTCTGGGAAAGACTGAAGCCTCTGATGTAATATGGCGATATAGCTGAGAAGACTCCTTCTAAGCTTGTTATTATTGTAAAGCTGCATAAGGGGAATCTGAACGATCATCATTCACTGTAAATGTATCCCCCAAATGAACAATGAACTAGAATTTGTTTGCTGTTCAGTCTTCTGCATGCAGAAATTGAATGAGCGATCAGCCCAGGTAAACAGACAATTGTTTATGAATAACTGCCTGTTTACTGTGAAAAGAGGTGTTACTGTGAAAGGAATGATTCCCAGCACCCCCCACCTCCATTCACTAGTGATGATCATTCCTGTGTAAAAGCACATAAGCAATCATTGTTCAAATGACCTGTCGGGCATATCTGCACTTAACAGGTCATCCCATGTAACAGGATCCTTAGAAAGTAAGAAGATATTATGTTGTCAGCTGCAAGATGGAAAAGCAGACTGACACTGTACAGAACATGCAGCACTGAGTAACTTCAGCACCAAGTCACGGAGGCAGGCTGTTCTGTCTTTTGCTCACCCACATTATGCAGACTGACAGTTCTCTTCCCTCTTGTCTATAGGGAAAGAGCTGACACTCTGCATACTGCTGGCGGGAAGAGGCCAGCATGACCCGCCTTCATCACTTAGAGCTCACCTTCAAGTCAAACTTCATGAACCTAGTGACAAAATCCCTTTAACATATGGAAACAATATGATTAAAGAGTTATTTTTAATGGTACAAACGCTGAAAATTACTTTTAAACAGCATTTATACACTATTATGAGTACTGGAAATTACTATTCTGTGTAGGAGTTGTGGGGGGTTAATTCAGGTTTATGCCTTTAAATAGAGAATGATAAGTGTATTTCACAGAATACTTATGTGTTTATAATTTGCGTCTTCTTCTGCTAAAGGTTTAAGCTTATACGTGTAAGGGCTGACGCTTTAAAAATAGACTACAGAGACTCCATTTTGTATTTCTTCACAAACTGCTATAATACACATATATATCTGTATGGTTTTCAACTTTCACCTAGAAAGATGTTAGATCCCAATTATAATGACCCACCTGGAAATATTAATTGGATAACACTGGGTTTACGTCCTGTTCTAGAAACTTACTAACAAGCCCACAGGAATGTACCTCCCTACACAGAGGAGGACATACTGATAAGAGGACGATATGTTTTAAATCAATGTATGTGCTTGTTAAATTTTAATTGTATCTGGCATAAAGCCACTTGCTTCGTAAGAACTGTGTAAAGATTGAATACATTGTACATTAAACAGGCATTTCTTGGGTTGACACCTACTGTGTGGAGTCCATAGAATCCTCAAGAGTATACTCTTATAAGTAAGATTAATTCGGAAGCAGACAGCATCAGCTGAAAGGTCTGGTTTTGACCCTAACAATACTTGGCGCATCCAACCTGGGGCAGAAATTAACTCCTTACCTGCAGCCGATACCTGACGACCCTGCCTGCCGACCATCCGGACTAGAGGCCACGGGACCCCAGATCTACAAAACACCGGTGTAAGGTAAGCCCTTGACTTACCACTCTAAGATCTGGATTCCCCGGACCTCAGTCACGTGTCAACAGACGGGTAGTTGCTGCAGGTTTATAGGACACTTCTGCCTGTTATTTACGGTGTTCTTAGTAACCGTGCTAGACGGAAGAGCCCTTGTGTATATTGCCATGCTGTCTGCTGTTTGCTGTAGAAATTATTGTTTTTTTTGCCGGACTCATAATGTTAGCTGTAATTTGTAATAAGATTACTAAAAGCCGCCCAGCAAGGCAAGCCGTGGTCCTTCCTCTATCCCCGTTAAGTATAGTAGTAATATATTCGTAATATAGATTGCGAATATCCTGCCCGTTGCAGACGTGGCAGAAGGGACTGAAAAGTCCAAAAGTATTTCTGACAGTTGCGGACTCGCAGAAGATCCTGCCCCTTGCGGACGTGGCAGAAGGGACATTTAAGTCCAAAAGTATTTCTGACAGTTGCGGACTTGCAGAAGAGAAATATCCTGCCAATACTTACTTGGCAGGAGGGCCCTCAAATATCCTGCCCCGTTGCGGACGTAGGCAGAAGGGATTTAAAGTCCATAGTATCCTGCCTGTTGCGGACTCGGCAGTAGGGACAATAGTGGTAAATCGAGAAGTAAAGTACATAGCTACAATGGGGTCTCAGACTTTCCTGACACCCATTGAGATAATAAGATTGGGGGAAGGGAAGGACATCTGTAGGCAAGCCTATAAAATATATAAACAGATAGGTAAAACGGCGGGAACCTTTAACTATGAGTTCTGGCAATAGTACGGGAGAAAGCAAGTTAGCCGTGGGGAGAGAATTTAGCAAGTTGTCGAGAAAAGCAGGTTAGAATTTTGGGAATCTGAGACCAACAAGTTTCGAAAAGATTCAGAGATAAGCAAGGGTTGGGTAAAGTAGATAGACAGATGGATTGAGGCACGTGTAGATAAGGCAGTTATCAGAGAAAGGGAATCCTTTATAGTTTTTGTTCCTTTGGGACATAAAGCAAGTTCATGCAGAATCTGTGGATAATTATGTGTCAAATAACCAATATTGTTTGTCTTATTGTCATGTAATCTAATCTTTGTTATACTCTTAGTCTTCTTTGTCTTTTTTTTTATGTGTTTAACCATTCCTCTGCCGTCCGGGTTTGATAGTCTGTGCAGAGAAATATACCTATTGTTGTTGCTAATGATTGGTCTTGTTTGGAGTCTGGATGTTCTGGCTGTTTTGCAAAAATCTTAGTTATTGTTCTGTTCCATAGAGATATAAAAATTCAAAGTCATAGAAGAAAGACAGACGTTGAATGTATTGTGTGAATTGTATGGTTTTGAAAATGGAGAATATATGTATAGGAATAGATAGAGGGTTAATGTTTGATTAGTGTGGAGCTCTGTTCCCCCTTGTCACCCCCCCCCCCTTCCCTTCAGAGTTTAGTGAGATTTGCAGAGAAGGAATGTGTGCTTCTCAAGGCCAAAGATTAGAGCGGAGAACACTGGGCAGTAGTCCTGCTTGCTTGAACAGAATTGAATGCATTTGTTTGCAAGATGAGGACAGTTGCATCATACGCGTTACGTCCTGTGTGAACTCTTACTAACATTTGAATGAGACTTGACCGCATGAACGGATGAGAGTAAATGACCCGTGTTCAGACTGTAATGAATGTAAAATGTGTGTGATGTAGGCGCTGTGTGCTGATAATTTGGAAGCCTGCCAACAAGCCACAATTATACTCTCTCTGAGAGAATGTTCTGTTGAAGAAAAAAGAAAAAAAAACGCGCAAACGGCCATACCTGTACTTACACCTGCTGCCAAACTCCGCACCTTTCTGGGCCTTGCTTTCATACTGCCGCCCATTGGTCCACTCTGTTTCCGCTCTTATGCAACTACTCTATGACTGTCTTTCAATCATTCTTTTCTCTCTCTCACCCCTGAAGCTCATTTCTCACCCTTTTTTTTTTTTTTTTTTACACTTTATCCTTTATTCTTTTCTGTACTGAATTTTCTGGCCAGGGGACGACAGTATTGATGCAAAGGCACGGAGGACATCCACGGCCACCTGGATGCTACTCCATGAAGCTGTATCCAGTGGCTCGAGGAGCTCCCTCATGTGTTTGTGCGGTGGCAGCAGTACAGGCAATGGTTAACAAATCTTCGGAGTTGGTATTGAACTACCCCCCCCCTAGTGGTCCTCACCCCCCCCCCCCCCCCATGACATCCGGAGCATATACACGCAAGTGCAACCCAAGCACTTATTTCTGGCCCATCAAATCCAGCTACAATGTGCTCTTGTCATTCTTCTCACTGTTGCTACTACCTTGAACTCGGTTACTCTTCCAATTAAAGGGGTTGTCCCGCGCCGAAACGGGTTTTTTTTTTTTTCAACCCCCCCCCCGTTCGGCGCGAGACAACCCCGATGCAGGGAGGTAAAGAAAGCTCACCGGAGCGCTTACCTGAATCCCCGCGCTCCGGTGACTTCTCTACTCACCGCTGAAGATGGCCTCTTCCTCCGTGGACCGCAGCTCTTCTGTGCGGTCCACTGCCGATTCCAGCCTCCTGATTGGCTGGAATCGGCACGTGACGGGGCGGAGCTACACGGAGCTACACGGAGCCCCATAGAAGACTGCAGAAGACCCGGACTGCGCAAGCGCGGCTAATTTGGCCATCGGAGGGCGAAAATTAGTCGGCACCATGGAGACGAGGACGCCAGCAACGGAACAGGTAAGTATAAAACTTTTTATAACTTCTGCATGGCTCATAATTAATGCACAATGTACATTACAAAGTGCATTATTATGGCCATGCAGAAGTGTACAGACCCACTTGCTGCCTCGGGACAACCCCTTTAAGTATCCTAGTTCAAAGGGGGGGGGGGAAGATATAGGTGATCTAGGTATTGCAGGTCAGCTATTTTTAAATTTTTAAAAAAATTTTCTTTTTCCTTCTTGCAACAAGGTTATGATCTATTTGAAATAGAATACCAGCCTGATTGTCTAGCGGTAATCGGTGCAAGGGGTTTCAGGAGTGCCAATTCAGCTGGCAGAAACTGAACCGCTTGAGGTAATGTTTAAAGGGTCGCGATGCCTCACGCGCTTCCTTGTGCTGGAAGATCCTGAAAGCATATTGAGAACTGACGTGATGGGACCCTTGGGAGGTTGTATCAAACTTCACCTGTCCGGTGAGGCTCGTATACACCCCGGGTCTGAAAGTCACCCGACCTTCTGTCGGATGGCAGCAGCCCAAACGACACCTCTCCCTGTCCTCACTCTTACGCACGCAGAGGAACAAGCTCTTAGCCCCCTTGGCCTGTCAGTACCCCCTGGCACATGTCCAGGAAGATGCAATTGCAGACACTGTCTCTTCTTTATGTTAACTTAAAGCCCTTAAGAAATGTGTCTTCCCAGCCAATACCCCTTTTGTTAAAGAGAAAGAGTTTAAAGGGCCAGCCAGACTGTCAGTATTTGTTTGCATTTATTTTCAGAGGAAAGCAGTACTGTTGGACAGTGCTGCCATAAGGGGCACAGAATAGCCCAAAACCAGTTCACCAGATGCATGAAGCTGATATTAGACGCCTGGCCAATTCCCGAGGGCACCGCCCTCTTGTAATATGTTGATGATTTACTTTTTTATGTACTCCTGACCCAAATAGTTACCTCAATGCATCACTAAGCCTTTTGTGTTTCCTCCATCAAGAATAGAAAAGCTTTAAGTTTACTAATGGAAGCCATCATGTTGCCAGAACAGGTGGCCATAATAAAGGTTACTGAAGCCCCTTGCTAACAATGCATATTTTGAGTTGTTTTTTATAGATGGTACCAGGGGTGATTGACGACTCCACACTGGATATGCAGGGGTCACACAACAAGATGTCCTAAAAAGCAGAAGCTCTGCCTCCGCATGTTTCAGGACAAGAAGCGGTAGTGAAGGCCCTCACTGAAGCGTGTAGAGTGGTAGAAGGTAAGACGGCAAACATTTACACTGACTCCCGGTATGCATTTGGCATAGCTCATGATTACGGCCCAACATGGAAGGCCAGACAGCTTGTTACCTCAGCAGGACAGCCAATTAAGAATGGTGCAGCGGTGCAGAGTCTCACGGAGGCCCTACTTACTTCTACCTGACAAAGTGGAAAGCTCACACCAATTCCTACAACAGAGAAACAAGAGGCAACGCCATCACAGACCACACAGCAAAGGCAGCGGCCCTCAAGCCATGGAAGAAAAGAAGAAAAGAAGAATTTAACAAACTTTGGACTTTGATACAAACTTTGGACTTTGATACAAACTTTGGACTTTGATATGCTAAAGACTTTACAGTTACAAGCCAGCAAGGAAGAAAAAGACAAATGGACTTAATATGGGAGCAGCAGAAATGGGACGACGTATGGCAAACAGTCAACAGCACTTGCCCACCACGGTCCCTGTGCCCCATGATGGCCCAGCTGATGCACGGAAAGACGCACCTCTCAAAGCAGCAATGATGTCGACGCTTGAACGAGGACGGGTGGCTCCTGGGTTTTCTGTAGCTGCTGCATCTTCATTTGTCCAATTTTGCATGATCTTTGCCGTAAGCAACAGGGCAGAAGTAAATTTGCCACATAACACTTGCCTAGACCACTCTACCCATTTCAGGGATTGCAAATTGACTACACTCAGCTCCCACTTGTTGGGAAGTATGAATACGTGCTTGTTGTTGTTGATGTCTTTTCAGGTCGGAGACCTACCCTGTTACCAAAGTAAATAAGCAGGTAATCGCACAGGAGCTCATGAATGAGGTAACCTGCAGATATGGGGCACCGGAAGTGATTGACTCAAACAAAGGTACACACTTCACACCTGCAGAGTTTAGGCAAAGTTAAAAGACTAAATGGTACGCTTAAGTTAAAAGAAGTGTTGTTTGGCTTTATGCCAAAATTGGGGCTGTATCATCCACAGGCCCTACAGCAGGGCTATGACATAGTAGCCGGATATGTAAAGCACCTGTGTGACCAACTAATGGTAACCAAGAATCTAGTCTTTTTCTCCCATTCCAGACCCAGAAAACCTAGGGGGATCTCACTCCCTACAACCTGGAGATTGGGTGGTCGTAAAGAGGCGTGTCCGGAAATCCCTAGGGCCCAGATTCAAGGGGCCCTATCAAGTCCTGCTGATCACACCTACTTCAGTAAAGTGTAAGAAACTGTTGCTTGTTTTGGGACTAATGGACTTTTCATGCCCTACTTTGCCCCCCCATGAGAAGGAAAATGAAGGACATTTTGTTTATTGATGGACTTTTGGACTCCTCATTCCATGCTTCTCCCTTGTGAGAGGGTGCAAAAGGACAATGCCCAGAACCACCTTGTTAGACACCACCAAATACTGGTAGATGGACTGAACACCTCACAGGTGAAAGACTGTTGGACTTGTACACACACACCTGGTGCCACTAGTTTTCCTTTCTTGACTGTTCCTGTTCCGTCGAAAAAAGAAAAAAAAAACTGTTTGCATGGACAAATGAAAACTCAGAAACCAGGGATAGCTGGTGGGGTAACACATTTAGTTCTTTGAACTCTGCCAATTGGTTCTCTGGTTTAGGAGGGTGGTTCACAGGAATATTACAAAGTATGCTTTAAGTAGTGATGATTTTGTTCGTCATATATATATATATATATATATATATATATATATATATATATATATATTGCTTTAAAGTTAATCATGTCTTGTACCACACGTTGTAGTGAAAAGGCCTTTGCTAAACTTCCACCCAGATGGACTTTGGGACCACCACATGACTCTAGGGAATCGGTTGTAGTACCTAGCATGATGGTGGACCCTATGTCCAAACGGGGGGATGTGGGGGGTTAATTCAGGTTTATGCCTTTAAATAGAGAATGATAAGTGTATTTCACAGAATACTTATGTGTTTATAATTTGCGTCTTCTTCTGCTAAAGGTTTAAGCTTATACGTGTAAGGGCTGACGCTTTAAAAATAGACTACAGAGACTCCATTTTGTATTTCTTCACAAACTGCTATAATACACATATATATCTGTATGGTTTTCAACTTTCACCTAGAAAGATGTTAGATCCCAATTATAATGACCCACCTGGAAATATTAATTAGATAACACTGGGTTTACGTCCTGTTCTAGAAACTTACTAACAAGCCCACAGGAATGTACCCCCCTACACAGAGGAGGACATACTGATAAGAGGACGATATGTTTTAAATCAATGTATGTGCTTGTTAAATTTTAATTGTATCTGGCATAAAGCCACTTGCTTCGTAAGAACTGTATAAAGATTGAATACATTGTACATTAAACAGGCATTTCTTGGGTTGACACCTACTGTGTGGAGTCCATAGAATCCTCAAGAGTATACTCTTATAAGTAAGATTAATTCGGAAGCAGACAGCATCAGCTGAAAGGTCTGGTTTTGACCCTAACAGAGTATACACTAAGCAGCCACCCCCCTCTATATTAGGAGGTAATGTGAGTGGCTGTCTTATCGGTGTCCTCTACAGGTGTATTTGTCTCCCTTGTTTGGCATTTGGCTTCCTGCATGTTGAGGTTGTGCACATGTTTGCCCTCCTATATCAGTAAGTATATGGCCATTTTCTGTGATTTTTTTGTCATGTAGAGCAGAATTTCAGGTTATTTTTTTTTATATGAGACACAGGTAGCGTACATTGACAAATAATTTGAGTAAATTCGGCATTCCAGGCTTTCTTCCTTTTGCGAATGGGGAAGAGAGCATTACAATGAACTGTCAAATTAATAATTACTATCATTTGGGTTATGGTAGGTACATAGTTGGCCATAGGGGGTTATAATTTGTCCATGGCTGTATTACTAAGAGAAAGACACTAAGAATAGTTGACAAGATCACTAGTTTGAAGCACCCTAACGAAGAACTTTATTCTGATACTGGCTGTGACTTTGAGTACCTTTTTTTAAGCAACTTGCAAGTAGGTTACATCTTTGAGTAAGCTTTTCTCTTACAATGTAATCACAATATATGATGCTGCTTGCCTGTTAGAAAAAACTACAGCAGAGTTGAAGCCATGATATAAAAAATGTATAAGAAAAACTTGCGGTCAACAGCTGGGAATTAGTAAGAATAATTAAGGTTTTGAGCAGCAACTATTAGGGTGCCTTGACACTCGTGATCGCGATATCGCTGTGTTTTTTTAATATGAATGTCAATAGTACTTTCTAATGGTAAAAAGCACATTGCATAAAAGTCGCAAGTTTGTGCTTTGTGATTTTTGTGTAATGCATTTTTAATACTAGAAAGTCCCTATGACAAAAAAAAAACACAGCGATATCGCGATCACAAGTGTGAAGGAGTCCTTAAGGAAAGGATTAACATTTAAGTGGGAGTAAAACTGCTGTGACAGAGATGGTTGATGGAAGGAAAGGTGGTACTCCCCATTTAACCCCTTGAGTGGCACGCCCGGAAATTTTCCGGGACGAGCTCCACTGCTCATAGCGACATAGCCGGGAAGATTTCCGGGCTATGTATCACTATGGGAGCTGCAGAGCACAATGCCACAAGCTGTGACATTGTGCTCTGCCTGCACAGTCCCACAGAGAACAAAGCAGGACATTGAGAAGCAGGAAGATATTGCCGATATGCCGGCAATCTCCTGCTTTGTTTACAGGTTGCCATAGAGACCATCGGCTTGTCAGAAGCAAGCCGATGGTCTCTGTGGCAGGGAGAGCTTGGTGCTTGGCTATGAGAGGACAGCTAGGTACCTGCTCTTACAGCAGAGATCAGAGAAAACCTCCGATCTCTGCTGTGTTAACCCTTTACATGCGGTAGTCTATGTGACTGCAGCATGTAAAGGGCTGTCACTGCAGCATGTAAAGGGCTGTCACCATCGGACCCCCGGAATGTGATCAAGGGGTCCTGATGGGTCCCTGTGGAAGTCCCCTAAAGGGACAAAAAAAAATTAAAAAATTTAAAAAAAAATTATAAAAAAAATTATAAAAACACTTGTCTCCCTTTACTTTGTAAAAAATCAAAACTACAATCACACATGTGGTATCCATGAGTCGTAATGACACAGAGAAGGAAGTTAATACATTATTTAACCCCTTAATGACATGGCCCCTTTTTTTTCTTTTTTCCCCATTTCTTTTTTTCCTCCCCCCTGTTTAAAAAATCACAACTTGTCCCGCAAAAAACGAGCCCTTATATGGCCATGTCAATGGAAAATTGAATAATTTATGGCTCTTGAGACGCAACTTCAAAATTAGTTGAAATTCAATGATTAGACCATTTTAAAAAACCTTCCCTGGTGAGCACGACAGGGTGGTAGGAAACCCGCCACTCAAGGGGTTAAGATAAAGGGATGGAGAAAGGATACTTGGCATCTAGCTTTTCTGAGCTAGAGGTGGTTGGTGACATGGAGGGTGATGATTAAATACTAGTCAGGACCTGAAGAGTGGTTCTTAGTTGTAACAGAAGTGCATTTTAAGAAGGAATGAGGCATTGATGATGACGTTCAATGCGAGAAGAGGATCGAGCACTGAACATTACTAAACACTTCTTTAGAAGGAGCTTGGTAATGTAGTGTACAGGAATTGTACACTCCATAATAGCAGTGTGGTTATCTCATTAATGTATGTAGGCCTTTAAGAGGATAGCGTTTGATTGTTTTGTCACTCTTCGCTTCAAAACCCAATCTTGTCCCTATTGGTTGGTTAGCTGGATGGAAGATAGATGCTGTGCGTTTGGGGGTTAGGACATATGCACGGGTTGGCTTAGATAGAACAGATAAAATAGAGAGGGGAGTGGGAATGGGAAAATAAGTAAAGAAGAGCAGAGAGGAAGCAAGATCTGGGGGCCAGTGTGGTCAGAAGGAGAAAGTGTGAGTGCAAAAGGAGTATTGTTTCAAAGAGAAAGGAATCAGTCTAAGCAAACAGAACCAAGAAGGAACAGCTGGAGAGAATAGTAATTGGAGAAAGGAGAATATTCATTCTTAAAGAAATAGGAGAGAATAAGAGAGAGAAGCAGGAGGGCAAAGCATAGAGGATAGAAAAGGATTTCAGCGCTTTTCACTTAGTAGAGTGCCCTATTCTACAGATGAAGTCTCTCTACTTAATGCCTGCATATTGACTAGAAGTGTGTATTCACCTCTAGTAACAAAGTAACATGAAATGTATGAACTTGATGAGGATTCTCCATTTGAAATAAATTGTTCCACTGATTTAACATTTACATGTGGCCTCCTGGAGTCCCTTCTCACCACCGTAACATCTGCACTGAGGTACTACACTACACTCCAGGGAGAAAGGACAAATTCTTTTCATTTTATTTTTCCTATTTCTTATTATTATTTTGTAATGCATAGGTCTCAGCCTGTATACAGACTGGTGTTACGAACTTGACAGATTACCGTTGAAATTTATCTGACTCCACCGCTAGCCCAAAGAGCCAAAAACTAAATTTTTATTTTTAAACTGCAAACCGCCTTCTGCTAGCGAGGAAAAGCAGCGGGGCCAGCATGACTACCACCATTGCTGCCCACTCCCCCGCGGTCTGGCATGTTGCAGTAACTACTTACTTTTATAACTCAGGAAAATCTCATGTTGCGTAAGATTGTTAACTATTAGAGATGAGCGAGCATACTTGTCCGAGCTTGATGCTCGTTCGAGTATTAGGGTGTTCGAGATGCTAGTTACTCGAGACGAACACCACGCGTTACTCGAGTCAATTCCATTTCCTTCCCTGAAAGTTTTGCGCCATTTTCTGTCCAATAGACATGCAGAGAAGGCATTACAACTTCCTCCTGTGACGTTCCAGCCCTATCCCACCTCCCTGCAGTGAGTGGCTGGCGAGATCAAGTACTTAAAGCGGTCCCGCCAGCGGCTCGCCTCAGACACACGCTGGCAGAGATTAGGGAAGGTGCTGTTGCTCATTCAGGGATAGTGTTAGCGTCTACAAGAACCCCAACGGTCCTTCTTAGGGCCACATCTGACCTAGTGCATTACTGTTGTGGCTGCTGGTAGCAGTTTTTCTCTTTTTTTTTATATCGGGCGTGCAGGCTATAGCGTTCTCAGGCTGCAGTCTGTACTATGTAGTATAGGGGCAGTATTGGTCAGGCAGGGACAGTGGTAGTGTGGAATCTTGTCTACAAGAACCCCAACGGTCCTTCTTAGGGCCACATCTGACCGTGTGCATTACTGTTGTGGCTGGCTGGGAGCAGTTTTTCCCCCCTTTTTTTTTATATCGGGTGTGCAGGCTATAGCGTTCTCAGGCTGCAGTCTGTACTACATAGTATAGGGGCAGTATTGGTCAGGCAGGGAGAGTGGTAGTGTGGAATCCTGTCTACAAGAACCCCAACGGTCCTTCTTAGGGCTACCTGTGACCGTGTGCATTTAACTTTGTGGCTGCTGGGAGTTCTAGTACCTCACTATTGCACAGCTAGGCCTGCTTGCAGGCTTCTGTATAATTTTGTTTTCTGGCTGCAGTTTGCGTAACATAAGAGCTGTCTCCCTCCAACTGGACGCCAATAATTCAAAAATTTTTTACACCGCTCTGTTTCTGCCGTCAACTGCACGCACAGTGAACGGCGACAGCCCCCGATAGAGGGAAAGTCAGATACACACTATATAGCCTGCATTGCATTTCAAAAAAAAAAAATTCTTCTTACGGCTACCTGTGACCGTGTGCATTTAACTGCGTTACTGCCGGGAGTTGAGGTGCATCACTATTGCACAGCTAGGCCTGCTTGCAGCCTTCAATATAATTTATTTATGGCTGCAGTTTGCATTACATGACCTCTGTCTGCCTCCAACTGCACGCCAATAATTCACAAATTTTTTTACACCGCTCAGTGTCTGCTCTATTCGTAATCCACCATGCTGAGGGTTAGGGGTAGGGCTAGAGGACGTGGACGTGGGCGAGGACGCGGAGTCCAAGTGAGGGTGTGGGCATAGGCCGAGTTCCTGGTCCAGGTGAATCGCAGCCGTCTGCTGCGGGATTAGGAGAGAGGAAAGTTTCTGGGGTCCCCAGCTTCATATCACAATTTTTGGGTTCACGTCGTAGACCTTTATTACAAAATGAGCAGTGTGAGCAGGTCCTGTCATGGATAGCAGAAAGTGCATCCAGCAATGTATCGACCACCCAGTCTTCTACGCCGTCCACTGCTGCAACTCTGAATCCTCTCGCTGCTGCTCCTCCTTCCTCCCAGCCTCCTCACTCCATGAAAATGACACATTCTGATGAGCAGACAGACTCCCAGGAACTGCTCTCGTGCCCCTGCCCTGATTGGGAAAAAATAGTTCCTCTCCCACCTGAGGAGTTTGTCGTGACCGATGCCCAACCTTTGGAAAGTTCCCGGGGTCCGGGGGATGAGGCTGGGGACTTCCGGCAACTGTTTCAAGAGCTTTCAGTGGGTGAGGAGGTCGATGATGATGATGAGACACAGTTGTCTATCAGTGAGGCAGTAGTAAGGGCAGTAAGTCTGAGGGAGGAGTGCACAGAGGATTCGGAGGAAGAGCCACTGGACAATGAGGTGACTGACCCCACCTGGTTTGATAAGCCAACTGAGTACAGGTCTTCAGAGGGGGAGGCAAGTGCAGCAGCAGGACAGGTTGGAAGAGGCAGTGGGGTGGCCAGGGGTAGAGGCAGGGCCAGAGTTAATAATCCCACAACTGTTTCCCAAGGCACCCCCTTGCGCCAAGCCACCGCGCAGAGGCCAAGGTGCTCAAAGGTGTGGCAGTTTTTCACTGAGAGCGTGGATGACCAACGAATAGTGGTGTGCAACCTTTGTCGCGCCAAGATCAGCCGGGGAGCCACCACTACCAGCCTCACCACCACCAGCATGCGCAGGCATATGATGGCCAAGCACCCCACAAGGTGGGACGAAGGCGGTTCACCGCCTCCAGGTTGCACCACTGCCTCTCCCCCTGTGCCCCAACCTGCCAATGAGATCCAACCCCCATCTCAGGACACAGGCACGAGCGTCTCCCGGCCTGCACCCACACCCTCACCTCCGCTGTCCTCGGCCCCATCCAGCAATGTCTCTCAGCGCAGCGACCAGCTGTCGCTAGCACAAGCGTTGGAGCAAAAGCGCAAATACACCGCCACGCACCCGCACGCTCAAGCTTTAAACGTGCACATTGCAAATTGATCAGCCTGGAGACGCTGCCGTACAGGCTTGTGGAAACGGAGGCTTTCAAAAACATGATGGTGGCGGCGGCCCCGCGCTACTCGGTCCCCAGTTGCCACTATTTTTCACAGTGTACCGTCCCAGCCCTGCACGACCAAGTCTCCCGCAACATTGTACGCGCCTTCACCAACGCGGTTACTGGGAAGATCCACTTAAAAACGGACACGTGGACAAGCACAGGCAGGGCCACTATATCTCCCTGACAGCACATTGAGTTAATTCAATGGAGGCTGGGACCGAGTCAGAGCCTGGGACCGCTCACGTCCTACCCACCCCCAGAATAGCGGGCCCCAGCTTGGTGCGGGTATCTGCAGCGGTGTATGCCACCTCCACTAAACCTTCCTCCTCCTCCTTCTCCTACGCAAACTGTACCTCGCAATTAAGATGTGTCAGCAGCACGTCGCCAGCAGTTGGTGTCGCGCGGCAGCACAGCGGTGGGCAAGCGTCAGCAGGCGGTGCTGAAACTAATCAGCTTAGGAGAGAAGAGGCACATGGCCCACGAACTGTTGCATGGTCTGACGGAGCAGACCGACCGCTGGCTTTCGCCGCTGAGCCTCCAACCGGGCATGGTTGTGTGTGACAAAGGCCGTAACCTGGTGGTGGCCCTGCAGCTCGGCAGCCTCACGCACGTGCCATGTCTGGCCCACGTCTTTAATTTGGTGGTTCAGTGGTTTCTGAAAAACTACCCACACTTGTCAGACCTCCTCGGCAAGGTGCGCCAGGTCAGCGCACATTTTCGCAAGTCCAACACGGACGCTTCCTCCCTGCGGACCCTGCAACATCAGTTTAATCTGCCAGTGCACCGACTGCTGTGAAACGTGCCCACATGGTGGAACTCTACGCTGCACATGTTGGCCAGGCTGTATGAGCAGCGTAGAGCTATAGTGGAATACCAACTCTAACATGGGCGGCGTAGTGGGAGTCAGCCTCCTCAATTCTTTACAGAGGAGTGGGCATGGATGGCAGACATCTGCCAGGTCCTTGGAAACTTTGAGGAATCTACCCAGATGGTGAGCGGCGATGCTGCAATCATTAGCATCGTCATTCCTCTGCTATGCCTGTTGAGAAGTTCCCTGCAAAGCATAAAGGCTGACGCTTTGCTGTCGGAACAGGAGATGGGGGAAGACAGTATGTCGCTGGATAGTCAGAGCACCCTCATGTCTATATCTCAGCGCGTTTTGGAGGAGAAGGAGGAGAAGGGGGGAGGAGCCAGAGGAGGAGGAGGAGGAGGGGGAAGAGAGCTGGGCCCACTGCAGAGGGTACCCATGCTGCTTGTCTCTCATCTGTTCAGTGTGTATGGCCTGTGGAGGAGGAGGAGGAGGAGGAGGATCCTGAAAGTGATCTTCCTATTAAGATCAGCGATGTGTTACAGGTACCCTGGCACACATGGCTGACTTCATGTTAGGATGCCTTTCTCGTGACCCTCGCGTGAGACTCATTCTGGCCACTACGGATTACTGGGTGTACACACTGCTCGACCCACGGTATAAGGAGAACCTTTCCACTCTCATTCCCGAAGAGGAAAGGGGTTCGAGGGTGATGCAATACCACAGGGCCCTGGTGAACAAACTGATGGTAAACTTCCCATCTGACAGCGCTAGTGGCAGAAGGCACAGTTCCGAGGGCCAAGTAGCAGGGGAGGTGCCGAGATCAGGCAGCCTGTTCAGCGCAGGCAGGGGAACACTCTCCAAGGCCTTTGCCAGCTTTATGGCTCCCCAGCAAGACTGTGTCACCACTCCCCAGTCAAGGCTGAGTCGGAGGGAGCACTGTAAAAAGATGGTGAGGGAGTACGTAGTCAATCGTACCACCGTCCTCCGTGACGCCTCTGCTCCGTACAACTACTGGGTGTCAAAGCTGGACACGTGGCACGAACTCGCGCTGTATGCCCTGAAGGTGCTCGCTTGCCCTGCTGCTAGCGTCCTTTCAGAGAGGGTGTTTAGTGCAGCTGGGGGAATCATCACGGATAAGCGTACCCGCCTGTCAACTGCCAGTGCCGACATGCTTACACTCATAAAGATGAACAAAGCCTGGATTTCCTCAGACTTCTCTTTTCCACCGGCGGAGAGCAGCATTACCTAAACATTCTTTGCGCTGCAACCGCGGATGCAAGCATTGTTCTCTATCACCGTAAAAAAGGGACATTTACCTTTGTCAATCAGTGTGTGATATTAGTCCTCCTCCTCCTGAAACATCATGTCATCATGCTGAACTGCCAATTTTTCTGCGGCCCAAAAGGCTTATATAACTTTTTTCAAACAATATTTCTACGTTTCTTACTAAAGCATTGAAACTTCAACATGAACCAATTTTTTTAACAGGGCTGCCTCCAGGCTCTGTTACAAATTAAGCCACAGTAAGCTAAAATATTAATGGGTTTTACCTGCCCTCTCGGTTGAGCAATTTTTCTGGGGTACATTTGTACTGTTGGTACACTAATTTTTTGGGCCCTCGCCTACACTGTAATCCAAGTAATTTTTCGGGCCTTCGCCTTCACTCATGGTACACCAATGTGTCAGGGGTTGGCCTACACTTTTGCTACATAAATGTAACTCGGGTCTGCCTGCCTGTACTTCTGCCACAGTAATGCTACAGGGGTCTACCTATACTTCTGCAATAGAAATGTTACTTTGGTCTGCCTATATTTCAGCTCCTGAAATGTTACTGTGGTCTATACCGCGCTACTCGGTCCTCAGTCGCCACTATTTTTCCCGGTGTGCCAACCCAGGCCTACAGCAGCACATCTCCCGCAACATCAATTGTGCCCTCACCAACGCGGTTACTGGGAAGGTCCACTTAACCACGGACACGTGGACGAGTATTGGTGGGCAGGGCCACTATATCTTCCTGAAGGCACATTGGGTGAATTTGGTGGAGGCTGGGACCGAGTCAGAGCCTGGGACCGCACACGTCCTACCCACACCCAGAATTGCGGGTCCTTCCTCGGTTCTGGTATCTGCGGCGGTCTATGCCACCTCCTCTAAACCTTCCCCCTTCTCCTCCTCCAACAATGAAAACATTCTTGGCAAATGCTTTCGCTGTGGTTCGTCTTGCGCCAGTCCAAGAATTTCACCTAAACTGGCACAATAGGAATGCCCCCCCCCCCCCATCCCTCTTAATCCTGGCCACAGTTCCGAAAACCAACTAAATACAACCGGGGTCGTATTCGATTATTCCTAGCTGAAGCATTCATACGACCAGTAGAGCAATAGTGGCTTCCATCTTGTGGGTAGAAAGGGCATGACAAGTTCCAGATATGCACGGTTGGGTACCAGCGGTGTCCTCGCGCGCAGGCGCAGTTAGGTATTGATTCATTTTGCCCATAGTTTACTGAAGGGCATGACAGGTTCCGGTCATGCGCAATAGAGCGATATGGGACGCCATGTACTTGGCGCGGGATCTGATGCTATGAGACACCTCCAGGCGTACATGTGAGTGGTTTTAACTTTAATTATGCACTATATATATATGTATAATCGGCAGTTGGTGTTTAAGCTGGATGAAGGCCACAGTTTAGTTGGCCGAAACGTCGCTGTGATTATGCTACACGTTTATGCAATAAAGGATGGATGGATGTTTTACTCCTGATTCTACTGGTTAATTGATTGAAGATCCTACGTGCTGCCTGTCCTCTACATACTTATCATTCCTTGTTTGGATGTTTGGCGTCAAGGATTCGGACTGTGGGCGTGCACGGCGAGTACTCCTTCAATATAGTGGAGTTTTTTTGCGTGGTGCTGCTGTCACAACACATTAACTTCTGTGTACAATGGATGGCATACAGCGGGCACACGATACTAATCAAATTATGGATGGAATCCCTGATGATGGATCTCATGGGTGGTCTAGCATTTTCACGTACACCACAGCTGATGCTGATAAGATTATGGGTGTAACCACAATTGACGATGCTTTTTTGGATTTACCGGATGCTCGTTCTTTGCAGAGAAAATATGAACCTGCACTAAAACGACATGTCTCACTCCAGCTGCATGCAGCTACGTTAAAGGGCTACTATACGGCAAAATGTATCCCTAGGGGCCTCAGATCTAACATACGCCCTACCTTGATGGAAGATAATATGGATTTTTGCACTAAGTTTATTGCCATCTCAAACAAATATGCCTTTTATCTGATCCTGTTAAATTTAGAATTTCTGCACATTGAGATTGCAAAAAATGCTGAGACGATCAAATCTCTGGAATTGGAGGTGAAGAGTATGCTGAGTGAACAGGATTGGGGTACACAAAGGGATAAGTTGGAGTTATCATGCAAACAATATAAAGATGAGATGGAATCTGCCAAAAAGGCTAAATGGCAGCGAGAGCTTGAGGACTATAAGACTGGAGCTGTTTATAATTGGCAAATAAGGAAGAACTCTGGTCATAATCGACATGACAGGATGGTCCATAAATAACAGGGAAAGGATAGAAGAGGAGACAGGAGACAAGGAGAAATCGGGGGACATGGACATCAGTGACTTCTGATTCAGCTGATGAATCAGGCACCTCCTTAGGTTCAGATACCCGCCATAACCCATCTTCTTTTTTAGGCTCTCGCCCTCCAAACACAGGGAAGGATTTACCGTACCCCAGAGGAAACAGAGGAGGCGGGGTGGCCGCAAGCACGATCGGAAGAGAAAGAAGGGATGACCGGATGACCACCAAAGCGGGTTCCAGGGAGAAGGGAATGCATCAGTAATTAACATCTCCTCCAAGGACTTGTCTAAATATCAAATTGAGGTACTCTCAAAAGGACTGTCATTCTGTCCTGTGCCAGTGACTGACTGGTTTCGTGTAGATTTGGATTGTAGGCGGTTATTCCGCAATATACGCCTGAAGGGTCATTTTGCTACACAAACCAATGTGAGTGATGTACATGATGCGCAGTCCAACTCCCGTGAGGGTTTTACCTTGAGGGATGTTGGACTGCGCAACAAGAGCACATTTCTTCCACCTACAGTTGATCATTCAATTGATCTATTTGAGAACATGGTCCATCGGGACCTTAACAAATTAAGAGCATCAGATAGGTTCAGAACACCTAGATCCAATTTAGGTAGACACGAACGGAATATATTGAAAGCATTGAGTACTGACAGCACAATTATAGTGAGGCCAGCAGATAAAGGAGGAGCAGTGGTAATACAGGATACGGTTAAGTATACAGCGGAAATAGAGAGGCAGATACAGATACATATGAGATTTTGGCTCAAGATCCCACTAAATTGTATCAAAGGGATCTTTCATTCCTTTTGGATGATGCACGTTTTAACGGTATCATTGATAAAGGGCTATATGATTTTCTTTCTGTTAGGTTCCCTATTACCTGGGTTCTTTATACCTTACCTAAGGTTCATAAAAGCTTAATTGATCCACCCGGACGGCCAATAGTATCCGAGAGAGGATCACTCTTCAGCAATTCCTCCTGTTTCCTGGACACAGTGTTGAGACAGTTTGTTGTGGGGTCCCGTTCGTATCTCAGAGATACGTCTGATTTTTTGATTAAAATCAAAGGACTCAAAGTGGCCCCTCATGCCATCTTTGGGTCCTTTGATGTAGTGTCGTTGTACACTAACATAGAACAACATTTGGGACTGGAGGCGGTGAGAAATAAACTGTTGAGTTCAGATTTGACAACAGGCTGTATTAATTTTGTGATGACTCTCTTAGAGGATGTGTTGTTTAAGAATTACTTCATTTTTGATGGTAAGTTTTACCGTCACATTAGGGGTAACGCCATGGGGTTCAATGTGGCCCCAACATATGCCAACTTGTATATGGCGGAGGTCGAAGAATCGTCTATTTATACCTCCCCAGCCTGGACTTCGGTCCAGGTCTGGTGGAGGTATATAGACGATATCTTCTTCATTTGGACCGATACAGAGAACAGTCTGAAACTTTTCCATGATGAGTTGAACAACATTCACCCTAAGCTCAAGTTGACATTAACTTCTTCAAGTGAGCAAATCCAATTTCTGGACGTTCTTGTCCAGAAACAAGATGATGCATTGACAACTGACGTATTTGTGAAGGAAACTGACCGCAACACTTTGTTGCGTTTCAACAGCTTTCACCCACCGGGTATGGTCAAAGCACTCCCGTGGAGTCAGTGTTTAAGAGTACGTCGCATTGTGGATGATGAGCGGGTTGATGAACGTTTGACATCTATGTGTCAAAAATTCATTGACAGGGGGTATCCAAAGGAATTGGTTACTGAACTAAGCACTAAGGCTAGACAACAGGACCGCAATTCCCTTCTTTCTAATACATCTACTAAGAAAAAGTTATCTAGTTTGCCATTTGTTAATACGTATGGTCCAAGGAGTGGAGACATCACACACCTCATTCGGAAGCATTGGCCATTGTTGAGCAGTTGTCACCCTGAAATAAAAGAATTTAGTGTGCCTGCTCTTATGAGTTATAGGAGAGGTGCAAATCTCAGGGACAAACTGGTTCATTCCGATATTGGTTCTCCTGGTGGTAGATCGGAGAGGAATACCGGAAAAACTGGGAATTTTCCGTGCTTGTCATGTGCAAGCTGCAATAATTTACAAAAGGGCTCCTTTTTCACACATCCGCGTATGGGCAAACAATATAATATTAGACACAGATACACCTGTCTTTCTACATTTGTTGTGTATTTAAACGTATGCCCTTGCGGGTTGTTATATGTTGTGGAAACCACTAATGCAATAAAAGATCGCATCAGCAAGCACAAAAGTACGATTCGAACGAAGAAATTAGATGTTCCGGTTACAAAACATTTTTGAGAGACCGGACACTCTATTAGTCAGTTAAAATATCGCATTATAGACCATGTGCCACGCAACATCAGGGGTGGCAATAGGGAGGATCTGCTGAAACGGCTTGAGTTACGTTGGATTTTTGAACTTGACGCACTTCAACCTAAAGGATTGAATATTGAATATCATGCTCTTCCTTTTCTGTGATTGCCTCTATAGGATCATTTTCTACTGGTGGTTATATTTATTTCCTATCACATTGTCATTAGTAAGGTCATATAATATGTCCTTTTGTTTTTATTGTGTTATTGTTTATTTATTGTTTTTCTCTTTTATATTCTCAGGTGTCGTTTGGAGGTGTCTTCTGCTATGATTCAATTGAAAATTCCCCCCCCCCCCCTTTTTCTGCCTGACATATGCTGGTTTCCCTTTTCTTCTGTATATTTAATAAAGTGATTTTGTGCATTACATACTGTAACTGTTTGTGGGATTATGTTTTGGTTAATTCAGCATTTATGCCAGATGGGGTTTGTAATATAAAATATTAATATGGGTATAATTACATCTCCTATATGATGGGATATTACCTTTGCTTTTTATGTCAGGACTAATGAGTAGATGCACAGAGTTCATATTTCAGGATCTTTTCTGCTTTTCTGGTACTGCCCTGCGAGACCCATGTGATTGGGTACACGCAGGGTTAATGATGGGACATTGTCGTCTATTAGTATGAGTAAGATATGCGTGGTGCAGACATATCCTGAGGTTCGCTGCAGTTCGGCGCGCAGGTGCAATAGAATGTGGGTACCAGCGGTGTCCTAGCGCGCAGGCGCAGTTAGGTATTGATTCATTTAGCCCATAGTTTACTGAAGGGCATGACAGGTTCCGGTCATGCACAATAGAGCGATATGGGACGCCATGTACTTGGCGCGGGATCTGATGCTATGAGACACCTCCAGGCATACATGTGAGTAGTTTTAACTTTAATTATGCACTATATATATATATATGTATAATCGGCAGTTGGTGTTTAAGCTGGATGAAGGCCACAGTTTAGTTGGCCGAAACGTCGCTGTGATTATGCTACACGTTTATGCAATAAAGGATGGATGGATGTTTTACTCCTGATTCTACTGGTTAATTGATTGAAGATCCTACGTGCTGCCTGTCCTCTACATACTTATAGCGGGTCCTGGTCATGGTGTCTTGGCCTTGTAATGCCACCTCCTCTAAACCCTCCGCCTCCTCCTCCTCCAACAATGAAAACATTCTTGGCAAATGCTTTCGCTGTGGTCCGTCTTGTGCCGGTCCAAGAATTTCACCTAAACCGGCACAATAGGAATGCCCCCCCCCCCCCTCTTAATCCTGGCCACAGTTCCGAAAACCAACTAAATACAACCGGGGTCGTATTCGATTATTCCTAGCTGAAGCATTCAGCCGACCAGTAGAGCAATAGTGGCTTCCATCTTGTTGGTACTGATAATAATTACATATTTTAGTGCACAGCTGAGGTAGGAATATAGCCGACTATAGAACACAGCATCCCTGCAGGGCTGGGGACAGAGTAGCAGCAGGCACATATCCTTGGTGGAAGCAGGCCAGCTGAGATCCACATACTCCCGGACTGATTTTGGACTGAGTGATGAGGCCTTTACTTGTGTTAATCTTAGGTAATTCCTGACAAAGATGAGTGGTATAGCCAGAAACTTGCATTGCTAACACTTTGAAATGGTCAACAGAAAACATATGAATGAAGCCTTTCCATATTTCTGATTGAGATGAGGAGGAGTTCAGACTTTTAGTACCTAGAATATCCTTTTCATTGCTATCAAATGCCCCTCTTGTCTCAGAAAAAAATACTAGCTTTTCCACATAGCTGTTGTCGCTTCCACTTTTGTTCTGTGGCTTTAACTTTGTCCACTGGCTCTTATTCGTATCTGAAGGTTTGATTTTGCCCATGGAGGCAAAATGCAAGGTGGAGGCGCGGAACCGAGCCTGACCCTGGGCCCACTAACGTGCTTCCCACACAGACTATAGCGGGTCCTGGTCCTGGTCATGGTGTCTTGGCCTTGTAATGCCACCTCCTCCTCCCGCTTGCGGTCAGGGGATCAGCAATGTGCATCATGTATTTTCTCTCGTGTTACCACAGTTATCGGAGAAACTTGTTTGGGCCAAAGGAGAGGAGCGTAACTGCATTAACGTTACAGGGGTCTGCCTATACTTCAGCTGCAGAAATGTTACAGGGGTCTGCCAATACTGCTGCTACATAAATGTTTCTGGGGTCTGCGTATACTTCTGCAACTAAAATATTACTGGGGTCTGTCTATACTGTTACTACTGAAATGCACCTAATACTGGGCTCTGCATATACTGCTGCAATGGAAATGTTACTGGGGTCTGTCCATACTGTTACTACTGAAATGTTACTAATACTGCTGCAACGGACATGTTACTATACTGCTGCAACTGAAATGTCACTAGGGTCAGTCTATACTGTTACCACTGAAATGTTACTAATACTGTGCTCTGCCTATACTGTTTCTACTGAAATGTTACTGGGCTCTGCCTATACTGCTGCAACTGAAATGTTACTGGGGTCTGTCTATACTGTTACCACTGAAATGTTACTAATACTGGGCTCTGCCTACACTGCTGCTACTGAAATGTTACTGGGCTCTGTCTATACTGTAACTACTAAAATGTTACTGGGGTCTACCAAGACTTCTGCAACATAACTGTTGGTAGGATCAGCTTATACCTTTGCTACAGGAATATTACAGGGGTCTGTGCATAGTATGGGTGCATTAAGTTTTCCCATCGCGGTGTTCTACGTATCTGGCCCAAAAAAAAAAAAAAAACAGACTGACTAGGGCATGCAGTGTGGGCCGAAGCCAACCTGTACTTTATCTCACGTTAGCTCAGCTATCCGGGGCACTGCATTGGGACAAAAAAGAGGAGCTAATGAGAGGTTCACAGCTGCGCTAGCATTGGAGTCCGCTGTAGGTCAGTGATTGCTGTGGGTTTGTGCAGAGGCCTATGTCCTGTATGAGGTGAAAGTCCGCTTCCTGCCTACGATTGCTGAAGCTGTTGGCCGAGGCCTATGTCCCGGGGGAATTGCAAGTGCGCCAGGTTGGGGCTGTGCAACTTTTTCCTGGCTAATCCAGTCATTGGAGCGGTGAAAGGAAAGGTAACTGATTTACTGAGCCCGTTCAGATGAACTAGCATTGAAGTCCGCTTCATGCCCGCGTTTGCTGAGGGTGTGGGCTGAGGCCTATGTCCCGGGGGAAGTGCAAGTACGCCAGGTTGCGGCTGTGGAGCTTTTTCCTGCTAATCCAGTCTTTGGAGCGGTGAAAGGAAAGCTAACTGATTTAATGAGCGCATCGCAGATGAACTAGCATCGAAGTTCGCTTCATGCCTATGATTGCTGAAGCCGAGGCCTATGTCGTCGGTGCGGTGCAAGTCTGCCATATTTGGCAGCTCTGATTTATTTATTGTTAATGTCTTGGGTTGCCTAGGACCCACCTATGCTGTTGGTGCACACTTAGTTCCCAGCGCGGTGTTTGACCTGTCTGGCACAAAGACACTGACTGACTTGGGTAGGGGTCAGAGTGCAGATGGCTTTCCCCTTGCGGTGCCGATTGGGCGACACCTAGACAGAATGAATACTGTGTGGGCACATGGTTTCCCCATAGCTATGTAACTCATGCCCACGTTTGCAGCTCCTGACAGAGGTGGCACAGGATTGGAATGAAGATCGAACGTCAATTTCTCATTGATTCTCTACAGCATTGTGGGCCATCGCCCTTCCCCTTTTAAAGAGGGTCGCTACCTGGCCCTGCTAACCCTCTGCAGTGTGTGCCTCCGGTTCCTCCTCATGGCAGACACACTTATAAATAGACATGAGGGTGGTGTGGCTATGCAGCCAGCGTGTGGCATGAGGGCAGCTGAAGGCTGCGCAGGGACACTTTTCTGTGCGCTGCAGACGCAGGGTCATGTAGGAGGGTTGGGCAGCATGTAACCCAGGAGAAGAGGTAGTGGTGTGTCCCGTAGGCAGTGATTGTGCTTGGTTGGAGGTAGTTTGGTGCTTAGCTAAGGTGTGCCTTGCTAATGAGGGTTGTTGGGGGGTGGGGCCCACTCTTGCCACTATTGTGGTTTAACCCTTTCCAATTCATTTATTTTTTCTCACCGATTCTCCCCAGCTCCAAATAAATTGGAGCTAGGGAGAATGGGTGAGAAAAAATACATTTCCCTGCACCCTCTTGAACTGACAGAGTTCAGGAGGGTGCAGGGAGGGACCTGCTTACCTGTCCGGCGTCTTCCGCATTCTCCTTCTGCCTCCTGGCTCGGCGATCATGTGACCGCTGGGGTCAGGTGGCACCTGGCGGTCACATGATCGCCGGGCCGGGAGACAGAAGGAGAATGCGCAAGACGCCGGTCAGGTAAGCAGGTCCTCCCACAGTGCAGGCCCCTGGCTCGGTGTTCATGTGACCGCCGGGGGTCAGGTAACACCGGCGGTCACATGATCGCCGGCCGGAATCTATGCATTGCATAGCGCTAATTGAGCGCTATGTAATGTGTAAAGGAGAAGGCAGAAAGGGTTAAAAACCCTTTCTGCCTTCTCCTCGGGGGTCCTCGATGAGGACCAGTGCAGGAGTGTATCTGCACCCGATGTCTCTGACGATCGGGTGCAGATCCACTCCTGCACTGCAGTGTCGGGCCTGCCCCGACATCGGAGCTGTGGAGGGAAATTATGATGTCGGGGCAGGCCCGATATTGGACTGGAAAGAGTTAATAGTGAGACCTGGGAACCTGAGATGCAGCCCTGCATGTTGTCCCTCGCCTGCCCTATCCGTATCTGTGTCGTTTCCATCACTTTCGTAGGTTTTGAAGATTTGCACAAATGAAAACCTTAGCAAGCATCGGCAATATACATAAATGCTCGAGTCGCCCATTGACTTTAATGAGGTTCGTTACTCGAAACGAACCCTCGAGCATCGCGGAAAGCTCGACTCTAGCAACGAGCACCCGAGCATTTTGGTGCTCGCTCATCTCTATTAACTATGTTGGGAGCAACAAGGGTGCAGAGGAAGGGTGGCATCAGTCCTGGATCCAAATCAAAATTGGATATAAGAAGATATTGAAGAATATTTGTGAGCTCAGTTTCATCAGACAAATCAAATTATGACAATGCAGGTAAGGTTTGCATTATGACAATAGAGTAAGTGGGCATTCTGGAGTTCTTCCTTTATTTCCTAATATGTTAGTTTCATAATACACAAGGAAAAAGAAATATTAATTGTAATTTAACATAGTTTTGATCTGCTGACGTTCTTCAAAAACAGTTAATTAATGATCAAAAACATTTTGGATTATCCAAAACTATGAACAAAGCAAAAAATAAATTCCTGCTTCTAACACTATATATAAAATAAATTAGCTTAGGTATTATTGCAGAGGAATACATTTATGTCATCCCCATCTTTTACTGTCAAAACAACATGATTAGTCAAAAACCATATCCATTACTAAAAACCTTGGTGTGTAGAATTTAAAAGGCATTCAACAAGCATAAGTGTTTTCCTGCAGCAAAATATTAGAGTCAAAGATAAAATGAGATGAAAGTCAATCATTATTATTATTCGAGATGCAAGCTGAAACACAGATTATTGGCAGTTTGCAATGCAAAGCCCATGTGTGAAAGCTTTTGTTTTTACTTTTATCTGTTTAGGATTTAAATAATCCTAAAATATAGGATGATATTTGTGGTATAGAGACCCCCTCACTATATTTACATAATTACACATTAAGGCCTTAGTCACACGGGCGTTTTTTCCCGCGATTTGCGGATCGCATGACGGATGCGCATCCGCAAATCGCGTGACTGGGTCCGAAAAATCGCCCGAAAAAAACTGCTCCTAGCCACGTTTCATTAGAAACGGGCCGGAGCTGTCCAGCGCATTGAATTCAATGGAGCAGGCAATACAGCCAGCTCCATTGAAAGCAATGGGCTGCGGGCGATCTCACGATGAATTTTCAGGAAGGGCTTAAAAACATAAGCCCTTCTCGGAAATTCATCCAGAAATGTGTAAAAAAAATATATATATATATACTCACCTGGTCCCGGCAGACGGAGTTCAGCCGCGGCCGGCCGGCAGTTCTCCTGAACTGCTCTGAGTAGTATTCAGCAGCCGGGGATTTAAAATCCTTGCCTGCTGAATGAGCTGCCTCTGATTGGTCACAGCCTCACCAATCAGAGGCAGCTCTCACTTACCCATTCATGAACTCATGAATGGGTGAGTGAGTGCTGCCTCTGATTGGCTCAGCGCAGGGACCAATCAGGGGCAGCTCTCAGCTGAATGACATATATTTTTAAGCTCTTCCTGAAAATTCATCATGCGATCGCCGGCAGCCCATTGCTTTCAATGGAGCCAGCTGTATTGCCGGCTTCATTGAATTCAATGGGCAAACATCATTCTTCTCTGCCACAGCTGTTACAGCTGTGGCAGAGGAGAATGATTTGTCTACTATATGTTCTCAATGGGGTCGGCGCTGCTGCCGCTGGCCCCATTGAGCGCATATAGAGAAGAGAACAGGAATCGCAGATCGCAGATAGGTGCGATCTGCGATTTCTGTTCTATAATTTATCGGACGAGCGCATAAAAAGCGCTCATGTGTCCAATACCATTGCAAAGCAATGGTTTTATAAAATCGCCGGACACATGCGTAAATCGCGCGAAAAAGCGCCCGTCTGACCGAGGCCTAACATGGGGATCGACCTTCATTGGATAGGTGGTATTGTGACATTTAATTTTTTATGTTGACTGCTAATGTCTTCACATTATGGTTGGTCACACCAATCACCTTACAAATTGTTCAGCCTAAACTGCATGAACTATTAGGTGCAATGTCAGTAGGCTCAACTAGGGTCGACATGTCTTATGTACACAATTATGAGGCATTAGATTATTAATAGTATTGAGTGATTATTGAAATAATCCCGTTGGAAATGACCTACCTGATTTTAAGAAAAAACTGTGTTACAAAAACAAGTTTTTTACTTTGTCTGGACAACATTTTGGTGTTTCTTGAAGAGTTTTGAATATTGATTCCAAATTTGTGCTCAGATTTTGACTGTCAGGAACAGATTTACAGACAATAGCCTTAACAGTAGAATAAAGAAGTGTAGATATAATTGCAATTAAATATGGTTTAAAAATGTCCTTATAAACAGTAAATGCTGAATAGGGTAAAACACGGTCTTAAGCAGGACATAACATCACCAGGTGGAAGATGTATAATAACGAAGAAAGTGGCATGAAAATATAGTAAGTTAGATGCAAAGTTTGGACAAGTCACTTATTTCTTTTTTGTTCGCCAGTGTTCTTTAGAATATTCCAGCAGTAATCAGCCAGCATCGCAGGCGTCCACTTTCCTTCTTACCATTTTTTTAATTGCACGTATGTCCTAGTGTAATTTTTCACCACGCTCATCTGATAAGCCATTGTCTCTCTCTCTCTGGGAAGTACTTTTAGACAGTTTTGATAAACGAGGTCGATATACTGTAACAAAATGGTGACAAAGTGTAATTATGAAAAACGACTCTCAATTCCAACTTTCATTAAAATCAATGGGAGTAAAAATCATGTTCTCCAAAATGTTAATTGAACAACAGTGGAGGAGGTCGGGGCTCAGCAGATAGCACTGTTGCCCTCCAACAGTGGGCTCCCAGGTTCAAATGTCCATCAAGGTCAGATTCAAAGCTGTCCTTTCTGCTCCAAGCAGAAAACTGATATTCTGGCAATTGTTGCTAAAAAATCAGATCGGGATGATCAGCCCGATTTTATAGATTGACATATCCTCTTTAGTAAAGAGAATTTCCAGTTTTCATGACCAAATTCCCAAAGATAAGACATTGGTTTTGTAAGTGAAGCAGGTGGATGGTATGTAATAGTGTGGTGGTGACAGATGGTGGTGGAGGCAGCACTTTTTTTATCCAAACTAAACTTTATTAAACATCAGTATTAGAGATGAGCGAACGTACTCGTCCGAGCTTGATGCTCGTTCGAGTATTAGCGTGTTCGAGATGCTCGTTACTCGAGGCGAGCACCACACGATGTTCGAGTTACTTTCACTTTCATCTCTGAGACGTTAGCGCGCTTTTCTGGCCAATAGAAAGACAGGGAAGGCATTACAACTTCCCCCTGCGACGTTCAAGCCCTATACCACCCCCCTGCAGTGAGGGGCTGGCGAGATCAGGTGTCACCCGAGTATTTAAATCAGCCCCTCCCGCGGCTCGCCACAGATGCATTCTGACATAGATCAGGGAAAGTGCTGCTGATGCTGGAGCTGCTATAGGGAGACTGTTAGGAGTTATTTTAGGCTTCAAGAACCCCAACGGTCCTTATTAGGGCCACATCTGGCCGTGTGCAGTACTGTTGAGGCTGCTTTTAGCAGTGTTGCACTTTTTTTTTTTTTTGTATATCGACCGTGCAGAGCATTGCGTCCTCAGTCTGCAGTAATTTTACATAGTATAGGGCCAGTAGTGGTGAGGCAGGGACAGTGGGAAAGGTGAAAGAGATATACTGTCTATATAGGCAGTGGGCTTTTTCAAAAAAATTTGGGAAAAATACTATCTTTGGGCTGCCTGTGACCGTCTTGAGTGTACTGCGTCTCTGCTGGGGGTAGTAGTCCTAATTAATACGCAGCTAAGTGTTACAGCAGGCTTGCGAAAAATTCTTTCCTGGCTCTGCGTTGCCCGTTACATCACCGCCGTCCTCCCGTCCAGAGGGAAACAGTCTGCAGTAATTTTACATAGTATAGGGCCAGTAGTGGTGAGGCAGGGACAGTGGGAAAGGTGAAAGAGATATATTGTCTATATAGGCAGTGGGCTTTTTCAAAAAAAATTGGGAAAAATACTATCTTTGGGCTTCCTGTGACCGTCTTCAGTGTACTGCGTCTCTGCTGGGGGTAGTAGTCCTAATTAATACGCAGCTAAGTGTTACAGAAGGCTTGCGCAAAATTCTTTTCTGGCTCTGCGTTGCCCGTTACATCACCGCCGTCATCCCGTCCAGAGGGAAACAGTATACATATATACGCTGCCTACAGTATCTGTCTGCTGTCTCAGCTCAGCCTTTAAAAAAATAGAAGCAAAACACTTAAGGCCTACTAGTGGCCTTTGGACACTTGACTGCTTCTGCGCTGTGAATTCCACTAGCTCAGTCATACGCACCTACGTCTCACTACAGGCTGGGCAAAATTCTTTCCTGGCTCTGCTGTGCGTTCCGTAAGCGAAGTCAGCCTCCAACCACAGGCCAATAAGCGGCACATTTAATTACAGCATTCTGTTTCTGCACTACTGGTAATACAACATGCTGAGGGGTAGGGGTAGACCTAGAGGACGTGGACGCGGGCGAGGACGCGGAGGCCCAAATCAGGGTGTGGGCACAGGCCGAGCTCCTGATCCAGGTGCCCGCAGCCGACTGCTGCGGGATTAGGAGAGAGGCACGTTTCAGGCGTCCCAAGATTAATCTCACAATTAATGGGTCCACGCAGTAGACCTTTATTAGAAAATGAGCAGTGTGAGCAGGTCCTGTCGTGGATGGCAGAAAGTGCATCCAGCAATCTATCGACCACCCAGAGTCCTGCGCCGTCCACTGCTGCAACTCTGAATCCTCTGGCTGCTGCTCCTCCTTCCTCCCAGCCTCCCCACTCCATTACAATGACACATTCTGAGGAGCAGGCAGGCTCCCAGGAACTGTTCTCGGGCCCCTGCCCAGAATGGGCAGCAATGGTTCCTATCCCACCGGAGGAGTTTGTCGTGACCGATGCCCAACCTTTGGAAAGTTCCCGGGGTCCGGGGGATGAGGCTGGGGACTTCCGGCAACTGTCTCATGAGCTTTCAGTGGGTGAGGAGGACGACGACGATGAGACACAGTTGTCTATCACTCAGGTAGTAGTAATTGCAGTAAGTCCGAGGGAGGAGCGCACAGAGGATTCGGAGGAAGAGCAGCAGGACGATGAGGTGACTGACCCCACCTGGTTTGCTAAGCCTACTGAGAACAGGTCTTCAGAGGGGGAGGCAAGTGCAGCAGCAGGGCAGGTTGGAAGAGGCAGTGCGGTGGCCAGGGGTAGAGGCAGGGCCAGACCGAATAATCCACCAACTGTTTCCCAAAGCGCCCCCTCGCGCCATGCCACCCTGCAGAGGCCGAGGTGCTCAAAGGTCTGGCAGTTTTTCACTGAGAGCCACATTAACCACATTAACCAAAGCGATTAATTGGTTTCACCTGCCCTCTTGGTTGGGCATGGGCAATTTTTCTGAAGTACATTTGTACTGTTGGTACACCAATTTTTTTGGGCCCTCGCCTACATTGTAATCCTAGTAATTTTTAGCCCACCTGCATTAAAGCTGACGTTACCTCAGCTGTGCTGGGCACTGCAATGGGATATATTTATGTACCGCCGGTGGGTTCCAGGGAGCCACCCATGCTGTCGGTCCACACGGAGTTGTAAATGCATGTGTCCACTTCTAAAGAACCCCAGTCTGACTGGGGCATGCAGTGTGGGCCGAAGACCACCTGCATTAAACCTGACGTTACCTCAGCTGTGATGGGCAATGCAATGGGATATATTTATGTACCGCCGGTGGCTTCCTGGGACCCACCCATGCTGTCGGTCCACACAGAGTTGTAACTGCATGTGTCCACTTCTAAAGAACCCCAGTCTGACTGGGGAATGCAGTGTGGGCTTAAGACCACCTGCATTAAACCTGACGTTACCTCAGCTGTGATGGGCAATGCAATGGGATATATTTATGTACCGCCGGTGGCTTCCTGGGACCCACCCACGCTGTCGGTCCACACGGAGTTGGAACTGCATGTGTCCACTTCTAAAGAGCCCCAGTCTGACTGGGGAATGCAGTGTGGGCTTAAGACCACCTGCATTAAACCTGACGTTACCTCAGCTGTGATGGGCAATGCAATGGGATATATTTATGTACCGCCGGTGGCTTCCTGGGACCCACCCATGCTGTGGCTCCACACGGAGTTGTAACTGCATGTGTCCACTTCTAAAGAACCCCAGTCTAACTGGGGCATGCAGTGTGGGCCGAAGACCACCTGCGTTAAACCTGACGTTACCTCAGCTGTGATGGGCACTGCAATGGGATTTATTTATGTACCGCCGGTGGGTTCCAGGGAGCCATCCATGCTGTGGGTCCACAGGGACTTCACATTAGGGATTTGTACCTGCCAGTGTCTATGTATTAAAAACCCTGGTCAGACTGGGGAATGCAGTGTGGGCCGAAGACCACCTGCATTTAATTGGACGTTACCTCAGCTGTGATGGGCAATGCAATGGGATATATTTATGTACCGCCGGTGGCTTCCTGGGACCCACCCATGCTGTAAGTCCACACGGAGTTGTAACTGCATGTGTCCACTTCTAAAGAACCCCAGTCTGACTGGGGCATGCAGTGTGGGCCGAAGACCACCTGCATTAAACCTGACGTTACCTCAGCTGTGATGGGCATTGCAATGGGATATATTTATGTACCGCCGGTGGGTTCCAGGGAGCCACCCATGCTGTCGGTCCACACGGAGTTGTAACTGCATGTGTCCACTTCTAAAGAACCCCAGTCTGACTGGGGCATGCAGTGTGGGCCGAAGACCACCTGCATTAAACCTGACGTTACCTCAGCTGTGATGGGCACTGCAATGGAATTTCTTTATGTACCGCCGGTGGGTTCCAGGGAGCCACCCATGCTGTGGGTCCACAGGGACTTCACATTAGGGATTCGTACCTGCCAGTGTCTATGTATTAAAAACCCCGGTCAGACTGGTGCATGCACTGTGGGCCGAAGACCACCTGCATTAAAACTGACGTTACCTCAGCTGTGCTGGGCACTGCAATGGGATATATTTATGTACCGCCGGTGGCTTCCTGGGACCCACCCATGCTGTCGGTTCACACGGAGTTGTAACTGCATGTGTCCACTTCTTAAGATCCCCAGTCTGACTGGGGCATGCAGTGTGGGCCGAAGCCCACCTGCATTAAACCTGACGTTACCTCAGCTGTGATGGGCAATGCAATGGGATTTATTTATGTACAGCCGGTGGGTTCCAGGGAGCCCCCCATGCTGTGGGTGCACACGGAATTCCTATTGCGGAGTTGTACCTGCCTGTGACTATTTATAAAAAACCCCGGTCTGACTGGGGCATGCAGACACCTTGACAGAATGAATAGTGTGTGGCACATAGGTTCCCCATTGCTATGCTCACGTGCGCAGCTCCTGATGGAGGTGGCACAGGATTGGATTTCTCATTGCTTCTGTACAGCATTATGGGCTATCACCCCGCCCCTTTTAAAGAGGGTCGCTGCCTGGCCGTGCCAACCCTCTGCAGTGTGTGCCTGCGGTTCCTCCTCATGGCAGACGTGCTTATAAATAGACATGAGGGTGGTGTGGCATGAGGGCAGCTGAAGGCTGCGCAGGGACACTTTGGTGTGCGCTGTGGACACTGGGTTGTGCGGGGGGGGGGGGGGGGTTGGGCAGCATGTAACCAAGGAGAAGTGGCAGCGGAGTGTCATGCAGGCAGTGATTGTGCTTTGTTGGAGGTAGTGTGGTGCTTAGTTAAGGTTTGCATTGCTAATGAGGGTTTTTCAGAAGTAAAAATTGTTGGGAGGGGGGGGCACTCTTGCCACTATTGTGGCTTAATAGTGTGACCTGGGAACTTGAGATGCAGCCCAACATGTAGCCCCTCGCCTGCCCTATCCGTTGCTGTGTCGTTCCCATCACTTTCTTGAATTGCCCAGATTTTCACAAATGGAAACCTTAGTGAGCATCGGCAATATACAAAAATGCTCGAGTCGCCCATTGACTTCAATGGGATTCGTTACTCGAAACGAACCCTCGAGCATCGCGAAAATTTCGTCTCGAGTAACGAGCACCCGAGTGCTTTGGTGCTCGCTCATCTCTAATCAGTATTAATGTAATTTCGCTACATAGGAGGATTAGAGTACTTGAACATAACATTAAAACATTATACCTCATCACATACTTTAACATACTCCAGCAATAGCGTCTAGTGCTATCTTTCAACAGGCCTTCTGTCCCACCTGGCGTGTACTCCTAACATTGAGGGCCCCACTTACAACTCGCTAAAGTAGGGTTTGACCTAGAACACGTGTGCTGCAGACCTGGTCATCTGCATCCTCTTGGGATCTGACTGGTCAGCCCAGAAACTTTGGTCCCTAGTCATTAGGGCTACCCTGCTCCAATGTTCTACTGTGCCCTACAGCACTGCTCCCCCAATAAAGTCACTTTGGTCTTCTCCCCATATCATGGGCGCACAGCTGAGTAATGGCCTCTGTCACTTCAGTTGTGCTGCTGGGCTGTATCCCCCTTTACACATACACTGCTCACTTGTGCTGCTGCTCTGTCCTGAGAGCAGTGTCCCAGTTCCAAGGGAGCTACTGGCCCTTCCCCCACTGAGCACATGGGGCCAATCAGAGCCCTTTTTTGTTAGATTCTCAATACAGTTTCCAACAGTTTCATTGACTTCTATTAGCAATAATCTTCCCATGTGTCGGAGCTTCCTCAGGTGGCCAACTTTAATAGTGAAGCCTCTTTCTTAAATTTAGACTTCCATCTAGAATGTCACAGAGGGGCCAACAGTGGCAGAAGGCGGGACTTAGTGTGGCCGTCAGGCCACTTGTCATAGCAGCTTAGCCGCTACAAGTTGTATAGGGAAGTGTAGGGCATACAAATATAGTACACACACACACATATATATATATATATATATATATATATATATATATATATATATATATATATATTACACATACAGACATTACTTACATACACAGACGTGCACACATTACACATACATGTATTATTGTTGAGTGGGGGTATTATTACTTTGTGGGATATTAGTATTACGGTATGTGGGAGGCACTGAATGAAGCACTGATGGTAGCAGCAGGATGGGGATTTTTTTGTGTACAGACGAGTTGTGGATAGAAAAAGTCTTCATAGAGATCTGGGCCCAATAGAGAAGAAACAGGAAAGCTGATTACTACAATCAGAAATGAGTTAGGGCGAGCACCCACTGGCGTTTGCGTTCTCCGCGGGAAAAAAACGCAGCGTTTTCGCCGCGTTTCTCGCGTTTTTTCCGCGCGTTTTTCGCGGCGTTTTTAGCGGCGTTTTGCGTTAATTTCCATTGACATTCATGGGTGCATTAGGAGAAAAATAGGGACACATATGTAACTGACAGTTCCTATGTTAAAAACGCAAACGCAACGCAAAAAAAACGCCAGTGGACAGGAACACATGTTATCTCTATGCCTGTGCAGGAAAAACGCAAAACGCAAAACGCAGGTAAAAAAACGCCAGTGGGTGCTCGCCCTTAGACTGTAAAAGTTAAGATCACACTTGTACAATAGTAGCATTTTTAAAAATTCAAGTCAAATCACCACAGATAAAAACCATGCATTTTGAAAATTAATTACATTTTCAACTTACAGTTTTATTGCAGCTTATAAAACGCAGAGGTTTTCTTGCAGTTATCGTGTCTTTTTCATGGTTTTATGACTACTCCTGGCAAGACAAGGTTGTCAAGATGGTGGGTGATTTGAGTTTTTTCATTTGCAGCTTATTCCAATAGTTTTCTATGAAGACATTACCTCGACAATCTCACAAACATGCCTTGCTTGGCCCATGTGATGAACATGGTAGTACCATGCTTCCTTTACAATTGCTTTAGATCCACTGCTGGAAAATGCCAGCGAACTGTACTCTTCCTTTCAGCATTCATACCTCTCGTCTGGTAGAGGTGAAGTAACAGTTTGAGTTATATGATAGATTTCCACGTTGCATATGTTGCAGAGTCTAAGCCAGTAACAGAGAGCAATTATGGTGTACCAGATAATGAATGCCGTTAGCTGCATGGAGATTGGTCACTTGACGCTTGTGATGTGGCTGCAAATCAAAGACTTGTGTGCCATTTTGGCTAGCTTTGAGGAAGCAACCAAAATCGTCAGCTGTAATGCACTGATCAGTATGACCAATCCTTTTATCTGTTTGCTGTAACAGATGTTACAGGGCCTCAGGGAAAATTACATATTGTTGTCACAGAAGGAGGAGGAAGTGATACCCATCTCTCAACTATCTGACCATTACTCAACACCGAAGGTAGGGTGAGCTAGAACAGCACACTTGAAGCCCCAGGCTTATTTGAAATCTTTGCCTGGGAGAAACCTTGTTAATGCATTATAACTATCTTGTGTTTTCTTGCTATGCTCAGTCTTGCCGTGTTGTATGTCCTGTGACATGAAACTGTCTTCCATAACCTCACTCTTGTAACAGTTTGACTATTCCTCACCTAGTTTTAAGCCTCCTACACCGCTGTTTCTTTTTCAGAGTGTATTTCAACCTGCCTATGAAAATGATCACCTGCTTGGTATAATTGGTTAATCATACACCTGACTATAATCCTACAAAAACTCTGACTTAGTGTACCTAAAAAAGCGGACGGATGCTGTCTTATATGCAAAGGGTGGTCAAACCAAATATTGATTTGATTTAGTTGTCCCCTTTGCATTTTGATAATTAATACAAATAAATTATTAACACTTCTATTTTTGAAAGCATTCTTAATATGTATCTAACAGATCAGTTCATGAAAATGGTGAGTAAGCAAAATACAGTATATTAGAAAGTTACAAAGCTGTTCAGAAAGTAATAATTGCACTTTATGAAAAAACTAAAGACAAGATAAAAACATCAGAAATTTTTTTTTTTATTTAAGTACTTTCAAGTATTTGCAAGATGCATTTGTTTCTTAGGAAGGCCTCCAGATAAGCAACAAAGACGCACAGGTCTAAAAACTTTAATTAAGCTTGTTCGCTCTTTGCTGACACTGCATAAAGTGATGATAACAGTAGCCGTTTTTGATATTATTAGATTTTGGAATAAGATTGAACTAGCGGTAGTGAAAGTGTATCTGCAAATAATTGTTTTCTCTGAGTTACTATTGTAACCTTTCTCTGACATGCTGTTGTTTGATAACAATTCATCTCTATGGTTTTTCTATTATACTGGATTTTACAATCTTGATATCAGAAAACAAAATACAATTCTTCCTCATTTTTTAACAAAGATTCTGCTGATTAAGTCTCCAGTACACAATATTCTGAGATTGTATTTTGCATTTAACTTTTTGTTGTAAGGAAAATGTCACTTTTCCTGATGTAGTTTTAGAGGAACCTAAAAAGCTAAATTTACATCAGATCTAACACAGAACACTAGATACATCACATGTATAGGTTCCAGAACAGATACTGATCTGCCAAAGCAACAGAAATAGACAATTCAAAATAAGTTGTCATGAACAGAGCAAAGGCTTGGAATCAGACAGACTTCAAAATATTCATAGGTCTAGAAAATGCCTGCTAGTACGGTACATCTAAAAATATCAGCATTTGCCGAAATAGTGCTGGTCTATCAGGAAAGAAAGGGGGCTGCCCAGCCCAGCCTGACAATATGAATAACCCATGGAACGTAGTATTGACCAGAAGGGTAGATTATTGGGTGATTGAGCCTCAAGCTTTTTATAATATCAGACTGGTCCAGACAGCCCCTTCTTTCCTTAGAGACCACCTGATTATGAATTGCCTGTTTATGTTGCTTTGGGAGATCTTTATCAGCATACCTTGTGGGACCTATACATGTGATGTATCTAGTGGTCTGTGTTGGACCTGATGTAAGTTTCACTCAGAGCTACTTTTTGCTAGTTTGAGGCTAATTTTACATGGATGACTTTTTACCCCGCGATTTTTGAGCATCAGCGCTGCTCTTTCTTACAAAAACATCGCTGCCACTTGCCATTTTCTCACACATTTTTCCTGCGAACATCAATAGGATAAGTTTTGTGCTTTGCGATGCAATATAAAGGAGACTCCATAGGGAAACGTGGGAGATTAAAAAAGCACAGAAAGATAGGACATGTCGCAACTTTTTTCTCTTGCAACATCGCATGAATGAAAATATCCAAATATGAAGGTTTCCATTTACTCTCGCATCACTCAAAAACGCACAATTTTCTCGCAAGTGTGAAGGCACCCTTAGGCCTCATCTACATGAGCATTTTTACACAGCTATTTGGCCGCAATAAAACGTCAGCAGAAAATCACAACTATATTCTAATGCATTCATTTACATAGGCAATTTTGGGCGTGTGAAAAAATCACACCATCAAATCGCCAACCATTTTCAGTCACCAAATTTTCATGCTGCGTCAAAAGATAGGTCTTAACTAGAGATGAGCGAGCGTACTCGATAAGGCAAACTACTCGAGCGAGTAGTGCCTTATCGAGTACCTGCCCGCTTGTCTCAAAAGATTCGGGTGCCAACAGGGGGCAGGGAAGATTGGGGAGGAACGGGGGGGGGGGGGGGGGAGATCTCTTTCTCACTGTCTCCCCCTGCTCACTCCCACAACTCACCGCTCTCCCACGCCAGCACCCGAATCTTTTGAGACGAGAAGGCAGGTACTTGCATAAGGCACTATGCGCTCGTTTAAGTTCGTGGGTGGACCGATCCCTGCAACCGTTAGTATGTAGAACTCCAGGTTTTCTTAAAGATAGTAAACATGTAATACAGAAACTACAACATTTGAAATGGAATGATAATTTTCTTTGGATTTTGTGTGATGTCAAGGATCTCTATTCTAGCATACCACACCATACGGCTTTGGAGGCAGTTCGTTTTCATTTACAGAATTTCAGTAACTATAGTAATGAACTAAAGGAATTTATTCTTTTATCTACTGAATTTTTGTTAAAACATAATTTTTTTTCATTTGATCAAGAATTTTTTTTACAGATTTCTGGAGCCCCGATGGGCTCCAAATTCTCTCCGGCGATAGCCAACCTTTTCATGAGTTGGTGGGAAGATTGCTTTATATTCAGTCATGATAACCCTTTTGCTGGCCGCATGGTGTGGTATGCTAGGTATATTGATGACATAATAATAATTTGGGATGAAGGTGCGATACAAGGCGAATGTCATGAACAAGTTAACCAGTTTAGTAGATATATTAATAACAACTCTGTTAATCTGCAGTTCACTGTAACATATAATAAGGGAGAGGTGCCATTTTTGGATTTAACCCTAAGAGGAAATTGCAATACAGGTATTGGAACTAAATTGTACAGAAAGGAAACAGCCGGTAACACTATATTGCATGCAAGTAGTGGCCATCCCAAACATACCATAAAGGCTATCCCTATGGGAGAATTTATCCGTGCAAAAAGATCGTGTTCGGACAGTTCTACATTCAATATAGCAAAAACAGAAATTAATAATAGATTACATCAAAGAGGGTATAGGCAGACTTTATTGAATAAAACTTGTACAAAAATGGAGACACGAAAAAGAGAAGAATTACTTACAGATAGATCTAGTGACAAAAGTAAAAAGAAAAATAAAGGATTAGTTTTTTCCACAGCTTACAGTAGAGATTTTTATAATATTAGAAAAATGTTCTTCAAATTTTTACCTGTACTCAGACAGGATGATGTAACTGATGAAATATTAAGCGAAGGGGTTAAGTTTGTCGCAAAAAAGAACAAAAATTTAGGGGACTTACTAGCTCCAAGCAATTTTTCTTCTAATATAGAAAAACCGCATTGGCTGAAATATAAAGGTTTCTACAGGTGTGGCAATTCAAGATGCACTGTCTGTCATTTAGCTGTCAAGAAGGAAAGCTTTTTTGACAGTAATCACATGAAAGAGTACAAAATATGGAGTTATATTAATTGCAGTACTACTAATGTGGTTTATATAATCCGCTGCAATGAATGCAATGTAGACTATATAGGATGCACCACACGAAAATTAAAAACTCGGATTAGTGAACATATCCGCAATATTAAAAAAGGTAATACAAGCAGCTCAGGTGCAGCTAAACATTTTTGTGATAAACATGCAGGGATGATAGACAATTTTTCATTCTTTGGGATAGAAAAGGTAACAAATAAAAGTCCGGAAAAAGTGTTCAAAAGGGAAGCCTTTTGGATCCTAAATTTAAATACCAGATACCCAAAAGGGATGAATTATAGAACAGATCTTATGTACATATATTAGTTCCAACAAAAGCAGTAATAATTTCTTGTTTTTTCTTTTGTGTTTTTTTTTTGCGTTTTTCTTGCGTTTTTCTAGCGTTTTGCGTTTTTCTAGCGTTTTGCGTTTTTCTAGCGTTTTTCTAGCGTTTTTCTAGCGTTTTTCTAGCGTTTTTCTTGAGTTTTTTTTTCTTTTCTATATGTTTATGTAATAATATTTACAACATACCAAATGAATAACCTTATCCTGTTATGTTAAGTCGGTACATGATATGATGATCCACAAACATTGTTCTTTCCTCAAAGTATGTTATCCTTACATATATTAATATGCTACCACATAAATTGTCTGTGGTTTATATATGGATCAATAAGTAAATTGCCTAAGGGCTCATGTCCACGGGCAAAATAAGAATTAAAATCCGCAGCGGATTTTAACTCTTCTTCTGCCCGCGGATCCGCATCCCATAGGGATGCATTGACCACCCGCGGGGTAGATAAATACCCGCGGATCGTCAATAAAAGAGATTTAAAAAAAAATGGAGCATGAAAAAATCCGGACCATGCTCCATTTTCATGCGGGTCTCCCGCGGGGTCGGCTCCCGCGGGCTTCTATTGAAGCCTATGGAAGCCGTCCGGATCCGCGGGAGACCAAAAATAGGAATTTAAAAGAATTACTCACCCGGAGCAGGCGCTAAAGGTCTTCTCTTCCTCACGGCCGCATCTTTCTTGCTTCGGCTCGGCGGATGTGCCCGGCGGATGTGCCCGGCGCATGCGCGCGGCACGTCGGAGACGTGCCAGCGACGTGCCGCCGGCGTGACGAATTCATCCGCCGGCCGAAAATGAAGATCCGGCCGTGAGGAACAGCTGACCTTCCCCGCCCGCTACGGATAGGTAAATGCTTTTAAATTGCTATTTTCAGCGCTCATGTCCGCGGGGCAGGAGGGACCCGCTGCAGATTCTCCATGTAGAATCTGCAGCGGATCTGATTTTCCCCGTGGACATGAGGCCTTAAATTCCTTAAAACTCTGATCCTTTCATTACAATGTCCATCAAGTTTATTTAAATATTTATTTTTTGTCCTACAATATATATCATTTACTATATACTATATATTCTATATACAAATAGACGTGTGTCATTTCCTGCAGGAGGAACTGACCATGACAACAAGGTTGAGATAATCAATGCAGGGGTTAACTACATGTGTTTTTAATTCACTAATTATATGTTAAGCCTTTTAAAAGTCCATGTAATGTCTGTCAGTTAGAGGTGAGCAAGGTTCTGCGAACCGAAATGCGTACTCTGTTTGTCTGTATGAGCACGAAGTTATTGGAATAAAAGCAAGGTTCTTCACAATAGCCGGACTCCTGCATTTGAAATATATGTGTCTAACTAAAGCCAAAGTAGCCGGATGGCAATGTGAAGGCTTGTGAGTATACCTGCTTATGGGACCAAGACTGCAGCGCAAGAAAGCAAGGTGGGACAGTTTATTTTTTATGCGCTCGAGTAGTTTGCCTTAGGGAGTACACTCGCTCATCTCTAGTCTTTGCCTATCTTTTGATGAAAAATTGCTGGTGGCTTCCATAGAAAAAAAAGAAGGGGGAGGGAGTTTACCTGTGTCCGGCACTGGGGATAGAAGACAGCTGCTGCTATTTAAGCATTAGAAGTCATTTTGAGGATTTCTGCCCACCAACGTAATTCCGCACTGCAGCACATTTTTCACACAATACGCCATTAATCTGTGTCAATGGAGGCTTAATAGTTTATCTTATTTTTCTTCTCTCTGATTGACAATTATTTTGCTCTGCTCTTGTCATCACTAGTGTAGGGTCTTCCAAGGAGTAGTCCAGGAACTGGATTGCCCTTCTCAGGGCGGCTACCCTATTTAGGTAGCAATTTATTACAGATTTGATTGAGTTTCTAATTTCCCTGCTTTAAGTGTTTGATTAAAGGATAAGTTTTATCTTATAGAGGTTGTTAATTTTGATTTATTTATTGACAGGGCATTTGTTTTGACTATTAGACTACAAACTCAGTTTCTTATTTTTGTCTCAACAAATATACAGCAAGTCAGCAATGCTTCCTTAGCATTGAGAATGATTGAAAAGTTGTTTTGTTAGATTATAATATAGTTATTAAAGAGTTAACAAAATTCACCATTTTAGTTTCTACACATAAACTACTGTACCCTGTAAATTGCATCAATTTATGCAACATTGGACAATACAATAATGATGTGAAGCTACAGCAATGATATGAATTACATATCAAGAAGAATTAACTCACACAAACAGTTTTGCTTTCAGGCTATGCAGCATTATATTATGATCTTTCAATCACATTATTATGACAACCACAGAGGCTGATATGATGGATCTATTTATATAGGTGTATGAAATGTCACTTAATCATTTCAAGCTATTAAAGGGGTTGTCCCGCGGCAGCAAGTGGGTCTATACACTTCTGTATGGCCATATTAATGCACTTTGTAATGTACATTGTGCATTAATTATGAGCCATACAGAAGTTATCAAAAGTTTTATACTTTACCTGCTCCGTTGCTAGCGTCCTCGTCTCCATGGTGCCGACTAATTTTCGGCCTCTAATGGCCAAATTAGCCGCGCTTGCGCAGTCCGGGTCTTCTGCTGTCTTCTATGGGGCCGCTCGTGCAGAATGCCGACTCCGTGTAGCTCCGCCCCGTCACGTGCCGATTCCAGCCAATCAGGAGGCTGGAATCGGCAATGGACCGCACAGAAGCCCTGCGGTCCACAGAGAGACAGGATCCCGGCGGCCATCTTCAGCAGGTGAGTATGAAGACGCCGGACCGCCGGGATTCGGGTAAGTACTACCCGGATTGTTTTTTTAACCCCTGCATCGGGGTTGTCTCGCGCCGAATGGGGGGGTGGGGGGGTTAAAAAAAAAAACCCGTTTCGGCGCGGGACAACCCCTTTAATGCTCTTTTAATAATGCATTCTTTCCTCAAACTCTATATTGGGTTTGCCTCTTTGATGCATAAAACTGCATTGAGATGGAAAGCAGGATGGAGCCATAATGTTTAATACCTCTTTGGTATCTGTCTCACATGGTTTTCATCCCTGGCAGTTATTTTAACTCTATAGGAAAGCACAGAGGACGACACTTTTCTATTCAGCTAAAAAGACTAACAGGGACAGTGTTACACCAAGTGTAACTGAGACCAAAGATGGAAACTTTAGATAGAGATGGGGAGATGGGACTAAGGGTGCGGGCAGACGAGCGTAGGCGTATTTACGTTCGCACGAGCGCAACGTATAATCGCCCGAGCGATCGTTTTTCACCGATCACGACCAGAGCTAGAAAGCGTATTTTCGTTTGTTCCTACTTTGCAAACGGTCTTTTCGGCGATCGAATATGCGTTGGCGCGTATTTCGGTCGCATATGTTCCGTTTTTTTTCGAATTGCCGTTTTTTACGCGCCGTAAAATCGCCCATGTGAACGAATACATTCGAAACCATTGCCTCAGATGGTCACGTATATAAGTTTGGTCGCAAAAACGCGCCGTTTATGCGCTCGTCTGCCCGCACCCTAAAGGGTAGAATGCAATGTACAGAGAGTCTAACTTAATAGTCTAAATCAAGGGCTCTTTTACAAGTGTAGACATTTTCAGCATTTTAAAGGCGGTCAACAACATTTTGCAAATACAGCTTAGAAGGTGTACCTCACCATGTCATCCCCCTTTTCATATGTCCTGTTTGAGTATGTTACATCATAAAGGGAAGCCCATCACTCAAGACTTCCTCTCTGAGCCAAAGGGCATAGGTATTTATAAAAAAGAATATTCAATTGAATGGCTAGCATGTAATACTACATTTAGGAAAATGTCTGGCTAGACATGGCTTTGCTTTGTGTTATTACAGCTGATTACCAGGGGTTACAGAAGCCTGGCACATTGCTATCAGTTAATTATGTGTCTGCCATCTTTCTACAATGTAAATACTAAATAATTAAGACTGGAAATCATCCAGAGAAGTAGCCAAAATATTCACCTCATTAAAAAAAATGTCCTGAGGATATTGTGGCTACTTCACTGGCGTCGTGGATTGTCCAATGAGACATAGTGCATTTGAGCAGGGGGAAACAACTATGCTATCATCATTTCTGAAAAAAGACCAAAGCTTGTGCAGGCCTAAAGGTGCTAGTGTACAAGTGTTAGTGAGCACAGGTAATACTTGCATTTTACTTAAAGTTGAAACAATTGCAACTTCACATGCCCACCAATAAGTGGTAAATTGCGTATGTCACTCATAGCCATATAATAGCACCCTTATAGTCCCTTCTGTTAATTTGACACTTGACAACACAAAAACCATTGAAAAAACTCAAGTTAAAGTTTATTGCAACTGTGTATTTAACACACTAACCCCTTAGTGACCAGCCCATTGCCTTACGCCTTACGTCATGGCCTGCTGAGCTTAATTCCCAGAGGACGTAAAAACATGCATCCTCCGGGAATGAAAGCCCTGCAGGCTCTGGACGTGACAGCTCCATGGTGTTGTTTACCAGAGGTAGCTGACATTCTGGAGCTGTAATTTCGGGCTGCAAGACCCAACTCTCGGTCACGCGATTGCCAATATCCACCGGATACCAGCGATCACGTTAAAGTCAATGTAAAAATAAATTAAAGTTAAAGTTTCAGCTCTCCTTATAGATCTGATCCATAAGAGGAGCTGAGAATACTCAACTCAGTCCTCCGCAATGTCCGGTATCTTTCTCGTCCTTCCCGGACCTGCCACCGGCGTCTACGCATGCGCACCAGACCGCATTATGTCATGTGCATGCGCAGAAGGCCAGGAGACCCGGGAAATTAAAAAACTCCCTGCTCCCGGCTAGTATGAGTAGCCGAGAGCAGGTAGCTGTCACCAGGAGCCGCTGTATGCAGTTCCCAGTCACATAATCGCTGCTATCCAATGGATAACAGTGATCATGTAAAAGTTGAAAAAGTTAAAAAGTGTAAAAAAAAAGGAGAAGAAAAGTTTGCTTCATTTCCCCTCTTGGATCATATCCATGAGGGGAGATGAAATTAGGTACCTAAGGCCCCTGGATTTATCTGGAGACCGTACCCCGGCTTCTGCGCACGTATCCAATGCCAAAATGGCGGACACAGGCTCAAAAGCCGCAGATTGCCAGGGTAATTTAAAATCTCTCCACACCTGGCTACTAAATGTAGCCAGGAGCCTGGAGATTTCATGGTGGGCCACAGTATGTGGTTCTTGGTCACGTGATCACCGTTATGCAATGGATAACCGTGATCACGTAAAAGTAAAAAAAAGGGAGGGAAGGTGAAAGACCACCGGCGATGTTCCCGATGGGATCCTCATCCATGGACCTTTTTCCCAGCTTTGGCGCAAGCACTCATCGGCGAAATGGTGGACGTAGGCGCAGAAGCTGGGGAGGGCGAGGGGAAATTTAAAATCTCCTTGCTCCTGGCTACCAAAGATAGCCGAGAGCTTGGAGATGTCACAAGGGCCGCAGTGAGTGATCCTCGGTCATGTGATCACATAAACTTTAAAAGACAGTTAAAGTTTGATGCTACGTTCAGTTTGGGCCCCGTTGTGCATCTAGACATAAGATTAGGGCAACAATGGGTATGTTTCTGAACACCGGACAAACTGGGATATCATTGCCAAAAAACAAAAATCGTAATTTTTTATTTCTACTTTACTTAGATTCATTCAAAAACGGTGGGGTAAAAATATGCAGTACACCCCTAGATGAATTCCTTAAGGAGTCTAGTTTCCAAAATGGGGTCATTTGTGGGGGTTCTCTGTCATTTTGGTAGCTCAAGGGCTCTACAAGTGGGCAATGGGGCCTAAATCACCTTTAAGCAAAATGTCTGTTCTGAAAACCACCCGCTGCTCTTTTCGGTTAGGGCCCCGTTGTGCATACGGACATAATATTATGGCCACAATGGGTATGTTTCTGAACACAGGACAAACAGGGGTATCTATTTTGGGGTGAAAGTCTTCATTCATGTATCTGGTGTACAAAAAAACCCTGTTTTTAAAATGACATAATTGCTAAAAAAAAATAAAAATCATAATTTTTTCCTTCTGCTTTGCTTAGATACATTCAAAAGCTGTGGGGTAAAACTACACAGTTTACCCCTAGATTAATTCCTTAAGGGGTCGAGTTTCCAAAATGAGGTCTTTGTGGGGGTCCTCTGTCATTTGGGCTGCTCAAGGGGCCTACCAGTGGGCAATGGGGCCGAAAACACTTTCAATCAAAATGTCTGATCTGAAAGCCACCGGCTGCTCCCTTCAGTTTGGGCCTTGTTGTGCATACGGACATAATATTAGGGCCAAAATGAGTATGTTTCTGAACATAGGACAAACAGGGGTATCTATTTTGGGGTGAAAGTCCTCATTTTCCTGTGCACTATAGAAAAAATCCTGTGTTTAAAATGACATATTTGCAAAAATATGAAATTGTATTTTTTCTCATCTAACTTGCATTAATTCCTGAAAAAAAACTGTGGGGTCAAAATACACCATGACCCCCTCAGTGAATATATTAAGTGGTGTAGTTTTTAAAATGGGGTCATTTGTGGGGGTATCTATCATTTTGACACCTATAAGCCTTTGCAATCTTGGCTTGGTGAAGGAAAACAAAGTGTTCCTCAAAATGTTAATAATTAATAAATTTAAATTAAGTTAAATTTGTACATCTCGTAAATGGTTAAAAAAAGCAAAAGTTTTTCCAATGTGCGCCCAAAATAAAGTAAACAGATGGAAATATATATCTTATCAACATTTTCTATATTATGTTTGCACATATTTGAGATATTGCAGCTGGAAATGTGAAAAAATGCCAATTTTTGCAAAATGTTCCCAATTTTGGCGCTTTAATAAATATACACAAATTATATCAGTCTATATTTTCTGCCTAAATGAAGTACAACATGTGGCGAAAAAACAATGTCAGAATCACTTGGATATGCGAAACCCTTACAAAGTTATTCTATGTTAAAGTGACACGTAAGATTTCCAAAAATTTGGCCCGGTCATTAAGGCGCGAACAGGCTTGGTCACTAAGGGGTTAAGTGTCAAGTTGAAGCTTGCTACTCATTAAATCTTCTTGGCTAAAAAGGAACAATTAAAAATATGCTGCCCACATAGTTTAGCAGTAAGGTGTATTCATTAGTAGAGCACTCCCTGGCCTCTCCAGCTACCCCAGCTCCTCTCATTGGTGATGGACGTCTGGCTTCTGTGTTTCTGCAGTCAGAATGAGGAAGAAGGGGGAAGGCGAGAAAAGTAGGGGAGTGTTCGCCTCATGAATAAACTGTGTCTGGTGTCTTCTTTCATCGCTCCTGTTAGCCAAATGGCACAATATTTTTTTCTGGTCGCAGATATGTCCTCATACTAAGCTGCCCTTAAATAGTGAGGTTATAGTCATATCCAGATGGAAAATGAGAGAGGTGGCCATTCTTGTGCATTGCTCTCTCCGTTAATTTGTATGGGAGACATGAAAAGAGCAGAGCATGTTTGAATAGGGGTCAGATGACCCCTGTTCTGGAGTTATTTGCAGACATAGGAGCCATATCTACAGTTTCAGAAATGATAAATTCTGTAAATATGCCATAAAGACTAAGGAGAATATTCCTTTAGTTAAACTTGCAAATTCGAAACAATAATTGTAGTCAAAAATAACAGACTAAAACTTTTTGCTTAATATTTTTTTCTTGCAACCTCGGGCATATATAACTTTTCTGCAGTATGTACTGTACTTGATCAGACTTAATGCAATGCTAGTACATTATAGTTAGTATTGCACCCACTGATCTTTTATTTTTTTTACTTTTTTTATTGTGTCTTATTCTGTAACTTTTTGCTCTAAATTCATTAAAATATTTGAATAATAAAAGTTCTTTTTTTTTTTAACCCTGTCATCAGCTCATATTTCATGAAAGAATATTTTCTGCAGTTCATATTTAACAACCAACTTAAAAGAAAAGTTTCATGTTTAGCCCCAACCCAAATTTTCACATATCCTACCCTACTTTAGTGAACGAAACCTTTGGAATGGGCAGCTATACCCATTACAGCAGTCCACCGTCTTTCCTGTTGAAGCAGCTGTGTGAATGGAGAGGTGGCAGGTATTATGAGAGCAGCTGAGTTTACAGTGCTTCATTACTCCTGTAACTCCCATAGAAATGAATTGGAGTTAAGGAAGCAGAGCAGCGTAGCATGTAGCACAGCTGGGAGTTGAGACTGGCCAGATTCATGGCAAGTTCTATAAATATTTAAGTCTCCATGTCCCAGAGCTCTGTTAAACTAAATTTTAATGATCATAAGGTTCACTGGTGATTTAGATTCAGTTTAGGAAAAAACAAAACGGTGGGGGTTTTAGCTCTTGCAGCCATAACACTGATGCAAAATGTGGCCATACTATGATCTAAAATCATTCTAAAACGGTTGTTTTAAAAACCTTTTTTCAAAAATCATAGGAAGGAACTTTGAGTATATGGTGGTCCCCCATTCAGTACTTTTATCCATGAGTTAAGCAATGCCTGACACACGTCCCTGTGTCTCTGCTCTCCCTTGCTGTTGCACGGGATCTAGCTGGCTGGTTCACGGAATGGCCAGCAGGGTGGCGGGGCAGTGCAGGAGATTTCTCTCCTCTAACTCCCCCGCCCCTCTCCATTTACATAACACTGGGGCCTTTATTACTAAACAGCCGCTGTTTAAACTGAACGATAAGCTTTATCACTCATCTTTTATGCTGCATAAAAGATGAGCAATGAAGCTCATCGCTCATCGTTCAGTTTAAACAGCTGCCGTTCAGTAGTGAACTGCCGCTGTGTATCTCAATGGAGGGGGAGCGAGAGGAGAGAAATCTCCTGCAGTGCCCCGCCCCCCTGCTGGCTGCTCCACATGAGCGAGACAGCTCTGCTAGCTCCCATGCAGGAGCACAGCAGTGGGGAGACACAGGGATGAATGTCGGGCATTGTTTGTCTAAAAGTCTTCCTGTGTAAAGGGGCCTTAAGAGTGAGAATACCTACTAGGAACATTTTTGCTCTGAAGTACCTGGCACAACCCTGTTTTAAACATGCAGCCCATTGATTTTAAAGGACACATGCCATTAGATTTTACAATAAAAAAAACAAGATCGCAGTGGAATAGGACCTTGGAACATTATCACAGCCATGTCCTTGACAAAATGTTCAAGTTAGCAATTTTCAGTTACAGCTGTGCATTCTAATTAACCACATAGGGGCGAAGCCTGTTTGCGCCTTAGTGATGGAGCCCAATTTTGGAAATCTGACATGTGTCACTTTAACATAGAATAACTCCAGAAAGGTTTTGCATATCCAAGTGATTCGGACATTGTTTTTGGACCATATATTGTACTTTCTTTAAGTGGTAAAAAGAGACAGATAGAATTTGTGAATATTTATTAACAGTGCCAAAATAGGGAAAATTTGGGGAAAAATTTTATTTATTCTCATTTTTAACTGTAATATCTCAAATATGTGCAATCATGCTGTACAATTTTTTTTGCTGAGATATATATTTCCATCTATTACTTTATTCTGGGTGCACATTTGAAAAACTTAGTTTTTTTTTTAACCATTTAGGAGCAGTTCAAATTTAACACTTAGGGTGGCTTTAGACCAGCGTGTTTTTGTGCGTGCATACGCGCGCACAAAAACACGCGTATATTACAAGTAATGCATTCCCTGTGGTGTGTTCACATGTCCATGTTTTACAGGTGCGTGCCTGTAAGGATAGCCCATGCGTGCACAATAGGGAATGCGCGCATTGTCTTCAATAAAGTCACGGCTGCTGCCGGCAGTTCCATTGAAGACAATGGTCTGCCAGCACCCCGTAATTGTTTTTCAGGGAAGGGCTTTAAATATAAGCCCTTCCCTGAAAAAAAGCAACAATTTTAGTGTAAAAAAACCCCAAAAAGTTACCTGTCTGCCGCTGCCGTGTACCCGCGGGGAGGAAGAACACATCTGCCGCATGCGGCAGATGTTTCCTTCATCACGGCGTGGAAAATGAATTCCCTGCTGCACCTGCCACATCTGTGACAGATGCAGCAAAGGAATTCTAAGTCCCTGCGGGGATGAAGAACACATCCGTTGCATGCGGCAGATGTTTTTTCATCCCCGTGGGTAATTAGGAATTCCCTGCTGCACCTGCCACATTTTGTGACAGATGCAGCAAATGAACTCTTCATCCCTGCAGGGAATAAAGAATTCCCTACCGCAGCTGTCACAGGTGACAGCTGCAGTAGCAGATCAAGCAGCTAGCACCCATTAATTGTTTTTCAGGGAAGGACTTTAAATATAAGCCGTTCCCTGAAAAACAAAAAAAATGGTGATAAAAATGAAAAAAAATCTGTACTCACCTTTTTTCAGCAGCCGGGGCTCAGCTGCGTTCAGCCGACTCTTCTCCTGCACCGCTGTGAGCAGTATTCAGTTTGGCTGAGCACTGTGACCAATCAGAGCAGCTCTCAGCTATTAAATGACAGCTGCCTCTGATTGGTCCCAGCACTCAGCCAATTAGAGGCAGCACTCACTCACCCATTCATGAATACAAATGTACGGCGTCGATCTGGTCGTCTACTGCATGCGCAGAAGATGACGGAGAGTTCGTTCCAGACCAGATCATCACAGGACATCGGAGAGGATGGGGGTGAATATTTTCAGCCCTCCTCAAGGATTCAATTTGTGAGGGAGCTGAAACTCTATCTTTTTTTAACTTTTTATCTACTTTATTGTGATCAGCGCTATCTATTGGATATCGCCGATCACATGACCAGTGGGGGTGGCTTTCCGCGGTCCCCCCATGACTGCTCCCTACTTCCATGAGCCGACAGCATGCAGCTGTCACGTCCTCAGCCCACATGGCTTTAATCCTCAGGAGATGCATTTTTTTATGTCCCTGAGGATTAAAGTCCACAAAGCTAGGATGTAAAAAGGCAATGGGGCTGCCACTAAGGGGTGAAATACGTGGAGATATCAGCTCGGACAAGTGAGGTTGTGTCATGAGTCATGCCTGGTAAATCCCATGTCTTCCTGTGTTAGCTATGCACACCTGCTGCCCTGCTGATATTTATGTGTTGTGATTCATCATCTAGTATTTATTGGGATCCAGCTGTTCACATGAATGTCGAATGGTTTTTGTATTTTTGGGCATAGTTGCTATTGTCACTTCTGTTTGCACACTGGGAGTACATGTTATTAGGCTATATCTATATTTCCCAGTACACAAGTTATTATCAGGTGGCAGCTTATTTAAATAAAGGTCATATTTTAAAATGTGCTTTCCTGATGTCTAAGGCATAATAAGGTATTTACAGAGAAAGGATCCTGCACGGGACTATCCTTTTTCTCGTGATTACTTTGTTGTTGGTAGATAGGATAGATAGGGCATATCTACACTCAGTAGTATCATCCTTTTTTTCCTTATATGTTTTTGCTTATATTGCATGCTTGTTATGTTGGTGTGTGCTACTTTGCTGGGGGTTTCAGTACTCTGTGCACTCGAGTTCTGGATTACTTTTGGAATGGGTTTTGTCTGGGTGACTGGTTAGGTACACCTGGGGGCTAATTGGGAGGGTTCTTAATCTCTACTCAAACTGATTTCTGCTACTCAATTGTTCTGTTCAGTCTCCTTCTGGAAGCAAATTAGATAATAGCTGGATACTGGATACTCCTCCAGAGTTTGGAGTCAGAGTTTATGCCTGCCACTTACAGATAAGTTCTGTGTTTTGTGTTTAATATTGGTGGAGTGTGTTCTTTTGAATTGTTTTATCTTTGTTGCCAGGTATCAGGGTGAGAGAGTCCCCCGTGTTCCAGCGTGAGTGTGTCCTTATCAGAACGATCCTTTCACTATTTAGGCAGGGAAGTTCACATCTTAAGAGTCCTATAGGGAGAGTTCCATTTTATTTTATTTTATTTTCATTCACTATTTGCTTTCCAGGATCTGTGGTGTTAACAGTTTCAATATGGTATTTTCAGTAACACAGTTACCACTCACTGGCAGCAGGCATGACATCCTATTGAGATGTATTTGGACATTGGATTGTGCTATCTTTATGATATGGCAGGGATAGGTTCAGGCTTGCAATTGATTAATGTATTGTTTGACAGTTTTAATTCATAAAATAAAGGTTATATTATAGGCTTGCTTTTTTCAGTCAAATGCAATATAGCCATTTATGTTTGATATATGTTTGCATACAACCCTGCTGTGCTGTACCTGCCCCGATGACTCCTGGTATCTAATTAGCATACACAGTTTCCACTAATTAAACTTATTTCCCTTGAAGAGTGCTAACCTAATGACTTTACTAAGCACATAGTTAGAATAGTGTTCAAAAATCTCATTCCACCATACTCTTGATTTAATAGGGCAAAATCTAATCTCAGGTTCCCTGTAAAGTGGAGTATACAGTACTTCATCTTCTCTGTAATTTCATAAATCAGGGGTTTATCAATTTGAAAATCATCTATTAAATAGGCAATTTCAACCGGAGAGTGGACATGGTAATGACAATGGATAAATGTAAGACAAAGTGCAAACTTTTTATCCTCAGTATAGTCTATGCAAATCCTGTAATATCTGGTCGAATTCTAATCCACTTGAAAATAAAATATATGCTTTCCATTGTGTTGCCTATTACGGTAACACATGTAAAATTTTAGATCACAACTTCTGCTCATCACATCATTTAAATGCTAAGATATGTCAAGTGGTTATCTTCTTGACTTTTACTGCACTTGATAGATTTCGGGTGACATTAAAATATGTCCTGTATGCTAATTATGCAATGCACTAAAACTTTTTAAATATTTCTGCCTTCAAAACATGCATTGCAATATTATTTGTGTCACATCCATGAATCACAAAGACAAGGAACAATGTACAGATATAGCAAACGTTAACATGACATTTTAATTCACTGATAACTTAACTACATTGTAATACAATGCTGTAAATCGAGTTATCACGATTCACCAGTCATATTAACAAGAGCTACAGCTGTAATTAATATTTTGTATACGTTTTTATAAATTTTAATTAAACAGAAAGTTAGGCCTCTTTCACACGAACGATGCATTTTCACGCAGGTCGCATCACGTCAAAAAACGCGGCAACGCTGCATTGCCGCGATCTGATTCCAAAAGGAATTTGCGTTTTCTCGTCCATTCACACAGACAGCATCACGTGAAAAGGAAACTCCAGTAGTGGTCGGCTCTATTTAGCTTAACCCTTTAAGGACCAGGCTGTTTTGTACCTTAAAGACCAGACATTTTTTAGGGATTTCGCCCATTTGATGGTTTTAACCCTTCCAATCCAATTTGTATCCTGGTTTTCCTAGGAGACTATCTTTTTTTCTGTCATTATACAACGGTGCTATCTGGCTAAAGCCAGTACTGCATGAGGTGACACACTGGATAGTCTCTGACAGCAGAGAGGCTGGCAATATACAGTAAGAGAACCCTGAAGGATGTTTTCCAACATCGGAGCTGTACAGCCTTAAATCATAATGTCTTTAGACTTCAGACAGTGGATTGAAAAATGTTAATGCCCTTTTTTTTTCTTCAGCTACTAAAATTATTTTTGCTGTGTTCTTTTTTTCCGTGACATATAAGGCTATTTTTAAAATCTTTTTCACTGACTTTTTAGTTTTATAAGGGGTAAAAAGCTAAAAAAAAAGATTTTTTTTTTAACATTTAGGGCTTGGTCAGGCGAGAGTTTTTTTTGCACATCTATGTGTACACAAAAAATTCTCTTCATGGACGTTCTAAATGCATGTGACTGAAGATCCATGCTTTTTTTACATGTGTCCAAAATAATGTGTGCAGGGCTTCAACAGGCAAGGTTTTAGATGCCTGTTCACTGGAGCAGCTGTGCTTGTAGAAGTGCAGCTGCTCCACAAAGGTTCCCTCATCACTGACCACTGTGCCAGCACTGCCAGAGTATTCAGTGATAATGGACTTCTTGTATCTGTGGCAGAAGACCGCAATGCTATCCCATTGCCGGCACTGCTGCCACCCCATTGAAAGCAATGGGAGGAAGGCAACCCATGCAGCTGAATGCTACCTCTGATTGGTCACAGTGCTCAGCCAATCATAGGTAGTGCTTTTTATAGGTGGGGATTTTTCAATCCCCGGCCACCAGAATACAGATGAAGACTGACAGGGACAGGGAGTAGAGCGGGACAATGCTTCTAGGTGAGTTATATATTTTTTTTTAACAGCTAGGAATGAAAATTATCACTGCAGGAGTTGCCTTCATCCCATTGCTTTTAATGGGGCAGCAGCAACACCGACCCCATTGAAAGCAATTAGATAGCATCGCGGTCCTCTGTGACAGCTGTGGCAGTGGATTCTTTCATCACCACTGCAGACCCCTCATCATTGAACACTGTGACAGGGGATTAACGGAACCCCCCGATAGTCTCCTCATCCTCTGTCACCTCTGTACGGTGTATTTACAAACAGCACAGATCTTACTAGCACACATTATAGGCACGCATGTCCTATCTTTTGCAGGTGCGAGTATTTTGCGCCTCTAAAAAACAAAAATGTGAACACTTCATAGGAAACCAATGCTTCTAATAGACACGATTTGTTTGGCACACATAGGCGCGGGGGAAAAAAATCGCTCGTCTGATCAAGGCCTTATAGTTATTTTATTTTATTTGTATATTTACGCTAAAATAAAGTATAGGAATGGGTTCCTCATTTTCTTTTAGACGTTTTGATATATAATAAGTATGGTTTTGGATTACCACTATGTCCCCCATGACATTGTAATAAACTATGTAAAATGCCTATTGCAAATATGTGCCTCTCCTCTACACTACTAACACAGCTTCCTATTTGAAAGTGCTGACTAACTCCCTCTTCACCCCCTCCCACCGTGTTTCTAACAATTTACTCAATATGGCGACTCCCTAGTCCAGGAATTCCAAGATAAGCACCTCAGCTCCTGGAGGAATAGATCCATACAAGAGAATCACCAATCAGCTACAGATTTTTACCTCATGACGTACTAACTATGCATACCGTCAAAAAAAAACCATGCAGCTTGATTATAGGAAAGAAGTTTCATTTATCTTAACAGCAGGTTGCAGTGTGATTCTTCTGTGCATGCACAGGCCTCAGGACTTAGACCTACTAATCAGGAAGGGGGCAGATATTCATCATCGGGTACAATTAGTACCAATCCATATCAACATCATATAAAACCTCTGGGGGACAGTCACATGTTTTTTTTTTATTTTAAACTTTGCCACTGTAGCTGAGGCATCCATAGGAACGTCAGTTACAGGGAAAACATTGCCTGTAGTGACAACAGTCACTGGTCAGGGTCTGCTAGGACCCTGTAGCTCTGTTGTGACAGGGAATCCCTTCAGCTGGCTCGTGTAGTGGAAGAACGATTTTCACTTTCAAACTTTAGTACATAGCACTCATTGAGAAAGAAGAAGGCAGCAAGGTTAAAAAAACATTCCTGCTGTCTCCCACAGATTCTCAGCTGTCACTAACAGCTGACAACCAACATGCTTCTGATTTATTGCAGAACAGAGGCTTTAAACCCTCGCCATATTTTTACTATCGGCTGGGTTTAAAGCCCAGGACCAAGCACCGTAAATTTACTGTGCTGATCCTCAATGGATTAAATACCTAAATAAAGTCAGCTGTCTTCTTCAACAAGCGGCAGACGTGGGTAAACTCCCCCCTCCCTTTTTTTCAGCTCCAATAGAAATCTATGGGAGCTCTCTTCAATTTTTGTTGAAAAATAGATGGTCTATCTTTTGACGCTGCAAGGAAAGTCGGGGCTGAAAATCGCCGACAATTTGGTGATTTATTTTCAGTCGTGATTTTTTCTCGCAGCTAAAAATCACCCATGTTATCAAATTTGTGCCTACCAGGCTGTGCGCTTAATAAAGCTCAATGAACAGAAAGAGAATTTGCACTGTAAACCAATGTGGCCTGTTAAAGCAAAAATGCCTTCCTATTGATATAGTAGAGAAAGGGGGTAAAAAAATGTATATAGTTTTACCTATACTTTACATTAAAGTTTTTCTAATGTGTTATTTAACAGATCCATAACAAAGCATAGCATTTGAATATGTTTTTGAGTTACTTTCAAAAACAGGTTGAAATTGGCATACATAGGGAGCGGTGAGTTACCATATCTAGTTCCTTGAAGCCTGTAAATTTATTATGATTGCAATTTTCTTTCAGAAGGAATAGCAGCTACAGAGTGCAAATTGCTGCTCTAAAAATATTTTCTGCTTCAAATATAACTATAGCAACACTTAAGGTGTCCATACACTTTATATTGCTGTAAGTTGGACTAGTCAAGCTCCCAATAATGCACAGAAACTGTGCTCTGCAGAGTGTGTATGTGTATTCAATTTTGGAGAGGGAAATAGGCTACTGCCAAACATTTCTGGTGATAAGGGTGCATTCACACGAACGTATATCGGCTCGGTTTTCACGCCGAGCCGATATACGTTGTCCTCGGCTGCAGGGGGGGGGGGGGGATGGAAGAGCCAGGGCCAGGAAGTGTGCCCCCGCCCCCTCTCTGCCTCCTCTCCACCCCTCTGCACTATTTGCAATGAGAGGAGGCAGGACGGGGGCGGGGCTAAGGTCCGGGAAATAGCCCCGCCCCGTTCCGCCTCTCCCCATTGCAAATAGTGCAGAGGGGCGAAGAGGAGGCAGAGAGGGGGCGGGAGCACAGTTCCTGGCCCTGGCTCTTCCATCCTCCCCCCTCTGCACACGAGGACAACGTATATCGGCTCGGCGTGAAAACCGAGCCGATATACGTTCGTGTGAATGCACCCTAACTTATTTGATTTGAGAGCAACATGATTGGGCAGTTTAATAGCTAACATATCTAACCATTTATTTATTTGACAACTGCCCTTGCGGGAGAAGGTTCACCTCCATACACATTAGATCGTTAAGTAGTAGAGATGAGCGAACGTACTCGTTTCGAGTAATTACTCGATCGAGCACCGCGATTTTAGAGTACTTCAGTACTCAGGTGAAAAGATTCGGGGGGCGCCGGGGGGGCGGGGGGAGGTGTGGCGGCGCGGGGGGTAGCAGCGGGGAACAGGGGGGAGCCCTCTCTCTCTCCCTCTCCCCCCCACTCCCCGCTGCAACCCCCCACTCACTCACGGCGCCCCCCGAATCTTTTCGCCCGAGTACGGAAGTACTCGAAAATCGCGGTACTCGGGCGAAAAAGGGGCGTGACCGAGTATGCACGCTCATCTCTATTAAGTAGTCCCACTGTGATTACTGGATTCAGCAACACTCAACTAATGTGTATGGCCAGCTTAAATCAAAGGCAGAACATTTCTGTGCAGTGCACATTTTTTACAGCAAAACGGTTTCTATGTTATTGGTTAAAAAAAATAGTCATTTACTTTCACAAAATGGGCAAGATTATACAGGTGGAGGCAAAAGTCTGTACACACCTATTTAAATGGTGTAATAATGAGAAAATTGACTAATGTGTAAAAGTATAAATTGTAGGGATGAGCGAGCATACTCGTCTGAGCTTGATGCTCGTTCGAGTATTAGAGTGTTCGAGATGCTCGTTACTCGAGACGAGCACCACGCGATGTTCAAGTTACTTTCACTTTCATCTCTGAGAAATTTGCGCGCTTTTCTGGCCAATAGAAAGACAGGGACTTCCTCCTGTGACGTTCCAGCCCTATACCACCCCCCTGCAGTGAGTGGCTGGGGAAATCAGATGACACCCGAGTATTTAAATCTGCCCCGCCTGCGGCTCGCCACAGATGCATGCTGACATAGATCAGGGAAAGTGCTGCTGATGCTGCTGCTGCTATAGGGAGAGTGTTAGGTGTTATTTTAGTCTTCAAGAACCCCAACGGTCCTTCTTAGGGCCACATCTGACCGTGTGCAGTACTGTTGAGGCTGCTGGGAGCAGTGTTGCACAATTTTTTTTTTTTTTTTGTATATCGGGCGTGCAGACCATAGCATCCTCAGTCTGCAGTCATTTTACAGAGTATAGGGGCAGTACTGGTGAGGCAGGGTCAGTGGTACAGGGAAAGAGATATACTGGCTATATAGGCAGTGGGCTTTTTCACAAAAAGTTCAAAAAAATACTGTATTTGGCCTGCCTGTCACTGCCTTCAGTTTACTGCGTCTCTGCTGGGGGTAGTAGTTGGTGAATTAATACCCAGCCTTGCGCATAATTGTTTCCTGCTTCTGCAGTGCGTTACGTACGTGAAGTGAGCCTCCCACAGGGAAATCGAAATACAGTGTATATCACAGGCAGTGTGGTTGTTCCCAAAAACTTCAAAAAAATACTGCATTTGGCCTGCCTGTCACTGCCTTCAGTTTACTGCGTTTCTGCTGGGGGTAGTAGTTGGTGAATTAATACCCAGCCTTGCGCATAATTGTTGCCTGCCTCTGCAGTGCGTTACGTACGCGAAGTCAGCCTCCCACAGGGAAATCGAAATACAGTGTATATCACAGGCAGTGTGGTTGTTCCTAAAAACTTCAAAAAAATACTGTATTTGGCCTGCCTGTCACTGCCTTCAGTTTACTGCATCTCTGCTGGGGGTAGTGAGGCTGGGTACTTCCGGCAACTGTCTCAAGAGCTTTCAGTGGGTGAGGAGGACGATGACGATGAGACACAGTTGTCTGTCAGTGAGGTAGTAGTAAGGGCAGTATGTCCGAGGGAGGAGCGCACAGAGGATTTGGAGGAAGAGCAGCTGGACGATGAGGTGACTGACCCAACCAGGTTTGCTAAGCCTACTGAGGACAGGTCTTCAGAGGGGGAGGCAAGTGCAGCAGCAGGGCAGGTTGGAAGGTCTGGCAGTTTTTCACTGAGAGTGCAGACGACCGACGAACTGTGGTGTGCAAGGTTTGTCACGCCAAGATCAGCCGGGGAGCCACCACCACCAGCCTCACCACCACCAGCATGCGCAGGCATATGATGGCCAAGCACCCCACAAGGTGGGACGAAGGCCGTTCACCGCCTCCGGTTTGCACCACTGCCTCTCCCCCTGTGCCTCAACCTGCCACTGAGATCCAACCCCCCTCTCAGGACACAGGCACGACCGTCTCCCGGCCTGCACCCACACGCTCACCTCCGCTGTCCTCGGCCCCATCCACCAATGTCTCTCAGCGCAGCGTCCAGCCGTCGCTAGCGCAACTGTTTGAGCGCAAGCGCAAGTACGCCGCCACGCACCCGCACGCTCAAGCGTTAAACGTGCACATAGCCAAATTGATCAGCCTGGAGATGCTGCCGTATAGGCTTGTGGAAATGGAGGCTTTCAAAAACATGATGGCGGCGGCGGCCCCACGCTACTCGTTTCCCCGTCGCCACTACTTTTCCCGATGTGCCGTCCCAGCCCTGCACGACCACGTCTCCCGCAACATTGTGCGCGCCCTCACCAACGCGGTTACTGCCAAGGTCCACTTAACAACGGACACCTGGACAAACACAGGCGGGCAGGGCCACTATATCTCCCTGACGGCACATTGGGTGAATTTAGTGGAGGCTGGGACCGAGTCAGAGCCTGGGAACGCTCACGTCCTACCCACCCCCAGAATTGCGGGCCCCAGCTCGGTGGTGGTATCTGCGGAGGTGTATGCTTCCTCCACTAAACCACCCTCCTCCTCCTCCTACGCAACCTCTGTCTCGCAATCAACATGTGATAGCAGCAGCACGTCGCCACCAGTCGGTGTCGCGCGGGGTGGCAGCACAGCGGTGGGCAAGCGCCAGCAGGCTGTGCTGAAACTACTCAGCTTAGGAGAGAAGAGGCACACGGCCCACGAACTGCTGCAAGGTCTGACAGAGCAGACCGACCGCTGGCTTGCGCCGCTGAGCCTCCAACCGGGCATGGTCGTGTGTGAAAACGTCCGTAACCTGGTGGTGGCTCTGCAGCTCGGCAGCCTCACGCACGTGCCATGCCTGGCCCGCGTCTTTAATTTGGTGGTTCAGCGCTTTCTGAAAAGCTGCACACGCTTGTCAGACCTGCTCGGAAAGGTGTGCCGGCTCAGCGCACATTTCCGCAAGTCCAACATGGACGCTGCCACCCTGCGGACCCTGCAACATTGGTTTAATCTGCGAGTGCACCGACTGCTGTGCGACGTGCCCACACGGTGGAACTCTACGCTCCACATGTTGGCAAGGCTCTATGAGCAGTGTAGAGCTATAGTGGAATACCAACTCCAACATGGGCGGTGTAGTGGTAGCCAGCCTCCTCAATTCTTTACAGAAGAGTGGGCCTGGTTGGCAGACATCTGCCAGGTCCTTGGAAACTTTGAGGAGTCTACCCAGATGGTGAGCGGCGATGCTGCAATCATTAGCGTCACCATTCCTCTGCTATGCCTCTTGAGAAGTTCCCTGCAAAGCATAAAGGCAGACGCTTTGCGCTCGGAAATGGAGGCAGGGGAAGAGAGTATGTCGCTGGATAGTCAGAGCACCCTCATGTCTATATCTCAGCGCATTGAGGAGGAGGAGGAGGGGGAGGAGCATGAGGAGGAGGGGGAAGAGACAGCTTGGCCCACTGCTGAGGGTACCCATGCTGCTTGCCTGTCATCCTTTCAGCGTGTATGGCCTGAGGAGGAGGAGGATCCTGAAAGTGATCTTCCTAGTGAGGACAGCCCTGTGTTGCGAACAGGTACCCTGGCACACATGGCAGACTTCATGTTAGGATGCCTTTCTCGTGACCCTCGCGTTACACGCATTCTGGCCACTACGGATTACTCGATGTACACACTGCTCGACCCACGGTATAAGGAGAACTTTTCCACTCTCATACCCGAAGAGGAAAGGGGTTCGAGAGTGATGCTATACCACAGGTCCCTGGCGGACAAACTGATGGTAAAATTCCCATCCGACAGCGCTAGTGGCAGAAGGCGCAGTTCCGAGGGCCAGGTAGCAGGGGAGGCGCGGAGATCAGGCAGCATGTACAGCACAGGCAGGGGAACACTCTCCAAGGCCTTTGCCAGCTTTCTGGCTCCCCACCAAGACTGTGTCACCGCTCCCCAGTCAAGGCTGAGTCGGCGGGAGCATTGTAAAAGGATGGTGAGGGAGTACGTAGCCGGTCGCACGACCGTCCTCTGTGACGCCTCTGCTCCCTACAACTACTGGGTGTTGAAGCTGGACACGTGGCCTGAACTCGCGCTGTATGCCCTGGAGGTGCTTGCTTGTCCTGCGGCTATCATCTTGTCAGAGAGGGTGTTTAGTGCGGCTGGGGGAATCATCACGGATAAGCGTACCCGCCTGTCAACTGACAGTGCCGACAGGCTTACACTCATAAAGATGAACAAAGCCTGGATTTCCCCAGACTTCTCTTCTCTACCAGCGGACAGCAGCAGTACCTAAACAATACGTAGGCTGCACCCGCGGATGGAAGCATCGTTCTCTATCACCATCAAAAACGGGGACCTTTTAGCTTCATCAATCTGTTTATAATATTCATCCTCCTCCTCCTGCTCCTCCTCCTGAAACCTCCCGTAATCACGCCGAACGGGCAATTTTTCTTAGGCCCACAAGGCTCAGTCATATGACTTTTGTAAACAATGTTTATACGTTTCAATTCTCATTAAAGCGTTGAAACTTGCACCTGAACCAATTTTTTTTTAACTGGGCTGCCTCCAGGCCTTGTTACAAATTAAGCCACATTAACCAAAGCGATTAATGGGTTTCACCTGCCCTCTTGGTTGGGCATGGGCAATTTTTCTGAGGTACATTAGTACTGTTGGTACACCAATTTTTTTGGGCCATCGCCTACAGTGTAATCCTAGTAATTTTTATAGGCTTTGCCTGCACTCATGCTACAGCAAGGTGTGTGGGGTTGGCCTACACTTTTGCTACATAAATGTAACTGGGGCCTTGTCTATACTGCAACTACTGAAATGTGAAAGAGACTGTTATCTCCCTAAACTGCTGCAACGGGAATGTTACTGTGGCCTGTCTTGACTGCTACTACTACTGAAATGGAACTAATACTGTGTTCCCCCTATACTGCTACTTCGGAATTGTTACTGTGGCCTGTCTTGACTGCTACTACTACTGAAATGAAACTAATACTGTGCTCCCCCTATACTGCTGCTTCGGAATTGTTACTGGGGCCTGTCTTGACTGCTACTATTACTGAAATGGAACTAAGACTGTGCTCCCTCTATACTGCTGCTTCGGAATTGTTACTGTGGCCCGTCTGGACTGCTACTACTACTGAAATGGAACTAATACTGTGCTCCCCCTATAATGCTGCTAGTGATATGTTACTGGGGCCTGTCCCTAATGCTACCGCTGAAATGTTACTAATTCTGGGCTCTGCCTATACCGCTTCTAATGCTATGTCACTGGGGTGTGGAAACGGAGGCTTCCCAAAGACATGATGGTGGCGAGGCCATTTCCAACCAACGCGGTAACTGTTAAGGTGCATATAACCACGGACACGTGGAGAGGACATGTAGTGCCTCAAAAAAATCCCCCTCCTCCAACAATGAAAACATTCTTGGCAAATACCTTTGCATTGGTCCGTCTGGTGGCAGTCCAAGAATTTCACCTTTACCGACACAACAAGAGAGCCCCCCACCATCCCCCCGCCACGGCCCACTTAATCCTGGCCACATTCTGAAAACCAACTAAGTAAAACCGCGCTACTAGGTCCACAGTCGCCACCACATTCCCACCAACGCGGTTACTGTTAAGGTACATATTACCAGTCTGACTGGGGCATGCACTGTGGGCCAAAGCAGACCTGTATTGTGTGTGACGTTAGCTCTGCTGAGCAGGGCACTGCAATGGGATACATTTATGTACCGCCGATAGGTTTCAGGGAGCCACCCATGCTGTGGGTCCACAGGGACTTCATATTAGGGATTTGTACCTGCCAGTGTCTATGTATTAAAAACCCCGGTCAGACTGGGGCATGCAGTGTGGGCCGAAGCCCACCTGCATTTAATTGAACGTTACCTCAGCTGTACTGGGCAATGCAATGGGATATATTTATGTACCGCCGGTGGCTTCCTGGGACCCACCTATGCTGTCGGTCCACACGGAGTTGTAACTGCATGTGTCTACTTATAAAGAACCCCAGTCTGACTGTGGCATTCAGTGTGGGCCGAAGCCCACCTGCATTAAACCTGACGTTACCTCAGCTGTGCTGGGTACTGCAATGGGATTTATTTATGTACCGCCGGTGGGTTCCAGGGAGCCACCCATGCTGTCCGTCCACAGGGACTTCACATTAGGGATTTGTACCTGCCAGTGTCTATGTATTAAAAACCCCGGTCAGACTGGGGCATGCAGTGTGGGCCGAAGCCCACCTGCATTTAATCGGACGTTACCTCAGCTGTTCTGGGCAATGTAATGCGATATATTTATGTACCGCCGGTGGCTTCCTGGGACCCACCTATGCTGTTGGTCCACGTGGAGTTGTTACTGCATGTGTCTACCTATAAAGAACCCCAGTCTGACTGGGGCATGCACTGTAGGCCGAAGCCCACCTGCATTAAACCTGACATTACCTCAGCTGTGCTGGGCACTGCAATGGGATATATTTATGTACCGCCGGTGGGTTCCAAGGAGCCACCCATGCTGTCGGTCCACACGGACTTCACATTAGTGAGTTGTACCTGCCTGTGTCTATGTATTAAAAACCCCGGTCTGACTGGGGAATGCAGTGTGGGCCGAAGCCCACCTGTATTTAATCTGACGTTAGCTCTACTATCTGGGACACTGCATTGGGACAAACTACAGGAGCAATACAGCGTTAATGAGACGTGCACAGCTATGCTAGCATAGGAGTCCGCTGTAGTCCGCGATTGCTGAGAGTTTGTGCAGAGGCCTATGTCCTTCGTGCAGTGAAAGTCCGCTTCCTGCCTAGGATTGCTGAACCTGTGGACCGAGCCCTATGTCGTGGGTGCGGTGCAAGTCTGCCATGTTTGGCCGCTCAGATCAATTTTTTGTTTATGTCTTGGGCTTCCTAGGACCCACCTATGTTGTTGGTGCAAACTTAGTTCCCATCGCGGTGTTTGACCTGTCTGGCACAAAGGCACTGACTGACTTGGGTAGAGGGCAGAGCGCTGACAGCTTTCCCCTTGCAGTGTGGATTGAGCTATGCGCACCTTGACAGAATGAATACTGTGTGGCACATGGATTCCCCATTGCTATGCCCACGTTTGCAGCTCCTGATGGAGGTGGCACAGAATTGGAGTTCTCATTGCTTCTGTACAGCATTGTGGCTATTGCCCCGCCTCTTTTAAAGAGGGTCGCTGCCTGGCCCTGCCAACCCTCTGCAGTGTTTGCCTGCAGTTCCTCCTCATGGCAGACGCACTTATAAATAGACATGAGGTTGGTGTGGCTATGAGGCCAGCATGTGGCATGTGGGCAGCTGAAGGCTGCGCAGGGACACTTTGGTGTCCGCTGTGGACACTGGGTCGTGCAGGGGGGGGGGGGGGGTTGGGCAGCATGTAACCCAAGAGAAGAGGCAGGGGTGTGTCCCGCAGACAATGCTTGTGCTTTGTTGGAGGTAGTGTGGTGCTTAGCTAAGGTGTGCCTTGCTAATGAGGGTTTGTCCGAAGTAAAAATTGGTAGGGGGGGGGGGGCACTCTTGCCGCTATTGTGGCTGAATAGTGGGACCTGGGAACCTGAAATGCAGCCCAGCATGTTGCCCCTCGCCTGCCCTATCCGTTTCTGTGTCGTTTCCAGCACTTTCTTGGGTTTTGCAGATCTTCACAAATGAAAACCTTAGCGAGCATCGGTGATATACAAAAATGCTCGGGTCGCCCATTGACTTCAATGGGGTTCGTTACTCGAAACAAACCCTCGAGCATCGTGAAAAGTTCGACTCGAGTAACGAGCACCCGAGCATTTTGGTGCTCGCTCATCTCTAATAAATTGAGAATTTTTTAATGACTTCTTTCCATTTGAAAAACCTGAGCTAAATTCAATATGGCTGTTGAAAATGTATCTTCCAACAAAAAATGCAGCCTCTCTCACAATTAATACTTTCACATGTTGGAAGTAATTTACTCAGTATTTCGCCAGCTAAAAGGGTATCTAGACTTTTGCCTCACCCTATTTTCTGAAAAGAAAAATCTACTGGGTAAATAAATCATTGCCTTAACCTGTTACAGTCTGGATCTACTTATTAGTACAGACGTATTTATCAGTGACTTGGCTTGCATCTCTTTAAGTTATATAATGTTTAATGATACCAATTCAAAACAGTCTTTCACTATCTAGTAAAAATCATGCATGTTAAAGAGGTTTTCCAGGAAATGGAATAAAACAGAGGTCGTCTATCTTGCTTGTATGTCGGTGAAATGACACTTGACCTGAAAAACCGACTTAATCAACATAAATAAAGCATTAGTCAAAAGACTTGACCTCCCTGCCCCACACAATTCTCAGATGCTAAGCATGCAGAAAAATAGCTGAGCTTCTGTATTATTGACCATAAACAACCCCATTTCCCCATTTGATGTGCACTATAGCTCTTACTGAGCTCATTCAAGTCTCTTTTGGATGGCGGTCCTCTTGGTGCACTGTATAAAAGGGTTTTTTACCATACTGATTACGGACTGAAATGGGTTGACATTTATGGTCCACTGACATGCCATGACTATCTATGATCTACAGAGATCACTGTTCATATGGGCTTTTATACTATTTAAGGTCCCTCCACATGCTTTGACTATTGTGACCAACAATAAAATGGAATTATTTATCTTCCCTGTTTAGATGTATCAACATGAAGCTATGTATTTGTTTGTTTTATAATATAATCATTATCTATTTGTACCCTAGGATTTTTAGTACTCATGTGGCCATTTACAGCACCAAAGTGCTGGATAACAGCCCATTTTCAATGTGGTTATCAGGGCTCCTTCACACGGATGTAGGCACCTTTATGTGCTTCTGCGGGTGCCGTAAAAACACGTGAATGAGCGCAAAAATTTAACATTTGTTGTCCGTTCAGATGGCCAAGGCCCGGCGCATACACACCGAGGCCGCAATGCCACTGGATCGGGGAGAGAAAGCTTAGTTCTGCTAAGCTGTCTCCCCCTTCTCTCCCCCTCACTGGCTCACCTCTTCTCTCCTCCACTCTGGCTGTTTGCAATAGAAGGGAGCAGGGCTAAGCTCCTGCGCCCTTCTCGCCCCTTTTCCGCAGCCAGCAATGAGAGGGGTGGAGTGGAACTTAGCTCCGCCTCCATCCCGTCCCCTACCATTGTAAACAGCCAGAGGGGAGGAGAGAGGAGGAGAGAAGGGGGAGGGAGTTTAGTAGTAACACTGCTAAACTTTCTCCCACATCTCTTCTCTGGCCGCTGTCATTAGCTCCCATAGGAGTCTATGCAACAGTCAATGTATTCTGGGCAAAAAGATTCCAGGACTATCTTTTCTGCCTGTCACTATATTGGCTGGCTGGGTGCTTTTACACTGCGGGTATATCTCTGTGTAATCTGATGCATTGGAATCCAATGCATCAGATTGTAGCATATATTGGCGGCACGTGAAAACAACACCTGATCTACTCTCATTTAAATAAGCCTTCATGTTGTAGCTTTTGGACTGCACATGTACGGATGGCCTTCCATTAGTTCCACTAGATTACACGGTTCTAATGCCTTCTTGTTCATTGTTCACCCTTTGCTGGTACCTGTGGATGTTCTCATACAATGCCTGGCTACATTAGAGCACTACAGGCACCAGAGAGAAAGTTTAGTTTTGTATGGAGCCTGTGTTTTATTGGCCCATCATGGGTAAGTCTGTTAGTGACTTACTATATACCTGTGTTTTAATTAATCTAATTAATGCAATCTTTACTATATACTTGATTTTATGCTTTGTTCTTTGTTACTGAATATATAGGTGTTTGGCCATTCTCCACTACATGCAAAGTACTTCAATGAGTATATTTATACACTTTGATACACTTTTTATAAGCATTGCATTATTTGTTTGTAATTATGGCAAATTGGTTTTACTACAATATATACTTGCTTTGCATACATTGTATTTGCTTGAAAGAATCTGTATAACATGGCCAAAACATTGTACATGGCTGAAGATTAGAGATGAGCGAACACCAAAATGTTCGGGTGTTCGTTATTCGAAACGAACTTCCCGCGATGTTCGAGGGTTCGTTTCGAATAACGAACCCCATTGAAGTCAATGGGCGACCAGAGCATTTTTGTATTTCGCCGATGCTCGCTAAGGTTTTCATGTGTGAAAATCTGGGCAATTCAAGAAAGTGATGGGAATGACACAGAAACGGATAGGGCAGACGAGGGGCTACATGTTGGGCTGCATCTCAAGTTCACAGGTCCCACTATTAAGCCACAATACCGGCAAGAGTGGGCCCCCCCCCCCCCCTCCCAACAACTTTTACTTCTGAAAAGCCCTCATTAGCATGGCATACCTTTGCTAAGCACCACACTAGCTACAACAAAGCACAATCACTGCCTGGATGACACTCCGCTGCCACTTCTCCTGGGTTACATGCTGCCCAACCGCCCCCCCTCCCCCCCACAGCGCACACCAAAGTGTCCCTGCGCAGCCTTCAGCTGCCCTCATGCCACGCCACACTCATGTCTATTTAGAAGTGCGTCTGCCATGAGGAGGAACCGCAGGCACACACTGCAGAGGGTTGGCACGGCTAGGCAGCGACCCTCTTTAAAAGGGGCGGGGCGATAGCCCACAATGCTGTACAGAAGCAATGAGAAATAGAATCCTGTGCCACCGCCATCAGGAGCTGCACACGTGGGCATAGCAATGGGGAACCTATGTGCCACACACTATTCATTCTGTCAAGGTGTCTGCATGCCCCAGTCAGACTGGTAATATGCACCTTAACAGTAACCGCGTTGGTGGTAATGTGGTGGTGACTGCGGACCTAGTAGCACGGTTGTATTTTGTTGGTTTTCGGAATGCGGCCAGGATTATGTGGGCCGTGGCGGGGGGATGGTGTGGGGGCTCTCTTGTTGTGTTGGTAAAGGTGAAATTCTTGGACTGCCACCAGACGAACCAATGCAAAGGCATTTGCCAAGAATGTTTTCCCTGTTGGAGGAGGGGGATGCTTTTGAGGCACTACGTGTCCTCTCCACGTGTCCGTGGTTATATGCACCTTAACAGTAACCGCGTTGGTGGTAATGTGGTGGTGACTGCGGACCTAGTAGCACGGTTGTATTTTGTTGGTTTTCGGAATGCGGCCAGGATTAAGTGGGCCGTGGCGGGGGCATGGTGTGGGGGCTCTCTTGTTGTGTCGGTAAAGGTGAAATTCTTGGACTGCCACCAGACGAACCAATGCAAAGGCATTTGCCAAGAATGTTTTCCCTGTTGGAGGAGGAGGGGGATGTTTTTGAGGCACTACGTGTCCTCTCCACGTGTCCGTGGTTATATGCACCTTAACAGTAACCGCGTTGGTGGGAAATGGCCTCGCCGCCATCATGTCTTTGGGAAGCCTCTGTTTCCACACCCCAGAGACATACCATTAGCAGCGGTATAGGCAGAGCCCAGAATTCGTAACATTTCAGCCGTAGCATTAGGACAGGCCCCACTAACATATCAGTAGCAGCATTATAGGAGGAGCGCAGTCTTCGTTCCATGTCAGCAATAGTAGCACTCAAGACAGGCCCCAGTAACAATTCCGAAGCAGCAGTATAGCGGGAGCGCAGTCTTCGTTCCATGTCAGCAATAGTAGCACTCAAGACAGGCCCCAGTAACAATTCCGAAGCAGCAGTATAGCGGGAGCGCAGTCTTCGTTCCATGTCAGCAATAGTAGCACTCAAGACAGGCCCCAGTAACAATTCCGAAGCAGCAGTATAGCGGGAGCGCAGTCTTCGTTCCATGTCAGCAATAGTAGCACTCAAGACAGGCCCCAGTAACAATTCTGAAGCAGCAGTATAGTGGGAGCGCAGTCTTAGTTCCATTTCAGTAGCCTTAGTATAGCCAAGGCCCAAGTTACATTTATGTAGCTAAAGTGTAGGCCAACCCCACACACCTTTCTGTACCATGAGTGCAGGCGAAGAACATACAAATTGCTATGATTACACTGTAGGTGAGGGCCCCAAAAAATTAGTGTACCAACAGTACTAATGTACCTCAGTAAAAATTGGCCATGCCCAACCAAGATGGCAGGTGAATCGCTTTGGTTAATGTGGCTTAAGTGGTAACTAGGCCTGGAGGCAGCCCAGTGTAACGAAAAATTGGTTCAAGTTAAAGTTCCAACGCTTTTAAGAGCATTGAAACTTATAAAAATTGTTCAGAAAAATTATTTGAGTGAGCCTTGAGGCCCTAAGAAAAATTGCCCGTTCAGCGTGATTACGTGAGGTTTCAGGAGGAGGAGCAGGAGGAGGAGGAGGAATATTAGACACAGATTGATGAAGCAGAAATGTCCCCGTTTTGGATGGTGAGAGAGAACGTAGCTTCCATCCGCGGGTGCAGCCTACGTATTGCTTATGTATCGCTGCTGTCCGCTGGTGGAGAACAGAAGTCTGGGGAAATCCAGCCTTTGTTCATCTTGATGAGTGTTAGCCTGTCGGCACTGTCGGTTGACAAGCGGCTACGCTTATCTGTGATGATTCCCCCAGCCGCACTAAACACCCTCTCCGACAATACGCTAGCCGCAGGACAAGCAAGCACCTCCAGGGCATACAGCGCTAGTTCAGGCCACGTGTCCAGCTTCGACACCCAGTAGTTGTAGGGGGCAGAGGCGTCACCGAGGATGGTCGTGCGATCGGCTATGTACTCCCTCACCATCCTTTTACAGTGCTCCCGCCGACTCAGCCGTGACTGGGGAGCGGTGACACAGTCTTGGTGGGGAGCCATAAAGCTGGCCAGGCCCTTAAAGACTGTTGCACTGCCTGGGATGTACATGCTGCTCGATCTCCGCACCTCCCCTGCTACCTTGCCCTCGGTACTGCGCCTTCTGCCACTAGCGCTGTCGGCTGGGAATTTTACCATCAGCTTGTCCGCAAGGGTCCTGTGGTATAGCAACACTCTCGAACCCCTTTCCTCTTCGGGAATGAGAGTGGGCAGGTTCTCCTTATAGCGTGGGTCGAGCAGTGTGTACACCCAGTAATCCGTTGTGGCCAGAATGCGTGCAACGCGAGGGTCACGAGAAAGGCATCCTAACATGAAGTCTGCCATGTGTGCCAGGGTACCAGTACGCAACACATGGCTGTCTTCACTAGGAAGATCACTTTCAGGATCCTCCTCCTCCTCCTCCTCAGGCCATACACGCTGAAAGGATGACAGGCAATCAGCCGGTGTACCGTCAGCAGCGGGCCAAGCTGTCTCTTCCCCCTCCTCCTCATCCTCCTCATGCTCCTCCTCCTCCTCCTGAACGCGCTGAGAAATAGACAGGAGGGTGCCCTGACTATCCAGCGGCATACTGTCTTCCCCCGCCCCCGTTTCCGAGCGCAAAGCAGCTGCCTTTATGGTTTGCAGGGAATTTCTCAAGATGCATAGCAGAGGAATGGTGACGCTAATGATTGTAGCATCGCCGCTCACCACCTGGGTAGACTCCTCAAAATTACCAAGGACATGGCAGATGTCTGCCAACCAGGCCCACTCTTCTGAAAGGAATTGAGGAGGCTGACTCCCACTGCGCCGCCCATGTTGGAGTTGGTATTCGACTATAGCTCTACGTTGTTCATAGAGCCTGGCCAACATGTGGAGCGTAGAGATCCACCGTGTGGGCACGTCGCACAGCAGTCGGTGCACTGGCAGCTTAAAGTGATGTTGCAGGGTGCGCAGGGTGGCAGCGTCCGTGTGGGACTTGCGGAAATGTGCGCAGAGCCGGCGCGCCTTTACGAGCAGGTCTGACAAGCGTGGGTAGCTTTTCAGAAAGCGCTGAACCACCAAATTAAAGACGCGGGCCAGGCATGGCACGTGCGTGAGGCTGCCGAGCTGCAGAGCCGCCACCAGGTTACGGCCGTTGTCACACACGACCATGCCCGGTTGGAGGCTCAGCGGCGCAAGCCAGCGGTCGGTCTGCTGTGTCAGACCCTGCAGCAGTTCGTGGGCCGTGTGCCTCTTATCGCCTAAGCTGAGTAGTATCAGCACGGCCTGCTGACGCTTGCCCACCGCTGTGCTGCCACACCGCGCGACACCGACTGCTGACGACATGCTGCTGCTAACACATCTTGATTGCGAGACAGAGGAGGAGGAGGAGGAGGAGGGTGCTTTAGAGGAGGAAGCATACACCTCCGCAGATACCACCACCGTGCTGGGGCCCGCAATTCTGGGGGTGGGTAGGACGTGAGCGGTCCCAGGCTCTGACTCTGTCCCAGCCTCCACTAAATTCACCCAATGTGCCGTCAGGGAGATGTAGTGGCCCTGCCCGCCTGTGCTTGTCCACGTGTCCGTTGTTAAGTGGACCGTGGCAGTAACCGCGTTGGTGAGGGCGCGTACAATGTTGCGGGAGACGTGGTCGTGCAGGGCTGGGACGGCACATCGGGAAAAGTAGTGGCGACTGGGAACTGAGTAGCGCGGGGCCGCCGCCTCCATGATACTTTTGAAGGACTCCGTTTCCACAACCCTATACGGCAGCATCTCAAGGCTGATGAATTTTGCTATGCGGACGGTTAACGTTTGAGCGTGCGGGTGCGTGGCGGCGTACTTGCGCTTGCGCTCCAACAGTTGCGCAAGCGACGGCTGGACGGTGCGCTGAACTACACTGCTGGATGGGGCCGAGGACAGCGGAGATGAGGGTGTGGGTGCAGGCCATGAGGCGGTAGTGCCTGTGTCCTGAGAGGGGGGTTGCATCTCAGTGGCAGGTTGGGGCACAGGGGGAGAGGCAGGGGTGCAAACCGGAGGCGCTGAACGGCCTTCGTCCCACCTTGTGGGGTGCTTGGCCATCATATGTCTGCGCATGCTGGTGGTGGTGAGGCTGTTGGTGTTGGCTCCCCGGGTGAGCTTTGCGTGACAAAGGTTGCACACCACTGTTCGTCGGTCGTCAGGCGTCTCTGTGAAAAACTGCCAGACCTTAGAGCACCTCGGCCTCTGCAGGGTGGCATGGCGCGAGGGTGTGCTTTGGGAAACAGTTGGTGGATTATTCGGTCTGGCCCTGCCTCTACCCCTGGCCACCGCACTGCCTCTTCCAACCTGCCCTGCTGATGCCCTTGACTCCCCCTCTGAAGACCTGTCCTCCTGAGTAAGCGTTGCACACCAGGTGGGGTCAGTCACCTCATCGTCCTGCTGCTCTTCCTCCGAATCCTCTGTGCGCTGCTCCCTCGGACTTACTGCCCTTACTACTACCTCACTGCAAGACAACTGTGTCTGATCGTCATCGTCCTCCTCACCCACAGAAAGTTGTTGAGACAGTTGGCGGAAGTCCCCAGCCTCTTCCCTCGGACCCCGGGAACTTTCGAATGGTTGGGCATCAGTGACGATAAACTCCTCTGGTGGGAGAGGAACCGCTGCTGCCCAATCTAAGCAGGGGCCCGAGAACAGTTCCTGGGAGTGTTCCCGCTCCTGAGCAGGTGTCATTGTAGTGGAGTGAGGAGGCTGGGAGGAAGGAGGAGCAGCAGACAGAGGATTCAGATTTGCAGCAGTGGACGGCGCAGAACTGCGTGTTGACGATAGGTTGCTCGAAGCACTTTCTGCCATCCAGGACAGGACCTGCTCACACTGCTCATTTTCTAATAACCGTCTCCCGCGTTGACCCATTAATTGGGCGATGAATGTGGGGACGCCAGAAACGTGCCTCTCTCCTAATCGCGCAGCAGTCGGCTGCGACACACCTGGATCAGGAGCTCGGCCTGTGCCCACAGCCTGACTTGGCCCTCCGCGTCCTCGGCCGCGTCCACGTCCTCTAGGCCTACCCCTACCCCTCAGCATGCTATATTACCAGTGATTTGATTTCACAGGCAGGAAATAAATTGGCGCAAGACTGCAGCCAAATATAATTTTTTCCGTTTTTTGAAAACGAAAGGCCCCACTGCCTCTAGTGAATGAATAATCTAAGTTTAATAACTGTGCTGTGTCCCTGCTAATGTGTCACAAAACGTGAGGGTAGCAGAGTTATTAACTCTGGCAGAGCAGGTATTTTTTTTCCCAATTAAGGAAAGCAAATGGCGAAGCCAGGAGTAAAACGTAGCTGGGTGCGTCTGATTTTTAAACGTTGCACACGCAGCCGACACGTGTCCACCGCCCTTAGGACGGACAGAGGCAGGACAAATAGAATTATTTTCAGTTTTTTTCCACCAAAAGGCAGCACTGCGTATATTCAATGAACATGAGAAGTTTAATAACTGTGCTGTGGCCCTGCTAATGTGGCACAGAACGTGAGGGTAGCAGAGTTATTAACTCTGGCAGAGCAGGTATTTTTTTTCCCAATTAAGGAAAGCAAATGGCGAAGTCAGGAGTAAAACGTAGCTGGGTGCGTCTGATTTTTAAACGTTGCACACGCAGCCGACACGTGTCCACCGCCCTTAGGACGGACAGAGGCAGGACAAATACAATTATTTTCAGTTTTTTTCCACCAAAAGGCAGCACTGCGTATATTCAATGAACATGAGAAGTTTAATAACTGTGCTGTGGCCCTGCTAATGTGTCACAGAACGTGAGGGTAGCAGAGTTATTAACTCTGGCAGAGCAGGTATTTTTTTTCCCAATTAAGGAAAGCAAATGGCGAAGCCAGGAGTAAAACGTAGCTGGGTGCGTCTGATTTTTAAACATTGCACACGCAGCCGACACGTGTCCACCGCCCTTAGGACGGACAGAGGCAGGACAAATAGAATTATTTTCAGTTTTTTTCCACCAAAAGGCAGCACTGCGTATATTCAATGAACATGAGAAGTTTAATAACTGTGCTGTGGCCCTGCTAATGTGGCACAGAACGTGAGGGTAGCAGAGTTATTAACTCTGGCAGAGCAGGTATTTTTTTTCCCAATTAAGGAAAGCAAATGGCGAAGCCAGGATTAAAACGTAGCTGGGTGCGTCTGATTTTTAAACGTTGCACATGCAGCCGACACGTGTCCACCGCCCTTAGGACGGACAGAGGCAGGACAAATACAATTATTTTCAGTTTTTTTCCACCAAAAGGCAGCGCTGCGTATATTCAATGAATAATAACTGTGTTGTGGCCCTGCCTACACAATTCTTTCCCTGCAGTATCAATGGAGGGTGCAATGCTCTGCAGAGGCGATTTTGAGAAGAAAAAAAAAATGCAGCACAGCTAACAGCAGCCAGCACAGTACTGCACACGGTTAAATATGGCCCTAGAAAGGACCGTTGAGGTTCTTGAAGGCTACACTCACTCCTAACACTCTCCCTGCCTATGCAGCACTTCTGTCCCTAATGCCGGGTGCAACGCTCTGCAGAGGCGATTTTGAGAAAAAAAAAATTGCCACTGCTAACAGCAGCCAACACACAGCTATCAGTGGCCCTAATAAGGACCTTTGGGGGTCTTGAGGCCTACACTAACTACCAATTCTTTCCCTACAGCAGCTCCGGTACAAACAGCACTGTCCGTCATCTAACTCACACGGCATCTGAGGCGAGCCGCGGGAGGGGCCGACTTTTATATTCGGCGGACACCTGATCACCCCAGCCACTCACAGCAGGGGGGTGGTATAGGGCTGGAACAACACAGGGGGAAGTTGTAATGCCTTCCCTGTCTTTCAATTGGCCAGAAAAGCGCGCTAACGTCTCAGGGAAGGAAGTGAAAGTAACCCGAACACCGCATGGTGTTCGTTACGAATAACGAACATCCCGAACACCCTAATATTCGCACGAATATCAAGCTCGGACGAACACGTTCGCTCATCTCTACTGAAGATTCATCCTTTGCTCTCCAAGTTTGGAGTTCTGACCTTGTTTATATTTTGGTTCTAAAGGAGTTAATTAAATCAGAAAATATACAACACTAAGCATGCTTTCCTTTAAATATCATCGGAGTATTACACTAATCAGATCACTCATGTGCATCACATACTTTTACCTAATTATATGATTTGACCTGTTAACATTTTGTAGCTATATTACATGTTTGCATTTTACAAATTGGTTGTTAATTGGACGGACTGATTTCATTCAGCCATTCCATTTATTTAAATGCCTTTTCTTCTATTTCCATAATTTATAAATAGGACATCTAGTAAAAATAGGGGCATCTTTGATCCTTTTATTAAACAATTTTATAGTCTAGTATTCAATTATGTTGTATGCAATTTAATCATCACGGCTATGGCTTACCTGTATATTCTATACCTACAGATTTCTATAGTGACCGTCTGTGACTGTGATCTATTGTGAATGGTGGATTCTGTGTTATCGATATACAGTGACACTTGGAAGTTTGTAAACCCTTCAAAAATTTCCATATTTCTGTTTGTATTTGACTTAAAACTACATCAGGTTTTCACAAACATCCTAAAAGTAGAAAAAGAGAACCAAATCAAACAAGTGACACTTGGTAATTTATTTAGTGAGAAAAATAATCTAGTATCACATGTCTGTGAGTCTCAAAAGTATGTGAACCTTTGCTTTCAGTATCTGGTTTGACTTTCTTGTGCAGCAGTAACTACATCTAAACATTTCTGAGAATTCTTGATTAGCCCTGCACATCGGTTCGGAGGAATTTCAACCCTGTTCCTCTATAGAAAACACTGTATTCCCCTAATGCTACAGGATGTACAGTCATGTCCTGTAGGTTTGGGGTATGTGTGGAGGGGGATCGCTGGTATAATTCAGAATTCATTGTTTCATCAATGATGGCAAGCCATCCTGGGCCAGATATAACAAAACCGCCCAGATCATGATACTACCACCAGTGTGTTCCACACATGGTATAGAAGCAAAAAGAATATTCAAAGTCAAAAAAATCCTGCACTTATAGGAAGACTGTATGGCAGAAAGTGTGACCAACGTCTCTAATGGTCTAAGAAAAAAGACATTTACTTGGAAGGAGGGAGATATGGTAAACACAGAAGCCGCCTCCTGATGATAATGAAAAACCTTGTTGTATGGGATTGTCAATAGGAGACACCGGGAACTCCAACCAGGATTAACGTTTCAATCTTACTATTTATTCATAAACACTTATCTTAATACAATCTTGGCCAGTGCACAATGCACCTAATGTCTAAAGAAGTACATGTCTCTTCATATATTTTGTTTATCTTGGGCAGTCAATGCTCCTACACAGAAATCTAATAGTCACTGAAGTGGAAAGGCCCCGGGAGGGGAATTAAGTAATCACTGGGTGGGACCCCTAAAACGTAACCTTTATTGATTTATTTAATGATTAAAAGGTCCTATATTTGGGACCAACATGAAAAGACCGCAAACAAATATACTTCTCCAATTTAGGCTACAAGCCAGTATTGAAGAAATGTCCAAAAATACACAATGGACCTGCCCAGGGCCAAGTGGTCCTGTGTATTTGAATTAGTATTAGGGTGCGGGCAGACGAGCGCATAAACGGCGCGTTTTTGCGACCAAACGTATATACGTGACCATCTGAGGCAATGGTTTCGAATGTATTCATTCGCACGGGCGATTTTACGGCTCGTAAAAATGGCAACCCGAAAAAAAAACGGAACATATGCGACCGAAATACGCGCCAACGCATATTCGATGGCCGAAAAGCTTTCTAGCTCTGGTCGTGATCGGTGAAAAACGTTCTCTCGGGCGATTATACGTTGCGCTCGGGCGATTTTCGTTGCGCTCGTGCGAACGTAAATACGCCTACGCTCGTCTGCCCGCACCCTTAGAGTGATAAACGTGTCAATTTAAGTCACTATAGAGCGCGACCAGACAAATACTATCAGTGATAGTTCTCTATCTATGATGCTGCGATAGAAATATGCCAGTTGCCACGTAGATAGAGTACTGATCTTCGGGTAAAATTGTGTATACTCTTAGCACAACGGCTGTTGTACACGTAGCTCTGTTCTGTGAATATATCGTTTTCTATAACAAGTTCTACGCGTTTCGTCATGTATGACTCATCAGGAACCAAAATTGGTTTCAGAAACAGAACTGGTTCAGAAACAGGAACCAATTTTCCAGAGGCGGACGTATCGACGCTTAGCTCTGTCCCACCCCGCCCCCTCCCATTGCAGAGACGGAGCGGGGAGGAGAGGTAAACCTGCACAGGGAAGGGGAGGAGAACAGAGTGAGGTAGTTTAGCAGCCACGCTGCTAAACTCCCTCCCACCTACGGCCGCTGCCATGGGCTCCCATAGGAGCCCATGCAGCGGTCTGACCTATTCCGGCCCAAACATAGTTCCAGAATTATGTTTTGGGCTCGATGTAAATATGCATGGTGCTATATTGGCCGGCCGGGCGTTTTTACGTCTCGCAAATACGCCCTTGGGATCTGATGCATTGGAATCCAATGCATCAGATCACAGCGCATAACGGCCGGCTGTGAAATGGCCGGCCGATATGTGCTTATGTGAAAGAAGCCTCATACTGAGACTGAGTACATGTCTTACATCATTGAGATCTGATGAGTGATTTTCAACCTCAATTCCAAAAATGTTAGAGGGATACCCGGTTTTATTGCCCCATATGCCCAGGCCAACAGTTCTCTGTAATTCCCCTGTTTTCAGACATACCACATAGTTTTACATTATTACTTTTATCTTAGATTTAGGGAATACCAAAGAGGGGAAAGGGGGATTCATTTAAGAGAGTCAATTTTTTTTTCCTCACAAGTGTGGAATGGAGCCTGGAATTTATCGGTTGTGCCCTGAAATCTAAAAGGTGTTCCCTCCATTTTTAGGGGGTTACAATGGGGGTATTGCTGAACACAGGAGAACTAGTGCTATAAAATTTGGGTGTAACATAGTTACTATGTTAGGCTGAATGAAGACAATATCATCTAGTTCAGCCTGTTTCTACCCCCTCGTCCCTTGTTGATCCAGAAGAAGGTAAAAAAAAAAACAATCAAGCAGATGCCAATTTAGCTCATTTGGAGGAAAAAATTCCTTCCTGACACCATAATTTCAGTCAGAATAATCCCTAGATAAACATTTGAAGGCTCCTACCTAACTCCAAGACCCGGATCAACAACCCCGCTGGTCACCTAATGTCTATATCCAGTAATATCATAGTCAAGTCCCCTCTTAAACTCCTCTACCAATTTTACCATCCCCATGTAACCCGCGCAGGAATATGATATTGAGCCGTGAATCACCCTTGCCAGTGTGCTGGAGACCTAACAGCCCATTTCTTATCAATCTTGCAATATACTTGAAATAATGTTTTTTGGTTTTACCAATGAAAATGAAAGCTGAAGTGTGGCTCAGCTGTTTGCCATTAGGCGTTGATCTTCTATAGTAACTCGGACATCTTAGTTGTGGACAAGGGGCTGTCTTGGCAGCACATTCTGCAGTCAATGTTTATGCAATCTCTGCATCTCCTGAAAAAAGGAAAGCTCACATTGACAATCCTTCCCCTCAACATTCATAGCACAGCCGCCTGCTGTGAAAGGAAGGAGACAAAAATGTGATATTAGTAAAAGCTTTCTGACAGTGAGGGTGATCAATGAGTGGGACAGGTTACCATGGGAGGTGGTGAGTTCTCCTTTACTGGAAGTGTTCAAACAAAGGTTGGACAAATATCTGTCTGGGATGATTTAGTGAATCCTGCACTGAGCAGGGGGTTGGACTGATGACCCTGGAGGTCCCTTCCAACTCTACCATTCTATGATTCTATGTCCTCAGGCAGAGAGTTCCACAGACTCACTGGTCTTATAGTAAAGAATACCCTTTTATGTTGGTGGTAAAATCTTCGTTCCTTTTGACGTAGCGGTGACCATTTTGTTACCCTCACCATCCTGGGTATAAACAGATTATGGGAGAGATCCTTGTATTGTCCTCTAGTATATTTATACATAGTTATTTGGTCGCCCCTTAACTGTCTTTTTTACAGGGTGAATAATCACAATTTTGATAGCCTCTCTGGGTATTCCAGTCCTCCCATTCCATTTATTAACTTAGTCGCCCTTTTTTGAATCCCCTCAAGCACTGCAACATCTCTCCTGAGCACCGGTGTCCAGAACTGTGCACCGTATTCCATGTGAGGCTTGACAAGTGCCTTGTATAGTAAAAGAATATTATTCTTGTCCCTCGCCCCTATACCTCTTTTAATGCACCCTAAGACTTTATTTGCTTTTGCAGCAGCTAACTGGCATTAACTGCTTCATTTAAGTCTACAGTCGACTAGTACCCCTAGGTCTTTTTCCATTTCACCTTTCCCTAGCAGTACCCGATTTAGTGTATATTGGTGGCTTCCATTTCTCCTGCCCATGTGTATAACCTTACATTTATCAATATTCAACTTAATTTGCCATTTTTCAACCCAAGCCCCCAGCTCAACTAGGTCCTTTTGTAGTCGCATATTGCCCTCCTTTGTATTAATTATCTTGTATAATTTCATAAAATCTGCAAATATTAATATTTTACTGTGTAGTCCCTCTATTAGCTCATTAATAAATATATTGAACAGAATGGGGCCTAATACTGAAGCCTATGGCATCCCACTAGCAACTGTGGTCCAATCAGAATATGAAACATTTATTACCACACTCTGCTTTCTATCTCCAAGCCAGTTCTTTACCCAGATACACACGTTTTCACCCAGTCCGAGCTGTCTCATTTTATATATCAAACTATTATGTGGCACAGTGTCAAATGCTTTCGAAAAATCCATATATATTCAATAGACTCTCCCAGGTCCAGCCTAGAACTTACTTAAATGCAGAAGCTGATCAAATTGGTCTGACATGATCGACCCCTCGAAAACCCATGGTGATGAAGAGTTATGCTGTTGTTTTTCCTTGATGTATTCTAGGATGGCATCTCTCAGAAACCCCTGGAATATTTTTCCAATAATTAAAGTGAGACTTACTGGCCAGTAGTTACCAGATTCTCTTTTTGTATATTGGGACCACACTGGCAATGTGCCAATTTAGTGGTACAAGAACAGTCTCAATGGTGTCACTAAATATAAGAATAATTGCGGTCTATCTATTACGTTACTTGGTTCCCTTAGAACCCTTGGATGTAATCCATCTGGGCCCAGCAATATATCAATTTTAATCCTTCTTTACTGGCTCTGTACTTCCTCCTGCGTTAGACATGCAATATTTAGTGGGGGGATCGCTCTATTCCCTTGCATCTCGTGTGACATTTCTTTTTCATTTGTGAATACACTTGAGAAAAAGCTATTTAATAGATTCGCCATCCTTCATCGTCTTCTATGGTCTCTCCTGAATTATTTGTTAAGGGGCCAATGCTGTCAGTGCAAAACCTTTTACTGTTTATATAATTGAAGAATAGTTTAGGGTTATTTTTGCTCTCTTGAGCAATCAATCTCTCTGCCTCCTCCTTGGCAGTTTAGATCTTATCCTTATATAATTAGTTTTTTTCCCGGTATGTGTTAAGCGCTTCTTCACTGCCTTCTTGTTTTAGTAATTTAAATGCTTTCTTCTTTTCCCTTATTGCCCCCGTCACAGTCTTGTCGGGCCACATTGGTTTCATTCTACTTGTAGTTCTTTTATTTTTAAAGGGTATGAAAAGCTCACATGAGGTAATTAGGATGTTTTTAAACTTCTCCCATTTGTCATCTGTTCTGTTATTTTTGAGGACATCATCCAAATTAATGTTCCCAAGAGTAATTCTGAGCTGATCAAATTTTGCTTTACTGAAGTTTAGTTTTTTGCCACTCCTTGATAAGGCTTCCTATTGAATAACAGCTGGAATTGAATTATATTGTGGTCACCATTTCTTAAGTGTCCCTCAACCGGAACCACCATTATTCACTCCGTTTTGTTAGTTAATACTTTGCTAGTTAAGTCCAGAGCGGCCCTCCCTCTAGTTGGCTCCTGCACAAGTTGGGAAAGGAAGTTATCTTTAATTATTCTCAAAAACTTATCGCCCTTATGAGAATTACAGGTTTTGTCTTTCCATATTATATCTGGATAATTAAAGTCCCCCATAATAATTACTTCATTGCGGTTTGATACCTCTACTATATGTCTTAATAAAACATTTTAAGTTTCTTCTGTTGTTTTTGGTGGTCTATAGTAAACCCCTATAAAGATTTTGTTATTCTTTGCTCTTTGTATTTCTACCCACAGAGATTACACGTATTCATCTCCTACACCTACAGTATATCTTCTCATAGCTTCAGCATTAAGTGCGATTTAACATACAGACACAGTCCTCCCCCTTTCTGGTTGCCATGGTCTCTTCTGAAGAGATTGTAACCCTGTAAGCTAACTGCTCAATCGCACTTATCATCAAGCCATGTTTCTGTTATTCCCACTATATAGTGGGACAGCTCTTGCTGTCAGTCATTCAGCAAGAGCTGCCTATGATTGGCTGAGGTTCTCAGCCAATCACAGACAGCTGCTTCTGATTGGCTGAGCACTTCAGCTAATCACAGGCAGCTCTCGCTGAATGAATGACAGACGAGAGCTGCTGTGATTGGCTGAGTGCCTCAGCCAATCAGAAGCAGCTCTTTCAGCAGGAGGGGATTTTAAATCCCCCCCTGCTGAAAGAACTGCATTGGAGAGCTGGGAACAGCACTGAGAGTATGCAGCTGAGCCCCGGCAGCTGAAGAAAGGTAAATATGTGGTGTTTATTATTTTTTCCACCACTTTTTCTTGTTTTTCAGGGAAGGGCTTATATTTAAAGCCCTTCACTGAAAAACAATTGCAGGATGTCGGTAGCTGGATCCCCTACCACAGCTGTCATGTGTGACAGCTGTGGTAGAGAATTCGTTATTGCCCATAGGGATGAAGAATTCCTTTGCTGCATCTGTCACAGACGTGGCAGGTGCCGCAGGGAATTCTTTTTCCTCGCTGGGGTGAAGGAAACATCTGCTGTATGCGGACAGGTAAGTTTTTTTTTTCACTAAAATTCTTGTTTTTCACGGGTGCCGGCATACTATTGTCTTCAATGGAGCCGCTGGCAGCAGCCGTGGCTCCATTGAAGACAATGCGTGCATTCCCTGTGGTGCTTGCATGTCCTATCTTTGCAGGCACACGCCTGTAAAGCACATGTGCACACACCATAGGAAACGCATTAGTTCAAATTTGCCTACTGCGTGTTGGTGCACAAAAAAATGAACACACACAAAATCAAATTGTTTGTATTAGTGCTGCGAATACACAGGTTTTCTGAATTGATTGCATGCAATAACGCAAGCAGCCATTGATTTAAATTGGCTCTTGCGCTGCAAAAATGCGCTCCAGATAGAGCATGTTGGATACTTTTCACGCAATTGCACATTGAGTAAAGAAATGCACCAATGTAAATTAATTAATTGATTTTGTGTGCATATGTGCAACAAATATGCACGTTTTCTGCCTTTGTCATGCTCATTTCCACAAGCACCGCATGAGTCCGTTGATTTATTTTAATGGGCTCTTGTGCTGCGCAAATGCGCTAAAGAGAGAGCATGTGGCGTATTCTTTCATGCACTCATGTGAATGAACCCATTGAAATCAATGGAATTTCTTCACTGCCTACTACGCGTGCAAATTTTGTGAGCGTAATACACAGCACAAATACACCTGTGTAAACCCGGCTGTAATCTCTATTAAGGTCTACTTCACACAGGTGTATTTGCGTGTGCAAAATTTGGTCGCGCAAAAAAAACAAAAAACAACATGCTCTATTTTTATGGATATTCGTGCACTGAAGGTTCCCATAGATGTCAATGGGGGTGCACAAATGCACTCAATACGGAAGGTGATGTGTGAAAGAATGTGTATTTCTATTGCAAAAAGAACACATCTGGACCTCATTAAGACCAATTATCCATTTCAATCATTGCATCTTTGCTTGACACATGCAAATAAGTATGACTTGCAGGCGTAAAAAGTACAGTAAAATATACCAATAAACATGCAAAAAACCCATAGTTTGCTCTGCAAAAATGCTATCCTCATGAGAGCACAAATACACATACACACATGTGAAGGAGGTCTTATTCTAATGCTTATGCGATTTATTTAGTTACTATTTTTTCAGGTCTAACACTGACATCATTTCAGGTGCAGTTTTACAAATAATTATGACTTTAACTTTTTTTCTAAATGATTTGCTCCATATTTGCATCCTTAATGTCCAATGTAGTCCAAATCCCTAGGGGCGAAAACACATGGGCGCATGTATTGATATGCTTGGAGCATATTAGTGCATGAACCAGGCTTTTTTTTTTTTTTGGACTACTCAAGCTCCACGCTATTGTGCGAGATTTTGAAAAAAAAGCGGTAAGATAGGTCCTGCCCTATATTTTGACACGTAGAAAAAATAATGTTAACGTACAAGAATCCCGATAATGAAAACGAAACCATTGAAATCAATGGTTTTATTTCGTCCAATTATGAAAATCATGGCCGCATAATGGGACTAAAACACGCCCATGTGTTTAAGCCCTTAGGCGGGTAATTATAAGATTCATTTCAAGTAGTGTATAGCAAATCCTGGAAGTACTCTGATGCCATTTAAATGGCTCTATTTGAATAACGTTGGTTGACAAGTGCTTGCAAGAGTAACTGTAAAGCCCAATGCCCACAGACGGATTATCGCAGCGGAATTCTTGGCCAGATGACTGATGTGAATTTTGTAGCAATGTCCGTCCATAGACATGCCATGTTAAAAGAGTCTTTCACGCCCACGAGTGAAAATCAACTGTGATTTTCCGCTCACAGGGAAGAATAGCAGCATGCTGTATTTTCTGCAGAGAATTACACGGACGGCTTCCATTGCAGTCAATAGAAGCCGTCCATCCCGCGTTGAGTCACCGCGGATCCGCATCATTGCCGACGCGTCATGCCCTACACTGCGTATGTGCACCTGGCTCGCTGGCCGAGACATTCGCGACAGATCGGGACACCTGAGTATGAGTCTCTGGGGGTAACTGTCGAGGCCCTGGGTCTAATTCCACTGGAAGATTTCGTAATCAGAATCCGACCCGGCCGTGAGCAGGAGGCCAAGGTCATACAAATTGTGAAAAAATGATGTTGTATTGTATAACTTGTATGTATTAAACAAATTTGGTATAAACAAAAATAATGAAATTATTTATTTTCTATGAAGTCCTAATGATACAACCAAGCATGCTATTGTGTTATATAAATGGAATTTATTCTTCAAGTAAAGAACAACACAGTCACAGCAAAAGGTCATAATACATCTGAGAACAAGAACATAGCGTACGCAAACATCTCCAACACTTATCTTTCATGACAGAAATTAACAATCTTATCCTGTTTTTCTTGTAATCATGCAGCACTTTTTAAGTCTATTACACTCACAGTCTTCTTCGGATGAGTAATACTTTTTACAAGTTCTGCAAAAATATATTCTCCATGTTCACATGCCTGTATAGGAAAGTGCCAAGTCTGTAGCTTACATCTCATCTAATGTTTATTTTTACATTGGTAACCTAAAATTGCAAGCTCATGGAGTGTTACAGCGGCTGCTTCATGGGAATGCAATATTCAATGTCAACCAGTCAAATGAAAAGGAGATCATGAAATACATGTGTTGAATCGACTAAAGCAGGAGCTGTTCTTTGTTAAGAGCTGTACGCTATAGCTAATCGAAGGGGGTCTCTAGCAAGAGTTCTTGCTCTACAATGTAATATGCTGTAAGTGAGCATATAGCAAAGGATTGTCATTGTGAAACGGTGCCTTTTCATTCTCTGGATAAATAGAAACCTAGTTCTAAAGAAGCAATTAGAGAAAAAAATGTAGTTCTTTAGCCTAGTCATCAACAGCAGTCAAGGAGAAGTCAAAATTTGAATGAAGAATCTTAGTTTGGCAGCAAATGAGGGTATTGTATAAAATAGCACAGCATATTACAGAATAGTAAAAACAGATAGAAATAGGATTGATAGACTGTGGATTAGCAACAGTAGGATGAATGTAGCACTAAATGTTGAGGTAACATAGTATATTAGGCTGAAAAAAGACCACTGTCCATCCAGTTCAGCCTGTTTTCACCTCCTCCCCCTTGTTTATCCAGAGGAAGGTTAAAAAAACAAAAACAAAAAGGCAGAGGCCAATATATCCCGTTTTGGGGGGAGAAAAATTCCTACCCAACTCCATAATGGCAGTCATAATAATCCCTGGTTCAACATTTGAAAAGTTCCTACCTAATTCCAAGTCTGGCAGTCAGAAGATCCCTGGATCAACAACTCCACTGGTTATTTAATCCCCTAGTGACAGAGCCAAATTTTGGTAATCTGACGTGTCATTTTAACATATATTAACTCTGTAAAGGTTTTGCATATACAAATGATTCTGACATTGTTTTTTCGCCACGCACATAAAAATAGACCAATAGAATATGTGTATATTTATTATAAGTGCCAAAATTGGGAAAATTTGGGGAAAAAAAATCTTTTTTTCACATTTTTCAAATGCAATATCTCAAATATGTGCAAACATATTGTGTAAATTTTTTTATAAGATATATATTTCCATCTGTTTACTTTATTCTGACACACCTTTGAAAATCTTTAGTTTTTTTTTAACCATTTAGGAGATGTACAAATTTAACATTACTTACCAACATTTTGAGAAACACTTTGTTTTCCCACACCAAGCCAAGATTGCAAAGGCTCATAGGTGTCAGAATGATAGATACCACCACAAATGACTCCATTTTAAAAACTACACCCGTTAATGTATTCACTGATGGGGGTCATGAGTATTTTAACTCCACAGTTTCTTTTGAAGAGTTAATGCAATTAATTTAGAGGAGAAATAAAATGGCATATTTTGGCAAATATGTCATTTTAATTACATTTTTTTTGATAGTGCACATGAAAATAAGGATTTACACTGCAAAATGGATACCCCTGTTTGCAGTATTTTCAGAAACATACCCATTGTGACCCTAATCTTCTGTCCGTATGCACAACGGGGCCCAAACCGAAAGGAGCAGCCTGTGGTTTTCAGAATAGACATTTTGCTTGAAGGTGTTTTAGGCCCCATTGCCCATTTATAGAGCCCTTGAACAGCCAAAACAACAGAAAATCCCCCAAAATAACCCCATTTTGAAAATTAGACCCATTAATGAATTTATCTAGGGGTGTACTGGTTATTTTGACCCCACAGTTTTTGAATGAATCTAAGTAAAGCAGAAGGAAAAAAATTACAATTTTTATTATTTGGGCAATTGTGTTATTTTAAAAACTGTTTTTTTGTACAGCACACATATGAATGACGGAGAACCCCCACAAATGACCCCATTTTGAAAACTATACCCCTTAAAGCCCTTCACAGTTTAGACATAGTTTAAAATACTTCCTTTATTAAATAATTTTTAAAAATAAAACACAAAACGGGGCACTACAAAAAACCTCCTTGTTATAGAGGTATATTGACCTTAGTCACGTAGTAAACGACTATAGCTGCTTACTTATTTTTTCACACCCTCATTAGTGTTCAAGAGGGGCTGTAAATTTGTATAATAGTGCAGCAGCTGTCGTTATATCAAAAACCTTGGATATGGGTAAGAACAGATTTATATCTTACACATTACTTCCCATATTTCCCATATATGATAGAAATTAATCAAGACTTGAGATGAATACTGTTATGGCAGCGATTAGTCTTGTTTTTTTCAATATCACAAGACAGGAAGGTTAGCGGATATTGGAGGTGTGTGCCTTTGGACTTGATGATGCGATTATATATTTCATAATTCAAGTGAATAAAGGCTCATCTCCTATTCGTATCTTTTCAATTTTAATATCATAATCTCCAATTTTTTATATGTATTTTCTTCGTGTTTTTGGTTAAAATCTCAACGCGTTTCTCCGCTTATTGTAGCGGGTCATCAGGAGATTTTTCACTGAGATTATGGCTTTAGTTATAGATTAATGCCTGTTCCAGAGTTTTAATAGCTCTTTAAAGAGGACCATTTTCGCTCTGTCAGACATAGGCCGCCTGCAGACGAGCGGGTCGGATCCGGCAGCGAGAATTCTCGCCGCGCGATCCGACCCCAGAGCCTGCAGGGACGAGCGCGTACTCACCCGCGCCTGGCGGCCCTGGCTCTTTGATGTGCCGGCTGCCGCGCAGCCGGCGCATGCGCAGACCGGAGCCGGCGGCCAGGTGAGTGCGTGCCCCGCAGAAAATTAGAACATGTCGCGGTTTGTTTGCCGCGCGAGATTTCGCGCGGCCAAACCGCGGCCGTCTGCATAGGAGTGCGTATTGTAATGCACTCCTATGCAGACTTTCAGCGGCGGAAATCCCGCGGGAAATCCCGCGGCGGGATTTCCGCTCGTCTGCAGGCGGCCATAGAGTAGGCAGTGCAGATGAATCAACTGAAATAAGAGATGAGTGGTTACTAATAGAAGGACACCTCTATTATAGAGGTAGTTCTCTTTTTCAGAAAATGCAGTATTGTGATGGACAATCTGCTCTTCTATATAGCACAGTATTGCATTGTTATGAGGTGATAGCCTTTGGTATAGGCTATCACTCCCTATACTGCAAGTCTGTGATCTATATATTTCCTATTATTCTTCATGTATCTATATATAGGGAAAGCAGCTTGTGGTAAGCACGCTGCGTCCCTATATAGTTTAGATACTAGTCAGCCGCAACCATATATATATAAAGATAAGGAGTATCGATTAGAGGTGTTCCCAGATCTATGGTTAAAGCTATCAGATAGCTCACTGCGGCTCTCGGTCACTGCTCCAGGCTCTCAGCTACCTTTAGTAGCCAGGAGCAAGGATATTTAAAATTTCCTGTGGCCCTCGCCATCTTCTGTTCTTGTGTCTGTCATCTCAGCGACGGGCGCTTGCACCAAAGCTGGGGAGAGGTCTGCGGATAAGGATTCCATTGCGGGACATCGCCGAAGGCCTTAGGTAAGTTATTTCACCTCCCCTCATGGATCTGATCCATGACAGGAGGTAAAACTGTAACTTTTTTTTTACTTTTAGGTGATCGCAGTTATCCATTGGATAGTGGAGATCATGTGATGAGGGACTGTTTGCCACAGCCCCCTATTAAATCTCCAGGCTCTTAGCTACATTTGGTAGCCAGAAGCAGGGAGATTTTAAATTACTTCAGCAATCCGCCGCTTCTGCGCATGCGTCAACCATTTTGGCGACAGGCACGTGCGCAGAAGCTGGGGTAAGGTCTGTGGATAAATCCAGGGGCCTTAAGTATGTAATTTCATCTCCCCTCACGGATATGATCCATGAGTTGAGATGAAACTTAAACTATTTTATCTTTTTTTCCACTTTTTAAACTTTTTTTTAAGTTTCTATGATCACTGTTATCCATTGGATAACAGTGATCATGTGACTGGAAACTGCATACAGTGGTGCCTGGTGTCATCAGCCTGCTCTCGGCTACTCATACTAGCCAGAGGCAGGATGATTTTAAATTTCTCGGGCTTTCTGTGCATGTACATGATGTTATGTCGTCTGGCCTGCAGGGGCAGATGCCAGCACCAGGTCGTCAAACACCAGAATGCCATGGAACATCACGGAGGACGGGGATGAGTACTCTTAGATCCTGTCACTATTCCGATCCATGAGGGGAGCTAAAACTTCACCTTTTTCTTTTACTTTCTTTTCACTTTAATGTGATCGGCGTTACCCATTTGCTAACACCGATCGCTTGACCGGGGGTCGCTCCCCGCAGCCCCCCATGACAGCTGTAGGTTGTCAGTTACCTCTGGAAGTGGTCAGCATGGAGCTGGATTTTTACATCCCTGAGAATTAGCCAAAGCCAAGATGTAAAAAGGCAACTGGGCTGTCACTAAGGGGTTAATGTCTCCAAAGAGACATCTAGTCCCCCTTAAACTTCTCTATTGATTTTGCCATCACCACCTCCTCAGGCAGAGTGTCTCACTGCTCTTACAGTTAAAAACTTCCTTCTATGTTGGCGATGAAACATTCTTTCCTCTAAACATGGAGGATGCCCTCTTGTTACTGTCGCAGTCCTATATATATATAAGATCATGGGAGAGATCCTTGTATAGTCTCCTAATGTATTTATCCATAGTTATTTGGTCGCCCCTTGTCTTTTTTCCAGGGTAAATAATCCCAATTTTGATAGCCTCTCTGGGTATTCCAGTCCTCCCATTCCATTTATTAATTTAGTTGCCCTTCTTTGAACCCCCTCAAGCACTGCAATGTCTTTCCTGAGCACCGGTGTCCAGAACTGTATACAGTTTTCCATGTGAGGCCTGACAAGGTAGGAGAATGGTCAGGAAAAATCCAGGCCAGAAATTATACGTTAAAGAGCTAAAGTCTCAAGAACACTGAAAATAGCTATTAACTATATACTGGCATTAAAAAGGCAGTGATTAATTGAAGGGGTTGTATTATCAGCCTTCATGGGTCCAGTTGCAAACAACTGAATAGACCTGAGGAAGCTGTGTCCAGACATTTCCCCTGCAGTGCTCATAGATGAATGGTCATTCATGTAATACATAGACAGCTGTGAGTCTGCCAGAGCGTACATTTATTGTACAGAGTGAGACATCCATCTAGCTTATTAGGACACATGAACAGGGGCTCTTTTCATGAGACAATCCCTTTAACAGAGTAAACAGAAAGAATTTAGACCATTACTTCATTAATTATCGAAAATGTTAATGTGTTCTTCATTTCCAATACATGAAAAACACATCACAAAATATACTCCTGGTTATCCTTATTAAGGTAAAAACATTCAGGTTTTATTAGATGCTTTATTTTTTAAGCTGCATTTGTCATCTCTATTTCACAGAGATGGAAAAAAAAATCTAAATGATAAAAATGTATTTTATGACATTAAAAGATAGAGTGATGTGTCAAAAGAATATCAAAAGACATTTACCTTAGGAAAATGTCACTATAAAAGGAAACCAATGAAAAGGGAATGGTTGTAATAATAGGATACTGAAGCATGAGAGCTAGCAGCAACCAAAATGTTTTATCTGTGACTTGGGAAAAGAATAAGAATCTATTTCTCACTTTCTGTTGGCCGCGACGGGGTTATGGAGCGGTGGTCTCGACATGTAGACATGCAGACTAGCCGCACTGTTCCAGTCTGTCCCACGGGTTGATGGTTATGTCTTTGTGGCTTGTTATTTCTTCAGGTGTTACTTTGGTCGTTTGTCTGTATTCCCTCAGTGTTTCCCTGTCACTGATTTTTTTCTCTTGTTTTATAAGTGGATTTTACCCTGGTGTTTATAGAACTCTGTCTGTCCAATTGAATTGCCTCGGTCATTATTTAAGTCTGCTTCCGAGTCTGGTTGTTGCTGATTATTTTCTTAGTCTGTGTGCAGAGTGGACATGTTCGTGTGGTATAAGTTCTGCTGTAAAGCTAAGTGGTGCTTTTGTTTGTTCACTTATGTTTTCCTCCTTTTAGATGCTAGAGTTAATGGCTGAGGCACGAGACGTGGGGCCGCTTTTATCAATGCGATAACCTCTCTTTTAGGCATGGCGGTTCTTGTCCTAGTAGTCAGGGTAGGGTTTTCCATTCCTCCTTTTAGTTGCTAGAGTTAGTGGCTGAGGCACGAGACGTGGGGCCGCTTTTATCGATGCGATAACCTCTCTTTTAGGCATAGCGGTTCTTGTCCTAATAGTCAGGGTGAGGTTGTCCCTTCCTCTTTTTGTTTAGATTATATGTTATTTTACTCTGTTCAGCAGTCTGCTCCTTGTGTGAACACAACCTTTTGTCTGTCCTGGGCATGGTGTATCTTAAGCTCAGGTCAAATATGACACTATTATTGTTAAGAGGAAGCATGTAAAGTGTGCATTTTTGGTCAAATTAAAATTGATATTAATACACACTAAAAAAGTCACAGTTCAAATACAAACTAAAAAAACTGCTTTAGGCCGCCTGCACACGGGTGGAAATCCCGCCGCGGGATTTCCGCCACTGAAAGTTTGCATAGGAGTGCATTACAATACGCACTCCTATGCAGACGGCTGCGGTTTGGCCGCGCGAAAACAAACCGCGGCATGTCCTATTTTTGTGCGGGGCACGCACTCACCCGGCCGCCGGTTCCGGTCTGCGCATGCGCCGGCTGCGCGGCAGCCGGCACATGAAAGAGCCGGGGCCGCCAGGCGCGGGTGAGTACGCGCTCGTCCCTGCAGGCTCTCGGGTCGGGTCCCGCGGCGAGAATTCTCGCTGCCGGATCTGACCCGCTCGTGTGCAGGCGGCCTTATGCTGTTAAATTTTGCTCAATTTTAAAATCACTGTACTACATTTTTATGTAATTTTAGGTTTAAACAACATGGCCAACCATTACATATTAATAGTGTCAACAGATCTCTTCTAATAAAATACAATAATAGACATCCCATATAAAGTCATATGTTGCACTTGCAAATCTGGAAGGATAATTTGCAGCATATCATCTATGTGTGAAGGTAGCCTAAAGAGCTTTTAGGGTACTAAACATACAGTAATTGTGCATCACCTATAGATACCACTGTACTATTAATAATGTAAGAATTATATTTGAAACTATGGCACCCATGTGTCAATATTAGAAACCAAACATGAATGCCAACTGCTATGCCATTTTCCACAGGATCCGTCATATAGGACAGAAAAGAGTGCAAGAAGCTGTGGAAAATTCTACACCAAGATCTGCAGGCTACTTGCGCATTTTCATGCAGAATTATAAATGGCTTAAAACTTGCCTGTAATTCCACATCAAAATCCACAGTTAGACTTGCAGATTTTCATATGGAATTTCACACATTTGGCTGCGTCTAACGCCGTAATTCCATCCCTTGTGAAAGGTTCCTAATTAGAGATGAGCGAACGTACTCGGTAAGGGCGATTTCGCAATCGAGCACCGCGATTTTCGAGTACTTCACTACTCGGGTGAAAAGTACTTGGGTGCGCTGTGGGGCGGGGGGTTGCAGAGGGGAGTGGGGGGTAGCAGCGGGGAACAGGGGGGAGCCCTCTCTCTCTCCCTCTCCCCCCACTCCCCGCTGCAACCCCCCCGCTCATCCACAGCGCACCTGAGTACTTTTCACCCGAGTAGTGAAGTACTCGATAATCGCGGTGCTCGATTGCGAAATCGCCCTTACCGAGTACGTTTGCTCATCTCTATTCCTAATTAGAGATGAGCGAACGTACTCGGTAAGGGCGATTTCGCATTGAGCATCGCGATTTTCGAGTACTTCACTACTCGGGTGAAAAGTACTCGGGGGCGCTGTGGTGTGGGGGGGTTGCAGAGGGGAGTGGTGGGTAGCAGCGGGGAACAGGGGGGAGCCCTCTCTCTCTCCCTCTCCCCCCCCCACTCCCCGCTGCAACCCCCGCTCACCCACAGCGCACCCGAGTACTTTTCACCCAAGTAGTGAAGTACTCGAAAATCGCGGTGCTCGATTGCGAAATTGCCCTTACCGAGTACGTTCGCTCATCTCTATTCCTAATCCTTTCTCTTACTCCTTTGATTTTGTATTTAACTTAGATGTTAAAATGTACCAAGTAAGGCATGATTCCCACGAGCGAATATCTGCAGCATTAGTTCCCAATGTATTAATTGTATTAATTCCGATGAGGGATATTTAGTAGCGTAAAAACTTCACACCCGGAATAATAGGACATCGGCAACTGAAATCAGCAAATGTTTTTTAAGCATTGCGAAATTATTCTTTGAAAAACACTGATGCTCACAAATTGCAGTGAATAAAGATGCGATTTTGCGATTGCCCGTGTGGAGCCAGCCTAAATCATGCAATAATTGCCAGATTGTCCTTCCTAGGTATGAACAATTTAAATTAGGTTAGGTAATAAGTAGTGATGAGCGAACGTACTCGTTTAGGGCTATTTCACAATCGAGCATCGCTTTTTCGAATAACTGCCTACTCGGTTGAAAAGATTCGGGGGGTGCCGGGGGGCGGCGTGGTGGAGCGGGGGGTAGCAGTGGGGAACAGGGCGGAGCTCTCTCTCACTCTCCCCCCCCACTCCCCGCTGCTACCCCCCGCTCCACCACACCGCCCCCCTGCCCCTTGGCGCCCCGCGTATCTTTTCACCCGAGTAGGCAGTTACTCGAAAAAAACTATGCTTGATTGCGAAATAGCCCTAAACGAGTATATTCGCTCATCTCTAGTAATAAATTTTCAAGTGTGAAAATACATTTTTGTGAAAGAGCTGATTAATAGATGCAGATTTGGTTGTGAAATGTAAAATAATTTCACCCCATGTGAAAGCACCCTAAATAACTGTATAAGGGCTTAAACAGACGACTATGCTTTTGTCAGGTTTTGTGGACATGATGAAATGAAACCATTGATTTCAATGGTTTTGTTTTGACTAGAGTGATTCTCGTGCGTTACTACACAGAAGAAAAGATATTGCCCATTTTTTCTGGCACGTAGTTTTTCTACATGTGTGAAAAAATAGGTCTATCTCTAAAAAAATCTATATTTCTGCCTAATTTTTGCCCATAGTGCCTAAGTAGTCCATGGTGTTCATTTGCGCACACCATAAACCCCTATGGGGCCTTGAGGGTGTGAATGCGCACAAAAATAGAGCATGTCGCGTATTTTTGTCGACGGTGGAAATGCATGTAGAAAATTAAGCAATGTGAGGGAACCAGTTGTAGCCTATAGGATTTAAATAATTGTTCTTGCAGCTTATTTTTTTGTGCGCAAAACCACATGAAAAATCGTCCATCCGCAGGAGACCTAACACGAAAAAAATCAACTCGGGCAGAATCCAAACTTCTTAACAGTATGATTGGAAGCAAATGTAATGTGTTTGTTTTTTGGGCTTGAGCCCGTGGTAAGCACTCTTAATGTTTAATGATAACACACCAAGTCGCTAGGAATGAAACCACAGCATTAAAGATTTTAACTGAAACAAAACTACATTTTCTTAATGAATGTGTCTATATAATGGCGCAGCAACGACCTCTTTTCTGCTTTTACAAACTGAGGCTTCCTTCCCACAAGTGTATATCGCCGGCGCTTTCATGGCCGGCCGATATACACTACCATCTGGGGCGTAGAAGCTTATGAACAGGTGCACAAGTCTACCGTTTGTGTGCCCATTCATACGGCATGGGCCCCAGCGCATATACGCCGAGGTCACCATGCCGTCACCCCTTTCCCCTCCCTCCCCCTTTGCAGGCTCACCTCTGCTCTCCTCCCTGCTCGTTCTTTGCTATGGGAGGGGTGGGACGGGGGCAAAGCTAAGCTCCACCCTATTACACCTCCTCCCATTGCTGGCTGTGGACAAGGGGTGGGGAGGGGTGGATTCTATCTCCACCCCGCTGCACCGCCTCCCATTGCAAAGGGCCAGACACGTGGCTAAACTCCCTCCCACCCCAGGCCGCTGTCATGGGCTCCCATAGGAGCCCATGCAGTGCCCGACATATTCCAGCCCCAAAGATAGTTCCAGGACTATCTTTTGGGCCCAACGTAAAAGCGCCCAGTGCTATATTGGCCTGGCCAGGAGCTTTTACGTCTCAAGAATATGGCCACGTGATCTGATGCATTGGAATCCGATGCATCAGAACACAGCGTATATCGACCGGCCATTGGAAAGAGGCCTGAAATGCATGGTGCAAACACCTCTAATTTCTTATGTAGCTGCTTAATAATTATGTCACACAGAATTTTTGGCAATTTTGTTTTAATGTCACAATCTATATTGTTAAAAAACCCTACTAAGGGTGGCTTCACACGAGCGCATGTGTAAATAGGTGCGTACGCCTGTACGTTCAAAAACACACATGTATGAAGGTCCGTGCTTCTGGCGGCTCCATTGAAGGCAATGATCTGCGGCACCCTTGAAGTGATTTTCATGGAAGATCTTTAAATATAAGCTCTTCCCTGCAAATCATTTTAGTTTTTTTTTTATTATATACTAGCGTACCCGTCGCGCGTTGCTGCGAAGACAGACATACATACATACATTCGTTTTTATATATCTAGATGACGGCAGCAGCGACCACTGAGGTTTTGTAGGCCGCTGCTTCCCCCTTGCAGGCTGAATAAAATAGCCGTTGTGTGGAACATCCAATTTATCCGGCTGCTGTGGCTTCTTGGGAAGATAGCCTAGTACATGTTTGCCCACTTCCAACTCCAATGGAGACTGACTGTAAATGGCTGGCGTGCTCTAGTATTTATGGTTTCAAGCTGTACGTGTCATTGCATACAGTCTATCTATCTATCTATCAGGGTTATTGCATACAGTCTATCTATCTATGACATCAGGAAATGAGAGAATTAGATTCCGTACGTAAAATTTGAGCGCTAATTCTTTGGCGCTTTGAATTGAATAATCGAGTTGGGACCCATTAACTTTTCCTATTTATGACATAATCAATGCTCGTGCCAAATTTCAAGTTTCTATGACATTGGGAAGTGAGAGAATTAAAGGGGTTGTCCCGCGCCGAAACGGGTTTTTTTTTTTTTCAACCCCCCCCCCCGTTCGGCGCGAGACAACCCCGATGCAGGGAGGTAAAGAAAGCTCACCGGAGCGCTTACCTTAATCCCCGCGCTCCGGTGACTTCTCTACTCACCGCTGAAGATGGCCTCTTCCTCCGTGGACCGCAGCTCTTCTGTGCGGTCCACTGCCGATTCCAGCCTCCTGATTGGCTGGAATCGGCACGTGACGGGGCGGAGCTACACGGAGCTACACGGAGCCCCATAGAAGACTGCAGAAGACCCGGACTGCGCAAGCGCGGCTAATTTGGCCATCGGAGGCCAAAAATTAGTCGGCTCCATGGAGACGAGGACGCCAGCAACGGAGCAGGTAAGTATAAAACTTTTTATAACTTCTGTATGGCTCATAATTAATGCACAATGTACATTACAAAGTGCATTATTATGGCCATACAGAAGTGTATAGACCCACTTGCTGCCTCGGGACAACCCCTTTAAATTCCGTACATAAAATTTGGACGCTAATTCTTTTGCGCTTAGAATTGAATAATTGAGTTGGGATGAGACATAAGGCCTTGCCCATAAGCATTCCCCAACCTTCAAGAACTGAACCTACCTACCTGAATGAGATTTTGTAGGCCGCTGCTTCCCCCTTGCGGGCTGAATAAAATAGCCGTTGGGTGGAACATACAATTTATCCGGCTGCTGTGGCTTCTTAGGAAGATATCCTAGTACTTGTTTACCCACTTCCAACTCCAATGGTAATTGGCTGGCGTGCTCTAGTGGTTCCAAGCTGTACGTGTCATAATAGAGCCTTAATGACATCACAATGCAGCTTTATAGAACATGTTGGGGCATGTTCAAGGGCGTCCGATGTTGATGACATCAGTGATGACATCACAATAGCAGGTGGCTTACTTATTCGATCTACGTGGGGGGGTGGTAACTTTCGACGACGCTCGCGCGCGCGCCATTTGTCGTAGGATAGTTGTACTATGCCTATAATCTTCCCAGGAGTGTACTCAACAACTTCCCAAAGTTTCATGGCGATCGGATGAATGGTGTAGTAGCGCATAAAGGACAAACAGACACGCACGCACACAGACATACATTCATTTTTATATATATAGATATATATACACTTATCTGTCCACCGCTGCCGTGCCCCCCACGGGGATGAAGTACACATCTGCCACATGCGGCAGATGCCTTCTTCATCCCCGCAGGGATTAAAGAATTAGCTGCTCCACCTGTGTCAGATGCAGCAAAGGAGTTCTTTATCCCCGCAGGGAATAAAGAATTCGCTAGCGCAGCTGTCACAGATGACAGCTTCGCTAGAGCATCCAGCTGCCAGCACTCCTTAATTGTTTTTCAGGGAAGGGCTTTACATATTCAGCTTTCTTCAGCTGCCGAGGCTCAGCTGCATCCTGTCTCCACTGTCCCCGACTCTGCACTGAAGTTCTTTCAGTAGGTGGGGTATTAAAATCACAGGCAGCTCTCACTTGTCATTCATTGAATGGCCGAGACCTGCCTGTGATTGGCTGAGTGCTTTAGCCAATCAGAAGCAGCTCTTTCAGCAGGCGGGGACACTGCTTCTAGGTGATATAATTTTTTTTTCAGCATTTAGGGCTTATTTAAGGGCTTTGACAGTAGGATTTCCTACTGTGACAGTAGGATTTCCTACTGTCAAAGTTGCATCAATTTGCACGAAAAGTGCGTTTTTGTGCAAATCGAAAAACACTGAGCTATATTTTTGCATGTGCAAATTTTATTCGCTTGTAAAAAACAGACATGCGATTGCTTTAATTGGAAAGTATTAGTTCTAATAGAGCTGTTTGTTTCGCACCTCGACATGCAGGGAAAAAAAACGCTTGTCTGAGTGATCCCTAAGCCTAATAATAGTCTGACATATCACATTCTATGAAGTCTATGGCAACATGGCAGCACCCATAGCCATGTACAGACAGCAGAATGACAAAATCTAGAAACATAACATAAAAACAAATTAGAAAAAGGCAGTATGTTTCACTATTTGGTTTTAATTTGTAAAAGAAATATAGGTGATGTATTCCCTTTAAATAATTCCTGTCATTTCAGGTGACTGTTCAGAATAGGCGTATTATGTGTGTATATTATAAATACCACTATTTCTGGCCATTATATGTCTTGTATCTTGCAATTATCTCATTTAAGTTTTTCAGTTTCTCCTGAGCACAGCTCCCATGTCTCTGCTGCCCTGGCTCTTGGGAACACACCTGCAGAAGTAGCAGTAACATGAAAGACATTAGACAGTACAGCAGCAGTGAGCAATGTAGTTGTAAATTTAGCACTGGGATAAGACAGAATACTTAGTAGAACCTATAGCATCTCCCTCGCTCTCTCCCCTCCATAGACCCATAGACTTATATGGGTTACAGATCAAGGCTGTCTGCACACAAGCCTCAAAATTGCGCAAGATTTGTGCGTTGCAAGACATACAAATCTTGCACAAATATGAGCCCATTCTTTTGAAAGGGGTCATACACAGGAGCGATGTTTTCCCACATGGCACCGCGATGCTATGCAGGAAACAAATCACAGCATGTTCTATCTTCCTGTGTCCTCTCACATCACAGTGCCCATTGTTTTCAATGGGGCTGACAGCATCGTGATGTCTCTCATTAAAAGCAATGGGAGAAACTCTGCGATCTTCTGCCACAGCTGTCACAGCCACGCAGAGGATTGCTTCTCCCCCAAAGTGATGCGGGGCTGTTTTGACATGAAAACATCTAGGATTCTCAGGGAATTCACATGGTGTTGAGTGCGATATGGGGCCGTGATTCATGGCCCCATATCACGCTTGCCAGTATGAAGTTAGCCTCTTGCTGCTTCCTCAGTGAACTGCTAATCCATTTTGGCTCTGTCTTGCTCAACATTTAAGCAGTGAATGATCAGTTCAGAAGGTGGGGGGTGGTAGGGATGAAGTGGATATTATTAGTAGAATGTGGCATTTTTCTCCAACAAGATATATTATAAAATGCATGACAAGGGTATAACGGACTCATTCCCGCTGTGACCCCATCCACCCCCCCCCCCCCCATAACCAATAACACACTACAAACCTTTTCTTTGGATTGAATTGGCCACAGCAGCCATTTATTGAAAATAACAAACTACAACATTACAGATAACAACCCCAGGGGAGGTCCTATGAGCCCCAAAACTGATCTGTCACCTCAAAACCCGGGAAATATTTAGGACGGCCTCCCGCCGCACACCCCCCGACTCGGGAGACTATTTCCCAACAACACACCCCCCCGCCTCCAACACCTGGCTCGGGAGATCAACACTCACCACTTGGCCTCTAGTCTCCTTCCTCCCGACACCAAGGCCCACTAGCCTTACACGGGCTAGCGACTCCACCCCTCTTGGTAGGGCACCGCCCTGTCAAAACCACGAGGCGACAGATCCACCAACTCACACTTCCAACCAAAAAGAGGGTGTAAAGGGGAAGGCCGCTGTTTAGCACCTGCCTTCACCCCTCAACCCAAACTGCTCACTCCACAGGACCCCCCCTTTTACGCCACAGCTAGCAGGGCTTGACCCCCTCAAGTCTGCGCAGCACCCCACAACACCAGGGCCCGCTCAATACCCTCCTGAACTCCTTCTAACCATAGATACGTCCCAATGACATCCGTTCTCCAATTGTTTCCTTCCCCCGACTCCAAATCTCTATGTCTCACTGCCACACCGCCATGTTTACTCACGAAACGTGACACCTCTCTATTTAATTTAATACGTGCTTTGTCCAACCCTTTAAGGGACTTGGCAAAGTGCCAGATTTTTCAGGGCACGATTTCTGACCATACCACTATCAAACCACGATATGACATTAGCAAGCGCAAAATGTCATATCGTATATCCCGGGAGAGGTCTCTAAAAGGCCTTCTACCAAGATCGTTTCCTCCAAGGTGCAAGGCTAAGATGTCCGGCACCCTGTCCAAACTTACCAGCCTTTCCACTTCCCGCAACACCTTGCACCATGACATACCTCTCTCCCCTATCCACTGTATAAGGACCGAACCCCTACTTAAACGCAACTGCCTGCCAACCCTTCTTACACTGGCCCTTTCAGCCCCCCAATATACATAGGAGTGCCCCAATATCCACGCTAATGCTGGTCTTCGCCCTGTAAAACAAATAAAATCCGTAAATCCCCCCTCAAATAACTTTTAACTCCAACGCCTACTACAATAACTGTGGTCTAACGTATGACTTAAAACGCCCTGACTATTCTCATGACCACCTCATACTTCATGCCATGTATAGCCGCCTCCGTGGCTGCCCCCACTCTAAAGGAGTGTGTCCCGAACCTCGCGCTATCTAACCCCGCCTTCTCCAATGCCCTCTTAAATACTGCCTGAAATTGGTACTGTGATAAAAAAAACTGCCATCGGCATGCCTTAACAATGGCCCAACTTCCACCCTTGCCAATTCTCTATATCTCTGCCATGCCCTCACTGGACACATCTCCGCTCCCGGTACCTCCCCCAGTACTATCCGGTGACCACGACCCATCTGGTCTGTCTTGGACCTCCGTATGAAAAACTCCAACCTGCCGTCCACCAACCTAAAATCTTCTGCCTGTAAACCTCCCCCAAGCCCTCTACTAGGCGACACCAACTCTCCTATTCTTAGCGCTAACTGTAAACCAAACTTTTCCAGTAAACCAAAAGAAACTGGTCTCCGCCCATCTCGCCTTCTCTTCCCCCTTCTAAAGCCCTTCAGCGCTTGTTTAACTAAAAAATGTTTTGTAACATCACAAACCTCCCTCAACTTACAGCCAAAAGCCACGCCTACTATAAAACGATTGACCCGTGCTAACGTAAACCCCTGCCGAGACCCTTCGGCCAGCCAACTAAGCAACACTCCCATTCTGACCTCTTCTGACCCTCCAACCCCGAAGCTACCTAAACATTCCTCCCATTCCTGCCACACTGCTGAATAAGAAGCCCTTGTCCGCCGAGCCAGTGACCCCTCAATTAAGTGTCCCACTGCTCGCTTACCAATCTCCAAAGCCGATCTGGGCATGTCTTCCCCTCTTCGGCTGCATCCGGGGCCAGACTCTTGAACCGCTCCCACTGCAAATGAGAGAGAGCATCCGCAATTGAGTTATCAACACCTGGCAAGTGAACCGCTACCAACCATACATTCAGTGACAAGGCTTGCAGTACCAGATGACGCAGCAGCTCAACTACTGGCGGCGAGGAAGCCGTCAGCAAATTAATTACCTGCACTATTCCCATGTTGTCGCATAAGAAACGCACTTTACGGTTCCTGAAACTGTCGCCCCACAGCTCCACCGCCACAACTATTGGAAACAATTCCAATAGTACCAGGTTGCGGATCAATCCTCCCTCCCTCCACGTCTCGGGCCACATCCCCACACACCACTGGCCCTGGAAATAAGCCCCAAAACCTGAACTGCCTGCCGCATCCGTAAACAGCTCTAGGTCCACATTTTCACAAGCCTCGTCCATTACCAAGGACCGCCCATTGTATTCCCTTAAAAAGGAGGCCCAGACCGCCCAGTCGCCTTTATGGCTCCTTCCCAAACGAACAAAATGATGCGGCGCCCTCACTCCTGCCGTAGCTGCTGTCAACCTCCTGCAAAAAACTCTCCCCATAGGCATTATTCGGCAAGCAAAATTTTGCTTCCCTAATAACGACTGAAAATCACGTAGCGTGATTTTTGTCAACCCCCTGGCCCTCTCTACCTCCGCTTTCAAATCCTTCAACTTTTCTTCTGGCAGTCTGCATTCCATTGACACTGTGTCAATGGTAATGCCTAAAAAGCTGAGACATGTCGTGGGACCTTCCGTCTTATCGGGGGCCAAGGGCACCCCAAAACGATGAGCGACCCACTGCAGCGTCCCCAACAAGGCCGGGCATGTCGATGAATTACACGGGCCTACGCACAGGAAATCATCCAAATAATGAATGACCGATTGAATGCCTGCGGTGTCCTTGATCACCCATTCCAAAAAAGAGCTAAAGGCTTCGAAGTATGCACATGAGATTGAGCAGCCCATGGGCAGACAACGATCCGCAAAATATTGCCCGTTCCAAAAACAGCCCAACAACCGTATACTTTCCGGTGCCACTGGCAACAAACGAAAAGCTGACTCAATATCAGCCTTCGCCATCAAAGCCCCAGGCCCATACTTTCTCACCCACCGTAACGCAGCGTCAAACGGCGTATACACCACTGAACAAAGCTCAGGGTCTATACCATCGTTGACTGACGCCCCCTTTGGGTATGATAAGTGATGGATTAGCCGAAATTTGTTTGGTTCTTTTTTGGGCACTACCCCTAGTGGTGAAACAATTAAATCCTTCAAAGGAGGTTCTCTAAAAGGCCCCGCCATGCGACCCAAGTGAACCTCCTTTTCCAGCTTCTCAGTTACCACCGCCAGACACGACAGTGCTGACTGCAAGTTCTTTTTTGAAAAGGGGACAACGTTATCCGGGGGCGGAATTTTGAAACCATCCCTGAAGAGCAGCTTTGCTTTTTCCTTATCCTGATATCTATTTAGGAAGGGAACCATCTTTTCCAGCTTCACTGGAGTCATCCCTTTTTCCACCGAAATCCATTCCTTTGCTTTTTCCCTTCCTAAAACACTTTGCTGCCTCGTGTGATCCCATGTTGCAGATTGAGCAAACGTGCTTAAATCTGCAACCGCTCCCAAACTTGCATTGGCCCTCATTAAATTGCCAACACAAACCCGGCCTGTTTCCTCCCCCTTGCCCTGACTGGCTACATGCTTGTAAACCGGATGCCGAGCCTGACGGCCCGACCCCTCCGTGAAAGGGCTGCCCGTATCTTACCGGGGCCATTACCCTTAACCACAGCCCAATATCCTTCTGATCCCACCGGATAGAAGGACGGACCGCTTTTTTCTGCCTGAACTGCTCGTCATAACGCAGCCAGGTTTGGCCCCCATATACCCTATAGGCTTCCCCAATAGAGTCCAAATAGCAAAAGAGACCGGAGCAATTATCTGGAGCCTTTTCCCCAATAACACTCGCCAAAATCGCAAATGCCTGCAGCCAATTGGTGAAGGTCTGCGGAATTAACCGCCACCTCCGTTTTTCTTCCTTTTCTACTTTATACTCAGTTCTCTTCCCCTTGTCTAGGTTGATTTTTTCTAGCGGGAGCAGAGAAAAAATCTCCACATTTTCATCCCCCCATACTTTTTCTCTCACTTCCTTTTTTAAGTGTGCCCCCAACGGCCCCTCAAAGCACACATAAACCTCACCCTTAGCTGCATCACCTAAACGCACCCCATCACCATCCTTCTCAGTCTGCACCCCAACCGCTACCCCCGCTGATAATTCCATCCCTGTCACCCCAACAGAGCTTCCGGCTTGGACGCTCTCACAGCTGGTAGACGCTCGTGACGGCGTAGTCCATGCCGCCAAAGGCGACGGACCCCCACCCGACTCCCGTCTCTGCCAACAATCCCCAAGCTGTCCGATAAAACTCCCAAAATCACTACCCGCCACACGCCTATCCTCTACTGCCCGCTCGCTCCCCATCCCTCTAGTAACGCCTCTCCCCGCAGGCACAAGATGCCCCGCTAGGTTTGACACACGTGACACGGAGTATAACTCACCCGGCTGCGTAGGGGCTGTGGACCCACCAGCCGCTGGTCCCTCTTCATGTCGCTCTGGTTCATCTTCTCCAGCATTCCTCCTCTGACTGGTCTGCTCCCGTCCCGACTGCTCATGTCTTGCTGTGGTCGCAGTCGCCGCCGCTCCTCCCGGGGCTCCCTCTCTTCTTAACATCTCAGGGCCGGCCGACTGCTGCCCCCTTTCTTCTCCCACACGGACAATGCTCCGGGGGTTGCAGCTCTGTCCCTCCGTGCTGGCCTGCTGCTGCTGCTGCAGGGCTGCTCTCCCCTCAGCCCTCCTCTGGGTGAGCAGCCCCCACCTCTCCCTGCTATCTCTGCGGTCTGTCCTGTGCTAGGCCCCGCCCCCCCTGGCAGCACGGGACCTCGCAATGAACGCTGCTGCACCTGGCCGCCGAACGGGAGTTCTCCCAGACCTGCCCTTCCCCCCTTGCTGCGTTTTGGAAGGGGACAGGCCCGGAGTGACCGGGGATGGACTCCCTTTGCAGTGCAGGCAAGCGGGACCCTCCTCGGGACTTAAGCGTGCCGGTACACGTGTCCTCCACTGCCTCCTCTCCCTCCCCTCTGCTGCCGCCGGCACCGGGTCCTCCTCAGTCAGCGCAGCACCCGATATCTCCTCCAACCACTGCAAGCCCCTCCTCTCGGCCGTCGCCCTGCTCTTCTCCAGCAAAGCCTCCATCTTAGGTAGGTCTTGGGGCTTCTATCCTCTCCCGTATGGCTCCTTTTCCCTGACTTCTCCTCCTCTGTCTTGGGACTTCTCTTCCCTCCCCCTCTGTCTTGGGACTTCTACTTCCCTCACCCTCTGTCTTGGGACTTCTCCTCGCTCACCGTCTGTCTTGGGACTTCCGTTTACCCAACTTCTGTTTTCTTGGGACTTCTCTGCACTCTTCTTCCAGGATCTCCGTCTTCTCCCTCTGAAAGATGGCTCCAACTGCCCGGGCACGAGACCTATTCCTGCATACTCCACCCCTTCTTCCGACCCCTCCTCTTTTCCAGCAGCTTCTCAACTCCTTTAACCCCTTCATTCCCCATTAACCCTGTCATGCCTACCTCCTCCTATTCCTTCCAGTCACCGACTCCGGCATTACTTTTTCTTCACTTGTACCTTTGGCTTTTTTTAAATAGAACTGCCCATTTAAAGTTTTATATAGCATTGTTCTGAATCTGGAGGAAACAAAATGTATCAACTCAAACTAGATTTGATACTACTTCTTCTTAAACAGATAACTTATTAGGAAGTATACATGTTGCATAATATATTTACTTTTAACCTGAGTTTTACAGTTAAGATAAACATCTCTAGTGGTAGTCAACATGAACATCCTTGTCCTCAATGCAAAATGTCCCATTTATAATACCAGCTTTTGGGCCACTTCAGTCCCTAGGCCCAAGTGCGATTGCTATAACTATGCCTTTACATACAGTATATGTGAAAAAAAACCAAATAAATCATTTTAAGGGTCCTTTTACACCAAACAATATATTATTTGAATGAGCAAGCGATTTATACAGGTAGATATATCGTCTGTTCATTCAAACGTTCAGTCGCCGTTCAGTCGCTATAAGTGAATGAGAATAATTACTATTTAAACCAAAAGATTAGCAAACGAGCCAACGATGATTTTTATGCCTACATAAAATGAACAATGATCAATAAGCGAATGATTTATTGTTCATCCTTTGATCATTAGCTGTTTTTGCATTGAACGATTATCGTTCATTTTCGCTAGTTTGAACGATAATCATTCCATGTAAAAGGGTCTTTACTAGAGATGAGCGAACACCAAAATGTTCGGGTGTTCGTTATTCGGAACGAACTTCCCGTGATGCTCGAGGGTTCGTTTCGAACAACGAACCCCATTGAAGTCAATGGGCGACCAGAACATTTTTGTATTTCGCCGATGCTCGCTAAGGTTTTCATGTGTGAAAATCTGGGCAATTCAAGAAAGTGATGGGAATGACACAGAAACGGATAGGGCAGGCGAGGGGCTACGTGTTGGGCTGCATCTCAAGTTCACAGGTCCCACTATTAAGCCACAATACCGGCAAGAGTGGGCCCCCCCCCCTCCCAACAACTTTTACTTCTGAAAAGCCCTCATTAGCATGGCATACCTTTGCTAAGCACCACACTACCTCCAACAAAGCACAATCACTGCCTGCATGACACTCCACTGACACTTCTCCTGGGTTACATGCTGCCCAACCGCCCCCCCCTCCCCCCCCACAGCGCACACCAAAGTGTCCCTGGGCAGCCTTCAGCTGCCCTCATGCCACACCACGCTCATGTCTATTTAGAATTGCGTCTGCCATGACGAGGGACCGCAGGCACACACTGCAGAGGTTGGCACGGCTAGGCAGCGACCCTCTTTAAAAGTGGCGGAGCGATAGCCCACAATGCTGTACAGAAGCAATGAGAAATAGAATCCTGTGCCACCGCCATCAGGAGCTGCACACGTGGGCATAGCAATGGGGAACCTATGTGCCACACACTATTCATTCTGTCAAGGTGTCTGCATGCCCCAGTCAGACCGGGCTTTTTAATTCATAGACACAGGCAGGTACAACTCCCTATTGTGAAGTCCCTGTCGACCCACAGCATGGGTGGCTCCCTGGAACCCACCGGCGGTACACAGAAATATCCCATTGCATTGCCCAACACAGCTGAGGTAGTAATGTCGTGCTTAATGCAGGTGGGCTTCGGCCCACACTGCATGCCCCAGTCTGACTGGGGTTCTTTATAAGTGTACAGATGTAGTAAAAACTCCGTGTGCACCTACAGCATGGGTGGGTGCCAGGAAGCCACCGGCGGTACATAGAAATATCCCATTGCATTGCCCAACACAGCTGAGGTAGTAATGTTGTGCTTAACCCTTTCCAATCCAATTTGTATATGGTTTTCCTAGGGGGCTTACTCTTTTTCTGCTGTTATACAACGGCGCTATATGCTGGCTAAAGCCAGTACTGCATGAGCTGACACGTAGGATAGGCTCCGACAGCAGAGAGGCTGGCAATATACAGTAAGAGAACCCCGACGGACGTCTACCAACAACGGAGCTGTACAGCCTTAAACCCTAATGTCTTCACAGGTCACACAGTGGACTGGAAAGGGTTAATGCAGGTGGGTTTCGGCCCACACTGCATGCCCCAGTCAGACTGGGGTTCTTTACAAGTGGACACATGTAGGTTAAACTCCCTGTGGACCCACTGCCTGGGTGGGTGCCAGGAAGCCACCGGCGGTACATAGAAATATCCCATTGCATTGCCCAACACAGCTGAGGTAGTAATGTCGTGCGTAATACAGGTGGGCTTCGGCCCACACTGCATGCCCCAGTCAGACGGGTTCTTTAGAAGTGTACAGATGTATTAAAAACTCAGTGTGCACCTACAGCATGGGTGGCTCCCTGGAACCCACCGGCGGTACACAAAAATATCCCATTGCATTGCCCAACACAGCTGAGGTAGTAATGTCGTGCTTAATGCAGGTGGGCTTCGGCCCACACTGCATGCCCCAGTCAGACTGGGGTTCTTTACAAGTGGACACATGTAGGTTAAACTCCCTGTGGACCCACTGCCTGGGTGGGTGCCAGGAAGCCACCGGCGGTACATAGAAATATCCCATTGCATTGCCCAACACAGCTGAGGTAGTAATGTCGTGCGTAATACAGGTAGGCTTCGGCCCACACTGCATGCCCCAGTCAGACGGGTTCTTTAGAAGTGTACAGATGTATTAAAAACTCAGTGTGCACCTACAGCATGGGTGGCTCCCTGGAACCCACCGGCGGTACATAAAAATATCCCATTGCATTGCCCAACACAGCTGAGGTAACGTCAGCTGTAATGCAGGTGGCCTAAAAATTAATTTGATTACACTGTAGGCGAGGGCCCACAAAAATTGCTGTATCAACAGTACTAATGTACATCCCAAAAATTGGCCATGGCCAGCCAAGAGGGCAGGTGAAACCCATTAATCGCTTTGGTTAATGTGGCTTAAGTGGTAACTAGGCCTGGAGGCAGCCCAGTGTAACGAAAAATTGGTTCAAGTTAAAGTTCCAATGCTTTTAAGCGCATTGAAACTTATAAAAATTGTTCTGAAAAATTATTTGAGTGAGCCTTGTGGCCCTAAGAAAAATTGCCCGTTCAGCGTGATTACGTGAGGTTTCAGGAGGAGGAGCAGGAGGAGGAGGAGGAGGAATATTAGACACAGATTGATGAAGCAGAAATGTCCCCGTTTTGGATGGTGAGAGAGAACGTAGCTTCCATCCGCGGGTGCAGCCTACGTATTGCTTACGTATCGCTGCTGTCCGCTGGTGGAGAACAGAAGTCTGGGGAAATCCAGCCTTTGTTCATCTTGATGAGTGTTAGCCTGTCGGCACTGTCGGTTGACAAGCGGCTACGCTTATCTGTGATGATTCCCCCAGCCGCACTAAACACCCTCTCCGACAACACGCTAGCCGCAGGACAAGCAAGCACCTCCAGGGCATACAGCGCTAGTTCAGGCCACATGTCCAGCTTCGACACCCAGTAGTTGTAGGGGGCAGAGGCGTCACCAAGGATGGTCGTGCGATCCGCTACGTACTCCCTCACCATCCTTTTACAGTGCTCCCGCCGACTCAGCCGTGACTGGGGAGCGGTGACACAGTCTTGGTGGGGAGCCATAAAGCTGGCCAGGCCCTTAAAGACTGTTGCACTGCCTGGGATGTACATGCTGCTCGATCTACGCACATCCCCTGCTACCTTGCCCTCGGTACTGCGCCTTCTGCCACTAGCGCTGTCGGCTGGGAATTTTACCATCAGCTTGTCCGCAAGGGTCCTGTGGTATAGCAACACTCTCGAACCCCTTTCCTCTTCGGGAATCAGAGTGGGCAGGTTCTCCTTATACCGTGGATCGAGCAGTGTGTACACCCAGTAATCCGTAGTGGCCAGAATGCGTGCAACGCGAGGGTCACGAGAAAGGCATCCTAACATGAAGTCAGCCATGTGTGCCAGGGTACCTGTACGCAACACATGGCTGTCTTCACTAGGAAGATCACTTTCAGGATCCTCCTCCTCCTCCTCCTCCTCCTCCTCCTCCTCCTCAGGCCATACACGCTGAAAGGATGACAGGCAATCAGCCGGTGTACCGTCAGCAGCGGCCCAAGCTGTCTCTTCCTCCTCCTCCTCATCCTCCTCATGCTCCTCCTCCTCCTCCTGTACGCGCTGAGAAATAGACAGGAGGGTGCCCTGACTATCCAGCGGCATACTGTCTTCCCCCGCCCCCGTTTCCGAGCGCAAAGCAGCTGCCTTTATGGTTTGCAGGGAATTTATCAAGATGCATAGCAGAGGAATGGTGACGCTAATGATTGTAGCATCGCCGCTCACCACCTGGGTAGACTCCTCAAAATTACCAAGGACATGGCAGATGTCTGCCAACCAGGCCCACTCTTCTGAAAGGAATTGAGGAGGCTGACTCCCACTGCGCCGCCCATGTTGGAGTTGGTATTCGACTATAGCTCTACGTTGTTCATAGAGCCTGGCCAACATGTGGAGCGTAGAGTTCCACCGTGTGGGCACGTCGCACAGCAGTCGGTGCACTGGCAGCTTAAAGTGATGTTGCAGGGTGCGCAGGGTGGCAGCGTCCGTGTGGGACTTGCGGAAATGTGCGCAGAGCCGGCGCGCCTTTCCGAGCAGGTCTGACAAGCGTGGGTAGCTTTTCAGAAACCGCTGAACCACCAAATTAAAGACGTGGGCCAGGCATGGCACGTGCGTGAGGCTGCCAAGCTGCAGAGCCGCCACAAGGTTACGCCCGTTGTCACACACGACCATGCCCGGTTGGAGGCTCAGCGGTGCAAGCCAGCGGTCGGTCTGCTGTGTCAGACCCTGCAGCAGTTCGTGGGCCGTGTGCCTCTTATCGCCTAAGCTGAGTAGTTTCAGCACGGCCTGCTGACGCTTGCCCACCGCTGTGCTGCCACACCGCGCGACACCGACTGCTGGCGACATGCTGCTGCTAACACATCTTGATTGCGAGACAGAGGAGGAGGAGGAGGAGGAGGGTGCTTTAGTGGAGGAAGCATACACCTCCGCAGATACCAGCACCGAGCTGGGGCCCGCAATTCTGGGGGTGGGTAGGACGTGAGCGGTCCCAGGCTCTGACTCTGTCCCAGCCTCCACTAAATTCACCCAATGTGCCGTCAGGGAGATGTAGTGGCCCTGCCCGCCTGTGCTTGTCCACGTGTCCGTAGTTAAGTGGACCGTGGCAGTAACCGCGTTGGTGAGGGCGCGCACAATGTTGCGGGAGACGTGGTCGTGCAGGGCTGGGACGGCACATCGGGAAAAGTAGTGGCGACTGGGAACTGAGTAGCGCGGGGCCGCCGCCTCCATGATACTTTTGAAGGACTCAGTTTCCACAACCCTATACGGCAGCATCTCAAGGCTGATGAATTTTGCTATGCGGACGGTTAACGTTTGAGCGTGCGGGTGCGTGGCGGCGTACTTGCGCTTGCGCTCGAACACTTGCGCAAGCGACGGCTGAACGGTGCGCTGAACTACACTGCTGGAAGGGGCCGAGGACAGCGGAGATGAGGGTGTGGGTGCAGGCCATGAGGCGGTAGTGCCTGTGTCCTGAGAGGGGGGTTGCATCTCAGTGGCAGGTTGGGGCACAGGGGGAGAGGCAGGGGTGCAAACCGGAGGCGGTGAACGGCCTTCGTCCCACCTTGTGGGGTGCTTGGCCATCATATGTCTGCGCATGGTGGTGGTGGTGAGGCTGTTGGTGTTGGCTCCCCGGCTGAGCTTTGCGCAACAAAGGTTGCACACCACTGTTCGTCGGTCGTCAGGCGTCTCTGTGAAAAACTGCCAGACCTTAGAGCACCTCGGCCTCTGCAGGGTGGCATGGCGCGAGGGGGCGCTTTGGGAAACACTTGGTGGATTATTCGGTCTGGCCCTGCCTCTACCCCTGGCCCTGGCCACCGCACTGCCTCTTGCAACCTGCCCTGCTGATGCCCTTGACTCCCCCTCTGAAGACCTGTCCTCCTGAGTAAGCGTTGCACACCAGGTGGGGTCAGTCACCTCATCGTCCTGCTGCTCTTCCTCCGAATCCTCTGTGCGCTGCTCCCTTGGACTTACTGCCCTTACTACTACCTCACTGCAAGACAACTGTGTCTGATCGTCATCATCCTCCTCACCCACAGAAAGTTGTTGAGACAGTTGGCGGAAGTCCCCAGCCTCTTCCCTCGGACCCCGGGAACTTTCGAATGGTTGGGCATCAGTGACGATAAACTCCTCTGGTGGGAGAGGAACCGCTGCTGCCCAATCTAAGCAGGGGCCCGAGAACAGTTCCTGGGAGTGTTCCCGCTCCTGAGCAGGTGTCATTGTAGTGGAGTGAGGAGGCTGGGAGGAAGGAGGAGCAGCAGACAGAGGATTCGGATTTGCAGCAGTGGACGGCGCAGAACTGCGTGTTGACGATAGGTTGCTCGAAGCACTTTCTGCCATCCAGGACAGGACCTGCTCACACTGCTCATTTTCTAATAACCGTCTCCCGCGTAGACCCATTAATTGGGCGATGAATGTGGGGACGCCAGAAACGTGCCTCTCTCCTAATCGCGCAGCAGTCGGCTGCGACACACCGGGATCAGGAGCTCGGCCTGTGCCCACACCCTGACTTGGCCCTCCGCGTCCTCGGCCGCGTCCACGTCCTCTAGGCCTACCCCTACCCCTCAGCATGCTGTATTACCAGTGATTTGATTTCACAGGCAGGAAATAAATTGGCGCAAGACTGCAGGCCAAATATAATTTTTTCCCTTTTTGGAAAACGAAAGGCCCCACTGCCTCTAGTGAATGAATAATCTAAGTTTAATAACTGTGCTGTGTCCCTGCTAATGTGTCACAGAACGTGAGGGTAGCAGAGTTATTATAACTCTTGGAGAGCAGGTATTTTTTTCCCAATTAAGGAAAGCAAATGGCGAAGCCAGCAGTAAAGCGTAGCTGGGTGCGTCTGATTTAGCAATGTTGTTCAAGCAGCTCACACGTGTCCACCGCCCTTAGGACGGACAGAGGCTGGACAAATAGATTTGTTTTCAGTTTTTTTCCACCAAAAGGCAGCACTGCGTATATTCAATGAACATGAGAAGTTTAATAACTGTGCTGTGTCCCTGCTTATGTGTCACAGAACGTGAGGGTAGCAGAGTTATTATAACTCTTGGAGAGCAGGTATTTTTTTCCCAATTAAGGAAAGCAAATGGCGAAGCCAGCAGTAAAGCGTAGCTGGGTGCGTCTGATTTAGCAATGTTGTTCAAGCAGCTCACACGTGTCCACCGCCCTTAGGACGGACAGAGGCTGGACAAATAGATTTGTTTTCAGTTTTTTTCCACCAAAAGGCAGCACTGCGTATATTCAATGAACATGAGAAGTTTAATAATTGTGCTGTGTCCCTGCTTATGTGTCACAGAACGTGAGGGTAGCAGAGTTATTATAACTCTTGGAGAGCAGGTATTTTTTTCCCAATTAAGGAAAGCAAATGGCGAAGCCAGCAGTAAAGCGTAGCTGGGTGCGTCTGATTTAGCAATGTTGTTCAAGCAGCTCACACGTGTCCACCGCCCTTAGGACGGACAGAGGCTGGACAAATAGATTTGTTTTCAGTTTTTTTCCACCAAAAGGCAGCACTGCGTATATTCAATGAACATGAGAAGTTTAATAACTGTGCTGTGTCCCTGCTTATGTGTCACAGAACGTGAGGGTAGCAGAGTTATTATAACTCTTGGAGAGCAGGTATTTTTTTCCCAATTAAGGAAAGCAAATGGCGAAGCCAGCAGTAAAGCGTAGCTGGGTGCGTCTGATTTAGCAATGTTGTTCAAGCAGCTCACACGTGTCCACCGCCCTTAGGACGGACAGAGGCTGGACAAATAGATTTGTTTTCAGTTTTTTTTCCACCAAAAGGCAGCACTGCGTATATTCTATGAATAATAACTGTGTTGTGGCCCTGCCTATACAATTCTTTCCCTGCAGTATCAATGGAGGGTGCAATGGTCTGCAGAGGCGATTTTGAGAAGCAAAAAAAAATGCAGCACAGCTAACAGCAGCCTGGACAGTACTGCACACGGATAAATATGGCCCTAGAAAGGACCGTTGAGGTTCTTGAAGGCTACACTTACTCCTAACACTCTCCCTGCCTATGCAGCTCTTCTGTCCCTAATGCCAGGTGCAACGGTCTGCAGAGGCGATTTTGAGAAAAAAAAATTTGCCACTGCTAACAGCAGCCAACACACAGCTATCAGTGGCCCTAATAAGGACCTTTGGGGGGTCTTGAAGCCTACACTAACTACCAATTCTTTCCCTACAGCAGCTCCGGTACAAACAGCACTGTCCCTCATCTAACTCACACCGCATCTGAGGCGAACCGCGGGAGGGGCCGACTTTTATGTTCGGGTGACACCTGATCTCCCCAGCCACTCACAGCAGGGGGGTGGTATAGGGCTTGAACATCACAGGGGGAAGTTGTAATGCCTTCCCTGTCTTTCAATTGGCCAGAAAAGCGCGCTAACGTCTCAGGGAAGGAAGTGAAAGTAACCAGAACACCGCATGGTGTTCGTTACGAATAACGAACATCCCGAACACCCTAATATTCGCACGAATATCAAGCTCGGACGAACGCGTTCGCTCATCTCTAGTCTTTACAAAATAATGTGATGAACAATAACTAAGTGCCTAATTACAACACAAATTAGATTGTAGTCATACGCCTTGATGGATGATAATTTTGAGGCAGAAGGCTTGGTAACCTCAACACTTAAGCCTCTGGTGTTTTAGCTTATGAAGTCCTAATGAAATAAAACTAAACAGATGAGACATGAGACTCACTTTATATTTCATCCAGACAGCACTTTTATGTGCTAACCTAAACTAATTGTTTAATTACATAGATTAATTGATTTTTAAGAGAGCGACCTGTCTTCAACTAGCATTTCTCTTGAGTGAATTGTATCTTTTACTTTCTGTTGTAAAGTGATAATGAGTGAGAAATGGCTATCTGATGAGTATAAGAGCAGATGTTTCCCTCAATAAGTTAATGTTCTCCTACACAACAAACAATGTCTCCTAGGCACACACAGTTTGGATGTAACAGTAAGGTATATCTGTGCAAACAATAGCAATTCAAGACAATTTTTGTCTGAAAGACAGAAATTGAAAATATTTCAATAAATAGAACAGTTTCTATTGCTTGTTTGTTATAATTGTAGTTTTTGAAAAGTGAAGGATGATTATATATTCAAAAGTAATGAACCTTAATTATTCTTATTTCTTGTTATTTACTAAACATAACTATCCGTTCTGCATCAATGACTGTTTTTCAGCAAATAATGCTATTAATATTAATTAGGGCTCTATATTTAGCATGCCAGCTGGAAAAGTTTCCATTTTTTCTAATGTGCCATGGTGTTCTATTTGTTAGAGGTATCTTAAGGAGCATCATTTTACAAAACGATATACTGCAAAAAAGTATATTGTGTGATATATAGAGATGAGCGAGCACCAAAATGCTCGGGTGCTCGTTACTCGAGACGAACTTTTCGCGATACTCGAGGGTTCGTTCCGAGTAACGAACCCCATTGAAGTCAATGGGCGACCCGAGCATTTTTGTATATCGCCGATGCTCGCTAAGGTTTCCATTTGTGAAAATCTGGGCAATTCAAGAAAGTGATGGGAACGACACAGCAACGGATAGGGCAGGCGAGGGGCTACATGTTGGGCTGCATCTCAAGTTCCCAGGTCCCACTATTAAGCCACAATAGCGGCAAGAGTGGGCCCCCCCCTCCAAAAAATTTTTACTTCTGAAAAGCCCTCATTAGCAATGCATACCTTAGCTAAGCACCACACTACCTCCAACAAAGCACAATCACTGCATGCATGACACTCCGCTGCCACTTCTCCTGGGTAACATGCTGCCCAACCCCCCCCCCCCTCCCACAGCGCACACCAAACTGTCCCTGCCCAGCCTTCAGCTGCCCTCATGCCACGCCACCCTCATGTCTATTTATAAGTGCGTCTGCCAGAGGAACTGCAGGCACGCACTGCAGAGGGTTGGCACGGCTAGGCAGTGACCCTCTTTAAAAGGGGTGGGGCGATTGTCCACAATGCTGTACAGAAGCAATGAGAAATCCAATCCTGTGCCACCTCCATCTGGAGCTGCACACGTGGGCATAGCAATGGGGAACCTATGTGCCATACAATATTCATTCTGTCAAGGTGTCTGCATGCCCTAGTCAGACCGCGGTTTTTTATAAATAGTCACAGGCAGGTACAACTCCGCAATGGGAATTCCGTGTGCACCCAAAGCATGGGTGGCTCCCTGGAACCCACCAGCTGTACATAAATGTATCCCATTGCAGTGCCCTGGACAGCAGAGCTAACATCAGATTAAATGCAGGTGGGCTTCGGCCCACACTGCATGCCCCAACCTGACCGGGGTTTTTAATTCATAGACACAGGCAGGTACAACTCCCTATTGTGAAGTCCCTGTGGACTGACAGCATGGGTGGGTGCCAGGAAGCCACCGGCGGTACATAAATATATCTCATTGCATTGCCCATCACAGCTGAGGTAATGTCATGTTTAATGCAGGTGGGCTTCGGCCCACACTACATGCCCCAGTCAGACTGGGGTTCTTTAGAAGTAGACACATGCAGTTACAACTCCCTGTGGACCGACAGCATGGGTGGGTGCCAGGAAGCCACCGGCGGTACATAAATATATCCCATTGCATTGCCCATCACAGCTGAGGTAATGTCATGTTTAATGCAGGTGGGCTTCGGCCCACACTGCATGCCCCAGTCAGACTGGGGTTCTTTAGAAGTTGACACATGCAGTTACAACTCCCTGTGGACCCACAGCATGGGTGGGTGCCAGGAAGCCACCGGCGGTACATAAATATATCCCATTGTAATGCCCAACACAGCTGATGTAACGTCAGCTGTAATGCAGGTGGGCTAAAAATTAATTGGATTACACTGTAGGCGAGGGCCCAAAAAAATTGGTGTACCAACAGTACTAATGTACCTCAGAAAAATTGCTCGTGCCCAACCAAGAGGGCAGGTGAAACCCATTAATCGCTTTGGTTAATGTGGCTTAATTGGTAACTAGGCCTGGAGGCAGCCCAGTAAAAATAAAGATTGGTTGAGGTGAAAGTTTCAACGCTTTAATGAGCATTGAAACGTATAAAAATTGTTTAGAAAACTTATATGACTGAGGCTTGTGGGCCTAAGAAAAATTGCCCGTTCGGCGTGATTATGTGAGGTTTCAGGAGGAGGAGCAGGAGGAGGAGGAGGAATATTATACACAGATTGATGAAGCAAAAAGGTCCCTGTTTTGGATGGTGATAGAGAACGATGCTTCCATCCGCGGGTGCAGCCTACATATTGTTTAGGTATCGCTGCTGTCCGCTGGTGGAGAAGAGAAGTCTGGGGAAATCCAGGCTTTGTTCATCTTGATGAGTGTAAGCCTGTCGGCACTGTCGGTTGACAGGTGGGTACGCTTATCCGTGATGATTCCCCCAGCCACACTAAACACACTCTCTGACAAGACGCTAGCCGCAGGACAAGCAAGCACCTCCAGGGCATACAGCGCGAGTTCAGGCCACGTGTCCAGCTTCGACACCCAGTAGTTGTAGGGGGCAGAGGCGTCACCGAGGACAGTCGTGCGATCGGCTGCGTACTCCCTCACCATCCTTTTACAGTGCTCCCGCCAACTCAGCCTTGACTGGGGACCAGTGACACAGTCTTGCTGGGGAGCCAGAAAGCTGGCAAAGGCCTTGGATAATGGTCCCCTGCCTGTGCTGTACATGCTGCCTGATCTCTGCGCCTCCCCTGCTACCTGGGCCGCCGAAATGCGCCTTCGGCCACTAGCGCTGTCGGATGGGAAGTTTACCATCAGTTTGTCCACCAGCGCCCTGTGGTATAGCATCATTCTTGAACCCCTTTCCTCTTCGGGAATGAGAGTGGTAAGGCTCTCCTTATACTGTGGGTCGAGCAATGTGTACACCCAGTAATCCGTAGTGGCCAGAATGCGTGTAACGCGAGGGTCACGAAAAAGGCATCCTAACATGAAGTCAGCCATGTGTGCCAGGGTACCTGTACGCAACACATGGCTGTCCTCACTCGGAAGATCACTTTCAGGATCCTCCTCCTCCTCCTCCTCCTCCTCTGGCCATACACGCTGAAAGGATGACAGGCAAGCAGCATGTGTACCCTCAGCAGTGGGCCAAGCTGTCTCTTCCCCCTCCTCCTCATGCTCCTCCCCCTCCTCCTCCTCCTCAACGTGCTGAGATATAGACATGAGGGTGCTCTGACTATCCAGCGACATACTGTCTTCCCCCGCCTCCGTTTCCGAGTGCAAAGCGTCTGCCTTTATGCTTTGCAGGGAACTTCTCAAGAGGCATAGCAGAGGAATGGTGACGCTAATGATTGCAGCATCCCCGCTCACCATCTGGGTAGACTCCTCAAAGTTTCCAAGGACCTGGCAGATGTCTGCTAACCAGGCCCACTCTTCTGTAAATAATTGAGGAGGCTGACTCCCACTACGCCGCCCATGTTGGAGTTGGTATTCCGCAATAGCTCTACGCTGCTCATAGAGCCTGGCCAACATGTGGAGCGTACAGTTCCACTGTGTGGGCACGTCGCACAGCAATCGGTGCACTGGCAGATGAAACCGATGTTGCAGGGTCCGCAGGGTGGCAGCGTCCGTCTTGGAGTTGCGGAAATGTGCGCTGACCCGGCGCACCTTTCCGAGCAGGTATAACAAGTGTGGGTAGCTTTTCAGAAAGCGCTGAACCACCAAATTAAAGACATGGGCCAGGCATGGCACGTGCGTGAGGCTGCCGAGCTGCAGAGCCGCCACCAGGTTACGGCCATTGTCACACACGACCATGCCCGGTTGGAGGCTCAGCGGCGCAAGCCAGCGGTCGGTCTGCTCTGTCAGACCCTGCAGCAGTTCGTGGGCCGTCTGCCTCTTCTCTCCTAAGCTGAGTAGTTTCAGCACGGCCTGCTGACGCTTGCCCACCGCTGTGCTGCCATGCCGCGCGACACCGACTGCTGGCGACGTGCTGCTGCTGACATATCTTGATTGCGAGACAGAGGTTGCGTAGGAGGAGGAGGGTGGTTTAGTGGAGGAAGCATACACCGCCGCAGATACCACCACCGAGCTGGGGCACGCAATTCGGGGGGTGGGTAGGACGTGAGCGGTCCCAGGCTCTGACTCTGTCCCAGCCTCCACTAAATTCACCCAATGTGCCGTCAGGGAGATATAGTGGCCCTGCCCGCCTGTGCTTGTCCACGTGTCTGTTATTAAGTGGACCTTGGCAGTAACCGCGTTGGTGAGGGCGCATACAATGTTGCGGGAGACGTAGTCGTGCAGGCCTGGGACGGCACATCGGGAAAAGTAGTGGCGACTGGGAACCGAGTAGCGCTGGGTCGCCGCCGCCATCATGCTTTTGAAAGCCTCCGTTTCCACAAGCCTATACGGCAGCATCTCCAGGCTGATCAATTTGGCAATGTGCACATTTAACGCTTGAGCATGCGGGTGTGTGGCGGCGTACTTGCGCTCGCGCTCAAACAGTGGCGCTAGCGACGTCTGGACGCTGCGCTGAGAGACATTGCTGGATGGGGCCGAGGACAGCGGAGGTGAGGGTGTGGGTGCAGGCCAGGAGACGGTAGTGCCTGTGCCAGGGGGAGAGGCAGTGGTGCAAACCGGAGGCGGTGAACGGCCTTCGTCCCACCTTGTGGGGTGCTTGGCCATCATATGCCTGCGCATGCTGGTGGTGGTTCCTCCGCAGCTGATCTTGGCGCGACAAAGGTTGCACACCACTGTTCGTCGGTCGTCAGGCGTCTCTGTGAAAAACTGCCACACCGTAGAGCACCTTGACCTCTGCAGGGTGGCATGGCGCGAGGGGGCGCTTTGGGAAACAGTTGGTGGATTATTCGGTCTGGCCCTGCCTCTACCCCGGGCCACCGCACTGGCTCGGCCTGTGCCCACACCCTGACTTGGGCCTCCGCGTCCTCGCCCGCGTCCACGTCCTCTAGGCCTACCCCTACCCCTCAGCATGCTGTATTACCAGTAGTGCAGAAAGAGAACGCTGTAATTAAATGTGCCGCTTATTGGCCTGTGGTTGGAGGCTGACTTCGCTTACGGAAAGCCAGGAAATAATTTTGCACAAGCCTGCTGTAACACTTAGCTGGCTGCGTATGAATTTGGAGAACTACTACACCCAGCACAGACCCAAAACACTGAGGACACTCACAGGCAGCCCAAATAGATTTTTTTCCACAAATTTTTTTGCAAAGGCCCACTGCCTATATTCAATCAATATGTCTTCTGTCCCTGCCTAAGCGCTTCTGGCCCTAGGGTATGTCACAGAACTACAGAGTGTTGCACTGTGAACTGCAATACAGCAGTGATTTCACAGCCCAGACAGAGCCAGGAAATAATTTTGCGCAAGCCTGCTGTAACACTTAGCTAGCTGCGTATGAATTTGGAGAGCTACTACACCCAGCACAGACCCAGAACACTGAGGACACTCACAGGCAGCCCAAATAGATTTTTTCCACAAATTTTTTTGCAAAGGCCCACTGCCTATATTCAATCAATATGTCTTCTGTCCCTGCCTAAGCGCTTCTGGCCCTGGGGTATTACTGCAGGGCGTAATGCTCTGCACGGCCGATATACCAAAAAAAAAAAAAGTGCAACACTGCAAAAAGCAGCCTCCACAGTACTGCACACGGTTAGATGTGGCCCTAAGAAGGACCGTTGGGGTTCTTGAAGCCTAAAATACTCCTAACACTCTCCCTATAGCAGCTCCAACAAGATAGCACTTTCCCTCCTCTATGTCAGAACGCATCTGTGGCGAGCCGCGGGAGGGGCCGATTTATATACTCGGGTGACACCTGATCTCGCCAGCCACTCACTGCAGGGGGGTGGTATAGGGCTTGAACGTCACAGGGGGAAGTTGTAATGCCTTCCCTGTCTTTCAATTGGCCAGAAAAGCGCGCTAACGTCTCAGAGATGAAAGTGAAAGTAACCCGAACATCGCGTGGTACTCGTTACGAGTGACGAGCATCTCGAACACGCTAATACTCGAACGAGTATCAAGCTCGGACGAGTACGTTCGCTCATCTCTAGTGATATACATTTATCATAGTATGTAAGGCTGAAATAACATATTTCCATCTAGTTCAGCCTATTAACCCCCAAAGTTGATCCAGAGGAAGGCAAAAAAAACACAAGGTCAAAGCCAATTCTCCCCATTTAAGGGGGAAAAAAATCCTTCCTGCTTCCAATCTGGCAATCAGAATAATCCCCGGATCAACAACGCTTTAACCCATTTCACTTTTAATGTAAGTCAATGGCAGACTGATGCAACTTTATAGACATACAGTTACATACTGCACACCTGGGGAATACATTTATCTATATGCTACAGTTACATATCATACATCTGGGAATACATTTATCTATATGCTTCAAACACGCCCACCAAACACAGAATTATTCTTGATTGCAGTGGGTACCTAGAGTAACTATGTACTTTTTCCCAAAAGAAGACACCCATTCACATTTTTTTTTACATTCCTTAAAATTCGGTTTCCGATTCGCCTGTGGACGTGAGGCCTAACTGAAATCAGTCCTGTGTGATGACCAGGATAGATTTTTTATCTTATGGAAGTAAACAGTGAGGAGTTATATTGAATGGCAAGGAGCAGAAAACTTAATTTCAAAGCTATGATTGAAAATTGGATAACGCTATTACACAAAGAATAGCCATCTTTTGCTAAAACCATAATATCAATTTAAGTAAATATAGCTTTCCACTCTAAGGGCTCTTTCCCACGAGCGGATATACGGCAACAGCATTTTTACGTTTTCATGCATATTTTGTATAAGGAATGAATGCGGATTTTTCTGCGATAACTGCCAGTGTTTTCTTAGCCATTCACACGACCGTGAGTGTCGTTTTAAGCAGAAAAATATGCTGCACCCCAGAAAACCCTCGTTCTGCCAAAATCCTCGGGATGCCTTCCAATGCCTATACCTGGCACCTGTAAGCTTTTGCAGCATTGGACACCACAAAAATGCCTCCCCCTCCCTTCTTTTTCCCTGGTCCCATAGGAGTCTATGGGGCCTGACGGTTTATATTCGCCAAAAGATAATTCTAGAACTATATTTCTGGCCACCATATATATGCTGGACGTATTTCAGCAGCTTATGTTCCATCTTTTGCAGTGCTGATGTATTTATGTGCTATATATTCACCCATGTGAACGAATGCATTGGGAACCAATGCTTCACATGGGCACCATGTATGCGCCCGGGCGTGAAAACGCGGCATATACATGCTCATGGGAATAAAGCCTAAGACAAGTTTCCTACTAAAATTCATAACTTTGATCATTACAGCTACGTGACTTTAAAAGCTATACAGAGTAAGGATTTCTAGCCCTTAATTCACTCATGTTAGTGATTGTAAAAAAAATAAAGATACAGATAGAATCAGAGAAGAGATGGATGCCTGTTTTTTTTTCATTTACTTCTTTAATTTGATTTTTTGATAGATTAATAGCACACATACCAATAAACGTCACTCCATAACTATAACTACATACATTCTACAGCATGTCTGGCATAAATCAAAAAAGATGAATAGAGCCATTTGGACAATTCCAAGTTCCTATCAATAGTAATAGTTTTAAGGCAGGTGGAAGAAAATATAACATTATTTATTACTGAAAAAGTTAGCAGGAATATACTTTTTTTTTTTACAAAAATCTATTTTGCTAACAGGCATAAAGACGGCCACAGAAAATTGGCAAAAGATATTTAGATGCTGAATTTCTTTAATTGTTTTTATTAAGCAGATAAATCAGGAAAATAAAGCAAATATGAGCCACTAAATCTCAAACATATTCATTTCAAGCTCCTTTTATAGTAATTTATTTACTACATTACAAGTCAATTAAAACAATAATTTCAATTTCTTACTCTAGAAGCCTACCGAAAATGTTTTGAGACACACAATGAAATGTGATTGTCTTGAGAAAAGTATATCTTTTGTTCACATGATAAATACTCAAAATTCTTGTACAAGTAAGTTTTGTGTCCTCCACTGAAGTATAGCATTCTCAAGCCTGATCAGGGAAGATTTGCAGTGTTGCATGTTGGCTTTACCCTTACTTAAGCATTAAGGGGTTTCCATTACTATAATATTAATGACCTATTCTCAGGATACAGATCGCTGTATCATGATAAAGTAAGATCACCTGCACACAAACGGATTTGGATTGCGGAATCCGATCTACTGTAATATTCACCCATTGGAAGACATTAAGGTCCGCAGATTCAAGTAGACAAGCCGATGCGAATTGTTAATTTTTTTTTCGAGCGGAAAATAATTTCAGCATGCTCTATATTTGCTCGAGTTCCGCATGTATGGGCTCCATTGATCTCTATGGGAGCGATCGAATCTCAGTGCATCCGCAATTACATTGAGGATGGGTGAGGATTTGTAGGTAGATAGTTCACAGGTTGCTAGGAGACCACATAACAAGATGAATAAAAGGAAACAGGAATGCAGGGAAAAGACAGTGCAGGACAGATTGTTTTCAGAGTAGAACACCATAGTCCATTGCAGTAGCCAGGGTATGCCATTCTGAAGGCGGCTCTAAGAGCTTTCACCACCACAAAAGCACAAGGCAATGACGCCTGGGCGTTAACCTTTTGTGTAGAAGTTTTTTTTTCCAGGGAGTTGAGTAAATTTCTAATGTAATCACCTACTTGTGATCTTTTTTAGAGATGAGCGAGCACCAAAATGCTCGGGTGCTCGTTACTCGGGACGAACTTTTCGCGATGCTCAAGGGTTCGTTTCGAGTAACGAACCCCATTGAAGTCAATGGGCGACCCGAGCATTTTTGTATTTCGCCGATGCTCGCTAAGGTTTCCTTGTGTGAAAATCTGGGCAATTCAAGAAAGTGATGGGAACGACACAGCAACGGATAGGGCAGGCGAGGGGCTACATGTTGGGCTGCATCTCAAGTTCACAGGTCCCACTATTAAGCCACAATAGCGGCAAGAGTAGGCCCCCCCCCCTCCCAACAACTTTTACTTCTGAAAAGCCCTCATTAGCATGGCATACCTTTGCTAAGCACCACACTACCTCCAACAAAGCACAATCACTGCCTGCATGACACTCCACTGCCACTTCTCCTGGGTTACATGCTGCCCAACCGCCCCCCCTCCCCCCCACAGCGCACACCAAAGTGTCCCTGCGCAGCCTTCAGCTGCCCTCATGCCACACCACCCTCATGTCTATTTAGAAGTGCGTCTGCCATGAGGAGGAACCGCAGGCACACACTGCAGAGGGTTGACACGACTAGGCAGCGACCCTCTTTAAAAGGGGCGGGGCGATAGCCCACAATGCTGTACAGAAGCAATGAGAAATAGAATCCTGTGCCACCGCCATCAGGAGCTGCACACGTGGGCATACCAATGGGGAACCTATGTGCCACACACTATTCATTCTGTCAAGGTGTCTCTGCATGCCCCAGTCAGACCGGGCTTTTTAATTCATAGACACAGGCAGGTACAACTCCCTATTGTGAAGTCCCTGTCGACCAACAGCATGGGTGGCTCCCTGGAACCCACCGGCGATACACAAAAATATCCCATTGCATTGCCCAACACAGCTGAGGTAGTAATGTCGTACTTAATGCAGGTGGGCTTCGGCCCACACTGCATGCCCCAGTCAGACTGGGGTTCTTTACAAGTGGACACATGTAGGTTAAACTCCGTGTGCACCTACAGCATGGGTGGCTCCCTGGAACCCACCGGCGATACACAAAAATATCCCATTGCATTGCCCAACACAGCTGAGGTAGTAATGTCGTACTTAATGCAGGCGGGCTTCGGCCCACACTGCATGCCCCAGTCTGACTGGGGTTCTTTACAAGTGGAAACAGATGCATTTATAATTCCTTGTGGACCCACAGCATGGGTGGGTGCCAGGAAGCCACCGGCGGTACATAGAAATATCCCATTGCTTTGCCCAACACAGCTGAGGTAGTAATGTCGTGCTTAATGCAGGTGGGCTTCGGCCCACACTGCATGCCCCAGTCAGACTGGGGTTCTTTACAAGTGGACACATGTAGGTTAAACTCCGTGTGCACCTACAGCATGGGTGGCTCCCTGGAACCCACCGGCGATACACAAAAATATCCCATTGCATTGCCCAACACAGCTGAGGTAGTAATGTCGTGCTTAATGCAGGTGGGCTTCGGCCCACACTGCATGCCCCAGTCAGACTGGTAATATGTACCTTAACAGTAACCGCGTTGGTGGTAATGTGGTGGTGACTGCGGACCTAGTAGCGTGGTTTTATTTTGTTGGTTTTCGGAATGTGGCCAGGATTAAGTGGGCCGTGGCGGGGGATGTGTTGGAGGCACTACGTGTCCTCTCCACGTGTCCGTGGTTATATGCACCTTAACAGTAACAGGGTTGGTGGGAAATGGCCTCGCCGCCATCAGGTCTTTGGGAAGCCTCTGTTTCCACACCCCAGAGACATACCATTAGCAGCGGTATAGGCAGAGCCCAGAATTAGTAACATTTCAGCCGTAGCATTAGCGACAGGCCCCACTAACATATCACTAGCAGCATTATAGGGGGAGCACAGTCTTAGTTCCATTTCAGTAATAGTAGCAGCCTACACAGGCCCAAGTAACAATTCCGAAGCAGCAGTATAGTGGGAGCGCAGTCTTCGTTCCATTTCAGTAATAGTAGCAGCCTACACAGGCCCCAGGAACAATTCCGAAGCAGCAGTATAGTGGAAGCGCAGTCTTAGTTCCATTTAAGTCATTGTAGCAGCCTACACAGGCCCCAGGAACAATTCCGAAGCAGCAGTATAGGAGGAGCATAGTCTTAGTTCCATTTAAGTCATTGTAGCAGCCTACACAGGCCCCAGGAACAATTCCGAAGCAGCAGTATAGGAGGAGCATAATCTTAGTTCCATTTAAGTCATTGTAGCAGCCTACACAGGCCCCAGGAACAATTCCGAAGCAGCAGTATAGTGGGAGCGCAGTCTTAGTTCCATTTCAGTAGCTGCAGTATAGCCAAGGCCCAAGTTACATTTATGTAGCTAAAGTGTAGGCCAACCCCACACACACTTCTGTACCATGAGTGCAGGCGAAGAACATACAAATTGCTATGATTACACTGTAGGTGAGGGCCCCAAAACATTGGTGTACCAACAGTACTAATGTACCTCAGTAAAAATTGGCCATGCCCAACCAAGATGGTAGGTGAAACCCATTAATCGCTTTGGTTAATGTGGCTTAAGTGGTAACTAGGCCTGGAGGCAGCCCAGTTTAACTAAAAATTGGTTCAAGTTAAAGTTTCAACGCTTTTAAGAGCATTGAAACATATAAAAATGGTTTAGAAAAATTAGATGAGTGAGCCTTGTGGCCCTAAGAAAAATTGCCCGTTCAGCGTGATTACGTGAGGTTTCAGGAGGAGGAGCAGGAGGAGGAGGAGGAATATTAGACACAGATTGATGAAGCAGAAATGTCCCCGTTTTGGATGGTGAGAGAGAACGTAGCTTTCATCCGCGGGTGCAGCCTACGTATTGCTTACGTATCGCTGCTGTCCGCTGGTGGAGAAGAGAAGTCTGGGGAAATCCAGGCTTTGTTCATCTTGATGAGTGTTAGCCTGTCGGCACTGTCGGTTGACAGGCGGGTACGCTTATCTGTGATGATTCCCCCAGCCGCACTAAACACCCTTTCCGACAAGACGCTAGCCGCAGGACAAGCAAGCACCTCCAGGGCATACAGCGCGAGTTCAGGCCACGTGTCCAGCTTCGACACCCAGTAGTTGTAGGTGGCAGAGGCATCACGGAGGACGGTCGTGCGATCGGCTACGTACTCCCTCACCATCCTTTTACAGTGCTCCCGCCGACTCAGCCTTGACTGGGGAGCGGTGACACAGTCTTGCTGGGGAGCCATAAAGCTGTCCAGGCCCTTAAAGACTGTTGCACTGCCTGGGCTGTACATGCTGCTCGATCTCGGCACCTCCCCTGCTACCTGGCCCTCGGAACTGCGCCTTCTGCCACTAGCGCTGTCGGATGGGAATTTTACCATCAGCTTGTCCGCCAGGGTCCTGTGGTATAGCAACACTCTCGAACCCCTTTCCTCTTCGGGAATGAGAGTGGGAAGGTTCTCCTTATAGCGTGGGTCGAGCAGTGTGTACACCCAGCAATCCGTAGTGGCCAGAATGCGTGTAACGCGAGGGTCACGAGAAAGGCATCCTAACATGAAGTCAGCCATGTGTGCCAGGGTACCTGTACGCAACACATGGCTGTCCGCACTAGGAAGATCACTTTCAGGATCCTCCTCCTCCTCCTCCTCAGGCCATACACGCTGAAATGATGACAGGCAAGCAGCATGGGTACTGTCAGCAGTGGGCCAAGCTGTCTCTTTCCCCTCCTCCTCATCCTCCTCATCCTCCTCCTCCTCCTCCTGAACGCGCTGAGATATAGACAGGAGGGTGCTCTGACTATCCAGCGACATACTGTCTTCCCCCAGCTCTGTTTCCGAGCGCAAAGCGGCTGCCTTTATGGTTTGCAGGGAACTTCTCAAGATGCACAGCAGAGGAATGGTGACGCTAATGATTGCAGCATCGCCGCTCACCACCTGGGTAGACTGCTCAAAGTTTCGAAGGACCTGGCAGATGTCTGCCAACCAGGCCCACTCTTCTGAAAAGAATTGAGGAGGCTGACTCCCACTGCGCCGCCCATGTTGGAGTTGGTATTCTACTATAGCTCTACGCTGCTCATAGAGCCTAGCCAACATGTGGAGCGTAGAGTTCCACCGTGTGGGCACGTCGCACAGCAGTCGGTGCACTGGCAGATTAAACCGATGTTGCAGGGTGCGCAGGGTGGCAGCGTCCATGTGGGACTTGCGGAAATGTGCGCAGAGCCGGCGCACCTTTACGAGCAGGTCTGACAAGCGTGGGTAGCTTTTCAGAAAGCGCTGAACCACCAAATTAAAGACGTGGGCCAGGCATGGCACGTGCGTGAGGCTGCCGAGCTGCAGAGCCGCCACCAGGTTACGGCCGTTGTCACACACGACCATGCCCGGTTGGAGGCTCAGCGGCGCAAGCCAACGGTCGGTCTGCTCTGTCAGACCCTGCAGCAGTTCGTGGGCCCTGTGCCTCCTATCTCCTAAGCTGAGTAGTTTCAGCACGGCCTGCTGACGCTTGCCCACCGCTGTGCTGCCACGCCGCGCGACACCGACTGCTGGCGACGTCCTGCTGCTGCTGACACATCTAGATTGCGAGACAGAGGTTGAGGAGGAGGAGGAGGAGGGTGCTTTAGTGGAAGAAGCATACACCGCCGAACATACCACCACCGAGCTGGGGCCCGCAATTCTGGGGGTGGGTAGGACGTGAGCGGTCCCAGGCTCTGACTCTGTCCCAGCCTCCACTAAATTCACCCAATGTGCCGTCTGGGAGATGTAGTGGCCCTGCCCGCCTGTGCTTGTCCACGTGTCCGTAGTTAAGTGGACCTTGCCACTAACCGCATTGGTGAGGGCGCGTACAATGTTGCGGGAGACGTGGTCGTGCAGGGCTGGGACGGCACATCGGGAAAAGTAGTGGCGACTGGGAACTGAGTAGCGCGGGGCCGCCGCCGCCATCATAGCTTTGAAAGCCTCCGTTTCCACAACCCTATACGGCAGCATCTCAAGGCTGATAAATTTGGCTATGTGGACGGTTAACGATTGAGCGTGCGGGTGTGTGGCGGCGTACTTGCGCTTGCGCTCCAACACTTGCGCTAGCGACGGCTGGACTGTGCGGTGCGAGACATTGGTGGATGGGGCCGAGGACAGCGGAGGTGAGGGTGTGGGTGCAGGCCATGAGACGGTAGTGCCTGTGTCCTGAGAGGGGGGTTGGATCTCAGTGGCAGGTTGGGGCACAGGGGGAGAGGCAGCGGTACAAACCGGAGGCAGTGAACGGCCTTTGTCCCACCTTGTGGGGTGCTTGGCCATCATATGTCTGCGCATGCTGGTGGTGGTGAGGCTGTTGGTGGTGGCTCCCCGGCTGATCTTGGCGCGACAAAGGTTGCACACCACTGTTCGTCGGTCATCAGGCGTCTCGGTGAAAAACTGCCAGACCTTAGAGCACCTCGGCCTCTGCAGGGTGGCATGGCGCGAGGGTGTGCTTTGGGAAACAGTTGGTGGATTATTTGGTCTGGCCCTGCCTCTACCCCTGGACACCGCACTGCCTCTTGCAACCTGCCCTGCTGCTGCCCATGCCTCCCCCTCTGAAGACCTGTCCTGTGTAGGCGTTGCACACCAGGTGGGGTCAGTCACCTCATCGTCCTGCTGCTCTTCCTCCGAATCCTCTGTGCGCTCCTCCCTCGGACTTAATGCCCTTACTACTACCTCACTGCAAGACAACTGTGTCTCATCGTCATCGTCCTCCTCACCCACTGAAAGGTCTTGAGACAGTTGCCGGAAGTCCCCAGCCTCATCCCCCGGACCCCGGGAACTTTCCAATGGTTGTGCATCAGTGACGATAAACTCATCTGGTGGGAGAGGAACCACTGCTGCCCAATCTGAGCAGGGGCCCGAGAACAGTTCCTGGGAGTCTTCCCGCTCCTGAGCATGTGTCATTGTAGTGGAGTGAGGAGGCTGGGAGGAAGGAGGAGCAGCAGACAGAGGATTCGGATTTGCAGCACTGGACGGCGCAGAACTCTGGGTGGATGATAGCTTGCTCGAAGCACTTTCTGCCATCCACGACAGGACCTGCTCACACTGCTCATTTTCTAATAAAGGTCTCCTGCGTGGACCCATTAATTGGGCGATGAATGTGGGGACGCCAGAAACGTGCCTCTCTCCTAATCGCGCAGCAGTCGGCTGCGACACACCTGGATCAGGAGCTCGGCCTGTGCCCAAACCCTCACTTGGGCCTACGCGTCCTCGGCCGCGTCCACGTCCTCTCGGCCTACCCCTACCCCTCAGCATGCTGTATTACCAGTGATTTCCAAGCCAGGAAAGAAATTGGCGCAAGCCTGCAGCCAAAATAGAATTTTTTCCCTTGTTTTTCAAAGGACAAGCCACACTGCGTGTATTCAATGAATACTACTAAGTTTAATAACTGTGTTGTGGCCCTGCAAATGTGTCAGAGAACTGCAGTGATGCAAAGTTATTGGCTCCAGCAGATCAGGGATTTCCCATGCAGCAAAAAAATTGGCGCAAGCCAGCAGTAAAACGTAGCTGGCTGCGTCAGATTTTTTTTAACGTTCTGCACGCAGCACACACGTACCCAGAGCCCTGAGGACTGTCGGAGGCAGGCGAAATAGAATTTTTTCCCTTGTTTTTCAAAGGACAAGCCACACTGCGTGTATTCAATGAATACTACTAAGTTTAATAACTGTGTTGTGGTCCTGCAAATGTGTCAGAGAACTGCAGTGATGCAAAGTTATTGGCTCCAGCAGATCAGGGATTTCCCATGCAGCAAAAAAATTGGCGCAAGCCTGCAGTAAAACGTAGCTGGCTGCGTCAGATTTTTTTTAACGTTCTGCACGCAGCACACACGTACCCAGAGCCCTGGGGACTGTCAGAGGCAGGCGAAATAGAATTTTTTCCCTTGTTTTTCAAAGGACAAGCCACACTGCGTGTATTCAATGAAAACTACTAAGTTTAATAACTGTGTTGTGGCCCTGCAAATGTGTCAGAGAACTGCAGTGATGCAAAGTTATTGGCTCCAGCAGATCAGGGATTTCCCATGCAGGAAACAAAATTGGCGCAAGCCTGCAGCCAAAATAGAATTTTTTCCCTTGTTTTTCAAAGGACAAGCCACACTGCGTGTATTCAATGAATACTACTAAGTTTAATAACTGTGTTGTGGTCCTGCAAATGTGTCAGAGAACTGCAGTGATGCAAAGTTATTGGCTCCAGCAGATCAGGGATTTCCCATGCAGGAAAAAAATTGGCGCAAGCCTGCAGTAAAACGTAGCTGGCTGCGTCTGATTCTTTTTAACGTTCTGCACGCAGCACACACGTACCCAGAGCCCTGAGGACTGTCAGAGGCAGGCGAAATAGAATTTTTTCCCTTGTTTTTCAAAGGACAAGCCACACTGCGTCTATTCAATGAATAATGTATGTCTTCTGGCCCTGCCTACACAATTCTATCCCTGTAGTATTAATGCCGGGTGCAATGGTCTGCACAGCCGGTTTTGAGAAAAAAAAAATATGCAACACTGCTAACAGCAGCCTGGACAGTACTGCACACGGATAGATGTGGCCCTAGAAAGGACAGTTGGGGTTCTTGAAGCCTACACTCACTGCTAACACTCTCCCTGCCTAACCACCACTTCTGTCCCTATTGCAGGGCGCAATGCTCTGCAGATCCAATTTTGAAAAAAAAATAAAAAAATACAGTGCTAACACAGTACTGCACACTATTAGATGTGGCCCTGAGAAGGACCGTTGGGGTTCTTGAAGCCTACACTAACTCCTAACGCTCTCCCTACAGCAGCTCCAGCACGATACCACTGTCCTTCAGCTAACTCACAAGGCATCTGAGCCGAGCCGCGGGAGGGGGCGATTTTTATACTCGGGTGACATCTAATCGCCCCAGCCACTCACAGCAGGGGGGTGGTATAGGGCTTGAACGTCACAGGGGGAAGTTGTAATGCCTTCCCTGTCTTTCAATTGGCCAGAAAAGCGCGCTAACGTCTCAGAGAGGAAACTGAAAGTAACCGGAACACCGTGTGGTACTCGTTACGAGTAACGAGCATCCCGAACACCCTAATATTCGCACGAATATCAAGCTCGGACGAGTACGTTCGCTCATCTCTAATCTTTTTTCTTTGAGGACGATACGTTGTGCATCCTCGTACATCTGTGCGGAAAAATGATCGCATTTGCAATCATCCGCAAACAATCTCAATTTGTTTCCGCAATGAATCATAGGTCTTCCCCAGTGAAAATCCGCTTGCGGAATCCAAACTGTTCATGCTCAGGTGGCCTAAGCTGGGACAATGAAAAGCATAAATGAGCAGCAAGAACCAGGCACATCCTAAGAGAATAATTGGCTCCTTTCCTAGTGATGTGATGTTTAAAGTTGATTGGATTCCAGGCAGGACAGGAAACAAGCCCGGGACACCTGAATGGAAAGTAAAGAGTCCACTAGAGAGACACTGGGGTGCGAGTCCAGACTTCAGTATATACAGCAGACGCAAGCAAGATGAACGTTTGCATAATAAGTTGAATGCTGTTTAATGGTGTGTGAGCATGTGACCAGTCCTGCCTTGGAAGAATCAGCATGCCGTAAAGAAAAAGTAATTTTTTCCATCTATCTTTATTGCATCGCAATCAGACCAAAGATATCAGGACTTTTAAAAACACAACCACAACTGCCTGGATCATTACAAACATATATGACTTTAAATACATACGATGTTTGGCTCTACATTGCACCTTTTTCAAGTTGGTCTAAAAAAACAGCAACATAATATCAATTAATATCTATAACAACCGAATTGCTACATGTAATGGAACAAAATTTTAAAATAAAATATATAAAAAATATTAAGGCTTTTAATAGAGATGAGCGAACGTACTCGTCCGAGCTTGATATTCGTGCGAATATTAGGGTGTTCGGGATGCTCGTTACTCGTAACGAGTACCACGAGGTGTTCCGGTTACTTTCAGTTTCCTCTCTGAGACGTTAGCGCGCTTTTCTGGCCAATTGAAAGACAGGGAAGGCATTAAAACTTCCCCCTGTGACGTTCAAGCCCTATACCACCCCCCTGCTGTGAGTGGCTGGGGCGATCAGATGTCACCCGAGTATAAAAGTCGGCCCCTCCCGCGGCTCGCCACACATGCCTTGTGAGTTAGCTGAGGGAAAGTACTATCGTGCTGGTGCTGCTGTAGGGAGAGCGTTAGGAGTTAGTGTAGGCTTCAAGAACCCCAACGGTCCTTCTCAGGGCCACATCTACCTGTGTGCAGGCTGCTGCTAGCAGTGTTTTTTTTTTTTGTTTTCTCAAAATCGGCAGTGCAGAGCATTGCACCCGGCATTAGGGACAGAAGTGGTGTATAGGCAGGGAGAGTGTTAGGAGTGAGTGTAGCCTTCAAGAACCTCAACGGTCCTTTCTAGGGCCAAATTTAACCGTGTGCAGTACTGTGCTGGCTGCTGTTAGCAGTGTTGCATTTTTTTTTTTCTAAAAATCGTCTGTGCAGAGCATTGCACCCTCCATTGATACTACAGGGACAGAATTGTGTAGGCAGGGCCACAACGCAGTTATTGTTCATTGAATATACGCAGTCCTTTGCTAAAAAGGACAAAAAATTATATTTGGCCAGCCTGTGTCAGTCCTAAGGTCTCCGTGTACGTGTGTGCTGCGTGGACAACGTACAAAAATCAGACGCAACCAGCTACGGTTTACTGCAGGCTTGCGCCATTGTCTTTCCTGACTGGCAAATACCTGCTCTGCTAGAGTTAATAACTCTGCTACACTATAGTTGTGTGACACTTTTTGAGGGCCACACCACAGATATTAAACTTCTTGTTCATTGAATATACGCAGTGGGTGCTTCCCTTTGCAAAAAAGGAAAAGAAATTATATTTGGCCTGCCTGTGTCAGTCCTAAGGTCTCCGTGTACGTGTGTGCTGCGTGGACAACGTACAAAAATCAGACGCAACCAGCTACGGTTTACTGCAGGCTTGCGCCATTGTCTTTCCTGACTGGCAAATACCTGCTCTGCTAGAGTTAATAACTCTGCTACACTATAGTTGTGTGACACTTTTTGAGGGCCACACCACAGATATTAAACTTCTTGTTCATTGAATATACGCAGTGGGGTCTTCCCTTTGCTAAAAAGGACAAAAAATTATATTTGGCCAGCCTGTGTCAGTCCTAAGGTCTCCGTGTACGTGTGTGCTGCGTGGACAACGTACAAAAATCAGACGCAACCAGCTACGGTTTACTGCAGGCTTGCGCCATTGACTTTCCTGACTGGCAAATACCTGCTCTGCTAGAGTTAATAACTCTGCTACACTATAGTTGTGTGACACTTTTTGAGGGCCACACCACAGATATTAAACTTCTTGTTCATTGAATATACGCAGTGGGGTCTTCCCTTTGCTAAAAAGGACAAAAAATTATATTTGGCCTGCAGGCTTGCGCCAATTTATTTCCTGCCTGGGAAATCAAATCACTGGTAATACAGCATGCTGAGGGGTAGGGGTAAGCCTAGAGGACGTGGACGTGGCCGAGGACGCGTAGGCCCAAGTGAGGGTGTGGGTACAGGCCGAGCTCCTGATCCAGGTGTGTTGCAGCCGACTGCTGCGCGATTAGGAGAGGCGCACGTTTCTGGCGTCCCCACATTCATCGCCCAATTAATGGGTCCACGCGGGAGACCTTTATTAGAAAATGAGCAGTGTGAGCAAGTCCTGTCCTGGATGGCAGAAAGTGCTTCGAGCAACCTATCGTCCAGCCACAGTTCTGCGCCGTCCACTGCTGCAAATCCGAATTCTCTGTCTGCTGCTCCTCCTTCCTCCCAGCCTCCTCACTCCACTACAATGACACCTGCTCAGGAGCGGGAACACTCCCAGGAACTGTTCTCGGGCCCCTGCTTAGATTGGGCAGGAGTGGTTCCTCTCCCACCAGAGGAGTTTATCGTCACTGATGCCCAACCATTCGAAAGTTCCCGGGGACCGGGGGAAGAGGCTGGGGACTTCCGCCAACTGTCTCAAGAACTTTCTGTGGGTGAGGAGGACGATGACGATGAGACACAGTTGTCTTGCAGTGAGGTAGTATTAAGGGCAGTAAGTCCAAGGGAGCAGCGCACAGAGGATTCGGAGGAAGAGCAGCAGGACGATGAGGTGACTGACCCCACCTGGTGTGCAACGCCTACTCAGGACAGGTCTTCAGAGTGGGAGGCAAGGGCATCAGCAGGGCAGGTTGCAAGAGGCAGTGCGGTGGCCAGGGGTAGAGGCAGGGCCAGACCGAATAATCCACCAAGTGTTTCCCAAAGCACACCCTCGCGCCATGCCACCCTGCAGAGGTCGAGGTGCTCTAAGGTCTGGCAGTTTTTCACAGAGACGCCTGACGATCGACGAACAGTGGTGTGCAACCTTTGTCGCGCCAAGATCAGCCGGGGAGCCACCAACAGCCTCACCACCACCAGCATGCGCAGACATATGATGGCCAAGCACCCCACAAGGTGGGACGAAGGCCGTTCACCGCCTCCGGTTTGCACCGCTGCATCTCCCCATGTGCCCCAACCTGCCACTGAGATCCAACCTCTCTCTCAGGACACAGGCACAACCGTCTCATGGCCTGCACCCACACCCTCACCTCCGCTGTCCTCGGCCCCATCCAGCAATGTCTCGCACCGCACAGTCCAGCCGTCGCTAGCGCAAGTGTTGGAGCGCAAGCGCAAGTACGCCACCACGCACCCGCACGCTCAATCGTTAACCGTCCACATAGCCAAATTTATCAGCCTTGAGATGCTGCCGTATAGGGTTGTGGAAACGGAGTCCTTCAAAGCTATGATGGCGGCGGCGGCCCCGCGCTACTCAGTTCCCAGTCGCCACTACTTTTCCCGATGTGCCGTCCCAGCCCTGCACGACCACGTCTCCCGCAACATTGTACGCGCCCTCACCAATGCGGTTAGTGGCAAGGTCCACTTAACTACGGACACGTGGACAAGCACAGGCGGGCAGGGCCACTACATCTCCCTGACGGCACATTGGGTGAATTTAGTGGAGGCTGGGACAGAGTCAGAGCCTGGGACCGCTCACGTCCTACCCACCCCCAGAATTGCGGGCCACAGCTCGGTGGTGGTATCTGCGGCGGTGTATGCTTCTTCCACTAAAGCACCCTCCTCCTCCTCCTCAACCTCTGTCTCGCAATCTAGATGTGTCAGCAGCAGCAGGACGTCGCCAGCAGTCGGTGTCGCGCGGTGTGGCAGCACAGCGGTGGGCAAGCGTCAGCAGGCCGTGCTGAAACTACTCAGCTTAGGAGATAGGAGGCCCACGGCCCACGAATTGCTGCAAGGTCTGACAGAGCAGACGGACCGTTGGCTTGCGCCGCTGAGCCTCCAACCGGGCATGGTCGTGTGTGACAACGGCCGTAACCTGGTGGCGGCTCTGCAGCTCGGCAGCCTCACGCACGTGCCATGCCTGGCCCACGTCTTTAATTTGGTGGTTCAGCGCTTTCTGAAAAGCTACCCACGCTTGTCAGACCTGCTCGTAAAGGTGCGCCGGCTCTGCGCACATTTCCGCAAGTCCCACACGGACGCTGCCAGCCTGCGCACCCTGCAACATCGCTTTAATCTGCCAGTGCACCGACTGCTGTGCGACGTGCCCACACGGTGGAACTCTACGCTCCACATGTTGGCTAGGCTCTATGAGCAGCGTAGAGCTATAGTGGAATACCAACTCCAACATGGGCGGCGCAGTGGGAGTCAGCCTCCTCAATTCTTTTCAGAAGAGTGGCCCTGGTTGGCAGACATCTGCCAGGTCCTTCAAAACTTTGATCAGTCTACCCAGGTGGTGAGCGGCGATGCTGCAATCATTAGCGTCACCATTCCTCTGCTATGCATCTTGAGAACTTCCCTGCAAACCATAAAGGCAGCCGCTTTGCGCTCGGAAACAGAGCCAGGGGAAGACAGTATGTCGCTGGATAGTCAGAGCACCCTCCTGTCTATATCTCAGCGCGTTCAGGAGGAGGAGGAGGAGGATGAGGAGGAGGGGGAAGAGACAGCTTGGCCCACTGCTGACGGTACCCATGCTGCTTGCCTGTCATCATTTCAGCGTGTATGGCCTGAGGAGGAGGAGGAGGAGGAGGAGGATCCTGAAAGTCATCTTCCTAGTGTGGACAGCCATGTGTTGCGTACAGGTACCCTGGCACACATGGCTGACTTCATGTTAGGATGCCTTTCTCGTGACCCTCGCATTCAACGCATTCTGGCCACTACGGATTACTGGGTGTACACACTGCTCGACCCACGCTATAAGGAGAACCTTCCCAGTCTCATTCCCGAAGAGGAAAGGGGTTCGAGAGTGTTGCTATACCACAGGACCCTGGCGGACAAGCTGATGGTAAAATTCCCATCCGACAGCGCTAGTGGCAGAAGGCGCAGTTCCGAGGGCCAGGTAGCAGGGGAGGTGCGTAGATCGAGCAGCATGTACAGCCCAGACAGTGCAACAGTCTTTAAGGGCCTGGCCAGCTTTATGGCTCCCCAGCAAGACTGTGTCACCGCTCCCCAGTCAAGGCTGAGTCGGCGGGAGCACTGTAAAAGGATGGTGAGGGAGTACGTAGCCGATCGCACGACCATCCTCGGTGACGCCTCTGCCCCCTACAACTACTGGGTGTCGAAGCTGGACACGTGGCCTGAACTCGCGCTGTATGCCCTGGAGGTGCTTGCTTGTCCTGCGGCTAGCGTCTTGTCGGAGAGGGTGTTTAGTGCGGCTGGGGGAATCATCACAGATAAGCGTACCCGCCTGTCAACCGACAGTGCCGACAGGCTAACACTCATCAAGATGAACAAAGCCTGGATTTCCCCAGACTTCTCTTCTCCACCAGCGGACAGCAGCGATACGTAAGCAATACGTATTATGCACCCGCGGATGGAAGCTACGTTCTCTCTCACCATCCAAAACGGGGACATTTCTGCTTCATCAATCTGTGTCTAATATTCCTCCTCCTCCTCCTGAAACCTCAGGTAATCACGCTGAACGGGCAATTTTTCTTAGGGCCACAAGGCTCACTCATCTAATTTTTCGAAACAATTTTTATATGTTTCAATGCTCTTAAAAGCGTTGAAACTTTAACTTGAACCAATTTTTCGGTAAACTGGGCTGCCTCCAGGCCTGTCTTGAGTGCTACTATTGCTGACATGGAACGAAGACTGCGCTCCCGCTATAATGCTGCTAGTGATATGTTAGTGGGGCCTGTCTTGAATGCTACTATTGCTGACATGGAACGAAGACTGCGCTCCCGCTATAATGCTGCTTGTGATATGTTAGTGGGGCCTGTCTTGAGTGCTACTATTGCTGACATGGAACGAAGACTGCGCTCCCGCTATAATGCTGCTAGTGATATGTTAGTGGGGCCTGTCTTGAGTGCTACTATTGCTGACATGGAACGAAGACTGCGCTCCCGCTATAATGCTGCTAGTGATATGTTAGTGGGGCCTGTCTTGAGTGCTACTATTGCTGACATGGAACGAAGACTGCGCTCCCGCTATAATGCTGCTAGTGATATGTTAGTGGGGCCTGTTCTAATGCTACGGCTGAAATGTTACGAATTGTGGGCTCTGCCTATACCGCTGCTAATGGTATGTCTCTGGGGTGTGGAAATAGAGGCTTCCCAAAGACATGATGGCGGCGAGGCCATTTCCCACCAACGCGGTTACTGTAAAGGTGCATATAACCACGGACACGTGTAGAGGACACGTAGTGCCTCAAAAACATCCCCCTCCTCCTCCAACAGGGAAAACAAACATTCTTGGCAAATGCCTTTGCATTGGTTCGTCTGGTTGCAGTCCAAGAATTTCACCTTTACCGACACTACAAGAGAGACCCCCCACCATCCCCCCGCCACAGCCCACATAATCCTGGCCACATTCCGAAAACCAACAAAATAAAACCGCGCTACTAGGTCCGCAGTCACCATCACATTACCACCAACGCGGTTACTGTTAAGGTACATATTACCAGTCTGACTGGGGCATGCAGAGACACCTTGACAGAATGAATAGTGTGTGACACATAGGTTCCCCATTGCTATGCCCACGTGTGCAGCTCCTGATGGCGGTGGCACAGGATTCTATTTCTCATTGCTTCTGTACAGCATTCTGGGCTATCGCCGCGAGTTGAACTTCCCGCGATGCTCGAGGGTTCGTTTCGAGTAACGAACCCCATTGAAGTCAATGGGCGACCCGAGCATTTTTGTATGGGACCTATGCTCCGCTAAGGTTTTGATTTGTGAAAATCTGTGAAATTCAAGAAAGTGATGGGAACGACACAGAAACAGATAGGGCAGGCAAGGGACTACATGTTGGGCTGCATCTCAAGTTCCCAGGTCCCACTATTAAGCCACAATAGCAGCAAGAGTGCCCCCCCCCCAACAATTTTTACTTCTGAAAAACCCTCATTAGCAAGGCATACCTTAGCTAAGCAGCAGACTACCTCCAACAAAGCACAATCACTGCCTGCATGACACTCTACTGCCACTTCTCCTGGGTAACATGCTGCCCAACCGCCCATTTCAGTAATAGTAGCAGTCAGGACAGGCCCCAGTAACAATTCCAAAGCAGCAGTATAGGGGGAGCACAGTATTAGTTCCATTTCAGTAGTAGTAGCAGTCTAGACAGGCCCCAGTAACATATCACTAGCAGCAGTATAGGGGGAGCACAGTATTAGTTCCATTTCAGTAGTAGTAGAAGTCAAGACAGGCCCCAGTAACAATTCCAAAGCAGCAGTATAGCGGGAGCACAGTATTAGTTCCATTTCAGTAGTAGTAGCAGTCAAGACAGGCCACAGTAACATTCCCGTTGCAGCAGTTTAGGGAGATAACAGTCTCTTTCACATTTCAGTAGCTGCAGTATAGACAAGGCCGCAGTTACATTTATGTAGCAAAAGTGTAGGCCAACCCCACACACCTTGCTGTACCATGAGTGCAGGCGAAGCCCATAAAAATGACTAGGATTACACTGCAGGCGAGGGCCCAAAAAAATTGGTGTACCAACAGTACTAATGTACCTCAGAAAAATTGCCCATGCCCAACCAAGAGGGCAGGTGAAACCCATTAATCGTTTTGGTTACTGTGGCTTAATTTGTAACTAGGCCTGAAGGCAGCCCAGTTAAAATAAAAATTGGTTCAGGTGCAAGTTTCAACGCTTTAATGAGAATTGAAACGTATAAACATTGTTTACAAAAGAAATATGACTGAGCTTTGTGGGCCTAAGAAAAATTGCCCGTTCGGCGTGATTACGTGAGGTTTTAGAAGGAGGAGTATGAATATAATACACAGATTGATGAAGCTTAAAGGTCCCCGTTTTTTATGGTGATAGAGAACGATGCTTCCATCCGCGGGTGCAGCCTACGTATTGTTTAGGTACCGCTGCTGTCCGCTAGTGGAGATGAGAAGTCTCGGAACTGCGCCTTCTGCCACTAGCGCTGTCGGATGGGAATTTTACCATCAGTTTGTCCGCCAGGGTCCTGTGGTATAGCATCACTCTCGAACCCCTTTCCTCTTTGGGTATGAGAGTGGAAAGGTTCTCCTTATACCGTGGGTCGAGCAGTGTGTACACCCAGTAATCCGTAGTGGCCAGAATGCGTGTAACGCGAGGGTCACGAGAAAGGCATCCTAACATGAAGTTAGCCATGTGTGCCAGGGTACCTGTACGCAACACATGGCTGTCCGCACTAGGAAGATCACTTTCAGGATCCTCCTCCTCCTCCTTCTCAGGCCATACACGCTGAAAGGATGACAGGCAAGCAGCATGGGTACCCTCAGCAGTGGGCCCGGCGGTCTCTTCCCCCTCCTCCTCATGCTTCTCCGCCTCCTCCTCCTCCAAAACGCGCTGAGATATAGACATGAGGGTGCTCTGACTATCCAGTGACATACTGTCTTCCCCCACCTCCATTTCTGAGCGCAAAGTGCCTGCCTTTATGCTTTACAGGGAACTTCTCAAGAGGCATAGCAGAGGAATGGTGACGCTAATGATTGCAGCAACGCCGCTCACAATCTGGGTAGACTCCTCAAAGTTTCCAAGGACCTGGCAGATGTCTGCCAACCAGGCCCACTCTGCTGTAAAGAATTGCGGAGGCTGACTCCCACTACGCCGCCCATGTTGGAGTTGGTATTCTACTATAGCTCTACGCTGCTCATAGAGCCTGGCCAACATGTGGAGCGTAGAGTTCCACCGTGTGGGCACATCGCACAGCAGTCGGTGCACGGCAGATTAAACCGATGTTGCAGGGTCCGCAAGGTGGCAGCGTCCGTGTTGGACTTGCGGAAATGTGCGCTGAGCCGGCGCACCTTTCCAAGCAGGTATGACAAGCGTGGGTAGCTTTTCAGAAACCGCTGAACCACCAAATTAAAGACGTGGGCCAGGCATGGCACGTGCATGAGGCTGCCGAGCTGCAGAGCCGCCACCAGGTTACGGCCGTTGTCACACATGATCATGCCCGGTTGGAGGCTCAGCGGCGAAAGCCAGCGGTCGGTCTGCTCTGTCAGACCCTGCAGCAGTTTGTGGGCCATGTGCCTCTTCTCTACTAAGCTGAGTAGTTTCAGCATGGCCTGCAGACGCTTGCCCACCGCTGTGCTGCCAAGCCGCGCGACACCGACTGCTGGCGACGTGCTGCTGCTGACACATCTTGATTGCGAGACAGAGGTTGCGTAGGAGGAGGAGGGTGGTTTAGTGGAGGAAGCATACACCGCCGCAGATACCACCACCGAGCTGGGGCCCGCAATTCTGGGGGTGGGTAGGACGTGAGCGGTCCCAGGCTCTGACTCGGTCCCAGCATCCACTAAGTTCACCCAATGTGCCGTCAGGGAGATATAGTGGCCCTCCCACCTGTGCTTGTCCACGTGTCCGTTGTTAAGTGGACCTTGCCAGTAACCGCGTTGGTGAGGGCGCGTACAATGTTGCGGGAGACGTGGTCGTGCAGGGCTGGGATGGCACATTGGGAAAAGTAGTGGCGACGGGAAACCGAGTAGCGCGGGGCTGCTGCCGCCATCATGTTTTTGAAAGCCTCCGTTTCCACAAGCCTATACGGCAGCATCTCCAGGCTGATCAATTTGGCTATGTGCACGTTTAACGCTTGAGCGTGTGGGTGCGTGGCGGCGTGCTTGCGCTCAAACAGTTGCGCTAGCGACGGCTGGATGCTGCGCTGAGAAACATTGGTGGATGGGGCCGAGGACAGCGGAGGTGAGCGTAAGGGTGCAGGCCGGGAGACGGTCGTGCCTGTTCCTGAGAGGGGGGTTGGATCTCAGTGGCAGGTTGGGGCACAGGGGGAGAGGCAGTGGTGCAAACCGGAGGCGGTGAACGGCCTTCGTCCCACCTTGTTAGTGCTTGGCCATCATATGCCTGCGCATGCTGGTGGTGGTGAGGCTGGTGGTGGTGGCTCCCCGGCTGATCTTGGCGCGACAAACCTTGCACACCACAGTTCGTCGGTCGTCTGCACTCTCAGTGAAAAACCACACCTTTGAGCACCTCGGCCTCTGCAGGGTGGCATGGCGCGAGGGGGCGCTTTGGGAAACAGTTGGTGGATTATTCGGTCTGGCCCTGCCTCTACCACTGGCCACCGCACTGCCTCTTCCAACCTGCCCTGCTGCTGCACTTGCCTCCCCCTTTGAAGACCTGTCCTCAGTAGGCTTAGCAAACCAGGTGGGGTCAGTCACCTCATCGTCCAACTGCTCTTCCTCCGAATCCTCTGTGCGCTCCTCCCCCGGACTTACTGCCCTTACTACTACCTTACTGATAGACAACTGTGTCTCATCGTCATCGCCCTCCTCACCCACTGAAAGCTCTTGAGACAGTTGCTGGAAGTCCCCAGCCTCATTCCCCGGACCACGGGAACTTTCCAAAGGTTGGGCATCGGTCACGACAAACTCCTCCGGTGGGAGAGGAACCATTGCTGCCCAATCTGGGCAGGGGCCCGAGAACAGTTCCTGGGAGTCTGCCTTCTCCTCAGAATGTGTCATTTTCATGGAGTGAGGAGGCTGGGAGGAAGGAGGAGCAGCAGGCAGAGGATTCATAGTTGCAGCTGTGGGCGGCGTAGAAGACTGGGTAGTCGATAGATTGCTGGATGCACTTTCTGCCATCCACGACAGGACCTGCTCACACTGCTCAGTTTCTAATAAAGGTCTACCACGTGGACCCATTAATTGTGAGATGAATCTGGGGACACCAGAAACTTGCCTCTCTCCTAATCCCACAGCAGTCGGCTGCGATACACCTGGACCAGGAGCTTGGCCTGTGCCCACACCCTGACTTGGGCCTCCGCGTCCTCACCCACGTCCACGTCCTCTAGGCCTACCCCTACCCCTCAGCATGTTGTATTACGAGTAGAGCAGAAACTGAACGCTGTAAATAAATGTGCCGCTTATTGGCCTGTGGTTGGAGGCTGACTTCGCTTACGGAATACACAGCAGAGCCAGGAAACAATTATGCGCAAGGCTGGGTATTAATCAGCGACTACTACCCCCAGCAGACACGCAGTAAACTGAAGACGGTCACAGGCAGCCCAAATATAGTATTTCTTCCCAATTTTTGGGAAAAAGCCCACTGCCTATATAGCCTGTATATGGATTTCCCTGTTGGAGGATGACTGTGGTTAGTGAAAGCACAGTGCAGCCAGAAAAAATTATGCGCAAGGCTGCAGTAACACCTAGCTGGGTAATCAGTGAGCAACTACTACCCCCAGCAGACACGCAGTAAATTGAACACGGTCACAGGCAGCCTGTTACGGCACCCTGCCCCCCGAGCGCCAGTTGGGGTGCCCTGATCTCCCGCACCCCCACTGTCCCTGCCTACTTGCCTCGGCCCTGGCTAACCCCAGGCGGACAACTGGACGGTGGTCCCTGCCCTGGCTAGGGACCTGGCGACTGACAAGCAGGAACCTACCTAATGGGGGGAACAGAGTGCCGACAGAGGAGGCAGATGAATCAGACCAACAAAACTGACAAGGCTGGAGATGGAACTCACAGGCAAACTGGCAGGGTGCTGGATAGCAACTAGTGCTGACTGGGCCAGACTAGATTAGAGGCAAACAGAACCAACCAAAACAGACTGAGTGATAGGGGACCAGAGGGAGCTGATCGACAACTAGGGACTGACTGAGGGGATCCACAGACAGACTGGCTAGGTGCATGCAGAACCAATAACTGGCCATGAGCTCAGTTCACTGCCAGTCTTTTAACCACAAGGTTCCGCCCAGGGGCGGAGAGTGGGAGGAGGCAACTCCACCCACTGCTGTATAAGAAGCACAGAGGAGTGCGGGCGGCACCCTACGGGCGGGCACGCCCACGCCGCCGCCCACTGGCCAACCCAAGCTGCTGGGATGACCTCGACACAGGGCTCCAGGCTGCTGGAGCCGACGCCGGAGCGACGCGCGCCGACCGCGGGACCCCATGCCGCACTGTATGGTAACATTACCCCCCCTCTGACGGGGGACCTCCGGGCCCCCGGAAACTCGACCAGGCTTATCCAGGCAAAGGCTGTGAAAACGCTGTACCAACCCGAGAATGTGACCCTCCTGAGCGGACACCATGGACTGATCCTCAGGTCCATGACTTCGGTAGTCTGTGGCTGCCCCATTTCCTTCAGGGCCAACCGTTGACATATCGTCATGTTTCAGGTCGTCTTCCGAGTCAATGTCCAACCATTCGCCACTGTCTTTTGACCCATCCTCGCTACCAATGACGCTGCCTTCAAAATCTGAGGCATCTCTAACTTTACAATCACTGTCATCTGAGCTATCATACTCCAAAAAACTCTTCCGGGCCCCCAAATATTGTACGGTTCCTGGACCCCGGCAAGAATCCAGGACCTCCTGGGCCTTGTGTTCAACTTCATCACAGACCAGGGTGGGCGGCGGGGGACCGGAGGTGGGCATCACCGAAGAGACAACAGGTTTCGACAAAGACTTATGGCACCCCGTGCGACCCCTACTTTTGCGATTTCCAGAGGACCGGTACCCCTTCTGTTCGACTGAGCAGGGGGGAGGGGGAGCGCGATGGCTATGGCAGGACGGCCCCCACTGGGTTAGCTCCCCAGTGGCCCAATCGAATTGGGGGTTGTGCAACGCCAGCCACGGCATCCCTAGTACCATGTCTACCGACATTTTCTCCATCACCAGGAATGATAGACCTTCCGAATGGCGACCCCCCACCATGAGTTGTAACACTGGGGTCCTCCATCGAACCAAGCCCGAAGCAAGAGGAGTAGCATCAATGCTAGCAAAACGAATTGGCGTCTTCAGCGCCACAAATTCAGCCCTCAGGGGCTCAACGAGACGCATGCTTATCAGGTTAGCAGCTGCTCCGGAATCAATAAACGCCTGCCCTAGGCGGGAGAAGTTCCGGAATCTAACCTGGCAGGGTATCAGAAGTCTAGGACGTACCTGAGGTCCTAGGCGACCCTCCCTGCAGTCGCCTAGGACTGGAAGTCTTTCTGCCGCTTCAGACTGTGGACGCTGAGGCCTCCAGGGGCAAGTTATCACCCGATGTCCAGCTTTCCCGCAGTAGAGACAGAGATTATGTAATAACCGAATCCGGCGTCGCTCCTTGGGGTCCAGCGGGTCCAGTTCCATAGGTTCGGGAACAGAGACTGGTACGGACGGGGAGGGAACAGGACAAATGACCTCCCTGACTCTATGGGTCGGTCTATCTTGCTTCCCAGCCCTGAGCCTCCTATCTGCCTTCACTGCTAACTCCATAGCCTCCTTTAAGGACCCGGGAACGGGATGGGAGATCAACAGTTCTTTGACCGCGTCTGAGAGACCTTGCATAAAAACGTCTTTCAGGGCACTATCGTTCCATGCAGTATCACCCGCATAGCGTCTGAAATTGGAGCAATAATCCTCCACACAAAGCGACCCCTGATGCAGCGCCAGCAACCGAGAAACCGCCAACCCCACTCTGTCCGGTTCATCGAAGATGCCCCCAAGTTCCTGAAAAAAGGAGTCCACCGAATGCAGGGAGGGGGAACCCTCGGGAATGGAAAAGGCCCAAGTCTGGGCAGAGCCCCGCAGCAGGGACATTATGAGCCCGACCCTCTGGACCTCCGAGCCGGAAGAACGGGGACGCATCCGAAAAAACAGGCGACACGCCTGTTGGAAAACGAAAAACTTGTTCCTCTCCCCAGAGAACACCTCGGGAAGAGGGCACCTGGGTTCGGGACTGGTAACGGCATTCTGCTCCTGCGACAATGCCCACTGCTCCTGGGCCACCATGCGAGCGGACAAATCCCGGATCACCGGCACCAGGTCTTGCAGCTGGTTTGCGAGGGCGCTGATCGCCGCCATGAAAAGAAAAACAGTATTTTAAGGGCCAGTTATTATGTTACGGCACCCTGCCCCCCGAGCGCCAGTTGGGGTGCCCTGATCTCCCGCACCCCCACTGTCCCTGCCTACTTGCCTCGGCCCTGGCTAACCCCAGGCGGACAACTGGACGGCGGTCCCTGCCCTGGCTAGGGACCTGGCGACTGACAAGCAGGAACCTACCTAATGGGGGGAACAGAGTGCCGACAGAGGAGGCAGATGAATCAGACCAACAAAACTGACAAGGCTGGAGATGGAACTCACAGGCAAACTGGCAGGGTGCTGGATAGCAACTAGTGCTGACTGGGCCAGACTAGATTAGAGGCAAACAGAACCAACCAAAACAGACTGAGTGATAGGGGACCAGAGGGAGCTGACCGACAACTAGGGACTGACTGAGGGGATCCACAGACAGACTGGCTAGGTGCATGCAGAACCAATAACTGGCCATGAGCTCAGTTCACTGCCAGTCTTTTAACCACAAGGTTCCGCCCAGGGGCGGAGAGTGGGAGGAGGCAACTCCACCCACTGCTGTATAAGAAGCACAGAGGAGTGCGGGCGGCACCCTACGGGCGGGCACGCCCACGCCGCCACCCACTGGCCAACCCAAGCTGCTGGGATGACCTCGACACAGGGCTCCAGGCTGCTGGAGCCGACGCCGGAGCGACGCGCGCCGACCGCGGGACCCCATGCCGCACTGTATGGTAACACAGCCCAAAGATTTTTTTTTCCACTTTTTTGAAAAAGCCCACTGCCTATATAGCCAGTATACCTCTTTCCCTGTATCACTGTCCCTGCCTCACCAGTACTGCCCCTATACTCAGTAAAATGACTGCAGATTGAGGACGCTATGGTCTGCACGCCCCACTATACAAAAAAAAAAAATTGCAAAACTGCTAAAAGCAGCCTCAACAGTACTGCACACGGTCAGATGTGGCCCTAAGAAGGACCGTTGGGGTTCTTGAAGACGAAGATAACAGCCTAACACTCTTCCTATAGCAGCTACAGCAAGATGGCACTTTCTCTAATGTCTCTCAGCGTGCATCTGTGGCGAGATGCGGGCGGACCCAGTTTATATATTCGGGTGGCACCTGATCTCCCCAGCCACTCACTGCAGGGGGGTGGGATAGGGCTGGAACTTCACAGGAGGAAGTTGTAATGCCTTCCCTGTGTTACTATTGGTCAGAAAACGGCGCAAAATTTTCTGGGAAGAAAATGAAAGTGACTCAAACACCGCGTGGTGCTCGTCTCGAGTAACGAGCATGCCGAGTACCCTAATACTCGAACGAGTATCAAGCTTGGACGAGTACGCTCGCTCATCTCTAATATTTACCCAATAGAAAATGATGACAAAATGGGCAAAAATGGACAAAAATATGTCATGCTGCATTATAACAAAAAACATGAAAAATATGTTTGTGTACATTTCTATATATGTATCTCTATATATGTGTGTATATGTAAATTAGCTCTGTATTACAGTCTGCAAACATGGACCAAAAATGCGCTCATCTGAAAGCAGCCTAATAATGAGCTTCTCCTGTGAATTCTGAGTTTACTCGCAGACCAATAATGACTGTATTTTTTGTTTTGACAAACGTAGTTTCTTCTTTTCTTTAAGTCTGGATATATGATGATACAGTATGCTTTGCAGGTGATTAAATACATTATCAATGATTCAGACTGCAAAGATGATAATGTGATGTGTTTTCTTTGTCATAACTGAAATGTAAAAGCTGTAAAAATGTGATTTGTGAAATAATAGCTATGACAAAAGAGTAAGAAAATATGCTCCATTAGAAAAATTTTGAATTGTGCTATCTGCAAAACTAAGACAAATGCACTGATGTACTGATCAATACATTCATATATAGACATACTGTGCTCACTGACGCAATGCTGTTTAAAATCTATTGCTTCTAAATGGTAGTAGAAATATATTAGGGACAGATCTATATAATAATAAAAAATCTATACATAGACATATTATTATATAGATCTGTCCCTAATATAATTAAAGGGGTTGTCCCGCGCCGAAACGGGTTTTTTTTTTTCAATAGCCCCCCCGTTCGGCGCGAGACAAACCCTATGCAGGGGTAAAAAAAAAAAACCGTCCGGTACTTACCCGAATCCCGGCGCTGCTGCGACTTCGTACTTACCTTGCTAAGATGGCCGCCGGGATCTTCACCCACGGTGGACCGCAGGTCTTCTCCCATGGCGCACCGTGGGCTCTGTGCGTTCCATTGCCGATTCCAGCCTCCTGATTGGCTGGAATCGGCACACGTGACGGGGCGGAGCTGTGAGGAGCCGCTCTCCGGCACGAGCGGCCCCATTCAGAAGAAAGAAGACCGGACTGCGCAAGCGCGTCTAATCGGGCGATTAGACGCTGAAATTAGATGGCACCATGGAGACGAGGATGCTAGCAACGGAACAGGTAAGTGAATAACTTCTGTATGGCTCATAATTAATGCACGATGTACATTACAAAGTGCATTAATATGGCCATACAGAAGTGTATAACCCCACTTGCTTTCGCGGGACAACCCCTTTAATATTAATCTGCTCAGCACTAGGTACCCTTCCCTAGGGAAATCTCTTGCCTTTAAATTGTAGAAGAAATATATTAGGGACAGATCTGTATAATAATATGTCTATATATAGACATATTATTATACAGATCTGTCCCTAATATATTTCTACCACCATGTAGAGGCAAGAGATTTTAAAGAGTATTGCAGCAGCGGGCACAGTAAGGCCTTAGTCACACGGGCGTTTTTTCCCGCGATTTGCGGATCGCATGACAGATGCGCATCCGCAAATTGCGTGACTGGGGCCGAAAAATCGCCCGAAAAAACTGCTCCTAGCCGCGTTTCAATAGAAACGGGCCGGAGCTGTCCAGCGCATTGAATTCAATGGAGCCGGCAATACAGCCGGCTCCATTGAAAGCAATGGGCTGCGGGCGATCTCACGATGAATTTTCGGGAAGGGCTTAAAAACATAAGCCCTTCCCGGAAATTCATCCAGAAATGTGTAAAAACAAAAAATATATATATAGTCACCTGGTCCCGGCAGACGGAGTTCAGCCGCGGCCGGCCGGCAGTTCTCCTGAACTGCTCTGGGTAGTATGAATGAGCTGCCTCTGATTGGTCACAGCCTCACCAATCAGAGGCAGCTCTCACTTACCCATTCATGAATGGGTGAGTGGGTGCTGCCTCTGATTGGCTCAGCGTAGGGACCAATCAGGGGCAGCTCTCAGCTGAATGACAGCTGAGAGCTGCCCCTGATTGGTCCCTGCGCTGAGCCAATCAGAGGCAGCACTCACCCATTCATGAATTCATGAATGGGTAAGTGAGAGCTGCCTCTGATTGGTGAGGCTGTGACCAATAAGAGGCAGCTCATTCAGCAGGCGGGGATTTTAAATCCCCGACTGCTGAATACTACTCAGAGCAGTTCAGGAGAACGACCGGCCGGCCGCGGCTGAACTCCGTCTGCCAAACCAGGTGAGTATATATATATATTTTTTGTTTTTACACATTTCTGGATGAATTTCCGGGAAGGGTTTATATTTTTAAGCCCTTCCCGAAAATTCATCGTGCGATCGCCGGCAGCCCATTGCTTTCAATGGAGCCGGCTGTATTGCCGGCTCCATTGAATTCAATGGGCAAACATCATTCTTCTCTGCCACAGCTGTTACAGCTGTGGCAGAGGAGAATGATTTGTCTACTATATGTTCTCAATGGGGTCGGCGCTGCTGCCCTATTGAGCGCATATAGAGAAGAGAACAGGAATCGCAGATCGCAGATAGGTGCGATCTGCGATTTCTGTTCTATAATTTATCGGACGAGCACATAAAAAGTGCTCATGTGTCCGATACCATTGCAAAGCAATGGTTTTATAACATCGCCGGACGCATGCGCATGCGCAAATCGCGCAAAAAAACGCCCGTCTGACTGAGCCCTACGCATGCACAAAAACACACTTCTATTTGCAACAATGCATTCCCTATGGTGTGTGCACATGTCCGTACTTTGCAGGTGCGTGCCTGCAAAGATAGGACATGCGTGCACCATAGGGAATGCACGCATTGGTTTCAATGGAGCTGCGGCTGCTGCCGGCGGCTCCATTGAAAACAAGGGTCTGCCGGCACCCCTGCATTCTTTTTCAGGGAAGGGCTTTACATATAAGCTCTTCCCTGAAAAAGGAAAATTTTAGTGTAAAAAAAAAAATGCAGGCATTCTCTTCAATGGAGCCGCTGCTGCTGCCGGCGGCTCCATTAAAAACAATGGTCTGCTGGCACACCTGAATTGTTTTTCAGGGAAGAGCTTTACATATAAGCTCTTCCCTGAAAAAGAAACATTTTAGTGTAAAAAAAAAAATTTACCTACCTGTCCGCTGCTGTTGTGTCCCCCGTGGGGATGAAGAACACATCTGCCACATGTGGCAAATGTTTCCTTCATTCCCACTACGTAAAAGAATTCCCTGCTGCTACATCTGCCACATCTGTGGCAGATGCAGCAGAGGAATTCTTCAATTCTCTACCGCAGCTGTCACACATGTCAGCTGCGGTAGCGGATTCTGCTGCCAGCAATTGATTTCAGGGAAGGGCTTTGAATATAAGCCCTTTCCAGAAAATCAAGTAAAAGTGGTTTAAAAAACAAGAAAAATAGATACTCCCCTCCCTTCAGCTGCCGGGGCTCAGCCGTGTCTTCTCCTGCTGTCCCCTGCACTGTGGTGCTGATCTATCAGCAAGCGGGGATTTAAAATCCCCTCCTGCTGAAAGAGCTGAATGTGATTGGCTGAGGTGCTCAGCCAATCACCGGCAGCTCTTCCCGAATGAATGACGGGCTAGAGCTGCCTGTGATTTGCTGAGCAAACATGATCGTGTGCTAGTGCGTACATAGTTGCGCACAAAACCGGCGTGCCCGGTGTGAACAAACATGCATGAATGCAGGTCCGTGCAGCATTGCGTTCAATGGGGCCGCAGCTGCCGCCGGGGTCCCAATTAAAAGCAATGGTCTGCCGGCAACCCCTGCAGTGATTTTAAGGGAAGGGCTTTAAATATTAGCCCTTCCTTGAAAATCATCCCTAGCTGGTGTAAAAAAAAAATACTCACCTCTCCGGCGCTGTTGGGGCTCGGCGCATCTTCTCTGCTCTGTTCCTGGCAGTGTAATGAAGTTCTTTCAGCAGGCTGAAATTTTGAATCCCTGCCTGCTGAAAGGGCTGTATCTGATTGGCTGAACGCTCAGCCAATCACAGGCAGTGCTTAACCATTCATTGAATGACAGCAAAGCACTGCCTGTGATTGGTCACAGTGCTCAGCCAATCACAGGCAGTGCTCAAGCATTCATTGAAAACAGTCTTCAGTGACAAGGGGACTCCCTATGGGGAATATTGACATGCACCACGGTACTATGGTGCAAGCATGTCCTATGTTTTTCAGGTACGTGCGTTTGTGAACACAGCATAGGGAACATAAACCCGCTCGTCTAAATAAGGCCTATGGTTGTGCCTATAGAAATACTTTAGGGAATGGCGACTAGTGCAGAGAAAATAATATAAATTTACATCTGACTATGGACTGAAATAATATCATGAAGCAACTGCAAAAAAAAAAATACTGCAATGAATAGCAGAACACTGCTTGTGGTTGACTGAGCCTTCAGCCAACCAGATTCAGCTATTTCAGCAGGCAGGGATTTTAAATCTGAAATGCTGCCTGCTGAAAGAGATTCAGAGCCGTGATGGGACCCAAGCTGCTAGACGCGCCTAAGCCCCGGCAGCAGAGGAGAGGTGAGTATTTTTTTTTTACACCAGATAGGAATGATTTTTCAGAGAAGGGCTTATACTTAAAGCCCTTCCCTGAAAATCCCTACATGGGTGCCGGCATTGCGATACTCTGTGACAGCTGTGGCAGGGGATTCCTTACTTCCCACAGGGATGAAGAAATCCTCTGCGACAACTGTGGCAGGGGATTCTTTACTCCCCACTGGAATGAAGAAATCCTTTTCCACAGCTATGATAGCAGGGGCGGGAGTCCCCTTGTTGCTGAGCACAGTGTTCAGTGACAAGAGGGACTCCCGGTGGGGAATATCTACATGGCAGAGGTGGAGAGGTGAGTGTATACGTGTATATATATATATATATATATATATATATAATCTTTTATTTAATTTTTTTTTTTAATACTAGGGATGATTTTTAGGGAAGGGCTTATATTTTAAGCCCTACCCCGAATATCACTGTGGGGGTTGCTTTCAATGGGTACGGACCTGCATTTATGCGTGTTTGTGCACGTATGTGGGTGCACGGTTCTGTGCTCACCTATGTACGCACACGCTCATGTGAATGCACCCTAATAATGCAGTATTGTATACGTTTGAACAAACACACATATCAGCATTTATATGTAGATGATATTAATGCAGAAACAGCAGGTGCTAGAAAATATTTACCCTTGTTTTCTGGAATAATTGCATTGAAAAGAAGGGCATGCAGTCTGAACAACCAAATTATCTTGCATTCCACCAATTTTTCTGACATCAACAATTTATTAGGTTGTCAGAAAAAATTGTAATAAAATATTTTTTTTCTAGACACATTCTTTAAAAAAAAAAATCTATTGTGTAAAATTATAGTGACCTTCAAATTCTTTGAGTTTCCAGATTTTGAGAGCACCTGTTAAATATTTGCTTGTTTTTTAATCACATATTCACTATATATTTAATATTTTTTAATATAATGCTGCCAAATTCCTGCACATGGGTGCCTGCTCATTATTTACAAAATATTTGTATACTCCCTATTTCTTGATTCTTGTATACATTATTTTCATAAATTAATACTGATGTTTTGACAGATTTATGTGTTGACATAGGCCCTCAAAACTATGTAGGAAAATGCAAGTGTTATGTCTCTGAGAGTTCTAATTAACTACTTATTGTTTATTTTTGACCTCTTCACCACAACACTAATTAAAACTTGTAGATGTGAATCATATCGTATGGGAAATTCAATAATCTTACATTCTGTGCACAAACTCAGTAGGTCATTTATTGATAAGAAAAAAGACTATACATATGCTATGACAACTGTCAATAAACCAGAGCATACTTAACTTCACCCAGTGTCTGTGTGGGGTTACTTTGTCTGCTCTCCTGCTAGCTGATAAAGAGAAGTTCCAGTGAGAGACCTATTGTCTGAGTGGGTTATCTTCTAACTACACTGACAAGGGAATTGTTGATCCAGCACAGTTCAGTAGTTGTACCATACACTTTTAGGCTTTAGTCAGACGGGCGTTTTTTCGCGCGATTTGCGGATCGCATGACGGATGCGCATCCGCAAATCGCGTGACCGGAGCGCGCAAGTCGCCCGCAAATCGCCCGAAAATCTGCTCCTAGCCGCGTTTCATTAGAAACGGGCCAGAGCTGTCCAGCGCATTGCATTCAATGGAGACGGCAATAGAGCTGTCTCCATTTAAAGCAATGCGCTGCGGGCGAGCCCGGGATGAATTGTCGGTAAGGGCTTAAATATATAAGCCCTTCCCTGCAATTCATCCTAAAATGTGTTAAAATAAAAAAAAATTGTATACTCACCTTCTCCCGGCAGCTGGAGCTCCGTGCGGCCGTCCTGCAGTGGGTGTGAAGAGGGTGTGAGTCAGACCTGCCCCCTGATTGGCTCAGCGCTGAGCCAATCAGAGGCATGCCTCACTCACACCCATTCATGAATTCATGAATGGATGTGAGTCAGACCTGCCCCTGATTGGCTCAGCGCTGAGAGGCAGCAGTCATGAATGGGTGTGTGAGTGAAACCGGCCTCTGATTGGTCAGGGCTGTGACCAATCAGAGGCAGATCATTCAGCAGGTGGGGATTTAAAAGCCCCGCCGGCTGAATAGTGCCGAGAAGCAGTTCAGGAGAACTGACAGCGGCCGCGGCTGGACTCCGGCTGCAGCGGAAAGGTGAGTATACAATTTTCTTTTATTTTAACACATTTTAGGATGAATTGCAGGGAAGGGCTTATATATTTAACCCCTTCCCGACAATTCACCCCACGCACGCCGGCAGCCCATTGCTTTCAATGGAGACGGCTGTATTGCCGCTCCATTGAATTCAATGGGCAAACATCGTTCTTCTCTGCCACAGCTGTTACAGCTGTGGCAGAGAAGAATGATTTGTCTTCTATATGTTCTCAATGGGGTCGGCGCTGCTGCCGCCGGCCCCATTGAGCGCATATACAGAAGAGAACAGGAATCGCAGATCGCAGATAGGTGCGATCTGCGATTTTTTGTTCTATAATTTATCGGACGAGCGCATAAAAAGCGCTGATTTGTCCGATACCATTGCAAAGCAATGGTTTTATAAAATTGCGGGACGCATGCGCATGCGCAAATCGCGGCTAAAAACGCCCGTCTGACTAAGGCCTTATATATTATACATCAACCATTTGGTGGAGCATGGCACACATTACACTAGCATACCACTAGGCAATAAACTTGAATTAGTAAATGTGTCAAATTATGACAGTAGCCTATTTTGGTGAAACGGTATATTTCACATTATGTGTTCCAATTGCTTCTCGAGAATGCAGTGTAGAATAGAAGAAATGCAAAACATTTAGGCCATATTCACATGACTGAAAGTGAGTTGAGGATGACAGTCTTGAGTGCAACTCATATAACCCAGCACAAATAGGACATGCAGGGATTTTTTAAATTTGGACTATCATTCCAAGTGAATAACTGCTTGTGCGAAAGAACTCATTCAAATGAATGTTTTTTTTTCCAGACTCAGATAAAACTCGTGTGGGAATATTGTCCATGTGAGTGTAGCCTTAAAAGGAACCTGCTTTTGGGACAGGGGAATCACAGCTGTGTATAGAAGGAGAATCACAGCTGTGTTATTAGGTTTGATTTATTGTTTCATTACCCTGAAAAGCCTGGCTATAAGTCACTATGACCATCAACCATTTTTCTTCTCCTTGTCTCTCCATCTGAAAATATGACCAGATTTCTCATACCATTGAAGTAGAACATTTGCTCAAATTTAGTTGGTTGAACCTGCAACCTGTTTAGCGCACTGTAAAAGATTCTTGCTCTTGTTGGATCAGACTTGTAGCTATATCATAAATTGCAGTCATTTTTCAATAGGTTTCAAGTACTGTTTCTCAAGTTCCTGGTAGTAAGATATAGGGCATACTGAAATTCTAATTGCTACAGTAAAAGCTCAGACAAGGTTTGGACCTCATTAGGACTTTTATGTGTTATGTCCTTATGTCTTGAACTCTCTTTGTTCGCTATTTTTCACATTAGATATATGAACATATGGTAGAATGAAACAAACACTCAATTTGCTGAATGATCTGCATGTTCACAAAGACAAGATTTACATGCAATTGAGAGAGATATGAACAAAACGGAAAGAAATAGTATCAACGATCACAATGTAATATCAATATAAAAAGCTTTTCATAAATATTCATGCTGAGTGTGTTTAGTTTTTGTTTCAGACGCAGCTGTTTCTTGCCAAGCTTTTTATTAATTTACTATAATTATAATACATATTTTAGCATTAGAGATGAGCGAACGTACTCGTCCGAGCTTGATACTCGTTCGAGTATTAGCGTGTTCGAGATGCTCGTTACTCGTAACGAGTACCACGCGATGTTCGGGTTACTTTCACTTTCATCTCTGAGACGTTAGCGCGCTTTTCTGGCCAATTGAAAGACAGGGAAGGCATTACAACTTCCCCCTGCGACGTTCAAGCCCTATACCACCCCCCTGCAGTGAGTGGCTGGGGAGATCAGGTGTCACCCGAGTATATAAATCGGCCCCTCCCGCGGCTCGCCACAGATGCATTCTGACAGAGATCAGGGAAAGTGCTGCTGATGCCGGAGCTGCTATAGGGAGACTGTTAGGATTGATTTTAGGCTTCAAGAACCCCAACGGTCCTTCTTAGGGCCACATCTGACCGTGTGCAGTACTGTTGAGGCTGCTTTTTGCAGCGTTGTACTTTTTTTTTTTTTTTGTATATCGGCCGTGCAGAGCATTGCGTCCTGCAGTAATTTTACATAGTCCACGGCCAGTAGTGATGGTGAGGCAGGGACAGTGAAAGACATATCCAGTCTATATAGGCAGTGGGCTTTTCCAAAAAAAATTGGGGAAAAAAATCTATTTGGGCTGCCTGTGACCGTCCTGACTGTACTGCGTCTCTGCTGGGGGTAGTTGTCCTAATTCGTACGCAGCCAGCTAAGTGTTACAGCAGGCTTGCACAAAATTCTTTCCTGCTCTGCGTTGCCTCTTACATCACCGCTGTCATCCTGTCAAGAGTGAAACAGTCTGCAGTAATTTTACATAGTCCACGGCCAGTAGTGGTGGTGAGGCAGGGACAGTGAAAGACATATCCAGTCTATATAGGCAGTGGGCTTTTCCAAAAAAAATTGGGGAAAAAAATCTATTTGGGCTGCCTGTGACCGTCCTGACTGTACTGCGTCTCTGCTGGGGGTAGTTGTCCTAATTCATACGCAGCCAGCTAAGTGTTACAGCAGGCTTGCGCAAAATTCTTTGCTGCCTCTGCTGTGCGTTCCGTAAGCGAAGTCAGCCTCCAACCACAGGCCAATAAGCGGCACATTTAATTACAGCGTTCTGTTTCTGCACTACTGGTAATACAGAATGCTGAGGGGTAGGGGTAGGCCTAGAGGACATGGACGCGGGCGAGGACGCGGAGGCCCAAGTCAGGGTGTGGGCACAGGCCGAGCTCCTGATCCAGGTGTATCGCAGCCGACTGCTGCGGGATTAGGAGAGAGGCACGTTTCTGGCGTCCCCACATTCATCTCACAATTAATGGGTCCACGTGGTAGACCTTTATTAGAAAATGAGCAGTGTGAGCAGGTCCTGTCGTGGATGGCAGAAAGTGCATCCAGCAATCTATCGACCACCTAGAATTCTGCGCCGTCCACTGCTGCAGCTCTTAATCCTCTGGCTGCTGCTCCTCCTTCCTCCCAGCCTCCTCACTCCATTACAATGACACATTCTGAGGAGCAGGCAGACTCCCAGGAACTGGTTCCGAATCCTCTCCCACTGGAGGAGTTTGTCGTGACCGATGCCCAACCTTTGGAAAGTTCCCGGGGTCCGGGGGATGAGGCTGGGGACTTCCGGCAACTGTCTCAAGAGCTTTCAGTGGGTGAGGAGGACGATGACGATGAGACACAGTTGTCTATCACTCAGGTAGTAGTAACTGGAGTAAGTCCGAGGGAGGAGCGCACAGAGGATTCGGAGGAAGAGCAGCAGGATTATGAGGTGACTGACCCCACCTGGTTTGCTACGCCTACTGAGGACAAGTCTTCAGAGGGGGAGGCAAGTGCAGCAGCAGGGCAGGTTCGAAGAGGCAGTGCGGTGGCCAGGGGTAGAGGCAGGGCCAGACCGAATAATCCACCAACTGTTTCCCAAAGCGCCCCCTCGCGCCATGCCACCCTGCAGAGGCCGAGGTGCTCAAAGGTCTGGCAGTTTTTCACTGAGAGTGCAGACGACCGACGAACACTGGTGTGCAACCTTTGTCGCGCCAAGATCAGCCGGGGAGCCACCACCACCAGCCTCACCACCACCAGCATATGCAGACATACGATGGCCAAGCACCCCACAAGGTGGGACGAAGGCCGTTCACCGCCTCCGGTTTGCACCGCTGCCTCTCTCCCTGTGCCCCAACCTGCCACTGAGATCCAACCCCCCTCTCAGGACACAGGGACTACCGTCTCCTGGCCTGCACCCACACCCTCAACTCCACTGAACTCGGCCCCATCCACCAATGTCTCTCAGCGCACCGTCCAGCCGTCGCTAGCGCAAGTGTTGGAGCGCAAGCGCAAGTACGCCACCACGCACCCGCACACTCAAGCGTTAAACGTGCACATAGCCAAATTGATCAGCCTGGAGATGCTGCCGTATAGGGTTGTGGAAACGGAGGCTTTCAAAGGTATGATGGCGGCGGCGGCGGCCCCGCGCTACTCAGTTCCCAGTCGCCACTACTTTTCCTGATGTGCCGTCCCAGCCCTGCACGACCAACGCGGTTACTGCCAAGGTCCACTTAACAACGGACACGTGGACAAGCACAGGCGGGCAGGGCCACTATATCTCCCTGACGGCACATTGGGTGAATTTAGTGGAGGCTGGGACAGAGTCAGAGCCTGGGACCGCTCACGTCCTACCCACCCCCAGCTCGGTGGTGGTATCTGCGGCGGTGTATGCCTCCTCCACTAAACCACCCTCCTCCTCCTCCTCCGCAACCTCTGTCTCGCAATCAAGATGTTTCAGCAGCAGCACATCGCCAGCAGTCGGTGTCGCGCGGCACGGCAGCACAGCGGTGGGCAAGCGTCTGCAGGCCGTGCTGAAACTACTCAGCTTAGGAGAGAAGAGGCACACGGCCCACGAACTGCTGCAGAGTGTAACAGAGCAGACCGACCGCTGGCTTGCGCCACTGAGCCTCCAACCGGGCATGGTCATGTGTGACAACGGCCGTAACCTGGTGGCGGCTCTGCAGCTCGGCAGCCTCATGCACGTGCCATGCCTGGCCCACGTCTTTAATTTGGTGGTTCAGCGCTTTCTGAAAAGCTACCCACGCTTGTCAGACCTGCTCGGAAAGGTGCGCCGCCTCTGCGCACATTTCCGCAAGTCCCACACGGACGCTGCCACCCTGCGCACCTTGCAACATCGGTTTAATCTGCCAGTGCACCGACTGCTGTGCGACGTGCCCACACGGTGGAACTCTACGCTCCACATGTTGGCCAGGCTCTATGAGCAGCGTAGAGCTATAGTGGAATACCAACTCCAACATGGGCAGCACAGTGGGGGTCAGCCTCCTCAATTCTTTACAGAAGAGTGGGCCTGGTTGGCAGACATCTGCCAGGTCCTTGGAAACTTTGAGGAGTCTACCCAGATGGTGAGCGGCGATGCTGCAATCATTAGCGTCACCATTCCTCTGCTATGCCTCTTGAGAAGTTCGCTGCAAAGCATAAAGGCAGACGCTTTGCGCTCGGAAACAGAGGCGGGGAAAGACAGTATGTCGCTGGATAGTCAGAGCACCCTCCTGTCTATATCTCAGCGCGTTGAGGAGGAGGAGGAGGAGCATGAGGAGGATGAGGAGGAGGGGGAAAAGACAGCTTGGCCCACTGCTGAGGGTACCCATGCTGCTGGCCTGTCATCCTTTCAGCGTGTATGGCCTGAGGAGGAGGAGCAGGAGGAGGATCCTGAAAGTGATCTTCCTAGTGAGGACAGCCATGTGTTGCGTACAGGTACCCTGGCACACATGGCTGACTTCATGTTAGGATGCCTTTCTCGTGACCCTCGCGTTACACGCATTCTGGCCACTACGGATTACTGGGTGTACACACTGCTCGACCCACGGTATAAGGAGAACCTTTCCACTCTCATACCCGAAGAGGAAAGGGGTTCGAGAGTGATGCTATACCACAGGACCCTGGCGGACAAACTGATGGTAAAATTCCCATCCGACAGCGCTAGTGGCCGAAGGCGCAGTTCCGAGGGCCAGGTAGCAGGGGAGGCGCGGAGATCAGGCAGCATGTACAGCACAGGCAGGGGAACACTCTCTAAGGCCTTTGTCACCGCTCCCCAGTCAAGGCTGAGTCGGCGGGAGCACTGTAAAAGGATGGTGAGGGAGTACGTAGCCGATCGCACGACCGTCCTCCGTGACGCCTCTGCCCCCTACAACTACTGGGTGTCAAAGCTGGACACGTGGCCTGAACTCGCGCTGTATGCTCTGGAGGTGCTTGCTTGTCCTGCGGCTAGCGTCTTGTCAGAGAGGGTGTTTAGTGCGGCTGGGGGAATCATCACAGATAAGCGTACCCGCCTGTCAACCGACAGTGCCGACAGGCTAACACTCATCAAGATGAACAAAGCCTGGATTTCCCCAGACTTCTCTTCTCCACCAGCGGACAGCAGCGATACCTAAACAATATGTAGGGTGCACCCGCGGATGGAAGCATTGTTCTCTATCACCATCAAAAACGTGGACCTTTTAGCTTCATCAATCTGTGTATAATATTCATCCTCCTCCTCCTGCTCCTCCTCCTGAAACCTCACATAATCACGCCGAACGGGCAATTTTTCTTAGGCCCACAAGGCTCAGTCATATAATTTTTGTAAACAATTTTTATACGTTTCAATGCTCATTAAAGCGTTGAAACTTGCACCTGAACCAATTTTTATTTTAACTGGGCTGCCTCCAGGCCTAGTTACAAATTAAGCCACGTTAACCAAGGCGATTAATGGGTTTCACCTGCCCTCTTGGTTGGGCATGGGCAATTTTTCTGAGGTACATTAGTACTGTTGGTACACCAATTTTTTGGGGCCCTCGCCTACAGTGTAATCCAGTACATTTTTTGCCCACCTGCATTAAAGCTGACGTTACATCAGCTGTGCTGGGAACTGCAATGGGATATATTTATGTACCGCCGGTGGCTTCCTGGCACCCACCCATGCTGTCGGTCCACACGGAGTTGTAACTGCATGTGTCCACTTCTAAAGAACCCCAGTCTGACTGGGGCATGCAGTGTGGGCCGAAGCCCACATGCATTAAAAATGACATTACCTCAGCTGTGCTGGGCACTGCAATGGGATATATTTATGTACCGTCGGTGGGTTCCAGGGAGCCACCCATGCTGTCGGTCCACACGGAGTTGTAACTGCATGTGTCCACTTCTAAAGAACCCCAGTCTGACTGGGGCATGCAGTGTGGGCCGAAGCCCACCTGCATTAAACATGACATTACCTCAGCTGTGCTGGGCACTGCAATGGGATATATTTATGTACCGCCGGTGGGTTCCAGGGAGCCACCCATGCTGTCGGTCCACACGGAGTTGTAACTGCATGTGTCCACTTCTAAAGAACCCCAGTCTGACTGGGGCATGCAGTGTGGGCCGAAGCCCACCTGCATTAAACATGACATTACCTCAGCTGTGCTGGGCAATGCAATGGGATTTATTTATGTACCGCCTGTGGCTTCCTGGGACCCTCCCATGCTGTCGGTCCACACGAACTTCACAATAGGGAGTTGTACCTGCCTGTGTCTACTTAAAAAAGAACCCCAGTCTGACTGGGGCATGCAGTGGGGGCCGAAGCCCACCTGCGTTAAACATGACATTACCTCATTACCTCGGTCCACAGGGACTTCTCAATAGGGAGTTGTACCTGCCTGTGTCTATGAATTAAAAACCCCGGTCAGGTTGGGGCATGCAGTGTGGGCCGAAGCCCACCTGCATTTAATCTGACGTTAGCTCTGCTGTCCAGGGCACTGCAATGGGATACATTTATGTACAGCCGGTGGGTTCCAGGGAGCCACCCATGCTGTGGGTGCACACGGAATTCCCATTGCGGAGTTGTACCTGCCTGTGACTATTTATAAAAAACCGCGGTCTGACTGGGGCATGCAGACACCTTGACAGAATGAATAGTGTGTGGCACATAGGTTCCCCATTGCTATGCCCACGTGTGCAGCTCCTGATGGCGGTGGCACAGGATTTTATTTCTCATTGCTTCTGTACAGCATTGTGGGCTATCGCCCCGCCCCTTTTAAAGAGCGTCTCTGCCTAGCCGTGCCAACCCTCTGCAGTGTGTGCCTGCGGTTCCTCCTCATGGCAGACGCACTTATAAATAGACATGAGGGTGGTGTGGCATGAGGGCAGCTGAAGTCTGCGCAGGGACACTTTGGTGTGCGCTGTGGACACTGGGTCGTGCCGGGGGGGGGGGGTTGGGCAGCATGTAACCCAGGAGAAGTGGCAGCGGAGTGTCATGCAGGCAGTGATTGTGCTTTGTTGGAGGTAGTGTGGTGCTTAGCTAAGGTATGCATTGCTAATGAGGGCTTTTCAGAAGTAAAAATTGTTGGGGGGGGGGGCACTCTTGCCGCTATTGTGGCTTAATAGTGGGACCTGGGAACTTGAGATGCAGCTCAACATGTAGCCCCTCGCCTGCCCTATCCGTTGCTGTGTCGTTCCCATCACTTTCTTGAATTGCCCAGATTTTCACAAATGGAAACCTTAGCGAGCATCGGCGATATACAAAAATGCTCGGGTCGCCCATTGACTTCAATGGGGTTCGTTACTCGAAACGAACCCTCGAGCATCGTGAAAATTTTGTCCCCAGTAACGAGCACCCAAGCATTTTGGTGCTCGCTCATCTCTACCTGCAACTCCTTACTGCCTCTACCCCGTTTGCTTCTTAATAACTGATTTCCACATGTAATTCCCGTACTGCTTGTGTTCCCCCGTGACTCATACCTCATTTGCCCCCCACCCTGTACCTCCTGTATGACCCCCACCCCGTTTGTTTCAAACTGATTGTATATCACATGTAATTGTTGTATTGTCTGTTTTCTCTCATGCTTGAAAGAGCTGCGGAATAAGTTGGCGCTGTACAAATAAAGATTATTATTCTATTTGCCGCAAAACTCAATCACTTTAAGTGTATTTTTAACCATAGTGACATAACTTTTTTCAGCCTTAAGAATCAGTAAATAGTTTTCCCTTTGGTATCCTAGCAGTCATAACATTTTATTTTTTCATCAATGTAGCTCTATGACACTTTGTGTTTTGCCGGATAAGTTTGAGTTTATATAGGAACTAATTTTAGGTACATATGGTGCATTGAATAACTTTTATTAACTTTTGGCTGGGAGGGAATTGAAAAAACTAATTTCACAATTGTTTTTTGCTATTTATTTTTATGGCGTTGCGTACCATGTGGTGCAAATATTATGTTAACTTTATTTAACAGGTCATTTCAATTATAACAATACCAAATATATAGAGGTTTTATTACGCACAGCAAAAGCAATTTTTCTTTACAAAATCACTTTTTATATAGCCCCGCATTTCAGGACCAACACATTTTTTATTTTTATGTTGATAGAACCGAATGAGGCTTATTTTATGTTGTTCAATTCAATTTGTAGCCTTTATTGGCACCATTTTGAGGTAAAATATTTTAATTATGTTTTATTCCTATTGATGGGGAAACAAAATGATATTTTGGCATTTTCCTTTTTCTTTTTTTTAAAGAAATTTACTTTGCTGAATAAATAATTTAATATTTTATAGTACGGGTCATTATGAGCGTTACAATACTAATTATGTGCAACTTTTTTTCCTCTTTTTATTTTTTTAATATTTAAAGCCTTGCTTAAGGGGAAGAGGTTTTAAATTTTTTTTTCTATAAAAGCATTGAGATGTCACAGTTAGAGATGAGCGAGCATACTCGTCCGAGCTTGATGCTCGTTCGAGTATTAGGGTGCTCGAGATGCTCGTTACTGGAGACGAGCACCACGCGGTACTCGTCTCAATTAAACGAGCACTGACCATTGAATTCAATGGAGCCCGCAATACAGCCGGCTCCATTGAAAGCAATGGGCTGCCGGCTAGCGCGGGATGAATTTTCGGAAAGGGCTTAAAAATATAAGCCCTTACCTGAAAATCATCCTAAAATGTGTAAAAAGTAAAAAAAAAAATATACTCAACTTGTCCCAGCAGAACGATGTTAGCCCATTGAATTCAATGGAGCCGGCAATACAGCCAGCTCCATTGAAAGCAATGGGATGCCGGCGATCGCACAATGATGAATTTTCAGGAAGGGCTTAAATATATAAGCCCTTCCCTGCAATACATCCAGAAATGTGTAAAAATAAAAAAATATATATATACTCACCTGGTCCCGGCAGACGGAGTTCAGCTGCGGCCGGCGGCAGTCCTCCTGAACTGCTCTGAACAGCTGTGAGTAGTATTCAGCAGCCGGGGATTTAAAATCCCCGCCTGCTGAATGAGCTCCCTCTGATTGGTCACAGCCTGACCAATCAGAGGCAGATCTCACTCACACCCATTCATGAATTCATGAATGGGTGAGTGAATGCTGCCTCTGATTGGCTCAGCGCAGCTCTCAGCTGAATGACAGCAGTTCAGCACCAGAGTGCAGGGGACAGCAGGAGAAGACGCGGCTGTGCCCCGGCAGCTGAAGGGAGGTGAGTATCTATTTTTTTTGTTTTTTAAATCACTTTTAATTCATTTCCAGGGAATGGCTTATATGTAAAGCCCTTCCCTGGAAAAGAATTCAGGTGTGCCAGCGGACCATTGTCTTCAATGGAGTCGCCGGCAGCAGCAGCGGCTCCATTGAAGAGAATGCCTGCATTTTTATTCTTTTTTACACTAAAATCTTTCTTTTTCAGGTAAGGGCTTATATTTTTAAGCCCTTCCCGAAAATTCATCCCGCGCTCGCTGGCAGCCCATTGCTTTCAATGGAGCCGGCTGTATTGTCGGCTCCATTGAATTCAATGGGCTAACATCGTTCTTCTCTGCCACAGCTGTTACAGCTGTGGCAGAGGAGAACGTTCGTTATGCTGACAGTGTGGGGGGGGTCTCACTCTTGCCACTATTGTGGCTTAATAGTGAGACCTCGGAGCCCGAAATGCAGCCCTGCATGTTGCTCCTCGCCTGCCCTATCCGTTTCTGTGTTTTTTACATGACTTTGGTGATTTGCTAAGATTTTCACAAATGAAAATCTTAGCGGAGCACCAGTCATATACAAAAATGCTCGAGTCGCCCATTGACTTCAATGGGGTTCGTTACTCGAAACGTACTCTCGAGCATCACTGAAAGTTCGACTCGAGTAACGAGCACTCGAGCATTTTGTTGCTCGCTCATCTCTAGTCACAGTCAGTAGTGACTGCGACTTCTGCAGGGTTAAATGATGTAGATGAGTGGTTAGATGAGCAAGTCCTCATCTTCTCACTCCTTTTCTGGAGAAAAAACGTCCCAGCAAATATGTTCTCTGATTGATGGGAGAAAAAAAATTAAGGCTGCTGACTGTACTACTTTTGTTGTTTTCTTGAGCTACGTAGGTAGGGTCATTATACTCTCTTTTGCAAGCTGTATCTTGGCTATGTAGGCAGGGTCATTTTACTTTCATTTCGTTGCTAGCCCCGATTGAGGGTTTTTGTAGTGGGTATGTGCTAGGTTTATATTCTTAAGGGTTATGGGTGAAATATCTTAGTCCTGGTAGTGATTGATAGACTTTTTCCTACATCACTCTTTGGGAATTAGTTATTGAGCAGTTTCCATGAGAAGAGTAGCATCTGGTTCCTGAAGTGAAACTCCAGTGAAACGCGATGAATTGAACAAAAAATTTTTTTTACCCATAGGGAATTTTTAACCGAGCCGAGAATCAAATTTATTTACCCACAAGGAATTCTAGCTATGGAGCATTATCCTTCATGACCACAGGCCTATTCAGGAGTAATGAACTGAACTGTGAATTGAATCTACTTTCCATCAGGAATTATTGAGTTCCGTTGAATACCCTGTTTGTTTGTCCTTGTGATCATGCTATCCCCATAAATACTATGGCTATCAGTCTATTACAGACTGGGTGTTATCGTGTCACTCTTACATGTCCATCCGAGCCCTATTTTTAATTATATTCATAAACTTTAGTTTTAAACAATTGTCTATATTGTGTATGGCTGATTGATAGGAGGGTGATAACATGAACACAAATTCAAGTCACCACTACTCTGTGAAAGGGAGATATATATGAGAATTACAGATCTCTGCTGCCCGCCATTTTTTCATTCCACTCTTACCTCTGCACACTGACTGAAAATTGACAGCTGTAAATTCAGTATTCCTGACCCAATTCAAATGGCTATAGCTCTAGTTCTGGAAGGACTACTGACATGCTTTCGATGTAATTTTTAAGGCAAAAATTTGGACTTTCAAATAACAGTGCTGATAGAACTGGAGCTACAGCCATTTAAAGTTGGACAAGTTTGGTTGTCGAAAAATGTAATATTATTTCCCTGCAGAAGTAACGGAGCTCACCCTAAACTGTAGGGGAGTTAATATTGGTAGCGTCAAGCAAGAAAGTATACTGAGATTTTCACTTTATTTAACCTTAGTAGGTTAATAGGTCTTGATGTGGTCAGAGCTATCTTAGCAGAAACTCACTTCATACAAATCTGCTGTATACAGCTTTGATAGAAGTCAACAATACATCATTGCATAGTGGCTGGAGTTGAGTGATTATTTAAATAATCAGTTTGGGAGTTAACAGCCCGATTTTAAAAAATATGAATCAGGACTCCCAATTCTGATTTCCATTCAAATCAATAGCAGTAAAAATCAGGTATTCTTATTTATCCTCCAAAATATCGATTTAGTAACAGTGCAGGTGGTGGGAGTAGAGGGGTTGGCCCAGTGATTAGCATTGCTGCCTTGCTAATCCCATATTCAAATTCCCATCAAGGTCAGTTTCAAACCTAGAACTCCAGCACTGCAAGGCAGCAGTGCTAAGTCAACACACCTGTACTTTCTTGCACAGCATTACTATTGATCTTAAATGTTTGTCCCATATGGAGATGAAAAATAATAATCATCTTTAATCACATTAGAACACTGATTACAATGCAAACAGGGGAAGGTACTGCTGAGCCAGAAGTGTTTGCTAAGGGAATGAGGATAGGGACCACGACTATCAGAAGAGGAAGGTAGGAGGAGCTACCAGCTGCAGCCACCAACTGTAACATATAACAATTGACCAGAATAGACATTTTTTTGTCTTGAAACTTGGGATACCAGGCAGGAGACCCAATGCATTTACTTCTATTCCACAGGCCTAGCCTACTGGTTGAAAGTTACAGTCTATCTACTAGGCTGAGTTCACACACTGCACCTCTTTGTCAAACTATGATAGTTCACTGCAGTGACGATATACTGTATAGTATATTGGATGTTAGACAAATCAGACAACAATGAACAAAGCAAGACCATTTCTAGGGCATACCATTGTTTTTTGTAAGACCTTAACATGACTTTTCTCATGCATTGATTTAAAGGGGTTGTCCCAAGATTATTAATTACATTTCAAACAAGATCTAAATATTTCCCTTTCGCTTCCACAATGGCATCATTGCGTTATCTCTAAAAACAGCCATGAGGTCACTTTGCTCGAAAATATTACACATGTTGTCTTTGAAAATATTACACAAATCGTATCTAGTTCCTATAATAATCCAAAAATTCTCCCCAAATTGCTTTTGAGTTTGGATCGATCAGTGTTGCCTGTGTGGTGGACTTCCCCCAGGATATGTTCATTTTGGAGACAGGTAGCTTATTTGACTTTTAGAGTACTTTATAAACCCTTCTCTGTTAATCCTTTGGTTATTCATCTAGCAGATAAACCGCCAGGGTTTATAAATAGAGATGAGCGAGCACCAAAATGCTCGGGTGCTCGTTACTCGGGACAAACTTTTCGCGATGCTCGAGGGTTCGTTTCGAGTAACGAACCCCATTGAAGTCAAAGGGCGACCCGAGCATTTTTGTATATCGCCGATGCTCGCTAAGGTTTTCGTTTGTGAAAATCGGGGCAATTCAAGAAAGTGATGGGAACGACACAGCAACAGATAGGGCAGGCGAGGGGCTACATGTTGGGCTGCATCTCAAGTTCCCAGGTCCCACTATTAAGCCACAATAGCGGCAAGAGTGCCCCCCCCCCCCGCATTGTCAGCATAAAGATCGTTCTCCTCTGCCATAGCTGTAACAGCCGGCCCCATTGAGCGCATATAGAGAAGAGAACAGAAATCGCAGATCGCACATAGGTGCGATCTGCGATTTCTATGGCCTAAGATGGACCGTTGGGGTTCTTGAAGCCTAAAATCACTCTTAACACTCTCCCTATAGCAGCTCCGGCATCAACAACACTTTCCCTGAACTATGTCAGAATGCATCTGTGGCGAGCTGCGGGAGGGGCAGATTTTAATACTCGGGTGACACCTAATCTTGCCAGCCACTCACTGCAGGGGGGTGGTATAGGGCTTGAACGTCGCAGGGGGAAGTTGTAATGCCTTCCCTGTCTTTCTATTGGCCAGAAAAGCGCGCAAATTTCTCAGGGAAGAAAATGAAAGTAACCCGAACATCGCGAGGTACTCGTCACGAGTAACGAGCATCTCGAACACCCTAATACTCGAACGAGTATCAAGCTCGGACGAGTATGCTCGCTCATCTCTATTTATAAACCAAGAACACAAACTAGCAAAAATTATTTGTATGACGGCGAGAATCCATGCCGCTTCTCAGTGGTTGTCTACCAGTCTTTCAATTCATCCTGTTAAGGCTTGTGTCTCCAGGATGATGTTGTATGAAAAACTGTCGGCGATAAGAAAAGATAAAATGGAGGCTTTCATGAAGACTTGGCAACCCTGTTCTACTTTTCTGGACATCCCAGGTGTATCCTACTACTACTACTTACTAGAGATGAGCGAACGTACTCGTCCGAGCTTGATACTCGTTCGAGTATTAGCATGTTCGAGATGCTCGTTACTTGAGACGAGTACCACGCGATGTTCGAGTTACTTTCACTTTCATCTCTGAGACGTTAGTGCGCTTTTCTGGCCAATAGAAAGACAGGGAAGGCATTACAACTTCCCCCTGCGACGTTCAAGCCCTATACCACCCCCCTGCAGTGAGTGGCTGGCGAGATCAGGTGTCACCCGAGTATATAAATCGGCCCCTCCCGCGGCTCGCCACAGATGCATTCTGAAATAGTTCAGGGAAATTGCTGCTGGTGCCGGAGCTGCTAGAGGGAGAGCGTTAGGAGCAGGGGCGTACCTAAGGGCTCAGGGGCCCGGGTGCAAAAGTTTAGCTCGGGGCCCCCCCTTGCGCCTCCACCCCGCACTCCCCCGTACCTAGATCGTGCTGCATACGTGATCTCCCCCTTGGCGTAATTTTTCCAAACATGACGCATTTCCTGCACATGAACATTTGTTTGTAGCCCTGCAGGCCACTCTCACACACCGCTTTGTACCGCTATTAGCGCGGTGTCCCGAGCGCCGTACTAACCGCGGTACAACACTCCCAGAGATTTTAATGAGCTTACTTAAACCTGCGCTCGAACACGGTGTTTCTAACGCTGTGATTTTAGAGAGCTGTCTGTTCTATTTTTGCGTTGTCGTGGTTTTTAACACACCTCCTCACAACGATTGAGGGGGAGCATTAAAAAGCGCCGTCAGACGCTGTAACCTGTGTTCAAAAACGCTGCTCAAAATCCTGGTAAAAATGCCACGATTTCAAGCTGCGTTTTCTGAACACGTGTCTATCCATCTATCTATATACTATTTATCTATCTCATATCTATCTATATACTATTTATCTATCCCATATCTATCTATATACTATTTATCTATCCCATATCTATCTATATACTATCTATGTATCCCATATCTATCTATATACTATCTATCTGCTATCTGTATACTATCTATCTATCTATCTATACACTATCTAATATCTATCTATCCCATATCTATCTATATACTATCTATCTATCCCATATCTATCTATATACTAGCTATCTATCCCATATCTATCTATATACTAGCTATCTATATACTATCTATGTATCCCATATCTATCTATATACTATCTATGTATCCCATATCTATCTATATACTATCTATGTATCCCATATCTATCTATCTACTATCTATACACTATCTATCTATCTATCTATCTATATACTATATCTTTACACTATCTATATATACATTATCTATCTCATATCTATCTATACACTATCTATCTCATATTTATCTATATACTATCTATCTGCTATCTATATACCATCTATCTATTCATCCATCTATCTATACACTATCTATCTATATACTATCTATTCATCTATCTATATACTATCTAGCTATCTCATATGAGATAAATAGCAGATAGATAGTATATAGATAGATGGATGAATAGATAGATATGGGATAGATAGATAGTATATAGATAGATATGGGATAGATAGATAGTATATATATAGCAGATAGATAGTATATAGATATGGGACAGATAGATAGTATATAGATATGGGACAGATAGATAGTATATAGATAGCAGATAGATAGTATATAGATAGCAGATAGATAGTATATAGATAGATGGATGAATAGATAGTATATAGATAGATATGGGATAGATAGATAGTATATAGATAGCAGATAGATAGTATATAGATAGATGAATAGATAGTATATAGATAGATAGATAGTATATAGATAGACAGATAGTATATAGATAGCAGAAAGATAGAATATAGATAGATAGTGTATATATATATATATATATATATATATATATATATATACACACATACATACGATAGATAGATAGATAGATAGATAGATAGATAGATAGATAGATAGATACATTGTAGATAGATAGATAGATAAAGGAGGGAGACAGACAGACACATACATATGCACTTACCCCAGGGCCCGGTCCACTTCTCCTTCATGTGACAGCAGCAGCAAGCCAGCAATTCAGAAGCTTCCCGTTCAGCAGGAAGCAGGGGGGGGAGCACATGATCCCCTGTCATGTGACTTCTTCCCTCCTCCCCTGCCGTCCCATATGACTTCCTCCTTCTCCCCTGCCGGCCCGCATATTAGGTATTTCAGCCGCACTTAAGCAGTTTAATATATTTCCAAAGGGGGGGGGGGGGGGTGTACCCAACAACCAATCAGGTCGCTGGAATCGCTCACTGCTGCTTAAGTGCGGCTGAAATCCCAAATATGCTGCCGGCCCATGTGAGTTCCTTCCTCCTTCTCTCTGCTCTGCCGAGCCTTCCTCTCACGCTGGCCGTTCCGGCTGCCGCATGAGGAGAATTTTGCTGCAGTCAGAACGGTCAGCGATTAATGCACTAAATGTGCATGTTGGTTATGCAGAGGGCAGCCTCGGGGCCCCCTGAGCGTAGGGGCCGGGTCGCCATGGCGACCCCAGCACCCCCTGACGCTACGCCTATGGTTAGGAGTTATTTTAGGCTTCAAGAACCCCAACGGTCCTTCTTAGGGCCACATCTAACCGTGTGCAGTAGTGTGGAGGCTGCTTTTTGCAGTGTTGCACTTTTTTTTTTTTTGTATATCGGCCGTGCAGAGCATTGCGTCCTGCAGTAATTTTACATTGCCCAGTAGTGGTGAGGCAGGGACAGAAGACATATTTAGTGTATATAGGCAGTGGGCCTTTCCAAAAACATTTGGAAAAAAAATCTATTTGGGCTGCCTGTGACCGTCCTGAGTGTACTGGGTCTCTGCTGGGGGTAGTTGTCCTAATTCATACACAGCCAGCTAAGTGTTACAGAAGGCTTGCGCAAAATTCTTTACTGCCTCTTCTCTGCATTCCGTAAGCGAAGTCAGCCTCCAACCACAGGCCAATAAGCGGCACATTTAATTACAGCGTTCTCTTTCTGCACTACTGGTAATACAGCATGCTGAGGGGTAGGGGTAGGCCTAGAGGACGTGGACGCGGGCGAGGACGCGGAGGCCCAAGTCAGGGTGTGGGCACAGGCCGAGCCAGTGTGGTGGCCAGGGGTAGAGGCAGGGCCAGACCGAATAATCCACCAACTGTTTCCCAAAGCTCCCCCTCGCGCCATGCCACCCTGCAGAGGCCAAGGTGCTCTAAGGTGTGGCAGTTTTTCACAGAGACGCCTGACGACCGACGAACAGTGGTGTACAACCTTTGTCGCGCCAAGATCAGCTGGGGAGCCACCACCACCAGCATGCGCAGGAATATGATGGCCAAGCACCCCACAAGGTGGGACGAAGGCCGTTCACCGCCTCCGGTTTGCACCACTGCCTCTCCCCCTGTGCCCCAACCTACCACTGAGATCCAACCCCCCTCTGAGGACACAGGCACGAGTGCCTACCGGCCTGCACCCACACCCTCACCTCCGCTGTCCTCGGCCCCATCCAGCAATGTCTCTCAGCGCAGCGTCCAGACGTCGCTAGCGCAACTGTTTGAGCGCAAGCGCAAGTACGCCGCCATGCACCCGCACGCTCAAGCGTTAAACGTGCACATAGCCAAATTGATCAGCCTGGAGATGCTGCCGTATAGGCTTGTGGAAACGGAGGCTTTCAAAAGCATGATGGCGGCGGCGGCCCCGCGCTACTCAGTTCCCAGTCGCCACTACTTTTCCCGATCTGCCGTCCCAGCCCTGCACGACCACGTCTCCCGCAACATTGTACGCGCCCTCACCAACGCGGTTACTGCCAAGGTCCACTTAACAACGGACACGTGGACAAGCACAGGCGGGCAAGGCCACTATATCTCCCTGACGGCACATTGGGTAAATTTAGTGGAGGCTGGGATAGAGTCAGAGCCTGGGACCGCTCACGTCCTACCCACCCCCAGAATTGCGGGCCCCAGCTCGGTGCTGGTATCTGCGGCGGTGTATGCTTCCTCCACAAAACCACCCTCCTCCTCCTCCTCCAATGCAACCTCTGTCTCGCAATCAAGATGTGTCAGCAGCAGCACGTCACCAGCAGTCGGTGTCGCGCGGCGTGGCAGCACAGCGGTGGGCAAGCGTCAGCAGGCCGTGCTGAAACTACTCAGCTTAGGAGAGAAGAGGCACACGGCCCACAAACTGCTGCAGGGTCTGACAGAGCAGACCGACCGCTGGCTTTCGCCGCTGTGCCTCCAACCGGGCATGGTTGTGTGTGACAATGGCCGTAACCTGGTGGCGGCTCTGCAGCTCGGCAGCCTAACGCACGTGCCATGCCTGGCCCATGTCTTTAATTTGGTGGTTCAGCGCTTTCTGAAAAGCTACCCACACTTGTCATACCTGCTCGGAAAGGTGCGCCGGCTCTGCACACATTTCCGCAACTCCAAGACGGACGCTGCCACCCTGCGGACCCTGCAACATCGGTTTAATCTGCCAGTGCACCGACTGCTGTGCGACGTGCCCACACGGTGGAACTCTACGCTCCACATGTTGGCCAGACTCTATGAGCAGCGTAGAGCTATAGTGGAATACCAACTCCAACATGGGCGGCGTAGTGGGAGTCAGCCTCCTCAATTCTTTACAGCAGAGTGGGCCTGGTTGGCAGACATCTGCCAGGTCCTTGGAAACTTTGAGGAGTCTACCCAGATGGTGAGCGGGGATGCTGCAATCATTAGCGTCACCATTCCTCTGCTATGCCTCTTGAGAAGTACCCTGCAAAGCATAAAGGCAGACGCTTTGCGCTTGGAAACGGAGGCGGGGGAAGACAGTATGTCGCTGGATAGTCAGAGCACCCTCATGTCTATATCTCAGCGCGTTGAGGAGGAGGGGGAGGAGCATGAGGAGGAGGGGGAAGAGACAGCTTGGCTCACTGCTGAGGGTACCCATGCTGCTTGCCTGTCATCCTTTCAGCGTGTATGGCCGGAGGAGGAGGAGGAGGAGGATCCTGAAAGTGATCTTCCTAGTGAAGACAGCCATGTGTTGCGTACAGGTACCCTGGCACACATGGCTGACTTCATGTTAGGATGCCTTTCCCGAGACCCTCGCGTTACACGCATTCTGGCCACTACGGATTACTGGGTGTACACACTGCTCGACCCACGGTATAAGGAGAACCTTTCCACTCTCATACCCGAAGAGGAAAGGGGTTTGAGAGTGATGCTATACCACAGGACCCTGGCGGACAAACTGATGGTAACATTCCCATCTGACAGCGCTAGTGGCAGAAGGTGCAGTTCCGAGGGCCAGGTAGCAGGGGAGGCGCAGAGATCAGACAGCACGTACAGCGCAGGCAGGGGAACATTCTCCAAGGCCTTTGCCAGCTTTATGGCTCCCCAGCAAAACTGTGTCACCGCTCCCCAGTCAAGGCTGAGTTGGCGGGAGCACTGTAAAAGGATGGTGAGGGAGTATGTAGCCGATCGCACGACCGTCCTCGGTGACGCCTCTGCCCCCTACAACTACTGGGTGTCGAAGCTGGACACGTGGCCTAAACTTGCGCTGTATGCCCTGGAGGTGCTTGCTTGTCCTGCGGCTAGCGTCTTGTCAGAGAGGGTGTTTAGTGCGGCTGGGGGAATCATTACGGATAAGCGTACCCGCCTGTCAACCGACAGTGCCGACAGGCTTACACTCATCAAGATGAACAAAGCCTGGATTTCCCCAGACTTCTCTTCTCCACCAGCGGACAGCAGCGATACCTAAACAATACATAGGCTGCACCCGCGGATGGAAGCATCATTCTCTATCACCATCAAAAACGGGGACTTTTTTGCTTCATCAATCTGTGTATTCTATTCATCCTCCTCCTCCAGCTCCTCCTCCTGAAACCTCACATAATCACGCCGAACGGGAAATTTTTCTTTGGCCCACAAGGCTCAGTCATATAATTTTTGTAAACAATTTTTATACGTTTCAATGCTCATTAAAGCGTTGAAACTTTCACCTGAACCAATTTTTATTTTAACTGGGCTGCCTCCAGGCCTAGTTACCAATTAAGCCACATTAACCAAAGTGATTAATGGGTTTCACCTGCCCTCTTGGTTGGGCATGGGCAATTTTTCTGAGGTACATTAGTACTGTTGGTACACCAATTTTTTGGGGCCCTCGCCTACAGTGTAATCCAATTAATTTTTTGCCCAACTGCATTAAAGCTGACGTTACATCAGCTGTGATGGGCAATGCAATGGGATATATTTATGTACCGCCGGTGGCTTCCTGGCACCCACCCATGCTGTGGGTCCACAGGGAGTTGTAACTGCATGTGTCCACTTCTAAAGAACCCCAGTCTGACTGGGGCATGCAGTGTGGGCCGAAGCCCACCTGCATTTAATCGGACGTTACCTCAGCTGTGATGGGCACTGCAATGGGATACATTTATGTACAGCCGGTGGGTTCCAGGGAGCCACCCATGCTGTGGGTGCACACGGAATTCCCATTGCGGAGTTGTACCTGCCTGTGACTATTTATAAAAAACCGCGGTCTGACTGGGGCATGCAGAGACACCTTGACAGAATGAATAGTGTGTGGCACATAGGTTCCCTATTGCTATGCCCACGTGTGCAGCTCCTGATGGCGGTGGCACAGGATTCTATTTCTCATTGCTTCTGTACAGCATTGTGGGCTATCGCCCCGCCCCTTTTAAAGAGGGTCGCTGCCTAGCCGTGCCAACCCTCTGCAGTGTGTGCCTGCGGTTCCTCCTCAAGGCAGACGCACTTATAAATAGACATGAGGGTGGTGTGGCATGAGTGCAGCTGAAGGCTGCGCAGGGACACTTTGGTGTGCGCTGTGGACACTGGGTCGTGCGAGGGGGTTGGGCTGCATGTAACCCAGGAGAAGTGGCAGCGGAGTGTCATGCAGGCAGTGATTGTGCTTTGTTGGAGGTAGTGTGGTGCTTAGCTAAGGTATGCATTGCTAATGAGGGCTTTTCAGAAGTAAAAGTTGTTGGGAGGGGGGGGGGCCCACTCTTGCCGCTATTGTGGCTTAATAGTGGGACCTGGGAACTTGAGATGCAGCCCAACATGTAGCCCCTCGCCTGCCCTATCCGTTGCTGTGTCGTTCCCATCACTTTTTTGAATTGCCCAGATTTTCACAAATGGAAACCTTAGCGAGCATCGGTGATATACAAAAATGCTCGGGTCGCCCATTGACTTCAATGGGGTTCGTTACTCGAAACGAACCCTCGAGCATCGCAATAATTTCGTCCCGAGTATCGAGCACCCGAGCATTTTGGTGCTCGCTCATCTCTACTACTTACCTAACGAAAGCCTATGTATTGCTATTCCTGAGAGAGAGACAACATCATCTCTAATGGACCTAATTTTCTTTCCTCTTTACTCTATCTTGCTTATCTGTATCATTTGATGGTTTGACGCTTACTTTGTGGTCATTACCTATTCTACATGTTTTCTGGATTTACTGTGCCCCCTACATCGGAATTATGCCAGCTTGCTATCCTGTTTTGTTTTGTTCAAAACTTCTGATAAAATGTTTGAAAATTAAAATTACATTTCACTGTTACATAAAAAAATAACAATTTTATAACTGGAACCATTAAAAATATTATGTTCATGTGTTTAGATATTGCAGTTACACAAATGTTATGGCGCCCCCAGTATTCTTTTTATTCAATTCTCAGAATGTCCACCTAATATATTTAGTGCTAGTGAGATGAAGCTTAGAATACTTACAGATGTATCCATCCTAAACCTTTTGCAAATTTTAACAATGTCAATTTCTCATGATAGGAATTTAATTCATTATTGTAACATCCCTCGACAGGCTAGAAATCTCATTACAACCACTGGCTAACCACACACACACTTATAGGCAAATATAAACACCTAATTTAATATTAGCTTTACTAAAAGCCATTTCATTCTCCAGCATACAAATGCTAACTCTATGTTCAGTGAAGATCACAGAGTTTGCGTCTTAAATAATCATTAGGCCGCGGTCAGACGAGTGGTTTTTTTTTTGTGCATGAATAGGTGCATGAAAAAAGCGTCTCTATTAGAACCAATGCTTTCCAATGAAAGCGTTCACATGTCCAATTTTTACAAGCGTGAAAAAAAAAACACCTGCAAAAGATAGGACAGCGTTTAAAAAAGCAGAGCATTGCATCGCACAAAAACGCGGTTTTTGTGCGATGTGATGTAACTTTGACAGTAGGAAAACCTACTGTCAAAGCCCTTAAATAAACCCTAGCTGCAGGAATAAATTCAAAAAAAAAAAAACATCAGATAGAAGCACTGTCCGGCTCCGGCGCATCTTCTCCCCAGGTCCTTGACACTGGTCTTCTTCATTTCCTCTGGCCAGGGATTGAAAAATCCCTGCCTACTGGAATCCCTGACTCTGATTGGCTGAGCGATGTGACCAATCACAGCCATTCAACCAATTAACATAGGGAAAAGATCGCACTCCTTTGCCACTGCTGTGACAGCTGTGGCAGGTGATTCCTTCATCCCTGTGGGGAGTCCCCTCCTGTCAGTGTTCAGTGATGAGGGGACTACCCTCATCACTGAACACTGTGACAGGAGGGGACTTCCTTGCGGGGATGAAAGAATCCCCTGCTACAGCTGTCACAGCAGTGGCAGAGGAGTGCGATCTTCTCCCTATGTTTTCAATGGGGCAGCACGCTCAGCCATTCATTGAATGACAGCTGAGTGCTGCCTGTGATTAGTCACAGCGCTCAGTCAATCACAGGCAGCGCTCAGCCATTCATTGAATTCAATGACTGGCCAAGCGCTGCCTTGATTGACTAAGCACTGTGACCAATCACACGCAGCACAGTTGTCACTCAATGAATGGCTAAGCGCTGCCTGTGATTGGCTTAGCACTCAGCCAATCAAATACAACCCTTTCAACAGCGGGTATTTTAAATTCCCGCCTGCTAAAAGAGATTCAGAGCAGTTCATGAGGACCAAGTGGCTAGATGCACTTGAGCCCCACAGCAGCAGAGAGGTGAGTATATATTTCTTTTACACAAGCTAGGGATGATTTTCAGGGAAGGGCTTATATTTAAAGCCCTTACCTAAAAATCACTGCAGTGGTTGCCTGCATCCCATTGCTTTCAATTGAGGCAGCTGTATTGCTGGCTCCATTAAGTTCAATGGGAGAAGATCGCAATCCTTTGACACAGCTGTGACAGCTGTGGCAGGGGATTCTTTACGCTCCGTGGGGAGTGCCATCGATACTGAACACTGTGACAGTGCTGTCACAGTGTTCAGTGATGAGAGGACTCCCCGTAGGAAATATTTACATGCACCATGGACCTATGCGGTGCACGCATGTTCTATCTTTTGCAGGTGTGCGCGTTTGCATGCCTGTAAGACATGGATATGTGAACACATCATAGGGAAACCAATCGTTTTATGTGCACCTCTGTACACGTGAACAAACGCTCGTGTTAATGAGACCTTAGTGCTACATTTATTATTTTAGGCATAGTGGATGGAATTTAGTATGTGTAGTGTTTTTGAAGTTAGTTTTGCTGAAAGCAATGCTGCCGTTATTTACTACACATTTATCATACTATTGAAAGATGTTGATAAATGTGTTGTAGCTGTAAGCATGACTATAGGTTTTTCTACATTGTTTATGCCACCCAACTAATATTCTAGCTTTGCTTAAAAACTTTAAAACTATTTAAAAAGTCTAAGTTGATAAATATGGTTTGGCTCAACATCTGTTCTTTTTAGTACAAAAAAGAACTGGTTTTCCTAGGGAGCTAACTTTTTTTATGTCGTTATAGAACGGAGCTATTTGCTGACTAAAGACAGTACTGCATGAGGTGACATGTTGGATAGGCTCCGATAGCAGGGAGGCTGGCAATATACAGTAAGAGAACCCCAACGGATGTCTTCCAATATCAGAGCTGCACAGCCTTAAATCATAATGTCTTCAGAGGTCAGACAGTGGATTGGAAAGGGTTAAGGCCTTATGTCCACGGGCAAAAGAAGAAATAAAATCCGCAGCGGATGCATTGACCACCCGCGGGTAGATAAATACCCGTGAATGGTCAATAAAAGTGATTTTTTAAAAATGGAGCATGAAAAAATCTGGACCATGCTCCATTTTCGTGTGGGTCTCCCGCGGGGACGGCTCCCGCGGGCTTCTATTGAAGCCTATGGAAGCCGTCCGGATCCGCGGGAGACAAAAATAGGAATTTACTTACCCGCTCCGGTTCTTCCCTTCGTCGCGGCTCCATCTTCTCTCCGTCGCGGCCGGATCCTTTTTCTTCGCGCTGGCGCATGCGCGGGGCACGTCACCGACGTGCCCTGCGCATCCGCCGGGCCGAAGAAAGAAGATCCGGCTGCGACGCAGAGAAGATGACGCCGCGGTGAAGGGAAGATCCGGAGCGGGTGAGAGGTGAGTTTATTCTTATTTTTATGCCTCATGTCCGCGGGGCAGGAGGGACCCGCTATGGATTCTACATGGAGAATCCGGAGCGGGCCTGATTTTCCCCGTGGACATGAGGCCTAAGCCTCAACACCAATAGTAAATGTGCTCCAGTGTGCTTATATAAACTCCTGGTTCTTAATTCTTTGAAATGTTTCTGTAAAATGATAATGCATCCATGAAAATAATTCCCCAAGAAGACATCCAAAATGCTATTATTTTCAAAATGATAGCTTTAAGTAGCTGATAGCTTGAAATACTTCAAATAAAATTGAAGTTTGAAAAAGAAATGGGAATTTATATAAAATAAAATAAAAAAGCACAACTACAGTGCAATAAAAAGAAAACACTTCTGACAAGTAGAGCTCTTTATATTTTCATATTTTGAATTTGAAAGATCTTTCATATGAATTTAAAAAGCACATAAAAGACATTTACGAGCATATTCACTAGTCAACACCTAACCTACGCACTTAGAAGTGAGAGATAACATTGCATATAAGTAAAGATGTCTTACGTCTCTAACACTCACCGCTCTACTGAACGTTTTAAATTCAGCAAACAAGGTGATAATAAAATCCACTAAGGCCTCCGGCACACTAGACGTGAGTGCAAGTTGCACTCATGAGGCTCAGGTGCAGCTTGCATTGGACAGCACATTGACACCAGTCCATGTGTTATCCGATTTATGTGAGTTTTTTCATGGGCTGTTTGAAAAAAATATCAATGTGCATAGCCTCATAGGCCTATGATGGGGCAGTGGATTAACATGGACAGCATACGAATCCAAAGACGGTAGTGTGCACCTAGCGTAAAAATCTGTGCAGAAATTGACCTGTGGTGTGGATTTTAAAGCATATGAATTAATGCTGCCAATCTGCAATGATTTTGTCGCAAATCTGCAATGGACCTATCCAGATGCATTTTTATACCATATGGATGTGTCCTTAGTGTTTACTTCTTGTGGAAATAAATCAGTTTTGTAGATGTGTTTGACACATTGGTGCAGAACTGGTTACAGGTTCAGTACATCTATCACATCTGTGTCTCGTATTGAGTTGAGAAGCTGTGTTTAAACATCTAAAGTTCCTACTAAATCAGGGCAAAAAGAGATCTTGAAAGGAATTGATACAAAAAGAATGTTGGGAAATATTATAATTTTTTAATGCAAAAATAAGATTTTTTTTACAGAAACAGTAATCATAAAAATACTCTAAGAAAAATACCAAATTGCAATTGGCCATGGTTGCAATTTGCACTGGTTACGATATGTCATCCATACTGACACTGACTCCTGAAGGTATATATATATATATATATATATATATATATATATATATATATATATGTTGGTTTTTGGGTTTTTTTTTACACTAAAACTGTTGTTTTGCAGGGAAGAGCTTATATTTAAAGCTCTTCCCTGAAAAACAATTCAGGGGTGCACTTTAGGGGTACCAGCAGCTGCAGTTCCATTGAAGACAATGCGTACCTGCATACACACGTGTTTTTGCGCGTACAGGGGTGCGCACATATGTACGCACATGCACACGCTCAGACACACATGAAGATGTGTTCCCATCAGTAGCAACGGTGTACCGTCAGTTGTACTACTACTACGTATAGCAAGCAGATCTTATTTTTCATGATTAAACTATTATCTCTTTTCTTTATAAGAAAAGTGTAAGCTTGTGGAAGATATTTACTTGTCATCCTTCCATGATAGAGTGAGCCATTGAATTGGATGGCATCATAAGAAGTAACCTGAAAGCACTAAAAAGCTGTAAACTATGGATCAAAAGATTTTAGCGGTGTTTTCAGTGCTGCCATATAAAATCATGAGCCATTCAGTGTTTTGCTTTGCTCAGGTTTTGTTTACTTCTGGTCGAAGTACAAAGTTTGCTTTCTGCAATAAAACAACGTCGAATACTGTCAGTTTTGGAAGTGCACTGAGGTATTTTTTGTCTTTCTGCAATAGTTCAAATATATTACTGTATATGCTTAGAAAAGAAACTTCACGGGCGCCATTGATTCTTTTAAGTAATTAGGTTGAAGCTTTTGCCATAATTACACAATGATTCCAATAAAAGAAATAATTTAACAATTAGAGTAAGCTCAGCTTGAATTTGTGTCTGCAGAATTGACAGTAGGAAACAGTATTGGCCTTCTGTAATGTAATCTATGTCTTTCTGTCTAGATGTATTCTCCTAATTCTTGGATTTCTGCAGTCTATGATGCTATGCAAGAGGAACAATTGTCAGTTATCTAACTTATCTAGATTTAAAGGATGCTAAAATGATAAGAAAACAGTCTGAGGTGTAATGAGATCAGATGAAATAAAGCCTCTTAGAATTATGCATGCGGTTTTGCATATATTCAATGTAAACGACATCAAGGGACTAACTTTTTCAGTACCCAAGTGTCACCTAGAAAAATGTGCCCATCCATTCAGATATGGCATTAGAAACACAACGCCAACACTATAATGTTGTCATATAGTTCCAGTTACATCCTGCAGGTTTGATGTGACCTCAAAGCATCAGCGCTCTCTTATTCTGTCCATAGCGCTTTGGGAGAAGCATCTCCCCAGTTGTAGAGTTGCTTGGTAGGTTGGCTGGGCTATCTGTCATCGTAGGCAGCCTATCAAGTGTCAGTTTTCTGAGATTCTCCAGATGCCAGTATTGCTGCCAATATCATGGTTGGTTTCATTTTGGAAAGTCTTGTTGTCTAGCCTTGCTGTGCCCATCTTTAGAATGAACTTTTGGACTTTTAATTATTGAGCCGCTATATTTATTGTCAACATTTTCTCTCTTGCTACTTTTTCTGTAGTCAGTCTGACTTGATTATTCTTCCTTGTATCCTTCCCTTCGTCTGTGATCTCTTGCCTCCCTACCAGCCTCATCCTCTTTACTTAGTATTCTGTATTGTCCCTATTTAAGGTCTTCTAGGAAGGTTGCAGATGTGGGGTAGCCATTTCAGGGCTGTAGATCTGCTTTAGGTAGGATCAGTCGGGGAAAGAATAGGGTCAGCGCCCACTCTTCCTTTTTCTGTGTATACACCCTTCACTCAGTCTGTAACTTTCCTTCATAGGTACTCTGTTCATTCCTCATTCTGTCTGTCCTTTTGTGATTGGGTCCAGATTAGAGATGAGCGAACATACTCGGTAAGGGCGATTTCGCAATCGAGCACCGCGATTTTCGAGTACTTCACTACTCGGGTGAAAAGTACTCGGGTGCGCTGTGGGTGAGCCCCCGGGGGGTTGCAGCGGGGAGTGGGGGGGGGGGGGGAGAGGGAGAGAGAGAGGGCTCCCCCCTGTTCCCCGCTGCTACCCCCCACTCCCCTCTGCAACCCCCCCCCGCCCCACAGCGCACCCGAGTACTTTTCACCCGAGTAGTGAAGTACTCGAAAATCGCGGTGCTCGATTGCGAAATCGCCCTTACTGAGTACGTTCGCTCATCTCTAGTCCAGATGTTAGTTATTATCCAGAGGACAGGTCAGATGTAACATTATTACCGTCCTATAATATTGCAAGTTATACAAAGCATGGGTCTGAGTCAGTTAATACCTAAACAAATGCAAGTTCTGTCCATGCAGGTGGCTTAAATAAAGCAACGGACGCAGCAGCAGATGGTGTTGCAAACTGCATCTGCAGTTTTGGTGACTTCGCCCCCTGTTGAACCAAAACTTGATCTGCTGGATTGTTTGGCAGGTAAATTATGTGAATTTGTTAATTTTTGAGAAGCTTGCAAATTATATTTCAGGCTAAGATATACTTCTTTGGGGGATGAATCCCAGAGAGATGATATAGTAATTTCTAAGTTGCAGAAGAACCCTCAAATCTAGGCATTCTCTTTACCATCTACTTCTAGTGCTCTTTCTTTTGATACAGTTTTTTCTCTGTGCTAGTGTTACTTTCTGACAACTGTGATCATGTGGCTCTGACAGAGAATACAATTTGCACTCTTCAGCAGGTAAAAGTCCTGTGCAGGAGTTTCATTGTTGGGTTAAAAGCACTCAGTGGAACAACTCAGCACTAAGGAGTCAATTCTATTGTGGGTTGTCTGACAGAGTTAAGGATATGATGATCCAGTCGTCAACACCAAGCTCCTTGGAAGATGCCATGGCCTTGGCCATCAAAATTGGCCGCCACATGTAAAAAAGAGCTCGCGAAGCAGTATTCTTTTAAATTGCCCTTTCATTTCCTTTTTCCTGCTACTGCTGAGGGACTGCAGGAACCCATGCAGATAGGGTCTGTCTCTAAGTGAAAGGAGCACACAAAGAGATATTGAGAGGAGGGTCTATGCTTCTGTTATGGTCTCAATTGGTCATTTTGTTCCCAACTGTCTATCTGTCCCAAATTGTACTCAGAAAATTAAATAGCCTAGTTAAATTTTAGGATGCTTCTTTAGGCCCACAAGTTGCTTGGTTATTCTCATACAAGCATATCCTTCTGGCTAAATTGATTATGGATCATTGTGACATTCTGGTTACAGTTTTTCTTGATTGTGGTACAAGCATTAACTTGATTGATTGTAACTTTGTGTCTGATTCTGGTTTTAACATTGTTCTGCTTGCAAAACCCATTTCTGTATCTGCCATAGACTTGACTCTGTATCAGATATACATCAAGTATTCTGTACCTGATATTCACTTAAGGGTGGGACTATTTCATGCCTTTGATTCTCTCCCTGCTCATATTGTTTTAGGTATGCCATGCTTAAAACATCAAAACTCTACTATTGACTGAAATTCAGATGATATTGCTCCTTGGGGAAGTTCTTGTGTGGAAAAAAAGTATTTGTATAGAAATAGCCACTCTTGACATTTAGGGCCTTCCAGATTTCTTATCTGATTACACTTATGTATTTTCTAAGGAAGTTCTGAAAAAATGCCTCCACATAAGTCGTACAATTGTTCCATTGAACTTTATCCTGACAGTGAGTTTCTCAAAAGTAAATAGTACAATATTTCAGCTCCTCAGTGACAAACATTAGAAGAATATATTACTGATAGTTTGAGGAAGGTGCACATTTGTCTGTCTAACTCCCCTGTTGCATCTGGCTTGTTTTTCATGAAAAAGAACAGTGGGTTATGTCCGTGTCTGGACTTTAGGAAATTACATAAGATTACAGCCTGAAACCCTTATCCATTTAACCTTATACTAGAACTATTAAATCAATTGGCTGATGTATGAAGTGCTTACAAGCTCATACATGTCAGCAAAGGGTATGAGTGCAAAGCTGCATTTAATACTCCAGGGGGCCATTTTAAAGAACTTGGTAATGCCCTTTGGATTAACTAATGCTCTTGCAGTCCTCCAGTCATTTATTAATGATATTCTTGAAGATTTAATAGGCCGATTTGTTCTAGTTTACTTGGATGATATATTGATTTTTACACCCGATTTGTCTTTGCATAAAGATCATGTTAATTCAACCGGACATCTCTAAACCCTTAATTGTAGATGTCGATTCTTTAGAAATAAGGGTTCTTCTTTTCTTAGAACATTTTATCTGCTGAACAAAATTATGACATTGGGGACAGGGAATTATTTGAAATAAAATGGGCTTTCTAGAAGTGGAGACACTTCCTAGAAAGTGCTGAACACAAAATTACACTGGTTACTTATAAAAAAAATATTGTTTCCTAGAATAAGTGAAAACACTGAATCCTAGACAAGCACAGTCCTCTCTGTTCTTTTCAAGCTTTGACTTTATAGTGATGTATTGTCTAGGAATTAAATGGGTTGTCCAGCTGTAAACTATTAATTGCCTCTTCTTAGCATAGTCCATCAATAGTAAATCTGTAGGGGTCCACCAACCATGACCCCCAGGAACCAGCTGTTTGCAAGGCTGCTGCACTTGTGCACAAGCCAATATTTGCAGGAAGCAGGCAGCTCCATTTTCACTGCAGTGGCCAGGCTTAGTATTGCAGGCTAAGATCCCATTGAAATTAATGGGTGTAATGTCAGGCCTGGCCATTGCAATGTGAGCAGAGCTGTCTGCTTCCTTGAGAAATCAACTCTTTGCACAAGCACATTGGCCCAGAGAAAAGCTGATCAGCGAGAGTCCTAGGTAGTGGACCCTCACTTATCTGCTATTGATGGCCTATCCTAAGGATGGGCCATCAATAGTTCACAACTGGAAAACCCCTTTAAGGGCTCGGTCACACGGGCGTTTTTTCACACAATTTGCGGAACGCATAACGGATGCGCTCCAAAAAAATCGAGTGACTGAGGCCGACGATTCACCGAAAAATCTGCACCTAGTCGCGTTTATCGTCGCAGCAAAACGGCCGCCTAACCTGAGTAAAATTGACATGCGCATCAAATTGCGCATGAATCCTTGATCGGCCGGAACTTTTTCGTCGTGCATGTAATCATGCTGCAGCCCACTCAGGTGTTATAAATAGCTGCTAATGAGGCCTGTTCTTCATTCTGCTTCTGGTTCTACCTGGGTGTGCGTGACATTACTGCAGTTGGAGAGATGTCGTCGCGAGATGATATTTTCTTTACCTGGTTAATGGTGCGTCTATCTAGGCTTTCTGCTCGCCTGCCAGAGGATGTGTTTGACTACCTTGCTAGTGACCAACCTAGGGCTAGCGATAGTCCTGGGCCGGTCAGCAGGAGGAAGAGGACTAGGAGGTACTGGGTGCATCCGATGGTGGAGCAGCGGGAACGTATTGGGCGGTTTCATTCCCTGTACGTGTACCTGAGGCAGTACCCAGACAAGTTCATTGCCTTTTGCCATTTGTCGGTCACCATGTTCGATGAGCTTCTGGAGGTGGTGCGTGCCGGGATTACACACAGAGATACCAACATGCGTGACAGTATCACTGCTGAGGAAAGACTCCTGGTCACTCTGCGGTAAGTTCTCATCTGTCTCGAGGTCACATCATCTGTCGTTATCTTTCATCCCTCCCCTGTGTAGCCTTTGTACCTCTGTCTATACATGTTTGCTTTAGGGCTTATTCAGACGACCGTATATCGGCTCGTGTTTTCACGGCGAGCCAATATACGGTGTCCTTGTCTGCAGGGGGAGGAGGATGGAAGAGCCAGGAGCAGGAACTGAGCTCCTGCCCCTTCCCAGCACCTCACCCCTATTTGCAATTGGAAGGCTGGGACGGGGGCGGAGCTAAGCTTTGGTACTTAGCTCCACCCCCGTCTCACCCCCTCCTATTGCAAATAGTGGTGAGGGGTGGGGAAGGGGCGGGAGCTCAGTTCCTCCTCCTGGCTCTTTCATCCTCCTCCCCCTGCAGACAAGGACACAGTATATCGGCTCGCCGTGAAAACCGAGCCAATATACGGTCATCTGAATAAGCCCTTAGTCTGCGTCTTTGATTTCCCTGCAAATTAGCAAACTGTAGTACCTACAGCTGAGACACCATTAGAAGCTCTATGGCGAAAGCACATCTGGTTTGGCCTTTCCTTTATTAGCAACGCACAATGTCTACCTGCTTTCATCTTTGTTTGAAATGCCCTGAAATTCCAATTATAAGCCATCTTTATTAGCGAGGGCCCTTGGTCATTGCAGCGGCCCCACCCCTTCCTCATCCTTTTTTTATTATTGGTGTCCTTTGTTTGCCACATCTTGCTGTGGTGTGTTTGACAGCACTTGAGTAGTCTGTATCAAGGGAGCGTTGATGTAGCAGAATAATTAGTCTCACCTGTGTTCCGCGGTGAGCTCCTCATAAAGTGATGGTTGATCTATCACCATTCTTCAAATATTAATAGTGCTTTGACGGTTTTGAAATAATTGCACGATCTTACAGCAGTAATACAGGCGTGTATTGTTTCTTTTTTTTTTTTTTGGGCCATTTCTGTGCAACCATTGTTCTGTCGCCTTTTTTTGGTGTGGGTGTGGGGGTGTATGTGGGTTGGGGGGGGGGGAAGCCTCCTTGTGTTGGGTAAATACTTTATGTAGCGCCTACGTTGTTTGGTCAGAGCATGAGCTTACCTTGGCCAGACGGTTAATATTGCAAACATCTTTTTCGAACAAGCGAAGAGGTAGCCGAAAAGCCAGCGCGCCAATGTACCATGTTTGTCATTGGTCTGAGTATATGTTTGTAGTATGTTTGTTAATGATGCATTTCTATATATAGAAAGTTCATGTCATGTTGCAAAGTTCTTACCTTTTTTTAAATTTTTTTCTTCTTCTCCCACAGATTTCTGGCTACTGGGAATTCCTATGCTTTGCAGCATTTGCATTTCTTGATTTGCCGCTCTACCATTGGGGGAATCGTCAGGGAGACCTGTGACGTCCTTTGGCAGTGTCTTGTACCTTTGGTGATGTCTCCTCCCTGTCGTCAAGATTGGCTGGACGTCGCCGAGGGATTTATGAGCGCTGCGCAGTTCCCAAACTGCATTGGGGCATTGGACGGGAAGCATATTCGTGTCCGGAAGCCATCTAGCTCGGGGTCTCAATAGTTCAACTATCGGCAGTTTTTTTCGGGTGTCCTCTTTGCTGTTGCTGACAGTAAATACCGATTCCTGCTGGTTGATATTGGGGCCTTTGGAAGTGCTGCTGATGCTCGCATTTTCAGCACGTCCAGAATGGGTAGGCAGCTGAAGGAGCAGCAGCTTTCTATTCCTGCGCCCCAGGCCCTTCCAGGCTCGTCAGGTACAGCACCCCCATTTGTCTTTGTGGCGGATGAGGCATTTGGCCTGTCTAATAATGTCATGTGGCCCTTTGCTCACAGGAACATTGACACCAGGAGGCAGGTCTTTAATTACCGCCTCACACGTGCCCGGCGTTATGTGGAGTGTGCATTTGGTATTCTCGCTAATCGTTGGCGAGTCTTATTAAGTACCATTCAGCTGGCTCCTGAGAACGTGTCAGCGGTAATTAGGGCCTGTGTGGTTCTACATAATTTCTGCCGGCAACATGATACAGTTTTGAATGTTGCGCATCCTTTACCCACTGCTTTTGGGGGCGAAGTTTTGGAGGAGGCTGTGCAGCATGGTAGGCCAGCACAATCTGCTGTCCTCATCAGGGACCTCTTCACAGAGTATTTCCTATCTTCACAGGGAGCACTTCCGTGGCAGTTGGAACATGCTCGAGGAGGCCGTTGAGCTGGTTTCTCAAGATTGTATTTTTTTTTTAAGCTCTCTGTGCCCCCTTTTTTGTAGTTAGATTATTATTGGCACATTGTCGTAGTTAGGAACTCGCAAGTAACGAGGATCCTTGATGCGGATTGCGAGCTTGTACTAACTTGTCCACCTTCAGCTCCATATAGGAAACGCCCTTTCAAACTGAGGCATTCTTTAAAACAGTTAGCTCAAGTTGGGCAATGTAGTAAACCAATACCTCGTTTGGGGCCCTTAGCCAAGGGAACCCCTTAACCTTTTTATTTTTTTTTCTTTGTTGGGGGGGGTGGGGCTGAGGCTGCAAATGTGTTCCTAGAAGGCCGAAAGTTTGTGGCCCCTTAACTAGCTTTTCAGATGCTAAGACAAGTCAAACAGCAGGAGCACTATGTTGGAAACATGTATGCAGCCTGTGTAGGACACTGTGCTCATTTCCCAAGGTGAAGATTAGAGACTTCAAACACCTAACTGTGGGATTTCTCTAACTATTGTCACCTGTCCCACTGTGTAATGTGGTAGAAATGAGTATTGAGGGTTGAAATGCTGTCCGTGACACTCAATAAAAACCACTCAATGCAGCCTCTAACCATGGATCTCTGCTGGAGCCTTTGTACCTTCCAAGAGAAGTGATAAAAGGTCAGGCAAGAGTACCAACTTAGATCCATGAGTTGCCTAGTAGCATACTGTGTGTGTTACTAGTGTTAAGTCTTTATTACCTTGTATGTGCATGACATAGGCCATATAGTTTGAAAACTGGCCTGTAGTTGTGAAAACATGTTTGAACCCTTCATCATGTGCAATCATGGTTTATCGTCGTTTTACCCCAAAATCTGTGATAGTGTACAAAGATTTATTAATAAAGAATTAAAAACACGTTTGCTTGTTTTTGGTTAGAAAATATAATTTTAATTTGAATCTGGCAGGGAGCCAACATGGCTCAAAACTTTTTGGTAAAATAGGGCAGTGAGCCAACACGGCTCAAAACCTTTGGGTAAAATAGGGCAGTGAGCCAACATGGCTCAAAACATTAGTCTTTTAAGGGACGTCGCAAAACACGGCTCTTCTGGGAGATCCAGATGATGGGCCAGCTGGAACACTGGGCAAACAGGGACCCTTCTGCACCCCCACAAAGATCTTCAGCTTTGTCTGGAAAGATCCAAGGGCGATGGTGTGGACAGGTACTGTGGGGAGCTGGCAGTAGGGTGGAGCAACCTCATTTCCATCGTTGGGAAGTGATGCACTCCCAACTGATGGAGGTTGGTTAGCCTTTCACGAAGTCCGTCTAGCCCCCGCTGCAGAAAATCAATCTGCAGGTGGCATAGACCGATCTCATGAAAGTACCAGGCCACCCTCTCATCAGGGGGGACATCTCTCCACACTGTGACAAAAGAGAAAGACAGGCGATCAGGCATGTGTAAATGTCTGCCTTGCTCTCCTACTGTGTGTTTAAATTTATGTAGCCTACTCTGGTGAATGTGTCTACTACCTAAAATCCGAAAAATGTTATCAGGATGTTACTTTGTAGAGGACCAAGTGTGTCGTCCTTACCTGTCACAGGGCGGCCACGGTCCGGGCTGGGTCTATCCTCCTCCACCAGAGGCTGTGGTGACATCAGGGGAGGCAGGCTCCATGGGGACCCCTCTGCAGATGTGTTTGCACTTGCAGGGGGGTCTTCAGCTGACAAGGAGAAAAATGGAGTTTTAGAAAATTTGGAGGGTAAATCAAAGAGTGACTACCCACGTCATTTTTTTAGTTCACTGCAAATTTTGCAGCATTTTTATATCTGCACGGGTCTATGGGACTTGTAATGTTAAAATCGTGATTGTGCAAAATTGCAATTTAACGCGAAATCGCGATTTTGCGCAATCGCGATTTTAACATGACAAATCCCATAGACCCCTTCAGAAAAAAAAACCCTGCGAATTTCGCAGTGAAAAAAAAAAAGGAGTGGGTAGTCACCCAAAAGCTGAATTAGGTCTCCCACACACTTGCAATTGGGTTTTTGGTTAACCAGATTGTCAATGTGACTTTCAATGTTAAAAAAATGCAACGGACGCAACTGCGTTTTTGGTGCATTGTGTTTTTAACAATAGAAAGTCCCATTGCCAATAGTGTTAAGCCCAAAACGCAATCGCAAGTGTGTGGGAGCCTTATTTAGGTCGTCAATTGGGATTTGACAAAAGTTGCACAGACTATTTACACTTACCGGCTGCCTCCTCCTGAATGGCTTCTTGTGGAGGTGTAGGCTCCCATGGTGGTGAGGGATTGCGTTCCTCTCTAGAATCTGCCCTGTGACTTTGTGTTGCATCTGTTGGGACAGTAACATGAACACTTTTAATGTTGTTCGCTCAACTCTTTTTCGCAACTGTTATGCAAATAAATACAGAACATTAATATAACATTCACCTGGTAGAGCTGTGTCAACGATGGCAATCAGCCAAAGGTTGCTCCTGTAGCTAAAGTGGCACTTGCATGTCTGGCAATAATGCTTATTGAGACATAAGCCACGCCCCCTTAAAACACGCCCACCATGTAAAATTGCTTACACTTTCAGAGCAGAACCCCCCACACACACACTGTGCTTACCTCCTTCCCGACGACGTAGGTGCCGCCTGATGGCCTCAAGACGCTCAGGGTCCTTGAGCTTGAGGTCGCTCCACCTCTTCTGCAGCTGTATGTGGCTCTCACAGTCCCGAATTGCCGCACCATCGCCCTTCAGACCTTTCTCAGAATCTTCTGCTTATGCTTGTGGGGGTGCTGGTACGGCCCATGGTGCCCATCGTAATCCAGCTGGTCCATCATCTGGACCAGCAGCCGTGTTTCGCGACATCCCAGGGGTGAGCTGCACCCGGACATGTTAATTTGCCAAAGTGTGGCCACAAAATGGCGCTGCCCAGCGACTGTTGTGCATAACGCTCAGGTGCGGGGTGGGGCACTCACAGATGACGCCAGATGCACACTTTCGCCCGCCTTGACAATACTCTGGCGATTTTTCGCCCAATAATTCGCACTTCCATACTAACGACGAAAAAAAAGGGAACGAAAAATTCAACACTACCTAACCCGCCCCACACACACACATACACACACAAATATAACATTGGCGTGTGTGGTGATAAACTCAAGAGTATTCGGCCATGTCCAAACTTTGACAAATATAAACCCAAAAAGGCTGGATGGTAGTGTGCACCTGAGCTATTGGTGGTCACGAATCTGTATTTATGTGTGCAGTTGCTTGTGATGGGCAACATGTGGCACGACTTATTAATAAACACCTTGTTTGAAGTCTGCCTTGATAGCTTCACAGCATTCTGGATGCATCTGCTACAAAATGCACTATGACATTTTTGGAAGGCAACTTTTTACATAGCGTTGACTATGCACTCGCGCACATGACGGAAGTACAGTGCAGCGTGCTCGCCAGCGAAAAATTGCAGCTATTTGCAGTACATGCCTTTTGTGCGTACAATTAAACGCAGAACACAGATAGGTGCGTTCTGCGAATCGGTGTCCTATAATTTATCACCCATCCGCATAAAAAACGGACATGGGACCGCTCCTATTGCAAAGCATTGGGTCTATATATACGCTGATCGCATGCGCAAATTGCACGAAAAAACACCCTGTTTAGAAGTTTGGTTCATGAGCTATTTTGGCAATAAGAACACAAAGATTTTGGGGGAATTTTCATCTCCACATTTGAAAAACCATAGCTTTTTATTTTTTTCATCAACATGGCCGTATGTGGGCTTGTTTTTTGCATTGCAAACCGTCGTTTTTATTGGTAGCAATATTAGGTACATATAATGTAAAACCTTTACAATTTTTTTGGAGGGCAGAGAGAGAAAACATCAATTGTCATTGTTGTTTTTATTTTCTAAGGTTTTAACCATGCATTATAAATGACATGATAAATTTTTCTGAATGCTAGTACACTTAAAGGGGTTGTCCCGCGCCGAAACGTTTTTTTTTTTTTCACCCCCCCCCCCCCCCTCCCCGTTCGGCGCGAGACAACCCCGATGCAGGGACTGAAAAAAAGAACAGCACAGCGCTTACCTGAATCCCCGCGCTCCGGTGACTTCTATACTTACCGGTTGAAGATGGCCGCCGGGGTCTGCTCCCTCCGTGGACCGCAGCTCTTCTGTGCGGTCCATTGCCGATTCCAGCCTCCTGATTGGCTGGAATCGGCACGTGACGGGGCGGAGCTACACGGAGCTACACGGAGCCCCATTGAGAAGATAAGAAGACCCGGACTGCGCAAGCGCGTCTAATTTGGCCATTCGACCATTTTAGACGGCGAAAATTGGACGGCAACCATGGAGACGAGGACGCCAGCAACGGAGCAGGTAAGTGAAAAACTTTTTATAACTTCTGTATGGCTCATAATTAATGCACAATGTACATTACAAAGTGCATTATTATGGCCATACAGAAGTGTATAGACCCACTTGCTGCCGCGGGACAACCCCTTTAAAACAAGACAAAAATTATTTTTTTTTAGGTTTTTCCATTTTTGTACAATAAAAGCCCCTTTTTTGGAAATTATAATTTTTTATATTGCAGCATTAAAGTCCTGTAACTGTTTATATTTTTGCATGGACGGAGCGCTGTGAGAGCTTGTGTGACATGCTGGAGTTTTTATTGATAAAATTTTGGGATACATATGGCTTTTTTGATCACCTTTAGGGCGCCCACCCACTGGCGTTTTTTTTCCCTGCGAAATTCGCAGCATTTTTTTCTCTGCAGGGGTCTATGGGACTTGTAATGTTAAAATCGCGATCGCGCAAAATCGCGATTTCGCGGTAAATTGCGATTTTGCGCGATCGCGATTTTAACATTACAAGTCCCATAGACCCCTACAGAGAAAAAAATGCTGCGAATTTCGCAGGGAAAAAAAACGCCAGTGGGTGGGCGCCCTTAGGTCTCGTTCCCACGAGCATTCTTTTGCACGCATCCGTGCTGCACAAAATGCAGCACTGCACATGTGCAGAAAAATGCATGAGCAAAGCTCCAAGCCATGGCAGCCCTATTAAAAGCAATGGGCTGTCGGCACCTCCCCACAGTGATTTTCGTGGAAGGGCTTTAAATATAAGCCCTACCCTGAAAATCATCCCTAGCATGTGTAAAAAAATAACAAATATATATACTCCCCTCTCCGCCGCTATTGGGGCTCAGGCGCGTCTAGCTTACAGAAGAGTGGGCCTGGTTGGCAGACATCTGCCAGGTCCTTGGAAACTTTGAGGAGTCTACCCAGATGGTGAGCGGCGATGCTGCAATCATTAGTGTCACCATTCCTCTGCTATGCCTCTTGAGAAGTTCCCTGCAAAGCATAAAGGCAGATGTTTCGGCTCGGAAACGGAGGCGGGGGAAGACAGTATGTCGCTGGATAGTCAGAGCACCCTCATGTCTATATCTCAGCGCGTTGAGGAGGAGGAGGAGGGGGGAGGAGCATGAGGAGGAGGGCAAGAGACAGCTGGCCCACTGCTGAGGGTACCCATGCTGCTTGCCTGTCATCCTTTCAGCGTGTATGACCTGAGGAGGAGGAGGATCCTGAAAGTGATCTTCCTAGTGAGGACAGCCATGTGTTGCGTACAGGTACCCTGGCAAACATGGCTGACTTCATGTTAGGATGCCTTTCTAGTGACCCTCGCGTTACACGCATTCTGGCCACTACGGATTACTGGGTGTACACACTGCTCGGCCCACGGTGTAAGGAGAACCTTTCCACTCTCATACCCGAAGAGGAAAGGGGTTCGAGAGTGATGCTATATCACAGGTCCCTGGCGGACAAACTGATGGTAAAATTCCCATCCGACAGCGCTAGTGGCAGAAGGTGCAGTTTCGTGGGCCAGGTAGCAGGGGAGGCACGGAGATCAGGCAGCATGTACAGCGCAGGCAGGGGAACACTCTCCAAGGCCTTTGCCATCTTTATGGCTCCCCAGCAAGACTGTGTCACCGCTCCCCAGTCAAGGCTGAATGGCGGGAGCACTGTAAAAGGATGGTGAGGGAGTATGTAGCCGATCGCGCGACCATCCTCCATGACGCCTCTGCTCCCTACAACTACTGGGTGTCGAAGCTGGACACGTGGCCTGAACTCGCGCTGTATGCCCTGGAGGTGCTTGCTTGTCCTGCGGCTAGCGTCTTGTGAGAGAGGGTGTTTAGTGCGGCTGGGGGAATCATCACGGATAAGCGTACCCGCCTGTCAACTGACAGTGCCGACAGGCTTACACTCATAAAGATGAACAAAGCCTGGATTTCCCCAGACTTCTCTTCTCCACCAGCGGACAGCAGCGGTACCTAAACAATACGTAGGCTGCACCCGCGGATGGAAGCATCGTTCTCTATCACCATAAAAAACGGGGACCTTTTAGCTTCATCAATCTGTGTATTATATTCATCCTCCTCCTCCTGCTCCTCCTCCTGAAACCTCACGTAATCACGCCGAACGGGCAATTTTTCTTCAATGTTAACAATGTTAACATTTTCAACAATGTTAATACGTTTCAATGCTCATTAAAGCGTTGAAACTTGCACCTGAACCAATTTTTATTTTAACTGGGCTGCCTGCAGACCTAGTTACAAATTAAGCCACAGTAACCAAAGCGATTAATGGGTTTCACCTGCCCTCTTGGTTGGGCATGGGCGATTTTTCTGAGGTACATTAGTACTGTTGGTACACCAATTTTTTTGGGCCCTCGCCTACAGTGTAATCCTAGTCATTTTTATGGGCTTCGCCTGCACTCATGGTACAGCAAGGTGTGTGGGGTTGGTTTACACCTTTGCTACATACATGTAACTGGGGCCTTGTCTATACTGCAACTACTGAAATGTGAAATAGACTGTTATCTCCCTAAACTGCTGCAACGGGAATGTTACTGTGGCCTGTCTTGACTGCTACTACTACTGAAATGGAACTAAGACTGTGCTCCCCCTATACTGCTGCTAGTGATATGTTACTGGGGCCTGTCCCTAATGCTACCGCTGAAATGTTACTAATTCTGGGCTCTGACTATACCGCTGCTAATGCTATGTCACTGTGGTGTGGAAACGGAGGCTTCCCAAAGACATGATGGTGGCAAGGCCATTTCCCACCAACGCGGTTACTGTTGAGGTACATATTACCAGTCTGACTGGGGCATGCACTGTGGGCCGAAGTCCACCTGTATTGTATGTGACGTTAGCTCTGCTGAGCAGGGCAGTGCAATGGGATTTGTTTATGTACCGCCGGTGGGTTCCACGGAGCCACCCATGCTGTGGGTCCACATGGACTTCACATTAGTGATTTGTACTTGCCAGTGTCTATGTATTAAAAACCACGGTCAGACTGTGGCATGCAGTGTGGGCAGAAGCCCACCTGCATTTCATCTCCCGTTACCTCAGCTGTGCTGGGCAATGCAATGGGAATTATTTATGTACCGCCGGCGGCTTCCTGGGACCCACCTATGCTGTCGGTCCACACGGAGTTGTAACTGCATGTGTCTACTTATAAAGAACCCCAGTCTGACTGGGGCATGCAGTGTGGGCCGAAGCCCACCTGTATTGTATGTGACATTAGCTCTGCTGAGCAGGGTACTGCAATGGGATTTGTTTATGTACCGCCGGTGGCTTCCAGGGAGCCACCCATGCTGTGGGTCCACAGGGACTTCACATTGCGGAGCTGTACCTGCCTGTGACTATTTATAAAAATATGAGGCCAGTGTGTGGCATGAGAGCAGTTGAAGGCTGCGCAGGGACACTTTGGTGTGCGCTGTGGACACTGGGTCGTGCGGGGGGGTTGGGCAGCATGTAACCCAGGAGAAGTGGCAGCGGAGTGTCATGCAGGCAGTGATTGTGCTTTGTTGGAGGTAGTGTGGTGCTTAGCTAAGGTATGCATTGCTAATGAGGGCTTTTCAGAAGTAAAAGTTGTTGGGAGGGGGGGCACTCTTGTCGCTATTGTGGCTTAATAGTGGGACCTGGGAACTTGAGATGCAGCCCAACATGTAGCCCCTCGCCTGCCCTATCCGTTTTTGTGTCGTTCCCATCACTTTCTTGAATTGCCCAGATTTTCACAAATGAAAACCCTAGCGAGCATCGGCGATATACAAAAATGCTCGGGTCGCCCATTGACTTCAATGGGGTTCGTTACTCGAAACGAACCCTCGAGCATCGCGGAAAGTTCGACTCGAGTAACAAGCACCCGAGCATTTTGGTGCTCGCTCATCTCTAATGTTTACCTTGAAATGTTAAACTTGTACTGTTTTAACTGTACAAACCAAGGCAAGATAAAATAATAATATAGGGTTAGTACAAATGATCTTTCCAATTTGAAACCCTCATAACTCATCTTTAGTGACACTCTGATGCATAAATTTGGTATCAATGCAAACAAAAACTCAAAGAATTTTGTTGCACAACATAAAGAAAAATGTTTTCCACATCAGAGATGTTCAATGTGAGTCCCCTTTGTCACTTGACACACATCAAGACTGTAGTCAAGTTACTGCCATACACATTATGCATTGTGGGGGTAAAGATGGCATGTAGACTTTATCTTTAACACTCCTCCAGAGAAAAAAATCACAAGGCGTAAGGTCAGGGGAACATGGAGGCCAAAGGAAGAAGTTCACTATTGTCACAACCTACACGGCCTATCAATTGTTTGGCAATTGCCCGATTGAGCTCACATCTGACTTTATTGTGACAATGGTGGTGGTGGTGGGGATGTCTTATCCTGTTGGAAGATGAAACCTAGAATCTACTGTTAAAGATGCAGCAGAAGTCAAATCTGTAGCATGTCCACGTACGAAATACCCATGATCATTTCCTCATGGAAATAGAAGGAGCCGTACACTTTCCTACAGGTTATAGTGCAACACATTCACCTTTGTGGAGACACGCATATGTTCCACGAAGACAGGTGTTTTTTTCTTCTGCCAAATTCTGACATTACATTCGTTAACTGTGCCTTAACCCCTTGAGTGGCGGGTTTCCTACCACCCTGTCGTGCCCACCAGGGCAGGTTTTTTAAAATGGTCTAATCATTGAATTTCAACTAATTTTGTAGTTGCGTCTCAAGAGCCATAACTTTTTCATTTTTCCATTGACATGGCCATATAAGGGCTTGTTTTTTGCGGGACAAGTTGTGATTTTTTAAACAGGGGGGAGGAAAAAAAGAAATGGGGAAAAAATAAAAAAAGGGGCCATGTCATTAAGGGGTTAAATAATTTATTAACTTCCTTCTCTGGGTCATTACGATGCATGGATACCACATGTGTGATTTTATTTTTGATTTTTTACAAAGTAAAGGGAGATAAGTGTTTTTATTTTTTTTTAATAATTTTTTTACTTTTTAAAAAATTTTTTTTTTTTGCTCCTTTAGGGGACTTTCACAGGGACCTATCAGGACCCCTGATCACATTCCGTGGGTCCGATGGTGACAGCCCTTTACATGCTGCAGTGACAGCCCTTTATATGCTGCAGTCACATAGACTGCAGCATGTAAGGGGTTAACACAGCAGAGATCGGAGGTTTTCTCTGATTTCTGCTATAAGAGCTAGTACCTAGCTGTCCTCTGACAGCTAACAACCAGCTCTCCCTGCCACAGAGACCATCGGCTTGGTTCTGACAAGCCGATGGTCTCTATGGCAACCTGTAAACAAAGCAGGAGGTTGCCGACATATCGGCAATATCTTCTGCTGGTTTTTCAAAGCCCTTGCACTGCTCTGTGTGGGTCTGTGCAGGCAGAGCACACTGTCACAGCTTGTGGCATTGTGCTCTACAGCTCCCATAGTGATACATAGCCCGGAAATCTTCCGGGCTGTATCGCTATGAGCAGTGGAGCTCGTCCCGGAAAATTTCCGGGCGTGCCACTCAAGGGGTTAAAGGTGGAAGCCGGTTTCATCACTGAACACTGAAGATTCCATGAAACCATTGCTTTCCATTAAAGTTTGTAAGATCTCGCAGAAAGAACATTGCCTTCCTTTGTCATCCGGTTTCAGAGCCTGTAACAATTGCAATTGATAGGGATAACATGACAAATGTTTGTGTAGAAGCTTCTACACAGTCGTCTGCATGATGTCCATTTCTCTGCTGGCTCTGATGGTGGATTTCTGGGGACTTCATGTTAAACTTGCACAGACACGCTCCACTTTTTGTACCTCATTTAGCAAAACTGTAAGACTATCCCATATTAACCAATCACAGTGTAGCTTTCATTTTACCTCAGCCGTGTGAAAAAAGAAAGCTGCGCTGCGATTCATTGCTATAGGAACAATCTTACTATTAAACTATTATGGCACTATTTTGTGCCGTAATTAGCAAAACTGTCTAACAGTAAGACTGTCCCATAGTAACCAATCACAGTGCAGCTTTCATTTTACCTCAGCAGCTACAGGTAAAGGGAAAGAATTCCGCTAGTGTCCTGTAATTATTGCGACCACATAAGAGGGAAGAAACCCGCTCGGCTGAATCCGCCCTAACTGAGGGAGAAAAAGCATACTTTTTTATTATCTTATGATGCCAAAAAAGTCTTTAAGAAATGAAAAGTATAAAGATTATTGAAAAAGAAAAACTGCATTGGTCACAAAAGAAACCCCATAATAATTATGCAAAAAGACAGACAAAAAAGTGATAATAATATAAAATACATACTATGCAACTTAGCTCTCATCCAAAAGGAAGAAAGCTGGTCTACTATTCAATAGCAACTCTATAAGTTAATGTCAGACCCTTTATCATAAGCCAAACCAAAGCTTTCTCCAAAGACATTTCTTTACAGACAGCTGTTTTAGTTTCTTGCTTCTTGTTAATGTAGCTCAAGGCTGCATAAGTGGCGTTTGTCTATGGGGAAGGGGGGTCTGTTTATTCTTGTGGCACTTGTCAAATTGGCATAGGGAGTCTTAAAGTACAGGAAAGACTCCCTGGGAGGAAATGTATGTGAATTAGCTCTCAACTGAGAGGAAAAACCTTGCTCTCTAGTTTAGTAGCCTCTCAAGACATGGCTTCTCATCTAGTCAACCGACACCTTGCTGCACATTGGTGAGAGGTAAGAATCCTGAAGCAGGTGTTTGCGAATGGATGCTATTTCCTTATGGATAAGACTCTAGTCATGTTGCGCAGCCTGTAAAAGGGTCAGACATTGAGGGTTTCTATCCATTGGTTGGCACTAGAGAGTCAGCTTTCTTCCTTCTGAGGGCTAATTTACACACCCTTTTTCCCATCAAGAATTACCTATCCTATAAGACTCCCTACACTAATTTGAGGTCTCTACAATGCATAACCCACAAAACAACTAAACAGTTTCCTGAAGCAATTAATTGATTTCAGTGTTAAATATAAAGACCAAAAGGCAGACACCTGAAGGCAAAAAGCATTGTAACACCAAGTAAATTTAATTTATAGGTGGTAACAAAACGTAATCTAATAATACATGTTATATTAATGTCACGAAGAACAAGATAGACTTCATTGTACTAAAATTTTTCTTTTCATACAAGTTATTTCTATGTGCAAAGATTTCTGAATTCCAGAATACTTTACAATCTGGAATAGCACAGTCACCAAAAACTACATTAGCAGCTTTTCTCTGCCAATGTAGATTAAAAACTAATTATAGAGTTTCAGTACAAGACACCATGTAATTTGTATTACATCTATATACTAGAACTGGCACCAAGATGGCTCATTGCCTTGCTTTTATACTCTTGCATTCAATTATTCATTTTAAGTGCTTCACTTGTACTATGTTCATTGGCACAGCTACAAGATTGTGTTGTTTGTAATACATTTTCCCCAGGTAGGATATTTTCTTTGTCGTACATCAGACAAATATTAGCTATAGTATATTATCTTTCACCTGTTACTAATCTAAGAACTACCAGTATTTAAATACCTTTTCGAGACTGTTTGTCTTAGGTTGACCTTCTCACAACTATGTTTCCATCAATTTCCATACCCATGTAAAGACATTTGCTAATTAACTCTAGACATAGCTTCATGCCAGTTTGAAAATGCAAATAGTTTGAAATAGCAGAGATGTAGCTATATTTTCCTGCACCTGGGACAAAGATTTGACTTTTCCTTCCCCTCTCCCAACCCCATCTGAAGCTTAGCTATTTGTCACACTCTTCCATCCATTGACCAGCAAGTGATCAGATGCTGGGTGTGAAGTGCTATACCATTCACTGCTCAGCACCGAAAAAGTCAATAGTCAGCAGCACCCACCAGTGTAAATAAATTCCTGCTCACAGCAGCAAAAATGCACGCCAGTATCCACGGACTGGATCCAAATGTCCCAAATCACTGATGGAACCAAGAGGAATGTCAGGCAGCATCTATCAGAAGGCTCTCCAGAGCCTTCTTTATTGTTGTCCAAACATAAGCACAAAATGGCGGTAATGTTTCGATCCTTACAGAGGATCTTTCTCAAGCAACCATTCCACCAAAAACACCAACATTAAATGCACATTGTAAAAGGTGTACACCCTCACCATCAGCCAATCCCACATCACGGCTCATTAAATGTAATAGGTAAAATGTGTGTCACTGCATTTCCATATACTCAGATGTACTTACCCTAGTAATAGGGAATCCTCCCATACACTGCAGCGTCCTAAGTCGCCCATTACGTATGTCCCAGACTGTTTTGTCCATATCTGGTCTCCGTATAAGTACCGCGCATGCGCAGAGTGGCTCAGTTGCCACGATCACATGACTTCCCCCACTGGTCAAATGATCGGTACCTCACATAGGAATGCCACTATCAGAGATATTCTATGCTCTCCGGGGTCTCGGTTATGTGTCCTTGTACTCCGGTCATGTGTCTATACAAGCCGATCCTGTGATAGATCAGTGGCGAGTGGCGAGTAGAGAGCACCTCAGTCCAGACGCTGCATCTATGGAGGTTTGTTTAAATACATATTATATCCGCTCCCTATCGTTTCTCCTACATACAGTAAGCCACAAGGGCATGTGATAGCATATACCACACATCTAGATTTACATGTGTAATGTCCCTTGAGGTTAAATCTGCTACCTGTTCGTGGGCGAAAGAACGTGTCGCCACGGATAATGTTGCGACAGCATACGCAATTGCCACATGGGAAATTGCCTCCCTTGGGTGGTATTAAATATGTCTGTGCTGTAGCATCAGAGACCTCACTGTACGCATGTACAAGTTTATCTCTCAAGTTCGGGGCTCTCCTATATGACATCAGCGGTGGCAGTTGTAGTTCTGCAACCTGTGGACAACTTCTAGCTAATAGATACCAGTGCTTTTGTATAATCTTCGAGATGGATCTACTGTCAGGGCCATACGTGGAAATGAATGGAATTCTACTCTCTTTGGATACTTGTTCTTCATCAGAGATTCCCTACCCCAGATAATCGGCTTCCCGGGAGGGTTAATCAGACTTTTGTGGATTTTGGGTAGAATATACATACATGGAACCACCGGGTTCTTGATGATCAAGAACTGGCCCAGGGCTGAATCAATTACCCCGTCCAATACAGCATCATCAACAAGGATGGTGAGTTCCCTTTTCAGACGTACTGAAGGATCAAATTCTAGAAGTTGATACACTGTCTGGTCACTCAGTTGTTTGTTAATCTCAGCGAGGTGATCACAACTATCCAGTACGACAATGGCACCCCCCCTTGTCGGCTGGTTTCATAGTAATGGATTGATCCTGTTGTAGACCCCTCAATGCCACAGACTCGGCTTGATTGTGAGGCCTTTTTTAGGATACTGGGGTGTAAACTTTTCTTTGCAGAAAGAGAATCGACATCAAAGGGTTTGATTGACACTGATTGCTTTTCCTCAAATGAGGTAGGATTACGGTGTAAGAGTAATTTTCAACCAACTATGAATAATCCTATGTTAGATACATTTACTAAGTTTGTAAAAGATAGCATGACATGCCTCTGAGCCCAAAGCTTCAAGACACAGCACAAGTGGAACATCACTTGAGCCTCTGTAAGGATCGAAACATTGCTGTACTTTTGTGCTTATGTGTGGACTACAATAAAGAAGGCTCGGGAGAGCTGAATTTATATGATAGATGCGGCCTGACATTCACTGCTCGGCAAGTATCACCCATGGGTTCTGTTCTACTTAAGAAGTGTGAGCAATACTTTCTGGGCATTGAATGGTTGCCTTGGCAACTGCCCCACTCAGCATGCAGTTTTGTCTCTCCATGCCATGGGAGGATATATAAAGTCATACCTCTACTTTCGTTGCCTTCGTCTTTCACCGGTTTCCAGTTTTGCAGATTCTTCAGTGCAGAATCTTGCCTCTTCTTTCATGGGTTGCTTCTAGTTTCGCCGCAAGCCACCGGCCCAAGTGACCTTGCTGCTGACATCACAGCCATTCATGGATTGCTCCAATCACAGCCATTCATTGATAAATGGCTGTGATTGAAGCATCCAGCACTGACTGTGATTGGCTGAGCGGACTGTCACTCAACTGAATCAGCTAATCAGAGCAATCTCTTGCTGGAGGTGAAGGGTTTTAATCCCCCATCACTAGCAAGATGCCCTGCCAGCTTTAAAAGTCTGCACGGAGCTCTGGAGAGCGACCCCGGGACACCGACAGCACCTACTATGTATATTGCTTTTATTTCCTCTCAGGCAGTGTAGCTGGGGTGTTTAGTGCTGCCAAAAACATGGTACCAATTCTGCCATGTTTTCATCAGGCTGAAACCGCTGCCTGTTCATTTCAATGGGCAAAGCATGGCTGAAAACGCTTGTGTGAACAGCTCCATTGAAACTAATGGGATCGTTGTACAGCGTTTAGTGCTGCGCTGAAAAAGCTGTGCTCAACGATGTGCAAAAATGTGGTTTGGTGAGTTTTTCCCCCCAAAAAGGAGGTAAATTGGCTTCTGTCTTATTGGGGGTTTTTTTTGTGTTCCTCTGGATCAACAAAGGAGGGTGTAAACAGGCTGAACTGGGTGGACATTTGTTTATTTTTTTATCTTTTTGTTGTTTTTAGTTTTTTTTATCCCATGCTTTTTAGGTTGTGTATCCTCTCTCTACTGGAAAAACCTAAAAAATGTAAGAATTTTGGTATCATTGTAACCGTACCGACCCACAGAAAAAATGTATTGTGTCATTTATGCTGTATGATTAACGCTGTAAAAACAAAACTATCGCAAAATTGATGCGTTTTCTCTCCCTGCTATGATAAAAAAAGTAATAAAAGTTTTACAATATAGCCTATGTATGTAAAAGTGGCACCAATAAAAACTACAGTTCACCACGCAAAAAAAAAGCCCTTATATGGCCGCATCGACAGAAAAATAAAAAAGTTATGACTTTTGAAAAATCGATAAGACAATCCGCCAAAAATCGCTGCATCCTTAAGCCCAAAATAGGCCATGTCCTTAAGGGGTTAATACCCTGGGTTTCAGTGATCAATTTCTCTCAATTCTGTTCACCCATTTTCTTTCTTCACCTTTGGCTTAATTGGTTCTTTCTTGTTTCATTGTTTTCTATTTATTTGACCTTTTGCTTCAATGATCTTTTCCCTCATCATTATCTCAAGTTTTCCCGATAATGGTTTTGAATAACCTGCACTCATACTCTTTTTTTATATATATATAATTAATCCCTTTATGCTTTCAGCCTATTATTTATCTGACTGATTAATTAATTAATTAATTAATTAATTAATCATATAATTGTTTAAGCAACAGTCCCCTTTGTTACTCATTTATCAATGCATCTGCCTAGTAATCATTCCATTAATTCTTGTATTTGCTCAGCTGTCTTTAATCAACTCCTGTAACTGCTATTTCTGGTATAAATGTTGATAAATTCATTCTTTGGCCAAATGATTTAATCATTTTGGTGAATGCTGTTAATTAGAGATGAGCGAGCACCAAAATGCTCGGGTGCTCGTTACTCGGGACGAAATTATCGCGATGCACTCATGCCACACCACCCTCATGTCTATTTATAAGTGCGTCTGCCATGAGGAGGAACCGCAGGCACACACTGCAGAGGGTTGGCACGGCTAGGCAGCGACCCTCTTTAAAAGGGGTGGGGCGATAGCCCACAATGCTGTACAGAAGCAATGAGAAATATAATCCTGTGCCACCGCCATCAGGAGCTGCACACGTGGGCATAGCAATGGGGAACCTATGTGCTACACACTATTCATTCTGTCAAGGTGTCTGCATGCCCCAGTCAGACCGCGGTTTTTTATAAATAGTCACAGGCAGGTACAACTCCGCAATGGGAATTCCGTGTGCACCCACAGCATGGGTGGCTCCCTGGAACCCACCGGCTGTACATAAATGTATCCCATTGCAGTGCCCATCACAGCTGAGGTAACGTCCGATTAAATGCAGGTGGGCTTTGGCCCACACTGCATGCCCCAGTCAGAATGGGGTTATTTAGAAGTGGACACATGCAGTTACAACTCCCTGTGGACCCACAGCATGGGTGGCTCCCTGGAACCCACCGGCGGTACATAAATATATCCCATTGCATTGCCCATCACAGCTGAGGTAATGACATGTTTAATGCAGGTGGGCTTCGGCCCACACTGCATGCCCCAGTCAGACTGGGGTTCTTTAGAAGTAGACACATGCAGTTACAACTCCCTGTGGACCCACAGCATGGGTGGCTCCCTGGAACCCACTGGCGGTACATCAATATATCCCATTGCAGTGCCCAACAGAGCTGATGTAAAAATTGGTTCAGGTGAAAGTTTCAACGCTTTAATGAGCATTGAAACATATAAAAATTGTTTACAAAAATTATATGACTGAGCCTTGTGGGCCTAAGAAAAATTGCCCGTTCGGCGTGATTACGTCAGGTTTCAGGAGGAGGAGCAGGAGGAGGAGGATGAATATTATACACAGATTGATGAAGCTAAAAGGTCCACGTTTTTGATGGTGATAGAGAACAATGCTTCCATCCACGGGTGCAGCCTACGTATTGTTTAGGTATCGCTGCTGTCCGCTGGTGGAGAAGAGAAGTCTGGGGAAATCCAGGCTTTGTTCATCTTGATGAGTGTAAGCCTGTCGGCACTGTCGGTTGACAGGCGGGTATGCTTAACTGTGATGATTCCCCCTGCCGCACTAAACACCCTCTCAGACAAGACGCTAGCCGCAGGACAAGCAAGCACCTCCAGGGCATACAGCGTGAGTTCAGGCCACGTCTCCAGCTTCGCCACCCAGTAGTTGTAGGGGGCAGAGGCGTCACGGAGGACGGTCGAGCGATCGGCTACGTACTCCCTCACCATCCTTTTACAGTGCTCCCGCCGACTCAGCCTTGACTGGGGAGCCGTGACACAGTCTTGCTGGGGAGCCAGAAAGCTGTCAAAGGCCTTAGAGAGTGTTCCCCTGCCTGTGCTGTACATGCTGCCTGATTTCTGCGCCTCCCCTGCTACCTGGCCCTCGGAACTGCGCCTTCCACCACTAGCGCTGTCGGATGGGAATTTTACCATCAGTTTGTCCGCCAGGGTCCTGTGGTATAGCATCACTCTCGAACCCCTTTCCTCTTCGGGTATGAGAGTGGAAAAGTTCTCCTTATACCGTGGGTCGAGCAGTCTGTACACCCAGTAATCCGTAGTGGCCAGAATGCGTGTAACGCGAGGGTCACGAGAAAGGCATCCTAACATGAAGTCAGTCCTCACTAGGAAGATCACTTTCAGGATCCTCCTCCTCAGGCCATACACGCTGAAAGGATGACAGGCAAGCAGCATGGGTACCCTCAGCAGTGGGCCAAGCTGTCTCTTCCCCCTCCTCCTCATCCTCCTCATGCTCCTCCTCCTCCTCCTCCTCAACGCGCTGAGATATAGACAGGAGGGTGCTCTGACTATCCAGCAACATACTGTCTTCCCCCGCCTCTGTTTCCGAGCGCAAAGCATCTGCCTTTATGCTTTGCAGGGAACTTCTCAAGAGGCATAGCAGAGGAATGGTGACGCTAATGATTGCAGCATCGCCGCTCACCATCTGGGTAGACTCCTCAAAGTTTCCAAGGACCTGGCAGATGTCTGCCAACCAGGCCCACTCTTCTGTAAAGAATTGAGGAGGCTGACTCCCACTGTGCCGCCCATGTTGGAGTTGGTATTCCACTATAGCTCTACGCTGCTCATAGAGCCTGGCCAACATGTGGAGCGTAGAGTTCCACCGTGTGGGCACGTCGCACAGCAGTCGGTGCACTGGCAGATGAAACCGATGTTGCAGGGTGCACAGGGTGGCAGCGTCCGTGTGGGACTTGCGGAAAGGTGCGCAGAGCCGGCGCACCTTTCCGAGCAGGTCTGACAAGCGTCGGTAGCTTTTCAGAAAGCACTGAACCACCAAATTAAAGACGTGGGCCAGGCATGGCACGTGCGTGAGGCTGCCGAGCTGCAGAGCCGCCACCAGGTTAAGGCCGTTGTCACACACGACCATCCCCGGTTGGAGGCTCAGCGGCGCAAGCCAGCGGTCGGTCTGCTCTGTCAGACCCTGCAGCAGTTCGTGGGCCGTGTGCCTCTTATCTCCTAAGCTGAGTAGTTTCAGCACGGCCTGCTGACGCTTGCCCACCGCTGTGCTGCCGTGCCGCGCGACACCGACTGTTGGCGACGTGCTGCTGCTGACACATCTTGATTGCGAGACAGAGGTTGCGTAGGAGGAGGAGGAGGGTGGTTTAGTGGAGGAAGCATACACCGCCGCAGATACCACCACCGAGCTGGGGCCCGCAATTCTGGGGGTGGGTAGGACGTGAGCGGTCCCAGGCTCTGACTCTGTCCCAGCCTCCACTAAATTCACCCAATGTGCCGTCAGGGAGATATAGTGGCCCTGCCCGCCTGTGCTTGTCCACGTGTCCGTTGTTAAGTGGACCTTGGCAGTAACCGTGTTGGTGAGGGCGCGTACAATGTTGCGGGAGACGTGGTCGTGCAGGGCTGGGACGGCACATCGGGAAAAGTAGTGGCGACTGGGAGCTGAGTAGCGCGGGGCCGCCGCCGCCATCATACTTTTCAAAGCCTCCGTTTCCACAACCCTATACGGCAGCATCTCCAGGCTGATAAATTTGGCTATGTGCACGTTTAACGCTTGAGCGTGCGGGTGCATGGCGGCGTACTTGCACTTGCGCTCCAACACTTGCGCTAGCGACGGCTGGACGGTGCGCTGACCGACATTGGTGGATGGAGCCGAGGACAGCGGAGGTGAGGGTGTGGGTGCAGGCCAGGAGACGGTAGTGCCTGTGCCCTGAGAGGGGGGTTGGATCTCAGTGGCAGGTTGGGGCACAGGGGGAGAGGCAGCGGTGCAAACCGGAGGCGGTGAACGGCCTTCGTCCCACCTTGTGGGGTGCTTGGCCATCATATGTCTGCGCATGCTGGTGGTGGTGAGGCTGGTGGTGGTGGCTCCCTGGCTGATCTTGGCGCGACAAAGGTTGCACACCACTGTTCGTCGGTCGCCTGCACTCTCAGTGAAAAACTGCCAGACATTTGAGCACCTCGGCCTCTGCAGGGTGGCATGGCGCGAGGGGGCGCTTTGGGAAACAGTTGGTGGATTATTCGGTCTGGCCCTGCCTCTACCCCTGGACACCGCACTGAGTCTTGCAACCTGCCCTGCTGCCCTTGCCTCCCCCTCTGAAGACCTGTCCTCAGTAGGCGTAGCAAACCAGGTGGGGTCAGTCACCTCATCGTCCTGCTGCTCTTCCTCCGAATCCTCTGTGCGCTCCTCCCTCGGACTTACTCCAATTACTACTACCTGAGTGATAGACAACTGTGCCTCATCGTCATCGTCCTCCTCACCCACTGAAAGGTCTTGAGACAGTTGCCGGAAGTCCCCAGCCTCATCCCCCGGACCCCGGGAACTTTCCAAAGGTTGGGCATCGGTCACGGCAAACTCCTCCGGTGGGAGAGGAACCATTGCTGGCCATTCTGGGCAGGGGCCCGGGAACAGTTCCTGGGAGTCTGCCTGCTCCTCAGAATGTGTCATTGTAATGGAGTGAGGAGGCTGGGAGGAAGGAGGAGCAGCAGCCAGAAGATTCAGAGTTGCAGCAGTGGAAGGCGCAGAACTCTGGGTGTTCGATAGATTGCTGGATGCACTTTCTGCCATCCACGACAGGACCTGCTCACACTGCTCATTTTCTAATAAAGGTCTACCGCGTGGACCCATTAATTGTGAGATGAATGTGGGGACGCCAGAAACGTGCCTCTCTCCTAATCCCACAGCAGTCGGCTGCGATACACCTGGATCAGGAGCTCGGCCTGTGCCCACACCCTGACATGGGCCTCCGCGTCCTCGCCCGCGTCCACGTCCTCTAGGCCTACCCCTACCCCTCAGCATGGTGTATTACCAGTAGTGCAGAAACAGAACGCTGTAATTAAATGTGCCGCTTATTGGCCTGTGGTTGGAGGCTGACTTCGCTTACGGAACGCCAGGAAATAATTTTGCGCAAGCCTGCTGTAACACTTAGCTGGCTGCGTATGAATTAGGAGGACAACTACACCCAACACAGACCCAGTACACTGAGGACAGTCACAGCAGCCCAAATAGATTTTTTTTCCCAAATGTTTTTGGAAAGGCCCACTGCCTATATTCAATAAATATATGTCTTCTGTCCCTGCCTCACCGCTACTGGCCCTGGAGTATGTAAAATAACTGCAGACTATTGCACTGTGGACAGGAATACAGCGGTGATGTAACAGCCAACACAGAGCCAGGAAATAATTTTGCGCAAGCCTGCTGTAACACTTAGCTGGCTGCGTATGAATTAGGAGGACAACTACACCCAGCACAGACCCAGTACACTGAGGACAGTCACAGGCAGCCCAAATAGATTTTTTTCCCCAAATGTTTTTGGAAAGGCCCACTGCCTATATTCAATAAATATATGTCTTCTGTCCCTGCCTCACCACCACTACTGGCCCTGGAGTATGTATAATTACTGCAGGGCGCAATGCTCTGCACGGCCGATATACAAAAAAAAAAGTGCAACACTGCAAAAAGCAGCCTCCACACTACTGCACACGGTTAGATGTGGCCCTAAGAAGGACCGTTGGGGTTCTTGAAGCCTAAAATACTCCTAACACTCTCCCTATAGCAGCTCCGGCACCAACAGCACTTTCCCTCCTCTATGTCAGAATAAATCTGTGCCGAGCTGCGAGAGGGGCCGACTTTTATACTCGAGTGACACCTGATCTCGCCAGCCACTCACTGCAGGGGGGTGGTATAGGGCTTGAACGTCGCAGGGGGAAGTTGTAATGCCTTCCCTATCTTTCTATTGGCCAGAAAAGCGCGCTAACGTCTCAGAGATGAAAGTGAAAGTAACTCGAACATCACGTGGTACTCGTTACGAGTAACGAGCTTCTCGAACACGCTAATACTCGAACGAGTATCAAGCTCGGACGAGTACGTTCGCTCATCTCTATTGTTAATTAATTATTTTTTCTGGTTATCTATTCTATGTGTTTTCATCATACTGCCGCTTATGCTTTGACTTATTGTTTCTGTACCATTTCTCCTAACTAGTTACTGCTATTCAATATGAAATTTGATGTTTTTATCTTTCTCTCATGCTACTCAGATGTGGGCTGTAGAGTGGGAAATAGTATATTTCTGCCAGTCACCATATATAGCAGCGAAGCAGACAGACAAACTGCGCTTTGGCATGGAGAATATTGCAATTCTCTGTTTGTGGCCTTAGATGTCGTTGAAAGTCACCACTCTGGCCACTATGAATTAGTTGTAGGCCTTACACAGCTATAATGTAAAAAGAAAAAAAAAAGATCAGCTCCCCTCCTCTATAACGGTAAAATCCAGGGTCATACTGGATAACACTGCGACCTACAAAAAACTAAGAAGTGATCTGACTGAAGAATGTATAGATTGGTCCCTGCGCTGAGCCAATGAGAGGCAGCAGTCACTCACCCATTCATGAATTCATGAATGGGTGTGTGAGTGAGAGCTGCCTCTGATTGGTCAGGCTGTGACCAATTAGAGGCAGCTCATTCAGCAGGCGGGGATTTTAAAGCCCCGGCTGCTGAATACTATAGAGAAGCAGTTCAGGAGAACTGCCGGCGGCCGCGGCTGAACTCCGGCTGCAGCGGAAAGGTGAGTATACATTTTTTTTTTATTTTTACACATTTCTGGATGAATTGCAGGGAAGGGCTTATATATTTAAGCCCTTCCCGACAATTCATCCCGCGCTCGCCGGCAGCCCATTGCTTTCAATGGAGCCAGCTGTATTGCCGGCTCCATTGAATTCAATGGGCAAACATTGTTCTTCTCTGCCACAGCTGTTACAGCTGTGGCAGAGAAGAATGATTTGTCTTCTATATATTCTCAATGGGGTCGGCGCTGCTGCCGCCGGCCCCATTGAGCGCATATAGAGAAGAGAACAGGAATCGCAGATCGCAGATAGGTGCGATCTGCGATTTCTGTTCTATAATTTATCGGACGAGCGCATAAAAAGCGCTCATGTGTCCGATACCATTGCAAAGCAATGGTTTTTAAAAAAATCGCCGGACGCATGCGCAAATCGCGTGAAAAAACGCCCGTCTGACTAAGGCCACAATGTTATTCTCATGGGGAAAGATGCAATGTCAACATCGCTACAAAAAGTATAGACACATCCCTCTGTAGAAAGCCCAGTGAATAGAACACAATTCTACAGACAGGAAGTTGCCACCCAAAACACACAATACAAGCTAATCCAATAGGTGAATTCATGAGAGCAAAGCGTGCCTGTTCAAATCCAAAAGACTATGCAAATGCTGAGATAGACATTTGTCAGAGACTAAATACTAGGGGATATAGCAAATCAACCCTAATTAAGGCAAAAAGTAAGATCAAAAGCCTTGAGAGGAAAGAATTAATTAAAGACAAACCACAGCAGTCTAAGAAAGTATGGCCAAATAAACTTGTTTTTTTTCTACTGCATTTAGTAAAAATTTTCATTCCATCAAAAAAATGTTTTTGAAAAATCTGCCAATTTTGAAACAGGATAATACAATAAGAAAGATTTGGACAGTGGAATACAATGTTTAACCCCTCCCCCCCCCCCCCCCCCCCAACCACCCAAAAAAAAAATCAAAGTCTTAGAGATAAATTATCCTCAACTTGTCTTTCTGGCAGTAGAGGAAAAAGTCATTCGCTGTCCCGAAAAGGGTTTTTCCGATGTGGGGGTAACAAATGTGGGTATGCCGGCATGCCATTACAAGTAGCAATTTTGGAGCAGCGACGGTAAAAATAAATATGATATTAAACATTTCATCAATTGCAATTCCAGCAATGTAATTTATGTAATATCCTGTACACACTGCAAATTAACCCCTTAGTGACCAGCCCATAGAGTTTTTACGTCCTGCCCAAGTGGGCTTTAATCCCTGAGGACATAGAAACATGCTTCCTGCAGGGATTAAAGCCTCCTGGGCTATGGACCTGACAGCGATCTACCTTAGGCCGGTCTCACATGACCGGATAGAATTTGCGGATTCTGCATGCATTTGATCTTCGGTAATCCACGGATCAATCAAATGCACTGGATTGCACAATTCCGCTCAAATTAGCAGGTCAGAATTGTGTAATCCACTCACAGAAAACTGAATGCAGCATGTTCTATTTTACAGCAAATATCCATAACATAGAGCCCATTGTGCTCCATGGTCACAGATATACCCGCAGCCCATACGCAACTACACTGTGTATGGGCTGTGGGTACACGCGTCATTGCTGAGCGACGGCACTGGAAATATAAACAAAGGTGTACTGTACATTACGCAGCCGTACGCAGCGCCACGGTCAGGCTCACAGCTGGGATCCGCTGTGGGCCTCCACCAGCGGATCCCACATAGGGCCGTAGGAGCCCGGTGTTATTGAGACCGCTGCCTGTAATATGTAATTTACAAGAAGCCCCTGGAACGCTCGTCTTCCTGCAGCTCCAGGAGCAGCTTGTTGAGCCCCTTCTGTGTGAGACCACAGCATGTCAGCAGGCTTACAAAGCCTCACAGAGTGCCACTTTCCACCCCATCCCTGCCCCTATCAAGAAATACCCCCCCAAAAAAGCATGAGAGGAGGAGGGATACCCGGTTTTATTGCCTTATGTGCCCATTCCAACCAGCCTCTGCAATTACACCTGTCTTCAGACATACCACACAGTTTTATCGAAGATTTGGGGGGGGGGGGGGGCAAAAAAATGGGCATGGGGGCGATTATTTTTAGGGAGCCAGTTTTTTTCTGCACAAGTGAGCAATTGGACCTGGAATTTATTCAGTTGTGCCCTAAAAACCAATGGGCCTAACCATGTGTCCTGTAAGTAGATTAGGGCAACAATGGGCATATTTCTGAACACGGAACAAACAGGGGGATCCACTTTGGGGTGCAAGTCTTCATTCCTATGTATGCTGTACAAAAAAAACTATTTTAAAAATGACACAATTGCAAAAAAATGAAAATCGTAAATTTTTCCTTTTGCTATGCTTAGATTCAGTCAAAATATGCAGTACACCCCTAGATGAATTCGTTAAGGGGTATTGTTTTCAAAATGGGGTAATTTGTGTGGAATCTTTATCGTTTTGGCTGCTCAATGGATCTACAAGTGGGCAATGGGGCCTAAAACACCTTCAAGCAAAATGTCTGTTCTGAAAGCTACTGGCTGCTCCTGTCGGTTTGGGCGCCGTTGTGCATACGGACATAAGATTAGGGCAACAATGGGTTTGTTTTTGAACACGGGACAAACAGTGGTATTCATTTTGGGGGTGCAAGTCTTCATTCACATGTGTGCTGTACAAAAAAAAAAATTTTAAATGACACATTTGCCAAAAAAATGAAAATCATAGTTTTTTCCTTCTGCTATGCTTAGATTCAGTCAAAATATGCAGTACACCCCTAGATGAATTCTTTAAGGGGTATAGTTTTCAAAATGGGGTCATTTGTGGGAGTTCTCCATCATTTTAGTGGCTCAAGGGGTTCTACAAGTTAGCAATGGGGCCTAAATCACCTTCAAGCAAAATGTCTGTTCTGAAAGCCACTCGCTGCTCTTTTCATTTTGGGCCCCGTTGTGCGTTTTTTTAAATGACACAATTCCCAAAAAAATGAAAATCGTAATTTTTTCCTTCTGCTTTGCTTAGATTAATTCAATTACTGTGGGGTCAAAATACGCAGTATACCCCTAGATGAATTTGTTAAGGGGTCTAGTTTTCAAAATGGGGTCATTTGTGGGGGTTCTATATTGTTTTCGCCACTTAAGGGCTCTACAAGTGGGCAATGGGGCCTTGCAATCTGGGCTTGTTGTAGGAAAACAAAGTGTTCCTCAAAATGTTGATAATCAATGTTAAATTTGTACGTCTCCTAAATGGTTAAAAAAAACAAAAGCTTTTCAAATGTGCGTCTAAAATAAAGTAAACAAATGGAAATTTGTACAGTATATTTGCACATATTTGATATATTACAAATGAAAATGTGAAAAAAAATGAACATTTTTTAAACATTTTCCCAATTTTGGTGTTTTTAATAAATATACACAAATTCCATCGGACTATTTTCCTCACCCAAAAAAAGTACAACATGTGGCAAAAAAAAAAACAATGTCAGAATCACTTGAATATGCAAAAGCTTTACAGAGCTATTCTATATTAAAATGTCAGATTTCCAAAATTTGGCCTGCTCATTAAGGCGCAAACAGGCTTGGTCACTAAGGGGTTAATGTACGTGGCATGTACTACCAGGAAGCTAAAAATCCGTATTATGGAACACATAAGAAACATTAAAGGAGATGTCTCGAGGAAGCAGTTAATTTTTTTTTTTGCCCAGTCCCCCCCATTAAACACACATTACTAAGCCCCCCTGTAAATGACATTTCTAGCTGGTTCGTACTTACCGTTCCAGCGTTTCAGCAAGTTATAAAAGTTTCCTCAAGATGGCCGCCGGCTCTTTCCCAGTCGCTCGCTGCAGCCCGACGTGCGCGCTCCCGAGACGCCGCCAGCTGTGTCTCCATGGCAACCGGACGCATCGCAGCCGCCGACCAGACGCCCCGCAGCCGCCGACCAGACAGCAGGTAACCGGCGCTAGCCCCCGGCTCCCCAGCGCTAGTTCCCCCGGCGCAGCGACAGCCCCCCCGGCCTAGCGCTAGCTCCCCCGGCGCAGCGCTAGCTCCCCCGGCCTAGCGACAGCCCCCCCGGCCTAGCGACAGCCCCCCCGGCCTAGCGCTAGCTCCCCCGGCCTAGCGACAGCCCCCCCCATCGCAGCGACAGCCCCCCCGGCCTAGCGCTAGCTCCCCCGGCCTAGCGACAGCCCCCCCCATCGCAGCGACAGCCCCCCCGGCCTAGCGCTAGCTCCCCCGGCCTAGCGACAGCCCCCCCGGCCTAGCGACAGCCCCCCCCATCGCAGCGACAGCCCCGCCGGCCTAGCGCTAGCCCCCCCGGCCTAGCGACAGCCCCCCCCCCATCGCAGCGACAGCCCCCCCGGCCTAGCGCTAGCTCCCCCGGCCTAGCGACAGCCCCCCCGGCCTAGCGCTAGCTCCCCCGGCCTAGCGACAGCCCCCCCGGCCTAGCGACAGCCCCCCCGGCGCAGCCCGGCGCAGCGGCGGCGCAGCCCGGCGCAGCGGCAGCCCCCCCCCCGGCGCAGCGGCAGCCCCCCCCGGCGCAGCCCGGCGCAGCGGCAGCCCCCCCCCCGACCCATCACTTACCTGGGAGGCTTCTCGGGGCTGCTGGGCTGGGCTGGTCTTCTCCGCTGGGCAGCTCCAGTTTCTGCACCTTCCTCTAACAGAGGATGGTGCAGAATGGCCGCTTCAGCGCGCTCCCGAGCAGTGACAGCTCGTCTGCGCATGCGCAGAAGAGCTGTAGCGGGGAGCACACTGAAGCGGCTCGTGCTGAATGGAGAAGACCGGACTGCGCAAGCGCGTCTAAAAAAGCAAGCTGCCAGCGAATTTAGACGGAACCATGGAGACGAGGACGCCAGCAACGGAACAGGTAAGTGGAATAACTTCTGTATGGCTCATATTTAATGCACGATGTACATTACAAAGTGCATTAATATGGCCATACGGAAGTGTATAACCCCACTTGGTTTCGCGAGACCACCCCTTTAATAATGAAACTATGAACAGCTCGGGAGCAGCTAGACATTTCCTGGAGGAACATAACGGCAACCTAAATAATTTCTCATTTTTTGGTATTGAATGGTTTAGGGGCACCAAAAGATGCGGTGGTAATAAAAATATGGTGCTGAAAAAAGAAGCTTTGTGGATTCTGAAATTGAACTCAAGAATCTCTAGGGCGTAAATTTAAAAACAGATCTGATATACATGTACTGAGAGTTTGTGTCTTATGTTCTAACCATATTTTCTCTTTGAAGATGCAATAAGCAATCTAATGTTATGTTTATGTACATGGTTTACACACAGAGATTTAATCGTCTTAGGGAAGTTCTCCTAGTTTCGATCCTAGACTCTGATTAGAAATTTCTTTAAAACAACATTTATGGGCCAACATTGGTCGGCCCATAAATGTTGTTTTAAAGAAATTTTCAATAAAGGATATCATTTTAGTCTATATCTGTGAAGGGCTTTTAGCAAATAAGTAAATATAGACAATCCCGTCTCTGTGATTAGACTCTGATTAGATTTTATTATTTATAGAAAGCCTTGTATTTAAATGATATATAACTGAGCCAATAAATTTAGTGCAGTCATTCGAGTCGATTCTATGCGGTAATTATGAGATCTATTACATATAGGTGCTCTACTCTTCTTTCCATCGTGCTCTTTCTCCAATGAATGCTTGTATAATAAGTAGCACTTCACCAACTTTTTTTTTTAACTTTATACAGCCAGTTTGCTTATGTATATCTAACTACAGTATATGTATGTTTATGAACTACATGGTGTTAGCGACTTGTACCCTTCACATTGTACGGTTGGTCCATGCATATAAGCAGGATCATGTTGGAATATGGTTGAAATATGTTGTTAACATCACACAACTTCTATTCATGCTTTGCTTTAACCCCTTAAGGACCAGGTTGTTTTGTACCTTAAGGACCAGACAGTTTTTAGGGATTTTACCCATGTGGCGGTTTTACTGCTCCATTTTTTTTCCTTTAGCTACCAAAATTATTTTTGCTGCGTTTTTTTCCCATGACATATAGGAGTATTTTTTAATATCTTTTTCACTGACTTTTTTCCCCCGTTTTTTAGTTTTATTGGGGGTATAATGCTAAAAAAAAATGTTTTTTTAAACATTTATAGTTTTTTTAAAAATAATTTTTACATTTACACTAAAATAAAGTATGGTAATGGGTTCCTCTATTTATTTCGGACGTTTTGATATATAGTATGTATGGTTTTGGTTTACAGGGCGCATACGGCGACGGTTTTTGTTGGCGTCTGCTTTGTGTTATTCTCTTTCTGGTTCAATAAGTTTTTATTAGGACAGATAATTTTTTAGTATAAACAGGGCATGTGCAAACATTACACTTCAATTTCAGTGCCTTTTAACATAGGAACTTTTGTTTAAATCGCCCCTCCCTCGCCTGCTTGGCGAGGTAGATCGATTTGTCCTCAGTTTTAAAATAACAATAATTTTCTGTATTCAAGCATGTGATCTGGTATAACTACAACATGAACTACCGGGAAGGGGGGACAACAGTTAGTAGGAAAGAGAGAGAGAAGAGGAATAGGGGGGAGGGTGTGGAGGGGGGGGGGGGGGGTAGGACGGGTCACCTTACCTTTCTTGTTTGGCTATCTTGTTGTTTGGGTTTGTGGGCGTTGGGGGGTCTCGGTGTGCTGGTCCCCCTGTCTCTTCGCCTGATGCTACAGACCCTCTTTCTCTGGTTTCGGCCAGGTGATTCCCCGGTCTAGGAATCAAGTGAGAGAAGGGGCGGGCCCCTGGGGGTTCGGGGGGGCAGCGAGCCTCGGATTACCCACTCTGTGGCCTCCGTGGTGGCTCTAAACTCCAGCCAGGGGCGCCAGAGCACGAAGTAAGCTTCTATTTTCATTATTTCGCTTGCTCTCATCTCCTCGTATCTAGCTAGTTCATCGATGGCTTCGACCCAATGTGTCCTGGAGGGAGCGGCATCAGACTGCCAGAACCTCGGTATGATCTGTCTGACCGCTTGTACAAAGAAGCGCAAGAGGCCTTTCTTTACCCTGGATATGGAGCCCGGAAATATGGACAGTACCCCCATCTCAAGCGTGGGTTGCACGTCCTCTCCGCTCAATTTGTTGTAAAGACTAACCACGTCTTTCCACAGTGAGGCTATCGGCGGGCAGTTCCACCAAATGTGAGACATGCTTCCGATAGAGTTTGGGCATCTCCAGCACGCTGGGTTGAGTTGTGGGAGCATTTTGTGCAGCCTGGCTGGGGTTCTGTACCAGCGAGTGTTATTCTCTTTCTTATGTATGTATTGTTGTTTTATTCTGTTATTTTGTCTTACTTATGTATGTAATTGTGTTTTTTTACTATCTATGTCCCCCATGACGTCATATAAGACCTCTGGGGGACATTCACTTTTTTTTTTTTAACTTTATTTGACACTTTCCACTATAGCTAGGGTGTCCATAGAAGCCCTAATTATAGGGGAAAGCAACCCCTGTGGTGACATTAGTCACCTGCAGAGCTGCCAGGGTCTAAGTCTGACCCTCCAGCTCTGCATAGCAGGGAATCCCGGGAGGTCACATGACCCCCCAAGGCTCCCGTACTGAAAATACATGTTACTTTCAGTTTCCCCAGACAGTGCTCATTGAGCACTGTATATCAGGGAAGCAGAAGGCAGGAAGGGTTAAAAACCCCTCCTGCCTTCTGCTCCGGGTTATCAATTGTCACTAACAGCTGATAACCCGTTCCTGCCTCTGATTGATTGCAGAGCCAGGAGGCTTAGAGCACCGCCGTATTTTTACTATCGGTGGTCCTCTAAGCCCAGGACCAGCCGCCGTATATATACAGTGGCTGGTCCTACATGGGTTAATGGATAAAATGAATGATAACTGTGTTATTGCGGTGCTGCATTCGGTTTTCTGAAATCTGCAAATATTTAATGTGTCAGTCCTACATAATTTTAGGGAGTTTTCAAGCCTCTTTTTCAAATATGTAGCAATGCATATATCATCTTTTTTTACCAAGCTTTTATTAAACATGGGCCGTTATTGAAATTGGTCGTGAGATCAAAATCCATGCTGCATGCTTATATACTTTTCTACCTAGTAGTAATTATTATGCATGCGATTCTAAAACTGTGATATAGTACTGTCAGTATATTTATGTCAGTCAATCTGCTGTGTTGTGCAGCAGACAAGGGCGTAACTATAGGGGATGCAGGGGATGTGGTTGCACCCAGGCCCAGGAGCCTTAGGGGGCCTATAAGGCCTTTTTTCTCCATATAGGGAGCCTAGTAGTATGAATAAAGCATTACAGTTGGGGGCCCTGTTACAGATTTGCATTGGGGCCCCGAATCTTCAAGATACGCCTCTGGCAGCAGACACACCTATTGTGGGGAGTTGTTTGTCGGTTTAGTTAGTGGATGGTAATTGGTAAGGATTCTTAGCCGATGGTTTGGAATGTTTTTAAACCTATGTGTTTGTCTAAACGTCCATTTACACGGGACGAATGTCGGGCAAACGATGCCTGACACTCGTCCCTTTTTCCTCGCTTCCGTGCTCCTGCACAGGAGCTAGCAGAGCAGGCTGGTTCACAGATTGGCCAGCAGGGGTTGGGTCAGTGCAGGAGATTTCTCTCCTCTCGCTCTCCCGCCCCCCTCCACTGAGATAACACAGCCACGGTTCACTACTGAACGGCGGCTGTTTAAACTGAACGATCAGCTCATCGTCCATCGCTTATGCAGCATAAATGGAGAGGGGTGGCGGAGCTAGAGGAGAGAAATCTCCTGCACTGCCCCGTCCCCCTGCTGGCCGCTCCGTGAACCAGCCTGCTCTGCTAGCTCCTATACAGGAGCACAAGAGCGGGGAAACACAGGGACGAATATCGGGCATCGTTTGCCCGACATTTGTCCCATATAAAAGTACCTTAAGTGCATCAGATGTGATCAAAACTGCTTGTCAGTAGAAACACGTTATCTGTACTATGTGATGTCCTGTCTATAAAGGAAATAAAGCATTTTTTGTACGTAGAGCTGACACTTTATCAACACCTTTCTCCCTTTACTTTGTAAAAAATAAAAAATTAAAAGCCAAATTACTAGAGATGAGCGAGCGTACTCGTCCGAGCTTGATGCTCGTTTAAGTATTAGGGTACTCGAGATGCTCATTACTCGAGGCGAGCACCACGCGATGTTCGAGTCAATTCCATTTCCTTCCCTGAAAGTTTTGCGCCATTTTCTGGCCAATAGAAACGCAGGGAAGGCATTACAACTTCCTCCTGTGACGTTCCAGCCCTATCCCACCCCCCTGCAGTGAGTGGCTGGCGAGATCAAGTGACCCCAGAGTATTTAAATTGGGGCTCGCCGCAGTCACACACTGGGAGAGATCAGGGACAGTGCTGGTGCTGCTGTAGGGAAAGTGTTAGTGTAGGATCCTGTATACAAGAACCCCAACAGTCCTTCTTAGGGCCACATCTGACCGTGTGCATTACTGTTGTGGCTGCTGGTAGCAGTTTTGCAAAAAATTTTTTATTTTTTATATCGGGCGTGCAGCCCCATTACAGCTATAGTGTTCTCAGGCTGCAGTCTGTACTACATAGTATAGGGCAGCGTTGCTGAGAGAGTGGTAGTGTAGGATCCTGTGTACAAGAACCCTAACGGTCCTTCTTAGGGCTACCTGTGACCGTGTGCATTTTACAGGTTGTCTGATGGTAGTTGTAGTCCATCACTATTGCACAGCTAGGCTTGTTTGCAGCCTTCCATATAATTTTTTTCTGGCTGCAGTTAGCATTACATAACCGCTGTGAGCCTCCAACTGTACGCCAATAATTCCAAAATTTTTTACACTGCTCTGTATCTGCCGTCAACTTCACGCACAGCGTACGGCGACAGCCCCTGATAGAGGGAAAGTCATATACACGCTATATAGCCGGTATTCTTTTTCAAAAATTTTTTAAAATAAAAGCTCCTTCTTACGGCTACCTGTGACTGTGTGCATTTTACAGGTTGTCTGATGGGAGTTGTAGTCCATCACTATTACACTTAGGCCTGTTTACGGCCTTCCTGACTATTTTTTTGTGCCTGGAGTTTGCCTTACTATAGTACTCTCAGCGACAAAGTCTACGCACATAATTCCAAGATTATTTACACCGGGCTGTGTCTGCAGTGAATTAGAGACGCACAGCATACGGCCACAGCGACTGATAGAGGGAAAGTGATATACACACTATATAGCCTATATTCTTTGACCAAAAAAAAAAAAGCTCCTCAGTTGGGCTACCTTTGACTGTTTAAATTTCACTGGGTGTCTGATGGGAGTTGTAGTCCATCCCTATTGCACTCAGGCCTGTTTGCGGCCTTTCTGACTATTTTTTTCTGCCTGGAGTTTGCCTTACTACACTGCTCTCAGCGACAAAGACTACGCACATAATTCCAAGATTATTTACACCAGCCTGTGTCTGCAGTGAATTTGGGGTCTGCATATGCTTCTGCTACATAAATGTTACAGGGGTCTGCTGATACTGCTGCTACAGAAATGTTACAGGGGTCTGCGTATAATGCTGCTAGAGAAATGTTACTGGGGTCTGCCTATACTTCCACTACAGAAATGGTACTGGGGTCTGCCTATACTGCAGCTACAAAAATGTTACAGGGGTCTGCCTATACTGCTGCTACAGAAATGTTCCTGGGGTCTGTTTATACCTTTGCTACAGGAATGTTACAGCGGTCTTCCTATACTATGGGTGCACTAAGTCTTCCCATCGCGGTGTTTTACCTATGTGGCACAAATAATACAGTGACTGACTAGGCCAGAATTGCTGGCCGAGGCCAAGTTGCTTGGCGGGGCGAAATTCTCCCATGGTTGGGCACTCCGATTTCTTCCTGTGTAATACCATCTTTGTGCACTTACAGCATAGGCTAGGCCAAGGAACTCAAAGACTGCCCCTTCCAGTGTTGAGCTATCTATGTTGCAACACACGGATTTCCAGTTGCTATGTAACTCAGGGCACCTTGGGTCACAAAGGTGGAGGCTTGGAACCGAGCCTGACCCTGGGCCCGCTAACGTGCTTCCCACACAGACTATTGCGGATCCTGGTCATGGTGTCTTGGGCTTGTAATGCTACCTCCTCCTCCTGCTTGGGGTCAGGGGATCAGCACTGGGCATCATGTATTTTCTCCCGTGTTACCACAGTTATCTGAGACACTGGTTTGGGCCAGAGGAGAGGAGCGTAACTGCATTAATGAGACGTTCACTGCTGTACTAGTATCGGAGTCCGCTCTATGCCCGCGATTGCTAAGGGTGTGGGCAGAGGCCTATGGCCTCGGCGCACTTTAAGTCTGCCATGTTTGGGCAGTCTGATTCCTTCATATTTAATGCTGTCTTTGGGTTCCTTCGACTCGCCTATGCTGTGGGTGCACACAGACTTCCCATAGCGGTGATTTCCCTGTCCTGCACAAAGTGACTGACTGACTGACTTGGGTAGGGTGCATAGTGCAGATGCCTTTCCCCTTGCGGTGTCGCTACAGCTATCCGACACCTAGACAGAATGAATACTGTGTGGGCACATGGAATGGCCATTGCTATGTCACTCGCAGCGCCTTGGGTCTCAAAAGCTATTTGCTGTGACCGAGCCTGGCCAAGAGCCCGCTCACATCCTTTCAACACAGGCTACAACAAAGGCCGCCTCCTCCTTCTGCTTGGGGTCAGGTGATCAGCAATGCGCATCATGTATTTTCTCTCGTGTTACCGCAGTTATCTGAGAAACTTGTTTGGGCCAAAGGAGAGGAGCGTAACTGCATTAATGTTACAGGGGTCTGCCTATACTTCAGCTGCAGAAATGTTACAGGGGTCTGCCTATACTTCAGCTGCAGAAATGTTACCGGGGCTGCCTATACTGCTGCTACACAAATGTTACAGGGGTCTGCCTATACTGCTGCTACACAAATGTTACTGGGGTCTGTCTATACTGTTACTACTGAAATGTTACTGGGGTCTCCCTAGACTTCTGCAACATAACTGTTACTGGGGTCAGCTTATGCCTTTGCTATAGGAATATTACAGGGGTCTGTGCATACTGTGGGTGCACTAAGTCTTCCCATCGCGGTGTTTTACCTATGTGGCACAAATAATACAGTGACTGACTAGGCCAGAATTGCTGGCCGAGGCCAAGTTGCTTGGCGGGGCGAAACTCTCCCATGGTTGGGCACTCCGATTTCTTCCTGTGTAATACCATCTTTGTGCACTTACAGCATAGGCTAGGCCAAGGAACTCAAAGACTGCCCCTTCCAGTGTTGAGCTACCTATGTTGCAACACACAGATTTCCAGTTGCTATGTAACTCAGGGCACCTTGGGTCACAAAGGTGGAGGCTTGGAACCGAGCCTGACCCTGGGCCCGCTAACGTGCTTCCCACACAGACTATTGCGGATCCTGGTCATGGTGTCTTGGGCTTGTAATGCCACCTCCTCCTCCTGCTTGGGGTCAGGGGATCAGCACTGGGCATCATGTATTTTCTCCCGTGTTACCACAGTTATCTGAGAAACTTGTTTGGGCCAAAGGAGAGGAGCGTAACTGCATTAATGTTACAGGGGTCTGCCTATACTTCAGCTGCAGAAATGTTACAGGGGTCTGCCTATACTTCAGCTGCAGAAATGTTACTGGGGGCTGCCTATACTGCTGCTACACAAATGTTACAGGGGTCTGCCTATACTGCTGCTACACAAATGTTACTGGGGTCTGTCTATACTGTTACTACTGAAATGTTACTGGGGTCTCCCTAGACTTCTGCAACATAACTGTTACTGGGGTCAGCTTATGCCTTTGCTATAGGAATATTACAGGGATCTGTGCATACTGTGGGTGCACTAAGTTTTCCCATTGCGGTGTTCTACCTATCTGGCCCCCCAAAAAACACTGACTGACTAGGGCATGGAGTGTGGGCCGAAGCCAACATGTATTTTCTCTCACATTACCACAGATATCCGGGGTACTGCAATGGGATTTCTTTATGTATCTTCTCTGGGTTCCTGGGACCCACCCATGCTGTGGGTGCACACAGACTTCCCATAGCGGAGTAGTACCTGCCTGGCACTTAAAAAAAACAAAACAGACTGACTAGGGCATGGAGTGTGGGCCAAAGCCAACATGCATTTTATCTCACGTTACCACAGCTATCCAGGGCACTGCATTGGGACAAACAAAAGGAGTGATACAGCGCTAATGAGACGTTCACAGCTACGCTAACATCGGAGTCCGCTCTATGACCGCGATTGCTTAGGGTTTGTGCAGAGGCCTATGTCCTGGGCGCAGTGAAAGTCTGCCATGTTTGGGCACTCTGATTTCTTTATGTGTACTGTCTTTAAGTTCCTTGGGCCCACCCATGCTGTGGGTGCACACAGACTTCCCATAGAGGTGTTTTAACTGTCTGTCCTCAAAAGACTGACAGACTCGGGTAAGGTGCAGAGTGCAGATGGTTTACCCCTTGCATTGTCGATGAGGTATCCGACACCCAAACAGAATAAGTAGTGTGTGGACACATAGATTCCCCATTGCTATGTCACTCACAGCACCTAGGGCCACACAAGGTGTTTGCTGGGACCGAGCCCGGCCAAGGGCCCGCTCACATCCTTTCAGCACAGGCTACAGCGGGTCCTGGTCATGGTTTCTTTGCCTTGTAACGCCACCTCCTCCTCCTGCTTGGGGTCAGGGGGTCAGCATTGCGCATCATGTATTTTCTCTCATGTTACCATACTTATCTGAGAAACTCGTTTGGGCCACAGGAGAGGAGCATAACTGCATTAATGAGAACTTCATAGGTGTACTAGCATCGAAGTCCGCTTCCTGCCTACGATTGCTGAAGCTGTTGGTCGAGGCCTATGTCCCGGTGGGAACTGCAACGGCGCCAGGTTGGGCCTGTGGAACTTTTTACTGGCTAATGCAGTCTTTGGAGTGGTGAAAGAAAACGTAATGGATTTACTGAGACCTTCACAGGTGTACTAGCATCAAAGTCCGCTTCCTGCCTACGATTGCTGAAGCTGTTGGCCGAGGCCTATGTCCGGGGGGAACTGCAACGGCGACAGGTTGAGCCTGTGGAACTTTTTCCTGGCTAATCCAGTCTTTGGAGCAGTGAAAGAAAACGTAATGGATTTACTGAGACCTTCACAGGTGTACTAGCATCGAAGTCCGCTTCCTGCGTACGATTGCTGAAGCTGTTGGCCGAGGCCTATGTCCTGGGGGAACTGCAATGGCGACAGGTTGGGCCTGTGGAACTTTTTCCTGGCTAATCCAGTCTTCGGAGCGGTGAAAGAAAACATAACAGATTTACTGAGACCTTCACAGGTGTACTAGCATCAAAGTCCGCTTCCTGCCTACGATTGCTAAAGCTGTGGCCCAAGGCCTATGTCGTTGGCGCAGTGTAAGTCTGCCATGTTTGGCCACTCTGATTTCTTTATTGTTCATGTCTTGGGTTGCTTTGGACCCACCTATGCTGTTGGTGCACACAGACTTCCCATCGCGGTGTTTAACCTGTCTGGCACAAAGACACTGACTGACTTGGGTAGGGGGCAGAGGGCAGATGGCTTTCCCCTTGCGGTGTCAATTGAGCTATCTGACACCTAGACAGAATGAATACTGTGTGGGCACATGGATTCCCCATAGCTATGTAACTCATGCCCACAATTGCAGCTCCTGACGGAGGTTGGCACTTTATTGGAATGAAGATCGAACGTCAATTTCTCATCGATTCTCAACTGCATTGTGGGCTATCGCCCCGCCCCTTTTAAAGAGGGTCGCGACCTGGCCCTGCCAAACCTCTGCAGTGTGTGCCTCCGGTTCCTCCTCATCGCAGACGCACTTATAAATAGACATGAGGGTGGTGTGGCTATGAAGTGGCACTTATAAATGGCATGAGGGCAGCTGAAGGCTGCGCAGGGATACTTTTGTGTGCGCTGCGGACGCAGGGTCGTGCAGGGGGGGTTGGGCAGCATGTAACCCAGGAGAAGAGGCAGCGGTTTGTCCCGCAGGCAGTGATTGTGCTTGGTTGGAGGTAGTGTGGTGCTTAGCTAAGGTGTGCCTTGCTAATGAGGGTTTGTCCAAAGTAAAAATTGCTGGGGGGGCACTCTTGCCGCTATTGTGGCTTAATAGTGGGACCTGGGAACCTGAGATGCAGCCCAGCATGTTGCCCCTCGCCTGCCCTATCCGTTTCTGTGTCGTTTCCATCACTTTCTTGGGTTTTTCAGATTTTCACAAATGAAAACCTTAGCGGAGCATGGGTCATATACAAAAATGCTCGAGTCGCCCATTGACTTCAATGGGGTTCGTTACTCCAAACAAACTCTCAAGCATCGCGAAAAGTTCGACTCGAGCAACGAGCACCCAAGCATTTTGGTGCTCGCTAATCTCTACAAATTACACATGTGGTATCCCTGCGTTCGTAATGACCCAGAGAAGGAAGTTAGTACATTATTTAACCCCTTAATGACGCGGCCTCCTTTTTTTCTTCCAATTTTCATTTTTTTCTCCCCCCTTTAAAAAAAACCAAAAAAAAAACCATAACTCCTTTATTTATACATCAAGGTCACTGTGTATGAGGGCTTGTTTTTTGCAGGATGAGTTGTATTTTTCAATGGTGCCATTTAAAGTACTATATAATGTACTGAAAAACAGGCAGTCTATCAAGCCACCACACGAGGACGGCTGCCATGACACCTGTACGGCTCAGGGCATTTAAAGGGTTAATAGCCGTGACCGGCTCTGGCAATGGAAAAATAAAATTAATACGACTCTTGGAATGTGGCGACACAAAATCAAACCTATAGGAAAAAAATGTTTTAAATGTACAAAAATAGCAAAACATAAAAAAACTGTATAAACTTGGTATCGCCGGAATCGTGCAGACTCAGAGAATAATGTTATCATATTATTTATTCTGCACGCTGAACGCCATAAAAATGAAATCCAAAAAAACAAATGGCAGAGTTTCTTTTTTACCACCTAGATGAAATTTTATAGTTTAGTTCTTCGAATCTAAAGGAAGATGATGTCGAGTGTGAGTTAAAGGGGTTGTCCTGCGCCGAAACGGTTTTTTTTTTTTTCAACCCCCCCCCCCCCGTTCGGCGCGAGACAACCCCGATGCAGGGACCTAAAGAAAGCTTACCGGAGCGCTTACCTGAATCCCCGCGCTCCGGTGACTTCTATACTTACCGGTGAAGATGGCCGCCGGGATCCTCTTCCTCCGTGGACCGCAGCTCTTCTGTGCGGTCCATTGCCGATTCCAGCCTCCTGATTGGCTGGAATCGGCACGTGACGGGGCGGAGCTACACGGAGCCGGCATCCTGCACGAGAGGCTCCATTGAAGAAAGCAGAAGACCCGGACTGCGCAAGCGCGGCTAATTTGGCCATCAGAGGCCGAAAATTAGTCCGAAACCATGGAGACGAGGACGCCAGCAACGGAGCAGGTAAGTATAAAACTTTTTATAACTTCTGTATGGCTCATAATTAATGCACAATGTATATTACAAAGTGCATTAATATGGCCATACAGAAGTGTATAGACCCACTTGCTGCCGCGGGACAACCCCTTTAAGTAGAATTTTCTTTAATTCGTCTCCGGAAAAAGTAATATTTAATTCTGTCTCTCATCGGTGAATAAAGGTGGGTTTCTGATCATTCTGCCTCAGGGCTCTATATATTTTAGAAATTGCATTTTGAACAGGTTGGGGGTTCCACAGTAGTTTCTGGAATAGCAAGTTTTGGTCGGTGCCAATAATGTCTGGAGAGTGAGTCGTAATTGTGTCCCCAATAGAGATGAGCGAGCACCAAAATGCTCGGGTGCTCGTTACTCGAGTCGAACTTTCAGTGATGCTCGAGAGTTCGTTTTGAGTAACGAACCCCATTGAAGTCAATGGGCGACTCGAGCATTTTTGTATATCGCCGATGCTCGCTAAGGTTTTCATTTGTGAAAACCTGGGAAATTCAAGAAAGTGATGGGAACAACACAGAAACGGATAGGGCAGGCGAGGGGCTACATGTTGGGCTGCATCTCAAGTTCCCAGGTCCCACTATTAAGCCACAATAGTGGCAAGAGTGAGACCCCCCCCCCCCTCCCCGCACTGTCAGCATAAAGATCGTTCTCCTCTGCCACAGCTGTAACAGCTGTGGCAGAGAAGAACGATGTTAGCCCATTGAATTCAATGGAGCCGGCAATACAGCTGGCTCCATTGAAAGCAATGGGCTGCCGGCGATCGCGGGATGAATTGTCGGGAAGGGGTTAAATATATAAGCCCTTCCCTGCAATTCATCCAGAAATGTGTAAAAATAAAAAATATATATATACTCACCTGGTCCCAGCAGACGGAGTTCAGCTGCGGCCAGCGGCAGTCCTCCTGAACTGCTCTGAACAGCTGTGAGTAGTATTCAGCAGCCAGGGATTTTAAATCCCTGGCTGCTGAATACTACTCACAGCTGTTCAGAGCAGTTCAGGAGGACTGCCGCTGGCCATGCTGAACTCCGTCTGCCGGGACCAGGTGAGTATATATATATTTTTTATTTTTACACATTTCTGGATGAATTGCAGGGAAGGGCTTATATATTTAACCCCTTCCCGACAATTTATCCCGCGATCGCCGGCAGCCCATTGCTTTCAATGGAGCCGGCTGTATTGCCGGCTCCATTGAATTCAATGGTCAGTGCTCGTTTAATCAAGACGAGTACCGCGTGGTGCTCGTCTCGAGTAACCAGCATCTCGAGCACCCTAATACTCGAACGAGCATCAAGCTCGGGTGAGTATGTTCGCTCATCTCTAGTCCTTGTGGGGGAAATTACCCAGGACCCCAGCTTTTGTGATATTATTCTAGATACTACTGTTATAGAGAAATCATTTCTTGTATAAAGCTTTAGGCCCTGGTAGAAGGTCAGCTTGAACTTAACCAGCAATAAACCCTAGCTGGTAATTAGTCAGGCGATGGTTTAAGGTACAGACCTTAGACGATAAGAAACCAATTAACACCAGGCTATAGCTGATATAACCAATAAATTTACCTCAAAATAAAGTCATAAAGGCAAACCTGTATTGATAAATATCTATTCTGAATCATTATGTTATTTAGACACGTACTGAGGAAAAATACAGAATTATTAAAGTATGGAAAGTTTTAGGTAATATGAATAAACTTTGAACAATCATGTGGCAGAATATTGAATGATGTAAACAACTATGTCATGTTTGGCTCAGAATCAACGTCATTTTAAATATGTAACGAGTCTATAAAAAAAGACGCGCTATGAGTAACAAATCAGAGTAGATTTGGTACACCTAGGCTGCGTGTCCTTATTTCTGCTCTCTATATCAATTGATATACCCGTATATACTGACGGTTTTTCAAGTCTGCAGACTTACCCATTTTATTTTTAATTTGGACGCCAACTGACATACTGACGGGAGTTTTTCCCTGACAAATTGGTACCGAAACCCTCCTTATCAAGGCAGAGATCTTTCCCCTTTGACCCCGGACCTAGCAGTGAGGAGTGAGGATACCAGGAAACCACAGATTTAAAAACAGCGCTGTAAAAAGGTAAGATTTTTTTTATCTTACTATAAAATCTGTGCTTTTCTGAAAATTCTCCTCTTTCCGTCCGGAGCCAAGTGGGTAAGTGTTTTTATCTCTTTTAAAAGCCTGATTTGCAAAGAACCTGAAAAAGGGATCTGGTATGTCATTTTGGCGGGTGAGAATGTTGTGTCCCATGTTTTATGTTTCATAACGATTCCCCTCAGCATATACTAGAGCGCTGCTAAGCTACTACTGTACTTTGTTCTCTTAACTTGGGTGTGTATGATTTCGGAATCCTGTAAGACAGGAAGAGATCCCCTTTAAACTGCGCCTTGGGAAAATAAAATAGCAAAAAGGCTATTTTATATAGACCATATATATATATATATATATATATATATATATATATATATATATATCTTGGTCGGGGAAACACCCTTCTTAGGTAATGGGTGGGAATTAAAGGCCAGAGGAATTGAAAGCGGGAGGACGTACAGGCAAAATAAAGCGGAAAACACACACCCAAATAGCGGTAATGGAGAACCGCTAGGAAATTAGGAAAAGGACAAAGGGCAGTAGGAAAATGTAGATGTATTCAGTTGCTAAGAGCAGCAGGCTTAGGAGAAGCTGGAATTCTTAAATCTTCCTTTTGGGAAGAATTCAGGAATTGCCAGGGGGGGGGGGGGGGGGGGGGAAGTATGGCAGCTATAAACATGTATGGGATAAGTAATACAAACTGAGGCCTTAGTCACACGAGCGTTTTTTCACGCGATTTGCGGATCGCATGACGGATGCGCATCCGCAAATCGCGTGACCGGTGCGCGCAAGTCGCCCGAAAATCTGCTCCTAGCCGCGTTTCATTAGAAACGGGCCGGAGCTGTCCAGCGCATTGCATTCAATGGAGACGGCAATAGAGCCGGCTCCATTTAAAGCAATGCGCTGCGGGCGAGCCCGGGATGAATTGTCGGGAAGGGCTTAAATATATAAGCCCTTCCCTGCAATTCATCCTAAAATGTGTAAAAATAAAAAATATATATATGCTCACCTTCTCCCGGCAGCCGGAGCTCCGCGCGGCCGTCCTGCAGTGGGTGTGAAGGGGGTGTGAGTCAGACCTGCCCCCTGATTGGCTCAGCGCTGAGCCAATCAGAGGCATGTCTCACTCACACCCATTCATGAATTCATGAATGGATGTGAGTCAGACCTGCCCCTGATTGGCTCAGCGCTGAGAGGCAGCAGTCACTCACCCATTCATGAATGAGTGTGTGAGTGAAACCTGCCTCTGATTGGTCAGGCTGTGACCAATCAGAGGCAGATCATTCAGCAGGCGGGGATTTTAAAGCCCCGCCGCCTGAATAGTGCCGAGAAGCAGTTCAGGAGAACTGACAGCGGCCGCGGCTGGACTCCGGCTGCAGCGGAAAGGTGAGTATACAATTTTTTTTTATTTTAACACATTTTAGGATGAATTGCAGGGAAGGGCTTATATATTTAAGCCCTTCCCGACAATTCATCCAGCGCTCGCCGGCAGCCCATTGCTTTCAATGGAGACGGTTGTATTGCCGGCTCCATTGAATTCAATGGGCAAACATCGTTCTTCTCTGCCACAGCTGTTACAGCTGTGGCAGAGAAGAATGATTTGTCTTCTATATGTTCTCAATGGGGTCGGCGCTGCTGCCGCCGGCCCCATTGAGCGCATATAGAGAAGAGAACAGGAATCGCAGATAGGTGCGATCTGCGATTTCTGTTCTATAATTTATCGGACGAGCGCATAAAAAGCGCTCATGTGTCCGATACCATTGCAAAGCAATGGTTTTATAAAATCGCCAGACGCATGCGCATGCGCAAATCGCGGCTAAAAACGCCCATCTGACTAAGGCCTAAGATATAAGTTATCAATGAGAAAAGTACAAAGGTATAAAGTATTACGCTCTTAAAATACAAAATCCACCACCCTATGATTCTAATAAGAGGGTACTCACAGAGGAAAAGGGTCCTTACTGGACTGGTGGGCTGTAAACTGTAAAAAAGTACAGCACTAACTTTTTTCTCTCAGCGCGTCTGTATCAGGAAGTAGCAGGTGAAGAACCTTTGGTCCCTATGCCTAAGGCCTCATGTCCACGGGGAAAATCAGATCCGCTGCATATTCTCCATGTAGAATCTGTAGCGGGTCCCTCCTGCCCCGCGGACATGAGCGCTGAAAATAAGAATTTAAAAGCATTTACCCATCCGGAGCGGGCGGGGAAAGCCTTCTCTTCCTCACGGCCGGATCTTCTTTTCCGGCCGGCGGATGAATTCGTCACGCCGGCGGCACGTCGGCGACGTGCCGCGCGCATGCACCGGGCACATCCGCCGAGCCGAAGCAAGAAAGATCCGGCCGTGAGGAAGTGAAGGCTTTCCCCGCCCGCTCCGGTTGAGTAATTCTTTTAAATTCCTATTTTAGGTCTCCCGCGGATCCGGACGGCTTCCATAGGCTTCAATAGAAGCCCGCGGGAGCCGTCCGCGCGGGAGACCCGCATGAAAATGGAGCATGGTCCGGATTTTTTCATGCTCCATTTTTTTTTAAATCCCTTTTATTGACCATCCGCGGGTATTTATCTACCCCGCGGGTGGTCAATGCATCCCTATGGGGTGCGGATCCGCGGGCAGAAGAAGAGTTAAAATCCGCTGCGGATTTTAATTCTTATTTTGCCCGTGGACATGAGCCCTTAAGGACTTTACCCTGTGATTACTAGAAATATATATAGCAGAATCAGATCTAAGGGAAACTGCTGCTATGTGAAATATACAGTCCGGAAAAAGAATACTGTGAGGGTCTCCAAAAGTGGGCTAGTGAAAGGTTACGGCAATCTACCCTTTCCCTGTCCACTGTGATGCAGGAAAAGGGTGAGAAGTGTGGAGACCTATGCGGCAAAAATTATATAATTGGTGGGCGGACCTCGGGTATAGCGGAATAACTGATGATAACATTGGGACTTCTGTGTTAGCATTATCTTTGTGGAAGGTCTTAAACCCTCCATTTGCAGGAAATTACAGGAATGCAAGCCTGAATGGCGGCAGACTGAACATAAGAATCTGTTGCAGGCAGAAAAAGGAATAGAATTATAAGGAATTTCTGAATGGGTTACAAACCCTGGAGCTGTCATGATAATGCAGAGACAGGGGTTTAAAAAGGAAAAACCTCAATGCACAAGTACCCGCTAGAGCCACCTATTTTACAGTAATTGACTTTATCAGCCTTTATGTCAGTTGTATTGCACCCTGATTCACAATATCTCTTTGCATTCACTTTCAGGGGAAAACAGTACACTTGAACAGTTCTGCCACAAGGAGCGCAGAATTCTCCAAATATGTACACACAGGTCCTACAAACTTTTCTGCAGGCCTGGCCCTAGCCACAAGGGGTGGTCTTGCTACAATATGTGGATGATTTGTTACTATGTACTAACAATCTCTAAATTTGCCAGCAGGCATCAATCTCACTGCTCTATTTGCTAGCAGATAATACATGTAAAGCTTTAAGAGACAAGCTTTAGTTCTGTAAGTAGAAAGTAATCTTTCTTGGTCACTGCCTGTCACAAGGAACCAGGCATTTGACGGAAGAAAGGAAGAAGGCTATTCAAGATCTAGCTCTCCCAAATTCTGCTGCAAAACTTCAAACATTTTTAGGCCTTGTATCATTTTGCAGGCATTGGTTACGTTCGGCTTCGCTACTTATGCAACCACTCTATGACTGTCTCAAAACCACTCCCTTCACGTTTTCTGAAGAAGCTGTCACTAACTTTCATTTGCTAAAACAAGCTATCACTTCTTCTCCTGCACTGGGTCTACCCAACTATCAACTTCCTTTCCGACTTTACTGTACAGAACTGTCTGGACATGCTACAGCAGTACTCTGCCAACGACATGGTGGCAGGCCACGGTCTGTGGCCTACTATTCAGACAGACATCTGCTTGCAATGTGCACTCCTCATGCCTCCTAAAGTTACCTGTCAAAGATGTACTACCTTGAATCCGGCTATTCTATTGCCAGTGGATTATCCGGATTCCAAAAGGGGGGAGGGGAAAATACAGAAACTGATGATGACACATTTGATGATACACACATGAGCATGATTGCATAGAATTGATGCAACAAGAAACAGCAGGTTTTGAAAATGTTGTTGAAAAACCATTAGATAATCCTGATTTTGAACTTTTTGTAGACGGTTCTCGTTATCAGGGTGAAGATGGCCGATTCCACTCCGGTTATGCAGTCGTAACACAACATGACACGGTAAAAGCAGAGTCTCTGCCTCCGCATGTCTCAGCACAAGAAGCGGAATTAAAAGCACTCACGGAGGCGTGTAGAGTGGCCACAGGTAAGACAGCCAATGTGTACACTGACTCCAGGTATGCTTTCGGCATTGCTCATGATTACGGCCCAATATGGAAGGCCAGACAATTTTTAACCTCTGCTGGACAACCTATTAAGAATGGTGCTGCAGTGAAAGAATTAATTGAGGCCCTGCTATGGCCAGATAAGAAAGGACGTACAAAAGATACAACCATGGAAAAGAAAGAAGAAAAGGGGGGTTTTGCTACGCAGCATACAGACCCCCACCCAGTCACAAGAGAGACATTTTGTTCTCATACAGTCACAAGAGAGACATTTTGTTCTGATACAGATACAGAGACATTTTGTTCTAAAGCAGACACAGGGAAACCTGTTTCATCTGACATGGACATTATTAAGACTTTCTCAACACAAGCTAGCAAAGAGGAAAAAGACAAGTGGACGAAAGCTGGGGCCCAGGAAGATGACGGCATATGAAGAACTGTTACCAGAACTTGCCTTCCACGTGCCCTGTTCCCTATGATGGCCCAGCTGATTCATGGAAGAACGCATCTATCAAGAACAGCAATGGTTGCAACGTTAGAGAAATTCTGGTTGGCCCCTGGTTTTTCTGTAGCTGCCGCATCATTTGTCCAATTTTGCATGGTTTGTGCCGTAAAGCAATCCTGGGTAAAAAGTCAAAGTACCTCAGAAACACGCACCTGGACCACTCTACCCGTTTCAGAGACTGCAAATTGACTACATTCAACTGCCCCGCAAAGGCAAGTATGAATTTGTGTTAGTATGTGTGGACATGTTGGGGTGGTGTGAGGCTATCCGGTCAATTCAGTAACTGAGTGACCGCAAAGAAACTGATGAACGAGATAATCTGTAAAATATGGGGTACCTGAGGTGATCGAATCAGATAGAAGTACCAACTTCACAGGAGAGATAATGAAACACATAATGTTAGCTCTGGGCATCACTCAGGCCTTTTACACTCCATACCACCCACAGAGTAGTGGTAAGGTGGAAAGGCTGAATGGCACCCTGAAATTAAAAATACAGAAGGCCATGAGGGAGACTGGCAAACCCTGGACTGAGTGTTTGCCTTTGGCCCTCTTCTCTGTAAGATATGTCCCTAACAAGAAAACAGGCTTGTCTCCTTGTGAAATTTTGTTTGGAAGTGTGCCAAGACTGGGACTGAATTTCCCACAACTGCAATATGGCACCCTAAGAAATTATGTTATCCCCTAAGTAAGAAACTTAAAGTAAACACACGACCAAGTGTTCTTTTTCATTGCAGATCTATACTCTCTTGAAGGTACACATGAATTGCAGCCTGGTGATTGGGTAGTAATAAAAAGACACGTGAGCAAAAGCATTGGAACCACGATTTGATGGTCCCTTCCAAGTTCTCCTGACCACCTCTACTTCAGTAAAACTAGAAGGAAAACAAAACTGGATACACGCTTCACACTGTAAAAGGTCCAGATACCAGGGGGAGTATGCGTATCTTAAGTTCCTTAGTGTATATTGCAATCTGTCTTACAGGTATACTTTGGTATTGGAAACCAAATGAAATGACAAAGGTGGAAAGAATAGGGTCCGTACGGACAGAAGGGCGTCTCAATATGTGGGAATATTTGGCAGTAGATGTATTAAATATTTCAAGTATGTGTATGCCTAATTTGAGAAGTAGAAATGATATTTTACATGTTTGTTATCAGTTCCTACACCTGTAAAAGTGCTCAGAAATATATTTACAGCAATACATAATGATAGTTTAGTAGAAGAATCCGATGTAACCAACATGAACACTTTCTTAAATTAGTATGAATACTGTTCTGACTGTAGGGAAATAGAACATACAGAATGGACTAATATGACTAAGTTTCAGGTTAAGAATGTGGCTGAGGCCGAGGTGTGTTATAATTTCACTTGTGACATTGGGAAATGTCAGCAAATTGAAGCACACGCCGAACAAGCTACTGATGATTCTCAAATACTCTGTAGTCGTACGGTAAATCAATGTAAGAAGGTAACAAATGAAATGCACTGTAAAGGGATTGTTAGAAGCTCCAATCATATTCGACATGTTAAATTACCAACTGGTTGTATTTTATCATGTGGAAATCTCAATTATACATATATTCCAGCAAATGTTACAGAAGAACCATGTACACTGTCCCGTTTGAGTATTTTTACGTACTAGAAACTAGAAGAACGTAACAAAGTAAAAAGGGAAATAAAAGGGATAGATGAAAGCTGTGAGGGTCCACCAACCCTCCTTAGCGATACGGAAGTAAAAGCGTTAGGATTTTCTATAGTGGGAGTTTGGGGACTGGCCGTATATAATGGAAGAGTTATAAATGGAATAGCTTGTGATCTAGCAAAAGGTTTAAATACTACCTCTCAAGCTTTAGACCTCCTCCTATTAGATGTGCAAGGAGTAAGAAAGGCCGCCATGCAAAATATAGCCACTATAGATTACCTATTGTTCACATTAAATCATGGTTGTGAAGAATTCGAGGGGATGTGTTGTTTCAACCTCTCGGATCATTCAGAATCAATACATCAGAAGATTGACATATTGAAAGAAATATCCAAAAGCATAAGACAAGATGTAGATCAGGGATGGTTCAGTTGGCTATTTTCATGGATAAAGAAAATATTCTTGATATTTGCAATGATAATCGTAGGACTAATACTGATTTGCTGCTGTATACAATGTATCCCAAATTTGGTGACTATGTGTTTGAAGTGTGTGCCAAAAAGAAGACCATCCTATTATGGGAATAACATAGAAATGTCACGTTTATATAGGAACTAACACTTATGTTTGTTTGTTCATATCTGAGGAATCAAGCAATGCAAAACTACAACATGCACGAATCAAAAAGAGCCATCTTGATCATCAAAGAAAATAATCATCAAGGAAAATAATGAAGGACTTACGATTTTACTAGTATCTTCAATGAATTTTTAAACAGTCATCTCCAGGAGCCGTATCAGTGGGAATCCGTCCCGAAGCAAGAAGAGAAAATTGGGAAAAGTCCGGCTCGGAGGGCTTCACCCTCCTTGAAGTACCACAACGTCTCCTCGCATGGACTATTATAAAAAGGGGGGATTGTGGGGGAAATTGCCCAGGACCCCAGCTTTTGTGATATTGTTCTAGATTCTACTGTTATAGAGAAATCATTTCTTGTATAAAGCTTTAGGCCCTGGTAGAAGGTCAGCTTGAACTTAACCAGCAATAAACCCTAGCTGGTAATTAGTCAGGCGATGGTTTAAGGTACAGACCTTAGACGATAAGAAACCAATTAACACCAGGCTATAGCTGATATAACCAATAAATTTACCTCAAAATAAAGTCATAAAGACAAACCTGTATTGATAAATATCTATTCTGAATCATTATGATATTTAGACACGTACTGAGGAAAAATACAGAATTATTAAAGTATGGAAAGTTTTAGGTAATATGAATAAACTTTGAACAATCATGTGGCAGAATATTGAATGATGTAAACAACTATGTCATGTTTGGCTCAGAATCAACGTCATTTTAAATAGGTAACGAGTCTATAAAAAAAGACGCGCTATGAGTAATAAATCAGAGTAGATTTGGTACACCTAGGCTGCGTGTCCTTATTTCTGCTCTCTATATCAATTGATATACCCGTATATACTGACGGTTTTTCAAGTCTGCAGACTTACCCATTTTATTTTTAATTTGGACGCCAACTGACATATTGACGGGAGTTTTTCCCTGACAGTCCCCAATAATGCATAGGTCTTTATCTTTGAGGAAGATCTCCCCAGATGCTTTATAAACTGAATGTCCTGGGTTACACAATTGTTAGTTATGAGATAGCGGGATTATAATGAGGATAGGTTAGTGTCTTGCGTGAATTTTTTGGGGATTAGTGGGAGGAGTAGGGTAATGCCACTTCTCTAAGGTATGAATTTGTGTTTTTTATTGGTTTTGTGCCATATATTGAAAGCTAGTTGGGTAAAAAGTTTTTGGATCTCTTTGAGTTTGACTTTATTGTATGGCGTGGACCACTGTAGATTTTTCTGATTATCATGTAGTTAGAGAAGTTACAGCTCCACCCATAGTTTGGAGATTGATTGGCGGGTCAGATCAACCAGATGGTTTAGGTGTGAAGCAATACTATAGGTTTCGAAGTCTGGAAGGCCAATGCCACCAGATCTTTTTGCTTTTATAAGGGTTGCATGCTTAACTCAATGACCCTTCCCCTGCCAAATAAATTTTGCTATTAGGTGTTGCAGCCTAGTAAAGAAATTATGTGGGATTTCTAATAATAATATTAATCTTTATTTATATAGCACCAACATATTCCACAGCACTTACAATACAGGGGAAATAAAACAAGACCACGGTTACATGAAGTAATCAATTGGTATAAACAGTAGGGGTGAGAGTGCTGCTCCAACGAGCTTACATACTATAAATAGTGGAGTGATACAAAAGGTAAAGGGGCTGGAAATGTGCACGGTATAGCAAGGTGGAGAGTGTGGGATGCTATACACACAGACAATGGTCAGACCGTATAGTGCCAGAGTCAGTATGACTGCAGATGCCGGTTGATTATGGCTTGCAGGAGCTGCAGTCGGTAGGACAGGGAGCATGTTATCAGGCAGAGTTTACAGGAGCTTGGTTTAGGGAATATGGTATGCCTCCCTGAAGAGGTGCATTTTTAGAGCACACCTGAAGTTTAGTGTGTCAGTGATTGCCTGGATATTTTTTGGTTGTGTGTTCCAGAGGACAGATGCTGCTCTGGAAAAGCCTTGGAGGCAGGAATGAGAGGTTTGAATTAGAGGAGCACTTAGTCTGATTTCGTTAGCAGAGCGGAGGGCGCAGGCTGAATGGTGAATTGAGATGAAGGAAGCAATGTAGGGTAGGGCAATGCTGTGGAGTGCTTTGTGGATGAGGGTAGGGAGTTTAAATTGTATTCTGTATTTGACGGAAAGCCAGTGCAGTGACTGGCACAGGGCAGAGGCGTCTGAGTAGTAGCTGGACAGGAAGATGAGCCTGGCTGATGCATTGAGGATGGATTGGAGGGGGTAGAGTCTGGAGCAGGGAAGACCTATCAGCAGCGAGTTGCAATAATCGAGCCAAGAGTGGACAAGGGCAACAGTGCCCACGGTGAGAAAAGGATGTATTCTAGTGATCTTCTTGAGATGCAGCTGAATGCATGAGATTATGCAGGGACTAGTGGTTAGACTAGAAGGGGGTCTCAGTGGGGAAGGTGGGGAGTAATAGTTAGGAGCACTAAAGGGTGGGTCAGGATGGGGAGAGTTGTCCAAAGGTGAGCAGGTGATTAGGGGATTTATGAAGGCAATAGTTATGTTTCACTGTAGCTTCAGGGGAATTGAGATGTTTTAGGAAAGTGAAGAGTGCATGCAAACTGCACATGGGTGAAGAAAGAAGAGAGGGGCTGATAGGGATAGAATGCACTAGAGGTGGGCATTGGATGTAAGTTTGATAGAAAACAGTAAAGAAAAGAATAGAGATTACAGTAGTAGTGATCGTAAGGAGGTACAAGGTTTTAGAACAATTTATGCGGCATACCTGTCTCTTGCCATGTTAAACTGCATAGAAGTTACACTTGATCACGGGCACACTTCATCACAGGGTACACATATGTACACTGCCACATGCGTGTCAGTGAATGGATACTACTTTTAAAGCCAAGCAACAGCCAACACCTGGGAGGGAACTAGTTCAATTAGATTCATTAAACAACTGGAAACAGCGGGAGACAAGGCACACTTCAGTTGTAGGAAAAGACACGTACCTGTTGAAAGGAGGGAGACGATAAGCAGATATTAATTCAAGCCATGTTAAACTGCATAGAAGTCCCACTTGATCACGTGCACACTTCATCACAGGCAACACATGCATACACTGCCACATTTGTGTTCTAATAGCAGGGTTTGAAGTAAATATAGAATTTTTGGCAAGCATATCATTTTACCTAGATTCTTCTGCCAAGCCAAAAGATCGTCAGAGAGCTCCAAGAAATGAGTTATTTTTCAATTTTCTCCAGCAGGGGTAAAAAATTGAAATTGTAAAGATGTTTGAGCTTTTGGGATATTCTTGCCACTAGATAGCTCATTTGTTTACTCATATTTTTAAAAGGTGAAATTTTGGAAATTTCTATCCAAGAACGCAAATTTATATTTTTATTTAGCAATTTTGATTTGGAGAGGTTTAATTTAAAATTGTATATTTTGAACTTTTGCAAAATGGAAAACATTTAGGTTTTAGGATCTATAAGAAAAATTAGCATATCATCTGCATAGGAAGCTGCTTCGTGCTCCCTAGGGCCACATTTCATACCAATGATTTTATTATTCTGCCTAATTTTCTATATATAGTATTATTATTAGTGGTGGTGGTCTTATAATAGCTTTTGAAAAAAGAATATAATTCGATTTCATCTCCGCAAGCGGAAATCGCAATTGTTGTCCGTTCATGTGAGCGGACATGTGAATGTTTGTTTTTTCGAATGAATGAGAAATACTGCTGATCGTCCGTGCTGGAGACAATCGTGGATTCCACAATTCTAACCTGGTTATGTGAGACCGGCCCTAGGGTGGCTTCACACGAGCGTGTTTTTGTGCGTACATAGGTGCGCGCCCCTGTATGTGCAAAAACACACGAGTATGAAGGTATGTACCTTGCCTTCAATGAAGCCATGGCTGCTGCTGGCGGCTCCATTGAGGGCAATAGTCTGCCGGCACCCCTGAATTGTTTTTCAGGGAAGGGCTTTACATATAAGCCTTACCCTGAAAAACAAAAATTTTAATAAAAATGTAAAAATAGTTACATGTCCGCCGCTGCTGTGTCCTCGCAGGGATGAAGAACACATCTGCGGCATGCCCTCATCCCTGCGAGGAAAAAGAATTTTCTGCTGCACCTGGCACATCTGTGGCAGATGCAGCAGAGGAATTCTCCATCCCTGGGATCCAGCTGCCAGCATCCTGTGATTGTTTATCAGGGAAGGGCTTTAAACATAAGCACTTCCCTGAAAAACAAGGAAAAGTGGTGTTGAAAATAAAAAGAAAAAACTCATACTCGCCTTCCTTCAGCTGCCGGGGCTCAGCCGCATCCTCTCTGTGCTGTCCCTGACTGAAAGAGCCTACTGAAAGAGCTGCTTCTGATTAGCTGAGGTGCTCAGCCAATCACAGGCAGCTCTCGATGAATGACTGACAGGCGAGAGCTGCCTGAGATTGGCTGAGCTCCTCAGCCAATCAGAAGCAGCTCTTTCAGCAGGTGGGGATTTTAAATGAATGATGTAATGAAGTGTTCATTACTGCATTAGTTTTATGGGTTTCAAATATCAGGCCACAGCTGCTCTAAGAGTTTTCAGATCATTTAGACAAGTGTGTAGTGTTTATATTTATTTTTGCAAATCCAATAACATGCAGACAAGATGAAGTTTAAGAACTCTGAGCAGATTTTAATTCTGTCCCAAATGCTTTGTTTTCTGCTGCTTTTTAATCTGTTTTGAGTCATTACCATGACAGCTAGTCTATTAATGGATTTTAATTAAAAGGGCTTGACAATACCTAATACTGTTCAGATTTCTGTCTGCAGTGTTAGGTGGAGCTCTGCACTATTTCTGTTTTCATCTTGCCATCAAAATTTGAAATAAGCATAGTTCCTAGTTAGCCAATGTAACTAGATATGGCATTATTCCTGGCTTTCAATTTTATTGTCTGTTGCTCTTCTCTATATTCTTTGCTGATTTCATCTTGTGTATTATATGTAGGCAGAATTTATTTATTTAGTTTCTTCATTTCATGAACCTTTAATGTACTGTAGCTGGAGAAAAGGGAATTCTCAATCTGTATCCACAGTAAGGCCTTAGTCACACGGGCGTTTTTTCCCGCGATTTGCGGATCGCATGACGGATGCGCATCCGCCAATCGCGTAACCGGGGCCGAAAAATCGCACGAAAAAACTGCTCCTAGCCGCGTTTCAATAGAAACGGGCCGGAGCAGTGCAGCGCAGTCCAGAGCATTGAATTCAATGGAGCCGGCAATACAGCCGGCTCCATTGAAAGCAATGCGCTGCGGGCGATCTCATGATGAATTTTCGGGAAGGGCTTAAATATATAAGCCCTTCCCTGCAATTTATCCAGAAATGTGTAAAAATAAAAAAAATATATATACTCACCTGGTCCCGGCAGACGGAGTTCAGCCGTGGCCGGAGGCAGTTCTCCTGAACTGCTCTCTGTAGTATTCAGCAGCTGAACTGCTTCTCGGCACTATTCAGCCGGCGGGGCTTTAAAATCCCCGCCTGCTGAATGATCTGCCTCTGATTGGTCACAGCCTGACCAATCAGAGGCAGCTCTCACTCACACCCATTCATGAATTCATGAATGGGTGAGTGAGTGCTGCCTCTGATTGGCTCAGCGCTGAGTTAGTTTGTTAGTTTTTGTTGTCATTTAACAAAACATAAAGTGAATGAAGAAATGTAAATCAATATTTGGTGTGACCACCCTTTGCCTTCAAAACAGCATCAGTTACACTTGCACACAGTTTTTGAAGGAAGTGGGTTGCTCCAAACATCTTGGAGAACTAACCATAGATCTTCTGTTGTTGTAGGTTTGTCCAAATCCTTCAGCCTATTCATGTAAACCCAGATAGAATCGATCATGTTTAGAGATTGAGAAAGTACAGGCTCATAACATGAAAGAATCTGTCTCAAAATGGCTGCTAGATACAAAATGGAGCATTATAAGATGTAAATAAGCTTGTGTGTAGTGAAACAATAATTCAAGCAGAAATAGCTTTAGAGCAGGATATTCGGTGCAATGTCTAATGATGTGTCTCTCTGTTCTTTTTCATGAGAACCAAGTCTGGACACAGCTGTTATCAGAAAAAGTCCTCCCACACCTCCAGAGAGACTTGGACAAAGGAACTGACTGTGCTACAACCACCTGAATAACAAAGTGAATACAAGGGAGGACCAGGGAGGACCAAGATAACGCTGAAGAGAAACAGACGCTTGAGAACATAACAGATATATTCTCACTACAATGATTGTTAAACAATGCATGTTTCTTAATGTTTTTCTAACCCAATGACATTAACCCCGTGACTAATGACGTATTCCTTTCCTGTATTAGAACTATACCAAAGTGAATAAACTTTCAGAGTAAGCAAGCCTTAAACAGAGTGAGCAGTATATCTGCCGCGGCTCAACTCTACGTATCTGTGGGAACTAATAATTATAAATTATATAGTTTTTGGCCTCCTTGATGCATCCAGGTACAAACTAATTTGGAACCCAAGGCTTGAAAGGTTAATGTGACCGGTCATGTGTAAGGTCCTTAACAAGATGAGCAAACCTACTCGTTTCGAGTAATTACTTGATCGAGCACCGCGATTTTCGAGTACTTCCGTACTCGGGTGAAACGATTTGGGGGGTGCGGGGGGTGGGGGGGAGGCGTGGCGGAGTGGGGGGTAGCAGCGGGGGAACACGGGGGAGCCCTCTCTCCCTCTCCCCCCCACTCCCCGCTGCAACCCCCCACTCACCCACGGCGCCCCCCGAATCTTTTCGCCCGAGTACAGAAGTACTCGAAAATCGCGGTGCTCGGGCAAAAAAGGGGCGTGGCCGAGTAGGTTTGCTCATCTCTAATCATGTTGAGTAAACATTCTTTCTTTGCAGCATCTTTTCCAGACTTGACTGAAACCTGAAACCTTTCCACATACACACACATATATATATATATATATATATATATATATATATATATATATATATATATATATATATACATATAGAACGTGAATCTGCTGCATATGTACGGTGTGGTGCGCACCCCAACTCCACTTCCTCTGTCACTCCATCAGCCCCCCCATAACACAAACCTGAGAAAATATCTGTTAGTGGTATTGCAGTGGATTGTATCAATAATCAGACAGTCTAATCAAATACCCTAGTGGGGCAAAAAAAAAATTAAAGTCTAGTAAAATGTTCAAAAATTTTACAATAATTGAAAAGAACCCACAAAAAAACATTTTTTCACCTTTCGAAATGCTTTACTTTGAAAAAAAATAAAACAAGAAGTAAAAAACTACTAAAGTCCCTTCCACATCTACTTTTAAAAAATAGAAACATTTTCTGTTATTTAAGCCACATATTGAACACCATAAAAAATAATAAAAATACAAGAATTGCTGTTTTTTGTTTATCTCAACTCTCAAAAGACGAAACAAAAGATATCAAAAAGTCATATGTACTCCTATATAGTGCCAATTAAAATGTCAACTCAAAAAATAAGCCCACACACAGTTCTATCCATGAAAAATAAAACTGTTATCACTCTCAAAATATGGCAACAGAAACAAATTATTTGCTTTTTAAAGTATTTTTCTTGAGTGCAAATGTAGTAAAGCATAATAATAACTACATAAATTTGTCATGGTTGTAATCATACTGAATGACAAAATAAAGTTAACATATTATTAGAGATGAGCGAGCATACTCGGCCACGCCCCTTTTTCGCCCGAGTACCGCGATTTTCGAGTACTTCCGTACTCGGGCGAAAAGATTCGGGGGGCGCTGTGGGTGAGTGGGGGGTTGCAGCGGGGAGTGGAGGGGAGAGAGAGGGCTCCCCCGTGTTCCCCCCTGCTCCCCCCCACGCCGCCACGCCTCCCCCCTGCCCCCGGCGCCCCCCGAATCTTTTCATCCGAGTACTGAAGTACTCGAAAATTGCGGTGCTTGATCGAGTAATTACTCGAAACGAGTACGTTCGCTCATTTCTACATATTATGTATTTTATTTTATATGGTTTTCGTGAATTGGTATGGCCTACTTGAACCATCTAAAGAGCAGATAGCATCTTTGCTCTTGGTGTTTGGCCTAGGTATTTGGTTTCTATAGTATTTTTTTGATAGACAGTATGCAGCTGTGTATATTTTTAGTTATACATATTGTGCACAGTGTCATCATGCTGTAAATCGACCACGCTTATTATGTTGCAGCTGCTTGTGATAACTACTGCGGTTAACATATTGTCTATATATGTTGCATCTTCATTGTACTGCTGCTAATCTATGTTATCTTGTGTCTTTTTCATCATGCATATATTTCTACATTTTTCTTTTATTAGACCTTTTGTATAGCAGTCACTATCTCTGACCACATTGTATACTCTAAAATCTGACCTTTTTTACACTGTAGCACAAATTTTTCCTGGTGTTATCGGAGCTAATAGAGCTCCTCTTACGTTCACTGCGTGGGTCAAATTAGATATTCAGAAGTTTTGTGCACAAAAGGTAACAGATTGACACAATGCTCTGTATCAAGCCAGTACACTTCTGATTTATTCAAAGGAATACAATCACTTTTACGGACAAGCGTTACATCACAAACTAGGAGTTATTGCACTCATACAGGATTGGTTAGTCCTAGGATATGGTAATTCACATGTTAGTAAAGTATCAAAAGTGAAAGAATTTGGAGAAGGCATATAGCGTTATCAGTGAATGAGAAGCTTATCCAATCAGAATGTACAACTCCTCCGTAAGAAACATGAGTGGGAGGAAGATGCAAGGGCCTAAGACATTCTAAACAAGTTTGTATATGAACACGTTTAAGTACTAACCTTTTACTAAAAGAGTAGATATAACTGTATATATATATATATATATATATATATATATATATATATATATATATATATATATATAGGCCTAATCTGATATAAGAAACACATGGCAAGATAATAAATGATATATAGCATACAAATATCATTACTACAACAGTCCCTCATTTTTTGTGTCTCAGAGCAGCTTGAGGAACAGCTAGTCAGGTACTTACATATGCCCTAGTGGCAAGTGCCGGTATTCCCCGGAATCCCCCAACTCATGCACCCCTAGGCTCACAAGAAAAAGTGACATAGGACGGCACTGCACGAATAGAGAGTTGATCGAGAGCAGATTCAGCTTCAGAGTCAATAGGCAAAGCATCATAATTAGAGATGAGCGAACGTACTCGTCCGAGCTTGATGCTCGTTCGAGTATTAGGGTGTTCGAGATGCTCGTTACTCGAGACGAGTACCACGCGATGTTCGAGTTACTTTCACTTTCATCTCTGAGACATTAGCGTGCTTTTCTGGCCAATAGAAAGACAGGGAAGGCATTACAACTTCCTCCTGTGATGTTCCAGCCCTATACCACCCCCCTGCAGTGAGTGGCTGGGGAGATCAGGTGTCACCCGAGTATTTAAATCTGCCCCGCCCGCGGCTCGCCACAGATGCATTCTGACAGAGATCAGGGACAGTGCTGCTGATGCTGCTGCTGCTATAGGGAGAGCGTTAGGAGTTATTTTATGGCTTGAAGAACCCCAACGGTCCTTCTTAGGGCCACATCTGACCGTGTGCAGTACTGTTAAGGCTGCTGTGAGCAGTGTTGCAATTTTTTTTTTTTGTATATCGGCCGTGCAGAGCATTGCATCCTCAGTCTGCAGTAATTTTACATAGAATAGGGCCAGTAGTGGTGAGGCACAGTGGGAAAGGTGAAAGAGATATACTGTCTATATGGGCAGTGGGCTTTTTCAAACAAATTTGGGAAAAATACTATCTTTGGGCTGCCTGTGACCGTCTTGAGTGTACTGCGTCTCTGCTGGGGGTAGTAGTCCTAATTAATACGCAGCTAAGTGTTACAGCAGGCTTGCGCAAAATTCTTTCCTGGCTCTGCGTTGCCCGTTACATCACCGCCGTCATCCCGTCCAGAGGGAAACAGTCTGCAGTAATTTTACATAGTATAGGGGCAGTAGTGGTGAGGCAGGGACAGTGGGAAAGGTGAAAGAGATATACTGTCTATATAGGCAGGGGGCTTTTTCAAACAAATTTGGGAAAAATACTATCTTTGGGCTGCCTGTGACCGTCTTGAGTGTACTGCATCTCTGCTGGAGGTAGTAGTCCTAATTAATATGCAGCTAAGTGTTACAGCAGGCTTGCGCAAAATTCTTTCCTAGCTCTGCCTTGCCCGTTACATCACCGCCGTCATCCCGTCCAGAGGGAAACAGTCTGCAGTAATTTTACATAGTATAGGGGCAGTAGTGGTGAGGCAGGGACAGTGGGAAAGGTGAAAGAGATATACTGTCTATATAGGCAGGGGGCTTTTTCAAACAAATTTGGGAAAAATACTATCTTTGGGCTGCCTGTGACCGTCTTGAGTGTACTGCATCTCTGCTGGAGGTAGTAGTCCTAATTAATATGCAGCTAAGTGTTACAGCAGGCTTGCGCAAAATTCTTTCCTGGCTCTGCGTTGCCCGTTACATCACTGCCGTCATCCCGTCCAGAGGGAAACAGTATACATATATACGCTGCCTACAGTATCTGTCTGCTGTCTCAGCTCAGCCTTTACAAAAATAGAAGCAAAATGCTTAAGGCCTACTAGTGGCCTTTGGACACTTGACTGCTTCTGCGCTGTGAATTCCACTAGCTCAGTCATACGCACCTACGTCTCACTACAGGCCTGCGCAAAATTCTTTCCTGGCTCTGCTGTGCGTTCCGTAAGCGTAGTCAGCCTCCAACCACAGGCCAATAAGCGGCACATTTAATTACAGCGTTCTCTTTCTGCACTACTGGTAATACACCATGCTGAGAAGTAGGGGTAGGCCTAGAGGACGTGGACACGGGCGAGGACACGGAGGCCCAAGTCAGGGTGTGGGCACAGGCCGAGCTCCTGATCCAGGTGTATCGCAGCCGACTGCTGCGGGATTAGGAGAGAGGCACGTTTCTGGCGTCCCCACATTCATCTCACAATTAATGGGTCCACGAGGTAGACCTTTATTAGAAAATGAGCAGTGTGAGCAGGTCCTGTCGTGGATGGCAGAAAGTGCATCCAGCAATCTATCGACCACCCAGAGTTCTACGCCGTCCACTGCTGCAACTCTGAATCCTCTGGCTGCTGCTCCTCCTTCCTCCCAGCCTCCTCACTCCATTACAATGACACATTCTGAGGAGCAGGCATACTCCCAGGAACTGTGCTCGGGCCCCTGCCCAGAATGGGCAGCAATGGTTCCTATCCCACCGGAGGAGTTTGTCGTGACCGATGCCCAACCTTTGGAAAGTTACCGGGGTCCGGGGGATGAGGCTGGGGACTTCCGGCAACTGTCTCAAGAGCTTTCAGTGGGTGAGGAGGACGACGACGATGAGACACAGTTGTCTATCACTCAGGTAGTAGTAATTGCAGTAAGTCCGAGGGAGGAGCGCACAGAGGATTCGGAGGAAGAGCAGCAGGACGATGAGGTGACTGACCCCACCTGGTTTGCTAAGCATACTGAGGACAGGTCTTCAGAGGAGGAGGCAAGTGCAGCAGCAGGGCAGGTTGGAAGAGGCAGTGCGGTGGCCAGGGGTAGAGGCAGGGCCAGACCGAATAATCCACCAACTGTTTCCCAAAGCGCCCCCTTGCGCCATGCCACCCTGCAGAGGCCGAGGTGCTCAAAGGTCTGGCAGTTTTTCACTAAGAGTGCAGACGACTAACATACTGTGGTGTGCAACCTTTGTCACGCCAAGATCAGCCGGGGAGCCACCACCACCAGCCTCACCACCACCAGCATGCGCGGGCATATGATGGCCAAGCACCCCACAAGGTGGGACGAAGGCCGTTCACCGCCTCCGGTTTGCACCACTGCCTCTCCCCCTGTGCCCCAACCTGCCACTGAGATCAAACCCCCCTCTCAGGACACAGACACGACTGTCTCCCGGCCTGCACCCACACCCTCACCTCCGCTGTCCTCGGCCCCATCCACCAATGTCTCTCAGCGCACCGTCCAGCCGTCGCTAGCACAAGTACGCTGCCATGCACCCGCACGCTCAAGCGTTAAACGTGCACATAGCCAAATTGATCAGCCTGGAGATGCTGCCGTATAGGCTTGTGGAAACGGAGGCTTTCAACAACATGATGGCGGCGGCGGCCCCACGCTATTCGGTTCCCAGTCGCCACTACTTTTCCCGATGTGCCGTCCCAGCCCTGCACGACCACGTCTCCCGCAACATTGTACGCACCCTCACCAACGCGGTTACTGCAAAGGTCCACTTAACAACGGACACGTGGACAAGCACAGGCGGGCAGGGCCACTATATCTCCCTGACAGCACATTGGGTGAATTTAGTGGAGGCTGGGACCGAGTCAGAGCCTGGGACCGCTCACGTCCTACCCACCCCCAGAATTGCGGGCCCCAGCTCGGTGCTGGTATCTGCGGCGGTGTATGCTTCCTCCACTAAACCACCCTCCTCCTCCTCCTACGCAACCTCTGCCTAGCAATCAAGATGTGTCAGCAGCAGCACGTCGCCAGCAGTTGGTGCCGCGCGGCGTGGCAGCACAGCGGTGGCCAAGCGTCAGCAGGCCGTGCTGAAACTACTCAGCTTAGGAGAGAAGAGGCACACGGCCCACGAACTGCTGCAGGGTCTGACAGAGCAGACGGACCGCTGGCTTTCGCCGCTGAGCCTCCAACCGGGTATGGTCGTGTGTGAACAACGGCCGTAACCTGGTGGCAGCTCTGCAGCTCGGCAGCCTCACGCACGTGCCATGCCTGGCCCACGTCTTTAATTTGGTGGTTCAGTGCTTTCTGAAAAGCTACCCACGCTTGTCAGACCTGCTCGGAAAGGTGCGCCGGCTCAGCGCACATTTCCGCAAGTCCAACACGGACGCTGCCACCCTGCGCACCCTGCAACATCACTTTAAGCTGCCAGTGCACCGACTGCTGTGCGACGTGCCCACACAGTGGAACTCTACGCTCCACATGTTGGCCAGGCTCTTTGAGCAGCGTAGAGCTATAGTGGAATACCAACTCCAACATGGGCGGCGTAGTGGGAGTCAGCCTCCTTAATTCTTTACAGAAGAGTGGGCCTGGTTGGCAGACATCTGCCAGGTCCTTGGAAACTTTGATCAGTCTACCCAGATGGTGAGCGGCGATGCTGCAATCATTAGCGTCACCATTCCTCTGCTATGCCTCTTGAGAAGTTCCCTGCAAAGCATAAAGGCAGACGCTTTGCGCTCGGAAACGGAGGCGGGGGAAGACAGTATGTCGCTGGATAGTCAGAGCACCCTCCTGTCTATATCTCAGCATGTTGAGGAGGAGGGGGGGTAGCATGAGGAGGAGGGGGAAGAGACAGTTTGGCCCACTGCTGAGGGTACCCATGCTGCTTGCCTGTCATCCTTTCAGCGTGTAAGGCCTGAGGAGGAGGAGGAGGAGGATCCTGAAAGTGATCTCCTGAGTGAGGACAGCCATGTGTTGCGTACAGGTACCCTGGCACACATGGCTGACTTCATGTTAGGATGCCTTTCTCGTGACCCTCGCATTACACGCATTCTGGCCACTACGGATTACTGGGTGCACACACTGCTTGACCCACGGTATAAGGAGAACCTTTCCACTCTCATACCCGAAGAGGAAAGGGGTTTGAGAGTGATGCTATACCACAGGACCCTGGCGGACAAACTGACGGTAAAATTCCCATCCGACAGCGCTAGTGGCAGAAGGCGCAGTTCCGAGGGCCAGGTAGCAGGGGAGGCGCAGAGATCAGGCAGCATGTACAGCGCAGGCAGGGGAACACTCTCCAAGGCCTTTGCCAGCTTTATGGCTCCCCAGCAAGACTGTGTCACCGCTCCCCAGTCAAGGCTGAGTCGGCGGGAGCAGTGTAAAAGGATGGTGAGGGAGTACGTAGCCGATCGCACGACCGTCCTCTGTGACGCCTCTGCCCCCTACAACTACTGGGTGTCGAAGCTGGACATGTGGCCTGAACTCGCACTGTATGCCCTGGAGGTGCTTGCTTGTCCTGCGGCTAGTGTCTTGTCAGAGAGGGTGTTTAGTGCGGTTGGGGGAATCATCACGGATAAGTGTACCCGCCTGTCAACCGACAGTGCCGACAGGCTTACAATCATAAAGATGAACAAAGCCTGGATTTCCCCAGACTTCTCTTCTCCACCAGCGGACAGCAGCGATACCTAAACAATTCGTAGGCTGCACCGGCGGATGGAAGCATCGTTCTCTATCACCATAAAAAACGGGGACCTTTTAGCTTCATCAATCTGTGTATTATATTCATCCTCCTCCTCCTGCTCCTCCTTCTGAAACCTTACGTAATCACGCCGAACGGGAAATTTTTCTGAGGCCCACAAGGCTCAGTCATATAACTTTTGTAAACAATGTTTATACGTTTCAATTCTCAATTCAATAAAGCGTTGAAACTTGCACCTGATCCAATTTTTATTTTAACTGGGCCGCCTACAGGCCTAGTGACAAATTAAGCCACATTAACCAAAGCGATTAATGGGTTTCACCTGCCCTCTTGGTTGAGCTTGGGCAATTTTTCTGAAGTACATTTGTACTGTTGGTACACCAATTTTTTGGGGCCCTCGCCTACATTGTAATCCTAGTAATTTTTAGCACACCTGCATTAAAGCTGACGTTACCTCAGCTGTGCTGGACACTGCAATGGGATATATTTATGTACCGCCGGTGGGTTCCAGGGAGCCACCCATGCTGTCCGTCCACACGGAGTTGTAACTGCATGTGTCCACTTCTAAAGAACCCCAGTCTGACTGGGGCATGCAGTGTGGGCTGAAGCCCACCTGCATTAAACCTGACGTTACCTCAGCTGTGATGGGCACTGCAATGGGATTTATTTATGTACCGCCGGTGGGTTCCAGGGAGCCACCCATGCTGTCGGTCCACACGGAGTTGTAACCGCATGTGTCCACTTCTAAAGAACCCCAGTCTAACTGGGGCATGCAGTGTGGGCCGAAGCCCACCTGCATTAAACCTGCCGTTACCTCAGCTGTGATGGGCACTGCAATGGGATTTATTTATGTACCGCCGGTGGGTTCCAGGGAGCCACCCATGCTGTCGGTCCACACGGAGTTGTAACTGCATGTGTCCACTTCTAAAGAACCCCAGTCTGACTGGGGCATGCAGTGTGGGCCGAAGCCCACCTGCATTAAACCTGCCGTTACCTCAGCTGTGATGGGCACTGCAATGGGATTTATTTATATACCGCCGGTGGGTTCCAGGGAGCCACCCATGCTGTCGGTCCACACGGAGTTGTAACTGCATGTGTCCACTTCTAAAGAACCCCAGTCTGACTGGGGCATGCAGTGTGGGACCGAAGCCCACCTGCATTAAACCTGACGTTACCTCAGCTGTGATGGGCACTACAATGGGATTTATTTATGTACAGCTGGTGGGTTCCAGGGAGCCACCCATGCTGTGCGTGCACACGGGATTCTCATTGCGGAGTTGTACCTGCCTGTGACTATTTATAAAAAACCCCGGTCTGACTGGGGCATGCAGACACCTTGACAGAATGAATAGTGTGTGGCATATGGGTTCCCCATTGCTTTGCCCACGTGTGCAGCTCCTGATGGAGGTGGCACAGGATTGAATTTCTCATTGCTTCTGTACAGCATTATGGGCTATCGCCCCGCCCCTTTTAAAGAGGGTCGCTGCCTAGCCGTGCCAACCCTCTGCAGTGTGTGCCTGCGGTTCCTCCTCATGGCAGACGCGCTTATAAATAGACATGAGGTTGCTGTGGCATGAGGGCAGCTGAAGGCTGCGCATGGACACTTTGGTGTGCGCTGTGGACACTGGGTCGTGCGGGGTGGGAAGGGGGGGTGGGCAGCATGTAACTCAGGAGAAGTGGCAGCGGAGTGTCATGCAGGCAGTGATTGTGCTTTGTTGGAGGTAGTGTGGTGCTTAGGTAAGGTATGCATTGCTAATGAGGGTTTTTCAGAAGTAAAAATTGTTGGGGGGGGGGCACTCTTGCCGCTATTGTGGCCTAATCGTGGGACCTGGGAACTTGAGATGCAGCCCAACATGTAGCCCCTCACCTGTCCTATCCATTGCTGTGTTGTTCCCATCACTTTCTTGAATTGCCCAGATTTTCACAAATGGAAACCTTAGCGAGCATCGGCGATATACAAAAATGCTCGAGTCGCCCATTGACTTCAATGGGGTTCGTTACTCGAAACGAACCCTCGAGCATTGCGAAAATTTCGTCTCGAGTAACGAGCACCCGAGCATTTTGGTGCTCGCTCATCTTTAATCATAATACATAACAGGAACAGCTTTGTCAATAGTCTTGGAGATAAATCCTTGAAGGCACTGAATTATGGATTAGCCAATAATAGCAATAGCAGCAAGAATAGTCACTAAGGTTATAGCAAAAGATGAAATTCAGTGGCTCTATCTGCCGAAAGTATCAGTCCACCAGTCTTTAAAAGGGGTCAGAGATGCCAGAATTTGCTGCTAATTTTTTAAAGAGGCAGAAAGCATATGTTCATCATGGTGGGAAGACTCTCTTGCAAAGAGATGTGTATATCCAATTGGATTTATCCTTCCAGCTGAACATCTGTAGCGGGGGTCAGGAACACTTGTTATGGACCATCAAGTCAGGGTTCTAGAGCTTTATGGACGTGTCTTTTAGTAACCACCCAATCTCCTAGTTTCACAGAATGAGTTCCTTCTAAGCGGTCAGGCTTTGGAAGGGAAGCAACAATCAAGAATATACATTTGTTTAGTGTTTTGTGAGAGCAATAACACAGTTTGTCAGGCTACCAGGCAGTATATGGAGTTATTGCTGTAAATACAATCCTAACCTTAGGGCCGACCCAAATTGTACCTCATATGGGCTGAGGCCTATTCTGTCAGGTGTGTACCTTACGTAGAAGAGTACCAAGGGGAGGCACTCGGTCAATGGCCTTCTGGATCGTGGTTTCTAAGGTGCCATTTAAACTTTCTGCTCTACCACTGCTTTGTGGATGGTACGGAGCATAAAAGGCCAGTTCTACCCTCAACACTTTCATTTCTTTCTGCATCACTTCTCCTGTGGAGGGAGTACCTCAGTCGCTCTCAGTTGTCTCTGGTATTCTGTACCTGTATACCACCTCAGTGATCAGTTTTTGGTAGTGGAGTTTGTGAGTGGGTATGCCAGACTTGCTACCCTGAGAATGGGTCTAGGCAGACCAGAACGTACTCGTACCTGTTCACCCTTGGCAGTTGGAAGTAGTCTACTTGAAGATGCTGGAACAGGTAAACAGACACTTGAAAATGGTGTGCTGTACTGTCAGCTTGCTCACTTCATATATCTCACGATCCACTGCTTGCTTGTTCACATGCCCCCGGTTCTCGGCTTTAAACAACAGAAAATTCCATGCAGGAAAAAGTGTAATCCATGCTTGCTTGCAGAATAAAATATATATAATCTTCCTTTATTTAGACATATTTAAAATTGCCAGGTGTACACATCTCTAACCAGACGCGTATCGGCTGCACAGAGCCTTCGTCAGTGGTATGATCTGAATAGAGTGTGGGACCAGATTAAATAGGTGTAACAGAACAAATAATTACAGTGACTGTCAGCTGTACAGGCTGTAGGGCAAAGAGAAAATACACAGAAACATCAAACTATTACTGGTGAGATAATCACTGGCGTACATATAGGAGTCGCTGGGGTCGCGATCGCGACCCGGCCCCTAAGCCAGGAGGACCCAGAGGGCCCCCTTTCCACTCGCTGACTGACTGCAGAGTTACTTTCACTTGGCGCTTTGCGGCTTCTCCTGCATACTAGCGCCTCCTCACGGACCTCCGCTCAGTCTCCTCCCCTGTCTTGTTCTCCTCCATGATCACTAGAGGGGAGGAGTCTGAGCGGAGGTCCGGGGGGAAGTGTCTCCGTGCAGGAGAAGCTCCCCGTGGTGCACAGAGTGCCTAGTGATAGGCAGACCGAGGGCTCTACATCGTGCTGACCCTCACCCGACTCCTACAGTCATCCTCAGCTAGCAGGGGAGTGGATGTAGATCGTCCAGCAGCAACCTGACAGAAAGTGTAAGTACTGACTTACACACATCTGTCTCAGTGGGGGAGGGGGGTCAGAGCAGCAGGCAGTGTGATAGGGGGAAGAGAATCAGGTAGGGGCATCCTGTGTCAGAAGGGGGAGAGAGAGCCATGAAGGGGCAGGGGATGTACCATGTTAGGGCATCCTGTGTCCGAAGGGGCAGAGACAGCCATGAAGGGGCATGGGATGTACCATGCTAGGGCATCCTGTGTCAGAAGGGGGAGAGAGAGCCATGAAGGGGCAGGGGATGTACCATGCTAGGGCATCCTGTGTCAGAAGGGGCAGAGACAGCCATGAAGGGGCATGGGATGTACCATGCTAGGACATCCTGTGTCAGAAGGGGCAGAGACAGCCATGAAGGGGCATGGGATGAACCATGCATGGGCATCCTGTGTTATGGGACAGCCATAAGCCCATTCTCCCACTGGCGCTGATTACTGCGGCTCTTTGAACGCTACAGTAATCGCAGTAAAACACTCCCATTGTTTTCAATGGAGCCTTGCAGACGTGCGCTCGATTTTGAACGCTGTTTGCTGTATTTTGCTAGTTTTAGCGCACCTCATCAGTGATGTTGTGCGCTAAAACCCAGTATGGACCAAAAATGAAAGTAAAATCCAGCAAAACACCACAATCAAAATGGCAGAGTTTTGCCGAGCGCCTGTGTGAGAGCGGCCTGAAGCCACAGTCACACACACCATCAGTAAAACACTGCATTTAAAAAGACATGATTTTGAGTGGTGTTTAACCCCTTCCCGCCCCATGACATAAGGGTACGTCATGGCAGGGTGGTACTTCCCGCAAAATGACGTACCCTTACGTCATAGGGATAGTGCGAGATCATGACTGATCTCACGCTATCCCACAGCGGGAGGCGGCTGTCAGTCATAGCCGGCCTCCCGCTGAGCAGCGCGGGGGCATCGGAGATGCGCTCCCTGCTGTTAACCCCATCCCTGCTGCGATCTATGTAGATCGCGGCATGGGAAGGGTTCACAGAGGGAGCACGCTGCCTCTGTGAAGTTGCCGGGCTCTCGCAATATAATTGTAGAGAGCGTGGCTGGTTGCCATGGCAACAGGATGCCAGATACCGGCGTCTGTGTTGCCAGAGCCTATGATCACTGTATAAGCGATAAGGCATGGCAGGGCAGAAGTCCTGCCATGCCTTATCACAGCGATCATCAGTGCTGTGCTGTAAGTCCCTCGGAGGGACACAAGTTGTGTAAAAAAAGAAAATAAAAATGTGAAAAAAAGAAAAATGTAAAAAAGCACCTTTTGTTTTACGCTTTTTCTCATATTGGCATAAAAAAGGTAAAAAAATAAATAAAATGGCACATATTTGGTATCGACGCGTCCATAACGACTTGTACAATCAGTTAAACATGCTTTTAATTCTGCATAGCAAAAAGCGTTAAAAAACCCCGCTAAAAACAGAGGCAAAATGCTAATTTTTAGCATTTTGCCTCCCAAAAAATGCAATAAACGTGATCAAAAGAGCCATATATTCCCCAAAATGGTACCAATAAAAACTACAGTGCTTCTCGCAAAAAATAAGCCATCACAGAGCTCCGTACATAAAAAAATTAAAAAGTTACAGGACTTTGAATGCAGCGATTTAGAAAAAAAAAAAGGGTTTTCATTGCAGAAAAGTGAAAAAAACCTAAAAATATATAAGATTTTGATATCGTTGTACTCGTACCGACCCGCAGAAAGAATAGTATGTGTCATTTATGCTGCATGATTAACGCTGTAAAAAAAATAATCTATGGCAGAATTGATGCGTTTTCTCTCCCTGTTATAAAAAAAAAATAATAAAAGTTTTACAACATAGTCTATGTACCCAAAAAACTATAGTTCGCCACGCAAAAATACAAGCCCTCATACGGCCGCGTCGACGGAAAAGTAAAAAAGTTATGGCTTTTAAAAATTGGAGATGAAAATCCGCCAAAAATCGTTGCGTCCTTAAGCCCAAAATAGGCCATGTCAGTAAGGGGTTAAGAACACATTGTACAGCTCTACACTGTGATTTATACGCACCCCATCATTATAATGGGCGATGAGGTGTGTTAAAAAGTGCTTCAACACATGAAAATAGAGCAAACAGCTCTCAAAAATCGCGATGTTAGAAACGCCTCATCCGAACGTTAGTCTGCCAAGTTCCATTGAAATCAATGAAGGCGTTGTACAGCGTTTACTGTAGTGTTTGAAACGCCACGGTAAACGCTGTAAAAAACTGTTGTGTGTGAGAGTGGCCTAAGGGTATATTCCCAAGTACGTAAAATAGCGCAGATTGTCCGCAGCAGACAATTCACACCAAGTTCCGCATCAAAACCACATCAGAAAAAAATGTCAAACGCCTCGCCATTGGTGAAGGCTTTGGCACAGGTTCTTATGTGTATCCGCAGCAGATTTCACCCTTCCAATTTTCTTTTGTGGTTTTGATGCAAAATTTTGTGCAGTTTGTCCGACTGAAACAAGAGCTGTTTTCCACTACTTGGGCACAGACCCTAAGACCAGTTCACACGGGAGATAACGCAGAATTATGAAGCCCCGGCTTTTCAATGGTTTCTTTCACATTTTCAATGTTTTCACTGATGTGATGTTGTGTGGGGGAAAAAAAATCGCTGCCTGCCCTATCTTTGTCCGTTCTGCTCTTTTTTTTTCACCTAGGTTTCCCTATGGAGCCTTCGTTTTATCGTATCGCACGAACTTGCGATTTTAGTGCAATGCGATTTTTAACATTAGAAATTCCTATTGTCTTTCTCGCATGAAAACTGCAAACGACGGCAATGTTTTTGTGAAAAAAAGCATCACTGACGCTCCCTGGAGATAATGCTTGTGATGAAATTTGTAATAAAACAAATATCGCGCACATATCAACATAACACAAAATGGATACCAACGGGCGCTCTGCCAAAGCTTCATATATTTCATTTATTGCAAGATTAACCCCTAGTTGCACTATGTTTATATCTATTGCAGTTGAACTTCACAATTGAGTTAATAAAAAATATATACAAAAGACCATAAAAATTTCCCTTGCTATGTGATGGCATTGTACTTGGCTCCCCTTTATAAAGAAGTTAGACTGCATATTCAGGAAAAAAACAAAACTTTCCCTATTTCTCTTTATGAAAAGATATGCAAGAATAAAACATGAGCATATAAGATGTTTCTATATACATGATATTAGTCTGACTTGCAGTATAGCCCCCATAAAGGGGTCTGATCCCAGAAAAAAAGGAAAGAAAAAAAAAATTCCATTTGTTTTTCACTCTGGAAAAATATACTCATATTGACTTTCTGCATATGTAATGTTTCTATATATATCGTGCAGGTCTGACTTACAGTATAGCCCCCCAAAAGGGGTCTAGTTCAAATGTACTTTCTTCTCTTTGATCATGTTAGATTCCTGTATATGCAATGCAGGTCTGACTTGTAATTTAATCCCTGAGGGGATCTAGTCAGCAGTTTGTGGATCCAAAAGGACTCACTAATCAGTATATCATTGATCGTTGCCTTGCAGCGCCTGTTATGGGTTACTTTCTCTATACCAAAACATGTGAAACTAGCGGTACTGCATGAGTGTGAATTGACAAAAAGATTGGCCAAATTTGAGCTACCAGTTTGGCCTTTTGCTATCTATTGTAGATGGTCTGATATTCTGATGCTCAGTTTGCGTGTGGTACATCCCATATATTGTAACTTACATGACAAACAGCCTGCCATATAGACAACTCCTGTTGATTTGCAATTTATATATGATTTAATTGCATATACAGTACTGGTATTGTCACTTCCAAACTCCTTTACACTTCTTGGTGCAAATTTACACATAGGGCACCGTGATTGCATGCATCTATAAAAGCCATTGTTTTTTAGCCAATTGGTGTCTGTCTGTTTGTTCTTGTTTCTGTTTGGATTAACTTTATTTTGCCTGAACATGAAATCAATCGATTTTGCCCTTCTAGACACACATCTATTACCTGATTCCAATATAACTTTTAATTTGGGATCTTGTTTTAAAATGTTGACAAAAATATTTTTGATCTGTGTGAATTGTCTGCTAAACGGGGTTGAAAATGTGATGCATTCTCTGCTTTTAAATCTGTCTGAATGCTTTTCATTTAAACTAATTTCTCTTGTTTGTCTAGAATTTTTGCCCGTTGTAGAATGTGTTTTCTGTATCCCCTGTTTTGCAACCTATCACAGATTTCTTTTTCTGCATGTTGGTAATCTGTACTTAAAGTGCAAAGGCGCTTTGCCCTCAATAGCTCCCCCAATGGGATCGCTTGTATGGTTTGCATCGGATGGCAACTTGATGCGTGTAAAATCGTATTGCCAGCATCTTTTTTCTGTACAATACACTGGTGATGGACCCATCCTGACTATTTCCCTTAATAAGAATATCCAAAAAAGGGATCTGTTTGTAATCAAAATGCATGGTATATTCTAGGTTGCAATCATTTTCATTGATATAAGTTAAAAAACTGGTTAGTTTGATCTTGTATTTTGTTTCGTATTCGTCTCTGTTCATACCATCACTAGTCATGTGCCATATAATAATCACGTCATCAATGTAACGCCCATACCAACATATGTTGTCGATAAGGGGGTTACACTGATCATAAATATATCTGGATTCCCACCATGACATATACAATATTGCTAAAGAAGGGGAGAATCTTGAGCCCATTGGCGCCCCCACCAATTGTAAGTATTGTATAGAATTGAACTTGAAAACATTATGCGTCAGTAGAAATTCAGTTGCTTCCATCAAAAAAGCTCTTACAGAATCATTATATTGCGCATGAGACCTAAGGTGAAATGCAAGCGCCTGTAGCACCAAATGATGTGGGATAGAAGAATACAGTGCTTTAACATCAAAAGTTACCCAGGTTTTTTCCACCCCCCATTTGTGTCCTGCCAGTGTTTGAATAACTTTGTTGCTATTAGGAATATATCCGGGGATTTGAACTACCACAGGCTGCAATTTTTTATCTACCCAATTGCTGAGTCTCTCACATAGGGATCCTCATCCCGAAACTATTGGGCGCATGGGAGGTGGGAATACATTTTTATGAGACTTAAGAATCCCATAAAATTTGCAAGAATAGGATTTTTGGGAACTAGATAAGCCTGGAACAGGTAGTAGGGATGAGGGGTACACTGCATGGGAACCTAACCACATTGTTCTGTGCACAAATCAGGCAGCCCTGTGTGTGTTTAGCTGCCGTGATGCTAAATCCTGGTGCAGACCAGTGACTAGCAACCACATCTGTCATAGTTGTTTTGGAAATGTGGCTGTGTCTTAGAGCATGACAATGATCCCAAGCTCACCGCCAGGGCAATGAAGGAGTGGCTTTGTAAGAAACATTTCAAGGTCCTGGAGTGGCCTAGCCAGTCTCCAGATCTCAACCCTATAGAAAACCTTTGGGAGCTGAAAGTCTATGTTGCCCAGCGACAGCACCAAAACATCACTACCCTTGAGGAGATCTGCATGGAGGAATGGGCCAACATACCAGCAAGAGTGTGTGCGAACCTTGTGAGGAAAAACAGAAAACGTTTGACCTCTGTCATTGCCAATAAAGGATATATAACAAAGTTATGAGATGAACTTTTGTTATTGACTAGAGATGAGCGAACACCAAAATGTTCGGGTGTTCGTTATTCGTAACGAACTTCCCGTGATGCTCGAGGGTTCGTTTCGAACAACGAACCCCATTGAAGTCAATGGGCGACCGGAACATTTTTGTATTTCGCCGATGCTCGCTAAGGTTTTCATGTGTGAAAATCTGGGCAATTCAGGAAAGTGATGGGAATGACACAGTGACGGATAGGGCAGGCGAGGGGCTACATGTTGGGCTGCATCCTAAGTTCACAGGTCCCACTATTAAGCCACAATAGCGGCAAGAGTGGGCCCCCCCCCCCTCCCAACAACTTTTACTTCTGAAAAGCGCTCATTAGCATGGCATACCTTTGCTAAGCACCACACTACCTCCAACAAAGCACAATCACTGCCTGCATGACACTCCACTGCCACTTCTCCTGAGTTACATGCTGCCCAACCGCACCCCCTCCCCCCCACAGCGCACACCAAACTGTCCCTGCGCAGCCTTCAGCTGCCCTCATGCCACACCACCCTCACGTCTATTTAGAAGTGCGTCTGCCACGACGAGGGACCGCAGGCACACACTGCACAGGGTTGGCACGGCTAGGTAGCGACCCTCTTTAATAGGGGCGGGGCGATAGCCCACAATGCTGTACAGAAGCAATGAGAAATACAATCCTGTGCCACCGCCATCAGGAGCTGCACACGTGGGCATAGCAATGGGGAACCTATGTGCCACACACTATTCATTCTGTCAAGGTGTCTGCATGCCCCAGTCAGACTGGTTATATGCACCTTAACAGTAACCGCGTTGGTGGTAATGTGGTGGTGACTGCGGACCTAGTACCACGGTTGTATTTTGTTGGTTTTCGGAATGCGGCCAGGATTAAGTGGGCCGTGGCGGGGGGATGGTGTGGGGGCTCTCGTTGTGTCGGTAAAGGTGAAATTCTTGGACTGCCACCAGACGAAGCAATGCAAAGACATTTGCCAAGAATGTTTTCCCTGTTGGAGGAGGAGGGGGATGTTTTTGAGGCACTACGTGTCCTCTCCACGTGTCCGTGGTTATATGCACCTTAACAGTAACCGCGTTGGTGGTAATGTGGTGGTGACTGCGGACCTAGTACCACGGTTGTATTTTGTTGGTTTTCGGAATGTGGCCAGGATTAAGTGGGCCGTGGTGGGGGGATGGTGGGGGGGCTCTCTAGTAGTGTCGGTAAAGGTGAAATTCTTGGACTGCCGCCAGACGAACCAATGCAAAGGCATTTGCCAACAATGTTTTCCCTGTTGGAGGAGGAGGGGGATGTTTTTGAGGCACTACGTGTCCTCTCCACGTGTCCGTGGTTATATGCACCTTAACAGTAACCGCGTTGGTGGTAATGTGGTGGTGACTGCGGACCTAGTACCACGGTTGTATTTTGTTGGTTTTCGGAATGTGGCCAGGATTAAGTGGGCCGTGGCGGGGGGATGGTGGGGGGGCTCTCTAGTAGTGTCGGTAAAGGTGAAATTCTTGGACTGCCGCCAGACGAACCAATGCAAAGGCATTTGCCAACAATGTTTTCCCTGTTGGAGGAGGAGGGGGATGTTTTTGAGGCACTACGTGTCCTCTCCACGTGTCCGTTCCATGTAAGCAATAGTAGCACTCAAGACAGGCCCCAGTAACAATTCTGAAGCAGCAGTATAGCGGGAGCGCAGTCTTCGTTCCATGTAAGCAATAGTAGCACTCAAGACAGGCCCCAGTAACAATTCTGAAGCAGCAGTATAGCGGGAGCGCAGTCTTCGTTCCATGTAAGCAATAGTAGCACTCAAGACAGGCCCCAGTAACAATTCTGAAGCAGCAGTATAGCGGGAGCGCAGTCTTCGTTCCATTTCAGTAGCCTTAGTATAGCCAAGGCACAAGTGACATTTATGTAGCTAAACTGTAGGCCAACCCCACACACCTTTCTGTACCATGAGTGCAGGCGAAGAACATAGAAATTACTATGATTACACTGTAGGTGAGGGCCCCAAAAAATTGGTGTACCAACAGTACTAATGTACCTCAGTAAAAATTGGCCATGCCCAATCAAGATGGCAGGTGAATCGCTTTGGTTAATGTGGCTTAAGTGGTAACTAGGCCTGGAGGCAGCCCAGTGTAACGAAAAATTGGTTCAAGTTAAAGTTCCAACGCTTTTAAGCTAATTGAAACTTAGAAAAATTGTTCAGAAAAATTATTTGAGTGAGCCTTGTGGCCCTAAGAAAAATTGCCCGTTCAGCGTGATTACGTGAGGTTTCAGGAGGAGGAGCAGGAGGAGGAGGAGGAGGAATATTAGACACAGATTGATGAAGCAGAAATGTCCCCGTTTTGGATGGTGAGAGAGAACGTAGCTTCCATCCGCGGGTGCAGCCTACGTATTGCTTACGTATCGCTGCTGTCCGCTGGTGGAGAACAGAAGTCTGGGGAAATCCAGCCTTTGTTCATCTTGATGAGTGTTAGCCTGTCGGCACTGTCGGTTGACAAGCGGCTACGCTTATCGGTGATGATTCCCCCAGCCGCACTAAACACCCTCTCCGACAAGACGCTAGCCGCAGGACAAGCAAGCACCTCAAGGGCATACAGGGCTAGTTCAGGCCACGTGTCCAGCTTCGACACCCAGTAGTTGTAGGGGGCAGAGGCGTCACCAAGGATGGTCGTGCGATCCGCTACGTACTCCCTCACCATCCTTTTGCAGTGCTCCCGCCGACTCAGCCGTGACTGGGGAGCGGTGACACAGTCTTGGTGGGGAGCCATAAAGCTGGCCAGGCCCTTAAAGACTGTTGCACTGCCTGGGATGTACATGCTGCTCGATCTACGCACATCCCCTGCAACATGGCCCTCGGAACTGCGCCTTCTGCCACTAGCGCTGTCGGCTGGGAATTTTACCATCAGCTTGTCCGCAAGGGTCCTGTGGTATAGCAACACTCTCGAACCCCTTTCCTCTTCGGGAATCAGAGTGGGCAGGTTCTCCTTATACCGTGGATCGAGCAGTGTGTACACCCAGTAATCCGTAGTGGCCAGAATGCGTGCAACGCGAGGGTCACGAGAAAGGCATCCTAACATGAAGTCAGCCATGTGTGCCAGGGTACCTGTACGCAACACATGGCTGTCTTCACTAGGAAGATCACTTTCAGGATCCTCCTCCTCCTCCTCCTCCTCCTCAGGCCATACACGCTGAAAGGATGACAGGCAATCAGCCGGTGTACCGTCAGCAGCGGGCCAAGCTGTCTCTTCCCCCTCCTCCTCATCCTCCTCATGCTCCTCCTCCTCCTCCTGTACGCGCTGAGAAATAGACAGGAGGGTGCCCTGACTATCCAGCGGCATACTGTCTTCCCCCGCCCCCGTTTCCGAGCGCAAAGCAGCTGCCTTTATGGTTTGCAGGGAATTTCTCAAGATGCATAGCAGAGGAATGGTGACGCTAATGATTGTAGCATCGCCGCTCACCACCTGGGTAGACTCCTCAAAATTACCAAGGACATGGCAGATGTCTGCCAACCAGGCCCACTCTTCTGAAAGGAATTGAGGAGGCTGACTCCCACTGCGCCGCCCATGTTGGAGTTGGTATTCGACTATAGCTCTACGCTGTTCATAGAGCCTGGCCAACATGTGGAGCGTAGAGTTCCACCGTGTGGGCACGTCGCACAGCAGTCGGTGCACTGGCAGCTTAAAGTGATGTTGCAGGGTGCGCAGGGTGGCAGCGTCCGTGTGGGACTTGCGGAAATGTGCGCAGAGCCGGCGCGCCTTTACGAGCAGGTCTGACAAGCGTGGGTAGCTTTTCAGAAAGCGCTGAACCACCAAATTAAATACGTGGGCCAGGCATGGCACGTGCGTGAGGCTGCCGAGCTGCAGAGCCGCCACCAGGTTACGGCCGTTGTCACACACGACCATGCCCGGTTGGAGGCTCAGCGGCGCAAGCCAGCGGTCCGTCTGCTGTGTCAGACCCTGCAGCAGTTCGTGGGCCGTGTGCCTCTTATCGCCTAAGCTGAGTAGTTTCAGCACGGCCTGCTGACGCTTGCCCACCGCTGTGCTGCCACACCGCGCGACACCGACTGCTGGCGACATGCTGCTGCTAACACATCTTGATTGTGAGACAGAGGAGGAGGAGGAGGAGGAGGGTGCTTTAGTGGAGGAAGCATAGACCTCCGCAGATACCAGCACCGAGCTGGGGCCCGCAATTCTGGGGGTGGGTAGGACGTGAGCGGTCCCAGGCTCTGACTCTGTCCCAGCCTCCACTAAATTCACCCAATGTGCCGTCAGGGAGATGTAGTGGCCCTGCCCGCCTGTGCTTGTCCACGTGTCCGTAGTTAAGTGGACCGTGGCAGTAACCGCGTTGGTGAGGGCGCGCACAATGTTGCGGGAGACGTGGTCGTGCAGGGCTGGGACGGCACATCGGGAAAAGTAGTGGCGACTGGGAACTGAGTAGCGCGGGGCCGCCGCCTCCATGATACTTTTGAAGGACTCCGTTTCCACAACCCTATACGGCAGCATCTCAAGGCTGATGAATTTTGCGATGCGGACGGTTAACGTTTGAGCGTGCGGGTGCGTGGCGGCGTACTTGCGCTTGCGCTCGAACACTTGCGCAAGCGACGGCTGAACGGTGCGCTGAACTACACTGCTGGATGGGGCCGAGGACAGCGGAGATGAGGGTGTGGGTGCAGGCCATGAGGCGGTAGTGCCTGTGTCCTGAGAGGGGGGTTGCATCTCAGTGGCAGGTTGGGGCACAGGGGGAGAGGCAGGGGTGCAAACCGGAGGCGGTGAACGGCCTTCGTCCCACCTTGTGGGGTGCTTGGCCATCATATGTCTGCGCATGCTGGTGGTGGTGAGGCTGTTGGTGTTGGCTCCCCGGCTGAGCTTTGCGCGACAAAGGTTGCACACCACTGTTCGTCGGTCGTCAGGCGTCTCTGTGAAAAACTGCCAGACCTTAGAGCACCTCGGCCTCCGCAGGGTGGCATGGCGCGAGGGGGCGCTTTGGGAAACACTTGGTGGATTATTCGGTCTGGCCCTGCCTCTACCCCTGGCCACTGCACTGCCTCTTGCAACCTGCCCTGCTGATGCCCTTGACTCCCCCTCTGAAGACCTGTCCTCCTGAGTAAGCGTTGCACACCAGGTGGGGTCAGTCACCTCATCGTCCTGCTGCTCTTCCTCCGAATCCTCTGTGCGCTGCTCCCTGGGACTTACTGCCCTTACTACTACCTCACTGCAAGACAACTGTGTCTGATCGTCATCGTCCTCCTCACCCACAGAAAGTTGTTGAGACAGTTGGCGGAAGTCCCCAGCCTCTTCCCCCGGACCCCGGGAACTTTCGAATGGTTGGGCATCAGTGACGATAAACTCCTCTGGTGGGAGAGGAACCGCTGCTGCCCAATCTAAGCAGGGGCCCGAGAACAGTTCCTGGGAGTGCTCCCGCTCCTGAGCAGGTGTTATTGTAGTGGAGTGAGGAGGCTGGGAGGAAGGAGGAGCAGCAGACAGAGGATTCGGATTGGCAGCAGTGGACGGCGCAGAACTGCGGGTAGACGATAGGTTGCTCGAAGCACTTTCTGCCATCCAGGACAGGACCTGCTCACACTGCTCATTTTCTAATAACCGTCTCCCGCGTGGACCCATTAATTGGGCGATGAATGTGGGGACGCCAGAAACGTGCCTCTCTCCTAATCGCGCAGCAGTCGGCTGCGACACACCTGGATCAGGAGCTTGGCCTGTGCCCACACCCTGACTTGGCCCTCCGCGTCCTCGGCCACGTCCACGTCCACGTCCTCTAGGCTTACCCCTACCCCTCAGCATGCTGTATTACCAGTGATTAGATTTCCCAGGCAGGAAATAAATTGGCGCAAGACTGCAGGCCAAATATAATTTTTGCCCTTTTTGGAAAACGAAAGGCCCCACTGCCTCTAGTGAATGAATTATCTAAGTTTAATAACTGTGCTGTGTCCCTGCTTATGTGTCACAGAACGTGAGGGTAGCAGAGTTATTAACTGTGGCAGAGCAGGTATTTTTTTTCCCAATTAAGGAAAGCAAATGGCGAACCCAGCAGTAAAGCGTAGCTGGCTGCGTATGATTTAGCAATGTTTTTCACGCAGCTCACACGTCTCCACAGGCGTAAGGACGGACACAGGCTGGACAAATAGATTTGTTTTCAGTTTTTTCCCACCAACAGGCAGCACTGCGTATATTCAATGAACCTGCGAAGTTTAATAACTGCGCTGTGTCCCTGCTTATGTGTCACAGAACGTGAGGGTAGCAGAGTTATTATAACTCTTGGAGAGCAGGTATTTTTTTTCCCAATTAAGGAAAGCAAATGGCGAACCCAGCAGTAAAGCGTAGCTGGCTGCGTATGATTTAGCAATGTTTTTCACGCAGCTCACACGTCTACACAGGCGTAAGGACGGACACAGGCTGGACAAATAGATTTGTTTTCAGTTTTTTCCCACCAACAGGCAGCACTGCGTATATTCAATGAACCTGCGAAGTTTAATAACTGCGCTGTGTCCCTGCTTATGTGTCACAGAACGTGAGGGTAGCAGAGTTATTATAACTCTTGGAGAGCAGGTATTTTTTTCCCCAATTAAGGAAAGCAAATGGCGAACCCAGCAGTAAAGCGTAGCTGGCTGCGTATGATTTAGCAATGTTTTTCACGCAGCTCACACGTCTACACAGGCGTAAGGACGGACACAGGCTGGACAAATAGATTTCTTTTCAGTTTTTTCCCACCAACAGGCAGCACTGCGTATATTCAATGAACCTGCGAAGTTTAATAACTGCGCTGTGTCCCTGCTTATGTGTCACAGAACGTGAGGGTAGCAGAGTTATTATAACTCTTGGAGAGCAGGTATTTTTTTTCCCAATTAAGGAAAGCAAATGGCGAACCCAGCAGTAAAGCGTAGCTGGCTGCGTATGATTTAGCAATGTTTTTCACGCAGCTCACACGTCTCCACAGGCGTAAGGACGGACACAGGCTGGACAAATAGATTTGTTTTCAGTTTTTTCCCACCAACAGGCAGCACTGCGTATATTCAATGAACCTGCGAAGTTTAATAACTGCGCTGTGTCCCTGCTTATGTGTCACAGAACGTGAGGGTAGCAGAGTTATTATAACTCTTGGAGAGCAGGTATTTTTTTTCCCAATTAAGGAAAGCAAATGGCGAACCCAGCAGTAAAGCGTAGCTGGCTGCGTATGATTTAGCAATGTTTTTCACGCAGCTCACACGTCTACACAGGCGTAAGGACGGACACAGGCTGGACAAATAGATTTGTTTTCAGTTTTTTCCCACCAACAGGCAGCACTGCGTATATTCAATGAACCTGCGAAGTTTAATAACTGCGCTGTGTCCCTGCTTATGTGTCACAGAACGTGAGGGTAGCAGAGTTATTATAACTCTTGGAGAGCAGGTATTTTTTTTCCCAATTAAGGAAAGCAAATGGCGAACCCAGCAGTAAAGCGTAGCTGGCTGCGTATGATTTAGCAATGTTTTTCACGCAGCTCACACGTCTACACAGGCGTAAGGACGGACACAGGCTGGACAAATAGATTTGTTTTCAGTTTTTTCCCACCAACAGGCAGCACTGCGTATATTCAATGAACCTGCGAAGTTTAATAACTGCGCTGTGTCCCTGCTTATGTGTCACAGAACGTGAGGGTAGCAGAGTTATTATAACTCTTGGAGAGCAGGTATTTTTTTCCCCAATTAAGGAAAGCAAATGGCGAACCCAGCAGTAAAGCGTAGCTGGCTGCGTATGATTTAGCAATGTTTTTCACGCAGCTCACACGTCTACACAGGCGTAAGGACGGACACAGGCTGGACAAATAGATTTCTTTTCAGTTTTTTCCCACCAACAGGCAGCACTGCGTATATTCAATGAACCTGCGAAGTTTAATAACTGCGCTGTGTCCCTGCTTATGTGTCACAGAACGTGAGGGTAGCAGAGTTATTATAACTCTTGGAGAGCAGGTATTTTTTTTCCCAATTAAGGAAAGCAAATGGCGAACCCAGCAGTAAAGCGTAGCTGGCTGCGTATGATTTAGCAATGTTTTTCACGCAGCTCACACGTCTACACAGGCGTAAGGACGGACACAGGCTGGACAAATAGATTTGTTTTCAGTTTTTTCCCACCAACAGGCAGCACTGCGTATATTCAATGAACCTGCGAAGTTTAATAACTGCGCTGTGTCCCTGCTTATGTGTCACAGAACGTGAGGGTAGCAGAGTTATTATAACTCTTGGAGAGCAGGTATTTTTTTCCCCAATTAAGGAAAGCAAATGGCGAACCCAGCAGTAAAGCGTAGCTGGCTGCGTATGATTTAGCAATGTTTTTCACGCAGCTCACACGTCTACACAGGCGTAAGGACGGACACAGGCTGGACAAATAGATTTCTTTTCAGTTTTTTCCCACCAACAGGCAGCACTGCGTATATTCAATGAACCTGCGAAGTTTAATAACTGCGCTGTGTCCCTGCTTATGTGTCACAGAACGTGAGGGTAGCAGAGTTATTATAACTCTTGGAGAGCAGGTATTTTTTTTCCCAATTAAGGAAAGCAAATGGCGAACCCAGCAGTAAAGCGTAGCTGGCTGCGTATGATTTAGCAATGTTTTTCACGCAGCTCACACGTCTCCACAGGCGTAAGGACGGACACAGGCTGGACAAATAGATTTGTTTTCAGTTTTTTCCCACCAACAGGCAGCACTGCGTATATTCAATGAACCTGCGAAGTTTAATAACTGCGCTGTGTCCCTGCTTATGTGTCACAGAACGTGAGGGTAGCAGAGTTATTATAACTCTTGGAGAGCAGGTATTTTTTTCCCCAATTAAGGAAAGCAAATGGCGAACCCAGCAGTAAAGCGTAGCTGGCTGCGTATGATTTAGCAATGTTTTTCACGCAGCTCACACGTCTCCACAGGCGTAAGGACGGACACAGGCTGGACAAATAGATTTCTTTTCAGTTTTTTCCCACCAACAGGCAGCACTGCGTATATTCTATGAATAATAACTGTGTTGTGGCCCTGCCTATACAATTCTTTCCCTGCAGTATCAATGGAGGGTGCAATGCTCTGCAGAGGCGATTTTGAGAAGCCCAAAAAAAATGCAGCACAGCCAACAGCAGCCTGGACAGTACTGCACACGGATAAATATGGCCCTAGAAAGGACCGTTGAGGTTCTTGAAGGCTACACTCACTCCTAACACTCTCCCTGCCTATGCAGCACTTCTGTCCCTAATGCCAGGTGCAACGGTCTGCAGAGGCGATTTTGAGAAAGAAAAAAAAATCCCACTGCTAACAGCAGCCAACACACAGCTATCAGTGGCCCTAATAAGGACCTTTGGGGGGTCTTGAAGCCTACACTAACTACCAATTCTTTCCCTACAGCAGCTCCGGTATAAACAGCACTGTCCCTCATCTAACTCACACCGCATCTGAGGCGAGCCGCGGGAGGGGCCGACTTTTATATTAGGCGAACACCTGATCTCGCCAGCCACTCACAGCAGGGGGGTGGTATAGGGCTTAAACGTTGCAGGGGGAAGTTGTAATGCCTTCCCTGTCTTTCAATTGGCCAGAAAAGCGCGCTAACGTCTCAGGGAAGGAAGTGAAAGTAACCAGAACACCGCATGGTGTTCGTCACGAATAACGAACATCCCGAACACCCTAATATTCGCACGAATATCAAGCTCGGACGAACGCGTTCGCTCATCTCTATTATTGACCAAATACTTATTTTCCCCCATAATTTGCATATAAGCCCTTCCCTGAAAAAGAAACATTTTAGTGTAAAAAAAAAAGTAAAAAAAAACTTACCTCTCCGCCGCTGCCATGTACCATGGGGATGCAGAACACATCTGCTGCGTGCGCCAGATGTTTCCTGCATCCCCGCAAGGAAAAAGAATTCCCTGCTGCACCTGCCATAACAGATGCAGCAGGGGAATTCTAAATCCCTGCGGGGAATAAAGGATTGTCATGTGTGACAGCTGCGGTGGAGGATCCTGCTGCTGGCACCCCTGAAATGTTTTTCAGGGAGGGGCTTTAAATATAAGCCCTTTCCTGAAAAACAATGAAAAGTGTTAAGAAAAAAATACATACTCACCTCCCTTCGGCTGCCGGGCTCAGCCGCGTCTTCTCCTGGCTGTCCCCGGCTCTGTAGTACAGAGAGCTACCAGCAGGCGAAGATTTTAAATCCCCGGCTGCTGATAGCTCAGCAGCGCTACAGAGCCTGGGACAGCGACAGAAGTCACCGCCAAGCCCCGGCAGCCGTCAATGGCTTTTCAGGGAAGGGCTTCATAAGCACTTTAGCCAATCTGTTTTGGTTTTTTTTTAAACCACTTTTACTTGATTTCCAGGAAAGTGCTTATATTTAAAGCTTTTCCCTGAAATCAATTGCCGGCAACAGAATCCTCTACTGCAGCTGACATGTGTGACAGCTGCGGTAGAGAATTGAAGAGTTCCTCTGCTGCATCTGCCAGATGGCTGCTGGCAGATGCAGCAGCAGAGAATTCTTTTAACTAGCGGGGATGAAGGAAACATCTGCCGCATGCGGCAGATGTGTTCTTCATCCCCACAGGGGTCACGGCAGCGATGAACAGGTAAGTATATATAAATATTTTTTTTGCACTAAAATCTTTCTTTTTCAGGGAAGGGCTTATATGTAAAGCCCTTCCCTGAAAAAGAATGCAGAAGTGCCGGTGGACCATTGTTTTCAGTGGAGCCGCCAGCAGCAACCGCGGCTCCATTGAAAACAATGCATACATTCCGAATGTTGCACGCATGTCCTATCTTTGCAGGCACACGCCTGTAAAGCATGGACATGTGCATTCACCATAGGGAATGCAATGTTGCAAAAACAAGCGTGTTTTTGTGCATGTATATGCACGCACAAAAACACGCGCGTGTGAAGCTACCCTTCCTGAGGCAATTTCACACAGATTTCCGCACAGCACATGGTTTGGCTCTCAGTGTCTCTCTCTCCCTGGACATCTTTGACAAGCAGTGCATACATTCTCTATCTCAGCTCCCACATCCTCCTTTTTATAACACACCTGGGTTTCTTGGTCCAGATGAGAGACCTGGACTGGAGTCTAGGAGTGACCAGAAATAAATCATATTTACTCATTTACTAATTTTTGCTCTAAATTATTTTCCTTTTTTGCATGTATAATTGTCTGGACGCTATTTAAATTCACTTTTTTATTAACTGTAACCAGGGCTTTTTTTTAATAGTAGGGCTTATATTTCAAGCATCCTCAAATCTAGGGGCCGTTCTTCCCCTATCAGATTAGGACGCGCCCAGTCTGGTCCATGCCGGACTTCATGCTCCCATTTCCTGGCACTGCTACTGCAGCCTCTCACTCTGTTTTTCAGCTGGGGAATGACTGTGTCTGCAAATTATAGCTTCTTCAGATACACCTGTACAGCTGGCCCTGCTGATGAGCACACCTTCCAGTATACAGAAGAACATATATGTTATGTTATAGTTGGATTCAAATATTAAAATATGCTTATATGGGGGGCGTGGCTTGGTGAGGCACCGAGACGGCAGCTGCAGCTTAAGGCTCTGCTCGGCTAAAGCACTTTAAGCTACCTACAGCTATTCACAGAGGAGAGAGAAAGCACCCACAGCTGCAGGAACTTCCCAGGATTGCAGAGATGTCCAGGACACGGGCTAATAAAACTGTCCCCCAAGGCTGGAGACCTTTTTCACAGCGCACGGAGCTGTTGCAGAGAAGGCCACGGGGGATTCCTCCCTCCCCTGGCTCCCTGGAGAGATCTCAGAGCGGCCAAGCAGCACACATGCCTGACGGAGGAAGAGATGAGAGGAATGCGGGCAAAGATATCAGCGCTGACAACACATCTCAGCAAGAGATTGAGGAGGCTGACGATAAAAGTTTGGTGCAAGAGGGGGACATGATTGCAACTCCCAGCTCTCCTAAAATGGCACCAGCCACGCTGCTGCAGGGCTGCCCATCCCCTACCTGTAGTCCTGCAAAACAGAGGCAGAAAATGTCTCCCACAGAGGACACTAAGACTGCAATTATACCAACATCTGTAGGGGCTAGAGAGAGAGAGAAATAGATAATCTCTCTGCCTCTAATAAACCTGTCACAGAAGTATATATTAAAGAAATAGTTCTGGCCCTGAGAGACACTTTTCAATCTAACTTCAAAGCCCTTTCTTCAGAGGTTAATGCCTCAGTTCTAGAAGTTAAAAGGAGAATGGATAAAACAGAAAAAAAAATGGAGGAGGCCTTAAGTCACGCAATTCATTGATCGATGCCCACTATGATCTTGAGGACCTAGTTTCCAAAATGCAAAGCAAATTGACCGATCTTGAAGATATAAATAGGCGCAATAATGTTAGGATCCGCGGGGTCCCTGAAAAAGTCTCAAACACGGACATTCTCAGTTATGTAGTGCACCTTATGAAAAAACTTCTGCCTAATATACCCTAACAGGAGCTAATGACAGACAGAGCGCACAGACTACCGCGCCCGAAGTTCCTTAAGGCAGACAGTCCTAGAGACATTATTGTACTAAAGAAGCCTTAATGAATGTGTCTAGAAAATCTCCAACACTGCAGAGCCCATTTGATGATGTTCGACTTTTCACGGACTTATCCAAAGCAACTATGGAAGCGAGAAGATGCTTTACAAATGTGACCTTAGCTTTGAGAAAGGCATGCATACTATATAGATGGGGATTCCCCACCAAAATTATTGTTACCAACAATAATGAAACACATGTTCTTCAGAGTCTGGAGGCAGCAGAAAATGCCCTGAAACTATGGGGAATACCCCTACAAGATCATACACCTGCTTACACACCTGCAGGCTCCAAGAGGCGACAGCAAAACGAGCACTGGGAAGCCACTACACTGGAGTAAAATAATCTTATGAGGTTTTGCTTTCCTCTCTCCTCTCTGATTCTTTACAGGAACATTACAATTAGAGTGCCTGCCCATTTAAGTCGGACATTCTCCCCCCAAATGACCATACAAGCTTGGTCTTCTTTGCAGTGTGATGTTTTTTGATGTCTTCTTTTTCTGTAAACTATTTGCTATTTACAGCTTACTTATGCTCTGGATCAGTTGTCCACCAGAGCTATTTGCTTGGTTTTTTTTTTGGTTTTTTTTACAGGCATTGTCATTTTCCAACGTCATCTGTGCTCCCAAGATCATCGTACACCACCGGTGCTATGGCTTTGAAGACTTTGTGGCTAAATGCCAGCGGCCTGAACTCTCCATACAAAAGGCATTCTATATGGAAAGAAGCGCTTACTCACAATGCGGATATTGTATGTATCCAAGAGACTCATTTGTTAGAAACTGATTGCAAGCGCATAGCACATAGAAAATTCCACCAAATTGTCTTTGCATGTGCCCCAAAAAAACAGGCTGGGGTTCTTATAGCCTTTAGAGAAATGTTACTTTTACTATTGAGAAACAGATTTGTGATGTTAAAGGCCTTTACATAATTCTGGTGGGGTCCCTGAACAATACTTTAATCACAATAGCAAATGTATATGCACCGAATTCAAAACAAATAAGGGTTCTAAATAAGCTTAAAAAGAAAATCAATCAAGTAACAAAGGGCCCAATGTTGATGTGCGGTGATTTCAATCTGGTCCCTGATAAGATAGCCGATTCTACTGGTCAGAGTTCAAAAAGAGGTTGTACGTTGGGAAAATGGCTGCATAGTTCCGCTTTGTATGACACTTTTTGTTGCATTAATGCATCAGCAAAAGTGTATTCTTTTTACTCCCCTAGACACAAAACATTCTCACGTATTGATCTATCTTTGGTAGATAAAAGTCTCCTTACTTTGATTTCTAAGTCAGAAATAGGTACCGCCACATGGTCCAACCATGCCCCGACAATAACACACTTGACACTTGAAAGAGGTTGCCAAACAAATAGATTATGGAGAAATAATACTTATGTAATGGGTTTGCCTACACAAAAATAGGAAATCAGAAATGCTTTAGAGAAATATTTAAAATTTAATGATACCCCAGGAATAGATCCGATGATTTTGTGGAACGCTCATAAATCCTATATAAGGGGAATACTCATAAAATAGGAGCTAGATATAAAAAAGAAAACTTGAAAAAAACGGATGTCCTTCTTGCTCAAATATCACTTTAAAAATACACAAGGAACTACGCAAACTAAGTTTATTCTTAGTGGGGTGCTGTTGGGAGATTTTGATAAAGAAGTCAATGCAAACTGGGCAAATATACACTACCGTTCAAAAGTTTGGGGTCACCCAAACAATTTTGTGTTTTCCATGAAAAGTCACACTTATTCACCACCATGCGTTGTGAAATGAATAGAAAATAGAGTCAAGACATTGACAAGGTTAGAAATAATGATTTGTATTTGAAATAACATTATTTTTACATCAAACTTTGCTTTCGTCAAAGAATCCTCCTTTTGCAGCAATTACAGCATTGCACACCTTTGACATTCTAGCTGTTAATTTGTTGAGGTAAGCTTGAGAAATTGCACCCCACGCTTCTAGAAGCATCTCCCACAAGTTGGATTGGTTGGATGGGCACTTCTGGCGTACCATACGGTCAAGCTGCTGCCACAACAGCTCAATGGGGTTCAGATCTGGTGACTGCGCTGGCCACTCCATTACCGATAGAATACCAGCTGCCTGCTTCTGCTGTAAATAGTTCTTGCACAATTTGGAGGTGTGTTTAGGGTCATTGTCCTGTTGTAGGATGAAATTGGTTCCAATCAAGCGCTGTCCACTGGGTATGGCATGGCGTTGCAAAATGGAGTGATAGCCTTCCTTATTCAGAATCCCTTTTACCCTGTACAAATCTCCCACCTTACCAGCACCAAAGCAACCCCAGACCATCACATTACCTCCACCATGCTTAACAGATGGCGTCAGGCATTCTTCCAGCATCTTTTCATTTGTTCTGCGTCTCACAAACGTTCTTCTTTGTGATCCAAACACCTCAAACTTGGATTCATCCGTCCACAACACTTTTTTCCAGTCTTCCTCTGTCCAATGTCTATGTTCTTTTGCCCATCTTAATCTTTTTCTTTTATTGGCCAGTCTCAGATATGGCTTTTTCTTTGCCACTCTGCCCTGAAGCCCAAAATCCCGCAGCCGCCTCTTCACTGTAGATGTTGACACTGGTGTTTTGCGGGTACTATTTAATGAAGATGTCAGTTGGGTACCTGTGAGGCGTCTGTTTCTCAAACTAGAGACTCTAATGTGCTTATCTTCTTGCTTAGTTGTGCAACGCGGCCTCCCACTTCTTTTTCTACTCTGGTTAGAGCCTGTTTGTGCTGTCCTCTGAAGGGAGTAGTACACACCGTTGTAGGAAATCTTCAATTTCTTAGCAATTTCTCGCATGGAATAGCCTTCATTTCTAAGAACAAGAATAGACTGTCGAGTTTCAGATGAAAGTTCTCTTTTTCTGGCCATTTTGAGCGTTTAATTGACCCCACAAATGTGATGCTCCAGAAACTCAATCTGCTCACAGGAAGGTCAGTTTTGTAGCTTCTGTAACGAGCTAGACTGTTTTCAGATGTGTGAACATGATTGCACAAGGGTTTTCTAATCATCAATTAGCCTTCTGAGCCAATGAGCAAACACATTGTACCATTAGAACACTGGAGTGATAGTTGCTGGAAAGGGGCCTCTATTCACCTTTGTAGATTTTGCACAAAAAACCAGGCATTTGCAGCTAGAATAGTCATTTACCACATTAGCAATGTATAGAGTGCATTTGTTTAAAGTTAGGACTAGTTTAAAGTTATCTTCATTGAAAAGTACAGTGCTTTTCCTTCAAAAATAAGGACATTTCAATGTGACCCCAAACTTTTGAACGGTAGTGTATATATTCATCCATAAATAAACCTTCAAAATGGATGGACAATTTATTAAAAAGAAAAACAATTAAAGCCAATATACCTTATTTATGGAATTCTAAACAAAAGGAGTACAAACCTACTAACCCAAAACATATTGTGGAAGCATTCCGAACATTTTACAGTAAGCTATACAACCTAAAAGATGATGCCCAAACAACCCAACCTAATAGCAATGTCATAAAGGATTTCCTACACAAGGCAAATCTGCCTTCGGTTAACGCCTCTCAGGCAGCTTCTTTAGACCAGCCCATTACCACTTCCGAGTTGACCGAAACAGTCATGTCATTAAAAAAGCGGAAAGCCCCAGGACCAGACGGATATTCTGCAGAATATTATCAAACATTCTGGGCGCCCCTGTCCCCATATATAGTAAATACATTTAACACCACTATGCAAAGAGGTCACTTCCCTGATGAGATGTTACAGGCTACAATAGTGGTCCCTCCCAAGCCTGGTAAAGAACCGAATGATCCAGCTAATTTCAGACCGATTTTGTTATTAAATACAGACATGAAAATTTACGCAAAAACTTTGGCTAATAGATTATTAAATATTCTTCCAGATCTGATTCATACGGACCAGGTTAGATTCGTTAAAGGCAGGCCTCGGATGGCATGAGAAAAATGTTAAATTTAATACATTCATTAGAGATTTCCCGGACTCCAGCAATCCTGTTGGCTTTGGATGCAGAAAAAGCCTTTGATAGAGTCCACTGGGGATATGCATTTGAAACTTTGAATAGATTTGGGGTGGGAGAAAATGTGATCCATGCCATTCGGGCCCTGTACTCGTCCCCCTCCGCTAGCGTGTTGGTAGATGGAACCTTGTCGGACCCTCTGACGATAATGAACGGAACAAGACAGGGCTGTCCGCTTTCCCCGATTTTATATGTACTTATGGTGGAACCATTAGCAGAACTAATACGTATATCGCCTGAAATGAAAGGTATCCCACTGAACTCGAGACAATACAAAGTAGGATTGTTTGCAGATGATATAATTCTGACTCTGTCACGTCCTTTAGAATCCTTGAGAGCTGTTTATAAAATTTTGGAACAATTTAGTAAAGTCTCCATGTACAAATTAAATGTGGATAAATCGCTTATCTTAGGTATACATATATCTAGCTTTTTAAAACAGGCAATTCAATCTGAGTTCCCTTTTGGTTGGAGAAAAAGAACGCTTCCATATCTGGGAATAGAGCTAGCATCTAATTCCAAAGACACTGAAAACGCAAATTTCCCTGCACTGCTTAAATCCAACCAGGGGGAAATTGACTATCTATCTAACCTTGGTCTGTCATGGTATGGTAGAATTATGTCATATAAGATGAAAATTCTTCCCAAGATACTGTATTATTTCAGAGCTCTACCAATTTAGATCTCTAACTGTTCTTTACATAGCCTCCAGAAACAATTATATATGGAATGGGAAAAGACCACGTTTGGCCCTGCCAATTCTAGCACCGCAGATGTGGGGGAGCTGATGTCCCTAATTTCAAAATGTACTATAGGGTGACTATTTTGAATCAGACCAAGAGGTGGACAAATAGTGAGAATACCCTGGGCTGGATAGATATAGAAAAAGGCTATATAAAAGGATTCTCAGGCCAGGCTCTAATGTACGCAGCATCAGTAACATGTTCACCTGAGCTGCCGAAACTGATATTATTGTAGCATGGTATGTACCCCCCAATGGTAGCTTCAATAGAAGCCTGGAAAATCCTCTCACAGAAACTAAATACTTTCGATAGTTTAAGAAGACCAGATCTGGACTTAAAGGAATGGAAAGTGAGGGGTGTGAAATTATTGAATGATGTAATATCTATAAATACTATGAGAACATTTTCAGATCTCTGCTCCAAATACAACTTACCAATGAAAGAAATGTATACCTATTACAGAATAAGGTCTTTTTTGCAAAAGTCACCAATTCATTCCTTAGCACAATTATCCATAAAATATAGTCAAAAGAGAATGTAGATAAATCAGAAACCAGGCTATTTTATGATATAATGACAGATAATAAAAAGCACATATGTTAAGTTGGGAGAGGGAATTGGGAGAAACGATATTTGTTGAAGCTTGGGAAAAGGCATATAGAATATCTCTAAAATCTACCAAAGGTTTGGGGATACTAGAAACCCAAACGAAATTGCAAATACGATGGTATTATTCCACTTCACTGCAAGGCAGTAGATTAAAAAGTAGAAACGGTTTATGCTGGAGGGAGTGCGGGCAGAAGGGCTCCCTATCGCATATATTCTGGTTCTGTCCCAAATTAAAACTATTCTGGGGAGAAATTCTTAAAGTTCTTCAGGGCATCCTAGGATGTGGTGTCCCCAGAGATGCCAAGTTAATATTACTTTTAATAGGCTCGCAGAGTTTCCCTCCTTGTACTTGCTTTCCCTCCTTGTACTTGCTATGCCACTCCTTAATGACGGCAAAGGCCATAATTGCTAAGCACTGGAGCCAAATTCTCCCACCAGATATAGGGGAGTTTCTGGATCGTATGGCAGAACAATGTATGTCTGAAAGGTGGTTGGCAATTCGCAATGATTCTATGAAACAATATGGTGAATTATGGGACAAATGGAAAAAGATTACATTAATATCTACTAGATGAAAATACAATGCCTAGTTGGTTTAAGTTTATGTTTTATTGAAACGTTGCAAATAATATGAGAAAGTGTCTAAATAAGCTAATGATTCTTTAACACATGGATATAAGGCACAAGAATTGTTTTATTATTGACATTTTCTGTGGATATGTTACGATATAACTGATGGACATCCATGTTTATACACAATGTCATTCCCTATTCACAAATCTCTCTGAATACTATGATATTGTAATATATATTCATGTCTGCAAAAAACTTTAATAAAAATCTAATGTGAGAAAAAAAAATAAATGCTGATTAGAGATGAGCGAACGTACTCGTCCGAGCTTGATGCTCGTTCGAGTATTAGCGTGTTCGAGATGCTCGTTATTCGAAACGAGCACCACGCGATGTTCGAGTTACTTTCACTTTCATCTCTGAGACGTTAGCGCACTTTTCTGGCCAATAGAAAGACAGGGAAGGCATTACAACTTCCCCCTGTGACGTTCAAGCCCTATACCACCCCCCTGCAGTGAGTGGCTGGCGAGATCAGGTGTCACCCGAGTATATAAATCGGCCCCTCCTGCGGCTCGCCACAGATGCATTCTGACATAGTTCAGGGAAAGTGCTGTCTTGCTGGAGTTGCTATAGGGAGAGTGTTAGGAGTTATTTTAGGCTTCAAGAACCCCAACGGTCCTTCTTAGGGCCACATCTAACCGTGTGCAGTAGTGTGGAGGCTGCTTTTTGCACTGTTGCACTTTTTTTTTTTTTGTATATCGGCCGTGCAGAGCATTGCGTCCTGCAGTAATTTTACATTGTCCAGGGCCAGTAGTGGTGAGGCAGGGACAGAAGACATATTTAGTGTATATAGACAGTGGGCCTTTCCAAAAACATTTGGGAAAAAAAATCTATTTGGGCTGCCTGTGACCGTCCTCAGTGTACTGGGTCTCTGCTGGGGGTAGTTGTCCTAATTCATACGCAGCCAGCTAAGTGTTACAGCAGGCTTGCGCAAAATTCTTTCCTGGCTCTGTGTTGCCTGTTACATCACCGCTGTATTCCTGTCCACAGTGAAACAGTCTGCAGTAGAGATGAGCGAATGTACTCGTCCAAGCTTGATATTCGTGCGAATATTAGGGTGTTCGGGATGCTCGTTACTCTTAACGAGCACCACGCGGTGTTCCGGTTACTTTCAGTTTCCTCTCTGAGACGTTAGCGCGCTTTTCTGGCCAATTGAAAGACAGGGAAGGCATTACAACTTCCCCCTGTGACGTTCAAGCCCTATACCACCCCCCTGCTGTGAGTGGCTGGGGCGATCAGATGTCACCCGAGTATAAAAGTCGGCCCCTCCCGCGGCTCGCCACACATGCCTTGTGAGTTAGCTGAGGGAAAGTACTATCGTGCTGGTGCTGCTGTAGGGAGAGCGTTAGGAGTCAGTGTAGGCTTCAAGAACCCCAAAGGTCCTTCTTAGGGCCACATCTACCTGTGTGCAGGCTGCTGCTAGCAGTGTTTTTTTGTTTTTTTTTCTCAAAATCGGCAACGCAGAGCATTGCACCCGGTATTAGGGACAGAAGTGGTGCATAGGCAGGGAGAGTGTTAGGAGTGAGTTTAGCCTTCAAGAACCTCAACGGTCCTTTCTAGGGCCAAATTTAAGCGTGTGCAGTACTGTGCTGGCTGCTGTTAGCAGTGTTGCATATTTTTTTTCTTCTAAAAATCGTCTGTGCAGAGCATTGCACCCTCCATTGATACTACAGGGACAGAATTGTGTAGGCAGGGCCACAACACAGTTATTGTTCATTGAATATACGCAGTCGGTCCTTCCCTTTGCAAAAAAGTCAAAGAAATTATATTTGGCCTGCCTGTGTCAGTCCTAAGGTCTCCGTGTACGTGTGTGCTGCGTGGAGAACGTACAAAAATCAGACGCAACCAGCTACGGTTTACTGCAGGCTTGCGCCATTGTCTTTCCTGACTGGCAAATACCTGCTCTGCTAGAGTTAATAACTCTGCTACACTAAAGTTGTGTGTCACTTTTTCTGGGCCACACTACAGTTCTAAAAGTTATTGTTCATTGAATATATGCAGTGGGTCCTTCCCTTTGCAAAAAAGGAAAAGAAATTGTATTTGGCCTGCCTGTGTCAGTCCTAAGGTCTCCGTGTATGTGTGTGCTGCGTGGACAACGTACAAAAATCAGACGCAACCAGCTACGGTTGAGTGCAGGCTTGCGCCATTGTCTTTCCTGACTGGCAAATACCTGCTCTGCCAGAGTTAAAGGAGATGTCCCGCGCCGAAACGGGTTTTTTTTTTTTTAAACCCCCCCCCCCGTTCGGCGCGAGACAACCCCGATGCAGGGGTTAAAAAAACCACCCGCACAGCGCTTACCTGAATCCCGGCGGTCCGGTGACTTCAATACTTACCGCTGAAGATGGCCGCCGGGATCCTCCGTCTTCGTGGACCGCAGCTCTTCTGTGCGGTCCACTGCCGATTCCAGCCTCCTGATTGGCTGGAATCGGCACGTGACGGGGCGGAGCTACACGGAGCCGCTCTCTGGCACGAGCGGCTCCATAGAAGACTGCTGAAGACCCGGACTGCGCAAGCGCGGCTAATTTGGCCATCGGAGGCCAAAAATTAGTCGGCTCCATGGGAACGAGGACGCTAGCAACGGAGCAGGTAAGTAAAAAACTTTTTATAACTTCTGTATGGCTCATAATTAATGCACAATGTACATTACAAAGTGCATTATTATGGCCATGCAGAAGTGTATAGACCCACTTGCTGCCTCAGGACAACCCCTTTAATAACTCTGCTACACTAAAGTTGTGTGACACTTTTTCAGGGCCACACCACAGTTATTAAACGTATTGTTCATTGAATATCCGCAGTGGGGCCCTCCCTTTGCAAAAACGCGAATTCAATTAATTATATTTGGCCTGCCTGTGTCAGTCCTAAGGTCTCCGTGTACGTGTGTGCTGCGTGGAGAACGTACAAAAATCAGACGCAACCAGCTACGGTTTACTGCAGGCTTGCGCCATTGTCTTTCCTGACTGGCAAATACCTGCTCTGCTAGAGTTAATAACTCTGCTACACTAAAGTTGTGTGTCACTTTTTCAGGGCCACACTACAGTTCTAAAAGTTATTGTTCATTGAATATACGCAGTGGGTCCTTCCCTTTGCAAAAAAGGAAAAGAAATTGTATTTGGCCTGCCTGTGTCAGTCCTAAGGTCTCCGTGTACGTGTGTGCTGCGTGGACAACGTACAAAAATCAGACGCAACCAGCTACGGTTGAGTGCAGCCTTGCGCCAATTTCTTTCCTGCCTGGGAAATCAAATCACTGGTAATACAGCATGCTGAGGGGCAGGGGTAGGCCTAGAGGATGTGGACGCGGCCGAGGACGCGGAGGGCCAAGTGAGGGTGTGGGCACAGGCCGAGCCAGTGCGGTGGCCAGGGGTAGAGGCAGGGCCAGACCGAATAATCCACCAACTGTTTCCCAAAGCGCCCCCTCGCGCCATGCCACCCTGCACAGGTCAAGGTGCTCTACGGTGTGGCAGTTTTTCACAGAGACGCCTGACGACCGACGAACAGTGGTGTGCAACCTTTGTCGCGCCAAGATCAGCTGGGGAGGCACCACCAACAGCATGCGCAGGCATATGATGGCCAAGCACCCCACAAGGTGGAACGATGCCCGTTCACCGCCTCCGGTTTGCACCACTGCCTCTCCCCCTGTGCCCCAACCTGCCACTAAGATCCAACCCCCCTCTGAGGACACAGGCACTACCGTCTCCTGGCCTGCACCCACACCATCACCTCCGCTGTCCTCGGCCCCATCCAGCAATGGCTCTCAGCGCAGCGTCCAGATGTCGCTAGTGCCACAGTTTGAGCGCAAGCGCAAGTACGACGCCACGCACCCGCACGCTCAAGCGTTAAACGTGCACATTGCAAAATTGATCAGCCTACAGATGCTGCCGTATAGGCTTGTGGAAACGGAGGGTTTCAAAAGCATGATGGCGGCGGCTACCCCGCGCTACTAGGTTCCCAGTCGCCACTACTTTTCCCGATGTGCCGTCCCAGCCCTGCACGACCACGTCTCCCGCAACATTGTACGTGCCCTCACCAACGCGGTTACTGCCAAGGTCCACTTAACAACGGACACGTGGACAAGCACAGGCGGGCAGTGCCACTATATCTCCCTGACGGCACATTGGGTGAATTTAGTGGAGGCTGGGACAGAGTCAGAGCCTGGGACCGCTCACGTCCTACCCACCCCCAGAATTGCGGGCCACGGCTCGGTGGTGGTATCTGCGGCGGTGTATGCTTCCTCCACTAAAGCACCTTCCTCCTCCTCCAACGCAACCTCTGTCTCGCAATCAAGATGTGTCAGCAGTACGTTGCCAGCAGTCGGTGTCACGCGGCGTGGCAGCACAGCGGTGGGCAAGCGTCAGCAGGCCGTGCTGAAACTACTCAGCTTAGGAGAGAAGAGGCACACGGCCCACGAACTGCTGCAGGGTCTGACAGAGCAGACCGACAGCTGGCTTGCGCCGCTGAGCCTCCAACCGGGCATGGTCGTGTGTGACAACGGCTGTAAGCTGGTGGCGGCTCTGCAGCTCGGCAGCCTCACGCACGTGCCATGCCTGGCCCATGTCTTTAATTTGGTGGTTCAGCGCTTTCTGAAAAGCTACCCCCACTTGTCATACCTGCTCGGAAAGGTGCGCCAGCTCTGCGCACATTTCCGCAAATCCCACACGCACGCTGCCACCCTGCGGACACTGCAACATAGGTTTAATCTGCCAGTGCACCGACTGCTGTGCGACGTGCCCACACAGTGGAACTCTACGCTCCACATGTTGGCCAGACTCTATGAGCAGCGTAGAGCTATAGTGGAATACCAACTCCAACTTGCGCGGCGCAGTGGGAGTCAGCCTCCTCAATTATTTACAGAAGAGTGGCCCTGGTTGGCAGCCATCTGTCAGGTCCTTGGAACATTTGAGGAGTCTACCCAGGTGGTGAGCGGCGATGCTGCAATCATTAGCGTCACCATTCCTCTGCTATGCATCTTGAGAAGTTCCCTGCAAAGCATAAAGGCAGACGCTTTGCGCTCGGAAACAGAGCCGGGGGAAGACAGTATGTCGCTGGATAGTCAGAGCACCCGCCTGTCTATATCTCAGCGCGTTGAGGAGGAGGAGGAGGAGCATGAGGAGGATGAGGAGGAGGGGGAAGAGACAGCTTTGCCCACTGCTGAGGGTACAGATGCTGCTGGGCTGTCATCCTTTCAGCGTGTATGGCCTGAGGAGGAGGAAGAGGAGGAGGAGGAGGATCCTGAAAGTGATCTTCCTAGTGAGGACAGCCATGTGTTGCGTACAGGTACTCTGGCACACATGGCGGACTTCATGTTAGGATGCCTTTCTTGTGACCCTCGCGTTACACGCATTCTGGCCACTACAGATTACTGGGTGTACACATTGCTCGACCCATGGTATAAGGAGAACTTTTCCACTCTGATTCCCGAAGAGGAAAGGGGTTCGAGAGTGATGCTATACCACAGGGCGCTGGTGGACAAACTGATGGTAAACTTCCCATCCGACAGCGCTAGTGGCAGAAGGCGCAGTTCCGAGGGCCAGGTAGCAGGGGAGGCGCAGAGATCAGGCAGCATGTACAGCGCAGGCAGGGGAATATTCTCCAAGGCCTTTGCCAGCATTATGGCTCCCCAGCAAGACTGTGTCACCGCTCCCCAGTCAAGGCTGAGTCGGCGGGAGCACTGTAAAAGGATGGTGAGGGAGTACGTAGCCGATCGCACGACCGTCCTCCGTGACGCCTCTGCCTACTACAACTACTGGGTGTCGAAGCTGGACACGTGGCCTGAACTCGCGCTGTATGCCCTGGAGGTGCTTGCTTGTCCTGCGGCTAGCGTCTTGTCAGAGAGTGTGTTTAGTGTGGCTGGGGGAATCATCACGGATAAGCGTACCCACCTGTCAACCGACAGTGCCGACAGGCTTACACTCATCAAGATGAACAAAGCCTGGATTTCCCCAGACTTCTCTTCTCCACCAGCGGACAGCAGCGATACGTAATCAATACGTAGGCTGCACCCGCGGATGGAAGCTACGTTCTCTCTCACCATCCAAAACGGGGACATTTCTGCTTCATCAATCTGTGTCTAATATTCCTCCTCCTCCTCCTGCTCCTCCTCCTGAAACCTCACATAATCACGCTGAACGGGCAATTTTTCTTAGGGCCACAAGGCTCACTCATATAATTTTTCTAAACAATTTTTATATGTTTCAATGCTCTTAAAAGCGTTGAAACTTTAACTTGAACCAATTTTTCGTTAAACTGGTCTGCCTCCAGGCCTAGTTACCACTTAAGCCACATTAACCAAAGCGATTAATGGGTTTCACCTGCCCTCTTGGTTGGCCATGGCCAATTTTTTGGATGTACATTAGTACTGTTGATACAGCAATTTTTGTGGGCCCTCGCCTACAGTGTAATCAAATGAATTTTTAGCCCACCTGCATTACAGCTGATGTTACATCCGCTGTGTTGGGCAATGCAATGGGATATTTTTATGTACCGCCGGTGGGTTCCAGGGAGCCACCCATGCTGTAGGTGCACACGGAGTTTAACCTACATCTGTCCACTTGTAAAGAACCCCAGTCTGACTGGGGCATGCAGTTTGGGCCGAAGCCCACCTGTATTAAGCACGACATTACTACCTCAGCTGTGTTGGGCAATGCAATGGGATATTTCTATTTACCGCCGGTGGCTTCCTGGCACCCACCCATGCTGTGGGTCCACACAGGGAATTATAAATGCATCTGTTTCCACTTGTAAAGAACCCCAGTCTGACTGGGGCATGCAGTGTGGGCCGAAGCCCACCTGTATTAAGCACGACATTAATACCTCAGCTGTGTTGGGCAATGCAATGGGATATTTCTATGTACCGCCGGTGGCTTCCTGGCACCCACCCATGCTGTGGGTCCACACAGGGAATTATAAATGCATCTGTTTCCACTTGTAAAGAACCCCAGTCTGACTGGGGCATGCAGTGTGGGCCGAAGCCCACCTGCATTAAACATGACATTACTACCTCAGCTGTGATGGGCACTGCAATGGGATATTTTTATGTACCGCCGGTGGGTTCCAGGGAGCCACCCATGCTGTGGGTGCACACGGAGTTTAACCTACATCTGTCCACTTGTAAAGAACCCCAGTCTGACTGGGGCATGCAGTGTGGACCGAAGCCCACCTGTATTAAGCACGACATTACTACCTCAGCTGTGTTGGGCAATGCAATGGGATATTTCTATTTACCGCCGGTGGCTTCCTGGCACCCACCCATGCTGTGGGTCCACACAGGGAATTATAAATGCATCTGTTTCCACTTGTAAAGAACCCCAGTCTGACTGGGGCATGCAGTGTGGGCCGAAGCCCACCTGTATTAAGCACGACATTACTACCTCAGCTGTGTTGGGCAATGCAATGGGATATTTCTATGTACCGCCGGTGGCTTCCTGGCACCCACCCATGCTGTGGGTCCACACAGGGAATTATAAATGCATCTGTTTCCACTTGTAAAGAACCCCAGTCTGACTGGGGCATGCAGTGTGGGCCGAAGCCCACCTGCATTAAACATGACATTACTACCTCAGCTGTGATGGGCACTGCAATGGGATATTTTTATGTACCGCCGGTGGGTTCCAGGGAGCCACCCATGCTGTAGGTGCACACGGAGTTTAACCTACATCTGTCCACTTGTAAAGAACCCCAGTCTGACTGGGGCATGCAGTGTGGGCCGAAGCCCACCTGTATTAAGCACGACATTACTACCTCAGCTGTGTTGGGCAATGCAATGGGATATTTCTATTTACCGCCGGTGGCTTCCTGGCACCCACCCATGCTGTGGGTCCACAGGGAATTATAAATGCATCTGTTTCCACTTGTAAAGAACCCCAGTCTGACTGGGGCATGCAGTGTGGGCCGAAGCCCACCTGTATTAAGCACGACATTAATACCTCTGCTGTGTTGGGCAATGCAATGGGATATTTCTATGTACCGCCGGTGGCTTCCTGGCACCCACCCATGCTGTGGGTCCACACAGGGAATTATAAATGCATCTGTTTCCACTTGTAAAGAACCCCACTCTGACTGGGGCATGCAGTGTGGGCCGAAGCCCACCTGCATTAAACATGACATTACTACCTCAGCTGTGATGGGCACTGCAATGGGATATTTTTATGTACCGCCGGTGGGTTCCAGGGAGCCACCCATGCTGTAGGTGCACACGGAGTTTAACCTACATCTGTCCACTTGTAAAGAACCCCAGTCTGACTGGGGCATGCAGTGTGGGCCGAAGCCCACCTGCATTAAGCACGACATTACTACCTCAGCTGTGTTGGGCAATGCAATGGGATATTTCTATGTACCACCGGTGGCTTCCTGGCACCCACCCATGCTGTGGGTCCACAGGGAATTATAAATGCATCTGTTTCCACTTGTAAAGAACCCCAGTCTGACTGGGGCATGCAGTGTGGGCCGAAGCCCACCTGCATTAAACATGACATTACTACCTCAGCTGTGATGGGCAATGCAATGGGATATTTTTATGTTCCGCCGGTGGGTTCCAGGGAGCCACCCATGCTGTCGGTCCACAGGGACTTCACAATAGGGAGTTGTACCTGCCTGTGTCTATGAATTAAGAACCGCGGTCTGACTGGGGCATGCAGACACCTTGACAGAATGAATAGTGTGTGGCACATAGGTTCCCCATTGCTATGCCCACGTGTGCAGCTCCTGATGGCGGTGGCACAGGATTCTATTTCTCATTGCTTCTGTACAGCATTGTGGGCTATCGCCCCGCCCCTTTTAAAGAGGGTTGCTGCCTAGCCGTGCCAACCCTCTGCAGTGTGTGCCTGCGGTTCCTCCTCATGGCAGACGCACTTCTAAATAGACATGAGTGTGGCGTGGCATGAGGGCAGCTGAAGGCTGCGCAGGGACACTTTGGTGTGCGCTGTGGGGGGGAGGGGGGGGCGGTTGGGCAGCATGTAAGCCAGGAGAAGTGGCAGTGGAGTGTCATGCAGGCAGTGATTGTGCTTTGTTGGAGGTAGTGTGGTGCTTAGCTAAGGTATGCATTGCTAATGAGGGCTTTTCAGAAGTAAAAGTTTTTGGGAGGGGGGGCCACTCTTGCCGCTATTGTGGCTTAATAGTGGGACCTGTGAACTTGAGATGCAGCCCAACATGTAGCCCCTCGCCTGCCCTGTCCATTGCTGTGTCGTTCCCATCACTTTCTTGAATTGCCCAGATTTTCACACAAGGAAACCTTAGCGAGCATCGGCGAAATACAAAAATGCTCGGGTCGCCCATTGACTTCAATGGGGTTCGTTATTCGAAACGAACCCTCGAGCATCGCGAAAAGTTAGTTCCGAGTAACGAGCACCCGAGCATTTTGGTGCTCGCTCATCTCTAGTCTGCAGTAATTTTACATAGTGCAGGGCCAGTAGTGGTGAGGCAGGGACAGAAGACATATTTAGTGTATATAGGCAGTGGGCCTTTCCAAAAACATTTGGGAAAAAAAATCTATTTGGGCTGCCTGTGACCGTCCTCAGTGTACTGGGTCTCTGCTGGGGGTAGTTGTCCTAATTCATACGCAGCCAGCTAAGTGTTACAGCAGGCTTGCGCAAAATTCTTTCCTGGTCTTCTGTGCGTTCCGTAAGCGAAGTCAGCCTCCAACCACAGGCCAATAAGCGGCACATTTAACAGCGTTCTGTTTCTGCACTACTGGTAATACAGCATGCTGAGGGGTAGGGGTAGGACTAGAGGACGTGGATGCGGGCGAGGACACGGAGGCCCAAGTCAGGGTGTGGGCAGAGGCCGAGCCAGTGCGGTGGCCAGGGGTAGAGGCAGGGCCAGACTGAATAATCCACCAACTGTTTCCCAAAGCGCCCCCTCGCGCTATGCCACCCTGCAGAGGCCAAGGTGCTCTAAGGTGTGGCAGTTTTTCACAGAGACGCCTGGCGACCGACGAACAGTGGTGTGCAACCTTTGTCGCGCCAAGATCAGCTGGGGAGCTACCACCACCAGCATGCGCAGGCATATGATGGCCAAGCACCCCACAAGGTGGGACGAAGGCCGTTCACCGCCTCCGGTTTGCCCCACTGCCTCTCCCCCTGTGCCCCAACCTGCCACTGAGATCAAACCCCCCTCTGAGGACACAGGCACGAGTGCCTACCGGCCTGCACCCACACCCTCACCTCCGCTGTCCTCGGCCCCATCCAGCAATGTCTCTCAGCGCAGCGTCCAGACGTCGCTAGCGCAACCATTTGAGCGCAAGCGCAAGTACGCCGCCACACACCCGCACGCTCAAGCGTTAAACGTGCACATAGCCAAATTGATCAGCCTGGAGATGCTGCCGTATAGGCTTGTGGAAACGGAGGCTTTCAAAAGCATGATGGCGGCGGCGGCCCCGCGCTACTCGGTTCCCAGTTGCCACTACTTTTCCCGATGTGCCGTCCCAGCCCTGCACGACCACGTCTCCCGCAACATTGTACGCGCCCCCACCAACGCGGTTACTGCCAAGGTCCACTTAACAACAGACACGTGGACAAGCACAGGCGGGCAGGGCCACTATATCTCCCTGACGGCACATTGGGTGAATTTAGTGGAGGCTGGGACAGAGTCAGAGCCTGGGACCGCTCACGTCCTACCCACCCCCAGAACTGCGGGCCCCAGCTCGGTGCTGGTATCTGCGGCGGTGTATGCTTCCTCCATTAAACCACCCTCCTCCTCCTCCTCCAACGCAACCTCTGTCTCGCAATCAAGATGTGTCAGCAGCAGCACGTCGCCAGCAGTCGGTGTCGCGCGGCGTGGCAGCACAGCGGTGGGCAAGCGTCAGCAGGCCGTACTGAAGCTACTCAGCTTAGGAGAGAAGAGGCACACGGCCCACGAACTGCTGCAGGGTCTGACAGAGCAGACCGACCGCTGGCTTTCGCCGCTGAGCCTCCAACTGGGCATGGTCGTGTGTGACAACGGCCGTAACCTGGTGGCGGCTCTGCAGCTCTGCAGCTTCCAGCACGTGCCATGCCTGGCCCATGTCTTTAATTTGGTGGTTCAGCGCTTTCTGAAAAGCTACCCACACTTGTCATATCTGCTCGGAAAGGTGCGCCGGGTCAGCGCACATTTCCGCAAGTCCAAGACGGACGCTGCCACCCTGCGGACCCTGCAACATCGGTTTAATCTGCCAGTGCACCGACTGCTACGTTCCACATGTTGGCCAGACTCTATGAGCAGCGTAGAGCTATAGTGGAATACCAACTCCAACATGGGCGGCGTAGAGGGAGTCAGCCTCCGCAATTCTTTACAGAAGAGTTGGCCTGGTTGGCAGACATCTGCCAGGTCCTTGGAAACTTTGAGGAGTCTACCCAGATGGTGAGCGGCGATGCTGCAATCATTAGCGTCACCATTCCTCTGCTATGCCTCTTGAGAAGTTCCCTGCAAAGCATAAAGGCAGACTCGCGCTGTATGCCCTGGAGGTGCTTGCTTGTCCTGCGGCTAGCGTCTTGTCAGAGAGGGTGTTTAGTGCGGCTGGGGGAATCATCACGGATAAGCGTACCCGCCTGTCAACTGACAGTGCCGACAGGCTTACACTCATCAAGATGAACAAAGCCTGGATTTCCCCAGACTTCTCTCTCCACCAGCGGACAGCAGCGATACCTAAGCAATACGTAGGCTGCACCCGTGGATGGAAGCATTGTTCTCTATCACCATCAAAAACGGGGACCTTTTTGCTTCATCAATCTGTGTATTCTATTCATCCTCCTCCTCCTGCTCCTCCTCCTGAAACCTCACGTAATCACGCCGAACGGGCAATTTTTCTGAGGCCCACAAGGCTCAGTCATATAATTTTTGTAAACAATTTTTATACGTTTCAATGCTCATTAAAGCGTTGAAACTTGCACCTGAACCAATTTTTATTTTAACTGGGCTGCCTCCAGGCCTAGTTACCAATTAAGCCACATTAACCAAAGCGATTAATGGGTTTCACCTGCCCTCTTGGTTGGGCATGGGCAATTTTTCTGAGGTACAGTAGTACTGTTGGTACACCAATTTTTTTGGGCCCTCGCCTACAGTGTAATCCAATTAATTTTTTGCCCACCTGCATTAAAGCTGACGTTACATCAGCTGTGCTGGGCACTGCAATGGGATATATTTATGTACCGCCAGTGGCTTTCTGGGAGCCACCCATGCTGTCGGTCCACATGGACTTCCCATTAGGGAGATGTATGTGCCTGTGTATACTTATAAAAAACTCGAGCCTGACTGGGGCATGCAGTTTGGGCCGAAGCCCACCTGCATTTAATCTGACGTTAGCTCTGCTGTCCAGGGCACTGCAATGGGATACATTTATGTACAGCGGGTGGGTTCCAGGGAGCCACCCATGCTGTGGGTGCACACGGAATTCCCATTGCGGAGTTGTACCTTCCTGTGACTATTTACAAAAAACCGCAGTCTGACTGGGGAATGCAGACACTTTGACAGAATGAATAGTGTGTGGCACATAGGTTCCCCATTGCTATGCCCACGTGTGCAGCTCCTGATGGCGGTGGCACAGGATTATATTTCTCATTGCTTCTGTACAGCATTGTGGGCTATCGTCCTGCCCCTTTTAAAGAGGGTCGCTGCCTAGCCGTGCCAACCCTCTGCAGTGTGTGCCTGCGGTTCCTCCTCATGGCAGACGCACTTATAAATAGACATGAGTGTGGCGTGGCATGAGGGCAGCTGAAGGCTGCGCATGGACACTTTGGTGTGTGCTGTGGACACTGGGTCGTGTGTGTGTGGGGGGGGGGTTGGGCAGCATGTAACCCAGGAGAAGTGGCAGCGGAGTGTCATGCAGGCAGTGATTGTGCTTTGCTGGAGGTAGTGTGGTGCTTAGCTAAGGTATGCATTGCTAATGAGGGCTTTTCAGAAGTAAAAATTTTTGGGAGGGGGGGCCCACTCTTGCCGCTATTGTGGCTTAATAGTGGGACCTGGGAACTTGAGATGCAGCCCAACATGTAGCCCCTCGCCTGCCCTATCCGTTGCTGTGTCGTTCCCATCACTTTCTTGAATTGCCCAGATTTTCACAAATGGAAACCTTAGCGAGCATCGGCGATATACAAAAATGCTGTGGTCGCCCATTGACTTCAATGGGGTTCGTTATTCGAAACGAACCCTCGAGCATCGCAAAATTTTTGTCCCGAGTAACGAGCACCCGAGCATTTTGGTGCTCGCTCATCTCTAATGCTGATATACCCTCCTTCCTGAGAGAAGGTCACATATAAAAATTGCATGCAACTTACAAACAAAGTTGCAGCTGAAATTTGTCATGCAGTAGAATTTCACATGCATTTTTGGTTGTGTGACTTCTATGTGACTTGCTGTGATGCAAGTATTATATTTTTTAGGGCTCAGTCAGATGGGCGTTTTTTGCTGCGCATGTTTTTTGCTTTTGCAATCTGCATCTATTGGAACCAATGTTTTTCAATGGCTGCAGTCACATGTCCATTTTTTTCCTGCGCAAAAAAATTTGCACCGGTAAAAATAGGGCAGCGGATTTAAAAACGCAAGTAACTGCAGCATTCAGGATTTCTTGGATGTGAAATGAATTCAGCCATTCATTGAATTCAATGAATGGCTGAGCGCTGCCTCTGATTGGCTGAGCTCAGGGACTAATCACAGGTAGCGCTCAGCTGTCATTCAATGGCTGATCGCTGTGTCTGATTGGTCACAGTGCTCAACTAATCTTAGGTAGCCCTTTCAGCAGGTGGTGAATTTAAATCCCGGGCTGCAGAAAGCACTTTAGAGCAGTTCAGGAGGGCAAGCAGCTGGATGCACCTGAACCCCAGCAGCGGCAGAGAGATAAGTATATATTTTTTAATTTTTTTTTACACATTCTAGGGATGATTTTCAGGGAGGGGCTTATATTTAAAGGCCTCCCTGAAAATCGCTGCAGAAGCGCCAGCCCCATTGAAAGCAATGGGAGAACATTGCGCTCCTGTGCCACGGCTGTGATAGCTGTGGCAGGGGAATTCTTCATCCCTGCGGGGAGTCCCCTTGTCACTGGACACTGTGACAATGCTGTCACAGTGTTCAGTTATGAGACTCCCCGTGGAGATGAAGAAATCCTCTGCCACAGCTGTCACAGCTGTGCCAGGGGATTGTGATTTTTACTGTATATTCTGCCGCCGGCCCCATTGACAACAAGAAGGAACCCCTGAATGTGACAGCATCCAGGGGTTTCACCTCCAAGGAATCCCCTGCTGCAGCTGTCACAGTGGACGCCACACTTTATTTGCAAATTTGAAACGCAGCCAAGTGCATTTTTTTTCAGTGTAACGCTGGCTTCAGTCACACAAATTTCTGTTTGCGTGTATTTTACGCAAAGAAATGCACAGTAAACAAATGCCCATCTGACTGAGCCCTTAAAGAGGGTAATATTTCTGCATCTGTACAGAAAAACAGAACAAAAAAATATGGGAAAACCCTTTAATCAAAAGTGTTAATGAAGTAATTGTTCCAAGAAGCACTGCTTTGATTTTTGAAGTCCTAACAACCTAGGGTCCTTTTACACGGAATGACTTGTCGGGCACAGGTGCCCGACAATTCATTGCAGCATCGCTGACTAAATGGAGGCAGAATGGACTGAGCATCATTCAGACCGCCAGCCTCCATTCACAGTGGCAGGCAGTTGTTCATAAGTGGGCGACTGCCTGCTTACATGGGCTGATCAGTCGTTGAGTTTTTTGCATGCAGAAACTGAACTATTACCGCGGAACAAGTAAATTCTAATTTGTCGTTAAGTCAGGGCATACATTTACTCTGAACGATCTTCAGTATCCCACTTGATGCGAGAATCTGAACGATGTATCAGCCCGTGTAAAAGAGTCTTTATTTTGCAAATTTAAATATAAAAATATTCATTAGCATGTTTTTTTCAAACGTAATATGGCAAGCAGAAAGGATTGGTACTAAGGAGAGATAATTGTAATAACCATGTCTTTGAATTTGTAAAGCCACTAACTGCCTTCTGTCAATTCATGTAGGGAATGATGCAAATTTGAATTCCCAGTGTTCTCATTTGCTTAATTACCACATGAATAAGCATGAAATAGTGACACTGGCCTTTTAGCAAATGAACATATCGAAGGAAATTTGAGAAATTATTCATGCGAAGAACACATCCTAAAATTCACTTTTTCTTTTATGACAAATATAATAGATAATGCTGACACTGTGCGCTATACTATCTAGCAAAGAAATAAAAAAGTTAGTACATAAACACCATAATAAAAAGATAAATATTGTCATATATGACTAAGGGCAAAAAAATGTGTATGAACATTTAGTATTTTTTCTCAAACTTTTCAAACTCTGAGTGAGAGTTTGAAAAAAAAAGTGGGAAGATAGGTCTAGCCCTATCTTTCTCGTGCACACAGTGTTTTTTTCCAAAAATAAGCCGTACTCTGATTTTTCGGGATTTTTGGGGAGGCTTGAAATATAAGCCCTACCCTGAAAATACGCCCCAGCTAGATTACATAAGAAAAAGCAATACATTACCTAGCAGACGCGGTCCGGATTCTCCCGGAGCTCCAGCGCGCTTGCTTCAGTTCTCGGCTGCCGACATAAGATTGCTTCCTGGTTACGGGATTTATAAATCCTGCCTCAAGGAAGCGATGGCTCTAAGCCAATCAATGTAGTGCTTGATGACCCAATGCAGCGGTTTTGATTGGTTCATCAAGCGCTGCATTGATTGGCTTAGGAGAGCTCAAGAACCAATCACAGCCATCGCACTGTGGAGGCAGGAATTATAAATTGACCAATCAATGCTGCCACTCAGCCAATTTACAATTCCCACCTCCACAATGCGTTGGATTTCATTGGTTCTTCGACCGCTGCATTAATTGGCTGGGTAGAGCTTGAGAACCAATCACAGCCATCGCATTGTGGAGTCGGGATTTATGATCAATGTATACACCTGTGTGAAACCGGATTAAATCAGGAATTACAAAGAGATTTTTCATTAAGTAAAAAATTCTTTCCTGTGCTCACAGAACTTTTAAGAGAAACACACAATAAAAATTTTTTTTAGAGAAACACACAATAAAATTTTTTTTTTCTTTTAAGAAAAGGAGTGTGTGTTTCTCTAAAAAAAAATTTTATTGTGTGTTTCTCTTAAAAGTTCTGTGAGCGCAGGAAAGAATTTTTTACTTAATGAAAAATCTCTTTGCATTTTATATGAGGGTTCTCATATGGATCCCTGAGCTATTCTCCAGCGGCTCTCCTCTTGTGAAGAGAGGATACTCTTTACGAATACAGAACTATGAAAAGGTCTACATTGAGGTGAGAGATTTGGTGTTTTTTCTCTAAACCATTCTTTTTCCTCTTTAATTTTTCACAAAGAGGGTCCCATCACTTTTTTATCTCTGGCGCTTCTTTTCCTTTTCTTTTTCTAAATCAGGAATTAGGCCTTATTTATATTTGCTCTATTAGCCCCTTCTGCTTCTGATCATTTTGCTTGTTTGGTTCCATCATAGGAGCAGAACCATAAGAATGACAGGGTTCCGCACCTGTTATATGATGAGCATGAGTGATGCCTGAAAAATGCCTTTGACTATAATTGGGTCTGCAGCTTTGTGTTATTCTACTGGAAAAAATTGCATCTTTTCATAGCTCCCCTTTGCATCTATTTCAGTAACTGGCACCCACGCCCTAGCCCACAGACTACATTACTCTGCTGCATCGCTCCCCAACTGTCTAAGCAAGCTTTAATTCCTATTGCACTACTACTCCACTCACTCAAGGTGGGAACTGCATCCCTGATATATCACTTTCCTAGTGCAGGTGATTGATGGTCTCATATCACTTGCATCCTCACGCTGCCCTGGCATCTTGCTGTAGCCCTCATGTCTGTACATGACATAGTATCACAGTGCCTTACATATAAAAACAATGTTATTATGCAATGCAGTAAACTCTTTGATACACAAGTCAAATAGCATTATCAGGTTTTCCTAGAAAGGGTGGGTGGCAGATGATTGTTACATTTTCAGGTCTGGCCTAACATTTACAGTTTGAGCAACAGCTTTGAGCGATTATTTTGCATAAAAAATAATTGGTATTCAAATAGCTACTCAGCTACTTAAATACCAATTATTTATGTAAATGAAGCTTTCCCTGAAGGAAGCTAATAGCCTGAGGCTACTATCTGCGCTCAGATCCTTTGTTCTCCATGGGGAAACAATGCTATCAGCACTCCCCCGTGGAGAATGACTGATAAAAGTGAGCTATGATTTTTAGGTGAGCTTGATTTTAATGATCAGCAAAAAGTGCCCGAAATGCAGGTGCCCCACGCCCATTTATACGCACCGATTATCACTCAAATGATCGCCGATTAGAAAATTTTTAGCAATAATCGTCCAGTGTAAATGGGCCTTTAAGAAGAAAAACAGTACACTTTGCATTAGAATGGCCATGTTATGTATATAGCAAAGATTTGTGTGATGTGTTATGTTAACAGCATAGTCTGCTGCCAGTTCCCTTAACACATTCTAGAGTATTTCGGCTCACCTGTGTTAATGGCTGCACAGTGATGTTTAGGGTGAAACTTGTTTGAGAAAGGCCTCGGTGTGTGCTTTATTTAATTAGAAAATGAAATGGGCCATTTTAGGAAACCCATGGCTCACATAAGAAAAAAAAAAGATGCCAGGATAATGGAGATCATACATAGGAAAGAGATCAGAATTTTACCTTTCATCAACTTGTGCAATTGTTGCATATGCCGGAGCTGGAGCCAGGAAGGCAGTAAGAGGAGGCAGGCATGACAGGGTTAATGGGGAGTGAAGGGGTTAATTCCAGGAGAGAGCTTTCTGGAAAAGGGGGAGGGTAAGAAAGGGGACAGAGACCTGGGTGTTGACAGTTGGAAAAGTATCACATGTCCAGGCAGAAGGAGCCATTTTCCCACAGAAAGAAGATGGAGAAGCTGGAGAAGGAATGAAGAGTTCCACCCGCCCGCCCTCTTTTTTTGTTTTGTGGTGGGTAGCTAGGTCGATTGTCATGGCAGCGTTAAAGGGGGGTCCTGGGGAGCCAGTATATTGGGGGGGGGGGGGGTGAAAGGCAGGGGCATTAAAGTGATCCTCTGGTTTCCAAATAAAGTTCTGCACCGGGACTGGTGGAAGCGGGGGTTACATTACCACATTACCTTTAGTTGTTCTTAGTAACATAGTATGTTAGGCTGAAAAAAGACATATGTACATCTAGTTCAGCCAATACCCCTGCCCTTCTGGAATGTTCAACTAGAAGAAGGTAAAAAAAACAAAAACAATGAGGTAGAAGTCAATTATACTCAATTTAGGGGGAAAAAATTTCTTCCCAACTCCAAGTCTGACGATCGGAATAATCCTTGAATCAACAACCCTTCTGAAGTAATTCATGACCAGGCTGCTCTTAAAATCTTTTATAGAATTCACCATCACAACACCCTAAGGGTGACTACCCACTACAGTTTTGCGCGATCGCGATTTTAACATTACAAGTCCCATAGACCCCTGCAGAAAAAAAACGCTGCGAATTTCGCTGTGAAAAAAAACTGGAGTGGGTAGTCACCCTTAGGCAGAGAATTTCAGTCTCACTGCTCTTTCAGCAAAGAACCCCCTTCTATGTTGACATAGAAACTTTTTTTCCTCTAGACATAGAGGATGCCCCCTTGTTACAGTCACAGTCCTGAATATAAATAGACTGTTGGAGAGATCTTTGTACTGAACCCCAGTATACCTCCATATAGTTATTAGGTTGCCCCTTTCCAAATAGAGGAGGAGCAGGAGCATTATTATATAAAGCAAACATAAGTGAGTGTGAGAGAGTGAGTGTGTGCTGTATTCTAAGTGTGCTGTTTCTTAAATGTACTGTTTCTTAAGTATATGGCTTTAGAATAATGACTTTGAATTCAGGAACTTTGGAAGGGTCGTTTATATTTATTCACTATTTATCTATTTTAAATTTTGCATATATTATTTCTATCTAATCTATCTGTGCAATCCCCATTTAGAATTTCCTCCACGATTGATGAAGCCACTCAGTCTACATCTTGTGCCGTGCATGCAGTTCTTGAACAGCAGTTCGAGGGTGCATACTGCTGTATGAGATGTGAGCATGTTGCACATTTGGAAGTCCTGAATGCATGGCTTGCAACACTGAGATCCACTGACAATATAGAAAGGAGTTTGCTGCTCACTGAGCAGGCAGTCACTGGGGTAGAAGTGGGGGTGGATGGTAGATGAGAAATGCAGAATGATTGGGCAGCTAACTGGGTGACAGTTGGAAGGAGAGATAGAGAGAAGAGATCCAGAGAGCATAGTCCTTAATTGGCACACCCCAACAAGTTTGCAAAGTTGGTAGATGAAGGTAATGACATAACAGGATCAGCATGGCTGCAGCAAAACATGGCATCTGAGCGCCAGGGGGAAAGAAAGGGAATAGGAGCACAGGGGAGGCTAGGCAGGCCTTGGTAGTGGGAGACTCAATTATTAGGGGCACAGATAGGGCAATCTACCCCAAAGATTGTCGAACAGTGTGTTGTCTTCCTGGCGATCAAGTTGGATAGGTTGACAGATTGCTAGGAGGTTCTAATAGGGATTCAGCAGTCATGGTAAGCATTGGTACAAATGACAAAGTTATAGGTAGCTGAAGAGTCCTTAAAATGATTTCAGGTAACTAGGATGTAAGCCTAAGCTAAGGTACCTCCAATGTAGTATTTTCTGAAATATTACCTGTATTACATGCAACACCAGAAAGGCAAATGTAGATTAGGGAGGTAAACAAATGGATTTGGGTTACAGGAGAACTGGGCCAACTGGGCTACAGATTATACTGTAAGGATACAGCTGTGCTGGGCAAGAAGATAGAGAGGAAGATACTGTAGACTGGGATCTGGGACTAAGTAATGGAAATGGGGGTAGAGCAGTGGGAGGGCTTAATACAGTTAGAATTGGAAGAATAGTTAATAGAGATAAATGTAAATTAAAAAAAATTAAAACCTTCTAAACTGTATGGTGACTAATGCTAGAAGTCTGACCAATAAAACTGACAAACTGGAAGCAATAAGATTACTGAGAAAAACTATGACATATTGGGAATAACAGAGACCTGGTTGGCCGAAAGCTGTGACTGTACGGTGAGTTTATTGGGTTAAAGTCTGTTCAGAAGAGATCTGAAAGAGGGGTTTGTCTTTATGTAAAATCCTGTTTAAAGCCTACACTATGGGAAGATATGTCAGGCACCTGGAACCAGGTTATCTTCAGTCATAGAATCATAGAATGGTAGAGTTAAAAGGGACCTCCAGGGTCATCGGGTCCAACTCCCTGCTCAGTGCAGGGTCACTAAATCATTTCAGACAGATATTTGTCCAGCCTTTGTTTGTGCAATTCCATTGAAGGAGAACTCACCACCTCCCATGGTAACCTGCACCACTCATTGATCGCTCTCACTGTCACAAAGTTTTATTTCTAATATCTAATCTGTGTCTCCTCCCTTTCAGTTTCATCCCATTGCTTCTAGTCTTTCCTCGTGCAAATGAGAATAGGGCTGATCCCTCTGCAGTGTGACAGCCATTCAGATATTTGTAGACAGCTATTAAGGCCTCCTGCACAGGGCGGCTTTGCATTGCGAAATCCAGAGCGGGATTCCGTCTCCGGATTCTGCAGCAAAACCAGTCCCTAGCATTCTATGGCAAATCGCGATTTGCTGCCCTGAGCAGAAATCAATTGAAATTTTCCACTCGCGGGGAAGAAATCGCAGCATGCTGCAATTTTGTGCTGGCTGCACACGGCCGGCTTCCATTGAAGTCAATGGAAGCCGTCGGTCCCGAGGCCACTCTGCAATCATCATTGCCATAGCGACAGTGTGGCATCCTTTGTATTGCACATGAGGAGAAGACAGCGGAGAGGTAAGCTAGGGTCACTGTCAGGTACCAGGTCGAACTCCGCTGTGGGAATCCCACCCATGTGCAGGCGGCCTAAGTCTCCTCTCAGCCTTCTTTTTTGCAAGCTAAACTTTCCCAGATCTTTTAACCATTCCTCATAGCACATGATTTGCAGACCGCTCACTGTCTCTAACACTACGTCTTCCTTTTTTCTCAAAATTAACCTCCCTAAAACTGGCTTTCTTGTCTTTCTGCCTTCTGACCGATTTCCCCTTAATATCTCCATTCCAGTGTCTGGCACCATCATAACCCCCAGACAGAATGCCTGCTGCCTTGGCGTCCCACTGGACTCTGACCTCTCCTTTACCCCCCACATCCAATCTGTGGCCATTCCTCACCACAAACATACTAAAGACACTCGTGGTCACCCTCATCCACTTCTGACTTGACTACTGCAACTCGCTATTCATTGGAATTCCTGCATCAGACTCGCTCTGTTCCAATCCATACTAAATGTGGCAGCTAGGCTAATGTTTCTATCCAGTCGTTAGTCAGATGCCTCTGCACTATGCCAGTCACTGCATTGGCTGCCCATTCACTGCAGAACGTAATTTGGATTCCTCACCCTCATCCACAAAGCTGTCCATGGTGCCACACCAACATACATTGCCTCCCTCCTGTCTATTCACCACCCAGCTTGCACACTCCAATCAGCTAACACATTCAGACTAAACGCCCCTCTAATATAAACCTCACATGCTTGCCTACAGGACTTCACCAAAGCAGCACCCATCCTCTGGAATACTCTACCCCAACGCATCCTTACTGACACAGGAGGGCAAACATGAGCACCAACCTCAGCATGCAGGCAGTCATACTGCCAAATGAGGGAGCCAATTAAACCTGTGGAGGACACCGATGAGACAGCCACTCACACAACCTCCTATATAGAGGGGGGTGGCTGCTTGGTGTATACTCCTGCACAGAGTAGATACAAAGTGTCAGACCATCCTGATACATGTAGTGCACCATGCAGACAAGCAACCTATTAATGATGTCATAATAGTTCGGCAGGCTGCCCTGCACCCTAAAAAGTGAACCATACTGGTGCTGTCACCTTGGGCTCCCCCAGCATTTAAAGCCACACAAGTATTTTGGCCAAAATCCAACTAATACCTTGCATTTATTATGTATTATTCACATGCAATGCACCTTAAAAACTCACCTCTTCAGGGAGGCATACCAAATCTCCTGATGTAGTCCCTCTGCCCCTATGGCTCCCCACACCTTCCACCCTGCCTATCGCACACAACCTCTACCCCTGCAACTTCTTATCACCCCCACACCATTTGCTTTCTAATAACTGATTTCCATATGTAATTCTCATATTGCCTGTGTTCCCCCATGCCTCAACCCCCACCGTTGTACCTCCTGTACCACCTCTACCCCGTTTGTTTCAAACTGATTGTATATCGCATGTAATTGTTGTATTGCCTGTGTTCCTCCCATGCTTGAAAGAGCTGAGGAATAAGTTGGCACTATATAAGTAACGATTATTATTATTTATCTTTTGGAAGATAAAGTTGTCAGCAAGAGCAGACAATGAATTTGTAGGACCCATTACTTTTACCTGAGGGAGCTTCCAAACAAATGTCTGGATAGTTAAAATTTCCCATGATCACTATGTCATGCCTTTGTGAGAGCTTGGCCATCTGATGTAGAACTAGTTCATCAATATCTTCTGCTTGTCCATGTGGGCTATAGTAAATGCCTAATATAGTGTCATTTCTGTTCTTTTCATACCTCAGATGGGATAGCTTCTACCCTAAACACATAGAAAATTGCATTGTTTACAGCCAGGCCATCAGATACAACTGGATCTGCTCAAACCCAACAGACCAGAAGAACATTTATACCATCTTAAAAGGACATTTTTGAATTAGGGCTACCATCCCACCTCAATTGATGACCAAATCACCAGAGCCACCAGGATACCCAGGAATCAACTACTCCAATACACAGAGAAGGAAGGAAACAATTGTGTACCTCTAGTAGTGACCTACAATCTGCTGCTAGAGGTACTAAGGAAATCCACAAAGAAACTCCATCATGCTCTACACAAGGATGACCATCAGCAAACCATATTACTGGACCCTCCGCTTCTGTGTTACAGGCAACCTCCAAATTTGAGGAACTTTATAGTCAGGAGTGCATTGCCCTCTGACACACAAAAAGGAACTTATCCCTGCAATGTAAGGAGCTGTAAGACCTGCTCACATATACCGATCGCGGACAGAATACAGATCCCCATTACACAACGGAACTATAAGATTCCGGGGACAGTCACATGTTCCACATCTGATGTTGTGTACCTGATACTGTGCAGTAAATGTCCTGTTGGGGCCTTTATGTCTGAGGAACAGGACAAGAATTTAAAGTGAGGATGAGATCTCACCGCCACACAATTAAACAGAGAAAGACAGAATTACCTGTGGCCGAGCTTTTGTCTAGTCATGGACATGACATAGAAGATATGAAAGTTGTAATATTGAAAGGCAATTTCAAGTCATAAAGCCATAAAAGAATTTGGGAATATAAATTCATAACAACTTTTGACACTTTTGATAGAGTGTTACATTATTAACAAGGATTAATGCATAAGTAGTAAGCATGAGACATCTAGAGCAAAGAAAACACTGCTGACCTGATAAAATCCCCCACCCCAACACTAATTTAGGAAGCATAAAACTTCCATTCTCTCATCAGTGACTTCTAAAAGATGTTTGTATTTCTGTGCTAGGATTCACTAAAGGCCCATTTACACACACAGATATCTTTCAAAAGATTGAAAGATCAGTGATTGTTTTCTATAAAGTATGAATAGGCACTAATTGCTATTAGTACTTTATTAGTTTCATTTGCATGCAAATGAGCTTCTGGGAGCTGTTACAGAACTCAGCAAGAGGTCTGAGCTCTGTATTTAGCTCCACTGTTCAGCTCCCCATTGAGAATTCAGCACCATGAACAGCAGACACAGCTTGCTTATCAGCTGTTCTGCTGGCGGGGCTGACAGCTGCAACAATGCTATCATCTGTAATCAGCTCTCCATGGGCAGAACACAGTGTGCCATCCTGCTTATCAGCTGGACTGCACACTAACTTATCAGTTCTGCTTGAAAACTGTTGTTTGGCTGACCAGTAAAAGATGGGCACATTTAAACACAATGATTATCGCTCAAAAGTGCAAATTATTCACATCCATGTATGTGCCTTGTCATAAGTATTTGTGAATAAATATGTATGACTCTTCGGATCCAGTTCATTATGCCTTGATAAAGGACTGGGAGTAAAAGTCCGAAAGCTCACTGTAACATCATGTATTTTTGTTAGCCATTAAAAGGTATCTTATCTACAAGATTACGTGGTTTCTCTTACTGGAAACAATCACATTTTGCTCTACTGGCTAACACAATACTAAAATTTAATTAGATTCTGATAACTTTTCTAGGTACAAGATTTTTTTACAGTGAGTGTATATCTCCCTCACCTTCTGGTCTGGGTACAGAATTTTGTCCTCAAACTGAAGGATCGTTTTAAGTATTAAATTAAAGGGAGTTGTGAACTCCTACGATACCCCATAAACTAAATGTATAGGCTCATAGGAGCTTAAATGCTGAATCTCAGGATGTGAATATTATACTTACCCTCCTTAACATTTTCTTGCTGTGCGCTGTCAAAGTCCTATAATTTTATTTGTGCATCTAAATAGTCTGCCAGGTGCATGCAGATGCAGCTTTGACAGTGCACAGCAGGTGAATGCCAAGTAGGGTAAGTATAATAGTCACATCTCCGGATTCAGCATTTCAGCTCCTGTAAACCTACTGTATAAGTTTAGTCCATGGGGCTCCTAAGAGCTGACAGATTCCCTTTAACTTTTTTCTACATCTATACCTCCCAACATTTTTATTCCTAACATGGGATATTTTAAGATTGTCCGTCAACCTATCTGGTAATGCCAACAAAACCTCCCAAAAGTGCCAATCTTGTGTTGCATTTGCATAAACCATGCCCATTTAAGGAGGATAGTTGTTTGGTATATAGAAACAAATCATTTTATATAAGTTAGAATAAACCTACTACAGTGAGTGTCAGTCTTTCTTCTTGAATCACATCAGAGATAATCAGCTGAATAACGTTCCATAATGACTCGCTTTGCTAAAGGTTTCTGTGCCCTGCTTTTTACCAGGGTCAAAAATTCAGAAAGACAGCATTTGTAAGGACAGCAAGATTTTAAGGGCTGCAAGAATGTTTTTTGGCTGTAATTCAACTTTTATTACAGCACTTGCACAACACATTCCTTATAAAATGAATAAATGATGCTTAATAATAAGCCATCTGTGTCTGGAATACTGTTGCTTCATCTATGACTTAACATGGTTTATAAACACAACAATTTTATTATTTCAAATACTGAATTCTATGTCCTGGATGATTTACCAGCCAAGAACTGCACACTTTATAGAAACATGTACTTTTTAATTTATTCTTCTTGCAAAATCCAATTTAAGTGTTAAAATGCATATAAAAGTATATTTTATGTCTAGCCCTAAATCAGAGCATTACATAGAGTTGTATACTCAATGTACATAATTAGGATAATTGGTTTTCCAGCTAGGAAACTTTCATCCTCTGCATAGAAAATGGAAAAAAGACAAAACTGAAAATTTCCTGCATCATCATCAATAAGACAGAGAGCATAATAAGAGGAGGGGGTGGGGTGAATGTGGTTTAATGGCATGTGACTGTAAAGTACGTGTCTGCTTACTCTACGTGTCTTCTTGTGTCTATTGTTAGTCAGTGTCTTTATATTAGAAGGAATGTGTATGAAGCCTTCCGATTTGAAAAATGAGGCCAGTTGGGGCCAGTAGGAGGAGAGGAATAAATCTACTGGCATAGGGTACACGCATGTGGGCTTTTTTTCTGTCTTATTTTTTAACTGAAAAATTAGTCCAAAAATTGTATGAAAAAAACATGTATTCCTTTGAATGGGTGCATACACATGGGCTTTTTTTATGCCTCGTTCACACAAGCATGGTTTTAGCGCACTATAGGCGCGTGAAAATATCGCATCCAATAGAATCAATGGTTTCCTATGTAAACTTTCAGATGAAAAAATAAAAAACGCGCAAAAAGCTCACACGCTCCAAAGATAGAACATACGTGTGCAAAGCTCGTATCTAAGGCCTCATTCACACGAGCGTGTATTTGCATGTACATATGCGCATGCAAAAAACGCGTGTCTATTAAAACCATTGGTTTCTCATGGTGTATTCACATGTTCGTGTTTTACTGGCGTGAAAATGCGCGCACCTGCAAAAGATAGGACATGCATGCATCGGGAATGTCCATTCCTAAAATACATTGACATTTTTTCATAGATTTGACTAGAGTGTTTAGTTATAGAGTTTCAGTGCAGCCTGAGTCATAATACTCCTAAATACACCAGATCCTTGAATGTTAATTCTGTCGAGTTTAGCAGCTATATTTCAGGTTAGGATATGTATAGCCAAAATTAAAAACGCTCTTGCCGTTAGTATTAACTAGGAATTGGGTTCCTTTAAAAATATGACTTTATTTAATTACGCAGATTGCACATAGTAACATAGTATGTAGGGCCGAATGAAGAAAACGTCCATCTAGTCCAGCCTGCCATCCTCCTGTGTTGTTGATCCAGAGGAAGGCAAAAAACCCCAAGAGCAGTAGCCAATTAGCCCTTTTGGGGGAAAAATTCCTTCCCGATTCCCTAATGGCAATCAGACATGGAAACAAAAATATTTAAAAGCCCAGAATATGCTGCAGACATATATATATATATATATATATATATATATATATATATATATATATATAATATTGTGGTTTATTACTATCCACATTGTCAATATTATCCCATATTCACATAGCTGTCAGTCTATGGCAATAGTTATATTTCCCTGTGTTATTCAGCAGGTCAGCGCTGGAGAGAATGATCAAATGGTCAAAAAAATAATCGGGGCGCACGTTCCCCATAGGGACCAATAGCAACAAATAAATTCCCCTAGCTGGAAGTACAGGGAAGTCTCCAGAGCACTGCCTATAGCATCGTCCCTTATATTTCAAAAAGTCTATCTTGCCTCTAAATTCTAAGGAATGATTGAAAAGTTTTTGTCTCTAATGTTTTGCTTTCTCAAACATATATATTTTCCCACTGTGAATACATCCCATGAAACTATTCAGAATGCAAGTCGTTTTTTCCCAGAGTAATAACTGTAATTTAATAAATGGTTTAAAGAGCATCCATCAAAAGCACATATCTGAAGCAGAAAATCTGTACAAGTATAAAAAGCACGAAAGACAATGTAGACAAACAAACTGGAAGCTGTTTTTTTTCCGTCCTAGAAGTATTATCTTTAGTTCAGAAATATTTGCTTCTTTTAAAGGAAACCTGTCAGTAAATTCATGCTGATCTACCTACAGGAAGCCAGGTATGCCAACAGACTCCTTTAAGTACATACTTTTTAAATGAACTGGGCATAAAAAGAGAGTGTCTGCTAAAAGGCTGCCCGTCTCCGTTTGATTGACAGTTCTCTTCCTATATGCAAATATAACCTGATTTAAGAGCTTAAACTATGGAACAATATCTCTTTAAAGAAAGGTTCTTCACTGAGAACATGCTGTAGTTTGCATCACTACAGACAGACTAGCATATCACTGTGAAAAATCAACTTCATTATACATACATTAATTTTAAATATCCAACTCAGGACAAAAACATGAAAAAGTTGCCTAAAAAATACTAATAGTCCATAAACTACCTCAGCTTTAGATTGATCTCAGAGCCGTCAGAAGAAGAAGTATATGGATTTCTCTCTGCTGGTAATGAATACTATAGTGGTCCTTGGTATACCTCAAGGTGAAGCTTGTAGGGTGCAGATTAGTTTAGATTGCAGATTCAGGAAATAGCAGAAAGTAGATGATTTTGTAAATTGTGGTTGGTAAACTGCGGCAGCAGAATCTTTTCCCCGACTGCTGTTTCTGCTTTACAGTGTGGGATTTGCTGATATTAGTACAAGATCATTCTGTTTCTGACTTAATAATAATGGACGGCAACAGTTCAGTAAAAAATAACCCTATTTAAACTGGACTTGGAACCTATGACTTGTTGCTGGTGATAATGTTAATGGGTTAGTTTGTAAGTAACTTATTAAAATTCATCAAAGATTTTAGCCAAAAACATTTATCACTTATTAGTTAATAAGCGATAAATGCTAGAATGGGGAATACTAAGCTGTTATCCCCACTGAAAAATCTATAATGCTTGGACAGATCAGTGACAAAAGAAGACCTGACCACCAAAGACATGATGGCTGATACAGTCAAAGCTGATACTGGCATGGAAATCAACCAAGTGAAAGATGCATTGCAAAGCCGAAAAACATAAAGGGAGCTCGCCTTTAGGGTCACTGAGGGTCATGAACAACTAAAAGGGCTAACAACAACAACATCCCCACTGACTGCTAAACCAAGGGAGGCTGTCCCCCCTAAAAGAGGAATTTGAATGGCATGTTAATTATATGTTATTTGACCATTGGTAACAGCCTCATGTAAGATCTAATTCAAAATGGACTTACATAAGCTCTATATAGAGTGATATGACATCAGAATAATATTATTTGGTAGCCCTAAGGTACACTAGGAAAACACTATATAAAAACCAAGCAAGAAAACTAGTATATGAAAGTATATGAAAGACAGAAGGCGCACATACAGGGAAAGTCCACTGCCAGGTCTGCATTACTTCTAGACACCCTAGATGGCTCCTTTTCCTTGAATTGTACCCACTTAAAGGGGTTGTCCCGCGAAAGCAAGTGGGTCTATACACTTCTGTATGGCCATATTAATGCACTTTGTAATGTACATTGTGCATTAATTATGAGCCATACAGAAGTTATCAGAAGTTATTCACTTACCTGTTCCGTTGCTGGCGTCCTCGTCTCCATGGTGCCGTCTAATTTTCAGCGTCTAATCGCTAGATTAGACGCGCTTGCGCAGTCCGGGTCTTCTTCTTTTTTGAATGGGGCCGCTCGTGCCGGAGAGCGGCTCCTTGTAGCTCCGCCCCGTCACGTGCCGATTCCAACCAATCAGGAGGCTGGAATCGGCAATGGACCGCACAGAAGCCCTGCGGTCCACCGAGGGAGAAGATCCCGGCGGCCATCTTCACCAGGTAAGTAAGAAGTCACCGGAGCGCGGGGATTCAGGTAAGCACTGTGCGGTTTTCTTGTTTAACCCCTGCATCGGGTTTGTCTCGCGCCGAACGGGGGGGCCATTGAAAAAAAAAAAACCGTTTTGGCGCGGGACAACCCCTTTAAGATATGATTGAATATGATAGAGACAGTACAGGATGCAAGGGATCTTCTCCAACATGCAGGTAGTATGTTGATGCCATCATGCTGCCAATGTCAATTTGCAAGGGGCATAGTGTGAGCATTTGTTTAAATAAAGAGCACATTATGGACATTTTTTTTTACATCATAGGGTTTAGGAAAAATTTTGTGTGGAGTGACCGTTTGGTTCCTTTTATCTAAATTTCTCTGAGCACCCATATGAAGGACTCAATGATTCAGAAAGATTTTAACAAAACTGCTTATTTCAGGGGCTGAGAAAATTGTTGTAGACAGACTTATCTATATTTTATATACTGCAATTTTGATTTCAGAGTAAACTAAGTTGCAGTTCTGTATTCATTACTTAGGAAATCGATTCTTCCAAAAGTGGGTAAACCTTAAAGGAATAAACAAAGACAACATCCCGCATTTAGGGCTCATGCACACAGGCAGGTTTGAATTTCGGAATCCGCGTGGTGCACCTGCGTGGATGATCCACAGTTCAAGTCGCCAATAGACAATCATGGGCGCCCGTAGCCTAATTAAAGCATGCAGATTTGTTTTGCGGACCTTCCGGTCCAGAAAACAAATCAAAGCATGCTCTATTTTGCAGTGGATCCCACAGGGACAGCTTCCAAGGAAGTCAATGGAAGCCATCCGATCTGTAGGTGTGCCGTGGAAAAGCAGCAGATTTAAAAAAAAATCTCCACTGCACATGTGTGGGGGCGTGCTGGCTGGTGGGCCCACCCACATGCTGGCACGCCCATCCACATCCATGGAGAAGAAGACGGACGAACCGCACGGCCACGCAGAGGATCCAGAATGGTAAGTAATATCCTCATGCCGCAGGCAGGGTGAGATTCCAAGGCAGGGCTCCCACCCACAGAATCCGACCTGCCCGTGGACATGAGGCCTTACTAAACCATTTACAAGTATTAATCTAGTTTTGGAGAAAATTGTACAAAATAAAGTCAAAATGACGATGTGCAGCAAAAATGCTCAAAGAAAATCAGGCTTTGGGTGGATTCAGACGAACGTGCTTATGTGCGCACAATTGTGTGCACAAAATCACACATCTTTTAGAACCATTGGTTCCCTATGGTGCGTTCATATATCCGTGTTTTACAGGCGTGCAACTGTGCACACCTGTAAAAGATAGAACAAGCCGTGGTGTGTGTAAATATACCCCGCAGGGAGTCCCCTTGTCATTGAACACTGTGACAGCACTGTCAAGGTGTTCAGTAACAAGGGGACTCCCAATGGGGAGTAAAAAACTCCCTGCCACAGCTGTTATAGCTGTGGCAGAGGATTGCAATGTTCTCCCATTGCTTTCAATGGGACTGGCACTTCTGCAGTCCCATTGAAAGCAATGGGCCTTCCGGCAAGCCCTGCAGGGATTTTCAGACAAGGGCTTTAAATGTAAGCCCTTCCCTGAAAATTATCCGTAGAATGTGTTAAAAATTAAAAAAAAATATATACTCACCTCTCCTCAGCTGCCAGGGCTCAGGCATGTCCAGCCTGTCTTTTCCCTGCACTGCCCTAAATCTGTTTCAGCAGGTAGAGATTTGAAATCCCCACCTGCTGAAAGGGCTGTATCTGATTGGCTGAGCACTCAGCCAATCACAGGCAGCACTCAGCCATTCATTGAATGATGGCTGAGTGCTGCCTGTGATTGGCCACAGCACTCAGCCAATCACAGGCAGCGCTTGGCCATTCATTGAATTCAAATCCCTGCTGAAAGAGCCTCAGAACAGTGCAGGGGAAAGACAGACTAGATGAGCCTGAGCCCCAGCAGCTGTAGAGAGCTGAGTATATATATTTTTTATTTTTAACACATTCTAGGGATGCTTTTCAGGGAAGGGCTTATATTTAAAGCCCTTCCCCGAAAATCCCTGCAGGGCTTGCCGGCAGCCCATTGCTTTCAATGGGACTGCAGAAGCGCCGGTTCCATTGAAAGCAATGGGAGAACATTGCGATCCTCTGAAGGGGAATTCTTCAGCCTCGCAGGGAGTCCGCTTGTCACTGAACACAAACCATAACTGATTTTCAGGGAAGGGCTTATATTTCAAGCCCTTCCCTGAAAATCACTGCAAGGGTGTCGGCATCCTATTGTTTTCAATGTAGCCGCCAGCAGCAGCCGGACCTGCATTCACGCGTGTTTCTGCACGTACGTGGGTGCGCGGTTTTGTGCGCACCAATGAACGGATACGCACACGCTCGTGTAAATGCACCCTTTCTCACCAAAATTTTAAAAAGATGGGGAAAGTTTGCATGTTTTTCAAGAAGACAAAGTTGTAGTCTAATCTATTAAAGTTGCACAAGTTATAGCACAAATCTATAATTTTCTGACAGTTCCAAAAGTTTCACATTCGTTAACAGGGTTTCACCATTTAATAAATATGGTGGAAATCACCCCAACAACCTCCTTTACTTAGACTGCCCTACACCAGTGTTAGTAAAAGTGGGCCATAGAGTCTGTATTTTTCATATAATGCTAAATGCAGTGTATGCTGGGGGTGAGTCTGAAATAGTCTGTGAAGATGAGTATGTAAATTGGAAGCAGTATTTCTGAATATTTTATTCAAATCCCCTCCAAATCCCCCTGGCTCAATGTCTGAAGATTTATTTGTGTACATGAGTCATGAATCTGGGATTATTTATATCTTTTTCAGTTATACCTATAGACTGCTTCAAATAATTCTATTACTTTTTGTGATTGAAAATGCAATGTATTAATTTTATTCCTTACAATTATTGTCAAAAAGCCTAAACACAAAGGGATTCCTGTACTTTAGGCCCTTTTTACACCCAACGTTGTGGTGTGACTGTGAAAAACGTCATTTTAATATATGCAGTTTAATCACTGTAGAAAGCTTCATTTTAATACTTGCAGTTTTATTGGGGTTTTGCTTATAAAAAAGCTAAAAATTAGAAATTCATAAGTGATTTCAAGGAAGTCAGTCATTATGATGTATCATGTAAAAATTACTATGACAGTTTTTTTTTTCATTTTTTGATACTGCAGTTTTCCTTATTAAACTCAAACAGAAAATGTTATGACCAGCAGGTGTGGACCCACTGTGCCAACTAACCAGTTTAGTTTTGGGCTAAACCTGAGGGCAATATCCTGGCTGTTCCCCAATATTCACCCTTTAACCCCTGTACAGGGATCTTGCCTTTTCCTTGGCAGCTGATCCACGGGGGTCAGTGACACTGGTGCAATGCATCACAAGACAGTCCATAGTTCAGAGTCTGGATACTGACCCTATGTCGGAGCAGGAGGTATATAAAAAAAATTCAGGTCACAAGTCCGAGGTTCAAGGCAGGCAGATTTCTAGCAATCTTATACCCTTCCAACAGAAGACATAGCCTCTTTTATCAACCCAGTATCAAGTGATGAAATAGTAACTATAGTCAACGATTTGCCATCATACCTTTATTATAAAACTGAGAGTCCTGAATTGATCTCCGAATTAGTTTCTCCCTTTAACTGTAGTTCAGCGAATTCCTCTATACCTGCTCAATTCCTATATCTCTTAGGTCCCCAACCTAGGTTCTTAAAGGGGTTGTCTTGCGGCAAACATCACAATTTTATATTACCCCATTCCCCCTGTCACCCCCCTGGCATAAAATAGCAATTTAAAGCGTTTTTTAAACCACTTGCTACTCACCGATCCGACGAAATATGGAGTTATAAAAATCTTCTCCCTAAGATGGCCGCCGGTCCTTTCCCAGGGATGCACTGCGGTCTTCTCCCATGGTGCACCATGGGCTCTGTGCGTTCCATTGCCGATTCCAGCCTCCTGATTGGCTGAAATTGGCACACGTGACGGGGCGGAGCTACGATGACGACGCGGTGACCAGCTCTCTGGCACGAGCGGCCCCATTCACCAGCCAGAAGCAAGGACTGCGCAAGCGCGTCTAAAAACGCCAGAAGACATCAGAATTAGACGGATCCATGGCGACGGGGACACTAGCAACGGAGCAGGTAAGTGAATAACTTCTGTATGGCTCATATTTAATGCATGATGTACATTACAAAGTGCATTAATATGGCCATACAGAAGTGTATAACCCCACTTGCTGCCGCGAGACAACCCCTTTAAGGATTGGCTAGAGTGTATGAACTATAGAAAGATTGCTCTTGTTAATTCTGATTTAAAAATCTTTACAAAGAAGTACTCTCTATTTGCTTGAACTATATGCTACCAATTCTCATCCATAAGGACCAGGTTTTGTCCCATGTAGATGTTACAGTAGGTGGTAGGCAACACAGAGACCTGGATACGAAGCAGGCATCAGAGTTACAAAAATACAAATTTTTATTCTAACAAATAAATTGCAAAAGGAAAATGGTCATGCACTTTTTAAAGAAATCAGTAAATAAATGAATCCTATGCATCTATTACACAAACCTGACTATTTCTAACTAAAAGTGAGAACAACTGTTTTTATACGTTATATAGAATAACAATTATTATTTTTGCAATAACAGTAATGCACACCTGAATTCTAACAAGAAATACTACAATAGTAACTGATAATCAGTAATCGCACCTTGCCGCACACAGTCTGTAGATTGAGTAGCTTCATCTGATATGGTCGGATTCTGAAATAAGTTCTGACAAAAGTTTTTTGACAAAATGTCCCATGTTTCCAGCTAGTTCCGGCTAAAATACTCAGTCTTATCTTTCAGCTGGACACAAACTCCAATAGTCAAAGCACTGGTCCTGAGCCCCTATATCAGGAATGCTAAGTCTATACAGCATTGCTTTCAGTGCGTGCATTGTTTCATATTTTATGAGGTCTCCCTCACTTACTATAATGAGGCAGGAGTATTCTTTTTTCCAGTTTGGCTACCCCATTAGTGCACTTCCATGCTTGCAATTCCCTCAGAAATAGGTCGACATTGAATTCTGGGTTACGGCTGAAGGAGAAATTGGTTCCACAGATCTTTAACTCTTTCAACTGTAGCAGCTGCTCTTCCTTAAGATGACATCTTTTTTTTTTTTTTTTTATTAAATTTTTTTATTGAGGAGTATGAATATTACATGAACTGAAGGCGAAGAGAAATCACAGTAATTTCATTACAGCCATACAAACAGTATTGGTCTCTTCTGACATAGTAATATAATAACATCCTCAGAAATTTTTGAAGGTAGATAAATGCTTCTGCAATGAATGATTAAGTACTACTTCCAAATCACTATGTACGTTCACAGTGACGAGCTATGTAATTTCAGACAACATTTCTTTTGAATAAGAGGTAGTTAAAGAAAAAGCAAGAGGTTACATATCGTAACTTGCAACAACATACAACAAAATAAGAAAATGCAACAAAATAAGGAAAGGCATCTGCAGCGAAACGCTCTACCTAGTTATATGGGCTCCCTCCACGCGCTCCGCATCTCCTCATGCTTCATTATGCTATTTTCCCTGAACGCCAGCCATCTCTCATATACCTTCTGTTCGGACATTCTGGTGGCAAATTCTTGTATACTGGGAGGATCAGCCCTCTTCCAGTGTTTTGCTATAATAGCTTTAGCCGTCATTAGGGCGTGGCCTATTAACTTCCTAGAAGGGGGTGGGAAATCCTCCAAACCGACCAGCAGCAGAGTCTGTTCCGCCTTCCAACAGTTACGCGATTGCAGACTCTTATCCAGCAGGTCCAGCACCCCTCGCCAATAGACCTGCAGCCTTGGACACGACCAGAAGATATGAGAAAGGCTACCCCTGCTCCCACATTCTCTCCAACAAGCCCCATCTCCTCTGTGGAATCTACTACCAATTAGAGCTGGGGAATAATACCATTGCATGTTAGTCTTCATTTGTACTTCTAGAATTCTCATCCCCCTGGCAGCCCTTCCAGCTAGCTTGAAAGCGATGCTCCATTTATCTATTGGGATGGTTGTCCTCAGTTCCTTCTCCCAGTTAAGCATATGAATTCTCTTTGTTAGGGTATTGTTGCCTGTAAATATGTCATAAAAAGGTCTTGTCTCTGATTTACCCAGATCGGAGCATGTCGATATTTTCTCTAGGATTCCAAGTGGGATCTTAGTTGTATGTAATTGTGATTTATGTAGGAAGTGAGCTATTCTCGTGTGTTTATATATGTCTTGCGGGGGTAGGTTGTATTGGGCGGCCAATAGCCCGAAAGGCTTTACTTCTACTTTTATCACCAGATCCGATATTAGTGTTATGCCTTTATCTCTCCAATCTCTTACTTCTAAATCAGGAAGAAATAGGCACACTGTCTCAAGAGGTATCTGCGGGACCTCTAGTTTGTCGTGGGAAGCTTGTTTTACAGTTAGGTCCTTCCAGACCTTGAGCGCAGCTCGTGTAGTAGGAGAGAGGCAGTTTGCGTTCTCTTTTAGGCATGTTGGCTTGTTTGTGAGACACGACATGCCCTCCAGAGAAGCTGCCCAGAGCATTGGTCTACAGGAGGTAAGTTTTGCGAAATGGCACTCCATACCGGCCCAGCCCATTGAATCTCTCTGGGAAAGCCATCCTCTGGTCTGATTCAGGAGAGAAGCCTTATAATAACTCATTACATCTGGTATACCCGCCCCCCCTTTTACGCGATGCGTAGCCAATATAGATAACGCCAACCGAGGTTTTTTGCCCTCCCATAAGAAATTTGATATCTGCCTCTGTAATTTAGATAGTGTGCGCGACGAGATGATAATCGGTAGAACCCGAAAGAAGTACAAGATTTTAGGAAATATCTTCATCTTATAAGTCATGACTCTGCCGTACCATGACAGGCCTAGCTTGGACAGGCGATCTAGGTCCCCCTGTATGGAGGTCAGTAATGGAGGGAAGTTAATTTTTTCCAAATCTTTTGTATCGGGGGACAGACATATTCCCAGGTATGGAAGCTCTTTTTCCCTCCACTCAAAGGGGAACTCCTTCTTTATAGCATTTTTTAAGTCCCTTGAGACATTCACTCCCATAATTAGGGATTTATCAATATTTAGTTTATATTGTGAAACTACTCCGAAGTCGTGCAGGGTGTGTTGAACCGCTCTCAGAGAGCTGAGCGGGTTCGTCAGGGTGAGGATGACATCATCCGCGAACAACCCAATCTTATGCTGGCGGAGATTCAACGGTATCCCCCTAATGTCCAGCGAAGTTCTAATGGCCTCTGCCAGCGGTTCAATCGAGAGAGCATATAGTATGGGAGACAGCGGGCAGCCCTGCCTCGTGCCGTTAGTTATTTTGAACGATCCGGACAGAGTCCCGTCAACCAGCACCCTGGCCGAGGGCGTGGAATACAGGGCACGAATAGCCCGCTGAACTCCTTCGCCCAAGCCAAATCTTCCCAGTGTGAGGAAAGAGTACTCCCAATGAACACGATCAAAAGCCTTTTCGGCGTCTAGTGCGAGCATGATCATTGGGAGACGGGAAGTCTTCACGGAGTGCAGGAGATTGATAATTTTGCGAGTGCCATCGGATGCCTGTCTACCCTTCACAAACCCAACCTGATCGGGGTGGATGACCCCCGGGAGTACCTCTAAAAGTCTCCCCGCCAAGATCTTGGAGTATATTTTTGCATCCACGTTTAATAAGGATATGGGCCTGAAATTGGATGGGTCATCGGGGGGTTTCCCGGGTTTAGGTAATACTACTATGATTGCTTGAAGGTTCTCCTCTGGAAACTCACCTCTGCGCATGGCTAAATTAAAATGCTGTGTTAAATGTGGGGCCAATAGGCCTTGGAATAGTTTAAAGTACTCGGCTGAGAAGCCGTCCGGGCCGGGGGCTTTTTGATTTTTCATTAATGTAATGGTATCTAGGACTTCCTTCTGGGATATCTCTTTATCTAATTCAGACATCTGTGATGTAGAGATTTTGGGTAGATTGATTTTATTTAGAAAATTCTTTATCACCTCACTATGCGGCTGTTTTATGGAGTTATCGTCTTTCAGATTGTACAGGTCGTTATAAAATGAGCTAAATCTGTCGGCTATCTGTTTTGGGTGGGTAATCTTGAAATCTTTCCTTTTTGAGTTCCATACAAACGGGATCTTGGATTTAATGGTCTTTTTTTTGGTCATAGTGGCCATTAGTCTTGTTGGTTTGTTTAAGTAGGAGTATATGTTAGCTTTGTTTATGGTAGTTTCTTTTTCAAAGTCCCCCTGTAAAGTACTTCGAAGTTCTAACCTAGCATTAAGGAGTTTATTATGAGAAAGTGTCGAGGGGGAAGTTTGAAGTTCCCTCTCTAGAACGTGGATATTTGTTACCAACGACTCAATCTTGTCGCGTTTCGTTCTCTATTTTGCACCCAATTTTATAAGAACTCCTCTTATATACGCCTTATGGGAGTTCCAAAGAGTGTGTGGGTTTATGTCTATAGTGGCATTTATGGCAAAGAACTCCTCTAGGCTTTTTTTAATTTCTTTTTTGTATTCGGGAATTTTCATGAGGTAGACGTTGTTTTTCCATATTTTGGTCCCTTGATTAGGGGTACCTAGGTGAATTGATGCCGTTATTGGAGCGTGGTCAGACCACGTTGCCGTGCCTATGGAAGCTTCTGCTACTGAAGCAATTAATTGCTTATCCACGAGACATAAGTCTATGCGCGAGAATGTCCTGTGACGGGGCGAGTAAAAGGTGAATTCTTTTGCCACTGCATTTAAGCAGCGGAATGTGTCGTACAAGGCCATCTCATGCATCCAACGACCCAGGGGAGAGTCTTTCTTTGCGTGTCTTTGGGTGGAGTCCAATCTGCTTTCAGGTACCAGATTAAAGTCCCCGCAAAGAATCAGCGGACCCTTGGCAACTTTGCGAACTTTTCTCATGAGTTTGTTCAAGAAGTGGACTTGTTTAGTATTAGGGACATATGTGTTTACGAGTGTGACCTGTGAACCCCTCAAATTGCCCACCAAAATTATAAATCGACCCTTAGGGTCGCACACTTGGGTGTCTATTTTAAATGTAGTGGAGTCCCTGACCGCAACCATAACCCCTGCATGTTTCTTAGGAGCAAACGCATACATCGCATGGGGGAATCTTTTGTGTGACATAAGCCTGCCATCTGCCTCTAGTAAGTGTGTTTCTTGTATACAGACCAGATCGGCGTTGTGGTGCAGAGCCTCCTTCCAGACAGCCCTTCTTTTGTTCGGCGAGTTTAGGCCGTTAGCGTTCAGGGACAGCAATTTCAATGCCATTTGTCCTTGTAAAGCAATAAGAAGCTAGGAGCAGGAGAGCCAGCGTAATAGGTGATGCCTGACAAAATATTACAAACAAAACTGGGAAAACAAGGTCTGGTTAAGTAGAGAAAAAAGCAGACAAAGCATACATTTAGGGGGTATTTGGTTAAGATGCAAACAAACAAAAGGGTACAATAAGGTATGACTGGGCAAGCCGAAACTTGCGGTTTTGTTACGGGGGACGACAGTTCGCTTAAGAGTGAGAAATAGAGATAGTAACATCACTCAAAATCGTGAAACATAGTACCATCGGGCTCAATGGACCTTGTGACTTTCCTTGGTAGGAATACTTGGAATCAACAGTTCCCTTGTGTAGCGTGAAGAAGACGTTCAAGTGTTGCGGGCCCCTTTTCTTTGATTTCTTCCAACTTCTCGATCCGGACGGGGGAGTGAAGGATCTTTTACTTTTATGCCCCACACTTTCAGGGTGGATTTGGCGGAGGTAGGATCAAGAAACACATGAGAGGAATTCTCCCTTGTCACGATTATCTTGGTGGGAAACCCCCACCTGTATTGAATCTTGGCTTCTCTTAGGGCTAGGGTCACTTCCGAGAAACTGCGTCTCGCCTCCAACGTAGCTTGGGATAAATCGATAAATAAACGGATGCCTGTATATGGGCTCGGAAGGTCCCCCATCTTTCTTACAGTTTGCATGAGAGCCTCCTTTGTGCTAAAATAATGAAAACGCACAATAATGTCCCTCGGGCTATTGTCGCTCAGGAATTTGGGCAATGGAAGTCTATGTGCCCTATCAATTTTGAGCTCTTGCTCAGGAATATTTGGTAGAATCTTTTGGGTCAAGCGCATCACATACTCCGCCAGTTCGGGGTTCGCAATTTTTTCAGGCACGCCTCTTATTTTTACATTATTGCGCCTGTTTCTGTCCTCAATATCGCTTATTTTGTTTTGCAATTTGGTAACCAGGCCTTCCAAATCATAATGGGCATCAATAAGAGCATTATGGGATTTAACCATATCCTCCATTTTATGCTCTGTGTTGTTAATTCTGTTATTCACTTCTGCTACCGAGGAATCCACATGCTGAGTAAGGTTTTTTAGGTCAGTTTGGATTGTATGCCTTAAGGCTAAGATGGCCTCTTTAATGTACAGTTCAGATGCGGGTTTTTCTGTGGCCGCTAGATTGTTAATTTCCCCATCTGGTGCTTCCATAGGGGAAGTCTCCTCCAAATTCTCCTCTTCTCCATCTCCTGTCATTTTTTGGCGTTGTTTGGCCGGGCTGCTGGAAGCAGAGGGAGGCTGAACTCCTTGCAGGGGAGCCGTCGCCATTTTGTTTTTTGTGCTGCGACCGCTGGGAGGATTCATTTTAACTCTGTGATCTCCCTTATTATGGCTCTCATCCTGCCTCAGTCCCCCTGGCTGTTCCCTGACGTTAGCGGTGTCTGACTCATAGGTGGGATGAGAAACGGTGTGGTCGGGGAGTCCTCTTACCGGGGTGAATACTGTCAGCGTGGCCTCTTCCTCCGCCGCCATTACAGGGAGCGGAGCGCGCGGTCCGAAAAACTCCTCCAGCCGCGTCGGCTGGGCTTTGGAGACTCTTCTCCTAGCTGCTGCCATGTACCCTGGCACTTCTGCTTTCCGAACGGCGGTAAGGTGAGCCCTCCGGTGTGCTTATAAAGTCACTGAGCGATGCTGTTGGACAGAGGTTAGTAAAACACGGCCGTCTCGGTCTCTCTCTAAGCCACGCCCCCCCCCCCCCTTAAGATGACATCTTGAAGCTTGCAGAGTATTGTACCTTCTACACAGTTAAATCTCTCTCATGGGACTATATCCTTGTTCCAACAGCAGCACTGGATGGCTGATATCTTCTTAAGCTCTGCACAATACTATAGCTTCCTTGCGCTACAGTTTCTTTACTGCCTTGGCCTTTGAGCTGGTTCTACAACACGCAGTTCCTGTTCTCCATGTCTCTCACTGCACACACTCCCCAGCTGTAGCACAGGACTCCTCCTTGTATACACCTCCAGAACATTCAGGATTACTCTGGAAAGGAGCGGGAGGCATTTATCCTTAGAAGGGCCCCAGAGCAGTAACACATTAGCTGTGTCAATGTTGCTGGAAGGGACGGAACTTGTTCCTGGTGCATTAGCTGTTCTCTACAAAAGGCACCCAGCTTCCTGCATGCACTGCCCCACTTGCACCCCTCATCCATCTCAGACACTTCTGAAACTAAGCGAAGGGTGCAGGGACAAGTTCCGTCAGCCGCTGGGACTCAGTAATAGTGGCTATGCTGCTGACACTTCATATGGCCATATGCTGACACACTCACTTACATAAACAAGGAAGAAATGACACAAAGAAAGTAATCTGCCTCACAGATGTTGCAAATAGGTCAAAGGAACCTACCCTGCTCCCAAGTCTGAATGCTGAATTGTTGTTTAATCACCTTGGATGGCCATTTGTGATTAGCACTTTAAAGGCTTATGAAATCACAGGTATTTCTCAAATAGTGATTAAGGGACTCTGAGTGATTGCAGTAATTTGTCTGCTCTATGTATCTGTGCAGTAGTTTTGGAGAAGTAGCCAGATGCAGAACTAGTCTTGCATATTCATAAGCTGCAGGCTAGCCCCACCCATTCCACCCTCCAGCCAATGATTGGCAGCTCTCTCTCTCTCTATGCATATTAATAGGCAGACAGCTGCCAATCACTGCCTGGACATGAACAGAACATAAAACAGGTGACAGTGACACCCAAGGCTCCTAGTGAAGTGACCTGTGAACAAAAACAAATTATGGCTTTTACTAAATATTATTAAACAAAGTGCATACTAATATGATGTACCGAAACAAAGACACAGCAGAGTGCTAATATAGTGAAGCAATTTAAACAAAGCAGTAATATAATATAATATGCATAGGAAAAAATGATTTAAGCCAACTAACATTCTGTGCACATTGTCAGGTAGCGGAGATAAAAAGAAATCCAAACCTTGCACAACAAACACCTACATATACATTCTCCATTCAGACACAGCAGGCATAGCTGTTTAATAGTTGAAAAGGGAAATGCATTTTATGAAATGAGTTCATACAGATATTAAGCATAGTGGGTATCTAACGGATAGAACATCTCAGCAGATCAGACCTACATTTATATATTCATCAGTGTAGATTGTTTCTGTAAGCCGCATGGGAACAAAGATAATATACAAAGATTAGAGATGAGTGAACGTACTCGTCCAAGCTTGATACTCGTTCGAGTATTAGCGTGTTCGAGATGCTCGTTACTAGAGGCGAGCACCACGCGATGTTCGAGTTACTTTCACTTTCATCTCTGAGACGTTTGCGCGCTTTTCTGGCCAATAGAAAGACAGGGAAGGCATTACAACTTCCCCCTGTGACGTTCAAGCCCTATACCACCCCCCTGCAGTGAGTGGCTGGCGAGATCAGGTGTCACCCAAGTATATAAATCGGCCCCTCCCGCGGCTCGCCACAGATGCATTCTGACATAGCTCAGGAAAAGTGCTGCTGATGCTGGAGCTGCTATAGGGAGAGTGTTAGGAGTGATATTAGGCTTCAAGAACCCCAACGGTCCTTCTTAGGGCCACATCTGACCATGTGCAGTACTGTTGAGGCTGCTTTTTACAGTGCTGCACATTTTTTTTTTGTATATCGGCCGTGCAGAGCATTGCGTCCTCAGTCTGCAGTGATTTTACATAGTATAGGGCCAGTAGTGCTGAGGCAGGGACAGTGAAAAAGGTGAAAGACATATACTGTCTATATAGGCAGTGGGCTTTTCCAAAAAAATTTGGGAACAAAAAATCTATTTGGGCTGCCTGTGACCGTCCTGAGTGTACTGCGTCTCTGCTGGAGGTAGTAGTCCTAATTAATACGCAGCCAGCAAAGTGTCACAGCAGGCTTGCACAAAATTCTTTCCTGGCTCTGCTGTGCGTTCTGTAAGCGAAGTCAGCCTCCAACCACAGGCCAATAAGCGGCACATTTAATTACAGCGTTCTGTTTCTGCACTACCCGTAATACACCATGCTGAGGGGTAGGGGTAGGCCTAGAGGACGTGGACGCAGGCGAGGATGCGCAGGCCCAAGTCAGGGTGTGGACACAGGCCGAGCTCCTGATCCAGGTGTATCGCAGCCGACTGCTGCGGGATTAGGAGAGAGGCACGTTTCTGGCGTCCCAAGATTAATCTCACAATTAATGGGTCCACGTGGTAGACCTTTATTAGAAAATGAGCAGTGTGAGCAGGTCCTGTCGTGGATGGCAGAAAGTGCATCCAGCAATCTATCGACCACCCAGAGTTCAGCGCCGTCCACTGCTGCAACTCTGAATCCTCTGGCTGCTGCTCCTCCTTCCTCCTAGCCTCCTCACTCCATTACAATGACACATTCTGAGGAGCAGGCAGACTCCCAGGAACTGTTCTCGGGCCCCTGCCCAGAATGGGCAGCAATGGTTCCTCTAACACCGGAGGAGTTTGTCGTGACCGATGCCCAACCTTTGGAAAGTTCCCGGGGTCCGGGGGATGAGGCTGGGGACTTCCGGCAACTGTCTCAAGAGCTTTCAGTGGGTGAGGAGGACGATGACGATGAGACACAGTTGTCTATCACTCAGGTAGTAGTAATTGGAGTAAGTCCGAGGGAGGAGCGCACAGAGGATTCGGAGGAAGAGCAGCAGGACGATGAGGTGACTGACCCCACCTGGTTTGCTAAGCCTACTGAGGACAGGTCTTCAGAGGGGGAGGCAAATGCAGCAGCAGGGCAGGTTGGAAGAGCCAGTGCGGTGGCCAGGGGTAGAGGCAGGGCCAGACCGAATAATCCACCAACTGTTTCCCAAAGCTCCCCCCTCGCGCCATGCTACCCTGCAGGGGCCGAGGTGCTCAAAAGTCTGGCAGTTTTTCACTGAGAGTGCAGACGACCGACGAACAGTGGTGTACAACCTTTGTTGCACCAAGATCAGCCAGGGAGCCACCACCACCAGCCTCACCACCACCAGCATGCGCAGACATATGATGGCCAAGCACCCCACAAGGTGGGACGAAAGCCGTTCACCGCCTCCGGTTTGCACCACTGCCTCTCCCCCTGTGCCCCAACCTGCCACTGAGATCCAACCCCCCTCTCAGGACACAGGCACTACCGTCTCCTGGCCTGCACCCACACCCTCACCTCTGCTGTCCTCAGCCCCATCCACCAATGTCTCTCAGCGCACTGTCCAGCCGTCACTAGCGCAAGTGTTGGAGCGCAAGCGCAAGTACTCTGCCACGCACCCGCACGCTCAAGCGTTAAACGTGCACATAGCCAAATTAATCAGCCTGGAGATGTTGCCATATAGGCTTGTGGAAACGGAGGCTTTCAAAAGCATGATGGCAGCGGCGGCCCCGCGCTACTCGGTTCCCAGTCGCCACTACTTTTCCCGATGTGCCGTCCCAGCCCTGCACGACCACGTCTCCCGCAACATTGTACGCGCCCTCACCAACGCGGTTACTGCCAAGGTCCACTTAACAACGGACACGTGGACAAGCACAGGCGGGCTGGGCCACTTTATCTCCCTGACGGCACATTGGGTGAATTTAGTGGAGGCTGGGACAGAGTCAGAGCCTGGGACCGCTCACGTCCTACCCACCCCCAGAATTGCGGGCCCCAGCTCGGTGCTGGTATATGCGGCGGTGTATGCTTCCTCCACTAAACCACCCTCCTCCTCCTCCTACGCAACCTCTGTCTCGCAATGAAGATGTGTCAGCAGCAGCAGCACGTCGCCAGCAGTCGGTGTCGCGCGTGGCAGCACAGCGGTGGCCAAGCGTCAGCAGGCCGTACTGAAACTACTCAGCTTAGGAGAGAAGAGGCACACGGCCCACGAACTGCTGCAGGGTCTGACAGAGCAGACCGGCCGCTGGCTTGCGCCGCTGAGCCTCCAACCGGGCATGGTCGTGTGTGACAACGGCCGTAACCTGGTGGCGGCTCTGCAGCTCGACAGCCTCACGCACGTGCCATGCCTGGCCCACGTCTTTAATTTGGTGGTTCAGCGCTTTCAGAAAAGCTACCCACGCTTGTCAGACCTGCTCGGAAAGGTGCGCCGGCTCTGCGCACATTTCCGCAAGTCCCACACGGACGCTGCCACCCTGCGCACCCTGCAACATCGGTTTCATCTGCCAGTGCACCGACTGCTGTGCGACGTGCCCACACGGCGGAACTCTACGCTCCACATGTTGGCCAGGCTCTATGAGCAGCGTAGAGCTATAGTGGAATACCAACTCCAACATGGGCGGCGCAGTGGGAGTCAGCCTCCTCAATTCTTTACAGAAGAGTGGGCCTGGTTGGCAGACATCTGCCAGGTCCTTGGAAACTTTGAGGAGTCTACCCAGATGGTGAGCGGCGATGCTGCAATCATTAGCGTCACCATTCCTCTGCTATGCCTCTTGAGAAGTTCCCTGCAAAGCATAAAGGCAGATGCTTTGCGCTCGGAAACGGAGGCGGGGGAAGACAGTATGTCGCTGGATAGTCAGAGCACCCTCCTGTCTATATTTCAGAGCGTTGAGGAGGAGGAGGTGGAGGAGCATGAGGAGGAGGGGGAAGAGACAGCTTGGCCCACTGCTGAGGTTACCCATGCTGCTTGCCTGTCATCCTTTCAGCATGTATGGCCTGAGGAGGAAGAGGAGGAGGAGGATCCTGAAAGTGATCTTCCTAGTGAGGACAGCCATGTGTTGCGTACAGGTACCCCAGCAAGACTGTGTCACCGCTCCCCAGTCAAGGCTGAGTCGGCGGGAGCACTGTAAAAGGATGGTGAGGGAGTACGTAGCCGATCGCACGACCGTCCTCCGTGTCGCCTCTGCCCCCTACAGCTACTGGGTGTCGAAGCTGGACACGTGGCCTGAACTCGCGCTCTATGCCCTGGAGGTGCTTGCTTGTCCTGCGGCTAGCGTCTTGTCAGAGAGGGTGTTTAGTGCGGCTGGGGGAATCATCACGGATAAGCGTACCCGCCTGTCAACCGACAGTGCCGACAGGCTTACAATCATAAAGATGAACAAAGCCTGGATTTCCCCAGACTTTTCTTCTCCACCAGCGGACAGCAGCAATACCTAAACAATACGTAGGCTGCACCCGCGGATGGAAGCATCGTTCTCTATCGCCATCAAAAACAGGGACCTTTTAGCTTCATCAATCTGTGTATTATATTCATCCTCCTCCTCCTGCTCCTCCTCCTGAAACCTGACGTAATCACGCCGAACGGGCAATTTTTCTTAGGCCCACAAGGCTCAGTCATATAATTTTTGTAAACAATGTTTATACGTTTCAATGCTCATTAAAGCGTTGAAACTTGCACCTGAACCAATTTTTATTTTAACTGGGCTGCCTCCAGGCCTAGTTACAAATTAAGCCACATTAACCAAAGCGATTAATGGGTTTCACCTGCCCTCTTGGTTGGGCATGGGCAATTTTTCTGAGGTACATTAGTACTGTTGGTACACCAATTTTTTGGGGCCCTCGCCTACAGTGTAATCCAATTAATTTTTTGCCCACCTGCATTAAAGCTGACGTTACATCAGCTGTGCTGGGCACTACAATGGGATATATTTATGTACCGCCGGTGGGTTCCAGGGAGCCACCCATGCTGTCGGTCCACACGGAGTTGTAACTGCATGTGTCCACTTCTAAAGAACCCCAGTCTGACTGGGGCATGCAGTGTGGGCCGAAGCCCACCTGCATTAAACATGACATTACCTTAGCTGTGATGGGCAATGCAATGGGATATATTTATGTACTGCCGGTGGCTTCCTGGCACCCACCCATGCTGTTGGTCCACACGGAGTTGTAACTGCATGTGTCCACTTCTAAAGAACCCCAGTCTGAGTGGGGCATGCAGTGTGGGCCGAAGCCCACCTGCATTTAACATGACATTACCTCAGCTGTGATGGGCAATGCAATGGGATATATTTATGTACCGCCGGTGGGTTCCAGGGAGCCACCCATGCTGTCGGTCCACACGGAGTTGTAACTGCATGTGTCCACTTCTAAAGAACCCCAGTCTGACTGGGGCATGCAGTGTGGGCCGAAGCCCACCTGCATTTAACATGACATTACCTCAGCTGTGATGGGCAATGGGATTTATTTATGTACCGCCGGTGGGTTCCAGGGAGCCACCCATGCTGTGGGTCCACAGGGACTTCACAATAGGGAATTGTACCTGGCTGTGTCTATGAATTAAAACCCCCGGTCAGGTTGGGGCTTCAGTGTGGGCCGAAGCCCACCTGCATTTAATCTGACGTTAGCTCTGCTGTCCAGGGCACTGCAATGGGATGCATTTATGTACAGCTGGTGGGTTCCAGGGAGCCACCCATGCTGTGGGTGCACACGGAATTCCCATTGCGGAGTTGTACCTGCCTGTGACTATTTATAAAAAAACGCGGTCTGACTGGGGCATGCAGACACCTTGACAGAATGAATAGTGTGTGGCACATAGGTTCCCCATTGCTATGCCCATGTGTGCAGCTCCTGATGGAGGTCGCACAGGATTGGATTTCTCATTGCTTCTGTACAGCATTGTGGGCTATCGCCCCACCCCTTTTAAAGAGGGTCGCTGCCTAGCCGTGTCAACCCTCTGCAGTGTGTGCCTGCGGTTTCTCCTCATGGCAGACGCACTTATAAATAGACATGAGGGTGGTGTGGCATATGGGCAGCTGAAGGCTGCGCAGGGACAATTTGGTGTGCGCTGTGGACACTGGGTCGTGCAGGATGGGGGTTGGGCAGCATGTAACCCAGGAGAAGTGGCAGTGGAGTGTCATGCAGGCAGTGATTGTGCTTTGTTGGAGGTAGTGTGGTGCTTAGCTAAGGTATGCATTGCTAATGAGGGCTTTTCAGAAGTAAAAATTGTTGGGAGGGGGGGGGGCCCACTCTTGCCGCTATTGTGGCTTAATAGTGGGACATGGGAACTTGAGATGCAGCCCAACATGTAGCCCCTCGCCTGCCCTATCCGTTTCTGTGTCGTTCCCATCACTTTCTTGAATTGCCCAGATTTTCACAAATGGAAACCTTAGCGAGCATTGGCGATATACAAAAACGCTCGGGTCGCCCATTGACTTCAATGGGGTTCGTTATTCGAAACGAACCCTCGAGCATCGCGAAAATTTCGTCCCGAGTAACGAGCACCCGAGCATTTTGGTGCTCGCTCATCTCTAACAAAGATCAGAACTAGAGATGAGCGAACGTGTTCGGCCGAGCTTGATATTCGTGCGAATATTAGGGTGTTCGGGATGTTCTCTTATTCGTAACGAACACCATGCGGTGTTCGGGTTACTTTCACTTCCTTCCCTGAGACGTTAGCGCGCTTTTCTGGCCAATTGAAAGACAGGGAAGGCATTACAACTTCCCCCTGTGTTGTTCCAGCCCTATACCACCCCCCTGCTGTGAGTGGCTGGGGTGATCAGGTGTCCGCCGAATATAAAAGTCGGCCCCTCCCGCGGCTCGCCTCAGATGCCGTGTGAGTTAGATGAGGGACAGTGCTGTTTGTACCGGAGCTGCTGTAGGGAAAGAATTGGTAGTTAGTGTAGGCTTCAAGACCCCCAAAGGTCCTTATTAGGGCCACTGATAGCTGTGTGTTGGCTGCTGTTAGCAGTGGCAATCATTTTTTTTCTCAAAATCGCCTCTGCAGAGCGTTGCACCCGGCATTAGGGACAGAAGTGCTGCATAGGCAGGGAGAGTGTTAGGAGTGAGTGTAGCCTTCAAGAACCTCAACGGTCCTTTCTAGGGCCATATTTAACCGTGTGCAGTACTGTGCTGGCTGCTGTTAGCTGTGCTGCATTTTTTTTTTCTTCTCAAAATCGCCTCTGCAGAGCATTGCACCCTCCATTGATACTGCAGGGAAAGAATTGTGTAGGCAGGGCCACAACACAGTTATTATTCATTGAATATACGCAGTGCTGCCTTTTGGTGGAAAAAAACTGAAAATAATTCTATTTGTCCTGCCTCTGTCCGTCCTAAGGGCGGTGGACACGTGTCGGCTGCGTGTGCAACGTTTAAAAATCAGACGCACCCAGCTACGTTTTACTCCTGGCTTCGCCATTTGCTTTCCTCAATTGGGAAAAAAAATACCTGCTCTGCCAGAGTTAATAACTCTGCTACCCTCACGTTCTGTGCCACATTAGCAGGGCCACAGCACAGTTATTAAACTTCTCATGTTCATTGAATATACGCAGTGCTGCCTTTTGGTGGAAAAAAACTGAAAATAATTCTATTTGTCCTGCCTCTGTCCGTCCTAAGGGCGGTGGACACGTGTCGGCTGCGTGTGCAACGTTTAAAAATCAGACGCACCCAGCTACGTTTTACTCCTGGCTTCGCCATTTGCTTTCCTTAATTGGGAAAAAAAATACCTGCTCTGCCAGAGTTAATAACTCTGCTACCCTCACGTTCTGTGCCACATTAGCAGGGCCACAGCACAGTAATTAAACTTCTCATGTTCATTGAATATACGCAGTGCTGCCTTTTGGTGGAAAAAAACTGAAAATAATTGTATTTGTCCTGCCTCTGTCCGTCCTAAGGGCGGTGGACACGTGTCGGCTGCGTGTGCAACGTTTAAAAATCAGACGCACCCAGCTACGGTTTACTGCTGGCTTCGCCATTTGCTTTCCTCAATTGGGAAAAAAAATACCTGCTCTGCCAGAGTTAATAACTCTGCTACCCTCACGTTCTGTGCCACATTAGCAGGGCCACAGCACAGTAATTAAACTTCTCATGTTCATTGAATATACGCAGTGCTGCCTTTTGGTGGAAAAAAACTGAAAATAATTGTATTTGTCCTGCCTCTGTCCGTCCTAAGGGCGGTGGACACGTGTCGGCTGCGTGTGCAACGTTTAAAAATCAGACGCACCCAGCTACGGTTTACTGCTGGCTTTGCCATTTGCTTTCCTTAATTGGGAAAAAAAATACCTGCTCTGCCAGAGTTAATAACTCTGCTACCCTCACGTTCTGTGACACATTAGCAGGGATACAGCACAGTTATTAAACTTAGATTATTCATTCACTAGAGGCAGTGGGGCCTTTCGTTTTCAAAAAAGGGAAAAAATTATATTTGGCTGCAGTCTTGCGCCAATTTATTTCCTGCCTGTGAAATCAAATCACTGGTAATACAGCATGCTGAGGGGTAGGGGTAGGCCTAGAGGACGTGGACGCGGCCGAGGACGTGGAGGGCCAAGTCAGGGTGTGGGCACAGGCCGAGCTCCTGATCCAGGTGTGTCGCAGCCGACTGCTGCGCGATTAGGAGAGAGGCACGTTTCTGGCGTCCCCACATTCATCGCCCAATTAATGGGTCCACGCGGGAGACGGTTATTAGAAAATGAGCAGTGTGAGCAGGTCCTGTCCTGGATGGCAGAAAGTGCTTCGAGCAACCTATCGTCAACACGCAGTTCTGCGCCGTCCACTGCTGCAAATCCGAATCCTCTGTCTGCTGCTCCTCCTTCCTCCCAGCCTCCTCACTCCACTACAATGACACCTGCTCAGGAGCGGGAACACTCCCAGGAACTGTTCTCGGGCCCCTGCTTAGATTGGGCAGCAGCGGTTCCTCTCCCACCAGAGGAGTTTATCGTCACTGATGCCCAACCATTCGAAAGTTCCCGGAGTCCGGGGGAAGAGGCTGGGGACTTACGCCAACTGTCTCAACAACTTTCTGTGGGTGAGGAGGACGATGACGATGAGACACAGTTGTCTTGCAGTGAGGTAGTAGTAAGGGCAGTAAGTCCGAGGTAGCAGCGCACAGAGGATTCGGAGGAAGAGCAGCAGGACGATGAGGTGACTGACCCCACCTGGTGTGCAACGCTTACTCAGGAGGACAGGTCTTCAGAGGGGGAGTCAAGGGCATCAGCAGGGCAGGTTGCAAGAGGCAGTGCGGTGGCCAGGGGTAGAGGCAGGGCCAGACCGAATAATCCACCAACTGTTTCCCAAAGCGCACCCTCACGCCATGCCACCCTGCAGAGGCCGAGGTGCTCTAAGGTCTGGCAGTTTTTCACAGAGACGCCTGACGACCGACGAACAGTGGTGTGCAACCTTTGTCGCGCAAAGCTCACCCGGGGAGCCAACACCAACAGCCTCACCACCACCACCATGCGCAGACATATGATGGCCAAGCACCCCACAAGGTGGGACGAAGGCCGTTCAGCGCCTCCGGTTTGCACCCCTGCCTCTCCCCCTGTGCCCCAACCTGCCACTGAGATGCAACCCCCCTCTCAGGACACAGGCACTACCGCCTCATGGCCTGCACCCACACCCTCATCTCCGCTGTCCTCGGCCCCATCCAGCAGTGTAGTTCAGCGCATCGTCCAGCCGTCGCTTGCGCAACTGTTGGAGCGCAAGCGCAAGTACGCCGCCACGCACCCGCACGCTCAAACGTTAACCGTCCGCATAGCAAAATTCATCAGCCTTGAGATGCTGCCGTATAGGGTTGTGGAAACGGAGTCCTTCAAAAGTATCATGGAGGCGGCGGCCCCGCGCTACTCAGTTCCCAGTCGCCACTACTTTTCCCGATGTGCCGTCCCAGCCCTGCACGACCACGTCTCCCGCAACATTGTACGCACCCTCACCAACGCGGTTACTGCCACGGTCCACTTAACTACGGACACGTGGACAAGCACAGGCGGGCAGGGCCACTACATCTCCCTGACGGCACATTGGGTGAATTTAGTGGAGGCTGGGACAGAGTCAGAGCCTGGGACCGCTCACGTCCTACCCACCCCCAGAATTGCGGGCCCCAGCTCGGTGGTGGTATCTGCGGAGGTGTATGCTCCCTCCACTAAAGCACCCTCCTCCTCCTCCTCTGTCTCGCAATCAAGATGTGTTAGCAGCAGCATGTCGCCAGCAGTCGGTGTCGCGCGGTGTGGCAGCACAGCGGTGGGCAAGCGTCAGCAGGCCGTGCTGAAACTACTCAGCTTAGGCGATAAGAGGCACACGGCCCACGAACTGCTGCAGCGTCTGACACAGCAGACCGACCGCTGGCTTGCGCCGCTGAACCTCCAACCGGGCATGGTCGTGTGTGACAACGGCCGTAACCTGGTGGCGGCTCTGCAGCTCGGCAGCCTCACGCATGTGCCATGCCTGGCCCACGTCTTTAATTTGGTGGTTCAGCGCTTTCTGAAAAGCTACCCACGCTTGTCAGACCTGCTCGTAAAGGCTCGCCGGCTCTGCGCACATTTCCGCAAGTCCCACACGGACGCTGCCACCCTGCGCACCCTGCAACATCACTTTAAGCTGCCAGTGCACCGACTGCTGTGCGACGTGCCCACACGGTGGAACTCTACGCTCCACATGTTGGCCAGGCTCTATGAACAGCGTAGAGCTATAGTCGAATACCAACTCCAACATGGGCGGCGCAGTGGGAGTCAGCCTCCTCAATTCCTTTCAGAAGAGTGGGCCTGGTTGGCAGACATCTGCCATGTCCTTGGTAATTTTGAGGAGTCTACCCAGGTGGTGAGCGGCGATGCTACAATCATTAGCGTCACCATTCCTCTGCTATGCATCTTGAGAAATTCCCTGCAAACCATAAAGGCAGCTGCTTTGCGCTCGGAAACGGGGGCGGGGGAAGACAGTATGCCGCTGGATAGTCAGGGCACCCTCCTGTCTATTTCTCAGCGCGTACAGGAGGAGGAGGAGGAGCATGAGGAGGATGAGGAGGAGGGGGAAGAGACAGCTTGGCCCGCTGCTGACGGTACACCGGCTGATTGCCTGTCATCCTTTCAGCGTGTATGGCCTGAGGAGGAGGAGGAGGATCCTGAAAGTGATCTTCCTAGTGAAGACAGCCATGTGTTGCGTACAGGTACCCTGGCACACATGGCTGACTTCATGTTAGGATGCCTTTCTCGTGACCCTCGCGTTGCACGCATTCTGGCCACGACGGATTACTGGGTGTACACACTGCTCGACCCACGCTATAAGGAGAACCTGCCCACTCTCATTCCCGAAGAGGAAAGGGGTTCGAGAGTGTTGCTATACCACAGGACCCTTGCGGACCAGCTGATGGTAAAATTCCCAGCCGACAGCGCTAGTGGCAGAAGGCGCAGTACCGAGGGCAAGGTAGCAGGGGAGGTGCGTAGATCGAGCAGCATGTACATCCCAGGCAGTGCAACAGTCTTTAAGGGCCTGGACAGCTTTATGGCTCCCCACCAAGACTGTGTCACCGCTCCCCAGTCAAGGCTGAGTCGGCGGGAGCACTGTAAAAGGATGGTGAGGGAGTACGTAGCCGATCGCACGACCGTCCTCCGTGACGCCTCTGCCACCTACAACTACTGGGTGTCGAAGCTGGACACGTGGCCTGAACTAGCGCTGTATGCCCTGGAGGTGCTTGCTTGTCCTGCGGCTAGCGTCTTGTCGGAGAGGGTGTTTAGTGCGGCTGGGGGAATCATCACAGATAAGCGTAGCCGCTTGTCAACCGACAGTGCCGACAGGCTAACACTCATCAAGATGAACAAAGGCTGGATTTCCCCAGACTTCTGTTCTCCACCAGCGGACAGCAGCGATACGTAAGCAATACGTAGGCTGCACCCGCGGATGGAAACTACGTTCTCTCTCACCATCCAAAACGGGGACATTTCTGCTTCATCAATCTGTGTCTAATATTCCTCCTCCTGCTCCTCCTCCTGAAACCTCACGTAATCACGCTGAACGGGCAATTTTTCTTAGGGCCACAAGGTTCACTCAAATAATTTTTCTGAACAATTTTTATAAGTTTCAATGCGCTTAAAAGCGTTGGAACTTTAACTTGAACCAATTTTTCGTTACACTGGGCTGCCTCCAGGCCTAGTTACCACTTAAGCCACATTAACCAAAGCGATTCACCTGCCATCTTGGTTGGGCATGGCCAATTTTTACTGAGGTACATTAGTACTGTTGGTACACCAAATTTTTGGGGCCCTCACCTACAGTGTAATCATAGCAATTTGTATGTTCTTCGCCTGCACTCATGGTACAGAAAGGTGTGTGGGGTTGGCCTACACTTTAGCTACATAAATGTAACTTGGGCCTTGGCTATACTAAGGCTACTGAAATGGAACTAAGACTGCGCTCCCGCTATACTGCTGCTTCGGAATTGTTACTGGGGCCTGTCTTGAGTGCTACTATTGCTGACATGGAACGAAGACTGCGCTCCCGCTATACTGCTGCTTCGGAATTGTTACTGGGGCCTGTCTTGAGTGCTACTATTGCTGACATGGAACGAAGACTGCGCTCCCGCTATACTGCTGCTTCGGAATTGTTACTGGGGCCTGTCTTGAGTGCTACTATTGCTGACATGGAACGAAGACTGCGCTCCCGCTATACTGCTGCTTCGGAATACTTACTGGGGCCTGTCTTGAGTGCTACTATTGCTGACATGGAACGAAGACTGCGCTCCCGCTATACTGCTGCTTCGGAATTGTTACTGGGGCCTGTCTTGAGTGCTACTATTGCTGACATGGAACGAAGACTGCGCTCCCGCTATACTGCTGCTTCGGAATTGTTACTGGGGCCTGTCTTGAGTGCTACTATTGCTGACATGGAACGAAGACTGCGCTCCCGCTATACTGCTGCTTCGGAATACTTACTGGGGCCTGTCTTGAGTGCTACTATTGCTGACATGGAACGAAGACTGCGCTCCCGCTATACTGCTGCTTCGGAATTGTTACTGGGGCCTGTCTTGAGTGCTACTATTGCTGACATGGAACGAAGACTGCGCTCCCGCTATACTGCTGCTTCGGAATTGTTACTGGGGCCTGTCTTGAGTGCTACTATTGCTGACATGGAACGAAGACTGCGCTCCTCCTATAATGCTGCTAGTGATATGTTAGTGGGGCCTGTCCTAATGCTACGGCTGAAATGTTACGAATTCTGGGCTCTGCCTATACCGCTGCTAATGGTATGTCTCTGGGGTGTGGAAACAGAGGCTTCCCAAAGACATGATGGCGGCGAGGCCATTTCCCACCAACGCGGTTACTGTTAAGGTGCATATAACCACGGACACGTGGAGAGGACACGTAGTGCCTCAAAAACATCCCCCTCCTCCTCCAACAGGGAAAACATTCTTGGCAAATGCCTTTGCATTGGTTCGTTTGGTGGCAGTCCAAGAATTTCACCTTTACCGACACAACAAGAGAGCCCCCACACCATCCCCCCGCCACGGCCCACTTAATCCTGGCCGCATTCCGAAAACCAACAAAATACAACCGTGCTACTAGGTCCGCAGTCACCACCACATTACCACCAACGCGGTTACTGTTAAGGTGCATATAACCACGGACACGTGGAGAGGACACGTAGTGCCTCAAAAACATCCCCCTCCTCCTCCAACAGGGAAAACATTCTTGGCAAATGCCTTTGCATTGGTTCGTCTGGTGGCAGTCCAAGAATTTCACCTTTACCGACACAACAAGAGAGCCCCCACACCATCCCCCCGCCACGGCCCACTTAATCCTGGCTGCATTCCGAAAACCAACAAAATACAACCGTGCTACTAGGTCCGCAGTCACCACCACATTACCACCAACGCGGTTACTGTTAAGGTACATATTACCAGTCTGACTGGGGCATGCAGACACCTTGACAGAATGAATAGTGTGTGGCACATAGGTTCCCCATTGCTATGCCCACGTGTGCAGCTTCTGATGGCGGTGGCACAGGATTCTATTTCTCATTGCTTCTGTACAGCATTGTGGGCTATTGCCCCGCCCCTTTTAAAGAGGGTCGCTGCCTAGCCGTGCCAACCCTCTGCAGTGTGTGCCTGCGGTTCCTCCTCATGGCAGACGCACTTCTAAATAGACATGAGTGTGGCGTGGCATGAGGGCAGCTGAAGGCTGCGCAGGGACACTTTGGTGTGCGCTGTGGGGGGGAGGGGGGGCGGTTGGGCAGCATGTAACCCAGGAGAAGTGGCAGCGGAGTGTCATCCAGGCAGTGATTGTGCTTTGTTGTAGCTAGTGTGGTGCTTAGCAAAGGTATGCCATGCTAATGAGGGCTTTTCAGAAGTAAAAGTTGTTGGGAGGGGGGGACCCACTCTTGCCGGTATTGTGGCTTAATAGTGGGACCTGTGAACTTGAGATGCAGCCCAACATGTAGCCCCTCGCCTGCCCTATCTGTTTGTGTGTCATTCCCATCACTTTCTTGAATTGCCCAGATTTTCACACATGAAAACCTTAGCGAGCATCGGCGAAATACAAAAATGCTCTTGTCGCCCATTGACTTCAATGGGGTTCGTTATTCGAAACGAACCCTCGAACATCGCGGGAAGTTCGTTTCGAATAACGAACACCCGAACATTTTGGTGTTCGCTCATCTCTAATCAGAACATTTTTTTATTTCAAGTGAATAAATATTTTGTTCAATCTTTGATGCCCGTGAGCACGATCAATAGAAGCATCAGAAAATCATTTACAATGAAGCAGCTTGAAAAGGAGAGGAAAATCAAGGACCATATATTGTTTGCTCTCTTTAGGATGAGGAGGAGGAAACATGGTGGAAGTAGGAGAAGAACAGCAGCAGCACCAACACCACGTTGAGAGCATACTGTGCTTTTGATAGAAATCTATGCTCAGTCATACATGACTAAAACTTGGCAGCATGCTATAACTAATCAGCAGCCTGGTCATCTATGCTGAATGAGAGGCATGGGTCAGGAAGGGTATTGTTTCTCCTTTAGGAGAGGACGTAGAAGGTGTGTGAGGAGACTTATAAGGAGAACACTATCCCTGCAGCGCCACCTATTGGAAGGTAACATTCCTGCAAGCCTTATAATAGTGACTGGGAATTGTAAGCCATAGCCAGAATGTATTGCGTACTGTGTTTCCATATTTTGTCCACCCACTGTAAGTCTCCTCATACAAGGTGTTCTCCTTCTTGACCCATGTCTATAGGCCTCTCACTAGCCAAGCCAGAAATTTGCTGCACACTGATGAGAGGCAAACACCCAGAAACAGCTGTCTGTGCATGGTTGCTTTTGCTTTGGCTTACAATTTCCAGTCATTGTTATAAGGCTTGTTTAAAATGTCTGATATTTACTTGCATGAATGCTATCTTGCAATAGGTGGTGCTGCAGAGGTATTGTTCCATCTTCGCTATTTTAATGAGAGGCCTAAACTAGTCCTGCTAATGCCCGTAAACAAAACTGCCTCTCTGTGCTCAGAGAATATTGCATTAACAGCGAGAGAAATGGAGGAAGAGGCAGCTACAGCAGCAGAAGAGGGATCAGAACAACGCTGACTGTTTGTCCTCTGAACCAGGTGGGCTCTCCAAGGCAGTGGGTTGTGAAAGTTCACTTGGCTGTTCATACATATTGTGTTGGTTTTGTTTAGATTCTTGCCTCATTTCAAATGCTTAACGCAAATCTTACAGGCAACTACTTTTCTGTCATCATGTGAAATTTCAAAGAATGCCCAAGCTGCACAAATCCTATGAGCAGACCTAGCTGTGGGCCTGATGTTGATGTTGTGGCTAGTAGTAGCTGATGGTGGTGATGTGGCTCTTTTTGTTCACCTTTTCCTCCTGCCCTTTCTGAGCTGCCATGATGACTCTCCCTGCCTTCACACCATATTGGTTGAAGTACTTCATCATCTTCTACCTCCTCTTCCTCTTTGTTGTGGACTCTATGCTACTATAGCTGGCACCTCCGTTTCAAAATCCCCCCTGTATGGACATTGCCTGTGAAGGGCTGACCCCATGTTCTGACCCAACGTCATCTTCCTTTATTTACGGAGGAAAAAATGGTTAGGTGTATGCAATGTCTTGGTCTTCTCCTATTGCCATCTATTGATATAGTCTCACTCTTACAGTAAAGAACCCTTCTCTATGTTAATGTAGAAATCTTCTTTCCTCTAGATGTAGAGGGTGCCCCCTTGTTAAAGTCACAGTCCTGGGTGTTACAGATGATGGGAGAGATCTCTGTATTGTCCCCTGATATATTTGTAGATAGTTATTAGGTCACTCCATAGCTGTTTTTTCTAAAGTGAATAACCCACATTTTGATAACCTCTTTGGGTATTGTAGTCCGTCCTGGGTATTGTAGTCCACCCTTTATTAATTTAGTTGCCTGCCTTTGAACCTGCGCAAGCTCTGATATATCATTTGATATGTCATTCTTGACTAGTGTTTTTTAAAGAGGAATAACAATGTTCTCATCATGTGCCCCTAGGCCTCTTTTGATGCACTCCATTATCCTACTTGCCTTGGCAGCAGCTACCTGACACTGGGTGCTCCAGTTAAGTTTACAGTTAGCTAAAATTCTCAAGTCCATTTCCAGGTCAGTGTTACCCAGTGGTTTCCCATTTAGTGTGTAATGGTGACATGTATTTTCCCTGCGCACGTGTGTAACTGTACATTTATTAGTGATAAATGTAATTTGACACTTTTCTGCCCAATTCACCAATTTATCCAGATTCATTTGCCACTGCATTTTGCCCTCTCTTGTGGTAATTACTTTGCATAGTTTAGTATCATATGCAAATATCATTATGTTACTGTACAATTGTTGTGGCGGTGCTGGGATTGCTGCCTTGCTGAGAAGTCCAATGCTGGTTTTGGAGATGGTTCGTCATCTTCTGGCTCAGTGGGTGTGGTATTAGGTGTGACATGCCTGGGGGTAATTAGCATGGATATTTAACCTGGCTGGATACTGAGTAGAGATGAGCGAGCGTACTTGAGCGAGTAGTGCCTTATGCGACTACCTGCCCGCTCGTCTCAAAAGATTCGGGTGCCGGCGGCGGGTGGGGAGCGGCGGGGAGGAACGGGGGGGGGGGGGGAGGGAAGCTCTCGCTCTCTCCCCCCCTCCGCTCCCCTGCTTACTCCCACAACTCACGGCTCTCCTCGACCGCCACCTTTTAAGACGAGCGGGTAGGTACTCGCATAAGGCACTACTCGCTCGAGTAGTTTGCCTTAGCGAGTACGCTCGCTCATATCTAATACTGAGCTAAACCGATGTTGATTGTCAGTCTCTCCCTGGCTAAGCTTGTAGTCAGAGCTTGGTCCTGGATTGCTCAGTTACTTGCTGCATCTCAAAGTGCTGCATTTGTTTTGTTTTCAGTTTTGGTATTCTTGTGTTCTTTCCCTTTCCCACGTAGGGACAATTAGGGGCCTAGGAACGCGGTCAGGGCCATCCTTATCGGGATGATAAGGTAGGCAGGGTCCTTCCTTGAGGTTTGGTTATATAGGGAGAGCGTTTTCCATATTTTGGTTCTATTTTCTGTTTTGTCATTTTGTTCTTTTGCATTTGTGGGGGATCTGTGGGTAACAGATCCAGCAGGTCCAAGTGGGACGTGAAATAATCAACAGCTCTACCTACTCGGTGGGAATTTTTTTCTAGTTGGATATGAATCCCATTGAGGTGTTGTAAAACCAGCTGAGGGCTCTGGCACTTGAAGTTGCTGAGATAAAACAACAGCAACCAACCCTGGGGACTTCAGGTAAGGAGCCAAAACTTGAGCTACCAGATTGTTTCTCTGGAGTCCCACAGAAAATTGTGTGCTACAGAGAATCTTACAGACTGTATTTCAGGTTATGCCCTGTGTTCTCTGGTGACGAGCTACAGAGGATTGGCATCATCATTTCTAGGTTGCAGGGGGACCCCAGGCGTGGGCTTTTCCCTTGCCTTACTCATCTGAAGCTTTATCCTCTGTGGATCGGTTCTTTGATGCCCTAGGTCTAATGCATGATGACCCCAATAGGGTCTCGCTGGCAGAGGGAAAGCTCAGAGGCTTACATCAGGGAGGTTTTTGTATTGATGAGTTCAGCACCGAGTTTCGCCGTTGGACAACAGAGACTAAATGGAATGACCATGCTTTGCAAAGCCAGTTTTATTGTGGTTTAGTGGATAAAATTAAAGACTTATTGGTGGTATATCCAGTGCCTCAAAGTCTTGGTGAGGCAATCACTTTACACATCAGAGTAGGTAGATAGGTTAGAGAAAGGCATAATGAGCTTTCCTCTACCTCTGCTCTCATGCCTACTGCTGGGGAGGAACCCATGTAACTGGGTTCATTAGCTGGCATTGCCTGTAGTGGGAAGAGGGGTCAAGGAAGAGGATGGTGGTTTTTTTTGCAATCATACTGGACATTTTGTGCATAATTGTCCCCGCTGTAGGTCGCAGTTAGAAAACTAGGTGGCCTACAGGTTAGAGGGGTGGTTCCTCTAGGCCCAGAGATTGCTTGAATGTCATCCTTCAGGCTAGTTCTTTCTGCTGAGATACTTGTTGGGGGTGGTATTGGTCTAATCACAATCTTTTTGGATTGTGGAGCTGGTGTCAATCTAATCCATCAAGAGACAGTAAAACATTTAGGGTTAGAGGTAAAACCTCTGGATTCACTCATTCCTCTTTCTGCCATTGATGCGTCTCCATTATCCCAGATTTTTTTTTGAGATTCTGTCTTCTGAATTTTTGTCTAAAGATGAGATTATTTCATGCTGAAATTATCCCCCTTTATGTCATAGTATCCCTTCTTACGCAAGTAGTTTAGGTTTGCCTTGGTTGCAGTTGCATAATCCCATGGTGGATTGGAAGAAGGGAGACATTTCTAAATGGATCCCTTACTGTAAAAATTGCTGTATATCTGTAGAGGTATTCTCTGTGCAAGTGGATAATTTACCTGAATACTTATCTCATTTCACTGATGTTTTTTCTCAAGAAGGGACAAATTGCCACCTCACAGAAAGTAGGATTGTTTTCAAAATTAGATCTATGAGCGGCATATAATTTAATTCGAATTAAGGAGGGGGATGAATAGAAAACTGCTTTTAACACCCCTGAAGGACATTTTGAGAACTTAGTGATGATGTTTAGTTTAACAAAGGCTCCTGCGGTTTTCCAGTTCTTTATTAATGAGGTCCTTTACAAATTTATTAGCCGCTTCATTCTGGTATATCTTGACGATATTCTAATCTTTTCATTGGATTTTGATTCAGACGTTTCTCATGTTCGTCAGATCCTCCAAGCTTGGCGCTATAATAGTTTGTTTGCGAAAAAGTAAAAATGTGGTTTTTTTTCTATACAGGAAATCACATTTCTGGGACACATTATTACCCCGAGAGGTTTCAAGATGGATCAGGAGAAGGTCCAGGTGGTGCAGGACTTCATCAAAAATCATCAACAATAATTTGTTATCAACAACTATATACATAGTTTGGTTGCTACTGTTGCGTCTGGAGTAACTGTAACTGGGCGGGAGTCTAAACCTTGCACCCACATTTTAAAAGGAAAAAAGTTCTCTGGTCCGAGTCAATGGGAGACCCCGGCAAGCCGAATGTCCCCCCAAATAGGTGTCAAGCTTAGTATTGGATGCTAGGTCCATCGCCCTTGAGCCTCAGGTAGGCCGTGTAATCTGCAGGATGGGGCTATCTCCGCGCAACATTTGCTACTTCTCTCAGACTAAGGGTGCGTTCAGACGAGCGTGTTTTGGTGCGTACTTAGGTGCGTACATACGTCCGCACCTAGGTACGAGCAAAAGCACGCGTGAACACAGCTGCGTGCATGTTGTCAATGGAGCCGCGGCTGCTGCCGGTGGCTCCATTGAAAAAAAATGCTCTGCCGGTCCCCTGCATTCTTTTCCAGGGAAAGGCTTTACATATAAGCCCTTCCCTGAAAAAGAAACATTTTAGTGCAAAACAAAAAAAGAATTAAAAAAAACTTACCTCTCCGCCGCTGCTGTGACCCCGCAGGCATGAAGAACACATCTGCCGCATGCGGCAGATGTATCCTTCACCCCCGCTAGTTAAAAGAATTTCCTGCTGCTACATCTGCCACATCTGTGGCAGATGCAGCCAAAGGAATTCTTCAATTCTCAACCGCAGCTGTCACACATGACAGCTGCGGTAGAGAATCCTGCTGCTGGCATCCTGTCAATGGCTTTTCAGGAAGGGCTTCATAATCCCTTCCCTGAAAAGCCATTTAAAATAGTGCAAAAAAAAAAAAACAATTCTCACCTCCCTTCAGCTGCTGGGGCTCAGCCGCGACTTCTAGCGCTGTCCCAGGCTCTGTAGTTCTGAGCTATCAGCAGCTGGGGATTTAAAATCCCTGCCTGCTGGAAGCTCTGATTGTGGTTGGCTGAATTGCTTCAGCCAATCACAATCAGAGCTCCCAGCAGGAGGGGATTTTAAATCCCCAGCTGCTGATAGCTCAGCAGCGCTACAGAGTCGGGGACATTAGCAGAAGTCCCCGCTGAGCCCCGGCAGCTGTTAGTGGCTTTGCAGGGAAGGGCTTCATAAGATTCGCGGTAAAGTGCGATTTTGCGCGATCGTGATTTTAACATTACAAGTCCCATAGACCCCAGGAGAAAAAAAATGCTGCGAATTTCGCAGGGAAAAAAAAACGCCAGTGGGTAGGCACCCTAAAATAGTAAAAAAATTTAAAAAAAATAGGTACTCACCTCCCTTCAGCTGCTGGGGCACAGCCGCGCCTTCTCCTGCTGTCCCCTGCACTGTGTTGCTGAACTGCTGTTCTATCAGCAGTCGGGGATTTAAAATCCCCGCCTGCTGAAAGAGCTGAATGTAATTGGCTGAGGTGCTCAGCCAATCACAGGCAGCTCTCACCAGTCATTCATTCGGGGAGAGCTGCCTGTGATTGGCTGAGCACCTCAGCCAATCACATTCAGCTCTTTCAGCAGGCGGGGATTTTAAATCCCTGGCTGCTGATAGATTAGCAGTTCAGCACAACAGTGCAGGGGACAGCAGGAAAAGATGCGGCTGTGCCCCGGCAGCTGAAGGGAGGTGAGTATCTATTGTTTTTGTTTTTTAAATCACTTTTAATTGATTCCAGGGAAGGGCTTATATGTAAAGTCCTTCCCTGAAAAACAATTCAGGTGTGCCACAGACCATTGTCTTCAATGGAGCCGCCGCCAGCAGCAGCGGCTCCATTGTAGTGAATGGCTGCATTTTTTTTTTTTTCACCAAAATTTTTCCTTTTCAGTTAAGAGCCTATCTGTAAATCTCTACCCTGAAAAACAATTTGGTGGTGCCAGCAGACCGTTGTCTTCAATGGAGCCGCTGGCAGAAGAAGCGGCTCCATTGAAGAGAATGCCTGCATTTTTATTTTTTTTTTACACAAAAATCTTTCTTCTTCAGGGAAGGGCTTATATGTAAAGTCCTTCCCTGAAAAGGAATGCAGGGGTCCAGCAGATCATTGTTTTCAATGGAGCCGCCGGCAGCAGCCGCGGCTCCATTGAAAACAATGCGTGCATTCCCTATGGTGCACGCATGTCCTATCTTTGCAGGCACGCACCTGCAAAGTACGGACATGTGCACACACCATAGGGAATGCAGTGTTGCAAATACAAGCGTGTTTTTGTGCGTGCGTATGCACGCACCAAAACACGCTCGTCTGAACGCACCCTAAGGCTGTGTGTTCCTCTGAGAGCCAGTCGGGAGAAATCTATTCTTCCGGTAAGACAGCCAGGGTGACCAAACCTGCAGGTATTTGGCGTGTGGTCTGCTCTCCCAAGCATCTAGTTCCTCTATCCTGCAGATTTTGTCAAGCCTCTCCATCCATTCCCCCATAGTGGGAGGTTCCTGATCCCTCCAGTGTGCTGGGATAGATAGTTTTGCTGCCACTATCATCTGATTAATAAGATTGTGACGTTTGAGGCAAAAGAAACCCGAAGGTACCCAGATAAGGATAAGCTTCTGTCGTGGATTTCCTTTGTGGAACCACGGCTTACTCAATTTGGAATGTTTACACCCTTCCAGATTAATTCTGAATTGATAATGCGCATAAGAAGTTTTCACACTGACACAGGTTCAGCATGTACAAGCTTCCTCAATTCTGCTTTAATGTTGGGCCCGCAGCCTCTTTTAAAAGAGTATAACATATCTGCCCATCTGGGCAGGTCAAAGATTACATAGATACAACGTATTGTTCAATTATTGGATAAGCATTAGAGATGAGCGAACGTATTCGTCCGAGCTTGATATTCGTGCGAATATTAGGGTGTTCGGGATGTTCGTTATTCGTAACGAACACCATGCGGTGTTCCGGTTACTTTCACTTCCTTCCCTGAGACGTTAGCGCGCTTTTCTGGCCAATTGAAAGACAGGGAAGGCATTACAACTTCCCCCTGTGTTGTTCCAGCCCTATACCACCCCCCTGCTGTGAGTGGTTGGGAAGATCAGATGTCACCCGAATATAAAAGTCGGCCCCTCCCGCGGCTCGCCTCAGATGCCTTGTGAGTTAGATGAGGGACAGTGCTGCTGGTACCGGAGCTGCTGTAGGGAGAGAAATAGCAGTTAGTGTAGGCTTCAAGAACCCCAAAGGTCCTTATTAGGGCCAGTAATACCTGTGTGTTGGCTGCTGTTAGCAGTGCCTTTTTTTTTTTTTCTCAAAATCGCCTCTGCAGAGCGTTGCACCCGGCATTAGGGACAGAAGTGTTGGATAGGCAGGGAGAGTGTTAGGAGTGAGTGTAGCCTTCAAGAACCTCAACGGTCCTTTCTAGGGCCATATTTAACCGTGTGCAGTACTGTGCTGGCTGCTGTTAGCTGTGCTGCATTTTTTTTTCTTCTCAAAATCGCCTCTGCAGAGCATTGCACCCTCCATTGATACTACAGGGAAAGAATTGTGTAGGCAGGGCCACAACACACTTATTATTCATTGAATATACGCAGTGGGTCCTTTTGGTGTAAAAAAAGGGAAACGAAATCTATTTGTCCTGCCTCTGTCCGTCCTAAGGGCTGCGGACACGTGTGAGCTGCGTGTACAACGTTAAAAAATCAGACGCACCCAGCTACGGTTTACTGCTGGCTTCGCCATTTGCTTTCCTTAATTGGGAAAAAAATACCTGCTCTGCCAGAGTTAATAACTCTGCTACCCTCAAGTTCTGTGACACATTAGCAGGGACACAGCACAGTTATTAAACTTCTCATGTTCATTGAATATACGCAGTGGGTACTTTTGGTGTAAAAAAAGGGAAACAAAATCTATTTGTCCTGCCTCTGTCCGTCCTAAGGGCTGTGGACACGTGTGAGCTGCGTGTACAACGTTAAAAAATCAGACGCACCCAGCTACGGTTTACTGCTGGCTTCGCCATTTGCTTTCCTTAATTGGGAAAAAAATACCTGCTCTGCCAGAGTTAATAACTCTGCTACCCTCAAGTTCTGTGACACATTAGCAGGGACACAGCACAGTTATTAAACTTAGATTATTCATTCAATAGAGGCAGTGGGGCCTTTCGTTTTCAAAAAAGGGAAAAAATTATATTTGGCCTGCAGTCTTGCGCCAATTTATTTCCTGCCTGTGAAATCAAATCACTGGTAATACAGCATGCTGAGGGGTAGGGGTAGGCCTAGAGGACGTGGACGCGTCCGAGGACGCGGAGGGCCAAGTCAGGGTGTGGGCACAGGCCGAGCTCCTGATCCAGGTGTGTCGCAGCCGACTGCTGCGCGATTAGGAGAGAGGCACGTTTCTGGCGTCCCCACATTCATCGCCCAATTAATGGGTCCACGCGGGAGACGGTTATTAGAAAATGAGCAGTGTGAGCAGGTCCTGTCCTGGATGGCAGAAAGTGCTTCGAGCAACCTATCGTCCACCCGCAGTTCTGCGCCGTCCACTGCTGCAAATCCGAATCCTCTGTCTGCTGCTCCTCCTTCCTCCCAGCCTCCTCACTCCACTACAATGACACCTGCTCAGGAGCGGGAACACTCCCAGGAACTGTTCTCGGGCCCCTGCTTAGATTGGGCAGGAGTGGTTCCTCTCCCACCAGAGGAGTTTATCGTCACTGATGCCCAACCATTCGAAAGTTCCCGGGGTCCGGGGGAAGAGGCTGGGGACTTCCGGCAACTGCCTCAAGAACTTTCTGTGTGTGAGGAGGACGATGACGATGAGACACAGTTGTCTTGCAGTGAGGTAGTAGTAAGGGCAGTAAGTCCGAGGGAGCAGCGCACAGAGGATTCGGAGGAAGAGCAGCAGGACGATGAGGTGACTGACCCCACCTGGTGTGCAACGCCTACACAGGACAGGTCTTCAGAGGGGGAGGCACGGGCATCAGCAGGGCAGGTTGAAAGAGGCAGTGCGGTGGCCAGGGGTAGAGGCAGGGCCAGACCGAATAATCCACCAACTGTTTCCCAAAGCGCACCCTCGCGCCATGCCACCCTGCAGAGGCCGAGGTGCTCTAAGGTCTGGCAGCTTTTCACAGAGACGCCTGACGACCGACGAACAGTGGTGTGCAACCTTTGTCGCGCAAAGCTCAGCCGGGGAGCCAACACCAACAGCCTCACCAACACCAGCATGCGCAGACATATGATGGCCAAGCACCCCACAAGGTGGGACGAAGGCCGTTCACCGCCTCCGGTTTGCACCCCTGCCTCTCCCCCTGTGCCCCAACCTGCCACTGAGATGCAACCCCCCTCTCAGGACACGGGCACTACCGCCTCATGACCTGCACCCACACCCTCACCTCCGCTGTCCTCGGCCCCATCCACCAGTGTAGTTCAGCACACCGTCCAGCCGTCGCTTGCGCAACTGTTGGAGCGCAAGCGCAAGTACGCCGCCACGCACCCGCACGCTCAAACGTTAACCGTCCGCATAGCAAAACTCATCAGCCTTGAGATGCTACCGTATAGGGTTGTGGAAACGGAGTCCTTCAAAAGTATCATGGAGGCGGCGGCCCCGCGCTACTCAGTTCCCAGTCGCCACTACTTTTCCCGATGTGCCGTCCCACCCCTGCACGACCACGTCTCCCGCAACATTGTACGCGCCCTCACCAACGCGGTTACTGCCACGGTCCACTTAACAACGGACACGTGGACAAGCACAGGCGGGCAGGGCCACTACATCTCCCTGACGGCACATTGGGTGAATTTAGTGGAGGCTGGGACAGAGTCAGAGCCTGGGACCGCTCACGTCCTACCCACCCCCAGAATTGCGGGCCCCAGCTCGGTGGTGGTATCTGCGGAGGTGTATGCTTCCTCCACTAAAGCACCCTCCTCCTCCTCCTCCTCCTCCGCAACCTCTGTCTCGCAATCAAGATGTGTTAGCAGCAGCATGTCGCCAGCAGTCGGTGTCGCGCGGTGTGGCAGCACAGCGGTGGGCAAGCGTCAGCAGGCCGTGCTGAAACTACTCAGCTTAGGAGATAAGAGGCACACGGCCCACGAACTGCTGCAGGGTCTGACACAGCAGACCGACCGCTGGCTTGCGCCGCTGAGCCTCCAACCGGGCATGGTCGTGTGTGACAACGGCCGTAACCTGGTGGCCGCTCTGCAGCTCGGCAGCCTCACGCACGTGCCATGCCTGGCCCACGTCTTTAATTTGGTGGTTCAGCGCTTTCAGAAAAGCTACCCACGCTTGTCAGACCTGCTCGTAAAGGCGCGCCGGCTCTGCGCACATTTCCGCAAGTCCCACACGGACGCTGCCACCCTGCGCACCCTGCAACATCGCTTTAAGCTGCCAGTGCACCGACTGCTGTGCGACGTGCCCACACGGTGGAACTCTACGCTCCACATGTTGGCCAGGCTCTATGAACAGCGTAGAGCTATAGTCGAATTCCAACTCCAACATGGGCGGCGCAGTGGGAGTCAGCCTCCTCAATTCCTTTCAGAAGAGTGGGCCTGGTTGGCAGACATCTGCCATGTCCTTGGTAATTTTGAGGAGTCTACCCAGGTGGTGAGCGGCGATGCTGCAATCATTAGCGTCACCATTCCTCTGCTATACATCTTGAGAAATTCCCTGCAAAGCATAAAGGCAGCTGCTTTGCGCTCGGAAACGGGGGCGGTGGAAGACAGTTTGTCGCTGGATAGTCAGAGCACCCTCCTGTCTATTTCTCAGCGCGTACAGGAGGAGGAGGAGGAGCATGAGGAGGATGAGGAGGAGGGGGAAGAGACAGCTTGGCCCGCTGCTGACGGTACACCGGCTGATTGCCTGTCATCCTTTCAGTGTGTATGGCCTGAGGAGGAGGAGGAGGAGGAGGAGGAGGAGGAGGAGGATCCTGAAAGTGATCTTCCCAGTGAAGACAGCCATGTGTTGCGTACAGGTACCCTGGCACACATGGCTGACTTCATGTTAGGATGCCTTTCTCGTGACCCTCGCGTTGCACGCATTCTGGCCACAACGGATTGCTGGGTGTACACACTGCTTGACCCACGCTATAAGGAGAACCTGCCCACTCTCATTCCCGAAGAGGAAAGGGGTTCGAGAGTGTTGCTATACCACAGGACCCTTGCGGACAAGCTGATGGTAAAATTCCCAGCCGACAGCGCTAGTGGCAGAAGGCGCAGTACCGAGGGCAAGGTAGCAGGGGAGGTGCGGAGATCGAGCAGCATGTACATCCCAGGCAGTGCAACAGTCTTTAAGGGCCTGGACAGCTTTATGGCTCCCCACCAAGACTGTGTCACCGCTCCCCAGTCAAGGCTGAGTCGGCGGGAGCACTGTAAAAGGATGGTGAGGGAGTACGTAGCCGATCGCACGACCGTCCTCCGTGACGCCTCTGCCACCTACAACTACTGGGTGTCGAAGCTGGACACGTGGCCTGAACTAGCGCTGTATGCCCTGGAGGTGCTTGCTTGTCCTGCGGCTAGCGTCTTGTCGGAGAGGGTGTTTAGTGCGGCTGGGGGAATCATCACAGATAAGCGTAGCCGCTTGTCAACCGACAGTGCCGACAGGCTAACACTCATCAAGATGAACAAAGCCTGGATTTCGCCAGACTTCTCTTCTCCACCAGCGGACAGCAAGGATACGTAAGCAATACGTAGGCTGCACCCGCGGATGGAAGCTACGTTCTCTCTCACCATCCAAAACGGGGACATTTCTGCTTCATCAATCTGTGTCTAATATTCCTCCTCCTCCTCCTGCTCCTCCTCCTGAAACCTCACGTAATCACGCTGAACGGGCAATTTTTCTTAGGGCCACAAGGCTCACTCAAATAATTTTTCTGAACAATTTTTAAAAGTTTCAATGCGCTTAAAAGCGTTGGAACTTTAACTTGAACCAATTTTTCGTTACACTGGGCTGCCTCCAGGCCTAGTTACCACTTAAGCCACATTAACCAAAGCGATTAATGGGTCTCACCTGCCCTCTTGGCTGGCCATGGCCAATTTTTTGGATGTACATTAGTACTGTTGATACAGCAATTTTTGTGGGCCCTCGCCTACAGTGTAATCAAATTAATTTTTAGCCCACCTGCATTACAGCTGACGTTACCTCAGCTGTGTTGGGCAATGCAATGGGATATTTTTGTGTACCGCCGGTGGGTTCCAGGGAGCCACCCATGCTGTAGGTGCACACGGAGTTTTTACTACATCTGTACACTTGAAAAGAACCCCAGTCTGACTGGGGCATGCAGTGTGGGCCGAAGCCCACCTGCATTAAGCACGACATTACTACCTCAGCTGTGTTGGGCAATGCAATGGGATATTTCTATGTACCGCCGGTGGCTTCCTGGCACCCACCCATGCTGTAGGTGCACACGGAGTTTTTACTACATCTGTACACTTGAAAAGAACCCCAGTCTGACTGGGGCATGCAGTGTGGGCCGAAGCCCATCTGCATTAAGCACGACATTACTACCTCAGCTGTGTTGGGCAATGCAATGGGATATTTCTGTGTACCGCCGGTGGCTTCCTGGCACCCACCCATGCTGTAGGGGCACACGGAGTTTTTACTACATCTGTACACTTGAAAAGAACCCCAGTCAGACTGGGGCATGCAGTGTGGGCCGAAGCCCACCTGCATTAAGCACGACATTACTACCTCAGCTGTGTTGGGCAATGCAATGGGATATTTTTGTGTACCGCCGGTGGGTTCCAGGGAGCCACCCATGCTGTAGGTGCACACGGAGTTTTTACTACATCTGTACACTTGAAAAGAACCCCAGTCTGACTGGGGCATGCAGTGTGGGCCGAAGCCCACCTGCATTAAGCACGACATTACTACCTCAGCTGTGTTGGGCAATGCAATGGGATATTTCTGTGTACCGCCGGTGGCTTCCTGGCACCCACCCATGCTGTGGGTCCACAGGGAATTATAAATGCATCTGTTTCCACTTGTAAAGAACCCCAGTCTGACTGGGGCATACAGTGTGGGCCGAAGCCCACCTGTATTATGCACGACATTACTACCTCAGCTGTGTTGGGCAATGCAATGGGATATTTTTGTGTACCGCCGGTGGGTTCCAGGGAGCCACCCATGCTGTGGGTCCACAGGGACTTCACAATAGGGAGTTGTACCTGCCTGTGTCTATGAATTAAAAACCGCGGTCTGACTGGGGCATGCAGACACCTTGACAGAATGAATAGTGTGTGGCACATAGGTTCCCCATTGCTATGCCCACGTGTGCAGCTCCTGATGGCGGTGGCACAGGATTCTATTTCTCATTGCTTCTGTACAGCATTGTGGGCTATCGCCCCGCCACTTTTAAAGAGGGTCGCTGCCTAGCCGTGCCAACCTCTGCAGTGTGTGCCTGCGGTCCCTCGTCATGGCAGACGCAATTCTAAATAGACATGAGGGTGGTGTGGCATGAGGGCAGCTGGAGGCTGCGCAGGGACACTTTGGTGTGCGCTGTGGGGGGGGGAGGGGGGGCGGTTGGGCAGCATGTAACCCAGGAGAAGTGTCAGTGGAGTGTCATGCAGGCAGTGATTGTGCTTTGTTGGAGGTAGTGTGGTGCTTAGCAAAGGTATGCCATGCTAATGAGGGCTTTTCAGAAGTAAAAGTTGTTGGGAGGGGGGGGGCCACTCTTGCCGGTATTGTGGCTTAATAGTGGGGCCTGTGAACTTGAGATGCAGCCCAACATGTAGCCCCTCGCCTGCTCTATCCGTTGCTGTGTCGTTCCCATCACTTTCTTGAATTGCCCAGATTTTCACACATGAAAACCTTAGCGAGCATCGGCGAAATACAAAAATGCTCCGGTCGCCCATTGACTTCAATGGGGTTCGTTATTCGAAACGAACCCTCGAACATCGCGGGAAGTTCGTTTCGAATAACGAACACCCGAGCATTTTGGTGTTCGCTCATCTCTAATAAGCATCTTGCAATTCTTCCATCCTCCGGTCATCTGTGATTGGCCATCAGGTGGTGGATGAAATGAGTGGGTTGTCTTGGACCCACGTGTGGTTCCTTCGATATGATTGGATGTTACATCATGAACTATAAATTGCACAAACCTTCCATGTTATTTGCATACGTTTCCAGTAAAATTGCTTGGGTAATTATTGCGGTAGCTGTTTCAGACTGCGGCTATCTATGTCTGAGTTATACTTCTAAATTTACAAAACAGATGGAAAATGTAACATGTTTACACTATATATTATCTTGTCAGCGTTTTGAGAACAGAAGTTTCATTAAAGGAAGTATTGCATATTGCGTAAATGTAAGAACAGAAGGCAAACATGACATTTGGTTATACAGAATGTTAAATTCACAAATGTCCACTACCAAAGGCCCACAGTCCAAAATATAGAAATATTGGGTTTCCACCACAGACCCCCCTTGAAACTATCTGTTTCACTAAACTCGGCCTGCTCCATCCCACCCCCACCGCTGACCCTAGACTTGCATTGTGTTGTAGACTGGAGCTACTGCTGTCAGGGGGGTATAGGATGGTTCGACATCATCATATTCTGGATCCATGATGACGACGTTTGCGCTGACAGTGGGCTTTTTGTAGGACATCATAGTGAGTCAGGTGGACCAGGTAGTTATCAGGGTCGGAATACACTGTATCCAACAACAAACAGAAATTAGGACAATTATAATGGCAACAAATATAATTAATAACTTCTTTATCAGAGTAAACTCTTGTGTAGAACGTTTTGAAAACTCAGTAGAGTGGCAGTCTTTCACAACTGTCGCTTAGGCTGTAAATGCCCCTCCGATACCTAGCTGTGGGTTCATGGCAATCGGGTCTTTGGTACATGTGGAGGTCTAGGCTATCACCTGGGATCTTGAGGCATTAGGTTAGGAGAGGTGCGGCTTTTACTATTTCAGGTAAACACTGCATAACTTGTGTAGAACCCTCTGTGTGACGCTACCTCGATTCATCGACAAAGAGTGCAAAATTAGGGCTATCTAATGCCTGATCAACATGACTGAACCTCTGTCTCATTAGTAAGTGCATGATCATATCTATCAGTCTGGAAGGAAAGAGCTACAAGGTGATTATTCCCACTTCCCTTTTCCAGAGGCGGCAAGATAACAGGACCAGGGGCGTTGTAACACCGGCATGTTGCGTGGCATGAGCAGAGTGCACTGCAGATAAAATAAAGCAAAATCTTAGCGAAAAAACCTATCACAGTGTTCTAAATACACAATGTTTTAAACTTATTTTTTATATATATTTTCCTTCTCCTGTTAGGTACCTTACTGAGGAAAACAGACTAAGGTTAGCTCTTTTTAGTTAGTGCGGTCAGCTTCTTAATGGCAACTGCGTCTTTGCCTGCGGGTCACGTTTTGTCTGGAATGTAGGTACAAGTCACCCCTATCATCTTACAGACACTCCCCTTTTTGGCTAAAATCGTACCTAGTGCCATTCTATTTTGAAAAGTCATAGTCGAGATAGGTCCTATTGGACGACTAGTCCCTATAAGGCATCTCTAGTATAACTTATAAATCGCTGCTAATTATAATAAACATAATTAATCTGGTCAACATTTTATTTACCATAATGATCAGGAAAATGGACTCGAAACTAGCTTTAACTTGGTCTCTAATTTTTTAAAACTCGTCAGGTACCCCCCTTGGCTGTCTTATGACGTCAATGTACACGTGTAGGTCTAAACTACCACCAGGAGCCTCTCTTCTCACTCTAGTGTGCTGTTACAATGCTAGTAGTATGCACAGGTACGCACGGCGTTGGACTCCCTGATCTTCACCCACACCAATGTCCCTCCTGGAGATAGTCCGGATGGTGGACACGTCCAGGCCGCCTACCCTGACCCTACACTACCTAGTGACAAGACTGGAAGGAACCGCCATACCTATGCGGAAAACAAGGATAGACCAACATGACAGGATAACTACAGAACACAGCAGAGTTGGATCGAGATAAAGTAACTATTGGGGGTAACCTCATTATCCTCAATGCTGCCTGACAGGATGTGGAGGAGCATAAGGGCTTTACCAAGGCACACTCCCCTGTCCAATTACCTTCCAGACGTGATGTCACATTATTTCACCTATGAAGTGTGTACCTTTGTTTACCTTATTCACTTCCGGTACCCTATATCTGTAGATTACCTCATTCATGAGCTTCTGTGTGGTTACCTGCTCATTTACTTTAGTATCACGGTGGGCCTCCAACCTGAAAAAGACTCGAGCAACAACAAGCACATATTCATACTCCCCAACAGGTGTGAGCTGAATGTGGTCAAATTGGCAATCTCTGAAATGGGTAGAGTGGTCAAGGCAAGTGTTATATGGCCACCTTACTTCTGTCCTGACTCGCATATGGCAAAGATCATGTTAACTGAACAAATGATGCAGCAGCTACAGAGAACCTAGGTGTCGCCCATTCTTGTTCAGTGTCGACGTCATTGCTGCTTTTGATTCTGTGTACCAGTTGGGCCATCACGGGGGACAGAGACCTCTGTAGGCAAGTTCTGTTGATTGTTCGCCATACGCCGTCCTGTTCTGTTGCTCCCGTCTTTTAGCCCATTTTGCTTTCCTTCCTCGTTGGCTTGTAACTGTAAAGTCCTTGACATATCAATGTCCAAAATTTGTCAATGTCCAAAGTTTTATCAATGTCCAAAGTTTTTATCACTGACTCATGCTGTCAGTATCTTTTCTTCTTTCTTGAGGGCCACTGCCTTTGCTGTGCTGTTGGCGAGGGTGTTGTCTCTCGCTTCTCCATTGTAGAAATCGGTGTGAGCTCTCCATTGCCAGGTAGTAGTAGTAGGGTTTCCATGAGACTCTGCACCGCTGCACCATTCTTAATTGGCTGTCCTACTGAGATAACAAGCTGTCTGGCCTTCCATATTGGGCCATAATCATGAGCTATGCCAAATGCATACCAGGAGTCAGTGTAAAGAGTTGCCGTCTTACCTTCTACCACTCTACACGCCTCAGTGAGGGCCTCCGGTTCCGCTTCTTGCACTGAGACATGCGGAGGCAGAGCTTCTGCGTTTAGGACATCTTGTTGTGTGACCTCTGCATATCTGGTTCGGAGTCATCAATCCTCACCCTGGTACCATCTACAAAAGAAAACTCAAAATATGCATCATTAACAGTGGATTCTAATAACAGTTTTTGTCAGAATCTTGTTGCAAAGAATTTTTTTTTAAAAATTAAAAAATAGCTGATCTGCCATACTCAGATCACCTATGCCTCCCCTCCCCCATTTGAACCGGAATACCTGATTAAAAGAGGAGTAGCCGGGTTCAAGGTAGTACAACATCGGAAAGAAATATTGGGGGAGGCATGGAAAGAGCACATTGTAGCCGGATCTAATAGGCCAGAGATAAGTGTTTGGGTTGCACTTGCATAAGTATGTTCTGGATGTCATTTGGGGTGTGGACCACTAGGGGGTAGTCCAATACCAACTAAGAAGATTTGTCAGCCATTGCCTGTACTGCTGCCACCGCACAAACACATGAGGGAGCTCCTCGAGTCACTGGATCTAGCCTCATGGAGTAGTATCCCAGTGGCTGTGGTTGTCCTCCGTGCTTTTGTGTCAATACTGTCGTATGGGCGGCAGTATGAAACAAGGCCCAGAAAGGTGCAGAATTTGGCAACTGGTGTAGGTACAGGTATGGCCTGGCCAGAACAACCTTTCTTGCAGAACTTGGTTAGTCTTTGGAGGCCTCCAGGCCTTACAGCTTCTGCAAGGGAAATTAAAAGTGAAATTGTGGTCGGTCGGCAGTTTTTCCAAAGCATCAGCACACAGCACCTAACATGCGTGGCTGACCCTTCACCCTTTTTTTTTTTTTTTTCCTTTAAACTAGGGGGATACCCCACTTCTGGTACCATACTGTTTGACCCAGGGGTGTGTATCTGGGTCTCGTATATATTATCATTGTGGGTATATTCAATTTCCCTATGCCTGTCTTGTGGGTGTCAGGAACCGTGGAAAGCTGAGTTTGAGACAGGAGAAAAAAACAAAACTTTTTCCCTTATACAAGGGATGTCCCATTACATATACTTGCATCATCTGGCTCCACCCCTCTGAGTGTGGCAGTATACCTACTTCCTTATTTTCTCATTCAACGTTGGCAGTCCTCGGATACACATCACAACCAAATAAAGTCTTATGCATCACACAATTTACATTTTACAAATTACGGGTCAATCTGCCCCGTTCCTCCTGTGGATACCTGGCCTTATCGTTACCTGCTTGTTTCCCATTCTTTGGCTTCTCTGCAGCAACCTCGGTTTTTCTGCTTAACCTAGATCTTACTCCCTGTAGTTTATTTATTTATTTATTTTATATTGTCTGCGAATTTACTTTACTGGTGCTGGGACTACAGGGCCAGTAACTTCCTCTTTTCAGAATCTCTCCCTCCTGTGACCGTCTTCTCTAACACAGAATGGACGGGCACCGAGACAGGATTATAAGGTAGAATGTGGCTAATTTTACTTTTACAACAGTTTTTTTCCCAGGTTGCTGAGTGACTGAGATATTATTCTATCTCCCTATTTACTGAACTGTTATATTGAACGCTGGTGTCTTTGGCATGCGTTGATACTGACGCCATTTCAGCCCACCTTCTCTTCCTCTTACTGACATTTAGGGAAATTCTAACGTCTAATGTATAACTACTATGTTGTAACTTTTCACAGCTGTGAGCACCTAACATTGTATGTGGTTACAATTGAATTGGGGACTTGGCAGACATAGATGTATTTTCTTGTGGGCATGGTGGGCTATGCAGTTTGTTACAGTTTGTATTCTTAAGAGCCCCCTCAGGATGTGAGTGGCATATAACTTTTTACATTTTTATGACGGACATATAACAAAGATTAGATTACATAACAAGACATACGAACAGTAGTTGTTATTTGTCATGGCACATGAATCTGTTTTCTCCTCTATCGATTGGGTCTAATCCACCTGCTCTAACAATTTAGTACATCACTGACCTCCATCCGTTTTTTTTAAAGACAGTATAACTCATTATATTCCTTTATTTTATTAAACAACAAAGTTATTTCCTCCTGGAGAATGAGGAAGTAAGGGGGTCTGAAGGCTGCAGATTCGGTCAAGCAGCCTTCCTCTCTCTCACTAAAACTCAGTTAACTCTTTGTATACATTCACTTACGGGCACAAGCCTATACTTTCAACATTTAACAATTCAAAAGCAACACAGTTTAGCAGTCTGCCTTACTAGAAGGGATCCAATAATGCAATCTAACCTATAAAGTCCAAACCCACAGCGCGCCGCTGCGTACAGTGCATTAATCTTGGCTATAACCCAGCCAATGCGTTCTCACTGCCGACAATCCCTTCTTACATTTAAGCAGAACTGATGCTAATTCTATATGATAGACAAACAGACTATTTCTATATAACAACTTAGCAGGATTAGCTCTACACAACAAACAAGCACACTAACTTTATATAAAGGACAGGTAGGACGTTTTAAGCACATAGAAAGATTGCTTGATTAATCAATGATAACCAGGGGTGTAATTTCAATCATGGCTGCCAGATTCATGATTATAGAAGTCTCCTCAGACGCCGGACACAGTATGTCCCGCCCTAGAGTCTCTAGCTTTTCTGTCGCTACACAGTTTATTAATCTACCCTCAGACAGAGGAATCCACTCGTGGACATTCAAACGATAAACAAATATTTGTGGATTGCCACCCTCAAGCAGTGGACCATAACCACACCGGTGGATGGGGTAGGGATTATTCTGACTACAGATCTCCCATCCGAGGGTACTTATCGTCAATAACAATCCTTTTTGGCAATTTGGGCAAGACATGGGTGCTGTACCCACACAACTAGACAGCCAAATAGACAGAGCACCAATACGGCTGGTTTAGTCTAAACTGCCCCTCAGGATGCTGTCTGGCAGTCCCCTCTCTCCTAGGTCTCTTACCAGACTATACCGGAGCAGCGGTGCCTGTCCAGACGTTTGACAGTTCCCTGACTCTAAGGTTTTCGTCACCAAACCTGACCCGAGCAGGAACACCTAGTCAAACTACCTTGACAGGTCCCTTACTCTAAGGTTTTCGTCACCAAACCTGACCCGAGCAGGGACGCCTGTACAGGGTCTTCCTTTCCCTTAGGGCAACTCACTGACCTCGCCAACCGACCAGTACTCTCAAGACAACAGGCATGTGAACATTCCTTTTATATCTTATGACAGGTTCTTATCGAGTGATCGAGACTTAAAGAAATACCTGTCGAGCTGGTCCAAACCGATCGGCCTTGACATGGCCCACAGGCAAGCCTAAACTTAGCCACGCAGGTATAGATAATTAATTTATTTTACCGTGTTCTGATGATTTTGTTGGGCCCGCTAAGTCCAAGGTTGCCTATGTCCGCCGTGTCTTCTGTCCGAGATGTTTGGAACCTATCGATCACTCCCCGTACGGGCCACCAGCTGTCGTGGATTTCCTTTGTAGAACCACGGCTTACTCAATTTGGAATGTTTACACCCTTCCAGATTAATTCTGAATTGATAATGCGCATAAGAAGTTTTCACACTGACACAGGTTCAGCATGTACAAGCTTCCTCAATTCTGCTTTAATGTTGGGCCCGCAGCCTCTTTTAAAAGAGTATAACATATCTGCCCATCTGGGCAGGTCAAAGATTACATAGATACAACGTATTGTTCAATTATTGGATAAGCATCTTGCAATTCTTCCATCCTCCGGTCATCTGTGATTGGCCATCAGGTGGTGGATGAAATGACTGGGTTGTCTTGGACCCACGTGTGGTTCCTTCGATATGATTGGATGTTACATCATGAACTATAAATTGCACAAACCTCCCATGTTATTTGCATACGTTTCCAGTAAAATTGCTCGGGTAATTATTGCGGTAGCTGTTTCAGACTGCGGTTATCTATGTCTGAGTTATACTTCTAAATTTACAAAACAGATGGAAAATGTAACATGTTTACACTATATATTATCTTGTCAGCGTTTTGAGAACAGAAGTTTCATTAAAGGAAGTATTGCATATTGCGTAAATGTAAGAACAGAAGGCAAACAGGACATTACCAAACTACCAAAGGCCCACAGTCCAAAATATAGAAATATTGGGTTTCCACTACACTTCTTTGTAAGGGAAACAGATTTTCCCGTGATAGATTTTATAAGATCTTTAATACTCTTCCAGAAGTTCTCAATCTTAGGACAATCTACCCAATCTACCCATACATGTGTAAGCGTTCCTGTGTGGGCGTCACAGAGCCAGCATTTATCTAAAGGGGTCAATTTTATTCTGTGTAGGAAATGTGGAGTGCGGTACCAGCTTGTTAAAGTTTTGTACGAGGGGAACATTGTGCCGCCGTGGTTTCGCTTCGCAGCATCCACCCTTCAGTTGATGGAGGTGAGTGGATGACGGGAGGCTAATTTTCTAGCGGACAGAACAGAGTTTAGTATGAAACAACTGGGAAGAGAGGAGATTGTTCTTTGTCCATTTTTACATCTCAGTTTTGGCATGGGATTTCTGGCTTGGATCCAGGTTGGATAAGATAGCCTTAAGTGATTACGAACTGGGAACCCAGGCTTGATTCGATAGCTAGGACAGAAGTCACTTCATGCCCAAACTATTGTGATTTTTTTTATAGTAAGTTATGTCAGCTTTGTGTCCTTTTTATGGAAATGAATAGACATGACAGTTTATATGTTGTCAAAGCACAAAAGGATATTTAAGAATCTGTTTTCAAATGCTCTGTAAATTAAAACTTTTCAATAAAAAGTGATTTAATAAAAAAAAGTTTTGTACGAGTTTTCTTTTATTCTGACACATCTTGAAAAGCCATGTGAATGTGATAGAATCAGGGAAAATTACAGTGAATGTAGTCTCCAGTTCTCTTTCCCATGCCAGAACAAAACTTGGTTTACTTGGGTGAGTGTAAAGTAGCAGACCAGCATATATCTTCGAGGTCAAACACAGAGGTAAAGAGGGGAGTAGCAGGAAAGTTTTGAGCCAAGATGGCTCATGAAATGGGCCAACTCTGTCCCAGCAGGGAAATTTTCATTCTCCTGCGGTAGATTGTTATGTGTGCTGCTGAGACATGTTGTACTATTGTGTTTCCAGCAGCACAGCACTCTCAGGGTTAATGATTGAGCTGGCTGGGTGTGGTACTGTCTGCTAGCCAATCCCCTGGATCTGTGCTCACATATAAACCCAGCTCCTAGTCAGTTACTGCATGGCCCCTCAGGTGAGTAGTCATGAATGCTTGTCTGGTGGAGTTTGCAGTGTGACTTGGTTCATGTCCGTTTGTACGTTTAAATTCTGTCAGTTTTGTGTTAGCTTGCTGTGTGTCCTGCTATCTGTGTCCTGTTGCAGAGTGTGGTGTGAACGGTGTCCGGTTCTGCTGGACTCCTGGTTAGTGTAGGGACTAGCAGTATAACCAGGAGCCATGAAGTGGCCTGCTAGCTTCAACATATTGTACAACATGTCAACTAATACCTGATATTTATATTCAGCTTCCAATCTGTTACTAGTGGTTGCATGTTGTATGCAGTGTATTCTGGGTCTGTCATGTGGCATGTGAATGCATCCTGTTCTGGTGCGTGGCTCCTAGGATCAGCTAGGGCCCAGATCCGAAGACCGCTGGGCTGCCCTTATTGGGGCAATGTCCCCGCTTAGGTAGGGCCATGTCAACCTCCCGTTAGCACAGGGCCAGTTGCTTGAATCCCGTGTGTGTCCCCTTTGGTCACGATCGTGTGGGTCCTGTGCTTTGCCTGCCCACACGATCGTAACAGAGAGTGCCTGCAAGAAATTTGCTTGTTTGGCTATTTCTGCTGGTTCCCTTGGCTTAACATCAAAGTGTTCAGCTGTTATATCTATCCAGTATTTCCAATCAGCCAGATATGACTGCTAAGAGTTTAAGTAGAATGGGAGAAAACTCACTGGCTCCAGAGCTGAAATACTTCTGGGCATCAGAGATGTTGAGTATTGATTAAAGACTTTTAATGTGCCTCTAGTCAGCAGGCTTATATTCTGTTGCTGGAGAGATTTGCTTGTTGGGCACCAAAGGCTCCCCAGGAGTTGAGTAGGTCTCTTTCTAGTGCAATATGTAAAGGATCATACTTTATTCTAGCCAGCTGAAGCCATCTGTTCAGGTGTATCGCCCCATAATAAAGTGAGAGGTCCGTAAGGCCTATACCACCGTGCCTGGGTTTTTGAATCAGTAATCTGTGGGGCAGTCATGGTTTACTTCTCTCCCATAGAAAACATTTAAAACATTGTTTGATTTTAGTAAAGAAGGTTTGTGGGATGTTCATGGGGTTGTCTGTAATACATACAATATTTTAGGCATTACATAAGCTTTAAGGTAATTCTTTCTGCCCATTCACAATACAAAAGGGATTTTGGTTGACTTCAGTTGGCCACGGATCTTAATGAGTAGTGGTTTGAAGTTGGCAGCGTACAGGTCCTGCAGGGATCTTGAGGAGCATAATGCCCAGATATTTTAAATAGTTATCTGGTCACTTAAAGGGACCTAGTTTTAGAATGCCCACCAACTCTAACCTCAGGGCAGAAATGTTCAGGATCTCAGATTTAGTATAGTTTATTTTAAAATTTGAGGCAATACCCAATTGGTTAAATATTCCAAGTATCTGGGGCAGAGACAATTTTGGATTAGAAATTATTAATAAAAGGTCATTGGTGAATACTGCGGTCTTATGCATATAGCCACCTGCCTCTATACCTCTTATCATATTGGTCTGTCTTATTTTTTGTATTAATGTTTCCATAACAAGGATGAAAAGGGAAGGGGAGAGCGGGCATCCCTGTATTGTTCCATTAAAAATACGGAAAATGGGAGAGAGGGTGCCATTAATTCTAAGTTGCGCAGAGGGGAATTTGTATAGTGTGAGTATGGCTAGGATGAAGGGTAATGGGAAACTGAATCTGGCGAGTGTAGCCTTAATGTAAGGCCAGCTGATTTTGGCATCAGTACCTAACAGAGTCAGTGGAAGCCCATGCGACTTTGCATGGTGTATTAGGTTAACTACCCATGAGGTATTGTGTTTACCCTCTTGTGACTTAACAAAAACCCACTTGCTCTGAACCTATTATTTTAGGTAGAAGTTGTCACATTCTATATGCCAGCAGCTCTGCCCACCACTTCACATCAGTGTTAAGTAGGGAAATTGGGTGTTTGCTGCCACATTCCTTGCTGTCCTTGCTTTCTTTGGGAATGAGGGCGATATGGGCCATCAAAGTTTGCTCTGTAAATTGCTCGCCATTCAGAAGAGAGTTAAACAATGTCAGGAATCTCGGAGCTAGTACCTCTCGGAATCTTTTATAGTAGCTGGTTGGGAAACCATCTGAGCCAGGTGCTTTCCCACTGTCTATGGATGATAGCACTTCCAAAATTTCATCTCTAGTAAATGGTTGGGTCAGGAAGTGTTTATCCTCGTCAGTGAGTAGCGGGAGCTCAATCGAATCCAGGAAACTGGAGGTTACAGTTTCTGCATCTGGATGTCCTGGGAGGTTATACAGGGAGCTGTAAAATTTTACAAATTCTTTTGTGATTTCATCTACTTTATAGACTACTCCTTGGCTGGGGTATTTAATTGCATCTATAAATATTTTTTCTTTATTTTTTTTTAGCAGAGCAGACATAACTTTAGAGCCTCTGTCTCCATGCATGTAATATTTGAAAGAGCTCCTCTGGTACAGCCTCGCAGAATGTTTATTAAGTCAATTTTTGAGATTCCTCCGTCGCTCTCCGAGTGCTTCTTGAACCTCGGTCGCCTCCGAGAGTTTAACTATTCTTTCCATCGTATAGCTCTGCGCAAGTAAAGAATTTAGTTCAGCTTGTTGCTGTTTTTTGCATTTAGCTCCCAGCGCAATGAGCTCACCTCTGCTGAAGACCTTATGGATCTCCCATAAAATAGCTGGTGAGATTCCTGGTGTGTCATTTCTCTCAAAAAAATCTTTTAAGGTATCATTTAGTTGGGCCTGTTGCTGTGTAAAGTCTCAACTCTTGCATCCGAAGATACAGAATAGGGCAAACTATTGACCCCTGTGGTACCCCACTAATAAAGGTGACCCAATCAGAATATGTATTATTTATAACCACCCTCTGCTTTCAGTCACTGAGCCAGTTATTTCCACACTTACACACATTCTCGCCCAGAATAAGCATTCTCATGTTAAATACCAAAATTTTACGTGGCACAGTATTAAGCACTTTGGAAAAGTCCAGATACACAAGATCCAATGACTCTCCCCGGTCCAGTCTAGAACCTACCTCCTCATAGAAGCTGATCAGATATTTTCTGCTTTCTTTTTTGTTTTTTAAACCCACAAGTAGGTACATAACAATCTAACATGGCAGAATCAGAACTTATCTTTGCATGGAACTACACCAATATTAGAATCAGCTCTATAACAAAAATACCCCATATAGGTCAGGCCTTATACATACAATTCCAGAAAGAGGAAAGGAATGTTACAATGCAGAGTTCTAGGTAAACATGCTTCAGAAATATTATTTTACTGATAATACATGCATTTGCAATTGTTATCTGTTGGCATGTTGGGAGAGGTGACAGCTCATCTAAAAATTCAGTGAATACTCTGATTGTAGATGTTTTCATACATTTTCTTCTCCATCTGCCCATGACCACTATGACAACGTCTCCTGACAATCGCAGAGTTTCCTGCTGACAGATTTTTTGCCCATCACTTCTGGCATCCCCAGCCTTTATAGCAACATAAATGAATTCATACCCCAGACCAGACTCCTAAACATTTTGTTTAAGTGGATGGTCCTACAAGAATGAGGGTGCATAGAAGGGTCCCTAAGAGAATATTGAAGGTTGCTGTAGTTTACAACAACCATTACCATGCACAATAGTTTACAAAAAAAGGAACTGTCAACAATTTTTAGCATAGTAAGCCACCAGCACATCACTATAGCGCTCGCAGCCTGTATCATACACATGTTTTGTTGAAAGTACAGACATATGATTCTGGTGTGTGCAGAATGCTTCTCTCTCTCTCTCTCTCTCTCTCTCTCATTAGCTACATTTAGCACCCAAGATGGACATTAGAGTACCTAGTTGTGTCATTTGGTCTGTGCAACACCCTTGTCGTGGTTTAAGATTTCATAAATGATGTCTTTTATGACCTCCTGTATACTTTCACCATTGTATACCTTGGTGAAATATTGATATTTTCCAGTGGCATCATCTCTGACCACAAGCATGTAAAGACTGTCCTCCAGTCACTTTGTCAAAATTGTCTGTATGCCAAGTTGGAGAAATGCCTCTTTGAACAGACTACTCTGCCATTCTTGAGTTATGTCATCTCTGCGCAGGGTATCATCATGGATCAAGAGAAAGTACCTGCTGTCCTTAGTTGGACAAAACCTCCTAATCTAAAGGCCATTCAGGACTTTTCTGGGATTTATGAACTATTAAGGTCACTACTAGAGATGAGCGAGCACCAAAATGCTCGGGTGCTCGTTACTCGAGACGAAATTTTCGCGATGCTCGAGGGTTCGTTTCGAGTAACGAACCCCATTGAAGTCAATGGGCGACTCGAGCATTTTTGTATATCGCCGATGCTCGCTAAGGTTTCCATTTGTGAAAATCTGGGCAATTCAAGAAAGTGAGGGGAACGACACAGCAACGGATAGGGCAGACGAGGGGCTACATGCTGGGCTGCATCTCAAGTGCCCAGGTCCCACTATTAAGCCACAATAGCGGCAAGAGTGCCCCCCCCCCCTCCCAACAATTTTTACTTCTGAAAAACCCTCATTAGCAATGCATACCTTAACTAAGCACCACACTACCTCCAACAAAGCACAATCACTGCCTGCATGACATTCCGCTGCCACTTCTCCTGGGTTACATGCTGCCCAACCCCCCCCCCCCCCCGCAAGACCCAGTGTCCACAGCGCAAACCAAAGTGTCCCTGCGCAGCCTTCAGCTGCCCTCATGCCACACCACCCTCATGTCTATTTATAAGAGCGTCTGCCATGAGGAGGAACCGCAGGCACACACTGCAGAGGGTTGGCACGGCCAGGCAGCAACCCTCTTTAATAGCCCATAATGCTGTACAGAAGCAATGAGAAATCCAATCCTGTGCGACCTCCATCAGGAGCTGCACACGTGGGCATAGCAATGGGGAACCCATGTGCCACACACTATTCATTCTGTCAAGGTGTCTGCATGCCCCAGTCAGACCGCGGTTTTTTATAAATAGTCACAGGCAGGTACAACTCCGCAATGGGAATTCCGTGTGCACCCACAGCATGGGTGGCTCTCTGGAACCCACCGACGGTACATAAATATATCCCATTGCAGTGCCCAGCACAGCTAAGGTAACGTCAGCTTTAATGCAGGTGGGCTAAAAATTACTAGGATTACAATGTAGGTGAGGGCCCAAAAAAATTGGTGTACCAACAGTACTAATGTACCTCAGAAAAATTGCCCATGCCCAACCAAGAGGGCAGGTGAAACCCATTAATCGCTTTGGTTAATGTGGCTTAATTTGTAACCAGGCCTGTAGGCGGCCCAGTTAAAATAAAAATTGGTTCAGGTGCAAGTTTCAACACTTCATTGAATTGAGAATTGAAACGTATAAACATTGTTTCCAAAAGTTATATGACTGAGCCTTGTGGGCCTCAGAAAAATTGCCCGTTCGGCGTGATTACGTCAGGTTTCAGGAGGAGGAGGATGAATATAATTCACAGATTGATGCAGCTAAAAGGTCCCCGTTTTTTATGGTGATAGAGAATGATACTTCCATCCGCGGGTGCAGCCTACGTATTGCTTAGGTACCGCTGCTGTCCGCTGGTGGAGAAGAGAAGTCTGGGGAAATCCAGGCTTTGTTCATCTTAATGATTGTAAGCCTGTCGGCACTGTCGGTTGACAGGCGGGTACGCTTATCCGTGATGATTCCCCCAGCCGCACTAAACACCCTCTCTGACAAGACGCTAGCCGCAGGACAAGCAAGCACCTCCAGGGCATAGAGCGCGAGTTCAGGCCACGTGTCCAGCTTCAACACCCAGTAGTTGTAGGGGGCAGAGGCGTCACGGAGGACGGTCGTGCGATCGGCTACGTACTCCCTCACCATCCTTTTACAGTGCTCCCGCCGACTCAGCCTTGACTGGGGAGCGGTGACACAGTCTTGCTGGGGAGCCATAAAGCTGTCAAAGGCCTTGGACAGTGTTCCCCTGCCTGTGCTGTACATGCTGCCTGATCTCCGTGCCTCCCCTGCTACCTGGACCTCGGAACTGCGTCTTCTGCCACTAGCGCTGTCGGATGGGAATTTTACCATCAGTTTGTCCGCCAGGGTCCTGTGGTATAGCATTACTCTCGAACCCCTTTCCTCTTCGGGTATGAGAGTGGAAAGATCTCCTTATACCGTGGGTCGAGCAGTGTGTACACCCAGTAATCCGTAGTGGCCAGAATGCGTGTAACGCGAGGGTCACGAGAAAGGCATCCTAACATGAAGTCAGCCATGTGTGCCAGGGTACCTGTACGCAACACATGGCTATCCTCACTCAGGAGATCACTTTCAGGATCCTCCTCCTCCTCCTCCTCCTCAGGCCTTACACGCTGAAAGGATGACAGGCAAGCAGCATGGGTACCCTCAGCAGTGGGCCAAGCTGTCTCTTCCCCCTCCTCCTCATGCTCCTCCACCTCCTCCTCCTCAACGCGCTGAGATATAGACATGAGGGTGCTCTGACTATCCAGCGACATACTGTCTTCCCCCGCCTCCGTTTCCGAGCGCAAAGCGTCTGCCTTTATGCTTTGCAGGGAACTTCTCAAGAGGCATAGCAGAGGAATGGTGACGCTAATGATTGCAGCATCGCCGCTCACCATCTGGGTAGACTCCTCAAAGTTTCCAAGGACCTGGCAGATGTCTGCCAACCAGGCCCACTCTTCTGTAAAGAATTGAGGAGGCTGACACCCACTACGCCGCCCATGTTGGAGTTGGTATTCCACTATAGTTCTACGCTGCTCATAGAGCCTGGGCAACATGTGGAGCGTAGAGTTCCACCGTGTGGGCACGTCGCACAGCAGTCGGTGCACTGGCAGATTAAACCGATGTTGCAGGGTCCGCAGGGTGGCAGCGTCTGTCTTGGACTTGCGGAAATGTGCGCTGAGCCGGCGCGCCTTTCCGAGCAGGTCTGACAAGCGTGGGTAGCTTTTTAGAAAGCGCTGAACCACCAAATTAAAGACGTGGGCCAGGCATGGCACGTGCGTGAGGCTGCCGAGCTGCAGAGCCGCCACCAGGTTACGGCCGTTGTCACACACGACCATGCCCGGTTGGAGGCTCAGCGGCGAAAGCCAGCGGTCGGTCTGCTCTGTCAGACCCTGCAGCAGTTTGTGGGGCGTGTGCCTCTTCTCTCCTAAGCTGAGTAGTTTCAGCACGGCCTGCTGACGCTTGGCCACCGCTGTGCTGCCACGCGCGACACCGACTGCTGGCGACGTGCTGCTGCTGCTGACACATCTTCATTGCGAGACAGAGGTTGCGTAGGAGGAGGAGGAGGGTGGTTTAGTGGAGGAAGCATACACCGCCGCATATACCAGCACCGAGCTGGGGCCCGCAATTCTGGGGGTGGGTAGGACGTGAGCGGTCAACAAGGCTCTGACTCGGTCCCAGCCTCCACTAAATTCACCCAATGTGCCATCAGGGAGATATAGTGGCCCAGCCCGCCTGTGCTTGTCCACGTGTCCGTTGTTAAGTGGACCTTGGCAGTAACCGCGTTGGTGAGGGCGCGTACAATGTTGCGAGAGACGTGGCGTGCAGGGCTGGGACCGCACATCGGGAAAAGTAGCGGCGACTGGGAACCGAATAGCGCGGGGCCGCCGCCATCATGTTTTTGAAAGCTTCCGTTTCCACAAGCCTATACGGCAGCATCTCCAGGCTGATCTATTTGGCTATGTGCACGTTTAACGCTTGAGCGTGCGGGTGCGTGGCGGCGTACTTGCGCTTGCGCTCAAACACTTGCGTTGTCGACGGCTGGACAGTGCGCTGAGAGACATTGGTGGATGGGGCCGAGGACAGCGGAGGTGAGGGTGTGGGTGCAGGCCGGGAGACGGTCGTGTCTGTGTCCTGAGAGGGGGGTTGGATCTCAGTGGCAGGTTGGGGCACAGGGGGAGAGGCAGTGGGGCAAACCGGAGGCGGTGAACGGCCTTCGTCCCACCTTGTGGGGTGCTTGGCCATCATATGCCTGCGCATCCTGGTGGTGGTGGCTCCCCAGCTGATCTTGGCGTGACAAAGGTTGCACACCACTGTTCGTCGGTCGTCAGGCGTCTCTGTGAAAAACTGCCACACCTTTGAGCACCTTGGCCTCTGCAGGGTGGCATGGCGCGAGAGGGCGTTTTGGGAAACAGTTGGTGGATTATTCGGTCTGGCCCTGCCTCTACCCCTGGCCACCGCACTGGCTCGGCCTGTGCCCACACCCTGTCTTGGGCCTCCGCCTCCTCGCCCCCATGTCCTCTAGGCCTACCCCTACCCCTCAGCATGCTGTATTACCAGTAGTGCAGAAACAGAACGCTGTAATTAAATGTGCCACTTATTGGCCTGTGGTTGGAGGCTGACTTCGCTTATAGAACGCACAGCAGAGGCAGGAAAGAATTTTGCGCAAGCCTGCTGTAACACTTAGCTGGCTGCGTATGAATTAGGACACTTACCCCCAGCAGAGACCCAGTACACTTGTGGACAGGAATACAGCGGTGATGTAAGAGGCAACACAGAGGCAGGAAAGAATTTTGCGCAAGCCTGCTGTAACACTTAGCTGGCTGCGTATGAATTAGGACAACTACCCCCAGCAGAGACCCAGTACACTGAGGACGGTCACAGGCAGCCCAAATAGATTTTTTTTCCCAAATGTTTTTGGAAAGGCCCACTGCCTATATTCAATAAATATGTCTTCTGTCCCTGCCTCACCACCACCAAAAAAAAAAAAAAAGTGCAACACTGCAAAAAGCAGCCTCCACACTACTGCACACGGTCAGATGTGGCCCTAAGAAGGACCGTTGGGGTTCTTGAAGCCTAAAATAACTCCTAAGGCTCTCCCTATAGCAGCTCCGGCACCAGCAGCATTTTCCCTGAACTATGTCAGAATGCATCTGTGGCGAGCCGCGGGAGGGGCCGATTTATATACTCGGGTGACACCTGATCTCGCCAGCCACTCACTGCAGGGGGGTGGTATAGGGCTTGAACGTCGCAGGGGGAAGTTGTAATGCCTTCCCTGTCTTTCTATTGGCCAGAAAAGCGCGCTGTCTCAGAGATGAAAGTGAAAGTAACTCGAACATCGCGTGGTACTCGTCTCGAGTAACGAGCATCTCGAACACGCTAATACTCGAACGAGTATCAAGCTCAGACGAGTTCGTTCGCTCATCTCTAGTCTTTATCAAATTTAAATGTTTATTTGCCAGTGTTTCCATTCTTCATCAGTGGGTCAGCTCAAAACCCTTTCACTCAGAGGTAGATACTTCCTCTCTTGGAGCAGGAGCTCTCCTTTTACTAAAAGAACGCGTAAAGGAAAAATATTACCTGAGGCTTCTTTTACGAGCTATTCATCTCTGCTGAGAGAAATTGCCCCATAGGTGATAGAGTTGCTTGCTATTAAACTCACCCTGGAAGAATGGAGACATTTGTTTGGAAGGTTTGGTTCCTTTATTTTATATTTGCACTGATCATAAAAATATCACATATATTCAGAAGTTCAATGTCTCAATCCCTGACAAGCTTGCTGGTGCCTGATCTTCGGACAGTTGAAATTCATTTTACATTTTCATCCTGCTATAAAAACATCAAAGTAGACACATTGGTTCTTTGATGCCTCAGCTCATAACTCAGAGCCTCAATTCATTATTGACCTTAAAAGAATCTTTTCTGCAAATGCTACTTACCTCCCTGACATACTGCCAGGAAAAACTTCTGTCCCGGCTTCACAAAGGACACATATTCTCACTTGAGGACATAATTCCAAACTTGCAGGTCACCCAGGACCAAAGAGGACACTTGAGGGTTTTTTTGCCATTATTAGTGACCTACTATGTCAAATGACATGAAAGGTTATATTTCTTCTGTTCAAGTCAGTAAAAGAAATAAGCTATCACTTCTATACTGTGTCACCCTGGGCACACATTGAAATGAACTTTATCACCAATCTGCCTAAGTTCTAAGATAATTCAGTAATCTCAATGGTTATAGATAGATCATTTTCAAGTTACATGGGCTTCTACTCCACATCGTCTCTGATTATGGAATACAATTTACTTCCAAGTTCTGAGGAGAGTTATGTCGTCTGATGGATATCAAATTAGAATTCTCCTTTACTTACCACCCTCAGTCCAGTGGCTTGGTAGAGCAGACCTATCAATCTTTAGAGCTGTATCTTCGTCACTTTGTGTCCTTCCAACAGGTTCTCTTCTCCGATGGTCCAAGTTCTCTCATAATAACCACGTTAATCAATCTTCAGGCTCTACACTGTTCTTCTTAGTCTACACTCAGCATCCCCATGTACCTTTGCTCATCTATTCTTCAACATATGTGCCTGCTGCAAGCCGCTGTTACCAAAAGTTTCTGAAATTTTGGGACTGGACTAAGCAATCACTGTCACATGCTGGTGATCTCATGAAGAAGGTTGCTGATAAGATAAGGAAAAGTCTTCCAAAATACTCTCCAGGGAAGAGTTATCTTTAAATAATATACACCTCAAGATGCCTTTATTGAAATTTGCACCCCACTTCCAAGGCCCCCTCCCAATTTTGAAGCCATTGATTCTTAATAGATATGTACAATCTTCCACATCTTCTATACCTTCTGCTGTTGCTTAAGAAAAGTACGAGGTCAAATAGATCTTAGATGTCAAGAAAATAATGGGAAAGCTGTTCTATTTAGTGGATTGGATGGGACACAGTCCAGAGAAGAGATCATGAGAACCCTAAAAGAACATCCATGCCCCAGAACTAATTAAAAAAGAGGGGACTTAGGAGGGTGGGGGTTATTGTCATAGTGCAACACCACTGTCTACCGTGTTTAACTGCTACTGGGGCTGTGGTCAGGCATCGCCGTCATTCATGCACTGCTCTCCATACTCATTCCTCTGCTGGCGTGTTTCCACCCTTTCTCTTAAAGGGCCTGTGCATGCTCCCTAAACCTCTTCCAATCCTGTCACATCATCTATTATTACCGAGGGGGGCTTATTATTATTACTGAGGGGTGGCTTATTACTGAGAAGGGCTTATTATTATTACTGAGGGAGGCTTATTATTACTGAGGGGGGCTTATTATTATTACTGAGGGGGGCTTATTATTACTGAGGAGGCTCTTATTATTACTGAGGGGGTCTTATTATTATTATTACTGAGGGGGTCTTATTATTATTACTGAGGAGGGGGCCTATTAATATTACCGAGGGGGGCTTATTATTATTACTGAGGGGGGCTTATTACTGTTAAGGGCTTATTATTATTACTGAGGGGGGGGATTATTATTACTGAGGGGCGCTTATTATTACTGAGGGGAGGGCTTATTTCTGAGGGGGTCTTATTATTATTACTGAGGAGCGCTTATTACTGAGGGGAGGGCTTATTACAGAGGGGGTCTTATTATTATTATTACTGAGGGGGGGGGCTATTATTATTACCGAGGGGGGCTTATTATTATTACTGACCGGGGCTTATTACTGTTAAGGGCTTATTATTATTACTGAGGGGCGCTTATTATTACTGAGGGGAGGGCTTATTACTGAGGGGGGCTTATTATTATTATTACTGAGGGGGACGCTTATTACTACTGAGGGGGTCTTACTATTATTATTACTGAGGGGGTCTTATTATTATTATTACTGAGGGGGGGCCTATTATTATTACCGAGGGGGGATTATTATTATTACTGAGGGGGCTTATTATTACTGAGGGGGGCTTATTATTACTGAGGGGGGGCTTATTATTATTACTGAGGGGAGCTTATTATTATTAATGAGGGGGGCTTATTGTTATTATTACTGAGGGGGGTTAATCTTATCACTGAGGGGGGGTTAAAGGGGTTGTCCCGCGGCGAAATAAAAATTTTTTTTTCTACATACCCCCACATTGTGCCCCGTTAAAAACAATCCCTTTGTTATTTAAAAAAAAAATTGCTTACCTGCATCCCCGTTTGGGCAGTTTCTTCTTTTAAAGATGGCCGCCGGTCCTTTCCCAAGGATGCACCGCGGTTTTCTCCCATGGTGCACCGCGGGTCTTCTCCCATGGTGCACCGTGGATGTCTTGCGTTCCACTGCCGATTACAGCCACCTAATTGGCTGATCGGCACCACGTGACGGAGGCGGAGCTACGATGACGATGCGCAGACCAGCTCTCCGGCGCGAGCACGCCAGAGCGGCCTCATTCAACAGAGCAGAAGACCGGACAGCGCAAGCGCGTCTAAAGAAGCCAGAAGATGCAGAAATTAGTCGGAGCCATGGAGACGGGGACGCCAGCAACAGAGTGGGTAAGTGTATAACTTCTGTATGGCTCATTTTTAATGCACGATGTATATTACAAAGTGCATTAATATGGCCATACAGAAGTGTATAACCCCACTTGATTTCACGGGACAACCCCTTTAATGTTGCTAGGGGGGTATTACTGCTGAGGGGGTTAATATTACTAATTGGGCCACTGTGGGGGTTGTTATTTTTACTGGGTCCACTATCGGGGTCACTATTTTTACTGGGGCCACTATCAGGGTCACTATTTTTACTGGGGCCACTGTCAGAGTCACTATTACTACTGCAACCACTATAGGGGTCACTATTACTACTGTGAGCAATATAGGGGTCACTATTAGGGCTCTTTCACACGGGCGTAATCGTATTTCGGACGCACAAATACGCTGTGTATTTGCACAATCGAAAATTGCTTATGCCTGTATATTTGGGTACGCAAAAAAAGAGTGCCGATGGGCCCACTGCAATGGTGCGCAAATATGTAGTGAATACATAGGTTTCCTGTGCATTCACCACGTATTTTGTGGCCCATTCACTTCAATGGCCTATCGGGGTGCGTAGTACGCAACAAAATAGGTCATGCTGTGTAAAAATATACGTCATGTGAATGAACTCATTAAAATCAATGGCTTCTATTAACTGCATATTATGTGAGCAAATGCGCTTGTGTGAATGAGCCCTAACTACAATCAGCCCTTTGAAAGTCACCATAAGCCTGATATGGCCCTCGGTGAAAATGAGTTTTTTTTTTTTTTAAATCCAAAGTTTTATTGAGTTTTAACAAAAACGTACATGGCATATACAATCTGGCAAGTCAGAGTTCCTGGATCCTTTAGTAAACAACCCACAGAAATTCGCCACATACTGCAAGGGATCCATTGCTATTCTCTATGCATAAGCATGAATCTGACTCGGCGAACGGGTGGACAAACAATGACTAACAAGACAGGGGGAGGTAGGGGACGATGGGCAGGAAAGAGTGGGGGAGGGGGGTTCAAGTGCATTCTGTATGAGCATTTCCTCTCTATGGTAAAGGGAACTCTCCAAATATACCTAGGTCAAGACTCCGACCTCCGTTTCCTCCTCTCCGTGGGTCTGGGGGGTGAGCTCAGAACGTATTTTAAGCCATGGGCCCCAAATCTCCAGAAATTTTTCATGTGAGCCATTTGACCAGCTGGAGAGTTTCTCCAGATTATAAGTCCGGTCCATCCTATCTCTCCATTGGGAAAAGAGAGGTGGAGACTTCTGCAGCCACAGGGGAGGGATAAGTGCCTTCGCCCCGTCGATTGCGTGCGCTAGTAATCTGCGCCTCATAGGGCTGAATTCCCCCGAGGGCTTCCACAAGAACATTGCCTCAGGAGTCAGTGTAAAGTTGGGTAGGATTCTTTTTAACGAGTCAGCTATCTTTTGCCAGAAGGTCGACAAGAGTGGACAGGTCCACCATATATGGCGGTATGAACCTGGGCCATTTTCACATCTCCAGCATTTGTTGATGGATGTAAGCTTATGGTCGGCCAGCCACTGTGGGGTCCTATACCAGCGGACTAGTAGTTTATAGTGTGCTTCTTGGTTAATTATGCACAAGGATAGTCCATGTGCTAGCTTTAGAATTAGTTGGGTGTCCGAGGAGGATAGAGTTATATTAAGCTCCTTCTCCCATGAGGAGAGGAACGCGGGCTTAAAGGATGAGGAGGGTGGGAAGCAAAGCTTGCGAAGGTACGCTATTCTTCCAGCGGATGTGCTGCCTGTCCCCACTGCCCTCTCAAATGCTGTGGGGGGTCTTGTAGATGTGTGGGTTTTCTTGAAATCTTTGATTACACCCTCAATTTGAGCTCTTTGGAGGAAAAGCATTGGCTGGTCGGGCAGCAGAATCTCCACTGTCTCCCTGGGGTTTAGATGAGACAGAGATTGAAGCTCACCTAAGAACTTGTTACTGAGTTTTTGCCAGAGTCTGGCAGAGCAGGGGTCTGACGGGAGGCCCATCAGTGTTGGGAGGATGCATAGTGGGGCGATTGGGGAAGGAGACGGCGCCAACACCTCTGCATAAGAATCCCATGCTTCAGTGGGTCCCCTCAGAAGCAGGCTGTAGCCCCTTTTCCTATAGACAGCTTTTTTGGGGAATCATAATGTCTCCAACAAAGTGGGTCCATACATGGCTTTAATCATCCGGAACAGCAGGGGGCCCCCTGATGGCATGGACAATTTCGCCCAGTAGCTAATGTGAGATGCGGTATAGAAGTCAGAGATGCTCGGCAGCCCCATTCCTCCCTCTTCCCTCCTCCTTGTCATAAGGCTGTAAGGCAGCCTGGAGCCCTTTTGTCTCCAAATATATTTGGTAAACATCTTGCGGAGGGTATTGAAAAAGTTAGTTGGAAGGTGGATCGGGAGGGACCGGATCTGGTATAGGATCAATGGGAGTATGTAGGATTTAATAATGTTTTTTCTCCCAGACCAGGAGATATAGGGAAGGTCATAGTTATGTAGCAGGGTTTTAACTTTAGTGATTAATTGGGGGAAGTTGGCTTCGAAAAGATCTTCCAACCTCCTTGTCAATCTCACTCCCAGAAAGTCTATTGCGGTGTTGGACCAGGAGAACGGGGAGTCGGCCATTAGGGTCGCACAGCGAGCTCTTGGGATCGAGACATTCAGAACTGTAGATTTATTAAAATTTATTTTGAAGTTCGAAAGGGCCCCGAACTGTTCCAGACAGGTAACGAGTCTGGGAAGGCCCGTTTCCGGATTTGTGATTAAGAAAATAATGTCATCCGCGAAGGCAGCTGCGGACAGAGAGCAGTCTTCCACTATAAGTCCCCGTATCTCCTGGTCCATCCTGATCTGCAGGAGCAGAGGCTCCAGTGCCAGGACAAAGAGGGTGGGAGACAAGGGGCAGCCTTGGCGTGTGCCATTTTTTATTTCGAAGGGGGGGGAGAGAATATTATTTATTTTCAGTCTAGCAAACGGTTCAGCGTACAGGGAGAAAATGGCCGCGACGAAAGAGGGGGGAAAATTATAGTGTAGCAAGACCGATTTCATATATTGCCAGTCGACTCTATCAAACGCCTTTTCGGCATCGGTACTTACTAAGGCGAGTGGGATTCTGTTCGTGTGGGCATATTGCATTGCGTGTAGGACGCGGATGCAATTGTCCCTCCCCTCCCTCCCCTTCACAAACCCGGCCTGCTCCCTATCCACCAGAGTTGGAATGAGGGCTTCCATACGTTTAGCAAGGAGTTTAGCCCATAACTTGGCGTCCAAGTTGATTAGGGAGATGGGTCGGTAGCTGCCGCACATCTCTGAATCCTTGTTTTCTTTCAGAATTAACGTGATGTGGGCCTCTTGAGTCTGTCTCGGGAGGTTGCCGCCACTCAGGAGGACATTAAACATTTCTGTGAGATGTGGTACCAATGTGGTGCGGAAGGATTTATAATAAATGAGGGGTAGACCGTCAGGGCCCGGACTTTTGCCCGGGGGGGGGGAGGAGTTTAATACCCCATCGACTTCCGTTTCCCTTACGGGGGCCGTAAGTTGGTTGACTATTTCTGAGTCTAATTTGGGGAGAGGTAGCTTTTTTAGAAAATCCTCTATTGGTTTGCTAATCTCACTATTGTCGTTTTGGTCCTGTTGCGGTCGTAGGTTATAAAGTTGGGAGTAAAATTGTTGAAATTCCGCAGCGATATCTAGAGAAGAAGTGGCTCGGGTGCCCGACTGTGTTTTTATTGAGTCAATTTGGTTCCTAGAGCAGGCTTTTTTAATCATGGCAGTCATATACTTGCTGCCTCTGTTGCCTTGGGCGAAAGCTATATGTTTAAGGTATAGGCATTGTTTGTTAAATCTTGTTTCTAGACAGAGATTAAGTTCTTTTCTGATGTCTGCAAGTTTAGAAAGATTTTCTTTGCTGGCGGAAAGTTTAGTAGTATATTCTAATTTGGAAATACGTTTCAGCAGGTCGTCTATTTCCTTTTGTTGGATTTTCTTTTTCCTGGATCCGAGGGCTATCAAAACTCCTCTAATAAACGCTTTGTGCGTCTCCCACACCACTGGGGCCGATTGATCCCCGCCCCTGTTGAGTTCAAAGAACTCCTTGAATTGTCTTTCAATCTTCGCTTTATCGTCTGCGGAATCAAGGAGGGAGGTATTCAGCCTCCATCTCCACTCCCGAGGCGAGTTACAGAAAGGTCTGAGATCTAAATGTAGTGGTGCGTGATCGGTGAAAATGAGTTTGACACCCCTGATCTACGGTATTAGGCATCCACATCCTAGGGTGGATGTCTAAGCTATTTGGTCTCCTACTGCCAATTTATGATAATGCCCCTGTTTGTATGTTCTGGTTCTGACTCCCAGTTATTCTGACATCTGTACTCCCTGACCTCTGCTCTGATTATTGGATGATGTTATTGCTCGCTGCTTGCCCCAATCTTCTGCCTGGACCTCGTTGTTGCTATTGTGCTGCCAGCCCTTACCATTGCTCTTGTTCAAACCATCAGGTACCTGGCCTTGGCCCTGTGCAGCATCAGCAGCCACACTTCCCAGGCCATCTGTGTTAGTAATGACTTGGGGTCCAACAGCAAAAAACATATCCCACTTGGAGAGGTGTTAGTTGGAAAACTGTTGACATACTTACATTTTTGACAGTTGCAATAGCAGCAGGACTCTGTAAGTAAATTTTTAATCTACCAAGCTCTGCTCCTTGATGTGCCTTATCTTTGAAGCACCCTTCTCTTTGACCATTTAGGGTCTCCATAGCTCTGATTGAGTGCTGAAGCATCCAATGAGGAAACCACCTCAGACTACCTTTCAACGTTTGCTGTAATGTAACGGCATGACAGTTGTCGCCCCGGTGTATGTTCTAGGGTTGCAGTAATATAACATAAAGCTAGTTACAATGAAGAACATAGAAGATTGCTGATGACAATATCTGTTCAGAAATCTGATGCTTTGACTTTAAGACTTATGCCAATTGTGATCTCATAGTCATCCCTCCCCCAGTTTTGAGTACTTATAAACTACCACTTGTTCTATTTCAACATCATTTACTTGCTTACTTTTTATTTCAGAACCATGTGCACTGAAGTACTTAATTGTTCTCAATGTTCCTGAGTAAAACATGTTTGTTCAGATTCATTATAACTAATTGAAAAATTACTTTTAATGAACCTCATATATAGCCCTATAACATTGCTCAACTTCATTATACTAATTAGTCATGAACCACTTTGCATATTATGTAACTCAATTATGCAGTAAAATGTATTTTATTGATGAAATGTTAATAATTAAAGACTTTGGTGAATATTAGTTTTCACTTTAAATATAGTGTATATCATTGTAAGGAAACTTTCCAAGGAAACATAAAACCATTACAATCACAATGTAAAATTGATCATGTATATTACAACAAATCTCTTTTTTCAAATCAAGCGAAAAACTAAATGTTGTTATAGTATAAGTATGGCTAAATTGATAGCTGGTTTTTCATATAACTTTTATGTTGACAGCTTGCTTGAGCCGTTCCTGAAGTACTATGAGTTAACCATTACGAAAATCATTTCGGGACACAATGCAGGTGTGGATTTTTTTTTTTTCACAAAGACTTTAACCCCTTAAGGGCTCAGTCAGACAGGCGTTTTAATTCGCGCGTAAAAAGATTGCACTATACAGAACCAATGCTTTTCAAATGGCAGCGGTCACATGTGCGAATTTTACATGTGCATAAAATTTGCATGTACAAAAGATAGAACATACGGGTGGCAATAGACGTGGTCACATGTTTTTTTACGCGCATAGTGCGATATTTTTTATGCGCGTTATAACGCTCATCTGACTGAGCCCTGAGGATGCGGCCCAAAGTACGCAACAATTTTTTGGAGATTTTCATTTCCACTTTTAAAAAGCCCAACGTCTTTTGTTTTTCCGTCAACATGGTCATACGGGGGCTTGCTTTTTGGTACCATTTTAAGGGGCGGATATAATGTATTGTAAAACTTTTATAGATTATTTTTTGGATGGCAGGGAGAGAAAACACATCAATTGTGCCATTGTTTTTTTTACAGCACTATTTGTGCAGCATATATGGCATGATACATTTTTTATGCAAGATGGCACAATTACGACGATATCAAAATTATTTTTTTAGGCTTTTCCACTCTTGCACAATAAAAATCCGTTTTTTTAATTAATATTTTTTTATATCGTTGAATTCAAAGTCCCATAACTTTTTAATTTTTCCATAAGAATAGCTCTGTGAGGGCTCTTTCACAGGACCTAGGTTTCAAGCTTTGGGCGACGACCTCCAAGGTGTTTTTCTCGGAAATACTACCTGCACCACAAGCCACACTAGAAAAGCAGCAGGATCTTAGGGAGGTAAACAAGTGGCTCCGGAGTTGGTGTAAGAAGAAGGGGTTTGGGTTCCTGGAGAACTGGGCTGACTTTACTGTCGGCTACCATAGGGACGGGCTGCATATAAACAGGGAGGGTGCAGCTGTGCTGGGGGAGAATATGGCTAGAAGGCTGGAGGAGTGTTTAAACTAAGGACTGGGGGAGGGCAATAAGAGAAACAGGAGGGCAGACAGTGTAGCTAATGACCTGGGAACAGTAATGGGAATGGGGGTCGAGCAGGGGGTGTGGTTAGAACAGTTAGAACTGATAGAACAGCCAATAGTACCATTAGTAGCCCAATGACTATAAAGAACAACCACCATATAAATTGTATGGCAACGTATTAAAGAAGTATGATCAGTAGAGTGGGTGAGCTTGAAGTGAGAATGACTGATGAAAATTACGACATAGTGAAAATAGCAGAAACATGGCTTGATGATAAGTGTGATTGAGCAGTGAATTTACAGGGTTACAATCTCTTCAGAAGAGACCGTGATGAACAGAAAGGGGGAGGGGTGTGTCTATACGTTAAATTGTATTTAATGCTGAGGCTACAGAAGGATATAGGGGCAGGAGATGTACACGTGGAATCTCTGTGGGTAAAAATACGGGGGGAAAAATAACAAAATCTTGATAGGGGTTTTCTTTAGGCCACCAAAAGCAACAAAAGAAACTGAAATCTTATTATTGACACAAATAGAAGAGGTGTCAAACCGCAATGAAGTAATTATTATGGGGGACTTTAATTATCCGGATATAATATGGGAAGACAAAACCTGCAAATCTAACAAGGGTTATAAGTTCTAGAGAGCAATTAAAGACAACTACCTTACCCAACTTGTGTGGGAGCCACTCTGGACTTATTATTAACTAAAAAAGCGGATCTGGGGTGCAGGTCGAGGGACACTTGGGAAATAGTGACCACCACATAATTAATTTTCAGCTGTCATTCAATAACAAGCCCTATCAGGGAGCGACAAAAAAGTTAACTTTAGCAAAGCAAAATTTCATCAGCTCAAAACTGCAATTGGTAGCATTAATTGGGACACATCTTCAAAAACAAAAGCACAGATGACAAATGGGAGAAGTTTAAAAACATCCCAATCACCTCATGTGAGTAGTTCATACCCTTTAAAAACAAAAGAACTACAAGTAAAAGGAAACCAATGTGGCTCAACGAAACCGTAAGGGGGGCAATAAATAAAAAACAGAAAGCGGTTAAACTACTAAAACAAGAAGGCAGCAAATAAGCGCTAAAATCATACAGGGAAAAAACAAAATATGTAAAGAAAAGATCAAAATTGCTGAGGAGGAGGCAGAAAGACTGATCGCCAAACAAAGCAAAAATAACCTAAACAATTTAATTATATTAACAGTAAAAGGATTTGCACAGAGAGTACTGACCCTTTAACAAATAATGCAGGAGAAATCGTAGAAGATGATGGGGGAAAGGCAAATCTATTAAATAGTTTCTTTTCAAGTGTATTCACGAACGAAAAAGAAATGTCACATGAGATGCAGGGCAATAAAACAACCCCCCGCTAAATATTGCATGCCTAACCCAGGAATATAAACCAGAGAAGGAAAAGGAAAAAAATGACCCCAGCGCTCACTGGGGAAAAACGTTCTTCTATATAGTAAAATCTCTAGTTTATTGCAACGCGTTTCAGCCGACAACAAAAGGGGGCCTTTCTCAAGCATAAAACACCTTATACAACATTCCTATATATAGAGATCTCTATATGGGGTCATTTTTTCCCTTTTCCTTCACTGGTTTATATTCCGTTTGGGTCCCGTCTTTGGGAGGACACAAAGATTCAAGCTGCTCTCCATCCTAGGATTGGGAGGAAGAACCTTCTATAATATAGGCACCCCTGGACCAGGAGATACTAGTGAGGTACCCTTCACCACGGGGCCTCACTAAGTACCGGGTAAGTCCAATCCTGTTATTTATCCATTTCTTAGAATCCCATGCCTATAGGAGCGCTAATCTGAGCGCTAATCTGAAAAATGTAAGACTATGCACATGGGCAGGAGGAACGGATGTCACAAATATTCACTTAATGGGGTACCGCTGGGAAAAAGTGATATGGAAAAGGATCTAGGGGTATTAGTGGATATTAGACTAAACTGGAGTAACCAATGCCAGTCAGCTGCTGCAAAGGCAAATAAAGTCTTGGGGTGCATTAAAAGAGGTATAGGGGCGAAGGACGAGAACATTATCCTTCCATTATATAAGGCACTTGTCAGGCCCCACGTGGAATACTGCGTACAATTCTGGACACCGGTGCTCAGGAAAGATGTCACAGTGCTTGAAGGGGTTCAAAGAAGGGCAACTAAACTAATACATGGAATGACGGGACTGGAATACCCACAGAGGCTATCCAAATTGGGACTATTTACTCTAGAAAAAAGAAGGTTAAGAGGCGACCAAATAACCATGTATAAGTACATGAGGGGACAACACATGGATCTTTCCCGCGATCTGTTTACACCCAGGACCACGACGGTAACAAGAGGACATCCGCTACGATTAGAGGAAAGTAGGTTTCATCACCAACATAGAAAGGGGTTCTTTACTGTAAGAGCAGTTAGACTGTGGAACTCTCTACCGGAGGAAGTGGTGATGGCAAAATCGATAGAGGAGTTTAAAAGGGGACTTGATGTCTTTCTGGAGAAGAAGTATATTACAGGATATAAATATTAGGTTAAGGGTCAATCCTGGTATACAGGCAGGTAGGAACTATTAGGGGTTGATCCAGGGAACAGTCTGATTGCCATTAGGGAGTCGGGAAGGAATTTTTCCCCCAAAAGGGCTAATTGGCTTCTGGCCTTGGGGTTTTTCGCCTTCCTCTGGATCAACACAGTAGGATAGACAGGCTGGACTAGATGGACAATGTCTTCATTCGGCCTTACATACTATGTTACTATGTTACTATGACTCAATGACAACTTGCTGGAGGATAAGGTTTGTCTGCAGGACATACAACAGACTATTGACACATTCATAGATGTCCACAACACAGACACCACATCTGCCCTATTGAAATGGGAAGCCCTTAAATGCGTCCTCAGGGGAATTTTTATTTCCCATGGGGCACGTCTCAAAAAAATTGCGGACTGCCAAACTAGAGGGGCTACTTTCACAATTAGATAGGTCGGAGACAACCAATAAAAACTCACCCACGGACAACACCGTGGCAGAAATCTCGGCAACTAGAATTAATATACTGTGCATACTAGACCAGGCATCATTATGCCAAAGAGATAAATCACAAGGGTGGCATTACAAATTCGGAGACAAATGTGGTAAAGGTCTGGCCAGGGCACTTAATCCTAGATCACCTCAGATTTATGTGTTCGATGTGCATAAACCTGGGAAGGGGATAGTTCATAGCAACACGGAGATCCTTGAGAGTTTCCATATGTATTATCAGGAATTATACAATCTTAGGAAGCAGTCGTGGGACCCTGAAGGAAATCTAGAGACGGATAGGAGTGCATACGTGGCCGAACATGCACCCACGCACATCTCGAGGGATGACGCACACGTATTAGATAAGGATTTCACTCTCCAGGAGTTAGAGGAAGCAATAGCATCACTAAAAATAGGAAAATGCCCAGGCCCCGATGACTTTTCACCTCGCTTTTATAAGATATGTATGGAGCACCTGGCCCCTCTGATGCTGGAAGCATTTAATACGATCTCCAGGACATGTCCCTTCCCGGTACAGGCACTACAGGCGATCATTGCGGTTCTTCCCAAACCTGACAAAGACCCATCTTGTTGTGGAAATTATAGGCCGATCTCATTATTAAACATCGACATCAAGCTATTTTCTAAATTATTAGAGTTCCGTTTACAAACTTACATTCCAAACCTGATTCATGGAGATCAGGTGGGCTTTGTGCCGGGGAGGGAAGCAGGAGACAACACTATAAGATTAGAGATGAGCGAGTGCACTCGTCCGAGCTTGATGCTCGTTCGAGCATTAGGGTGTTTGAGATGCTCGTTACTCGAGACGAGCACCACGCGGCACTCGACTCCATTACATTTCCTTCCCTGAGAAATTTGCGCCCTTTTCTGGCCAATAGAAACACAGGGAAGGCATTACAACTTCCTCCAGTGACGTTCCAGCCCTATCCCACCCCCCTGCAGTGAGTGGCTGGCGAGATCAAGTGACCCCCGAGTATTTAAATCTGCCCCGCCCGCGGCACGCCACAGACACACGCTAAGAGAGATCAGGGAAAGTGCTGCTGATGCTGCTGCTGCTATAGGGACAGTGTTAGCATCTTCAAGAACCACAACGGTCCTTCTTAGGGCCACAGCTCACCTAGTGCATTACTGTTGTGGCTGCTGTGAGCAGTTTTGCACAATTTTTTTTTTTTTATGTATATCGGGCGTGCAGGCTGTAGCGTTCTCAGGCTGCAGTCTGTACTTCAGTATAGGGGCAGTATTGGTCAGGCAGGGACAGTGGTAGTGTAGAATCCTGTCTACAAGAACCCCAACGGTTCTTCTTAGGGCAACCTGTGACCGTGTGCATTTAACTCCGTGGTTGCTGGGAGTTGTAGTACCTCTGTATTGCACAGCAGAGCCTGCATGCAGCCTTCATTTAAACATTTTTTGTCCGCACTTTGCGTTGCGTCAGTTCAGTCTGCCTCTAAGTGTACGCCAAGAAACCACACATTTTCTACAACGCTCTGTGTTATACGTGTGCTGTCTCACAAGTGCACGGTGTGCCCGATGCCCATAGATTGAAAGTGCAATACACACTGCATAGCCTCAGCCTGCATTGCATAGAAAAATAAGGAGATTTTTTAAAAAATTCCTTTTTACGGCTACCGGAGACACAGTGCATTTGCCTGCGTGGCCTGTGGAACTTCACGTCCATCCAAACTGCATAGTTCACAGCTAGGCCTAAGTGCAGCCTTCATTTAAACATTTTTCTGTCCGCACTTTGCGTTGCGTCAGTTCAGTCTGCCTCTAAGTGTACGCCAAGAAACCACACATTTTCTACAACGCTCTGTGTTATACGTGTGCTGTCTCACAAGTGCACGGTGTGCCCGATGCCCATAGATTGAAAGTGCAATACACACTGCATAGCCTCAGCCTGCATTGCATAGAAAAATAAGGAGATTTTTTTTTTAAATTCCTTTTTACGGCTACCAGAGACACAGTGCATTTGCCTGCATGGCCTGTGGAACTTCACGTCCATCCAAACTGCATAGTTCACAGCTAGGCCTAAGTGCAGCCTTCATTTAAACATTTTTCTGTCCGCACTTTGCGTTGCGTCAGTTCAGTCTGCCTCTAAGTGTACGCCAAGAAACCACACATTTTCTACAACGCTCTGTGTTATACGTGTGCTGTCTCACAAGTGCACGGTGTGCCCGACGCCCATAGATTGAAAGTGCAATACACACTGCAGAGCCTCAGCCTGCATTGCATAGAAAAATAAGGAGATTTTTAAAAAAAATTCCTTTTTACGGCTACCGGAGACACAGTGCATTTGCCTGCGAGGCCTGTGGGACTTCACGTCCATCCAAACTGCATAGTTCACAGCAAGGCCTAAGTGCAGCCTTCCTTATAATTTATCTCTGGCTTCATTTTGCGTTATATTACCGCTGGCAGCCACCAACTGTGCGGCAATAATTCACAAACATTTTTACACCGCTCTGTCTCTGCTCGATTCTTAATCCAGCATGCTGAGGGGTAGGGGCAGAGGACGTGGTCGCGGTCGAGCACGCGGAGTCCCAAGTGAGGGTGTGGGCATAGGACGAGTTCCTGGTCCAGGTAAATCGCAGCCGGCTGCTGCGGGAGTAGGAAAGAGGACAGTTTCTGGGTTCCCCAGCTTCATATCGCAATTTTTGGGTCCATGTCGTAGACCTTTATTAAAAAATGAGCAGTGTGAGCAGGTCCTGTCGTGGATGGCAGAAAGTGCATCCAGCAATCTATCGACCACCCCGTCTTCTACGCCGTCCACTGCTGCAACTCTGAATCCTCTGGCTGCTGCTCCTCCTTCCTCCCAGCCTCCTCACTCCATGAAAATGACACATTCTGAGGAGCAGGCAGACTCCCAGGAACTGTTCTCGGGCCCCTGCTCAGATTGGGCAAAAATGGTTCCTCTCCCACCGGAGGAGTTTGTCGTGACCGATGCCCAACCTTTGAAAGTTCGGGGGGGTCCGGGGGATGAGGCTGGGTACGTCCGACAACTGTCTCAAGAGCTTTCAGTGGGTGAGGAGGACGATGACGATGAGACACAGTTGTCTATCAGTGAGGTAGTAGTGAGGGCAGTAAGTCCGAGGGAGGAGCGCACAGAGGATTCGGAGGAAGGGCCGCTGGACGATGAGGTGACTGACCCCACCTGGTGTGATAAGCCAACTGAGGACAGGTCTTCAGAGGGGGAGGCAATTGCAGCCGCAGGACAGGTTGGAAGAGGCAGTGGGGTGGCCAGAGGTAGAGGCAGGGCAAGAGCGAATAATCCACCAGCTGTTTCCCAAAGCACCCCCTCGCGCCAAGCTACCGTGCAGAGGCCAAGGTGCTCTAAGGTGTGGCATTTTTTCACTGAGACGGCGGACGACCGACGAACAGTGGTGTGCAACCTTTGTCGCGCCATGATCAGCCGGGGAGCCACCACCAGCAGCCTCACCACCACCAGTATGCGCAGGCATATGATGGCCAAGCACCCCACAAGGCGGGACGAAGGCCATTCACCGCCCCCAGCTTGCGCCACTGCCTCTCCCCCTGGGCCCCAACCTGCCACTGAGATCCAACCCACCTCTCACGACACAGGCACGACCAACTCCTGGCCTGCACCCACACCCTCACCTCCGCTGTCCTCGGCCCCATCCAGCAATGTCTCTGAGCGCAGCGTCCAGCTGTCGCTAAGAGAATCGTTGGAGAGAAAGCGCAAATACGCCGCCACGCACCCGCACGCTCAAGCTTTAAATGTCCACATAGCCAAATTGATCAGCCTGGAGATGCTCCCCTACAGGCTGGTGGAAACTGAGGCTTTCAAAAACATGATGGCGGCGGCAGCCCCGCACTACTCTGTCCCAGCCGCCACTATTTTTCACGGTGTGCCGTCCCAGCCCTGCACGACCACGTCTCACGCAACATCGTACGCGCCCTCACCAACTCGGTTACTGGCAAGGTCCACTTAATGACGGACACGTGGACAAGCACAGGCGGAAAGGGCCACTATATCTCCCTGACAGCACATTGGGTGAATTTAGTGGAGGCTGGGACCGAGTCAAAGCCTGAGACTGCTGATGTACTACCCACCCCCAGAATTGCGGGCCCAAGATCGGTGCTGGTATCTGCGGCGATGTATGCCACCTCCACTAAACCTTCCTCCTCCTCCTCCAACGCAACCTCTACCTCGCAATCAAGACTTGTCAGCAACAGCACGTCGCCAGCAGTCGGTGGCGCGTGGCGCAGCAGCACAGCGGTGGGCAAGCGTCAGCAGGCCATGCTGAAACTACTCAGCTTAGGAGAGAAGAGGCACACGGCCCACGAACTGTTGCACAGTCTGACAGAGCAGACCGACCGCTGGCTTTCGCCACTGAGCCTCCAACCTGGCATGGTCGTGTGTGACAACGGCCATAACCTGGTGGCAGCTCTGCAGCTCGGCAGCCTCACGCACGTGCCATGCCTGGCCCACGTCTTTAATTTGGTGGTTCAGCGGTTTCTGAAAGGCTACCCACACTTGTCAGACCTCCTCGGCAAGGTGCGCCGGGTCAGCGCACATTTCCGCAAGTCTAACACGGACGCTGCCACCCTGTGCACCCTGCATCATCGGTTTAATCTGCCAGTGCACCGACTGCTTTGCGACGTGCCCACACGGTGGAACTCTATTCTTCACATGTTGTCCCGGCTGTATGAGCAACGTAGAGCTATAGTGGAATACCAACTCCAACATGGGCGGCGAACTGTGAGTCAGCCTCCTCAATTCTTTACAGAGGAGTGTGCCTGGATGGCAGATATCTGCCAGGTCCTTGGAAACTTTGAGAAGTCCACCCTGATGGTGAGCGGCGATGCTGCAATCCTTAGCGTCACCATTCCCTGCTATGCCTGTTGAGAAGTTCCCTGCAAAGCATAAAGGCTGATGCTTTGCGGGCGGAAACGGAGGCGGGGGAAGACAGTATGTCGCTGGATAGTCAGAGCACCCTCATGTCTATATCTCAGCGCGTGGAAGAGGAGGAGGAGGAGGGGGAGGGGGAGGAGCCTGAGGAGGAAGAGACAGCTGGGCCCACTACAGAGCGTACCCATGCTGCTTGCCTCTCATCCATTCAGCGTGTATGGCCTGAGGAGGAGGAGGAGGAGGATACTCAAAGTCATCTTCCTAGTGAGGACAGCGATATGGTACCCTGGCACCCATGGCTGACTTTATGTTAGCATGCCTTTCTCGTGACCCTCACATTAGACGCATTCTTGCCACTATGGATTACTGGGTGTTCACACTGCTTGACCCACGGTATAAGGATAACGTTTCCACTCTCATTCCCGAAGAGGAAAGGGGTTTGAGAGTGATGCAATACCACAGGGCCCTGGTGGACAAACTGATGGTAAACTTCCTATCTGACAGCGCTAGTGGCAGAAGGCGCAGTTCCGAGGGCCAAGTAGAAAGGGAGGCGCGGAGATCAGGCAGCATGTTCAGCGCAGGCAGGGGAACACTCTCCAAGGCCTTTGCCAGCTTTATGGCTCCCCAGCAAGACTGCCTCACACCTCCCCAGTTCAGGCTGAGTCGGAGGGAGCACTGTAAGAAGATGGTGAGGGAGTACGCAACCGATCGTACCACCATCCTCCGTGACGCCTCTGCTCCGTACAACTACTGGGTGTCAAAGCTGGACACGTGGTCCGAACTCGCGCTGTGTGCCCTGGAGGTGTTGGCTTGCCCTGCGGCTAGCGTCTTGTCAGAGAGGGTGTTTAGTGCAGCTGGGGGAATCATCACGGACAAGCATACCCGCCTGTCAACTGACAACGCCGACATACTTACACTCATAAAGATGAACAAAGCCTGGATTTCCCCAGACTTCTCTTCTCCACCAGCGGACTGCAGCACTACCTAAAGACCTTTGTCAATCTGTGTATGATATTCGTCGTCCTCCTCCGGCTCCTCCTCCTGAAAGCTCTCGTAATCACCGTGAAGGGGCAATTTTTCTGTGGGCCAAAACACTCATATAACTTTTCTAAATAATATTTATCTGTTTCAATTCTCATTAAAGCATTGAAACTTCCACCTGAACCAATTGTTTTTTAGAATGGGCTGCCTCCAGGCCTAGTTAAAAATTAAGCCACAGCACCTGCCCTCTGGGTTGGACATGGGCAATTTTTCTGGGGTACATTTGTACTGTCGGTACACCAATTTTTCGGGCCCTCGCCTACAATGTAATCAAAGTAATTTTTATGGGCTTCGCCTGCACTCATGGTACACCACTGTGTCTGGGGTTGGCCTACACTTTTGCTACAGAAATGTAACTCTGTTCTGCCTACCTATACTTCTGCCACAGTAATGCTACAGGGGTCTGACTATACTTCAGCCACAGAAATGTTACTTCGGTCTGCCGATACTTCTGCTCCTGAAATGTTACCTTGGTTGGTGTATACTGTTACTACTGTAATTTTAGTAATACTGGGCTCTGCCCATAATGCTTCAACGGAAATGTTACTGGGGCAGGTCTATACTGCTATAACAGAAATGTAACTAATAGTGGGCTCTGCCCATACTGCTTCTACGTTAATGTTGCTGGGGTCTGACTATAATGCTACTACTGAAATGTTACAAATACTTTGGTCTCCCTACACTGCTGCCAAGGAAATGTTTATCTGCTGCTTTGCCCATACTGCTTCTACGTTACTGTTACTGGGGTCTGACTATACTGCTACTACTGAAATGTTACAAATACTTTGCTCTCCCTACACTGCTGTTACTGGGGTCTGTCTGCACTGCTGGAACTGAAATGTGACAGGGGCATGTCGCAACTGATATTACTGAAATGTTACTGGGGTCTGTCTAGACTTATACTACTGAACTGTTACTGGGGTCTGTCAATTCAGATACTACTGAAATGTTACTGGGGTCTGTGTATACTGCTGCAAATGAAATGTTAGTGGGGTCTGTCATCACTGCTGCCAATGAAATGTTACAGGGGTTTGTGCATACTCTTACCGCTGAAATGTTACTAATTCTCGGACACAGGACTAAACCACGGACACAGGGACAGGACACGTACTGCCTCAAAAACGTCCCTGTCCTCCTCCTCCAACAATGAAAACATTCTTGGCAAATGCTTTTGCAGTGGTCCGTCTGGCGGCAGTCTAAGAATTTCACCTTAAACGACACAATAAGAAGGCCCCCCCACCACGGCCCACTTAATCCTGGCCACATTCCGAAAACCAATGGAATAAAACCGCGCTAATAGGTTCACAGTCGCGACCACTATCCCACCAACGCGGTTACTGGTAAGGTGCATATAACCACGGACACGGGGACAGGACACGTACTGCCTCAAAAACATCCCCGTCCTCCTTCTCCAACAATGAAAACATTCTTGGCCGAAGCCCACCTGTATTTAATCTGACGTTAGCTCTGCTGTCCAGGGCACTGCAATGGGATCCATTTATGTACCGCCGGTGGGTTGCAGGGAGCCACCCATGCTGTCGGTCCACACGGACTTCACATTATTGAGTTGTACATGCCTGTGTGTATTTATTAAAAACTCCGGTCAGACTGGGGCATGCAGTGTGGGCCGAGGCCCACCTGCATTTAATCTTACGTTACCTCAGCTGTGCTGGGCACTGCAATGGGATTTGTTTATGTACCGACGGTGGGTTCCAGGGAGCCACCCATGCTGTGAGTCACAGGGACTTCACATTAGGGATTTGTACCTGCCTGTGTCTATGTATTAAAAACCCCGGTCAGGTTAGGGTATGCAGTGTGGGCCGAAGCCCACCTGCATTTAATCTGACGTTACCTCAGCTGTGCTGGGCAATGCAATAGGATTTATTTATGTACCACCGGTGGCTTCCTGGGACCCTCCCATGCTGTCGGTCCACACAGACTTCACATTAGGGAGTTGTACCTGCCTGTGTATACTTATAAAAAACCCCAGTCTGACTGGGGCATGCAGTGTGGGCCGAAGCCCACCTGCATTTAATCTGACGTTAGCTCTGCTGTCCAGGGCACTGCAATGGGATATATTTATGTACCGCCGGTGGGTTCCAGGGAGCCACCCATGCTTTCGGTCCACACAGACTTCACATAGCGGATTTGTACCTGCCTGTGTTGACTTATAAAAACCCCGGTCTGACTGGGGCATGCAGTGTGGGCTAAAGCCCACCTGCATTTAACCTGACGTTACCTCAGCTGCGCTGGGCAATGCAATGGGATATATTTATGTACCGCCGGTGGCTTCCTGGGACCCACCTATGCTGTCGGTCCACACAGAGTTGTAACTAACTGCATGTGTCTACTTATAAAGAACCCCAGTCTGACTGGGGCTTGCAGTGTGGGCTGAATCCCACCTGCATTTAATCTGTCGTTAGCTCTGCTGTCCAGGGCACTGCAATGGGATATATTTATGTACCGCCGGTGGGTTCCAGGGAGCCACCCATGCTGTGGGTGCACACGGAATTCCCATTGCGGAGTTGTACATGCCTGTGACTATTTATAAAAAACTCTGGTCAGACTGGGGCATGCAGTGTGGGTCGAAGCCCACCTGTATTTAATCTGACGTTAGTTCTGCTGTCCAGGGCACTGCAATGGGATCTATTTATGTACCGCTGGTGGGTTCCAGGGAGCCACCCATGCTGTGGGTCCACAGGGACTTCACATTAGGGATTTGTACCTGCCTGTGTCTATGTATTAAAAACCCCGGTCAAACTGGGGCATGCAGTGTGGGCCGAAGCCCACCTGCATTTAATCTGATGTTACCTCAGCTGTGCTGGGCAATGCAATGGGAATTAGTTAAGTACCGCCGGTGGCTTCCTGGGACCCACCCATGCTGTCGGTCCACAAGGAGTTGTAACTGCATGTGTCTACTTATAAATAACCCCAGTCTGACTGGGGCATACAGTGTGGTCCAAAGCCCACCTGCATTTAATCTGACGTTACCTGAGCTGTGCTGGGCAATGCAATGGGATTTTCTTTATGTACCGCCGGTGGGTTCCAGGGAGCCACCCATGCTGTCGGTCCACAGAGACTTCACATTAGGGATTTGTACCTGCCTGTGTCTATGTATTAAAGACCCCGGTCTGACTGGGGCATGCAGTGTGGGCCGAAGCCCACCTGCATTTAATCTGACGTTACCTCAGCTGTGCTGTGCAATGCAATGGGATTTAGTTAAGTACCGCCGGTGGCTTCCTGGGACCCACCCATGCTGTGGGACCACACGGACTTCACATTAGGGAGTTGTACCTGCCTGTGTATACTTATAAAAAACCCCAGTCTGACTGGGGCATGCAGTGTGGGCCGAAGCCCACCTGTATTTAATCTGATGTTAGCTTTACCACTGCGGCACTGCATTGGGACAAACTACTGGAGCAATACAGCGCTAATGAGACGTGCACAGCTACGCTAGCATTGGAGTCCGCTGTAGGCCCGCGATTGCTGAGGCTTTGTGCAGAGGCCTATGTCCTGGGTGCAGTGAAAGTCCGCTTCCTGCCTAGGATTGCTGAATCTGTGGGCTGAGGCCTATGCCATGGGCGCGGTGCAAGTCTGCCATGTTTGGCCGCTCAGATCAATTTTTTGTTCATTTCTTGGGTTTCCTAGGACCCACCTATGCTGTTGGTGTAAACTTAGTTCCCATCGCGGTGTTTGACCTGTCTGGCACAAAGACACTGACTGACTCGGGTAGGGGGCAGAGCGCAGACGGCTTTCCCCTTGCAGTGTCGATTGAGCTATGCGACACCTTGACAGAATGAATAGTGTGTGGCACATGGATTCCCCATTGCTATGCCCACGTTTGCAGCTCCAGACGGAGGTGGCACAGGATTTGATTTCTCATTGCTTCTGTACAGCATTGTGGGCTATCGCCCCGCCCCTTTTAAAGAGGGTCGCTGCCTGTCTCTGCTAACCCTCTGCAGTGTGTGCCTCCGGTTCCTCCTCATGGCAGATGCACTTATAAATAGACATAAGGGTGGTGTGGCTATGGGGCCAGCGTGTGGCATGAGGGCAGCTGAAGGCTGCGCAGGGACACTTTGGTGTGTGCTGTGGACACTGGGTCGTGCGGGGGGGAGGGGGGTTGGGCAGCGTGTAACCCAGGAGAAGAGGCAGCGGTGTGTCCCACAGGCAGTGCTTGTGCTTAGTTGGAGGTAGTGTGGTGCGTAGCTAAGGTGTGGCTTTCTAATGAGGGTTTGTCCGAAGTAAAAATTGTTAGGGGGGGCACTCTTGCCGCTATTGTGGCTTAATAGTGGGTCCTGGGAACCTGAAATGCAGCCCAGCATGTTGCCCTTTGCCTGCCCTATCCGTTTCTGTGTCGTTTCCATCACTTTCTTGGGTTTTGCAGATTTGCACCAATGAAAACCTTAGAAAGCATCGGCGATATACAAAAATGCTCGAGTTGCCCATTGACTTTAATGGGGTTCGTTACTCGAAACGAACCCTCGAGCTTCACGGAAAGTTCGACTCGAGCAATGAGCACCCGAGCATTTTGGTGCTCGCTCATCTCTATATAAGATCTATAGCCCTTGTCTCGAGGGCCACTAAGTCAAATGATCCCCTGTGCCTGCTGTCAGTCGACGCTGAAAAAGCGTTCGATAGAGTAGAGTGGGGGTTTTTGGAAGCGGTGCTAAAGCAGATCGGACTAGGCCCGAGATTTTTGGGGTGGATTATGGCGTTATACAACAACGTCGGCGAGAATTTGAGTAAACGGCAAACTCTCACAGCAGGTACAGATAGGGAATAGCACAAGGCAGGGCTGCCTGTTGTCTCCCTTTCTATATATTTTAGTAATGGAGACACTGGCAAATACCCTTAGGGCCAATACCAGCATCAGAGGGGTACAGATAGCCAAAAATGAACAGAAAATCGGATTATATGCCGACGACATATTATTATATCTCTCAAACCCAAGAGTGGCCCTTCCATGCGTATTAGAGAAGTTCCGGAAATTCAGCCGATTTCCTAATTTCCAAGTAAATTTAAACAAGTCACAAAATCTTAAATATCAGTATCCCTGAGGTGGAGGAGAGAGCCCTATGGGCGTCTTTCCCGTTTAAATGGAAGAAGGAAGGAATTAAATATCTAGGTATAAACATCACTCTGAATTTAGAGGATCTCTTCTCAAAAAACTATCAACCACTTTTGGCAAAATTAGAAAAAGACCTGGATGTGTGGCGAGCTGCGCCCCTCTCCTGGTTTGGCAGGATCAGCTCCGTAAAGATGAACGTCCTCCCTAGATTCTTGTATGTCCTGCAGACCCTGCCAATATTCCTCCCTGGGACCTTCTTAAACAAAGTTAGGAAAATGGTGATGCGATTTATTTGGGGTCCTGGAAGGCCTAGACGAAACTGGAAAGCCCTCACTGGTCACAAAGAGAAAGGTGGCATGGGGGTCCCAAATATTTCATTATACTGTAGAGCAACGCTGAGCCGACGTATATTAGAAGTGACTCAGGGTAGGTCTCAAAAAAGGTGGGTGACTATGGAACAGGATGCAGCCCCTCACAGTGCGACCGGCCTAATCTGAATCCTAGGTAATGGGAAATATAAAGACATAGGTCTATCCCCATTTATAGGAGGGATATTCACAGCCTGGATAGGGTGGGCCACAGGGAAAGGGCCGATCAGGAGGCCTGGTCCACTAACGCCGCTAGTGGCCAATAAGGACATCCCGACATTCTATAGGGGTACCCCCCTGGTCAATATGTTAATGGAGGGTCAAATAGTAGACATCCCCAGGGTGAGAGATATGATCAAGGAAGCTGGTCTTAAAACACTAGAGGAGATACTGCTAAGAAGGGGATCCCCGGCCGGAGCATGGTACCAGTATTTCCAGCTGGGTCACTACATAAGATCGCTAGGAGTAACACAGCTATTAGGGGCTAAGCTAACTCCCTTCGAAAGCCAATATGCCCATAACCCAACTACGAAGGGAAGCACGTCTGATCTATACGACTTTTTGGTGGGATGTACACACAGAGGAGCGGGATAGCTTTAGAGAGGGAATGGCATCGGAACTGGGCCATTTACCCCCGGAGGGGGACTGGAAGAAAGCATTCTTTCTCACACACAAGCTGAGTATCTCCAGCAGATTGCAAGAACTGAACTATAAGATCCTAACTAGATGGTACAAAACACGGGAGAGGCTCGCCAGAATCTACCCCAATACTCGGATTCATGTTGGAGATGCCAGTCGGAGAGAGGTACCTACATTCACATGTGGTGGTCGTGTTCACTGATCTGTCTTCTATGGCAGGAGGTGGGAGCCCTTTACTCCTGGGTTAGTGGGACGACCCTCCGGCTGACACCGGAGGTGGCCCTATTATAAATGTTCCCTGGGTCCATATTGAGAGTCAAAAAATCACTGCTTAGATTTTTCATTTTAGCGACCTGTCAAGTGATCCCGAGGAAATGGAGGACTCCGTCGACCGCCTCCAGAATAATGTGGTTAGAAACGCTGGATCCGATAGCCTACATGGAAGAATTATGTGCCAGAGATGAAATGCGACATAATAAACACTTAGCGACTTGGAGTGTCTGGACCTCACAGAAAGAGACGGCGGAGATATCCACATGGGTCCAAACAGGGTCAATCCCTCCCCCGTGGAGACATTCCACTCTACTATAGATGGAGCTAGATGGTGCAAATTGGATTTGTGCTGATAGGCAGGATGGTTCCCCCCCCCCCCCTCTCTCCCTCTCCCTTTCTTCCCTAACTCAACCTCACTAATTTTCTATCTTTAGTTCTTCTTCTTCTCGCTCTAATGCACCTTGAGTCTCTTCTAAAGGTGTATTGGACCACTCATTTGATTTGCTAGTTAAAGTTGAATGTTAGAAATAGTTCGTAAGATAAAAGTTAGTCTACAACAAATGACAGAACTAGAGATGAGCGAGCACCAAAATGCTCGGGTGCTCGTTACTCGGGACGAAATTATCGCGATGCTCGAGGGTTCGTTTCGAGTAACGAACCCTATTGAAGTCAATGGGCGACCCGAGCATTTTTGTATATCGCCGATGCTCGCTAAGGTTTTCATTTGTGAAAATCTGGGCAATTCAAGAAAGTGATGGGAACGACACAGCAACGGATAGGGCAGGCGAGGGGCTACATGTTGGGCTGCATCTCAAGTTCCCAGGTCCCACTATTAAGCCACAATAGCGGGAAGAGTGCCCCCCCCCCCAACAACTTTTACTTCTGAAAAGCCCTCATTAGCAATGCATACCTTAGCTAAGCACCACACTACCTCCAACAAAGCACAATCACTGCCTGCATGACACTCCGCTGCCACTTCTCCTGGGTTACATGCTGCCCAAACCCCCCCCCCCCCCCCCACGACCCAGTGTCCACAGCGCACACCAAAGTGTCCCTGCGCAGCCTTCAGCTGCACTCATGCCACACCACCCTCATGTCTATTTATAAGTGTGTCTGCCATGAGGAAGAACCGCAGGCACACACTGCAGAGGGTTGGCACGGCTAGGCAGCGACCCTATTTAAAAGGGGCGGGGCGATAGCCCACAATGCTGTACAGAAGCAATGAGAAATCAAATCCTGTGCCACCTCCATCAGGAGCTGCACACGTGGGCATAGCAATGGGGAACCTATGTGCCACACACTATTCATTCTGTCAAGGTGTCTGCATGCCCCAGTCAGACCGCGTTTTTTTATAAATAGTCACAGGCAGGTACAACTCCGCAATGGGAATTCCGTGTGCACCCACAGCATGGGTGGCTCCCTGGAACCCACCGGCTGTACATAAATGTATCCCATTGCAGTGCCCATCACAGCTGAGGTAACGTCCGATTAAATGCAGGTGGGCTTCGACCCACACTGCATGCCCCAGTCAGACTGGGGTTCTTTAGAAGTAGACACATGCAGTTACAATTCCGTGTGGACCGACAGCATGGGTGGGTGCCAAGAAGCCACCGGCGGTACATAAATATATCCCATTGCATTGCCCAGCACAGCTGAGGTAATGTCATGTTTAATGCAGGTGGGCTTCGGCCCACACTGCATGCCCCAGTCAGACTGGGGTTCTTTAGAAATGGACACATGCAGTTACAACTCCCTGTGGACCCACAGCATGGGTGGCTCCCTGGAACCCACCGGCGGTACATAAATATATCCCATTGCAATGCCCAACACTGCTGATGTAACATAAGCTTTAATGCAGGTGGGCAAAAAATTAATTGGATTACACTGTAGGCGAGGGCCCCAAAAAATTGGTGTACCAACAGTACTAATGTACGTCAGAAAAATTGCCCATGCCCAACCAAGAGGGCAGATGAAACCCATTAATCGCTTTGGTTAATGTGGCTTAATTTGTAACTAGGCCTGGAGGCAGCCCAGTTAAAATAAAAATTGGTTCAGGTGAAAGTTTCAACGCTTTAATGAGCATTGAAATGTATAAAAATTGTTTACAAAAATTATATGACTGAGCCTTGTGGGCCTAAGAAAAATTGCCCGTTCGGCGTGATTATGTCAGGTTTCAGGAGGAGGAGCAGGAGGAGGAGGATGAATATTATACACAGATTGATGAAGCTAAAGGGTCCACGTTTTTGATGGTGATAGAGAACAATGCTTCCATCCGCGGGTGCAGCCTACGTATTGTTTAGGTATCGCTGCTGTCCGCTGGTGGAGAAGAGAAGTCTGGGGAAATCCAGGCTTTGTTCATCTTGATGAGTGTAAGCCTGCTCGCACTGTCGGTTGACAGGCAGGTATGCTTATCTGTGATGATTCTCCCAGCCGCACTAAAGACCCTCTCTGACAAGACGCTAGCCGCAGGACAAGCAAGCACCTCCAGGGCATACAGCGCGAGTTCAGGCCACGTGTCCAGCTTCGACACCCAGTAGTTGTAGGGGGCAGAGGCGTCACGGAGGACGGTCGTGCGATCGGCTACGTACTCCCTCACCATCCTTTTACAGTGCTCCCACCGACTCAGCCTTGACTGGGGAGCGGTGACACAGTCTTGCTGGGGAGCCAGAATGCTGTCAAAGGCCTTAGAGAGTGTTCCCCTGCCTGTGCTGTACATGCTGCCTGATCTCTGCGCCTCCCCTGCTAGCTGGCCCTCGGAACTGCGCCTTCGGCCACTAGCGCTGTCGGATGGGAATTTTACCATCAGTTTGTCCGCCAGGGTCCTGTGGTATAGCATCACTCTCGAACCCCTTTCCTCTTCGGGTATGAGAGTGGAAAGGTTCTCCTTATACCGTGGGTCGAGCAGTGTGTACACCCAGTAATCCGTAGTGGCCAGAATGCGTGTAACGCGAGGGTCACGAGAAAGGCATCCTAACATGAAGTCAGCCATGTGTGCCAGGGTACCTGTACGCAACACATGGCTGTCCTCACTAGGAAGATCACTTTCAGGATCCTCCTCTTCCGGCCATACACGCTGAAAGGATGACAGGCAAGCAGCATGGGTACCCTCAGCAGTGGGCCAAGCTGTCTCTTCCCCCTCCTCCTCATCCTCCTCATGCTCCTCCTCCTCCTCCTCAACGCGCTGAGATATAGACAGGAGGGTGCTCTGACTATCCAGCGACATACTGTCTTCCCCCGCCTCTGTTTCCGAACGCAAAGCGTCAGCCTTTATGTTTTGCAGGGAACTTCTCAAGAGGCATAGCAGAGGAATGGTGACGCTAATGATTGCAGCATCGCTGCTCACCATCTGGGTAGACTCCTCAAAGTTTCCAAGGACCTGGCAGATGTCTGCCAACCAGGCCCACTCTTCTGTAAAGAATTGAGGAGGCTGACTCCCACTGCGCCGCCCATGTTGGAGTTGGTATTCCACTATAGCTCTACGCTGCTCATAGAGCCTGGCCAACATGTGGAGCGTAGAGTTCCACCGTGTGGGCACGTCGCACAGCAGTCGGTGCACTGGCAGATGAAACCGATGTTGCAGGGTGCGCAGGGTGGCAGCGTCCGTGTGGGACTTGCGAAAATTTGCGCAGAGCCGGCGCACCTTTCCGAGAAGGTCTGACAAGCGTGGGTAGCTTTTCAGAAAGCGCTGAACCACCAAATTAAAGACGTGGGCCAGGCATGGCACGTGCGTGAGGCTGCCGAGCTGCAGAGCCGCCACCAGGTTACGGCCGTTGTCACACACGACCATGCCCGGTTGGAGGCTCAGTGGCGCAAGCCAGTGGTCGGTCTGCTCTGCCAGACCCTGCAGCAGTTTGTGGGCCGTGTGCCTCTTATCTCCTAAGCTGAGTAGTTTCAGCACGACCTGCTGACGCTTGCCCACCGCTGTGCTGCCACGCCGCGCGACACCGACTGCTGCCGACGTGCTGCTGCTGACACATCTTGATTGCGAGACAGAGGTTGCGTAGGAGGAGGGTGGTTTAGTGGAGGAAGCATACACCACCGCAGATACCACCACCGAGCTGGGGCCCGCAATTCTGGGGGTGGGTAGGACGTGAGCGGTCCCAGGCTCTGACTCTGTCCCAGCCTCCACTAAATTCACCCAATGTGCCATCAGGGAGATATAGTGGCCCTGCCCGCCTGTGCTTGTCCACGTGTCTGTTGTTAAGTGGACCTTGGCAGTAACCGCGTTGGTGAGGGTGCGTACAATGTTGCGGGAGACGTGGTCGTGCAGGGCTAGGACGGCACATCGGGAAAAGTAGTGGCGACTGGGAACTGAGTAGCGCGGGGCCGCCGCCGCCATCATACTTTTGAAAGCCTCCGTTTCCACAACCCTATACGGCAGCATCTCCAGGCTGATAAATTTGGCTATGTGCACGTTTAACGCTTGAGTGTGCGGGTGCGTGGCGGCGTACTTGCGCTTGCGCTCCAACACTTGCGCTAGCGACGGCTGGACGGTGCGCTGACAGACATTGGTGGATGGGGCCGAGGACAGCGGAGGTGAGGGTGTGGGTGCAGGCCAGGAGACGGTAGTGCCTGTGTCCTGAGAGGGGGGTTGGATCTCAGTGGCAGGTTGGGGCACAGGGGGAGAGGCAGTGGTGCAAACCGGAGGCGGTGAACGGCCTTCGTCCCACCTTGTGGGGTGCTTGACCATCATAAGTCTGCGCATGCTGGTGGTGGTGAGGCTGGTGATGGTGGCTCCCCGGGTGATTTTGGCGCGACACAGGTTGCACACCACTGTTCGTCGGTCGTCTGCACTCTCAGTGAAAAACTGCCAGACCTTTGAGCACCTCGGCCTCTGCAGGGTGGCATGGCGCGAGGGGGCGCTTTGGGAAACAGTTGGTGGATTATTCGGTCTGGCCCTGCCTCTGCCCCTGGACACCGCACTGCCTCTTCCAACCTGGCCTGCTTGCTGCCCTTGCCTCCCCCTCTGAAGACCTGTCCTCAGTAGGCGTAGCAAACCAGGTGGGGTCAGTCACCTCATCGTCCTGCTGCTCTTCCTCCGAATCCTCTGTGCGCTCCTCCCTCGGACTTACTGCCCTTACTACTACCTCACTGATAGACAACTGTGTCTCATCGTCATCGTCCTCCTCACCCACTGAAAGGTCTTGAGACAGTTGCCGGAAGTCCCCAGCCTCATCCCCCGGACCCCGGGAACTTTCAAAAGGTTGGGCATCGGTCACGACAAACTCCTCCAGTGGGAGAGGATTCGGAACCCTTGCTGCCCATTCTGGGCAGGGGCCCGAGAACAGTTCCTGGGAGTCTGCCTGCTCCTCAGAATGTGTCATTGTAATGGAGTGAGGAGGCTGGGAGGAAGGAGGAGCAGCAGCCAGAGGATTCAGAGTTGCAGCAGTGGACGGCGCAGAACTCTGGGTGTTCGATAGATTGCTGGATGCACTTTCTGCCATCCACGACAGGACCTGCTCACACTGCTCATTTTCTAATAAAGGTCTACCGCGTGGACCTATTAATTGTGAGATGAATGTGGGGACGCCAGAAATGTGCCTCTCTTCTAATCCCGCAGCAGTCGGCTGCGATACACCTGGATCAGGAGCTCGGCCTGTGCCCACACCCTGACTTGGGCCTTCGCGTCCTCGCCCGCGTCCACGTCCTCTAGGCCTACCCCTACCCCTCAGCATGGTGTATTACCAGTAGTGCAGAAACAGAACGCTGTAATTAAATGTGCCGCTTATTGGCCTGTGTTTGGAGGCTGACTTCGCTTACGGAACGCACAGCAGAGGCAGGAAATAATTTTGCGCAAGCCTGCTGTAACACTTAGCTGGCTGCGTATGAATTAGGACAACTACCCCCAGCACAGACCCAGTACACTGAGGACGGTCACAGGCAGCCCAAATAGATTTTTTTTCCCAGATGTTTTTGGAAAGGCCCACTGCCTATATACACTGTATATGTCTTCTCTCTCTGCATCACCACTACTGGCCCTGGAGTATGTAAAATAACTGCAGACTGTTGCACTGTGGACTGGAATACAGCGTTGATGTAACAGCCAACACAGAGCCAGGAAACAATTTTGCGCAAGCCTGCTGTAACACTTCGCTGGCTGCGTATCAATTAGGACAACTACCCCCAGCACAGACCCAATACACTGACGACGGTCACAGGCAGCCCAAATAGATTTTTTTTCCCAAATGTTTTTGGAAAGGCCCACTGCCTATATACACTGTATATGTCTTCTCTCTCTGCATCACCACTACTGGCCCTGGAGTATGTAAAATAACTGCAGACTGTTGCACTGTGGACTGGAATACAGCGGTGATGTAACAGCCAACACACAGCCAGGAAATAATTTTGCGCAAGCCTGCTGTAAAACTTAGCTGGCTGTGTATGAATTAGGACAACTACCCCCAGCACAGACCCAGTACACTGAGAACGGTCACAGGCAGCCCAAATAGATTTTTTTTCCAAAATGTTTTTGGAAAGGCCCACTGCCTATATACACTGTATATGTCTTCTCTCTCTGCGTCACCACTACTGGCCCTGGAGTATGTAAAATAACTGCAGACTGTTGCACTGTGGACTGGAATACAGCGGTGATGTAACAGCCAACACAGAGCCAGGAAATAATTTTGCGCAAGCCTGCTGTAACACTTAGCTGGCTGCGTATGAATTAGGACAACTACCCCCAGCACAGACCCAGTACACTGAGGACGGTCACAGGCAGCCCAAATAGATTTTTTTTCCCAAATGTTTTTGGAAAGGCCCACTGCCTATATTCAATAAATATGTCTTCTGTCCCTGCCTCACCACCACTACTGGCCCTGGACTATGTATAATTACTGCAGGGCGCAATGCTCTGCACGGCCGATATACAAAAAAAAAAAAAAAAGTGCAACACTGCAAAAAGCAGCCTCCACACTACTGCACACGGTTAGATGTGGCCCTAAGAAGGACCGTTGGGGTTCTTGAAGCCTAAAATACTCCTAACACTCTCCCTATAGCAACTCCAGCAAGACAGCACTTTCCCTGATCTCTGTCAGAACGCATCTGTGGTGAGCCGCGGGAGGGGCCGATTTATATACTCGGGTGACACCTGATCTCGCCAGCCACTCACTGCAGGGGGGTGGTATAGGGCTTGAACATCGCAGGGGGAAGTTGTAATGCCTTCCCTGTCTTTCTATTGGCCAGAAAAGCGCGCTAACGTCTCAGAGATTAAAGTGAAAGTAAATCGAACATAGCGTGGTGCTCGTTTCGAATAACGAGCATCTCGAACACGCTAATACTCGAACGAGTATCAAGCTCAGACGAGTACGTTCGCTCATCTCTAGACAGAACCCAAGAACCAAATATAAAGAAGTTTTATTCAGCTTATTTGCATACAACCTAAGAATAGTGTAATGTTGTAAGTTGGCCTGGATTGTAGACATTTGTTGATATATGTTTTATATAATATACAAAACAAATAAATACATTTTGAACCATAAATAATTTTTGTTCATATACAAACAGGGGAAAGTTCCCAAAAGGGTTTTTTTGTTTGTTCTTTTTTTACATTTTCTTTTAAACCCTTTCTTTATGTCTCTGAAGGGGACTTGAATCATAAAATCTATGATCAGTATAATAATGCATTGCATTACTTCTGTACTACAATGCATTATCACTCACAATAGCGATCACAGGTCATCAGTTTCTGGCATCCCATTATAGCAACCCACTGGCCCCCCACGATCACATACATGTTCTCATCTATATAAGTTTACATCCTGTTGTGTTAAGTCCCCCCACTCCTCCCCAGCCAGGTTGTAAACTAACTTGCTGTGGTGTTAAGGGGTTAATTGCTGTATTAAATCTCATGTATGTTAGAAGTCCACAATATCAATTCCGCAAGATAGCCATAATTCCATAGCAGAAAGCTTTTATGCTACAGTATTTAATTTTGAGGTTTTGGAATAAAGACGCATGGGTTTTAACAGTTTCGGAATTCAAGCCCCATAGGAATAACATTGTGGCACAGAAATATCCATGTGGACTAATTCTGTCCCATATGAAAGGTCCTATAGATGTTTGCAAAATTGAACCTAAACCTTGAATGCATTTACCATATATCAGTTTCATCACTGTGCTTTGTGAACATTGTGCATGCTTAGAACATTGTATCAGGAGATGTAGAATCAGGATCAATCATCCAAATCTCCGTGTAATATTCCAATAGCTGAGGTCACATTGTGTTCCATCTTTATGTTTCACAATGAATACAAATGAGGTGAAAAATCAGCTAGGCAGGTACAGTGGTTCCTCAACATACAATATTAATTGATTCTGGGATGACTTCTATATGTTGAAACTATTGTATGTTGAAACCACAGCTCTGTGAAAACTGGTAATTGGTTCCAAAGCCTCCAAAATGTCAACATGAAATAAGAAAAAGAAGAATTGGAAAATTAAACACACAAAATAATACAGATAAATCAAGTAATAAAGCAAGCAATGTTATGGAAAAGTTTCAGACCTCTCTGCCATGCTGGAACTTGTAGTTTTTCAAAAGCAGCAGAACTGTCCTTGGTGTTTAACTTCACTTTAAGGGCTCAGTCAGACGGGTGTTTTTTTGCGCGATTTGCGCATGCGTCCAGCGATTTTATAAAACCATTGCTTTGCAATGGTATCGGACACATGAGCGCTTTTTATGCGCTCGTCTGATAAATTATAGAACAGAAATCGCAGATCGCACCTATCTGCGATCTGCGATTCCTGTTCTCTTCTCTATATGCGCTCAATGGGGCCGGCGGCAGCAGCGCCGACCCCATTGAGAACATATAGTAGACAAATCATTCTTCTCTGCCACAGCTGTAACAGCTGTGGCAGAGAAGAACGATGTTTGCCTATTGACTTCAATGGAGCCGGCAATATAGCCGGCTCCATTGAAAGCAATCGGCTGCCGGCGAGCGCGGGATTAATTTTTGGGAAGGGCTTAAAAATATAAGCCCTTCCCTGAAATTCATCCAGAAATGTGTAAAAACAAAAAAATATATATACTCACCTGGTCCTGGCAGACGGAGTTCAGCGCGGCCGGCAGTTCTCCTGAACTGCTCTCTCTAGTATTCAGCAGCCGGGGATTTAAAATCCCCACCTGCTGAATGAGCTGCCTCTGATTGGTCACAGCCTGACCAATCAGAGGCAGCTCTCACTCACACCCATTCATGAATTCATGAATGGGTGAGTGAGTGCTGCCTCTGATTGGCTCAGCGCTGATTACACATTTCTGGATGAATTGCAGGGAAGGGCTTATATATTTAAGCCCTTGCCGACAATTCATCCCGCGATCGCCCGCAGCGCATTGCTTTCAATGGAGCCGGCTGTATTACCGGCTCCATTGAATTCAATGCGCTGGACAGCTCCGGCCCATTTCTATTGAAACGCGGCTAGGAGCAGTATTTTCGGGCGATTTTTCGGCCCCTGTCACGCGATTTGCAGATGCGCATCCGTCATGCGATCCGCAAATCGCGGGAAAAAATGCCCTTGTTACTAAGGCCTAAGGACTCCTGCACACTTGCGTTTTTCTTGCGCTTTTCTTCCACCCGATATTATCGCGTTTTTTTCACGCAATTGTCAATGGGACTTTCTAATCTTAAAAACGCATCGCACACAAATTGCAAAGCACCAACTTGCAAACATTAGAAAGTCCCATTGACAATCGCATGAAAAAAATGCAGCGATATCGCATGAAAAAATGTGCAAGAAAAACGCAAGTGTGCAGGAGCCCTAACGGGTATTCCTGCCTCTGCCAAACACGACTGCTATGTGGACACCACTATATGTGAGGTGGCCAGGAGGATGGAAGCAACTGGGGAAAGAGGAACTGTGGACTGATAATAGATGGAGAAGATGCCATTTACTACTACTGATGTAAGAAAAGAAAAAAAAAAGCAAATTATAACAATAGGTAGGATTAAGGCTTTGGGCAATGACTACAATGAGTTCAGATGTGTGTAAGACTTTCAATTGCTCAAATTATTTGTTTTTCTCCTTCTGGTTTTATATTAAGTAAGGTGACAAGACTTCCTGATTTAGGTGGGACAGTTGCACTTTGGGACCTGTGTCCTGCTTTCCCCAAGGTCCCTAAGTGGGACAGCCTTTTGTCGCACTTTTGGGATCTCTTTCCTACTTTTGTCCCGCTTTCAGGATGTCTGGTCACCATCAAAGTGATTTCCAACCGGGCTGCTGCGGCTCCCCAGCTGGTAACTACCGTCGCTGCTGTGGGATGTACACACTGACAATAGTGTGTGCATCCAGGATACTCCTCCCCTGATCACTCCTCTTTGGTTCAACAGAAATAGGGAGGAGACATCTGGGTGCACACACTTCTGCCCACAGCAGTGTAAAGCAAAGGAGCGGTGGCACTTTGAAGACAAGGAGGAGGTAAGTATATCGGTCTCAGGGGAGCTACTGTGGGGGTCACTATTATCACTATTACTACTGAGGCCACTCTGCATGTGGCAGCATTCCTCAAGCTGACTTAGGGTATGTTTGCATGTGGCAGAAATGCATTTCCGTATCCAAAAATCAGTCAAAATCCACACCATTGGTGAAATCAGCCGCATATCCGCATTTGATTTCATATTATGTGGTGCTCTGCTCACCTCCTGTGAAGGCTTCTCGCAGTCAGCGCTCCCCGGCTTCCAGTTCCTACTGGCCTGTTCAGGCCACTGGGAACTGGAAGCTGGGGAGCGCTGATAACGGGTAGCCTACAGAGAAGGTGAGGGGGAGCGCCGCATACTATTCCAATCAAAATCAGCACCAATGGTACAGATTTTGACAGGTTTTTTTTAAGTGGAAATGCTGCTGAATTTGCTACCTGTCTATTTTGAAACAGTTCTGTATTATTTATAATGATGAAGGTAAAATCATACATCATGAAAAGCCCCACCCCTGACCACACCCTTATGTCCCTCTTTGACCTTGGGAAAATCTGGTCCTTATATTAACCCCTTAGTGACAAAGCCTGTTTGCGCCTTAATGACCAGGCCAGATTTTGGAAATCTGAAGGTGAAAAGTGTCACTTTAACATAAAATAACTCCATATAGTTTTGCATATCCAAGTGATTCTGACATTGTTTTTTTGTCACATATTTTCCTTAATTTAGGTGGTAAAAATAGGCCGATAGAATTTGTGTATATTTATTAAAAGTGCCAACATTGGGAACATTTTGAAAATATTGTCATTCCTTTATATTTTCAACTTCAATATCTCAAATATATGCAAACATACTGTACAATGGTTTGACAAGATATATACTTCCATGTGTTTACTTTATTCTAAATGCACATTTGAAAAACGTCGTTTTTTTAACCATTTAGGAGACGTACAAATTTAACATGGATTTTTAACATTGTGAGGAACATTTTGTTTTCCTACACCAAGCCAAGACAGGATTTTATTTCTATAGTGCACATGAAAATGAGGATTTGCACCCCAAAATGGATCCCCCTGTTTTTCCTATGTTCAGAGGCATACCCATTGTGGCCACTATCTTGTATCCATATGCACAATGGGGCCCAAACTGAAAGGAACAAGCGGTGGCTTTCAGAACAGAGATTTTGCTTGAAGGCGTTCCATGCCCCATTGCCCATTTGTAGAGCCCTTGAGTGGTCAAAACGATGGAGAACACCCACAAATGACCCCATTTTGAAAACTAGACCCCTTAATGCATTCATTTTGGGGTGTACTGCGTATTTTTACCCACAGTTTTTGAATGAATGTGAACAAAGCAGAAGGAAAAAAATTACGATTTAAATTTTTTGGGCAATTGTGTCATTTTAAAAACATTTTGTACAGCACACCTCTGAATAAAGACTTTCTCCAAAATGGACCCATTTGTCCCGTGTTCAGAAACATACTCGTTGTGGCCCTAATATTATGTCTGTATGCACAACGTGGCTCAAACTGATAGGAGCATCATATTTCAGCTGTTTTAATGTTTACGTAATCGCCATTATCCATTGGATAACGGAGAACACGTGACCGGGAACTGCTCACTGCGGCCAAGGCTCTCGGCTCCCTTTAGCAGCCAGGAGCAAGGAGACTTTAAATTTCCTGGGCCCTCCCCAGCTTCTGCGCTTGCATCTGCCATTTTGCTGATGGACACATGTGCTGAAGTTGGAGAAAGGTCCGCCGATAAAGATCCCATCGGTGGGCATATTAACTTTTTCCACCAGATTTCTGCCCTATTCAGCAATTCCAGCAACCTCATTGGTTGTTTGGGTTGGCTGATTCACCGCCCCTTCACTGCCCACTGATGGCTCAGCACCTGCTTCTCGCGCACATCTCTGTAACTCTATCCTCGTGCACAAAATCTATCCTTGTGCACATCTCAAAAGGGGGCAGTGAAGGAAAAAGTTAATATGCCATTGGGGGACATTGCTGGAGGCCTTAGGTAAGTATTTTCACCTCCCCTCACGCATCAGATCCATGATTGGAGGTGAAACTTTAACTTTTTTTACTTTTACGTGACCACGGACCGCGTACTGTAGGCCCCTGTGAAATCTCCAGGCTCTTGGCTATGTTTGGTAGCCAGGAGCAGGGAGATTTTAAATTACCCTGGCAAACTGCGGCTTTTGCACATACGTTCGCCATTTTGGTGGCGGGCATGTGCACAGAAGCCGTGGTGAGGTCCACTGATAAATCTGGTTGCCTTAAGTACTTCCCTTCATGGATATGATCCATGAGGGAAGATGAAACTTAAACTTTTTTTTTTCTTTACATTAACTTTTATCTTACTTTACGTGATCGCTGTTATCCATTGGATAGCAGCGATCATGTGACCGGGAACTGCATACAGCAGCTCCTGGTGACATCTTCTGCTCTCGGCTACACATGGGAGCCGGGGGCCAGAGAGATTTTAAATTTCCTGGGTCTCGCGCCCTTTTGTGCACACGCCCGACGTATGACGTCGGGCGCGCATGCACAGAAGGCGCTGTCAGGACCGGAGAGGCCAGGACACTGCAGGACATCGCAGAGGATGTAGGTGAGTACTTTCAGTTGCTCTGATGGATCTGATCCATCAAGGCAGCTGAATCTTTAACTTTATTTAACTTTTCATGGATTTTTACATGATCGCCGACATTCGGTTAATGCCGGCGATTGTGTGACTGGGGTGGGGGTCCTGCCACCCGGGATGACAGCTCCAGATTGCCAGCTACCTCTGGGAGCAGGCAGCATGGAGCTCTCATGTCCTCAGCTTGCAGGACCTTAATCCCCGCAGGAAGCATGTTTCTACGTCCTCAGGGATTAAGGCCCAGCAAGCTTGGACGTAAAAAGGCAATGGGCTGGTCATTAAGGGGTTATGAAATATAATTGTAGTGACCCAGTGCTGGCACTACTCGTTAATATTAACATTTCAGGGAGACTGTGTCACCATATGTATTTTATTATATTGTATGTGATTATTTGTATCTTCAGTATCTCTGCCCAACTTTAGCAACTGGGATATTCCCTGCTAGGGTTCGGCCCCTCTGTGTTACCTTAGCCCTGACTGCCTGAGGGGGAGTTGATCTGGAAGATGCTAGAAGCTTCTGAAAGGGGAGATAATATAAGACCCTACACTTCTTTTTAGTTGAGTACACGGAGGGATCAGAGATGAGTGCACAGAGTTCCCAGAATAGATTGGATGAGAAGAGAAGAGGGAGAGTATGGAGCAGGAGCAGGAGCAGAGTGGGAAGTGACATATCTGTTCCTACTCTGCTGATGGGGCATACGATACCACGGTGATTGTAGGGTTATTGCCAGCCTTTGTGTGTGGAGACTAGCAGGAGTGTAGCAGACCTGGACTGCACCTGAAGTGGACCCCAAGGCTTAGATAAGGCACAAGCACTATTTTGTACAGGCCAGGAATAGTTACTCTGACTATGATGTTGACAGATCTCGTATATACAAAAGAAGTTCCCCGGGCTTCTGCAGAGATACACATGCTGGAGAAATGGTGGATTTTACAAGTACTGTGATTGCGGAGGTAAAGTTTAGCAGTAATCTCTTACCAAATGTTTAATCAATTTCTAGTTTCTGTTCTCCCAAGATCTCTACCTCTGCCTTGTTTGCCCTGCACTCAACACCACAATCCTCAACATAATCCACTAATTCATCTCTCCCTTGTGGCATAGTGGATGGGAGTCAGAATATTTAGCCACCATGAACCTAAGTTGACATCTCCAACTCCTGCTGGCTACATAAATAGTAGACAGACATTTCAACTCACCAGTTTTACAGAGTCACCCTATTTTCAACCTCCCTCACCCAGTCTCCCTGTGGTATATGGTTTTCACCCTGTAGCCATGGAGGGAGCCTAAAAAATTGCATTGGTGCATGAGAAAAAAAACACAGAACAAAATCAGCACCTATCTATTGCATTAATCCAATAAATAGTGCCACGTATACTTACACTCTTATTTCACTGAGCATTTAGGCACTGAGTCTTGATACCATCCAGCATTAGGATGTATTGACCTGGAGAGTCCTACAGGGCAGACTAGAGGTCAATAGGTCCTAGGGACCTGGATATGAGCCCTTAGGGCTTTTACCCACCAGCGTTTTTTTTTTCGCTGCAAAATCGCTGCGTTATTTTTCTCCAAATGTCAATGGGACCTTCTAATGTTAAAATCGCATCGCACAAAAAAAGCTATTTGGTGCTAAATTAGGATTTTTGTGTGATGCAATTTTAACATTAGAAAGTCCCATTGACATTTGGAAAAAAGCGCAGCGATTTCGCAGCAAAAAAAAACGCTAGTGGGTAAAAGCCCTTAGGGTGACATAAAAGGCACCCTTCAGGAGAAAAACTGTTTTTCCTGCATAATGGGTTAAATGTGATCTGCCTAGCCACAGTGCCCCTTCTGATTGGCTGCCTGCAGCTAATTTCCTGGTTGGTTAGTTCCTCTTCATGATAAGATTTATCTTACTGGCCATGTGACCTGTGAGAGCAGAGACTAGGAGAGCTCAGTTGATTGGTGAGGAAGGGGGGGGGGGGGGGTGTAGCCCATGAAAGTGAGCTAGAGGGAAGAAGTTGAATGAGTCAGCAGAAAGAGAGGAGAGGTGTCTTTTTCAACCCTGCCATGAGGAACCTGAGCCAGGGCAGATCCAGTGTAAGCTGGAAGGAAACCAGACACTGCAACTGTGAGTTTTGCTTGTCCCTGCACAATCAGGAGTCAGTGTGTCCACAAGAGGGCCTGCACGGTTTCCCCCATGCTGCCACAAATAACCTCCAAGTTCAGCAATCCCTTTACTTGGCAGCCTCAGCCCATTCTTCAAGAGATGGTCAAGGAATAATGTATGTCATTTGATGTGTTCAAGAAATTGTTGGAGATCTTACTGTTTGTAATAAGAAAAGTGTAAACATTGTTCTCAGTCCTCAAGTGTAAGAAACAGTTTTACTGTTACATCTATGGACTTATCTCTTAATTTCAGGACTAAAAAGGCATACATTCTAAGGCACTGGTATCATGAAGAATTTATACTTAATTGCTTTAGCCAAAAACCCCTTTGTAATTCCACCTGCTGCACGATCTATCCTTGTAGGCCAAGTAGCCACCACCATGACCAGTTTAGAGTTGGCGCACCCATTCGAGCTACTCCCCCTGACTTCTGCTCGCTGCAAAGACATAGTGTGTGGAGGTACACACAATATCCTAATGTTGGATGGTATTGAGAAACCAGTGTAGCAGCAATCAGAGCTGAACAAGATCTAAAATTGAGGAGGGTAAGTATATAGTCTGGACTAGGAAATGAATTTTCATTTTTGTTTGATCTCGAGTTTGAACAAAATTAGGGCTCTGGTCTGGGATCGGAAATTAATATAGGAGGTTTGGAAATATTTAGGGGCTCTGGTCTGGGTCTGATAATAATATAAAAAGTCTGAATATATTTAGGGACTCTGGGGTCTGAAATGAATTTAGGTGTCTTATCTGGGGTTTGATATTAATATATGGACCTGATTATATTTAGTCCTGCATTGTATATAAGCCACACCCCTTGAGAAGCCCACTCCCATTTTGCTAAGACTTGCTATTCAAGTACCATCCTGCGAATTGTTCTCCAAAGCTGACATGGGAGGGGTCATTGGTGATGTTGCAAACTTTATGTAATCTGTTATTTATTCCACAACATGTGTATATATATATTTACCTTCCCATGGGTAACTAAGAGCACCCATTCACACTGCATTTGGCTGTGTGTTCAAACTGTCATACCCCGTTTTAGTGGATATTAAATAAATCTTATAAATACTTCTTTTTAAAGTCAACAACAGTGGGATATCTACAGTTTCTTTTAATGTGCATTTTGAAGATCAAATTGGTAGTTCAGTGAGTTCTATATGTAAAAACATTAGGGTCTGCAAATACACTTATTTATCAAAAATCTAGCATGGCTGAGTTCTCACCTCCAAAACTGCTATCCAACTGATTCCTTTGGTTTATACTGGTTACATCTTTCAGTAGTTTCTACCCTGTGGTAGAACATGTGCAGTTCCTTCCTCCATTATCTGCTAAGTTAGCACTGGTTTACACACATTTTCTCCACTGGCTCTCTCAGATTTTGTCTCCACATGTGCACTTTGTGCTGAATGTAAAACCAAAGGTGGAATACTAGCAGTCCAAAGAATATGATGCAGAGAGGTGGTGGAACTAAAATTTCTATTTCTAACATCAAATGTTATGTGTTTTCAGGAAACCTATGAAAAATTGGTACATTTTACAACTGTAACGACCTGCAGCAAGTTCGGAGCCTTGTGTTGAAAACCAAGTGTACAGATAGCATGGTCAAAAAAGCCAAGGGTTAGTAACGGGTAAATATCTGTTGCAGTACAAGGGAGCATGTAAGTAAAGTAGTCAGAATGTAGCCAGACATTGGTAACAGTTAGCAGCAATTGTATAGAGAGGGGCAGTTGGAAACAGAGCGTGACTGAAGGCTGAAAGCACAATAATTGCAATGGGGAAGTGGAAGGGCCAGGCTTTTTATAGAAAGTTCAATCAGGAAAACAGGGTGGAGCAATCAAGGAAATAGGGACTGAATAAGAGCAAATAACAAGGGACAAAAACAAGGGGAAAAATGGGAGCTTGTCAGAGGGCTGGATATCTCAGCTGGTAGAGCTGCCCCCTGGAGCACCAAAGTTCGAGTCCTGACAACTGACTGTTACAAATAATGCTTTTGTATGCAAGAACAATAAAATCAAAGCACAGTCGAATTCCTGTCTTCTATTACAAGTAATATTTAACTTATAGGCAAACTACATACAAAATGATAGCATTGCAAGCAGTATTGATACAATAATATTCAATCTTAACTACTTTGCAGTTGTCCTTCCCAATAATGACTCAAATTCAAAGTTGTTTTCTGGGAATTTCCTATATCTTCAGGATAACTCATCAATAATTGATCATTGGGGCGTCCTGATATGCCCACCGATCAGCTGATCCTCAGGCCCGCTGTCAGTGCAGCCAAGCCTGACGTCTGCATCGGGATCAGAGCCAGAAGTTTAATAAAAGATATTGCTTCCATTGACTTCAATTACAGTATGATTCCAACACTTGTGACCTTACTCTAACACATGGCCACTTTTTTGCCAAATGCTTCTTTTCATATTAATTCATAAATTAACCAAGCATGTATAGAACAAAAATAGAAGTCCAAAAATTTTCACCCATATTGTAAAAAACTGTTCTGATTATGATAAATCCATTTGGGTCTGGAGGAGTATCAGGATGAGGGTCTTGACACACAGATGCTATGTTTCACAGGACGGATCCATTTCTCAAGCATAATGTTTGAGCTTTATCTAATGGATGTATCTTAACCTGGATACTTTTGTGCACTGTGTAAATGTGTTTCTACTTCTGTTCTTCTTCTATATATGCTTGTATAATTTATTAATTAACTAGCTTACCCGTCGCGCGTTGCTGCGAAGACAGACAGACATACATTCGTTTTTATATATCTAGATAACAACCAATCACAGCTCAGTTTTTTTAGGTTACCTCAGTGGTATAATATATAACAAATCACAGCGCAGCTTTGATGTTACCTCAGCTTTATAATATATAACACCCAATCACAGCGCAGCTTATATGTTACCTCAGCGGTATAATATATAACAACCAATCACAGCACAGCTTTCATGTTCTGTCAGCAGTAAGAGAAATAACAACCAATCACAGCGCAACTTTTATTCTGCCTCAGGGCGCCTACCCACTTGCGATTTTTTTTCCTTTGCGTTTTGCGTTTTTTCTGAAGAGCAATTAGGATAGAATGTGTTCTTGTCCACTTGCGTTTTTTTTTTCGGTCCGTTGCAATTTTTAACATAGGAACTGTCAGTTGCATATGTGTCCTTATTTTTCTCTTAATGCACCCATGAATGTCAATGGAAATTAACGGAAAAGGCGCAAAAATGCCGCGAAAAACGCGCGGAAAACACGCCACAAACGCGCGGAAAACGCTGCCTTTTTTACGCACGAAAATCGCAAACGCCAGTGGGTAGGCGCCCTCAGCAATATAAAAAATAGCAACGAATCACAGTGCAGCATTGATTTTACCTCATCGGTATAATATATAGCAACCAATCACAGCACAGCTTTTATTTTACCTCAGCATTCTCAATATCCAGCAATTGTCTTGCGAAATGTTCAGCGGATGCATTATTTTGTAGTTGAACACGCATCCCGTTACTAGTAATGCCTTTTGCTTTTGTGCTTGAGATGGAAATGAAACGATCTTTGTCTGGGGGGCATAACTGTCGACGATGCTCGCACGCACCCCACCTATCGTAGGATAGTTGTACTATGCCAGTAATCTTCCCAGGAGTGTACTCAACAACTTCCCATTAACTTTTTCTATTTATAACATAATCAATGCTCGTGCCAAATTTCACGTTTCTATGACACCTGAAAGTGAGAATTACATTCCGTACGTAAAATTTGGACGCTAATTCTTTTGCTCATAGAATTGAATAATCGAGTTGGGACCCATTAGCTTTTCCTATTTATGACATAATCAATGCTCGTGCCAAATTTCACGTTTCTATGACACCGGAAAGTGAGAAAATTACATTCCGTACATAAAATTTGGATGCTCATTCTTTTGTGCATAGAATTGAATAATCGAGTTGGGACCCATTAGCTTTTCCTATTTATGACATAATCAATGCTTGTGCCAAATTTCACGTTTCTATTAGCGTAAAATTTGGACGCTAATTCTTTGGCGCTTAAAATTGAATAATCGAGTTGGGACCCATTAACTTTTCCTATTTATGACATAATCAATGCTCGTGCCGAATTTTAAGTTGTATTACATTGGGAAGCGAGAGAATTCGATTCCGTACGTAAAATTTGGATGCTAATTTTTTTGCGCATACAATTGAATAATCGAGTTGGGACCGATTAGCTTTTCCTATTTATGACATATTCAATGCTTGTGCCAAATTTCGAGTTTCTATGACATTGGGAAGCAAGAAAATTAGATTCCGTACGTAAAATTTGGACGCTAATTCTTTTGCGCATAGAATTGAATAATCGAGTTGGGACCCATTAGCGTTTCCTATTTATGACATATTTAATGCCCGTGCCAAATTTCAAGTTTCTATGTGAGAAAATTACATTCCGTAGGCAAAATTTGGATGCTAACTTTTTTGCGCATAGAATTGAATAATCGAGTTGGGACCCATTAACTTTTCCTATTTATGACATAATCAATGCTCGTGCCAAATTTCACGTTTCTATGACACCGGAAAGTGATAAAATTACATTCCGTACGTAAAATTTGAACGCTAATTATTTTGCGCAGAGAATTGAATAATCGAGTTGGGACCCATTAACTTTTCCTATTTATGACATAATCAATGCTCGTGCCAAATTTCAAGTTTCTATGACATTGGGAAGTGAGAAAGTTAGATTCCCTACGTAAAATTTGGACGCTAATTCTTTTGCGCTTAGAATTAAATAATCGAGTTGGGACCCATTAACTTTTCCTATTTATGACATAATCAATGCTCGTGCCAAATTTCATGTTTCTATGACATCGCGAAGTGAGAAAATAAGATTCCGTACGTAACATTTGGTCGCTAATTCTTTGGCGCTTAGAATTGAATAATCGAGTTGTGACCCATTAGCTTTTCCTATTTATGACATAATCGATGCTCGTGCCAAATTTCATGTTTCTATGACATCGCGAAGTAAGAAAATTAGATTCCGTACGTAAAATTTGGACGCTAATTCTTTGGCGCTTAGAATTGAATAATCGAGTTCGGACCTATTAGCTTGTCCTATTTATGACATAATCAATGCTCGTGCTAAATTTCAAGTTTCTATGACATTGGGAAGTGATGGAATTAGATTCCGTACGTAAAATTTGGACGCTAATTCTTTGGCGCTTAGAATTGAATAATCGAGTTCGGACCTATTAGCTTTTCCTATTTATGACATAATTAATGCTCGTGCCAAATTTCAAGTTTCTATGACATCGCGAATGAGAAAATTTGATTCCGTACGTAAAATTTGGACGCTAATTCTTTGGCGCTTAGAATTGAATAATCGAGTTGGGACCCATTAGCTTTTCTTATTTATGGCATAATCAATGCTCATGTTAAATTTCATGTTTCTATGACATCGCGAAGTGAGAAAATTAGATTCCGTACGTAAAATTTGGACGCTAATTCTTTGGCGCTTATAATTGAATAATCGAGTCGGGACCCATTAATTTTTCCTATTTATGACATAATCAATGCTCGTGGCAAATTTCATGTTTCTACCATATCGGGAAGTGAGAGAATTAGTGGCAATGATGGAAATCGAACGATCTACGTGGGGGGGGGGGGGGGCGTAACTGTCGACGACGCTCGCACGCGCGCCATTTATCATAGGATAGTTGTACTATGCCTATAATCTTCCCAGGAGTGTACTCAACAACTTCCCAAAGTTTCATGGCGATCGGATGAATGGTGTAGTAGCGCATATAGGACAAACAGACAGACAGACACACAGACAGACATACATTCAATTTTATATATATAGTAGATAAGAGAATCATTCAGCAGAAAGAGCGGCTATGTGTTGAATGTGCTTTGTTTGCTGAAGATGTGGAAGAGAGAGATATGAGAGAGTCTTACAATTGCAGAAGAATCCAAAGGTGATAAATAAGATGCAGGTTATTATTAAAGGGGTTGTCCCGCGGCAGCAAGTGGGTCTATACACTTCTGTATGGCCATATTAATGCACTTTGTAATGTACATTGTGCATTAATTATGAGCCATACAGAAGTTATAAAAAGTTTTTTACTTACCTGCTCCGTTGCTAGCGTCCTCGTTCCCATGGAGCCGACTAATTTTCGCCCTCCGATGGCCAAATTAGCCGCGCTTGCGCAGTCCGGGTCTTCTGCTCTCTTCAATGGAGCCGCTCGTGCAGAATGCCGGCTCCGTGTAGCTCCGCCCCGTCACGTGCCGATTCCAGCCAATCAGGAGGCTGGAATCGGCAATGGACTGCACAGAAGAGCTGCGGTCCACGGAGGGAGCAGACCCCGGCGGCCATCTTCAGCAGGTAAGTATGAAGACGCCGGACCGCCGGGATTCAGGTAAGCGCTGAGCGGTTTGTTTTTTTAACCCCTGCATCGGGGTTGTCCCGTTTCGGCGCGGGACAACCCCTGTAAAGTTGGTTGACTAACTCTAACTTTTAACAGTTTCACCATTCATGTTTAAACATTGATTTCACACTATAAACTAAAATATTTACATTGTTAACGTGTTATATTATAGTACATTTTTCAAATTAAAGAGGAAGCTCACAAGCAAAATCAATGCCTAGTGTTCTTGTCCATGTAAGTGTATGCAAGAGCAGGTTGTGATCAAGTAAGTGTCAGTTGCAGATTAATAATGATTGCTCTACGTTATAAAAACTGATGATATTAGTTATCAGGAGTAGGATATCAGGATTGGATGTCCGACCCTGACCACAATAGGAGTCGAATGCATAATTTGACTCCTAGGCAGCACTCCCATTGATTTCAATGAGAGTGAAGTCGGCTATTACAGTTCCAGCTGACTACAGATGACAATGTACAGCCCACTGTACTAACAGTGGGCTGAACAGTCAGTTAATCATCGGAATCCCAAATGATGGACCTCTATTACTCAATTACACTGGACAGCAAAAAGGCACTTTGAATTTTTTTTTCCTTCTTAAAATAGTTAACCTACCCTAATTTTGGGCACATAAACACGAACATGACATTAGATTTTGTTTTTTAGCTGTGGTTTTTAAGATATACTAATCTCAAATCAAAATACTAGAAATACGCGTTAAAATTTTTTTCTTTTCTCAAAACAACTAAACTACTTTAATTTTGGGTTGAGGAAAATGAATGTGACATTATATTATGTTTAGTAGACCTAACTCTGATTTTGTAGATACACTAACTTCAAATAAAAGGGCTTAATCATGTGATTCTCTTTGCTAGTCGCTTGTACTCCTTTTCTGGGGCATCTCGTCAATGTTCAACAGTCTTTATGATTGGAGTAATTTGATGTTACTGGGCAGAAAATGTCACCTCATCACAAAAAAACAAAAATTTTCACAAGAGTTTTTACAATTACGCGGCATCCTGGATTCTAACCTGAAATTGTGAAAAAAAGAAAGTTGGAGAACACTTAATATATACATATCAATTCTAAGATTTAAGCATCACGGTATCTGATTTACATTTTAGTTCAACTATTTTACTATATATACTTTTGTTTATTTAATGGTTTCACTCCTCTAACCTTATGGATCTAAATAAAGGGACATATATTTAACCTAAATGGGCTACATCTCAAAGCCAAGAGCTAACTCAAAGCTTTCAATGTCATTTTTGTTTCTTCCATGAAGAAATGATTAAGAAATACCTATTTTCAAGTTGGAAAGATTTTCACTGTTGACCGGTTTTATTGATGACTTATCCTGAGGATACATCATCTATACTTAAAGTCCCAGAATATCCCTCTAATAAATCTACCTCAATAGATTTTTAGTAGAGATGAGCGAGCATACTCGTCTGAGCTTGATGCTCGTTTGAGTATTAGGGTGCTCGAGATGCTCGTTACTCGAGACGAGCCCCACGCGGTACTCCTCTCGATTAAACGAGCACTGACCATTGAATTCAATGGAGCCGGCAATACAGCCGGCTCCATTGAAAGCAATGGGCTGCCAGCGAGCGCGGGATGAATTTTCGGGAAGGGCTTAAAAATATAAGCCCTTACCTGAAATCATCCTAAAATGTGTAAAAAAAAAAAAAGAAAAGAAATTGTATACTCACCTTTCCGCTGCAGCCGGAGTTCAGCCGTGTCTGGCCGGTAGTTCTCCTTAACTGCTCTGAGTAGTATTCAGCAGCTGGGGATTTAAAATCCCCACCTGCTGAATGAGCTGCCTCTGATTGGTCACAGCCTCACCAATCAGAGGCAGCTCTCACTCACCCATTCATGAATTCATGAATGGGTGAGTGCTGCCTCTGATTGGCTCAGCGCAAGGGACCAATCAGGGGCAACTCTCAGCTGTCATTCAGGATGGGGGGGGGTCTCACTCTTGCCACTATTGTGGCTTAATAGTGAGACCTCAGAGCCCGAAATGCAGCCCTGCATGTTGCTCCTCGCCTGCCCTATCCATTTCTGTGTTTTTTACATGACTTTGGTGATTTGCTAAGATTTTCACAAATGAAAACCTTAGTGGAGCACCAGTCATATACAAAAATGCTCGAGTCGCCCATTGACTTCAATGGGGTTCGTTACTCGAAACGAACTCTCGAGCATCACTGAAAGTTCGACTCGAGTAACGAGCACTCGAGCATTTTGGTGCTCGCTCATCTCTAATTTTTAGTGTTGGCTATTGTAGGTACAGATTTTCTTTTATCCACTGGCAATACTTTTTATAAGTATAGTAACTTGTGAACTAACACCTAACATTCCTTTCATAGCTTTCTGATACAACATGCAGGGATTAAACATGCTGTTAGAAGATTTACTTCTCGCTTTTCTCAGGTAGGTCCAGTGAAATTATTATGGCTAAGCACCATATATGGTGGTCTAATGTTAAAGTAACTTTCTGGTCCTGGGACACAATTTTTCCAGGGACTGGATAGGGGGAGTCATATTACCTGGTGATTTCCTTTTGATTGCCACTGATCTGCTGCTTCCGTGGCCCATCTTCATACATACAAGATGCACATTAAAGGAGATGTCCCGAGGCAGCAAGTGGGGTTATACACTTCTGTATGGCCATAATAATGCACTTTGTAATATACATTGTGCATTAATTATGAGCCATACAGAAGTTATCAAAAGTTTTATACTTACCTGCTCCGTTGCTGGCGTCCTCGTCTCCATGGTGCCGACTAATTTTCGGCCTCCGATGGCCAAATTAGCCGCGCTTGCGCAGTCCGGGTCTTCTGTAGTCTTCTATGGAGCCGCTCGTGCCAGAGAGCGGCTCCGTGTAGCTCCGCCCCGTCACGTGCCGATTCCAGCCAATCAGGAGGCTGGAATCGGCAGTGGACCGCACAGAAGAGCTGCGGTCCACGAAGAAAGAGGATCCCGGCGGCCATCTTCAGCAGGTGAGTATGAAGACGCCGGACCGCCGGGATTCAGGTAAGCGCTGTGCGGGTGGGTTTTTTAACCCCTGCATCGGGGTTGTCTCGCGCCGAACGGGGGGGGGGTTTAAAAAAAAAAAAACCCGTTTCGGCGCGGGACATCTCCTTTAAGCATGCAATGCACATTAAGTACCGGTGATGCATTTGTAATAGTAATAGTCCCAAGAAAAAGCTCACCATGCTGGGATTCACAATAGTACTTCAGCCAGGATATAGGTGGTGTGCACAAGACAGCTAATGGTGCTCAGCTTGACAAACACAAGCAAATGAAGAAAGACTGGTATATCCAACATTACATAAAAACTTTTTGGTTTGGTAATATTAAAATCAGTACAAGATAAGTGGCATGGTACAATGATAAACACCTACATGTTTCAGGCCAACAGCCTCCTTATTCACAGCACAAATGATCATAGAAACAGTAGAACATTTAAAAACAAGGTTTGCGATTGGTTAGCCTTGTTTATAAATACTGTACTGTTTTATGATCATTTATGTTGTGAATAGAGATGAGCGAGCACCAAAATGCTCGAGTGCTCGTTACTCGGGACGAAATTTTCGCGATGCTCGAGGGTTCGTTTCAAGTAACGAACCCCATTGAAGTCAATGGGTGACCCGAGCATTTTTGTATATCGCCGATGCTCGCTAAGGTTTTCATTTGTGAAAATCTGGGCAATTCAAGAAAGTGATGGGAACGACACAGCAACGGATAGGGCAGGCGAGGGGCTACATGTTGGGCTGCATCTCAAGTTCCCAGGTCCCACTATTAAGCCACAATAGCGGCAAGAGTGGGCCCCCCCTCCCAACAATTTTTACTTCTGAAAAGCCCTCATTAGCAATGCATACCTTAGCTAAGCACCACACTACCTCCAACAAAGCACAATCACTGCCTGCATGACACTCCGCTGCCACTTCTCCTGGGTTACATGCTGCCCAACCCCCCCCCCCCTGCACGACCCAGTGTCCACAGCGCACACCAAATTGTCCCTGCGCAGCCTTCAGCTGCCCTCATGCCACACCACCCTCATGTCTATTTATAAGTGCGTCTGCCATGAGGAGGAACCGCAGGCACACACTGCAGAGGGTTGGAACGGCTAGGCAGCGACCCTCTTTAAAAGGGGCGGGGCGATAGCCCACAATGCTGTACAGAAGCAATGAGAAATATAATCCTGTGCCACCGCCATCAGGAGCTGCACACGTGGGCATAGCAATGGGGAACCTATGTGCCACACACTATTCATTCTGTCAAGGTGTCTGCATACCCCAGTCAGACCGCGTTTTTTTATAAATAGTCACAGGCAGGTACAACTGGGAATCCCCAACTCCGCAATGGGAATTCCGTGTGCACCCACAGCATGGGTGGCTCCCTGGAACCCACCGGCTGTACATAAATGTATCCCATTGCAGTGCCCTGGACAGCAGAGCTAATGTCAGATTAAATGCAGGTGGGCTTCGGCCCACACTGCATGCCCCAACCTGACCGGGCTTTTTAATTCATAGACACAGGCAGGTACAACTCCATATTCTGAAGTCCCTGTGGACCGACAGCATGGGTGGGTGCCAGGAAGCCACCAGCGGCACATAAATATATCCCATAGCATTGCCCATCACAGCTGAGGTAATGTCATGTTTAATGCAGGTGGGCTTCGGCCCACACTGCATGCCCCAGTCAGACTGGGGTTCAATAGAAGTGGACACATGTAGTTACAACTCCGTGTGGACCGACAGCATGGGTGGCTCCCTGGAACCCACCGGCGGTACATAAATATATCCCATTGCAGTGCCCAGCACAGCTGATGTAACGTCAGCTGTAATGCAGGTGGGCAAAAAATTAATTGGATAACACTGTAGGCGAGGGCCCCAAAAAATTGGTGTACCAACAGTACTAATGTACCTCAGAAAAATTGCCCATGCCCAACCAAGAGGGCAGGTGAAACCCATTAATCGCTTTGGTTAATGTGGCTTAATTGGTAACTAGGCCTGGAGGCAGCCCAGTTAAAATAAAAATTGGTTCAGGTGCAAGTTTCAACGCTTTAATGAGCATTGAAACGTATAAAAATTGTTTACAAAAATTATATGACTGAGCCTTGTGTGCCTAAGAAAAATTGCCCGTTTGGCGTGATTACGTGAGGTTTCAGGAGGAGGAATATTATACACAGATTGATGAAGCAAAAATGTCCTGGTTTTTGATGGTAATAGAGAACGATGCTTACATCCGCGGGTGCAGCCTACGTACTGCTTAGGTATCGCTGCTGTCCGCTGGTGAAGAAGAGAAGTCTGGGGAAATCCAGGCTTTGTTCATCTTGATGAGTGTAAGCCAGTCGGCACTGTTGGTTGACAGGCGGGTACGCTTATCCGTGATGATTCCCCAAGCCGCACTAAACACCCTCTCTGACAAGACGCTAGCCGCAGGACAAGCAAGCACCTCCAGGGCATACAGCGCGAGTTCAGGCCACGTGTCCAGCTTCGACACCCAGTAGTTGTAGGGGGCAGAGGCGTCACCGAGGACGGTCGTGCGATCGGCTACGTACTCCCTCACCATCCTTTTACAGTGCTCCCGCCAACTCAGCCTTGACTGGGGAGCGGTGACACAGTCTTGCTGGGGAGCCATAAAGCTGGCAAAGGCCTTGGAGAATGTTCCCCTGCCTGCGCTGTACATGCTGCCTGATCTCTGCGCCTCCTCTGCTACCTGGCCCTCTGAACTGCACCTTCTGCCACTAGCGCTGTCGGATGGGAAGTTTACCATCAGTTTGTCCACCAGCGCCCTGTGGTATAGCATCATTCTCGAACCCCTTTCCTCTTCGGGAATGAGAGTGGAAAGGTTCTCCTTATACCGTGGGTCGAGCAGTGTGTACACCCAGTAATCCGTAGTGGCCAGAATGCGTGTAACGCGAGGGTCACGAGAAAGGCATCCTAACATGAAGTCAGCCATGTGTGCCAGGGTACCTGTATGCAACACATGGCTGTCCTCACTAGGAAGATTACTTTCAGGATCCTCCTCCTCCTCCTCCTCCTCCGCCTCCGGCCATACACGCTGAAAGGATGACAAACAAGCAGCATGGGTACCCTCAGCACTGGGCCAAGCTGTCTCTTCCCCCCTCCTCCTCATGCTCCTCCCCCTCCCCCTCCTCCTCAACGCGCTGAGATATAGACATGAGGGTGCTCTGACTATCCAGCGACATACTGTCTTCCCCCGCCTCCGTTTCCGAGTGCAAAGCGTCTGCCTTTATGCTTTGCAGGGAACTTCTCAAGAGGCATAGCAGAGGAATGGTGACGCTAATGATTGCAGCATCGCCGCTCACCATCTGGGTAGACTCCTCAAAGGACCTGGCAGATGGCTGCCAACCAGGCCCACTCTTCTGTAAAGAATTGAGGAGGCTGACTCCCACTACGCCGCCCATGTTGGAGTTGGTATTCCACTATAGCTCTACGCTGCTCATAGAGCCTGGCCAACATGTGGAGCGTAGAGTTCCACCGTGTGGGCATGTCGCACAGCAGTCGGTGCACTGGCAGATTAAACCGATGTTGCAGGGTCCGCAGGGTGGCAGCGTCCGTCTTGGAGTTGCGGAAATGTGCGCTGACCCGGCGCACCTTTCCGAGCAGGTATGACAAGTGTGGGTAGCTTTTCAGAAAGCGCTGAACCACCAAATTAAAGACATGGGCCAGGCATGGCACGTGCGTGAGGCTGCCGAGCTGCAGAGCCGCCATCAGGTTACGGCCGTTGCCACACACGACCATGCCTGGTTGGAGGCTCAGCGGCGCAAGCCAGCGGTCGGTCTGCTCTGTCAGACCCTGCAGCAGTTCATGGGCCGTGTGCCTCTTCTCTCCTAAGCTGAGTAGTTTCAGCACGGCCTGCTGACGCTTGCCCACCGCTGTGCTGCCACGCCGCGCGACAGCGACTGCTGGCGTTGTGCTGCTGCTGCTGACACATCTTGATTGCGAGACAGAGGTTGCGTTGGAGGAGGAGGAGGGTGGTTTAGTGGAGGAAGCATACACCGCCGCAGATACCAGCACCGAGCTGGGGCCCGCAATTCTGGGGGTGGGTAGGACGTGAGCGGTCCCAGGCCCTGACTCGGTCCCAGCCTCCACTAAATTAACCCAATGTGCCGTCAGGGAGATATAGTGGCCCTGCCCGCCTGTGCTTGTCCACGTGTCTGTTGTTAAGTGGACCTTGGCAGTAAACGCGTTGGTGAGGGCGCGTACAATGTTGCGGGAGACGTGGTCATGCAGGGCTGGGACGGCACATCGGGAAAAGTAGTGGCAACTGGGAACCGAGTAGCGCGGGGCCGCCGCCGCCATCATGCTTTTGAAAGCCTCCGTTTCCACAAGCCTATACGGCAGCATCTCCAGGCTGATCAATTTGGCAATGTGCACCTTTAACGCTTGAGCGTGCGGGCGCGTGGCGGCGTACTTGCGCTTGCGCTCAAACTGTGGCGCTAGCGACGTCTGGACGCTGCGCTGAGAGACATTGCTGGATGGGGCCGAGGACAGCGGAGGTGAGGGTGTGGGTGCAGGCCAGGAGACGGTAGTGCCTGTGTCCTCAGAGGGGGGTTGGATCTCAGTGGCAGGTTGGGGCACAGGGGGAGAGGCAGTGGTGCAAACCGGAGGCGGTGAACGGCCTTCGTCCCACCTTGTAAGGTGCTTGGCCATCATATGCCTGCGCATGCTGGTGGTGGTGGCTCCCCAGCTGATCTTGGCGCGACAAAGGTTGCACACCACTGTTCGTCGGTCGTCAGGCGTCTCTGTGAAAAACTGCCACACTGTAGAGCACTTTGACCTCTGCAGGGTGGCATGGCGCGAGGGGGGCGCTTTGGGAAACAGTTGGTGGATTATTCGGTCTGGCCCTGCCTCTACCCCTGGCCACCGCACTGGCTCGGCCTGTGCCCACACCCTGACTTGGGCCTCCGCGTCCTCGCCCGTGTCCACGTCCTCTAGGCCTACCCCTACCCCTCAGCATGCTGTATTACCAGTAGTGCAGAAACAGAACGCTGTAATTAAATGTGCCACTTATTGGCCTGTGGTGGGAGGCTGACTTCACTTACGGAACGCACAGCAGAGCCAGGAAATAATTTTGCGCAAGCCTGCTGTAACACTTAGCTGGCTGCGTATCAATTAGGAGGACAACTACCCCCAGCACAGACCCAGTACACTGAGGACAGTCACAGGCAGCCCAAATAGATTTTTTTTCACAAATGTTTTTGGAAAGGCCCACTGCCTATATTCAATAAATATGTCTTCTGTCCCTGCCTCACCACTACTGGCCCTGGAGTATGTAAAATAACTGCAGACTGTTGCACTGTGGACTGGAATACAGCGGTGATGTAACAGCCAACACAGAGCCAGGAAATAGTTTTGCGCAAGCCTGCTGTAACACTTAGCTGGCTGCGTATGAATTAGGAGGACAACTACCCCCAGCACAGACCCAGTACACTGAGGACAGTCACAGGCAGCCCAAATAGATTTTTTTCCCCAAATGTTTTTGGAAAGGCCCACTGCCTATATTCAATAAATATGTCTTCTGTCCCTGCCTCACCACTACTGGCCCTGGAGTATGTAAAATAACTGCAGACTGTTGCACTGTGGACTGGAATACAGTGGTGATGTAACAGCCAACACAGAGCCAGGAAATAATTTTGCGCAAGCCTGCTGTAACACTTAGCTGGCTGCGTATGAATTAGGACAACTACCTCCAGCACAGACCCAGTACACTGAGGACAGTCAGAGGCAGCCCAAATAGATTTTTTTCCCCAAATGTTTTTGGAAAGGCCCACTGCCTATATTCAATAAATATGTCTTCTGTCCCTGCGTCACCACTACTGGCCCTGAAGTATGTAAAATAACTGCAGACTGTTGAACTGTGGACTGGAATACAGCGGTGATGTAACAGCCAACACAGAGCCAGGAAATAATTTTGCCCAAGCCTGCTGTAACACTTAGCTGGCTGCGTATGAATTAGGACAACTACCCCCAGCACAGACCCAGTACACTGAGGACAGTCACAGGCAGCCCAAATAGATTTTTTTTCACAAATGTTTTTGGAAAGGCCCACTGCCTATATTCAATAAATATGTCTTCTGTCCCTGCCTCACCACCACTACTGGCCCTGGACTATGTATAATTACTGCAGGGCGCAATGCTCTGCACGGCCGATATACAAAAAAAAAAAAAAAAGTGCAACACTGCAAAAAGCAGCCTCCACACTACTGCACACGGTTAGATGTGGCCCTAAGAAGGACCATTGGGGTTCTTGAAGCCTAAAATACTCCTAACACTCTCCCTATAGCAGCTCCGGAACCAGCAGCACTTTCCCTGAGCTATGTCAGAATGCATCTGTGGTGAGCCGCGGGAGGGGCCGATTTATATACTCGGGTGACACCTGATCTCGCCAGCCACTCACTGCACGGGGGTGGTATAGGGCTTGAACATCGCAGGGGGGAGTTGTAATGCCTTCCCTGTCTTTCTATTGGCCAGAAAAGCGCGCTAACGTCTCAGAGATGAAAGTGAAAGTAACTCGAACATCGCGTGGTACTCGTCACGAGTAACGAGCATCTCGAACACGCTAATACTCGAACGAGTATCAAGCTCGGACGAGTACGTTCGCTCATCTCTAGTTACTAGCATACTAGAAGTTGAAATTCACACATAAGTATGAAACAAATGCTAAAAATAATGTGTGACAGATAGAAGGTGAATTATAGATCAGATATGAAAGCATCTAACATAGGATCAAATGCTAATAGTATTTCAAGAAATATCAACTTCAATTACTTTAATCATACATCTGCCTCCTACTCTAGAAAATATCATACTGCTTATTATATTTGTGCTCTACTGTATGGTGAAATCTTACTACAGTTGGTAATTGTTCCCTATTCTGCATCATCATACGGAAATTATTTTTCGACTTCTTAAAACCTAATTACATCTTAATTAGTTTGACCAAAAATGATGAAAGATGAAAACTTCACATATGAATATGCCATTGTTAATCCCCGACTAAGAATGACTTCCAGGATAGTTCGTGAAACAAAGAGATTAATCATGGCATGAAGATTCTCAATTGGGCGTACATCCATAATTGTAGCAAGAAGACGGTGAATGCATCCTTTAATTACATAGGAAATTGCCATGACTGAGGCAATGACTAAAACTGAATGAAAAACCCTCAATATATTACATTTCTCTGGAGGCAACAAATGCAAATATAGACTCTATTGCAAGATATTTCCAAATATTACAAGTAATGTATGGTATGCTGCAAAAAATATGGCATTAGATTTAAGGGTAATGCCCACTACAGGCCCCTGGGTACCAGGGAGCGCTGACAGCATGAAGACTTAAAAGGTGAAGGGATTGCTGTACCTTCTGTAATCAGCCGTTGATACATAGCTGATTTCAAGTCAAAAAACCTCACCAATAGTGTTATGTGTACAAATACCCTAAAGAAGCACTCTCCTGAAAACACATTTCTCGAACCATGCCCTCCTTTTACCTGATTGCCTGTCACACTGTGGACGTCTTCCCTCTTAATTGCAATCTTTTTCATGTAGTGCAGCCGCCTGTCTGATGCTTATCAGGCACCATTCTTATGTTGTTTTAACTTTCACATCAATCTTATGATGTATTAGGACAGCATTAGCTAGAAGCTATGCCAATTCTGCCTGCTGCGTGGACAGTGTAAATATCATTAACCTTTACATTGACCTAAATAAGCTTAAGACCATAAGTATACAATCATGGAAGATGAACTGTCATCTTCTTTATTTTAACTATATGACAAGAATGTGATAGGAGTGCCTGTCCCCTGATAATAGAATATGTGGTACACTGTATGTAATTTCATCACACAGTTCTAGTAGTGACCCCTTTCGAGAACAAAAAGGTTAGAAAATCCCAGGGGAAGGAAGGGGGTGTCACCATTAGATCACATGTTGCAACTGAAGGGAATTTTTCAGATACAAAGGAATAACCAAACAAGGTAAGACTAAGTGATTTATATATAGTGGGGGAATAGATACATAATGAATGAAAAAATCCCAGGAGTGCTTTTTTAAAGAGATCCAATGATTTTGGCTAGAGATGAGCGAACGTACTCGTCCGAGCTTGATATTCGTGCGAATATTAGGGTGTTCGGGATGCTCGTTACTCTTAACGAGCACCACGCGGTGTTCCGGTTACTTTCAGTTTCCTCTCTGAGACGTTAGCGCGCTTTTCTGGCCAATTAAAAGACAGGGAAGGCATTACAACTTCCCCCTGTGACGTTCAAGCCCTATACCACCCCCCTGCTCTGTGAGTGGCTGGGGCGATCAGATGTCACCCGAGTATAAAAGTCGGCCCCTCCCGCGGCTCGCCTCAGATGTCTTGTGAGTTAGCTGAGGGACAGTGGTATCGTGTTGGAGCTGCTGTAGGGAGAGTGTTAGGAGTTAGTGTAGGCTTCAAGAACCCCAATGGTCCTTCTCAGGGCCACATCTATCCGTGTGCAGTACTGTGGAGGGTGCTGTTAGCAGTGTTGCACAATTTATTTTTTTTTCAAAATCGGCAGTCTGCAGAGCATTGCGCCTTGCATTAATAGTACAGGGACAGAAGTGGTGGTTAGGCAGGGAGAGTGTTAGGAGTGAGTGTAGGCTTCAAGAACCCCAACGGTCCTTCTTAGCGCCACATCTATCCGTGTGCAGTACTGTGCAGGCTGCTGTTAGCAGTGTTGCATTTTTTTTTCTTTTCAAAATCGGCTGTCTGCAGAGCATTGCGCCTTGCAGTAATACTACAGGGAGAGAATTGTGTAGGCAGGGCCAGAATACATATCTTATCTGATTGAATATAGTCAGTGGGCCCTCCGTTTCCCAAAAAGGGAAACATTCAATTTGTCCTGCAGGCTTGCGCCAATTTATTTGCTGCCTGGGAAAAGTAACCGCTGTGCTGCACTTCATATAACTGCATTTCTGTGCAACACATATCTTATCTGATTGAATATAGTCAGTGGGCCCTCCGTTTCCCAAAAAGGGAAACATTCAATTTGTCCTGCAGGCTTGCGCCAATTTATTTGCTGCCTGGGAAAAGTAACCGCTGTGCTGCACTTCATATAACTGCATTTCTGTGCAACACATATCTTATCTGATTGAATATAGTCAGTGGGCCCTCCGTTTCCCAAAAAGGGAAACATTCAATTTGTCCTGCAGGCTTGCGCCAATTTATTTGCTGCCTGGGAAAAGTTACCGCTGTGCTGCACTTCATATAACTGCATTTCTGTGCAACACATATCTTATCTGATTGAATATAGTCAGTGGGCCTTTTCTTTTTAAAAAAAGGGAAACATTCTATGTGCCCTGCCTCTGTCAGTCCTCAGCGTTCTGTGTACGTGTGTGGTGGGTGGAGATAGTAAACAAATCATACGCAGCCAGCTACGTTTAACAGCAGGCTTGCGCCAATTTATTTCCTGCCTGGGAAATCAAATCACTGGTAATACACCATGCTGAGGGGTAGGGGTAGGCCTATAGGACGTGGACGCGGGCGAGGACGCGGAGGCCCAAGTCAGGGTGTGGGCACAGGCCGAGCCAGTGCGGTGGCCAGGGGTAGAGGCAGGGCCAGACCGAATAATCAACCAACTGTTTCCCAAAGCGCCCCCTCGCGCCATGCCACCCTGCACAGGTCAAGGTGCTCTACGGTGTGGCAGTTTTTCACAGAGACGCCTGACGACCGACGAACAGTGGTGTGCAACCTTTGTCGCGCCAAGATCAGCTGGGGAGGCACCACCAACAGCATGCGCAGGCATATGATGGCCAAGCACCCCACAAGGTGGGACGATGCCCGTTCACCGTCTCCGGTTTGCACCACTGCCTCTCCCCCTGTGCCCCAACCTGCCACTGAGATCCAACCCCCCTCTGAGGACACAGGCACTACCGTCTCCTGGCCTGCACCCACACCCTCACCTCCGCTGTCCTCGGCCCCATCCAGCAATGTCTCTCAGCGTAGCGTCCAGACTTCGCTAGCACCACAGTTTGAGCGCAAGCGCAAGTACGACGCCACGCACCCGCACGCTCAAGCGTTAAACGTGCACATTGCCAAATTGATCAGCCTAGAGATGCTGCCGTATAGGCTTGTGGAAACGGAGGCTTTCAAAAGCATGATGGCGGCGGCGGCCCCGCGCTACTCGGTTCCCAGTCGCCACTACTTTTCCCGATGTGCCGACCCAGGCCTGCACGACCACGTCTCCCGCAACATTGTACGCGCCCTCACCAACGCGGTTACTGCCAAGGTCCACTTAACAACAGACACGTGGACAAGCACAGGCGGGCTGGGCCACTATATCTCCCTGACGGCACATTGGGTGAATTTAGTGGAGGCTGGGACAGAGTCAGAGCCTGGGACCGCTCACGTCCTACCCACCCCCCGAATTGCGTGCCCCAGCTCGGTGCTGGTATCTGCGGGGGTGTATGCTTCCTCCACTAAACCACCCTCCTCCTCCTCCTACGCAACCTCTGTCTCGCAATCAAGATGTGTCAGCAGCAGCACGTCGCCAGCAGTCGGTGTCACGCGGCGTGGCAGCACAGCGGTGGGCAAGCGTAAGCAGGCCGTGCTGAAACTACTCAGATTAGGAGAGAAGAGGCACACGGCCCACGAACTGCTGCAGGGTCTGACAGAGCAGACCGACCGCTGGCTTGCGCCGCTGAGCCTCCAACCGGGCATGGTCGTGTGTGACAACGGCCGTAAGCTGGTGGCGGCTCTGCAGCTCGGCAGCCTCACACACGTGCCATGCCCGGCCCATGTGTTTAATTTGGTGGTTCAGCGCTTTCTGAAAAGCTACCCCCACTTGTCATACCTGCTCGGAAAGGTGCGCCGGATCTGCGCACCTTTCCGCAAATCACACACGCACGCTGCCACCCTGCGGACCCTGCAACATCGGTTTAATCTGCCAGTGCACCGACTGCTGTGCGACGTGCCCACACAGTGGAACTCTACGCTCCACATGTTGGCCAGACTCTATGAGCAGCGTAGACCTATAGTGAAATACCAACTTCAACTTGCGCGGCGCAGTGGGAGTCAGCCTCCTCAATTATTTACAGAAGAGTGGGCCTGGTTGGCAGCCATCTGCCAGGTCCTTGGAAAATTTGAGGAGTCTACCCAGGTGGTGAGCGGCGATGCTGCAATCATTAGCGTCACCATTCCTCTGCTATGCATCTTGAGAAGTTCCCTGCAAAGCATAAAGGCAGACGCTTTGCGCTCGGAAACTGAGCCGGGGGAAGACAGTATGTCGCTGGATAGTCAGAGCACCCTCCTGTCTATATCTCAGCGAGTTCAGGAGGAGGAGGAGGAGCATGAGGAGGATGAGGAGGAGGGGGAAGAGACAGCTTGGCCCACTGCTTGCCTGTCATCCTTTCAGCGTGTATGGCCTGAGGAGGAGGAAGAGGAGGAGGAGGAGGATCCTGAAAGTGATCTTCCTAGTGAAGACAGCCATGTGTTGCGTACAGGTACCCTGGCACACATGGCTGACTTCATGTTAGGATGCCTTTCTCGTGACCCTCGCGTTACACGCATTCTGGCCACTACGGATTACTGGGTATACACACTGCTCGATCCACGGTATAAGGAGAGCCTTTGCACTCTCATTCCCGAAGAGGAAAGGGGTTCGAGAATGATGCTATACCACAGGGCGCTGGTGGACAAACTGATGGTAAACTTCCCATCCGACAGCTCTAGTGGCAGAAGGCGCAGTTACGAGGGCCAGGGAGCAGGGGAGGCGCAGAGATCAGGCAGCATGTACAGCGCAGGCAGGGGAACATTCTCCAAGGCCTTTGCCAGCTTTATGGCTCCCCAGCAAGACTGTGTCACCGCTCCCCAGTCAAGGCTGAGTCGGCGGGAGCACTGTAAAAGGATGGTGAGGGAGTACGTAGCCGATCGCACGACCGTCCTCCGTGACGCCTCTGCCACCTACAACTACTGGGTGTCGAAGCTGGACACGTGGCCTGAACTCGCGCTGTATGCCCTGGAGGTGCTTGCTTGTCCTGCGGCTAGTGTCTTGTCAGAGAGGGTGTTTAGTGCGGCTGGGGGAATCATCACGGATAAGCGTACCCGCCTGTCAACCGACAGTGCCGACAGGCTTACACTCATCAAGATGAACGAAGCCTGGATTTCCCCAGACTTCTCTTCTTCACCAGCGGACAGCAGCGATACGTAAGCAATACGTAGGCTGCACCCGCGGATGGAAGCATCGTTCTCTATCACCATCAAAAACGGGGACATTTTTGCTTCATCAATCTGTGTATAATATTCCTCCTCCTCCTCCTCCTGCTCCTCCTCCTGAAACCTCACGTAATCACGCCGAACGGGCAATTTTTCTTAGGGCCACAAGGCTCACTCATATAATTTTTCTAAACAATTTTTATACGTTTCAATGCTCTTAAAAGCGTTGAAACTTTAACTTGAACCAATTTTTCGTTAAACTGGGCTGCCTCCAGGCCTAGTTACCACTTAAGCCACATTAACCAAAGCGATTAATGGGTTTCACCTGCCCTCTTGGTTGGCCATGGCCAATTTTTTGGATGTACATTAGTACTGTTGATACAGCAATTTTTGCGGGCCCTCGCCTACAGTGTAATCAAATGAATTTTTAGCCCACCTGCATTACAGCTGACGTTACATCCGCTGTGTTGGGCAATGCAATGGGATATTTTTATGTACCGCCGGTGGGTTCCAGGGAGCCACCCATGTTGTGGGTCCACAGGGAATTATAAATGCATCTGTTTCCACTTCTAAAGAACCCCAGTCTGACTGGGGCATGCAGTGTGGGCCGAAGCCCACCTGCATTAAGCACGACATTACTACCTCAGCTGTGTTGGGCAATGCAATGGGATATATTTATGTACCGCCGGTGGCTTCCTGGCACCCACCCATGCTGTGGGTCCACAGAGAATTATAAATGCATCTGTTTCCACATCTAAAGAACCCCAGTCAGACTGGGGCATGCAGTGTGGGCCGAAGCCCACCTGCATTAAAGGAGATGTCTCGAGGAAGCAGTGAATTTTTTTTTTTTTGCCCAGTCCCCCTAATTAAACATACATTACTAATTACCCCTGTAAATGACTTTCCTAGCTGGTTTGTACTTACCGTTCCAGCGTTTCAGCAACTTATAAAAGTTTCCCCAAGATGGCCGCCGGCTCTTTCCCCGTCGCTCGCTGCAGCCCGACGTGCGCGCTCCCGAGACGCTGCCAGCTGTGTCTCCATGGCAACCGGACGCCCCGCAGCCGCCGACCAGACGCCCCGCAGCCGCCGACCAGACGCCCCGCAGCCGCCGACCAGTCACCCACCGCCAGGCAGCAGGTAACCGGCGCTAGCCCCCGGCTCCCCAGCGCTACGCTCCCGGCTCCCCAGCGCTAGACCCTCAGCCCAGGTGAAGGCCCCGGAGCCCAGCGCTAGGTTCCGGAGCCCAGCGCTAGGTTCCGGAGCCCAGCGCTAGGTTCCGGAGCCCAGGTGAAGGCCCCGGAGCCCAGCGCTAGGTTCCGGAGCCCAGGTGAAGGCCCCGGAGCCCAGCGCTGGGCTCCGGGGCCTTCACCTGTCAGTGAACATCACCCCCGACCCATCACTTACCCCCCTGGCCCAGCGCTAGTTCCCCCGGCCTAGCGACAGCCCCCCCCGGCCTAGCGACAGCCCCCCCATCGCAGCGACAGCCCCCCCCGGCCTAGCGACAGCCCCCCCATCGCAGCGACAGTGACGACAGCCCCCCCCGCGGCCCATCACTTACCTGGATGGCAGGACAGCTGGACGGCAGGACAGCTGGGCGGCTTCTCCGGACAGCTGGGCGGCTCTGCACCTTCCTCTAACAGAGGATGGTACAGAATGGCCGCTCCAGCGCGCTCCCGAGCAGTGACAGCTCATCTGCGCATGCGCAGAAGAGCTGTAGCGGGGAGCACACTGAAGCGGCTCGTGCTGAAAGGAGAAGACCGGACTGCGCAAGCGCGTCTAAAAAAGCAAGCTGCCGGCGAATTTAGACGGAACCATGGAGACGAGGACGCTAGCAACGGAGCAGGTAAGTGGAATAACTTCTGTATGGCTCATATTTAATGCACGATGTATATTACAAAGTGCATTAATATGGCCATACGGAAGTGTATAACCCCACTTGGTTTCGCGAGACCACCCCTTTAAGCACGACATTACTACCTCAGCTGTGTTGGGCAATGCAATGGGATATTTTTATGTACCGCCGGTGGGTTCCAGGGAGCCACCCATACTGTGGGTCCACAGGGACTTCACAATAGGGAGTTGTACCTGCCTGTGTCTATGAATTAAAAACTGCGGTCTGACTGGGGCATGCAGACACCTTGACAGAATGAATAGTGTGTGGCACATAGGTTCCCCATTGCTATGCCCACGTGTGCAGCTCCTGATGGCGGTGGCACAGGATTATATTTCTCATTGCTTCTGTACAGCATTGTGGGCTACCGCCCCGCCCCTTTTAAAGAGGGTCACTGCCTAGCTGTGCCAACCCTCTGCTGTGTGTGCCTGCTTTTCCTGTGGCAGACGCACTTATAAATAGACATGAGCGTGGCGTGGCATGAGGGCAGCTGAAGGCTGCGCAGGGACAATTTGGTGTGCGCTGTGGACACTGGGTCGTGCAGGGGGGGTTGGGCAGCATGTAACCCAGGAGAAGTGGCAGCGGAGTGTCATGCAGGCAGTGATTGTGCTTTGTTGGAGGTAGTGTGGTGCTTAGCTAAGGTATCCATTGCTAATGAGGGCTTTTCAGAAGTAAAAGTTGTTGGGAGGGGGGGGGGGGCACTCTTGCCGGTATTGTGGCTTAATAGTGGGACCTGTGAACTTGAGATGCAGCCCAACATGTAGCCCCTCGCCTGCCCTATCCGTTGCTGTGTCGTTCCCATCACTTTCTTGAATTGCCCAGATTTTCACAAATGAAAACCTTAGCGAACATCGGCGAAATACAAAAATGCTCGGGTCGCCCATTGTCTTCAATGGGGTTCGTTACTCGAAACGAACCCTCGAGTATTGCGAAAATTTTGTCCCGAGTAACGAGCACTCGAGCATTTTGGTGCTCGCTCATCTCTAATTTTGGCACAAAATTTGTCCAGAAACTAGAGGTTAGCACTTGTTTATTACTTCTACGATCCTTTTCCCGATTGCACCACTGACCTGAATGCTCCTATAACCATGCAATGCAAACTGTGCATCAGCATTCAGGCAGTGCATGTTACTTCCTCGTGTGAGCAGCGCTGGCCAATCAGAGCAGCGTGTAAAGTCTTAGATTACCAATGCATTGCAAATGAGGAGAGTCTGGCACATCCACAATTCCATAAAAACTTCATGCTTTATTACACCATGTTAAAATCAGGAAAAGAGAGGTGCCATGGTACAATGATCAACCCTTACACATTTTGGACTGACAGGGTCCTTGTTCACAACTAGATCTGAGCGAAGTACTCGTCCGAGCTTGATACTCGTTCGAGTATTAGCGTGTTCGAGATGCTCGTTACTCGAGACGATTACCACGCGATGTTCGAGTTACTTTCACTTTCATCTCTGATACGTTAGCGCGCTTTTCTGGCCAATAGAAAGACAGGAAAGGCATTACAACTTCCCCCTGCGACGTTCAAGCCCTATACCACCCCCCTGCAGTGAGTGGCTGGCGAGATCAGGTGTCACCCGAGTATATAAATCGGCCCCTCCCGCGGCTAGCCACAGATGCGTTCTGACAGAGATCAGGGAAAGTGCTGTCTTGCTGGAGTTGCTATAGGGAGAGTGTTAGGAGTATTTTAGGCTTCAAGAACCCCAACGGTCCTTCTTAGGGCCACATCTAACCGTGTGCAGTAGTGTGGAGGCTGCTTTTTGCAGTGTTGCACATTTTTTTTTGTATATCGGCCGTGCAGAGCATTGCGCCCCGCAGTAATTATACATAGTCCAGGGCCAGTAGTGGTGGTGAGGCAGGGACAGAAGACATATTTATTGAATATAGGCAGTGGGCCTTTCCAAAAACATTTGGGAAAAAAAATCTATTTGGGCTGCCTGTGACTGTCCTCAGTGTACTGGGTCTGTGCTGGGGGTAGTTGTCCTAATTCATACGCAGCCAGCTAAGTGTTACAGCAGGCTTGGGCAAAATTATTTCCTGGCTCTGTGTTGGCTGTTACATCACCGCTGTATTCCAGTCCACAGTTCAACAGTCTGCAGTTATTTTACATACTTCAGGGCCAGTAGTGGTGACGCAGGGACAGAAGACATATTTATTGAATATAGGCAGTGGGCCTTTCCAAAAACATTTGGGGAAAAAAATCTATTTGGGCTGCCTCTGACTGTCCTCAGTGTACTGGGTCTGTGCTGGAGGTAGTTGTCCTAATTCATACGCAGCCAGCTAAGTGTTACAGCAGGCTTGCGCAAAATTATTTCCTGGCTCTGTGTTGGCTGTTACATCACCGCTGTATTCCAGTCCACAGTGCAACAGTCTGCAGTTATTTTACATACTCCAGGGCCAGTAGTGGTGACGCAGAGAGAGAAGACATATACAGTGTATATAGGCAGTGGGCCTTTCCAAAAACATTTGGGAAAAAAAATCTATTTGGGCTGCCTGTGACTGTCCTCAGTGTACTGGGTCTCTGCTGGGGGTAGTTGTCCTAATTCATACGCAGCCAGCTAAGTTTTACAGCAGGCTTGCACAAAATTATTTCCTGGCTCTGTGTTGGCTGTTACATCACCGCTGTATTCCAGTCCACAGTGCAACAGTCTGCAGTTATTTTACATACTCCAGGGCCAGTAGTGGTGACGCAGAGAGAGAAGACATATACAGTGTATATAGGCAGTGGGCCTTTCCAAAAACATTTGGGAAAAAAAATCTATTTGGGCTGCCTGTGACTGTCCTCAGTGTACTGGGTCTGTGCTGGGGGTAGTTGTCCTAATTCATACGCAGCCAGCTAAGTTTTACAGCAGGCTTGCGCAAAATTATTTCCTGGCTCTGTGTTGGCTGTTACATCACCGCTGTATTCCAGTCCACAGTGCAACAGTCTGCAGTTATTTTACATACTCCAGGGCCAGTAGTGGTGAGGCAGGGACAGAAGACATATTTATTGAATATAGGCAGTGGGCCTTTCCAAAAACATTTGTGAAAAAAAATCTATTTGGGCTGCCTGTGACTGTCCTCAGTGTACTGGGTCTGTGCTGGGAGTAGTTGTCCTCCTAATTCATACGCAGCCAGCTAAGTGTTACAGCAGGCTTGCGCAAAATTATTTCCTGGCTCTGCTGTGCGTTCCGTAAGCGAAGTCAGCCTCCAACCACTGGCCAATAAGTGGCACATTTAATTACAGCGTTCTGTTTCTGCACTACTGGAAATACAGCATGCTGAGGGGTAGGCCTAGAGGACGTGGATGCGGGCGAGGACGCGGTGGCCCAAGTCAGGGTGTGGGCACAGGCCGAGCCAGTGCGGTGGCCAGGGGTAGAGGCAGGGCCAGACCGAATAATCCACCAACTGTTTCCCAAAGCGCCCCCTCGCGCCATGCCACCCTGCAGAGGTCAAGGTGCTCTACGGTGTGGCAGTTTTTCACAGAGACGCCTGACGACCGGCGAACAGTGGTGTGCAACCTTTGTCGCGCCAAGATCAGCTGGGGAGCCACCACCACCAGCATGCGCAGGCATATGATGGCCAAGCACCCCACAAGGTGGGACGAAGGCCGTTCATCGCCTCCGGTTTGCACCACTGCCTCTCCCCCTGTGCCCCAACCTGCCACTGAGATCCAACCCCCCTCTGAGGACACAGGCAGTACCGTCTCCTGGCCTGCACCCACACCCTCACCTCCGCTGTCCTCGGCCCCATTCAGCAATGCCTCTCAGCGCAGCGTCCAGACGTCGCTAGCACCACTGTTTGAGCGCAAGTGCAAGTACGCCGCCACGCACCCGCACGCTCAAGCGTTAAATGTGCACATTGCCAAATTGATCAGCCTGGAGATGCTGCCGTATAGGCTTGTGGAAACGGAGGCTTTCAAAAGCATGATGGCGGCGGCGGCCCCGCGCTACTCGGTTCCCAGTTGCCACTACTTTTCCCGATGTGCCGTCCCAGCCCTGCACGAACACGTCTCCCGCAACATTGTACGCGCCCTCACCAACGCGGTTACTGCCAAGGTCCACTTAACAACGGACACGTGGACAAGCACAGGCGGGCAGGGCCACTATATCTCCCTGACGGCACATTGGGTGAATTTAGTGGAGGCTGCTTCCTCCACTAAACCACCCTCCTCCTCCTCCAACGCAACCTCTGTCTCGCAATCAAGATATGTCAGCAGCAGCAGCACGTCGCCAGCAGTCGCTGTCGCGCGGCGTGGCAGCACAGCGGTGGGCAAGCGTCAGCAGGCCGTGCTGAAACTACTCAGCTTAGGAGATAAGAGGCACACGGCCCACGAACTGCTGCAGGGTCTGACAGAGCAGACCGACCGCTGGCTTGCGCCGCTGAGCCTCCAACCGGGCATGGTCGTGTGTGACAACGGCCGTAACCTGGTGGCGGCTCTGCAGCTTGGCAACCTCACGCACGTGCCATGCCTGGCCCATGTCTTTAATTTGGTGGTTCAGCGCTTTCTGAAAAGCTACCCACACTTGTCATACCTGCTCGGAAAGGTGCGCCGGGTCAGCGCACATTTCCGCAACTCCAAGACGGACGCTGCCACCCTGCGGACCCTGCAACATCGGTTTAATCTGCCAGTGCACCGACTGCTGTGCGACATGCCCACACGGTGGAACTCTACGCTCCACATGTTGGCCAGGCTCTATGAGCAGCGTAGAGCTATAGTGGAATACCAACTCCAACATGGGCGGCGTAGTGGGAGTCAGCCTCCTCAATTCTTTACAGAAGAGTGGGCCTGGTTGGCAGACATCTGCCAGGTCCTTGGAAACTGTGAGGAGTCTACCCAGATGGTGAGCAGGGATGCTGCAATCATTAGCGTCACCGTTCCTCTGCTATGCCTCTTGAGAAGTTCCCTGCAAAGCATAAAGGCAGACGCTTTGCACTCGGAAACGGAGGCGTGGGAAGACAGTATGTCGCTGGATAGTCAGAGCACCCTCATGTCTATATCTCAGCGCGTTGAGGAGGAGGAGGGCAGGAGCATGAGGAAGAGGGGAAAGAGACAGCTTGGCCCACTGCTAAGGGTACCCATGCTGCTTGCCTGTCATCCTTTCAGCGTGTATGGCCGGAGGAGGAGGAGGATCCTGAAAGTGATCTTCCTAGTGAGGACAGCCATGTGTTGCGTACAGGTACCCTGGCACACATGGCTGACTTCATGTTAGGATGCCTTTCTTGTGACCCTCGCGTTACACGCATTCTGGCCACTACGGATTACTGGGTGTACACACTGCTCGACCCACGGTATAAGGAGAACCTTTCCACTCTCATTCCCGAAGAGGAAAGGGGTTCGAGAATGATGCTATACCACAGGGCGCTGGTGGACAAACTGACGGTAAACTTCCCATCCGACAGCGCTAGTGGCAGAAGGCGCAGTTCCGAGGGCCAAGTAGTAGGGGAGGTGCAGAGATCAGGCAGCATGTACAGCGCAGGCAGGGGAACATTCTCCAAGGCCTTTGCCAGCTTTATGGCTCCCCAGCAAGACTGTGTCACTGCTCCCCAGTCAAGGCTGAGTTGGCGGGAACACTGTAAAAGGATGGCGAGGGAGTACGTAGCCGATCGCACGACCGTCCTTGGTGACGCCTCTGCCCCCTACAACTACTGGGTGTCGAAGCTGGACACGTGGCCTGAACTCGCGCTGTATGCCCTGGAGGTGCTTGCTTGTCCTGCGGCTAGTGTCTTGTCAGAGAGGGTGTTTAGTGCGGCTGGGGGAATCATCACGGATAAGCGTACCCGCCTGTCAACCGACAGTGCCGACAGGCTTACACTCATCAAGATGAACAAAGCCTGGATTTCCCCAGACTTCTCTTCTTCACCAGCGGACAGCAGCGATACGTAAGCAATACGTAGGCTGCACCCGCGGATGGAAGCATCGTTCTCTATCACCATCAAAAACGGGGACATTTTTGCTTCATCAATCTGTGTATAATATTCCTCCTCCTCCTCCTGCTCCTCCTCCTGAAACCTCACGTAATCACGCCGAACGGGCAATTTTTCTTAGGCCCACAAGGCTCAGTCATATAATTTTTCTAAAAGATTTTTATACGTTTCAATGCTCATTAAAGCGTTGAAACTTGCACCTGAACCAATTTTTATTTTAACTGGGCTGCCTCCAGGCCTAGTTACCAATTAAGCCACATTAACCAAAGCGATTAATGGGTTTCACCTGCCCTCTTGGTTGGGCATGGGCAATTTTTCTGAGGTACATTAGTACTGTTGGTACACCAATTTTTTGGGGCCCTCGCCTACAGTGTAATCCAATTAATTTTTTGCCCACCTGCATTACAGCTGACGTTACATCAGCTGTGCTGGGCACTGCAATGGGATATATTTATGTACCGCCGGTGGGTTCCAGGGAGCCACCCATGCTGTCGGTCCACACGGAGTTGTAACTACATGTGTCCACTTCTAAAGAACCCCAGTCTGACTGGGGCATGCAGTGTGGGCCGAAGCCCACCTGCATTAAACATGACATTACCTCAGCTGTGATGGGCAATGCTATGGGATATATTTATCTGCCGCTGGTGGCTTCCTGGCACCCACCCATGCTGTCGGTCCACAGGGACTTCACAATAGGGAGTTGTACCTGCCTGTGTCTATGAATTAAAAAGCCCGGTCAGGTTGGGGCATGCAGTGTGGGCCGAAGCTCACCTGCATTTAATCTGACGTTAGCTCTGCTGTCCAGGGCACTGCAATGGGATACATTTATGTACAGCCGGTGGGTTCCAGGGAGCCACCCATGCTGTGGGTGCACACGGAATTCCCATTGCGGAGTTGGGGATTCCCAGTTGTACCTGCCTGTGACTATTTATAAAAAAACCGCTGTCTGACTGGGGCATGCAGACACCTTGACAGAATGAATAGTGTGTGGCACATAGGTTCCCCATTGCTATGCCCACGTGTGCAGCTCCTGATGGCGGTGGCACAGGATTATATTTCTCATTGCTTCTGTACAGCATTGTGGGCTATCGCCCCGCCCCTTTTAAAGAGGGTCGCTGCCTAGCCGTGCCAACCCTCTGCTGTGTGTGCCCGCGGTTCCTCCTCATGGCAGACGCACTTATAAATAGACATGAGTGTGGCGTGGCATGAGGGCAGCTGAAGGCTGCGCAGGGACAATTTGGTGTGCGCTGTGGACACTGGGTCGTGCAGGGGGGGGGGGTTGGGCAGCATGTAACCCAGGAGAAGTGGCAGCGGAGTGTCATGCAGACAGTGATTGTGCTTTGTTGGAGGTAGTGTGGTGCTTAGCTAAGGTATGCATTGCTAATGAGGGCTTTTCAGAAGTAAAAATTGTTGGGAGGGGGGGGGCCCACTCTTGCTGCTATTGTGGCTTAATATTGGGACCTGGGAACTTGAGATGCAGCCCAACATGTAGCCCCTCGCCTGCCCTATCCGTTGCTGTGTCGTTCACATCACTTTCTTGAATTGCCCAGATTTTCACAAATGGAAACCTTAGCGAACATCGGCGATATACAAAAATGCTCGGGTCGCCCATTGACTTCAATGGGGTTCGTTACTCGAAACGAACCCTCGAGCATCGCGAAAATTTCGTCCCGAGTAACGAGCACCCGAGCATTTTGGTGCTCGCTCATCTCTACTAGTAACCAAAAATATAAAAATACATTGATGTACACTGAATGGCCATATTATTAGGGACACCAATCTAGTAGGCATTAGATCTCTTTTAGGCCTCATTCACACGGGCGATTTTAAGCCTCTATTTAGCCACGATAAAATGTCAGCCAAAAATTGCGACCATGTGAAACATTGGATCCAATGCATTCATTCACATGGGCGATTTTCTGGCACGTGAAAAAAAACAAAACGCCGTTTTCAGTCACCGATTGCTTTACGCTGTGTCAAAAGATAGGTCTTGATTAGAGATGAGTGAACGTACTCGTCCGAGCTTGATACTCGTTCGAGTATTAGCGTGTTCGAGATGCTCGTTACTCGAGACGAGTTCCACGCGATGTTCGAGTTACTTTCACTTTAATCTCTGAGACGTTAGCGCGCTTTTCTGGCCAATAGAAAGACAGGGAAGGCATTACAACTTCCCCCTGCGACGTTCAAGCCCTATACCACCCCCCTGCAGTGAGTAGCTGGCGAGATCAGGTGTCACCCGAGTATAAAAATCGGCCCCTCCTGCGGCTAGCCACAGATGCATTCTGACAGAGATCAGGGACAGTGCTGCTGGTGCCGGAGCTGCTATAGGGAGAGCGTTAGGAGTTATTTTAGGCTTCAAGAACCCCAACGGTCCTTCTTAGGGCCACAACTAACCTTGTGCAGTAGTGTGGAGGCTGCTTTTTGCAGTGTTGCACATTTTTTTTTTTTTGTATATCGGCATTGCAGAGCATTGCGTCCTGCAGTAATTTTACATTGTCCAGGGCCAGTAGTGGTGAGGCAGGGAAAGAAGACATATTTAGTGTATATAGGCAGTGGGCCTTTCCAAAAACATTTGGGGAAAAAAATCTATTTGGGCTGCCTGTGACCGTCCTCAGTGTACTGGGTCTCTGCTGGGGGTAGTTGTCCTAATTCATACGCAGCCAGCTAAGTGTTACAGCAGGCTTGCGCAAAATTCTTTCCTGCCTCTGTGTTGCCTCTTACATCACTGCTGTATTCCAGTCCACAAGTGTACTGGGTCTCTTCTGGGGGTAGTTGTCCTAATTCATACGCAGCCAGCTAAGTGTTACAGCAGGCTTGCGCAAAATTCTTTCCTGCCTCTGTGTTGCCTCTTACATCACCGCTGTATTCCTGTTCACAAGTGTACTGCGTCTCTGCTGGGGATAGTTGTCCTAATTCATACGCAGCCAGCTAAGTGTTACAGCAGGCTTGCGCAAAATTCTTTCCTGCCTCTGTGTTGCCTCTTACATCACCGCTGTATTCCTGTCCACAAGTGTACTGGGTCTCTGCTGGGGGTAGTTGTCCTAATTCATACGCAGCCAGCTAAGTGTTACAGCAGGCTTGCGCAAAATTCTTTCCTGCCTCTGCTGTGCGTTCCATAAGCGAAGTCAGCCTCCAACCACAGGCCAATAAGCGGCACATTTAATTACAGCGTTCTGTTTCTGCACTACTGGTAATACAGCATGCTGAGGGGTAGGGGTAGGCCTAGAGGACTTGGACGTGGGCGAGGACGCGGAGGCCCAAGTCAGGGTGTGGGCACAGGCCGAGCCAGTGCGGTGGCCAGGGGTAGAGGCAGGGCCAGACCGAATAATCCACCAACTGTTTCCCAAAGCGCCCCCTCGCGCCATGCCACCCTGCAGAGGCCAAGGTGCTCTAAGGTGTGGCAGTTTTTCACAGAGACGCCAGACGACCGACGAACAGTGGTGTGCAACGTTTGTCGCGCCAAGATCAGCTGGGGAGCCACCACCACCAGCATGCGCAGGCATATGATGGCCAAGCACCCCACAAGGTGGGACGAAGGCCGTTCACCGCCTCCGGTTTGCACCACTGCCTCTCCCCCTGTGCCCCAACCTGCCACTGAGATCCAACCCCCGTCTGAGGACACAGGCACGAGTGCCTACCGGCCTGCACCCACACCCTCACCTCCGCTGTCCTCGGCCCCATCCAGCAATGTCTCTCAGCGCAGCGTCCAGACGTCGCTAGTGCAACTGTTTGAGCGCAAGCGCAAGTACGCCGCCACGCACCCGCACGCTCAACCGTTAAACGTGCACATAGCCAAATTGATCAGCCTGGAGATGCTGCCGTATAGGCTTGTGGAAAAGGAGGCTTTCAAAAGCATGATGGCGGTGGCGGCCCCGCGCTACTCGGTTCCCAGTTGCCACTACTTTTCCCGATGTGCCGTCCCAGCCCTGCACGACCACGTCTCCCGCAACATTGTACGCGCCCTCACCAACGCGGTTACTGCCAAGGTCCACTTAACAACGGACACGTGGACAAGCACAGGCGGGCAGGGCCACTATATCTCCCTGACGGCACATTGGGTGAATTTAGTGGAGGCTGGGACAGAGTCAGAGCCTGGGACCGCTCACGTCCTACCCACCCCCAGAATTGTGGTCCCCAGCTCGGTGCTGGTATCTGCGGAGGTGTATGCTTCCTCAACTAAACCACCCTCCTCCTCCTCCTCCAACGCAACCTCTGTCTCGCAATCAAGATGTGTCAGCAGCAGCACGTCGCCAGCAGTCGGTGTCGTGCGGCGTGGCAGCACAGCGGTGGGCAAGCGTCAGCAGGCCGTACTGAAACTACTCAGCTTAGGAGAGAAGAGGCACATGGCCCACGAACTGCTGCAGGGTCTGACAGAGCAGACCGACCGCTGGCTTTCGCCGCTGAGCCTCCAACCGGGCATGGTCGTGTGTGACAACGGCCGTAACCTGGTGGCGGCTCTGCAGCTCGGCAGCCTCACGCACGTGCCATGCCTGGCCCATGTCTTTAATTTGGTGGTTCAGCGCTTTCTGAAAAGCTACCCACCCTTGTCATACCTGCTCGGAAAGGTGCACTGGGTCAGCGCACATTTCCGCAAGTCCAAGACGGACGCTTCCACCCTGCGGACCCTGCAACATCGGTTTAATCTGCCAGTGCACCGACTGCTGTGCGACGTGCCCACACGGTGGAAGTCTACGCTCCACATGTTTGCCAGACTCTATGAGCAGCTTAGAGCTATAGTGGAATACCAACTCCAACATGGGCGGCATAGTGGGAGTCAGCCTCCTCAATTCTTTACAGAAGAGTGGGCCTGGTTGGCAGCCATCTGCCAGGTCCTTGGAAACTTTGAGGAGTCTACCCAGATGGTGAGCGGGGATGCTGCAATCATTAGCGTCACCATTCCTCTGCTATGCCTCTTGAGAAGTTCCCTGCAAAGCATAAAGGCAGATGCTTTGCGCTTGGAAACGGAGGCGGGGGAAGACAGTATGTCGCTGGATAGTCAGAGCACCCTCATGTCTATATCTCAGCGCATTGAGGAGGAGGGGGAGGAGCATGAGGAGGAGGGGGAAGAGAAAGCTTGGCCCACTGCTGAGGGTACCCATGCTGCTTGCCTGTCATCCTTTCAGCGTGTATGGCCGGAGGAGGAGGAGGATCCTGAAAGTGATCTTCCTAGTGAGGACAGCCATGTGTTGCGTACAGGTACCCTGGCACACATGGCTGACTTCATGTTAGGATGCCTTTCTCGAGACCCTCGCGTTACACGCATTCTGGCCACTACGGATTACTGGGTGTACACACTGCTCGACCCACGGTATAAGGAGAACCTTTCCACTCTCATACCCGAAGAGGAAAGGGGTTCGAGAGTGATGCTATACCACAGGACCCTGGTGGACAAACTGATGGTAACATTTCCATCCGACAGCGCTAGTGGCAGAAGGTGCAGTTCTGAGGGCCAGGTAGCAGGGGAGGCGCAGAGATCAGGCAGCATGTACAGCGCAGGCAGGGGAACATTCTCCAAGGCCTTCGCCAGCTTTATGGCTCCCCAGCAAGACTGTGTCACCGCTCCCAAGTCAAGGCTGAGTTGGCGGGAACACTGTAAAAGGATGGTGAGGGAGTACGTAGCCGATCGCACGACCGTCCTCGGTGACGCCTCTGCCCCCTACAACTACTGGGTGTCGAAGCTGGACACGTGGCCTGAACTCGCGCTGTATGCCCTGGAGGTGCTTGCTTGTCCTGCGGCTAGCGTCTTGTCAGAGAGGGTGTTTAGTGCGGCTGGGGGAATCATCACGGATAAGCGTACCCGCCTGTCAACCGACAGTGCCGACAGGCTTACACTCATCAAGATGAACAAAGCCTGGATTTCCCCAGACTTCTCTTCTTCACCAGCGGACAGCAGCGATACCTAAGCAATACGTGGGCTGCACCCGCGGATGGAAGCATCGTTCTCTATCACCATCAAAAACGGGGACCTTTTTGCTTCATCAATCTGTGTATTCTATTCATCCTCCTCCTCCTGCTCCTCCTCCTGAAACCTGACGTAATCACACCGAACGGGCAATTTTTCTTAGGCCCACAAGGCTCAGTCATATAATTTTTGTAAACAATTTTTATACGTTTCAATGCTCATTAAAGCGTTGAAACTTTCACCTGAACCAATTTTTATTTTAACTGGGCTGCCTAGTTACCAATTAAGCCACATTAACCAAAGCGATTAATGGGTTTCACCTGCCCTCTTGGTTGGGCATGGGCAATTTTTCTGAGGTACATTAGTACTGTTGGTACACCAATTTTTGGGGGCCCTCGCCTACAGTGTAACCCAATTAATTTTTTGCCCACCTGCATTAAAGCTGACGTTACATCAGCTGTGATGGGCAATGCAATGGGATATATTTATAGACCGCCGGTGGCTTCCTGGCACCCACCCATGCTGTGGGTCCACAGGGAGTTGTAACTGCATGTGTCCACTTCTAAAGAACCCCAGTCTGACTGGGGCATGCAGTGTGGGCCGAAGCCCACCTGCATTTAATCGGACGTTACCTCAGCTGTGATGGGCACTGCAATGGGATACATTTATGTACAGCCGGTGGGTTCCAGGGAGCCACCCATGCTGTGGGTGCACACGGAATTCCCATTGCGGAGTTGTACCTGCCTGTGACTATTTATAAAAAAACGCGGTCTGACTGGGGCATGCAGACACCTTGACAGAATGAATAGTGTGTGGCACATAGGTTCCCCATTGCTATGCCCACGTGTGCAGCTCCTGATGGCGGTGGCACAGGATTATATTTCTCATTGCTTCTGTACAGCATTGTGGGCTATCGCCCCGCCCCTTTTAAAGAGGGTCGCTGCCTAGCCGTGCCATCTCTCTGCAGTGTGTGCCTGCGGTTCCTCCTCATGGCAGACGCACTTATAAATAGACATGAGGGTGGTGTGGCATGAGTGCAGCTGAAGGCTGCGCAGGGACACTTTGGTGTGCGCTGTGGACACTGGGTCGTGCGGGGGGGTTGGGCAGCATGTAACCCAGGAGAAGTGGCAGCGGAGTGTCATGCAGGCAGTGATTGTGCTTTGTTGGAGGTAGTGTGGTGCTTAGCTAAGGTATGCATTGCTAATGAGGGCTTTTCAGAAGTAAAAGTTGTTGGGAGGGGAAGGGGGGCACTCTTGCCGCTATTGTGGCTTAATAGTGGGACCTGGGAACTTGAGATGCAGCCCAACATGTAGCCCCTCGCCTGCCCTATCCGTTGCTGTGTCGTTCCCATCACTTTCTTGAATTGCCCAGATTTTCACAAATGAAAACCTTAGCGAGCATCGGCGATATACAAAAATGCTCGGGTCGCCCATTGACTTCAATGGGGTTCGTTACTCAAAACGAACCCTCGAGCATCGCGATAATTTCGTCCCGAGTAACGAGCACCCGAGCATTTTGGTGCTCGCTCATCTCTAGTCTTGATCTATCTTCTGATGAAAATCGCTATACTCACGCCCAACTTGGTGGAGTGTCATCTGGTTGGCAGCACCTCCATCATTTGAAACACTTCAAACTCCAGAACTATTTTACTACTCTCATTAGGTTTTGCTTCACCCTCCTTTTTCATCTCTTTTACTCACAAGTAGATAAGATGGACAGTAGATAAGATGGAAAGCACAAAATATTGTTTGAATCCTAGTCTCAAATTGAGTTTGGGTGGTTTCACATCTGCATCAGGGGTTCCGGTTTTCTGCTCAGCTCGGGGAACAGGAAAAGGGAATCCTCTGGCCAAACAGCTCTGCCACATGACACAACTGAACAGCATTGCACAAACCCCATTGACTATAATGGGGTCCATTCGCTTTCTGCTCAGCTGCCCAGATTTTTGCCAAAAGTAAAAGTGCTGCATGCAGCACTTTTTATTTTATTTTTTTGAGCCGGGCCTGCGATGGAGCCTCCTACCAATGGCAATTGATTTCCAATTGTGGGCAGGAAAAAAACTATTTTCCAGAGCATGCTATGGCAGGTATTTGCTGTGGAATCCAGAGGCGGATGTCTGCTTCAGATTCCGCTATGCAAATCCGGCTGCGTGCAGGCAGCTTAATGTAAAATCTGTATAAAGGGCTCCTATATACTATGTACCATTTATAATATTGATGTTTTCTATTATCGCAGAGGGGAGTTTAGGCCCTCTCATGAACAAGGGCCCACATGCAACTGATACCTTGGCACCCTTATGTCTCTGGGACCAGCATTATTCACAAATTGCACCCCACCCCCATATACATGTGGATCAAGGGCAGAATAGCAGGTTAGGCTGCTTTCAAGTCTGCGGCAGGGGTTCTGTTTCCTGTTCCGTTCAGGAAGCAGAAAAGGGAAATCCCCTTACCAAATGGATCCTTTTAATCGCAGAACTGTATAGCACCGCATAGACCCCATTGATTATAATGGGGTCCATTCAGTTTCCATTCAGCTGACCGGCATTTTACTGGATGAAAAAGTCCTGCATGCAAGACTTTTACTTCTTGCATTTTGTGTTGGATCTGCGATGGAACCTTAGAATGCAGGTTTCTAACGCAGATGTGAAAGCAGCCATATGTTGCCCAGAAGCTGAAGTGGTGTTTATCCACCATTAAATGAGCATCAGAGCTGAGGGACACGTGAAACACTGTGCTACTACTTCTGGGAAAAAGGAAGATATGAAGAGACAGTTTATTTCCTTACTTGCTGCTTATCATGGTTATGGTAGATTGTGGCCCTACTCCAAGTTTTTATATGGGAAACCACTGTTACCTGTTTCCCGCCTGACTTCTACCAGCATTGCATGTTTAGGTGCTGAGTCTCTAACATTCTACTTAAAATTGTCTTTATTTAACTTCTAGTACCTGAGTACAAGTATTAAAATAGTGTCTTGCCCACATATCAGTCACTATGTCACTTCTATCTCATGGCAAATCATATTCACAAACTACATGCCCTTTTCAGCTTACTGGCTATTAGTACGAGAAAATGGGTTCACTCATGTATATTCAGTCATGCCATAAGAATCAAAATGCAAACCTCGACAGAATTCTTAGCATAGTAATACTTATCGCGCTGTGAGTCATAACACATCAGTCTGACAAAGGTGTTAAGTAACTACCAATTGCACTGACATATATTATGCTATGATGTCTATAATATTTTAGTAAAGAAAATTGCATTTAATGTAACATTTAACCTTTTTCTAATCTATAAATAACCCATGAAAGAAATGAATAAACTGGTGTTTTGCATACTAATGTGAGATAATGTATTTTGTATTAAAATGCTCCCAAACTCCAAAGTACGGAAAAGAATGAGACAGCAGAAAACTTTTCTTCCACACAAAGTTAAATATTATCTGTATATGTATAACTTGAGAAAGGGGGCCTTGCTTCCCTTAAACTCATTGTTTTCATGTTCTAGGCACATTGTGCTTTCAGTTGTATCATTTTTATATGATGCTTGCGCCCAATGCTAGTGTTTTTATATGCAGTGTTTTGGGTCTGGATTACTGGGCGAGGTTGGCACTTGTACCTCCACATAAACAAACTTGACAACAGCAGCCCCTATTTGCACTGATTTTCATGTATTGTGTTCTTCAGTAGTGTGCCTAGTACAGCACAACACCATGAGGGAGACTTCATGACACCTTTAGTCTATTCAATTGCTGGTTTTAACCTACTGTACTCACGTTATGTGGCATCTTCCATCTGTTTTTCCCTTCCACTTTATGCTCACCTATTGACCTGAGCCAATTCTTGTCCTCATAAAGTTGAGGATCAAGCACCTTCTTGGGGAAATTCTCAGGGACTAGAGGCATGAAAACTCCACCTGTACGCACCTCCTGTTAACAAGCGGGTACTCTGTCGGAGCCTGAAGTAGAATGCTTTAAGGAAGCTTTATAAACCTCCTGATGAAGGTGGTACATTCTGCGAAACATGTCAGGGAGGCTAATTTACTGTTTTGCTTAACGAGGCAGAGCAGTGCAGTACTGGCCATAGATTTCCTGGTTAGATCGCTGTGCATTTAGATTTACCAATAATATAGTAGGTAGCTGAATGGACCTTTTGGATGGATTCTTATGCTACCTTGATAAAGGGTGATATGTTGCCACCTAGAGGTTTTACTTAGTTGGTTCATTTTTATTTTGGTGAAATCTTTCCTTTTATTTTTAAGAAATATTGAAAAACATCACAACAAAACACATTGAGCTTGAGGGTGAGAACTTTAGAGTGTTGATATAGGAACAGATAGAGTGTTCCTAGAAATACCCTGCTTATCCAGAAACAGGGATTCCTTAGGCCTCATGTCCACTAGCTAAATGGAATTGCGGATCCTCGGCGGATTTTGCTCATAGGAAATCATTGGCCATCCGCGGTCCATTAAATTGATTTTTGCACCCGCGGATGGCATTTTATAAGAATTGCGTTTTTCACGCGCAGGAGAAAAAACGCGGCATGCTCCATTCTGCCGAGGATTCCTCGTGGATTGGCAACATTACTATCACATTGATAGCAATGTGTGCGGATATCTGCATGCAAAAAAATACAATTTAAAGCAAATCCGCGCAGAATCCGCCGCAGAAATCTGCTGCAGATTCTGCACGGATTGTATTTTTCAAGTGGACATGAGGCCTTAGGGGTGTCAGATTGGGTCATTACTATCTGCCTACAAATAGGGGGTTATTTATTGTTTGCGTTGTCTTGTTTATAGATGAGGCTGTGGTCTTCTGCAGAGGATTTGTATAACCTTGTGACCAGCAGCCCTAGTAATCACTCTATGGCTGCAAATCCATGTGTTTTGCTATGTTTTTAATTATTATATAATGAAGGAATTATTTTTAGATTCTATTCTGTCAATAAATATTGAAAGTTTTTTATGGTTGATGAAGCAAAATGGCCAATTTTCGATGCCTAATGGAAATTTTATTGCAAGTTAAACTGATACCTGAGCTGAAAAATCAATACACTGCTAACTTTCCTTATTTTCTAAACTCCATAGAAACAGATGTCTCCACAGTGAACCCTTCTTTTCCTATCCTGGAAATAAACTGAAAGGCAATTTCAAATCACAAAGCCATTGAAGAATTTGGGAATATAAATTTATAACAATTTTTAACACTTTTAACAGAGGGTTAAATTGTTCAAGAGGGTTCATGCGTGAGTGGGAAGTATGAGACATCTGTAGCACAGATAACATTGCTGACCCAGTGACCCCCTAAAACTAATTCAAGGACCATAAAACCATCACATCTTTAGCAGTGAATATTTAAAGATGTTTGTATCTCTGTTGTAGTATTGTTTTAAGTGCAAATGAATCACATCCATGTCTGTGCCTTGCCATAAGTATGTGTGTATTTATATGCATTCCTCTTTGGATCTATTCTATTTAAGCATGAGGAAGAACCCTGCGTAGGTTCGAAATCTTGCATTAACATCATGTATTTTTGTTAGCCATTAAAAGGTATCATATCTACAAGATTACTTGGTTTCTCTTACTGAGAACAATCACATTTTACCCTGGAAAACATCACGTTTAGTATTCACTCAACTGCTTTATTATGGACTCCTTCTTATCAACCAATACGTTTCCCAGTCCCCTTTTGGTCTGGGATTCATACATAATTATAAAATCAAGTTCTTCATGGATGGCAACTATCCCCAAGATAATAGCTCTTTGCAAACCCCCTCTTCCCCAGCAGACAATCCACAAATAAGTATCAGATTAGGGCACTCCTCCCTTTTTCATTTACCACTGTTCTTTTGCCCTAGACTATGAGATGTAATGGAACAGTGTGTCGGTTATGCCCTCTGTCCAATCTCTCCCTTACCCCAGATAGGACCTGGTGGTTATATTCTTAATGCAAACATTTTATCTCAACACTGACCTTTTCCTCTACACTATCACTTTCCCTAACTCAATTTTAGTGGACCTAGCTCCTAAAGGCCAATTTAGAAGCAACGATTATCACTCAAAATTGAACGATAATTTGTTTGAATGGCACGTGCATCAGTGAAGTTAAAAAAATAAGGTCAAAATATTTAAACGACTAAACGATTTTCATTTAAACCAAACGATAAGCGAAAAACCATGGATTTTAAGTGGACTGAAAGACAACGATGAATGAATGACTAACAAAAAGTGCACGATGGGCTTGCGTTTACACGTAATGATTATGGTTGAACACTATTAACGAATTTTGAGCGATGATCGTTGCGTCTAAATGGGCATTAACATGCCCATTGACATTCAGTTATCTGTGTCAATGTACTGCTCAGTGACATAGAAAACAACTGTCCCACTATTAAGTCCTCCCTTTTTTTCCAAATGAACTCAACAGAACTTTTCCTCATGACGAAAAGAAGAAAACATTTTTTTGCTCATAAAGCCACTATAGCTGGGAGATGCAATAAAAGAAAGTATAAAATTTTGTCCCACTGGTATAAGGTGTCCAACACTTCATAAAATGTTTTCTAATGCATAAGATTCTTATTAGCATTGCCTCAACAACATGAGAGCGCATGGGCGCATTTAGTCGGTTGTCCACTTCTAAAACCCTCTTGGAAGGGTTTGTAGAAGACTACTCACACCTATATCTGAACTAACTCTGATCTGACTCTGAACTAGAGCTATCCCTATGGCAAGAAAGGTCTGCTCTGTCATTTCACGGGAGCCACTAGAACCACAATTCCTACATATTGGAAATCATTTTTTATTGATTCTAGAACAGGATTTGTAGCATGCCTCAATTACATCATGCAGATGGAAAAACTGATGGCAATAGACAAAGACTATTATACAGATGAGAGCACCAACATCTGCCCTGCAACACTCTAAGCATGAGGACATATAGCTGGTTCGGTGCTAGCATGGAGATGTTGAACTCATATCATGCATGTACAGATAGCAGAAAATCCAGCACTGCACTCGTTCCAATGAAAACGCAGTTTTATTCAAATGAAACTCCTAATCTTCCCTACCTACCTGGTGCGGACAAGAATCCAGAGTCAGTTGCACCAATCTGAGCAGGTATAGAGGAGTGAGGAATGGATGTAAGGTGAGAGCAGGACATGGTCCTATACAGAGGGAACAGACACAGGAGACAGACAGCAAACAAATTGTAGAAACCAGCAGAAAAACACACAGAAAGCTGGATTCACAAAAAGACACAAAATCATGCAGCTAAGCACACACAAAGAATTGGCTGCAGATAGGATGGCTGTTGCAGCAGCAGTTCAAATGCAGTCATGCAAGAAAATGCACAACAACACCAAGGCATCCTGGGAAAGGTCTGTGGAGGTTAAATAGGAGGATGATTGCATATCACCACCAGCTGGGTGGAGGAACCAGAGACAGTAAACCTGTGGGTGCTGGAAGAAGCAGAAGCAGACTCAGGATGCAGGACACCATCTGCATCTGCTAGAATTAAAGTCCCTTTTTAGACTGGACGAATGTCCTACACTTGTCCATGCACATACTAGCTCCTGTGCTCCTGCACGGGAGCTTGTATCATTAGCTCTCAGCAGGGAGGCTAGAGGAGATTTCTCTCCTAGCGCTCCCCCGCCCCTCTTCATTGACATAACATAGTTACCGTTCAATACTCTATGGTAACTATTTACACTGAACGCTCAGCGATCAGCTCATCATCCAGCACCGTACCAAACATTAACGATAGACGATGAGCAGATCACTAATCATTCAGTGTAAATAACGGCCATTCAGTACCGAACAGCCGCTATGCTAAGTCAATGGAGAGGGGTGGGGTAGGGCGAGGATAGAAATCTCCTGCACCTGCCCTGCCCCCTGCTGGCTGCTATGTGAGCGAATAGAAACAGAAGAGATGGCAGCATTCCAGGCGTGTCACATTACTTGCAATTTATTCCTCCATAAAACCGCGACGTTTCGACCCTCTCGGGGTCTTTGTCAAGCATAATGTTTATGCTTGACAAAGACCCCGAGAGGGTCGAAAAGTCGCGGTTTTATGGAGGAATAAATTGCAAGTAATGTGACACGCCTAAAATGCTGCCATCTCTTCTGTTTCTATTGGACTACTTCTTTGGGATCTCTGGCTCTGACTCCTAAACTTTGGCACGCATTCAGTAGACTTTTGAGTCTCTAACATCCGGTTGGAAATCCTGAGGTGTGCTGTAAATGATTGGTGTTGTGCTATGTGAGCGAGCCAGCACTACTAGCGCCCGTGCAGCAGCATGGGAGCGAGAACACACAGGGATGAGTTTCGGGCGTCGTTTACCCAACATTCGTACCATCTAAATGGACCCTAAAACGTTTTTTCTTATCTACTTCCCTCATTTCTATTTTTTTTGTCCCTTCCTCTTTCTAACAAGAATATTGCAAGTGTAGCCCAAACAATGTATATACACTTCAACATGAAAAATATTTGCATAAAAACGTTATCACTAGATTCATATAGACATTAAAGGATGGCTATAAGTCATAATGACGTCTGAAATCACATTATGTGCTCAAAGCAGTCAGGCAATTCTGATTTTAGTGAACTACTGCACAAACAACATTGATTGCAGCGTGCAAAGGGATTGTTCTGCACGACATTTTGATTCTTTCCCCCGGATGCTGCCAGTACATCTTGCTTTTTGCTGGACTAATTGTATGTTTCATTGATACCATTTAATACATCATGGTATCATTGAAAAATGCAATTCATCCAGCAAAAAGCAAATTGTACTGGTTGCACCCAGGGAAGAAATTGAAATTTAATACCTCATATAATGTGTTAGTAAACCTTTAAAGATTTTTACGTGGGGTAAAATATAAAAAAAACAAGTTTAACAATTTTTAGGGAGCTAGTCTCTGCCCGCCTCTGGAGAAACTCGCCTTTCCCCTGTAGAGACTCGCCCAGCCCCTGGAGAGACTCGCCCAAGCTCTGGGAAGACTCGCCTGGCATCTGGAGAGACTTGCCCAGCATCTGGAGAACCCCCGTCCGGCCTCTGTAGAGACTCGCCCGGCCCCTGGAGCAACTCGCCCGGCCTCTGGAGAGACTCGCCTGGCCTCTGGAAAAACTCGCCTGGCCTCTGGAGAGACTCGCCCGGTATCTGGAGAGACGCAACAGGCCTCTGTAGAGACTCACCCGGCCTCTGTAGAGACTCGCCCGGCCTCTGGAGAAACTCGCCTGGCCTCTATAGAGACTTGCCTGGCCTCTGGAGAGACTCGCCCGGCCTCTGTGGAGACTCGCCCGGCCTCTGGAGAAACTCGCCCGGCCTCTGTGGAAACTCGCCAACATCTGTAGAGACTCGCCTGGCCTCTGTAGAGACGCGCCGGCCTCTGGAGAGACACGCTCGGCCTCTGGAGAGACTCGCCCGGCCTCTGGAGAAACTCGCCTTGCCCCTGTAGAGACTCGCCCGGCCCCTGGAGGGATTCGCCCGGCCTCTGGAGAAACTCGCCTGGCCTCTGGAGAAACTCGCCTGGCCCCTGTAGAGACTCGCCCGGCCCGTGGAGAGACTCTCCCGGCCCCTGTAGAGACTCGCCTGGCCCGTAAACACTCGCCTGGCCTCTGGAGAAACTCGCCTTGCCCCTGTAGAGACTCGCCCGGCCCGTGGAGAGACTCTCCCGGCCTCTGGAGAGACTCGCCCGGCCCGTGGAAAGACTCGCCCAGTCTCTGGAGAGACTCACCCAGCCCCTGGAGAGACTCACCCGACCTCTGGAGAGACTCTCCCGGCCCCTGTAGAGACTCGCCTGGCCCGTAAACACTCGCCTGGCCTCTAAAGAGACTCGCCCAGCCTCTGTGGAGACTCGCCCGGCCTCTGTAGAAACTCGCCCGGCCTCTGGAGAAACTCGCTCTGCCTCTGGAGAGACTCGACCGGCCTCTGAAGAGACTCGCCTTGCCCCTGTAGAAACTCGCCCGGCCTCTGGAGAGACTCGCCCGGCCTCTGTAGAGACTCGCCCGGTCTCTAGAGACTCGCCCGGCCTCTGGAGAAACTCGCCTGACCCCTGTAGAGACTCACCTGGCCCATGGAGAGAGTCTCGCCCGGCCTCTGGAGAGACTTGCCCGGCCTCTGTGGAGACTGGCCCGGCCTCTGAAGAAACTCGCCCGGCCTCTGTAGAGACTCGCCCAGCATCTGTAGAGATTCGCCTGGCCTCTGTAGAGACTTGCCCGGCCTCTGGAGAAACTCGCCCGGCCTCTGGAGAGACTCGCTCGGCCTCTGGAGAGACTCGCCCGGCCTCTGGAGAGTCTCGCCTTGCCCCTGTAGAGACTAGCCCGGCCTCTGGAGAGACGCAACAGGCCTCTGTAGAGACTCACCCGGCCTCTGGAGAGATGCAACAGGCCTCTGTAGAGACTCACCCGGCCTCTGTAGAGACTCGCCCGGCCTCTGGAGAAACTCGCCCGGCCTCGAAAGAGACTCGCCCGGCCTCTGTGAAGACTCGCCCGGTCTCTGGAGAGACTTGCCCGGCCTCTGTTGAAACTCGCCCGGCCTCTGTAGAGACTCATCTGTCCTCTGTAGAGACTGGCTTGGCCTCTGGAGAAACTCGCCCGGCCACTGGAGGGACTTGCCCGTCCTCTGAATAGACTCGCCTGGCCTCTGTAGAGACTCGCCCGGCCTCTGGAGAAACTCGTCCGGCCTCTGGAGAGACTCACCCGGCCTCTGGAGATACTCGCCTTGCTCCCGTAGAGATTCGCCCGGCCCCTGGAGAGACTCGCCCGGGCTCTGGGGAGACTTGCCCGGCCTCTGTAGAGACTCGCCCGGCCTCTGGAGAAACTCGCCCGGCCCCTGGAGAAACTCGCCCGGCCTCTGGAGAAACTCGCCCGGCCCCAGGAGAGACTCGCCCACCCTCAGTAGAGACTCACCCGTCCTCTGGAGAAACTCGCCAGGCCTCTGTAGAAACTCGCCTGACCCATGGAGAGACTCGCCCGGCCTCTAGAGAAACTCGCCTGGCCCCTGTAGAGACTCACCCGGCCTCTGGAGAGACTCGCCCGGCCTGTGGAGAGACTCACCCGGCCTCTAAAGAGACTCCTCGGCCTCTGGAAAGACTCGCCTGGGCTCTGGAGAGACTCGCCCGGCCTCTGGAAAAACTCGCCTGGCCCCTGTAGAGAGTCGCCTGGCCCGTGGAGAGACTCACATGACCTCTGGAGAAACTCGCCCGGCATCTGTAAAGACTTACCCGGCCTCTGAAGAAACTTGCCTGCCTCCAGTAGAGACTCGCCCGGCCCTCTGGAGAAACTCGCCTTGCCCCTGTAGTGACTCAACCGGCCACTGGAGAGACTCGTCCGGGCCCTGGGGAGTCTCGCCCGGCCTCTAAAGAGACTCGACCGGCCCCTGGAGAAACTCGACCGGCCTCTGTAGTCACTCGTCCGGCCTCTGGAGAGGCTCGCCTGGCATCTGGAGAAACTCACCCGGCCTCTGGAGATACTCGCCTGTCCCCTGGAGAGACTCGCCCGGCCTCTGGAAAGACCCGCCCGGCCTCTGTAGAGACTCGCCTGGCCTCTGGAGAGTCTCGCCCGGCCTCTGGAAAAACTCCCATGGCCCTTGTAGAGACTCGCCTGGCCCGTGGAGAGACTCGCCCGGCCTCTGGAGAAACTCGCCCGGCCTGTAGAGACTCGCCCGGCCTCTGGAGAGACTCCCCAGCCTCTGGAGAGACTCGCCCGGGCTCTAGAGAGACTCGACCGGCCTCTAAAGAGACTTGCCCGGCATCTCTAGAGACTGGCCAAGCCTCTGGAGAAACTCGCCCGGCCTCAGGAGGGACTCGCCCGTCCTCTGAAAAGACTCGCCCGGCCTCTGAAGAAACTCTCCTGGCCCCTGTAGAAACTCGCCTGACCCATGGAGAGACTCGCCCGGCCTCTAGAGAAACTCGCCTGGCCCCTGTAGAGACTCACCCGGCCTCTGGAGAGACTCGCCCGGCCTGTGGAGAGACTCACCCGGCCTCTAAAGAGACTCCCCGGCCTCTGGAAAGACTCGACTGGGCTCTGGAGAGACTCGCCCGGCCTCTGAAGAGACTCGCCCGGCCTCTGGAAAAACTCGCCTGGCCCCTGTAGAGAGTCGCCAGGCCTGTGGAGAGACTCACATGACCTCTGGAGAAACTCGCCCGGCCTCTGTAAAGACTTACCCGGCCTCTGAAGAAACTCGCCTGCCTCCAGTAGAGACTCGCCCGGCCCTCTGGAGAAACTTGCCTTGCCCCTGTAGTGACTCGACCGGCCACTGGAGAGACTCGCCCGGGCTCTGGGGAGTCTCGCCCGGCCTCTAAAGAGACTCGCCCGGCCCCTGGAGAAACTCGCCCGGCCTCTGGAGAAACTCGCCCGGCCTCTGTAGAGACTCTACCGGTCTCTGGAGAGACTCGCCCGGCCTCTGTAGAGACTCGCCTGGCCCCTGGAGAGACTCACCCAGCCTCTGGGGAGACTCGCCTGGCCCCTGGAGAGACTCGCCCGGCCTCTATAGAGACTCGCCCGGCCTCTGTAGAGACTTGCCCGGCCTCAGTAGAAACTCGCCCGGCCTCTGGAGAGACTCGCCCGGCCCCTGTAGAGACTCGCCCGGCCTCTGGAGAGACTCGCCCCGGCCTCTGGAAAAACTCGCCTGGCCCCTGTAGAGACTCGCCTGGCCCGTGAAGAGACTCACCTGGCCTCTGGAGAGACTTACCCGGCCTCTGAAGAGATTCGCCCGGCCCCTGAAGAGACTCACGCGGCCTCTGTAGAAACTCGCCCGGCCTCTGTAGAGACTCGCCCGGCCTCTGGAGAGACTCGCCCGTCCTCTGTATAGACTCGTCTGGCCTCTGGAGAAACTCACCAAGCCCCTGGAGAGTCTCGCCTGGCCTCCGTAGAGAGTCGCCCGTCCTCTGGAGAGACTCGCCCGGCCTCTGGAGAGACTCGCCCGGCCTCTGGAGAAACTCACCTGGCCTCTGGAGAGACTCGCCTGGCCCCTGGAGAGACTCGCCCGGCCTCTCCGAAGACTCGCCCGGCCTCTGTAGAGACTCGCCTGGCCTCTGGAAAGTCTCGCCCGGCCTCTGGAAAAACTCGCATGGCCCCTGTAGAGACTCGCCTGGCCCGTGGAGAGACTCGCCCGGCCTCTGGAGAAATTCGCCCGGCCTTTAGAGACTCGCCCGGCCTCTGGAGAGACTCCCCAGCCTCTGGAGAGACTCGCCTGGGCTCTGGAGAGACTCGACCGGCCTCTAAAGAGACTTGCCCGGCATCTCTAGAGACTGGCCTGGCCTCTGGAGAAACTCGCCCGGCCTCTGTGGAGACTCGCCCGGCCTTTGGAGAGACTCGCCCGGCCTCTGGAGAAACTCACCCGGCCTCTGGAGAGACTCGCCCGGCCTCTAGAGAAACTCGCCTGGCCCCTGTAGAGACTCACCCGGCCTCTGGAGAGACTCACCCGGCCTCTGGAGAGACTCGCCCGGCCTGTGGGAAGACTCGCCCGGCCTCTAAAGAGACTCCCCGGCCTCTGGAAAGACTCGACTGGGCTCTGGAGAGACTCGCCCGGCCTCTGAAGAGACTCGCCCGGCCTCAGGAAAAATTCGCCTGGCCCCTGTAGAGAGTCGCCTGGCCTGTGGAGAGACTCACATGACCTCTGGAGAAACTCGCCCGGCCTCTGTAAAGACTTACCCGGCCTCTGAAGAAACTCGCCTGCCTCCAGTAGAGACTCGCCCGGCCCTCTGGAGAAACTCGCCTTGCCCCTGTAGTGACTCGACTGGCCACTGGAGAGACTCGCCCGGGCTCTGGGGATTCTCGTCCGGCCTTTAAAGAGACTCGCCCGGCCCCTGGAGAAACTCGCCCGGCCTCTGGAGAAACTCGCCCGGCCTCTGCAGAGACTCACCCGGCCTCTGAAGAGACTCGCCCGGCCTCTGTAGAGACTCGCCTGGCCCCTGGAGAGACTCACCCAGCCTCTGGGGAGACTCGCCTGGCCCCTGGAGAGACTCGCCTGGCCTCTGTAGAGATTTGCCCGGCCTCAGTAGAGACTCACCAGGCCTCTGGAGAAACTCGCCCGGCCTCTGGAGAGACTCGCCCGGCCCCTGTAGAGGTTCGCCCGGCCTCTGGAGAGACTCGCCCGGCCTCTGGAAAAACTCGCCTGGCCCCTGTAGAGACTCGCCTGGCCCGTGAAGAGACTCACCTGGCCTCTGGAGAGACTCACCCGGCCTCTGAAGAGATTCGCCCGGCCCCTGAAGAGACTCACGCGGCCTCTGTAGAAACTCGCCCGGCCTCTGTAGAGACTCGCCCGGCCTCTGGAGAGACTCGCCCGTCCTCTGTATAGACTCGTCTGGCCTCTGGAGAAACTCACCAAGCCCCTGGAGAGTCTCGCCTGGCCTCCGTAGAGACTCGCCCGTCCTCTGGAGAGACTCGCCCGGCCTCTGGAGAGATTCGCCCGGCCTCTGGAGAAACTCACCCGGCCTCTGGAGAGACTCCCCCGGCATCTGTAGAGACTCGCCAGGCCTCTGTAGAAACTCCCCGGCCTCTGGAGAGACTCGCCCAGGCTCTGGAGAAACTCGCCCGGCCCCTGAAGAGACTGGCCCAGCATCTGTAGAGACTAGCTTGGCCTCCGGGGAGACTTGCCCGGCGTCTGGAGGGACTCACCCGTCCTCTGAAAAGACTCACCCGGCCTCTAGAGAGACTAGCCCGGCATCTGTAGAGACTCGCCCGGCCTCTGGAGAAACTCGCCCGCCCTCTGTAGAGACTCGCCAAGCCCCTGGAGAGACTCGCCCGGCCTCTGTAGAGATTCGCCCGGCCTCTGTAGAGACTTGTCCGGCCTCTGGAAAATTTCGCCCGGCCTCTGTAGAGACTCGCCCGGCCTCTATACATACTCGCCCGGCCTCTGGAGAAACTCGCCCGGCCTCTGGAGAGACTCGCCGGGCCTCTGGTGAGACTCGCTTTGCCCCTGTAGTGACTCGCCCGGCCCCTGGAGAGGCTCGTCTGGGCTCTGGGGAGACTTGCCCGGCCTCTTTAGAGACTCACCCGGCCTCTGTAGAGACTCGCCCGGCCTCGTTATAGAATCGCCCGGCCTCTGGACAACCTCGCTCGGCCTCTGGAGAGATTTGCCCGGCCTCTGGAGAAACTCGCCGGGCCTCTGGTGAGACTCGCTTTGCCCCTGTAGTGACTCGCCCGGCCCCTGGAGAGGCTCGTCTGGGCTCTGGGGAGACTTGCCCGGCCTCTTTAGAGACTCACCCGGCCTCTGTAGAGACTCGCCCGGCCTCGTTATAGAATCGCCCGGCCTCTGGAGAAACTCGCTCGGCCTCTCGAGAGATTTGCCCGGCCTCTGGAGAGACTCGCCCGACCTCTAGAGAAACTCGCCTTGCCCCCGTAGAGACTCGCCTGGCCTCTGGAGAAACTCGCCCGGCCCCTGGAGAGACTCGCCCACCCTCAGTAGAGACTCACCCGTCCTATGGAGAAACTCGCCAGGCCTCTGTAGAGATTTGGCGGGCCTCTGGAAAAACTCGCCTGGCCCCTGTAGAAACTTGCCTGGCCCATGGAGAGACTCGCCCGGCCTCTGGAGAAACTCGCCCGGCCTCTAAAGAGACTCCCCGGCCTCTGGAGAGACTCGACTGGGCTCTGGAGAGACTCGCCCGGCCTCTGAAGAGACTCGCCCGGCCTCGGGAAAAACTCACCCGGCCCCTGAAGAGAGTCGTCTGGCCCGTGGAGAGACTCACATGACCTCTATAGAAACTCGCACGGCCTCTATAGAGACTCACCCGGCCTCTGTAAAGACTTGCCCGGCCTCTGAAGAAAGTCGCCTGCCTCCAGTAGAGACTCACCCGGCCCTCTGGAGAAACTCGCCTTGCCCCTGTAGTGACTCGACCGGCCACTGGAGAGACTCGCCCGGGCTCTGGGGCGACTTGCCCGGCCTCTAAAGAGAATCACCCGGGCTCTGTAGAGACTCGCCCGGTCTCTGGGGCGACTTGCCCGGCCTCTGGAAAAACTCGCCTGGCCCCTGTAGAAACTCGCCTGACCCATGGAGAGACTCGACCGGCCTCTAGAGAAACTCGCCTGGCCCCTGTAGAGACTCACCCGGCCTCTGGAGAGACTCGCCCGGCCTGTGGAGAGACTCGCCCGGCCTCTAAAGAGACTCCCCGACCTCTGGAAAGACTCGACTGGGCTCTGGAGAGACTCGCCCGGCCTCTGAAGAGACTCGCCCGGCCTCTGGAAAAACTCACCCGGCCCCTGAAGAGAGTCGTCTGGCCCGTGGAGAGACTCACATGACCTCTATAGAAACTCGCACGGCCTCTATAGAGACTCGCCCGGCCTCTGTAAAGACTTACCCGGCCTCTGAAGAAAGTCGCCTGCCTCCAGTAGAGACTCACCCGGCCCTCTGGAGAAACTCGCCTTGCCCCTGTAGTGACTCGACCGGCCACTGTAGAGACTCGCCCGGGCTCTGGGGCGACTTGCCCGGCCTCTAAAGAGAATCACCCGGGCTCTGTAGAGACTCGCCCGGTCTCTGGGGAGACTTGCCCGGCCTCTGGAAAAACTCGCCTGGCCCCTGTAGAAACTCACCTGACCCATGGAGAGACTCGCCCGGCCTCTAGAGAAACTCGCCTGGCCCCTGTAGAGACTCACCCGGCCTCTGGAGAGACTCGCCCGGCCTGTGGGAAGACTCGCCCAGCCTCTAAAGAGACTCCCCGGCCTCTGGAAAGACTCGACTAGGCTCTGGAGAGACTCGCCCGGCCTCTGAAGAGACTCGCCCGGCTTCAGGAAAAATTCGCCTGGCCCCTGTAGAGAGTCGCCTGGCCTGTGGAGAGACTCACATGACCTCTGGAGAAACTAGCCCGGCCTCTGTAAAGACTTACCCGGCCTCTGAAGAAACTCGCCTGCCTCCAGTAGAGACTCGCCCGGCCCTCTGGAGAAACTCGCCTTGCCCCTGTAGTGACTCGACTGGCCACTGGAGAGACACGCCCGGGCTCTGGGGATTCTCGTCCGGCCTCTAAAGAGACTCGCCCGGCCCCTGGAGAAACTCGCCCGGCCTCTGGAGAAACTCGCTCGGCCTCTGCAGAGACTCACCCGGCCTCTGAAGAGACTCGCCCGGCCTCTGTAGAGACTCGCCTGGCCCCTGGAGAGACTCACCCAGCCTCTGGGGAGACTCGCCTGGCCCCTGGAGAGACTCGCCTGGCCTCTGTAGAGATTTGCCCGGCCTCAGTAGAGACTCACCAGGCCTCTGGAGAAACTCGCCCGGCCTCTGTAGAGACTCGCCCAGCCCCTGTAGAGGCTCGCCCGGCCTCTGGAGAGACTCGCCCGGCCTCTGGAAAAACTCGCCTGGCCCCTGTAGAGACTCGCCTGGCCCGTGAAGAGACTCACCTGGCCTCTGGAGAGACTCACCCGGCCTCTGAAGAGATTCGCCCGGCCCCTGAAGAGACTCACGCGGCCTCTGTAGAAACTCGCCCGGCCTCTGTAGAGACTCGCCCGGCCTCTGGAGAGACTCGCCCGTCCTCTGTATAGACTCGTCTGGCCTCTGGAGAAACTCACCAAGCCCCTGGAGAGTCTCGCCTGGCCTCCGTAGAGACTCGCCCGTCCTCTGGAGAGACTCGCCCGGCCTCTGGAGAGATTCGCCCGGCCTCTGGAGAAACTCACCCGGCCTCTGGAGAGACTCCCCCGGCATCTGTAGAGACTCGCCAGGCCTCTGTAGAAACTCCCCGGCCTCTGGAGAGACTCGCCCAGGCTCTGGAGAAACTCGCCCGGCCCCTGAAGAGACTGGCCCAGCATCTGTAGAGACTAGCTTGGCCTCCGGGGAGACTTGCCCGGCGTCTGGAGGGACTCACCCGTCCTCTGAAAAGACTCACCCGGCCTCTAGAGAGACTAGCCCGGCATCTGTAGAGACTCGCCCGGCCTCTGGAGAAACTCGCCCGCCCTCTGTAGAGACTCGCCAAGCCCCTGGAGAGACTCGCCCGGCCTCTGTAGAGATTCGCCCGGCCTCTGTAGAGACTTGTCCGGCCTCTGGAAAATTTCGCCCGGCCTCTGTAGAGACTCGCCCGGCCTCTATACATACTCGCCCGGCCTCTGGAGAAACTCGCCCGGCCTCTGGAGAGACTCGCCGGGCCTCTGGTGAGACTCGCTTTGCCCCTGTAGTGACTCGACCGGCCACTGTAGAGACTCGCCCGGGCTCTGGGGCGACTTGCCCGGCCTCTAAAGAGAATCACCCGGGCTCTGTAGAGACTCGCCCGGTCTCTGGGGAGACTTGCCCGGCCTCTGGAAAAACTCGCCTGGCCCCTGTAGAAACTCACCTGACCCATGGAGAGACTCGCCCGGCCTCTAGAGAAACTCGCCTGGCCCCTGTAGAGACTCACCCGGCCTCTGGAGAGACTCGCCCGGCCTGTGGGAAGACTCGCCCAGCCTCTAAAGAGACTCCCCGGCCTCTGGAAAGACTCGACTGGGCTCTGGAGAGACTCGCCCGGCCTCTGAAGAGACTCGCCCGGCTTCAGGAAAAATTCGCCTGGCCCCTGTAGAGAGTCGCCTGGCCTGTGGAGAGACTCACATGACCTCTGGAGAAACTAGCCCGGCCTCTGTAAAGACTTACCCGGCCTCTGAAGAAACTCGCCTGCCTCCAGTAGAGACTCGCCCGGCCCTCTGGAGAAACTCGCCTTGCCCCTGTAGTGACTCGACTGGCCACTGGAGAGACACGCCCGGGCTCTGGGGATTCTCGTCCGGCCTCTAAAGAGACTCGCCCGGCCCCTGGAGAAACTCGCCCGGCCTCTGGAGAAACTCGCCCGGCCTCTGCAGAGACTCACCCGGCCTCTGAAGAGACTCGCCCGGCCTCTGTAGAGACTCGCCTGGCCCCTGGAGAGACTCACCCAGCCTCTGGGGAGACTCGCCTGGCCCCTGGAGAGACTCGCCTGGCCTCTGTAGAGATTTGCCCGGCCTCAGTAGAGAAACACAAGGCCTCTGGAGAAACTCGCCCGGCCTCTGTAGAGACTCGCCCAGCCCCTGTAGAGGCTCGCCCGGCCTCTGGAGAGACTCGCCCGGCCTCTGGAAAAACTCGCCTGGCCCCTGTAGAGACTCGCCTGGCCCGTGAAGAGACTCACCTGGCCTCTGGAGAGACTCACCCGGCCTCTGAAGAGATTCGCCCGGCCCCTGAAGAGACTCACGCGGCCTCTGTAGAAACTCGCCCGGCCTCTGTAGAGACTCGCCCGGCCTCTGGAGAGACTCGCCCGTCCTCTGTATAGACTCGTCTGGCCTCTGGAGAAACTCACCAAGCCCCTGGAGAGTCTCGCCTGGCCTCCGTAGAGACTCGCCCGTCCTCTGGAGAGACTCGCCTGGCCTCTGGAGAGACTCGCCCGGCCTCTGGAGAAACTCACCCGGCCTCTGGAGAGACTCCCCCGGCATCTGTAGAGACTCGCCAGGCCTCTGTAGAAACTCCCCGGCCTCTGGAGAGACTCGCCCAGGCTCTGGAGAAACTCGCCCGGCCCCTGAAGAGACTGGCCCAGCATCTGTAGAGACTAGCTTGGCCTCCGGGGAGACTTGCCCGGCGTCTGGAGGGACTCACCCGTCCTCTGAAAAGACTCACCCGGCCTCTAGAGAGACTAGCCCGGCATCTGTAGAGACTCGCCCGGCCTCTGGAGAAACTCGCCCGCCCTCTGTAGAGACTCGCCAAGCCCCTGGAGAGACTCGCCCGGCCTCTGTAGAGATTCGCCCGGCCTCTGTAGAGACTTGTCCGGCCTCTGGAAAATTTCGCCCGGCCTCTGTAGAGACTCGCCCGGCCTCTATACATACTCGCCGGGCCTCTGGTGAGACTCGCTTTGCCCCTGTAGTGACTCGCCCTGCCCCTGGAGAGGCTCGTCTGGGCTCTGGGGAGACTTGCCCGGCCTCTTTAGAGACTCACCCGGCCTCTGTAGAGACTCGCCCGGCCTCGTTATAGAATCGCCCGGCCTCTGGAGAAACTCGCTCGGCCTCTGGAGAGATGTGCCCGGCCTCTGGAGAGACTCGCCCGACCTCTAGAGAAACTCGCCTTGCCCCCGTAGAGACTCGCCTGGCCTCTGCAGAAACTCGCCCGGCCCCTGGAGAGACTCGCCCACCCTCAGTAGAGACTCACCCGTCCTATGGAGAAACTCGCCAGGCCTCTGTAGAGATTTGGCCGGCCTCTGGAAAAACTCGCCTGGCCCCTGTAGAAACTTGCCTGGCCCATGGAGAGACTCGCCCGGCCTCTGGAGAAACTCGCCCGGCCTCTAAAGAGACTCCCCGGCCTCTGGAGAGACTCGACTGGGCTCTGGAGAGACTCGCCCGGCCTCTGAAGAGACTCGCCCGGCCTCGGGAAAAACTCACCCGGCCCCTGAAGAGAGTCGTCTGGCCCGTGGAGAGACTCACATGACCTCTATAGAAACTCGCACGGCCTCTATAGAGACTCACCCGGCCTCTGTAAAGACTTGCCCGGCCTCTGAAGAAAGTCGCCTGCCTCCAGTAGAGACTCACCCGGCCTTCTGGAGAAACTCGCCTTGCCCCTGTAGTGACTCGACCGGCCACTGGAGAGACTCGCCCGGGCTCTGGGGCGACTTGCCCGGCCTCTGGAAAAACTCGCCTGGCCCCTGTAGAAACTCGCCTGACCCATGGAGAGACTCGACCGGCCTCTAGAGAAACTCGCCTGGCCCCTGTAGAGACTCACCCGGCCTCTGGAGAGACTCGCCCGGCCTGTGGAGAGACTCGCCCGGCCTCTAAAGAGACTCCCCGACCTCTGGAAAGACTCGACTGGGCTCTGGAGAGACTCGCCCGGCCTCTGAAGAGACTCGCCCGGCCTCTGGAAAAACTCACCCGGCCCCTGAAGAGAGTCGTCTGGCCCGTGGAGAGACTCACATGACCTCTATAGAAACTCGCACGGCCTCTATAGAGACTCGCCCGGCCTCTGTAAAGACTTACCCGGCCTCTGAAGAAAGTCGCCTGCCTCCAGTAGAGACTCACCCGGCCCTCTGGAGAAACTCGCCTTGCCCCTGTAGTGACTCGACCGGCCACTGTAGAGACTCGCCCGGGCTCTGGGGCGACTTGCCCGGCCTCTAAAGAGAATCACCCGGGCTCTGTAGAGACTCGCCCGGTCTCTGGGGAGACTTGCCCGGCCTCTGGAAAAACTCGCCTGGCCCCTGTAGAAACTCACCTGACCCATGGAGAGACTCGCCCGGCCTCTAGAGAAACTCGCCTGGCCCCTGTAGAGACTCACCCGGCCTCTGGAGAGACTCGCCCGGCCTGTGGGAAGACTCGCCCAGCCTCTAAAGAGACTCCCCGACCTCTGGAAAGACTCGACTGGACTCTGGAGAGACTCGCCCGGCCTCTGAAGAGACTCGCCCGGCTTCAGGAAAAATTCGCCTGGCCCCTGTAGAGAGTCGCCTGGCCTGTGGAGAGACTCACATGACCTCTGGAGAAACTAGCCCGGCCTCTGTAAAGACTTACCCGGCCTCTGAAGAAACTCGCCTGCCTCCAGTAGAGACTCGCCCGGCCCTCTGGAGAAACTCGCCTTGCCCCTGTAGTGACTCGACTGGCCACTGGAGAGACACGCCCGGGCTCTGGGGATTCTCGTCCGGCCTCTAAAGAGACTCGCCCGGCCCCTGGAGAAACTCGCCCGGCCTCTGGAGAAACTCGCCCGGCCTCTGCAGAGACTCACCCGGCCTCTGAAGAGACTCGCCCGGCCTCTGTAGAGACTCGCCTGGCCTCTGGAAAAACTCGCATGGCCCCTGTAGAGACTCGCCTGGCCCGTGGAGAGACTCGCCCGGCCTCTGGAGAAATTCGCCCGGCCTTTAGAGACTCGCCCGGCCTCTGGAGAGACTCCCCAGCCTCTGGAGAGACTCGCCTGGGCTCTGGAGAGACTCGACCGGCCTCTAAAGAGACTTGCCCGGCATCTCTAGAGACTGGCCTGGCCTCTGGAGAAACTCGCCCGGCCTCTGCAGAGACTCGCCCGGCCTTTGGAAAGACTCACCCGGCCTCTGGAGAAACTCACCCGGCCTCTGGAGAGACTCGCCTGGCCCCTGGAGAGACTCGCCCGGCCTCTGCAAAGACTCGCCCGGCCTCTGTAGAGACTCGCCTGGCCTCTGGAGAGTCTCGCCCGGCCTCTGGAAAAACTCGCATGGCCTCTGTAGAGACTCGCCTGGCCTCTGGAGAGTCTCGCCCGGCCTCTGGGGAGACTCGCCTGGCCCCTGGAGAGACTCGCACGGCCTTTGTAGAGACTTGCCCGGCCTCAGTAGAGACTCACCAGGCCTCTGGAGAAACTCGCCCGGCCTCTGGAGAGACTCGCCCGGCCCCTGTAGAGACTCGCCCGGCCTCTGGAGAGATTCGCCCGGCCTCTGGAAAAACTCGCCTGGCCCCTGTACAGACTCGCCTGGCCCGTGAAGAGACTCACCTGGCCTCTGGAGAGACTCACCCGGCCTCTGAAGAGATTCGCCCGGCCCCTGAAGAGACTCACGCGGCCTCTGTAGAAACTCGCCCGGCCTCTGTAGAGACTCACCCGGCCTCTGGAGAGACTCGCCCGTCCTCTGAATAGACTCGTCTGGCCTCTGGAGAGACTCACCAAGCCCCTGGAGAGTCTCGCCTGGCCTTCTTTGAGACTCGCCCGTCCTCTGGAGATACTCACCCGGCCTCTGTAGAGACTCGCCCGGCCTCTGGAGAGACTCGCCCGGCCTCTGGAGAAACTCACCCGGTCTCTGGAGAGACTCGCCTGGCCCCTGGAGAGACTCGCCCGGCCTCTGCAAAGACTCGCCCGGCCTCTGTAGAGACTCGCCTAGCCTCTGGAGAGTCTCGCCCGGCCTCTGGAAAAACTCGCATGGCCCCTGTAGAGACTCGCCTGGCCCGTGGAGAGACTCGCCCAGCCTCTGGAGAAACTCGCCCGGCCTGTAGAGACTCGCCCGGCCTCTGGAGAGAATCCCCAGCCTCTGGAGAGACTCGCCCGGGCTCTGGAGAGACTCGACCGGCCTCTAAAGAGACTTGCCCGGCATCTCTAGAGACTGGCCTGGCCTCTGGAGAAACTCGCCCGGCCTCGGGAGGGACTCGCCCGTCCTCTGAAAAGAATCTCCCGGCCTCTGTAGAGACTCGCCCGGCCTCTGGAGACACTCGCCCTGGCCTCCGGAGAAACTCACCCGGCCTCTGGAGAGACTCGCCTGGCCCCTGGAGAGACTCGCCCAGCCTCTGCAAAGACTCGCCCGGCCTCTGTAGAGAATGGCCTGGCCTCTGGAGAGTCTCGCCCGGCCTCTGGAAAAACTCGCCTGGCCCGTGGAGAGACTGGCCTGGCCTCTGGAGAAACTCGCTTGGCCTCGGGAGGGACTCGCCCGTCCTCTGAAAAGACTCGCCCGGCCTCTGTAGAGACTCGCCCGGCATCTGGAGAGACTCGCCCGGCATCTGGAGAGACTAGCCCGGCCTCTGAAAAGACTCGCCCGGCCTCTGAAGAAACTCGCTCGGCCTCTGGAGAGACTAGCCCGGCATCTGTAGAAACTCGCCTGGCCTCTGCAGAAACTCGCCCGGCCTCTGGCGAGACTCGCCCGGCGTCAGCGGAGACTCGCCCGGCCTCTGGAGAAACTCGCCCATCCTCTGTAGAGACTTGCCCAGCATCTGTAGAAACTCGCCTGGCCTCTGTAGAGACTCGCTCGGCCCGTGGAGAGACTCACCTGGCCTCTGGAGAGACTCACCCGGCCTCTGAAGAGACTCGCCCGGCCACTGAAGAGACTCACGCGGCCTCTGTAGAGATTCGCCCGGCCTCTGTAAAATTTCACCCGGCCTCTGTAGAGACTCGCCCGGCCTCTGTAGAGACTCGCCCGGCCTCTATACATACTCGCCGGGCCTCTGATGAGACTCACTTTGCCCCTGTAGTGACTCGCCCGGCCCCTGGAGAGGCTCGTATGGGCTCTGGGGAGACTTGCCCGGCCTCTTAAGAGACTCACCCGCCTCCTGGAGAGCCTCGCCCGGCCTCTGGAGAAACTCGCCTGACCTCTGTAGAGACTCGTCTGGCCTCTGTAGAGAATCGCTCGGCCTCTGGAGAAACTCGCCCGGCCTCTGGAGAGTCTTGCTCGGCCTCTGGAGAGATTCGCCTGGCCTCTGGAGAGACTCGCCTGACCTCTGGAGAAACTCGCCTTGCCCCCGTAGAGACTCGCCCGGCCCTTGGAGAGACTCGCCCGGCTTCTGCAGAGACTCGCCTGGCCTCTGTAGAGACTCGCCCGGCCCCTGGAGAAACTCGCCCGGCCTCTGGAGAAACTCGCCCGGCCTCTGGAGAAACTCGCCCGGCCTCTGTTGAGACTCGCCCGACCTCTGGGGAAACTCGCCCGGCCCCTGGAGAAACTCGCCTTGCCCCTGTAGTGACTCGACCGGCCACTGGAGAGACTCGCCCGGGCTCTGGGGAGACTCGCACGGCCTCTGTAGAGACATCCTCGGCCCCTGGAGAGACTCGCCGGGACACGGGGGAAACTCGCCCGGCCTCTGTAGAGACATCCTCGGCCCCTGGAGAGACTCGCCGGGACCCGGGGGAAACTCGCCCGGCCTCTGGAGAGACTCGCCTGGCCTCTGTGGAGACTCGCCCGGCCTCTGGAGAGACTTACCTAGCCTCTGGGTAGACTCGCCCAGCCTCTGGAGAGACTTGCTCGGCTTCTGTAGAGACTCGCCTGGCCTCTGGAGAGACTGGCACGGCCTCTGGAAAAACTCGCCTGGCCCCTGTAGAGACTCGCCTGGCCCGTGGAGAGACTCGCCCAGCCTCTGTAGATACTCGCCCGGCCTCTGGAGAGACTCGCCCGCCTCTGTGGAGACTCGCCCGGCCTCTTAAGAAACTCGCCCGGCCCCTGGAGAGACTCGCCTGGCCCCTGGAGAAACTCGCCCGACTTCTGCATAGACTCGCCTGGCCCCTGGAGAGTCTCGCCCAGCCTCAGTAGAGACTCGCCTGGCCTCTGGAGAAACTCGCCCGGCCTCGGTAGAGACTCGCCCGGCCTCTGGATAAACTCGCCTGCCCCTGTAGAAACTTGCCCGGCCTCTGGATAAACTCGCCTGGCCCCTGTAGAGATTAGCCCGGCGCGTGAAGAGACTCACCCGGCCTCTGGAGAGACTCGCGCGGCCTCTGTAGAGACTCACCCGGCCTCTGGAGAGACTCGCCCGGCCTGTGGGAAGACTCGCCCGGCCTCTAAAGAGACTCCCCGGCCTCTGGAAAGACTCGACTGGGCTCTGGAGAGACTCGCCCGGCCTCTGAAGAGACTCGCCCGGCCTCAGGAAAAATTCGCCTGGCCCCTGTAGAGAGTCGCCTGGCCTGTGGAGAGACTCACATGACCTCTGGAGAAACTCGCCCGGCCTCTGTAAAGACTTACCCGGCCTCTGAAGAAACTCGCCTGCCTCCAGTAGAGACTCGCCCGGCCCTCTGGAGAAACTCGCCTTGCCCCTGTAGTGACTCGACTGGCCACTGGAGAGACTCGCCCGGGCTCTGGGGATTCTCGTCCGGCCTTTAAAGAGACTCGCCCGGCCCCTGGAGAAACTCGCCCGGCCTCTGGAGAAACTCGCCCGGCCTCTGCAGAGACTCACCCGGCCTCTGAAGAGACTCGCCCGGCCTCTGTAGAGACTCGCCTGGCCCCTGGAGAGACTCACCCAGCCTCTGGGGAGACTCGCCTGGCCCCTGGAGAGACTCGCCTGGCCCCTGTAGAGACTCGCCTGGCCCGTGAAGAGACTCACCTGGCCTCTGGAGAGACTCACCTGGCCTCTGGAGAGACTCACCCGGCCTCTGAAGAGATTCGCCCGGCCCCTGACAAGACTCACGCGGCCTCTGTAGAAACTCGCCCGGCCTCTGTAGAGACTCGCCCGGCCTCTGGAGAGACTCGCCCGTCCTCTGTATAGACTCGTCTGGCCTCTGGAGAAACTCACCAAGCCCCTGGAGAGTCTCGCCTGGGCTCCGTAGAGACTCGCCCGTCCTCTGGAGAGACTCGCCCGGCCTCTGGAGAGACTCGCCCGGCCTCTGGAGAAACTCACCTGGCCTCTGGAGAGACTCGCCTGGCCCCTGGAGAGACTCGCCCGGCCTCTCCGAAGACTCGCCCGGCCTCTGTAGAGACTCGCTGGGCCTCTGGAGAGTCTCGCCCGGCCTCTGGAAAAACTCGCATGGCCCCTGTAGAGACTCGCCTGGCCCGTGGAGAGACTCGCCCGGCCTCTGGAGAAATTCGCCCGGCCTTTAGAGACTCGCCCGGCCTCTGGAGAGACTCCCCAGCCTCTGGAGAGACTCGCCTGGGCTCTGGAGAGACTCGCCCGGCCTCTGCAGAGCTCGCCCGGCCTTTGGAGAGACTCGCCCGGCCTCTGGAGAAACTCACCCGGCCTCTGGAGAGACTCTCCTGGCCCCTGGAGAGACTCGCCCGGCCTCTGCAAAGACTCGCCCGGCCCCTGTAGAGACTCGCCTGGCCTCTGGAGAGTCTCGCCCGGCCTCTGGAAAAACTCGCATGGCCCCTGTAGAGACTCGCCTGGCCTCTGGAGAGTCTCGCCCGGCCTCTGGGGAGACTCGCCTGGCCCCTGGAGAGACTCGCACGGCCTTTGTATAGACTTGCCCGGCCTCAGTAGAGACTCACCAGGCGTCTGGAGAAACTCGCCCGGCCTCTGGAGAGACTCGCCTCGCCCGGGGACAGACTCGCCCCGCCTCTGTAGAGACTCGCCTGGCCTCTGTAGAGAATCGCTTGGCCTCTGGAGAAACTCGCCCGGCCTCTGGAGAGTCTTGCTCGGCCTCTGGAGAGATTCGCCTGGCCTCTGGAGAGACTCGCCCGACCTCTTGAGAAACTCGCCTTGCCCCCGTAGAGACTCGCCCGGCCCTCTGGAGAAACTCGCCTTGCCCCTGGAGTGACTCGACCGGCCGCTGGAGTGACTCGCCCGGGCTCTGGGGAGACTCGCCCAGCCTCTAAAGAGACTCGCCCGGCCTCTATAGAGACTCGCCTGGTCTCTGGAGAGACTTGCCTGGCCTCTGGTGAAACTCGCCCGGCCTCTGTAGAGACTCGTCTGGCCTCTGGAGAGACTCGCCCGGCCTCTGAAGAGACTCGCCCGGCCTCTGGAAAAACTCACCCGGCCCCTGAAGAGAGTCGTCTGGCCCGTGGAGAGACTCACATGACCTCTATAGAAACTCGCACGGCCTCTATAGAGACTCGCCCGGCCTCTGTAAAGACTTACCCGGCCTCTGAAGAAAGTCGCCTGCCTCCAGTAGAGACTCACCCGGCCCTCTGGAGAAACTCGCCTTGCCCCTGTAGTGACTCGACCGGCCACTGGAGAGACTCGCCCGGGCTCTGGGGCGACTTGCCCGGCCTCTAAAGAGAATCACCCGGGCTCTGTAGAGACTCGCCCGGTCTCTGGGGAGACTTGCCCGGCCTCTGGAAAAACTTGCCTGGCCCCTGTAGAAACTCGCCTGACCCATGGAGAGACTCGCCCGGCCTCTAGAGAAACTCGCCTGGCCCCTGTAGAGACTCACCCGGCCTCTGGAGAGACTCGCCCGGCCTGTGGGAAGACTCGCCCGGCCTCTAAAGAGACTCCCCGGCCTCTGGAAAGACTCGACTGGGCTCTGGAGAGACTCGCCCGGCCTCTGAAGAGACTCGCCCGGCCTCAGGAAAAATTCGCCTGGCCCCTGTAGAGAGTCGCCTGGCCTGTGGAGAGACTCACATGACCTCTGGAGAAACTCGCCCGGCCTCTGTAAAGACTTACCCGGCCTCTGAAGAAACTCGCCTGCCTCCAGTAGAGACTCGCCCGGCCCTCTGGAGAAACTCGCCTTGCCCCTGTAGTGACTAGACTGGCCACTGGAGAGACTCGCCCGGGCTCTGGGGATTCTCGTCCGGCCTCTAAAGAGACTCGCCCGGCCCCTGGAGAAACTCGCCCGGCCTCTGGAGAAACTCGCCCGGCCTCTGTAGAGACTCACCCGGCCTCTGAAGAGACTCGCCCGGCCTCTGTAGAGACTCGCCTGGCCCCTGGAGAGACTCACCCAGCCTCTGGGGAGACTCGCCTGGCCCCTGGAGAGACTCGCCTGGCCTCTGTAGAGATTTGCCCGGCCTCAGTAGAGACTCACCAGGCCTCTGGAGAAACTCGCCCGGCCTCTGGAGAGACTCGCCCGGCCCCTGTAGAGACTCGCCCGGCCTCTGGAGAGACTCGCCCGGCCTCTGGAAAAACTCGCCTGGCCCCTGTAGAGACTCGCCTGGCCCGTGAAGAGACTCGCCTGGCCCCTGGAGAGACTCGCCCGGCCTCTGCGAAGACTCGCCCGGCCTCTGTAGAGACTCGCCTGGCCTCTGGAGAGTCTCGCCCGGCCTCTGGAAAAACTCGCATGGCCCCTGTAGAGACTCGCCTGGCCCGTGGAGAGACTCGCCCGGCCTCTGGAGAAATTCGCCCGGCCTTTAGAGACTCGCCCGGCCTCTGGAGAGACTCCCCAGCCTCTGGAGAGACTCGCCTGGGCTCTGGAGAGACTCGACCGGCCTCTAAAGAGACTTGCCCGGCATCTCTAGAGACTGGCCTGGCCTCTGGAGAAACTCGCCCGGCCTCTGTAGAGACTCGCCCGGCCTTTGGAGAGACTCGCCCGGCCTCTGGAGAAACTCACCCGGCCTCTGGAGAGACTCGCCGGGCCCCTGGAGAGACTCGCCCGGCCTCTGCAAAGACTCGCCCGGCCTCTGTAGAGACTCGCCTGGCCTCTGGAGAGTCTCGCCCGGCCTCTGGAAAAACTCGCATGGCCCCTGTAGAGACTCGCCTGGCCTCTGGAGAGTCTCGCCCGGCCTCTGGGGAGACTCGCCTGGCCCCTGGAGAGACTCGCCCGGCCTTTGTAGAGACTTGCCCGGCCTCAGTAGAGACTCACCAGGCCTCTGGAGAAACTCGCCCGGCCTCTGGAGAGACTCGCCCGGCCCCTGTAGAGACTCGCCCGGCCTCTGGAGAGATTCGCCCGGCCTCTGGAAAAACTCGCCTGGCCCCTGTAGAGACTCGCCTGGCCCGTGAAGAGACTCACCTGGCCTCTGGAGAGACTCACCCGGCCTCTGAAGAGATTCGCCCGGCCCCTGAAGAGACTCACGCGGCCTCTGTAGAAACTCGCCCGGCCTCTGTAGAGACTCACCCGGCCTCTGGAGAGACTCGCCCGTCCTCTGAATAGACTCGTCTGGCCTCTGGAGAGACTCACCAAGCCCCTGGAGAGTCTCGCCTGGCCTTCTTTGAGACTCGCCCGTCCTCTGGAGATACTCACCCGGCCTCTGTAGAGACTCGCCCGGCCTCTGGAGAGACTCGCCCGGCCTCTGGAGAAACTCACCCGGCCTCTGGAGAGACTCGCCTGGCCCCTGGAGAGACTCGCCCGGCCTCTGCAAAGACTCGCCCGGCCTCTGTAGAGACTCGCCTAGCCTCTGGAGAGTCTCGCCCGGCCTCTGGAAAAACTCGCATGGCCCCTGTAGAGACTCGCCTGGCCCGTGGAGAGACTCGCCCAGCCTCTGGAGAGACTCGCCCGGCCTGTAGAGACTCGCCCGGCCTCTGGAGAGAATCCCCAGCCTCTGGAGAGACTCGCCCGGGCTTTGGAGAGACTCGACCGGCCTCTAAAGAGACTTGCCCGGCATCTCTAGAGACTGGCCTGGCCTCTGGAGAAACTCGCCCGGCCTCGGGAGGGACTCGCCCGTCCTCTGAAAAGAATCTCCCGGCCTCTGTAGAGACTCGCCCGGCCTCTGGAGAGACTCGCCCGGCCTCTGGAGAAACTCACCCGGCCTCTGGAGAGACTCGCCTGGCCCCTGGAGAGACTCGCCCGGCCTCTGCAAAGACTCGCCCGGCCTCTGTAGAGAATGGCCTGGCCTCTGGAGAGTCTCGCCCGGCCTCTGGAAAAACTCGCCTGGCCCGTGGAGAGACTGGCCTGGCCTCTGGAGAAACTCGCTTGGCCTTGGGAGGGACTCGCCCGTCCTCTGAAAAGACTCGCCCGGCCTCTGTAGAGACTCGCCCGGCATCTGGAGAGACTAGCCCGGCCTCTGAAAAGACTCGCCCGGCCTCTGAAGAAAATCGCTCGGCCTCTGGAGAGACTAGCCCGGCATCTGTAGAAACTCGCCTGGCCTCTGCAGAAACTCGCCCGGCCTCTGGCGAGACTCGCCCGGCGTCTCCGGAGACTTGCCCGGCCTCTGGAGAAACTCGCCCATCCTCTGTAGAGACTTGCCCAGCACCTTAAGAAACTCGCCTGGCCTCTGTAGAGACTCGCTCGGCCCGTGGAGAGACTCACCTGGCCTCTGGAGAGACTCACCCGGCCTCTGAAGAGACTCGCACGGCCACTGAAGAGACTCACGCGGCCTCTGTAGAGATTCGCCCGGCCTCTGTAGAGACTCGCTCGGCCTCTGTAAAATTTCACCCGGCCTCTGTAGAGACTCGCCCGGCCTCTATACATACTCGCCCGGCCTCTGGAGAAACTCGACTGGCCTCTGGAGAGACTCGCCGGGCCTCTGGTGAGACTCGCTTTGCCCCTGTAGTGACTCGCCCGGCCCCTGGAGAGGCTCGTATGGGCTCTGGGGAGACTTGCCCGGCCTCTTAAGAGACTCACCCGGCCCCTGGAGAGCCTCGCCCGGCCTCTGGAGAAACTCGCCTGACCTCTGTAGAGACTCGCCTGTCCTCTGTAGAGAATCGCTCGGCCTCTGGAGAAACTCGCCTGGCCTCTGGAGAGTCTTGCTCGGCCTCTGGAGAGATTCGCCTGGCCTCTGGAGAGACTCGCCCGACCTCTGGAGAAACTCGCCTTGCCCCCGTAGAGACTCGCCCGGCCCTTGGAGAGACTCGCCCGGCTTCTGCAGAGACTCGCCTGGCCTCTGTAGAGACTCGCCCGGCCCCTGGAGAAACTCGCCCAGCCTCTGGAGAAACTCGCCCGGCCTCTGGAGAAACTCGCCCGGCCTCTGTTGAGACTCGCCCGACCTCTGGGGAAACTCGCCCGGCCCCTGGAGAAACTCGCCTTGCCCCTGTAGTGACTCGACCGGCCACTGGAGAGACTCGCCCGGGCTCTGGGGAGACTCGCCCGGCCTCTGGAGAGACTCGCCCGACCTCTTGAGAAACTCGCCTTGCCCCCGTAGAGACTCGCCCGGCCCTCTGGAGAAACTCGCCTTGCCCCTGGAGTGACTCGACCGGCCGCTGGAGTGACTCGCCCGGGCTCTGGGGAGACTCGCCCAGCCTCTAAAGAGACTCGCCCGGCCTCTATAGAGACTCGCCCGGTCTCTGGAGAGACTTGCCTGGCCTCTGGTGAAACTCGCCCGGCCTCTGTAGAGACTCGTCTGGCCTCTGGAGAGACTCGCCCGGCCTCTGAAGAGACTCGCCCGGCCTCTGGAAAAACTCACCCGGCCCCTGAAGAGAGTCGTCTGGCCCGTGGAGAGACTCACATGACCTCTATAGAAACTCGCACGGCCTCTATAGAGACTCGCCCGGCCTCTGTAAAGACTTACCCGGCCTCTGAAGAAAGTCGCCTGCCTCCAGTAGAGACTCACCCGGCCCTCTGGAGAAACTCGCCTTGCCCCTGTAGTGACTCGACCGGCCACTGGAGAGACTCGCCCGGGCTCTGGGGCAACTTGCCCGGCCTCTAAAGAGAATCACCCGGGCTCTGTAGAGACTCGCCCGGTCTCTGGGGAGACTTGTCCGGCCTCTGGAAAAACTCGCCTGGCCCCTGTAGAAACTCGCCTGACCCATGGAGAGACTCGCCCGGCCTCTAGAGAAACTCGCCTGGCCCCTGTAGAGACTCACCCGGCCTCTGGAGAGACTCGCCCGGCCTGTCAGAAGACTCGCCCGGCCTCTGGAGAGACTCGCCCGGCCCCTGTAGAGACTCGCCCGGCCTCTGGAGAGACTCGCCCGGCCTCTGGAAAAACTCGCCTGGCCCCTGTAGAGACTCGCCTGGCCCGTGAAGAGACTCACCTGGCCTCTGGAGAAACTCACCCGGCCTCTGAAGAGATTCGCCCGGCCCCTGAAGAGACTCACGCGGCCTCTGTAGAAACTCGCCCGGCCTCTGTAGAGACTCGCCCGGTCTCTGGAGCGACTCGCCCGTCCTCTGAATAGACTCGTCTGGCCTCTGGAGAAACTCACCAAGCCCCTGGAGAGTCTCGCCTGGCCTCCGTAGAGACTCGCCCGTCCTCTGGAGAGACTCGCCCGGCCTCTGGAGAGACTCGCCCGGCCTCTGGAGAAACTCACCTGGCCTCTGAAGAGACTCGCCTGGCCCCTGGAGAGACTCGCCCGGCCTCTGCGAAGACTCGCCCGGCCTCTGTAGAGACTCGCCTGGCCTCTGGAGAGTCTCGCCCGGCCTCTGGAAAAACTCGCATGGCCCCTGTAGAGACTCGCCTGGCCCGTGGAGAGACTCGCCCGGCCTCTGGAGAAATTTGCCCGGCCTTCAGAGACTCGCCCGGCCTCTGGAGAGACTCCCCAGCCTCTGGAGAGACTCGCCTGGGCTCTGGAGAGACTCGACCGGCCTCTAAAGAGACTTGCCCGGCATCTCTAGAGACTGGCCTGGCCTCTGGAGAAACTCGCCAGGCCTCTGTAGAGACTCGCCCGGCCTTTGGAGAGACTCGCCCGGCCTCTGGAGAAACTCACCCGGCCTCTGGAGAGACTCGCCGGGCCCCTGGAGAGACTCGCCCGGCCTCTGCAAAGACTCGCCCGGCCTCTGTAGAGACTCGCCTGGCCTCTGGAGAGTCTCGCCCGGCCTCTGGAAAAACTCGCATGGCCCCTGTAGAGACTCGCCTGGCCTCTGGAGAGTCTCGCCCGGCCTCTGGGGAGACTCGCCTGGCCCCTGGAGAGACTCGCCCGGCCTTTGTAGAGACTTGCCCGGCCTCAGTAGAGACTCACCAGGCCTCTGGAGAAACTCGCCCGGCCTCTGGAGAGACTCGCCCGGCCCCTGTAGAGACTCGCCCGGCCTCTGGAGAGATTCGCCCGGCCTCTGGAAAAACTCGCCTGGCCCCTGTACAGACTCGCCTGGCCCGTGAAGAGACTCACCTGGCCTCTGGAGAGACTCACCCGGCCTCTGAAGAGATTCGCCCGGCCCCTGAAGAGACTCACGCGGCCTCTGTAGAAACTCGCCCGGCCTCTGTAGAGACTCACCCGGCCTCTGGAGAGACTCGCCCGTCCTCTGAATAGACTTGTCTGGCCTCTGGAGAGACTCACCAAGCCCCTGGAGAGTCTCGCCTGGCCTTCTTTGAGACTCGCCCGTCCTCTGGAGATACTCACCCGGCCTCTGTAGAGACTCGCCCGGCCTCTGGAGAAACTCACCCGGCCTCTGGAGAGTCTCGCCTGGCCCCTGGAGAGACTCGCCCGGCCTCTGCAAAGACTCGCCCGGCCTCTGTAGAGACTCGCCTAGCCTCTGGAGAGTCTCGCCCGGCCTCTGGAAAAACTCGCATGGCCCCTGTAGAGACTCGCCTGGCCCGTGGAGAGACTCGCCCAGCCTCTGGAGAGACTCGCCCGGCCTGTAGAGACTCGCCCGGCCTCTGGAGAGAATCCCCAGCCTCTGGAGAGACTCGCCCGGGCTCTGGAGAGACTCGACCGGCCTCGGGAGGGACTCGCCCGTCCTCTGAAAAGAATCTCCCGGGCTCTGTAGAGACTCGCCCGGTCTCTGGGGAGACTTGCCCGGCCTCTGGAAAAACTTGCCTGGCCCCTGTAGAAACTCGCCTGACCCATGGAGAGACTCGCCCGGCCTCTAGAGAAACTCGCCTGGCCCCTGTAGAGACTCACCCGGCCTCTGGAGAGACTCGCCCGGCCTGTGGGAAGACTCGCCCGGCCTCTAAAGAGACTCCCCGGCCTCTGGAAAGACTCGACTGGGCTCTGGAGAGACTCGCCCGGCCTCTGAAGAGACTCGCCCGGCCTCAGGAAAAATTCGCCTGGCCCCTGTAGAGAGTCGCCTGGCCTGTGGAGAGACTCACATGACCTCTGGAGAAACTCGCCCGGCCTCTGTAAAGACTTACCCGGCCTCTGAAGAAACTCGCCTGCCTCCAGTAGAGACTCGCCCGGCCCTCTGGAGAAACTCGCCTTGCCCCTGTAGTGACTAGACTGGCCACTGGAGAGACTCGCCCGGGCTCTGGGGATTCTCGTCCGGCCTCTAAAGAGACTCGCCCGGCCCCTGGAGAAACTCGCCCGGCCTCTGGAGAAACTCGCCCGGCCTCTGTAGAGACTCACCCGGCCTCTGAAGAGACTCGCCCGGCCTCTGTAGAGACTCGCCTGGCCCCTGGAGAGACTCACCCAGCCTCTGGGGAGACTCGCCTGGCCCCTGGAGAGACTCGCCTGGCCTCTGTAGAGATTTGCCCGGCCTCAGTAGAGACTCACCAGGCCTCTGGAGAAACTCGCCCGGCCTCTGGAGAGACTCGCCCGGCCCCTGTAGAGACTCGCCCGGCCTCTGGAGAGACTCGCCCGGCCTCTGGAAAAACTCGCCTGGCCCCTGTAGAGACTCGCCTGGCCCGTGAAGAGACTCGCCTGGCCCCTGGAGAGACTCGCCCGGCCTCTGCGAAGACTCGCCCGGCCTCTGTAGAGACTCGCCTGGCCTCTGGAGAGTCTCGCCCGGCCTCTGGAAAAACTCGCATGGCCCCTGTAGAGACTCGCCTGGCCCGTGGAGAGACTCGCCCGGCCTCTGGAGAAATTCGCCCGGCCTTTAGAGACTCGCCCGGCCTCTGGAGAGACTCCCCAGCCTCTGGAGAGACTCGCCTGGGCTCTGGAGAGACTCGACCGGCCTCTAAAGAGACTTGCCCGGCATCTCTAGAGACTGGCCTGGCCTCTGGAGAAACTCGCCCGGCCTCTGTAGAGACTCGCCCGGCCTTTGGAGAGACTCGCCCGGCCTCTGGAGAAACTCACCCGGCCTCTGGAGAGACTCGCCGGGCCCCTGGAGAGACTCGCCCGGCCTCTGCAAAGACTCGCCCGGCCTCTGTAGAGACTCGCCTGGCCTCTGGAGAGTCTCGCCCGGCCTCTGGAAAAACTCGCATGGCCCCTGTAGAGACTCGCCTGGCCTCTGGAGAGTCTCGCCCGGCCTCTGGGGAGACTCGCCTGGCCCCTGGAGAGACTCGCCCGGCCTTTGTAGAGACTTGCCCGGCCTCAGTAGAGACTCACCAGGCCTCTGGAGAAACTCGCCCGGCCTCTGGAGAGACTCGCCCGGCCCCTGTAGAGACTCGCCCGGCCTCTGGAGAGATTCGCCCGGCCTCTGGAAAAACTCGCCTGGCCCCTGTAGAGACTCGCCTGGCCCGTGAAGAGACTCACCTGGCCTCTGGAGAGACTCACCCGGCCTCTGAAGAGATTCGCCCGGCCCCTGAAGAGACTCACGCGGCCTCTGTAGAAACTCGCCCGGCCTCTGTAGAGACTCACCCGGCCTCTGGAGAGACTCGCCCGTCCTCTGAATAGACTCGTCTGGCCTCTGGAGAGACTCACCAAGCCCCTGGAGAGTCTCGCCTGGCCTTCTTTGAGACTCGCCCGTCCTCTGGAGATACTCACCCGGCCTCTGTAGAGACTCGCCCGGCCTCTGGAGAGACTCGCCCGGCCTCTGGAGAAACTCACCCGGCCTCTGGAGAGACTCGCCTGGCCCCTGGAGAGACTCGCCCGGCCTCTGCAAAGACTCGCCCGGCCTCTGTAGAGACTCGCCTAGCCTCTGGAGAGTCTCGCCCGGCCTCTGGAAAAACTCGCATGGCCCCTGTAGAGACTCGCCTGGCCCGTGGAGAGACTCGCCCAGCCTCTGGAGAGACTCGCCCGGCCTGTAGAGACTCGCCCGGCCTCTGGAGAGAATCCCCAGCCTCTGGAGAGACTCGCCCGGGCTTTGGAGAGACTCGACCGGCCTCTAAAGAGACTTGCCCGGCATCTCTAGAGACTGGCCTGGCCTCTGGAGAAACTCGCCCGGCCTCGGGAGGGACTCGCCCGTCCTCTGAAAAGAATCTCCCGGCCTCTGTAGAGACTCGCCCGGCCTCTGGAGAGACTCGCCCGGCCTCTGGAGAAACTCACCCGGCCTCTGGAGAGACTCGCCTGGCCCCTGGAGAGACTCGCCCGGCCTCTGCAAAGACTCGCCCGGCCTCTGTAGAGAATGGCCTGGCCTCTGGAGAGTCTCGCCCGGCCTCTGGAAAAACTCGCCTGGCCCGTGGAGAGACTGGCCTGGCCTCTGGAGAAACTCGCTTGGCCTTGGGAGGGACTCGCCCGTCCTCTGAAAAGACTCGCCCGGCCTCTGTAGAGACTCGCCCGGCATCTGGAGAGACTAGCCCGGCCTCTGAAAAGACTCGCCCGGCCTCTGAAGAAAATCGCTCGGCCTCTGGAGAGACTAGCCCGGCATCTGTAGAAACTCGCCTGGCCTCTGCAGAAACTCGCCCGGCCTCTGGCGAGACTCGCCCGGCGTCTCCGGAGACTTGCCCGGCCTCTGGAGAAACTCGCCCATCCTCTGTAGAGACTTGCCCAGCACCTTAAGAAACTCGCCTGGCCTCTGTAGAGACTCGCTCGGCCCGTGGAGAGACTCACCTGGCCTCTGGAGAGACTCACCCGGCCTCTGAAGAGACTCGCACGGCCACTGAAGAGACTCACGCGGCCTCTGTAGAGATTCGCCCGGCCTCTGTAGAGACTCGCTCGGCCTCTGTAAAATTTCACCCGGCCTCTGTAGAGACTCGCCCGGCCTCTATACATACTCGCCCGGCCTCTGGAGAAACTCGACCGGCCTCTGGAGAGACTCGCCGGGCCTCTGGTGAGACTCGCTTTGCCCCTGTAGTGACTCGCCCGGCCCCTGGAGAGGCTCGTATGGGCTCTGGGGAGACTTGCCCGGCCTCTTAAGAGACTCACCCGGCCCCTGGAGAGCCTCGCCCGGCCTCTGGAGAAACTCGCCTGACCTCTGTAGAGACTCGCCTGTCCTCTGTAGAGAATCGCTCGGCCTCTGGAGAAACTCGCCTGGCCTCTGGAGAGTCTTGCTCGGCCTCTGGAGAGATTCGCCTGGCCTCTGGAGAGACTCGCCCGACCTCTGGAGAAACTCGCCTTGCCCCCGTAGAGACTCGCCCGGCCCTTGGAGAGACTCGCCCGGCTTCTGCAGAGACTCGCCTGGCCTCTGTAGAGACTCGCCCGGCCCCTGGAGAAACTCGCCCAGCCTCTGGAGAAACTCGCCCGGCCTCTGGAGAAACTCGCCCGGCCTCTGTTGAGACTCGCCCGACCTCTGGGGAAACTCGCCCGGCCCCTGGAGAAACTCGCCTTGCCCCTGTAGTGACTCGACCGGCCACTGGAGAGACTCGCCCGGGCTCTGGGGAGACTCGCCCGGCCTCTGGAGAGACTCGCCCGACCTCTTGAGAAACTCGCCTTGCCCCCGTAGAGACTCGCCCGGCCCTCTGGAGAAACTCGCCTTGCCCCTGGAGTGACTCGACCGGCCGCTGGAGTGACTCGCCCGGGCTCTGGGGAGACTCGCCCAGCCTCTAAAGAGACTCGCCCGGCCTCTATAGAGACTCGCCCGGTCTCTGGAGAGACTTGCCTGGCCTCTGGTGAAACTCGCCCGGCCTCTGTAGAGACTCGTCTGGCCTCTGGAGAGACTCGCCCGGCCTCTGAAGAGACTCGCCCGGCCTCTGGAAAAACTCACCCGGCCCCTGAAGAGAGTCGTCTGGCCCGTGGAGAGACTCACATGACCTCTATAGAAACTCGCACGGCCTCTATAGAGACTCGCCCGGCCTCTGTAAAGACTTACCCGGCCTCTGAAGAAAGTCGCCTGCCTCCAGTAGAGACTCACCCGGCCCTCTGGAGAAACTCGCCTTGCCCCTGTAGTGACTCGACCGGCCACTGGAGAGACTCGCCCGGGCTCTGGGGCAACTTGCCCGGCCTCTAAAGAGAATCACCCGGGCTCTGTAGAGACTCGCCCGGTCTCTGGGGAGACTTGCCCGGCCTCTGGAAAAACTCGCCTGGCCCCTGTAGAAACTCGCCTGACCCATGGAGAGACTCGCCCGGCCTCTAGAGAAACTCGCCTGGCCCCTGTAGAGACTCACCCGGCCTCTGGAGAGACTCGCCCGGCCTGTCAGAAGACTCGCCCGGCCTCTAAAGAGACTCCCCGGCCTCTGGAAAGACTCGACTGGGCTCTGGAGAGACTCGCCCGGCCTCTGAAGAGACTCGCCCGGCCTCAGGAAAAATTCGCCTGGCCCCTGTAGAGAGTCGCCTGGCCTGTGGAGAGACTCACATGACCTCTGGAGAAACTCGCCCGGCCTCTGTAAAGACTTACCCGGCCTCTGAAGAAACTCGCCTGCCTCCAGTAGAGACTCGCCCGGCCCTCTGGAGAAACTCGCCTTGCCCCTGTAGTGACTCGACTGGCCACTGGAGAGACTCGCCCGGGCTCTGGGGATTCTCGTCCGGCCTTTAAAGAGACTTGCCCGGCCCCTGGAGAAACTCGCCCGGCCTCTGGAGAAACTCGCCCGGCCTCTGCAGAGACTCACCCGGCCTCTGAAGAGACTCGCCCGGCCTCTGTAGAGACTCGCCTGGCCCCTGGAGAGACTCACCCAGCCTCTGGGGAGACTCGCCTGGCCCCTGGAGAGACTCGCCTGGCCTCTGTAGAGATTTGCCCGGCCTCAGTAGAGACTCACCAGGCCTCTGGAGAAACTCGCCCGGCCTCTGGAGAGACTCGCCCGGCCCCTGTAGAGACTCGCCCGGCCTCTGGAGAGACTCGCCCGGCCTCTGGAAAAACTCGCCTGGCCCCTGTAGAGACTCGCCTGGCCCGTGAAGAGACTCACCTGGCCTCTGGAGAAACTCACCCGGCCTCTGAAGAGATTCGCCCGGCCCCTGAAGAGACTCACGCGGCCTCTGTAGAAACTCGCCCGGCCTCTGTAGAGACTCGCCCGGTCTCTGGAGCGACTCGCCCGTCCTCTGAATAGACTCGTCTGGCCTCTGGAGAAACTCACCAAGCCCCTGGAGAGTCTCGCCTGGCCTCCGTAGAGACTCGCCCGTCCTCTGGAGAGACTCGCCCGGCCTCTGGAGAGACTCGCCCGGCCTCTGGAGAAACTCACCTGGCCTCTGAAGAGACTCGCCTGGCCCCTGGAGAGACTCGCCCGGCCTCTGCGAAGACTCGCCCGGCCTCTGTAGAGACTCGCCTGGCCTCTGGAGAGTCTCGCCCGGCCTCTGGAAAAACTCGCATGGCCCCTGTAGAGACTCGCCTGGCCCGTGGAGAGACTCGCCCGGCCTCTGGAGAAATTTGCCCGGCCTTCAGAGACTCGCCCGGCCTCTGGAGAGACTCCCCAGCCTCTGGAGAGACTCGCCTGGGCTCTGGAGAGACTCGACCGGCCTCTAAAGAGACTTGCCCGGCATCTCTAGAGACTGGCCTGGCCTCTGGAGAAACTCGCCAGGCCTCTGTAGAGACTCGCCCGGCCTTTGGAGAGACTCGCCCGGCCTCTGGAGAAACTCACCCGGCCTCTGGAGAGACTCGCCGGGCCCCTGGAGAGACTCGCCCGGCCTCTGCAAAGACTCGCCCGGCCTCTGTAGAGACTCGCCTGGCCTCTGGAGAGTCTCGCCCGGCCTCTGGAAAAACTCGCATGGCCCCTGTAGAGACTCGCCTGGCCTCTGGAGAGTCTCGCCCGGCCTCTGGGGAGACTCGCCTGGCCCCTGGAGAGACTCGCCCGGCCTTTGTAGAGACTTGCCCGGCCTCAGTAGAGACTCACCAGGCCTCTGGAGAAACTCGCCCGGCCTCTGGAGAGACTCGCCCGGCCCCTGTAGAGACTCGCCCGGCCTCTGGAGAGATTCGCCCGGCCTCTGGAAAAACTCGCCTGGCCCCTGTACAGACTCGCCTGGCCCGTGAAGAGACTCACCTGGCCTCTGGAGAGACTCACCCGGCCTCTGAAGAGATTCGCCCGGCCCCTGAAGAGACTCACGCGGCCTCTGTAGAAACTCGCCCGGCCTCTGTAGAGACTCACCCGGCCTCTGGAGAGACTCGCCCGTCCTCTGAATAGACTTGTCTGGCCTCTGGAGAGACTCACCAAGCCCCTGGAGAGTCTCGCCTGGCCTTCTTTGAGACTCGCCCGTCCTCTGGAGATACTCACCCGGCCTCTGTAGAGACTCGCCCGGCCTCTGGAGAAACTCACCCGGCCTCTGGAGAGTCTCGCCTGGCCCCTGGAGAGACTCGCCCGGCCTCTGCAAAGACTCGCCCGGCCTCTGTAGAGACTCGCCTAGCCTCTGGAGAGTCTCGCCCGGCCTCTGGAAAAACTCGCATGGCCCCTGTAGAGACTCGCCTGGCCCGTGGAGAGACTCGCCCAGCCTCTGGAGAGACTCGCCCGGCCTGTAGAGACTCGCCCGGCCTCTGGAGAGAATCCCCAGCCTCTGGAGAGACTCGCCCGGGCTCTGGAGAGACTCGACCGGCCTCGGGAGGGACTCGCCCGTCCTCTGAAAAGAATCTCCCGGGCTCTGTAGAGACTCGCCCGGTCTCTGGGGAGACTTGCCCGGCCTCTGGAAAAACTTGCCTGGCCCCTGTAGAAACTCGCCTGACCCATGGAGAGACTCGCCCGGCCTCTAGAGAAACTCGCCTGGCCCCTGTAGAGACTCACCCGGCCTCTGGAGAGACTCGCCCGGCCTGTGGGAAGACTCGCCCGGCCTCTAAAGAGACTCCCCGGCCTCTGGAAAGACTCGACTGGGCTCTGGAGAGACTCGCCCGGCCTCTGAAGAGACTCGCCCGGCCTCAGGAAAAATTCGCCTGGCCCCTGTAGAGAGTCGCCTGGCCTGTGGAGAGACTCACATGACCTCTGGAGAAACTCGCCCGGCCTCTGTAAAGACTTACCCGGCCTCTGAAGAAACTCGCCTGCCTCCAGTAGAGACTCGCCCGGCCCTCTGGAGAAACTCGCCTTGCCCCTGTAGTGACTAGACTGGCCACTGGAGAGACTCGCCCGGGCTCTGGGGATTCTCGTCCGGCCTCTAAAGAGACTCGCCCGGCCCCTGGAGAAACTCGCCCGGCCTCTGGAGAAACTCGCCCGGCCTCTGTAGAGACTCACCCGGCCCCTGAAGAGACTCGCCCGGCCTCTGTAGAGACTCGCCTGGCCCCTGGAGAGACTCACCCAGCCTCTGGGGAGACTCGCCTGGCCCCTGGAGAGACTCGCCTGGCCTCTGTAGAGATTTGCCCGGCCTCAGTAGAGACTCACCAGGCCTCTGGAGAAACTCGCCCGGCCTCTGGAGAGACTCGCCCGGCCCCTGTAGAGACTCGCCCGGCCTCTGGAGAGACTCGCCCGGCCTCTGGAAAAACTCGCCTGGCCCCTGTAGAGACTCGCCTGGCCCGTGAAGAGACTCGCCTGGCCCCTGGAGAGACTCGCCCGGCCTCTGCGAAGACTCGCCCGGCCTCTGTAGAGACTCGCCTGGCCTCTGGAGAGTCTCGCCCGGCCTCTGGAAAAACGCGCATGGCCCCTGTAGAGACTCGCCTGGCCCGTGGAGAGACTCGCCCGGCCTCTGGAGAAATTCGCCCGGCCTTTAGAGACTCGCCCGGCCTCTGGAGAGACTCCCCAGCCTCTGGAGAGACTCGCCTGGGCTCTGGAGAGACTCGACCGGCCTCTAAAGAGACTTGCCCGGCATCTCTAGAGACTGGCCTGGCCTCTGGAGAAACTCGCCCGGCCTCTGTAGAGACTCGCCCGGCCTTTGGAGAGACTCGCCCGGCCTCTGGAGAAACTCACCCGGCCTCTGGAGAGACTCGCCGGGCCCCTGGAGAGACTCGCCCGGCCTCTGCAAAGACTCGCCCGGCCTCTGTAGAGACTCGCCTGGCCTCTGGAGAGTCTCGCCTGGCCTCTGGAAAAACTCGCATGGCCCCTGTAGAGACTCGCCTGGCCTCTGGAGAGTCTCGCCCGGCCTCTGGGGAGACTCGCCTGGCCCCTGGAGAGACTCGCCCGGCCTTTGTAGAGACTTGCCCGGCCTCAGTAGAGACTCACCAGGCCTCTGGAGAAACTCGCCCGGCCTCTGGAGAGACTCGCCCGGCCCCTGTAGAGACTCGCCCGGCCTCTGGAGAGATTCGCCCGGCCTCTGGAAAAACTCGCCTGGCCCCTGTAGAGACTCGCCTGGCCCGTGAAGAGACTCACCTGGCCTCTGGAGAGACTCACCCGGCCTCTGAAGAGATTCGCCCGGCCCCTGAAGAGACTCACGCGGCCTCTGTAGAAACTCGCCCGGCCTCTGTAGAGACTCACCCGGCCTCTGGAGAGACTCGCCCGTCCTCTGAATAGACTCGTCTGGCCTCTGGAGAGACTCACCAAGCCCCTGGAGAGTCTCGCCTGGCCTTCTTTGAGACTCGCCCGTCCTCTGGAGATACTCACCCGGCCTCTGTAGAGACTCGCCCGGCCTCTGGAGAGACTCGCCCGGCCTCTGGAGAAACTCACCCGGCCTCTGGAGAGACTCGCCTGGCCCCTGGAGAGACTCGCCCGGCCTCTGCAAAGACTCGCCCGGCCTCTGTAGAGACTCGCCTAGCCTCTGGAGAGTCTCGCCCGGCCTCTGGAAAAACTCGCATGGCCCCTGTAGAGACTCGCCTGGCCCGTGGAGAGACTCGCCCAGCCTCTGGAGAGACTCGCCCGGCCTGTAGAGACTCGCCCGGCCTCTGGAGAGAATCCCCAGCCTCTGGAGAGACTCGCCCGGGCTTTGGAGAGACTCGACCGGCCTCTAAAGAGACTTGCCCGGCATCTCTAGAGACTGGCCTGGCCTCTGGAGAAACTCGCCCGGCCTCGGGAGGGACTCGCCCGTCCTCTGAAAAGAATCTCCCGGCCTCTGTAGAGACTCGCCCGGCCTCTGGAGAGACTCGCCCGGCCTCTGGAGAAACTCACCCGGCCTCTGGAGAGACTCGCCTGGCCCCTGGAGAGACTCGCCCGGCCTCTGCAAAGACTCGCCCGGCCTCTGTAGAGAATGGCCTGGCCTCTGGAGAGTCTCGCCCGGCCTCTGGAAAAACTCGCCTGGCCCGTGGAGAGACTGGCCTGGCCTCTGGAGAAACTCGCTTGGCCTTGGGAGGGACTCGCCCGTCCTCTGAAAAGACTCGCCCGGCCTCTGTAGAGACTCGCCCGGCATCTGGAGAGACTAGCCCGGCCTCTGAAAAGACTCGCCCGGCCTCTGAAGAAAATCGCTCGGCCTCTGGAGAGACTAGCCCGGCATCTGTAGAAACTCGCCTGGCCTCTGCAGAAACTCGCCCGGCCTCTGGAGAGACTCGCCCGGCGTCTCCGGAGACTTGCCCGGCCTCTGGAGAAACTCGCCCATCCTCTGTAGAGACTTGCCCAGCATCTGTAGAAACTCGCCTGGCCTCTGTAGAGACTCGCTCGGCCCGTGGAGAGACTCACCTGGCCTCTGGAGAGACTCACCCGGCCTCTGAAGAGACTCGCACGGCCACTGAAGAGACTCACGCGGCCTCTGTAGAGATTCGCCCGGCCTCTGTAGAGACTCGCTCGGCCTCTGTAAAATTTCACCCGGCCTCTGTAGAGACTCGCCCGGCCTCTATACATACTCGCCCGGCCTCTGGAGAAACTCGACCGGCCTCTGGAGAGACTCGCCGGGCCTCTGGTGAGACTCGCTTTGCCCCTGTAGTGACTCGCCCGGCCCCTGGAGAGGCTCGTATGGGCTCTGGGGAGACTTGCCCGGCCTCTTAAGAGACTCACCCGGCCCCTGGAGAGCCTCGCCCGGCCTCTGGAGAAACTCGCCTGACCTCTGTAGAGACTCGCCTGTCCTCTGTAGAGAATCGCTCGGCCTCTGGAGAAACTCGCCTGGCCTCTGGAGAGTCTTGCTCGGCCTCTGGAGAGATTCGCCTGGCCTCTGGAGAGACTCGCCCGACCTCTGGAGAAACTCGCCTTGCCCCCGTAGAGACTCGCCCGGCCCTTGGAGAGACTCGCCCGGCTTCTGCAGAGACTCGCCTGGCCTCTGTAGAGACTCGCCCGGCCCCTGGAGAAACTCGCCCAGCCTCTGGAGAAACTCGCCCGGCCTCTGGAGAAACTCGCCCGGCCTCTGTTGAGACTCGCCCGACCTCTGGGGAAACTCGCCCGGCCCCTGGAGAAACTCGCCTTGCCCCTGTAGTGACTCGACCGGCCACTGGAGAGACTCGCCCGGGCTCTGGGGAGACTCGCCCGGCCTCTGGAGAGACTCGCCCGACCTCTTGAGAAACTCGCCTTGCCCCCGTAGAGACTCGCCCGGCCCTCTGGAGAAACTCGCCTTGCCCCTGGAGTGACTCGACCGGCCGCTGGAGTGACTCGCCCGGGCTCTGGGGAGACTCGCCCAGCCTCTAAAGAGACTCGCCCGGCCTCTATAGAGACTCGCCCGGTCTCTGGAGAGACTTGCCTGGCCTCTGGTGAAACTCGCCCGGCCTCTGTAGAGACTCGTCTGGCCTCTGGAGAGACTCGCCCGGCCTCTGAAGAGACTCGCCCGGCCTCTGGAAAAACTCACCCGGCCCCTGAAGAGAGTCGTCTGGCCCGTGGAGAGACTCACATGACCTCTATAGAAACTCGCACGGCCTCTATAGAGACTCGCCCGGCCTCTGTAAAGACTTACCCGGCCTCTGAAGAAAGTCGCCTGCCTCCAGTAGAGACTCACCCGGCCCTCTGGAGAAACTCGCCTTGCCCCTGTAGTGACTCGACCGGCCACTGGAGAGACTCGCCCGGGCTCTGGGGCAACTTGCCCGGCCTCTAAAGAGAATCACCCGGGCTCTGTAGAGACTCGCCCGGTCTCTGGGGAGACTTGCCCGGCCTCTGGAAAAACTCGCCTGGCCCCTGTAGAAACTCGCCTGACCCATGGAGAGACTCGCCCGGCCTCTAGAGAAACTCGCCTGGCCCCTGTAGAGACTCACCCGGCCTCTGGAGAGACTCGCCCGGCCTGTCAGAAGACTCGCCCGGCCTCTAAAGAGACTCCCCGGCCTCTGGAAAGACTCGACTGGGCTCTGGAGAGACTCGCCCGGCCTCTGAAGAGACTCGCCCGGCCTCAGGAAAAATTCGCCTGGCCCCTGTAGAGAGTCGCCTGGCCTGTGGAGAGACTCACATGACCTCTGGAGAAACTCGCCCGGCCTCTGTAAAGACTTACCCGGCCTCTGAAGAAACTCGCCTGCCTCCAGTAGAGACTCGCCCGGCCCTCTGGAGAAACTCGCCTTGCCCCTGTAGTGACTCGACTGGCCACTGGAGAGACTCGCCCGGGCTCTGGGGATTCTCGTCCGGCCTTTAAAGAGACTCGCCCGGCCCCTGGAGAAACTCGCCCGGCCTCTGGAGAAACTCGCCCGGCCTCTGCAGAGACTCACCCGGCCTCTGAAGAGACTCGCCCGGCCTCTGTAGAGACTCGCCTGGCCCCTGGAGAGACTCACCCAGCCTCTGGGGAGACTCGCCTGGCCCCTGGAGAGACTCGCCTGGCCTCTGTAGAGATTTGCCCGGCCTCAGTAGAGACTCACCAGGCCTCTGGAGAAACTCGCCCGGCCTCTGGAGAGACTCGCCCGGCCCCTGTAGAGACTCGCCCGGCCTCTGGAGAGACTCGCCCGGCCTCTGGAAAAACTCGCCTGGCCCCTGTAGAGACTCGCCTGGCCCGTGAAGAGACTCACCTGGCCTCTGGAGAAACTCACCCGGCCTCTGAAGAGATTCGCCCGGCCCCTGAAGAGACTCACGCGGCCTCTGTAGAAACTCGCCCGGCCTCTGTAGAGACTCGCCCGGTCTCTGGAGCGACTCGCCCGTCCTCTGAATAGACTCGTCTGGCCTCTGGAGAAACTCACCAAGCCCCTGGAGAGTCTCGCCTGGCCTCCGTAGAGACTCGCCCGTCCTCTGGAGAGACTCGCCCGGCCTCTGGAGAGACTCGCCCGGCCTCTGGAGAAACTCACCTGGCCTCTGAAGAGACTCGCCTGGCCCCTGGAGAGACTCGCCCGGCCTCTGCGAAGACTCGTCCGGCCTCTGTAGAGACTCGCCTGGCCTCTGGAGAGTCTCGCCCGGCCTCTGGAAAAACTCGCATGGCCCCTGTAGAGACTCGCCTGGCCCGTGGAGAGACTCGCCCGGCCTCTGGAGAAATTTGCCCGGCCTTCAGAGACTCGCCCGGCCTCTGGAGAGACTCCCCAGCCTCTGGAGAGACTCGCCTGGGCTCTGGAGAGACTCGACCGGCCTCTAAAGAGACTTGCCCGGCATCTCTAGAGACTGGCCTGGCCTCTGGAGAAACTCGCCAGGCCTCTGTAGAGACTCGCCCGGCCTTTGGAGAGACTCGCCCGGCCTCTGGAGAAACTCACCCGGCCTCTGGAGAGACTCGCCGGGCCCCTGGAGAGACTCGCCCGGCCTCTGCAAAGACTCGCCCGGCCTCTGTAGAGACTCGCCTGGCCTCTGGAGAGTCTCGCCCGGCCTCTGGAAAAACTCGCATGGCCCCTGTAGAGACTCGCCTGGCCTCTGGAGAGTCTCGCCCGGCCTCTGGGGAGACTCGCCTGGCCCCTGGAGAGACTCGCCCGGCCTTGTTGTAGAGACTTGCCCGGCCTCAGTAGAGACTCACCAGGCCTCTGGAGAAACTCGCCCGGCCTCTGGAGAGACTCGCCCGGCCCCTGTAGAGACTCGCCCGGCCTCTGGAGAGATTCGCCCGGCCTCTGGAAAAACTCGCCTGGCCCCTGTACAGACTCGCCTGGCCCGTGAAGAGACTCACCTGGCCTCTGGAGAGACTCACCCGGCCTCTGAAGAGATTCGCCCGGCCCCTGAAGAGACTCACGCGGCCTCTGTAGAAACTCGCCCGGCCTCTGTAGAGACTCACCCGGCCTCTGGAGAGACTCGCCCGTCCTCTGAATAGACTTGTCTGGCCTCTGGAGAGACTCACCAAGCCCCTGGAGAGTCTCGCCTGGCCTTCTTTGAGACTCGCCCGTCCTCTGGAGATACTCACCCGGCCTCTGTAGAGACTCGCCCGGCCTCTGGAGAAACTCACCCGGCCTCTGGAGAGTCTCGCCTGGCCCCTGGAGAGACTCGCCCGGCCTCTGCAAAGACTCGCCCGGCCTCTGTAGAGACTCGCCTAGCCTCTGGAGAGTCTCGCCCGGCCTCTGGAAAAACTCGCATGGCCCCTGTAGAGACTCGCCTGGCCCGTGGAGAGACTCGCCCAGCCTCTGGAGAGACTCGCCCGGCCTGTAGAGACTCGCCCGGCCTCTGGAGAGAATCCCCAGCCTCTGGAGAGACTCGCCCGGGCTCTGGAGAGACTCGACCGGCCTCGGGAGGGACTCGCCCGTCCTCTGAAAAGAATCTCCCGGGCTCTGTAGAGACTCGCCCGGTCTCTGGGGAGACTTGCCCGGCCTCTGGAAAAACTTGCCTGGCCCCTGTAGAAACTCGCCTGACCCATGGAGAGACTCGCCCGGCCTCTAGAGAAACTCGCCTGGCCCCTGTAGAGACTCACCCGGCCTCTGGAGAGACTCGCCCGGCCTGTGGGAAGACTCGCCCGGCCTCTAAAGAGACTCCCCGGCCTCTAGAAAGACTCGACTGGGCTCTGGAGAGACTCGCCCGGCCTCTGAAGAGACTCGCCCGGCCTCAGGAAAAATTCGCCTGGCCCCTGTAGAGAGTCGCCTGGCCTGTGGAGAGACTCACATGACCTCTGGAGAAACTCGCCCGGCCTCTGTAAAGACTTACCCGGCCTCTGAAGAAACTCGCCTGCCTCCAGTAGAGACTCGCCCGGCCCTCTGGAGAAACTCGCCTTGCCCCTGTAGTGACTAGACTGGCCACTGGAGAGACTCGCCCGGGCTCTGGGGATTCTCGTCCGGCCTCTAAAGAGACTCGCCCGACCCCTGGAGAAACTCGCCCGGCCTCTGGAGAAACTCGCCCGGCCTCTGTAGAGACTCACCCGGCCTCTGAAGAGACTCGCCCGACCTCTGTAGAGACTCGCCTGGCCCCTGGAGAGACTCACCCAGCCTCTGGGGAGACTCGCCTGGCCCCTGGAGAGACTCGCCTGGCCTCTGTAGAGATTTGCCCGGCCTCAGTAGAGACTCACCAGGCCTCTGGAGAAACTCGCCCGGCCTCTGGAGAGACTCGCCCGGCCCCTGTAGAGACTCGCCCGGCCTCTGGAGAGACTCGCCCGGCCTCTGGAAAAACTCACCTGGCCCCTGTAGAGACTCGCCTGGCCCGTGAAGAGACTCACCTGGCCCCTGGAGAGACTCGCCCGGCCTCTGCGAAGACTCGCCCGGCCTCTGTAGAGACTTGCCTGGCCTCTGGAGAGTCTCGCCCGGCCTCTGGAAAAACTCGCATGGCCCCTGTAGAGACTCGCCTGGCCCGTGGAGAGACTCGCCCGGCCTCTGGAGAAATTCGCCCGGCCTTTAGAGACTCGCCCGGCCTCTGGAGAGACTCCCTAGCCTCTGGAGAGACTCGCCTGGGCTCTGGAGAGACTCGACCGGCCTCTAAAGAGACTTGCCCGGCATCTCTAGAGACTGGCCTGGCCTCTGGAGAAACTCGCCCGGCCTCTGTAGAGACTCGCCCGGCCTTTGGAGAGACTCGCCCGGCCTCTGGAGAAACTCACCCGGCCTCTGGAGAGACTCGCCGGGCCCCTGGAGAGACTCGCCCGGCCTCTGCAAAGACTCGCCCGGCCTCTGTAGAGACTCGCCTGGCCTCTGGAGAGTCTCGCCCGGCCTCTGGAAAAACTCGCATGGCCCCTGTAGAGACTCGCCTGGCCTCTGGAGAGTCTCGCCCGGCCTCTGGAGAGATTCGCCCGGCCTCTGGAAAAACTCGCCTGGCCCCTGTAGAGACTCGCCTGGCCCGTGAAGAGACTCACCTGGCCTCTGGAGAGACTCACCCGGCCTCTGAAGAGATTCGCCCGGCCCCTGAAGAGACTCACGCGGCCTCTGTAGAAACTCGCCCGGCCTCTGTAGAGACTCACCCGGCCTCTGGAGAGACTCGCCCGTCCTCTGAATAGACTCGTCTGGCCTCTGGAGAAACTCACCAAGCCCCTGGAGAGTCTCGCCTGGCCTTCTTTGAGACTCGCCCGTCCTCTGGAGATACTCACCCGGCCTCTGTAGAGACTCGCCCGGCCTCTGGAGAGACTCGCCCGGCCTCTGGAGAAACTCACCCGGCCTCTGGAGAGACTCGCCTGGCCCCTGGAGAGACTCGCCCGGCCTCTGCAAAGACTCGCCCGGCCTCTGTAGAGACTCGCCTAGCCTCTGGAGAGTCTCGCCCGGCCTCTGGAAAAACTCGCATGGCCCCTGTAGAGACTCGCCTGGCCCGTGGAGAGACTCGCCCAGCCTCTGGAGAGACTCGCCCGGCCTGTAGAGACTCGCCCGGCCTCTGGAGAGAATCCCCAGCCTCTGGAGAGACTCGCCCGGGCTTTGGAGAGACTCGACCGGCCTCTAAAGAGACTTGCCCGGCATCTCTAGAGACTGGCCTGGCCTCTGGAGAAACTCGCCCGGCCTCGGGAGGGACTCGCCCGTCCTCTGAAAAGAATCTCCCGGCCTCTGTAGAGACTCGCCCGGCCTCTGGAGAGACTCGGCCGGCCTCTTGAGAAATCCATCCGGCCTCTGGAGAGACTCGCCCGGCCTCTGCAAAGGCTCGCCCGGCCTCTGTAGAGAATGGCCTGGCCTCTGGAGAGTCTCGCCCGGCCTCTGGAAAAACTCGCCTGGCCCGTGGAGAGACTGGCCTGGCCTCTGGAGAAACTCGCTTGGCCTTGGGAGGGACTCGCCCGTCCTCTGAAAAGACTCGCCCGGCCTCTGTAGAGACTCGCCCGGCATCTGGAGAGACTAGCCCGGCCTCTGAAAAGACTCGCCCGGCCTCTGAAGAAAATCGCTCGGCCTCTGGAGAGACTAGCCCGGCATCTGTAGAAACTCGCCTGGCCTCTGCAGAAACTCGCCCGGCCTCTGGCGAGACTCGCCCGGCGTCTCCGGAGACTTGCCCGGCCTCTGGAGAAACTCGCCCATCCTCTGTAGAGACTTGCCCAGCATCTGTAGAAACTCGCCTGGCCTCTGTAGAGACTCGCTCGGCCCGTGGAGAGACTCACCTGGCCTCTGGAGAGACTCACCCGGCCTCTGAAGAGACTCGCACGGCCACTGAAGAGACTCACGCGGCCTCTGTAGAGATTCGCCCGGCCTCTGTAGAGACTCGCTCGGCCTCTGTAAAATTTCACCCGGCCTCTGTAGAGACTCGCCCGGCCTCTATACATACTCGCCCGGCCTCTGGAGAAACTCGACCGGCCTCTGGAGAGACTCGCCGGGCCTCTGGTGAGACTCGCTTTGCCCCTGTAGTGACTCGCCCGGCCCCTGGAGAGGCTCGTATGGGCTCTGGGGAGACTTGCCCGGCCTCTTAAGAGACTCACCCGGCCCCTGGAGAGCCTCGCCCGGCCTCTGGAGAAACTCGCCTGACCTCTGTAGAGACTCGCCTGGCCTCTGTAGAGAATCGCTCGGCCTCTGGAGAAACTCGCCCGGCCTCTGGAGAGTCTTGCTCGGCCTCTGGAGAGATTCGCCTGGCCTCTGGAGAGACTCGCCCGACCTCTGGAGAAACTCTCCTTGCCCCCGTAGAGACTCGCCCGGGCTCTGGGGAGACTCGCCCGGCCTCTGTAGAGACATCCTCGGCCCCTGGAGAGACTCGCCGGGACACGGGGGAAACTCGCCCGGCCTCTGTAGAGACATCCTCGGCCCCTGGAGAGACTCGCCGGGACCCGGGGGAAACTCGCCCGGCCTCTGGAGAGACTCGCCTGGCCTCTGTGGAGACTCGCCCGGCCTCTGGAGAGACTTACCTAGCCTCTGGGTAGACTCGCCCAGCCTCTGGAGAGACTTGCTCGGCTTCTGTAGAGACTCGCCTGGCCTCTGGAGAGACTGGCACGGCCTCTGGAAAAACTCGCCTGGCCCCTGTAGAGACTCGCCTGGCCCGTGGAGAGACTCGCCCAGCCTCTGTAGATACTCGCCCGGCCTCTGGAGAGACTCGCCCGCCTCTGTGGAGACTCGCCCGGCCTCTTAAGAAACTCGCCCGGCCCCTGGAGAGACTCGCCTGGCCCCTGGAGAAACTCGCCCGACTTCTGCATAGACTCGCCTGGCCCCTGGAGAGACTCGCCCAGCCTCAGTAGAGACTCGCCTGGCCTCTGGAGAAACTCGCCCGGCCTCGGTAGAGACTCGCCCGGCCTCTGGATGAACTCGCCTTGCCCCTGTAGAAACTTGCCCGGCCTCTGGATAAACTCGCCTGGCCCCTGTAGAGATTAGCCCGGCGCGTGAAGAGACTCACCCGGCCTCTGGAGAGACTCGCGCGGCCTCTAAAGAGACTCCACGGCCTCTGGATAGACTCGCCCAGACTCTGGAGAGTCTCGCCAGGCCTCTGAAGACACTCGCCCGGCCTCTGGAAAAACTTGCCTGGCCCATGTAGAGAGTCACCTGGCCCATGGAGAGAATCACATGGCCTCTGGAGAAACTCGCCCGGCCTCTGTAGAGACTCGCCCGACCTCTGTAAAGAATTACCCGGCCTCTGAAGAAACTCGCCTGGCTCCAGTGGAGACTCGCCCGGCCCTCTGGAGAAACTCGCCTTGCCCCTGGAGTGACTCGAATGGCCGCTGTAGTGACTCGCCCGGGCTCTGGGGCGACTCGCCCGGCCTCTAAAGAGACTTGCCCGGTCTCTGGAGAGACTTGCCTGGCCTATGGTGAAACTCGCCCGGCCTCTGTAGAGACTCGTCTGGCCTCTGTAGAGACTCGCCCGGCCGCTGTGGAGACTCGCATGGCCTCTGGAAAAACTTGCCCGGCCTCTGTAGAGACTCGCCCGGCCTCTGAAGAAACTCGCCTGGCCTCTGTAGAGACTCGCCCGGCCTCTGGAGAGACTCGCCTCGCCCGGGGAGAGACTCGCCCGGCCTCTGTAGAGACTCGCCTGGCCTCTGTAGAGAATCGCTTGGCCTCTGGAGAAACTCGCCCGGCCTCTGGAGAGTCTTGCTCGGCCTCTGGAGAGATTCGCATGGCCTCTAGAGAGACTCGCCCGACCTCTGGAGAAACTCGCCTTTCCCCCCGTAGAGGCTCGCCCGGCCCTTGGAGAGACTCTCCCGGGCTCTGCAGAGTCTCGCCTGGCCTCTGTAGAGACTCTCCCGGCCTCTGGAGAAACTCGCCCGGCCTCTGGAGAAACTCGTCCGGCCTCTGGAGAAACTCGCCCGGCCTCTGTTGAGACTCGACCGGCCTCTGTTGAGACTCGCCCGACCTCTGGAGTAAATCGCCCGGCCCCTGGAGAGACTCGCCCGGCCCTCTGGAGAAAGTCGCCTTGCCCCTGTAGTGACTCGACCGGCTGCTGGAGTGACTCGCCCGGGCTCTGGGGAGACTCGCCCGGCCTCTAAAGAGACTTGCCCGGCCTCTATAGAGACTCGCCCGGTCTCTGGAGAGACTTGCCTGGCCTCTGGTGAAACTCGCCCGGCCTCTGTAGAGACTCGTCTGGCCTCTGTAGAGACTCGCCCGGCCTCTGTGGAGACTCGCATGGCTTTTGGAAAGACTTGCCCGGCCTCTGGAGAGACTCGCCCGCCCTCTGAAGAAACTCGCCTGGCCCCTGTAGAGACTCGCCCGGCCTCTGGAGAGACTCGCCCTGCCTCTGATGAAACTCGCCCAGCCTCTGTAGAGACTCGCCTCGCCAGGGGAGAGACTCGCCCGGCCTCTGTAGAGACTCGCCTGGCCCCTGGAGAAACTCGCCCGGTCCCTGGAGAGACTCGCTCGGGCTCTGTAGAGACTCGCCCGGGCTCTGGAGAGACTCGCCCGGCCTCTGGAGAAACTCGCCCGGCCCCTGGAGAGACTCGCCCGGCCTCTGGATAGACTCGCCCGGCCCCTGGAGAGACTCGCCCAGCCTCAGTAGAGACTCGCCCGGCCTCTGGAGAAACTCGCCCGGCCTCTGTGGAGACTCGCCCGGCCTCTGGGAAAACTCGCCTGGCCCCCGGAGAAACTCGCCTGGCCCATGGAGAAACTCGCCTGGACCCTGTAGAGACTCGCCCGGCGCGTGAAGAGACTCACCCGGCCTCTGGAGAGACTCGCCCGGCCTCTAAAGAGACTCCCCGGCCTCTGGAGAGACTCGCTGGGGCTCTGGAGAGACTCACCCGGCCTCTGAAGAGACTCGCCCGGCCTCTGGAAAAATTCGCCTGGCCCCTGAAGAGAGTCGCCTGGCCCGTGGAGAGACTCACATGGCCTCTGGAGAAACTCGCCCGCCCTCTGTAGAGACTCTCCTGGCCTCTGTAAAGAATTACCCGGCCTCTGAAGAAACTCGCCTGGCTCCAGTAGAGACTCGCCCTCTGGAGAAACTCGCCTTGCCCCTGGAGTGACTCGACCGGCCGCTAGCGTGACTCGCCCGGGCTCTGGAGAGACTCGCCCGGCCTCTAAAGAAACTCGCCCGGCCCCTGGAGAGATTCGCCCGGCCCCTGGAGAAACTCGCCCGGCCTCTGGATAGACTCGCCCTGCCCCTGGAGAGACTCGCCCAGCCTCAGTAGAGACTCGCCCGGCCTCTGGAGAAACCCGCCTGGCCTCTGGACAGACTCGCCCGGCCTCTGGATAGACTCGCCCGGCCCCTGGAGAGACTCGCCCAGCCTCAGTAGAGACTCGCCCGGCCTCTGTAGAAACTCGCCCGGCCTCTGTGGAGACTCGCCCGGCCTCTGGAAAAACTCACCTGGCCCCTGTAGAAACTCACCTAGTCCAAGGAGAGACTCGCCCGGCCTCCAAAGAAACTCGCCTGGGCCCTGTAGAGACTCGCCCGGCCTCAGTAGAGCCTCGCCCGGCCTGTGGAGAAACCCGCCCGGCCTCTGGATAGACTCGCCCGGCCCCTGGAGAGACTCGCCCAGCCTCAGTAGAGACTCGCCCGGCCTCTGGGGAAACTCGCCCGGCCTCTGTGGAGACTCGCCCGGCCTCTGGAAAAACTCGCCTGGCCCCTGTAGAAACTCTCCTGGTCCAAGGAGAGACTCGCCCGGCCTCCAAAGAAACTCGCCTGGGCGCTTTAGAGACTCGCCCGGCTCGTGGAGAGACTCACCCGGCCTATGAAGAGACTCGCCCGGCCTCTAAAGACACTCCCCGCCCTCTGAAGAAACTCGTCTGGCCTCATTAGAGACTTGCCCGGGCCTCTGGAGAAACTCGCCTTGCCCCTGTAGTGACTCGACCGGCCGCTGGAGAGACTCGCCCGGGCTCTGGGTTGACTCGCCCGGCCTCTAAAGAGACTCGCCCGACCTCTGTAGAGACTCCCTCGGCCCCTGGAGAGACGCGCCGGGACCCGGGGGAAACTCGCCCGGCCTCTGGAGAGACTCGCCAGGCCTCTGTGGAGACTCGCCCGGCCTCTGTAGAGACTCGCCTCGCCTCTGGAGAGACTTGCCTGGCCTCTGGTGAAACTCGCCCGGCCTCTGTAGAGACTCGTCTGGCCTCTGTAGAGACTCACCCGGCCTCTGTGGAGACTTGCATGGCCTCTGAAAAGACTTGCCCGGCCTCTGGAGAGACTCGCTCGGGTTCTGTAGAGACTCGCCCGGCCTCTGTAGAGACTCGCCCGGCCTCTGGAGAAACTCAAACGGCCCCTGGAGAGACTCGCCCGGCCTCTGGAGAAACTCGCCCGGCGTCTGGATAGACTCGCCCGGCCCCAGGAGAGACTCGCCCAGCCTCAGTAAAGACTCGCCCGGCCTCTGGAGAAACTCGCCCGGCCTCTGTAGACACTCACCTGGCCCATGGAGGAACTCGCCTGGCCCCTGTAGAGACTCGCCTGGCGCTTGAAGAGACTCACCCGGCCTCTGGAGAGACTCGCCCGGCCTCTAAAGAGACTCGCCGGGGCTCTGGAGAGACTCACCCGGCCTCTGAAGAGACTCGCCCGGCCTCTGGAAAAACTCGCCTGGCCCCTGTAGAGAGTCGCTTGGCCCGTGGAGAGACTCACATGGCCTCTGGAGAAACTCGCCCGCCCTCTGTAGAGACTCGCCTGTCCTCTGTAAAGAATTACCCGGCCTCTGAAGAAACTCGCCTGGCTCCAGTAGAGACTCGCCCTCTGGAGAAACTCGCCTAGCCCCTGGAGTGACTCGACCGGCCGCTAGCGTGACTCGCCCGGGCTCTGGAGAGACTCGCCCGGCCTCTAAAGAAACTCGCCCGGCCCCTGGAGAGACTCGCCCGGCCCCTGGAGAAACTCGCCCGGCCTCTGGATAGACTCGCCCTGCCCCTGGAGAGACTCGCCCAGCCTCAGTAGAGACTCGTCCGGCCTCTGGAGAAACCCGCCTGGCCTCTGGACAGACTCGCCCGGCCTCTGGATAGACTCGCCCGGCCCCTGGAGAGACTCGCCCAGCCTCAGTAGAGACTCGCCCGGCCTCTGGAGAAACTCGCCCGGCCTCTGTGGAGACTCGCCCGGCCTCTGGAAAAACTCGCCTGGCCCCTGTAGAAACTCACCTAGTCCAAGGAGAGACTCGCCCGGCCTCCAAAGAAACTCGCCTGGGCCCTGTAGAGACTCGCCCGGCCTCAGTAGAGCCTCGCCCGGCCTCTGGAGAAACCCGCCCGGCCTCTGGATAGACTCGCCCGGCCCCTGGAGAGACTCGCCCAGCCTCAGTAGAGACTCGCCCGGCCTCTGGGGAAACTCGCCCGGCCTCTGTGGAGACTCGCCCGGCCTCTGGAAAAACTCGCCTGGCCCCTGTAGAAACTCTCCTGGTCCAAGGAGAGACTCGCCCGGCCTCCAAAGAAACTCGCCTGGGCCCTGTAGAGACTCGCCCGGCTCGTGGAGAGACTCACCCGGCCTATGAAGAGACTCGCCCGGCCTCTAAAGACACTCCCCGCCCTCTGAAGAAACTCGTCTGGCCTCATTAGAGACTTGCCCGGCCCTCTGGAGAAACTCGCCTTGCCCCTGTAGTGACTCGACCGGCCGCTGGAGAGACTCGCCCGGGCTCTGGGTTGACTCGCCCGGCCTCTAAAGAGACTCGCCCGACCTCTGTAGAGACTCCCTCGGCCCCTGGAGAAACGCGCTGGGACCCGGGGGAAACTCGCCCGGCCTCTGGAGAGACTCGCCTGGCCTCTGTGGAGACTCGCCCGGCCTCTGTAGAGACTCGCCTCGCCTCTGGAGAGACTTGCCTGGCCTCTGGTGAAACTCGCCCGGCCTCTGTAGAGACTCGTCTGGCCTCTGTAGAGACTCACCCGGCCTCTGTGGAGACTTGCATGGCCTCTGAAAAGACTTGCCCGGCCTCTGGAGAGACTCGCGCGGGTTCTGTAGAGACTCGCCCGGCCTCTGTAGAGACTCGCCCGGCCTCTGGAGAAACTCAAACGGCCCCTGGAGAGACTCGCCCGGCCTCTGGAGAAACTCGCCCGGCGTCTGGATAGACTCGCCCGGCCCCAGGAGAGACTCGCCCAGCCTCAGTAAAGACTCGCCCGGCCTCTGGAGAAACTCGCCCGGCCTCTGTAGACACTCACCTGGCCCATGGAGGAACTCGCCTGGCCCCTGTAGAGACTCGTCTGGCGCTTGAAGAGACTCACCCGGCCTCTGGAGAGACTCGCCCGGCCTCTAAAGAGACTCGCCGGGGCTCTGGAGAGACTCACCCGGCCTCTGAAGAGACTCGCCCGGCCTCTGGAAAAACTCGCCTGGCCCCTGTAGAGAGTCGCTTGGCCCGTGGAGAGACTCACATGGCCTCTGGAGAAACTCGCCCGCCCTCTGTAGAGACTCGCCTGTCCTCTGTAAAGAATTACCCGGCCTCTGAAGAACCTCGCCTGGCTCCAGTAGAGACTCGCCCTCTGGAGAAACTCGCCTTGCCCCTGGAGTGACTCGACCGGCCGCTGGCGTGACTCGCCCGGGCTCTGGAAAGACTCGCCCGGCCTCTAAAGAAACTCGCCCGGCCCCTGGAGAGACTTGCCCGGCCCCTGGAGAAACTCGCCAGGCTTCTGGATAGAATCGCCCGGCCCCTGGAGAGACTCGCCCAGCCTCAGTAGAGACTCACCCGGCCCCTGGAGAAACTCGCCCGGCCTCTGTAGAGACTCGCCCTGCCTCTGGATAAACTCGCCTGACCCCTGTAGAAACTCGCCTGGTCCATGGAAAAACTCGCTCGGCCTCTGGAGAAACTCACCTGGCCCCTGTAGAGACTCGCCCGGCGCGTGAAGAAACTCACCCGGCCTCTGGAGAGACTCGCGCGGCCTCTAAAGAGACTCCCCGGCCTCTGGAAAGACTCGCCCAGACTCTGGAAAAACTTGACTGGCCCCTATAGAGAGTCACCTGGCCCGTGTAGAGACTCACATGGCCTCTGGAGAAACTCGCCCGGCCTCTGTAGAGACTCGCCCGGCCTCTGTAAAGAATTACCCGGCCTCTGAAGAAACTCGCCTGGCTCCAGTAGAGACTCGCCCGGCCCTCTGGAGAAACTCGCCTTGCCCCTGGAGTGACTCGCCCGGCCTCTGTAGAGACTCGTCTGGCCTCTGTAGAGACTCGCCCGGCCTCTGTGGAGACTCGCATGGCCTCTGGAAAGACTTGCCCGGCCTCTGGAGATACTCGCCTGGCCTCTGAAGAAACTCACCTGGCCCCTGTAGAGACTCACCCGGCCTCTTGAGAGACTCGCCAAGCCCCGGGAGAGACTCGACCGGCCTCTGTAGAGACTCGCTCGGCCTCTGTTGAGATTCGCCTGGCCTTTGGAGAGACTCGCCCGGCCTCTCTAGAAACTCGCCTGGCCCCTGGAGGGACTCGCCCGTCCTCTGAAAACACTCGCCCGGCCTCTGTAGAGACTCACCCGACCTCTGGAGAGACTCGCCCGACATCTGGAGAAAATCGCCAGGCCCCTGGAGAGACTCGCCCGGCCACTGGAGAAACTCGCCCGGCCCCTGTATAGACTCGCCCGGCCTCTGGAGAAACTCACCCGGCCTCTGGAGGAACTCGCCCGTCCTCTGGATATACTCGGCCGGCCTCTGTAGAACCTCGCTCGGCCTCTGGAGAGACTCGCCCTACCTCTTGAGAGACTCGCCCGGCCTCTGGAGAGACTTGCGCGGCCTCTGTAGAGACTCGCCCGGCCTCTGGATATACTCGCCCGGCCTCTGTAGAGATTCGCCCGGCCTCTGGAGAAACTCGCCCGGCTCCAGGAGAGACTCGCCCGGCCGCTGGAAAGACTCGCCCCGCTTCTGGAGAAACTCGCCCGTCCTCTGGATATACTCGCCCGGTCTTCTATAGAAACTCGCCCGGCCTCTGGAGAAACTCACCCGGCCTCTGTAGAGACTCGCCTGGCCCATGGAGTGACTCGCCCGGCCTCTTGAGAGACTCGCCCGGCCTCTGGAGAGACTCGCGCGGCCTCTGTAGAGACTCGCCCAACCTCTGTTGAGACTCGCCTGGCCTCTGTAAAGAATTACCCGGCCTCTGAAGAAACTCGCCTGGCTCCAGTAGAGACTCGCCCTCTGGAGAAACTCGCCTTGCCCCTGGAGTGACTCGACCGGCCGCTAGCGTGACTCGCCCGGGCTCTGGAGAGACTCGCCCGGCCTCTAAAGAAACTCGCCCGGCCCCTGGAGAGATTCGCCCGGCCCCTGGAGAAACTCGCCCGGCCTCTGGATAGACTCGCCCTGCCCCTGGAGAGACTCGCCCAGCCTCAGTAGAGACTCGCCCGGCCTCTGGAGAAACCCGCCTGGCCTCTGGACAGACTCGCCCGGCCTCTGGATAGACTCGCCCGGCCCCTGGAGAGACTCGCCCAGCCTCAGTAGAGACTCGCCCGGCCTCTGTAGAAACTCGCCCGGCCTCTGTGGAGACTCGCCCGGCCTCTGGAAAAACTCACCTGGCCCCTGTAGAAACTCACCTAGTCCAAGGAGAGACTCGCCCGGCCTCCAAAGAAACTCGCCTGGGCCCTGTAGAGACTCGCCCGGCCTCAGTAGAGCCTCGCCCGGCCTGTGGAGAAACCCGCCCGGCCTCTGGATAGACTCGCCCGGCCCCTGGAGAGACTCGCCCAGCCTCAGTAGAGACTCGCCCGGCCTCTGGGGAAACTCGCCCGGCCTCTGTGGAGACTCGCCCGGCCTCTGGAAAAACTCGCCTGGCCCCTGTAGAAACTCTCCTGGTCCAAGGAGAGACTCGCCCGGCCTCCAAAGAAACTCGCCTGGGCGCTTTAGAGACTCGCCCGGCTCGTGGAGAGACTCACCCGGCCTATGAAGAGACTCGCCCGGCCTCTAAAGACACTCCCCGCCCTCTGAAGAAACTCGTCTGGCCTCATTAGAGACTTGCCCGGGCCTCTGGAGAAACTCGCCTTGCCCCTGTAGTGACTCGACCGGCCGCTGGAGAGACTCGCCCGGGCTCTGGGTTGACTCGCCCGGCCTCTAAAGAGACTCGCCCGACCTCTGTAGAGACTCCCTCGGCCCCTGGAGAGACGCGCCGGGACCCGGGGGAAACTCGCCCGGCCTCTGGAGAGACTCGCCAGGCCTCTGTGGAGACTCGCCCGGCCTCTGTAGAGACTCGCCTCGCCTCTGGAGAGACTTGCCTGGCCTCTGGTGAAACTCGCCCGGCCTCTGTAGAGACTCGTCTGGCCTCTGTAGAGACTCACCCGGCCTCTGTGGAGACTTGCATGGCCTCTGAAAAGACTTGCCCGGCCTCTGGAGAGACTCGCTCGGGTTCTGTAGAGACTCGCCCGGCCTCTGTAGAGACTCGCCCGGCCTCTGGAGAAACTCAAACGGCCCCTGGAGAGACTCGCCCGGCCTCTGGAGAAACTCGCCCGGCGTCTGGATAGACTCGCCCGGCCCCAGGAGAGACTCGCCCAGCCTCAGTAAAGACTCGCCCGGCCTCTGGAGAAACTCGCCCGGCCTCTGTAGACACTCACCTGGCCCATGGAGGAACTCGCCTGGCCCCTGTAGAGACTCGCCTGGCGCTTGAAGAGACTCACCCGGCCTCTGGAGAGACTCGCCCGGCCTCTAAAGAGACTCGCCGGGGCTCTGGAGAGACTCACCCGGCCTCTGAAGAGACTCGCCCGGCCTCTGGAAAAACTCGCCTGGCCCCTGTAGAGAGTCGCTTGGCCCGTGGAGAGACTCACATGGCCTCTGGAGAAACTCGCCCGCCCTCTGTAGAGACTCGCCTGTCCTCTGTAAAGAATTACCCGGCCTCTGAAGAAACTCGCCTGGCTCCAGTAGAGACTCGCCCTCTGGAGAAACTCGCCTAGCCCCTGGAGTGACTCGACCGGCCGCTAGCGTGACTCGCCCGGGCTCTGGAGAGACTCGCCCGGCCTCTAAAGAAACTCGCCCGGCCCCTGGAGAGACTCGCCCGGCCCCTGGAGAAACTCGCCCGGCCTCTGGATAGACTCGCCCTGCCCCTGGAGAGACTCGCCCAGCCTCAGTAGAGACTCGTCCGGCCTCTGGAGAAACCCGCCTGGCCTCTGGACAGACTCGCCCGGCCTCTGGATAGACTCGCCCGGCCCCTGGAGAGACTCGCCCAGCCTCAGTAGAGACTCGCCCGGCCTCTGGAGAAACTCGCCCGGCCTCTGTGGAGACTCGCCCGGCCTCTGGAAAAACTCGCCTGGCCCCTGTAGAAACTCACCTAGTCCAAGGAGAGACTCGCCCGGCCTCCAAAGAAACTCGCCTGGGCCCTGTAGAGACTCGCCCGGCCTCAGTAGAGCCTCGCCCGGCCTCTGGAGAAACCCGCCCGGCCTCTGGATAGACTCGCCCGGCCCCTGGAGAGACTCGCCCAGCCTCAGTAGAGACTCGCCCGGCCTCTGGGGAAACTCGCCCGGCCTCTGTGGAGACTCGCCCGGCCTCTGGAAAAACTCGCCTGGCCCCTGTAGAAACTCTCCTGGTCCAAGGAGAGACTCGCCCGGCCTCCAAAGAAACTCGCCTGGGCCCTGTAGAGACTCGCCCGGCTCGTGGAGAGACTCACCCGGCCTATGAAGAGACTCGCCCGGCCTCTAAAGACACTCCCCGCCCTCTGAAGAAACTCGTCTGGCCTCATTAGAGACTTGCCCGGCCCTCTGGAGAAACTCGCCTTGCCCCTGTAGTGACTCGACCGGCCGCTGGAGAGACTCGCCCGGGCTCTGGGTTGACTCGCCCGGCCTCTAAAGAGACTCGCCCGACCTCTGTAGAGACTCCCTCGGCCCCTGGAGAAACGCGCTGGGACCCGGGGGAAACTCGCCCGGCCTCTGGAGAGACTCGCCTGGCCTCTGTGGAGACTCGCCCGGCCTCTGTAGAGACTCGCCTCGCCTCTGGAGAGACTTGCCTGGCCTCTGGTGAAACTCGCCCGGCCTCTGTAGAGACTCGTCTGGCCTCTGTAGAGACTCACCCGGCCTCTGTGGAGACTTGCATGGCCTCTGAAAAGACTTGCCCGGCCTCTGGAGAGACTCGCGCGGGTTCTGTAGAGACTCGCCCGGCCTCTGTAGAGACTCGCCCGGCCTCTGGAGAAACTCAAACGGCCCCTGGAGAGACTCGCCCGGCCTCTGGAGAAACTCGCCCGGCGTCTGGATAGACTCGCCCGGCCCCAGGAGAGACTCGCCCAGCCTCAGTAAAGACTCGCCCGGCCTCTGGAGAAACTCGCCCGGCCTCTGTAGACACTCACCTGGCCCATGGAGGAACTCGCCTGGCCCCTGTAGAGACTCGTCTGGCGCTTGAAGAGACTCACCCGGCCTCTGGAGAGACTCGCCCGGCCTCTAAAGAGACTCGCCGGGGCTCTGGAGAGACTCACCCGGCCTCTGAAGAGACTCGCCCGGCCTCTGGAAAAACTCGCCTGGCCCCTGTAGAGAGTCGCTTGGCCCGTGGAGAGACTCACATGGCCTCTGGAGAAACTCGCCCGCCCTCTGTAGAGACTCGCCTGTCCTCTGTAAAGAATTACCCGGCCTCTGAAGAACCTCGCCTGGCTCCAGTAGAGACTCGCCCTCTGGAGAAACTCGCCTTGCCCCTGGAGTGACTCGACCGGCCGCTGGCGTGACTCGCCCGGGCTCTGGAAAGACTCGCCCGGCCTCTAAAGAAACTCGCCCGGCCCCTGGAGAGACTTGCCCGGCCCCTGGAGAAACTCGCCAGGCTTCTGGATAGAATCGCCCGGCCCCTGGAGAGACTCGCCCAGCCTCAGTAGAGACTCACCCGGCCCCTGGAGAAACTCGCCCGGCCTCTGTAGAGACTCGCCCTGCCTCTGGATAAACTCGCCTGACCCCTGTAGAAACTCGCCTGGTCCATGGAAAAACTCGCTCGGCCTCTGGAGAAACTCACCTGGCCCCTGTAGAGACTCGCCCGGCGCGTGAAGAAACTCACCCGGCCTCTGGAGAGACTCGCGCGGCCTCTAAAGAGACTCCCCGGCCTCTGGAAAGACTCGCCCAGACTCTGGAAAAACTTGACTGGCCCCTATAGAGAGTCACCTGGCCCGTGTAGAGACTCACATGGCCTCTGGAGAAACTCGCCCGGCCTCTGTAGAGACTCGCCCGGCCTCTGTAAAGAATTACCCGGCCTCTGAAGAAACTCGCCTGGCTCCAGTAGAGACTCGCCCGGCCCTCTGGAGAAACTCGCCTTGCCCCTGGAGTGACTCGCCCGGCCTCTGTAGAGACTCGTCTGGCCTCTGTAGAGACTCGCCCGGCCTCTGTGGAGACTCGCATGGCCTCTGGAAAGACTTGCCCGGCCTCTGGAGATACTCGCCTGGCCTCTGAAGAAACTCACCTGGCCCCTGTAGAGACTCACCCGGCCTCTTGAGAGACTCGCCAAGCCCCGGGAGAGACTCGACCGGCCTCTGTAGAGACTCGCTCGGCCTCTGTTGAGATTCGCCTGGCCTTTGGAGAGACTCGCCCGGCCTCTCTAGAAACTCGCCTGGCCCCTGGAGGGACTCGCCCGTCCTCTGAAAACACTCGCCCGGCCTCTGTAGAGACTCACCCGACCTCTGGAGAGACTCGCCCGACATCTGGAGAAAATCGCCAGGCCCCTGGAGAGACTCGCCCGGCCACTGGAGAAACTCGCCCGGCCCCTGTATAGACTCGCCCGGCCTCTGGAGAAACTCACCCGGCCTCTGGAGGAACTCGCCCGTCCTCTGGATATACTCGGCCGGCCTCTGTAGAACCTCGCTCGGCCTCTGGAGAGACTCGCCCTACCTCTTGAGAGACTCGCCCGGCCTCTGGAGAGACTTGCGCGGCCTCTGTAGAGACTCGCCCGGCCTCTGGATATACTCGCCCGGCCTCTGTAGAGATTCGCCCGGCCTCTGGAGAAACTCGCCCGGCTCCAGGAGAGACTCGCCCGGCCGCTGGAAAGACTCGCCCCGCTTCTGGAGAAACTCGCCCGTCCTCTGGATATACTCGCCCGGTCTTCTATAGAAACTCGCCCGGCCTCTGGAGAAACTCACCCGGCCTCTGTAGAGACTCGCCTGGCCCATGGAGTGACTCGCCCGGCCTCTTGAGAGACTCGCCCGGCCTCTGGAGAGACTCGCGCGGCCTCTGTAGAGACTCGCCCAACCTCTGTTGAGACTCGCCTGGCCTTTGGAAAGACTCGCCCGGCCTCTGTAGAAACTCGTCTGGCCCCTGGAGAGACTCACCCGGCCACTGGGGAGACTCGCCGGGCCTCTGGAGAGACTCGCCCGGCCTCTGGAGAGACTCGCCCGGCCTCTGGAAAAACTCGCCTGGCCCCTGTAGAGACTCGCCTGGCCCATGGAGAGACTCGCCCGGCCTCTGGATAGACTCGCCCCGCCCCGGGAGAGACTCGCCCAGCCTCTGGAGATACTCGCCCGGCCTCTGGAGAAACTCACCCGGCCTCTGGTTAGACTCGTCTTGCCTCTGTAGAGACTCGCCTGGCCTCTGGAGAGACTCGCCTGGCCTCTGGAGAGACTCGCCCGGCCTCTGTAGAAACTCGCCTGGCCCCTGGAGAGACTCACCCAGCCTCTGGGGAGACTCGCCGGGCCTCTGGAGAGACTCGCCTGGCCTCTGAAGAAACTCGTCTGGCCCCAGTAGAGACTTGCCCGGCCCTCTGGAGAAACTCGCCTTGCCCCTGTAGTGACTCAACCGGCCGCTGGAGAAACTCGCTCGGGCTCTGGGGAGACTCGCCCGGCTTCTATAGAGACTCGCCCGGCCTCTGTAGAGACTCCCTTGGCCCCTGGAGAGACTCGCCGGGACCCGGGCGAAACTCGCCCGGCCTCTGGAGAGACTCGCCTGGCCTCTGTAAAGACTCACCTGGCCTCAGGAGAGAGTCGCCCGGCCTCTGTAGAAACTCGCCTGGCCCCTGGAGAGACTCACCCAGCCTCTGGGGAGACTCACCTGACCTCTGGAGAGACTCGCCCGGCCTCTAAAGAGACTCCCCACCCTCTGAAGAAACTCGTCTGGCCCCAGTAGAGACTTGCCCGGCCCTCTGGAGAAACTCGCCTTGCCCCTGTAGTGACTCGACCCGCTGCTGGAGAGACTCGCCCGGGCTCTGGGGAGACTCGCCCGGCCTCTAAAGAGACTCGCCCGGCCTCTGTAGAGACTCCCTCGGCCCCTGGAGAGACTCGCTGGGACCCGGGGGAAACTCGCCCGGCCTCTGGAGAGACTCGCCTGGCCTCTGTGGAGACTCGCCCGGCCTCTGAAGAGACTCACCTAGCCTCTGGCGAGACTCGCCCAGCCTCTGGAGAGACTTGCCCGGCTTCTGTAGAGACTCACCTGGCCCCTGTAGAGACTCGCCTGGCCCGTGGAGAAGCTCGCCCGGCCTCTGTAGAGACTCGCCCGGCCTCTGGAGAAACTCGCCCGGCCTCTGGATAGACTCGCCCGCCTCTGTGGAGACTCGCCCGGCCTCTAAAGAAACTCGCCCAGCCCCTGGAGAGACTCTCCTGGTCCCTGGAGAAACTCGCCCGGCCTCTGGATAGACTCACCCGGCCTCTAGAGAAACTCGCCCGGCCTCTGGATAAACTCGCCTGGCCCCTGTAGAAACTCGCCTGCTCCATGGAGAGACTAGCCCGACGCGTGAAGAGACTCACCCGGCCTCTGGAGAGACTCGCGCGGCCTCTAAAGAAACTCCCCGGCCTCTGGATAGACTCGCCCGGCCTCTGGAAAAACTTGCATGGCCCCTGTAGAGAGTCACCTGGCCCGTGGAGAGAATCACATGGCCTCTGGAGAAACTCGCCCAGCCTCTGTAGAGACTCGCCCGGCCTCTGTAAAGAATTACCTGGCCTCTGAAGAAACTCGCCTGGCTCGAGTAGAGACTCGCCCGGCCCTCTGGAGAAACTCGCCTTGTCCCTGGAGTGACTCGCCCGGGCTCTGGGGAGACTCGCCCGGCCTCTAAAGAGACTCGCCCGGCATCTGTAGAGACTCGCCCGGTCTCTGGAGAGACTTGCCTGGCCTCTGGTGAAACTCGCCCGGCCTCTGTAGAGACTCGTCTGGCGTCTGTAGAGACTCGCCCGGCCTCTGTAGAGACTCGTCTGGCCTCTGTAGAGACTCGCCCGGCCCCTGGAGAAACTCGCCAGCCCTCTGTAGAGACACGCCAAGCCCGGGGAGAGACTCGCCCGGCCTCTGTAGAGACTCGCCTGTCCTCTGGAGATACTCGCCCGGCCTCTGTAGAGACTCGCCCGGCCTCTGGAGAAACTCGCCCGGCCTCTGGAGAGACTCGCCCGGCCTCTGGAGAAACTCGCCCGCCCTCTGTAGAGACTCGCCTGGCCTGTGGAGAGACTCCCCCGACCTCTTGAGAGACTCGCCCGACCTCTGGAGACTTGCCCGGCATCTCTAGAGACTCGCCTGGCCTCTGGAGAGACTCGCCTGGCCTCTGGAGGGACTCGACTGGCCTCTGTTGAGACTCGCGCGGCCTCTGTAGAGACTCGCCCGGCCTCTGTTCAGGCTCGCCTGGCCTTTGGAGAGACTCGCCCGGCCTCTGTAGAAACTCGCCTGGCCCCTGGAGAGACTCACCCGGCCACTGGCGAGACTCGCCGGGCCTCTGGAGAGGCTCGTCCGGCCTCTGGTAAAACTCGCCTGGCCCCTGTAGAGACTCGCCTGGCCCATGGAGAGCCTCGCCCGGCCTCTGGATAGACTCGCCCCGCCCCGGGAGAGACTCGCCCATCCTCTGGAGATACTCGCCCGGCCTCTGGAGAAACTCGCCCGGCCTATGTAGAGACTCACCCGGCCTCTGGTGAGACTCGTCTTGCCTCTGTAGAGACTCGCCTGGCCTCTGGAGAGACTCGCCCGGCCTCTGTAGAAACTCGCCTGGCCCCTGGAGAGACTCACCCAGCCTCTGGGGAGACTCGCCGGGCCTCTGGAGAGACTCGCCCGGCCTCTAAAGAGACTCCCCGCCCTCTGAAGAAACTCGTCTGGCCCCAGTAGAGACTTGCCCGGCCCTCTGGAGAAACTCGCCTTGCCCCTGTAGTGACTCAACCGGCCGCTGGAGAGACTCGCCCGGGCTCTGGGGAGACTCGCCCGGCCTCTAAAGAGACTCGCCCAGCCTCTGTAGAGACTCCCTCGGCCCCTGGAAAGACTCGCCGGGACCCGGGGGAAACTCGCCGGGACCCGAGGGAAACTCGCCCGGCCTCTGGAGAGACTCGCCTGGCCTCTGTAGAGACTCACCTGGCCTCAGGAGAGAGTCGCCCGGCCTCTGTAGAAACTTGCCTGGCCCCTGGAGAGACTCACCCAGCCTCTGGGGAGACTCACCCGGCCTCTGGAGAAACTCGCCCGGCCTCTAAAGAGACGCCCCGCCCTCTGAAGAAACTCCTCTGGCCCCAGTAGAGACTTGCCCGGCCCTCTGGAGAAACTCGCCTTGCCCCTGTAGTAACTCGACCGGCTGCTGGAGAGACTCGCCCGGGCTCTGGGGAGACTCGTCTTGCCTCTGTAGAGACTCGCCTGGCCTCTGGAGAGACTCGCCTGGCCTCTGGAGAGACTCGCCCGGCCTCTGTAGAAACTCGCCTGGCCCCTGGAGAGACTCACCCAGCCTCTGGGGAGACTCGCCGGGCCTCTGGAGAGACTCGCCTGGCCTCTGAAGAAACTCGTCTGGCCCCAGTAGAGACTTGCCCGGCCCTCTGGAGAAACTCGCCTTGCCCCTGTAGTGACTCAACCGGCCGCTGGAGAAACTCGCTCGGGCTCTGGGGAGACTCGCCCGGCCTCTATAGAGACTCGGCCGGCCTCTGTAGAGACTCCCTTGGCCCCTGGAGAGACTCGCCGGGACCCGGGGGAAACTCGCCCGGCCTCTGGAGAGACTCGCCTGGCCTCTGTAAAGACTCACCTGGCCTCAGGAGAGAGTCGCCCGGCCTCTGTAGAAACTCGCCTGGCCCCTGGAGAGACTCACCCAGCCTCTGGGGAGACTCACCTGACCTCTGGAGAGACTCGCCCGGCCTCTAAAGAGACTCCCCACCCTCTGAAGAAACTCGTCTGGCCCCAGTAGAGACTTGCCCGGCCCTCTGGAGAAACTCGCCTTGCCCCTGTAGTGACTCGACCCGCTGCTGGAGAGACTCGCCCGGGCTCTGGGGAGACTCGCCCGGCCTCTAAAGAGACTCGCCCGGCCTCTGTAGAGACTCCCTCGGCCCCTGGAGAGACTCGCTGGGACCCGGGGGAAACTCGCCCGGCCTCTGGAGAGACTCGCCTGGCCTCTGTGGAGACTCGCCCGGCCTCTGAAGAGACTCACCTAGCCTCTGGCGAGACTCGCCCAGCCTCTGGAGAGACTTGCCCGGCTTCTGTAGAGACTCACCTGGCCCCTGTAGAGACTCGCCTGGCCCGTGGAGAAGCTCGCCCGGCCTCTGTAGAGACTCGCCCGGCCTCTGGAGAAACTCGCCCGGCCTCTGGATAGACTCGCCCGCCTCTGTGGAGACTCGCCCGGCCTCTAAAGAAACTCGCCCAGCCCCTGGAGAGACTCTCCTGGTCCCTGGAGAAACTCGCCCGGCCTCTGGATAGACTCACCCGGCCTCTAGAGAAACTCGCCCGGCCTCTGTAGAGACTCGCCCGGCCTCTGGATAAACTCGCCTGGCCCCTGTAGAAACTCGCCTGCTCCATGGAGAGACTAGCCCGACGCGTGAAGAGACTCACCCGGCCTCTGGAGAGACTCGCGCGGCCTCTAAAGAAACTCCCCGGCCTCTGGATAGACTCGCCCGGCCTCTGGAAAAACTTGCATGGCCCCTGTAGAGAGTCACCTGGCCCGTGGAGAGAATCACATGGCCTCTGGAGAAACTCGCCCAGCCTCTGTAGAGACTCGCCCGGCCTCTGTAAAGAATTACCTGGCCTCTGAAGAAACTCGCCTGGCTCGAGTAGAGACTCGCCCGGCCCTCTGGAGAAACTCGCCTTGTCCCTGGAGTGACTCGCCCGGGCTCTGGGGAGTCTCGCCCGGCCTCTAAAGAGACTCGCCCGGCATCTGTAGAGACTCGCCCGGTCTCTGGAGAGACTTGCCTGGCCTCTGGTGAAACTCGCCCGGCCTCTGTAGAGACTCGTCTGGCGTCTGTAGAGACTCGCCCGGCCTCTGTAGAGACTCGTCTGGCCTCTGTAGAGACTCGCCCGGCCCCTGGAGAAACTCGCCAGCCCTCTGTAGAGACACGCCAAGCCCGGGGAGAGACTCGCCCGGCCTCTGTAGAGACTCGCCTGTCCTCTGGAGATACTCGCCCGGCCTCTGTAGAGACTCGCCCGGCCTCTGGAGAAACTCGCCCGGCCTCTGGAGAGACTCGCCCGGCCTCTGGAGAAACTCGCCCGCCCTCTGTAGAGACTCGCCTGGCCTGTGGAGAGACTCCCCCGACCTCTTGAGAGACTCGCCCGACCTCTGGAGACTTGCCCGGCATCTCTAGAGACTCGCCTGGCCTCTGGAGAGACTCGCCTGGCCTCTGGAGGGACTCGACTGGCCTCTGTTGAGACTCGCGCGGCCTCTGTAGAGACTCGCCCGGCCTCTGTTCAGGCTCGCCTGGCCTTTGGAGAGACTCGCCCGGCCTCTGTAGAAACTCGCCTGGCCCCTGGAGAGACTCACCCGGCCACTGGCGAGACTCGCCGGGCCTCTGGAGAGGCTCGTCCGGCCTCTGGTAAAACTCGCCTGGCCCCTGTAGAGACTCGCCTGGCCCATGGAGAGCCTCGCCCGGCCTCTGGATAGACTCGCCCCGCCCCGGGAGAGACTCGCCCATCCTCTGGAGATACTCGCCCGGCCTCTGGAGAAACTCGCCCGGCCTATGTAGAGACTCACCCGGCCTCTGGTGAGACTCGTCTTGCCTCTGTAGAGACTCGCCTGGCCTCTGGAGAGACTCGCCCGGCCTCTGTAGAAACTCGCCTGGCCCCTGGAGAGACTCACCCAGCCTCTGGGGAGACTCGCCGGGCCTCTGGAGAGACTCGCCCGGCCTCTAAAGAGACTCCCCGCCCTCTGAAGAAACTCGTCTGGCCCCAGTAGAGACTTGCCCGGCCCTCTGGAGAAACTCGCCTTGCCCCTGTAGTGACTCAACCGGCCGCTGGAGAGACTCGCCCGGGCTCTGGGGAGACTCGCCCGGCCTCTAAAGAGACTCGCCCAGCCTCTGTAGAGACTCCCTCGGCCCCTGGAAAGACTCGCCGGGACCCGGGGGAAACTCGCCGGGACCCGAGGGAAACTCGCCCGGCCTCTGGAGAGACTCGCCTGGCCTCTGTAGAGACTCACCTGGCCTCAGGAGAGAGTCGCCCGGCCTCTGTAGAAACTTGCCTGGCCCCTGGAGAGACTCACCCAGCCTCTGGGGAGACTCACCCGGCCTCTGGAGAAACTCGCCCGGCCTCTAAAGAGACGCCCCGCCCTCTGAAGAAACTCCTCTGGCCCCAGTAGAGACTTGCCCGGCCCTCTGGAGAAACTCGCCTTGCCCCTGTAGTAACTCGACCGGCTGCTGGAGAGACTCGCCCGGGCTCTGGGGAGACTCGCCCGGCCTCTAAAGAAATTCGCCCGGCCCCTGGAGAGACTCTCCTGGTCCCTGGATAAACTCGCCTGGCCCCTGTAGAAACTCGCCTGGTCCATGGAGAAACTCGCCCGGCCTCTGGAGAAACTCGCCTGGCCCCTGTAGAGACTCGCCCGGCGCGTGAAGAGACTCACCCGGCCTCTGGAGAGACTCGCGCGACCTCTAAAGAGACTCCCCGGCCTCTGGATAGACTCGCCCGGCCTCTAAAGAGACTCGGCCGGCCTCTGAAGAGACTCGCCCGACCTCTGGAAAAACTCGCCTGGCCCCTGTAGAGAGTCGCCTTGCCCGTGGAGAGACTCACATGGCCTCTGGAGAAACACGCCCGCCCTCTGTTGAGACTCGCCTGGCCTCTGTAAAGAATTACCCGGCCTCTGGAGAAACCCGCCCGGCCTCTGGATAGACTCGCCCGGCCGCAGGAGAGACTCGCCCAGCCTCAGTAGAGACTCGCCCGGCCTCTGGAGAAACTCGCCCGGCCTCTGTGGAGACTCGCCCAGCCTCTGGAAAAACTCGCCTGGTCCAAGGACAGACTCGCCCGGCCTCCAAAGAAACTCGCCTGGCCCCTGTAGAGACTCGCCCGGCGCGTGAAGAGACTCGCCCGGCCTCTAAAGAGACTCCCCGCCCTCTGAAGAAACTCGTCTGGCCTCAGTAGAGACTTGCCCAGCCCTCTGGAGAAACTCGCCTTGCCCCTGTAGTGACTCGACCGGCCGCTGGAGAGACTCGCCCGGTCTCTGGAGAGTCGCCCGACCTCTGGAAAGACTCGCCCGGCCCCTGGAGAAACTCGCCAGCCCTCTGTAGAGACTCGCCAAGCCCCGGGAGAGACTCGCCCGGCCTCTGTAGAGACTCGCCCATCCTCTGGATATACTCGCCCGGCCTCTGTAGAGACTCGCCCGGCCTCTGGAGAAACTCGCCCGGCCTCTGGAGAGACTCTCCCTGCCTCTGGAGAAACTTCCCCGCCCTCTGTAGAGACTCGCCAAGCCCCTGGAGAGACTCGCCCGGCTTCTGCAGAGACTCGCCCAGCCTCTGGAGAGACTCGCTCGGCCCCTGAAGAGACTCGCGCGGCCTCTGTAGAGACTCGCCCGGCCTCTGGAGAGACTCGCCCGACCCCTGGAGAAACTCGCCCGAACTCTGTAGAGACTCGCCAAGCCTCGGGAGAGACTCGACCGGCCTCTGTAGAGACTCGCCCGGCCTCTGTTGAGACTCGCCTGGCCTTTGGAGAGACTCGCCCGGCCTCTGTAGAAACTCGCCTGGCCCCTGGAGAGACTCACCCAGCCTCTGGGGAGACTCACCTGACCTCTGGAGAGACTCGCCCGGCCTCTAAAGAGACTCCCCACCCTCTGAAGAAACTCGTCTGGCCCCAGTAGAGACTTGCCCGGCCCTCTGGAGAAACTCGCCTTGCCCCTGTAGTGACTCGACCCGCTGCTGGAGAGACTCGCCCGGGCTCTGGGGAGACTCGCCCGGCCTCTAAAGAGACTCGCCCGGCCTCTGTAGAGACTCCCTCGGCCCCTGGAGAGACTCGCTGGGACCCGGGGGAAACTCGCCCGGCCTCTGGAGAGACTCGCCTGGCCTCTGTGGAGACTCGCCCGGCCTCTGAAGAGACTCACCTAGCCTCTGGCGAGACTCGCCCAGCCTCTGGAGAGACTTGCCCGGCTTCTGTAGAGACTCACCTGGCCCCTGTAGAGACTCGCCTGGCCCGTGGAGAAGCTCGCCCGGCCTCTGTAGAGACTCGCCCGGCCTCTGGAGAAACTCGCCCGGCCTCTGGATAGACTCGCCCGCCTCTGTGGAGACTCGCCCGGCCTCTAAAGAAACTCGCCCAGCCCCTGGAGAGACTCTCCTGGTCCCTGGAGAAACTCGCCCGGCCTCTGGATAGACTCACCCGGCCTCTAGAGAAACTCGCCCGGCCTCTGGATAAACTCGCCTGGCCCCTGTAGAAACTCGCCTGCTCCATGGAGAGACTAGCCCGACGCGTGAAGAGACTCACCCGGCCTCTGGAGAGACTCGCGCGGCCTCTAAAGAAACTCCCCGGCCTCTGGATAGACTCGCCCGGCCTCTGGAAAAACTTGCATGGCCCCTGTAGAGAGTCACCTGGCCCGTGGAGAGAATCACATGGCCTCTGGAGAAACTCGCCCAGCCTCTGTAGAGACTCGCCCGGCCTCTGTAAAGAATTACCTGGCCTCTGAAGAAACTCGCCTGGCTCGAGTAGAGACTCGCCCGGCCCTCTGGAGAAACTCGCCTTGTCCCTGGAGTGACTCGCCCGGGCTCTGGGGAGACTCGCCCGGCCTCTAAAGAGACTCGCCCGGCATCTGTAGAGACTCGCCCGGTCTCTGGAGAGACTTGCCTGGCCTCTGGTGAAACTCGCCCGGCCTCTGTAGAGACTCGTCTGGCGTCTGTAGAGACTCGCCCGGCCTCTGTAGAGACTCGTCTGGCCTCTGTAGAGACTCGCCCGGCCCCTGGAGAAACTCGCCAGCCCTCTGTAGAGACACGCCAAGCCCGGGGAGAGACTCGCCCGGCCTCTGTAGAGACTCGCCTGTCCTCTGGAGATACTCGCCCGGCCTCTGTAGAGACTCGCCCGGCCTCTGGAGAAACTCGCCCGGCCTCTGGAGAGACTCGCCCGGCCTCTGGAGAAACTCGCCCGCCCTCTGTAGAGACTCGCCTGGCCTGTGGAGAGACTCCCCCGACCTCTTGAGAGACTCGCCCGACCTCTGGAGACTTGCCCGGCATCTCTAGAGACTCGCCTGGCCTCTGGAGAGACTCGCCTGGCCTCTGGAGGGACTCGACTGGCCTCTGTTGAGACTCGCGCGGCCTCTGTAGAGACTCGCCCGGCCTCTGTTCAGGCTCGCCTGGCCTTTGGAGAGACTCGCCCGGCCTCTGTAGAAACTCGCCTGGCCCCTGGAGAGACTCACCCGGCCACTGGCGAGACTCGCCGGGCCTCTGGAGAGGCTCGTCCGGCCTCTGGTAAAACTCGCCTGGCCCCTGTAGAGACTCGCCTGGCCCATGGAGAGCCTCGCCCGGCCTCTGGATAGACTCGCCCCGCCCCGGGAGAGACTCGCCCATCCTCTGGAGATACTCGCCCGGCCTCTGGAGAAACTCGCCCGGCCTATGTAGAGACTCACCCGGCCTCTGGTGAGACTCGTCTTGCCTCTGTAGAGACTCGCCTGGCCTCTGGAGAGACTCGCCCGGCCTCTGTAGAAACTCGCCTGGCCCCTGGAGAGACTCACCCAGCCTCTGGGGAGACTCGCCGGGCCTCTGGAGAGACTCGCCCGGCCTCTAAAGAGACTCCCCGCCCTCTGAAGAAACTCGTCTGGCCCCAGTAGAGACTTGCCCGGCCCTCTGGAGAAACTCGCCTTGCCCCTGTAGTGACTCAACCGGCCGCTGGAGAGACTCGCCCGGGCTCTGGGGAGACTCGCCCGGCCTCTAAAGAGACTCGCCCAGCCTCTGTAGAGACTCCCTCGGCCCCTGGAAAGACTCGCCGGGACCCGGGGGAAACTCGCCGGGACCCGAGGGAAACTCGCCCGGCCTCTGGAGAGACTCGCCTGGCCTCTGTAGAGACTCACCTGGCCTCAGGAGAGAGTCGCCCGGCCTCTGTAGAAACTTGCCTGGCCCCTGGAGAGACTCACCCAGCCTCTGGGGAGACTCACCCGGCCTCTGGAGAAACTCGCCCGGCCTCTAAAGAGACGCCCCGCCCTCTGAAGAAACTCCTCTGGCCCCAGTAGAGACTTGCCCGGCCCTCTGGAGAAACTCGCCTTGCCCCTGTAGTAACTCGACCGGCTGCTGGAGAGACTCGCCCGGGCTCTGGGGAGACTCGTCTTGCCTCTGTAGAGACTCGCCTGGCCTCTGGAGAGACTCGCCTGGCCTCTGGAGAGACTCGCCCGGCCTCTGTAGAAACTCGCCTGGCCCCTGGAGAGACTCACCCAGCCTCTGGGGAGACTCGCCGGGCCTCTGGAGAGACTCGCCTGGCCTCTGAAGAAACTCGTCTGGCCCCAGTAGAGACTTGCCCGGCCCTCTGGAGAAACTCGCCTTGCCCCTGTAGTGACTCAACCGGCCGCTGGAGAAACTCGCTCGGGCTCTGGGGAGACTCGCCCGGCCTCTATAGAGACTCGGCCGGCCTCTGTAGAGACTCCCTTGGCCCCTGGAGAGACTCGCCGGGACCCGGGGGAAACTCGCCCGGCCTCTGGAGAGACTCGCCTGGCCTCTGTAAAGACTCACCTGGCCTCAGGAGAGAGTCGCCCGGCCTCTGTAGAAACTCGCCTGGCCCCTGGAGAGACTCACCCAGCCTCTGGGGAGACTCACCTGACCTCTGGAGAGACTCGCCCGGCCTCTAAAGAGACTCCCCACCCTCTGAAGAAACTCGTCTGGCCCCAGTAGAGACTTGCCCGGCCCTCTGGAGAAACTCGCCTTGCCCCTGTAGTGACTCGACCCGCTGCTGGAGAGACTCGCCCGGGCTCTGGGGAGACTCGCCCGGCCTCTAAAGAGACTCGCCCGGCCTCTGTAGAGACTCCCTCGGCCCCTGGAGAGACTCGCTGGGACCCGGGGGAAACTCGCCCGGCCTCTGGAGAGACTCGCCTGGCCTCTGTGGAGACTCGCCCGGCCTCTGAAGAGACTCACCTAGCCTCTGGCGAGACTCGCCCAGCCTCTGGAGAGACTTGCCCGGCTTCTGTAGAGACTCACCTGGCCCCTGTAGAGACTCGCCTGGCCCGTGGAGAAGCTCGCCCGGCCTCTGTAGAGACTCGCCCGGCCTCTGGAGAAACTCGCCCGGCCTCTGGATAGACTCGCCCGCCTCTGTGGAGACTCGCCCGGCCTCTAAAGAAACTCGCCCAGCCCCTGGAGAGACTCTCCTGGTCCCTGGAGAAACTCGCCCGGCCTCTGGATAGACTCACCCGGCCTCTAGAGAAACTCGCCCGGCCTCTGTAGAGACTCGCCCGGCCTCTGGATAAACTCGCCTGGCCCCTGTAGAAACTCGCCTGCTCCATGGAGAGACTAGCCCGACGCGTGAAGAGACTCACCCGGCCTCTGGAGAGACTCGCGCGGCCTCTAAAGAAACTCCCCGGCCTCTGGATAGACTCGCCCGGCCTCTGGAAAAACTTGCATGGCCCCTGTAGAGAGTCACCTGGCCCGTGGAGAGAATCACATGGCCTCTGGAGAAACTCGCCCAGCCTCTGTAGAGACTCGCCCGGCCTCTGTAAAGAATTACCTGGCCTCTGAAGAAACTCGCCTGGCTCGAGTAGAGACTCGCCCGGCCCTCTGGAGAAACTCGCCTTGTCCCTGGAGTGACTCGCCCGGGCTCTGGGGAGTCTCGCCCGGCCTCTAAAGAGACTCGCCCGGCATCTGTAGAGACTCGCCCGGTCTCTGGAGAGACTTGCCTGGCCTCTGGTGAAACTCGCCCGGCCTCTGTAGAGACTCGTCTGGCGTCTGTAGAGACTCGCCCGGCCTCTGTAGAGACTCGTCTGGCCTCTGTAGAGACTCGCCCGGCCCCTGGAGAAACTCGCCAGCCCTCTGTAGAGACACGCCAAGCCCGGGGAGAGACTCGCCCGGCCTCTGTAGAGACTCGCCTGTCCTCTGGAGATACTCGCCCGGCCTCTGTAGAGACTCGCCCGGCCTCTGGAGAAACTCGCCCGGCCTCTGGAGAGACTCGCCCGGCCTCTGGAGAAACTCGCCCGCCCTCTGTAGAGACTCGCCTGGCCTGTGGAGAGACTCCCCCGACCTCTTGAGAGACTCGCCCGACCTCTGGAGACTTGCCCGGCATCTCTAGAGACTCGCCTGGCCTCTGGAGAGACTCGCCTGGCCTCTGGAGGGACTCGACTGGCCTCTGTTGAGACTCGCGCGGCCTCTGTAGAGACTCGCCCGGCCTCTGTTCAGGCTCGCCTGGCCTTTGGAGAGACTCGCCCGGCCTCTGTAGAAACTCGCCTGGCCCCTGGAGAGACTCACCCGGCCACTGGCGAGACTCGCCGGGCCTCTGGAGAGGCTCGTCCGGCCTCTGGTAAAACTCGCCTGGCCCCTGTAGAGACTCGCCTGGCCCATGGAGAGCCTCGCCCGGCCTCTGGATAGACTCGCCCCGCCCCGGGAGAGACTCGCCCATCCTCTGGAGATACTCGCCCGGCCTCTGGAGAAACTCGCCCGGCCTATGTAGAGACTCACCCGGCCTCTGGTGAGACTCGTCTTGCCTCTGTAGAGACTCGCCTGGCCTCTGGAGAGACTCGCCCGGCCTCTGTAGAAACTCGCCTGGCCCCTGGAGAGACTCACCCAGCCTCTGGGGAGACTCGCCGGGCCTCTGGAGAGACTCGCCCGGCCTCTAAAGAGACTCCCCGCCCTCTGAAGAAACTCGTCTGGCCCCAGTAGAGACTTGCCCGGCCCTCTGGAGAAACTCGCCTTGCCCCTGTAGTGACTCAACCGGCCGCTGGAGAGACTCGCCCGGGCTCTGGGGAGACTCGCCCGGCCTCTAAAGAGACTCGCCCAGCCTCTGTAGAGACTCCCTCGGCCCCTGGAAAGACTCGCCGGGACCCGGGGGAAACTCGCCGGGACCCGAGGGAAACTCGCCCGGCCTCTGGAGAGACTCGCCTGGCCTCTGTAGAGACTCACCTGGCCTCAGGAGAGAGTCGCCCGGCCTCTGTAGAAACTTGCCTGGCCCCTGGAGAGACTCACCCAGCCTCTGGGGAGACTCACCCGGCCTCTGGAGAAACTCGCCCGGCCTCTAAAGAGACGCCCCGCCCTCTGAAGAAACTCCTCTGGCCCCAGTAGAGACTTGCCCGGCCCTCTGGAGAAACTCGCCTTGCCCCTGTAGTAACTCGACCGGCTGCTGGAGAGACTCGCCCGGGCTCTGGGGAGACTCGCCCGGCCTCTAAAGAAATTCGCCCGGCCCCTGGAGAGACTCTCCTGGTCCCTGGATAAACTCGCCTGGCCCCTGTAGAAACTCGCCTGGTCCATGGAGAAACTCGCCCGGCCTCTGGAGAAACTCGCCTGGCCCCTGTAGAGACTCGCCCGGCGCGTGAAGAGACTCACCCGGCCTCTGGAGAGACTCGCGCGACCTCTAAAGAGACTCCCCGGCCTCTGGATAGACTCGCCCGGCCTCTAAAGAGACTCGGCCGGCCTCTGAAGAGACTCGCCCGACCTCTGGAAAAACTCGCCTGGCCCCTGTAGAGAGTCGCCTTGCCCGTGGAGAGACTCACATGGCCTCTGGAGAAACACGCCCGCCCTCTGTTGAGACTCGCCTGGCCTCTGTAAAGAATTACCCGGCCTCTGGAGAAACCCGCCCGGCCTCTGGATAGACTCGCCCGGCCGCAGGAGAGACTCGCCCAGCCTCAGTAGAGACTCGCCCGGCCTCTGGAGAAACTCGCCCGGCCTCTGTGGAGACTCGCCCAGCCTCTGGAAAAACTCGCCTGGTCCAAGGACAGACTCGCCCGGCCTCCAAAGAAACTCGCCTGGCCCCTGTAGAGACTCGCCCGGCGCGTGAAGAGACTCGCCCGGCCTCTAAAGAGACTCCCCGCCCTCTGAAGAAACTCGTCTGGCCTCAGTAGAGACTTGCCCAGCCCTCTGGAGAAACTCGCCTTGCCCCTGTAGTGACTCGACCGGCCGCTGGAGAGACTCGCCCGGTCTCTGGAGAGTCGCCCGACCTCTGGAAAGACTCGCCCGGCCCCTGGAGAAACTCGCCAGCCCTCTGTAGAGACTCGCCAAGCCCCGGGAGAGACTCGCCCGGCCTCTGTAGAGACTCGCCCATCCTCTGGATATACTCGCCCGGCCTCTGTAGAGACTCGCCCGGCCTCTGGAGAAACTCGCCCGGCCTCTGGAGAGACTCTCCCTGCCTCTGGAGAAACTTCCCCGCCCTCTGTAGAGACTCGCCAAGCCCCTGGAGAGACTCGCCCGGCTTCTGCAGAGACTCGCCCAGCCTCTGGAGAGACTCGCTCGGCCCCTGAAGAGACTCGCGCGGCCTCTGTAGAGACTCGCCCGGCCTCTGGAGAGACTCGCCCGACCCCTGGAGAAACTCGCCCGAACTCTGTAGAGACTCGCCAAGCCTCGGGAGAGACTCGACCGGCCTCTGTAGAGACTCGCCCGGCCTCTGTTGAGACTCGCCTGGCCTTTGGAGAGACTCGCCCGGCCTCTGTAGAAACTCACCTGGCCCCTGGAGAGACTCACCCAGCCTCTGGGGAGACTCGCTGGGCCTCTGGAGAGACTCACCGGGCCTCTGTAGAGACTCGCCCGGCCTCTGTTGAGACTCGCCTGGCTTTTGGAGAGACTCGCCCGGCCTCTGTAGAAACTCACCTGGCCCCTGGAGAGACTCACCCAGCCTCTGGGGAGACTCGCCGGGCCTCTGGAGAGACTCGCCCGGCCTCTGTAGTGACTCGCTCGGCCTCTGGAGAGACTCGCCCCGCCTCTGGAAAAACTCGCCTGGCCCCTGTAGAGACTCGCTTGGCCCATGGAGAGACTCGCCCAGCCTCTGGAGAGACTTGCCCCGCCCCGGGAGAGACTCGCCCATCCTCTGGAGATACTCGCCCGGCCTCTGGAGAAACTCGCCCGGCCTCTGGAAAGACTCGCCCGGCCTCTGGTGAGACTCGCCTTGCCTCTGTAGAGACTCGCCCGGCCTCTGGAGAGACTCGCCCGGCCTCTGTAGAAACTCACCTGGCCCCTGTAGAGACTCACCCAGCCTCTGGGGAGACTCGCCGGGCCTCTGGAGAAACTCGCCCGGCCTCTGGAGAGACTCGCCCGGCCTCTGGAGAAACTCGCCCGCCCTCTGTAGAGACTCGCCAAGCCTCTGGAGAAACTCGCCCGCCCTCTGGAGAGACTCGCCTGGCCTGTGGAGAGACTCGCCCGGCCTCTGGAGGGACTCGCCCGGCCTCTGGAGGGACTCGACCGTCCTCTGAAAAGACTCGCCCGGCCTCTGTAGAGACTCGCCCGGCATCTAGAGAGACTTGCCCGGCCTCTGAAAGACTCGCCCGGCCCCTGGAGAAACTCGCCAGCCCTCTGTAGAGACACGCCAAGCCCCGGGAAAGACTCGCCCGGCCTCTGTAGAGACTCACCAGGCCTCTGGAGAAACGCGCCCGGCCTCTGGAGGGACTCGCCCGGCCTCTGGAGAAACTCGCCTGGCCCCTGTAGAAACTCACCCAGCGTGTGAAGAGACTCACCCGGCCTCTGGATAGACTCGCCCGGCCTCTGGAAAAACTTGCATGGCCCCTGTAGAGAGTCACCTGGCCGTGGAGAGACTCGCCCGGCATCTAGAGAGACTTGCCCGGCCTCTGAAGAGACTCGCCCGGCCCCTGGAGAAACTCGCCAGCCCTCTGTAGAGACACGCCAAGCCCCGGGAAAGACTCGCCCGGCCTCTGTAGAGACTCACCAGGCCTCTGGAGAAACGCGCCCGGCCTCTGGAGGGTTTCGCCCGGCCTCTGGAGAAACTCGCCTGGCCCCTGTAGAAACTCGCCCAGCGTGTGAAGAGACTCACCCGGCCTCTGGATAGACTCGCCCGGCCTCTGGAAAAACTTGCATGGCCCCTGTAGAGAGTCACCTGGCCCGTGGAGAGACTCGCCCGGCATCTAGAGAGACTTGCCCGGCCTCTGAAGAGACTCGCCCGGCCCCTGGAGAAACTCGCCAGCCCTCTGTAGAGACACGCCAAGCCCCGGGAAAGACTCGCCCGGCCTCTGTAGAGACTCGCCCGTCCTCTGGAGATACTCGCCCGGCCTCTGTAGAGACTCACCAGGCCTCTGGAGAAACTCGCCCGGCCTCTGGAGGGACTCGCCCGGCCTCTGGAGAAACTCGCCCGCCCTCTGGAGAGACTCGCCCGGCCTCTGGAGAAACTCGCCCGGCCCCTGTAGAGACTCGCCTGGCCCATGGAGAGACTCGCCCGGCCTCTGTAGAGACTCGCCCGGCCTCTGGAGAAACTCGCCCGGCCTCTGGATAGACTCGCCCGCCTATGTGGAGACTCGCCCAGCCTCTAAAGAAACTCGCCCGGCCTCTGGATAGACTCGCCCGGCCCCTGGAGAGACTCGCGCAGCCTCAGTAGAGACTCGCCCGGCCTCTAGAGAAACTCGCCCGGCCTCTGTAGAGAGTCGCCTGGCCCCTGTAGAAACTCGCCTGGTCCATGGAGAAACTCGCCCGGCCTCTGGAGAAACTCGCCTGGCCCCTGTAGAAACTCGCCCAGCGCGTGAAGAGACTCACCCGGCCTCTGGATAGACTCGCCCAGCCTCTGGAAAAACTTGCATGGCCCCTGTAGAGAGTCACCTGGCCCGTGGAGAGAATCACATGGCCTCTGGAGAAACTCGCCCAGCCTCTGTAGAGACTCGCCCGGCCTCTGTAAAGAATTACCCGACCTCTGTAGAAACTCGCCTGGCTCCAGTAGAGACTCACCCGGCCCTCTGGAGAAACTCGCCTTGCCCCTGGAGTGACTCGACCGGCCGCTGGAGTGACTCGCCCGGGCTCTGGGGAGACTCGCCAGGCCTCTATAGAGACTCGCCGCCCGGTCTCTGGAGAGACTTGCCTGGCCTCTGGTGAAACTCGCCCGGCCTCAGTAGAGACTCGTCTGGCCTCTGTAGAGACTCGCCCGGCCTCTGTGGAGACTCGCATGGCCTCTGGAAAGACTTACCCGGCCTCTGGAGAGACTCGCCCGGCCTCTGAAGAAACTCGCCTGGCCCCTGTAGAGACTCGCCCGGCCTCTGGAAAGACTCGCCCTGCCTCTGATGAAACTCGCCCAGCCTCTGTAGAGACTCGCCTCGACCAGGGAGAGACTCGCCTGGCCTCTGGAGAGACTCGCCCGGCCTCTGTAGAGACTCGCCTGGCCCCTGGAGAGACTCGCCCGGCCCCTGGAGAGACTCGCTCGGGCTCTGTAGAGACTCGCCCGGCCTCTGTAGAGACTCGCCCGGCCTCTGGAGAAACTCGCCCGGCCCCTGGAGAGACTCGCCCGGCCTCTGGAGAAACTCGCCCGGCCTCTGGATAGATTCGCCCGGCCCCTGGAGAGACTCGCCCAGCCTCAGTAAAGACTCGCCCGGCCACTGGAGAAACTCGCCCGGCCTCTGTAGAGACTCGCCCGGCCTCTGGAAAAACTCGCCTGGCCCCAGTAGAAACACGCCTGGCCCATGGAGAAACTCGCCTGGCCCCTGTAGAGACTCGCCCGGCGCGTGAAGAGACTCACCCGGCCTCTGGAGAGACTCGCCCGGCCTCTAAAGAGACTCCCCGGCCTCTGGAGAGACTCACCCGGCCTCTGAAGAGACTCGCCCGGCCTCTGTAGAGACTCGCATGGCCTCTGGAAAGACTTACCCGGCCTCTGGAGAGACTCGCCCGGCCTCTGAAGAAACTCGCCTGGCCCCTGTAGAGATTCGCCCGGCCTCTGGAAAGACTCGCCCTGCCTCTGATGAAACTCGCCCAGCCTCTGTAGAGACTCGCCTCGACCAGGGAGAGACTCGCCTGGCGTCTGGAGAGACTCGCCCGGCCTCTGTAGAGACTCGCCTGGCCCCTGGAGAGACTCGCCTGGCCCCTGGAGAGACTCGCTCGGGCTCTGTAGAGACTCGGCCGGCCTCTGTAGAGACTCGCCCGGCCTCTGGAGAAACTCGCCCGGCCCCTGGAGAGACTCGCCCGGCCTCTGGAGAAACTCGCCCGGCCCCTGGAGAGACTCGCCCAGCCTCAGTAAAGACTCGCCCGGCCTCTGGAGAAACTCGCCCGGCCCCTGGAGAGACTCGCCCAGCCTCAGTAAAGACTCGCCCGGCCTCTGGAGAAACTCGCCCGGCCTCTGTAGAGACTCGCCCGGCCTCTGGAAAAACTCGCCTGGCCCCAGTAGAAACTCGCCTGGCCCATGGAGAAACTCGCCTGGCCCCTGTAGAGACTCGCCCGGCGCGTGAAGAGACTCGCCCGGCCTCTGTAAAAACTCGCCTGGCCCCTGTAGAGAGTCGTCTTGCCCGTGGAGAGACTCACATGGCCTCTGGAGAAACACGCCCGCCCTCTGTAGAGACTCGCCTGGCCTCTGTAAAGAATTACCCGGCCTCTGGAGAAACTCGCCTGGCTCCTGTAGAGACTATGCTGGACCCTGGAGAGACTCGCCCGGCAGCTGGAAAGACTCGACCGGCCTCAGTAGAGACTTGCCCGGCCTCTGGAGAGACTCGCCCGGCCTCTGTGGAGACTCGCCTGGCCCCTTGGAGACTCACCCAGCCTCTGGGGAGACTCGCCCGGCCTCTGGAGAGACTCGCCCGGCCTATGGTGAGACTCGCCCGGCCTCTGGAAAAACTTGCCAGGCTTGTGAAGAGACAAGCCTGGCCTCTGGAGAGACTCACCCGGCCTCTGTAGAGACTCGCCCAGCCGCTGGTGAGACTCACCTTGCCTCTGTAGAGACTCGCCCGGCCTCTGGAGTAACTCGCCCGGCCTCTGGAGAGACTCGCCCGGCCTATGTAGAGACTCGCCCGGCCCCTGGAGAAACTCGCCTGGCCGCTGTAAAGACTACGCCGGCCCCTAGAGAGACTCGCCCGGCCTCTGGAAAGACTCGACCGGCCTCTGTAGAGACTCGCCCGGCCTTTGTGGAGACACGCCCGGCCCCTGGAGAGACTCACCCAGCCTCTGGGGAGAATCAGCCGGCATCTGGAGAGACTCGCCCGGCCTCTGTAGAGACTCGCCCGGCCTCTGTAAAGACTCACCCGGCCTCTGAAGAAACTCGCCTGGCCCCAGTAGAGACTCGCCCGGCCCTCTGAAGAAACTCGCCTTGCCCCTGTAGTGACTTGACCGGCCACTGGAGAGAGTCGCCGGGCTCTGGGGAGACTCGCCCGTCCTCTAAAGAGACTCGCCCGGCCTCTTTAGAGACTCGCCCGGCCTCTGGAAAAACTCGCCCGGCCCCTGTAGAGACTCGCCTGGCCCATGGAGAGACTCGCCCGGCCTCTGTTGAGACTCGCCCGGCCTCTGGAGAAACTCGCCCGGCCTCTGGATAGACTCGCCAGCCTCTGTGGAGACTCGCCCGGCCTCTAAAGAAACTCGCTCGGCCCCTGGAGAGACTCTCCTGGTCCCTGGAGAAACTCGCCCGGCCTCTGAATAGACTCGCCTGGCCCCTGGAGAGACTCGCGCAGCCTCAGTAGAGACTCGCCCGGCCTCTAGAGAAACTCGCCCGGCCTCTGTAGAGACTCGCCCGGCCTCTGGATAAACTCGCCTGGCCCCTGTAGAAACTCGCCTGGTCCATGGAGAAACTCGCCCGGCCTCTGGAAAAACTCGCCTGGCCCCTGTAGAGACTCGCCCGGCGCGTGAAGAGACTCACCCGGCCTCTGGAGAGACTCGCGCGGCCTCTAAAGAGACACCCCGGCCTCTGGATAGACTCGCCCGGCCTCTGGAAAAACTTGCATGGCCCCTGTAGAGAGTCACCTGGCCCGTGGAGAGAATCACATGGCCTCTGGAGAAACTCGCCCAGCCTCTGTAGAGACTCGCCCGGCCTCTGTAAAGAATTACCGGGCCTCTGAAGAAACTCGCCTGGCTCCAGTAGAGACTCGCCCGGCCCTCTGGAGAAACTCGCCTTGCCCCTGGAGTGACTCGACCGGCCGCTGGAGTGACTCGCCCAGGCTCTGGGGAGACTCGCCCGGCCTCCAAAGAGACTCGCCGGGCCTCTATAGAGACTCGCCCGGTCTCTGTAGAGACTCGTCTGGCCTCTGTAGAGAATCGCCTGGCCCCAGGAGAGACTCGCCCGGCCCCTGGAGAGACTCGCTCTGGCTCTGTAGAGACTCGCCCGGCCTCTGTAGAGACTCGCCAGGCCTCTGGAGAAACTCGCCCGGCCCCTGGAGAGACTCGCCCGGCCTCTGGAGAAACTCGCCCGGCATCTGGATAGACTCGCCCGGCCACTGGAGAGACTCGCCCAGCCTCAGTAAAGAATCGCCCGCCTCTGGAGAAACTCGCCCGGCCTCTGTAGAGAATCGCCCGGCCTCTGGAAAAACTCGCCTGGCCCCAGTAGAAACTCGCCTGGTCCATGGAGAAACTCGCCCGGCCTCTGGAAAAACTCGCCTGGCCCCTGTAGAGACTCGCCCGGCGCGTGAAGAGACTCACCCGGCCTCTGGAGAGACTCGCGCGGCCTCTAAAGAGACACCCCGGCCTCTGGATAGACTCGCCCGGCCTCTGGAAAAACTTGCATGGCCCCTGTAGAGAGTCACCTGGCCCGTGGAGAGAATCACATGGCCTCTGGAGAAACTCGCCCAGCCTCTGTAGAGACTCGCCCGGCCTCTGTAAAGAATTACCGGGCCTCTGAAGAAACTCGCCTGGCTCCAGTAGAGACTCGCCCGGCCCTCTGGAGAAACTCGCCTTGCCCCTGGAGTGACTCGACCGGCCGCTGGAGTGACTCGCCCAGGCTCTGGGGAGACTCGCCCGGCCTCCAAAGAGACTCGCCGGGCCTCTATAGAGACTCGCCCGGTCTCTGTAGAGACTCGTCTGGCCTCTGTAGAGACTCGCCTGGCCCCAGGAGAGACTCGCCCGGCCCCTGGAGAGACTCGCTCTGGCTCTGTAGAGACTCGCCCGGCCTCTGTAGAGACTCGCCAGGCCTCTGGAGAAACTCGCCCGGCCCCTGGAGAGACTCGCCCGGCCTCTGGAGAAACTCGCCCGGCATCTGGATAGACTCGCCCGGCCACTGGAGAGACTCGCCCAGCCTCAGTAAAGAATCGCCCGCCTCTGGAGAGACTCGCCCAGCCTCAGTAAAGAATCGCCCGCCTCTGGAGAAACTCGCCCGGCCTCTGTAGAGAATCGCCCGGCCTCTGGAAAAACTCGCCTGGCCCCAGTAGAAACTCGCCTGGCCCATGGAGAAACTCGCCTGGCCCATGGAGAAACTCGCCTGGCCCCTGTAGAGACTCGCCCGGCGCGTGAAGAGACTCACCCGGCCTCTGGAGAGACTCGCCCGGCCTCTAAAGAGACTCCCCGGCCTCTGGAGAGACTCGCCGGGGCTCTGCAGAGACTCACCCGGCCTCTAAAGAGACTCGCCCGGCCTCTATAGAGACTCGCCCGGTCTCTGTAGAGACTCGTCTGGCCTCTGTAGAGACTCGCCTGGCCTCTGGAGAAACTCGTCCGGCCCCTGGAGAGACTCCCCGGCCTCTGGAGAAACTCGCCCGGCCTCTGGATAGACTCGCCCGGCCACTGGAGAGACTCGCCCAGCCTCAGTAAAGACTCGCCCGGCCTCTGGAGAAACTCGCCCGGCCTCTGTAGAGACTTGCCCGGCCTCTGGAAAAACTCGCCTGTCCCCAGTAGAAACTCGCCTGGCCCATGGAGAAACTCGCCTGGCCCCTGTAGAGACTCGCCCGGCGCGTGAAGAGACTCACCCGGCCTCTGGAGAGACTCGCCCGGCCTCTAAGGAGACTCCCCGGCCTCTGGAGAGACTCGCCGGGGCTCTGGAGAGACTCACCCGGCCTCTGAAGAGACTCGCCCGGCCTCTGGAAAAACTCGCCTGGCCCCTGTAGAGAGTCGCCTTGCCCGTGGAGAGACTCACATGGCCTCTGGAGAAACACGCCCGCCCTCTGTAGAGACTCGCCTGGCCTCTGTAAAGAATTACCCGGCCTCTGGAGAAACTCGCCTGGCTCCTGTAGAGACTATGCTGGACCCTGGAGAGACTCGCCCGGCAGCTGGAAAGACTAGACCGGCCTCAGTAGAGACTCGCCCGGCCTCTGTGGAGACTCGCCTGGCCCCTGGGAGAATCACCCAGCCTCTGGGGAGACTCGCCCGGCCTCTGGAGAGACTCGCCCGGCCTATGGTGAGACTCGCCCGGCCTCTGGAAAAATTTGCCAGGCTCGTGAAGAGACAAGCCTGGCCTCTGGAGAGACTCACCTGGCCTCTGTAGAGACTCGCCCAGCCTCTGGTGAGACTCGCCTTGCCTCTGTAGAGACTCGCCCGGCCTCTGGAGTAACTCGCCCGGCCTCTGGAGAGACTCGCCCGGCCTTTGGAGAGACTCGCCCGGCCTCTGTAGAGACTCGCCCGGCCTCTGTAGAGACTCGTCCGGGCCTCTGGAGGGACTCGCCCGTCCTCTGAAAAGACTCGCCCGGCCTCTGGAGAGACTCGCCCGACATCTGGAGAAACTCGCCAGGCCCCTGGAGAGACTCGCCCGGCCACTGGAGAAACTCGCCCGGCCCCTGTATAGACTCGCCTGGCCTCTGGAGAAACTCACCCGGCCTCTGGAGGAACTCGCACGTCCTCTGGATATACTCGGCCGGCCTCTGTAGAAACTCGCCCGGCCTCTGCAGAAACTCGCCCGGCCTCTGGAGAGACTCGCCCTACCTCTTGAGAGACTCGCCTGGCCTCTGGAGAGACTCGCGCGGCCTCCGTAGAGACTCGCCTGGCCTCTGGAGAGACCCGCCCGACCTCTGGAGAGACTCGCCTGACCCCTGGAGAAATTCGCCCGCCCTCTGTAGAGACTCGCCCGTCCTCTGGATATACTCGCCCGGCCTCTGTAGAGACTCGTCCGTCCTCTGGATATACTCACCCGGCCTCTGTAGAGACTCGTCCGGCCTCTGGAGAAACTCGCCCAGCTCCTGGAGAGACTCGCCCGGCGCCTGGAAAGACTCACCTCGCCTCTGTAGAAACTCACCCTTCCTGTGGAGAAACTCGCCCGTCCTCTGGATATACTCGCCCGGCCTCTATAGAAACTCGCCCGGCCTCTGGAGAAACTCACCCGGCCTCTGGAGAAACTCGCCCGTCCTCTGGATATACTCGGCCGGCCTCTGTAGAAATTCGCCCGGCCTCTGGAGAAACTCGCCCGGCCTCTGGAGAGACTCGCCCTACCTCTGGAGAAACTCACCCGCCCTCTGTAGAGACTCGCCAAGCCCCTGGAGAGACTCGCCCGGCTTTTGGGGAGACTCGCCCGGCCTCTAGAGAGACTCGCGCGGCCTCTGTAGAGACTCGCCCGGCCTCTGGAGAGACTCGCCCCGCCCCGGGAGAGACTCGCCCATCCTCTGAAGATTCTCGCCCGGCCTCTGGAGAAACTCGCCCGGCCTCTGGAGAGACTCGCCCGGCCTCTGGTGAGACTCGTCTTGCCTCTGTAGAGACTCGCCTGGCCTCTGGAGAGACTCGCCCGGCCTCTGTAGAAACTCGCCTGGCCCCTGGAGAGACTCACCCAGCCTCTGGGGAGACTCGCCGGGCCTCTGGAGAGACTCGCCCAGCCTCTGGAGAGACTCGCCCGGCCTCTGGAGAGACTCGCCCGGACCCTGGAGAAACTCGCCAGCCCTCTGTAGAGACACGCCAAGCCCCGGGAGAGACTCACCCGGCCTCTGTAGAACCTCGCCCGTCCTCTGGAGATACTCGCCCGGCCTCTGTAGAGACTCGCTCGTCCTCTGTTGAAGCTCGCCCGGCCTCTGGAGAGACTCGCCCAGCCTCTGGAGAAGCTCACTCGCCCTCTGTAGAGACTCGCCAAGCCCCTGGAGAGACTCGCTCGGCCTCTGGAGGGACTCGCCCGTCCTCTGAAAGGACTCGCCCGGCCTCTGTAGAGACTCGCCCGGCCTCTGGAGAGACTCGCCCGACATCTGGAGAAACTCGCCAGGCCCCTGGAGAGACTCGCCCGGCCACTGGAAAAACTCGCCCGGCCCCTGTATAGACTCGCCCGGCCTCTGGAGAAACTCACCCAGCCTCTGGAGGAACTCGCCCGGCCTCTGGATATACTCCGCCGGCCTCTGTAGAAACTCGCCCGGCCTCTGGAGAGACTCGCCGTACCTCTTGAGAGACTCGCCCGGCCTCTGGAGAGACTCGCGCGGCCTCTGTAGAGACTCGCCCGGCCTCTGGAGAGCCTCGCTCGACCTCTGGAGAGACTCGCCCGACCCCTGGAGAAATCCGCCCGCCCTCTGTAGAGACTCGCCAATCCCCGGGAGAGACTCGCCCGACCTCTGTAGAGACTCGCCCGTCCTCTGGAGAAACTCGCCCGGCTCCTGGAGAGACTCGCCCGGCCCCTCGAAAGACTCGCCCCGCCTCTGTAGAAACTCACCCGGCCTCTGGAGAAACTCGCCCGTCCTCTGGATATACCCGCTCGGCCTCTATAGAAACTCGCCCGGCCTCTGGAGAAACTCACCCGGCCTCTGGAGAGACTCGCTCTACCTCTGGAGAAACTCGCCCGCCCTCTGTAGAGACTCGCCAAGCCCCTGGAGAGACTCGCCCGGCCTCTGTAGAGACTCGCCTGGCCCATGGAGAGACTCGCCCGGCCTCTTGAGAGACTTGCCCGGCCTCTGGAGAGACTCGCGCGGCCTCTGTAGAGACTCGCCCGGCCTCTGTTGAGACTCACCTGGCCTTTGGAGAGACTCGCCCGGCCTCTCTAGAAACTCGCCTGGCCCCTGGAGGGACTCGCCCGTCCTCCGAAAACACTCGCCCGGCCTCTGTAGAGACTCGCCCGACATCTGGAGAAAATCGCCTGGCCCCTGGAGAGTCTCGCCCGGCCACTGGAGAAACTCGCCCGGCCCCTGTATAGACTCGCCCGGCCTCTGGAGAAACTCACCCGGCCTCTGGAGGAACTCGCCCGTCCTCTGGATATACTCGGCCGGCCTCTGTAGAAACTCGCCCGGCCTCTGGAGAGACTCGCCCTACCTCTTGAGAGACTCGCCCGGCCTCTGGAGAGACTCGCGCGGCCTCTGGAGAAACTCGCCCGTCTCCTGGACAGACTCGCCCGGCCGCTGGAAAGACTCGTCCCGCCTCTGGAGAAACTCGCCCGTCCTCTGGATATACTCGCCCGGCCTCTATAGAAACTCGCCCGGCCTCTGGAGAAACTCACCCGGCCTCTGGAGAAACTCGCCCGTCCTCTGGATATACTCGGTCCGCCTTTGTAGAAATTCGCCCGGCCTCTGGAGAAACTCGCCAGCCCTCTGTAGAGACAAGCCAAGCCCCGGGAGAGACTCACCCGGCCTCTGTAGAACCTCGCCCGTCCTCTGGAGATACTCGCCCGTCCTCTGGATATACTCGCCCGGCCTCTATAGAAACTCGCCCGGCCTCTTGAGAAACTCACCTGGCCTCTGGAGAAACTCGCACGTCCTCTGGATATACTCGCCCGCCCTCTATAGAAACTCGCCCGGCCTCTGGAGAAACTCACCCGGCCTCTGGAGAAACTCGCCCGTCATCTGGATATACACGGCCGGCCTCTGTAGAAATTCTCCCGGCCTCTGGAGAAACTCGCCCGGCCTCTGTAGAGACTCGCCCTACCTCTGGAGAAACTCGCCCGCCCTCTGTAGAGACTCACCAAGCCCCTGGAGAGATCCGCCCGGCCTCTGTAGAGACTCGCCTGGCCCATGGAGAGACTCGCCCGGCCTCTTGAGAGACTCGCCCGGCCTCTGTAGAGACTCGCCCAGCCTCTGTAGAGACTCGCCCGTCCTCTGTTGAGACTCGCCTGGCCTTTGGAGAGACTCGCCCGGCCACTGTAGAAACTCGCCTGGCCCCTGGAGAGACTCACCCGGCAACTGGGGAGACTCACCGGGCCTCTGGAGAGACTCGCCCGGCCTCTGTAGAGACTCGGCCGGCCTCTGGAGAGACTCGCCCGGCCTCTGGAAAAACTCGCCTGGCCCCTGTAGAGACTCGCCTGGCCCATGGAGAGACTCGCCCGGCCAATGGGGAGACTCGCCTGGCCTCTGGAGAGACTCGCCCGGCCCCGGGAGAGACTCGCCCATCCTCTGAAGATACTCGCCCGGCCTCTGGAGAAACTCAACCGGCCTCTGGAGAGACTCGTCTTGCCTCTATAGAGACTCGCCTGGCCTCTGGAGAGACTCGCCCGGCCTCTGTAGAAACTCGCCTGGCCCCTGGAGAGACTCACCCAGCCTCTGGGGAGACTCGCCGGGCCTCTGGAGAGACTCGCCCGGCCTCTGGAGAGACTCGCCCGGCCTCTGGAGAGACTCGCCCGGCCCCTGGAGAAACTCGCCAGCCCTCTGTAGAGACACGCCAAGCCCCGGGAGAGACTCACGCGGCCTCTGTAGAACCTCGCCCGTCCTCTGGAGATACTCGCCCGGCCTCTGTAGAGACTCGCTCGGCCTCAGGAGAAGCTCGCCCGGCCTCTGGAGAGACTCGCCCGGCCTCTGGAGAAACTTACTCGCCCTCTGTAGAGACTCGCCAAGCCCCTGGAGAGACTCGCTCGGCCTCTGGAGGGACTCGCCCGTCCTCTAAAAAGACTCGCCCGGCCTCTGTAGAGACTCGCCCGGCCTCTGGAGAGACTCGCCCGACTTCTGGAGAGACTCGCCCGACATCTGGAGAAACTCGCCAGGCCCCTGGAGAGACTCGCCCGGCCACTGGAAAAACTCACCTGGCCCCTGTAGAGACTCGCCTGGCCCATGGAGAGACTCGCCTGGCCACTGGGGAGACTCGCCGGGCCTCTGTAGAGACTCGCCCGGCCTCTGGAGAGACTCGTCCGGCCTCTGGAAAAACTCGCCTGGCCCCTGTAGAGACTCGCCTAGCCCATGGAGAGACTCGCCCGGCCTCTGGAGAGACTCGCCCCGCCCCGGGAGAGACTCGCCCATCCTCTGAAGATACTCGCCCGGCCTCTGGAGAAACTCACCCGGCCTCTGGAGAGACTCGCCCGGCCTCTGGTGAGACTCGTCTTGCCTCTGTAGAGACTCGCCTGGCCTCTGGAGAGACTCACCCGGCCTCTGTAGAAACTCGCCTGGCCCCTGGAGAGACTCACCCAGCCTCTGGGGAGACTCGCCGGTCCTCTGGAGAGACTCGCCCGGCCTCTGGAGAGACTCGCCCGGCCCCTGGAGAGACTCGCCCGGCCTCTGGTGATACTCGCCCGGCCTCTGTAGAGACTCGCTCGGCCTCAGGACAAGCTCGCCCGGCCTCTGGAGAGACTCGCCCGGCCTCTGGAGAAACTCACTCGCCCTCTGTAGAGACTCGCCAAGCCCCTGGAGAGACTCGCTCGGCCTCTGGGGGGGACTCGCCCGTCCTCTGAAAAGACTCGCCCGGCCTCTGTAGAGACTCGCCCGGCCTCTGGAGAGACTCGCCCGACATCTGGAGAAACTCGCCCGGCCTCTGTATAGACTCGCCCGGCCTCTGGAGAAACTCACCCAGCCTCTGGAGGCACTCGCCCGTCCTCTGGATATACTCGGCCGGCCTCTGTAGAAACTCGCCCGGCCTCTGGAGATTCTCGCCCTACCTCTTGAGAGACTCGCCCGGCCTCTGGAGAGACTCGCCCGACTTCTGTAGAGACTCGCCCGACCCCTGGAGAAATCCGCCCGCCCTCTGTAGAGACTCGCCAATCCCCGGGAGAGACTCGCCCGGCCTCTGTAGAGACTCGCCCGTCCTCTGGAGAAACTCGCCCGGCTCCTGGAGAGACTCGCCCGGCCCCTCGAAAGACTCGCCCCGCCTCTGTAGAAACTCACCCGGCCTCTGGAGAAACTCGCCCGTCCTCTGGATATACTCGGCCGGCCTCTGGAGAAATTCACCCGGCCTCTGGAGAAACTCGCCCGGCCACTGGAGAGACTCGCTCTATCTCTGGAGAAACTCGCCCGCCCTCTGTAGAGACTCGCCAAGCCCCTGGAGAGACTCGCCCGGCCTCTGTAGAGACTCGCCTGGCCTCTGGAGAGACTCACCCGGCCTCTGTAGAAACTCGCCTGGCCCCTGGAGAGACTCACCCAGCCTCTGGGGAGACTCGCCGGTCCTCTGGAGAGACTCGCCCGGCCTCTGGAGAGACTCGCCCGGCCTCTTGAGAGACTCGCCCGGCCCCTGGAGAGACTCGCCCGGCCTCTGGAGATACTCGCCCGGCCTCTGTAGAGACTCGCTCGGCCTCAGGACAAGCTCGCCCGGCCTCTGGAGAGACTCGCCCGGCCTCTGGAGAAACTCACTCGCCCTCTGTAGAGACTCGCCAAGCCCCTGGAGAGACTCGCTCGGCCTCTGGGGGGGACTCGCCCGTCCTCTGAAAAGACTCGCCCGGCCTCTGTAGAGACTCGCCCGGCCTCTGGAGAGACTCGCCCGACATCTGGAGAAACTCGCCCGGCCTCTGTATAGACTCGCCCGGCCTCTGGAGAAACTCACCCAGCCTCTGGAGGCACTCGCCCGTCCTCTGGATATACTCGGCCGGCCTCTGTAGAAACTCGCCCGGCCTCTGGAGATTCTCGCCCTACCTCTTGAGAGACTCGCCCGGCCTCTGGAGAGACTCGCGCGGCCTCTGTAGAGACTCGCCCGGCCTCTGGAGAGACTCGCCCGACTTCTGTAGAGACTCGCCCGACCCCTGGAGAAATCCGCCCGCCCTCTGTAGAGACTCGCCAATCCCCGGGAGAGACTCGCCCGGCCTCTGTAGAGACTCGCCCGTCCTCTGGAGAAACTCGCCCGGCTCCTGGAGAGACTCGCCCGGCCCCTCGAAAGACTCGCCCCGCCTCTGTAGAAACTCACCCGGCCTCTGGAGAAACTCGCCCGTCCTCTGGATATACTCGGCCGGCCTCTGGAGAAATTCACCCGGCCTCTGGAGAAACTCGCCCGGCCACTGGAGAGACTCGCTCTATCTCTGGAGAAACTCGCCCGCCCTCTGTAGAGACTCGCCAAGCCCCTGGAGAGACTCGCCCGGCCTCTGTAGAGACTCGCCTGGCCTCTGGAGAGACTCACCCGGCCTCTGTAGAAACTCGCCTGGCCCCTGGAGAGACTCACCCAGCCTCTGGGGAGACTCGCCGGGCCTCTGGAGAGACTCGCCCGGCCTCTGGAGAGACTCGCCCGGCCTCTTGAGAGACTCGCCCGGCCCCTGGAGAGACTCGCCCGGCCTCTGGAGATACTCGCCCGGCCTCTGAAGAGACTCGCTCGGCCTCAGGACAAGCTCGCCCGGCCTCTGGAGAGACTCGCCCGGCCTCTGGAGAAACTCACTCGCCCTCTGTAGAGACTCGCCAAGCCCCTGGAGAGACCCGCTCGGCCTCTGGGGGGGACTCGCCCGTCCTCTGAAAAGACTCGCCCGGCCTCTGTAGAAACTCGCCCGGCCTCTGGAGAGACTCGCCCGACATCTGGAGAAACTCGCCCGGCCTCTGTATAGACTCGCCCGGCCTCTGGAGAAACTCACCCAGCCTCTGGAGGCACTCGCCCGTCCTCTGGATATACTCGGCCGGCCTCTGTAGAAACTCGCCCGGCCTCTGGAGATTCTCGCCCTACCTCTTGAGAGACTCGCCCGGCCTCTGGAGAGACTCGCGCGGCCTCTGTAGAGACTCGCCCGGCCTCTGGAGAGACTCGCCCGACTTCTGTAGAGACTCGCCCGACCCCTGGAGAAATCCGCCCGCCCTCTGTAGAGACTCGCCAATCCCCGGGAGAGACTCGCCCGGCCTCTGTAGACACTCGCCCGTCCTCTGGAGAAACTCGCCCGGCTCCTGGAGAGACTCGCCCGGCCCCTCGAAAGACTCGCCCCGCCTCTGTAGAAACTCACCCGGCCTCTGGAGAAACTCGCCCGTCCTCTGGATATACTCGGCCGGCCTCTGGAGAAATTCACCCGGCCTCTGGAGAAACTCGCCCGGCCACTGGAGAGACTCGCTCTATCTCTGGAGAAACTCGCCCGCCCTCTGTAGAGACTCGCCAAGCCCCTGGAGAGACTCGCCCGGCCTCTGTAGAGATTCGCCTGGCCCATGGAGAGACTCACCCGGCCTCTTGAGAGACTCGCCCGGCCTCTGGAGAGACTCGCCCGGCCTCTGTTGAGACTCGCCTGGCCTTTGGAGAGACTCGCCCGGCCTCTCTAGAAACTCGCCTGGCCCCTGGAGGGACTCGCCCGTCCTCTGAAAACACTCGCTCGGCCTCTGTAGAGACTCGCCCGACCTCTGGAGAGACTCGCCCGACATCTGGAGAAAATCGCCAGGCCCCTGGAGAGACTCGCCCGGCCACTGGAGAAACTCGCCCGTCCTCTGGATATACTCGGCCGGCCTCTGTAGAAACTCGCCCGGCCTCTGGAGAGACTCGCCCTACCTCTTGAGAGACTCGCCCGGCCTCTGGAGAGACTCGCGCGGCCTCTGGAGAAACTCGCCCGGCCTCTGGATATACTCGCCCGGCCTCTGTAGAGATTCGCCCGGCCTCTGGAGAAACTCGCCCGGCTCCTGGAGAGATTCGCCCGGCCGCTGGAAAGACTCGCCCCGCCTCTGGAGAAACTTGCCCGTCCTCTGGATATACTCGCCTGGCCTCTGGAGAAACTCACCCGGCCTCTGGAGAAACTCGCCCGTCCTCTGGATATACTCGGCCGGCCTCTGTAGAAATTCGCCCGGCCTCTGGAGAAACTCGCCCGGCCTCTGGAGAGACTCGCCCTACCTCTGGAGAAACTCGCCCGCCCTCTGTAGAGGCTCGCCAAGCCCCTGGAGAGACTCACCTGGCCCATGGAGAGACTCGCCCGGCCTCTTGAGAGACTCGCCCGGCCTCTGGAGAGACTCGCGCGGCCTCTGTAGAGACTCGCCCGGCCTCTGTTGAGACTCGCCTGGCCTTTGGAGAGACTCGCCCGACCTCTGTAGAAACTCGCCTGGCCCCTGGAGAGACTCACCCGGCCACTGGGGAGACTCACCGGGCCTCTGGAGAGACTCGCCTGGCCTCTGTAGAGACTCGGCCGGCCTCTGGAAAGACTCGCCCGGCCTCTGGAAAAACTCGCCTGGCCCCTGTAGAGACTCGCCAGGCCCATGGAGAGACTCGCCTGGCCTCGGGAGAGACTCGCCCATCCTCTGGAGATACTCGCCCGGCCTCTGGAGAAACTCGCCCGGCCTCAGGAGAGACTCGCCCGGCCTCTGTAGAGACTCGCCTGGCCCATGGAGAGACTCACCCGGCCTCTGGAGAGACTCGCTCTACCTCTGGAGAAACTCGCCCGCCCTCTGTAGAGACTCGCCAAGCCTCTGGAGAGACTCGCCCGGCCTCTGTAGAGACTCGCCTGGCCCATGGAGAGACTCACCCGGCCTCTTGAGAGACTCGCCCGGCCTCTGGAGAGACTCGCCCGGCCTCTGTTTGAGACTCGCCTGGCCTTTGGAGAGACTCGCCCGGCCTCTCTAGAAACTCGCCTGGCCCCTGGAGGGACTTGCCCGTCCTCTGAAAACACTCGCCCGGCCTCTGTAGAGACTCGCCCGGCCACTGGAGAAACTCGCCCGGCCCCTGTATAGACTCGCCCGGCCTCTGGAGAAACTCACCCGGCCTCTGGAGGAACTCGCCCGTCCTCTGGATATACTCGGCCGGCCTCAGTAGAAACTCGCCCGGCCTCTGGAGAAACTCGCCCGGCCTCTGTAGAGACTCGCCCTACCTCTGGAGAAACTCGCCCGCCCTCTGTAGAGACTCGCCAAGCCCCTGAAGAGACTCGCCAGGCCCATGGAGAGACTCGCCCGGCCTCTTGAGAGACTCGCCCGGCCTCTGGAGAGACTCGCCTGGCCTCTGTAGAAACTCGCCCGGCCCCTGGAGAGACTCAACCAGCCTCTGCGGAGACTCGCCAGGCCTCTGGAGAGACTCGCCCGGCCTCTAAAGAGACTCCCCGCCCTCTGAAGAAACTCGTCTGGCCCCAGTAGAGACTTGCCCAGCCCTCTGGAGAAACTCGCCTTGCCCCTGTAGTGACTCAACCGGCCGCTGGAGAGACTCGCCCGGGCTCTGGGGAGACTCGCCCGGCCTCTAAAGGGACTCGACCGGCCTCTGTAGAGACTCCCTCGGCCCCTGGAGAGACTTGCCGGGACCCGGGGGAAACTCGCCCGGCCTCTGGAGAGACTCGCCTGGCCTCTGTAGAGACTCGCCTGGCCTCTGGAGAGAGTCGCCCGGCCTCTGTAGAAACTCGCCTGGCCCCTGGAGAGACTCACCCAGCCTCTGGGGAGACTCACCCGGCCTCTGTAGAGACTCGCCCGGCCTCTGAAGAGACTCGCCCGATCTCTGGAGAGACTTGCCCGACTCCTGGAGAGACTCGCCCGGCCGCTGGAAAGACTCGCCCCGCCTCTGGAGAAACTTGCCCGTCCTCTGGATATACTCGCCCGGCCTCTATAGAAACTCGCCCGGCCTCTGGAGAAACTCACCCGGCCTCTGGAGAAACTCGCCCGTCCTCTGGATATACTCGGCCGGCCTCTGTAGAAATTCGCCCGGCCTCTGGAGAAACTTGCCCGGCCTCTGGAGAGACTCGCCCTACCTCTGGAGAAAATCGCCCGCCCTCTGTAGAGACTCGCCAAGCCCCTGGAGAGACTCGCCCGGCCTATGTAGAGACTCGCCTGGCCCATGGAGAGACTCGCCCGGCCTCTTGAGAGACTCGCCCGGCCTCTGGAGAGACTCGCGCGGCCTCTGTAGAGACTCGCCCAGCCTCTGTTGAGACTCGCCTGGCCTTTGGAGAGACTCGCCCGGCCTCTGTAGAAACTCGCCTGGCCCCTGGAGAGACTCACCCGGCCATTGGGGAGACTCACCGGGCCTCTGGAGAGACTCGCCTGGCCTCTGTAGAGACTCGGCCGGCCTCTGGAAAGACTCGCCCGGCCTCTGGAAAAACTCGCCTGGCCCCTGTAGAGACTCGCCTGGCCCATGGAGAGACTCGCCCGGCCTCGGGAGAGACTCGCCCATCCTCTGGAGATACTCGCCCGGCCTCTGGAGAAACTCGCCCGGCCTCTGGAGAGACTCGCCCGGCCTCTGGTGAGACTCGTCTTGCCTCTGTAGAGACTCGCCTGGCCTCTGGAGAGACTCGCCCGGCCTCTGTAGAAACTCGCCTGGCCCCTGGAGAGACCCACCCAGCCTCTGGGGAGACTCGATGGGCCTCTGGAGAGACTCGCCCGGCCTCTAAAGAGACTCCCCGCCCTCTGAAGAAACTCGTCTGGCCCCAGTAGAGACTTGCCCGGCCCTCTGTAGAAACTCGCCTTGCCCCTGTAGTGACTCAACCGGCCGCTGGAGAGACTCGCCCGGGCTCTGGGGAGACTCGCCCGGCCTCTAAAGGGACTCGACCGGCCTCTGTAGAGACTCCCTCGGCCCCTGGAGAGACTCGCCGGGACCCGGGGGAAATTCGCCCGGCCTCTGGAGAGACTCGCCTGGCCTCTGTAGAGACTCGCCTGGCCTCTGGAGAGAGTCGCCCGGCCTCTGTAGAAACTCGCCTGGCCCCTGGAGAGACTCACCCAGCCTCTGGGGAGACTCACCCGGCCTCTGGAGAGACTCGCCCGGCATCTAAAGAGACTCCCGGCCCTCTAAAGAAACTCGTCTGGCCCCAGTAGAGACTTGCCCGGCCCCCTGGAGAAACTCGCCTTGCCCCTGTAGTGACTCGACCGGCCGCTGGAGAGACTCGCCCGGGCTCTGGGGAGACTCGCCCGGCCTCTAAAGAGACGCGCCCGGCCTCTGTAGAGGCTTCCTCGGCCTCTGGAGAGACTCGCCTGGCCTCTGTGGAGACTCGCCCGGCCTCTGGAGAGACTCACCTAGCCTCTGGGGAGACTCGCCCAGCCTCTGGAGAGACTTGCTCGGCTTCTGTAGAGACTCGCCTGGCCTCTGGAGAGACTCGCCCGGCCTCTGGAAAAACTCGCCTGTCCCCTGTAGATACTCGCCTGGCCCGTGGAGAGACTTGCCCGGCCTCTGTAGAGACTCGCCCGGCCTCTGGAGAAACTCGCCCGGCCTCTGGATAGACTCGCCCGCCTCTGTGGAGACTCGCCCGGCCTCTAAAGAAACTCGCCCGGCCCCTGGAGAGACTCTCCTGGTCCCTGGAGAAACTCGCCCGGCCTCTGGATAGACTCGCCCGGCCTCTAGAGAAACTCGCCCGGCCTCTGTAGAGACTCGCCCGGCCTCTGGATAAACTCGCCTGGCCCCTGTAGAAACACGCCTGGTCCATGGAGAAACTCACCTGGCCTCTGGAGAAACTCGCCTGGCCCCTGAAGAGACTCGCCCGGTGCGTGAAGAGACTCACCCGGCCTCTGGAGAGACTCGCGCGGCCTCTAAAGAGACTCCCCGGCCTCTGGATAGACTCGCCTGGCCTCTGGAAAAACTTGCATGGCCCCAGTAGAGAGTCACCTTGCCCGTGGAGAGAATCACATGGCCTCTGGAGAAACTCACCCAGCCTCTGTAGAGACTCGCCCGGCCTCTGTAAAGAATTACCCGGCCTCTGAAGAAACTCGCCTGGCTCCAGTAGAGACTCACCCGGCCCTCTGGAGAAACTCGCCTTGCCCCTGGAGTGACTCGCCCGGGCTCTGGGGAAACTCGCCCGGCCTCTAAAGAGACTCGCCCGGCCTCTATAGAGACTAGCCCGGTCTCTGGAGAGACTTGCCTGGCCTCTGGTGAAACTCGCCCGGCCTCTGTAGAGACTCGTCTGGCCTCTGTAGAGACTCGCCCGGCCTCTGTGGAGACTCGCATGGCCTCTGGAAAGACTTACCCGGCCTCTGGAGAGACTCGCCCGGCCTCTGAAGAAACTCGCCTGGCCCCTGTAGAGACTCGCCCGGCCCCTGGAAAGACCCGCCCTGCCTCTGATGAAACTCGCCCAGCCTCTGTAGAGACTCGCCTCGCCCAGGAAGAGACTCACCCGGCCTCTGGAGAGACTCGCCCGGCCTCTGTAGAGACTCGCCTGGCCCGTGGAGAGACTCGCCCGGCCCCTGGAGAGACTCGCTCGGGCTCTGTAGAGACTCGCTCGGTCTCTGTAGAGACTCGCCCGGCCTCTGGAGAAACTCGCCCGGCCCCTGGAGAGACTCGCTCGGCTTCTGGAGAAACTCGCCCGGCCTCTGGATAGACTCGCCCGGCCCCTGGAGAGACTCGCCCAGCCTCAGTAAAGACTCGCCCGGCCTCTGGAGAAACTCGCCCGGCCTCTGTAGAGACTCACCCGGCCTCTGGAAAAACTCGCCTGGCCCCAGTAGAAACTCGCCTGGCCCATGGAGAAACTCGCCTGGCCCCTGTAGAGACTCGCCCGGCGCGTGAAGAGACTCACCCGGCCTCTGGCGAAACTCGCCCGGCCTCTAAAGAGACTCCCCGGCCTCTGGAGAGACTCGCCGAGGCTCTGGAGAGACTCACCCGGCCTCTGAAGAGACTCGCCCGGCCTCTGGAAAAACTCGCCTGGCCCCTGTAGAGAGTCGCCCTGCCCGTGGAGAGACTCACATGGCCTCTGGAGAAACACGCCCGCCCTCTGTAGAGACTCGCCCGGCCTCTGTAAAGAATTACCCGGCCTCTGGAGAAACCCGCCCGGCCTCTGGATAGACTCGCCCGGCCCCTGGAGAGACTCGCCCAGCCTCAGTAGAGACTCGCCCGGCCTCTGGAGAAACTCGCCCAGCCTTTGTGGAAACTCGCCCGGCCTCTGGAAAAACTCGCCAGGCCCCTGTAGAAACTCCCCTGGTCCAAGGAGAGACTCGCCCGGCCTCCAAAGAAACTCGCCTGGCCCCTGTAGAGACTCGCCCGGCCTCTAAAGAAACTCCCCGCCCTCTGAAGAAACTCGTCTGGCCCCAGTAGAGACTTGCCCGGCCCTCTGAAGAAACTCGCCTTGCCCCTGTAGTGACTCGACTGGCCGCTGGAGAGACTCGCCCGGGTTCTGGAGAGACTCGCCCGACCTCTGGAGAGACTCGCCCGGCCCCTGGAGAAACTCGCCAGCCCTCTGTAGAAACTCGCCAAGCCCCGGGAGAGACTCGCCCGGCCTCTGTAGAGACTCGCCCGTCATCTGGATATACTCGCCCGGCCTCTGTAGAGACTCGCCCGGCCTCTGGAGAAACTCGCCCGGCCTCTGGAGAGATTCGCCCTGCCTCTGGAGAAACTTGCCCGCCCTCTGTAGAGACTCGCCAAGCCCCTGGAGAGACTCGCCCGGCTTCTGCAGAGACTCGCCCGGCCTCTGGAGAGACTCGCTCGGCCCCTGAAGAGACTCGCGCGGCCTCTGTAGAGACTCGCCCGGCCTCTGGAGAGACTCGCCCTGCCTCTGGAGAAACTTGTCCGCCCTCTGTAGAGACTCGCCAAGCCCCTGGAGAGACTCGCCCGGCTTCTGCAGAGACTCGCCCGGCCTCTGGAGAGACTCGCTCGGCCCCTGAAGAGACTCGCGCGGCCTCTGTAGAGACTCGCCCGACCCCTGGAGAAACTCGCCCGAACTCTGTAGAGACTCGCCAAGCCCCGGGAGAGACTCGACCGGCCTCTGTAGAAACTCACCTTGCCCCTGGAGAGACTCACCCAGCCTCTGGGGAGACTCGCCGGGCCTCTGGAGAGACTCGCCCGGCCTCTGTAGAGACTCGCCCATCCTCTGGATATACTCGCCCGGCCTCTGTAGAGACTCGCCCGGCCTCTGGAGAAACTCGCCCGGCCTCGGGAGAGACTTGCCCTGCCTCTGGAGAAACTTGCCCGCCCTCTGTAGAGACTCGCCAAGCCCCTGGAGAGACTCGCCCGGCTTCTGCAGAGACTCGCCCGGCCTCTGGAGAGACTCGCCTTGCCTCTGTAGAGACTCGCCCGGCCTCTGGAGAGACTCGCCCGGCCTCTGTAGAAACTCGCCTGGCCCCTGTAGAGACTCACCCAGCCTCTGGGGAGACTCGCCGGGCCTCTGGAGGGACTCGCCCGGCCTCTGGAGAGACTCGCCCGGCCCCTGGAGAAACTTGCCAGCCCTCTGTAGAGACACGCCAAGCCCGGGGAGATACTCGCCCGGCCTCTGTAGAGACTCGCCCGGCCTCTTGGGAAACTCGCCCGGCCTCTGGAGAGACTCGCCCGGCCTCTGGAGAAACTCGCCCGCCCTCTGTAGAGACTCGCCAAGCCCCTGGAGAGACTCGCCCGGCCTCTGTAGAGACTCGCCTGGCCTGTGGAGAGACTCGTCCGGCCTCTGGAGAGACTCACCCGGCCTGTAGAGACTCGCCTGGCCTCTGGAAAGACTCCCCGGCCTCTGGAGAAACTCGCTCGGGCTCTGGAGAGACTCGCCCGGCCTCTAAAGAGACTTGCCCGGCATCTCTAGAGACTCGCCTTGCCTCTGGAGAGACTCGCCCGGCCTCTGAAGGGACTCGACCCTCCTCTGAAAAGACTCGCCCGGCCTCTGTAGTGACTCGCCCGGCATCTAGAGAGACTTGCCCGGCCTCTGAAGAGACTCGCCCGGCCCCTGGAGAAACTCGCCAGCCCTCTGTAGAGACACGCCAAGCCCCGGGAGAGACTCGCCCGGCCTTTGTAGAGACTCGCCCGTCCTCTGGAGATACTCGCCCGGCCTCTGTAGAGACTCACCCGGCCTCTGGAGAAACTCGCCCGGCCTCTGGAGAGACTCGCCCGGCCTCTGGAGAGACTCACCCGGCCTCGAGAGAAACTCGCCCGGCCTCTGGAGAGACTCGCCCCGGCCTCTGGAGAAACTCCCCCGCCCTCTGTAGAGACTCGCCAAGCCCCTGGAGAGACTCGCCCGGCCTCTTGAGAGACTCGCCCGGCCACTGCAAAAACTCGCCTGGCCCCTGTAGAGACTCTCCTGGCCCGTGGAGAGACTCGCCCGGCCTCTGTAGAGACTCGCCCGGCCTCTGGAGAGACTCGCCCGGCCTCTGGATAGACTCGCCCGCCTCTGTGGAGACTCGCACAGCCTCTAAAGAAACTCGCCCGGCCCCTGGAGAGACTCTCCTGGTCCCTGGAGAAACTCGCCCGGCCTCTAGAGAAACTTGCCTGGCCTCTGTAGAGACTCGCCCGGCCTCTGGATAAACTCGCCTGGCCCCTGTAGAAACTCGCCTGGTCCATGGAGAAACTCGCCCGGCCTCTGGAGAAACTCGCCTGGCCCCTGTAGAGACTCGCCTGGCGCGTGAAGAGACTCACCCGGCCTCTGGAGAGACTCGCGCGGCCTCTAAAGAGACTCCCCGGCCTCTGGATAGACTCGCCCGGCCTCTGGAAAAACTTGCATGGCACCTGTAGACAGTCACCTTGCCCGTGGAGAGAATCACATGGCCTCTGGAGAAACACGCCCAGCCTCTGTAGAGACTCGCCCGGCTTCTGTAAAGAATTACCCGGCCTCTGAAGAAACTCGCCTGGCTCCAGTAGAGACTCGCCCGGCCCTCTGGAGAAACTCGCCTTGCCCCTGGAGTGACTCGACCGGCCGCTGGAGTGACTCGCCCGGGCTCTGGGGAGAGTCGCCTGGCCTCTAAAGAGACTCGCCCGGCCACTATAGAGACTCGCCCGGTCTCTGGAGAGACTTGCCTGGCCTCTGGTGAAACTCGCCCGGCCTCTGTAGAGACTCGTCTGGCCTCTGTAGAGACTCGCCCGGCCTCTGTGGAGACTCGCATGGCCTCTGGAAAGACTTACCCGGCCTCTGGAGAGACTCGCCCGGCCTCTGAAGAAACTCGCCTGGCCCCTGTAGAAAATCGCCCGGCCTCTGGAGAGACTCGCCCTGCCTCTGATGAAACTCGCCCAGCCTCTGTAGAGACTCGCCTCGCCCAGGGAGAGACTCGCCCGGCCTCTGGAGAGACTCGCCCGGCCTCTGTAGAGACTCGCCTGGCCCCTGGAGAGACTCGCCCGGCCCCTGGAGAGACTCGCTCGGGCTCTGTAGAGACTCGCCCGGCCTCTGTAGAGACTCGCCCGGCCTCTGGAGAAACTCACCCGGCCCCTGGAGAGACTCGCCCGGCCTCTGGAGAAACTCGCCCGGCCTCTGCATAGACTCGCCCGGCCACTGGAGAGACTCGCCCAGCCTCAGTAAAGACTCGCCCGACCTCTGGAGAAACTCGCCCGGCCTCTGTAGAGACTCGCACGGCCTCTGGAAAAACTCGCCTGGCCCCAGTAGAAACTCGCCTGGCTGATGGAGAAACTCGCCTGGCCCCTGTAGAGACTCACCCGGCGCGTGAAGAGACTCACCCGGCCTCTTGAGAGACTCGCCCGGCCTCTAAAGAGACTCCCCGGCCTCTGGAGAGACTCGCCGGGGCTCTGGAGAGACTCACCCGGCCTCTGAAGAGACTCGCCTGACCTCTGGAAAAACTCGCCTGGCCCCTGTAGAGAGTCGCCTTGCCCGTGGAGAGACTCACATGGCCTCTGGAGAAACACGCCCGCCCTCTGTAGAGACTCGCCCGGCCTCTGTAAAGAATTACCCGGCCTCTGGAGAAACCCGCCCGGCCTCTGGATAGACTCGCCCGGCCCCTGGAGAGACTCGCCCAGCCTCAGTAGAGACTCGCCCAGCCTCTGGAGAAACTTGCCCAGCCTCTGTGGAGACTCGCCCGTCCTCTGGAAAATCTCGCCTGGCCCCTGTAGAAACTCCCCTGGTCCAAGGAGAGACTCTCCCGGCCTCCTAAGAAACTCGCCTGGCCCCTGTAGAGACTCGCCCGGCGCGTGAAGAGACTCGCCCGGCCTCTAAAGAGACTCCCCGCCCTCTGAAGAAACTCCCCTGGTCCAAGGAGAGACTCGCCCGCCCTCCAAAGAAACTCGCCTTGCCCCTGTAGTGACTCGACCGGCCGCTGGAGAGACTCGCCCGGGCTCTGGAGAGACTCGCCCGACCTCTGGAGAGACTCGCCCGGCCCCTGGAGAAACTCGCCAGCCCTCTGTAGAGACTCGCCAAGCCCCGGGAGAGACTCGCCCGGCCTCTGTAGAGACTCGCCCGTCCTCTGGATATACTCGCCCGGCCTCTGTAGAGACTCGCCCGGCCTCTGGAGAGACTCGCCCGACCTCTGGAGAGACTCGCCCGACCCCTGGAGAAACTCGCCCGAACTCTGTAGAGACTCCCCAAGCCCCGGGAGAGACGCGACCGGCCTCTGTAGAGACTCGCCCGGCCTCTGTTGAGACTCGCCCGGCCTTTGGAGAGACTCGCCCGGCCTCTGTAGAAACTCACCTGGCCCCTGGAGAGACTCACCCAGCCTCTGGGGAGACTCGCCGGGCCTCTGGAGAGACTCGCCCGGCCTCTGGAGAGACTCGCCGGGCCTCTGGAGAAAATCGCCTGGCCCCTGTAGAGACTCGCCCGGCACGTGGAGAGACTCGTCCGGCCTCTGGAGAGACTCGCCCGGACTGTGAAGAGACTCACCCAGGCTCTGGAGAAACTCAGCCGGCCTCTGAAGAGACTCGCCCGGCATCTGTAGAGACTGGCTTGGCCTCTGGAGAGACTCACCCGGCCTCTGGAGGGACTCACCCGTCCTCTGAAAAGACTCGCCCGGCCTCTATGGAGACTCGCCCGGCCTCTGTAGAGACTCGCCCGTCCTCTGGAGAAACTCGCCTGGCCTTTGGAGAAACTCGCCCGGCCTCTGGGGAAACTCGCCCGCCCTCTGTAGAGACTCACCAAGCCCCTGGAGAGACTCAACCGGCCTCTGTAGAGACTCGCCCGGCCTCTTGAGACTCGCCCGGCCTCTGGAGAAACTCGCCTGCCCTCTGTAGAGACTCACCAAGCCCCGGGAGAAACTCGCCCGGCCTCTGTAGAGACTGCCCATCCTCTGGAGATACTCGCCCGGCCTCTGTAGAGACTCGCCCGGCCTCTGGAGAGACTCGCCCGGCCTCTGGTGAGACTCGCCTTGCCTCTGTAGAGACTCGCCCGGCCTCTGGAGAGACTCGCCCGGCCCCTGTAGAGACTCGCCTGGTCTCTGGAGAGACTCGCCTGGCCTCTGGAAAAACTCACCCGACCTCTGAAGAGACTTGCCCGGCCTCTGGAAAAACTTGCCTGGCCCCTGTAGAGAGTCTCCTGGCCCATGGAGAGACTCACATGGAATCTGGAGAAACTCACCTGGCCTCTGTAGAGACTCGCCCGGACTCTGTAAAGACTCACCCGGCCTCTGAAGAAACTCGCCTGGCTCTAGTAGAGACTCGCCAGGCCCTCTGGAGAAACTCGCCTTGCCCCTGTAGTGACTCGACCGGCCGCTGGAGTGACTCGCCCGGCCTCTAAGGAGACTCGCCCGACCTCTGTAGAGACTCGTCTGGCCTCTGTAGAGACTCGCCCGGCCTCTGTGGAGACTCGCCCGGCCTCTGGTGAGACTTGCCTGGCCTCTGGAGGTACTCGCCCGGCCTCTGAAGAAACTCACCTGGCCTCTGAAGAGACTCGCCCGGCCCCTGGAGAAACTCGCCAGCCCTCTGTAGAGACACGCCAAGCCCCGGGAGAGACTCGCCCGGCCTTTGTAGAGACTCGCCCGTCCTCTGGAGATACTCGCCCGGCCTCTGTAGAGACTCACCCGGCCTCTGGAGAAACTCGCCCGGCCTCTGGAGAGACTCGCCCGGCCTCTGGAGAGACTCACCCGGCCTCGAGAGAAACTCGCCCGGCCTCTGGAGAGACTCGCCCCGGCCTCTGGAGAAACTCCCCCGCCCTCTGTAGAGACTCGCCAAGCCCCTGGAGAGACTCGCCCGGCCTCTTGAGAGACTCGCCTGGCCACTGCAAAAACTCGCCTGGCCCCTGTAGAGACTCTCCTGGCCCGTGGAGAGACTCGCCCGGCCTCTGTAGAGACTCGCCCGGCCTCTGGAGAGACTCGCCCGGCCTCTGGATAGACTCGCCCGCCTCTGTGAAGACTCGCCCAGCCTCTAAAGAAACTCGCCCGGCCCCTGGAGAGACTCTCCTGGTCCCTGGAGAAACTCGCCCGGCCTCTAGAGAAACTTGCCTGGCCTCTGTAGAGACTCGCCCGGCCTCTGGATAAACTCGCCTGGCCCCTGTAGAAACTCGCCTGGTCCATGGAGAAACTCACCCGGCCTCTGGAGAAACTCGCCTGGCCCCTGTAGAGACTCGCCCGGCGCGTGAAGAGACTCACCCGGCCTCTGGAGAGACTCGCGCAGCCTCTAAAGAGACTCCCCGGCCTCTGGATAGACTCGCACGGCCTCTGGAAAAACTTGCATGGCACCTGTAGACAGTCACCTTGCCCGTGGAGAGAATCACATGGCCTCTGGAGAAACACGCCCAGCCTCTGTAGAGACTCGCCCGGCTTCTGTAAAGAATTACCCGGCCTCTGAAGAAACTCGCCTGGCTCCAGTAGAGACTCGCCCGGCCCTCTGGAGAAACTCGCCTTGCCCCTGGAGTGACTCGACCGGCCGCTGGAGTGACTCGCCCGGGCTCTGGGGAGAGTCGCCTGGCCTCTAAAGAGACTCGCCCGGCCACTATAGAGACTCGCCCGGTCTCTGGAGAGACTTGCCTGGCCTCTGGTGAAACTCGCCCGGCCTCTGTAGAGACTCGTCTGGCCTCTGTAGAGACTCGCCCGGCCTCTGTGGAGACTCGCATGGCCTCTGGAAAGACTTACCCGGCCTCTGGAGAGACTCGCCCGCCCTCTGAAGAAACTCGCCTGGCCCCTGTAGAAAATCGCCCGGCCTCTGGAGAGACTCGCCCTGCCTCTGATGAAACTCGCCCAGCCTCTGTAGAGACTCGCCTCACCCAGGGAGAGACTCGCCCGGCCTCTGGAGAGACTCACCCGGCCTCTGTAGAGACTCGCCTGGCCCCTGGAGAGACTCGCCCGGCCCCTGGAGAAACTCGCTCGGGCTCTGTAGAGACTCGCCCGGCCTCTGTAGAGACTCGCCCGGCCTCTGGAGAAACTCGCCCGGCCCCTGGAGAGACTCGCCCGGCCTCTGGAGAAACTCGCCCGGCCTCTGCATAGACTCGCCCGGCCACTGGAGAGACTCGCCCAGCCTCAGTAAAGACTCGCCCGACCTCTGGAGAAACTCGCCCGGCCTCTGTAGAGACTCGCACGGCCTCTGGAAAAACTCGCCTGGCCCCAGTAGAAACTCGCCTGGCTGATGGAGAAACTCGCCTGGCCCCTGTAGAGACTCACCCGGCGCGTGAAGAGACTCACCCGGCCTCTTGAGAGACTCGCCCGGCCTCTAAAGAGACTCCCCGGCCTCTGGAGAGACTCGCCGGGGCTCTGGAGAGACTCACCCGGCCTCTGAAGAGACTCGCCTGACCTCTGGAAAAACTCGCCTGGCCCCTGTAGAGAGTCGCCTTGCCCGTGGAGAGACTCACATGGCCTCTGGAGAAACACGCCCGCCCTCTGTAGAGACTCGCCCGGCCTCTGTAAAGAATTACCCGGCCTCTGGAGAAACCCGCCCGGCCTCTGGATAGACTCGCCCGGCCCCTGGAGAGACTCGCCCAGCCTCAGTAGAGACTCGCCCGGCCTCTGGAGAAACTTGCCCGGCCTCTGTGGAGACTCGCCCGTCCTCTGGAAAAACTCGCCTGGCCCCTGTAGAAACTCCCCTGGTCCAAGGAGAGACTCTCCCGGCCTCCTAAGAAACTCGCCTGGCCCCTGTAGAGACTCGCCCGGCGCGTGAAGAGACTCGCCCGGCCTCTAAAGAGACTCCCCGCCCTCTGAAGAAACTCCCCTGGTCCAAGGAGAGACTCGCCCGCCCTCCAAAGAAACTCGCCTTGCCCCTGTAGTGACTCGACCGGCCGCTGGAGAGACTCGCCCGGGCTCTGGAGAGACTCGCCCGACCTCTGGAGAGACTCGCCCGGCCCCTGGAGAAACTCGCCAGCCCTCTGTAGAGACTCGCCAAGCCCCGGGAGAGACTCGCCCGGCCTCTGTAGAGACTCGCCCGTCCTCTGGATATACTCGCCCGGCCTCTGTAGAGACTCGCCCGGCCTCTGGAGAGACTCGCCCGACCTCTGGAGAGACTCGCCCGACCCCTGGAGAAACTCGCCCGAACTCTGTAGAGACTCCCCAAGCCCCGGGAGAGACGCGACCGGCCTCTGTAGAGACTCGCCCGGCCTCTGTTGAGACTCGCCCGGCCTTTGGAGAGACTCGCCCGGCCTCTGTAGAAACTCACCTGGCCCCTGGAGAGACTCACCCAGCCTCTGGGGAGACTCGCCGGGCCTCTGGAGAGACTCGCCCGGCCTCTGGAGAGACTCGCCGGGCCTCTGGAGAAAATCGCCTGGCCCCTGTAGAGACTCGCCCGGCACGTGGAGAGACTCGTCCGGCCCCTGGAGAGACTCGCCCGGACTGTGAAGAGACTCACCCAGGCTCTGGAGAAACTCAGCCGGCCTCTGAAGAGACTCGCCCGGCATCTGTAGAGACTGGCTTGGCCTCTGGAGAGACTCACCCGGCCTCTGGAGGGACTCACCCGTCCTCTGAAAAGACTCGCCCGGCCTCTATGGAGACTCGCCCGGCCTCTGTAGAGACTCGCCCGTCCTCTGGAGAAACTCGCCTGGCCTTTGGAGAAACTCGCCCGGCCTCTGGGGAAACTCGCCCGCCCTCTGTAGAGACTCACCAAGCCCCTGGAGAGACTCAACCGGCCTCTGTAGAGACTCGCCCGGCCTCTTGAGACTCGCCCGGCCTCTGGAGAAACTCGCCTGCCCTCTGTAGAGACTCACCAAGCCCCGGGAGAAACTCGCCCGGCCTCTGTAGAGACTGCCCATCCTCTGGAGATACTCGCCCGGCCTCTGTAGAGACTCGCCCGGCCTCTGGAGAGACTCGCCCGGCCTCTGGTGAGACTCGCCTTGCCTCTGTAGAGACTCGCCCGGCCTCTGGAGAGACTCGCCCGGCCCCTGTAGAGACTCGCCTGGTCTCTGGAGAGACTCGCCTGGCCTCTGGAAAAACTCACCCGACCTCTGAAGAGACTTGCCCGGCCTCTGGAAAAACTTGCCTGGCCCCTGTAGAGAGTCTCCTGGCCCATGGAGAGACTCACATGGAATCTGGAGAAACTCACCCGGCCTCTGTAGAGACTCGCCCGGACTCTGTAAAGACTCACCCGGCCTCTGAAGAAACTCGCCTGGCTCTAGTAGAGACTCGCCAGGCCCTCTGGAGAAACTCGCCTTGCCCCTGTAGTGACTCGACCGGCCGCTGGAGTGACTCGCCCGGCCTCTAAGGAGACTCGCCCGACCTCTGTAGAGACTCGTCTGGCCTCTGTAGAGACTCGCCCGGCCTCTGTGGAGACTCGCCCGGCCTCTGGTGAGACTTGCCTGGCCTCTGGAGGTACTCGCCCGGCCTCTGAAGAAACTCACCTGGCCCCTGTAGAGACTCGCCCGGCCTCTAGAGAGACTTGCCCGGCCTCTGAAGAGACTCGCCCGGCCCCTGGAGAAACTCGCCAGCCCTCTGTAGAGACACGCCAAGCCCCGGGAGAGACTCGCCCGGCCTTTGTAGAGACTCGCCCGTCCTCTGGAGATACTCGCCCGGCCTCTGTAGAGACTCACCCGGCCTCTGGAGAAACTCGCCCGGCCTCTGGAGAGACTCGCCCGGCCTCTGGAGAGACTCACCCGGCCTCGAGAGAAACTCGCCCGGCCTCTGGAGAGACTCGCCCCGGCCTCTGGAGAAACTCCCCCGCCCTCTGTAGAGACTCGCCAAGCCCCTGGAGAGACTCGCCCGGCCTCTTGAGAGACTCGCCCGGCCACTGCAAAAACTCGCCTGGCCCCTGTAGAGACTCTCCTGGCCCGTGGAGAGACTCGCCCGGCCTCTGTAGAGACTCGCCCGGCCTCTGGAGAGACTCGCCCGGCCTCTGGATAGACTCGCCCGCCTCTGTGAAGACTCGCCCAGCCTCTAAAGAAACTCGCCCGGCCCCTGGAGAGACTCTCCTGGTCCCTGGAGAAACTCGCCCGGCCTCTAGAGAAACTGGCCTGGCCTCTGTAGAGACTCGCCCGGCCTCTGGATAAACTCGCCTGGCCCCTGTAGAAACTCGCCTGGTCCATGGAGAAACTCGCCCGGCCTCTGGAGAAACTCGCCTGGCCCCTGTAGAGACTCGCCCGGCGCGTGAAGAGACTCACCCGGCCTCTGGAGAGACTCGCGCGGCCTCTAAAGAGACTCCCCGGCCTCTGGATAGACTCGCCCGGCCTCTGGAAAAACTTGCATGGCACCTGTAGACAGTCACCTTGCCCGTGGAGAGAATCACATGGCCTCTGGAGAAACACGCCCAGCCTCTGTAGAGACTCGCCCGGCTTCTGTAAAGAATTACCCGGCCTCTGAAGAAACTCGCCTGGCTCCAGTAGAGACTCGCCCGGCCCTCTGGAGAAACTCGCCTTGCCCCTGGAGTGACTCGACCGGCCGCTGGAGTGACTCGCCCGGGCTCTGGGGAGAGTCGCCTGGCCTCTAAAGAGACTCGCCCGGCCACTATAGAGACTCGCCCGGTCTCTGGAGAGACTTGCCTGGCCTCTGGTGAAACTCGCCCGGCCTCTGTAGAGACTCGTCTGGCCTCTGTAGAGACTCGCCCGGCCTCTGTGGAGACTCGCATGGCCTCTGGAAAGACTTACCCGGCCTCTGGAGAGACTCGCCCGCCCTCTGAAGAAACTCGCCTGGCCCCTGTAGAAAATCGCCCGGCCTCTGGAGAGACTCGCCCTGCCTCTGATGAAACTCGCCCAGCCTCTGTAGAGACTCGCCTCGCCCAGGGAGAGACTCGCCCGGCCTCTGGAGAGACTCGCCCGGCCTCTGTAGAGACTCGCCTGGCCCCTGGAGAGACTCGCCCGGCCCCTGGAGAGACTCGCTCGGGCTCTGTAGAGACTCGCCCGGCCTCTGTAGAGACTCGCCCGGCCTCTGGAGAAACTCGCCCGGCCCCTGGAGAGACTCGCCCGGCCTCTGGAGAAACTCGCCCGGCCTCTGCATAGACTCGCCCGGCCACTGGAGAGACTCGCCCAGCCTCAGTAAAGACTCGCCCGACCTCTGGAGAAACTCGCCCGGCCTCTGTGGAGACTCGCACGGCCTCTGGAAAAACTCGCCTGGCCCCAGTAGAAACTCGCCTGGCTGATGGAGAAACTCGCCTGGCCCCTGTAGAGACTCACCCGGCGCGTGAAGAGACTCACCCGGCCTCTTGAGAGACTCGCCCGGCCTCTAAAGAGACTCCCCGGCCTCTGGAGAGACTCGCCGGGGCTCTGGAGAGACTCACCCGGCCTCTGAAGAGACTCGCCTGACCTCTGGAAAAACTCGCCTGGCCCCTGTAGAGAGTCGCCTTGCCCGTGGAGAGACTCACATGGCCTCTGGAGAAACACGCCCGCCCTCTGTAGAGACTCGCCCGGCCTCTGTAAAGAATTACCCGGCCTCTGGAGAAACCCGCCCGGCCTCTGGATAGACTCGCCCGGCCCCTGGAGAGACTCGCCCAGCCTCAGTAGAGACTCGCCCGGCCTCTGGAGAAACTTGCCCGGCCTCTGTGGAGACTCGCCCGTCCTCTGGAAAAACTCGCCTGGCCCCTGTAGAAACTCCCCTGGTCCAAGGAGAGACTCTCCCGGCCTCCTAAGAAACTCGCCTGGCCCCTGTAGAGACTCGCCCGGCGCGTGAAGAGACTCGCCCGGCCTCTAAAGAGACTCCCCGCCCTCTGAAGAAACTCCCCTGGTCCAAGGAGAGACTCGCCCGCCCTCCAAAGAAACTCGCCTTGCCCCTGTAGTGACTCGACCGGCCGCTGGAGAGACTCGCCCGGGCTCTGGAGAGACTCGCCCGACCTCTGGAGAGACTCGCCCGGCCCCTGGAGAAACTCGCCAGCCCTCTGTAGAGACTCGCCAAGCCCCGGGAGAGACTCGCCCGGCCTCTGTAGAGACTCGCCCGTCCTCTGGATATACTCGCCCGGCCTCTGTAGAGACTCGCCCGGCCTCTGGAGAGACTCGCCCGACCTCTGGAGAGACTCGCCCGACCCCTGGAGAAACTCGCCCGAACTCTGTAGAGACTCCCCAAGCCCCGGGAGAGACGCGACCGGCCTCTGTAGAGACTCGCCCGGCCTCTGTTGAGACTCGCCCGGCCTTTGGAGAGACTCGCCCGGCCTCTGTAGAAACTCACCTGGCCCCTGGAGAGACTCACCCAGCCTCTGGGGAGACTCGCCGGGCCTCTGGAGAGACTCGCCCGGCCTCTGGAGAGACTCGCCGGGCCTCTGGAGAAAATCGCCTGGCCCCTGTAGAGACTCGCCCGGCACGTGGAGAGACTCGTCCGGCCCCTGGAGAGACTCGCCCGGACTGTGAAGAGACTCACCCAGGCTCTGGAGAAACTCAGCCGGCCTCTGAAGAGACTCGCCCGGCATCTGTAGAGACTGGCTTGGCCTCTGGAGAGACTCACCCGGCCTCTGGAGGGACTCACCCGTCCTCTGAAAAGACTCGCCCGGCCTCTATGGAGACTCGCCCGGCCTCTGTAGAGACTCGCCCGTCCTCTGGAGAAACTCGCCTGGCCTTTGGAGAAACTCGCCCGGCCTCTGGGGAAACTCGCCCGCCCTCTGTAGAGACTCACCAAGCCCCTGGAGAGACTCAACCGGCCTCTGTAGAGACTCGCCCGGCCTCTTGAGACTCGCCCGGCCTCTGGAGAAACTCGCCTGCCCTCTGTAGAGACTCACCAAGCCCCGGGAGAAACTCGCCCGGCCTCTGTAGAGACTGCCCATCCTCTGGAGATACTCGCCCGGCCTCTGTAGAGACTCGCCCGGCCTCTGGAGAGACTCGCCCGGCCTCTGGTGAGACTCGCCTTGCCTCTGTAGAGACTCGCCCGGCCTCTGGAGAGACTCGCCCGGCCCCTGTAGAGACTCGCCTGGTCTCTGGAGAGACTCGCCTGGCCTCTGGAAAAACTCACCCGACCTCTGAAGAGACTTGCCCGGCCTCTGGAAAAACTTGCCTGGCCCCTGTAGAGAGTCTCCTGGCCCATGGAGAGACTCACATGGAATCTGGAGAAACTCACCCGGCCTCTGTAGAGACTCGCCCGGACTCTGTAAAGACTCACCCGGCCTCTGAAGAAACTCGCCTGGCTCTAGTAGAGACTCGCCAGGCCCTCTGGAGAAACTCGCCTTGCCCCTGTAGTGACTCGACCGGCCGCTGGAGTGACTCGCCCGGCCTCTAAGGAGACTCGCCCGACCTCTGTAGAGACTCGTCTGGCCTCTGTAGAGACTCGCCCGGCCTCTGTGGAGACTCGCCCGGCCTCTGGTGAGACTTGCCTGGCCTCTGGAGGTACTCGCCCGGCCTCTGAAGAAACTCACCTGGCCCCTGTAGAGACTCGCCCGGCCTCTAGAGAGACTTGCCCGGCCTCTGAAGAGACTCGCCCGGCCCCTGGAGAAACTCGCCAGCCCTCTGTAGAGACACGCCAAGCCCCGGGAGAGACTCGCCCGGCCTTTGTAGAGACTCGCCCGTCCTCTGGAGATACTCGCCCGGCCTCTGTAGAGACTCACCCGGCCTCTGGAGAAACTCGCCCGGCCTCTGGAGAGACTCGCCCGGCCTCTGGAGAGACTCACCCGGCCTCGAGAGAAACTCGCCCGGCCTCTGGAGAGACTCGCCCCGGCCTCTGGAGAAACTCCCCCGCCCTCTGTAGAGACTCGCCAAGCCCCTGGAGAGACTCGCCCGGCCTCTTGAGAGACTCGCCCGGCCACTGCAAAAACTCGCCTGGCCCCTGTAGAGACTCTCCTGGCCCGTGGAGAGACTCGCCCGGCCTCTGTAGAGACTCGCCCGGCCTCTGGAGAGACTCGCCCGGCCTCTGGATAGACTCGCCCGCCTCTGTGAAGACTCGCCCAGCCTCTAAAGAAACTCGCCCGGCCCCTGGAGAGACTCTCCTGGTCCGTGGAGAAACTCGCCCGGCCTCTAGAGAAACTGGCCTGGCCTCTGTAGAGACTCGCCCGGCCTCTGGATAAACTCGCCTGGCCCCTGTAGAAACTCGCCTGGTCCATGGAGAAACTCGCCCGGCCTCTGGAGAAACTCGCCTGGCCCCTGTAGAGACTCGCCCGGCGCGTGAAGAGACTCACCCGGCCTCTGGAGAGACTCGCGCGGCCTCTAAAGAGACTCCCCGGCCTCTGGATAGACTCGCCCGGCCTCTGGAAAAACTTGCATGGCACCTGTAGACAGTCACCTTGCCCGTGGAGAGAATCACATGGCCTCTGGAGAAACACGCCCAGCCTCTGTAGAGACTCGCCCGGCTTCTGTAAAGAATTACCCGGCCTCTGAAGAAACTCGCCTGGCTCCAGTAGAGACTCGCCCGGCCCTCTGGAGAAACTCGCCTTGCCCCTGGAGTGACTCGACCGGCCGCTGGAGTGACTCGCCCGGGCTCTGGGGAGAGTCGCCTGGCCTCTAAAGAGACTCGCCCGGCCACTATAGAGACTCGCCCGGTCTCTGGAGAGACTTGCCTGGCCTCTGGTGAAACTCGCCCGGCCTCTGTAGAGACTCGTCTGGCCTCTGTAGAGACTCGCCCGGCCTCTGTGGAGACTCGCATGGCCTCTGGAAAGACTTACCCGGCCTCTGGAGAGACTCGCCCGCCCTCTGAAGAAACTCGCCTGGCCCCTGTAGAAAATCGCCCGGCCTCTGGAGAGACTCGCCCTGCCTCTGATGAAACTCGCCCAGCCTCTGTAGAGACTCGCCTCGCCCAGGGAGAGACTCGCCCGGCCTCTGGAGAGACTCGCCCGGCCTCTGTAGAGACTCGCCTGGCCCCTGGAGAGACTCGCCCGGCCCCTGGAGAGACTCGCTCGGGCTCTGTAGAGACTCGCCCGGCCTCTGTAGAGACTCGCCCGGCCTCTGGAGAAACTCGCCCGGCCCCTGGAGAGACTCGCCCGGCCTCTGGAGAAACTCGCCCGGCCTCTGCATAGACTCGCCCGGCCACTGGAGAGACTCGCCCAGCCTCAGTAAAGACTCGCCCGACCTCTGGAGAAACTCGCCCGGCCTCTGTGGAGACTCGCACGGCCTCTGGAAAAACTCGCCTGGCCCCAGTAGAAACTCGCCTGGCTGATGGAGAAACTCGCCTGGCCCCTGTAGAGACTCACCCGGCGCGTGAAGAGACTCACCCGGCCTCTTGAGAGACTCGCCCGGCCTCTAAAGAGACTCCCCGGCCTCTGGAGAGACTCGCCGGGGCTCTGGAGAGACTCACCCGGCCTCTGAAGAGACTCGCCTGACCTCTGGAAAAACTCGCCTGGCCCCTGTAGAGAGTCGCCTTGCCCGTGGAGAGACTCACATGGCCTCTGGAGAAACACGCCCGCCCTCTGTAGAGACTCGCCCGGCCTCTGTAAAGAATTACCCGGCCTCTGGAGAAACCCGCCCGGCCTCTGGATAGACTCGCCCGGCCCCTGGAGAGACTCGCCCAGCCTCAGTAGAGACTCGCCCGGCCTCTGGAGAAACTTGCCCGGCCTCTGTGGAGACTCGCCCGTCCTCTGGAAAAACTCGCCTGGCCCCTGTAGAAACTCCCCTGGTCCAAGGAGAGACTCTCCCGGCCTCCTAAGAAACTCGCCTGGCCCCTGTAGAGACTCGCCCGGCGCGTGAAGAGACTCGCCCGGCCTCTAAAGAGACTCCCCGCCCTCTGAAGAAACTCCCCTGGTCCAAGGAGAGACTCGCCCGCCCTCCAAAGAAACTCGCCTTGCCCCTGTAGTGACTCGACCGGCCGCTGGAGAGACTCGCCCGGGCTCTGGAGAGACTCGCCCGACCTCTGGAGAGACTCGCCCGGCCCCTGGAGAAACTCGCCAGCCCTCTGTAGAGACTCGCCAAGCCCCGGGAGAGACTCGCCCGGCCTCTGTAGAGACTCGCCCGTCCTCTGGATATACTCGCCCGGCCTCTGTAGAGACTCGCCCGGCCTCTGGAGAGACTCGCCCGACCTCTGGAGAGACTCGCCCGACCCCTGGAGAAACTCGCCCGAACTCTGTAGAGACTCCCCAAGCCCCGGGAGAGACGCGACCGGCCTCTGTAGAGACTCGCCCGGCCTCTGTTGAGACTCGCCCGGCCTTTGGAGAGACTCGCCCGGCCTCTGTAGAAACTCACCTGGCCCCTGGAGAGACTCACCCAGCCTCTGGGGAGACTCGCCGGGCCTCTGGAGAGACTCACCCGGCCTCTGGAGAAACTCGCCCGGCCTCTGGAGAGACTCGCCCGGCCTCTGGAGAGACTCACCCGGCCTCGAGAGAAACTCGCCCGGCCTCTGGAGAGACTCGCCCCGGCCTCTGGAGAAACTCCCCCGCCCTCTGTAGAGACTCGCCAAGCCCCTGGAGAGACTCGCCCGGCCTCTTGAGAGACTCGCCCGGCCACTGCAAAAACTCGCCTGGCCCCTGTAGAGACTCTCCTGGCCCGTGGAGAGACTCGCCCGGCCTCTGTAGAGACTCGCCCGGCCTCTGGAGAGACTCGCCCGGCCTCTGGATAGACTCGCCCGCCTCTGTGAAGACTCGCCCAGCCTCTAAAGAAACTCGCCCGGCCCCTGGAGAGACTCTCCTGGTCCCTGGAGAAACTCGCCCGGCCTCTAGAGAAACTTGCCTGGCCTCTGTAGAGACTCGCCCGGCCTCTGGATAAACTCGCCTGGCCCCTGTAGAAACTCGCCTGGTCCATGGAGAAACTCACCCGGCCTCTGGAGAAACTCGCCTGGCCCCTGTAGAGACTCGCCCGGCGCGTGAAGAGACTCACCCGGCCTCTGGAGAGACTCGCGCGGCCTCTAAAGAGACTCCCCGGCCTCTGGATAGACTCGCACGGCCTCTGGAAAAACTTGCATGGCACCTGTAGACAGTCACCTTGCCCGTGGAGAGAATCACATGGCCTCTGGAGAAACACGCCCAGCCTCTGTAGAGACTCGCCCGGCTTCTGTAAAGAATTACCCGGCCTCTGAAGAAACTCGCCTGGCTCCAGTAGAGACTCGCCCGGCCCTCTGGAGAAACTCGCCTTGCCCCTGGAGTGACTCGACCGGCCGCTGGAGTGACTCGCCCGGGCTCTGGGGAGAGTCGCCTGGCCTCTAAAGAGACTCGCCCGGCCACTATAGAGACTCGCCCGGTCTCTGGAGAGACTTGCCTGGCCTCTGGTGAAACTCGCCCGGCCTCTGTAGAGACTCGTCTGGCCTCTGTAGAGACTCGCCCGGCCTCTGTGGAGACTCGCATGGCCTCTGGAAAGACTTACCCGGCCTCTGGAGAGACTCGCCCGCCCTCTGAAGAAACTCGCCTGGCCCCTGTAGAAAATCGCCCGGCCTCTGGAGAGACTCGCCCTGCCTCTGATGAAACTCGCCCAGCCTCTGTAGAGACTCGCCTCACCCAGGGAGAGACTCGCCCGGCCTCTGGAGAGACTCACCCGGCCTCTGTAGAGACTCGCCTGGCCCCTGGAGAGACTCGCCCGGCCCCTGGAGAGACTCGCTCGGGCTCTGTAGAGACTCGCCCGGCCTCTGTAGAGACTCGCCCGGCCTCTGGAGAAACTCGCCCGGCCCCTGGAGAGACTCGCCCGGCCTCTGGAGAAACTCGCCCGGCCTCTGCATAGACTCGCCCGGCCACTGGAGAGACTCGCCCAGCCTCAGTAAAGACTCGCCCGACCTCTGGAGAAACTCGCCCGGCCTCTGTAGAGACTCGCACGGCCTCTGGAAAAACTCGCCTGGCCCCAGTAGAAACTCGCCTGGCTGATGGAGAAACTCGCCTGGCCCCTGTAGAGACTCACCCGGCGCGTGAAGAGACTCACCCGGCCTCTTGAGAGACTCGCCCGGCCTCTAAAGAGACTCCCCGGCCTCTGGAGAGACTCGCCGGGGCTCTGGAGAGACTCACCCGGCCTCTGAAGAGACTCGCCTGACCTCTGGAAAAACTCGCCTGGCCCCTGTAGAGAGTCGCCTTGCCCGTGGAGAGACTCACATGGCCTCTGGAGAAACACGCCCGCCCTCTGTAGAGACTCGCCCGGCCTCTGTAAAGAATTACCCGGCCTCTGGAGAAACCCGCCCGGCCTCTGGATAGACTCGCCCGGCCCCTGGAGAGACTCGCCCAGCCTCAGTAGAGACTCGCCCGGCCTCTGGAGAAACTTGCCCGGCCTCTGTGGAGACTCGCCCGTCCTCTGGAAAAACTCGCCTGGCCCCTGTAGAAACTCCCCTGGTCCAAGGAGAGACTCTCCCGGCCTCCTAAGAAACTCGCCTGGCCCCTGTAGAGACTCGCCCGGCGCGTGAAGAGACTCGCCCGGCCTCTAAAGAGACTCCCCGCCCTCTGAAGAAACTCCCCTGGTCCAAGGAGAGACTCGCCCGCCCTCCAAAGAAACTCGCCTTGCCCCTGTAGTGACTCGACCGGCCGCTGGAGAGACTCGCCCGGGCTCTGGAGAGACTCGCCCGACCTCTGGAGAGACTCGCCCGGCCCCTGGAGAAACTCGCCAGCCCTCTGTAGAGACTCGCCAAGCCCCGGGAGAGACTCGCCCGGCCTCTGTAGAGACTCGCCCGTCCTCTGGATATACTCGCCCGGCCTCTGTAGAGACTCGCCCGGCCTCTGGAGAGACTCGCCCGACCTCTGGAGAGACTCGCCCGACCCCTGGAGAAACTCGCCCGAACTCTGTAGAGACTCCCCAAGCCCCGGGAGAGACGCGACCGGCCTCTGTAGAGACTCGCCCGGCCTCTGTTGAGACTCGCCCGGCCTTTGGAGAGACTCGCCCGGCCTCTGTAGAAACTCACCTGGCCCCTGGAGAGACTCACCCAGCCTCTGGGGAGACTCGCCGGGCCTCTGGAGAGACTCGCCCGGCCTCTGGAGAGACTCGCCGGGCCTCTGGAGAAAATCGCCTGGCCCCTGTAGAGACTCGCCCGGCACGTGGAGAGACTCGTCCGGCCCCTGGAGAGACTCGCCCGGACTGTGAAGAGACTCACCCAGGCTCTGGAGAAACTCAGCCGGCCTCTGAAGAGACTCGCCCGGCATCTGTAGAGACTGGCTTGGCCTCTGGAGAGACTCACCCGGCCTCTGGAGGGACTCACCCGTCCTCTGAAAAGACTCGCCCGGCCTCTATGGAGACTCGCCCGGCCTCTGTAGAGACTCGCCCGTCCTCTGGAGAAACTCGCCTGGCCTTTGGAGAAACTCGCCCGGCCTCTGGGGAAACTCGCCCGCCCTCTGTAGAGACTCACCAAGCCCCTGGAGAGACTCAACCGGCCTCTGTAGAGACTCGCCCGGCCTCTTGAGACTCGCCCGGCCTCTGGAGAAACTCGCCTGCCCTCTGTAGAGACTCACCAAGCCCCGGGAGAAACTCGCCCGGCCTCTGTAGAGACTGCCCATCCTCTGGAGATACTCGCCCGGCCTCTGTAGAGACTCGCCCGGCCTCTGGAGAGACTCGCCCGGCCTCTGGTGAGACTCGCCTTGCCTCTGTAGAGACTCGCCCGGCCTCTGGAGAGACTCGCCCGGCCCCTGTAGAGACTCGCCTGGTCTCTGGAGAGACTCGCCTGGCCTCTGGAAAAACTCACCCGACCTCTGAAGAGACTTGCCCGGCCTCTGGAAAAACTTGCCTGGCCCCTGTAGAGAGTCTCCTGGCCCATGGAGAGACTCACATGGAATCTGGAGAAACTCACCCGGCCTCTGTAGAGACTCGCCCGGACTCTGTAAAGACTCACCCGGCCTCTGAAGAAACTCGCCTGGCTCTAGTAGAGACTCGCCAGGCCCTCTGGAGAAACTCGCCTTGCCCCTGTAGTGACTCGACCGGCCGCTGGAGTGACTCGCCCGGCCTCTAAGGAGACTCGCCCGACCTCTGTAGAGACTCGTCTGGCCTCTGTAGAGACTCGCCCGGCCTCTGTGGAGACTCGCCCGGCCTCTGGTGAGACTTGCCTGGCCTCTGGAGGTACTCGCCCGGCCTCTGAAGAAACTCACCTGGCCCCTGTAGAGACTCGCCCGGCCTCTAGAGAGACTTGCCCGGCCTCTGAAGAGACTCGCCCGGCCCCTGGAGAAACTCGCCAGCCCTCTTTAGAGACACGCCAAGCCCCGGGAGAGACTCGCCCGGCCTTTGTAGAGACTCGCCCGTCCTCTGGAGATACTCGCCCGGCCTCTGTAGAGACTCACCCGGCCTCTGGAGAAACTCGCCCGGCCTCTGGAGAGACTCGCCCGGCCTCTGGAGAGACTCACCCGGCCTCGAGAGAAACTCGCCCGGCCTCTGGAGAGACTCGCCCCGGCCTCTGGAGAAACTCCCCCGCCCTCTGTAGAGACTCGCCAAGCCCCTGGAGAGACTCGCCCGGCCTCTTGAGAGACTCGCCCGGCCACTGCAAAAACTCGCCTGGCCCCTGTAGAGACTCTCCTGGCCCGTGGAGAGACTCGCCCGGCCTCTGTAGAGACTCGCCCGGCCTCTGGAGAGACTCGCCCGGCCTCTGGATAGACTCGCCCGCCTCTGTGAAGACTCGCCCAGCCTCTAAAGAAACTCGCCCGGCCCCTGGAGAGACTCTCCTGGTCCCTGGAGAAACTCGCCCGGCCTCTAGAGAAACTGGCCTGGCCTCTGTAGAGACTCGCCCGGCCTCTGGATAAACTCGCCTGGCCCCTGTAGAAACTCGCCTGGTCCATGGAGAAACTCGCCCGGCCTCTGGAGAAACTCGCCTGGCCCCTGTAGAGACTCGCCCGGCGCGTGAAGAGACTCACCCGGCCTCTGGAGAGACTCGCGCGGCCTCTAAAGAGACTCCCCGGCCTCTGGATAGACTCGCCCGGCCTCTGGAAAAACTTGCATGGCACCTGTAGACAGTCACCTTGCCCGTGGAGAGAATCACATGGCCTCTGGAGAAACACGCCCAGCCTCTGTAGAGACTCGCCCGGCTTCTGTAAAGAATTACCCGGCCTCTGAAGAAACTCGCCTGGCTCCAGTAGAGACTCGCCCGGCCCTCTGGAGAAACTCGCCTTGCCCCTGGAGTGACTCGACCGGCCGCTGGAGTGACTCGCCCGGGCTCTGGGGAGAGTCGCCTGGCCTCTAAAGAGACTCGCCCGGCCACTATAGAGACTCGCCCGGTCTCTGGAGAGACTTGCCTGGCCTCTGGTGAAACTCGCCCGGCCTCTGTAGAGACTCGTCTGGCCTCTGTAGAGACTCGCCCGGCCTCTGTGGAGACTCGCATGGCCTCTGGAAAGACTTACCCGGCCTCTGGAGAGACTCGCCCGCCCTCTGAAGAAACTCGCCTGGCCCCTGTAGAAAATCGCCCGGCCTCTGGAGAGACTCGCCCTGCCTCTGATGAAACTCGCCCAGCCTCTGTAGAGACTCGCCTCGCCCAGGGAGAGACTCGCCCGGCCTCTGGAGAGACTCGCCCGGCCTCTGTAGAGACTCGCCTGGCCCCTGGAGAGACTCGCCCGGCCCCTGGAGAGACTCGCTCGGGCTCTGTAGAGACTCGCCCGGCCTCTGTAGAGACTCGCCCGGCCTCTGGAGAAACTCGCCCGGCCCCTGGAGAGACTCGCCCGGCCTCTGGAGAAACTCGCCCGGCCTCTGCATAGACTCGCCCGGCCACTGGAGAGACTCGCCCAGCCTCAGTAAAGACTCGCCCGACCTCTGGAGAAACTCGCCCGGCCTCTGTGGAGACTCGCACGGCCTCTGGAAAAACTCGCCTGGCCCCAGTAGAAACTCGCCTGGCTGATGGAGAAACTCGCCTGGCCCCTGTAGAGACTCACCCGGCGCGTGAAGAGACTCACCCGGCCTCTTGAGAGACTCGCCCGGCCTCTAAAGAGACTCCCCGGCCTCTGGAGAGACTCGCCGGGGCTCTGGAGAGACTCACCCGGCCTCTGAAGAGACTCGCCTGACCTCTGGAAAAACTCGCCTGGCCCCTGTAGAGAGTCGCCTTGCCCGTGGAGAGACTCACATGGCCTCTGGAGAAACACGCCCGCCCTCTGTAGAGACTCGCCCGGCCTCTGTAAAGAATTACCCGGCCTCTGGAGAAACCCGCCCGGCCTCTGGATAGACTCGCCCGGCCCCTGGAGAGACTCGCCCAGCCTCAGTAGAGACTCGCCCGGCCTCTGGAGAAACTTGCCCGGCCTCTGTGGAGACTCGCCCGTCCTCTGGAAAAACTCGCCTGGCCCCTGTAGAAACTCCCCTGGTCCAAGGAGAGACTCTCCCGGCCTCCTAAGAAACTCGCCTGGCCCCTGTAGAGACTCGCCCGGCGCGTGAAGAGACTCGCCCGGCCTCTAAAGAGACTCCCCGCCCTCTGAAGAAACTCCCCTGGTCCAAGGAGAGACTCGCCCGCCCTCCAAAGAAACTCGCCTTGCCCCTGTAGTGACTCGACCGGCCGCTGGAGAGACTCGCCCGGGCTCTGGAGAGACTCGCCCGACCTCTGGAGAGACTCGCCCGGCCCCTGGAGAAACTCGCCAGCCCTCTGTAGAGACTCGCCAAGCCCCGGGAGAGACTCGCCCGGCCTCTGTAGAGACTCGCCCGTCCTCTGGATATACTCGCCCGGCCTCTGTAGAGACTCGCCCGGCCTCTGGAGAGACTCGCCCGACCTCTGGAGAGACTCGCCCGACCCCTGGAGAAACTCGCCCGAACTCTGTAGAGACTCCCCAAGCCCCGGGAGAGACGCGACCGGCCTCTGTAGAGACTCGCCCGGCCTCTGTTGAGACTCGCCCGGCCTTTGGAGAGACTCGCCCGGCCTCTGTAGAAACTCACCTGGCCCCTGGAGAGACTCACCCAGCCTCTGGGGAGACTCGCCGGGCCTCTGGAGAGACTCGCCCGGCCTCTGGAGAGACTCGCCGGGCCTCTGGAGAAAATCGCCTGGCCCCTGTAGAGACTCGCCCGGCACGTGGAGAGACTCGTCCGGCCCCTGGAGAGACTCGCCCGGACTGTGAAGAGACTCACCCAGGCTCTGGAGAAACTCAGCCGGCCTCTGAAGAGACTCGCCCGGCATCTGTAGAGACTGGCTTGGCCTCTGGAGAGACTCACCCGGCCTCTGGAGGGACTCACCCGTCCTCTGAAAAGACTCGCCCGGCCTCTATGGAGACTCGCCCGGCCTCTGTAGAGACTCGCCCGTCCTCTGGAGAAACTCGCCTGGCCTTTGGAGAAACTCGCCCGGCCTCTGGGGAAACTCGCCCGCCCTCTGTAGAGACTCACCAAGCCCCTGGAGAGACTCAACCGGCCTCTGTAGAGACTCGCCCGGCCTCTTGAGACTCGCCCGGCCTCTGGAGAAACTCGCCTGCCCTCTGTAGAGACTCACCAAGCCCCGGGAGAAACTCGCCCGGCCTCTGTAGAGACTGCCCATCCTCTGGAGATACTCGCCCGGCCTCTGTAGAGACTCGCCCGGCCTCTGGAGAGACTCGCCCGGCCTCTGGTGAGACTCGCCTTGCCTCTGTAGAGACTCGCCCGGCCTCTGGAGAGACTCGCCCGGCCCCTGTAGAGACTCGCCTGGTCTCTGGAGAGACTCGCCTGGCCTCTGGAAAAACTCACCCGACCTCTGAAGAGACTTGCCCGGCCTCTGGAAAAACTTGCCTGGCCCCTGTAGAGAGTCTCCTGGCCCATGGAGAGACTCACATGGAATCTGGAGAAACTCACCCGGCCTCTGTAGAGACTCGCCCGGACTCTGTAAAGACTCACCCGGCCTCTGAAGAAACTCGCCTGGCTCTAGTAGAGACTCGCCAGGCCCTCTGGAGAAACTCGCCTTGCCCCTGTAGTGACTCGACCGGCCGCTGGAGTGACTCGCCCGGCCTCTAAGGAGACTCGCCCGACCTCTGTAGAGACTCGTCTGGCCTCTGTAGAGACTCGCCCGGCCTCTGTGGAGACTCGCCCGGCCTCTGGTGAGACTTGCCTGGCCTCTGGAGGTACTCGCCCGGCCTCTGAAGAAACTCACCTGGCCCCTGTAGAGACTCGCCCGGCCTCTAGAGAGACTTGCCCGGCCTCTGAAGAGACTCGCCCGGCCCCTGGAGAAACTCGCCAGCCCTCTGTAGAGACACGCCAAGCCCCGGGAGAGACTCGCCCGGCCTTTGTAGAGACTCGCCCGTCCTCTGGAGATACTCGCCCGGCCTCTGTAGAGACTCACCCGGCCTCTGGAGAAACTCGCCCGGCCTCTGGAGAGACTCGCCCGGCCTCTGGAGAGACTCACCCGGCCTCGAGAGAAACTCGCCCGGCCTCTGGAGAGACTCGCCCCGGCCTCTGGAGAAACTCCCCCGCCCTCTGTAGAGACTCGCCAAGCCCCTGGAGAGACTCGCCCGGCCTCTTGAGAGACTCGCCCGGCCACTGCAAAAACTCGCCTGGCCCCTGTAGAGACTCTCCTGGCCCGTGGAGAGACTCGCCCGGCCTCTGTAGAGACTCGCCCGGCCTCTGGAGAGACTCGCCCGGCCTCTGGATAGACTCGCCCGCCTCTGTGAAGACTCGCCCAGCCTCTAAAGAAACTCGCCCGGCCCCTGGAGAGACTCTCCTGGTCCGTGGAGAAACTCGCCCGGCCTCTAGAGAAACTGGCCTGGCCTCTGTAGAGACTCGCCCGGCCTCTGGATAAACTCGCCTGGCCCCTGTAGAAACTCGCCTGGTCCATGGAGAAACTCGCCCGGCCTCTGGAGAAACTCGCCTGGCCCCTGTAGAGACTCGCCCGGCGCGTGAAGAGACTCACCCGGCCTCTGGAGAGACTCACGCGGCCTCTAAAGAGACTCCCCGGCCTCTGGATAGACTCGCCCGGCCTCTGGAAAAACTTGCATGGCACCTGTAGACAGTCACCTTGCCCGTGGAGAGAATCACATGGCCTCTGGAGAAACACGCCCAGCCTCTGTAGAGACTCGCCCGGCTTCTGTAAAGAATTACCCGGCCTCTGAAGAAACTCGCCTGGCTCCAGTAGAGACTCGCCCGGCCCTCTGGAGAAACTCGCCTTGCCCCTGGAGTGACTCGACCGGCCGCTGGAGTGACTCGCCCGGGCTCTGGGGAGAGTCGCCTGGCCTCTAAAGAGACTCGCCCGGCCACTATAGAGACTCGCCCGGTCTCTGGAGAGACTTGCCTGGCCTCTGGTGAAACTCGCCCGGCCTCTGTAGAGACTCGTCTGGCCTCTGTAGAGACTCGCCCGGCCTCTGTGGAGACTCGCATGGCCTCTGGAAAGACTTACCCGGCCTCTGGAGAGACTCGCCCGCCCTCTGAAGAAACTCGCCTGGCCCCTGTAGAAAATCGCCCGGCCTCTGGAGAGACTCGCCCTGCCTCTGATGAAACTCGCCCAGCCTCTGTAGAGACTCGCCTCACCCAGGGAGAGACTCGCCCGGCCTCTGGAGAGACTCACCCGGCCTCTGTAGAGACTCGCCTGGCCCCTGGAGAGACTCGCCCGGCCCCTGGAGAGACTCGCTCGGGCTCTGTAGAGACTCGCCCGGCCTCTGTAGAGACTCGCCCGGCCTCTGGAGAAACTCGCCCGGCCCCTGGAGAGACTCGCCCGGCCTCTGGAGAAACTCGCCCGGCCTCTGCATAGACTCGCCCGGCCACTGGAGAGACTCGCCCAGCCTCAGTAAAGACTCGCCCGACCTCTGGAGAAACTCGCCCGGCCTCTGTAGAGACTCGCACGGCCTCTGGAAAAACTCGCCTGGCCCCAGTAGAAACTCGCCTGGCTGATGGAGAAACTCGCCTGGCCCCTGTAGAGACTCACCCGGCGCGTGAAGAGACTCACCCGGCCTCTTGAGAGACTCGCCCGGCCTCTAAAGAGACTCCCCGGCCTCTGGAGAGACTCGCCGGGGCTCTGGAGAGACTCACCCGGCCTCTGAAGAGACTCGCCTGACCTCTGGAAAAACTCGCCTGGCCCCTGTAGAGAGTCGCCTTGCCCGTGGAGAGACTCACATGGCCTCTGGAGAAACACGCCCGCCCTCTGTAGAGACTCGCCCGGCCTCTGTAAAGAATTACCCGGCCTCTGGGGAAACCCGCCCGGCCTCTGGATAGACTCGCCCGGCCCCTGGAGAGACTCGCCCAGCCTCAGTAGAGACTCGCCCGGCCTCTGGAGAAACTTGCCCGGCCTCTGTGGAGACTCGCCCGTCCTCTGGAAAAACTCGCCTGGCCCCTGTAGAAACTCCCCTGGTCCAAGGAGAGACTCTCCCGGCCTCCTAAGAAACTCGCCTGGCCCCTGTAGAGACTCGCCCGGCGCGTGAAGAGACTCGCCCGGCCTCTAAAGAGACTCCCCGCCCTCTGAAGAAACTCCCCTGGTCCAAGGAGAGACTCGCCCGCCCTCCAAAGAAACTCGCCTTGCCCCTGTAGTGACTCGACCGGCCGCTGGAGAGACTCGCCCGGGCTCTGGAGAGACTCGCCCGACCTCTGGAGAGACTCGCCCGGCCCCTGGAGAAACTCGCCAGCCCTCTGTAGAGACTCGCCAAGCCCCGGGAGAGACTCGCCCGGCCTCTGTAGAGACTCGCCCGTCCTCTGGATATACTCGCCCGGCCTCTGTAGAGACTCGCCCGGCCTCTGGAGAGACTCGCCCGACCTCTGGAGAGACTCGCCCGACCCCTGGAGAAACTCGCCCGAACTCTGTAGAGACTCCCCAAGCCCCGGGAGAGACGCGACCGGCCTCTGTAGAGACTCGCCCGGCCTCTGTTGAGACTCGCCCGGCCTTTGGAGAGACTCGCCCGGCCTCTGTAGAAACTCACCTGGCCCCTGGAGAGACTCACCCAGCCTCTGGGGAGACTCGCCGGGCCTCTGGAGAGACTCGCCCGGCCTCTGGAGAGACTCGCCGGGCCTCTGGAGAAAATCGCCTGGCCCCTGTAGAGACTCGCCCGGCACGTGGAGAGACTCGTCCGGCCCCTGGAGAGACTCGCCCGGACTGTGAAGAGACTCACCCAGGCTCTGGAGAAACTCAGCCGGCCTCTGAAGAGACTCGCCCGGCATCTGTAGAGACTGGCTTGGCCTCTGGAGAGACTCACCCGGCCTCTGGAGGGACTCACCCGTCCTCTGAAAAGACTCGCCCGGCCTCTATGGAGACTCGCCCGGCCTCTGTAGAGACTCGCCCGTCCTCTGGAGAAACTCGCCTGGCCTTTGGAGAAACTCGCCCGGCCTCTGGGGAAACTCGCCCGCCCTCTGTAGAGACTCACCAAGCCCCTGGAGAGACTCAACCGGCCTCTGTAGAGACTCGCCCGGCCTCTTGAGACTCGCCCGGCCTCTGGAGAAACTCGCCTGCCCTCTGTAGAGACTCACCAAGCCCCGGGAGAAACTCGCCCGGCCTCTGTAGAGACTGCCCATCCTCTGGAGATACTCGCCCGGCCTCTGTAGAGACTCGCCCGGCCTCTGGAGAGACTCGCCCGGCCTCTGGTGAGACTCGCCTTGCCTCTGTAGAGACTCGCCCGGCCTCTGGAGAGACTCGCCCGGCCCCTGTAGAGACTCGCCTGGTCTCTGGAGAGACTCGCCTGGCCTCTGGAAAAACTCACCCGACCTCTGAAGAGACTTGCCCGGCCTCTGGAAAAACTTGCCTGGCCCCTGTAGAGAGTCTCCTGGCCCATGGAGAGACTCACATGGAATCTGGAGAAACTCACCCGGCCTCTGTAGAGACTCGCCCGGACTCTGTAAAGACTCACCCGGCCTCTGAAGAAACTCGCCTGGCTCTAGTAGAGACTCGCCAGGCCCTCTGGAGAAACTCGCCTTGCCCCTGTAGTGACTCGACCGGCCGCTGGAGTGACTCGCCCGGCCTCTAAGGAGACTCGCCCGACCTCTGTAGAGACTCGTCTGGCCTCTGTAGAGACTCGCCCGGCCTCTGTGGAGACTCGCCCGGCCTCTGGTGAGACTTGCCTGGCCTCTGGAGGTACTCGCCCGGCCTCTGAAGAAACTCACCTGGCCCCTGTAGAGACTCGCCCGGCCTCTAGAGAGACTTGCCCGGCCTCTGAAGAGACTCGCCCGGCCCCTGGAGAAACTCGCCAGCCCTCTTTAGAGACACGCCAAGCCCCGGGAGAGACTCGCCCGGCCTTTGTAGAGACTCGCCCGTCCTCTGGAGATACTCGCCCGGCCTCTGTAGAGACTCACCCGGCCTCTGGAGAAACTCGCCCGGCCTCTGGAGAGACTCGCCCGGCCTCTGGAGAGACTCACCCGGCCTCGAGAGAAACTCGCCCGGCCTCTGGAGAGACTCGCCCCGGCCTCTGGAGAAACTCCCCCGCCCTCTGTAGAGACTCGCCAAGCCCCTGGAGAGACTCGCCCGGCCTCTTGAGAGACTCGCCCGGCCACTGCAAAAACTCGCCTGGCCCCTGTAGAGACTCTCCTGGCCCGTGGAGAGACTCGCCCGGCCTCTGTAGAGACTCGCCCGGCCTCTGGAGAGACTCGCCCGGCCTCTGGATAGACTCGCCCGCCTCTGTGAAGACTCGCCCAGCCTCTAAAGAAACTCGCCCGGCCCCTGGAGAGACTCTCCTGGTCCCTGGAGAAACTCGCCCGGCCTCTAGAGAAACTGGCCTGGCCTCTGTAGAGACTCGCCCGGCCTCTGGATAAACTCGCCTGGCCCCTGTAGAAACTCGCCTGGTCCATGGAGAAACTCGCCCGGCCTCTGGAGAAACTCGCCTGGCCCCTGTAGAGACTCGCCCGGCGCGTGAAGAGACTCACCCGGCCTCTGGAGAGACTCGCGCGGCCTCTAAAGAGACTCCCCGGCCTCTGGATAGACTCGCCCGGCCTCTGGAAAAACTTGCATGGCACCTGTAGACAGTCACCTTGCCCGTGGAGAGAATCACATGGCCTCTGGAGAAACACGCCCAGCCTCTGTAGAGACTCGCCCGGCTTCTGTAAAGAATTACCCGGCCTCTGAAGAAACTCGCCTGGCTCCAGTAGAGACTCGCCCGGCCCTCTGGAGAAACTCGCCTTGCCCCTGGAGTGACTCGACCGGCCGCTGGAGTGACTCGCCCGGGCTCTGGGGAGAGTCGCCTGGCCTCTAAAGAGACTCGCCCGGCCACTATAGAGACTCGCCCGGTCTCTGGAGAGACTTGCCTGGCCTCTGGTGAAACTCGCCCGGCCTCTGTAGAGACTCGTCTGGCCTCTGTAGAGACTCGCCCGGCCTCTGTGGAGACTCGCATGGCCTCTGGAAAGACTTACCCGGCCTCTGGAGAGACTCGCCCGCCCTCTGAAGAAACTCGCCTGGCCCCTGTAGAAAATCGCCCGGCCTCTGGAGAGACTCGCCCTGCCTCTGATGAAACTCGCCCAGCCTCTGTAGAGACTCGCCTCGCCCAGGGAGAGACTCGCCCGGCCTCTGGAGAGACTCGCCCGGCCTCTGTAGAGACTCGCCTGGCCCCTGGAGAGACTCGCCCGGCCCCTGGAGAGACTCGCTCGGGCTCTGTAGAGACTCGCCCGGCCTCTGTAGAGACTCGCCCGGCCTCTGGAGAAACTCGCCCGGCCCCTGGAGAGACTCGCCCGGCCTCTGGAGAAACTCGCCCGGCCTCTGCATAGACTCGCCCGGCCACTGGAGAGACTCGCCCAGCCTCAGTAAAGACTCGCCCGACCTCTGGAGAAACTCGCCCGGCCTCTGTGGAGACTCGCACGGCCTCTGGAAAAACTCGCCTGGCCCCAGTAGAAACTCGCCTGGCTGATGGAGAAACTCGCCTGGCCCCTGTAGAGACTCACCCGGCGCGTGAAGAGACTCACCCGGCCTCTTGAGAGACTCGCCCGGCCTCTAAAGAGACTCCCCGGCCTCTGGAGAGACTCGCCGGGGCTCTGGAGAGACTCACCCGGCCTCTGAAGAGACTCGCCTGACCTCTGGAAAAACTCGCCTGGCCCCTGTAGAGAGTCGCCTTGCCCGTGGAGAGACTCACATGGCCTCTGGAGAAACACGCCCGCCCTCTGTAGAGACTCGCCCGGCCTCTGTAAAGAATTACCCGGCCTCTGGAGAAACCCGCCCGGCCTCTGGATAGACTCGCCCGGCCCCTGGAGAGACTCGCCCAGCCTCAGTAGAGACTCGCCCGGCCTCTGGAGAAACTTGCCCGGCCTCTGTGGAGACTCGCCCGTCCTCTGGAAAAACTCGCCTGGCCCCTGTAGAAACTCCCCTGGTCCAAGGAGAGACTCTCCCGGCCTCCTAAGAAACTCGCCTGGCCCCTGTAGAGACTCGCCCGGCGCGTGAAGAGACTCGCCCGGCCTCTAAAGAGACTCCCCGCCCTCTGAAGAAACTCCCCTGGTCCAAGGAGAGACTCGCCCGCCCTCCAAAGAAACTCGCCTTGCCCCTGTAGTGACTCGACCGGCCGCTGGAGAGACTCGCCCGGGCTCTGGAGAGACTCGCCCGACCTCTGGAGAGACTCGCCCGGCCCCTGGAGAAACTCGCCAGCCCTCTGTAGAGACTCGCCAAGCCCCGGGAGAGACTCGCCCGGCCTCTGTAGAGACTCGCCCGTCCTCTGGATATACTCGCCCGGCCTCTGTAGAGACTCGCCCGGCCTCTGGAGAGACTCGCCCGACCTCTGGAGAGACTCGCCCGACCCCTGGAGAAACTCGCCCGAACTCTGTAGAGACTCCCCAAGCCCCGGGAGAGACGCGACCGGCCTCTGTAGAGACTCGCCCGGCCTCTGTTGAGACTCGCCCGGCCTTTGGAGAGACTCGCCCGGCCTCTGTAGAAACTCACCTGGCCCCTGGAGAGACTCACCCAGCCTCTGGGGAGACTCGCCGGGCCTCTGGAGAGACTCGCCCGGCCTCTGGAGAGACTCGCCGGGCCTCTGGAGAAAATCGCCTGGCCCCTGTAGAGACTCGCCCGGCACGTGGAGAGACTCGTCCGGCCCCTGGAGAGACTCGCCCGGACTGTGAAGAGACTCACCCAGGCTCTGGAGAAACTCAGCCGGCCTCTGAAGAGACTCGCCCGGCATCTGTAGAGACTGGCTTGGCCTCTGGAGAGACTCACCCGGCCTCTGGAGGGACTCACCCGTCCTCTGAAAAGACTCGCCCGGCCTCTATGGAGACTCGCCCGGCCTCTGTAGAGACTCGCCCGTCCTCTGGAGAAACTCGCCTGGCCTTTGGAGAAACTCGCCCGGCCTCTGGGGAAACTCGCCCGCCCTCTGTAGAGACTCACCAAGCCCCTGGAGAGACTCAACCGGCCTCTGTAGAGACTCGCCCGGCCTCTTGAGACTCGCCCGGCCTCTGGAGAAACTCGCCTGCCCTCTGTAGAGACTCACCAAGCCCCGGGAGAAACTCGCCCGGCCTCTGTAGAGACTGCCCATCCTCTGGAGATACTCGCCCGGCCTCTGTAGAGACTCGCCCGGCCTCTGGAGAGACTCGCCCGGCCTCTGGTGAGACTCGCCTTGCCTCTGTAGAGACTCGCCCGGCCTCTGGAGAGACTCGCCCGGCCCCTGTAGAGACTCGCCTGGTCTCTGGAGAGACTCGCCTGGCCTCTGGAAAAACTCACCCGACCTCTGAAGAGACTTGCCCGGCCTCTGGAAAAACTTGCCTGGCCCCTGTAGAGAGTCTCCTGGCCCATGGAGAGACTCACATGGAATCTGGAGAAATTCACCCGGCCTCTGTAGAGACTCGCCCGGACTCTGTAAAGACTCACCCGGCCTCTGAAGAAACTCGCCTGGCTCTAGTAGAGACTCGCCAGGCCCTCTGGAGAAACTCGCCTTGCCCCTGTAGTGACTCGACCGGCCGCTGGAGTGACTCGCCCGGCCTCTAAGGAGACTCGCCCGACCTCTGTAGAGACTCGTCTGGCCTCTGTAGAGACTCGCCCGGCCTCTGTGGAGACTCGCCCGGCCTCTGGTGAGACTTGCCTGGCCTCTGGAGGTACTCGCCCGGCCTCTGAAGAAACTCACCTGGCCCCTGTAGAGACTCGCCCGGCCTCTAGAGAGACTTGCCCGGCCTCTGAAGAGACTCGCCCGGCCCCTGGAGAAACTCGCCAGCCCTCTGTAGAGACACGCCAAGCCCCGGGAGAGACTCGCCCGGCCTTTGTAGAGACTCGCCCGTCCTCTGGAGATACTCGCCCGGCCTCTGTAGAGACTCACCCGGCCTCTGGAGAAACTCGCCCGGCCTCTGGAGAGACTCGCCCGGCCTCTGGAGAGACTCACCCGGCCTCGAGAGAAACTCGCCCGGCCTCTGGAGAGACTCGCCCCGGCCTCTGGAGAAACTCCCCCGCCCTCTGTAGAGACTCGCCAAGCCCCTGGAGAGACTCGCCCGGCCTCTTGAGAGACTCGCCCGGCCACTGCAAAAACTCGCCTGGCCCCTGTAGAGACTCTCCTGGCCCGTGGAGAGACTCGCCCGGCCTCTGTAGAGACTCGCCCGGCCTCTGGAGAGACTCGCCCGGCCTCTGGATAGACTCGCCCGCCTCTGTGAAGACTCGCCCAGCCTCTAAAGAAACTCGCCCGGCCCCTGGAGAGACTCTCCTGGTCCGTGGAGAAACTCGCCCGGCCTCTAGAGAAACTGGCCTGGCCTCTGTAGAGACTCGCCCGGCCTCTGGATAAACTCGCCTGGCCCCTGTAGAAACTCGCCTGGTCCATGGAGAAACTCGCCCGGCCTCTGGAGAAACTCGCCTGGCCCCTGTAGAGACTCGCCCGGCGCGTGAAGAGACTCACCCGGCCTCTGGAGAGACTCGCGCGGCCTCTAAAGAGACTCCCCGGCCTCTGGATAGACTCGCCCGGCCTCTGGAAAAACTTGCATGGCACCTGTAGACAGTCACCTTGCCCGTGGAGAGAATCACATGGCCTCTGGAGAAACACGCCCAGCCTCTGTAGAGACTCGCCCGGCTTCTGTAAAGAATTACCCGGCCTCTGAAGAAACTCGCCTGGCTCCAGTAGAGACTCGCCCGGCCCTCTGGAGAAACTCGCCTTGCCCCTGGAGTGACTCGACCGGCCGCTGGAGTGACTCGCCCGGGCTCTGGGGAGAGTCGCCTGGCCTCTAAAGAGACTCGCCCGGCCACTATAGAGACTCGCCCGGTCTCTGGAGAGACTTGCCTGGCCTCTGGTGAAACTCGCCCGGCCTCTGTAGAGACTCGTCTGGCCTCTGTAGAGACTCGCCCGGCCTCTGTGGAGACTCGCATGGCCTCTGGAAAGACTTACCCGGCCTCTGGAGAGACTCGCCCGCCCTCTGAAGAAACTCGCCTGGCCCCTGTAGAAAATCGCCCGGCCTCTGGAGAGACTCGCCCTGCCTCTGATGAAACTCGCCCAGCCTCTGTAGAGACTCGCCTCGCCCAGGGAGAGACTCGCCCGGCCTCTGGAGAGACTCGCCCGGCCTCTGTAGAGACTCGCCTGGCCCCTGGAGAGACTCGCCCGGCCCCTGGAGAGACTCGCTCGGGCTCTGTAGAGACTCGCCCGGCCTCTGTAGAGACTCGCCCGGCCTCTGGAGAAACTCGCCCGGCCCCTGGAGAGACTCGCCCGGCCTCTGGAGAAACTCGCCCGGCCTCTGCATAGACTCGCCCGGCCACTGGAGAGACTCGCCCAGCCTCAGTAAAGACTCGCCCGACCTCTGGAGAAACTCGCCCGGCCTCTGTGGAGACTCGCACGGCCTCTGGAAAAACTCGCCTGGCCCCAGTAGAAACTCGCCTGGCTGATGGAGAAACTCGCCTGGCCCCTGTAGAGACTCACCCGGCGCGTGAAGAGACTCACCCGGCCTCTTGAGAGACTCGCCCGGCCTCTAAAGAGACTCCCCGGCCTCTGGAGAGACTCGCCGGGGCTCTGGAGAGACTCACCCGGCCTCTGAAGAGACTCGCCTGACCTCTGGAAAAACTCGCCTGGCCCCTGTAGAGAGTCGCCTTGCCCGTGGAGAGACTCACATGGCCTCTGGAGAAACACGCCCGCCCTCTGTAGAGACTCGCCCGGCCTCTGTAAAGAATTACCCGGCCTCTGGAGAAACCCGCCCGGCCTCTGGATAGACTCGCCCGGCCCCTGGAGAGACTCGCCCAGCCTCAGTAGAGACTCGCCCGGCCTCTGGAGAAACTTGCCCGGCCTCTGTGGAGACTCGCCCGTCCTCTGGAAAAACTCGCCTGGCCCCTGTAGAAACTCCCCTGGTCCAAGGAGAGACTCTCCCGGCCTCCTAAGAAACTCGCCTGGCCCCTGTAGAGACTCGCCCGGCGCGTGAAGAGACTCGCCCGGCCTCTAAAGAGACTCCCCGCCCTCTGAAGAAACTCCCCTGGTCCAAGGAGAGACTCGCCCGCCCTCCAAAGAAACTCGCCTTGCCCCTGTAGTGACTCGACCGGCCGCTGGAGAGACTCGCCCGGGCTCTGGAGAGACTCGCCCGACCTCTGGAGAGACTCGCCCGGCCCCTGGAGAAACTCGCCAGCCCTCTGTAGAGACTCGCCAAGCCCCGGGAGAGACTCGCCCGGCCTCTGTAGAGACTCGCCCGTCCTCTGGATATACTCGCCCGGCCTCTGTAGAGACTCGCCCGGCCTCTGGAGAGACTCGCCCGACCTCTGGAGAGACTCGCCCGACCCCTGGAGAAACTCGCCCGAACTCTGTAGAGACTCCCCAAGCCCCGGGAGAGACGCGACCGGCCTCTGTAGAGACTCGCCCGGCCTCTGTTGAGACTCGCCCGGCCTTTGGAGAGACTCGCCCGGCCTCTGTAGAAACTCACCTGGCCCCTGGAGAGACTCACCCAGCCTCTGGGGAGACTCGCCGGGCCTCTGGAGAGACTCGCCCGGCCTCTGGAGAGACTCGCCGGGCCTCTGGAGAAAATCGCCTGGCCCCTGTAGAGACTCGCCCGGCACGTGGAGAGACTCGTCCGGCCCCTGGAGAGACTCGCCCGGACTGTGAAGAGACTCACCCAGGCTCTGGAGAAACTCAGCCGGCCTCTGAAGAGACTCGCCCGGCATCTGTAGAGACTGGCTTGGCCTCTGGAGAGACTCACCCGGCCTCTGGAGGGACTCACCCGTCCTCTGAAAAGACTCGCCCGGCCTCTATGGAGACTCGCCCGGCCTCTGTAGAGACTCGCCCGTCCTCTGGAGAAACTCGCCTGGCCTTTGGAGAAACTCGCCCGGCCTCTGGGGAAACTCGCCCGCCCTCTGTAGAGACTCACCAAGCCCCTGGAGAGACTCAACCGGCCTCTGTAGAGACTCGCCCGGCCTCTTGAGACTCGCCCGGCCTCTGGAGAAACTCGCCTGCCCTCTGTAGAGACTCACCAAGCCCCGGGAGAAACTCGCCCGGCCTCTGTAGAGACTGCCCATCCTCTGGAGATACTCGCCCGGCCTCTGTAGAGACTCGCCCGGCCTCTGGAGAGACTCGCCCGGCCTCTGGTGAGACTCGCCTTGCCTCTGTAGAGACTCGCCCGGCCTCTGGAGAGACTCGCCCGGCCCCTGTAGAGACTCGCCTGGTCTCTGGAGAGACTCGCCTGGCCTCTGGAAAAACTCACCCGACCTCTGAAGAGACTTGCCCGGCCTCTGGAAAAACCTGCCTGGCCCCTGTAGAGAGTCTCCTGGCCCATGGAGAGACTCACATGGAATCTGGAGAAACTCACCCGGCCTCTGTAGAGACTCGCCCGGACTCTGTAAAGACTCACCCGGCCTCTGAAGAAACTCGCCTGGCTCTAGTAGAGACTCGCCAGGCCCTCTGGAGAAACTCGCCTTGCCCCTGTAGTCACTCGACCGGCCGCTGGAGTGACTCGCCCGGCCTCTAAGGAGACTCGCCCGACCTCTGTAGAGACTCGTCTGGCCTCTGTAGAGACTCGCCCGGCCTCTGTGGAGACTCGCCCGCCCTCTGGTGAGACTTGCCTGGCCTCTGGAGGTACTCGCCCGGCCTCTGAAGAAACTCACCTGGCCCCTGTAGAGACTCGCCCGGCCTCTAGAGAGACTTGCCCGGCCTCTGAAGAGACTCGCCCGGCCCCTGGAGAAACTCGCCAGCCCTCTGTAGAGACACGCCAAGCCCCGGGAGAGACTCGCCCGGCCTTTGTAGAGACTCGCCCGTCCTCTGGAGATACTCGCCCGGCCTCTGTAGAGACTCACCCGGCCTCTGGAGAAACTCGCCCGGCCTCTGGAGAGACTCGCCCGGCCTCTGGAGAGACTCACCCGGCCTCGAGAGAAACTCGCCCGGCCTCTGGAGAGACTCGCCCCGGCCTCTGGAGAAACTCCCCCGCCCTCTGTAGAGACTCGCCAAGCCCCTGGAGAGACTCGCCCGGCCTCTTGAGAGACTCGCCCGGCCACTGCAAAAACTCGCCTGGCCCCTGTAGAGACTCTCCTGGCCCGTGGAGAGACTCGCCCGGCCTCTGTAGAGACTCGCCCGGCCTCTGGAGAGACTCGCCCGGCCTCTGGATAGACTCGCCCGCCTCTGTGAAGACTCGCCCAGCCTCTAAAGAAACTCGCCCGGCCCCTGGAGAGACTCTCCTGGTCCCTGGAGAAACTCGCCCGGCCTCTAGAGAAACTGGCCTGGCCTCTGTAGAGACTCGCCCGGCCTCTGGATAAACTCGCCTGGCCCCTGTAGAAACTCGCCTGGTCCATGGAGAAACTCGCCCGGCCTCTGGAGAAACTCGCCTGGCCCCTGTAGAGACTCGCCCGGCGCGTGAAGAGACTCACCCGGCCTCTGGAGAGACTCGCGCGGCCTCTAAAGAGACTCCCCGGCCTCTGGATAGACTCGCCCGGCCTCTGGAAAAACTTGCATGGCACCTGTAGACAGTCACCTTGCCCGTGGAGAGAATCACATGGCCTCTGGAGAAACACGCCCAGCCTCTGTAGAGACTCGCCCGGCTTCTGTAAAGAATTACCCGGCCTCTGAAGAAACTCGCCTGGCTCCAGTAGAGACTCGCCCGGCCCTCTGGAGAAACTCGCCTTGCCCCTGGAGTGACTCGACCGGCCGCTGGAGTGACTCGCCCGGGCTCTGGGGAGAGTCGCCTGGCCTCTAAAGAGACTCGCCCGGCCACTATAGAGACTCGCCCGGTCTCTGGAGAGACTTGCCTGGCCTCTGGTGAAACTCGCCCGGCCTCTGTAGAGACTCGTCTGGCCTCTGTAGAGACTCGCCCGGCCTCTGTGGAGACTCGCATGGCCTCTGGAAAGACTTACCCGGCCTCTGGAGAGACTCGCCCGGCCTCTGAAGAAACTCGCCTGGCCCCTGTAGAAAATCGCCCGGCCTCTGGAGAGACTCGCCCTGCCTCTGATGAAACTCGCCCAGCCTCTGTAGAGACTCGCCTCGCCCAGGGTGAGACTCGCCCGGCCTCTGGAGAGACTCGCCCGGCCTCTGTAGAGACTCGCCTGGCCCCTGGAGAGACTCGCCCGGCCCCTGGAGAGTCTCGCTCGGGCTCTGTAGAGACTCGCCCGGCCTCTGTAGAGACTCGCCCGGCCTCTGGAGAAACTCACCCGGCCCCTGGAGAGACTCGCCCGGCCTCTGGAGAAACTCGCCCGGCCTCTGCATAGACTCGCCCGGCCACTGGAGAGACTCGCCCAGCCTCAGTAAAGACTCGCCCGACCTCTGGAGAAACTCGCCCGGCCTCTGTAGAGACTCGCACGGCCTCTGGAAAAACTCGCCTGGCCCCAGTAGAAACTCGCCTGGCTGATGGAGAAACTCGCCTGGCCCCTGTAGAGACTCACCCGGCGCGTGAAGAGACTCACCCGGCCTCTTGAGAGACTCGCCCGGCCTCTAAAGAGACTCCCCGGCCTCTGGAGAGACTCGCCGGGGCTCTGGAGAGACTCACCCGGCCTCTGAAGAGACTCGCCTGACCTCTGGAAAAACTCGCCTGGCCCCTGTAGAGAGTCGCCTTGCCCGTGGAGAGACTCACATGGCCTCTGGAGAAACACGCCCGCCCTCTGTAGAGACTCGCCCGGCCTCTGTAAAGAATTACCCGGCCTCTGGAGAAACCCGCCCGGCCTCTGGATAGACTCGCCCGGCCCCTGGAGAGACTCGCCCAGCCTCAGTAGAGACTCGCCCGGCCTCTGGAGAAACTTGCCCGGCCTCTGTGGAGACTCGCCCGTCCTCTGGAAAAACTCGCCTGGCCCCTGTAGAAACTCCCCTGGTCCAAGGAGAGACTCTCCCGGCCTCCTAAGAAACTCGCCTGGCCCCTGTAGAGACTCGCCCGGCGCGTGAAGAGACTCGCCCGGCCTCTAAAGAGACTCCCCGCCCTCTGAAGAAACTCCCCTGGTCCAAGGAGAGACTCGCCCGCCCTCCAAAGAAACTCGCCTTGCCCCTGTAGTGACTCGACCGGCCGCTGGAGAGACTCGCCCGGGCTCTGGAGAGACTCGCCCGACCTCTGGAGAGACTCGCCCGGCCCCTGGAGAAACTCGCCAGCCCTCTGTAGAGACTCGCCAAGCCCCGGGAGAGACTCGCCCGGCCTCTGTAGAGACTCGCCCGTCCTCTGGATATACTCGCCCGGCCTCTGTAGAGACTCGCCCGGCCTCTGGAGAGACTCGCCCGACCTCTGGAGAGACTCGCCCGACCCCTGGAGAAACTCGCCCGAACTCTGTAGAGACTCCCCAAGCCCCGGGAGAGACGCGACCGGCCTCTGTAGAGACTCGCCCGGCCTCTGTTGAGACTCGCCCGGCCTTTGGAGAGACTCGCCCGGCCTCTGTAGAAACTCACCTGGCCCCTGGAGAGACTCACCCAGCCTCTGGGGAGACTCGCCGGGCCTCTGGAGAGACTCGCCCGGCCTCTGGAGAGACTCGCCGGGCCTCTGGAGAAAATCGCCTGGCCCCTGTAGAGACTCGCCCGGCACGTGGAGAGACTCGTCCGGCCTCTGGAGAGACTCGCCCGGACTGTGAAGAGACTCACCCAGGCTCTGGAGAAACTCAGCCGGCCTCTGAAGAGACTCGCCCGGCATCTGTAGAGACTGGCTTGGCCTCTGGAGAGACTCACCCGGCCTCTGGAGGGACTCACCCGTCCTCTGAAAAGACTCGCCCGGCCTCTATGGAGACTCGCCCGGCCTCTGTAGAGACTCGCCCGTCCTCTGGAGAAACTCGCCTGGCCTTTGGAGAAACTCGCCCGGCCTCTGGGGAAACTCGCCCGCCCTCTGTAGAGACTCACCAAGCCCCTGGAGAGACTCAACCGGCCTCTGTAGAGACTCGCCCGGCCTCTTGAGACTCGCCCGGCCTCTGGAGAAACTCGCCTGCCCTCTGTAGAGACTCACCAAGCCCCGGGAGAAACTCGCCCGGCCTCTGTAGAGACTGCCCATCCTCTGGAGATACTCGCCCGGCCTCTGTAGAGACTCGCCCGGCCTCTGGAGAGACTCGCCCGGCCTCTGGTGAGACTCGCCTTGCCTCTGTAGAGACTCGCCCGGCCTCTGGAGAGACTCGCCCGGCCCCTGTAGAGACTCGCCTGGTCTCTGGAGAGACTCGCCTGGCCTCTGGAAAAACTCACCCGACCTCTGAAGAGACTTGCCCGGCCTCTGGAAAAACCTGCCTGGCCCCTGTAGAGAGTCTCCTGGCCCATGGAGAGACTCACATGGAATCTGGAGAAACTCACCCGGCCTCTGTAGAGACTCGCCCGGACTCTGTAAAGACTCACCCGGCCTCTGAAGAAACTCGCCTGGCTCTAGTAGAGACTCGCCAGGCCCTCTGGAGAAACTCGCCTTGCCCCTGTAGTGACTCGACCGGCCGCTGGAGTGACTCGCCCGGCCTCTAAGGAGACTCGCCCGACCTCTGTAGAGACTCGTCTGGCCTCTGTAGAGACTCGCCCGGCCTCTGTGGAGACTCGCCCGCCCTCTGGTGAGACTTGCCTGGCCTCTGGAGGTACTCGCCCGGCCTCTGAAGAAACTCACCTGGCCCCTGTAGAGACTCGCCCGGCCTCTAGAGAGACTTGCCCGGCCTCTGAAGAGACTCGCCCGGCCCCTGGAGAAACTCGCCAGCCCTCTGTAGAGACACGCCAAGCCCCGGGAGAGACTCGCCCGGCCTTTGTAGAGACTCGCCCGTCCTCTGGAGATACTCGCCCGGCCTCTGTAGAGACTCACCCGGCCTCTGGAGAAACTCGCCCGGCCTCTGGAGAGACTCGCCTGGCCTCTGGAGAGACTCACCCGGCCTCGAGAGAAACTCGCCCGGCCTCTGGAGAGACTCGCCCCGGCCTCTGGAGAAACTCCCCCGCCCTCTGTAGAGACTCGCCAAGCCCCTGGAGAGACTCGCCCGGCCTCTTGAGAGACTCGCCCGGCCACTGCAAAAACTCGCCTGGCCCCTGTAGAGACTCTCCTGGCCCGTGGAGAGACTCGCCCGGCCTCTGTAGAGACTCGCCCGGCCTCTGGAGAGACTCGCCCGGCCTCTGGATAGACTCGCCCGCCTCTGTGAAGACTCGCCCAGCCTCTAAAGAAACTCGCCCGGCCCCTGGAGAGACTCTCCTGGTCCCTGGAGAAACTCGCCCGGCCTCTAGAGAAACTGGCCTGGCCTCTGTAGAGACTCGCCCGGCCTCTGGATAAACTCGCCTGGCCCCTGTAGAAACTCGCCTGGTCCATGGAGAAACTCGCCCGGCCTCTGGAGAAACTCGCCTGGCCCCTGTAGAGACTCGCCCGGCGCGTGAAGAGACTCACCCGGCCTCTGGAGAGACTCGCACGGCCTCTAAAGAGACTCCCCGGCCTCTGGATAGACTCGCCCGGCCTCTGGAAAAACTTGCATGGCACCTGTAGACAGTCACCTTGCCCGTGGAGAGAATCACATGGCCTCTGGAGAAACACGCCCAGCCTCTGTAGAGACTCGCCCGGCTTCTGTAAAGAATTACCCGGCCTCTGAAGAAACTCGCCTGGCTCCAGTAGAGACTCGCCCGGCCCTCTGGAGAAACTCGCCTTGCCCCTGGAGTGACTCGACCGGCCGCTGGAGTGACTCGCCCGGGCTCTGGGGAGAGTCGCCTGGCCTCTAAAGAGACTCGCCCGGCCACTATAGAGACTCGCCCGGTCTCTGGAGAGACTTGCCTGGCCTCTGGTGAAACTCGCCCGGCCTCTGTAGAGACTCGTCTGGCCTCTGTAGAGACTCGCCCGGCCTCTGTGGAGACTCGCATGGCCTCTGGAAAGACTTACCCGGCCTCTGGAGAGACTCGCCCGGCCTCTGAAGAAACTCGCCTGGCCCCTGTAGAAAATCGCCCGGCCTCTGGAGAGACTCGCCCTGCCTCTGATGAAACTCGCCCAGCCTCTGTAGAGACTCGCCTCGCCCAGGGAGAGACTCGCCCGGCCTCTGGAGAGACTCGCCCGGCCTCTGTAGAGACTCGCCTGGCCCCTGGAGAGACTCGCCCGGCCCCTGGAGAGACTCGCTCGGGCTCTGTAGAGACTCGCCCGGCCTCTGTAGAGACTCGCCCGGCCTCTGGAGAAACTCACCCGGCCCCTGGAGAGACTCGCCCGGCCTCTGGAGAAACTCGCCCGGCCTCTGCATAGACTCGCCCGGCCACTGGAGAGACTCGCCCAGCCTCAGTAAAGACTCGCCCGACCTCTGGAGAAACTCGCCCGGCCTCTGTAGAGACTCGCACGGCCTCTGGAAAAACTCGCCTGGCCCCAGTAGAAACTCGCCTGGCTGATGGAGAAACTCGCCTGGCCCCTGTAGAGACTCACCCGGCGCGTGAAGAGACTCACCCGGCCTCTTGAGAGACTCGCCCGGCCTCTAAAGAGACTCCCCGGCCTCTGGAGAGACTCGCCGGGGCTCTGGAGAGACTCACCCGGCCTCTGAAGAGACTCGCCTGACCTCTGGAAAAACTCGCCTGGCCCCTGTAGAGAGTCGCCTTGCCCGTGGAGAGACTCACATGGCCTCTGGAGAAACACGCCCGCCCTCTGTAGAGACTCGCCCGGCCTCTGTAAAGAATTACCCGGCCTCTGGAGAAACCCGCCCGGCCTCTGGATAGACTCGCCCGGCCCCTGGAGAGACTCGCCCAGCCTCAGTAGAGACTCGCCCGGCCTCTGGAGAAACTTGCCCGGCCTCTGTGGAGACTCGCCCGTCCTCTGGAAAAACTCGCCTGGCCCCTGTAGAAACTCCCCTGGTCCAAGGAGAGACTCTCCCGGCCTCCTAAGAAACTCGCCTGGCCCCTGTAGAGACTCGCCCGGCGCGTGAAGAGACTCGCCCGGCCTCTAAAGAGACTCCCCGCCCTCTGAAGAAACTCCCCTGGTCCAAGGAGAGACTCGCCCGCCCTCCAAAGAAACTCGCCTTGCCCCTGTAGTGACTCGACCGGCCGCTGGAGAGACTCGCCCGGGCTCTGGAGAGACTCGCCCGACCTCTGGAGAGACTCGCCCGGCCCCTGGAGAAACTCGCCAGCCCTCTGTAGAGACTCGCCAAGCCCCGGGAGAGACTCGCCCGGCCTCTGTAGAGACTCGCCCGTCCTCTGGATATACTCGCCCGGCCTCTGTAGAGACTCGCCCGGCCTCTGGAGAGACTCGCCCGACCTCTGGAGAGACTCGCCCGACCCCTGGAGAAACTCGCCCGAACTCTGTAGAGACTCCCCAAGCCCCGGGAGAGACGCGACCGGCCTCTGTAGAGACTCGCCCGGCCTCTGTTGAGACTCGCCCGGCCTTTGGAGAGACTCGCCCGGCCTCTGTAGAAACTCACCTGGCCCCTGGAGAGACTCACCCAGCCTCTGGGGAGACTCGCCGGGCCTCTGGAGAGACTCGCCCGGCCTCTGGAGAGACTCGCCGGGCCTCTGGAGAAAATCGCCTGGCCCCTGTAGAGACTCGCCCGGCACGTGGAGAGACTCGTCCGGCCTCTGGAGAGACTCGCCCGGACTGTGAAGAGACTCACCCAGGCTCTGGAGAAACTCAGCCGGCCTCTGAAGAGACTCGCCCGGCATCTGTAGAGACTGGCTTGGCCTCTGGAGAGACTCACCCGGCCTCTGGAGGGACTCACCCGTCCTCTGAAAAGACTCGCCCGGCCTCTATGGAGACTCGCCCGGCCTCTGTAGAGACTCGCCCGTCCTCTGGAGAAACTCGCCTGGCCTTTGGAGAAACTCGCCCGGCCTCTGGGGAAACTCGCCCGCCCTCTGTAGAGACTCACCAAGCCCCTGGAGAGACTCAACCGGCCTCTGTAGAGACTCGCCCGGCCTCTTGAGACTCGCCCGGCCTCTGGAGAAACTCGCCTGCCCTCTGTAGAGACTCACCAAGCCCCGGGAGAAACTCGCCCGGCCTCTGTAGAGACTGCCCATCCTCTGGAGATACTCGCCCGGCCTCTGTAGAGACTCGCCCGGCCTCTGGAGAGACTCGCCCGGCCTCTGGTGAGACTCGCCTTGCCTCTGTAGAGACTCGCCCGGCCTCTGGAGAGACTCGCCCGGCCCCTGTAGAGACTCGCCTGGTCTCTGGAGAGACTCGCCTGGCCTCTGGAAAAACTCACCCGACCTCTGAAGAGACTTGCCCGGCCTCTGGAAAAACCTGCCTGGCCCCTGTAGAGAGTCTCCTGGCCCATGGAGAGACTCACATGGAATCTGGAGAAACTCACCCGGCCTCTGTAGAGACTCGCCCGGACTCTGTAAAGACTCACCCGGCCTCTGAAGAAACTCGCCTGGCTCTAGTAGAGACTCGCCAGGCCCTCTGGAGAAACTCGCCTTGCCCCTGTAGTGACTCGACCGGCCGCTGGAGTGACTCGCCCGGCCTCTAAGGAGACTCGCCCGACCTCTGTAGAGACTCGTCTGGCCTCTGTAGAGACTCGCCCGGCCTCTGTGGAGACTCGCCCGCCCTCTGGTGAGACTTGCCTGGCCTCTGGAGGTACTCGCCCGGCCTCTGAAGAAACTCACCTGGCCCCTGTAGAGACTCGCCCGGCCTCTAGAGAGACTTGCCCGGCCTCTGAAGAGACTCGCCCGGCCCCTGGAGAAACTCGCCAGCCCTCTGTAGAGACACGCCAAGCCCCGGGAGAGACTCGCCCGGCCTTTGTAGAGACTCGCCCGTCCTCTGGAGATACTCGCCCGGCCTCTGTAGAGACTCACCCGGCCTCTGGAGAAACTCGCCCGGCCTCTGGAGAGACTCGCCTGGCCTCTGGAGAGACTCACCCGGCCTCGAGAGAAACTCGCCCGGCCTCTGGAGAGACTCGCCCCGGCCTCTGGAGAAACTCCCCCGCCCTCTGTAGAGACTCGCCAAGCCCCTGGAGAGACTCGCCCGGCCTCTTGAGAGACTCGCCCGGCCACTGCAAAAACTCGCCTGGCCCCTGTAGAGACTCTCCTGGCCCGTGGAGAGACTCGCCCGGCCTCTGTAGAGACTCGCCCGGCCTCTGGAGAGACTCGCCCGGCCTCTGGATAGACTCGCCCGCCTCTGTGAAGACTCGCCCAGCCTCTAAAGAAACTCGCCCGGCCCCTGGAGAGACTCTCCTGGTCCCTGGAGAAACTCGCCCGGCCTCTAGAGAAACTGGCCTGGCCTCTGTAGAGACTCGCCCGGCCTCTGGATAAACTCGCCTGGCCCCTGTAGAAACTCGCCTGGTCCATGGAGAAACTCGCCCGGCCTCTGGAGAAACTCGCCTGGCCCCTGTAGAGACTCGCCCGGCGCGTGAAGAGACTCACCCGGCCTCTGGAGAGACTCGCACGGCCTCTAAAGAGACTCCCCGGCCTCTGGATAGACTCGCCCGGCCTCTGGAAAAACTTGCATGGCACCTGTAGACAGTCACCTTGCCCGTGGAGAGAATCACATGGCCTCTGGAGAAACACGCCCAGCCTCTGTAGAGACTCGCCCGGCTTCTGTAAAGAATTACCCGGCCTCTGAAGAAACTCGCCTGGCTCCAGTAGAGACTCGCCCGGCCCTCTGGAGAAACTCGCCTTGCCCCTGGAGTGACTCGACCGGCCGCTGGAGTGACTCGCCCGGGCTCTGGGGAGAGTCGCCTGGCCTCTAAAGAGACTCGCCCGGCCACTATAGAGACTCGCCCGGTCTCTGGAGAGACTTGCCTGGCCTCTGGTGAAACTCGCCCGGCCTCTGTAGAGACTCGTCTGGCCTCTGTAGAGACTCGCCCGGCCTCTGTGGAGACTCGCATGGCCTCTGGAAAGACTTACCCGGCCTCTGGAGAGACTCGCCCGGCCTCTGAAGAAACTCGCCTGGCCCCTGTAGAAAATCGCCCGGCCTCTGGAGAGACTCGCCCTGCCTCTGATGAAACTCGCCCAGCCTCTGTAGAGACTCGCCTCGCCCAGGGAGAGACTCGCCCGGCCTCTGGAGAGACTCGCCCGGCCTCTGTAGAGACTCGCCTGGCCCCTGGAGAGACTCGCCCGGCCCCTGGAGAGACTCGCTCGGGCTCTGTAGAGACTCGCCCGGCCTCTGTAGAGACTCGCCCGGCCTCTGGAGAAACTCACCCGGCCCCTGGAGAGACTCGCCCGGCCTCTGGAGAAACTCGCCCGGCCTCTGCATAGACTCGCCCGGCCACTGGAGAGACTCGCCCAGCCTCAGTAAAGACTCGCCCGACCTCTGGAGAAACTCGCCCGGCCTCTGTAGAGACTCGCACGGCCTCTGGAAAAACTCGCCTGGCCCCAGTAGAAACTCGCCTGGCTGATGGAGAAACTCGCCTGGCCCCTGTAGAGACTCACCCGGCGCGTGAAGAGACTCACCCGGCCTCTTGAGAGACTCGCCCGGCCTCTAAAGAGACTCCCCGGCCTCTGGAGAGACTCGCCGGGGCTCTGGAGAGACTCACCCGGCCTCTGAAGAGACTCGCCTGACCTCTGGAAAAACTCGCCTGGCCCCTGTAGAGAGTCGCCTTGCCCGTGGAGAGACTCACATGGCCTCTGGAGAAACACGCCCGCCCTCTGTAGAGACTCGCCCGGCCTCTGTAAAGAATTACCCGGCCTCTGGAGAAACCCGCCCGGCCTCTGGATAGACTCGCCCGGCCCCTGGAGAGACTCGCCCAGCCTCAGTAGAGACTCGCCCGGCCTCTGGAGAAACTTGCCCGGCCTCTGTGGAGACTCGCCCGTCCTCTGGAAAAACTCGCCTGGCCCCTGTAGAAACTCCCCTGGTCCAAGGAGAGACTCTCCCGGCCTCCTAAGAAACTCGCCTGGCCCCTGTAGAGACTCGCCCGGCGCGTGAAGAGACTCGCCCGGCCTCTAAAGAGACTCCCCGCCCTCTGAAGAAACTCCCCTGGTCCAAGGAGAGACTCGCCCGCCCTCCAAAGAAACTCGCCTTGCCCCTGTAGTGACTCGACCGGCCGCTGGAGAGACTCGCCCGGGCTCTGGAGAGACTCGCCCGGCCCCTGGAGAAACTCGCCAGCCCTCTGTAGAGACTCGCCAAGCCCCGGGAGAGACTCGCCCGGCCTCTGTAGAGACTCGCCCGTCCTCTGGATATACTCGCCCGGCCTCTGTAGAGACTCGCCCGGCCTCTGGAGAGACTCGCCCGACCTCTGTAGAGACTCGCCCGACCCCTGGAGAAACTCGCCCGAACTCTGTAGAGACTCCCCAAGCCCCGGGAGAGACGCGACCGGCCTCTGTAGAGACTCGCCCGGCCTCTGTTGAGACTCGCCCGGCCTTTGGAGAGACTCGCCCGGCCTCTGGATAAACTCGCCTGGCCCCTGTAGAAACTCGCCTGGTCCATGGAGAAACTCGCCCGGCCTCTGGAGAAACTCGCCTGGCCCCTGTAGAGACTCGCCCGGCGCGTGAAGAGACTCACCCGGCCTCTGGAGAGACTCGCACGGCCTCTAAAGAGACTCCCCGGCCTCTGGATAGACTCGCCCGGCCTCTGGAAAAACTTGCATGGCACCTGTAGACAGTCACCTTGCCCGTGGAGAGAATCACATGGCCTCTGGAGAAACACGCCCAGCCTCTGTAGAGACTCGCCCGGCTTCTGTAAAGAATTACCCGGCCTCTGAAGAAACTCGCCTGGCTCCAGTAGAGACTCGCCCGGCCCTCTGGAGAAACTCGCCTTGCCCCTGGAGTGACTCGACCGGCCGCTGGAGTGACTCGCCCGGGCTCTGGGGAGAGTCGCCTGGCCTCTAAAGAGACTCGCCCGGCCACTATAGAGACTCGCCCGGTCTCTGGAGAGACTTGCCTGGCCTCTGGTGAAACTCGCCCGGCCTCTGTAGAGACTCGTCTGGCCTCTGTAGAGACTCGCCCGGCCTCTGTGGAGACTCGCATGGCCTCTGGAAAGACTTACCCGGCCTCTGGAGAGACTCGCCCGGCCTCTGAAGAAACTCGCCTGGCCCCTGTAGAAAATCGCCCGGCCTCTGGAGAGACTCGCCCTGCCTCTGATGAAACTCGCCCAGCCTCTGTAGAGACTCGCCTCGCCCAGGGAGAGACTCGCCCGGCCTCTGGAGAGACTCGCCCGGCCTCTGTAGAGACTCGCCTGGCCCCTGGAGAGACTCGCCCGGCCCCTGGAGAGACTCGCTCGGGCTCTGTAGAGACTCGCCCGGCCTCTGTAGAGACTCGCCCGGCCTCTGGAGAAACTCACCCGGCCCCTGGAGAGACTCGCCCGGCCTCTGGAGAAACTCGCCCGGCCTCTGCATAGACTCGCCCGGCCACTGGAGAGACTCGCCCAGCCTCAGTAAAGACTCGCCCGACCTCTGGAGAAACTCGCCCGGCCTCTGTAGAGACTCGCACGGCCTCTGGAAAAACTCGCCTGGCCCCAGTAGAAACTCGCCTGGCTGATGGAGAAACTCGCCTGGCCCCTGTAGAGACTCACCCGGCGCGTGAAGAGACTCACCCGGCCTCTTGAGAGACTCGCCCGGCCTCTAAAGAGACTCCCCGGCCTCTGGAGAGACTCGCCGGGGCTCTGGAGAGACTCACCCGGCCTCTGAAGAGACTCGCCTGACCTCTGGAAAAACTCGCCTGGCCCCTGTAGAGAGTCGCCTTGCCCGTGGAGAGACTCACATGGCCTCTGGAGAAACACGCCCGCCCTCTGTAGAGACTCGCCCGGCCTCTGTAAAGAATTACCCGGCCTCTGGAGAAACCCGCCCGGCCTCTGGATAGACTCGCCCGGCCCCTGGAGAGACTCGCCCAGCCTCAGTAGAGACTCGCCCGGCCTCTGGAGAAACTTGCCCGGCCTCTGTGGAGACTCGCCCGTCCTCTGGAAAAACTCGCCTGGCCCCTGTAGAAACTCCCCTGGTCCAAGGAGAGACTCTCCCGGCCTCCTAAGAAACTCGCCTGGCCCCTGTAGAGACTCGCCCGGCGCGTGAAGAGACTCGCCCGGCCTCTAAAGAGACTCCCCGCCCTCTGAAGAAACTCCCCTGGTCCAAGGAGAGACTCGCCCGCCCTCCAAAGAAACTCGCCTTGCCCCTGTAGTGACTCGACCGGCCGCTGGAGAGACTCGCCCGGGCTCTGGAGAGACTCGCCCGGCCCCTGGAGAAACTCGCCAGCCCTCTGTAGAGACTCGCCAAGCCCCGGGAGAGACTCGCCCGGCCTCTGTAGAGACTCGCCCGTCCTCTGGATATACTCGCCCGGCCTCTGTAGAGACTCGCCCGGCCTCTGGAGAGACTCGCCCGACCTCTGGAGAGACTCGCCCGACCCCTGGAGAAACTCGCCCGAACTCTGTAGAGACTCCCCAAGCCCCGGGAGAGACGCGACCGGCCTCTGTAGAGACTCGCCCGGCCTCTGTTGAGACTCACCCGGCCTTTGGAGAGACTCGCCCGGCCTCTGTAGAAACTCACCTGGCCCCTGGAGAGACTCACCCAGCCTCTGGGGAGACTCGCCGGGCCTCTGGAGAGACTCGCCCGGCCTCTGGAGAGACTCGCCGGGCCTCTGGAGAAAATCGCCTGGCCCCTGTAGAGACTCGCCCGGCACGTGGAGAGACTCGTCCGGCCTCTGGAGAGACTCGCCCGGACTGTGAAGAGACTCACCCAGGCTCTGGAGAAACTCAGCCGGCCTCTGAAGAGACTCGCCCGGCATCTGTAGAGACTGGCTTGGCCTCTGGAGAGACTCACCCGGCCTCTGGAGGGACTCACCCGTCCTCTGAAAAGACTCGCCCGGCCTCTATGGAGACTCGCCCGGCCTCTGTAGAGACTCGCCCGTCCTCTGGAGATACTCGCCCGGCCTTTGGAGAAACTCGCCCGGCCTCTGGGGAAACTCGCCCGCCCTCTGTAGAGACTCACCAAGCCCCTGGAGAGACTCAACCGGCCTCTGTAGAGACTCGCCCGGCCTCTTGAGACTCGCCCGGCCTCTGGAGAAACTCGCCTGCCCTCTGTAGAGACTCACCAAGCCCCGGGAGAAACTCGCCCGGCCTCTGTAGAGACTGCCCATCCTCTGGAGATACTCGCCCGGCCTCTGTAGAGACTCGCCCGGCCTCTGGAGAGACTCGCCCGGCCTCTGGTGAGACTCGCCTTGCCTCTGTAGAGACTCGCCCGACCTCTGGAGAGACTCGCCCGGCCCCTGTAGAGACTCGCCCGGCCTCTGTGGAGACTCGCCCGGCCTCTGGTGAGACTTGCCTGGCCTCTGGAGGGACTCGCCCGGCCTCTGAAGAAACTCACCTGGCCCCTGTAGAGACTCGCCCGGCCTCTAGAGAGACTGACCCTGCCTCTGATGAAACTCACCCGGCCTCTGTAGAGACTCGCCTGGCCCGTGGAGAGACTCGCCCGGCCACTGGAAAAACTTGCCCGGCCTCTGTAGAGACTAACCCGGCCTCTGGAGAGACGCACCCGGCCTCTGTATAGACTCGCCTGGCCTCTGGAGAGACTCACCCAGCCTCTGGGGAAACTCGCTTGGCCTCTGGAGAGACTCGCCCGGCCTCTGGAAGAACTCGCCTGGCCCCTGTAGAAACTCGCCTGGCCCGTGGAGAGACTCGCGCGGCCTCTGGAGAGACTCGCCCGGCCTCTGGAGAGACTCGCCCGGCCTCTGGAGAGACTCGCCCGGCCCCTGAGTAGACTCGCGCGGCCTCTGTTGAGAGTCGCGCGGTCTCTGGAGAGACTCGCCTGGTCCCTGTAGAGACTCGCCCGGCCCCTGGAGAGACTCGCCCAGCCTCTGGAGAAACTTGCCTTGCCCCTGTATAGACTCGCCGCACCCCTGGAGAGACTCGCCTGAGCACTGGGGGACTCGCCCGGCCTCTGGAGAGACTCGCCCGGCCTCTGGAAAAACTCACCCGGCCTCTGGAGAGCCTCGCCTGGCCTCTGGAGAAACTCGCCCAGCCTCTGGAGAGACTCACTCGGCCTCTGGAGATATTCGCCCGGCCTCTGGAGAGACTCGACCGACCTCTGGGGAAACTCGCCCGACCCCTGTAGTGACTCGCCCGGCCCCTGGAGAGACTCGCCCGGGCTCTGGGGAGACTCGCCCGGCCTCTGGAGAGACTCGCCCGGCCTCTGGAGAGACTCGCCTGGCATCTGGAGAGAATCGCCTGGCCTCTGTAGAGACTTGCCCGGCCTCTGGAGAAAGTCGCCTGGCCCCTGTAGAGACTTGCCCGGCCCCTGTAGCGACTCGTCCGGCCTCTGTGGAGACTCGCCCGGCCTCTGGAGAGACTCTAGCGGCCTCTGGAGAGACTCGTCCGGCCTCTGGAGAAACTCGCCTTGCCCCTGTAGTGACTCGCCCGGCCCCTGGAGAGACTCGCTCGGGCTTTGGGGTGACTCGCCCGGTCTCTGGAGAGACTCGCCCGGCCTCTGGTAAAACTCGCCGACCTCTGTAGAGACTCGCCTGACCTCTGTAGAGACACGTCCGGCCTCTGGAGAAACTCGCCTTGTCCCTGTAGTGACTCGCCCGGCCCCTGGAGAGACTCGCTCGGGCTTTGGAGTGACTCGCCTGGTCTCTGGAGAGGCTCGCCCGGCCTCTGGTAAAACTCGCCGGCCTCTCGAAAAACTCGCCTGGCCTCTGTAGAGACTCGCCCGGCCTCTGGAGAAACTCGCCTGGCCCCTGTAGAGACTTGCTCGACCCCTGTAGAGACTTGCCCTGCCCGTGGAGAGACTCGCCCGACCTCTGTTGAAACTCGCCCGACCTCTGTAGAGACTCGCCTGGCCTCTGTAGAGACTCGCCCGGCCAATGTGGAGACTCGCCCGGCCTCTGGAGAATCTCGCCCGGCCTCTGTAGAGACTCGGCCGGCCTCTAAAGAGACTCGCCTGGCCTCTGTAGAGACTCGCCCGGCCTCTGGAGAAACTCGCCAGGCCTCTGTAGAGACTTGCCCGGCCTCTGGAGAAACTCGCCTTGCCCCTGTAGTGACTCGCCCGGCCCCTGGAGAGACTCGCCCGGGCTTTGGGGTGACTCGCCCGGCCTCTGGAGAGACTCGCCCGGCCTCTGTAGAGATTCGCCCGGTCTCTGGAGAGGCTCGCCCGGCCTCTGGTAAAACTCGCCTGGCCTCTGTAGAGACTTGCCCGGCCTCTGGAGAAACTCGCCTGACCTCTGTAAAGACTCGCCCGGCCTCTGGAGAAACTCGCCTGGCCCCTGTAGAGACTTGCTCCGCCCCTGTAGAGACTTGCCCGGCCCGTGGAGAGACTCGCCCGGCCTCTGGTGAAACTCGCCAGACCTCTGTAGAGACTCACCTGGCCTCTGTAGAGACTCGCCCGGCCTCTGTGAAGACTCGCCTGGCCTCTGGAGAATCTCGCTCGGCTTCTGTAGAGACTCACCCAGCATCTGTAGAGACTCGCCTGGCCTCTGTGGAGACTCGCCCGGCCTCTGGAGAGACTCACTCAGCCTCTGGAGAGACTCGCCCGGCCTCTGGAGAAACTCGCCTTGCCCCTGTAGTGTCTCGCCCGGCCCCTGGAGAGACTTGCCCGGGATCTGGGGAGACTCATCCGGCCTCTGGAGAGACTCACTTGGCCTCTGGAGAGACTCGCCCGGACTCTGTAGAGACTCGCCCGGCCTCTAAAGAGACTCGCCTGGCCTCTGTAGAGACTCGCCCGGCCTCTGGAGAAACTCGCCTGGCCTCTGTAGAGACTCGCCCGGCCTCTGGAAAAACTCGCCTGGCCCCTGTAGAGACTCGCCTGGCCCGTGGAGAGACTCGCCCGGCCTCTGGAGAGACTCGCCCGGTCTCTGGAGAGGCTCGCCCGGCCTCTGAAAAAACTCGCCTGGCCTCTGTAGAGACTTGCCCGGCCTCTGGAGAAACTCGCCTGACCTCTGTAGAGACTCGCCCGGCCTCTGGAGAAACTCGCCTGGCCCCTGTAGAGACTTGCTCGGCCCCTGTAGAGATTTGCTCGGCCCGTGGAGAAACTCGCCCGGCCTCTGGTGAAACTCGCCAGACCTCTGTAGAGACTCGCCTGGTCGCTGTAGAGATTCGCCCGGCCTCTGTGGAGACTCGCCTGGCCTCTGAAGAATCTTGCTCGGCCTCTGTAGAGACTCACCCAGCATCTGTAGAGACTTGCCTGGCATCTGTGGAGACTCGCCCGGCCTCTGGAGAAACTCGCCAGGTCTCTAAAGAGACTCGCCTGGCCTCTGTAGAGACTCGCCCGGCCTCTGGAGAAACTCGCCAGGCCTCTGTAGAGACACGCCCGGCCTCTGGAGAAACTCACCTTGCCCCTGTAGTGACTCGCCCGGCCCCTGGAAAGACTCGCCCGGGCTTTGGGGTGACTCGCCCGACCTCTGGAGAGACTCGCCCGGCCTCTGTAGAGATTCGCCCGGTCTCTGGAGAGGCTCGTCCGGCCTCTGGTAAAACTCGCCCGGCCTCTGTAGAGACTTGCCCGGCCTCTGGAGAAACTCGCCTGACCTCTGTAAAGAATCGCCCGGCCTCTGGAGAAACTCGCCTTGCCCCTGTAGTGACTCGCCCGGCCCCTGGAGAGACTTGCCCGGGATCTGGGGAGACTCATCCGGCCTCTGGAGAGACTCACTTGGCCTCTGGAGAGACTCGCCCGGACCCTGTAGAGACTCGCTCGGCCTCTAAAGAGACTCGCCTGGCCTCTGTAGAGACTCGCCCGGCCTCTGGAGAAACTCGCCTGGCCTCTGTAGAGACTCACCCGGCCTCTTGAGAGACTCGCCTGGCCTCTGGAGAAACTCGCCTTGCCCCTGTAGTGACTCGCCCGGCCCCTGGAGAAACTCGCCTGGGATCTGGGGAGACTCGCCCGGCCTCTGGAGAAACTCGCCCGGCCTCTGGAGAGACTCGCCCGGCCTCTGGTGAGACTCGCCTTGCCTCTGTAGAGACTCGCCCGGCCTCTGGAGAGACTCGCCCGGCCCCTGTAGAGACTCGCCTGGTCTCTGGAGAGACTCGCCTGGCCTCTGGAAAAACTCACCCGACCTCTGAAGAGACTTGCCCGGCCTCTGGAAAAACTTGCCTGGCCCCTGTAGAGAGTCTCCTGGCCCATGGAGAGACTCACATGGAATCTGGAGAAACTCACCCGGCCTCTGTAGAGACTCGCCCGGACTCTGTAAAGACTCACCCGGCCTCTGAAGAAACTCGCCTGGCTCTAGTAGAGACTCGCCAGGCCCTCTGGAGAAACTCGCCTTGCCCCTGTAGTGACTCGACCGGCCGCTGGAGTGACTCGCCCGGCCTCTAAGGAGACTCGCCCGACCTCTGTAGAGACTCGTCTGGCCTCTGTAGAGACTCGCCCGGCCTCTGTGGAGACTCGCCCGGCCTCTGGTGAGACTTGCCTGGCCTCTGGAGAGACTCGCCCAGCCTCTGGAGAAACTTGCCTTGCCCCTGTATAGACTCGCCGCACCCCTGGAGAGACTCGCCTGAGCACTGGGGGACTCGCCCGGCCTCTGGAGAGACTCGCCCGGCCTCAGGAAAAACTCACCCGGCCTCTGGAGAGCCTCGCCTGGCCTCTGGAGAAACTCGCCCAGCCTCTGGAGAGACTCACTCGGCCTCTGGAGAGATTCGCCCGGCCTCTGGAGAGACTCGACCGACCTCTGGAGAAACTCGCCCGACCCATGTAGTGACTCGCCCGGCCCCTGGAGAGACTCGCCCGGGCTCTGGGGAGTCTCGCCCGGCCTCTGGAGAGACTCGCCCGGCCTCTGGAGAGACTCGCCTGGCATCTGGAGAGAATCGCCTGGCCCCTGTAGAGACTCGCCTGGTCTCTGGAGAGACTCGCCTGGCCTCTGGAAAAACTCACCCGACCTCTGAAGAGACTTGCCCGGCCTCTGGAAAAACTTGCCTGGCCCCTGTAGAGAGTCTCCTGGCCCATGGAGAGACTCACATGGAATCTGGAGAAACTCACCCGGCCTCTGTAGAGACTCGCCCGGACTCTGTAAAGACTCACCCGGCCTCTGAAGAAACTCGCCTGGCTCTAGTAGAGACTCGCCAGGCCCTCTGGAGAAACTCGCCTTGCCCCTGTAGTGACTCGACCGGCCGCTGGAGTGACTCGCCCGGCCTCTAAGGAGACTCGCCCGACCTCTGTAGAGACTCGTCTGGCCTCTGTAGAGACTCGCCCGGCCTCTGTGGAGACTCGCCCGGCCTCTGGTGAGACTTGCCTGGCCTCTGGAGGGACTCGCCCGGCCTCTGAAGAAACTCACCTGGCCCCTGTAGAGACTCGCCCGGCCTCTAGAGAGACTGGCCCTGCCTCTGATGAAACTCAGCCGGCCTCTGTAGAGACTCGCCTGGCCCGTGGAGAGACTCACCCGGCCTCTGGAAAAACTTGCCCGGCCTCTGTAGAGACTAACCCGGCCTCTGGAGAGACGCACCCGGCCTCTGTATAGACTCGCCTGGCCTCTGGAGAGACTCACCCAGCCTCTGGGGAGACTCGCTTGGCCTCTGGAGAGACTCGCCCGGCCTCTGGAAGAACTCGCCTGGCCCCTGTAGAAACTCGCCTGGCCCGTGGAGAGACTCGCGCGGCCTCTGGAGAGACTCGCCCGGCCTCTGGAGAGACTCGCCCGGCCTCTGGAGAGACTCGCCCGGCCCCTGAGTAGACTCGCGCGGCCTCTGTTGAGAGTCGCGTGGTCTCTGGAGAGACTCGCCTGGTCCCTGTAGAGACTCGCCCGGCCCCTGGAGAGACTCGCCCAGCCTCTGGAGAAACTTGCCTTGCCCCTGTATAGACTCGCCGCACCCCTGGAGAGACTCGCCTGAGCACTGGGGGACTCGCCCGGCCTCTGGAGAGCCTCGCCTGGCCTCTGGAGAAACTCGCCCAGCCTCTGGAGAGACTCACTCGGCCTCTGGAGAGATTCGCCCGGCCTCTGGAGAGACTCGACCGACCTCTGGAGAAACTCGCCCGACCCATGTAGTGACTCGCCCGGCCCCTGGAGAGACTCGCCCGGGCTCTGGGGAGTCTCGCCCGGCCTCTGGAGAGACTCGCCCGGCCTCTGGAGAGACTCGCCTGGCATCTGGAGAGAATCGCCTGGCCTCTGTAGAGACTCGCCCGGCCTCTGGAGAAAGTCGCCTGGCCCCTGTAGAGACTTGCCCGGCCCCTGTAGCGACTCGCCTGGCCTCTGTGGAGACTCGCCCGGCCTCTGGAGAGACTCTCCCGGCCTCTGGAGAGACTCGTCCGGCCTCTGGAGAAACTCGCCTTGCCCCTGTAGTGACTCGCCCGGCCCCTGGAGAGACTCGCTCGGGCTTTGGGGTGACTCGCCCGGCCTCTGGTAAAACTCGCCCGGCCTCTGTAGAGACTTGCCCGGCCTCTGGAGAAACTCGCCTGACCTCTGTAAAGACTCGCCCGGCCTCTGGAGAAACTCGCCTTGCCCCTGTAGTGACTCGCCCGGCCTCTGGAGAAACTCGCCAGGCCTCTGTAGAGACTCGCCCAGCCTCTGGAGAAACTCGCCTTGCCCCTGTAGTGACTCGCCCGGCCCCTGGAAAGACTCGCCCGGGCTTTGGGGTGACTCGCCCGGCCTCTGGTAAAACTCGCCCGGCCTCTGTAGAGACTTGCCCGGCCTCTGGAGAAACTCGCCTGACCTCTGTAAAGACTCGCCCGGCCTCTGGAGAAACTCGCCTTGCCCCTGTAGTGACTCGCCCGGCCCCTGGAGAGACTTGCCCGGGATCTGGGGAGACTCATCCGGCCTCTGGAGAGACTCACTTGGCCTCTGGAGAGACTCGCCCGGACTCTGTAGAGACTCGCCCGGCCTCTAAAGAGACTCGCCTGGCCTCTGTAGAGACTCGCCCGGCCTCTGGAGAAACTCGCCTGGCCTCTGTAGAGACTCACCCGGCTTCTTGAGAGACTCGCCCGGCCTCTGGAGAAACTCGCCTTGCCCCTGTAGTGACTCGCCCGGCCCCTGGAGAAACTCGCCTGGGATCTGGGGAGACTCGCCCGGCCTCTGGAGAAACTCGCCCGGCCTCTGGAGAGACTCGCCCGGCCTCTAGAGAGACTCGCCTGGCCTCTGTAGAGACTCGCCCGGCCTCTGGAGAGACTCGCCTCGCCTCTGTAGAGACTCGGCCGGCCTCTAAAGAGACTCGCCTGGCCTCTGTAGAGACTCGCCCGGCCTCTGGAGAAACTCGCCTTGCCCCTGTAGTGACTCGCCCGGCCCCTGGAGAGACTCGCCCGGGCTTTGGGGTGACTCGCCCGGCCTCTGGAGAGACTCGCCCGGCCTCTGTAGAGATTCGCCCGGTCTCTGGAGAGGCTCGTCCGGCCTCTGGTAAAACTCGCCTGGCCTCTGTAGAGACTTGCCCGGCCTCTGGAGAAACTCGCCTGACCTCTGTAAAGACTCGCCCGGCCTCTGGAGAAACTCGCCTGGCCCCTGTAGAGACTTGCTCCGCCCCTGTAGAGACTTGCCCGGCCCGTGGAGAGACTCGCCCGGCCTCTGGTGAAACTCGCCAGACCTCTGTAGAGACTCACCTGGCCTCTGTAGAGACTCGCCCGGCCTCTGTGGAGACTCGCCTGGCCTCTGGAGAATCTCGCTCGGCTTCTGTAGAGACTCACCCAGCATCTGTAGAGACTCGCCTGGCCTCTGTGGAGACTCGCCCGGCCTCTGGAGAGACTCACTCAGCCTCTGGAGAGACTCGCCCGGCCTCTGGAGAAACTCGCCTTGCCACTGTAGTGTCTCGCCCGGCCCCTGGAGAGACTTGCCCGGGATCTGGGGAGACTCATCCGGCCTCTGGAGAGACTCACTTGGCCTCTGGAGAGACTCGCCCGGACTCTGTAGAGACTCGCCCGGCCTCTAAAGAGACTCGCCTGGCCTCTGTAGAGACTCGCCCGGCCTCTGGAGAAACTCGCCTGGCCTCTGGAAAAACTCGCCTGGCCCCTGTAGAGACTCGCCTGGCCCGTGGAGAGACTCGCCCAGCCTCTGGAGAGACTCGCCTGGCATCTGTGGAGACTCGCCCGGCCTCTGGAGAAACTCGCCCAGCCTCTGGAGAGACTCACTCGGCCTCTGGAGAGACTCGTTCGGCCTCTGGAGAAACTCGCCTTGCCCCTGTAGTGACTCGCCCGGCCCCGGGAGAGACTTGCCCTGGATCTGGGGAGACTCGTCCGGCCTCTGGAGAGACTCACTTGGCCTCTGGAGAGACTCGCCCGGACTCTGTAGAGACTCGCCTGGCCTCTTACGAGACTCGCCTGGCCTCTATAGAGACTCGCCCGTCCTCTGTAGAAACTCGCCTGGCCTCTGTAGAGACTCGCCCGGCCTCTTGAGAGACTCGCCCGGCCTCTGGAAAAACTCGCCTGGCCCCTGTAGTGACTCGCCCGGCCCCTGGAAAGACTCGCCCGGGCTTTGGGGTGACTCGCCCGGCCTCTGGAGAGGCTCGCCCGGCCTCTGTAGAGACTCGCCCGGTCTCTGGAGAGGCTCGCCCGGCCTCTGGTAAAACTCGCCCGGCCTCTGTAGAGACTTGCCCGGCCTCAGGAGAAAGTCGCCTGACCTCTGTAAAGACTCGCCCGGCCTCTGGAGAAACTCGCCTTGCCCCTGTAGTGACTCGCCCGGCCCCTGGAGAGACTTGCCCGGGATCTGGGGAGACTCAACCGGCCTCAGGAGAGACTCACTTGGCCTCTGGAGAGACTCGCCCGGACTCTGGAGAGACTCGCCCGGCCTCTAAAGAGACTCGCCTGGCCTCTGTAGAGACTCGCCCGGCCTCTGGAAAAACTCGCCTGGCCTCTGGAGAGACTCGCCCGGCCTCTGTAGAGATTCGCACGGTCTCTGGAGAGGCTCGTCCGGCCTCTGGTAAAACTCGCCTGGCCTCTGTAGAGACTTGCACGGCCTCTGGAGAAACTCGCCTGACCTCTGTAAAGACTCGCCCGGCCTCTGGAGAAACTCGCCTGGCCCCTGTAGCGACCTGCTCCGCCCCTGTAGAGACTTGCCTGGCCCGTGGAGAGACTCGCCCGGCCTCTGGTGAAACTCGCCAGACCTCTGTAGAGACTCACCTGGCCTCTGTAGAGACTCGCCCGGCCTCTGTGGAGACTCGCCTGGCCTCTGGAGAATCTCGCTCGGCTTCTGTAGAGACTCACCCAGCATCTGTAGAGACTCGCCTGGCCTCTGTGGAGACTCGCCCGGCCTCTGGAGAGACTCACTCAGCCTCTGGAGAGACTCGCCCGGCCTCTGGAGAAACTCACCTTGCCCCTGTAGTGTCTCGCCCGGCCCCTGGAGAGACTTGCCCGGGATCTGGGGAGACTCATCCGGCCTCTGGAGAGACTCACTTGGCCTCTGGAGAGACTCGCCCGGACTCTGTAGAGACTCGCCCGGCCTCTAAAGAGACTCGCCTGGCCTCTGTAGAGACTCGCCCGGCCTCTGGAGAAACTCGCCTGGCCTCTGTAGAGACTCGCCCGGCCTCTGGAAAAACTCGCCTGGCCCCTGTAGAGACTCGCCTGGCCCGTGGAGAGACTCGCCCGGCCTCTGGAGAGACTCGCCCGGTCTCTGGAGAGGCTCGCCCGGCCTCTGAAAAAACTCGCCTGGCCTCTGTAGAGACTTGCCCGGCCTCTGGAGAAACTCGCCTGACCTCTGTAGAGACTCGCCCGGCCTCTGGAGAAACTCGCCTGGCCCCTGTAGAGACTTGCTCGGCCCCTGTAGAGACTTGCTCGGCCCGTGGAGAAACTCGCCCGGCCTCTGGTGAAACTCGCCAGACCTCTGTGGAGACTCGCCTGGCCTCTGAAGAATCTTGCTCGGCCTCTGTAGAGACTCACCCAGCATCTGTAGAGACTCGCCTGGCATCTGTGGAGACTCGCCCGGCCTCTGGAGAAACTCGCCCAGCCTCTGGAGAGACTCACTCGGCCTCTGGAGAGACTCGTTCGGCCTCTGGAGAAACTCGCCTTGCCCCTGTAGTGACTCGCCTGGCCCCGGGAGAGACTTGCCCGGGATCTGGGGAGACTCGTCCGGCCTCTGGAGAGACTCACTTGGCCTCTGGAGAGACTCGCCCGGACTCTGTAGAGACTCGCCTGGCCTCTAAAGAGACTCGCCTGGCCTCTGTAGAGACTCGCCCGTCCTCTGGAGAAAATCGCCTGGCCTCTGTAGAGACTCGCCCGGCCTCTTGAGAGACTCGCCCGGCCTCTGGAAAAACTCGCCTGGCCCCTGTAGAGACTCGCCTGGCCCGTGGAGAGACTCGCCCGGCCTCTGGAGAGACTCGCTCGGCCCGTGAAGAGATTCGCCCGGCCTCTAGTGAGACAAACCAGGCCTCTGGAGAGACTTGCCCGGCCTCTGGAGAGACTCGCTCGGCCTCTGGAGAGACTCGCCCGGCTTCTGGAGAGACTCGCCCGGCCCGTGGAGAGACTCACCCCGCCTCTGGAGTGACACGCCAGGCCTCTGGTGAGACTTGCCCGGCCTCTGGAGAGAATCGCCCGGCCTCTGGAGAATCTCGCCTGGCCCCTATACAGACTTGCCCGGCCTCTGGAGAGACTCGCCTGGCCTCTGGAGAGAATCGCCTGGCCTCTGTAGAGACTCGCCCGGCCCCTGTAGCGACTCGCTCGGCCTCTGGAGAGACTCGCCTTGCCCCTGTAGTGACTCGCCCGGCCCCTGGAGAGACTCGCCTGGGATCTAGGGAGACTCGCCCGGCCTCTGGAGAGACTCGCCCGGCCTCTGTAGAGACTCGCCCGGTCTCTGGAGAGGCTCGTCCGGCCTCTAAAGAGACTCGCCTGGCCTCTGTAGAGACTCGCCCGGCCTCTGGAGAAACTCGCCTGGCCTCTGTAGAGACTCGCCCGGCCTCTGGAAAAACTCCCCTGGCCCTTGTAGAGACTCTCCTGGCCCGTGGAGAGACTCGCCCGGCCTCTGGAGAGACTCGCCCGGTCTCTGGAGAGGCTCGCCCGGCCCCTGGAGAAACTCGCCTGGGAACTGGGGAGACTCGCCTGGTCTCTGCAGAGACTCGCCCGGCCTCTGGAGAGACTCGCCTCGCCTCTGTAGAGACTCGGCCGGCCTCTAAAGAGACTCGCCTGGCCTCTGTAGAGACTCGCCCGGCCTCTGGAGAAACTCGCCAGGCCTCTGTAGAGACTCGCCCGGCCTCTGGAGAAACTCGCCTTGCCCCTGTAGTGACTCGCCCGGCCCCTGGAGAGACTCGCCCGGGCTTTGGGGTGACTCGCCCGGCCTCTGGAGAGACTCGCCCGGCCACTGTAGAGACTCGCCCGGTCTCTGGAGAGGCTCGTCCGGCCTCTGGTAAAACTCGCCTGGCCTCTGTAGAGACATTCCCGGCCTCTGGAGAAACTCGCCTGACCTCTGTAAAGACTCGCCCGGCCTCGGGAGAAACTCGCCTGGCCCCTGTAGAGACTTGCTCCGCCCCTGTAGAGACTTGCCCGGCCCGTGGAGAGACTCGCCCGGCCTCTGGTGAAACTCGCTAGACCTCTGTAGAGACTCACCTGGCCTCTGTAGAGAGTCGCCCGGCCTCTGTGGAGACTCGCCTGGCCTCTGGAGAATCTCGCTCGGCTTCTGTAGAGACTCACCCAGCATCTGTAGAGACTCGCCTGGCCTCTGTGGAGACTCGCCCGGCCTCTGGAGAGACTCACTCAGCCTCTGGAGAGACTCGCCCGGCCTCTGGAGAAACTCGCCTTGCCCCTGTAGTGTCTCGCCCGGCCCCTGGAGAGACTTGCCCGGGATCTGGGGAGACTCATCCGGCCTCTGGAGAGACTCACTTGGCCTCTGGAGAGACTCGCCCGGACTCTGTAGAGACTCGCCCGGCCTCTAAAGAGACTCGCCTGGCCTCTGTAGAGACTCGCCCGGCCTCTGGAGAAACTCGCCTGGCCTCTGTAGAGACTCGCCCGGCCTCTGGAAAAACTCCCCTGGCCCTTGTAGAGACTCTCCTGGCCCGTGGAGAGACTCGCCCGGCCTCTGGAGAGACTCGCCCGGTCTCTGGAGAGGCTCGCCCGGCCTCTGGGAAAACTCGCCTGGCTTCTGTAGAGACTTGCCCGGCCTCTGGAGAAACTCGCCTGACCTCTGTAGAGACTCGCCCGGCCTCTGGAGAAACTCGCCTGGCCCTGTAGAGACTTGCTCGGCCCCTGTAGAGACTTGCTCGGCCCGTGGAGAAACTCGCCCGGCCTCTGGTGAAACTCGCCAGACCTCTGTAGAGACTTGCCTGGCCGCGGTAGAGACTCGCCCGGCCTCTGTGGAGACTCGCCTGGCCTCTGAAGAATCTCGCTCGGCCTCTGTAGAGACTCACCCAGCATCTGTAGAGACTCGCCTGGCATCTGTGGAGACTCGCCCGGCCTCTGGAGAAACTCGCCCAGCCTCTGGAGAGACTCACTCGGCCTCTGGAGAGACTCGTCCGGCCTCTGGAGAAACTCGCCCGGCCTCTGGAGAGACTCGCCCGGACTCTGTAGAGACTCGCCTGGCCTCTAAAGAGACTCGCCTGGCCTCTGTAGAGACTCGCCCGTCCTCTGGAGAAACTCGCCTGGCCTCTGTAGAGACTCGCCCGGCCTCTTGAGAGACTCGCCCGGCCTCTGGAAAAACTCGCCTGGCCCCTGTAGAGACTCGCCTGGCCCGTGGAGAGACTCGCCCGGCCTCTGGAGTGACTCGCTCGGCCCGTGAAGAGATTCGCTCGGCCTCTAGTGAGACAAACCAGGCCTCTGAGAGATTTGCCCGGCCTCTGGAGAGACTCGCTCGGCCTCTGGAGAGACTCGCCCGGGTTCTGGAGAGACTCGCCCGGCCCGTGGAGAGACTCGCCCCGCCTCTGGAGTGACACGCCAGGCCTCTGGTGAGACTTCCCCGGCCTCTGGAGAGACTCGCCCGGCCTCTGGAGAATCTCGCCTGGCCCCTATACAGACTTGCCCGGCCTCTGGAGAGACTCGCCTGGCCTCTGGAGAGAATCGTCTGGCCTCTGTAGAGACTCGCCCGGCCCCTGTAGCGACTCGCTCGGCCTCTGGAGAGACTCGCCTTGCCCCTGTAGTGACTCGCCCGGCCCCTGGAGAGACTCGCCTGGGATCTGGGGAGACTCGCCCGGCCTCTGGAGAGACTCGCTCGGCCTCTGGAGAGACTCGCCCGGCCTCTAGAGAGTCGCCTGGCCTCTGTAGAGACTCGCCCGGCCTCTGGAGAGACTCGCCTCGCCTTTGGAGAGACTCGCCCGGCCTCTAAAGAGACTCGCCTGGCCTCTGTAGAGACTCGCCCGGCCACTGGAGAATCTCGCCAGGTCTCTGTAGAGACTCGCCCGGCCTCTGGAGAAACTCGCCTTGCCCCTGTAGTGACTCGCCCGGCCCCTGGAGAGACTCGCCCAGGCTTTGGGGTGACTCGCCCGGCCTCTGGAGAGACTCGCCTGGCCTCTGGAGAGACTCGCCCGGTCTCTGGAGAGGTTCGCCCGGCCTCTGGTAAAAATCGCCCGGCCTCTGTAGAGACTTGCCCGGCCTCTGGAGAAACTCGCCTGACCTCTGCAAAGACTCGCCCGGCCTCTGGAGAAACTCGCCTTGCCCCTGTAATGACTCGCCCGGCCCCTGGAGAGACTTGCCCGGGATCTGGGGAGACTCATCCGGCCTCTGGAGAGACTCACTTGGCCTCTGGAGAGACTCGCCCGGACTCTGTAGAGACTCGCCCGGCCTCTAAAGAGACTCGCCTGGCCTCTGTAGAGACTCGCCCGGCCTCTGGAGAAACTCGCCTGGCCTCTGTAGAGACTCACCCGGCCTCTTGAGTGACTCGCCCGGCCTCTGGAGAAACTCGCCTTGCCCCTGTAGTGACTCGCCCGGCCCCTGGAGAAACTCGCCTGGGATCTGGGGAAACTCGCCCGGCCTCTGGAGAAACTCGCCCGGCCTCTGGAGAGACTCGCCCGGCCTCTGGAGAGACTCGGCCAGCCTCTAAAGAGACTCGCCCGGCCTCTGTAGAGACTCGCCCGGCCTCTGGAGAAACTCGCTTGGCCTTTGTAGAGACTCGCCCGGCCTCTGGAGAAACTCGCCTTGCCCCTGTAGTGACTCGCCCGGCCCCTGGAGAGACTCGCCCGGGCTTTGGGGTGACTCGCCCGGCCTCTGGAGAGACTCGCCCGGCCTCTGTAGAGACTCGCCCGGTCTCTGGAGAGGCTCGTCCGGCCTCTGGTAAAACTCGCCTGGCCTCTGTAGAGACTTGCCCGGCCTCTGGAGAAACTCGCCTGACCCCTGTAAAGACTCTCCCGGCCTCTGGAGAAACTCGCCTGGCCCCTGTAGAGACTTGCTCGGCCCCTGTAGAGACTTGCCCGGCCCGTGGAGAGACTCGCCTGGCCTCTGGTGAAACTCGCCAGACCTCTGTAGAGACTCGCCTGGCCTCTGTAGAGACTCGCCCGGCCTCTGTGGAGACTCGCCTGGCCTCTGGAGAATCTCGCTCGGCTTCTGTAGAGACTCACCCAGCATCTGTAGAGACTCGCCTGGCCTCTGTGGAGACTCGCCCGGCCTCTGGAGAGACTCACTCAGCCTCTGGAGAGACTCGCCCGGCCTCTGGAGAAACTCGCCTTGCCCCTGTAGTGTCTCGCCCGGCCCCTGGAGAGACTTGCCCGGGATCTGGGGAGACTCATCCGGCCTCTGGAGAGACTCACTTGGCCTCTGGAGAGACTCGCCCGTACTCTGTAGAGACTCGCCCGGCCTCTAAAGAGACTCGCCTGGCCTCTGTAGAGACTCGCCCGGCCTCTGGAGAAACTCGCCTGGCCTCTGTAGAGACTCGCCCGGCCTCTAAAGAGACTCGCCTGGCCTCTGTAGAGACTCGCCCGGCCTCTGGAGAAACTCGCCTTGCCCCTGTAGTGACTCGCCCGGCCCCTGGAGAAACTCGCCTGGGATCTGGGGAAACTCGCCCGGCCTCTGGAGAAACTCGCCCGGCCTCTAGAGAGACTCGCCTGGCCTCTGTAGAGACTCGCCCGGCCTCTGGAGAAATTCGCCTTGCCCCTGTAGAGACTCGCCCGGCCTCTGGAGAGACTCGCCTGGCCTCTGGAAAAACTAGCATGGCCCCTGTAGAGACTCGCCTGGCCCGTGGAGAGACTCGCCCAGCCTCTGGAGAAACTCGCCCAGCCCCTGGAGAGACTCGCCCGGCCCCTGGAAAGACTCACCCAGCCTCTGGAGAAACTCGCCCTGCCTCTGGAGAGACTCGCCCGGCCTCTGAAAAAACTCGCCAGGCTCCTGTAGAAACTCGCCTGGCCTGTGGAGAGACTCGCCCGGCCTCTGGAGAGACTGACCCGGCCTCTGAAAAAAACTTGCCTGGCCCCTGTAGAGACTTGCCCGGCCTCTGTAGAGACTCGCCCGGCCTCTGGAGAAACTCGCCTGGCCTCTGTAGAGACTCGCCCGGCCTCTTGAGAGACTCGCCCGGCCTCTGGAAAAACTCGCCTGGCCCCTGTAGAGACTCGCCTGGCCCGTGGAGAGACTCGCCCGGCCTCTGGAGAGACTCGCTCGGCCCGTTAAGAGATTCGCCCGGCCTCTGGAGAGACTCGCCCGGTCTCTGGAGAGGCTCGCCCGGCCTCTGGGAAAACTCGCCTGGCCTCTGTAGAGACTTGCCCGGCCTCTGGAGAAACTCGCCTGACCTCTGTAGAGACTCGCCCGGCCTCTGGTGAAACTCGCCTGGCCCCTGTAGAGACTTGCTCGGCCCCTGTAGAGACTTGCTCGGCCCGTGGAGAAACTCGCCCGGCCTCTGTTGAAACTCGCCAGACCTCTGTAGAGACTCGCCTGGCCGCTGTAGAGACTCGCCCGGCCTCTGTGGAAACTCGCCTGGCCTCTGAAGAATCTCGCTCGGCCTCTGTAGAGACTCACCCAGCATCTGTAGAGATTCGCCTGGCATCTGTGGAGACTCGCCCGGCCTCTGGAGAAAGTCGCCCTGCCTCTGGAGAGACTCACTCGGCCTCTGGAGAGACTCGTTCGGCCTCTGGAGAAACTCGCCTTGCCCCTGTAGTGACTCGCCCGGCCCCGGGAGAGACTTGCCCGGGATCTGGGGAGACTCGTCCGGCCTCTGGAGAGACTCACTTGGCCTCTGGAGAGACTTGCCCGTTCTCTGTAGAGACTCGCCTGGCCTCTAAAGAGACTCGCCTGGCCTCTGTAGAGACTCGCCCGTCCTCTGGAGAAACTCGCCTGGCCTCTGTAGAGACTCGCCCGGCCTCTTGAGAGACTCGCCCGGCCTCTGGAAAAACTCGCCTGGCCCCTGTAGAAACTCGCCTGGCCCGTGGAGAGACTCGCCCGGCCTCTGGAGAGACTCGCTCGGCCCGTGAAGAAATTCGCCCGGCCTCTAGTGAGACAAACCAGGCCTCTGTAGAGACTCGCCCGGCCTCTGGAGAAACTCGCCTGGCCCCTGTAGAGACTTGCTCGGCCCCAGTAGAGACTTGCTCGGCCCGTGGAGAAACTCGCCCGGCCTCTGGTGAAACTCGCCAGACCTCTGTAGAGACTCGCCTGGCCGCTGTAGAGACTCGCCCGGCCTCTGTGGAGACTCGCCTGGCCTCTGAAGAATCTCGCTCGGCCTCTGTAGAGACTCACCCAGCATCTGTAGAGACTCGCCTGGCATCTGTGGAGACTCGCCCGGCCTCTGGAGAAACTCGCCCAGCCTCTGGAGAGACTCACTCGGCCTCTGGAGAGACTCGTCCGGCCTCTGGAGAAACTCGCCTTGCCCCTGTAGTGACTCGCCCGGCCCCAGGAGAGACTTGCCCGGGATCTGGGGAGACTCGTCCGGCCTCTGGAGAATCTAGCCCGGCCTCTGGAGAGACTCGCCCGGACTCTGTAGAGACTCGCCTGGCCTCTAAAGAGACTCGCCTGGCCTCTGTAGAGACTCGCCCGTCCTCTGGAGAAACTCGCCTGGCCTCTGTAGAGACTCGCCCGGCCTCTTGAGAGACTCGCCCGGCCTCTGGAAAAACTCGCCTGGCCCCTGTAGAGACTCGCCTGGCCCGTGGAGAGACTCGCCCGGCCTCTGGAGAGACTCGCTCGGCCCGTGAAGAGATTCGACCGGCCTCTAGTGAGACAAACCAGGCCTCTGGAGAGACTTGCCCGGCCTCTGGAGAGACTCGCTCGGCCTCTGGAGAGACTCGCCCGGGTTCTGGAGAGACTCGCCCGGCCCGTGGAGAGACTCACCCCGCCTCTGGAGTGACACGCCAGGCCTCTGGTGAGACTTGCCCGGCCTCTGGAGAATCTCGCCTGGCCCCTATACAGACTTGCCCGGCCTCTGGAGAGACTCGCCTGGCCTCTGGAGAGAATCGCCTGGCCTCTGTAGAGACTCGCCCGGCCCCTGTAGCGACTCGCTCGGCCTCTGGAGAGACTCGCCTTGCCCCTGTAGTGACTCGCCCGGCCCCTGGAGAGACTCGCCTGGGATCTGGGGAGACTCGCCCGGCCTCTGGAGAGACTCGCTCGGCCTCTGGAGAGACTCGCCCGGCCTCTAGAGAGTCGCCTGGCCTCTGTAGAGACTCGCCCGGCCTCTGGAGAGACTCGCCTGGCCTCTGGAGAGACTCGCCCGGCCTCTAAAGAGACTCGCCTGGCCTCTGTAGAGACTCGCCCGGCCTCTGGAGAAACTCGCCAGGCCTCTGTAGAGACTCGCCTGGCCTCTGGAGAAACTCGCCTTGCCCCTGTAGTGACTCGCACGGCCCCTGGAGAGACTCGCCCGGGCTTTGGGGTGACTCGCCCGGCCTCTGGAGAGACTCGCCCGGCCACTGGAGAGACTCGCCCGGTCTCTGGAGAGGCTCGCCCGGCCTCTGGTAAAACTCGCCCGGCCTCTGTAGAGACTTGCCCGGCCTCTGGAGAAACTCGCCTGACCTCTGTAAAGAGTCGCCCGGCCTCTGGAGAAACCCGCCTTGCCCCTGTAGTGACTCGCCCGGCCCCTGGAGAGACTTGCCCGGGATCTGGGGAGACTCATCCGGCCTCTGGAGAGACTCACTTGGCCTCTGGAGAGACTCGCCCGGACTCTGTAGAGACTCGTCCGGCCTCTAAAGAGACTCACCTGGCCTCTGTAGAGACTCGCCCGGCCTCTGGAGAAACTCGCCTGGCCTCTGTAGAGACTCACCCGGCCTCTTGAGTGACTCGCCCGGCCTCTGGAGAAACTCGCCTTGCCCCTGTAGTGACTCGCCCGGCCCCTGGAGAAACTCGCCTGGGATCTGGGGAAACTCGCCCGGCCTCTGGAGAAACTCGCCCGGCCTCTAGAGAGACTCGCCTGGCCTCTGTAGAGACTCGCCCGGCCTCTGGAGAGACTCGCCTCGCCTCTGTAGAGACTCGGCCAGCCTCTAAAGAGACTCGCCTGGCCTCTGTAGAGACTCGCCCGGCCTCTGGAGAAACTCGCCAGGCCTCTGTAGAGACTCGCCCGGCCTCTGGAGAAACTCGCCTTGCCCCTGTAGTGAATCGCCCGGCCCCTGGAGAGACTCGCCCGGGCTTTGGGGTGACTCGCCCAGCCTCTGGAGAGACTCGCCCGGCCTCTGTAGAGACTCGCCCGGTCTCTGGAGAGGCTCGTCCGGCCTCTGGTAAAACTCGCCTGGCCTCTGTAGAGACTTGCCCGGCCTCTGGAGAAACTCGCCTGACCTCTGTAAAGACTCGCCCGGCCTCTGGAGAAACTCACCTGGCCCCTGTAGAGACTTGCTCGGCCCCTGTAGAGACTTGCCCGGCCCGTGGAGAGACTCGCCCGGCCTCTGGTGAAACTCGCCAGACCTCTGTAGAGACTCGCCTGGCCTCTGTAGAGACTCGCCCGGCCTCTGTGGAGACTCACCTGGCCTCTGGAGAATCTCGCTTGGCTTCTGTAGAGACTCACCCAGCATCTGTAGAGACTCGCCTGGCCTCTGTGGAGACTCGCCCGGCCTCTGGAGAGACTCACTCAGCCTCTGGAGAGACTCGCCCGGCCTCTGGAGAAACTCGCCTTGCCCCTGTAGTGTCTCGCCCGGCCCCTGGAGAGACTTGCCCGGGATCTGGGGAGACTCATCCGGCCTCTGGAGAGACTCACTTGGCCTCTGGAGAGACTCGCCCGGACTCTGTAGAGACTCGCCCGGCCTCTAAAGAGACTCGCCTGGCCTCTGTAGAGACTCGCCCGGCCTCTGGAGAAACTCGCCTGGCCTCTGTAGAGACTCGCCCGGCCTCTTGAGAGACTCGCCCGGCCTCTGGAAAAACTCGCCTGGCCCCTGTAGAGACTCGCCTGGCCCGTGGAGAGACTCGCCCGGCCTCTGGAGAGACTCGCTCGGCCCGTTAAGAGATTCGCTTGGCCTCTGGAGAGACTCGCCCGGCCTCTGGGAAAACTCGCCTGGCCTCTGTAGAGACTCGCCTGGCCTCTGTGGAGACTTGCCTGGGCTCTGAAGAATCTCGCTCGGCCTCTGTAGAGACTCGCCCGGTCTCTGGAGAGGCTAGCCCGGCCTCTGTAGAGACTTGCCCTGCCTCTGGAGAGACTCGCCCGGCCTCTGAAAAAACTCGCCTGGCTCCTGTAGAAACTCGCCTGGCCTGTGGAGAGACTCGCCCGGCCTCTGGAGAGATTGACCCGACCTCTGAAAAAAACTTGCCTGGCCCCTGTAGAGACTCGCCCGGCCTCTGTAGAGACTCGCCCGGCCTCTGGAGAAACTCGCCTGGCCTCTGTAGAGACTCGCCCGGCCTCTTGAGAGACTCGCCCGGCCTCTGGAAAAACTCGCCTGGCCCCTGTAGAGACTCGCCTGGCCCGTGGAGAGACTCGCCCGGCCTCTGGAGAGACTCGCTCGGCCCGTTAAGAGATTTGCTTGGCCTCTGGAGAGACTCGCCCGGCCTCTGGGAAAACTCGCCTGGCCTCTGTAGAGACTCGCCTGGCCTCTGTGGAGACTCGCCTGGGCTCTGAAGAATCTCGCTCGGCCTCTGTAGAGACTCGCCCGGTCTCTGGAGAGGCTAGCCCGGCCTCTGTAGAGACTTGCCCGGCCTCTGGAGAAACTCGCCTGACCTCTGTAAAGACTCGCCCGGCCTCTGGAAAAATCGCCTTGCCCCTGTAGAGACTAGCTCGGCCCCTGGAGAGACTTGCCCGGGATCTGGGGAGAATCATCCGGCCTCTGGAAAGACTCACTTGGCCTCTGGAGAGACTCGCCCGGACTCTGTAGAGACTCGCCCGGCCTCTAAAGAGACTCGCCTGGCCTCTGTAGAGACTCGCCCGGCCTCTGGAGAAACTCGCCTGGCCTCTGTAGAGAATCACCCGGCATCTTGAGAGACTCGCCCGGCCTCTGGAGAAACTCGCCTTGCCCCTGTAGTGCCTCGCCCGGCCCCTGGAGAGATTCGCCTGGGATCTGGGGAGACTCGCCCGGCCTCTGGAGAAACTCGCCCGGCCTCTGGAGAGACTCGCCCGGCCTCTAGAGAGACTCGCCTGGCCTCTGTAGAGACTCGCCCGGCCTCTGGAGAGACTAGCCTCGCCTCTGTAGAGACTCGGCCGGCCTCTAAAGAGACTCGCCTGGCCTCTGTAGAGACTCGCCCGGCCTCTGGAGAAACTCGCCTTGCCCCTGTAGAGACTCGCCCGGTCTCTGGAGAGGCTCGTCCGGCCTCTGGTAAAACTCGCCTGGCCTCTGTAGAGACTTGCCCGGCCTCTGTAGAAACTCGCCTAACCTCTGTAAAGACTCGCCCGGCCTCTGGAGAAACTCGCCTGGCCCCTGTAGAGACTTGCTCGGCCCCTGTAGAGACTTGCCCGGCCCATGGAGAGACTCGCCCGGCCTCTGGTGAAACTCGCCAGACCTCTGTAGAAACTCGCCTGGCCTCTGTAGAGACTCGCCCGGTCTCTTGAGAGACTCGCCCGGCCTCTGGAAAAACTCGCCTGGCCCCTGTAGAGACTCGCTCGGCCTGTGAAGAGACTCACCTGGCCTCTGGAGAGACTCACCCTGCCTCTGAAGAGACTCGCCCGGCCACTGAAGAGACTCGTCTAGCCTCTGGAGAGACTCGCCAAGCCCCTGGAGAAACTCGCCTGGCCTCCGTAGAGACTCGCCCGGCCTCCGGAGATACTCGCCCGGCCTCTGTAGAGACTTGCCCAGCCTCTGGAGAGACTCGCTCGGCCTCTGGAGAAACTCATCCGGCCTCTGGAAAGACTCGCCTGGCCCCTGGAGAGACTCGCCCGGCCACTGGAAAGACTCGCCCGGCCTCTGTAGAGACTCGCCCGGCCTCTGGAGAAACTCGCCTTGCCCCTGTAGAGACTCGCTAGGCCCCTGGAGAGATTCGCCCGGCCTCTGGAGAGACTCGCCTGGCCTCTGGAAAAACTAGCATGGCCCCTGTAGAGACTCGCCTGGCCCGTGGAGAGACTCGCCCAGCCTCTGGAGAAACTCGCCCAGCCCCTGGAGAGACTCGCCCAGCCTCTGAAAAAACTCGCCTGGCTCCTGTAGAAACTCGCCTGGCCTGTGGAGAGACTCGCCCGGCCTGTAGAGACTCGCCCGGCCTCTGGGGAAACTCCCCAGCCTCTGGAGAGACTCGCCCGGGCTCTGGAGAGACTCGCCCGGCCTCTGAAAAAAACTTGCCTGGCCCCTGTAGAGACTCGCCCGGCCTCTGGGGAGACTCACCCGGCCTGTAGAGACTCGCCCGGCCTCTGGGGAAACTCCCCAGCCTCTGGAGAGACTCGCCCGGGCTCTGGAGAGACTCGCCCGGCCTCTAAAGAGACTTGCCCGGCATCTCTAGAGACTGGCCCAGCCTCTGGAGGGACTCGCCCGTCCTCTGAAAAGACTCGCCCGGCCTCTGGAGAGACTCGCCCGGCATCTGGAGAGACTTGCCCGGTGTTTGAAAAGACTCGCCCGGCCTCTGAAGAGACTCGCTCGGCCTCTGGAGAGACTAGCCCGCCATCTGTAGAAACTCGCCTGGCCTCTGGAGAAACTCGCCCGCCCGCTTGAGAAACTCACCTGGCCTCTGCAGAAACTCGCCTGGCCTCTGGAGAGACTCGCCCGGCGTCTGCGGAGAGTCACGCGGCCTCTGGAGAAACTTGCCCGGCCTCTGTAGAGACTCGCACAGCATCTGTAGAAACTCGCCTGGCCTCTGTAGAGACTCGCTCGGCCCGTGAAGAGACTCACCTGGCCTCTGGAGAAACTCCCCAGCCTCTGGAGAGACTCGCCCGGGCTCTGGAGAGACTCGCCCGGCCTCTAAAGAGACTTGCCAGCAATCTCTAGAGACTGGCGCGGCCTCTGGAGAGACTCGCCCAGCCTCTGGAGGGACTCGCCCGTCCTCTGAAAAGACTCGCCCGGCCTCTGGAGAGACTGACCCGGCATCTGGAGAGACTTGCCCGGCGTCTGAAAAGACTCGCCCGGCCTCTGAAGAGACTCGCTCGGCCTCTGGAGAGACTAGCCCGGCATCTGTAGAAACTCGCCTGGCCTCTGGATACACTCGCCTGGCCTCTGTAGAGACTCGCCCGGCATCTGTAGTGACTCGGCCGGCCTCTGTACATACTAGCCCGGCCTCTGGAGAAACTCGCCCGTCCTCTGGAGAGTCTTGCCAGGCATCTGGTGAGACTCGCTTTGCCCTTGTAGTGACTCACCTGGCCCCTGGAGAGACTAGTCTGGGCTCTTGGGAGACTCGCCGGGCCTCTTTAGAGACTCACCCGGCCTCTGTAGAGACTCGCCCGGCCTCTGTAGAGACTCGCCCGGCCTCTGGAGAAACTCGCCTGACCTCTGTAGAGACTCGCCTGACCTCTGCAGAGAATCGCTCAGCCTCTGGAGAAACTCGCCCGGCCTCTGGAGAGTCTTGCTCGGCCTCTAGAGAGATTCGCCTGGCCTCTGGAGAGACTCGCCCGACCTCTGGAGAAAATCGCCTTGCCCTCGTAGAGACTTGCCCGGCCCTTGGAGAGACTCGCCCGGGCTCTGCAGAGACTTGCCTGGCCTCTGTAGAGACTCGCCGGGCCTCTGGGGAAACTCGCTGGGCCCCTGGAGAGACTCGCCCGGCCTCTGGGGAAACTCGCCCGGCCCCTGGAAAGACTCGCCCGGCCTCTGGAGAAACTCGCCCGGCCTCTGGAGAGACTCGCTCGGCCCCTGTAGAGACTCGCCCGGCCTCTGGAGAGACTCGCCCGGCATCTGGAAATACTCGCCTGGCCCCTGTAGAGACTCGCCTGGCCCGTGAAGAGACTCACCTGGCCTCTGGAGAGACTCACCCGGCCTCTGAAGAGACTCGCCCGTCCTCTGAATAGACTCGTCTAGCCTCTGGAGATACTCGCCAAGCCCCCGGAGAGTCTCGCCTGCCCTCCGTAGAGACTCGCCCGTCCTCCAGTGATACTCGCCCGGCCTCAGGAGAGACTCGCCCGGCCTCTGGAGAAACTCACCCAGCCTCTGGAGAGACTCGCCTGGCCCCTGGAGAGACTCGCCCGGCCTCTGGAGGGACTCGCCCGTCCTCTGAAAAGACTCGACCGGCCTCTGTAGAGACTCGCCCGGCATCTGGAGAGACTAGCCCGGCCTCTGAAAAGACTCGCCCGGCCTCTGAAGAGACTCGTTCGGCCTCTGGAGAGACTAGCCCGGCATCTGTAGAGACTCGCCTGGCCTCTGGAGAAACTCGCCCGGCCTCTGCAGAAACTCGCCCGGCCTCTGGAGAGACTCGCCCGGCGTCTGCGGAGACTCGCCCGGCCTCTGGAGAAACTCGCCTGGCCTCTGTATAGACTCGCACAGCATCTGTAGAAACTCGCCTGGCCTCTGTAGAAACTCGCTTGGCCCGTGAAGAGACTCACCTGGCCTCTGGAGAGACTCACCCAGCCTCTGAAGAGACTCGCCCGGCCTCTGGAGGGACTCGCCCGTCCTCTGAAAAGACTCGACCGGCCTCTGTAGAGACTCGCCCGGCATCTGGAGAGACTAGCCCGGCCTCTGAAAAGACTCACCCGGCCTCTGAAGAGACTCGTTCGGCCTCTGGAGAGACTAGCCCGGCATCTGTAGAGACTCGCCTGGCCTCTGGAGAAACTCGCCCGGCCTCTGCAGAAACTCGCCCGGCCTCTGGAGAGACTCGCCCGGCGTCTGCGGAGACTCGCCCGGCCTCTGGAGAAACTCGCCTGGCCTCTGTAGAGACTCGCACAGCATCTGTAGAAACTCGCCTGGCCTCTGTAGAAACTCGCTTGGCCCGTGAAGAGACTCACCTGGCCTCTGGAGAGACTCACCCAGCCTCTGAAGAGACTCGCCCGGCCTCTGGAAAAACTCGCCTGGGCCCCGTAGAGAGTCGCCTGGTCCGTGGAGAGACTCACCCGGCCTCTGAAGAAACTCACCTGGCCCAAGTAGAGACTTGCCCAGCCCTCTAGAAAACTCGCCTTGCCCCTGTAGTGACTCGACAGGCCGCTGGAGAGACTCGCCTGGGCTCTGGGGAGACTCGCACAGCCTCTAAAGAGACTCGTTCGGCCTCTGTAGAGACTCCCTCAGCCCCTGGATAGACTCGCCGGAACCCGGAGGAAACTCGCCCGGCCTCTGGAGAGACTCGCCTGGCCTCTGTGGAGACTCGCCCGGCCTCTGGAGAGACTCACCCAGCCTCTGGGGAGACTCGCCCAGCCTCTGGAGAGACTCGCTCGGCTTCTGTAGAGACTCGCCTGGCCTCTGGAAAGACTCGCCCGGCCTCTGGAAAAACTCTCCTGGCCCCTGGAGAGACTCGCCTGGCCCGTGGAGAGACTCGCCTTGCCTCTGTAGACTCTCGCCCGGCCTCTGGAGAAACCCGACCGGCCTCTGAAGAAACTCGCCTGGCCTCTGTAGAGACTTGCCCAGCATCTGCAGAGACTCGCCTGGCCCGAGGAGAGACTTGCCCGGCCTCTGCAGAAACTCGCCCGGCCTCTGAAGAGACTCGCCTGGCCTCTGGAGAGACTCGCCCGGCCTCTGGAGAGACTCGCCCGTCCCCTGGAGAGACTCGCTCGGCGTCTGGAGAAACGTGCCTGGCCTCTGGAGAGACTCGCTCGGCCTCTAGTGAGACTCGCCTTGCCTCTGTATAGACTCGCCCGGCCTCTGGAGAAACTCGCCGGGCCTCTGGAGAGACTCGCCCAGCCTATGTAGAGACTCGCCCGGCCCCTGGAGAAACTCGCCTGGCTCCTGTAGAGACTATGCTGGACCCTGGAGATACTCGCCCGGCCGCTGGAAAGACTCGACCGGCCTCTGTAGAGACTCGCCCGGCCTCTGGAGAGACTCGCCCGGCCTCTGTGGCGACTCGCCTGGCCTCTGGGAGACTCACCCAGCCTCTGGGGAGACTCGCCCGGCCTCTGGAGAGACTCGCCCGGCCTATGGTGAGACTTGCCCGGCCTCTGGAAAAATTCGCCGGGCTTGTGAAGAGACTCGCCTGGCCTCTGGACAGACTCACCCGGCCTCTGTAGAGACTCGCCCGGCCCCTGGAGAAACTCGTTTGGCTCCTGTAGAGACTATGCTGGACCCTGGAGAAACTCGCCCGGCCGCTGGAAAGACTCGACCAGCCTCTGTAGAGACTCGCCCGGCCCCTAGAGAGCGACTCGCACGGCCTCTGTAGAGACTCCCCCTGGCCTCTGGAGAGACTCGCCTGGCCCCCGTAGAGAGTCGCCTGGCCCGTGGAGAGACTCACATGGCCTCTGGAGAAATTCGCCCGTCCTCTGGAGAGACTCGCCCGGCCTATGTAGAGACTCGCCCGGCCCCTGGAGAAACTCGCCTGGCTCCTGTAGAGACTATCCTGGACCCTGGAGAGACTCGCCCGGCCGCTGAAAAGACTCGACCGGCCTCTGTAGAGACTCGCCGGGCCTCTGGAGAGACTCGCCCGGCCTGTGGAGAGACTCGCCTGGCCTCTAAGGAGACTCCCCGGCCTCTGGAGAGACTCGCCGGGGCTCTGGAGAGACTCGCCCGACCTCTGAAGAGACTTGCCCGGCCTCTGGAAAAACTTGCCTGGCCCCTGTAGAGAGTCTCCTGGCCCATGGAGAGACTCACATGGAATCTGGAGAAACTCACCCGGCCTCTGTAGAGACTCGCCCGGCCTCTGTAAAGACTCACCCGGCCTCTAAAGAGACTCGCCTGGCTCTAGTAGAGACTCGCCAGGCCCTCTGGAGAAACTCGCCTTGCCCCTGTAGTGACTCGACCGGCCGCTGGAGTGACTCGCCCGGCCTCTAAGGAGACTCGCCCGACCTCTGAAGAAACTCACCTGGCCCCTGTAGAGACTCGCCCGGCCTCTAGAGAGACTGGCCCTGCCTCTGATGAAACTCACCCGGCCTCTGTAGAGACTCGCCTGGCCCGTGGAGAGACTCGCCCGGCCTCTGGAAAAACTCGCCCGGCCTCTGTAGAGACTAACCCGGCCTCTGGAGAGACGCACCCGGCCTCTGTATAGACTCGCCTGGCCTCTGGAGAGACTCACCCAGCCTCTGGGGAGACTCGCTTGGCCTCTGGAGAGACTCGCCCGGCCTCTGGAAGAACTCGCCTGGCCCCTGTAGAAACTCTCCTGGCCCGTGGAGAGACTCGCGCGGCCTCTGGAGAGACTCGCCCGGCCTCTGGAGAGACTCGCCCGGCCCCTGAGTAGACTTGCGCGGCCTCTGTTGAGAGTCGCCCGGTCTCTGGAGAGACTCGCCTGGTCCCTGTAGAGACTCGCCCGGCCCCTGGAGAGACTTGCCCAGCCTCTGGAGAAACTCGCCTGGCCCCTGTAGAGACTTGCTCGACCACTGTAGAGACTTGCCCTGCCCGTGGAGAGACTCGCCCGGCCTCTGGTGAAACTCGCCCGACCTCTGTAGAGACTCGCCTGGCCTCTGTAGAGACTCGCCCGGCCAATGTGGAGACTCGCCCGGCCTCTGGAGAAACTCGCCCAGCCTCTGGAGAGACTCGCCCGGCCTCTAGAGAGACTCGCCTGGCCTCTGTAGAGATTCGCCCGGCCTCTGAAGAGACTCGCCTGACCTCTGGAAAAACTCGCCTGGCCCCTGTAGAGAGTCGCCTTGCCCGTGGAGAGACTCACATGGCCTCTGGAGAAACACGCCCGCCCTCTGTAGAGACTCGCCCGGCCTCTGTAAAGAATTACCCGGCCTCTGGAGAAACCCGCCCGGCCTCTGGATAGACTCGCCCGGCCCCTGGAGAGACTCGCCCAGCCTCAGTAGAGACTCGCCCGGCCTCTGGAGAAACTTGCCCGGCCTCTGTGGAGACTCGCCCGTCCTCTGGAAAAACTCGCCTGGCCCCTGTAGAAACTCCCCTGGTCCAAGGAGAGACTCTCCCGGCCTCCTAAGAAACTCGCCGGGCCCCTGTAGAGACTCGCCCGGCGCGTGAAGAGACTCGCCCGGCCTCTAAAGAGACTCCCCGCCCTCTGAAGAAACTCCCCTGGTCCAAGGAGAGACTCGCCCGCCCTCCAAAGAAACTCGCCTTGCCCCTGTAGTGACTCGACCGGCCGCTGGAGAGACTCGCCCGGGCTCTGGAGAGACTCGCCCGACCTCTGGAGAGACTCGCCCGGCCCCTGGAGAAACTCGCCAGCCCTCTGTAGAGACTCGCCAAGCCCCGGGAGAGACTCGCCCGGCCTCTGTAGAGACTCGCCCGTCCTCTGGATATACTCGCCCGGCCTCTGTAGAGACTCGCCCGGCCTCTGGAGAGACTCGCCCGACCTCTGGAGAGACTCGCCCGACCCCTGGAGAAACTCGCCCGAACTCTGTAGAGACTCCCCAAGCCCCGGGAGAGACGCGACCGGCCTCTGTAGAGACTCGCCCGGCCTCGGTTGAGACTCGCCCGGCCTTTGGAGAGACTCGCCCGGCCTCTGTAGAAACTCACCTGGCCCCTGGAGAGACTCACCCAGCCTCTGGGGAGACTCGCCGGGCCTCTGGAGAGACTCGCCCGGCCTCTGGAGAGACTCGCCGGGCCTCTGGAGAAAATCGCCTGGCCCCTGTAGAGACTCGCCCGGCACGTGGAGAGACTCGTCCGGCCCCTGGAGAGACTCGCCCGGACTGTGAAGAGACTCACCCAGGCTCTGGAGAAACTCAGCCGGCCTCTGAAGAGACTCGCCCGGCATCTGTAGAGACTGGCTTGGCCTCTGGAGAGACTCACCCGGCCTCTGGAGGGACTCACCCGTCCTCTGAAAAGACTCGCCCGGCCTCTATGGAGACTCGCCCGGCCTCTGTAGAGACTCGCCCGTCCTCTGGAGAAACTCGCCTGGCCTTTGGAGAAACTCGCCCGGCCTCTGGGGAAACTCGCCCGCCCTCTGTAGAGACTCACCAAGCCCCTGGAGAGACTCAACCGGCCTCTGTAGAGACTCGCCCGGCCTCTTGAGACTCGCCCGGCCTCTGGAGAAACTCGCCTGCCCTCTGTAGAGACTCACCAAGCCCCGGGAGAAACTCGCCCGGCCTCTGTAGAGACTGCCCATCCTCTGGAGATACTCGCCCGGCCTCTGTAGAGACTCGCCCGGCCTCTGGAGAGACTCGCCCGGCCTCTGGTGAGACTCGCCTTGCCTCTGTAGAGACTCGCCCGGCCTCTGGAGAGACTCGCCCGGCCCCTGTAGAGACTCGCCTGGTCTCTGGAGAGACTCGCCTGGCCTCTGGAAAAACTCACCCGACCTCTGAAGAGACTTGCCCGGCCTCTGGAAAAACTTGCCTGGCCCCTGTAGAGAGTCTCCTGGCCCATGGAGAGACTCACATGGAATCTGGAGAAACTCACCCGGCCTCTGTAGAGACTCGCCCGGACTCTGTAAAGACTCACCCGGCCTCTGAAGAAACTCGCCTGGCTCTAGTAGAGACTCGCCAGGCCCTCTGGAGAAACTCGCCTTGCCCCTGTAGTGACTCGACCGGCCGCTGGAGTGACTCGCCCGGCCTCTAAGGAGACTCGCCCGACCTCTGTAGAGACTCGTCTGGCCTCTGTAGAGACTCGCCCGGCCTCTGTGGAGACTCGCCCGGCCTCTGGTGAGACTTGCCTGGCCTCTGGAGGTACTCGCCCGGCCTCTGAAGAAACTCACCTGGCCCCTGTAGAGACTCGCCCGGCCTCTAGAGAGACTTGCCCGGCCTCTGAAGAGACTCGCCCGGCCCCTGGAGAAACTCGCCAGCCCTCTGTAGAGACACGCCAAGCCCCGGGAGAGACTCGCCCGGCCTTTGTAGAGACTCGCCCGTCCTCTGGAGATACTCGCCCGGCCTCTGTAGAGACTCACCCGGCCTCTGGAGAAACTCGCCCGGCCTCTGGAGAGACTCGCCCGGCCTCTGGAGAGACTCACCCGGCCTCGAGAGAAACTCGCCCGGCCTCTGGAGAGACTCGCCCCGGCCTCTGGAGAAACTCCCCCGCCCTCTGTAGAGACTCGCCAAGCCCCTGGAGAGACTCGCCCGGCCTCTTGAGAGACTCGCCCGGCCACTGCAAAAACTCGCCTGGCCCCTGTAGAGACTCTCCTGGCCCGTGGAGAGACTCGCCCGGCCTCTGTAGAGACTCGCCCGGCCTCTGGAGAGACTCGCCCGGCCTCTGGATAGACTCGCCCGCCTCTGTGAAGACTCGCCCAGCCTCTAAAGAAACTCGCCCGGCCCCTGGAGAGACTCTCCTGGTCCCTGGAGAAACTCGCCCGGCCTCTAGAGAAACTGGCCTGGCCTCTGTAGAGACTCGCCCGGCCTCTGGATAAACTCGCCTGGCCCCTGTAGAAACTCGCCTGGTCCATGGACAAACTCGCCCGGCCTCTGGAGAAACTCGCCTGGCCCCTGTAGAGACTCGCCCGGCGCGTGAAGAGACTCACCCGGCCTCTGGAGAGACTCGCGCGGCCTCTAAAGAGACTCCCCGGCCTCTGGATAGACTCGCCCGGCCTCTGGAAAAACTTGCATGGCACCTGTAGACAGTCACCTTGCCCGTGGAGAGAATCACATGGCCTCTGGAGAAACACGCCCAGCCTCTGTAGAGACTCGCCCGGCTTCTGTAAAGAATTACCCGGCCTCTGAAGAAACTCGCCTGGCTCCAGTAGAGACTCGCCCGGCCCTCTGGAGAAACTCGCCTTGCCCCTGGAGTGACTCGACCGGCCGCTGGAGTGACTCGCCCGGGCTCTGGGGAGAGTCGCCTGGCCTCTAAAGAGACTCGCCCGGCCACTATAGAGACTCGCCCGGTCTCTGGAGAGACTTGCCTGGCCTCTGGTGAAACTCGCCCGGCCTCTGTAGAGACTCGTCTGGCCTCTGTAGAGACTCGCCCGGCCTCTGTGGAGACTCGCATGGCCTCTGGAAAGACTTACCCGGCCTCTGGAGAGACTCGCCCGCCCTCTGAAGAAACTCGCCTGGCCCCTGTAGAAAATCGCCCGGCCTCTGGAGAGACTCGCCCTGCCTCTGATGAAACTCGCCCAGCCTCTGTAGAGACTCGCCTCGCCCAGGGAGAGACTCGCCCGGCCTCTGGAGAGACTCGCCCGGCCTCTGTAGAGACTCGCCTGGCCCCTGGAGAGACTCGCCCGGCCCCTGGAGAGACTCGCTCGGGCTCTGTAGAGACTCGCCCGGCCTCTGTAGAGACTCGCCCGGCCTCTGGAGAAACTCGCCCGGCCCCTGGAGAGACTCGCCCGGCCTCTGGAGAAACTCGCCCGGCCTCTGCATAGACTCGCCCGGCCACTGGAGAGACTCGCCCAGCCTCAGTAAAGACTCGCCCGACCTCTGGAGAAACTCGCCCGGCCTCTGTGGAGACTCGCACGGCCTCTGGAAAAACTCGCCTGGCCCCAGTAGAAACTCGCCTGGCTGATGGAGAAACTCGCCTGGCCCCTGTAGAGACTCACCCGGCGCGTGAAGAGACTCACCCGGCCTCTTGAGAGACTCGCCCGGCCTCTAAAGAGACTCCCCGGCCTCTGGAGAGACTCGCCGGGGCATTGGAGAGACTCACCCGGCCTCTGAAGAGACTCGCCTGACCTCTGGAAAAACTCGCCTGGCCCCTGTAGAGAGTCGCCTTGCCCGTGGAGAGACTCACATGGCCTCTGGAGAAACACGCCCGCCCTCTGTAGAGACTCGCCCGGCCTCTGTAAAGAATTACCCGGCCTCTGGAGAAACCCGCCCGGCCTCTGGATAGACTCGCCCGGCCCCTGGAGAGACTCGCCCAGCCTCAGTAGAGACTCGCCCGGCCTCTGGAGAAACTTGCCCGGCCTCTGTGGAGACTCGCCCGTCCTCTGGAAAAACTCGCCTGGCCCCTGTAGAAACTCCCCTGGTCCAAGGAGAGACTCTCCCGGCCTCCTAAGAAACTCGCCTGGCCCCTGTAGAGACTCGCCCGGCGCGTGAAGAGACTCGCCCGGCCTCTAAAGAGACTCCCCGCCCTCTGAAGAAACTCCCCTGGTCCAAGGAGAGACTCGCCCGCCCTCCAAAGAAACTCGCCTTGCCCCTGTAGTGACTCGACCGGCCGCTGGAGAGACTCGCCCGGGCTCTGGAGAGACTCGCCCGACCTCTGGAGAGACTCGCCCGGCCCCTGGAGAAACTCGCCAGCCCTCTGTAGAGACTCGCCAAGCCCCGGGAGAGACTCGCCCGGCCTCTGTAGAGACTCGCCCGTCCTCTGGATATACTCGCCCGGCCTCTGTAGAGACTCGCCCGGCCTCTGGAGAGACTCGCCCGACCTCTGGAGAGACTCGCCCGACCCCTGGAGAAACTCGCCCGAACTCTGTAGAGACTCCCCAAGCCCCGGGAGAGACGCGACCGGCCTCTGTAGAGACTCGCCCGGCCTCTGTTGAGACTCGCCCGGCCTTTGGAGAGACTCGCCCGGCCTCTGTAGAAACTCACCTGGCCCCTGGAGAGACTCACCCAGCCTCTGGGGAGACTCGCCGGGCCTCTGGAGAGACTCGCCCGGCCTCTGGAGAGACTCGCCGGGCCTCTGGAGAAAATCGCCTGGCCCCTGTAGAGACTCGCCCGGCACGTGGAGAGACTCGTCCGGCCTCTGGAGAGACTCGCCCGGACTGTGAAGAGACTCACCCAGGCTCTGGAGAAACTCAGCCGGCCTCTGAAGAGACTCGCCCGGCATCTGTAGAGACTGGCTTGGCCTCTGGAGAGACTCACCCGGCCTCTGGAGGGACTCACCCGTCCTCTGAAAAGACTCGCCCGGCCTCTATGGAGACTCGCCCGGCCTCTGTAGAGACTCGCCCGTCCTCTGGAGAAACTCGCCTGGCCTTTGGAGAAACTCGCCCGGCCTCTGGGGAAACTCGCCCGCCCTCTGTAGAGACTCAACAAGCCCCTGGAGAGACTCAACCGGCCTCTGTAGAGACTCGCCCAGCCTCTTGAGACTCGCCCGGCCTCTGGAGAAACTCGCCTGCCCTCTGTAGAGACTCACCAAGCCCCGGGAGAAACTCGCCCGGCCTCTGTAGAGACTGCCCATCCTCTGGAGATACTCGCCCGGCCTCTGTAGAGACTCGCCCGGCCTCTGGAGAGACTCGCCCGGCCTCTGGTGAGACTCGCCTTGCCTCTGTAGAGACTCGCCCGGCCTCTGGAGAGACTCGCCCGGCCCCTGTAGAGACTCTCCTGGCCCATGGAGAGACTCACATGGAATCTGGAGAAACTCACCCGGCCTCTGTAGAGACTCGCCCGGACTCTGTAAAGACTCACCCGGCCTCTGAAGAAACTCGCCTGGCTCTAGTAGAGACTCGCCAGGCCCTCTGGAGAAACTCGCCTTGCCCCTGTAGTGACTCGACCGGCCGCTGGAGTGACTCGCCCGGCCTCTAAGGAGACTCGCCCGACCTCTGTAGAGACTCGTCTGGCCTCTGTAGAGACTCGCCCGGCCTCTGTGGAGACTCGCCCGCCCTCTGGTGAGACTTGCCTGGCCTCTGGAGGTACTCGCCCGGCCTCTGAAGAAACTCACCTGGCCCCTGTAGAGACTCGCCCGGCCTCTAGAGAGACTTGCCCGGCCTCTGAAGAGACTCGCCCGGCCCCTGGAGAAACTCGCCAGCCCTCTGTAGAGACACGCCAAGCCCCGGGAGAGACTCGCCCGGCCTTTGTAGAGACTCGCCCGTCCTCTGGAGATACTCGCCCGGCCTCTGTAGAGACTCACCCGGCCTCTGGAGAAACTCGCCCGGCCTCTGGAGAGACTCGCCTGGCCTCTGGAGAGACTCACCCGGCCTCGAGAGAAACTCGCCCGGCCTCTGGAGAGACTCGCCCCGGCCTCTGGAGAAACTCCCCCGCCCTCTGTAGAGACTCGCCAAGCCCCTGGAGAGACTCGCCCGGCCTCTTGAGAGACTCGCCCGGCCACTGCAAAAACTCGCCTGGCCCCTGTAGAGACTCTCCTGGCCCGTGGAGAGACTCGCCCGGCCTCTGTAGAGACTCGCCCGGCCTCTGGAGAGACTCGCCCGGCCTCTGGATAGACTCGCCCGCCTCTGTGAAGACTCGCCCAGCCTCTAAAGAAACTCGCCCGGCCCCTGGAGAGACTCTCCTGGTCCCTGGAGAAACTCGCCCGGCCTCTAGAGAAACTGGCCTGGCCTCTGTAGAGACTCGCCCGGCCTCTGGATAAACTCGCCTGGCCCCTGTAGAAACTCGCCTGGTCCATGGAGAAACTCGCCTGGCCTCTGGAGAAACTCGCCTGGCCCCTGTAGAGACTCGCCCGGCGCGTGAAGAGACTCACCCGGCCTCTGGAGAGACTCGCACGGCCTCTAAAGAGACTCCCCGGCCTCTGGATAGACTCGCCCGGCCTCTGGAAAAACTTGCATGGCACCTGTAGACAGTCACCTTGCCCGTGGAGAGAATCACATGGCCTCTGGAGAAACACGCCCAGCCTCTGTAGAGACTCGCCCGGCTTCTGTAAAGAATTACCCGGCCTCTGAAGAAACTCGCCTGGCTCCAGTAGAGACTCGCCCGGCCCTCTGGAGAAACTCGCCTTGCCCCTGGAGTGACTCGACCGGCCGCTGGAGTGACTCGCCCGGGCTCTGGGGAGAGTCGCCTGGCCTCTAAAGAGACTCGCCCGGCCACTATAGAGACTCGCCCGGTCTCTGGAGAGACTTGCCTGGCCTCTGGTGAAACTCGCCCGGCCTCTGTAGAGACTCGTCTGGCCTCTGTAGAGACTCGCCCGGCCTCTGTGGAGACTCGCATGGCCTCTGGAAAGACTTACCCGGCCTCTGGAGAGACTCGCCCGGCCTCTGAAGAAACTCGCCTGGCCCCTGTAGAAAATCGCCCGGCCTCTGGAGAGACTCGCCCTGCCTCTGATGAAACTCGCCCAGCCTCTGTAGAGACTCGCCTCGCCCAGGGAGAGACTCGCCCGGCCTCTGGAGAGACTCGCCCGGCCTCTGTAGAGACTCGCCTGGCCCCTGGAGAGACTCGCCCGGCCCCTGGAGAGACTCGCTCGGGCTCTGTAGAGACTCGCCCGGCCTCTGTAGAGACTCGCCCGGCCTCTGGAGAAACTCACCCGGCCCCTGGAGAGACTCGCCCGGCCTCTGGAGAAACTCGCCCGGCCTCTGCATAGACTCGCCCGGCCACTGGAGAGACTCGCCCAGCCTCAGTAAAGACTCGCCCGACCTCTGGAGAAACTCGCCCGGCCTCTGTAGAGACTCGCACGGCCTCTGGAAAAACTCGCCTGGCCCCAGTAGAAACTCGCCTGGCTGATGGAGAAACTCGCCTGGCCCCTGTAGAGACTCACCCGGCGCGTGAAGAGACTCACCCGGCCTCTTGAGAGACTCGCCCGGCCTCTAAAGAGACTCCCCGGCCTCTGGAGAGACTCGCCGGGGCTCTGGAGAGACTCACCCGGCCTCTGAAGAGACTCGCCTGACCTCTGGAAAAACTCGCCTGGCCCCTGTAGAGAGTCGCCTTGCCCGTGGAGAGACTCACATGGCCTCTGGAGAAACACGCCCGCCCTCTGTAGAGACTCGCCCGGCCTCTGTAAAGAATTACCCGGCCTCTGGAGAAACCCGCCCGGCCTCTGGATAGACTCGCCCGGCCCCTGGAGAGACTCGCCCAGCCTCAGTAGAGACTCGCCCGGCCTCTGGAGAAACTTGACCGGCCTCTGTGGAGACTCGCCCGTCCTCTGGAAAAACTCGCCTGGCCCCTGTAGAAACTCCCCTGGTCCAAGGAGAGACTCTCCCGGCCTCCTAAGAAACTCGCCTGGCCCCTGTAGAGACTCGCCCGGCGCGTGAAGAGACTCGCCCGGCCTCTAAAGAGACTCCCCGCCCTCTGAAGAAACTCCCCTGGTCCAAGGAGAGACTCGCCCGCCCTCCAAAGAAACTCGCCTTGCCCCTGTAGTGACTCGACCGGCCGCTGGAGAGACTCGCCCGGGCTCTGGAGAGACTCGCCCGGCCCCTGGAGAAACTCGCCAGCCCTCTGTAGAGACTCGCCAAGCCCCGGGAGAGACTCGCCCGGCCTCTGTAGAGACTCGCCCGTCCTCTGGATATACTCGCCCGGCCTCTGTAGAGACTCGCCCGGCCTCTGGAGAGACTCGCCCGACCTCTGGAGAGACTCGCCCGACCCCTGGAGAAACTCGCCCGAACTCTGTAGAGACTCCCCAAGCCCCGGGAGAGACGCGACCGGCCTCTGTAGAGACTCGCCCGGCCTCTGTTGAGACTCGCCCGGCCTTTGGAGAGACTCGCCCGGCCTCTGTAGAAACTCACCTGGCCCCTGGAGAGACTCACCCAGCCTCTGGGGAGACTCGCCGGGCCTCTGGAGAGACTCGCCCGGCCTCTGGAGAGACTCGCCGGGCCTCTGGAGAAAATCGCCTGGCCCCTGTAGAGACTCGCCCGGCACGTGGAGAGACTCGTCCGGCCTCTGGAGAGACTCGCCCGGACTGTGAAGAGACTCACCCAGGCTCTGGAGAAACTCAGCCGGCCTCTGAAGAGACTCGCCCGGCATCTGTAGAGACTGGCTTGGCCTCTGGAGAGACTCACCCGGCCTCTGGAGGGACTCACCCGTCCTCTGAAAAGACTCGCCCGGCCTCTATGGAGACTCGCCCGGCCTCTGTAGAGACTCGCCCGTCCTCTGGAGATACTCGCCCGGCCTTTGGAGAAACTCGCCCGGCCTCTGGGGAAACTCGCCCGCCCTCTGTAGAGACTCACCAAGCCCCTGGAGAGACTCAACCGGCCTCTGTAGAGACTCGCCCGGCCTCTTGAGACTCGCCCGGCCTCTGGAGAAACTCGCCTGCCCTCTGTAGAGACTCACCAAGCCCCGGGAGAAACTCGCCCGGCCTCTGTAGAGACTGCCCATCCTCTGGAGATACTCGCCCGGCCTCTGTAGAGACTCGCCCGGCCTCTGGAGAGACTCGCCCGGCCTCTGGTGAGACTCGCCTTGCCTCTGTAGAGACTCGCCCGACCTCTGGAGAGACTCGCCCGGCCCCTGTAGAGACTCGCCCGGCCTCTGTGGAGACTCGCCCGGCCTCTGGTGAGACTTGCCTGGCCTCTGGAGGGACTTGCCCGGCCTCTGAAGAAACTCACCTGGCCCCTGTAGAGACTCGCCCGGCCTCTAGAGAGACTGACCCTGCCTCTGATGAAACTCACCCGGCCTCTGTAGAGACTCGCCTGGCCCGTGGAGAGACTCGCCCGGCCACTGGAAAAACTTGCCCGGCCTCTGTAGAGACTAACCCGGCCTCTGGAGAGACGCACCCGGCCTCTGTATAGACTCGCCTGGCCTCTGGAGAGACTCACCCAGCCTCTGGGGAAACTCGCTTGGCCTCTGGAGAGACTCGCCCGGCCTCTGGAAGAACTCGCCTGGCCCCTGTAGAAACTCGCCTGGCCCGTGGAGAGACTCGCGCGGCCTCTGGAGAGACTCGCCCGGCCTCTGGAGAGACTCGCCCGGCCTCTGGAGAGACTCGCCCGGCCCCTGAGTAGACTCGCGCGGCCTCTGTTGAGAGTCGCGCGGTCTCTGGAGAGACTCGCCTGGTCCCTGTAGAGACTCGCCCGGCCCCTGGAGAGACTCGCCCAGCCTCTGGAGAAACTTGCCTTGCCCCTGTATAGACTCGCCGCACCCCTGGAGAGACTCGCCTGAGCACTGGGGGACTCGCCCGGCCTCTGGAGAGACTCGCCCGGCCTCTGGAAAAACTCACCCGGCCTCTGGAGAGCCTCGCCTGGCCTCTGGAGAAACTCGCCCAGCCTCTGGAGAGACTCACTCGGCCTCTGGAGAGATTCGCCCGGCCTCTGGAGAGACTCGACCGACCTCTGGGGAAACTCGCCCGACCCCTGTAGTGACTCGCCCGGCCCCTGGAGAGACTCGCCCGGGCTCTGGGGAGACTCGCCCGGCCTCTGGAGAGACTCGCCCGGCCTCTGGAGAGACTCGCCTGGCATCTGGAGAGAATCGCCTGGCCTCTGTAGAGACTTGCCCGGCCTCTGGAGAAAGTCGCCTGGCCCCTGTAGAGACTTGCCCGGCCCCTGTAGCGACTCGTCCGGCCTCTGTGGAGACTCGCCCGGCCTCTGGAGAGACTCTAGCGGCCTCTGGAGAGACTCGTCCGGCCTCTGGAGAAACTCGCCTTGCCCCTGTAGTGACTCGCCCGGCCCCTGGAGAGACTCGCTCGGGCTTTGGGGTGACTCGCCCGGTCTCTGGAGAGACTCGCCCGGCCTCTGGTAAAACTCGCCGACCTCTGTAGAGACTCGCCTGACCTCTGTAGAGACACGTCCGGCCTCTGGAGAAACTCGCCTTGTCCCTGTAGTGACTCGCCCGGCCCCTGGAGAGACTCGCTCGGGCTTTGGAGTGACTCGCCTGGTCTCTGGAGAGGCTCGCCCGGCCTCTGGTAAAACTCGCCGGCCTCTCGAAAAACTCGCCTGGCCTCTGTAGAGACTCGCCCGGCCTCTGGAGAAACTCGCCTGGCCCCTGTAGAGACTTGCTCGACCCCTGTAGAGACTTGCCCTGCCCGTGGAGAGACTCGCCCGACCTCTGTTGAAACTCGCCCGACCTCTGTAGAGACTCGCCTGGCCTCTGTAGAGACTCGCCCGGCCAATGTGGAGACTCGCCCGGCCTCTGGAGAATCTCGCCCGGCCTCTGTAGAGACTCGGCCGGCCTCTAAAGAGACTCGCCTGGCCTCTGTAGAGACTCGCCCGGCCTCTGGAGAAACTCGCCAGGCCTCTGTAGAGACTTGCCCGGCCTCTGGAGAAACTCGCCTTGCCCCTGTAGTGACTCGCCCGGCCCCTGGAGAGACTCGCCCGGGCTTTGGGGTGACTCGCCCGGCCTCTGGAGAGACTCGCCCGGCCTCTGTAGAGATTCGCCCGGTCTCTGGAGAGGCTCGCCCGGCCTCTGGTAAAACTCGCCTGGCCTCTGTAGAGACTTGCCCGGCCTCTGGAGAAACTCGCCTGACCTCTGTAAAGACTCGCCCGGCCTCTGGAGAAACTCGCCTGGCCCCTGTAGAGACTTGCTCCGCCCCTGTAGAGACTTGCCCGGCCCGTGGAGAGACTCGCCCGGCCTCTGGTGAAACTCGCCAGACCTCTGTAGAGACTCACCTGGCCTCTGTAGAGACTCGCCCGGCCTCTGTGGAAACTCGCCTGGCCTCTGGAGAATCTCGCTCGGCTTCTGTAGAGACTCACCCAGCATCTGTAGAGACTCGCCTGGCCTCTGTGGAGACTCGCCCGGCCTCTGGAGAGACTCACTCAGCCTCTGGAGAGACTCGCCCGGCCTCTGGAGAAACTCGCCTTGCCCCTGTAGTGTCTCGCCCGGCCCCTGGAGAGACTTGCCCGGGATCTGGGGAGACTCATCCGGCCTCTGGAGAGACTCACTTGGCCTCTGGAGAGACTCGCCCGGACTCTGTAGAGACTCGCCCGGCCTCTAAAGAGACTCGCCTGGCCTCTGTAGAGACTCGCCCGGCCTCTGGAGAAACTCGCCTGGCCTCTGTAGAGACTCGCCCGGCCTCTGGAAAAACTCGCCTGGCCCCTGTAGAGACTCGCCTGGCCCGTGGAGAGACTCGCCCGGCCTCTGGAGAGACTCGCCCGGTCTCTGGAGAGGCTCGCCCGGCCTCTGGAGAGGCTCGCCCGGCCTCTGAAAAAACTCGCCTGGCCTCTGTAGAGACTTGCCCGGCCTCTGGAGAAACTCGCCTGACCTCTGTAGAGACTCGCCCGGCCTCTGGAGAAACTCGCCTGGCCCCTGTAGAGACTTGCTCGGCCCCTGTAGAGACTTGCTCGGCCCGTGGAGAAACTCGCCCGGCCTCTGGTGAAACTCGCCAGACCTCTGTAGAGACTCGCCTGGTCGCTGTAGAGATTCGCCCGGCCTCTGTGGAGACTCGCCTGGCCTCTGAAGAATCTTGCTCGGCCTCTGTAGAGACTCACCCAGCATCTGTAGAGACTTGCCTGGCATCTGTGGAGACTCGCCCGGCCTCTGGAGAAACTCGCCAGGTCTCTAAAGAGACTCGCCTGGCCTCTGTAGAGACTCGCCCGGCCTCTGGAGAAACTCGCCAGGCCTCTGTAGAGACACGCCCGGCCTCTGGAGAAACTCGCCTTGCCCCTGTAGTGACTCGCCCGGCCCCTGGAAAGACTCGCCCGGGCTTTGGGGTGACTCGCCCGACCTCTGGAGAGACTCGCCCGGCCTCTGTAGAGATTCGCCCGGTCTCTGGAGAGGCTCGTCCGGCCTCTGGTAAAACTCGCCCGGCCTCTGTAGAGACTTGCCCGGCCTCTGGAGAAACTCGCCTGACCTCTGTAAAGAATCGCCCGGCCTCTGGAGAAACTCGCCTTGCCCCTGTAGTGACTCGCCCGGCCCCTGGAGAGACTTGCCCGGGATCTGGGGAGACTCATCCGGCCTCTGGAGAGACTCACTTGGCCTCTGGAGAGACTCGCCCGGACCCTGTAGAGACTCGCTCGGCCTCTAAAGAGACTCGCCTGGCCTCTGTAGAGACTCGCCCGGCCTCTGGAGAAACTCGCCTGGCCTCTGTAGAGACTCACCCGGCCTCTTGAGAGACTCGCCTGGCCTCTGGAGAAACTCGCCTTGCCCCTGTAGTGACTCGCCCGGCCCCTGGAGAAACTCGCCTGGGATCTGGGGAGACTCGCCCGGCCTCTGGAGAAACTCGCCCGGCCTCTGGAGAGACTCGCCCGGCCTCTGGTGAGACTCGCCTTGCCTCTGTAGAGACTCGCCCGGCCTCTGGAGAGACTCGCCCGGCCCCTGTAGAGACTCGCCTGGTCTCTGGAGAGACTCGCCTGGCCTCTGGAAAAACTCACCCGACCTCTGAAGAGACTTGCCCGGCCTCTGGAAAAACTTGCCTGGCCCCTGTAGAGAGTCTCCTGGCCCATGGAGAGACTCACATGGAATCTGGAGAAACTCACCCGGCCTCTGTAGAGACTCGCCCGGACTCTGTAAAGACTCACCCGGCCTCTGAAGAAACTCGCCTGGCTCTAGTAGAGACTCGCCAGGCCCTCTGGAGAAACTCGCCTTGCCCCTGTAGTGACTCGACCGGCCGCTGGAGTGACTCGCCCGGCCTCTAAGGAGACTCGCCCGACCTCTGTAGAGACTCGTCTGGCCTCTGTAGAGACTCGCCCGGCCTCTGTGGAGACTCGCCCGGCCTCTGGTGAGACTTGCCTGGCCTCTGGAGGGACTCGCCCGGCCTCTGAAGAAACTCACCTGGCCTCTGTAGAGACTCGCCCGGCCTCTAGAGAGACTGGCCCTGCCTCTGATGAAACTCAGCCGGCCTCTGTAGAGACTCGCCTGGCCCGTGGAGAGACTCGCCCGGCCTCTGGAAAAACTTGCCCGGCCTCTGTAGAGACTAACCCGGCCTCTGGAGAGACGCACCCGGCCTCTGTATAGACTCGCCTGGCCTCTGGAGAGACTCACCCAGCCTCTGGGGAGACTCGCTTGGCCTCTGGAGAGACTCGCCCGGCCTCTGGAAGAACTCGCCTGGCCCCTGTAGAAACTCGCCTGGCCCGTGGAGAGACTCGCGCGGCCTCTGGAGAGACTCGCCCGGCCTCTGGAGAGACTCGCCCGGCCTCTGGAGAGACTCGCCCGGCCCCTGAGTAGACTCGCGCGGCCTCTGTTGAGAGTCGCGCGGTCTCTGGAGAGACTCGCCTGGTCCCTGTAGAGACTCGCCCGGCCCCTGGAGAGACTCGCCCAGCCTCTGGAGAAACTTGCCTTGCCCCTGTATAGACTCGCCGCACCCCTGGAGAGACTCGCCTGAGCACTGGGGGACTCGCCCGGCCTCTGGAGAGACTCGCCCGGCCTCAGGAAAAACTCACCCGGCCTCTGGAGAGCCTCGCCTGGCCTCTGGAGAAACTCGCCCAGCCTCTGGAGAGACTCACTCGGCCTCTGGAGAGATTCGCCCGGCCTCTGGAGAGACTCGACCGACCTCTGGAGAAACTCGCCCGACCCATGTAGTGACTCGCCCGGCCCCTGGAGAGACTCGCCCGGGCTCTGGGGAGTCTCGCCCGGCCTCTGGAGAGACTCGCCCGGCCTCTGGAGAGACTCGCCTGGCATCTGGAGAGAATCGTCTGGCCTCTGTAGAGACTCGCCCGGCCTCTGGAGAAAGTCGCCTGGCCCCTGTAGAGACTTGCCCGGCCCCTGTAGCGACTCGCCTGGCCTCTGTGGAGACTCGCCCGGCCTCTGGAGAGACTCTCCCGGCCTCTGGAGAGACTCGTCCGGCCTCTGAAGAAACTCGCCTTGCCCCTGTAGTGACTCGCCCGGCCCCTGGAGAGACTCGCTCGGGCTTTGGGGTGACTCGCCCGGTCTCTGGAGAGACTCGCCCGGCCTCTGGTAAAACTCGCCGACCTCTGTAGAGACTCGCCTGACCTCTGTAGAGACACGTCCGGCCTCTGGAGAAACTCGCCTTGTCCCTGTAGTGACTCGCCCGGCCCCTGGAGAGACTCGCTCGGGCTTTGGAGTGACTCGCCCGGTCTCTGGAGAGGCTCGCCCGGCCTCTGGTAAAACTCGCCGGCCTCTCGAAAAACTCGCCTGGCCTCTGTAGAGACTCGCCCGGCCTCTGGAGAAACTCGCCTGGCCCCTGTAGAGACTTGCTCGACCCCTGTAGAGACTTGCCCTGCCCGTGGAGAGACTCGCCCGACCTCTGTTGAAACTCGCCCGACCTCTGTAGAGACTCGCCTGGCCTCTGTAGAGACTCGCCCGGCCAATGTGGAAAATCGCCCGGCCTCTGGAGAATCTCGCCCGGCCTCTGTAGAGACTCACCCAGCATCTGTAGAGACTCGCCTGGCCTCTGTGGAGACTCGCCCGGCCTCTTGAGAGACTCGCTCGGACTCTGGAGAGACTCGCCCGGCCTCTAGAGAGATTCGCCCGGCCTCTGTAGAGACTCGCCTCGCCTCTGGAGAGACTCGCCCGGCCTCTAAAGAGACTCGCCTGGCCTCTGTAGAGACTCGCCCGGCCTCTGGAGAAACTCGCCAGGCCTCTGTAGAGACACGCCCAGCCTCTGGAGAAACTCGCCTTGCCCCTGTAGTGACTCGCCCGGCCCCTGGAAAGACTCGCCCGGGCTTTGGGGTGACTCGCCCGGCCTCTGGTAAAACTCGCCCGGCCTCTGTAGAGACTTGCCCGGCCTCTGGAGAAACTCGCCTGACCTCTGTAAAGACTCGCCCGGCCCCTGGAGAAACTCGCCTGGGATCTGGGGAGACTCGCCCGGCCTCTGGAGAAACTCGCCCGGCCTCTGGAGAGACTCGCCCGGCCTCTAGTGAGACTCGCCTTGCCTCTGTAGAGACTCGCCCGGCCTCTGGAGAGACTCGCCCGGCCCCTGTAGAGACTCGCCTGGTCTCTGGAGAGACTCGCCTGGCCTCTGGAAAAACTCACCCGACCTCTGAAGAGACTTGCCCGGCCTCTGGAAAAACTTGCCTGGCCCCTGTAGAGAGTCTCCTGGCCCATGGAGAGACTCACATGGAATCTGGAGAAACTCACCCGGCCTCTGTAGAGACTCGCCCGGACTCTGTAAAGACTCACCCGGCCTCTGAAGAAACTCGCCTGGCTCTAGTAGAGACTCGCCAGGCCCTCTGGAGAAACTCGCCTTGCCCCTGTAGTGACTCGACCGGCCGCTGGAGTGACTCGCCCGGCCTCTAAGGAGACTCGCCCGACCTCTGTAGAGACTCGTCTGGCCTCTGTAGAGACTCGCCCGGCCTCTGTGGAGACTCGCCCGGCCTCTGGTGAGACTTGCCTGGCCTCTGGAGGGACTCGCCCGGCCTCTGAAGAAACTCACCTGGCCCCTGTAGAGACTCGCCCGGCCTCTAGAGAGACTGGCCCTGCCTCTGATGAAACTCAGCCGGCCTCTGTAGAGACTCGCCTGGCCCGTGGAGAGACTCACCCGGCCTCTGGAAAAACTTGCCCGGCCTCTGTAGAGACTAACCCGGCCTCTGGAGAGACGCACCCGGCCTCTGTATAGACTCGCCTGGCCTCTGGAGAGACTCACCCAGCCTCTGGGGAGACTCGCTTGGCCTCTGGAGAGACTCGCCCGGCCTCTGGAAGAACTCGCCTGGCCCCTGTAGAAACTCGCCTGGCCCGTGGAGAGACTCGCGCGGCCTCTGGAGAGACTCGCCCGGCCTCTGGAGAGACTCGCCCGGCCTCTGGAGAGACTCGCCCGGCCCCTGAGTAGACTCGCGCGGCCTCTGTTGAGAGTCGCGTGGTCTCTGGAGAGACTCGCCTGGTCCCTGTAGAGACTCGCCCGGCCCCTGGAGAGACTCGCCCAGCCTCTGGAGAAACTTGCCTTGCCCCTGTATAGACTCGCCGCACCCCTGGAGAGACTCGCCTGAGCACTGGGGGACTCGCCCGGCCTCTGGAGAGACTCGCCCGGCCTCAGGAAAAACTCACCCGGCCTCTGGAGAGCCTCGCCTGGCCTCTGGAGAAACTCGCCCAGCCTCTGGAGAGACTCACTCGGCCTCTGGAGAGATTCGCCCGGCCTCTGGAGAGACTCGACCGACCTCTGGAGAAACTCGCCCGACCCATGTAGTGACTCGCCCGGCCCCTGGAGAGACTCGCCCGGGCTCTGGGGAGTCTCGCCCGGCCTCTGGAGAGACTCGCCCGGCCTCTGGAGAGACTCGCCTGGCATCTGGAGAGAATCGCCTGGCCTCTGTAGAGACTCGCCCGGCCTCTGGAGAAAGTCGCCTGGCCCCTGTAGAGACTTGCCCGGCCCCTGTAGCGACTCGCCTGGCCTCTGTGGAGACTCGCCCGGCCTCTGGAGAGACTCTCCCGGCCTCTGGAGAGACTCGTCCGGCCTCTGGAGAAACTCGCCTTGCCCCTGTAGTGACTCGCCCGGCCCCTGGAGAGACTCGCTCGGGCTTTGGGGTGACTCGCCCGGCCTCTGGTAAAACTCGCCCGGCCTCTGTAGAGACTTGCCCGGCCTCTGGAGAAACTCGCCTGACCTCTGTAAAGACTCGCCCGGCCTCTGGAGAAACTCGCCTTGCCCCTGTAGTGACTCGCCCGGCCTCTGGAGAAACTCGCCAGGCCTCTGTAGAGACTCGCCCAGCCTCTGGAGAAACTCGCCTTGCCCCTGTAGTGACTCGCCCGGCCCCTGGAAAGACTCGCCCGGGCTTTGGGGTGACTCGCCCGGCCTCTGGTAAAACTCGCCCGGCCTCTGTAGAGACTTGCCCGGCCTCTGGAGAAACTCGCCTGACCTCTGTAAAGACTCGCCCGGCCTCTGGAGAAACTCGCCTTGCCCCTGTAGTGACTCGCCCGGCCCCTGGAGAGACTTGCCCGGGATCTGGGGAGACTCATCCGGCCTCTGGAGAGACTCACTTGGCCTCTGGAGAGACTCGCCCGGACTCTGTAGAGACTCGCCCGGCCTCTAAAGAGACTCGCCTGGCCTCTGTAGAGACTCGCCCGGCCTCTGGAGAAACTCGCCTGGCCTCTGTAGAGACTCACCCGGCCTCTTGAGAGACTCGCCCGGCCTCTGGAGAAACTCGCCTTGCCCCTGTAGTGACTCGCCCGGCCCCTGGAGAAACTCGCCTGGGATCTGGGGAGACTCGCCCGGCCTCTGGAGAAACTCGCCCGGCCTCTGGAGAGACTCGCCCGGCCTCTAGAGAGACTCGCCTGGCCTCTGTAGAGACTCGCCCGGCCTCTGGAGAGACTCGCCTCGCCTCTGTAGAGACTCGGCCGGCCTCTAAAGAGACTCGCCTGGCCTCTGTAGAGACTCGCCCGGCCTCTGGAGAAACTCGCCTTGCCCCTGTAGTGACTCGCCCGGCCCCTGGAGAGACTCGCCCGGGCTTTGGGGTGACTCGCCCGGCCTCTGGAGAGACTCGCCCGGCCTCTGTAGAGATTCGCCCGGTCTCTGGAGAGGCTCGTCCGGCCTCTGGTAAAACTCGCCTGGCCTCTGTAGAGACTTGCCCGGCCTCTGGAGAAACTCGCCTGACCTCTGTAAAGACTCGCCCGGCCTCTGGAGAAACTCGCCTGGCCCCTGTAGAGACTTGCTCCGCCCCTGTAGAGACTTGCCCGGCCCGTGGAGAGACTCGCCCGGCCTCTGGTGAAACTCGCCAGACCTCTGTAGAGACTCACCTGGCCTCTGTAGAGACTCGCCCTGCCTCTGTGGAGACTCGCCTGGCCTCTGGAGAATCTCGCTCGGCTTCTGTAGAGACTCACCCAGCATCTGTAGAGACTCGCCTGGCCTCTGTGGAGACTCGCCCGGCCTCTGGAGAGACTCACTCAGCCTCTGGAGAGACTCGCCCGGCCTCTGGAGAAACTCGCCTTGCCACTGTAGTGTCTCGCCCGGCCCCTGGAGAGACTTGCCCGGGATCTGGGGAGACTCATCCGGCCTCTGGAGAGACTCACTTGGCCTCTGGAGAGACTCGCCCGGACTCTGTAGAGACTCGCCCGGCCTCTAAAGAGACTCGCCTGGCCTCTGTAGAGACTCGCCCGGCCTCTGGAGAAACTCGCCTGGCCTCTGGAAAAACTCGCCTGGCCCCTGTAGAGACTCGCCTGGCCCGTGGAGAGACTCGCCCAGCCTCTGGAGAGACTCGCCCGGTCTCTGGAGAGGCTCGCCCGGCCTCTGAAAAAACTCGCCTGGCCTCTGTAGAGACTTGCCCGGCCTCTGGAGAAACTCGCCTGACCTCTGTAGAGACTCGCCCGGCCTCTGGAGAAACTCGCCTGGCCCCTGTAGAGAATTGCTCGGCCCCTGTAGAGACTTGCTCGGCCCGTGGAGAAACTCGCCCGGCCTCTGGTGAAACTCGCCAGACCTCTGTAGAGACTCGCCTGGTCGCTGTAGAGACTCGCCCGGCCTCTGTGGAGACTCGCCTGGCCTCTGAAGAATCTTGCTCGGCCTCTGTAGAGACTCACCCAGCATCTGTAGAGACTCGCCTGGCATCTGTGGAGACTCGCCCGGCCTCTGGAGAAACTCGCCCAGCCTCTGGAGAGACTCACTCGGCCTCTGGAGAGACTCGTTCGGCCTCTGGAGAAACTCGCCTTGCCCCTGTAGTGACTCGCCCGGCCCCGGGAGAGACTTGCCCTGGATCTGGGGAGACTCGTCCGGCCTCTGGAGAGACTCACTTGGCCTCTGGAGAGACTCGCCCGGACTCTGTAGAGACTCGCCTGGCCTCTTACGAGACTCGCCTGGCCTCTATAGAGACTCGCCCGTCCTCTGTAGAAACTCGCCTGGCCTCTGTAGAGACTCGCCCGGCCTCTTGAGAGACTCGCCCGGCCTCTGGAAAAACTCGCCTGGCCCCTGTAGTGACTCGCCCGGCCCCTGGAAAGACTCGCCCGGGCTTTGGGGTGACTCGCCCGGCCTCTGGAGAGGCTCGCCCGGCCTCTGTAGAGACTCGCCCGGTCTCTGGAGAGGCTCGCCCGGCCTCTGGTAAAACTCGCCCGGCCTCTGTAGAGACTTGCCCGGCCTCAGGAGAAAGTCGCCTGACCTCTGTAAAGACTCGCCCGGCCTCTGGAGAAACTCGCCTTGCCCCTGTAGTGACTCGCCCGGCCCCTGGAGAGACTTGCCCGGGATCTGGGGAGACTCAACCGGCCTCAGGAGAGACTCACTTGGCCTCTGGAGAGACTCGCCCGGACTCTGGAGAGACTCGCCCGGCCTCTAAAGAGACTCGCCTGGCCTCTGTAGAGACTCGCCCGGCCTCTGGAAAAACTCGCCTGGCCTCTGGAGAGACTCGCCCGGCCTCTGTAGAGATTCGCACGGTCTCTGGAGAGGCTCGTCCGGCCTCTGGTAAAACTCGCCTGGCCTCTGTAGAGACTTGCACGGCCTCTGGAGAAACTCGCCTGACCTCTGTAAAGACTCGCCCGGCCTCTGGAGAAACTCGCCTGGCCCCTGTAGCGACCTGCTCCGCCCCTGTAGAAACTTGCCTGGCCCGTGGAGAGACTCGCCCGGCCTCTGGTGAAACTCGCCAGACCTCTGTAGAGACTCACCTGGCCTCTGTAGAGACTCGCCCGGCCTCTGTGGAGACTCGCCTGGCCTCTGGAGAATCTCGCTCGGCTTCTGTAGAGACTCACCCAGCATCTGTAGAGACTCGCCTGGCCTCTGTGGAGACTCGCCCGGCCTCTGGAGAGACTCACTCAGCCTCTGGAGAGATTCGCCCGGCCTCTGGAGAAACTCACCTTGCCCCTGTAGTGTCTCGCCCGGCCCCTGGAGAGACTTGCCCGGGATCTGGGGAGACTCATCCGGCCTCTGGAGAGACTCACTTGGCCTCTGGAGAGACTCGCCCGGACTCTGTAGAGACTCGCCCGGCCTCTAAAGAGACTCGCCTGGCCTCTGTAGAGACTCGCCCGGCCTCTGGAGAAACTCGCCTGGCCTCTGTAGAGACTCGCCCGGCCTCTGGAAAAACTCGCCTGGCCCCTGTAGAGACTCGCCTGGCCCGTGGAGAGACTCGCCCGGCCTCTGGAGAGACTCGCCCGGTCTCTGGAGAGGCTCGCCCGGCCTCTGAAAAAACTCGCCTGGCCTCTGTAGAGACTTGCCCGGCCTCTGGAGAAACTCGCCTGACCTCTGTAGAGACTCGCCCGGCCTCTGGAGAAACTCGCCTGGCCCCTGTAGAGACTTGCTCGGCCCCTGTAGAGACTTGCTCGGCCCGTGGAGAAACTCGCCCGGCCTCTGGTGAAACTCGCCAGACCTCTGTGGAGACTCGCCTGGCCTCTGAAGAATCTTGCTCGGCCTCTGTAGAGACTCACCCAGCATCTGTAGAGACTCGCCTGGCATCTGTGGAGACTCGCCCGGCCTCTGGAGAAACTCGCCCAGCCTCTGGAGAGACTCACTCGGCCTCTGGAGAGACTCGTTCGGCCTCTGGAGAAACTCGCCTTGCCCCTGTAGTGACTCGCCCGGCCCCGGGAGAGACTTGCCCGGGATCTGGGGAGACTCGTCCGGCCTCTGGAGAGACTCACTTGGCCTCTGGAGAGACTCGCCCGGACTCTGTAGAGACTCGCCTGGCCTCTAAAGAGACTCGCCTGGCCTCTGTAGAGACTCGCCCGTCCTCTGGAGAAAATCGCCTGGCCTCTGTAGAGACTCGCCCGGCCTCTGGAAAAACTCGCCTGGCCCCTGTAGAGACTCGCCTGGCCCGTGGAGAGACTCGCCCGGCCTCTGGAGAGACTCGCTCGGCCCGTGAAGAGATTCGCCCGGCCTCTAGTGAGACAAACCAGGCCTCTGGAGAGACTTGCCCGGCCTCTGGAGAGACTCGCTCGGCCTCTGGAGAGACTCGCCCGGCTTCTGGAGAGACTCGCCCGGCCCGTGGAGAGACTCACCCCGCCTCTGGAGTGACACGCCAGGCCTCTGGTGAGACTTGCCCGGCCTCTGGAGAGAATCGCCCGGCCTCTGGAGAATCTCGCCTGGCCCCTATACAGACTTGCCCGGCCTCTGGAGAGACTCGCCTGGCCTCTGGAGAGAATCGCCTGGCCTCTGTAGAGACTCGCCCGGCCCCTGTAGCGACTCGCTCGGCCTCTGGAGAGACTCGCCTTGCCCCTGTAGTGACTCGCCCGGCCCCTGGAGAGACTCGCCTGGGATCTGGGGAGACTCGCCCGGCCTCTGGAGAGACTCGCCCGGCCTCTGTAGAGACTCGCCCGGTCTCTGGAGAGGCTCGTCCGGCCTCTAAAGAGACTCGCCTGGCCTCTGTAGAGACTCGCCCGGCCTCTGGAGAAACTCGCCTGGCCTCTGTAGAGACTCGCCCGGCCTCTGGAAAAACTCCCCTGGCCCTTGTAGAGACTCTCCTGGCCCGTGGAGAGACTCGCCCGGCCTCTGGAGAGACTCGCCCGGTCTCTGGAGAGGCTCGCCCGGCCCCTGGAGAAACTCGCCTGGGAACTGGGGAGACTCGCCTGGTCTCTGCAGAGACTCGCCCGGCCTCTGGAGAGACTCGCCTCGCCTCTGTAGAGACTCGGCCGGCCTCTAAAGAGACTCGCCTGGCCTCTGTAGAGACTCGCCCGGCCTCTGGAGAAACTCGCCAGGCCTCTGTAGAGACTCGCCCGGCCTCTGGAGAAACTCGCCTTGCCCCTGTAGTGACTCGCCCGGCCCCTGGAGAGACTCGCCCGGGCTTTGAGGTGACTCGCCCGGCCTCTGGAGAGACTCGCCCGGCCTCTGTAGAGACTCGCCCGGTCTCTGGAGAGGCTCGTCCGGCCTCTGGTAAAACTCGCCTGGCCTCTGTAGAGACATTCCCGGCCTCTGGAGAAACTCGCCTGACCTCTGTAAAGACTCGCCCGGCCTCGGGAGAAACTCGCCTGGCCCCTGTAGAGACTTGCTCCGCCCCTGTAGAGACTTGCCCGGCCCGTGGAGAGACTCGCCCGGCCTCTGGTGAAACTCGCTAGACCTCTGTAGAGACTCACCTGGCCTCTGTAGAGACTCGCCCGGCCTCTGTGGAGACTCGCCTGGCCTCTGGAGAATCTCGCTCGGCTTCTGTAGAGACTCACCCAGCATCTGTAGAGACTCGCCTGGCCTCTGTGGAGACTCGCCCGGCCTCTGGAGAGACTCACTCAGCCTCTGGAGAGACTCGCCCGGCCTCTGGAGAAACTCGCCTTGCCCCTGTAGTGTCTCGCCCGGCCCCTGGAGAGACTTGCCCGGGATCTGGGGAGACTCATCCGGCCTCTGGAGAGACTCACTTGGCCTCTGGAGAGACTCGCCCGGACTCTGTAGAGACTCGCCCGGCCTCTAAAGAGACTCGCCTGGCCTCTGTAGAGACTCGCCCGGCCTCTGGAGAAACTCGCCTGGCCTCTGTAGAGACTCGCCCGGCCTCTGGAAAAACTCCCCTGGCCCTTGTAGAGACTCTCCTGGCCCGTGGAGAGACTCGCCCGGCCTCTGGAGAGACTCGCCCGGTCTCTGGAGAGGCTCGCCCGGCCTCTGGGAAAACTCGCCTGGCTTCTGTAGAGACTTGCCCGGCCTCTGGAGAAACTCGCCTGACCTCTGTAGAGACTCGCCCGGCCTCTGGAGAAACTCGCCTGGCCCTGTAGAGACTTGCTCGGCCCCTGTAGAGACTTGCTCGGCCCGTGGAGAAACTCGCCCGGCCTCTGGTGAAACTCGCCAGACCTCTGTAGAGACTCGCCTGGCCGCGGTAGAGACTCGCCCGGCCTCTGTGGAGACTCGCCTGGCCTCTGAAGAATCTCGCTCGGCCTCTGTAGAGACTCACCCAGCATCTGTAGAGACTCGCCTGGCATCTGTGGAGACTCGCCCGGCCTCTGGAGAAACTCGCCCAGCCTCTGGAGAGACTCACTCGGCCTCTGGAGAGACTCGTCCGGCCTCTGGAGAAACTCGCCCGGCCTCTGGAGAGACTCGCCCGGACTCTGTAGAGACTCGCCTGGCCTCTAAAGAGACTCGCCTGGCCTCTGTAGAGACTCGCCCGTCCTCTGGAGAAACTCGCCTGGCCTCTGTAGAGACTCGCCCGGCCTCTTGAGAGACTCGCCCGGCCTCTGGAAAAACTCGCCTGGCCCCTGTAGAGACTCGCCTGGCCCGTGGAGAGACTCGCCCGGCCTCTGGAGTGACTCGCTCGGCCCGTGAAGAGATTCGCTCGGCCTCTAGTGAGACAAACCAGGCCTCTGAGAGATTTGCCCGGCCTCTGGAGAGACTCGCTCGGCCTCTGGAGAGACTCGCCCGGGTTCTGGAGAGACTCGCCCGGCCCGTGGAGAGACTCGCCCCGCCTCTGGAGTGACACGCCAGGCCTCTGGTGAGACTTGCCCGGCCTCTGGAGAGACTCGCCCGGCCTCTGGAGAATCTCGCCTGGCCCCTATACAGACTTGCCCGGCCTCTGGAGAGACTCGCCTGGCCTCTGGAGAGAATCGTCTGGCCTCTGTAGAGACTCGCCCGGCCCCTGTAGCGACTCGCTCGGCCTCTGGAGAGACTCGCCTTGCCCCTGTAGTGACTCGCCCGGCCCCTGGAGAGACTCGCCTGGGATCTGGGGAGACTCGCCCGGCCTCTGGAGAGACTCGCTCGGCCTCTGGAGAGACTCGCCCGGCCTCTAGAGAGTCGCCTGGCCTCTGTAGAGACTCGCCCGGCCTCTGGAGAGACTCGCCTCGCCTTTGGAGAGACTCGCCCGGCCTCTAAAGAGACTCGCCTGGCCTCTGTAGAGACTCGCCCGGCCACTGGAGAATCTCGCCAGGTCTCTGTAGAGACTCGCCCGGCCTCTGGAGAAACTCGCCTTGCCCCTGTAGTGACTCGCCCGGCCCCTGGAGAGACTCGCCCAGGCTTTGGGGTGACTCGCCCGGCCTCTGGAGAGACTCGCCTGGCCTCTGGAGAGACTCGCCCGGTCTCTGGAGAGGTTCGCCCGGCCTCTGGTAAAAATCGCCCGGCCTCTGTAGAGACTTGCCCGGCCTCTGGAGAAACTCGCCTGACCTCTGTAAAGACTCGCCCGGCCTCTGGAGAAACTCGCCTTGCCCCTGTAATGACTCGCCCGGCCCCTGGAGAGACTTGCCCGGGATCTGGGGAGACTCATCCGGCCTCTGGAGAGACTCACTTGGCCTCTGGAGAGACTCGCCCGGACTCTGTAGAGACTCGCCCGGCCTCTAAAGAGACTCGCCTGGCCTCTGTAGAGACTCGCCCGGCCTCTGGAGAAACTCGCCTGGCCTCTGTAGAGACTCACCCGGCCTCTTGAGTGACTCGCCCGGCCTCTGGAGAAACTCGCCTTGCCCCTGTAGTGACTCGCCCGGCCCCTGGAGAAACTCGCCTGGGATCTGGGGAAACTCGCCCGGCCTCTGGAGAAACTCGCACGGCCTCTGGAGAGACTCGCCCGGCCTCTGGAGAGACTCGGCCAGCCTCTAAAGAGACTCGCCCGGCCTCTGTAGAGACTCGCCCGGCCTCTGGAGAAACTCGCTTGGCCTTTGTAGAGACTCGCCCGGCCTCTGGAGAAACTCGCCTTGCCCCTGTAGTGACTCGCCCGGCCCCTGGAGAGACTCGCCCGGGCTTTGGGGTGACTCGCCCGGCCTCTGGAGAGACTCGCCCGGCCTCTGTAGAGACTCGCCCGGTCTCTGGAGAGGCTCGTCCGGCCTCTGGTAAAACTCGCCTGGCCTCTGTAGAGACTTGCCCGGCCTCTGGAGAAACTCGCCTGACCCCTGTAAAGACTCTCCCGGCCTCTGGAGAAACTCGCCTGGCCCCTGTAGAGACTTGCTCGGCCCCTGTAGAGACTTGCCCGGCCCGTGGAGAGACTCGCCTGGCCTCTGGTGAAACTCGCCAGACCTCTGTAGAGACTCGCCTGGCCTCTGTAGAGACTCGCCCGGCCTCTGTGGAGACTCGCCTGGCCTCTGGAGAATCTCGCTCGGCTTCTGTAGAGACTCACCCAGCATCTGTAGAGACTCGCCTGGCCTCTGTGGAGACTCGCCCGGCCTCTGGAGAGACTCACTCAGCCTCTGGAGAGACTCGCCCGGCCTCTGGAGAAACTCGCCTTGCCCCTGTAGTGTCTCGCCCGGCCCCTGGAGAGACTTGCCCGGGATCTGGGGAGACTCATCCGGCCTCTGGAGAGACTCACTTGGCCTCTGGAGAGACTCGCCCGTACTCTGTAGAGACTCGCCCGGCCTCTAAAGAGACTCGCCTGGCCTCTGTAGAGACTCGCCCGGCCTCTGGAGAAACTCGCCTGGCCTCTGTAGAGACTCGCCCGGCCTCTAAAGAGACTCGCCTGGCCTCTGTAGAGACTCGCCCGGCCTCTGGAGAAACTCGCCTTGCCCCTGTAGTGACTCGCCCGGCCCCTGGAGAAACTCGCCTGGGATCTGGGGAAACTCGCCCGGCCTCTGGAGAAACTCGCCCGGCCTCTAGAGAGACTCGCCTGGCCTCTGTAGAGACTCGCCCGGCCTCTGGAGAAATTCGCCTTGCCCCTGTAGAGACTCGCCCGGCCTCTGGAGAGACTCGCCTGGCCTCTGGAAAAACTAGCATGGCCCCTGTAGAGACTCGCCTGGCCCGTGGAGAGACTCGCCCAGCCTCTGGAGAAACTCGCCCAGCCCCTGGAGAGACTCGCCCGGCCCCTGGAAAGACTCACCCAGCCTCTGGAGAAACTCGCCCTGCCTCTGGAGAGACTCGCCCGGCCTCTGAAAAAACTCGCCAGGCTCCTGTAGAAACTCGCCTGGCCTGTGGAGAGACTCGCCCGGCCTCTGGAGAGACTGACCCGGCCTCTGAAAAAAACTTGCCTGGCCCCTGTAGAGACTTGCCCGGCCTCTGTAGAGACTCGCCCGGCCTCTGGAGAAACTCGCCTGGCCTCTGTAGAGACTCGCCCGGCCTCTTGAGAGACTCGCCCGGCCTCTGGAAAAACTCGCCTGGCCCCTGTAGAGACTCGCCTGGCCCGTGGAGAGACTCGCCCGGCCTCTGGAGAGACTCGCTCGGCCCGTTAAGAGATTCGCCCGGCCTCTGGAGAGACTCGCCCGGTCTCTGGAGAGGCTCGCCCGGCCTCTGGGAAAACTCGCCTGGCCTCTGTAGAGACTTGCCCGGCCTCTGGAGAAACTCGCCTGACCTCTGTAGAGACTCGCCCGGCCTCTGGTGAAACTCGCCTGGCCCCTGTAGAGACTTGCTCGGCCCCTGTAGAGACTTGCTCGGCCCGTGGAGAAACTCGCCCGGCCTCTGTTGAAACTCGCCAGACCTCTGTAGAGACTCGCCTGGCCGCTGTAGAGACTCGCCCGGCCTCTGTGGAAACTCGCCTGGCCTCTGAAGAATCTCGCTCGGCCTCTGTAGAGACTCACCCAGCATCTGTAGAGATTCGCCTGGCATCTGTGGAGACTCGCCCGGCCTCTGGAGAAAGTCGCCCTGCCTCTGGAGAGACTCACTCGGCCTCTGGAGAGACTCGTTCGGCCTCTGGAGAAACTCGCCTTGCCCCTGTAGTGACTCGCCCGGCCCCGGGAGAGACTTGCCCGGGATCTGGGGAGACTCGTCCGGCCTCTGGAGAGACTCACTTGGCCTCTGGAGAGACTTGCCCGTTCTCTGTAGAGACTCGCCTGGCCTCTAAAGAGACTCGCCTGGCCTCTGTAGAGACTCGCCCGTCCTCTGGAGAAACTCGCCTGGCCTCTGTAGAGACTCGCCCGGCCTCTTGAGAGACTCGCCCGGCCTCTGGAAAAACTCGCCTGGCCCCTGTAGAAACTCGCCTGGCCCGTGGAGAGACTCGCCCGGCCTCTGGAGAGACTCGCTCGGCCCGTGAAGAAATTCGCCCGGCCTCTAGTGAGACAAACCAGGCCTCTGTAGAGACTCGCCCGGCCTCTGGAGAAACTCGCCTGGCCCCTGTAGAGACTTGCTCGGCCCCAGTAGAGACTTGCTCGGCCCGTGGAGAAACTCGCCCGGCCTCTGGTGAAACTCGCCAGACCTCTGTAGAGACTCGCCTGGCCGCTGTAGAGACTCGCCCGGCCTCTGTGGAGACTCGCCTGGCCTCTGAAGAATCTCGCTCGGCCTCTGTAGAGACTCACCCAGCATCTGTAGAGACTCGCCTGGCATCTGTGGAGACTCGCCCGGCCTCTGGAGAAACTCGCCCAGCCTCTGGAGAGACTCACTCGGCCTCTGGAGAGACTCGTCCGGCCTCTGGAGAAACTCGCCTTGCCCCTGTAGTGACTCGCCCGGCCCCAGGAGAGACTTGCCCGGGATCTGGGGAGACTCGTCCGGCCTCTGGAGAATCTAGCCCGGCCTCTGGAGAGACTCGCCCGGACTCTGTAGAGACTCGCCTGGCCTCTAAAGAGACTCGCCTGGCCTCTGTAGAGACTCGCCCGTCCTCTGGAGAAACTCGCCTGGCCTCTGTAGAGACTCGCCCGGCCTCTTGAGAGACTCGCCCGGCCTCTGGAAAAACTCGCCTGGCCCCTGTAGAGACTCGCCTGGCCCGTGGAGAGACTCGCCCGGCCTCTGGAGAGACTCGCTCGGCCCGTGAAGAGATTCGACCGGCCTCTAGTGAGACAAACCAGGCCTCTGGAGAGACTTGCCCGGCCTCTGGAGAGACTCGCTCGGCCTCTGGAGAGACTCGTCCGGGTTCTGGAGAGACTCGCCCGGCCCGTGGAGAGACTCACCCCGCCTCTGGTGAAACTCGCCAGACCTCTGTAGAGACTCGCCTGGCCGCTGTAGAGACTCGCCCGGCCTCTGTGGAGACTCGCCTGGCCTCTGAAGAATCTCGCTCGGCCTCTGTAGAGACTCACCCAGCATCTGTAGAGACTCGCCTGGCATCTGTGGAGACTCGCCCGGCCTCTGGAGAAACTCGCCCAGCCTCTGGAGAGACTCACTCGGCCTCTGGAGAGACTCGTCCGGCCTCTGGAGAGACTCGCTCGGCCCGTGAAGAAATTCGCCCGGCCTCTAGTGAGACAAACCAGGCCTCTGTAGAGACTCGCCCGGCCTCTGGAGAAACTCGCCTGGCCCCTGTAGAGACTTGCTCGGCCCCAGTAGAGACTTGCTCGGCCCGTGGAGAAACTCGCCCGGCCTCTGGTGAAACTCGCCAGACCTCTGTAGAGACTCGCCTGGCCGCTGTAGAGACTCGCCCGGCCTCTGTGGAGACTCGCCTGGCCTCTGAAGAATCTCGCTCGGCCTCTGTAGAGACTCACCCAGCATCTGTAGAGACTCGCCTGGCATCTGTGGAGACTCGCCCGGCCTCTGGAGAAACTCGCCCAGCCTCTGGAGAGACTCACTCGGCCTCTGGAGAGACTCGTCCGGCCTCTGGAGAAACTCGCCTTGCCCCTGTAGTGACTCGCCCGGCCCCAGGAGAGACTTGCCCGGGATCTGGGGAGACTCGTCCGGCCTCTGGAGAATCTAGCCCGGCCTCTGGAGAGACTCGCCCGGACTCTGTAGAGACTCGCCTGGCCTCTAAAGAGACTCGCCTGGCCTCTGTAGAGACTCGCCCGTCCTCTGGAGAAACTCGCCTGGCCTCTGTAGAGACTCGCCCGGCCTCTTGAGAGACTCGCCCGGCCTCTGGAAAAACTCGCCTGGCCCCTGTAGAGACTCGCCTGGCCCGTGGAGAGACTCGCCCGGCCTCTGGAGAGACTCGCTCGGCCCGTGAAGAGATTCGACCGGCCTCTAGTGAGACAAACCAGGCCTCTGGAGAGACTTGCCCGGCCTCTGGAGAGACTCGCTCGGCCTCTGGAGAGACTCGCCCGGGTTCTGGAGAGACTCGCCCGGCCCGTGGAGAGACTCACCCCGCCTCTGGAGTGACACGCCAGGCCTCTGGTGAGACTTGCCCGGCCTCTGGAGAATCTCGCCTGGCCCCTATACAGACTTGCCCGGCCTCTGGAGAGACTCGCCTGGCCTCTGGAGAGAATCGCCTGGCCTCTGTAGAGACTCGCCCGGCCCCTGTAGCGACTCGCTCGGCCTCTGGAGAGACTCGCCTTGCCCCTGTAGTGACTCGCCCGGCCCCTGGAGAGACTCGCCTGGGATCTGGGGAGACTCGCCCGGCCTCTGGAGAGACTCGCTCGGCCTCTGGAGAGACTCGCCCGGCCTCTAGAGAGTCGCCTGGCCTCTGTAGAGACTCGCCCGGCCTCTGGAGAGACTCGCCTGGCCTCTGGAGAGACTCGCCGGGCCTCTAAAGAGACTCGCCTGGCCTCTGTAGAGACTCGCCCGGCCTCTGGAGAAACTCGCCAGGCCTCTGTAGAGACTCGCCCGGCCTCTGGAGAAACTCGCCTTGCCCCTGTAGTGACTCGCACGGCCCCTGGAGAGACTCGCCCGGGCTTTGGGGTGACTCGCCCGGCCTCTGGAGAGACTCGCCCGGCCACTGGAGAGACTCGCCCGGTCTCTGGAGAGGCTCGCCCGGCCTCTGGTAAAACTCGCCCGGCCTCTGTAGAGACTTGCCCGGCCTCTGGAGAAACTCGCCTGACCTCTGTAAAGAGTCGCCCGGCCTCTGGAGAAACCCGCCTTGCCCCTGTAGTGACTCGCCCGGCCCCTGGAGAGACTTGCCCGGGATCTGGGGAGACTCATCCGGCCTCTGGAGAGACTCACTTGGCCTCTGGAGAGACTCGCCCGGACTCTGTAGAGACTCGCCCGGCCTCTAAAGAGACTCACCTGGCCTCTGTAGAGACTCGCCCGGCCTCTGGAGAAACTCGCCTGGCCTCTGTAGAGACTCACCCGGCCTCTTGAGTGACTCGCCCGGCCTCTGGAGAAACTCGCCTTGCCCCTGTAGTGACTCGCCCGGCCCCTGGAGAAACTCGCCTGGGATCTGGGGAAACTCGCCCGGCCTCTGGAGAAACTCGCCCGGCCTCTAGAGAGACTCGCCTGGCCTCTGTAGAGACTCGCCCGGCCTCTGGAGAGACTCGCCTCGCCTCTGTAGAGACTCGGCCAGCCTCTAAAGAGACTCGCCTGGCCTCTGTAGAGACTCGCCCGGCCTCTGGAGAAACTCGCCAGGCCTCTGTAGAGACTCGCCCGGCCTCTGGAGAAACTCGCCTTGCCCCTGTAGTGAATCGCCCGGCCCCTGGAGAGACTCACCCGGGCTTTGGGGTGACTCGCCCAGCCTCTGGAGAGACTCGCCCGGCCTCTGTAGAGACTCGCCCGGTCTCTGGAGAGGCTCGTCCGGCCTCTGGTAAAACTCGCCTGGCCTCTGTAGAGACTTGCCCGGCCTCTGGAGAAACTCGCCTGACCTCTGTAAAGACTCGCCCGGCCTCTGGAGAAACTCACCTGGCCCCTGTAGAGACTTGCTCGGCCCCTGTAGAGACTTGCCCGGCCCGTGGAGAGACTCGCCCGGCCTCTGGTGAAACTCGCCAGACCTCTGTAGAGACTCGCCTGGCCTCTGTAGAGACTCGCCCGGCCTCTGTGGAGACTCACCTGGCCTCTGGAGAATCTCGCTTGGCTTCTGTAGAGACTCACCCAGCATCTGTAGAGACTCGCCTGGCCTCTGTGGAGACTCGCCCGGCCTCTGGAGAGACTCACTCAGCCTCTGGAGAGACTCGCCCGGCCTCTGGAGAAACTCGCCTTGCCCCTGTAGTGTCTCGCCCGGCCCCTGGAGAGACTTGCCCGGGATCTGGGGAGACTCATCCGGCCTCTGGAGAGACTCACTTGGCCTCTGGAGAGACTCGCCCGGACTCTGTAGAGACTCGCCCGGCCTCTAAAGAGACTCGCCTGGCCTCTGTAGAGACTCGCCCGGCCTCTGGAGAAACTCGCCTGGCCTCTGTAGAGACTCGCCCGGCCTCTTGAGAGACTCGCCCGGCCTCTGGAAAAACTCGCCTGGCCCCTGTAGAGACTCGCCTGGCCCGTGGAGAGACTCGCCCGGCCTCTGGAGAGACTCGCTCGGCCCGTTAAGAGATTCGCTTGGCCTCTGGAGAGACTCGCCCGGCCTCTGGGAAAACTCGCCTGGCCTCTGTAGAGACTCGCCTGGCCTCTGTGGAGACTTGCCTGGGCTCTGAAGAATCTCGCTCGGCCTCTGTAGAGACTCGCCCGGTCTCTGGAGAGGCTAGCCCGGCCTCTGTAGAGACTTGCCCTGCCTCTGGAGAGACTCGCCCGGCCTCTGAAAAAACTCGCCTGGCTCCTGTAGAAACTCGCCTGGCCTGTGGAGAGACTCGCCCGGCCTCTGGAGAGATTGACCCGACCTCTGAAAAAAACTTGCCTGGCCCCTGTAGAGTCTCGCCCGGCCTCTGTAGAGACTCGCCCGGCCTCTGGAGAAACTCGCCTGGCCTCTGTAGAGACTCGCCCGGCCTCTTGAGAGACTCGCCCGGCCTCTGGAAAAACTCGCCTGGCCCCTGTAGAGACTCGCCTGGCCCGTGGAGAGACTCGCCCGGCCTCTGGAGAGACTCGCTCGGCCCGTTAAGAGATTTGCTTGGCCTCTGGAGAGACTCGCCCGGCCTCTGGGAAAACTCGCCTGGCCTCTGTAGAGACTCGCCTGGCCTCTGTGGAGACTCGCCTGGGCTCTGAAGAATCTCGCTCGGCCTCTGTAGAGACTCGCCCGGTCTCTGGAGAGGCTAGCCCGGCCTCTGTAGAGACTTGCCCGGCCTCTGGAGAAACTCGCCTGACCTCTGTAAAGACTCGCCCGGCCTCTGGAAAAATCGCCTTGCCCCTGTAGAGACTTGCTCGGCCCCTGGAGAGACTTGCCCGGGATCTGGGGAGAATCATCCGGCCTCTGGAAAGACTCACTTGGCCTCTGGAGAGACTCGCCCGGACTCTGTAGAGACTCGCCCGGCCTCTAAAGAGACTCGCCTGGCCTCTGTAGAGACTCGCCCGGCCTCTGGAGAAACTCGCCTGGCCTCTGTAGAGAATCACCCGGCATCTTGAGAGACTCGCCCGGCCTCTGGAGAAACTCGCCTTGCCCCTGTAGTGCCTCGCCCGGCCCCTGGAGAGATTCGCCTGGGATCTGGGGAGACTCGCCCGGCCTCTGGAGAAACTCGCCCGGCCTCTGGAGAGACTCGCCCGGCCTCTAGAGAGACTCGCCTGGCCTCTGTAGAGACTCGCCCGGCCTCTGGAGAGACTAGCCTCGCCTCTGTAGAGACTCGGCCGGCCTCTAAAGAGACTCGCCTGGCCTCTGTAGAGACTCGCCCGGCCTCTGGAGAAACTCGCCTTGCCCCTGTAGAGACTCGCCCGGTCTCTGGAGAGGCTCGTCCGGCCTCTGGTAAAACTCGCCTGGCCTCTGTAGAGACTTGCCCGGCCTCTGTAGAAACTCGCCTAACCTCTGTAAAGACTCGCCCGGCCTCTGGAGAAACTCGCCTGGCCCCTGTAGAGACTTGCTCGGCCCCTGTAGAGACTTGCCCGGCCCATGGAGAGACTCGCCCGGCCTCTGGTGAAACTCGCCAGACCTCTGTAGAAACTCGCCTGGCCTCTGTAGAGACTCGCCCGGTCTCTTGAGAGACTCGCCCGGCCTCTGGAAAAACTCGCCTGGCCCCTGTAGAGACTCGCTCGGCCTGTGAAGAGACTCACCTGGCCTCTGGAGAGACTCACCCTGCCTCTGAAGAGACTCGCCCGGCCACTGAAGAGACTCGTCTAGCCTCTGGAGAGACTCGCCAAGCCCCTGGAGAAACTCGCCTGGCCTCCGTAGAGACTCGCCCGGCCTCTGGAGATACTCGCCCGGCCTCTGTAGAGACTTGCCCAGCCTCTGGAGAGACTCGCCCGGCCTCTGGAGAAACTCATCCGGCCTCTGGAAAGACTCGCCTGGCCCCTGGAGAGACTCGCCCGGCCACTGGAAAGACTCGCCCGGCCTCTGTAGAGACTCGCCCGGCCTCTGGAGAAACTCGCCTTGCCCCTGTAGAGACTCGCTAGGCCCCTGGAGAGATTCGCCCGGCCTCTGGAGAGACTCGCCTGGCCTCTGGAAAAACTAGCATGGCCCCTGTAGAGACTCGCCTGGCCCGTGGAGAGACTCGCCCAGCCTCTGGAGAAACTCGCCCAGCCCCTGGAGAGACTCGCCCGGCCTCTGAAAAAACTCGCCTGGCTCCTGTAGAAACTCGCCTGGCCTGTGGAGAGACTCGCCCGGCCTCTGGAGAAACTGACCCGGCCTCTGAAAAAAACTTGCCTGGCCCCTGTAGAGACTCGCCCGGCCTCTGGGGAGACTCACCCGGCCTGTAGAGACTCGCCCGGCCTCTGGGGAAACTCCCCAGCCTCTGGAGAGACTCGCCCGGGCTCTGGAGAGACTCGCCCGGCCTCTAAAGAGACTTGCCCGGCATCTCTAGAGACTGGCCCAGCCTCTGGAGGGACTCGCCCGTCCTCTGAAAAGACTCGCCCGGCCTCTGGAGAGACTCGCCCGGCATCTGGAGAGACTTGCCCGGTGTTTGAAAAGACTCGCCCGGCCTCTGAAGAGACTCGCTCGGCCTCTGGAGAGACTAGCCCGCCATCTGTAGAAACTCGCCTGGCCTCTGGAGAAACTCGCCCGCCCGCTTGAGAAACTCACCTGGCCTCTGCAGAAACTCGCCTGGCCTCTGGAGAGACTCGCCCGGCGTCTGCGGAGAGTCACGCGGCCTCTGGAGAAACTCGCCTGGCCTCTGTAGAGACTCGCTCGGCCCGTGAAGAGACTCACCTGGCCTCTGGAGAAACTCCCCAGCCTCTGGAGAGACTCGCCCGGGCTCTGGAGAGACTCGCCCGGCCTCTAAAGAGACTTGCCAGCAATCTCTAGAGACTGGCGCGGCCTCTGGAGAGACTCGCCCAGCCTCTGGAGGGACTCGCCCGTCCTCTGAAAAGACTCGCCCGGCCTCTGGAGAGACTGACCCGGCATCTGGAGAGACTTGCCCGGCGTCTGAAAAGACTCGCCCGGCCTCTGAAGAGACTCGCTCGGCCTCTGGAGAGACTAGCCCGGCATCTGTAGAAACTCGCCTGGCCTCTGGATACACTCGCCTGGCCTCTGTAGAGACTCGCCCGGCATCTGTAGTGACTCGGCCGGCCTCTGTACATACTAGCCCGGCCTCTGGAGAAACTCGCCCGTCCTCTGGAGAGTCTTGCCAGGCATCTGGTGAGACTCGCTTTGCCCTTGTAGTGACTCACCTGGCCCCTGGAGAGACTAGTCTGGGCTCTTGGGAGACTCGCCGGGCCTCTTTAGAGACTCACCCGGCCTCTGTAGAGACTCGCCCGGCCTCTGTAGAGACTCGCCCGGCCTCTGGAGAAACTCGCCTGACCTCTGTAGAGACTCGCCTGACCTCTGCAGAGAATCGCTCAGCCTCTGGAGAAACTCGCCCGGCCTCTGGAGAGTCTTGCTCGGCCTCTAGAGAGATTCGCCTGGCCTCTGGAGAGACTCGCCCGACCTCTGGAGAAAATCGCCTTGCCCTCGTAGAGACTTGCCCGGCCCTTGGAGAGACTCGCCCGGGCTCTGCAGAGACTTGCCTGGCCTCTGTAGAGACTCGCCGGGCCTCTGGGGAAACTCGCTGGGCCCCTGGAGAGACTCGCCCGGCCTCTGGGGAAACTCGCCCGGCCCCTGGAAAGACTCGCCCGGCCTCTGGAGAAACTCGCCCGGCCTCTGGAGAGACTCGCTCGGCCCCTGTAGAGACTCGCCCGGCCTCTGGAGAGACTCGCCCGGCATCTGGAAATACTCGCCTGGCCCCTGTAGAGACTCGCCTGGCCCGTGAAGAGACTCACCTGGCCTCTGGAGAGACTCACCCGGCCTCTGAAGAGACTCGCCCGTCCTCTGAATAGACTCGTCTAGCCTCTGGAGATACTCGCCAAGCCCCCGGAGAGTCTCGCCTGCCCTCCGTAGAGACTCGCCCGTCCTCCAGTGATACTCGCCCGGCCTCAGGAGAGACTCGCCCGGCCTCTGGAGAAACTCACCCAGCCTCTGGAGAGACTCGCCTGGCCCCTGGAGAGACTCGCCCGGCCTCTGGAGGGACTCGCCCGTCCTCTGAAAAGACTCGACCGGCCTCTGTAGAGACTCGCCCGGCATCTGGAGAGACTAGCCCGGCCTCTGAAAAGACTCGCCCGGCCTCTGAAGAGACTCGTTCGGCCTCTGGAGAGACTAGCCCGGCATCTGTAGAGACTCGCCTGGCCTCTGGAGAAACTCGCCCGGCCTCTGCAGAAACTCGCCCGGCCTCTGGAGAGACTCGCCCGGCGTCTGCGGAGACTCGCCCGGCCTCTGGAGAAACTCGCCTGGCCTCTGTATAGACTCGCACAGCATCTGTAGAAACTCGCCTTGCCCCTGTAGTGACTCGCCCGGCCCCGGGAGAGACTTGCCCGGGATCTGGGGAGACTCGTCCGGCCTCTGGAGAGACTCACTTGGCCTCTGGAGAGACTTGCCCGTTCTCTGTAGAGACTCGCCTGGCCTCTAAAGAGACTCGCCTGGCCTCTGTAGAGACTCGCCCGTCCTCTGGAGAAACTCGCCTGGCCTCTGTAGAGACTCGCCCGGCCTCTTGAGAGACTCGCCCGGCCTCTGGAAAAACTCGCCTGGCCCCTGTAGAAACTCGCCTGGCCCGTGGAGAGACTCGCCCGGCCTCTGGAGAGACTCGCTCGGCCCGTGAAGAAATTCGCCCGGCCTCTAGTGAGACAAACCAGGCCTCTGTAGAGACTCGCCCGGCCTCTGGAGAAACTCGCCTGGCCCCTGTAGAGACTTGCTCGGCCCCAGTAGAGACTTGCTCGGCCCGTGGAGAAACTCGCCCGGCCTCTGGTGAAACTCGCCAGACCTCTGTAGAGACTCGCCTGGCCGCTGTAGAGACTCGCCCGGCCTCTGTGGAGACTCGCCTGGCCTCTGAAGAATCTCGCTCGGCCTCTGTAGAGACTCACCCAGCATCTGTAGAGACTCGCCTGGCATCTGTGGAGACTCGCCCGGCCTCTGGAGAAACTCGCCCAGCCTCTGGAGAGACTCACTCGGCCTCTGGAGAGACTCGTCCGGCCTCTGGAGAAACTCGCCTTGCCCCTGTAGTGACTCGCCCGGCCCCAGGAGAGACTTGCCCGGGATCTGGGGAGACTCGTCCGGCCTCTGGAGAATCTAGCCCGGCCTCTGGAGAGACTCGCCCGGACTCTGTAGAGACTCGCCTGGCCTCTAAAGAGACTCGCCTGGCCTCTGTAGAGACTCGCCCGTCCTCTGGAGAAACTCGCCTGGCCTCTGTAGAGACTCGCCCGGCCTCTTGAGAGACTCGCCCGGCCTCTGGAAAAACTCGCCTGGCCCCTGTAGAGACTCGCCTGGCCCGTGGAGAGACTCGCCCGGCCTCTGGAGAGACTCGCTCGGCCCGTGAAGAGATTCGACCGGCCTCTAGTGAGACAAACCAGGCCTCTGGAGAGACTTGCCCGGCCTCTGGAGAGACTCGCTCGGCCTCTGGAGAGACTCGTCCGGGTTCTGGAGAGACTCGCCCGGCCCGTGGAGAGACTCACCCCGCCTCTGGTGAAACTCGCCAGACCTCTGTAGAGACTCGCCTGGCCGCTGTAGAGACTCGCCCGGCCTCTGTGGAGACTCGCCTGGCCTCTGAAGAATCTCGCTCGGCCTCTGTAGAGACTCACCCAGCATCTGTAGAGACTCGCCTGGCATCTGTGGAGACTCGCCCGGCCTCTGGAGAAACTCGCCCAGCCTCTGGAGAGACTCACTCGGCCTCTGGAGAGACTCGTCCGGCCTCTGGAGAGACTCGCTCGGCCCGTGAAGAAATTCGCCCGGCCTCTAGTGAGACAAACCAGGCCTCTGTAGAGACTCGCCCGGCCTCTGGAGAAACTCGCCTGGCCCCTGTAGAGACTTGCTCGGCCCCAGTAGAGACTTGCTCGGCCCGTGGAGAAACTCGCCCGGCCTCTGGTGAAACTCGCCAGACCTCTGTAGAGACTCGCCTGGCCGCTGTAGAGACTCGCCCGGCCTCTGTGGAGACTCGCCTGGCCTCTGAAGAATCTCGCTCGGCCTCTGTAGAGACTCACCCAGCATCTGTAGAGACTCGCCTGGCATCTGTGGAGACTCGCCCGGCCTCTGGAGAAACTCGCCCAGCCTCTGGAGAGACTCACTCGGCCTCTGGAGAGACTCGTCCGGCCTCTGGAGAAACTCGCCTTGCCCCTGTAGTGACTCGCCCGGCCCCAGGAGAGACTTGCCCGGGATCTGGGGAGACTCGTCCGGCCTCTGGAGAATCTAGCCCGGCCTCTGGAGAGACTCGCCCGGACTCTGTAGAGACTCGCCTGGCCTCTAAAGAGACTCGCCTGGCCTCTGTAGAGACTCGCCCGTCCTCTGGAGAAACTCGCCTGGCCTCTGTAGAGACTCGCCCGGCCTCTTGAGAGACTCGCCCGGCCTCTGGAAAAACTCGCCTGGCCCCTGTAGAGACTCGCCTGGCCCGTGGAGAGACTCGCCCGGCCTCTGGAGAGACTCGCTCGGCCCGTGAAGAGATTCGACCGGCCTCTAGTGAGACAAACCAGGCCTCTGGAGAGACTTGCCCGGCCTCTGGAGAGACTCGCTCGGCCTCTGGAGAGACTCGCCCGGGTTCTGGAGAGACTCGCCCGGCCCGTGGAGAGACTCACCCCGCCTCTGGAGTGACACGCCAGGCCTCTGGTGAGACTTGCCCGGCCTCTGGAGAATCTCGCCTGGCCCCTATACAGACTTGCCCGGCCTCTGGAGAGACTCGCCTGGCCTCTGGAGAGAATCGCCTGGCCTCTGTAGAGACTCGCCCGGCCCCTGTAGCGACTCGCTCGGCCTCTGGAGAGACTCGCCTTGCCCCTGTAGTGACTCGCCCGGCCCCTGGAGAGACTCGCCTGGGATCTGGGGAGACTCGCCCGGCCTCTGGAGAGACTCGCTCGGCCTCTGGAGAGACTCGCCCGGCCTCTAGAGAGTCGCCTGGCCTCTGTAGAGACTCGCCCGGCCTCTGGAGAGACTCGCCTGGCCTCTGGAGAGACTCGCCGGGCCTCTAAAGAGACTCGCCTGGCCTCTGTAGAGACTCGCCCGGCCTCTGGAGAAACTCGCCAGGCCTCTGTAGAGACTCGCCCGGCCTCTGGAGAAACTCGCCTTGCCCCTGTAGTGACTCGCACGGCCCCTGGAGAGACTCGCCCGGGCTTTGGGGTGACTCGCCCGGCCTCTGGAGAGACTCGCCCGGCCACTGGAGAGACTCGCCCGGTCTCTGGAGAGGCTCGCCCGGCCTCTGGTAAAACTCGCCCGGCCTCTGTAGAGACTTGCCCGGCCTCTGGAGAAACTCGCCTGACCTCTGTAAAGAGTCGCCCGGCCTCTGGAGAAACCCGCCTTGCCCCTGTAGTGACTCGCCCGGCCCCTGGAGAGACTTGCCCGGGATCTGGGGAGACTCATCCGGCCTCTGGAGAGACTCACTTGGCCTCTGGAGAGACTCGCCCGGACTCTGTAGAGACTCGCCCGGCCTCTAAAGAGACTCACCTGGCCTCTGTAGAGACTCGCCCGGCCTCTGGAGAAACTCGCCTGGCCTCTGTAGAGACTCACCCGGCCTCTTGAGTGACTCGCCCGGCCTCTGGAGAAACTCGCCTTGCCCCTGTAGTGACTCGCCCGGCCCCTGGAGAAACTCGCCTGGGATCTGGGGAAACTCGCCCGGCCTCTGGAGAAACTCGCCCGGCCTCTAGAGAGACTCGCCTGGCCTCTGTAGAGACTCGCCCGGCCTCTGGAGAAACTCGCCCGGCCTCTAGAGAGACTCGCCTGGCCTCTGTAGAGACTCGCCCGGCCTCTGGAGAAACTCGCCAGACCTCTGTAGAGACTCGCCTGGCCGCTGTAGAGACTCGCCCGGCCTCTGTGGAGACTCGCCTGGCCTCTGAAGAATCTCGCTCGGCCTCTGTAGAGACTCACCCAGCATCTGTAGAGACTCGCCTGGCATCTGTGGAGACTCGCCCGGCCTCTGGAGAAACTCGCCCAGCCTCTGGAGAGACTCACTCGGCCTCTGGAGAGACTCGTCCGGCCTCTGGAGAGACTCGCTCGGCCCGTGAAGAAATTCGCCCGGCCTCTAGTGAGACAAACCAGGCCTCTGTAGAGACTCGCCCGGCCTCTGGAGAAACTCGCCTGGCCCCTGTAGAGACTTGCTCGGCCCCAGTAGAGACTTGCTCGGCCCGTGGAGAAACTCGCCCGGCCTCTGGTGAAACTCGCCAGACCTCTGTAGAGACTCGCCTGGCCGCTGTAGAGACTCGCCCGGCCTCTGTGGAGACTCGCCTGGCCTCTGAAGAATCTCGCTCGGCCTCTGTAGAGACTCACCCAGCATCTGTAGAGACTCGCCTGGCATCTGTGGAGACTCGCCCGGCCTCTGGAGAAACTCGCCCAGCCTCTGGAGAGACTCACTCGGCCTCTGGAGAGACTCGTCCGGCCTCTGGAGAAACTCGCCTTGCCCCTGTAGTGACTCGCCCGGCCCCAGGAGAGACTTGCCCGGGATCTGGGGAGACTCGTCCGGCCTCTGGAGAATCTAGCCCGGCCTCTGGAGAGACTCGCCCGGACTCTGTAGAGACTCGCCTGGCCTCTAAAGAGACTCGCCTGGCCTCTGTAGAGACTCGCCCGTCCTCTGGAGAAACTCGCCTGGCCTCTGTAGAGACTCGCCCGGCCTCTTGAGAGACTCGCCCGGCCTCTGGAAAAACTCGCCTGGCCCCTGTAGAGACTCGCCTGGCCCGTGGAGAGACTCGCCCGGCCTCTGGAGAGACTCGCTCGGCCCGTGAAGAGATTCGACCGGCCTCTAGTGAGACAAACCAGGCCTCTGGAGAGACTTGCCCGGCCTCTGGAGAGACTCGCTCGGCCTCTGGAGAGACTCGCCCGGGTTCTGGAGAGACTCGCCCGGCCCGTGGAGAGACTCACCCCGCCTCTGGAGTGACACGCCAGGCCTCTGGTGAGACTTGCCCGGCCTCTGGAGAATCTCGCCTGGCCCCTATACAGACTTGCCCGGCCTCTGGAGAGACTCGCCTGGCCTCTGGAGAGAATCGCCTGGCCTCTGTAGAGACTCGCCCGGCCCCTGTAGCGACTCGCTCGGCCTCTGGAGAGACTCGCCTTGCCCCTGTAGTGACTCGCCCGGCCCCTGGAGAGACTCGCCTGGGATCTGGGGAGACTCGCCCGGCCTCTGGAGAGACTCGCTCGGCCTCTGGAGAGACTCGCCCGGCCTCTAGAGAGTCGCCTGGCCTCTGTAGAGACTCGCCCGGCCTCTGGAGAGACTCGCCTGGCCTCTGGAGAGACTCGCCGGGCCTCTAAAGAGACTCGCCTGGCCTCTGTAGAGACTCGCCCGGCCTCTGGAGAAACTCGCCAGGCCTCTGTAGAGACTCGCCCGGCCTCTGGAGAAACTCGCCTTGCCCCTGTAGTGACTCGCACGGCCCCTGGAGAGACTCGCCCGGGCTTTGGGGTGACTCGCCCGGCCTCTGGAGAGACTCGCCCGGCCACTGGAGAGACTCGCCCGGTCTCTGGAGAGGCTCGCCCGGCCTCTGGTAAAACTCGCCCGGCCTCTGTAGAGACTTGCCCGGCCTCTGGAGAAACTCGCCTGACCTCTGTAAAGAGTCGCCCGGCCTCTGGAGAAACCCGCCTTGCCCCTGTAGTGACTCGCCCGGCCCCTGGAGAGACTTGCCCGGGATCTGGGGAGACTCATCCGGCCTCTGGAGAGACTCACTTGGCCTCTGGAGAGACTCGCCCGGACTCTGTAGAGACTCGCCCGGCCTCTAAAGAGACTCACCTGGCCTCTGTAGAGACTCGCCCGGCCTCTGGAGAAACTCGCCTGGCCTCTGTAGAGACTCACCCGGCCTCTTGAGTGACTCGCCCGGCCTCTGGAGAAACTCGCCTTGCCCCTGTAGTGACTCGCCCGGCCCCTGGAGAAACTCGCCTGGGATCTGGGGAAACTCGCCCGGCCTCTGGAGAAACTCGCCCGGCCTCTAGAGAGACTCGCCTGGCCTCTGTAGAGACTCGCCCGGCCTCTGGAGAGACTCGCCTCGCCTCTGTAGAGACTCGGCCAGCCTCTAAAGAGACTCGCCTGGCCTCTGTAGAGACTCGCCCGGCCTCTGGAGAAACTCGGCAGGCCTCTGTAGAGACTCGCCCGGCCTCTGGAGAAACTCGCCTTGCCCCTGTAGTGAATCGCCCGGCCCCTGGAGAGACTCGCCCGGGCTTTGGGGTGACTCGCCCAGCCTCTGGAGAGACTCGCCCGGCCTCTGTAGAGACTCGCCCGGTCTCTGGAGAGGCTCGTCCGGCCTCTGGTAAAACTCGCCTGGCCTCTGTAGAGACTTGCCCGGCCTCTGGAGAAACTCGCCTGACCTCTGTAAAGACTCGCCCGGCCTCTGGAGAAACTCACCTGGCCCCTGTAGAGACTTGCTCGGCCCCTGTAGAGACTTGCCCGGCCCGTGGAGAGACTCGCCCGGCCTCTGGTGAAACTCGCCAGACCTCTGTAGAGACTCGCCTGGCCTCTGTAGAGACTCGCCCGGCCTCTGTGGAGACTCACCTGGCCTCTGGAGAATCTCGCTTGGCTTCTGTAGAGACTCACCCAGCATCTGTAGAGACTCGCCTGGCCTCTGTGGAGACTCGCCCGGCCTCTGGAGAGACTCACTCAGCCTCTGGAGAGACTCGCCCGGCCTCTGGAGAAACTCGCCTTGCCCCTGTAGTGTCTCGCCCGGCCCCTGGAGAGACTTGCCCGGGATCTGGGGAGACTCATCCGGCCTCTGGAGAGACTCACTTGGCCTCTGGAGAGACTCGCCCGGACTCTGTAGAGACTCGCCCGGCCTCTAAAGAGACTCGCCTGGCCTCTGTAGAGACTCGCCCGGCCTCTGGAGAAACTCGCCTGGCCTCTGTAGAGACTCGCCCGGCCTCTTGAGAGACTCGCCCGGCCTCTGGAAAAACTCGCCTGGCCCCTGTAGAGACTCGCCTGGCCCGTGGAGAGACTCGCCCGGCCTCTGGAGAGACTCGCTCGGCCCGTTAAGAGATTCGCTTGGCCTCTGGAGAGACTCGCCCGGCCTCTGGGAAAACTCGCCTGGCCTCTGTAGAGACTCGCCTGGCCTCTGTGGAGACTTGCCTGGGCTCTGAAGAATCTCGCTCGGCCTCTGTAGAGACTCGCCCGGTCTCTGGAGAGGCTAGCCCGGCCTCTGTAGAGACTTGCCCTGCCTCTGGAGAGACTCGCCCGGCCTCTGAAAAAACTCGCCTGGCTCCTGTAGAAACTCGCCTGGCCTGTGGAGAGACTCGCCCGGCCTCTGGAGAGATTGACCCGACCTCTGAAAAAAACTTGCCTGGCCCCTGTAGAGTCTCGCCCGGCCTCTGTAGAGACTCGCCCGGCCTCTGGAGAAACTCGCCTGGCCTCTGTAGAGACTCGCCCGGCCTCTTGAGAGACTCGCCCGGCCTCTGGAAAAACTCGCCTGGCCCCTGTAGAGACTCGCCTGGCCCGTGGAGAGACTCGCCCGGCCTCTGGAGAGACTCGCTCGGCCCGTTAAGAGATTTGCTTGGCCTCTGGAGAGACTCGCCCGGCCTCTGGGAAAACTCGCCTGGCCTCTGTAGAGACTCGCCTGGCCTCTGTGGAGACTCGCCTGGGCTCTGAAGAATCTCGCTCGGCCTCTGTAGAGACTCGCCCGGTCTCTGGAGAGGCTAGCCCGGCCTCTGTAGAGACTTGCCCGGCCTCTGGAGAAACTCGCCTGACCTCTGTAAAGACTCGCCCGGCCTCTGGAAAAATCGCCTTGCCCCTGTAGAGACTTGCTCGGCCCCTGGAGAGACTTGCCCGGGATCTGGGGAGAATCATCCGGCCTCTGGAAAGACTCACTTGGCCTCTGGAGAGACTCGCCCGGACTCTGTAGAGACTCGCCCGGCCTCTAAAGAGACTCGCCTGGCCTCTGTAGAGACTCGCCCGGCCTCTGGAGAAACTCGCCTGGCCTCTGTAGAGAATCACCCGGCATCTTGAGAGACTCGCCCGGCCTCTGGAGAAACTCGCCTTGCCCCTGTAGTGCCTCGCCCGGCCCCTGGAGAGATTCGCCTGGGATCTGGGGAGACTCGCCCGGCCTCTGGAGAAACTCGCCCGGCCTCTGGAGAGACTCGCCCGGCCTCTAGAGAGACTCGCCTGGCCTCTGTAGAGACTCGCCCGGCCTCTGGAGAGACTAGCCTCGCCTCTGTAGAGACTCGGCCGGCCTCTAAAGAGACTCGCCTGGCCTCTGTAGAGACTCGCCCGGCCTCTGGAGAAACTCGCCTTGCCCCTGTAGAGACTCGCCCGGTCTCTGGAGAGGCTCGTCCGGCCTCTGGTAAAACTCGCCTGGCCTCTGTAGAGACTTGTCCGGCCTCTGTAGAAACTCGCCTAACCTCTGTAAAGACTCGCCCGGCCTCTGGAGAAACTCGCCTGGCCCCTGTAGAGACTTGCTCGGCCCCTGTAGAGACTTGCCCGGCCCATGGAGAGACTCGCCCGGCCTCTTGTGAAACTCGCCAGACCTCTGTAGAGACTCGCCTGGCCTCTGTAGAGACTCGCCCGGTCTCTTGAGAGACTCGCCCGGCCTCTGGAAAAACTCGCCTGGCCCCTGTAGAGACTCGCTCGGCCTGTGAAGAGACTCACCTGGCCTCTGGAGAGACTCACCCTGCCTCTGAAGAGACTCGCCCGGCCACTGAAGAGACTCGTCTAGCCTCTGGAGAGACTCGCCAAGCCCCTGGAGAAACTCGCCTGGCCTCCGTAGAGACTCGCCCGGCCTCCGGAGATACTCGCCCGGCCTCTGTAGAGACTTGCCCAGCCTCTGGAGAGACTCGCCCGGCCTCTGGAGAAACTCATCCGGCCTCTGGAAAGACTCGCCTGGCCCCTGGAGAGACTCGCCCGGCCACTGGAAAGACTCGCCCGGCCTCTGTAGAGACTCGCCCGGCCTCTGGAGAAACTCGCCTTGCCCCTGTAGAGACTCGCTAGGCCCCTGGAGAGATTCGCCCGGCCTCTGGAGAGACTCGCCTGGCCTCTGGAAAAACTAGCATGGCCCCTGTAGAGACTCGCCTGGCCCGTGGAGAGACTCGCCCAGCCTCTGGAGAAACTCGCCCAGCCCCTGGAGAGACTCGCCCGGCCTCTGAAAAAACTCGCCTGGCTCCTGTAGAAACTCGCCTGGCCTGTGGAGAGACTCGCCCGGCCTCTGGAGAGACTGACCCGGCCTCTGAAAAAAACTTGCCTGGCCCCTGTAGAGACTCGCCCGGCCTCTGGGGAGACTCACCCGGCCTGTAGAGACTCGCCCGGCCTCTGGGGAAACTCCCCAGCCTCTGGAGAGACTCGCCCGGGCTCTGGAGAGACTCGCCCGGCCTCTAAAGAGACTTGCCCGGCATCTCTAGAGACTGGCCCAGCCTCTGGAGGGACTCGCCCGTCCTCTGAAAAGACTCGCCCGGCCTCTGGAGAGACTCGCCCGGCATCTGGAGAGACTTGCCCGGTGTTTGAAAAGACTCGCCCGGCCTCTGAAGAGACTCGCTCGGCCTCTGGAGAGACTAGCCCGCCATCTGTAGAAACTCGCCTGGCCTCTGGAGAAACTCGCCCGCCCGCTTGAGAAACTCACCTGGCCTCTGCAGAAACTCGCCTGGCCTCTGGAGAGACTCGCCCGGCGTCTGCGGAGAGTCACGCGGCCTCTGGAGAAACTTGCCCGGCCTCTGTAGAGACTCGCACAGCATCTGTAGAAACTCGCCTGGCCTCTGTAGAGACTCGCTCGGCCCGTGAAGAGACTCACCTGGCCTCTGGAGAAACTCCCCAGCCTCTGGAGAGACTCGCCCGGGCTCTGGAGAGACTCGCCCGGCCTCTAAAGAGACTTGCCAGCAATCTCTAGAGACTGGCGCGGCCTCTGGAGAGACTCGCCCAGCCTCTGGAGGGACTCGCCCGTCCTCTGAAAAGACTCGCCCGGCCTCTGGAGAGACTGACCCGGCATCTGGAGAGACTTGCCCGGCGTCTGAAAAGACTCGCCCGGCCTCTGAAGAGACTCGCTCGGCCTCTGGAGAGACTAGCCCGGCATCTGTAGAAACTCGCCTGGCCTCTGGATACACTCGCCTGGCCTCTGTAGAGACTCGCCCGGCATCTGTAGTGACTCGGCCGGCCTCTGTACATACTAGCCCGGCCTCTGGAGAAACTCGCCCGTCCTCTGGAGAGTCTTGCCAGGCATCTGGTGAGACTCGCTTTGCCCTTGTAGTGACTCACCTGGCCCCTGGAGAGACTAGTCTGGGCTCTTGGGAGACTCGCCGGGCCTCTTTAGAGACTCACCCGGCCTCTGTAGAGACTCGCCCGGCCTCTGTAGAGACTCGCCCGGCCTCTGGAGAAACTCGCCTGACCTCTGTAGAGACTCGCCTGACCTCTGCAGAGAATCGCTCAGCCTCTGGAGAAACTCGCCCGGCCTCTGGAGAGTCTTGCTCGGCCTCTAGAGAGATTCGCCTGGCCTCTGGAGAGACTCGCCCGACCTCTGGAGAAAATCGCCTTGCCCTCGTAGAGACTTGCCCGGCCCTTGGAGAGACTCGCCCGGGCTCTGCAGAGACTTGCCTGGCCTCTGTAGAGACTCGCCGGGCCTCTGGGGAAACTCGCTGGGCCCCTGGAGAGACTCGCCCGGCCTCTGGGGAAACTCGCCCGGCCCCTGGAAAGACTCGCCCGGCCTCTGGAGAAACTCGCCCGGCCTCTGGAGAGACTCGCTCGGCCCCTGTAGAGACTCGCCCGGCCTCTGGAGAGACTCGCCCGGCATCTGGAAATACTCGCCTGGCCCCTGTAGAGACTCGCCTGGCCCGTGAAGAGACTCACCTGGCCTCTGGAGAGACTCACCCGGCCTCTGAAGAGACTCGCCCGTCCTCTGAATAGACTCGTCTAGCCTCTGGAGATACTCGCCAAGCCCCCGGAGAGTCTCGCCTGCCCTCCGTAGAGACTCGCCCGTCCTCCAGTGATACTCGCCCGGCCTCAGGAGAGACTCGCCCGGCCTCTGGAGAAACTCACCCAGCCTCTGGAGAGACTCGCCTGGCCCCTGGAGAGACTCGCCCGGCCTCTGGAGGGACTCGCCCGGCCTCTGGAGGGACTCGCCCGTCCCCTGGAGAGACTCGCTCGGCGTCTGGAGAAACGTGCCTGGCCTCTGGAGAGACTCGCTCGGCCTCTAGTGAGAATCGCCTTGCCTCTGTATAGACTCGCCCGGCCTCTGGAGAAACTCGCCGGGCCTCTGGAGAGACTCGCCCAGCCTATGTAGAGACTCGCCCGGCCCCTGGAGAAACTCGCCTGGCTCCTGTGGAGACTATGCTGGACCCTGGAGATACTCGCCCGGCCGCTGGAAAGACTCGACCGGCCTCTGTAGAGACTCGCCCGGCCTCTGGAGAGACTCGCCCGGCCTCTGTGGCGACTCGCCTGGCCTCTGGGAGACTCACCCAGCCTCTGGGGAGACTCGCCCGGCCTCTGGAGAGACTCGCCCGGCCTATGGTGAGACTTGCCCGGCCTCTGGAAAAATTCGCCGGGCTTGTGAAGAGACTCGCCTGGCCTCTGGACAGACTCACCCGGCCTCTGTAGAGACTCGCCCGGCCCCTGGAGAAACTCGTTTGGCTCCTGTAGAGACTATGCTGGACCCTGGAGAAACTCGCCCGGCCGCTGGAAAGACTCGACCAGCCTCTGTAGAGACTCGCCCGGCCCCTAGAGAGCGACTCGCACGGCCTCTGTAGAGACTCCCCCTGGCCTCTGGAGAGACTCGCCTGGCCCCCGTAGAGAGTCGCCTGGCCCGTGGAGAGACTCACATGGCCTCTGGAGAAATTCGCCCGTCCTCTGGAGAGACTCGCCCGGCCTATGTAGAGACTCGCCCGGCCCCTGGAGAAACTCGCCTGGCTCCTGTAGAGACTATCCTGGACCCTGGAGAGACTCGCCCGGCCGCTGAAAAGACTCGACCGGCCTCTGTAGAGACTCGCCGGGCCTCTGGAGAGACTCGCCCGGCCTGTGGAGAGACTCGCCTGGCCTCTAAGGAGACTCCCCGGCCTCTGGAGAGACTCGCCGGGGCTCTGGAGAGACTCGCCCGACCTCTGAAGAGACTTGCCCGGCCTCTGGAAAAACTTGCCTGGCCCCTGTAGAGAGTCTCCTGGCCCATGGAGAGACTCACATGGAATCTGGAGAAACTCACCCGGCCTCTGTAGAGACTCGCCCGGCCTCTGTAAAGACTCACCCGGCCTCTAAAGAGACTCGCCTGGCTCTAGTAGAGACTCGCCAGGCCCTCTGGAGAAACTCGCCTTGCCCCTGTAGTGACTCGACCGGCCGCTGGAGTGACTCGCCCGGCCTCTAAGGAGACTCGCCCGACCTCTGAAGAAACTCACCTGGCCCCTGTAGAGACTCGCCCGGCCTCTAGAGAGACTGGCCCTGCCTCTGATGAAACTCACCCGGCCTCTGTAGAGACTCGCCTGGCCCGTGGAGAGACTCGCCCGGCCTCTGGAAAAACTCGCCCGGCCTCTGTAGAGACTAACCCGGCCTCTGGAGAGACGCACCCGGCCTCTGTATAGACTCGCCTGGCCTCTGGAGAGACTCACCCAGCCTCTGGGGAGACTCGCTTGGCCTCTGGAGAGACTCGCCCGGCCTCTGGAAGAACTCGCCTGGCCCCTGTAGAAACTCTCCTGGCCCGTGGAGAGACTCGCGCGGCCTCTGGAGAGACTCGCCCGGCCTCTGGAGAGACTCGCCCGGCCCCTGAGTAGACTTGCGCGGCCTCTGTTGAGAGTCGCCCGGTCTCTGGAGAGACTCGCCTGGTCCCTGTAGAGACTCGCCCGGCCCCTGGAGAGACTTGCCCAGCCTCTGGAGAAACTCGCCTGGCCCCTGTAGAGACTTGCTCGACCACTGTAGAGACTTGCCCTGCCCGTGGAGAGACTCGCCCGGCCTCTGGTGAAACTCGCCCGACCTCTGTAGAGACTCGCCTGGCCTCTGTAGAGACTCGCCCGGCCAATGTGGAGACTCGCCCGGCCTCTGGAGAAACTCGCCCAGCCTCTGGAGAGACTCGCCCGGCCTCTAGAGAGACTCGCCTGGCCTCTGTAGAGATTCGCCCGGCCTCTGGAGAGACTCGCCCGGCCTCTGGAGAGACTCGCTCGGCCCCTGTAGAGACTCGCCCGGCCTCTGGAAATACTCGCCTGGCCCCTGTAGAGACTCGCCTGGCCCGTGAAGAGACTCACCTGGCCTCTGGAGAGACTCACCCGGCCTCTGAAGAGACTCGCCCGTCCTCTGAATAGACTCGTCTAGCCTCTGGAGATACTCGCCAAGCCCCCGGAGAGTCTCGCCTGGCCTCCGTAGAGACTCGCCCGTCCTCCAGAGATACTCGCCCGGCCTCAGGTGAGACTCGCCCGGCCTCTGGAGAAACTCACCCAGCCTCTTGAGAGACTCGCCCGGCCTCTGGAAAAACTCGCCTGGCCCCTGTAGAGACTCGCCTGGCCCGTGGAGAGACTCGCCCGGCCTCTGGAGAGACTCGCTCGGCCCGTTAAGAGATTCGCTTGGCCTCTGGAGAGACTCGCCCGGCCTCTGGGAAAACTCGCCTGGCCTCTGTAGAGACTCGCCTGGCCTCTGTGGAGACTCGCCTGGGCTCTGAAGAATCTCGCTCGGCCTCTGTAGAGACTCGCCCGGTCTCTGGAGAGGCTAGCCCGGCCTCTGTAGAGACTTGCCCGGCCTCTGGAAAAACTCGCCTGACCTCTGTAAAGACTCGCCCGGCCTCTGGAAAAATCGCCTTGCCCCTGTAGAGACTTGCTCGGCCCCTGGAGAGACTTGCCCGGGATCTGGGGAGAATCATCCGGCCTCTGGAAAGACTCACTTGGCCTCTGGAGAGACTCGCCCGGACTCTGTAGAGACTCGCCCAGCCTCTAAAGAGACTCGCCTGGCCTCTGTAGAGACTCGCCCGGCCTCTGGAGAAACTCGCCTGGCCTCTGTAGAGAATCACCCGGCATCTTGAGAGACTCGCCCGGCCTCTGGAGAAACTCGCCTTGCCCCTGTAGTGCCTCGCCCGGCCCCTGGAGAGATTCGCCTGGGATCTGGGGAGACTCGCCTGGCCTCTGGAGAAACTCGCCCGGCCTCTGGAGAGACTCGCCCGGCCTCTAGAGAGACTCGCCCGGCCTCTGGAGAGACTAGCCTCGCCTCTGTAGAGACTCGGCCGGCCTCTAAAGAGACTCGCCTGGCCTCTGTAGAGACTCGCCCGGCCTCTGGAGAAACTCGCCTTGCCCCTGTAGAGACTCGCCCGGTCTCTGGAGAGGCTCGTCCGGCCTCTGGTAAAACTCGCCTGGCCTCTGTAGAGACTTGCCCGGCCTCTGTAGAAACTCGCCTAACCTCTGTAAAGACTCGCCCGGCCTCTGGAGAAACTCGCCTGGCCCCTGTAGAGACTTGCTCGGCCCCTGTAGAGACTTGCCCGGCCCATGGAGAGACTCGCCCGGCCTCTTGTGAAACTCGCCAGACCTCTGTAGAGACTCGCCTGGCCTCTGTAGAGACTCGCCCGGTCTCTTGAGAGACTCGCCCGGCCTCTGGAAAAACTCGCCTGGCCCCTGTAGAGACTCGCTCGGCCTGTGAAGAGACTCACCTGGCCTCTGGAGAGACTCACCCTGCCTCTGAAGAGACTCGCCCGGCCACTGAAGAGACTCGTCTAGCCTCTGGAGAGACTCGCCAAGCCCCTGGAGAAACTCGCCTGGCCTCCGTAGAGACTCGCCCGGCCTCCGGAGATACTCGCCCGGCCTCTGTAGACACTTGCCCAGCCTCTGGAGAGACTCGCCCGGCCTCTGGAGAAACTCATCCGGCCTCTGGAAAGACTCGCCTGGCCCCTGGAGAGACTCGCCCGGCCACTGGAAAGACTCGCCCGGCCTCTGTAGAGACTCGCCCGGCCTCTGGAGAAACTCGCCTTGCCCCTGTAGAGACTCGCTAGGCCCCTGGAGAGACTCGCCCGGCCTCTGGAGAGACTCGCCTGGCCTCTGGAAAAACTAGCATGGCCCCTGTAGAGACTCGCCTGGCCCGTGGAGAGACTCGCCCAGCCTCTGGAGAAACTCGCCCAGCCCCTGGAGAGACTCGCCCGGCCTCTGAAAAAACTCGCCTGGCTCCTGTAGAAACTCGCCTGGCCTGTGGAGAGACTCGCCCGGCCTCTGGAGAGACTGACCCGGCCTCTGAAAAAAACTTGCCTGGCCCCTGTAGAGACTCGCCCGGCCTCTGGGGAGACTCACCCGGCCTGTAGAGACTCGCCCGGCCTCTGGGGAAACTCCCCAGCCTCTGGAGAGACTCGCCCGGGCTCTGGAGAGACTCGCCCGGCCTCTAAAGAGACTTGCCCGGCATCTCTAGAGACTGGCCCAGCCTCTGGAGGGACTCGCCCGTCCTCTGAAAAGACTCGCCCGGCCTCTGGAGAGACTCGCCCGGCATCTGGAGAGACTTGCCCGGTGTCTGAAAAGACTCGCCCGGCCTCTGAAGAGACTCGCTCGGCCTCTGGAGAGACTAGCCCGCCATCTGTAGAAACTCGCCTGGCCTCTGGAGAAACTCGCCCGCCCGCTTGAGAAACTCACCTGGCCTCTGCAGAAACTCGCCTGGCCTCTGGAGAGACTCGCCCGGCGTCTGCGGAGAGTCACGCGGCCTCTGGAGAAACTTGCCCGGCCTCTGTAGAGACTCGCACAGCATCTGTAGAAACTCGCCTGGCCTCTGTAGAGACTCGCTCGGCCCGTGAAGAGACTCACCTGGCCTCTGGAGAAACTCCCCAGCCTCTGGAGAGACTCACCCGGGCTCTGGAGAGACTCGCCCGGCCTCTAAAGAGACTTGCCCGGCATCTCTAGAGACTGGCGCGGCCTCTGGAGAGACTCGCCCAGCCTCTGGAGGGACTCGCCCGTCCTCTGAAAAGACTCGCCCGGCCTCTGGAGAGACTGACCCGGCATCTGGAGAGACTTGCCCGGCGTCTGAAAAGACTCGCCCGGCCTCTGAAGAGACTCGCTCGGCCTCTGGAGAGACTAGCCCGGCATCTGTAGAAACTCGCCTGGCCTCTGGATATACTCGCCTGGCCTCTGTAGAGACTCGCCCGGCATCTGTAGTGACTCGGCCGGCCTCTGTACATACTAGCCCGGCCTCTGGAGAAACTCGCCCGTCCTCTGGAGAGTCTTGCCGGGCATCTGGTGAGACTCGCTTTGCCCTTGTAGTGACTCACCTGGCCCCTGGAGAGACTAGTCTGGGCTCTTGGGAGACTCGCCGGGCCCCTTTAGAGACTCACCCGGCCTCTGTAGAGACTCGCCCGGCCTCTGGAGAAACTCGCCTGACCTCTGTAGAGACTCGCCTGACCTCTGTAGAGAATCGCTCAGCCTCTGGAGAAACTCGCCCGGCCTCTGGAGAGTCTTGCTCGGCCTCTAGAGAGATTCGCCTGGCCTCTGGAGAGACTCGCCCGACCTCTGGAGAAAATCGCCTTGCCCTCGTAGAGACTTGCCCGGCCCTTGGAGAGACTCGCCCGGGCTCTGCAGAGACTTGCCTGGCCTCTGTAGAGACTCGCCGGGCCTCTGGGGAAACTCGCTGGGCCCCTGGAGAGACTCGCCCGGCCTCTGGGGAAACTCGCCCGGCCCCTGGAAAGACTCGCCCGGCCTCTGGAGAAACTCGCCCGGCCTCTGGAGAGACTCGCTCGGCCCCTGTAGAGACTCGCCCGGCCTCTGGAGAGACTCGCCCGGCCTCTGGAAATACTCGCCTGGCCCCTGTAGAGACTCGCCTGGCCCGTGAAGAGACTCACCTGGCCTCTGGAGAGACTCACCCGGCCTCTGAAGAGACTCGCCCGTCCTCTGAATAGACTCGTCTAGCCTCTGGAGATACTCGCCAAGCCCCCGGAGAGTCTCGCCTGGCCTCCGTAGAGACTCGCCCGTCCTCCAGTGATACTCGCCCGGCCTCAGGAGAGACTCGCCCGGCCTCTGGAGAAACTCACCCAGCCTCTGGAGAGACTCGCCTGGCCCCTGGAGAGACTCGCCCGGCCTCTGGAGGGACTCGCCCGTCCTCTGAAAAGACTCGACCGGCCTCTGTAGAGACTCGCCCGGCATCTGGAGAGACTAGCCCGGCCTCTGAAAAGACTCACCCGGCCTCTGAAGAGACTCGTTCGGCCTCTGGAGAGACTAGCCCGGCATCTGTAGAGACTCGCCTGGCCTCTGGAGAAACTCGCCCGGCCTCTGCAGAAACTCGCCCGGCCTCTGGAGAGACTCGCCCGGCGTCTGCGGAGACTCTCCCGGCCTCTGGAGAAACTCGCCTGGCCTCTGTAGAGACTCGCACAGCATCTGTAGAAACTCGCCTGGCCTCTGTAGAAACTCGCTTGGCCCGTGAAGAGACTCACCTGGCCTCTGGAGAGACTCACCCAGCCTCTGAAGAGACTCGCCCGGCCTCTGGAGGGACTCGCCCGTCCTCTGTAGAGACTCGCCCGGCATCTGGAGAGACTAGCCCGGCCTCTGAAAAGACTCACCCGGCCTCTGAAGAGACTCGTTCGGCCTCTGGAGAGACTAGCCCGGCATCTGTAGAGACTCGCCTGGCCTCTGGAGAAACTCGCCCGGCCTCTGCAGAAACTCGCCCGGCCTCTGGAGAGACTCGCCCGGCGTCTGCGGAGACTCGCCCGGCCTCTGGAGAAACTCGCCTGGCCTCTGTAGAGACTCGCACAGCATCTGTAGAAACTCGCCTGGCCTCTGTAGAAACTCGCTTGGCCCGTGAAGAGACTCACCTGGCCTCTGGAGAGACTCACCCAGCCTCTGAAGAGACTCGCCCGGCCTCTGGAAAAACTCGCCTGGGCCCCGTAGAGAGTCGCCTGGTCCGTGGAGAGACTCACCCGGCCTCTGAAGAAACTCACCTGGCCCAAGTAGAGACTTGCCCAGCCCTCTAGAAAACTCGCCTTGCCCCTGTAGTGACTCGACAGGCCGCTGGAGAGACTCGCCTGGGCTCTGGGGAGACTCGCACAGCCTCTAAAGAGACTCGTTCGGCCTCTGTAGAGACTCCCTCAGCCCCTGGATAGACTCGCCGGAACCCGGAGGAAACTCGCCCGGCCTCTGGAGAGACTCGCCTGGCCTCTGTGGAGACTCGCCCGGCCTCTGGAGAGACTCACCCAGCCTCTGGGGAGACTCGCCCAGCCTCTGGAGAGACTCGCTCGGCTTCTGTAGAGACTCGCCTGGCCTCTGGAAAGACTCGCCCGGCCTCTGGAAAAACTCGCCTGGCCCCTGTAGAGACTCGCCTGGCCCGTGGAGAGACTCGCCTTGCCTCTGTAGACACTCGCCCGGCCTCTGGAGAAACCCGACCGGCCTCTGAAGAAACTCGCCTGGCCTCTGTAGAGACTTGCCCAGCATCTGCAGAGACTCGCCTGGCCCGAGGAGAGACTTGCCCGGCCTCTGCAGAAACTCGCCCGGCCTCTGAAGAGACTCGCCTGGCCTCTGGAGAGACTCGCCCGTCCCCTGGAGATACTCGCCCGGCCGCTGGAAAGACTCGACCGGCCTCTGTAGAGACTCGCCCGGCCTCTGGAGAGACTTGCCCGGCCTCTGTGGCGACTCGCCTGGCCTCTGGGAGACTCACCCAGCCTCTGGGGAGACTCGCCCGGCCTCTGGAGAGACTCGCCCGGCCTATGGTGAGACTTGCCCGGCCTCTGGAAAAATTCGCCGGGCTTGTGAAGAGACTCGCCTGGCCTCTGGACAGACTCACCCGGCCTCTGTAGAGACTCGCCCGGCCCCTGGAGAAACTCGTTTGGCTCCTGTAGAGACTATGCTGGACCCTGGAGAAACTCGCCCGGCCGCTGGAAAGACTCGACCAGCCTCTGTAGAGACTCGCCCGGCCCCTAGAGAGCGACTCGCACGGCCTCTGTAGAGACTCCCCCTGGCCTCTGGAGAGACTCGCCTGGGCTCTGGAGAGACTCGCACGGCCTCTAAAGAGACTCGCCCGGCCTCTGGAAAAACTCGCCTGGCCCCCGTAGAGAGTCGCCTGGCCCGTGGAGAGACTCACATGGCCTCTGGAGAAATTCGCCCGTCCTCTGGAGAGATTCGCCCGGCCTATGTAGAGACTCGCCCGGCCCCTGGAGAAACTCGCCTGGCTCCTGTAGAGACTATCCTGGACCCTGGAGAGACTCGCCCGGCCGCTGAAAAGACTCGACCGGCCTCTGTAGAGACTCGCCGGGCCTCTGGAGAGACTCGCCCGGCCTGTGGAGAGACTCGCCTGGCCTCTAAGGAGACTCCCCGGCCTCTGGAGAGACTCGCCGGGGCTCTGGAGAGACTCGCCCGACCTCTGAAGAGACTTGCCCGGCCTCTGGAAAAACTTGCCTGGCCCCTGTAGAGAGTCTCCTGGCCCATGGAGAGACTCACATGGAATCTGGAGAAACTCACCCGGCCTCTGTAGAGACTCGCCCGGCCTCTGTAAAGACTCACCCGGCCTCTAAAGAGACTCGCCTGGCTCTAGTAGAGACTCGCCAGGCCCTCTGGAGAAACTCGCCTTGCCCCTGTAGTGAATCGACCGGCCGCTGGAGTGACTCGCCCGGCCTCTAAGGAGACTCGCCCGACCTCTGAAGAAACTCACCTGGCCCCTGTAGAGACTCGCCCGGCCTCTAGAGAGACTGGCCCTGCCTCTGATGAAACTCACCCGGCCTCTGTAGAGACTCGCCTGGCCCGTGGAGAGACTCGCCCGGCCTCTGGAAAAACTCGCCCGGCCTCTGTAGAGACTAACCCGGCCTCTGGAGAGATGCACCCGGCCTCTGTATAGACTCGCCTGGCCTCTGGAGAGACTCACCCAGCCTCTGGGGAGACTCGCTTGGCCTCTGGAGAGACTCGCCCGGCCTCTGGAAGAACTCGCCTGGCCCCTGTAGAAACTCTCCTGGCCCGTGGAGAGACTCGCGCGGCCTCTGGAGAGACTCGCCCGGCCTCTGTAGAGACTAACCCGGCCTCTGGAGAGATGCACCCGGCCTCTGTATAGACTCGCCTGGCCTCTGGAGAGACTCACCCAGCCTCTGGGGAGACTCGCTTGGCCTCTGGAGAGACTCGCCCGGCCTCTGGAAGAACTCGCCTGGCCCCTGTAGAAACTCTCCTGGCCCGTGGAGAGACTCGCGCGGCCTCTGGAGAGACTCGCCCGGCCTCTGGAGAGACTCGCCCGGCCCCTGAGTAGACTTGCGCGGCCTCTGTTGAGAGTCGCCCGGTCTCTGGAGAGACTCGCCTGGTCCCTGTAGAGACTCGCCCGGCCCCTGGAGAGACTTGCCCAGCCTCTGGAGAAACTCGCCTGGCCCCTGTAGAGACTTGCTCGACCACTGTAGAGACTTGCCCTGCCCGTGGAGAGACTCGCCCGGCCTCTGGTGAAACTCGCCCGACCTCTGTAGAGACTCGCCTGGCCTCTGTAGAGACTCGCCCGGCCAATGTGGAGACTCGCCCGGCCTCTGGAGAAACTCGCCCAGCCTCTGGAGAGACTTGCCCGGCCTCTAGAGAGACTCGCCTGGCCTCTGTAGAGATTCGCCCGGCCTCTGGAGAGACTCGCCCGGCCTCTGGAGAGACTCGCTCGGCCCCTGTAGAGACTCGCCCGGCCTCTGGAGAGACTCGCCCGGCCTCTGGAAATACTCGCCTGGCCCCTGTAGAGACTCGCCTGGCCCGTGAAGAGACTCACCTGGCCTCTGGAGAGACTCACCCGGCCTCTGAAGAGACTCGCCCGTCCTCTGAATAGACTCGTCTAGCCTCTGGAGATACTCGCCAAGCCCCCGGAGAGTCTCGCCTGGCCTCCGTAGAGACTCGCCCGTCCTCCAGAGATACTCGCCCGGCCTCAGGAGAGACTCGCCCGGCCTCTGGAGAAACTCACCCAGCCTCTGGAGAGACTCGCCTGGCCCCTGGAGAGACTCGCCCGTCCTCTGGAGGGACTCGCCCGTCCTCTGAAAAGACTCGACCGGCCTCTGTAGAGACTCGCCCGGCATCTGGAGAGACTAGCCCGGCCTCTGAAAAGACTCGCCCGGCCTCTGAAGAGACTCGTTCGGCCTCTGGAGAGACTAGCCCGGCATCTGTAGAGACTCGCCTGGCCTCTGGAGAAACTCGCCCGGCCTCTGCAGAAACTCGCCCGGCCTCTGGAGAGACTCGCCCGGCGTCTGCGGAGACTCGCCCGGCCTCTGGAGAAACTCGCCTGGCCTCTGTAGAGACTCGCACAGCATCTGTAAAGACTCGCCTGGCCTCTGTAGAAACTCGCTTGGCCCGTGAAGAGACTCACCTGGCCTCTGGAGAGACTCACCCAGCCTCTGAAGAGACTCGCCCGGCCTCTGGAAAAACTCGCCTGGGCCCCGAAGAGAGTCGCCTGGTCCGTGGAGAGACTCACCCGGCCTCTGAAGAAACTCACCTGGCCCAAGTAGAGACTTGCCCAGCCCTCTAGAAAACTCGCCTTGCCCCTGTAGTGACTCGACAGGCCGCTGGAGAGACTCGCCTGGGCTCTGGGGAGACTCGCACAGCCTCTAAAGAGACTCGTTCGGCCTCTGTAGAGACTCCCTCAGCCCCTGGATAGACTCGCCGGAACCCGGAGGAAACTCGCCCGGCCTCTGGAGAGACTCGCCTGGCCTCTGTGGAGACTCGCCCGGCCTCTGGAGAGACTCACCCAGCCTCTGGGGAGACTCGCCCAGCCTCTGGAGAGACTCGCTCGGCTTCTGTAGAGATTCGCCTGGCCTCTGGAAAGACTCGCCCGGCCTCTGGAAAAACTCGCCTGGCCCCTGTAGAGACTCGCCTGGCCCGTGGAGAGACTCGCCTTGCCTCTGTAGACACTCGCCCGGCCTCTGGAGAAACCCGACCGGCCTCTGAAGAAACTCGCCTGGCCTCTGTAGAGACTTGCCCAGCATCTGCAGAGACTCGCCTGGCCCGAGGAGAGACTTGCCCGGCCTCTGCAGAAACTCGCCCGGCCTCTGAAGAGACTCGCCTGGCCTCTGGAGAGACTCGCCCGGCCTCTGGAGAGACTCGCCCGTCCCCTGGAGAGAATCGCTCGGCGTCTGGAGAAACGTGCCTGGCCTCTGGAGAGACTCGCTCGGCCTCTAGTGAGACTCGCTCGGCCTCTAGTGAGACTCGCCTTGCCTCTGTATAGACTCGCCCGGCCTCTGGAGAAACTCGCCGGGCCTCTGGAGAGACTCGCCCAGCCTATGTAGAGACTCGCCCGGCCCCTGGAGAAACTCGCCTGGCTCCTGTAGAGACTATGCTGGACCCTGGAGATACTCGCCCGGCCGCTGGAAAGACTCGACCGGCCTCTGTAGAGACTCGCCCGGCCTCTGGAGAGACTCGCCCGGCCTCTGTGGCGACTCGCCTGGCCTCTGGGAGACTCACCCAGCCTCTGGGGAGACTCGCCCGGCCTCTGGAGAGACTCGCCCGGCCTATGGTGAGACTTGCCCGGCCTCTGGAAAAATTCGCCGGGCTTGTGAAGAGACTCGCCTGGCCTCTGGACAGACTCACCCGGCCTCTGTAGAGATTCGCCCGGCCCCTGGAGAAACTCGTTTGGCTCCTGTAGAGACTATGCTGGACCCTGGAGAAACTCGCCCGGCCGCTGGAAAGACTCGACCAGCCTCTGTAGAGACTCGCCCGGCCCCTAGAGAGCGACTCGCACGGCCTCTGTAGAGACTCCCCCTGGCCTCTGGAGAGACTCGCCTGGGCTCTGGAGAGACTCGCACGGCCTCTAAAGAGACTCGCCCGGCCTCTGGAAAAACTCGCCTGGCCCCCGTAGAGAGTCGCCTGGCCCGTGGAGAGACTCACATGGCCTCTGGAGAAATTCGCCTGTCCTCTGGAGAGATTCGCCCGGCCTATGTAGAGACTCGCCCGGCCCCTGGAGAAACTCGCCTGGCTCCTGTAGAGACTATCCTGGACCCTGGAGAGACTCGCCCGGCCGCTGAAAAGACTCGACCGGCCTCTGTAGAGACTCGCCGGGCCTCTGGAGAGACTCGCCCGGCCTGTGGAGAGACTCGCCTGGCCTCTAAGGAGACTCCCCGGCCTCTGGAGAGACTCGCCGGGGCTCTGGAGAGACTCGCCCGACCTCTGAAGAGACTTGCCCGGCCTCTGGAAAAACTTGCCTGGCCCCTGTAGAGAGTCTCCTGGCCCATGGAGAGACTCACATGGAATCTGGAGAAACTCACCCGGCCTCTGTAGAGACTCGCCCGGCCTCTGTAAAGACTCACCCGGCCTCTAAAGAGACTCGCCTGGCTCTAGTAGAGACTCGCCAGGCCCTCTGGAGAAACTCGCCTTGCCCCTGTAGTGAATCGACCGGCCGCTGGAGTGACTCGCCCGGCCTCTAAGGAGACTCGCCCGACCTCTGAAGAAACTCACCTGGCCCCTGTAGAGACTCGCCCGGCCTCTAGAGAGACTGGCCCTGCCTCTGATGAAACTCACCCGGCCTCTGTAGAGACTCGCCTGGCCCGTGGAGAGACTCGCCCGGCCTCTGGAAAAACTCGCCCGGCCTCTGTAGAGACTAACCCGGCCTCTGGAGAGATGCACCCGGCCTCTGTATAGACTCGCCTGGCCTCTGGAGAGACTCACCCAGCCTCTGGGGAGACTCGCTTGGCCTCTGGAGAGACTCGCCCGGCCTCTGGAAGAACTCGCCTGGCCCCTGTAGAAACTCTCCTGGCCCGTGGAGAGACTCGCGCGGCCTCTGGAGAGACTCGCCCGGCCTCTGTAGAGACTAACCCGGCCTCTGGAGAGATGCACCCGGCCTCTGTATAGACTCGCCTGGCCTCTGGAGAGACTCACCCAGCCTCTGGGGAGACTCGCTTGGCCTCTGGAGAGACTCGCCCGGCCTCTGGAAGAACTCGCCTGGCCCCTGTAGAAACTCTCCTGGCCCGTGGAGAGACTCGCGCGGCCTCTGGAGAGACTCGCCCGGCCTCTGGAGAGACTCGCCCGGCCCCTGAGTAGACTTGCGCGGCCTCTGTTGAGAGTCGCCCGGTCTCTGGAGAGACTCGCCTGGTCCCTGTAGAGACTCGCCCGGCCCCTGGAGAGACTTGCCCAGCCTCTGGAGAAACTCGCCTGGCCCCTGTAGAGACTTGCTCGACCACTGTAGAGACTTGCCCTGCCCGTGGAGAGACTCGCCCGGCCTCTGGTGAAACTCGCCCGACCTCTGTAGAGACTCGCCTGGCCTCTGTAGAGACTCGCCCGGCCAATGTGGAGACTCGCCCGGCCTCTGGAGAAACTCGCCCAGCCTCTGGAGAGACTTGCCCGGCCTCTAGAGAGACTCGCCTGGCCTCTGTAGAGATTCGCCCGGCCTCTGGAGAGACTCGCCCGGCCTCTGGAGAGACTCGCTCGGCCCCTGTAGAGACTCGCCCGGCCTCTGGAGAGACTCGCCCGGCCTCTGGAAATACTCGCCTGGCCCCTGTAGAGACTCGCCTGGCCCGTGAAGAGACTCACCTGGCCTCTGGAGAGACTCACCCGGCCTCTGAAGAGACTCGCCCGTCCTCTGAATAGACTCGTCTAGCCTCTGGAGATACTCGCCAAGCCCCCGGAGAGTCTCGCCTGGCCTCCGTAGAGACTCGCCCGTCCTCCAGAGATACTCGCCCGGCCTCAGGAGAGACTCGCCCGGCCTCTGGAGAAACTCACCCAGCCTCTGGAGAGACTCGCCTGGCCCCTGGAGAGACTCGCCCGTCCTCTGGAGGGACTCGCCCGTCCTCTGAAAAGACTCGACCGGCCTCTGTAGAGACTCGCCCGGCATCTGGAGAGACTAGCCCGGCCTCTGAAAAGACTCGCCCGGCCTCTGAAGAGACTCGTTCGGCCTCTGGAGAGACTAGCCCGGCATCTGTAGAGACTCGCCTGGCCCCTGTAGAAACTCTCCTGGCCCGTGGAGAGACTCGCGCGGCCTCTGGAGAGACTCGCCCGGCCTCTGGAGAGACTCGCCCGGCCCCTGAGTAGACTTGCGCGGCCTCTGTTGAGAGTCGCCCGGTCTCTGGAGAGACTCGCCTGGTCCCTGTAGAGACTCGCCCGGCCCCTGGAGAGACTTGCCCAGCCTCTGGAGAAACTCGCCTGGCCCCTGTAGAGACTTGCTCGACCACTGTAGAGACTTGCCCTGCCCGTGGAGAGACTCGCCCGGCCTCTGGTGAAACTCGCCCGACCTCTGTAGAGACTCGCCTGGCCTCTGTAGAGACTCGCCCGGCCAATGTGGAGACTCGCCCGGCCTCTGGAGAAACTCGCCCAGCCTCTGGAGAGACTTGCCCGGCCTCTAGAGAGACTCGCCTGGCCTCTGTAGAGATTCGCCCGGCCTCTGGAGAGACTCGCCCGGCCTCTGGAGAGACTCGCTCGGCCCCTGTAGAGACTCGCCCGGCCTCTGGAGAGACTCGCCCGGCCTCTGGAAATACTCGCCTGGCCCCTGTAGAGACTCGCCTGGCCCGTGAAGAGACTCACCTGGCCTCTGGAGAGACTCACCCGGCCTCTGAAGAGACTCGCCCGTCCTCTGAATAGACTCGTCTAGCCTCTGGAGATACTCGCCAAGCCCCCGGAGAGTCTCGCCTGGCCTCCGTAGAGACTCGCCCGTCCTCCAGAGATACTCGCCCGGCCTCAGGAGAGACTCGCCCGGCCTCTGGAGAAACTCACCCAGCCTCTGGAGAGACTCGCCTGGCCCCTGGAGAGACTCGCCCGTCCTCTGGAGGGACTCGCCCGTCCTCTGAAAAGACTCGACCGGCCTCTGTAGAGACTCGCCCGGCATCTGGAGAGACTAGCCCGGCCTCTGAAAAGACTCGCCCGGCCTCTGAAGAGACTCGTTCGGCCTCTGGAGAGACTAGCCCGGCATCTGTAGAGACTCGCCTGGCCTCTGGAGAAACTCGCCCGGCCTCTGCAGAAACTCGCCCGGCCTCTGGAGAGACTCGCCCGGCGTCTGCGGAGACTCGCCCGGCCTCTGGAGAAACTCGCCTGGCCTCTGTAGAGACTCGCACAGCATCTGTAAAGACTCGCCTGGCCTCTGTAGAAACTCGCTTGGCCCGTGAAGAGACTCACCTGGCCTCTGGAGAGACTCACCCAGCCTCTGAAGAGACTCGCCCGGCCTCTGGAAAAACTCGCCTGGGCCCCGAAGAGAGTCGCCTGGTCCGTGGAGAGACTCACCCGGCCTCTGAAGAAACTCACCTGGCCCAAGTAGAGACTTGCCCAGCCCTCTAGAAAACTCGCCTTGCCCCTGTAGTGACTCGACAGGCCGCTGGAGAGACTCGCCTGGGCTCTGGGGAGACTCGCACAGCCTCTAAAGAGACTCGTTCGGCCTCTGTAGAGACTCCCTCAGCCCCTGGATAGACTCGCCGGAACCCGGAGGAAACTCGCCCGGCCTCTGGAGAGACTCGCCTGGCCTCTGTGGAGACTCGCCCGGCCTCTGGAGAGACTCACCCAGCCTCTGGGGAGACTCGCCCAGCCTCTGGAGAGACTCGCTCGGCTTCTGTAGAGATTCGCCTGGCCTCTGGAAAGACTCGCCCGGCCTCTGGAAAAACTCGCCTGGCCCCTGTAGAGACTCGCCTGGCCCGTGGAGAGACTCGCCTTGCCTCTGTAGACACTCGCCCGGCCTCTGGAGAAACCCGACCGGCCTCTGAAGAAACTCGCCTGGCCTCTGTAGAGACTTGCCCAGCATCTGCAGAGACTCGCCTGGCCCGAGGAGAGACTTGCCCGGCCTCTGCAGAAACTCGCCCGGCCTCTGAAGAGACTCGCCTGGCCTCTGGAGAGACTCGCCCGGCCTCTGGAGAGACTCGCCCGTCCCCTGGAGAGAATCGCTCGGCGTCTGGAGAAACGTGCCTGGCCTCTGGAGAGACTCGCTCGGCCTCTAGTGAGACTCGCCTTGCCTCTGTATAGACTCGCCCGGCCTCTGGAGAAACTCGCCGGGCCTCTGGAGAGACTCGCCCAGCTTATGTAGAGACTCGCCCGGCCCCTGGAGAAACTCGCCTGGCTCCTGTAGAGACTATGCTGGACCCTGGAGATACTCGCCCGGCCGCTGGAAAGACTCGACCGGCCTCTGTAGAGACTCGCCCGGCCTCTGGAGAGACTCGCCCGGCCTCTGTGGCGACTCGCCTGGCCTCTGGGAGACTCACCCAGCCTCTGGGGAGACTCGCCCGGCCTCTGGAGAGACTCGCCCGGCCTATGGTGAGACTTGCCCGGCCTCTGGAAAAATTCGCCGGGCTTGTGAAGAGACTCGCCTGGCCTCTGGACAGACTCACCCGGCCTCTGTAGAGACTCGCCCGGCCCCTGGAGAAACTCGTTTGGCTCCTGTAGAGACTATGCTGGACCCTGGAGAAACTCGCCCGGCCGCTGGAAAGACTCGACCAGCCTCTGTAGAGACTCGCCCGGCCCCTAGAGAGCGACTCGCACGGCCTCTGTAGAGACTCCCCCTGGCCTCTGGAGAGACTCGCCTGGGCTCTGGAGAGACTCGCACGGCCTCTAAAGAGACTCGCCCGGCCTCTGGAAAAACTCGCCTGGCCCCCGTAGAGAGTCGCCTGGCCCGTGGAGAGACTCACATGGCCTCTGGAGAAATTCGCCCGTCCTCTGGAGAGACTCGCCCGGCCTATGTAGAGACTCGCCCGGCCCCTGGAGAAACTCGCCTGGCTCCTGTAGAGACTATCCTGGACCCTGGAGAGACTCGCCCGGCCGCTGAAAAGACTCGACCGGCCTCTGTAGAGACTCGCCGGGCCTCTGGAGAGACTCGCCCGGCCTGTGGAGAGACTCGCCTGGCCTCTAAGGAGACTCCCCGGCCTCTGGAGAGACTCGCCGGGGCTCTGGAGAGACTCGCCCAACCTCTGAAGAGACTTGCCCGGCCTCTGGAAAAACTTGCCTGGCCCCTGTAGAGAGTCTCCTGGCCCATGGAGAGACTCACATGGAATCTGGAGAAACTCACCCGGCCTCTGTAGAGACTCGCCCGGCCTCTGTAAAGACTCACCCGGCCTCTAAAGAGACTCGCCTGGCTCTAGTAGAGACTCGCCAGGCCCTCTGGAGAAACTCGCCTTGCCCCTGTAGTGACTCGACCGGCCGCTGGAGTGACTCGCCCGGCCTCTAAGGAGACTCACCCGACCTCTGAAGAAACTCACCTGGCCCCTGTAGAGACTCGCCCGGCCTCTAGAGAGACTGGCCCTGCCTCTGATGAAACTCACCCGGCCTCTGTAGAGACTCGCCTGGCCCGTGGAGAGACTCGCCCGGCCTCTGGAAAAACTCGCCCGGCCTCTGTAGAGACTAACCCGGCCTCTGGAGAGACGCACCCGGCCTCTGTATAGACTCGCCTGGCCTCTGGAGAGACTCACCCAGCCTCTGGGGAGACTCGCTTGGCCTCTGGAGAGACTCGCCCGGCCTCTGGAAGAACTCGCCTGGCCCCTGTAGAAACTCTCCTGGCCCGTGGAGAGACTCGCGCGGCCTCTGGAGAGACTCGCCCGGCCTCTGGAGAGACTCGCCCGGCCCCTGAGTAGACTTGCGCGGCCTCTGTTGAGAGTCGCCCGGTCTCTGGAGAGACTCGCCTGGTCCCTGTAGAGACTCGCCCGGCCCCTGGAGAGACTTGCCCAGCCTCTGGAGAAACTCGCCTGGCCCCTGTAGAGACTTGCTCGACCACTGTAGAGACTTGCCCTGCCCGTGGAGAGACTCGCCCGGCCTCTGGTGAAACTCGCCCGACCTCTGTAGAGACTCGCCTGGCCTCTGTAGAGACTCGCCCGGCCAATGTGGAGACTCGCCCGGCCTCTGGAGAAACTCGCCCAGCCTCTGGAGAGACTTGCCCGGCCTCTAGAGAGACTCGCCTGGCCTCTGTAGAGATTCGCCCGGCCTCTGGAGAGACTCGCCCGGCCTCTGGAGAGACTCGCTCGGCCCCTGTAGAGACTCGCCCGGCCTCTGGAGAGACTCGCCCGGCCTCTGGAAATACTCGCCTGGCCCCTGTAGAGACTCGCCTGGCCCGTGAAGAGACTCACCTGGCCTCTGGAGAGACTCACCCGGCCTCTGAAGAGACTCGCCCGTCCTCTGAATAGACTCGTCTAGCCTCTGGAGATACTCGCCAAGCCCCCGGAGAGTCTCGCCTGGCCTCCGTAGAGACTCGCCCGTCCTCCAGAGATACTCGCCCGGCCTCAGGAGAGACTCGCCCGGCCTCTGGAGAAACTCACCCAGCCTCTGGAGAGACTCGCCTGGCCCCTGGAGAGACTCGCCCGTCCTCTGGAGGGACTCGCCCGTCCTCTGAAAAGACTCGACCGGCCTCTGTAGAGACTCGCCCGGCATCTGGAGAGACTAGCCCGGCCTCTGAAAAGACTCGCCCGGCCTCTGAAGAGACTCGTTCGGCCTCTGGAGAGACTAGCCCGGCATCTGTAGAGACTCGCCTGGCCTCTGGAGAAACTCGCCCGGCCTCTGCAGAAACTCGCCCGGCCTCTGGAGAGACTCGCCCGGCGTCTGCGGAGACTCGCCCGGCCTCTGGAGAAACTCGCCTGGCCTCTGTAGAGACTCGCACAGCATCTGTAAAGACTCGCCTGGCCTCTGTAGAAACTCGCTTGGCCCGTGAAGAGACTCACCTGGCCTCTGGAGAGACTCACCCAGCCTCTGAAGAGACTCGCCCGGCCTCTGGAAAAACTCGCCTGGGCCCCGTAGAGAGTCGCCTGGTCCGTGGAGAGACTCACCCGGCCTCTGAAGAAACTCACCTGGCCCAAGTAGAGACTTGCCCAGCCCTCTAGAAAACTCGCCTTGCCCCTGTAGTGACTCGACAGGCCGCTGGAGAGACTCGCCTGGGCTCTGGGGAGACTCGCACAGCCTCTAAAGAGACTCGTTCGGCCTCTGTAGAGACTCCCTCAGCCCCTGGATAGACTCGCCGGAACCCGGAGGAAACTCGCCCGGCCTCTGGAGAGACTCGCCTGGCCTCTGTGGAGACTCGCCCGGCCTCTGGAGAGACTCACCCAGCCTCTGGGGAGACTCGCCCAGCCTCTGGAGAGACTCGCTCGGCTTCTGTAGAGACTCGCCTGGCCTCTGGAAAGACTCGCCCGGCCTCTGGAAAAACTCGCCTGGCCCCTGTAGAGACTCGCCTGGCCCGTGGAGAGACTCGCCTTGCCTCTGTAGACACTCGCCCGGCCTCTGGAGAAACCCGACCGGCCTCTGAAGAAACTCGCCTGGCCTCTGTAGAGACTTGCCCAGCATCTGCAGAGACTCGCCTGGCCCGAGGAGAGACTTGCCCGGCCTCTGCAGAAACTCGCCCGGCCTCTGAAGAGACTCGCCTGGCCTCTGGAGAGACTCGCCCGGCCGCTGGAAAGACTCGACCAGCCTCTGTAGAGACTCGCCCGGCCCCTAGAGAGCGACTCGCACGGCCTCTGTAGAGACTCCCCCTGGCCTCTGGAGAGACTCGCCTGGGCTCTGGAGAGACTCGCACGGCCTCTAAAGAGACTCGCCCGGCCTCTGGAAAAACTCGCCTGGCCCCCGTAGAGAGTCGCCTGGCCCGTGGAGAGACTCACATGGCCTCTGGAGAAATTCGCCCGTCCTCTGGAGAGACTCGCCCGGCCTATGTAGAGACTCGCCCGGCCCCTGGAGAAACTCGCCTGGCTCCTGTAGAGACTATCCTGGACCCTGGAGAGACTCGCCCGGCCGCTGAAAAGACTCGACCGGCCTCTGTAGAGACTCGCCGGGCCTCTGGAGAGACTCGCCCGGCCTGTGGAGAGACTTGCCTGGCCTCTAAGGAGACTCCCCGGCCTCTGGAGAGACTCGCCGGGGCTCTGGAGAGACTCGCCCGACCTCTGAAGAGACTTGCCCGGCCTCTGGAAAAACTTGCCTGGCCCCTGTAGAGAGTCTCCTGGCCCATGGAGAGACTCACATGGAATCTGGAGAAACTCACCCGGCCTCTGTAGAGACTCGCCCGGCCTCTGTAAAGACTCACCCGGCCTCTAAAGAGACTCGCCTGGCTCTAGTAGAGACTCGCCAGGCCCTCTGGAGAAACTCGCCTTGCCCCTGTAGTGACTCGACCGGCCGCTGGAGTGACTCGCCCGGCCTCTAAGGAGACTCGCCCGACCTCTGAAGAAACTCACCTGGCCCCTGTAGAGACTCGCCCGGCCTCTAGAGAGACTGGCCCTGCCTCTGATGAAACTCACCCGGCCTCTGTAGAGACTCGCCTGGCCCGTGGAGAGACTCGCCCGGCCTCTGGAAAAACTCGCCCGGCCTCTGTAGAGACTAACCCGGCCTCTGGAGAGACGCACCCGGCCTCTGTATAGACTCGCCTGGCCTCTGGAGAGACTCACCCAGCCTCTGGGGAGACTCGCTTGGCCTCTGGAGAGACTCGCCCGGCCTCTGGAAGAACTCGCCTGGCCCCTGTAGAAACTCTCCTGGCCCGTGGAGAGACTCGCGCGGCCTCTGGAGAGACTCGCCCGGCCTCTGAGTAGACTTGCGCGGCCTCTGTTGAGAGTCGCCCGGTCTCTGGAGAGACTCGCCTGGTCCCTGTAGAGACTCGCCCGGCCCCTGGAGAGACTTGCCCAGCCTCTGGAGAAACTCGCCTGGCCCCTGTAGAGACTTGCTCGACCACTGTAGAGACTTGCCCTGCCCGTGGAGAGACTCGCCCGGCCTCTGGTGAAACTCGCCCGACCTCTGTAGAGACTCGCCTGGCCTCTGTAGAGACTCGCCCGGCCAATGTGGAGACTCGCCCGGCCTCTGGAGAAACTCGCCCAGCCTCTGGAGAGACTTGCCCGGCCTCTAGAGAGACTCGCCTGGCCTCTGTAGAGATTCGCCCGGCCTCTGGAGAGACTCGCCCGGCCTCTGGAGAGACTCGCTCGGCCCCTGTAGAGACTCGCCCGGCCTCTGGAGAGACTCGCCCGGCCTCTGGAAATACTCGCCTGGCCCCTGTAGAGACTCGCCTGGCCCGTGAAGAGACTCACCTGGCCTCTGGAGAGACTCACCCGGCCTCTGAAGAGACTCGCCCGTCCTCTGAATAGACTCGTCTAGCCTCTGGAGATACTCGCCAAGCCCCCGGAGAGTCTCGCCTGGCCTCCGTAGAGACTCGCCCGTCCTCCAGAGATACTCGCCCGGCCTCAGGAGAGACTCGCCCGGCCTCTGGAGAAACTCACCCAGCCTCTGGAGAGACTCGCCTGGCCCCTGGAGAGACTCGCCCGTCCTCTGGAGGGACTCGCCCGTCCTCTGAAAAGACTCGACCGGCCTCTGTAGAGACTCGCCCGGCATCTGGAGAGACTAGCCCGGCCTCTGAAAAGACTCGCCCGGCCTCTGAAGAGACTCGTTCGGCCTCTGGAGAGACTAGCCCGGCATCTGTAGAGACTCGCCTGGCCTCTGGAGAAACTCGCCCGGCCTCTGCAGAAACTCGCCCAGCCTCTGGAGAGACTCGCCCGGCGTCTGCGGAGACTCGCCCGGCCTCTGGAGAAACTCGCCTGGCCTCTGTAGAGACTCGCACAGCATCTGTAAAGACTCGCCTGGCCTCTGTAGAAACTCGCTTGGCCCGTGAAGAGACTCACCTGGCCTCTGGAGAGACTCACCCAGCCTCTGAAGAGACTCGCCCGGCCTCTGGAAAAACTCGCCTGGGCCCCGTAGAGAGTCGCCTGGTCCGTGGAGAGACTCACCCGGCCTCTGAAGAAACTCACCTGGCCCAAGTAGAGACTTGCCCAGCCCTCTAGAAAACTCGCCTTGCCCCTGTAGTGACTCGACAGGCCGCTGGAGAGACTCGCCTGGGCTCTGGGGAGACTCGCACAGCCTCTAAAGAGACTCGTTCGGCCTCTGTAGAGACTCCCTCAGCCCCTGGATAGACTCCCCGGAACCCGGAGGAAACTCGCCCGGCCTCTGGAGAGACTCGCCTGGCCTCTGTGGAGACTCGCCCGGCCTCTGGAGAGACTCACCCAGCCTCTGGGGAGACTCGCCCAGCCTCTGGAGAGACTCGCTCGGCTTCTGTAGAGACTCGCCTGGCCTCTGGAAAGACTCGCCCGGCCTCTGGAAAAACTCGCCTGGCCCCTGTAGAGACTCGCCTGGCCCGTGGAGAGACTCGCCTTGCCTCTGTAGACACTCGCCCGGCCTCTGGAGAAACCCGACCGGCCTCTGAAGAAACTCGCCTGGCCTCTGTAGAGACTTGCCCAGCATCTGCAGAGACTCGCCTGGCCCGAGGAGAGACTTGCCCGGCCTCTGCAGAAACTCGCCCGGCCTCTGAAGAGACTCGCCTGGCCTCTGGAGAGACTCGCCCGGCCTCTGGAGAGACTCGCCCGTCCCTTGGAGAGACTCGCTCGGCGTCTGGAGAAACGTGCCTGGCCTCTGGAGAGACTCGCTCGGCCTCTAGTGAGACTCGCCTTGCCTCTGTATAGACTCGCCCGGCCTCTGGAGAAACTCGCCCGGCCTCTGGAGAGACTCGCTCAGCCTATGTAGAGACTCGCCCGGCCCCTGGAGAAACTCGCCTGGCTCCTGTAGAGACTATGCTGGACCCTGGAGATACTCGCCCGGCCGCTGGAAAGACTCGACCGGCCTCTGTAGAGACTCGCCCGGCCTCTGGAGAGACTCGCCCGGCCTCTGTGGCGACTCGCCTGGCCTCTGGGAGACTCACCCAGCCTCTGGGGAGACTCGCCCGGCCTCTGGAGAGACTCGCCCGGCCTATGGTGAGACTTGCCCGGCCTCTGGAAAAATTCGCCGGGCTTGTGAAGAGACTCGCCTGGCCTCTGGACAGACTCACCCGGCCTCTGTAGAGACTCGCCCGGCCCCTGGAGAAACTCGTTTGGCTCCTGTAGAGACTATGCTGGACCCTGGAGAAACTCGCCCGGCCGCTGGAAAGACTCGACCAGCCTCTGTAGAGACTCGCCCGGCCCCTAGAGAGCGACTCGCACGGCCTCTGTAGAGACTCCCCCTGGCCTCTGGAGAGACTCGCCTGGGCTCTGGAGAGACTCGCACGGCCTCTAAAGAGACTCGCCCGGCCTCTGGAAAAACTCGCCTGGCCCCCGTAGAGAGTCGCCTGGCCCGTGGAGAGACTCACATGGCCTCTGGAGAAATTCGCCCGTCCTCTGGAGAGACTCGCCCGGCCTATGTAGAGACTCGCCCGGCCCCTGGAGAAACTCGCCTGGCTCCTGTAGAGACTATCCTGGACCCTGGAGAGACTCGCCCGGCCGCTGAAAAGACTCGACCGGCCTCTGTAGAGACTCGCCGGGCCTCTGGAGAGACTCGCCCGGGCTGTGGAGAGACTCGCCTGGCCTCTAAGGAGACTCCCCGGCCTCTGGAGAGACTCGCCGGGGCTCTGGAGAGACTCGCCCGACCTCTGAAGAGACTTGCCCGGCCTCTGGAAAAACTTGCCTGGCCCCTGTAGAGAGTCTCCTGGCCCATGGAGAGACTCACATGGAATCTGGAGAAACTCACCCGGCCTCTGTAGAGACTCGCCCGGCCTCTGTAAAGACTCACCCGGCCTCTAAAGAGACTCGCCTGGCTCTAGTAGAGACTCGCCAGGCCCTCTGGAGAAACTCGCCTTGCCCCTGTAGTGACTCGACCGGCCGCTGGAGTGACTCGCCCGGCCTCTAAGGAGACTCGCCCGACCTCTGAAGAAACTCACCTGGCCCCTGTAGAGACTCGCCCGGCCTCTAGAGAGACTGGCCCTGCCTCTGATGAAACTCACCCGGCCTCTGTAGAGACTCGCCTGGCCCGTGGAGAGACTCGCCCGGCCTCTGGAAAAACTCGCCCGGCCTCTGTAGAGACTAACCCGGCCTCTGGAGAGACGCACCCGGCCTCTGTATAGACTCGCCTGGCCTCTGGAGAGACTCACCCAGCCTCTGGGGAGACTCGCTTGGCCTCTGGAGAGACTCGCCCGGCCTCTGGAAGAACTCGCCTGGCCCCTGTAGAAACTCTCCTGGCCCGTGGAGAGACTCGCGCGGCCTCTGAAGAAACTCACCTGGCCCAAGTAGAGACTTGCCCAGCCCTCTAGAAAACTCGCCTTGCCCCTGTAGTGACTCGACAGGCCGCTGGAGAGACTCGCCTGGGCTCTGGGGAGACTCGCACAGCCTCTAAAGAGACTCGTTCGGCCTCTGTAGAGACTCCCTCAGCCCCTGGATAGACTCGCCGGAACCCGGAGGAAACTCGCCCGGCCTCTGGAGAGACTCGCCTGGCCTCTGTGGAGATTTCCCCGGCCTCTGGAGAGACTCACCCAGCCTCTGGGGAGACTCGCCCAGCCTCTGGAGAGACTCGCTCGGCTTCTGTAGAGACTCGCCTGGCCTCTGGAAAGACTCGCCCGGCCTCTGGAAAAACTCGCCTGGCCCCTGTAGAGACTCGCCTGGCCCGTGGAGAGACTCGCCTTGCCTCTGTAGACACTCGCCCGGCCTCTGGAGAAACCCGACCGGCCTCTGAAGAAACTCGCCTGGCCTCTGTAGAGACTTGCCCAGCATCTGCAGAGACTCGCCTGGCCCGAGGAGAGACTTGCCTGGCCTCTGCAGAAACTCGCCCGGCCTCTGAAGAGACTCGCCTGGCCTCTGGAGAGACTCGCCCGGCCTCTGGAGAGACTCGCCCGTCCCTTGGAGAGACTCGCTCGGCGTCTGGAGAAACGTGCCTGGCCTCTGGAGAGACTCGCTCGGCCTCTAGTGAGACTCGCCTTGCCTCTGTATAGACTCGCCCGGCCTCTGGAGAAACTCGCCCGGCCTCTGGAGAGACTCGCCCAGCCTATGTAGAGACTCGCCCGGCCCCTGGAGAAACTCGCCTGGCTCCTGTAGAGACTATGCTGGACCCTGGAGATACTCGCCCGGCCGCTGGAAAGACTCGACCGGCCTCTGTAGAGACTAGCCCGGCCTCTGGAGAGACTCGCCCGGCCTCTGTGGCGACTCGCCTGGCCTCTGGGAGACTCACCCAGCCTCTGGGGAGACTCGCCCGGCCTCTGGAGAGACTCGCCCGGCCTATGGTGAGACTTGCCCGGCCTCTGGAAAAATTCGCCGGGCTTGTGAAGAGACTCGCCTGGCCTCTGGACAGACTCACCCGGCCTCTGTAGAGACTCGCCCGGCCCCTGGAGAAACTCGTTTGGCTCCTGTAGAGACTATGCTGGACCCTGGAGAAACTCGCCCGGCCGCTGGAAAGACTCGACCAGCCTCTGTAGAGACTCGCCCGGCCCCTAGAGAGCGACTCGCACGGCCTCTGTAGAGACTCCCCCTGGCCTCTGGAGAGACTCGCCTGGGCTCTGGAGAGACTCGCACGGCCTCTAAAGAGACTCGCCCGGCCTCTGGAAAAACTCGCCTGGCCCCCGTAGAGAGTCGCCTGGCCCGTGGAGAGACTCACATGGCCTCTGGAGAAATTCGCCCGTCCTCTGGAGAGACTCGCCCGGCCTATGTAGAGACTCGCCCGGCCCCTGGAGAAACTCGCCTGGCTCCTGAAGAGACTATCCTGGACCCTGGAGAGACTCGCCCGGCCGCTGAAAAGACTCGACCGGCCTCTGTAGAGACTCGCCGGGCCTCTGGAGAGACTCGCCCGGCCTGTGGAGAGACTCGCCTGGCCTCTAAGGAGACTCCCCGGCCTCTGGAGAGACTCGCCGGGGCTCTGGAGAGACTCGCCCGACCTCTGAAGAGACTTGCCCGGCCTCTGGAAAAACTTGCCTGGCCCCTGTAGAGAGTCTCCTGGCCCATGGAGAGACTCACATGGAATCTGGAGAAACTCACCCGGCCTCTGTAGAGACTCGCCCGGCCTCTGTAAAGACTCACCCGGCCTCTAAAGAGACTCGCCTGGCTCTAGTAGAGACTCGCCAGGCCCTCTGGAGAAACTCGCCTTGCCCCTGTAGTGACTCGACCGGCCGCTGGAGTGACTCGCCCGGCCTCTAAGGAGACTCGCCCGACCTCTGAAGAAACTCACCTGGCCCCTGTAGAGACTCGCCCGGCCTCTAGAGAGACTGGCCCTGCCTCTGATGAAACTCACCCGGCCTCTGTAGAGACTCGCCTGGCCCGTGGAGAGACTCGCCCGGCCTCTGGAAAAACTCGCCCGGCCTCTGTAGAGACTAACCCGGCCTCTGGAGAGACGCACCCGGCCTCTGTATAGACTCGCCTGGCCTCTGGAGAGACTCACCCAGCCTCTGGGGAGACTCGCTTGGCCTCTGGAGAGACTCGCCCGGCCTCTGGAAGAACTCGCCTGGCCCCTGTAGAAACTCTCCTGGCCCGTGGAGAGACTCGCGCGGCCTCTGGAGAGACTCGCCCGGCCTCTGGAGAGACTCGCCCGGCCCCTGAGTAGACTTGCGCGGCCTCTGTTGAGAGTCGCCCGGTCTCTGGAGAGACTCGCCTGGTCCCTGTAGAGACTCGCCCGGCCCCTGGAGAGACTTGCCCAGCCTCTGGAGAAACTCGCCTGGCCCCTGTAGAGACTTGCTCGACCACTGTAGAGACTTGCCCTGCCCGTGGAGAGACTCGCCCGGCCTCTGGTGAAACTCGCCCGACCTCTGTAGAGACTCGCCTGGCCTCTGTAGAGACTCGCCCGGCCAATGTGGAGACTCGCCCGGCCTCTGGAGAAACTCGCCCAGCCTCTGGAGAGACTTGACCGGCCTCTAGAGAGACTCGCCTGGCCTCTGTAGAGATTCGCCCGGCCTCTGGAGAGACTCGCCCGGCCTCTGGAGAGACTCGCTCGGCCCCTGTAGAGACTCGCCCGGCCTCTGGAGAGACTCGCCCGGCCTCTGGAAATACTCGCCTGGCCCCTGTAGAGACTCGCCTGGCCCGTGAAGAGACTCACCTGGCCTCTGGAGAGACTCACCCGGCCTCTGAAGAGACTCGCCCGTCCTCTGAATAGACTCGTCTAGCCTCTGGAGATACTCGCCAAGCCCCCGGAGAGTCTCGCCTGGCCTCCGTAGAGACTCGCCCGTCCTCCAGAGATACTCGCCCGGCCTCAGGAGAGACTCGCCCGGCCTCTGGAGAAACTCACCCAGCCTCTGGAGAGACTCGCCTGGCCCCTGGAGAGACTCGCCCGTCCTCTGGAGGGACTCGCCCGTCCTCTGAAAAGACTCGACCGGCCTCTGTAGAGACTCGCCCGGCATCTGGAGAGACTAGCCCGGCCTCTGAAAAGACTCGCCCGGCCTCTGAAGAGACTCGTTCGGCCTCTGGAGAGACTAGCCCGGCATCTGTAGAGACTCGCCTGGCCTCTGGAGAAACTCGCCCGGCCTCTGCAGAAACTCGCCCGGCCTCTGGAGAGACTCGCCCGGCGTCTGCGGAGACTCGCCCGGCCTCTGGAGAAACTCGCCTGGCCTCTGTAGAGACTCGCACAGCATCTGTAAAGACTCGCCTGGCCTCTGTAGAAACTCGCTTGGCCCGTGAAGAGACTCACCTGGCCTCTGGAGAGACTCACCCAGCCTCTGAAGAGACTCGCCCGGCCTCTGGAAAAACTCGCCTGGGCCCCGTAGAGAGTCGCCTGGTCCGTGGAGAGACTCACCCGGCCTCTGAAGAAACTCACCTGGCCCAAGTAGAGACTTGCCCAGCCCTCTAGAAAACTCGCCTTGCCCCTGTAGTGACTCGACAGGCCGCTGGAGAGACTCGCCTGGGCTCTGGGGAGACTCGCACAGCCTCTAAAGAGACTCGTTCGGCCTCTGTAGAGACTCCCTCAGCCCCTGGATAGACTCGCCGGAACCCGGAGGAAACTCGCCCGGCCTCTGGAGAGACTCGCCTGGCCTCTGTGGAGACTCGCCCGGCCTCTGGAGAGACTCACCCAGCCTCTGGGGAGACTCGCCCAGCCTCTGGAGAGACTCGCTCGGCTTCTGTAGAGACTCGCCTGGCCTCTGGAAAGACTCGCCCGGCCTCTGGAAAAACTCGCCTGGCCCCTGTAGAGACTCGCCTGGCCCGTGGAGAGACTCGCCTTGCCTCTGTAGACACTCGCCCGGCCTCTGGAGAAACCCGACCGGCCTCTGAAGAAACTCGCCTGGCCTCTGTAGAGACTTGCCCAGCATCTGCAGAGACTCGCCTGGCCCGAGGAGAGACTTGCCCGGCCTCTGCAGAAACTCGCCCGGCCTCTGAAGAGACTCGCCTGGCCTCTGGAGAGACTCGCCCGGCCTCTGGAGAGACTCGCCCGTCCCTTGGAGAGACTCGCTCGGCGTCTGGAGAAACGTGCCTGGCCTCTGGAGAGACTCGCTCGGCCTCTAGTGAGACTCGCCTTGCCTCTGTATAGACTCGCCCGGCCTCTGGAGAAACTCGCCCGGCCTCTGGAGAGACTCGCCCAGCCTATGTAGAGACTCGCCCGGCCCCTGGAGAAACTCGCCTGGCTCCTGTAGAGACTATGCTGGACCCTGGAGATACTCGCCCGGCCGCTGGAAAGACTCGACCGGCCTCTGTAGAGACTCGCCCGGCCTCTGGAGAGACTCGCCCGGCCTCTGTGGCGACTCGCCTGGCCTCTGGGAGACTCACCCAGCCTCTGGGGAGACTCGCCCGGCCTCTGGAGAGACTCGCCCGGCCTATGGTGAGACTTGCCCGGCCTCTGGAAAAATTCGCCGGGCTTGTGAAGAGACTCGCCTGGCCTCTGGACAGACTCACCCGGCCTCTGCAGAGACTCGCCCGGCCCCTGGAGAAACTCGTTTGGCTCCTGTAGAGACTATGCTGGACCCTGGAGAAACTCGCCCGGCCGCTGGAAAGACTCGACCAGCCTCTGTAGAGACTCGCCCGGCCCCTAGAGAGCGACTCGCACGGCCTCTGTAGAGACTCCCCCTGGCCTCTGGAGAGACTCGCCTGGGCTCTGGAGAGACTCGCACGGCCTCTAAAGAGACTCGCCCGGCCTCTGGAAAAACTCGCCTGGCCCCCGTAGAGAGTCGCCTGGCCCGTGGAGAGACTCACATGGCCTCTGGAGAAATTCGCCCGTCCTCTGGAGAGACTCGCCCGGCCTATGTAGAGACTCGCCCGGCCCCTGGAGAAACTCGCCTGGCTCCTGTAGAGACTATCCTGGACCCTGGAGAGACTCGCCCGGCCGCTGAAAAGACTCGACCGGCCTCTGTAGAGACTCGCCGGGCCTCTGGAGAGACTCGCCCGGCCTGTGGAGAGACTCGCCTGGCCTCTAAGGAGACTCCCCGGCCTCTGGAGAGACTCGCCGGGGCTCTGGAGAGACTCGCCCAACCTCTGAAGAGACTTGCCCGGCCTCTGGAAAAACTTGCCTGGCCCCTGTAGAGAGTCTCCTGGCCCATGGAGAGACTCACATGGAATCTGGAGAAACTCACCCGGCCTCTGTAGAGACTCGCCCGGCCTCTGTAAAGACTCACCCGGCCTCTGAAGAAACTCGCCTGGCTCTAGTAGAGACTCGCCAGGCCCTCTGGAGAAACTCGCCTTGCCCCTGTAGTGACTCGACCGGCCGCTGGAGTGACTCGCCCGGCCTCTAAGGAGACTCGCCCGACCTCTGTAGAGACTCGTCTGGCCTCTGTAGAGACTCGCCCGGCCTCTGTGGAGACTCGCCCGGCCTCTGGTGAGACTTGCCTGGCCTCTGGAGGGACTCGCCCGGCCTCTGAAGAAACTCACCTGGCCCCTGTAGAGACTCGCCCGGCCTCTAGAGAGACTGGCCCTGCCTCTGATGAAACTGACCCGGCCTCTGTAGAGACTCGCCTGGCCCGTGGAGAGACTCGCCCGGCCTCTGGAAAAACTCGCCCGGCCTCTGTAGAGACTAACCCGGCCTCTGGAGAGACGCACCCGGCCTCTGTATAGACTCGCCTGGCCTCTGGAGAGACTCACCCAGCCTCTGGGGAGACTCGCTTGGCCTCTGGAGAGACTCGCCCGGCCTCTGGAAGAACTCGCCTGGCCCCTGTAGAAACTCTCCTAGCCCGTGGAGGGACTCGCGCGGCCTCTGGAGAGACTCGCCCGGCCTCTGGAGAGACTCGCCCGGCCCCTGAGTAGACTCGCGCGGCCTCTGTTGAGAGTCGCCCGGTCTCTGGAGAGACTCGCCTGGTCCCTGTAGAGACTCGCCCGGCCCCTGGAGAGACTTGCCCAGCCTCTGGAGAAACTCGCCTGGCCCCTGTAGAGACTTGCTCGACCACTGTAGAGACTTGCCCTGCCCGTGGAGAGACTCGCCCGGCCTCTGGTGAAACTCGCCCGACCTCTGTAGAGACTCGCCTGGCCTCTGTAGAGACTCGCCCGGCCAATGTGGAGACTCGCCCGGCCTCTGGAGAAACTCGCCCAGCCTCTGGAGAGACTCGCCCGGCCTCTAGAGAGACTCGCCTGGCCTCTGTAGAGACTCGCCCGGCCTCTGGAGAGACTCGCCTCACCTGTGGAGAGACTCGCCCGGCCTCTAAAGAGACTCGCCTGGCCTCTGTAGAGACTCGCCCGGCCTCTGGAGAAACTCGCCTGGCCTCTGTAGAGACTCACCCGGCCTCTTGAGAGACTTGCCCGGCCTCCGGAGAAACTCGCCTTGCCCCTGTAGTGACTCGCCCGGCACCTGGAGAAACTCGCCTGGGATCTGGGGAGACTCGCCCGGCCTCTGGAGAAACTCGCCCGGCCTCTAGAGAGACTCGCCTGGCCTCTGTAGAGACTCGCCCGGCCTCTGGAAAAACTCGCCCGGCCTCTGTAGAGACTAACCCGGCCTCTGGAGAGACGCATCCGGCCTCTGTATAGACTCGCCTGGCCTCTGGAGAGACTCGCTTGGCCTCTGGAGAGACTCGCCCGGCCTCTGGAAGAACTCGCCTGGCCCCTGTAGAAACTCTCCTGGCCCGTGGAGGGACTCGCGCGGCCTCTGGAGAACCTCGCCCGGCCTCTGGAGAGACTCGCCCGGCCCCTGAGTAGACTCGCGCGGCCTCTGTTGAGAGTCGCCCGGTCTCTGGAGAGACTCGCCTGGTCCCTGTAGAGACTCGCCCGGCCCCTGGAGAGACTTGCCCAGCCTCTGGAGAAACTCGCCTGGCCCCTGTAGAGACTTGCTCGACCACTGTAGAGACTTGCCCTGCCCGTGGAGAGACTCGCCCGGCCTCTGGTGAAACTCGCCCGACCTCTGTAGAGACTCGCCTGGCCTCTGTAGAGACTCGCCCGGCCAATGTGGAAACTCGCCCGGCCTCTGGAGAAACTCGCCCAGCCTCTGGAGAGACTCGCCCGGCCTCTAGAGAGACTCGCCTGGCCTCTGTAGAGACTCGCCCGGCCTCTGGAGAGACTCGCCTCACCTGTGGAGAGACTCGCCTGGCCTCTAAAGAGACTCGCCTGGCCTCTGTAGAGACTCGCCCGGCCTCTGGAGAAACTCGCCTGGCCTCTGTAGAGACTCACCCGGCCTCTTGAGAGACTTGCCCGGCCTCCGGAGAAACTCGCCTTGCCCCTGTAGTGACTCGCCCGGCACCTGGAGAAACTCGCCTGGGATCTGGGGAGACTCGCCCGGCCTCTGGAGAAACTCGACTGGCCTCTAGAGAGACTCGCCTGGCCTCTGTAGAGACTCGCCCGGCCTCTGGAGAGACTCGCCTCTGTAGAGACTCGGCCGGCCTCTAAGGAGACTCGCCTGGCCTCTGTAGAGACTCGCCCGGCCTCTGGAGAAACTCGCCTGGCCTCTGTAGAGACTCGCCCGGCCTCTTGAGAGACTCGCCCGGCCTCTGGAAAAACTCGCCTGGCCCCTGTAGAGACTGGCCTGGCCCGTGGAGAGACTCGCCCGGCCTCTGGAGAGTCGCTCGGCCCGTGAAGAGATTCGCCCGGCCTCTGGAGAGACTCGCCCGGTCTCTGTAGAGACTTGCCCGGCCTCTGGAGAAACTCGCCTGACCTCTGTAGAGACTCGCCCGGCCTCTGGAGAAACTCGCCTGGCCCCTGTAGAGACTTGCTCGGCCCCTGTAGAGACTTGCTCGGCCCGTGGAGAAACTCGCCCGGCCTCTGGTGAAACTCGCCAGACCTCTGTAGAGACTCGCCTGGCCGCTGTAGAGACTCGCCTGGCATCTGTGGAGACTCGCCCGGCCTCTGGAGAAACTCGCCCAGCCTCTGGAGAGACTCACTCGGCCTCTGGAGAGACTCGTCCGGCCTCTGGAGAAACTCGCCTTGCCCCTGTAGTGACTCGCCCGGCCCCGGGAGAGACTTGCCCGGGATCTGGGGAGACTCGTCCGGCCTCTGGAGAGACTCACTTGGCCTCTGGAGAGACTCGCCCGGACTCTGTAGAGACTCGCCTGGCCTCTAAAGAGACTCGCCTGGCCTCTGTAGAGACTCGCCCGTCCTCTGGAGAAACTCGCCTGGCCTCTGTAGAGACTCGCCCGGCCTCTTGAGAGACTCGCCCGGCCTCTGGAAAAACTCGCCTGGCCCCTGTAGAGACTCGCCTGGCCCGTGGAGAGACTCGCCCGGCCTCTGGAGAGACTCGCTCGGCCCGTGAAGAGATTCGCCCGGCCTCTAGTGAGACAAACCAGGCCTCTGGAGAGACTCGCTCGGCCTCTGTAGAGACTCGCCCGGCTTCTAGAGAGACTCGCCCGGCCCGTGGAGAGACTCACCCCGCCTCTAGAGTGACACGCCAGGCCTCTGGTGAGACTTGCCCGGCCTCTGGAGAGACTCGCCAGGCCTCTGGAGAATCTCGCCTGGCCCCTATACAGACTTGCCCGGCCTCTGGAGAGACTCGCCTGGCCTCTGGAGAGAATCGCCTGGCCTCTGTAGAGACTCGCCCGGCCTCTGGAGAAAGTCGCCCGGCCCCTGTAGCGACTCGCCCGGCCTCTGTCGAGACTCGCCCGGCCTCTTGAGAGACTTGCCCGGCCTCTGGAGAGACTCGTCCGGCCTCTGGAGAAACTCGCCTTGCCCATGTAGTGACTCGCCCGGCCCCTGGAGAGACTCGCTCGGGCTTTGGGGTGACTCGCCCAGTCTCTGGAGAGACTCGCCCGGCCTCTGGTAAAACTCGCCGGCCTCTGTAGAGACTCGCCTGGCCTCTGTAGAGACTCGTCCGGCCTCTGGAGAAACTCGCCTTGCCCCTGTAGTGACTCGCCCGGCCCCTGGAGAGACTCTCTCGGGCTTTGGAGTGACTCGCCTGGTCTCTGGAGAGGCTCGCCCGGCCTCTGGTAAAACTCGCCAGGCTCTGAAGAGACTCGCCCGGCCTCTGGAAAAACTCGCCTGGCCTCTGTAGAGACTCGCCCGGCCTCTGGAGAAATTCGCCTGGCCCATGTAGAGACTTGCTCGACCCCTGTAGAGACTTGCCCTTCCCCTGGAGAGACTCGCCCGGCCTCTAGTGAAACTCGCCCGACCTCTGAAGAGACTCGCCCGGCCCCTGGAGAGACTGGCCCGGGCTTTGGGGTGACTCGCCCGGCCTCTGGAGAGACTCACCCGGCCTCTGTAGAGACTCGCCCGGTCTCTGGAGAGGCTCGCCCGGCCTCTGGTAAAACTCGCCCGGCCTCTGTACAGACTTGCCCGGCCTCTGGAGAAACTCGCCTGACCTCTGTAAAGACTCGCCCGGCCTCTGGAGAAACTCGCCTTGCCCCTGTAGTGACTCGCCCGGTCCCTGGAGAGACTTGCCCGGACTCTGTAGAGACTCGCCCCGCCTCTAAAGAGACTCGCCTGGCCTCTGTAGAGACTCGCCCGGCCTCTGGAGAAACTCGCCTGGCCTCTGTAGAGAATCACCCGGCCTCTTGAGAGACTCGCCCGGCCTCTGGAGAAACTCGCCTTGCCCCTGTAGTGACTCGCCCGGCCCCTGGAGAGACTCGCCTGGGATCTGGGGAGACTCGCCCGGCCTCTGGAGAAACTCGCCCGGCCTCTGGAGAGACTCGCCCGGCCTCTAGAGAGACTCGCCTGGCCTCTGTAGAGACTCGCCCGGCCTCTGGAGAGACTCGCCTCGCCTCTGTAGAGACTCGGCTGGCCTCTAAAGAGACTCGCCTGGCCTCTGTAGAGACTCGCCCGGCCTCTGGAGAAACTCGCCAGGCCTCTGTAGAGACTCGCCCGGCCTCTGGAGAAACTCGCCTTGCCCCTGTAGTGACTCGCCCGGCCCCTGGAGAGACTCGCCCGGGCTTTGGGGTGACTCGCCCGGCCTCTGTAGAGACTCGCCCGGTCTCTGGAGAGGCTCGTCCGGCCTCTGGAGAAACTCGCCTGGCCCCTGTAGAGACTTGCTCGACCCCTGTAGAGACTTGCCCTGCCCGTGGAGAGACTCGCCCGGCCTCTGGTGAAACTCGCCCGACCTCTGTAGAGACTCGCCTAGCCTCTGTAGAGACTCGCCCGGCCAATGTGGAGACTCGCCCGGCCTCTGGAGAATCTCGCCCGGCCTCTGTAGAGACTCACCCAGCATCTGTAGAGACTCGCCTGGCCTCTGTGGAGACTCGCCCAGCCTCTGGAGAAACTCGCCCAGCCTCTGGAGAGACTCGCTCGGCCTCTGGAGAGACTCGCCTTGCCCCTGTAGTGACTCGCCCGGCCCCTGGAGAGACTCGCCTGGGATCTGGGGAGACTCGCCCGGCCTCTGGAGAGACTCGCTCGGCCTCTGTAGAGACTCGCCCGGCCTCTGAAGAGACTCGCCCGGCCTCTAGAGAGACTCGCCTGGCCTCTGTAGAGACTCGCCTGGGCCTCTGGAGAAACTCGCCAGGCCTCTGTAGAGACTCGCCCGGCCTCTGGAGAGACTCGCCTCGCCTCTGTAGAGACTCGCCCGGCCTCTAAAGAGACTCGCCTGGCCTCTGTAGAGACTCGCCCGGCCTCTGGAGAAACTCGCCAGGCCTCTGTAGAGACTCGCCCGGCCTCTGGAGAAACTCGCCTTGCCCCTGTAGTGACTCGCCCGGCCCCTGGAGAGACTCGCCCGGGCTTTGGGGTGACTCGCCCGGCCTCTGGAGAGACTCGCCCGGCCTCTGTAGAGACTCGCCCGGTCTCTGGAGAGGCTCGCCCGTCCTCTGGTAAAACTCGCCCGGCCTCTGTAGAGACTTGCCCGGCCTCTGGAGAAACTCGCCTGACCTCTGTAAAGACTCGCCCGGCCTCTGGAGAAACTCGCCTTGCCCCTGTAGTGACTCGCCCGATCCCTGGAGAGACTTGCCCGGGATCTGGGGAGACTCATCCGGCCTCTGGAGAGACTCACTTGGCCTCTGGAGAGACTCGCCCGGACTCTGTAGAGACTCGCCCGGCCTCTAAAGAGACTCGCCTGGCCTCTGTAGAGACTCGCCCGGCCTCTGGAGAAACTCGCCTGGCCTCTGTAGAGAATCACCCGGCCTCTTGAGAGACTCGCCCGGCCTCTGGAGAAACTCGCCTTGCCCCTGTAGTGACTCGCCCGGCCCCTGGAGAGACTCGCCTGGGATCTGGGGAGACTCGCCCGGCCTCTGGAGAAACTCGCCCAGCCTCTGGACAGACTCGCCCGGCCTCTAGAGAGACTCGCCTGGCCTCTGTAGAGACTCGCCCGGCCTCTGGAGAGTCTCGCCTCGCCTCTGTAGAGACTCGGCCGGCCTCTAAAGAGACTCGCCTGGCCTCTGTAGAGACTCGCCCGGCCTCTGGAGAAACTCGCCAGGCCTCTGTAGAGACTCGCCCGGCCTCTGGAGAAACTCACCTTGCCCCGTAGTGACTCGCCCGGCCCCTGGAGAGACTCGCCCGGGCTTTGGGGTGACTCGCCCGGCCTCTGTAGAGGCTCGCCCGGTCTCTGGAGAGGCTCGTCCGGCCTCTGGTAAAACTTGCCTGGCCTCTGTAGAGACTTGCCCGGCCTCTGGAGAAACTCGCCTGACCTCTGTAAAGACTCGCCCGGCCTCTTGAGAAACTCCCCTGGCCCCTGTAGAGACTTGCGCGGCCCCTGTAGAGACTTGCCCGGCCCGTGGAGAGACTCGCCCGGCCTCTGGTGAAACTCGCCAGACCTCTGTAGAGACTCGCCTGGCCTCTGTAGAGACTCGCCCGGCCTCTGTGGAGACTCGCCTGGCCTCTGGAGAATCTCGCTCGGCTTCTGTAGAGACTCACCCAGAATCTGTAGAGACTCGCCTGGCCTCTGTGGAGACTCGCCCGGCCTCTGGAGAGACTCACTCAGCCTCTGGAGAGACTCGCCCGGCCTCTGGAGAAACTCGCCTTGCCCCTGTAGTGTCTCGCCCGGCCCCTGGAGAGACTTGCCCGGGATCTGGGGAGACTCATTCGCCCTCTGGAGAGACTCACTTGGCCTCTGAGAGACTCGCCCGGACTCTGTAGAGACTCGCCGGGCCTCTAAAGAGACTCGCCTGGCCTCTGTAGAGACTCGCCCGGCCTCTGGAGAAACTCGCCTGGCCTCTGTAGAGACTCACCCGGCCTCTTGAGAGACTCGCCCGGCCTCTGGAAAAACTCGCCTGGCCCTGTAGAGACTCGCCTGGCCCGTGGAGAGACTCGCCCGGCCTCTGGAGAGACTCGCTCGGCCCGTTAAGAGATTCGCCCGGCCTCTGGAGAGACTCGCCCGGTCTCTGGAGAGGCTCGCCCGGCCTCTGGGAAAACTCGCCTGGCCTCTGTAGAGACTTGCCCGGCCTCTGGAGAAACTCGCCTGACCTCTGTAGAGACTCGCCCGGCCTCTGGAGAAACTCGCCTGGCCCCTGTAGAGACTTGCTCGGCCCCTGTAGAGACTTGCTCGGCCCGTGGAGAAACTCGCCCGGCCTCTGGTGAAACTCGCCAGACCTCTGTAGAGACTCGCCTGGCCGCTGTAGAGACTCGCCCGGCCACTGTGGAGACTCGCCTGGCCTCTGAAGAATCTCGCTCGGCCTCTGTAGAGACTCACCCAGCATATGTAGAGACTCGCCTGGCATCTGTGGAGACTCGCCCGGCCTCTGGAGAAACTCGCCCAGCCTCTGGAGAGACTCACTCGGCCTCTGGAGAGACTCGTCCGGCTTCTGGAGAAACTCGCCTTGCCCCTGTAGTGACTCGCCCGGCCCCGGGAGAGACTTGCCCGGGATCTGGGGAGACTCGTCCGGCCTCTGGAGAGACTCACTTGGCCTCTGGAGAGACTCGCCCGGACTCTGTAGAGACTCGCCTGGCCTCTAAAGAGACTCGCCTGGCCTCTGTAGAGACTCGCCCGTCCTCTGGAGAAACTCGCCTGGCCTCTGTAGAGACTCGCCCGGCCTCTTGAGAGACTCGCCCGGCCTCTGGAAAAACTCGCCTGGCCCCTGGAGAGACTCGCCTGGCCCGTGGAGAGACTCGCCCGGCCTCTGGAGAGACTCGCTCGGCCCGTGAAGAGATTCGCCCGGCCTCTAGTGAGACAAACCAGGCCTCTGGAGAGACTCGCCCGGCCTCTGGAGAAACTCGCCTTGCCCCTGTAGTGACTCGCCCGGCCCCTGGAGTGACTCGCCCGGGCTTTGGGGTGACTCGCCCGGCCTCTGGAGAGACTCACCCGGCCTCTGGAGAGGCTCGCCCGGCCTCTGGTAAAACTCGCCCGGCCTCTGTAGAGACTTGCCCGGCCTCTGGAGAAACTCGCCTGACCTCTGTAAAAACTCGCCCAGCCTCTGGAGAAACTCGCCTTGCCCCTGTAGTGACTCGCCCGGCCCCTGGAGAGACTCGCCCGGGCTTTGGGGTGACTCGCCCGGCCTCTGTAGAGACTCGCCCGGTCTCTGGAGAGGCTCGTCTGGCCTCTGGAGAAACTCGCCTGGCCCCTGTAGAGACTTGCTCGACCCCTGTAGAGACTTGCCCTGCCCGTGGAGAGACTCGCCCGGCCTCTGGTGAAACTCGCCCGACCTCTGTAGAGACTCGCCTAGCCTCTGTAGAGACTCGCCCGGCCAATGTGGAGACTCGCCCGGCCTCTGGAGAATCTCGCCCGGCCTCTGTAGAGACTCACCCAGCATCTGTAGAGACTCGCCTGGCCTCTGTGGAGACTCGCCCAGCCTCTGGAGAAACTCGCCCAGCCTCTGGAGAGACTCGCTCGGCCTCTGGAGAGACTCGCCTTGCCCCTGTAGTGACTCGCCCGGCCCCTGGAGAGACTCGCCTGGGATCTGGGGAGACTCGCCCGGCCTCTGGAGAGACTCGCTCGGCCTCTGTAGAGACTCGCCCGGCCTCTGAAGAGACTCGCCCGGCCTCTAGAGAGACTCGCCTGGCCTCTGTAGAGACTCGCCTGGGCCTCTGGAGAAACTCGCCAGGCCTCTGTAGAGACTCGCCCGGCCTCTGGAGAGACTCGCCCGGTCTCTGGAGAGGCTCGCCCGGCCTCTGGGAAAACTCGCCTGGCCTCTGTAGAGACTTGCCCGGCCTCTGGAGAAACTCGCCTGACCTCTGTAGAGACTCGCCCGGCCTCTGGAGAAACTCGCCTGGCCCCTGTAGAGACTTGCTCGGCCCCTGTAGAGACTTGCTCGGCCCGTGGAGAAACTCGCCCGGCCTCTGGTGAAACTCGCCAGACCTCTGTAGAGACTCGCCTGGCCGCTGTAGAGACTCGCCCGGCCACTGTGGAGACTCGCCTGGCCTCTGAAGAATCTCGCTCGGCCTCTGTAGAGACTCACCCAGCATATGTAGAGACTCGCCTGGCATCTGTGGAGACTCGCCCGGCCTCTGGAGAACTCGCCCAGCCTCTGGAGAGACTCACTCGGCCTCTGGAGAGACTCGTCCGGCTTCTGGAGAAACTCGCCTTGCCCCTGTAGTGACTCGCCCGGCCCCGGGAGAGACTTGCCCGGGATCTGGGGAGACTCGTCCGGCCTCTGGAGAGACTCACTTGGCCTCTGGAGAGACTCGCCCGGACTCTGTAGAGACTCGCCTGGCCTCTAAAGAGACTCGCCTGGCCTCTGTAGAGACTCGCCCGTCCTCTGGAGAAACTCGCCTGGCCTCTGTAGAGACTCGCCCGGCCTCTTGAGAGACTCGCCCGGCCTCTGGAAAAACTCGCCTGGCCCCTGTAGAGACTCGCCTGGCCCGTGGAGAGACTCGCCCGGCCTCTGGAGAGACTCGCTCGGCCCGTGAAGAGATTCGCCCGGCCTCTAGTGAGACAAACCAGGCCTCTGGAGAGACTCGCCCGGCCTCTGGAGAAACTCGCCAGGCCTCTGTAGAGACTCGCCCGGCCTCTGGAGAAACTCGCCTTGCCCCTGTAGTGACTCGCCCGGCCCCTGGAGTGACTCGCCCGGGCTTTGGGGTGACTCGCCCGGCCTCTGGAGAGACTCACCCGGCCTCTGGAGAGGCTCGCCCGGCCTCTGGTAAAACTCGCCCGGCCTCTGTAGAGACTTGCCCGGCCTCTGGAGAAACTCGCCTGACCTCTGTAAAAACTCGCCCGGCCTCTGGAGAAACTCGCCTTGCCCCTGTAGTGACTCGCCCGGCCCCTGGAGAGACTCGCCCGGGCTTTGGGGTGACTCGCCCGGCCTCTGTAGAGACTCGCCCGGTCTCTGGAGAGGCTCGTCTGGCCTCTGGAGAAACTCGCCTGGCCCCTGTAGAGACTTGCTCGACCCCTGTAGAGACTTGCCCTGCCCGTGGAGAGACTCGCCCGGCCTCTGGTGAAACTCGCCCGACCTCTGTAGAGACTCGCCTAGCCTCTGTAGAGACTCGCCCGGCCAATGTGGAGACTCGCCCGGCCTCTGGAGAATCTCGCCCGGCCTCTGTAGAGACTCACCCAGCATCTGTAGAGACTCGCCTGGCCTCTGTGGAGACTCGCCCAGCCTCTGGAGAAACTCGCCCAGCCTCTGGAGAGACTCGCTCGGCCTCTGGAGAGACTCGCCTTGCCCCTGTAGTGACTCGCCCGGCCCCTGGAGAGACTCGCCTGGGATCTGGGGAGACTCGCCCGGCCTCTGGAGAGACTCGCTCGGACTCTGTAGAGACTCGCCCGGCCTCTGAAGAGACTCGCCCGGCCTCTAGAGAGACTCGCCTGGCCTCTGTAGAGACTCGCCTGGGCCTCTGGAGAAACTCGCCAGGCCTCTGTAGAGACTCGCCCGGCCTCTGAAGAGACTCGCCTCGCCTCTGTAGAGACTCGCCCGGCCTCTAAAGAGACTCGCCTGGCCTCTGTAGAGACTCGCCCGGCCTCTGGAGAAACTCGCCAGGCCTCTGTAGAGACTCGCCCGGCCTCTGGAGAAACTCGCCTTGCCCCTGTAGTGACTCGCCCGGCCCCTGGAGAGACTCGCCCGGGCTTTGGGGTGACTCGCCCGGCCTCTGGAGAGACTCGCCCGGCCTCTGTTGAGACTCGCCCGGCCTCTGGTAAAACTCGCCCGGCCTCTGTAGAGACTTGCCCGGCCTCTGGAGAAACTCGCCTGACCTCTGTAAAGACTCGCCCGGCCTCTGGAGAAACTCGCCTTGCCCCTGTAGTGACTCGCCCGATCCCTGGAAAGACTTGCCCGGGATCTGGGGAGACTCATCCGGCCTCTGGAGAGACTCACTTGGCCTCTGGAGAGACTCGCCCGGACTCTGTAGAGACTCGCCCGGCCTCTAAAGAGACTCGCCTGGCCTCTGTAGAGACTCGCCCGGCCTCTGGAGAAACTCGCCTGGCCTCTGTAGAGAATCACCCGGCCTCTTGAGAGACTCGCCCGGCCTCTGGAGAAACTCGCCTTGCCCCTGTAGTGACTCGCCCGGCCCCTGGAGAGACTCGCCTGGGATCTGGGGAGACTCGCCCGGCCTCTGGAGAAACTCGCCCAGCCTCTGGAGAGACTCGCCCGGCCTCTGTAGAGACTCGCCTGGCCTCTGTAGAGACTCGCCCGGCCTCTGGAGAGTCTCGCCTCGCCTCTGTAGAGACTCGGCCGGCCTCTAAAGAGACTCGCCTGGCCTCTGTAGAGACTCGCCCGGCCTCTGGAGAAACTCGCCAGGCCTCTGTAGAGACTCGCCCGGCCTCTGGAGAAACTCGCCTTGCCCCGTAGTGACTCGCCCGGCCCCTGGAGAGAGTCGCCCGGGCTTTGGGGTGACTCGCACGGCCTCTGTAGAGGCTCGCCCGGTCTCTGGAGAGGCTCGTCCGGCCTCTGGTAAAACTCGCCTGGCCTCTGTAGAGACTTGCCCGGCCTCTGGAGAAACTCGCCTGACCTCTGTAAAGACTCGCCCGGCCTCTTGAGAAACTCCCCTGGCCCCTGTAGAGACTTGCTCGGCCCCTGTAGAGACTTGCCCGGCCCGTGGAGAGACTCGCCCGGCCTCTGGTGAAACTCGCCAGACCTCTGTAGAGACTCGCCTGGCCTCTGTCGAGACACGCCCGGCCTCTGTGGAGACTCGCCTGGCCTCTGGAGAATCTCGCTCAGCTTCTGTAGAGACTCACCCAGAATCTGTAGAGACTCGCCTGGCCTCTGTGGAGACTCGCCCGGCCTCTGGAGAGACTCACTCAGCCTCTGGAGAGACTCGCCCGGCCTCTGGAGAAACTCGCCTTGCCCCTGTAGTGTCTCGCCCGGCCCCTGGAGAGACTTGCCCGGGATCTGGGGAGACTCATTCGCCCTCTGGAGAGACTCACTTGGCCTCTGAGAGACTCGCCCGGACTCTGTAGAGACTCGCCTGGCCTCTAAAGAGACTCGCCTGGCCTCTGTAGAGACTCGCCCGGCCTCTGGAGAAACTCGCCTGGCCTCTGTAGAGACTCGCCCGGCCTCTTGAGAGACTCGCCCGGCCTCTGGAAAAACTCGCCTGGCCCTGTAGAGACTCGCCTGGCCCGTGGAGAGACTCGCCCGGCCTCTGGAGAGACTCGCTCGGCCCGTTAAGAGATTCGCCCGGCCTCTGGAGAGACTCGCCCGGTCTCTGGAGAGGCTCGCCCGGCCTCTGGGAAAACTCGCCTGGCCTCTGTAGAGACTTGCCCGGCCTCTGGAGAAACTCGCCTGACCTCTGTAGAGACTCGCCCGGCCTCTGGAGAAACTCGCCTGGCCCCTGTAGAGACTTGCTCGGCCCCTGTAGAGACTTGCTCGGCCCGTGGAGAAACTCGCCCAGCCTCTGGTGAAACTCGCCAGACCTCTGTAGAGACTCGCCTGGCCGCTGTAGAGACTCGCCCGGCCTCTGTGGAGACTCGCCTGGCCTCTGAAGAATCTCGCTCGGCCTCTGTAGAGACTCACCCAGCATATGTAGAGACTCGCCTGGCATCTGTGGAGACTCGCCCGGCCTCTGGAGAAACTCGCCCAGCCTCTGGAGAGACTCACTCGGCCTCTGGAGAGACTCGTCCGGCTTCTGGAGAAACTCGCCTTGCCCCTGTAGTGATTCGCCCGGTCTCTGGAGAGGCTCGTCCGGCCTCTGGTAAAACTCGCCTGGCCTCTGTAGAGACTTGCCCGGCCCGTGGAGAGACTCGCCCGGCCTCTGGAGAGACTCGCTCGGCCCGTTAAGAGATTCGCCCGGCCTCTGGAGAGACTCGCCCGGTCTCTGGAGAGGCTCGCCCGGCCTCTGGGAAAACTCGCCTGGCCTCTGTAGAGACTTGCCCGGCCTCTGGAGAAACTCGCCTGACCTCTGTAGAGACTCGCCCGGCCTCTGGAGAAACTCGCCTGGCCCCTGTAGAGACTTGCTCGGCCCCTGTAGAGACTTGCTCGGCCCGTGGAGAAACTCGCCCGGCCTCTGGTGAAACTCGCCAGACCTCTGTAGAGACTCGCCTGGCCGCTGTAGAGACTCGCCCGGCCTCTGTGGAGACTCGCCTGGCCTCTGAAGAATCTCGCTCGGCCTCTGTAGAGACTCACCCAGCATATGTAGAGACTCGCCTGGCATCTGTGGAGACTCGCCCGGCCTCTGGAGAAACTCGCCCAGCCTCTGGAGAGACTCACTCGGCCTCTGGAGAGACTCGTCCGGCTTCTGGAGAAACTCGCCTTGCCCCTGTAGTGATTCGCCCGGTCTCTGGAGAGGCTCGTCCGGCCTCTGGTAAAACTCGCCTGGCCTCTGTAGAGACTTGCCCGGCCTCTGGAGAAACTCGCCTGACCTCTGTAAAGACTCGCCCGGCCTCTTGAGAAACTCGCCTGGCCCCTGTAGAGACTTGCTCGGCCCCTGTAGAGACTTGCCCGGCCCGTGGAGAGACTCGCCCAGCCTCTGGTGAAACTCGCCAGACCTCTGTAGAGACTCGCCTGGCCTCTGTAGAGACTCGCCCGGCCTCTGTGGAGACTCGCCTGGCCTCTGGAGAATCTCGCTCGGCTTCTGTAGAGACTCACCCAGAATCTGTAGAGACTCGCCTGGCCTCTGTGGAGACTCGCCCGGCCTCTGGAGAGACTCACTCAGCCTCTGGAGAGACTCGCCCGGCCTCTGGAGAAACTCGCCTTGCCCCTGTAGTGTCTCGCCCGGCCCCTGGAGAGACTTGCCCGGGATCTGGAGAGACTCATTCGGCCTCTGGAGAGACTCACTTGGCCTCTGAGAGACTCGCCCGGACTCTGTAGAGACTCGCCTGGCCTCTAAAGAGACTCGCTTGGCCTCTGTAGAGACTCGCCCGGCCTCTTGAAAAACTCGCCTGGCCCTGTAGAGACTCGCCTGGCCCGTGGAGAGACTCGCCCGGCCTCTGGAGAGACTCACTCGGCCCGTTAAGAGATTCGCCCGGCCTCTGGAGAGACTCGCCTGGTCTCTGGAGAGGCTCGCCCGGCCTCTGGGAAAACTCGCCTGGCCTCTGTAGAGACTTGCCCGGCCTCTGGAGAAACTCGCCTGACCTCTGTAGAGACTCGCCCGGCCTCTGGAGAAACTCGCCTGGCCCCTGTAGAGACTTGCTCGGCCCCTGTAGAGACTTGCTCGGCCCGTGGAGAAACTCGCCCGGCCTCTGGTGAAACTCGCCAGACCTCTGTAGAGACTCGCCTGGCCGCTGTAGAGACTCGCCCGGCCACTGTGGAGACTCGCCTGGCCTCTGAAGAATCTCGCTCGGCCTCTGTAGAGACTCACCCAGCATATGTAGAGACTCGCCTGGCATCTGTGGAGACTCGCCCGGCCTCTGGAGAAACTCGCCCAGCCTCTGGAGAGACTCACTCGGCCTCTGGAGAGACTCGTCCGGCTTCTGGAGAAACTCGCCTTGCCCCTGTAGTGACTCGCCCGGCCCCGGGAGAGACTTGCCCGGGATCTGGGGAGACTCATCCGGCCTCTGGAGAGACTCACTTGGCCTCTGGAGAGACTCGCCCGGACTCTGTAGAGACTCGCCTGGCCTCTAAAGAGACTCGCCTGGCCTCTGTAGAGACTCGCCCGTCCTCTGGAGAAACTCGCCTGGCCTCTGTAGAGACTCGCCCGGCCTCTTGAGAGACTCGCCCGGCCTCTGGAAAAACTCGCCTGGCCCCTGTAGAGACTCGCCTGGCCCGTGGAGAGACTCGCCCGGCCTCTGGAGAGACTCGCTCGGACCGTGAAGAGATTCGCCCGGCCTCTAGTGAGACAAACCAGGCCTCTGGAGAGACTCGCCCGGCCTCTGGAGAAACTCGCCAGGCCTCTGTAGAGACTCGCCCGGCCTCTGGAGAAACTCGCCTTGCCCCTGTAGTGACTCGCCCGGCCCCTGGAGTGACTCGCCCGGGCTTTGGGGTGACTCGCCCGGCCTCTGGAGAGACTCACCCGGCCTCTGGAGAGGCTCGCCCGGCCTCTGGTAAAACTCGCCCGGCCTCTGTAGAGACTTGCCCGGCCTCTGGAGAAACTCGCCTGACCTCTGTAAAAACTCGCCCGGCCTCTGGAGAAACCCGCCTTGCCCCTGTAGTGACTCGCCCGGTCCCTGGAGAGACTTGCCCGGGATCTGGGGAGACTCATCCGGCCTCTGGAGAGACTCACTTGGCCTCTAGAGAGACTCGCCCGGACTCTGTAGAGACTCGCCCGGCCTCTAAAGAGACTCGCCTGGCCTCTGTAGAGATTCGCCCGGCCTCTGGAGAAACTCGCCTGGCCCCTGTAGAGACTTGCTCGGCCCCTGTAGAGACTTGCCCTGCCCGTGGAGAGACTCGCCCGGCCTCTGGTGAAACTCGCCCGACCTCTGTAGAGACTCGCCTGGCCTCTGTAGAGACTCGCCCGGCCAATGTGGAGACTCGCCCGGCCTCTGGAGAATCTCGCCCGGCCTCTGTAGAGACTCACCCAGCATCTGTAGAGACTCGCCTGGCCTCTGTGGAGACTCGCCCGGCCTCTGGAGAAACTCGCCCAGCCTCTGGAGAGACTTGCTCGGCCTCTGGAGAGACTCGCCTTGCCCCTGTAGTGACTCGCCCGGCCCCTGGAGAGACTCGCTTGGGATCTGGGGAGACTCGCCCGGCCTCTGGAGAGACTCGCTCGGCCTCTGGAGAGACTCGCCCGGCCTCTGAAGAGACTCGCCCGGCCTCTAGAGAGACTCGCCTGGCCTCTGTAGAGACTCGCCCGGCCTCTGGAGAAACTCGCCAGGCCTCTGTAGAGACTCGCCCGGCCTCTGGAGAAACTCGCCTTGCCCCTGTAGTGACTCGCCCGGCCCCTGGAGAGAGTCGCCCGGGCTTTGGGGTGACTCGCCCGGCCTCTGGAGAGACTCACCCGGCCTCTGTAGAGACTCGCCCGGTCTCTGGAGAGGCTCGCCCGGCCTCTGGTAAAACTCGCCCGGCCTCTGTGGAGACTTGCCCGGCCTCTGGAGAAACTCGCCTGACCTCTGTAAAGACTCGCCCGGCCTCTGGAGAAACTCGCCTTGCCCCTGTAGTGACTCGCCCGGTCCCTGGAGAGACTTGCCCGGGATCTGGGGAGACTCATCCGGCCTCTGGAGAGACTCACTTGGCCTCTAGAGAGACTCGCCCGGACTCTGTAGAGACTCGCCCGGCCTCTAAAGAGACTCGCCTGGCCTCTGTAGAGACTCGCCCGGCCTCTGGAGAAACTCGCCTGGCCTCTGTAGAGAATCACCCGGCCTCTTGAGAGACTCGCCCGGCCTCTGGAGAAACTCGCCTTGCCCCTGTAGTGACTCGCCCGGCCCCTGGAGAGACTCGCCTGGGATCTGGGGAGACTCGCCCGGCCTCTGGAGAAACTCGCCCGGCCTCTGGAGAGACTCGCCCGGCCTCTAGAGAGACTCGCCTGGCCTCTGTAGAGACTCGCCCGGCCTCTGGAGAGACTCGCCTCGCCTCTGTAGAGACTCGGCTGGCCTCTGAAGAGACTCGCCTGGCCTCTGTAGAGACTCGCCCGGCCTCTGGAGAAACTCGCCAGGCCTCTGTAGAGACTCGCCCGGCCTCTGGAGAAACTCGCCTTGCCCCTGTAGTGACTCGCCCGGCCCCTGGAGAGACTCGCCCGGGCTTTGGGGTGACTCGCCCGGCCTCTGTAGAGACTCGCCCGGTCTCTGGAGAGGCTCGTCCGGCCTCTGGAGAAACTCGCCTGGCCCCTGTAGAGACTTGCTCGACCCCTGTAGAGACTTGCCCTGCCCGTGGAGAGACTCGCCCGGCCTCTGGTGAAACTCGCCCGACCTCTGTAGAGACTCGCCTAGCCTCTGTAGAGACTCGCCCGGCCAATGTGGAGACTCGCCCGGCCTCTGGAGAATCTCGCCCGGCCTCTGTAGAGACTCACCCAGCATCTGTAGAGACTCGCCTGGCCTCTGTGGAGACTCGCCCAGCCTCTGGAGAAACTCGCCCAGCCTCTGGAGAGACTCGCTCGGCCTCTGGAGAGACTCGCCTTGCCCCTGTAGTGACTCGCCCGGCCCCTGGAGAGACTCGCCTGGGATCTGTGGAGACTCGCCCGGCCTCTGGAGAAACTCGCTCGGCCTCTGTAGAGACTCGCCCGGCCTCTGAAGAGACTCGCCCGGCCTCTAGAGAGACTCGCCTGGCCTCTGTAGAGACTCGCCTGGGCCTCTGGAGAAACTCGCCAGGCCTCTGTAGAGACTCGCCCGGCCTCTGGAGAGACTCGCCTCGCCTCTGTAGAGACTCGCCCGGCCTCTAAAGAGACTCACCCGGCCTCTGGAAAAACTCGCCTGGCCCCTGTAGAGACTCGCCTGGCCCGTGGAGAGACTCGCCCGGCCTCTGGAGAGACTCGCTCGGCCCGTGAAGAGATTCGCCCGGCCTCTAGTGAGACAAACCAGGCCTCTGGAGAGACTCGCCCGGCCTCTGGAGAAACTCGCCAGGCCTCTGTAGAGACTCGCCCGGCCTCTGGAGAAACTCGCCTTGCCCCTGTAGTGACTCGCCCGGCCCCTGGAGTGACTCGCCCGGGCTTTGGGGTGACTCGCCCGGCCTCTGGAGAGACTCACCCGGCCTCTGGAGAGGCTCGCCCGGCCTCTGGTAAAACTCGCCCGGCCTCTGTAGAGACTTGCCCGGCCTCTGGAGAAACTCGCCTGACCTCTGTAAAAACTCGCCCGGCCTCTGGAGAAACTCGGCTTGCCCCTGTAGTGACTCGCCCGGTCCCTGGAGAGACTTGCCCGGGATCTGGGGAGACTCATCCGGCCTCTGGAGAGACTCACTTGGCCTCTAGAGAGACTCGCCCGGACTCTGTAGAGACTCGCCCGGCCTCTAAAGAGACTCGCCTGGCCTCTGTAGAGATTCGCCCGGCCTCTGGAGAAACTCGCCTGGCCCCTGTAGAGACTTGCTCGACCCCTGTAGAGACTTGCCCTGCCCGTGGAGAGACTCGCCCGGCCTCTGGTGAAACTCGCCCGACCTCTGTAGAGACTCGCCTGGCCTCTGTAGAGACTCGCCCGGCCAATGTGGAGACTCGCCCGGCCTCTGGAGAATCTCGCCCGGCCTCTGTAGAGACTCACCCAGCATCTGTAGAGACTCGCCTGGCCTCTGTGGAGACTCGCCCGGCCTCTGGAGAAACTCGCCCAGCCTCTGGAGAGACTTGCTCGGCCTCTGGAGAGACTCGCCTTGCCCCTGTAGTGACTCGCCCGGCCCCTGGAGAGACTCGCCTGGGATCTGGGGAGACTCGCCCGGCCTCTGGAGAGACTCGCTCGGCCTCTGGAGAGACTCGCCCGGCCTCTGAAGAGACTCGCCCGGCCTCTAGAGAGACTCGCCTGGCCTCTGTAGAGACTCGCCCGGCCTCTGGAGAAACTCGCCAGGCCTCTGTAGAGACTCGCCCGGCCTCTGGAGAAACTCGCCTTGCCCCTGTAGTGACTCGCCCGGCCCCTGGAGAGAGTCGCCCGGGCTTTGGGGTGACTCGCCCGGCCTCTGGAGAGACTCACCCGGCCTCTGTAGAGACTCGCCCGGTCTCTGGAGAGGCTCGCCCGGCCTCTGGTAAAACTCGCCCGGCCTCTGTGGAGACTTGCCCGGCCTCTGGAGAAACTCGCCTGACCTCTGTAAAGACTCGCCCGGCCTCTGGAGAAACTCGCCTTGCCCCTGTAGTGACTCGCCTGGCCCGTGGAGAGACTCGCCCGGCCTCTGGAGAGACTCGCTCGGCCCGTGAAGAGATTCGCCCGGCCTCTAGTGAGACAAACCAGGCCTCTGGAGAGACTCGCCCGGCCTCTGGAGAAACTCGCCAGGCCTCTGTAGAGACTCGCCCGGCCTCTGGAGAAACTCGCCTTGCCCCTGTAGTGACTCGCCCGGCCCCTGGAGTGACTCGCCCGGGCTTTGGGGTGACTCGCCCGGCCTCTGGAGAGACTCACCCGGCCTCTGGAGAGGCTCGCCCGGCCTCTGGTAAAACTCGCCCGGCCTCTGTAGAGACTTGCCCGGCCTCTGGAGAAACTCGCCTGACCTCTGTAAAAACTCGCCCGGCCTCTGGAGAAACTCGGCTTGCCCCTGTAGTGACTCGCCCGGTCCCTGGAGAGACTTGCCCGGGATCTGGGGAGACTCATCCGGCCTCTGGAGAGACTCACTTGGCCTCTAGAGAGACTCGCCCGGACTCTGTAGAGACTCGCCCGGCCTCTAAAGAGACTCGCCTGGCCTCTGTAGAGATTCGCCCGGCCTCTGGAGAAACTCGCCTGGCCCCTGTAGAGACTTGCTCGACCCCTGTAGAGACTTGCCCTGCCCGTGGAGAGACTCGCCCGGCCTCTGGTGAAACTCGCCCGACCTCTGTAGAGACTCGCCTGGCCTCTGTAGAGACTCGCCCGGCCAATGTGGAGACTCGCCCGGCCTCTGGAGAATCTCGCCCGGCCTCTGTAGAGACTCACCCAGCATCTGTAGAGACTCGCCTGGCCTCTGTGGAGACTCGCCCGGCCTCTGGAGAAACTCGCCCAGCCTCTGGAGAGACTTGCTCGGCCTCTGGAGAGACTCGCCTTGCCCCTGTAGTGACTCGCCCGGCCCCTGGAGAGACTCGCCTGGGATCTGGGGAGACTCGCCCGGCCTCTGGAGAGACTCGCTCGGCCTCTGGAGAGACTCGCCCGGCCTCTGAAGAGACTCGCCCGGCCTCTAGAGAGACTCGCCTGGCCTCTGTAGAGACTCGCCCGGCCTCTGGAGAAACTCGCCAGGCCTCTGTAGAGACTCGCCCGGCCTCTGGAGAAACTCGCCTTGCCCCTGTAGTGACTCGCCCGGCCCCTGGAGAGAGTCGCCCGGGCTTTGGGGTGACTCGCCCGGCCTCTGGAGAGACTCACCCGGCCTCTGTAGAGACTCGCCCGGTCTCTGGAGAGGCTCGCCCGGCCTCTGGTAAAACTCGCCCGGCCTCTGTGGAGACTTGCCCGGCCTCTGGAGAAACTCGCCTGACCTCTGTAAAGACTCGCCCGGCCTCTGGAGAAACTCGCCTTGCCCCTGTAGTGACTCGCCCGGTCCCTGGAGAGACTTGCCCGGGATCTGGGGAGACTCATCCGGCCTCTGGAGAGACTCACTTGGCCTCTAGAGAGACTCGCTCGGACTCTGTAGAGACTCGCCCGGCCTCTAAAGAGACTCGCCTGGCCTCTGTAGAGACTCGCCCGGCCTCTGGAGAAACTCGCCTGGCCTCTGTAGAATCACCCGGCCTCTTGAGAGACTCGCCCGGCCTCTGGAGAAACTCGCCTTGCCCCTGTAGTGACTCGCCCGGCCCCTGGAGAGACTCGCCTGGGATCTGGGGAGACTCGCCCGGCCTCTGGAGAAACTCGCCCGGCCTCTGGAGAGACTCGCCCGGCCTCTAGAGAGACTCCCCTGGCCTCTGTAGAGACTCGCCCAGCCTCTGGAGAGACTCGCCCGGCCTCTGGAGAGACTCGGCTGGCCTCTAAAGAGACTCGCCTGGCCTCTGTAGAGACTCGCCCGGCCTCTGGAGAAACTCGCCAGGCCTCTGTAGAGACTCGCCCGGCCTCTGGAGAAACTCGCCTTGCCCCTGTAGTGACTCGCCCGGCCCCTGGAGAGACTCGCCCGGGCTTTGGGGTGACTCGCCCGGCCTCTGTAGAGACTCGCCCGGTCTCTGGAGAGGCTCGTCCGGCCTCTGGAGAAACTCGCCTGGCCCCTGTAGAGACTTGCTCGACCCCTGTAGAGACTTGCCCTGCCCGTGGAGAGACTCGCCCGACCTCTGGTGAAACTCGCCCGACCTCTGTAGAGACTCGCCTAGCCTCTGTAGAGACTCGCCCGGCCAATGTGGAGACTCGCCCGGCCTCTGGAGAATCTCGCCCGGCCTCTGTAGAGACTCACCCAGCATCTGTAGAGACTCGCCTGGCCTCTGTGGAGACTCGCCCAGCCTCTGGAGAAACTCGCCCAGCCTCTGGAGAGACTCGCTCGGCCTCTGGAGAGACTCGCCTTGCCCCTGTAGTGACTCGCCCGGCCCCTGGAGAGACTCGCCTGGGATCTGTGGAGACTCGCCCGGCCTCTGGAGAAACTCGCTCGGCCTCTGTAGAGACTCGCCCGGCCTCTGAAGAGACTCGCCCGGCCTCTAGAGTGACTCGCCTGGCCTCTGTAGAGACTCGCCTGGGCCTCTGGAGAAACTCGCCAGGCCTCTGTAGAGACTCGCCCGGCCTCTGGAGAGACTCGCCTCGCCTCTGTAGAGACTCGCCCGGCCTCTAAAGAGACTCGCCTGGCCTCTGTAGAGACTCGCCCGGCCTCTGGAGAAACTCGCCAGGCCTCTGTAGAGACTCGCCCGGCCTCTGGAGAAACTCGCCTTGCCCCTGTAGTGACTCGCCCGGCCCCTGGAGAGACTCGCCCGGGCTTTGGGGTGACTCGCCCGGCCTCTGGAGAGACTCGCCCGGCCTCTGTAGAGACTCGCCCGGACTCTGTAGAGACTCGCCCGGCCTCTAAAGAGACTCGCCTGGCCTCTGTAGAGACTCGCCCGGCCTCTGGAGAAACTCGCCAGGCCTCTGTAGAGACTCGCCCGGCCTCTGGAGAAACTCGCCTTGCCTCTGTAGAGAATCTTCCGGCCTCTTGAGAGACTCGCCCGGCCTCTGGAGAAACTCGCCTTGCCCCTGTAGTGACTCGCCCGGCCTCTGGAGAAACTCGCCTTGCCCCTGTAGTGACTCGCCCGGCCCCTGGAGAGACTCGCCTGGGATCTGGGGAGACTCGCCCGGCCTCTGGAGAAACTCGCCCAGCCTCTGGAGAGACTCGCCCGGCCTCTAGAGAGACTCGCCTGGCCTCTGTAGAGACTCGCCCGGCCTCTGGAGAGTCTCGCCTCGCCTCTGTAGAGACTCGGCCGGCCTCTAAAGAGACTCGCCTGGCCTCTGTAGAGACTCGCCCGGCCTCTGGAGAAACTCGCCAGGCCTCTGTAGAGACTCGCCCGGCCTCTGGAGAAACTCGCTTTGCCCCTGTAGTGACTCGCCTGGCCCCTGGAGAGACTCGCCCGGGCTTTGGGGTGACTCGCCCGGCCTCTGTAGAGACTCGCCCGGTCTCTGGAGAGGCTCGTCCGGCCTCTGGTAAAACTCGCCTGGCCTCTGTAGAGACTTGCCCGGCCTCTGGAGAAACTCGCCTGACCTCTGTAAAGACTCGCCCGGCCTCTTGAGAAACTCCCCTGGCCCCTGTAGAGACTTGCTCGGCCCCTGTAGAGACTTGCCCGGCCCGTGGAGAGACTCGCCCGGCCTCTGGTGAAACTCGCCAGACCTCTGTAGAGACTCGCCTGGCCTCTGTAGAGACTCGCCCGGCCTCTGTGGAGACTCGCCTGGCCTCTGGAGAATCTCGCTCGGCTTCTGTAGAGACTCACCCAGAATCTGTAGAGACTCGCCTGGCCTCTGTGGAGACTCGCCCGGCCTCTGGAGAGACTCACTCAGCCTCTGGAGAGACTCGCCCGGCCTCTGGAGAAACTCGCCTTGCCCCTGTAGTGTCTCGCCCGGCCCCTGGAGAGACTTGCCCGGGATCTGGGGAGACTCATTCGGCCTCTGGAGAGACTCACTTGGCCTCTGAGAAACTCGCCCGGACTCTGTAGAGACTCGCCCGGCCTATGGAGAAACTCGCCTGGCCTCTGTAGAGACTCGCCCGGCCTCTGGAGAAACTCGCCTGGCCTCTGTAGAGACTCGCCCGGCCTCTTGAGAGACTCGCCCGGCCTCTTGAAAAACTCGCCTGGCCCTGTAGAGACTCGCCTGGCCCGTTGAGAGACTCGCCCGGCCTCTGGAGAGACTCGCTCGGCCCGTTAAGAGATTTGCCCGGCCTCTGGAGAGTCTCGCCCGGTCTCTGGAGAGGCTCGCCCGGCCTCTGGGAAAACTCGCCTGGCCTCTGTAGAGACTTGCCCGGCCTCTGGAGAAACTCGCCTGACCTCTGTAGAGACTCGCCCGGCCTCTGGAGAAACTCGCCTGGCCCCTGTAGAGACTTGCTCGGCCCCTGTAGAGACTTGCTCGGCCCGTGGAGAAACTCGCCCGGCCTCTGGTGAAACTCGCCAGACCTCTGTAGAGACTCGCCTGGCCGCTGTAGAGACTCGCCCGGCCTCTGTGGAGACTCGCCTGGCCTCTGAAGAATCTCGCTCGGCCTCTGTAGAGACTCACCCAGCATATGTAGAGACTCGCCTGGCATCTGTGGAGACTCGCCCGTCCTCTGGAGAAACTCGCCTTGCCCCTATAGTGTCTCGCCCGGCCCCTGGAGAGACTTGCCCGGGATCTGGGGAGACTCATTCGGCCTCTGGAGAGACTCATTTGGCCTCTGAGAGACTCGCCCGGACTCTGTAGAGACTCGCCTGGCCTCTAAAGAGACTCGCCTGGCCTCTGTAGAGACTCGCCCGGCCTCTGGAGAAACTCGCCTGGCCTCTGTAGAGACTCGCCCGGCCTCTTGAGAGACTCGCCCGGCCTCTGGAAAAACTCGCCTGGCCCTGTAGAGACTCGCCTGGCCCGTGGAGAGACTCGCCCGGCCTCTGGAGAGACTCGCTCGGCCCGTTAAGAGATTCGCCCGGCCTCTGGAGAGACTCGCCCGGTCTCTGGAGAGGCTCGCCCGGCCTCTGGGAAAACTCGCCTGGCCTCTGTAGAGACTTGCCCGGCCTCTGGAGAAACTCGCCTGACCTCTGGAGAGACTCGCCCGGCCTCTGGAGAAACTCGCCTGGCCCCTGTAGAGACTTGCTCGGCCCCTGTAGACTTGCTCGGCCCGCGGAGAAACTCGCCCGGCCTCTGGTGAAACTCGCCAGACCTCTGTAGAGACTCGCCTGGCCGCTGTAGAGACTCGCCCGGCCTCTGTGGAGACTCGCCTGGCCTCTGAAGAATGTCGCTCGGCCTTTGTAGAGACTCACCCAGCATATGTAGAGACTCGCCTGGCATCTGTGGAGACTCGCCCGGCCTCTGGAGAAACTCGCCCAGCCTCTGGAGAGACTCACTCGGCCTCTGGAGAGACTCGTCCGGCTTCTGGAGAAACTCGCCTTGCCCCTGTAGTGACTCGCCCGGCCCCGGGAGAGACTTGCCCGGGATCTGGGGAGACTCGTCCGGCCTCTGGAGAGACTCACTTGGCCTCTGGAGAGACTCGCCCGGACTCTGTAGAGACTCGCCTGGCCTCTAAAGAGACTCGCCTGGCCTCTGTAGAGACTCGCCCGTCCTCTGGAGAAACTCGCCTGGCCTCTTTAGAGACTCGCCCGGCCTCTTGAGAGACTCGCCCGGCCTCTGGAAAAACTCGCCTGGCCCCTGTAGAGACTCGCCTGGCCCGTGGAGAGACTCGCCCGGCCTCTGGAGAGACTCGCTCGGCCCGTGAAGAGATTCGTCCGGAGTCTAGTGAGACAAACCAGGCCTCTGGAGAGACTTGCACGGCCTCTGGAGAGACTCGCTCGGCCTCTGGAGAGACTCGCCCGGCTTCTGGAGAGACTCGCCCGGCCCGTGGAGAGACTCACCCCGCCTCTGGAGTGACACGCCAGGCCTCTGGTGAGACTTGCCCGGCCTCTGGAGAGACTCGCCCGGCCTCTGGAGAATCTCGCCTGGCCCCTACACAGACTTGCCCGGCCTCTGGAGAGAATCGCCTGGCCTCTGGAGAGAATCGCCTGGCCTCTGTAGAGACTCGCCCGGCCTCTGGAGAAAGTCGCCTGGCCCCTGTAGAGACTTGCCCGGCCCCTGTAGCGACTCGCCCGGCCTCTGTGGAGACTCGCCCGGCCTCTTGAGAGACTTGCTCGGCCTCTGGAGAGACTCGTCCGGCCTCTGGAGGAACTCGCCTTGCCCCTGTAGTGACTCGCCCGGCCCCTGGAGAGACTCGCTCGGGCTTTGGGGTGACTCGCCCAGTCTCTGGAGAGACTCGCCCGGCCTCTGGTAAAACTCGCCGGCCTCTGTAGAGACTCGCCTGGCCTCTGTAGAGACTCGTCCGGCCTCTGGAGAAACACGCCTGGCCTCTGTAGAGAATCACCCGGCCTCTTGAGAGACTCGCACGGCCTCTGGAGAAACTCGCCTTGCCCCTGTAGTGACTCGCCCGGCCCCTGGAGAGACTCGCCTGGGATCTGGGGAGACTCGCCCGGCCTCTGGAGAAACTCGCCCAGCCTCTGGAGAGACTCGCCTGGCCTCTGTAGAGACTCGCCCGGCCTCTGGAGAGTCTCGCCTCACCTCTGTAGAGACTCGGCCGGCCTCTAAAGAGACTCGCCTGGCCTCTGTAGAGACTCGCCCGGCCTCTGGAGAAACTCGCCAGGCCTCTGTAGAGACTCGCCCGGCCTCTGGAGAAACTCGCCTTGCCCCTGTAGTGACTCGCCCGGCCCCTGGAGAGACTCGCCCGGGCTTTGGGGTGACTCGCCCGGCCTCTGTAGAGACTCGCCCGGTCTCAGGAGAGGCTCGTCCGGCCTCTGGTAAAACTCGCCTGGCCTCTGTAGAGACTTGCCCTGCCTCTGGAGAAACTCGCCTGACCTCTGTAAAGACTCACCCGGCCTCTTGAGAAACTCCCCTGGCCCCTGTAGAGACTTGCTCGGCCCCTGTAGAGACTTGCCCGGCCCGTGGAGAGACTCGCCCGGCCTCTGGTGAAACTCGCCAGACCTCTGTAGAGACTCGCCTGGCCTCTGTAGAGACTCGCCCGGCTTCTGTGGAGACTCGCCTGGCCTCTGGAGAATCTCGCTCGGCTTCTGTAGAGACTCACCCAGAATCTGTAGAGTCTCGCCTGGCCTCTGTGGAGACTCGCCCGGCCTCTGGAGAGACTCACTCAGCCTCTGGAGAGACTCGCACGGCCTCTGGAGAAACTCGCCTTGCCCCTGTAGTGTCTCGCCCGGCCCCTGGAGAGACTTGCCCGGGATCTGGGGAGACTCATTCGGCCTCTGGAGAGACTCACTTGGCCTCTGAGAGACTCGCCCGGACTCTGTAGAGACTCGCCTGGCCTCTAAAGAGACTCGCCTGGCCTCTGTAGAGACTCGCCCGGCCTCTGGAGAAACTCGCCTGGCCTCTGTAGAGACTCGCCCGGCCTCTTGAGAGACTCGCCCGGCCTCTTGAAAAACTCGCCTGGCCCTGTAGAGACTCGCCTGGCCCGTGGAGAGACTCGCCCGGCCTCTGGAGAGACTCGCTCGGCCCGTTAAGAGATTCGCCCGGCCTCTGGAGAGACTCGCCCGGTCTCTGGAGAGGCTCGCCCGGCCTCTGGGAAAACTCGCCTGGCCTCTGTAGAGACTTGCCCGGCCTCTGGAGAAACTCGCCTGACCTCTGTAGAGACTCGCCCGGCCTCTGGAGAAACTCGCCTGGCCCCTGTAGAGACTTGCTCGGCCCCTGTAGAGACTTGCTCGGCCCGTGGAGAAACTCGCCCGGCCTCTGGTGAAACTCGCCAGACCTCTGTAGAGACTCGCCTGGCCGCTGTAGAGACTCGCCCGGCCTCTGTGGAGACTCGCCTGGCCTCTGAAGAATCTCGCTCGGCCTCTGTAGAGACTCACCCAGCATATGTAGAGACTCGCCTGGCATCTGTGGAGACTCGCCCGGCCTCTGGAGAAACTCGCCCAGCCTCTGGAGAGACTCACTCGGCCTCTGGAGAGACTCGTCCGGCTTCTGGAGAAACTCGCCTTGCCCCTGTAGTGACTCGCCCGGCCCCGGGAGAGACTTGCCCGGGATCTGGGGAGACTCGTCCGGCCTCTGGAGAGACTCACTTGGCCTCTGGAGAGACTCGCCCGGACTCTGTAGAGACTCGCCTGGCCTCTAAAGAGACTCGCCTGGCCTCTGTAGAGACTCGCCCGTCCTCTGGAGAAACTCGCCTGGCCTCTGTAGAGACTCGCCCGGCCTCTTGAGAGACTCGCCCGGCCTCTGGAAAAACTCGCCTGGCCCCTGTAGAGACTCGCCTGGCCCGTGGAGAGACTCGCCCGGCCTCTGGAGAGACTCGCTCGGCCCGTGAAGAGATTCGTCCGGAGTCTAGTGAGACAAACCAGGCCTCTGGAGAGACTTGCACGGCCTCTGGAGAGACTCGCTCGGCCTCTGGAGAGACTCGCCCGGCTTCTGGAGAGACTCGCCCGGCCCGTGGAGAGACTCACCCCGCCTCTGGAGTGACACGCCAGGCCTCTGGTGAGACTTGCCCGGCCTCTGGAGAGACTCGCCCGGCCTCTGGAGAATCTCGCCTGGCCCCTACACAGACTTGCCCGGCCTCTGGAGAGAATCGCCTGGCCTCTGGAGAGAATCGCCTGGCCTCTGTAGAGACTCGCCCGGCCTCTGGAGAAAGTCGTCTGGCCCCTGTAGAGACTTGCCCGGCCCCTGTAGCGACTCGCCCGGCCTCTGTGGAGACTCGCCCGGCCTCTTGAGAGACTTGCTCGGCCTCTGGAGAGACTCGTCCGGCCTCTGGAGGAACTCGCCTTGCCCCTGTAGTGACTCGCCCGGCCCCTGGAGAGACTCGCTCGGGCTTTGGGGTGACTCGCCCAGTCTCTGGAGAGACTCGCCCGGCCTCTGGTAAAACTCGCCGGCCTCTGTAGAGACTCGCCTGGCCTCTGTAGAGACTCGTCCGGCCTCTGGAGAAACACGCCTGGCCTCTGTAGAGAATCACCCGGCCTCTTGAGAGACTCGCCCGGCCTCTGGAGAAACTCGCCTTGCCCCTGTCGTGACTCGCCCGGCCCCTGGAGAGACTCGCCTGGGATCTGGGGAGACTCGCCCGGCCTCTGGAGAAACTCGCCCAGCCTCTGGAGAGACTCGCCTGGCCTCTGTAGAGACTCGCCCGGCCTCTGGAGAGTCTCGCCTCGCCTCTGTAGAGACTCGGCCGGCCTCTAAAGAGACTCGCCTGGCCTCTGTAGAGACTCGCCCGGCCTCTGGAGAAACTCGCCAGGCCTCTGTGGAGACTCGCCCGGCCTCTGGAGAAACTCGCCTTGCCCCTGTAGTGACTCGCCCGGCCCCTGGAGAGACTCGCCCGGGCTTTGGGGTGACTCGCCCGGCCTCTGTAGAGACTCGCCCGGTCTCTGGAGAGGCTCGTCCGGCCTCTGGTAAAACTCGCCTGGCCTCTGTAGAGACTTGCCCTGCCTCTGGAGAAACTCGCCTGACCTCTGTAAAGACTCGCCCGGCCTCTTGAGAAACTCCCCTGGCCCCTGTAGAGACTTGCTCGGCCCCTGTAGAGACTTGCCCGGCCCGTGGAGAGACTCGCCCGGCCTCTGGTGAAACTCGCCAGACCTCTGTAGAGACTCGCCTGGCCTCTGTAGAGACTCGCCCGGCTTCTGTGGAGACTCGCCTGGCCTCTGGAGAATCTCGCTCGGCTTCTGTAGAGACTCACCCAGAATCTGTAGAGACTCGCCTGGCCTCTGTGGAGACTCGCCCGGCCTCTGGAGAGACTCACTCAGCCTCTGGAGAGACTCGCACGGCCTCTGGAGAAACTCGCCTTGCCCCTATAGTGTCTCGCCCGGCCCCTGGAGAGACTTGCCCGGGATCTGGGGAGACTCATTCGGCCTCTGGAGAGACTCACTTGGCCTCTGAGAGACTCGCCCGGACTCTGTAGAGACTCGCCTGGCCTCTAAAGAGACTCGCCTGGCCTCTGTAGAGACTCGCCCGGCCTCTGGAGAAACTCGCCTGGCCTCTGTAGAGACTCGCCCGGCCTCTTGAGAGACTCGCCCGGCCTCTGGGAAAACTCGCCTGGCCCTGTAGAGACTCGCCTGGCCCGTGGAGAGACTCGCCCGGCCTCTGGAGAGACTCGCTCGGCCCTTTAAGAGATTCGCCCGGCCTCTGGAGAGACTCGCCCGGTCTCTGGAGAGGCTCGCCCGGCCTCTGGGAAAACTCGCCTGGCCTCTGTAGAGACTTGACCGGCCTCTGGAGAAACTCGCCTGACCTCTGTAGAGACTCGCCCGGCCTCTGGAGAAACTCGCCTGGCCCCTGTAGAGACTTGCTCGGCCCCTGTAGAGACTTGCTCGGCCCGTGGAGAAACTCGCCCGGCCTCTGGTGAAACTCGCCAGACCTCTGTAGAGACTCGCCTGGCCGCTGTAGAGACTCGCCCGGCCTCTGTGGAGACTCGCTTGGCCTCTGAAGAATCTCGCTCGGCCTCTGTAGAGACTCACCCAGCATATGTAGAGACTCGCCTGGCATCTGTGGAGACTCGCCCGGCCTCTGGAGAAACTCGCCCAGCCTCTGGAGAGACTCACTCGGCCTCTGGAGAGACTCGTCCGGCTTCTGGAGAAACTCGCCTTGCCCCTGTAGTGACTCGCCCGGTCTCTGGAGAGGCTCGTCCGGCCTCTGGTAAAACTCGCCTGGCCTCTGTAGAGACTTGCCCGGCCTCTGGAGAAACTCGCCTGACCTCTGTAAAGACTCGCCCGGCCTCTTGAGAAACTCGCCTGGCCCCTGTAGAGACTTGCTCGGCCCCTGTAGAGACTTGCTCGGCCCCTGTAGAGACTTGCTCGGCCCCTGTAGAGACTTGCCCGGCCCGTGGAGAGACTCGCCCGGCCTCTGGTGAAACTCGCCAGACCTCTGTAGAGACTCGCCTGGCCTCTGTAGAGACTCGCCCGGCCTCTGTGGAGACTCGCCTGGCCTCTGGAGAATCTCGCTCGGCTTCTGTAGAGACTCACCCAGAATCTGTAGAGACTCGCCTGGCCTCTGTGGAGACTCGCCCGGCCTCTGGAGAGACTCACTCAGCCTCTGGAGAGACTCGCCCGGCCCCTGGAGAGACTTGCCCGGGATCTGGGGAGACTCATTCGGCCTCTGGAGAGACTCACTTGGCCTCTGAGAAACTCGCCCGGACTCTGTAGAGACTCGCCTGGCCTCTAAAGAGACTCGCCTGGCCTCTGTAGAGACTCGCCCGGCCTCTTGAGAGACTCGCCCGGCCTCTTGAAAAACTCGCCTGGCCCTGTAGAGACTCGCCTGGCCCGTGGAGAGACTCGCCCGGCCTCTGGAGAGACTCGCTTGGCCCGTTAAGAGATTCGCCCGGCCTCTGGAGAGACTCGCCCGGTCTCTGGAGAGGCTCGCCCGGCCTCTGGGAAAACTCGCCTGGCCTCTGTAGAGACTTGCCCGGCCTCTGGAGAAACTCGCCTGACCTCTGTAGAGACTCGCCCGGCCTCTGGAGAAACTCGCCTGGCCCCTGTAGAGACTTGCTCGGCCCCTGTAGAGACTTGCTCGGCCCGTGGAGAAACTCGCCCGGCCTCTGGTGAAACTCGCCAGACCTCTGTAGAGACTCGCCTGGCCGCTGTAGAGACTCGCCCGGCCTCTGTGGAGACTCGCCTGGCCTCTGAAGAATCTCGCTCGGCCTCTGTAGAGACTCACCCAGCATATGTAGAGACTCGCCTGGCATCTGGAGAAACTTGCCCAGCCTCTGGAGAGACTCACTCGGCCTCTGGAGAGACTCGTCCGGCTTCTGGAGAAACTCGCCTTGCCCCTGTAGTGACTCGCCCGGTCTCTGGAGAGGCTCGTCCGGCCTCTGGTAAAACTCGCCTGGCCTCTGTAGAGACTCGCCCGGCCTCTGGAAAAACTCGCCTGGCCCTGTAGAGACTCGCCTGGCCCGTGGAGAGACTCGCCCGGCCTCTGGAGAGACTCGCTCGGCCCGTTAAGAGATTCGCCCGGCCTCTGGAGAGACTCGCCCGGTCTCTGGAGAGGCTCGCCCGGCCTCTGGGAAAACTCGCCTGGCCTCTGTAGAGACTTGACCGGCCTCTGGAGAAACTCGCCTGACCTCTGTAGAGACTCGCCCGGCCTCTGGAGAAACTCGCCTGGCCCCTGTAGAGACTTGCTCGGCCCCTGTAGAGACTTGCTCGGCCCGTGGAGAAACTCGCCCGGCCTCTGGTGAAACTCGCCAGACCTCTGTAGAGACTCGCCTGGCCGCTGTAGAGACTCGCCCGGCCTCTGTGGAGACTCGCTTGGCCTCTGAAGAATCTCGCTCGGCCTCTGTAGAGACTCACCCAGCATATGTAGAGACTCGCCTGGCATCTGTGGAGACTCGCCCGGCCTCTGGAGAAACTCGCCCAGCCTCTGGAGAGACTCACTCGGCCTCTGGAGAGACTCGTCCGGCTTCTGGAGAAACTCGCCTTGCCCCTGTAGTGACTCGCCCGGTCTCTGGAGAGGCTCGTCCGGCCTCTGGTAAAACTCGCCTGGCCTCTGTAGAGACTTGCCCGGCCTCTGGAGAAACTCGCCTGACCTCTGTAAAGACTCGCCCGGCCTCTTGAGAAACTCGCCTGGCCCCTGTGGAGACTTGCTCGGCCCCTGTAGAGACTTGCTCGGCCCCTGTAGAGACTTGCCCGGCCCGTGGAGAGACTCGCCCGGCCTCTGGTGAAACTCGCCAGACCTCTGTAGAGACTCGCCTGGCCTCTGTAGAGACTCGCCCGGCCTCTGTGGAGACTCGCCTGGCCTCTGGAGAATCTCGCTCGGCTTCTGTAGAGACTCACCCAGAATCTGTAGAGACTCGCCTGGCCTCTGTGGAGACTCGCCCGGCCTCTGGAGAGACTCACTCAGCCTCTGGAGAGACTCGCCCGGCCTCTGGAGAAACTCGCCTTGCCCCTGTAGTGTCTCGCCCGGCCCCTGGAGAGACTTGCCCGGGATCTGGGGAGACTCATTCGGCCTCTGGAGAGACTCACTTGGCCTCTGGAGAGACTCGTCCGGCTTCTGGAGAAACTCGCCTTGCCCCTGTAGTGACTCGCCCGGCCCCGGGAGAGACTTGCCCGGGATCTGGGGAGACTCGTCCGGCCTCTGGAGAGACTCACTTGGCCTCTGGAGAGACTCGCCCGGACTCTGTAGAGACTCGCCTGGCCTCTAAAGAGACTCGCCTGGCCTCTGTAGAGACTCGCCCGTCCTCTGGAGAAACTCGCCTGGCCTCTGTAGAGACTCGCCCGGCCTCTTGAGAGACTCGCCCGGCCTCTGGAAAAACTCGCCTGGCCCCTGTAGAGACTCGCCTGGCCCGTGGAGAGACTCGCCCGGCCTCTGGAGAGACTCGCTCGGCCCGTGAAGAGATTCGTCCGGAGTCTAGTGAGACAAACCAGGCCTCTGGAGAGACTTGCACGGCCTCTGGAGAGACTCGCTCGGCCTCTGGAGAGACTCGCCCGGCTTCTGGAGAGACTCGCCCGGCCCGTGGAGAGACTCACCCCGCCTCTGGAGTGACACGCCAGGCCTCTGGTGAGACTTGCCCGGCCTCTGGAGAGACTCGCCCGGCCTCTGGAGAATCTCGCCTGGCCCCTACACAGACTTGCCCGGCCTCTGGAGAGAATCGCCTGGCCTCTGGAGAGAATCGCCTGGCCTCTGTAGAGACTCGCCCGGCCTCTGGAGAAAGTCGTCTGGCCCCTGTAGAGACTTGCCCGGCCCCTGTAGCGACTCGCCCGGCCTCTGTGGAAACTCGCCCGGCCTCTTGAGAGACTTGCTCGGCCTCTGGAGAGACTCGTCCGGCCTCTGGAGGAACTCGCCTTGCCCCTGTAGTGACTCGCCCGGCCCCTGGAGAGACTCGCTCGGGCTTTGGGGTGACTCGCCCAGTCTCTGGAGAGACTCGCCCGGCCTCTGGTAAAACTCGCCGGCCTCTGTAGAGACTCGCCTGGCCTCTGTAGAGACTCGTCCGGCCTCTGGAGAAACACGCCTGGCCTCTGTAGAGAATCACCCGGCCTCTTGAGAGACTCGCCCGGCCTCTGGAGAAACTCGCCTTGCCCCTGTCGTGACTCGCCCGGCCCCTGGAGAGACTCGCCTGGGATCTGGGGAGACTCGCCCGGCCTCTGGAGAAACTCGCCCAGCCTCTGGAGAGACTCGCCTGGCCTCTGTAGAGACTCGCCCGGCCTCTGGAGAGTCTCGCCTCGCCTCTGTAGAGACTCGGCCGGCCTCTAAAGAGACTCGCCTGGCCTCTGTAGAGACTCGCCCGGCCTCTGGAGAAACTCGCCAGGCCTCTGTGGAGACTCGCCCGGCCTCTGGAGAAACTCGCCTTGCCCCTGTAGTGACTCGCCCGGCCCCTGGAGAGACTCGCCCGGGCTTTGGGGTGACTCGCCCGGCCTCTGTAGAGACTCGCCCGGTCTCTGGAGAGGCTCGTCCGGCCTCTGGTAAAACTCGCCTGGCCTCTGTAGAGACTTGCCCTGCCTCTGGAGAAACTCGCCTGACCTCTGTAAAGACTCGCCCGGCCTCTTGAGAAACTCCCCTGGCCCCTGTAGAGACTTGCTCGGCCCCTGTAGAGACTTGCCCGGCCCGTGGAGAGACTCGCCCGGCCTCTGGTGAAACTCGCCAGACCTCTGTAGAGACTCGCCTGGCCTCTGTAGAGACTCGCCCGGCTTCTGTGGAGACTCGCCTGGCCTCTGGAGAATCTCGCTCGGCTTCTGTAGAGACTCACCCAGAATCTGTAGAGACTCGCCTGGCCTCTGTGGAGACTCGCCCGGCCTCTGGAGAGACTCACTCAGCCTCTGGAGAGACTCGCACGGCCTCTGGAGAAACTCGCCTTGCCCCTATAGTGTCTCGCCCGGCCCCTGGAGAGACTTGCCCGGGATCTGGGGAGACTCATTCGGCCTCTGGAGAGACTCACTTGGCCTCTGAGAGACTCGCCCGGACTCTGTAGAGACTCGCCTGGCCTCTAAAGAGACTCGCCTGGCCTCTGTAGAGACTCGCCCGGCCTCTGGAGAAACTCGCCTGGCCTCTGTAGAGACTCGCCCGGCCTCTTGAGAGACTCGCCCGGCCTCTGGGAAAACTCGCCTGGCCCTGTAGAGACTCGCCTGGCCCGTGGAGAGACTCGCCCGGCCTCTGGAGAGACTCGCTCGGCCCGTTAAGAGATTCGCCCGGCCTCTGGAGAGACTCGCCCGGTCTCTGGAGAGGCTCGCCCGGCCTCTGGGAAAACTCGCCTGGCCTCTGTAGAGACTTGACCGGCCTCTGGAGAAACTCGCCTGACCTCTGTAGAGACTCGCCCGGCCTCTGGAGAAACTCGCCTGGCCCCTGTAGAGACTTGCTCGGCCCCTGTAGAGACTTGCTCGGCCCGTGGAGAAACTCGCCCGGCCTCTGGTGAAACTCGCCAGACCTCTGTAGAGACTCGCCTGGCCGCTGTAGAGACTCGCCCGGCCTCTGTGGAGACTCGCTTGGCCTCTGAAGAATCTCGCTCGGCCTCTGTAGAGACTCACCCAGCATATGTAGAGACTCGCCTGGCATCTGTGGAGACTCGCCCGGCCTCTGGAGAAACTCGCCCAGCCTCTGGAGAGACTCACTCGGCCTCTGGAGAGACTCGTCCGGCCTCTGGTAAAACTCGCCTGGCCTCTGTAGAGACTTGGCCGGCCTCTGGAGAAACTCGCCTGACCTCTGTAAAGACTCGCCCGGCCTCTTGAGAAACTCGCCTGGCCCCTGTAGAGACTTGCTCGGCCCCTGTAGAGACTTGCTCGGCCCCTGTAGAGACTTGCTCGGCCCCTGTAGAGACTTGCCCGGCCCGTGGAGAGACTCGCCCGGCCTCTGGTGAAACTCGCCAGACCTCTGTAGAGACTCGCCTGGCCTCTGTAGAGACTCGCCCGGCCTCTGTGGAGACTCGCCTGGCCTCTGGAGAATCTCGCTCGGCTTCTGTAGAGACTCACCCAGAATCTGTAGAGACTCGCCTGGCCTCTGTGGAGACTCGCCCGGCCTCTGGAGAGACTCACTCAGCCTCTGGAGAGACTCGCCCGGCCCCTGGAGAGACTTGCCCGGGATCTGGGGAGACTCATTCGGCCTCTGGAGAGACTCACTTGGCCTCTGAGAAACTCGCCCGGACTCTGTAGAGACTCGCCTTGCCTCTAAAGAGACTCGCCTGGCCTCTGTAGAGACTCGCCCGGCCTCTTGAGAGACTCGCCCGGCCTCTTGAAAAACTCGCCTGGCCCTGTAGAGACTCGCCTGGCCCGTGGAGAGACTCGCCCGGCCTCTGGAGAGACTCGCTTGGCCCGTTAAGAGATTCGCCCGGCCTCTGGAGAGACTCGCCCGGTCTCTGGAGAGGCTCGCCCGGCCTCTGGGAAAACTCGCCTGGCCTCTGTAGAGACTTGCCCGGCCTCTGGAGAAACTCGCCTGACCTCTGTAGAGACTCGCCCGGCCTCTGGAGAAACTCGCCTGGCCCCTGTAGAGACTTGCTCGGCCCCTGTAGAGACTTGCTCGGCCCGTGGAGAAACTCGCCCGGCCTCTGGTGAAACTCGCCAGACCTCTGTAGAGACTCGCCTGGCCGCTGTAGAGACTCGCCCGGCCTCTGTGGAGACTCGCCTGGCCTCTGAAGAATCTCGCTCGGCCTCTGTAGAGACTCACCCAGCATATGTAGAGACTCGCCTGGCATCTGGAGAAACTTGCCCAGCCTCTGGAGAGACTCACTCGGCCTCTGGAGAGACTCGTCCGGCTTCTGGAGAAACTCGCCTTGCCCCTGTAGTGACTCGCCCGGTCTCTGGAGAGGCTCGTCCGGCCTCTGGTAAAACTCGCCTGGCCTCTGTAGAGACTCGCCCGGCCTCTGGAAAAACTCGCCTGGCCCTGTAGAGACTCGCCTGGCCCGTGGAGAGACTCGCCCGGCCTCTGGAGAGACTCGCTCGGCCCGTTAAGAGATTCGCCCGGCCTCTGGAGAGACTCGCCCGGTCTCTGGAGAGGCTCGCCCGGCCTCTGGGAAAACTCGCCTGGCCTCTGTAGAGACTTGACCGGCCTCTGGAGAAACTCGCCTGACCTCTGTAGAGACTCGCCCGGCCTCTGGAGAAACTCGCCTGGCCCCTGTAGAGACTTGCTCGGCCCCTGTAGAGACTTGCTCGGCCCGTGGAGAAACTCGCCCGGCCTCTGGTGAAACTCGCCAGACCTCTGTAGAGACTCGCCTGGCCGCTGTAGAGACTCGCCCGGCCTCTGTGGAGACTCGCTTGGCCTCTGAAGAATCTCGCTCGGCCTCTGTAGAGACTCACCCAGCATATGTAGAGACTCGCCTGGCATCTGTGGAGACTCGCCCGGCCTCTGGAGAAACTCGCCCAGCCTCTGGAGAGACTCACTCGGCCTCTGGAGAGACTCGTCCGGCTTCTGGAGAAACTCGCCTTGCCCCTGTAGTGACTCGCCCGGTCTCTGGAGAGGCTCGTCCGGCCTCTGGTAAAACTCGCCTGGCCTCTGTAGAGACTTGCCCGGCCTCTGGAGAAACTCGCCTGACCTCTGTAAAGACTCGCCCGGCCTCTTGAGAAACTCGCCTGGCCCCTGTAGAGACTTGCTCGGCCCCTGTAGAGACTTGCTCGGCCCCTGTAGAGACTTGCTCGGCCCCTGTAGAGACTTGCCCGGCCCGTGGAGAGACTCGCCCGGCCTCTGGTGAAACTCGCCAGACCTCTGTAGAGACTCGCCTGGCCTCTGTAGAGACTCGCCCGGCCTCTGTGGAGACTCGCCTGGCCTCTGGAGAATCTCGCTCGGCTTCTGTAGAGACTCACCCAGAATCTGTAGAGACTCGCCTGGCCTCTGTGGAGACTCGCCCGGCCTCTGGAGAGACTCACTCAGCCTCTGGAGAGACTCGCCCGGCCTCTGGAGAAACTCGCCTTGCCCCTGTAGTGTCTCGCCCGGCCCCTGGAGAGACTTGCCCGGGATCTGGGGAGACTCATTCGGCCTCTGGAGAGACTCACTTGGCCTCTGAGAAACTCGCCCGGACTCTGTAGAGACTCGCCTGGCCTCTAAAGAGACTCGCCTGGCCTCTGTAGAGACTCGCCCGGCCTCTGGAGAAACTCGCCTGGCCTCTGTAGAGACTCGCCCGGCCTCTTGAGAGACTCGCCCGGCCTCTTGAAAAACTCGCCTGGCCCTGTAGAGACTCGCCTGGCCCGTGGAGAGACTCGCCCGGCCTCTGGAGAGACTCGCTCGGCCCGTTAAGAGATTCGCCCGGCCTCTGGGGAGACTCGCCCGGTCTCTGGAGAGGCTCGCCCGGCCTCTGGGAAAACTCGCCTGGCCTCTGTAGAGACTTGCCCGGCCTCTGGAGAAACTCGCCTGACCTCTGTAGAGACTCGCCCGGCCTCTGGAGAAACTCGCCTGGCCCCTGTAGAGACTTGCTCGGCCCCTGTAGAGACTTGCTCGGCCCGTGTAGAAACTCGCCCGGCCTCTGGTGAAACTCGCCAGACCTCTGTAGAGACTCGCCTGGCCGCTGTAGAGACTCGCCCGGCCTCTGTGGAGACTCGCCTGGCCTCTGAAGAATCTCGCTCGGCCTCTGTAGAGACTCACCCAGCATATGTAGAGACTCGCCTGGCATCTGTGGAGACTCGCCCGGCCTCTGGAGAAACTCGCCCAGCCTCTGGAGAGACTCACTCGGCCTCTGGAGAGACTCGTCCGGCTTCTGGAGAAACTCGCCTTGCCCCTGTAGTGACTCGCCCGGTCTCTGGAGAGGCTCGTCCGGCCTCTGGTAAAACTCGCCTGGCCTCTGTAGAGACTTGGCCGGCCTCTGGAGAAACTCGCCTGACCTCTGTAAAGACTCGCCCGGCCTCTTGAGAAACTCGCCTGGCCCCTGTGGAGACTTGCTCGGCCCCTGTAGAGACTTGCCCGGCCCGTGGAGAGACTCGCCCGGCCTCTGGTGAAACTCGCCAGACCTCTGTAGAGACTCGCCTGGCCTCTGTAGAGACTCGCCCGGCCTCTGTGGAGACTCGCCTGGCCTCTGGAGAATCTCGCTCGGCTTCTGTAGAGACTCACCCAGAATCTGTAGAGACTCGCCTGGCCTCTGTGGAGACTCGCCCGGCCTCTGGAGAGACTCACTCAGCCTCTGGAGAGACTCGCCCGGCCTCTGGAGAAACTCGCCTTGCCCCTGTAGTGTCTCGTTCGGCCCCTGGAGAGACTTGCCCGGGATCTGGGGAGACTCATTCGGCCTCTGGAGAGACTCACTTGGCCTCTGAGAAACTCGCCCGGACTCTGTAGAGACTCGCCTGGCCTCTAAAGAGACTCGCCTGGCCTCTGTAGAGCCTCGCCCGGCCTCTGGAGAAACTCGCCTGGCCTCTGTAGAGACTCGCCCGGCCTCTTGAGAGACTCGCCCGGCCTCTTGAAAAACTCGCCTGGCCCTGTAGAGACTCGCCTGGCCCGTGGAGAGACTCGCCCGGCCTCTGGAGAGACTCGCTCGGCCCGTTAAGAGATTCGCCCGGCCTCTGGAGAGACTCGCCCGGTCTCTGGAGAGGCTCGCCCGGCCTCTGGGAAAACTCGCCTGGCCTCTGTAGAGACTTGACCGGCCTCTGGAGAAACTCGCCTGACCTCTGTAGAGACTCGCCCGGCCTCTGGAGAAACTCGCCTGGCCCCTGTAGAGACTTGCTCGGCCCCTGTAGAGACTTGCTCGGCCCGTGGAGAAACTCGCCCGGCCTCTGGTGAAACTCGCCAGACCTCTGTAGAGACTCGCCTGGCCGCTGTAGAGACTCGCCCGGCCTCTGTGGAGACTCGCCTGGCCTCTGAAGAATCTCGCTCGGCCTCTGTAGAGACTCACCCAGCATATGTAGAGACTCGCCTGGCATCTGTGGAGACTCGCCCGGCCTCTGGAGAAACTCGCCCAACCTCTGGAGAGACTCACTCGGCCTCTGGAGAGACTCGTCCGGCTTCTGGAGAAACTCGCCTTGCCCCTGTAGTGACTCGCCCGGTCTCTGGAGAGGCTCGCCCGGCCTCTGGGAAAACTCGCCTGGCCTCTGTAGAGACTTGGCCGGCCTCTGGAGAAACTCGCCTGACCTCTGTAAAGACTCGCCCGGCCTCTTGAGAAACTCGCCTGGCCCCTGTAGAGACTTGCTCGGCCCCTGTAGAGACTTGCCCGGCCCGTGGAGAGACTCGCCCGGCCTCTGGTGAAACTCGCCAGACCTCTGTAGAGACTCGCCTGGCCTCTGTAGAGACTCGCCCGGCCTCTGTGGAGACTCGCCTGGCCTCTGGAGAATCTCGCTCGGCTTCTGTAGAGACTCACCCAGAATCTGTAGAGACTCGCCTGGCCTCTGTGGAGACTCGCCCGGCCTCTGGAGAGACTCACTCAGCCTCTGGAGAGACTCGCACGGCCTCTGGAGAAACTCGCCTTGCCCCTGTAGTGTCTCGCCCGGCCCCTGGAGAGACTTGCCCGGGATCTGGGGAGACTCATTCGGCCTCTGGAGAGACTCACTTGGCCTCTGAGAGACTCGCCCGGACTCTGTAGAGACTCGCCTGGCCTCTAAAGAGACTCGCCTGGCCTCTGTAGAGACTCGCCCGGCCTCTGGAGAAACTCGCCTGGCCTCTGTAGAGACTCGCCCGGCCTCTTGAGAGACTCGCCCGGCCTCTGGAAAAACTCGCCTGGCCCTGTAGAGACTCGCCTGGCCCGTGGAGAGACTCGCCCGGCCTCTGGAGAGACTCGCTCGGCCCGTTAAGAGATTCGCCCGGCCTCTGGAGAGACTCGCCCGGTCTCTGGAGAGGCTCGCCCGGCCTCTGGGAAAACTCGCCTGGCCTCTGTAGAGACTTGACCGGCCTCTGGAGAAACTCGCCTGACCTCTGTAGAGACTCGCCCGGCCTCTGGAGAAACTCGCCTGGCCCCTGTAGAGACTTGCTCGGCCCCTGTAGAGACTTGCTCGGCCCGTGGAGAAACTCGCCCGGCCTCTGGTGAAACTCGCCAGACCTCTGTAGAGACTCGCCAGGCCGCTGTAGAGACTCGCCCGGCCTCTGTGGAGACTCGCTTGGCCTCTGAAGAATCTCGCTCGGCCTCTGTAGAGACTCACCCAGCATATGTAGAGACTCGCCTGGCATCTGTGGAGACTCGCCCGGCCTCTGGAGAAACTCGCCCAGCCTCTGGAGAGACTCACTCGGCCTCTGGAGAGACTCGTCCGGCTTCTGGAGAAACTCGCCTTGCCCCTGTAGTGACTCGCCCGGTCTCTGGAGAGGCTCGTCCGGCCTCTGGTAAAACTCGCCGGGCCTCTGTAGAGACTTGGCCGGCCTCTGGAGAAACTCGCCTGACCTCTGTAAAGACTCGCCCGGCCTCTTGAGAAACTCGCCTGGCCCCTGTAGAGACTTGCTCGGCCCCTGTAGAGACTTGCTCGGCCCCTGTAGAGACTTGCCCGGCCCGTGGAGAGACTCGCCCGGCCTCTGGTGAAACTCGCCAGACCTCTGTAGAGACTCGCCTGGCCTCTGTAGAGACTCGCCCGGCCTCTGTGGAGACTAGCCTGGCCTCTGGAGAATCTCGCTCGGCTTCTGTAGAGACTCACCCAGAATCTGTAGAGACTCGCCTGGCCTCTGTGGAGACTCGCCCGGCCTCTGGAGAGACTCACTCAGCCTCTGGAGAGACTCGCCCGGCCTCTGGAGAAACTCGCCTTGCCCCTGTAGTGTCTCGCCCGGCCCCTGGAGAGACTTGCCCGGGATCTGGGGAGTCTCATTCGGCCTCTGGAGAGACTCACTTGGCCTCTGAGAAACTCGCCCGGACTCTGTAGAGACTCGCCTGGCCTCTAAAGAGACTCGCCTGGCCTCTGTAGAGACTCGCCCGGCCTCTGGAGAAACTCGCCTGGCCTCTGTAGAGACTCGCCCGGCCTCTTGAGAGACTCGCCCGGCCTCTTGAAAAACTCGCCTGGCCCTGTAGAGATTCGCCTGGCCCGTGGAGAGACTCGCCCGGCCTCTGGAGAGACTCGCTCGGCCCGTTAAGAGATTCGCCCGGCCTCTGGAGAGACTCGCCCGGTCTCTGGAGAGGCTCGCCCGGCCTCTGGGAAAACTCGCCTGGCCTCTGTAGAGACTTGCCCGGCCTCTGGAGAAACTCGCCTGACCTCTGTAGAGACTCGCCCGGCCTCTGGAGAAACTCGCCTGGCCCCTGTAGAGACTTGCTCGGCCCCTGTAGAGACTTGCTCGGCCCGTGGAGAAACTCGCCCGGCCTCTGGTGAAACTCGCCAGACCTCTGTAGAGACTCGCCTGGCCGCTGTAGAGACTCGCCCGGCCTCTGTGGAGACTCGCCTGGCCTCTGAAGAATCTCGCTCGGCCTCTGTAGAGACTCACCCAGCATATGTAGAGACTCGCCTGGCATCTGTGGAGACTCGCCCGGCCTCTGGAGAAACTTGCCCAGCCTCTGGAGAGACTCACTCGGCCTCTGGAGAGACTCGTCCGGCTTCTGGAGAAACTCGCCTTGCCCCTGTAGTGACTCGCCCGGTCTCTGGAGAGGCTCGTCCGGCCTCTGGTAAAACTCGCCTGGCCTCTGTAGAGACTCGCCCGGCCTCTGGAAAAACTCGCCTGGCCCTGTAGAGACTCGCCTGGCCCGTGGAGAGACTCGCCCGGCCTCTGGAGAGACTCGTTCGGCCCGTTAAGAGATTCGCCCGGCCTCTGGAGAGACTCGCCCGGTCTCTGGAGAGGCTCGCCCGGCCTCTGGGAAAACTCGCCTGGCCTCTGTAGAGACTTGACCGGCCTCTGGAGAAACTCGCCTGACCTCTGTAGAGACTCGCCCGGCCTCTGGAGAAACTCGCCTGGCCCCTGTAAAGACTTGCTCGGCCCCTGTAGAGACTTGCTCGGCCCGTGGAGAAACTCGCCCGGCCTCTGGTGAAGCTCGCCAGACCTCTGTAGAGACTCGCCTGGCCGCTGTAGAGACTCGCCCGGCCTCTGTGGAGACTCGCTTGGCCTCTGAAGAATCTCGCTCGGCCTCTGTAGAGACTCACCCAGCATATGTAGAGACTCGCCTGGCATCTGTGGAGACTCGCCCGGCCTCTGGAGAAACTCGCCCAGCCTCTGGAGAGACTCACTCGGCCTCTGGAGAGACTCGTCCGGCTTCTGGAGAAACTCGCCTTGCCCCTGTAGTGACTCGCCCGGTCTCTGGAGAGGCTCGTCCGGCCTCTGGTAAAACTCGCCTGGCCTCTGTAGAGACTTGCCCGGCCTCTGGAGAAACTCGCCTGACCTCTGTAAAGACTCGCCCGGCCTCTTGAGAAACTCGCCTGGCCCCTGTAGAGACTTGCTCGGCCCCTGTAGAGACTTGCTCGGCCCCTGTAGAGACTTGCCCGGCCCGTGGAGAGACTCGCCCGGCCTCTGGTGAAACTCGCCAGACCTCTGTAGAGACTCGCCTGGCCTCTGTAGAGACTCGCCCGGCCTCTGTGGAGACTCGCCTGGCCTCTGGAGAATCTCGCTCGGCTTCTGTAGAGACTCACCCAGAATCTGTAGAGACTCGCCTGGCCTCTGTGGAGACTCGCCCGGCCTCTGGAGAGACTCACTCAGCCTCTGGAGAGACTCGCCCGGCCTCTGGAGAAACTCGCCTTGCCCCTGTAGTGTCTCGCCCGGCCCCTGGAGAGACTTGCCTGGGATCTGGGGAGACTCATTCGGCCTCTGGAGAGACTCACTTGGCCTCTGAGAAACTCGCCCGGACTCTGTAGAGACTCGCCTGGCCTCTAAAGAGACTCGCCTGGCCTCTGTAGAGACTCGCCCGGCCTCTGGAGAAACTCGCCTGGCCTCTGTAGAGACTCGCCCGGCCTCTTGAGAGACTCGCCCGGCCTCTTGAAAAACTCGCCTGGCCCTGTAGAGACTCGCCTGGCCCGTGGAGAGACTCGCCCGGCCTCTGGAGAGACTCGCTCGGCCCGTTAAGAGATTCGCCCGGCCTCTGGAGAGACTCGCCCGGTTTCTGGAGAGGCTCGCCCGGCCTCAGGGAAAACTCGCCTGGCCTCTGTAGAGACTTGCCCGGCCTCTGGAGAAACTCGCCTGACCTCTGTAGAGACTCGCCCGGCCTCTGGAGAAACTCGCCTGGCCCCTGTAGAGACTTGCTCGGCCCCTGTAGAGACTTGCTCGGCCCGTGGAGAAACTCGCCCGGCCTCTGGTGAAACTCGCCAGACCTCTGTAGAGACTCGCCTGGCCGCTGTAGAGACTCGCCCGGCCTCTGTGGAGACTCGCCTGGCCTCTGAAGAATCTCGCTCGGCCTCTGTAGAGACTCACCCAGCATATGTAGAGACTCGCCTGGCATCTGTGGAGACTCGCCCGGCCTCTGGAGAAACTCGCCCAGCCTCTGGAGAGACTCACTCGGCCTCTGGAGAGACTCGTCCGGCTTCTGGAGAAACTCGCCTTGCCCCTGTAGTGACTCGCCCGGTCTCTGGAGAGGCTCGTCCGGCCTCTGGTAAAACTCGCCTGGCCTCTGTAGAGACTTGGCCGGCCTCTGGAGAAACTCGCCTGACCTCTGTAAAGACTCGCCCGGCCTCTTGAGAAACTCGCCTGGCCCCTGTAGAGACTTGCTCGGCCCCTGTAGAGACTTGCCCGGCCCGTGGAGAGACTCGCCCGGCCTCTGGTGAAACTCGCCAGACCTCTGTAGAGACTCGCCTGGCCTCTGTAGAGACTCGCCCGGCCTCTGTGGAGACTCGCCTGGCCTCTGGAGAATCTCGCTCGGCTTCTGTAGAGACTCACCCAGAATCTGTAGAGACTCGCCTGGCCTCTGTGGAGACTCGCCCGGCCTCTGGAGAGACTCACTCAGCCTCTGGAGAGACTCGCCCGGCCTCTGGAGAAACTCGCCTTGCCCCTGTAGTGTCTCGTCCGGCCCCTGGAGAGACTTGCCCGGGATCTGGGGAGACTCATTCGGCCTCTGGAGAGACTCACTTGGCCTCTGAAAAAACTCGCCCGGACTCTGTAGAGACTCGCCTGGCCTCTAAAGAGACTCGCCTGGCCTCTGTAGAGACTCGCCCGGCCTCTGGAGAAACTCGCCTGGCCTCTGTAGAGACTCGCCCGGCCTCTTGAGAGACTCGCCTGGCCTCTTGAAAAACTCGCCTGGCCCTGTAGAGACTCGCCTGGCCCGTGGAGAGACTCGCCCGGCCTCTGGAGAGACTCGCTCGGCCCGTTAAGAGATTCGCCCGGCCTCTGGAGAGACTCGCCCGGTCTCTGGAGAGGCTCGCCCGGCCTCTGGGAAAACTCGCCTGGCCTCTGTAGAGACTTGACCGGCCTCTGGAGAAACTCGCCTGACCTCTGTAGAGACTCGCCCGGCCTCTGGAGAAACTCGCCTGGCCCCTGTAGAGACTTGCTTGGCCCCTGTAGAGACTTGCCCGGCCCGTGGAGAGACTCGCCCGGCCTCTGGTGAAACTCGCCAGACCTCTGTAGAGACTCGCCTGGCCGCTGTAGAGACTCGCCCGGCCTCTGTGGAGACTCGCCTGGCCTCTGGAGAATCTCGCTCGGCTTCTGTAGAGACTCACCCAGAATCTGTAGAGACTCGCCTGGCCTCTGTGGAGACTCGCCCGGCCTCTGGAGAGACTCACTCAGCTTCTGGAGAGACTCGCCCGGCCTCTGGAGAAACTCGCCTTGCCCCTGTAGTGTCTCGCCCGGCCCCTGGAGAGACTTGCCCGGGATCTGGGGAGACTCATTCGGCCTCTGGAGAGACTCACTTGGCCTCTGAGAGACTCGCCCGGACTCTGTAGAGACTCGCCTGGCCTCTAAAGAGACTCGCCTGGCCTCTGTAGAGACTCGCCCGGCCTCTGGAGAAACTCGCCTGGCCTCTGTAGAGACTCGCCCGGCCTCTTGAGAGACTCGCCCGGCCTCTTGAAAAACTCGCCTGGCCCTGTAGAGACTCGCCTGGCCCGTGGAGAGACTCGCCCGGCCTCTGGAGAGACTCGCTCGGCCCGTTAAGAGATTCGCCCGGCCTCTGGAGAGACTCGCCCGGTCTCTGGAGACGCTCGCCCGGCCTCTGGGAAAACTCGCCTGGCCTCTGTAGAGACTTTCCCGGCCTCTGGAGAAACTCGCCTGACCTCTGTAGAGACTCGCCCGGCCTCTGGAGAAACTCGCCTGGCCCCTGTAGAGACTTGCTCGGCCCCTGTAGAGACTTGCTCGGCCCGTGGAGAAACTCGCCCGGCCTCTGGTGAAACTCGCCAGACCTCTGTAGAGACTCGCCTGGCCGCTGTAGAGACTCGCCCGGCCTCTGTGGAGACTCGCCTGGCCTCTGAAGAATCTCGCTCGGCCTCTGTAGAGACTCACCCAGCATATGTAGAGACTCGCCTGGCCTCTGTGGAGACTCGCCCGGCCTCTGGAGAAACTCGCCCAGCCTCTGGAGAGACTCACTCGGCCTCTGGAGAGACTCGTCCGGCTTCTGGAGAAACTCGCCTTGCCCCTGTAGTGACTCGCCCGGTCTCTGGAGAGGCTCGTCCGGCCTCTGGTAAAACTCGCCTGGCCTCTGTAGAGACTTGGCCAGCCTCTGGAGAAACTCGCCTGACCTCTGTAAAGACTCGCCCGGCCTCTTGAGAAACTCGCCTGGCCCCTGTAGAGACTTGCTCGGCCCCTGTAGAGACTTGCCCGGCCCGTGGAGAGACTCGCCCGGCCTCTGGTGAAACTCGCCAGACCTCTGTAGAGACTCGCCTGGCCTCTGTAGAGACTCGCCCGGCCTCTGTGGAGACTCGCCTGGCCTCTGGAGAATCTCGCTCGGCTTCTGTAGAGACTCACCCAGAATCTGTAGAGACTCGCCTGGCCTCTGTGGAGACTCGCCCGGCCTCTGGAGAGACTCACTCAGCCTCTGGAGAGACTCGCCCGGCCTCTGGAGAAACTCGCCTTGCCCCTGTAGTGTCTCGTCCGGCCCCTGGAGAGACTTGCCCGGGATCTGGGGAGACTCATTCGGCCTCTGGAGAGACTCACTTGGCCTCTGAGAAACTCGCCCGGACTCTGTAGAGACTCGCCTGGCCTCTAAAGAGACTCGCCTGGCCTCTGTAGAGACTCGCCCGGCCTCTGGAGAAACTCGCCTGGCCTCTGTAGAGACTCGCCCGGCCTCTTGAGAGACTCGCCCGGCCTCTTGAAAAACTCGCCTGGCCCTGTAGAGACTCGCCTGGCCCGTGGAGAGACTCGCCCGGCCTCTGGAGAGACTCGCTCGGCCCGTTAAGAGATTCGCCCGGCCTCTGGAGAGACTCGCCCGGTCTCTGGAGAGGCTCGCCCGGCCTCTGGGAAAACTCGCCTGGCCTCTGTAGAGACTTGACCAGCCTCTGGAGAAACTCGCCTGACCTCTGTAGAGACTCGCCCGGCCTCTGGAGAAACTCGCCTGGCCCCTGTAGAGACTTGCTCGGCCCCTGTAGAGACTTGCTCGGCCCGTGGAGAAACTCGCCCGGCCTCTGGTGAAACTCGCCAGACCTCTGTAGAGACTCGCCTGGCCGCTGTAGAGACTCGCCCGGCCTCTGTGGAGACTCGCCTGGCCTCTGAAGAATCTTGCTCGGCCTCTGTAGAGACTCACCCAGCATATGTAGAGACTCGCCTGGCATCTGTGGAGACTCGCCCGGCCTCTGGAGAAACTCGCCCAGCCTCTGGAGAGACTCACTCGGCCTCTGGAGAGACTGGTCCGGCTTCTGGAGAAACTCGCCTTGCCCCTGTAGTGACTTGCCCGGTCTCTGGAGAGGCTCGTCCGGCCTCTGGTAAAACTCGCCTGGCCTCTGTAGAGACTTGGCCGGCCTCTGGAGAAACTCGCCTGACCTCTGTAAAGACTCGCCCGGCCTCTTGAGAAACTCGCCTGGCCCCTGTAGAGACTTGCTCGGCCCCTGTAGAGACTTGCCCGGCCAGTGGAGAGACTCGCCCGGCCTCTGGTGAAACTCGCCAGACCTCTGTAGAGACTCGCCTGGCCTCTGTAGAGACTCGCCCGGCCTCTGTGGAGACTCGCCTGGCCTCTGGAGAATCTCGCTCGGCTTCTGTAGAGACTCACCCAGAATCTGTAGAGACTCGCCTGGCCTCTGTGGAGACTCGCCCGGCCTCTGGAGAGACTCACTCAGCCTCTGGAGAGACTCGCCCGGCCTCTGGAGAAACTCGCCTTGCCCCTGTAGTGTCTCGCCCGGCCCCTGGAGAGACTTGCCCGGGATCTGGGGAGACTCATTCGGCCTCTGGAGAGACTCACTTGGCCTCTGAGAGACTCGCCCGGACTCTGTAGAGACTCGCCTGGCCTCTAAAGAGACTCGCCTGGCCTCTGTAGAGACTCGCCCGGCCTCTGGAGAAACTCGCCTGGCCTCTGTAGAGACTCGCCCGGCCTCTTGAGAGACTCGCCCGGCCTCTTGAAAAACTCGCCTGGCCCTGTAGAGACTCGCCTGGCCCGTGGAGAGACTCGCCCGGCCTCTGGAGAGACTCGCTCGGCCCGTTAAGAGATTCGCCCGGCCTCTGGAGAGACTCGCCCGGTCGATGGAGAGGCTCGCCCGGCCTCTGGAGAAACTCGCCTGACCTCTGTAGAGACTTGCCCGGCCTCTGGAGAAACTCGCCTGACCTCTGTAGAGACTCGCCCGGCCTCTGGAGAAACTCGCCTGGCCCCTGTAGAGACTTGCTCGGCCCCTGTAGAGACTTGCTCGGCCCGTGGAGAAACTCGCCCGGCCTCTGGTGAAACTCGCCAGACCTCTGTAGAGACTCGCCTGGCCGCTGTAGAGACTCGCCCGGCCTCTGTGGAGACTCGCCTGACCTCTGAAGAATCTCGCTCGGCCTCTGTAGAGACTCACCCAGCATATGTAGAGACGCGCCTGGCATCTGTGGAGACTCGCCCGGCCTCTGGAGAAACTCGCCCAGCCTCTGGAGAGACTCACTCGGCCTCTGGAGAGACTCGTCCGGCTTCTGGAGAAACTCGCCTTGCCCCTGTAGTGACTCGCCCGGCCCCGGGAGAGACTTGCCCGGGATCTGGGGAGACTCGTCCGGCCTCTGGAGAGACTCACTTGGCCTCTGGAGAGACTCGCCCGGACTCTGTAGAGACTCGCCTGGCCTCTAAAGAGACTCGCCTGGCCTCTGTAGAGACTCGCCCGTCCTCTGGAGAAACTCGCCTGGCCTCTGTAGAGACTCGCCCAACCTCTTGAGAGACTCGTCCGGCCTCTGGAAAAACTCGCCTGGCCCCTGTAGAGACTCGCCTGGCCCGTGGAGAGACTCGCCCGGCCTCTGGAGAGAGTCGCTCGGCCCGTGAAGAGATTCGTCCGGCCTCCAGTGAGACAAACCAGGCCTCTGGAGAGACTTGCACGGCCTCTGGAGAGACTCGCTCGGCCTCTGGAGAGACTCGCCCGGCTTCTGGAGAGACTCGCCCGGCCCGTGGAGAGACTCACCCCGCCTCTGGAGTGACACGCCAGGCCTCTGGTGAGACTTGCCCGGCCTCTGGAGAGACTCGCCCGGCCTCTGGAGAATCTCGCCTGGCCCCTACACAGACTTGCCCGGCCTCTGGAGAGACTCGCCTGGCCTCTGGAGAGAATCGCCTGGCCTCTGTAGAGACTCGCCCGGCCTCTGGAGAAAGTCGCCTGGCCCCTGTAGAGACTTGCTCGGCCCCTGTAGCGACTCGCCCGGCCTCTGTGGAGACTCGCCCGGCCTCTTGAGAGACTTGCTCGGCCTCTGGAGAGACTCGTCCGGCCTCTGGAGAAACTCGCCTTGCCCCTGTAGTGACTCGCCCGGCCCCTGGAGAGACTCGCTCGGGCTTTGGGGTGACTCGCCCAGTCTCTGGAGAGACTCGCCCGGCCTCTGGTAAAACTCGCCGGCCTCTGTAGAGACTCGCCTGGCCTCTGTAGAGACTCGTCCGGCCTCTGGAGAAACTCGCCTGGCCTCTGTAGAGAATCACCCGGCCTCTTGAGAGACTCGCCCGGCCTCTGGAGAAACTCGCCTTGCCCCTGTAGTGACTCGCCCGGCCCCTGGAGAGACTCGCCTGGGATCTGGGGAGACTCGCCCGGCCTCTGGAGAAACTCGCCCAGCCTCTGGAGAGACTCGCCTGGCCTCTGTAGAGACTCGCCCGGCCTCTGGAGAGTCTCGCCTCTGTAGAGACTCGGCCGGCCTCTAAAGAGACTCGCCTGGCCTCTGTAGAGACTCGCCCGGCCTCTGGAGAAACTCGCCAGGCCTCTGTAGAGACTCGCCCGGCCTCTGGAGAAACTCGCCTTGCCCCTGTAGTGACTCGCCCGGCCCCTGGAGAGACTCGCCCGGGCTTTGGGGTGACTCGCCCGGCCTCTGTAGAGACTCGCCCGGTCTCTGGAGAGGCTCGTCCGGCCTCTGGAGAAACTCGCCTGGCCTCTGTAGAGACTCGTCCGGCCTCTGGAGAAACTCGCCTTGCCCCTGTAGTGACTCGCCCGGCCCCTGGAGAGACTCGCTCGGGCTTTGGAGTGACTCGCCCGGTCTCTGGAGAGGCTCGCCCGGCCTCTGGTAAAACTCGCCAGACTCTGTAGAGACTCGCCCGGCCTCTGGAAAAACTCGCCTGGCCTCTGTAGAGACTCGCCCGGCCTCTGGAGAAACTCGCCTGGCCCCTGTAGAGACTTGCTCGACCCCTGTAGAGACTTGCCCTGCCCGTGGAGAGACTCGCCCGGCCTCTGGTGAAACTCGCCCGACCTCTGTAGAGACTCGCCTGGCCTCTGTAGAGACTCGCCCGGCCAATGTGGAGACTCGCCCGGCTAATGGAGAGACTCGCCCGGCCCGTGGAGAGACTCACCCCGCCTCTGGAGTGACACACCAGGCCTCTGGTGAGACTTGCCCGGCCTCTGGAGAGACTCGCCCGGCCTCTGGAGAATCTCGCCTGGCCCCTACACAGACTTGCCTGGCCTCTGGAGAGACTCGCCTGGCCTCTGGAGAGAATCGCCTGGCCTCTGTAGAGACTCGCCCGGCCTCTGGAGAAAGTCGCCTGGCCCCTGTAGAGACTTGCCCGGCCCCTGTAGCGACTCGCCCGGCCTCTGTGGAGACTCGCCCTGCCTCTTGAGAGACTTGCCCGGCCTCTGGAGAGACTCGTCCGGCCTCTGGAGAAACTCGCCTTGCCCCTGTAGTGACTCGCCCGTCCCCTGGAGAGACTCGCTCGGGCTTTGGGGTGACTCGCCCAGTCTCTGGAGAGACTCGCCCGGCCTCTGGTAAAACTCGCCGGCCTCTGTAGAGACTCGCCTGGCCTCTGTAGAGACTCGTCCGGCCTCTGGAGAAACTCGCCTTGCCCCTGTAGTGACTCGCCCGACCCCAGGAGAGACTCGCTCGGGCTTTGGAGTGACTCGCCCGGTCTCTGGAGAGGCTCGCCCGGCCTCTGGTAAAACTCGCCAGACTCTGTAGAGACTCGCCCGGCCTCTGGAAAAACTCGCCTGGCCTCTGTAGAGACTCGCCCGGCCTCTGGAGAAACTCGCCTGGCCCCTGTAGAGACTTGCTCGACCCCTGTAGAGACTTGCCCTGCCCGTGGAGAGACTCGCCCGGCCTCTGGTGAAACTCGCCCGACCTCTGTAGAGACTCGCCTGGCCTCTGTAGAGACTCGCCCGGCCAATGTGGAGACTCGCCCGGCCTCTGGAGAATCTCGCCCGGCCTCTGTAGAGACTCACTCAGCATCTGTAGAGACTCGCCTGGCCTCTGTGGAGACTCGCCCGGCCTCTGGAGAAACTCGCCCAGCCTCTGGAGAGACTTGCTCGGCCTCTGGAGAGACTCGCCTTGCCCCTGTAGTGACTCGCCCGGCCCCTGGAGAGACTCGCCTGGGATCTGGGGAGACTCGCCCGGCCTCTGGAGAGACTCGCTCGGCCTCCGGAGAGACTCGCCCGGCCTCTGAAGAGACTCGCCCGGCCTCTAGAGAGACTCGCCTGGCCTCTGTAGAGACTCGCCCGGCCTCTGGAGAAACTCGCCCGGCCTCTGTAGAGACTCGCCCGGCCTCTGGAGAGACTCGCCTCGCCTCTGTAGAGACTCACCCGGCTTCTAAAGAGACTCGCCTGGCCTCTGTAGAGACTCGCCCGGCCTCTGGAGAAACTCGCCTGGCCTCTGGAGAGAATCACCCGGCCTCTTGAGAGACTCGCCCGGCCTCTGGAGAAACTCGCCTTGCCCCTGTAGTGACTCGCCCGGCCCCTGGAGAGACTCGCCTGGGATCTGGGGAGACTCGCCCGGCCTCTGGAGAAACTCGCCCGGCCTCTGGAGAGACTCGCCCGGCCTCTAGAGAGACTCGCCTGGCCTCTGTAGAGACTCGCCCGGCCTCTGGAGAGACTCGGCTGGCCTCTAAAGAGACTCGCCTGGCCTCTGTAGAGACTCGCCCGGCCTCTGGAGAAACTCGCCAGGCCTCTGTAGAAACTCGCCCGGCCTCTGGAGAAACTCGCCTTGCCCCTGTAGTGACTCGCCCGGCCCCTGGAGAGACTCGCCCGGGCTTTGGGGTGACTCGCCCGGCCTCTGTAGAGACTCGCCCGGTCTCTGAAGAGGCTCGTCCGGCATCTGGAGAAACTCGCCTGGCCCCTTTAGAGACTTGCTAGACCCCTGTAGAGACTTGCCCTGCCCGTGGAGAGACTCGCCCGGCCTCTGGTGAAACTCGCCCGACCTCTGTAGAGACTCGCCTAGCCTCTGTAGAGACTCGCCTGGCCTCTGTGGAGACTCGCCCGGCCTCTGGAGAAACTCGCCCAGCCTCTGGAGAGACTCGCTCTGCCTCTGGAGAGACTCGCCTTGCCCCTGTAGTGACTCGCCCGGCCCCTGGAGAGACTCGCCTGGGATCTGGGGCGACTCGCCCGGCCTCTGGAGAGACTCGCTCGGCCTCTGGAGAGACTCGCCCGGCCTCTGAAGAGACTCGCCCGGCCTCTAGAGAGACTCGCCCGGCCTCTGTAGAGACTCGCCCGGCCTCTGGAGAAACTCGCCAGGCCTCTGTAGAGACTCGCCCGGCCTCTGGAGAGACTCGCCTCGCCTCTGTAGAGACTCGTCCGGCCTCTAAAGAGACTCGCCTGGCCTCTGTAGAGACTCGCCCGGCCTCTGGAGAAACTCGCCTGGCCTCGGTAGAGAATCACCCGGCCTCTTGAGAGACTCGCCCGGCCTCTGGAGAAACTCGCCTTGCCCCTGTAGTGACTCGCCCGGCCCCTGGAGAGACTCGCCTGGGATCTGGGGAGACTCGCCCGGCCTCTGGAGAAACTCGCCCGGCCTCTGGAGAGACTCGCCAGGCCTCTAGAGAGACTCGCCAGGCCTCTGTAGAGACTCGCCAGGCCTCTAGAGAGACTCGCCTTGCCCCTGTAGTGACTCGCCCGGCCCCTGGAGAGACTCGCCAGGGCTTTGGGGTGACTCGCCCGGCCTCTGTAGAGACTCGCCCGGTCTCTGGAGAGGCTCGTCCGGCCTCTGGTAAAACTCGCCTGGCCTCTGTAGAGACTTGCCCGGCCTCTGGAGAAACTCTCCTGACCTCTGTAAAGACTCGCCCGGCCTCTTGAGAAACTCGCCTGGCCCCTGTAGAGACTTGCTCGGCCCCTGTAGAGACTTGCCCGGCCCGTGGAGAGACTCGCCCGGCCTCTGGTGAAACTCGCCAGACCTCTGTAGAGACTCTCCTGACCTCTGTAAAGACTCGCCCGGCCTCTTGAGAAACTCGCCTGGCCCCTGTAGAGACTTGCTCGGCCCCTGTAGAGACTTGCCCGGCCCGTGGAGAGACTCGCCCGGCCTGTGGTGAAACTCGCCAGACCTCTGTAGAGACTCGCCTGGCCTCTGTAGAGACTCACCCAGAATCTGTAGAGACTCGCCTGGCCTCTGTGGAGACTCGCCCGGCCTCTGGAGAGACTCACTCAGCCTCTGGAGAGACTCGCCCGGCCTCTGGAGAAACTCGCCTTGCCCCTGTAGTGTCTCGCCCGGCCCCTGGAGAGACTTGCCCGGGATCTGGGGAGACTCATTCGGCCTCTGGAGAGACTCACTTGGCCTCTGAGAGACTCGCCCGGACTCTGTAGAGACTCGCCCGGCCTCTAAAGAGACTCGCCTGGCCTCTGTAGAGACTCGCCCGGCCTCTGGAGAAACTCGCCTGGCCTCTGAGAGACTCGCCCGGACTCTGTAGAGACTCGCCCGGCCTCTAAAGAGACTCGCCTGGCCTCTGTAGAGACTCGCCCGGCCTCTGGAAAAACTCGCCTGGCCCCTGTAGAGACTCGCCTGGCCCGTGGAGAGACTCGCCCGGCCTCTGGAGAGACTCGCCCGGTCTCTGGAGAGGCTCGCCCGGCCTCTGGGAAAACTCGCCTGGCCTCTGTAGAGACTTGCCCGGCCTCTGGAGAAACTCGCCTGACCTCTGTAGAGACTCGCCCGGCCTCTGGAGAAACTCGCCTGGCCCCTGTAGAGACTTACTCAGCCCCTGTAGAGACTTGCTCGGCCCGTGGAGAAACTCGCCCGGCCTCTGGTGAAACTCGCCAGACCTCTGTAGAGACTCGCCTGGCCGCTCTAGAGACTCGCCCGGCCTCTGTGGAGACTCGCCTGGCCTCTGAAGAATCTCGCTCGGCCTCTGTAGAGACTCACCCAGCATATGTAGAGACTCGCCTGGCATCTGTGGAGACTCGCCCGGCCTCTGGAGAAACTCGCCCAGCCTCTGGAGAGACTCACTCGGCCTCTGGAGAGACTCGTCCGGCCTCTGGAGAAACTCGCCTTGCCCCTGTAGTGACTCGCCCGGTCCCGGGAGAGACTTGCCCGGGATCTGGGGAGACTCGTCCGGCCTCTGGAGAGACTCACTTGGCCTCTGGAGAGACTCGCCCGGACTCTGTAGAGACTCGCCTGGCCTCTAAAGAGACTCGCCTGGCCTCTGTAGAGACTCGCCCGTCCTCTGGAGAAACTCGCCTGGCCTCTGTAGAGACTCGCCCGGCCTCTTGAGAGACTCGCCCGGCCTCTGGAAAAACTCGCCTGGCCCCTGTAGAGACTCACCTGGCCCGTGGAGAGAATCGCCCGGCCTCTGGAGAGACTCGCTCGGCCCGTGAAGAGATTCGCCCGGCCTCTAGTGAGACAAACCAGGCCTCTGGAGAGACTCGCTCGGCCTCTGGAGAGACTCGCCCGGCCCGTGGAGAGACTCACCCCGCCTCTGGAGTGACACGTCAGGCCTCTGGTGAGACTTGCCCGGCCTCTGGAGAGACTCGCCCGGCCTCTGGAGAATCTCGCCTGGCCCCTATACAGACTTGCCCGGTCTCTGGAGAGATTCGCCTGGCCTCTGGAGAGAATCGCCTGGCCTCTGTAGAGACTCGCCCGGCCTCTGGAGAAAGTCGCCTGGCCCTTGTAGAGACTTGCCCGGCCCCTGTAGCGACTCGCCCGGCCTCTGTGGAGACTCGCCCGGCCTCTTGAGAGACTTGCCCGGCCTCTGGAGAGACTCGTCCGGCCTCTGGAGAAACTCGCCTTGCCCATGTAGTGACTCGCCCGGCCCCTGGAGAGACTCGCTCGGGCTTTGGGGTGACTCGCCCAGTCTCTGGAGAGACTCGCCCGGCCTCTGGTAAAACTCGCCGGCCTCTGTAGAGACTCGCCTGGCCTCTGTAGAGACTCGTCCGGCCTCTGGAGAAACTCGCCTTGCTCCTGTAGTGACTCGCCCGGCCCCTGGAGAGACTCGCTCGGGCTTTGGAGTGACTCGCCCGGTCTCTGGAGAGGCTCGCCCGGCCTCTGGTAAAAGTCGCCAGACTCTGTAGAGACTCGCCCGGCCTCTGGAAAAACTCGCCTGGCCTCTGTAGAGACTCGCCCGGCCTCTGGAGAAACTCGCCTGGCCCCTGTAGAGACTTGCTCGACCCCTGTAGAGACTTGCCCTGCCCAAGGAGAGACTCGCCCGGCCTCTGGTGAAACTCGCCCGACCTCTGTAGAGACTCGCCTGGCCTCTGTAGAGACTCGCCCGGCCAATGTGGAGACTCGCCCGGCCTCTGGAGAATCTCGCCCGGCCTCTGTAGAGACTCACCCAGCATCTGTAGAGACTCGCCTGGCCTCTGTGGAGACTCGCCCGGCCTCTGGAGAAACTCGCCCAGCCTCTGGAGAGACTTGCTCGGCCTCTGGAGAGACTCGCCTTGCCCCTGTAGTGACTCGCCCGGCCCCTGGAGAGACTCGCCTGGGATCTGGGGAGACTCGCCCGGCCTCTGGAGAGACTTGCCCGGCCTCTGGAGAGACTCGCCCGGCCTCTAGAGAGACTCGCCTGGCCTCTGTAGAGACTCGCCCGGCCTCTGGAGAGACTCGCCTCGCCTCTGAAGAGACTCGGCTGGCCTCTAAAGAGACTCGCCTGGCCTCTGTAGAGACTCGCCCGGCCTCTGGAGAAACTCGCCAGGCCTCAGTAGAGACTGGCCCGGCCTCTGGAGAAACTCGCCTTGCCCCTGTAGTGACTCGCCCGGCCCCTGGAGAGACTCGCCCGGGCTTTGGGGTGACTCGCCCGGCCTCTGTAGAGACTCGCCCGGTCTCTGGAGAGGCTCGTCCGGCCTCTGGAGAAACTCGCCTGGCCCCTGTAGAGACTTGCTCGACCCCTGTAGAGACTTGCCCTGCCCGTGGAGAGACTCGGCCGGCCTCTGGTGAAACTCGCCCGACCTCTGTAGAGACTCGCCTAGCCTCTGTAGAGACTCGCCCGGCCAATGTGGAGACTCGCCCGGCCTCTGGAGAATCTCGCCCGGCCTCTGGAGAGACTCACCCAGCATCTGTAGAGACTCGCCTGGCCTCTGTGGAGACTCGCCCAGCCTCTGGAGAAACTCGCCCAGCCTCTGGAGAGACTCGCTCGGCCTCTGGAGAGACTCGCCTTGCCCCTGTAGTGACTCGCCCGGCCCCTGGAGAGACTCGCCTGGGATCTGGGTAGACTCGCCCGGCCTCTGGAGAAACTCGCTCGGCCTCTGGAGAGACTCGCCCGGCCTCTGAAGAGACTCGCCCGGCCTCTAGAGAGACTCGCCTGGCCTCTGTAGAGACTCGCCCGGGCCTCTGGAGAAACTCGCCAGGCCTCTGTAGAGACTCGCCCGGCCTCTGGAGAGACTCGCCTCGCCTCTGTAGAGACTCGCCCGGCCTCTAAAGAGACTCGCCTGGCCTCTGTAGAGACTCGCCCGGCCTCTGGAGAAACTCGCCAGGCCTCTGTAGAGACTCGCCCGGCCTCTGGAGAAACTCGCCTTGCCCCTGTAGTGACTCGCCCGGCCCCTGGAGAGACTCGCCCGGGCTTTGGGGTGACTCGCCCGGCCTCTGGAGAGACTCGCCCGGCCTCTGTAGAGACTCGCCCGGTCTCTGGAGAGGCTCGCCCGGCCTCTGGTAAAACTCGCCCGGCCTCTGTAGAGACTTGCCCGGCCTCTGGAGAAACTCGCCTGACCTCTGTAAAGACTCGCCCGGCCTCTGGAGAAACTCGCCTTGCCCCTGTAGTGACTCGCCCGGTCCCTGGAGAGACTTGCCCGGGATCTGGGGAGACTCATCCGGCCTCTGGAGAGACTCACTTGGCCTCTGGAGAGACTCGCCCGGACTCTGTAGAGACTCGCCCGGCCTCTAAAGAGACTCGCCTGGCCTCTGTAGAGACTCGCCCGGCCTCTGGAGAAACTTGCCTGGCCTCTGTAGAGAATCACCCGGCCTCTTGAGAGACTCGCCCGGCCTCTGGAGAAACTCGCCTTGCCCCTGTAGTGACTCAGCCGGCCCCTGGAGAGACTCGCCTGGGATCTGGAGAGACTCGCCTGGGATCTGGGGAGACTCGCCCGGCCTCTGGAGAAACTCGCCCGGCCTCTGGAGAGACTCGCCCGGCCTCTAGAGAGACTCGCCTGGCCTCTGTAGAGACTCGCCCGGCCTCTGGAGAGACTCGCCTCGCCTCTGAAGAGACTCGGCTGGCCTCTAAAGAGACTCGCCTGGCCTCTGTAGAGACTCGCCCGGCCTCTGGAGAAACTCGCCAGGCCTCAGTAGAGACTCGCCCGGCCTCTGGAGAAACTCGCCTTGCCCCTGTAGTGACTCGCCCGGCCCCTGGAGAGACTCGCCCGGGCTTTGGGGTGACTCGCCCGGCCTCTGTAGAGACTCGCCCGGTCTCTGGAGAGGCTCTTCCGGCCTCTGGAGAAACTCGCCTGGCCCCTGTAGAGACTTGCTCGACCCCTGTAGAGACTTGCCCTGCCCGTGGAGAGAGTCGGCCGGCCTCTGGTGAAACTCGCCCGACCTCTGTAGAGACTCGCCTAGCCTCTGTAGAGACTCGCCCGGCCAATGTGGAGACTCGCCCGGCCTCTGGAGAATCTCGCCCGGCCTCTGGAGAGACTCACCCAGCATCTGTAGAGACTCGCCCGGCCTCTGAAGAGACTCGCCCGGCCTCTAGAGAGACTCGCCTGGCCTCTGTAGAGACTCGCCCGGGCCTCTGGAGAAACTCGCCAGGCCTCTGTAGAGACTCGCCCGGCCTCTGGAGAGACTCGCCTCGCCTCTGTAGAGACTCGCCCGGCCTCTAAAGAGACTCGCCTGGCCTCTGTAGAGACTCGCCCGGCCTCTGGAGAAACTCGCCAGGCCTCTGTAGAGACTCGCCCGGCCTCTGGAGAAACTCGCCTTGCCCCTGTAGTGACTCGCCCGGCCCCTGGAGAGACTCGCCCGGGCTTTGGGGTGACTCGCCCGGCCTCTGGAGAGACTCGCCCGGCCTCTGTAGAGACTCGCCCGGTCTCTGGAGAGGCTCGCCCGGCCTCTGGTAAAACTCGCCCGGCCTCTGTAGAGACTTGCCCGGCCTCTGGAGAAACTCGCCTGACCTCTGTAAAGACTCGCCCGGCCTCTGGAGAAACTCGCCTTGCCCCTGTAGTGACTCGCCCGGTCCCTGGAGAGACTTGCCCGGGATCTGGGGAGACTCATCCGGCCTCTGGAGAGACTCACTTGGCCTCTGGAGAGACTCGCCCGGACTCTGTAGAGACTCGCCCGGCCTCTAAAGAGACTCGCCTGGCCTCTGTAGAGACTCGCCCGGCCTCTGGAGAAACTCGCCTGGCCTCTGTAGAGAATCACCCGGCCTCTTGAGAGACTCGCCTGGCCTCTGGAGAAACTCGCCTTGCCCCTGTAGTGACTCGCCCGGCCCCTGGAGAGACTCGCCTGGGATCTGGGGAGACTCGCCCGGCCTCTGGAGAAACTCGCCCGGCCTCTGGAGAGACTCGCCCGGCCTCTAGAGAGACTCGCCTGGCCTCTGTAGAGACTCGCCCGGCCTCTGGAGAGTCTCGCCTCGCCTCTGTAGAGACTCGGCCGGCCTCTAAAGAGACTCGCCTGGCCTCTGTAGAGACTCGCCCGGCCACTGGAGAAACTCGCCAGGCTTCTGTAGAGACTCGCCCGGCCTCTGGAGAAACTCGCCTTGCCCCTGTAGTGACTCGCCCGGCCCCTGGAGAGACTCGCCCGGGCTTTGGGGTGACTCGCCCGGCCTCTGTAGAGACTCGCCCGGTCTCTGGAGAGGCTCGTCTGGCCTCTGGTAAAACTCGCCTGGCCTCTGTAGAGACTTGCCCGGCCTCTGGAGAAACTCTCCTGACCTCTGTAAAGACTCGCCCGGCCTCTTGAGAAACTCGCCTGGCCCCTGTAGAGACTTGCTCGGCCCCTGTAGAGACTTGGCCGGCCCGTGAAGAGACTCGCCCGGCCTCTGGTGAAACTCGCCAGACCTCTGTAGAGACTCGCCTGGCCTCTGTAGAGACTCGCCCGGCCTCTGTGGAGACTCGCCTGGCCTCTGGAGAATCTCGCTCGGCTTCTGTAGAGACTCACCCAGAATCTGTAGAGACTCGCCTGGCCTCTGTGGAGACTCGCCCGGCCTCTGGAGAGACTCACTCAGCCTCTGGAGAGACTCGCCCGGCCTCTGGAGAAACTCGCCTTGCCCCTGTAGTGTCTCGCCCGGCCCCTGGAGAGACTTGCCCGGGATCTGGGGAGACTCATTCGGCCTCTGGAGAGACTCACTTGGCCTCTGAGAGACTCGCCCGGACTCTGTAGAGACTTGCCCGGCCTCTAAAGAGACTCGCCTGGTCTCTGTAGAGACTCGCCCGGCCTCTGGAGAAACTCGCCTGGCCTCTGTAGAGACTCGCCCGGCCTCTGGAGAAACTCGCCAGGCCTCTGTAGAGACTCGCCCGGCCTCTGGAGAAACTCGCCTTGCCCCTGTAGTGACTCGCCCGGCCCCTGGAGAGACTCGCCCGGGCTTTGGGGTGACTCGCCTGGCCTCTGGAGAGACTCGCCCGGCCTCTGTAGAGACTCGCCCGGTCTCTGGAGAGGCTCGCCCGGCCTCTGGTAAAACTCGCCCGGCCTCTGTAGAGACTTGCCCGGCCTCTGGAGAAACTCGCCTGACCTCTGTAAAGACTCGCCCGGCCTCTGGAGAAACTCGCCTTGCCCCTGTAGTGACTCGCCCGGTCCCTGGAGAGACTTGCCCGGGATCTGGGGAGACTCATCCGGCCTCTGGAGAGACTCACTTGGCCTCTGGAGAGACTCGCCTTGCCCCTGTAGTGACTCGCCCGGCCCCTGGAGAGACTCGCCTGGGATCCGGGGAGACTCGCCCGGCCTCTGGAGAAACTCGCCCGGCCTCTGGAGAGACTCCCCCGGCCTCTAGAGAGACTCGCCTGGCCTCTGTAGAGACTCGCCCGGCCTCTGGAGAGTCTCGCCTCGCCTCTGTAGAGACTCGGCCGGCCTCTAAAGAGACTCGCCTGGCCTCTGTAGAGACTCGCCCGGCCACTGGAGAAACTCGCCAGGCTTCTGTAGAGACTCGCCCGGCCTCTGGAGAAACTCGCCTTGCCCCTGTAGTGACTCGCCCGGCCCCTGGAGAGACTCGCCCGGGCTTTGGGGTGACTCGCCCGGCCTCTGTAGAGACTAGCCCGGTCTCTGGAGAGGCTCGTCCGGCCTCTGGTAAAACTCGCCTGGCCTCTGTAGAGACTTGCCCGGCCTCTGGAGAAACTCTCCTGACCTCTGTAAAGACTCGCCCGGCCTCTTGAGAAACTCGCCTGTCCCCTGTAGAGACTTGCTCGGCCCCTGTAGAGACTTGCCCGGCCCATGGAGAGACTCGCCCGGCCTCTGGTGAAACTCGCCAGACCTCTGTAGAGACTCGCCTGGCCTCTGTAGAGACTCGCCCGGCCTCTGTGGAGACTCGCCTGGCCTCTGGAGAATCTCGCTCGGCTTCTGTAGAGACTCACCCAGAATCTGTAGAGACTCGCCTGGCCTCTGTGGAGACTCGCCCGGCCTCTGGAGAGACTCACTCAGCCTCTGGAGAAACTCGCCTTGCCCCTGTAGTGTCTCGCCCGGCCCCTGGAGAGACTTGCCCGGGATCTGGGGAGACTCATTCGGCCTCTGGAGAGACTCACTTGGCCTCTGAGAGACTCGCCCGGACTCTGTAGAGACTCGCCCGGCCTCTAAAGAGACTCGCCTGGCCTCTGTAGAGACTCGCCCGGCCTCTGGAGAAACTCGCCTGGCCTCTGTAGAGACTCGCCCGGCCTCTGGAAAAACTCGCGTGGCCCCTGTAGAGACTTGCCTGGCCCGTGGAGAGACTCGCCCGGCCTCTGGAGAGCCTCGCTCGGCCCGTTAAGAGATTCCCCCGGCCTCTGGAGAGATTCGCCCGGTCTCTGGAGAGGCTCGCCCGGCCTCTGGGAAAACTCGCCTGGCCTCTGTGAAGACTTGCCCGGCCTCTGGAGAAACTCGCCTGACCTCTGTAGAGACTCGCCCGGCCTCTGGAGAAACTCGCCTGGCCCCTGTAGAGACTTACTCGGCCCCTGTAGAGACTTGCTCGGCCCGTGGAGAAACTCGCCCGGCCTCTGGTGAAACTCGCCAGACCTCTGTAGAGACTCGCCTGGCCGCTGTAGAGACTCGCCCGGCCTCTGTGGAGACTCGCCTGGCCTCTGATGAATCTCGCTCGGCCTCTGTAGAGACTCACACAGCATATGTAGAGACTCGCCTGGCATCTGTGGAGACTCGCCCGGCCTCTGGAGAAACTCGCCCGGCCTCTGGAGAAACTCGCTCGGCCTCTGGAGAGACTCGCCTTGCCCCTGTAGTGACTCGCCCAGCCCCTGGAGAGACTCGCCTGGGATCTGGGGAGACTCGCCCGGCCTCTGGAGAGACTCGCTCGGCCTCTGGAGAGACTCGCCCGGCCTCTGAAGAGACTCGCCCGGCCTCTAGAGAGACTCGCCTGGCCTCTGTAGTGTGATAGACATGATGATTATTTATAAAATGTCTATCGATTAATATAACCCAAATGTATTTTGTTGTTGTAATGACTTTTAGCTCAAGAGTTTAAAGGACACACACACAATCTAATCATGGTATTTGCTAGCCAATGGATGGGTGATGTATTTGCTCTAAGTACATAGAATTGCACAAGAGACCTCTAAGAGTTAAGGGCTATAGTGTTATGGGTATATCCTTATATCCTGTGACCAACACTGAGTGTTGAATTAGCACTTCTTCACCCCTCCCATCCTGAAACTTCTACAACAAAGGAATTGCTTCAGCCTGAGCACATGTTGATAAGACTTGCTTATACACGGAGCTGACTTCAGCTAGTTAAACAAATGATTTGTCAACTACACAGAATTCCTTAAGGCTGTCTGCATGTTAAAGAAGACAAAGTCCATACTATGGCGGACGTGAGAGAGGGTGGGCAGAGAGGTGGGCAGAGAGGTGGGGGATTCTATATGATCCGACAAATGAGAATCTTATATGTTACTGATGTAATCTGTTGCACGCCCATTGAAGGGCGGTTGTTATGTGTTATAATAAAAGGCTTGAGCCTCTACACATTGTAGAGACTCTCCCGGTTTTAGACCAGCATTTGTGTCTGATTCTGGTCGATGTGTGCACACGACACTCAATTCGGAAAGTGACAAAATACCCCAAAGCCTGCTGGAGAAATCATAATCCAGATCAGTGGAGTCCCTGGGTGAGCGAGTGGATCTGTGAGGTCACAGCCTGGAACGTACAGAGATCGGCAGATGGCACGCAGAACTCAGGGGCCCGAAAATCTACAGAACACGGTAAGATTGCTTTATGTAAATCTACCGATGTGAGCTGGGTTCTGACTGCTTTTCTGCCTGTTCCTGATCCAGACTGGACCTTCACTGAAAGACAGGTCTGTCCAGTCGGAAAAAACACCGTTTTTACCTGTCTAGGGGTATTTTGTACGCTGTGTATGCTGTTGTGTCTGAGACGGTTAAAAATTGTTTATGCAAGACCAAGAGATAAATTCTGTGAGGGTTAATGTGTCGGGAGGGCGGACTCGGCTGTTTAAGTCTGAGGGAACACGCCAGTGACACGTGCTCCTAGGTAAAACTAGTGTGAGGTTAGGAAGATTTATGATACGTATACTTAACTTTATGATTGAGCGTGTTATGTTCTCATATGTGGAAAGGTATATACGTATGAAGTATAGTCGTGCTTTGTGACGGCTGATTTCTCCAGAATATTATTGAGGTTTTGGTCATTGAAAATAATCGTCAGTCTCTGTGTATAGCTAAATGTCCTGTCTAGATCGTGTACAAGGAGTGCTCTTGGGGATTACTAGTAGAGGTTGGTTGATATAAAGGTGGATGAGATATATATATACCTTGAGCCGTTGTGGGTATTCTCCAGTAATCCCGTCTGTCTGGTATTATAGAAAGAATGTGCAGTGTTGATTATTGGGGGAGGGGTGCTGGTAAGAGAGTGAACTGAAAGCTTTTTCAATTAACCCTTTCTGTTTCCTTTGTCTTATCTGAGTGGGAAAGACAGGTTATATGGGAAGGATTTGAAGAAAGCAGATTTTACAAGAGAAACAGTACTGTGTCCAGAAACTTCGAATAGGCTAGAATAAGCAGGTAGCATAGAGTTGAGCAAAGTGAGCAAGGACAAAGGTCATAGAGCTTGTGATCTGGTTGCTGAAGGGAGCAGAGTTTACTGAACAATGGGAAAGGACCAGGAAAAGTTGCAGAAAGAAATGTTAGGTCATGGACAGATAAGCAGAAATGAGTATGGACAGGTAAGATAGACTGTAGAAAGTTTTCAGAAGATGAGCAGGAAGCCTAGCAGAAAGAAAGGTGTTTTTAGATTGCTAGGAGGAGGTATAACATAGTTGAGAGATTGAAGAGGGGAAAGCATGTAGGGGGGTATGTGTATTGCTAATGAACAATGTAATGTCTTTGTGTTGACTACAGCCCCTCCCTGTAATGGCGGCCGTGCTTGCAATGTTTACAATCCAACATAGTGTGACTCTGCAGTAAATGTAGTGAGGCCTGCCCCCACCCTGAAGTTACTTCCCCCCATGTGCTCACTTTCAGGGTGTGTGATGTTACTTCCGGTCCCTCCCCATCCGGGACAGGACCTGGCCCCGCCCCTTCCTCCTCCAGCGGCCATCTTGCCTCACCTGGAAGTGCTGCTGCCCCTGGCCCCGCCCGGTCCTCCGGCAGCCATTTTGCCTCACCTGGGAGATTTGTAGCCCCGCCCCTTTCTGCCTCTGGCGGCCATTTTGCTGCATTTGGGAGGCCTATATTTCCCAATGCCACTGTATCCAGTGCTAACATCATGATTGTCTGAAGTAAGGTTTTGTTTGACCAGACTTTGTTACGCTCCAAGATGTGGCCACTTTGGATGTGTGATAAGTTCAGGGAAACAAACCTTTGTGGAGATACAGCTTGGGACATAGTAGATGACTAAGCTGGTTTATAGTGCATGGAAGATTGGAGTTGATGCATGGGGGGCAGAGACCAGGAATACATGACAGGGGACGCTCTCTCATGTTCCCGGGGGCTCTGTTTCCCACTGCCCACTTCTCCAATGGATGCTCAGACAGATGATGTTATGGAAGGCTCCTACAGATGAAATAATTTCCCTATAGTCACCCAGCAAACTTTTTCATGCAATTTGGTGAAGTAATTTAACTTTTTATGTGAAGAAAGAGGGATTGAATTGCCCAGAGTAGGATGTTAAGTCATCCGTATTCTTTAGTTTTTCTTTAAGTCTTTTGTATATTCTAGTGTCAGTCTACACTGAAGCTATAATTATATTCCGACAGGAGAGTAAAAGCTAAACGCTGGCCATACCCTGAAATACTATTACACTGGGTGACGTAAAATTTGAATTGTGTGGCGCCCCCTTGTGTTAAAAAATACTAACTGCGACCTGAAAGGAAAAAAAAAAAAAACATATTTTTTGTAAGGAGATTTTCGCTCAGACTTCGCTGTATACAATGTCACCTTGACCTACAAAGTGCTTGTTTTTGTGCCTCTTGGTTTACTAGTTTGAACGCAATGACTCTTTTTCCATTGAGTATTCCGCTTCAAAAGGGGGGAGGCATAGGTGATCTGGGTCATAGATGATCTAGGTGTTGTAGATCAGCTATTGGGTTTGAAAAAAATAAAATAAATAAATGGAATAAGATAACAAGATTCCGAGCCATGTGAAATAGAACATCAGCACGATTATTTAGTACTAATACAGTAAGAAACTGCAGGTATGCAAACAGTTATCAGAACCTCTGTTGATAATGCATATGTTGAGCTTTTTGCAGATGGTACCAGGGTGAGGATTGATGACTCCACATCGGATATGCAGTGGTCACACAACAAGATGTCCTAGAAGCAGAAGCTCTGCCTCCGCATGTCACAGTACAATAAGCGGAATTGAAGGCCCTCACTGAGGCGTGTAGAGTGGCGAGAGGTAAGACGGCAACCCTTTACACTGACTCCTGGTATGCATTTGGCATAGCTCATGATTACGGCCCAATATGGAAGGCCAGACAGTTTTTACCTCAACAGGACAACCAATTGAGAATGGTGCAGCGGTACAGAGTCGCATGGAGGCCCTACTTCTACCTGACAAAGTTGAGAGTTCGCACCGAGTCCTACACTGGAGAGGCGAGAGACGACACCCTCGCTGACAGCGCGGCAAAGGCAGCGGCCCTCAAGCCGTGGAAGAAAGAAGAAAGATACTGACAGCATGAGTCAGTGGTAAAAAACTTTGGACATTGACAAAAATTTGGACTTTGATATGCTAAAAGACTTTTACAGTTACAAGCCAGCAAGGAAGAAAAGAATAAATGGACTAATATGGGAGCAGCAGAAACAGGACAGCGTGTGGTGAACAGTCAACAGCACCTGCCCACCACAGTTCCTGTATCCCATGATGGCCCAGCTGATGGACGCAAAGACCCACCTAGTAAAGCAGCACTGACGACGACGCTTGAAAGAGGTTGGGCGACTTCTGGGTTCTCTGTAGCTGCTGCATCATTTGTCCGGTTTAGCATGATCTATGCCATGGGTAAGTCAGGGCAGAAGTAAATTTGCCACACCACACTTGCCTGGACCACTCTACCCATTTCAGGGATTGCAAATTGACTACGTTCAGCTCCCACTTGTTGGGAAGTATGAATACGTGCTTGTTGTTGTTGATGTCTTTGCAGGTTGGAGGCTGACCCTGTTACCAAGGCAAACAAGTAGGTAACCGCAAAGAAGCTCATGAACGAGGTAAACTGTGAATATGGGGTACCAGAAGTGATTCAGAGTCAGACAGAGGTATAAACTTCACAGGTGAATGTAACATGTCATGTCTGCTCTGAGTGTATCCCAGGCCTTTTACATACTGTACCACCTTTAGTGTAGTGGAAAGGTGGAGAGACGTAGTGGCACGCTAAAAAGTAAGATACTTAAAAATGACGCCACTTTGGAAAGACTGTCATCCAATAGCCTTATACAGTGTTAGATATGAACCCAGGGGGGATTATACATTATCTCCCTACGAGATTGTTTGGGCTAGCCCCAAGGCTAGGTCTTTACTATCCTCAGTAGTTACAATTACAATCTGATGTGTTGACTAAGTATGTGATTTCCGTTGTTAAAGAACTAACCAAAGCCTATGCACAGGTGTTCTCTTCCAGACTCAGAGGCAGACACTGGGACACATATCTTGCAGCCTGGGGATTGGGTGTGCGTCAAGAAGTTCCTCAGGAAGCACCCTCTTGAGCCCCGATTTGATGGCCCCTACCAGGTGCTTCTGACTACTGCCACAGCTGTGAAACTAGCCGAAAGACTTACATGGATCCATGCTACATACTGTAAGAAAGCTTCAGATCCGGGAGACCAGTCTTAGTTGTGCCAAAGACGTTACTCTGGTTAGGGCTAGTGAGAGAGGAGGGTGGCAACTGGAATCCTTAGTCGGAAGAATATGAGGGTATGGTTACCTTCTAGTATAACTCGTCCAATGCTCAAGTAGCCGCATATTCCTTCGACTATTGTACTGTGGTCCCGTGTCTAGGCACAAGATCCCACCGCAGGCCAGATTTAGCTCAGTCCAGCTGGTTATATGACTCATATACCCGGGGAATACAATATGTTCGTGCCACTGATAACGTCTGGGGAGAAGACTGCCGTTATTGGGGATTAGTGGGATGTAACGCAGGAACAGACTAGTCCTATAAACCGCGAAGTGCCTTAAATAAGAAAGATAAGAGCGGGAAATCCCTAATTAGTCGTATAACCCTCCTTGAGAATAATAAGGACAACAGGTATTGGAAGGCTGAACTTAGTATGTTGCTTGGTTTTAATGCGGTTTTTACATTAACCATGGGAGATCCAAGCCCGGGGGACGGGGAGACTTATAGTCTGGGGACATACCGGTACGGGAGGACAGATCCCTTAGGGAAGTTTAAAATAAGGGATATGGTAGATGCAGCCGAATGGAAGCCTTCACTTAGTCCCGTGCCCATAATTAACCCCCTCCGCCGTAAGATAAAGACCTTGACGAACATGATGATCATAGCCGACCCTACCTTTGAGGACACCTTGACAGTAGCGACTGGCTACTCTGACCAGAATCTCTGGTTGGAGTTGATGAGGTACAATGCTAACAGGAGCAACAAGTCTAACTGTTGCGTGTGCGGTAGTGCCCGACTACACTCGGGGATGGTCCCCCTAAATCTCCCTGTAGATGCTGAAGAGTGGTTTATTAGTCTCTTCACGAACATTTCCGCTAATTACACTGTCCGTGAGAAATGGAAGAAGGAATACTCTATAACTACTTAAGTGTTTTGCACCGGAGAGAGTATTACTGACTACCCTGGAAACTACACCTGCCAGGCAAATAGGCAGGGTGGAGGGAGATTTTTGGGGAACTCACCAACGGGTATTGCTCCTCCTACAGTATGATAGGAGGGGAATAGATGCAGAATCAGGTCCAGTCCTTAGGAGACGTTTACTGGCTTTGTGGAGACATGAGGTAGAGGACCCGCCTGGAGGGTAATTGGACAGGGGAGTGTGCCTTAGTAAAGCCCTTATGCTCCTCCACATCCTGTCAGACACCAACGTTTCCCTTGTTTGAAAAAGATGAAGAGCCAGTTCTGATAATGCCAACCACATACGCTACCAAAGAAAAGGAGAAATGTACTAGTACTGTGCCTGCCCCGATCTCCTAAGATGGATTGTCAGTGGAATTCCCATTTGCCTAGGGATAGTGCAGAAGACCTTAGGTTCCGGCGAGGGCACACCCTGTGGGGTGTTAACTTGTACAGATAGAGGGTATGGATGCCCGGAAATGAGCCCAGGGAATCCATGGCCTCCCTCTGAGGTAAGGTAGGGATCCCCCCCTCCTAGGAGTAGGGACTTATGGGCAGTGGGAAAACCCTGACGCAAGGGTGAGGCGACTTGGACGTGTTCACCATTAGGACTATCTCCAGGAGGGACTTTGGTGTGGGTGAAGATTAGGGAGTCCCACGCCGTGCGTACCTGTTCACGCTACTAGTATTGTAACATTATGCTAGAGCGAGAAGAGAGACCCCTGGTGGTAGTTTTGATCTACACGTGTACATTGACGTCATAGGATAGCCAAGGGGGGTACCTGACAAGTTTTAAAAATTAGAGACCAAGTTAAAACTAGATTCGAGTCCATTTTCCTGATCATTAGGGTAAATAAATGTTGACTGGATTAATTATGTTTATTATAATTAGCAGTGGTTTATAAATTATACTAGAGACGCCTTATAGGGACTAGTCGACCAATAGGACCTACCTCGACTATGACTTTTTTAAAAATAGAGTGACCTTAGATATGACTTTAGCTAAAAAGGGGAGTGTCTGTAAGATGATAGGGGAGACTTGTTGTACCTACATCCTAGACGACACGTGACCCGCGGGTAAAAACGCAGTTGTCATTAAGAAGCTGACCGCACTAACTAAAAAGAGCTAACTTTTGGGACCAGCACTCGCCATGGATGAGCGGGTGGTAAAGGATCCTGGCACAGACGGGCGTTGCTGTTGTATGTGAACTGATGGTTACCTTTTCTGTTCTAGTCTGCTGTGTTATCCCCTGTGTCAGAGAGACCTGTGAAACTGATGCTGGAAAAGCCGCTCCCACCATGAGTTTGCTGGATGCATCCCCAGAAGGAGTGGACAAGTCCTACACCCCCTTGAAGACTCTAAAACGAACCTTCAACGCGCTCCAGTTATAGGCTCACGCGCAGGGAACTGTGAAAATTAGATAGAAAATTAGAGGATAGACATTTTAAGGGGGGATTGTGATAGACATGATGATTATTTATAAAATGTCTATCGATTAATATAACCCAAATGTATTTTGTTGTTGTAATGACTTTTAGCTCAAGAGTTTAAAGGACACACACACAATCTAATCATGGTATTTGCTAGCCAATGGATGGGTGATGTATTTGCTCTAAGTACATAGAATTGCACAAGAGACCTCTAAGAGTTAAGGGCTATAGTGTTATGTGTATATCCTTATATCCTGTGACCAACACTGAGTGTTGAATTAGCACTTCTTCACCCCTCCCATCCTGAAACTTCTACAACAAAGGAATTGCTTCAGCCTGAGCACATGTTGATAAGACTTGTTTATACACGGAGCTGACTTCAGCTAGTTAAACAAATGATTTGTCAACTACACAGAATTCCTTAAGGCTGTCTGCATGTTAAAGAAGACAAAGTCCATACTATGGCGGACGTGAGAGAGGGTGGGCAGAGAGGTGGGCAGAGAGGTGGGGGATTCTATATGATCCGACAAATGAGAATCTTATATGTTACTGATGTAATCTGTTGCACGCCCATTGAAGGGCGGTTGTTATGTGTTATAATAAAAGGCTTGAGCCTCTACACATTGTAGAGACTCTCCCGGTTTTAGACCAGCATTTGTGTCTGATTCTGGTCGATGTGTGCACACGACACTCAATTCGGAAAGCGACAAAATACCCCAAAGCCTGCTGGAGAAATCATAATCCAGATCAGTAGAGACTCGCCCGCCCTCTGGAGAAACTCGCCAGGCCTCTGTAGAGACTCGCCCGGCCTCTGGAGAGACTCGCCTCGCCTCTGTAGAGACTCGCCCGGCCTCTAAAGAGACTCGCCTGGCCTCTGTAGAGACTCGCCCGGCCTCTGGAGAGACTCGCCAGGCCTCTGTAGAGACTCGCCCGGCCTCTGGAGAAACTCGCCTTGCCCCTGTAGTGACTCGCCCGGCCCCTGGAGAGACTCGCCCGGGCTTTGGGGTGACTCGCCCGGCCTCTGGAGAGTCTCGCCCGGCCTCTGTAGAGACTCGCCCGGTCTCTGGAGAGGCTCGCCCGGCCTCTGGTAAAACTCGCCCGGCCTCTGTAGAGACTTGCCCGGCCTCTGGAGAAACTCGCCTGACCTCTGTAAAGACTCGCCCGGCCTCTGAAGAAACTCGCCTTGCCCCTGTAGTGACTCGCCCGGTCCCTGGAGAGACTTGCCCGGGATCTGGGGAGACTCACTTGGCCTCTGGAGAGACTCGCCCGGACTCTGTAGAGACTCGCCCGGCCTCTAAAGAGACTCGCCTGGCCTCTGTAGAGACTCGCCCGGCCTCTGGAGAAACTCGCCTGGCCTCTGTAGAGAATCACCCGGCCTCTTGAGAGACTCGCCCGGCCTCTGGAGAAACTCGCCTTGCCCCTGTAGTGACTCGCCCGGCCCCTGGAGAGACTCGCCTGGGATCTGGGGAGACTCGCCCGGCCTCTGGAGAAACTCGCCCGGCCTCTGGAGAGACTCGCCCGGCCTCTAGAGAGACTCGCCTGGCCTCTGTAGAGACTCGCCCGGCCTCTGGAGAGTCTCGCCTCGCCTCTGTAGAGACTCGGCCGGCCTCTAAAGAGACTCGCCTGGCCTCTGTAGAGACTCGCCCGGCCTCTGGAGAAACTCGCCAGGCCTCTGTAGAGACTCGCCCGGCCTCTGGAGAAACTCGCCTTGCCCCTGTAGTGACTCGCCCGCCCCTGGAGAGACTCGCCCGGGCTTTGGGGTGACTCGCCCGGCCTCTGTAGAGACTCGCCCGGTCTCTGGAGAGGCTCGTCCGGCCTCTGGTAAAACTCGCCTGGCCTCTGTAAAGACTTGCCCGGCCTCTGGAGGAACTCTCCTGACCTCTGTAAAGACTCGCCCGGCCTCTTGAGAAACTCGCCTGGCCCCTGTAGAGACTTGCTCGGCCCTTGTAGAGACTTGCCCGGCCCGTGGAGAGACTCGCCCGGCCTCTGGTGAAACTCGCCAGACCTCTCTAGAGACTCGCCTGGCCTCTGTAGAGACTCGCCCGGCCTCTGTGGAGATCCGCCTGGCCTCTGGAGAATCTCGCTCGGCTTCTGTAGAGACTCACCCAGAATCTGTAGAGACTCGCCTGGCCTCTGTGGAGACTCGCCCGGCCTCTGGAGAGACTCACTCAGCCTCTGGAGAGACTCGCCCGGCCTCTGGAGAAACTCGCCTTGCCCCTGTAGTGTCTCGCCCGGCCCCTGGAGAGACTTGCCCGGGATCTGGGGAGACTCATTCGGCCTCTGGAGAGACTCACTTGGCCTCTGAGAAACTCGCCCGGCCTCTAAAGAGACTCGCCTGGCCTCTGTAGAGACTCGCCCGGCCTCTGGAGAAACTCGCCTGGCCTCTGTAGAGACTCGCCCGGCCTCTTGAGAGACTCGCCCGGCCTCTGGAAAAACTCGCCTGGCCCCTGTAGAGACTTGCTCGGCCTCTGGAGAGACTCGCCTTGCCCCTGTAGTGACTCGCCCGGCCCCTGGAGAGACTCGCCTGGGATCTGGGGAGACTCGCCCGGCCTCTGGAGAGACTCGCTCGGCCTCTGGAGAGACTCGCCCGGCCTCTGAAGAGACTCGCCCGGCCTCTAGAGAGACTCGCCTGGCCTCTGTAGAGACTCGCCCGGCCTCTGGAGAAACTCGCCTGGCCTCTGTAGAGACTCGCCCGGCCTCTTGAGAGACTCGCCCGGCCTCTGGAAAAACTCGCCCAGCCTCTGGAGAGACTTGCTCGGCCTCTGGAGAGACTCGCCTTGCCCCTGTAGTGACTCGCCCGGCCCCTGGAGAGACTCGCCTGGGATCTGGGGAGACTCGCCCGGCCTCTGAAGAGACTCGCCCGGCCTCTAGAGAGACTCGCCTGGCCTCTGTAGGGACTCACCCGGGCTTTGGGGTGACTCGCCCGGCCTCTGGAGAGACTCACCCGGCCTCTGTAGAGACTCGCCCGGTCTCTGGAGAGGCTCGCCCGGCCTCTGGTAAAACTCACCCGGCCTCTGTAGAGACTTGCCCGGCCTCTGGAGAAACTCGCCTGACCTCTGTAAAGACTCGCCCGGCCTCTGGAGAAACTCGCCTTGCCCCTTTAGTGACTCGCCCGGTCCCTGGAGAGACTTGCCCGGGATCTGGGGAGACTCATCCGGCCTCTGGAGAGACTCACTTGGCCTCTAGAGAGACTCGCCCGGACTCTGTAGAGACTCGCCCGGCCTCTAAAGAAACTCGCCTGGCCTCTGTAGAGACTCGCCGGCCTCTGGAGAAACTCGCCTGGCCTCTGTAGAGAATCACCCGGCCTCTTGAGAGACTCGCCCGGCCTCTGGAGAAACTCGCCTTGCCCCTGTAGTGACTCGCCCGGCCCCTGGAGAGACTCGCCTGGGATCTGGGGAGACTCGCCCGGCCTCTGGAGAAACTCGCCCGGCCTCTGGAGAGACTTGCCCGGCCTCTAGAGAGACTCGCCTGGCCTCTGTAAAGACTCGCCCGGCCTCTGGAGAAACTCGCCCGGCCTCTGGAGAGACTTGCCCGGCCTCTGGAGAAACTCGCCTGACCTCTGTAAAGACTCGCCCGGCCTCTGGAGAAACTCGCCTTGCCCCTGTAGTGACTCGCCCGGTCCCTGGAGAGACTTGCCCGGGATCTGGGGAGACTCATCCGGCCTCTGGAGAGACTCACTTGGCCTCTGAGAGACTCGCCCGGACTTTGTAGAGACTCGCCCGGCCTCTAAAGAGACTCGCCTGGCCTCTGTAGAGACTCGCCCGGCCTCTGGAGAAACTCGCCTGGCCTCTGTAGAGACTCGCCCGGCCTCTTGAGAGACTCGTCCGGCCTCTGGAAAAACTCGCCTGGCCCCTGTAGAGACTTGCTCGGCCTCTGGAGAGACTCGCCTTGCCCCTGTAGTGACTCGCCCGGCCCCTGGAGAGACTCGCCTGGGATCTGGGGAGACTCGCCCGGCCTCTGGAGAGACTCGCTCGGCCTCTGGAGAGACTCGCCCGGCCTCTGAAGAGACTCGCCCGGCCTCTAGAGAGACTCGCCTGGCCTCTGTAGAGACTCGCCCGGCCTCTGGAGAAACTCGCCTGGCCTCTGTAGAGACTCGCCCGGCCTCTTGAGAGACTCGCCCGGCCTCTGGAAAAACTCGCCCAGCCTCTGGAGAGACTTGCTCGGCCTCTGGACAGACTCGCCTTGCCCCTGTAGTGACTCGCCCGGCCCCTGGAGAGACTCGCCTGGGATCTGGGGAGACTCGCCTGGCCTCTGGAGAGACTCGCTCGGCCTCTGGAGAGACTCGCCCGGCCTCTGAAGAGACTCGCCTTGCCCCTGTAGTGACTCGCCCGGCCCCTGGAGAGACTCGCCTGGGATCTGGGGAGACTCGCCCGGCCTCTGGAGAGACTCGCTCGGCCTCTGGAGAGACTCGCCCGGCCTCTAGAGAGACTCGCCTGGCCTCTGTAGAGACTCGCCCGGGCTTTGGGGTGACTCGCCCGGCCTCTGGAGAGACTCACCCGGCCTCTGTAGAGACTCGCCCGGCCTCTGGTAAAACTCGCCCGGCCTCTGTAGAGACTTGCCCGGCCTCTGGAGAAACTCGCCTGACCTCTGTAAAGACTCGCCCGGCCTCTGGAGAAACTCGCCTTGCCCCTTTAGTGACTCGCCCGGTCCCTGGAGAGACTTGCCCGGGATCTGGGGAGACTCACTTGGCCTCTAGAGAGACTCGCCCGGACTCTGTAGAGACTCGCCCGGCCTCTAAAGAAACTCGCCTGGCCTCTGTAGAGACTCGCCCGGCCTCTAGAGAGACTCGCCTGGCCTCTGTAGAGACTCGCCCGGCCTCTGGAGAGACTCGCCTCGCCTCTGTAGAGACTCGGCTGGCCTCTAAAGAGACTCGCCTGGCCTCTGTAGAGATTCGCCCGGCCTCTGGAGAAACTCGCCAGGCCTCTGTAGAGACTCGCCCGGCCTCTGGAGAAACTCGCCTTGCCCCTGTAGTGACTCGCCCGGCCCCTGGAGAGACTCGCCCGGGCTTTGGGGTGACTCGCCCGGCCTCTGTAGAGACTCGCCCGGTCTCTGGAGAGGCTCATCCGGCCTCTGGAGAAACTCGCCTGGCCCCTTTAGAGACTTGCTCGACCCCTGTAGAGACTTGCCCTGCCCGTGGAGAGACTCGCCCGGCCTCTGGTGAAACTCGCCCGACCTCTGTAGAGACTCGCCTAGCCTCTGTAGAGACTCGCCCGGCCAATGTGGAGACTCGCCCGGCCTCTGGAGAATCTCGCCCGGCCTCTGTAGAGACTCACCCAGCATCTGTAGAGACTCGCCTGGCCTCTGTGGAGACGCGCCCGGCCTCTGGAGAAACTCGCCCAGCCTCTGGAGAGACTCGCTCGGCCTCTGGAGAGACTCGCCTTGCCCCTGTAGTGACTCGCCCAGCCCCTGGAGAGACTCGCCTGGGATCTGGGGAGACTCGCCCGGCCTCGGGAGAGACTCGCTCGGCCTCTGGAGAGACTCGCCCGGCCTCTGAAGAGACTATCCCGGCCTCTAGAGAGACTCGCCTGGCCTCGGTAGAGACTCGCCCGGCCTCTGGAGAAACTCGCCAGGCCTCTGTAGAGACTCGCCCGGCCTCTGGAGAGACTCGCCCCGCCTCTGTATAGACTCGCCCGGCCTCTAAAGAGACTCGCCTGGCCTCTGTAGAGACTCGCCCGGCCTCTGGAGAAACTCGCCAGGCCTCTGTAGAGACTCGCCCGGCCTCTGGAGAAACTCGCCTTGCCCCTGTATTGACTCGCCCGGCCCCTGGAGAGACTCGCCCGGGCTTTGGGGTGACTCGCCCGGCCTCTGGAGAGACTCGCCCGGCCTCTGTAGAGACTCGCCCGGTCTCTGGAGAGGCTCGCCCGGCCTCTGGTAAAACTCGCCCGGCCTCTGTAGAGACTTGCCCGGCCTCTGGAGAAACTCGCCTGACCTCTGTAAAGACTCGCCCGGCCTCTGGAGAAACTCGCCTTGCCCCTGTAGTGACTCGCCCGGCCCCTGGAGAGACTCGCCTGGGATCTGGGGAGACTCGCCCGGCCTCTGGAGAGACTCGCCCGGCCTCTGAAGAGACTCGCCCGGCCGCTAGAGAGACTCGCCTGGCCTCTGTAGAGACTCGCCCGGCCTCTGGAGAAACTCGCCTGGCCTCTGTAGAGACTCGCCCGGCCTCTTGAGAGACTCGCTCGGCCTCTGGAAAAACTCGCCCAGCCTCTGGAGAGACTTGCTCGGCCTCTGGAGAGACTCGCCTTGCCCCTGTAGTGACTCGCCCGGCCCCTGGAGAGACTCGCCTGGGATCTGGGGAGACTCGCCCGGCCTCTGGAGAGACTCGCTCGGCCTCTGGAGAGACTTGCTCGGCCTCTGGAGAGACTCGCCTTGCCCCTGTAGTGACTCGCCCGGCCCCTGGAGAGACTCGCCTGGGATCTGGGGAGACTCGCCCGGCCTCTGGAGAGACTCGCTCGGCCTCTGGAGAGACTCGCCCGGCCTCTGAAGAGACTCGCCTTGCCCCTGTAGTGACTCGCCCGGCCCCTGGAGAGACTCGCCTGGGATCTGGGAGACTCGCCCGGCCTCTGGAAAGACTCGCCCGGCCTCTGAAGAGACTCGCCCGGCCGCTAGAGAGACTCGCCTGGCCTCTGTAGAGACTCGCCCGGCCTCTGGAGAAACTCGCCTGGCCTCTGTAGAGACTCGCCCGGCCTCTTGAGAGACTCGCTCGGCCTCTGGAAAAACTCGCCCAGCCTCTGGAGAGACTCGCCCGGCCTCTGAAGAGACTCGCCTTGCCCCTGTAGTGACTCGCCCGGCCCCTGAAGAGACTCGCCTGGGATCTGGGAGACTCGCCCGGCCTCTGGAGAGACTCGCCCGGCCTCTGAAGAGACTCGCCCGGCCGCTAGAGAGACTCGCCTGGCCTCTGTAGAGACTCGCCCGGCCTCTGGAGAAACTCGCCTGGCCTCTGTAGAGACTCGCCCGGCCTCTTGAGAGACTCGCTCGGCCTCTGGAAAAACTCGCCCAGCCTCTGGAGAGACTTGCTCGGCCTCTGGAGAGACTCGCCTTGCCCCTGTAGTGACTCGCCCGGCCCCTGGAGAGACTCGCCTGGGATCTGGGGAGACTCGCCCGGCCTCTGGAGAGACTCGCTCGGCCTCTGGAGAGACTTGCTCGGCCTCTGGAGAGACTCGCCTTGCCCCTGTAGTGACTCGCCCGGCCCCTGGAGAGACTCGCCTGGGATCTGGGGAGACTCGCCCGGCCTCTGGAGAGACTCGCTCGGCCTCTGGAGAGACTCGCCCGGCCTCTGAAGAGACTCGCCTTGCCCCTGTAGTGACTCGCTCGGCCTCTGGAGAGACTCGCCCGGCCTCCAGAGAGACTCGCCTGGCCTCTGTAGAGACTCGCCCGGGCTTTGGGGTGACTCGCCCGGCCTCTGGAGAGACTCACCCGGCCTCTGTAGAGACTCGCCCGGTCTCTGGAGAGGCTCGCCCGGCCTCTGGTAAAACTCGCCCGGCCTCTGTAGAGACTTGCCCGGCCTCTGGAGAAACTCGCCTGACCTCTGTAAAGACTCGCCCGGCCTCTGGAGAAACTCGCCTTGCCCCTTTAGTGACTCGCCCGGTCCCTGGAGAGACTTGCCCGGGATCTGGGGAGACTCATCCGGCCTCTGGAGAGACTCACTTGGCCTCTAGAGAGACTCGCCCGGACTCTGCAGAAACTCGCCCGGCCTCTAAAGAAACTCGCCTGGCCTCTGTAGAGACTCGCCCGGCCTCTGGAGAAACTCGCCTGGCCTCTGTAGAGAATCACCCGGCCTCTTGAGAGACTCGCCCGGCCTCTGGAGAAACTCGCCTTGCCCCTGTAGTGACTCGCCCGGCCCCTGGAGAGACTCGCCTGGGATCTGGGGAGACTCGCCCGGCCTCTGGAGAAACTCGCCCGGCCTCTGGAGAGACTCGCCCGGCCTCTAGAGAGACTCGCCTGGCCTCTGTAGAGACTCGCCCGGCCTCTGGAGAGACTCGCCTCGCCTCTGTAGAGTCTCGGCTGGCCTCTAAAGAGACTCGCCTGGCCTCTGTAGAGATTCGCCCGGCCTCTGGAGAAACTCGCCAGGCCTCTGTAGAGACTCACCCGGCCTTTGGAGAGACTCGCCTTGCCCCTGTAGTGACTCGCCCGGCCCCTGGAGAGACTCGCCCGGGCTTTGGGGTGACTCGCCCGGCCTCTGTAGAGACTCGCCCGGTCTCTGGAGAGGCTCATCCGGCCTCTGGAGAAACTCGCCTGGCCCCTTTAGAGACTTGCTCGACCCCTGTAGAGACTTGCCCTGCCCGTGGAGAGACTCGCCCGGCCTCTGGTGAAACTCGCCCGACCTCTGTAGAGACTCGCCTAGCCTCTGTAGAGACTCGCCCGGCCAATGTGGAGACTCGCCCGGCCTCTGGAGAATCTCGCCCGGCCTCTGTAGAGACTCACCCAGCATCTGTAGAGACTCGCCTGGCCTCTGTGGAGACTCGCCCGGCCTCTGGAGAAACTCGCCCAGCCTCTGGAGAGACTCGCTCGGCCTCTGGAGAGACTCGCCTTGCCCGTGTAGTGACTCGCCCAGCCCCTGGAGAGACTCGCCTGGGATCTGGGGAGACTCGCCCGGCCTCTGGAGAGACTCACTCGGCCTCTGGAGAGACTCGCCCGGCCTCCGAAGAGACTCGCCCGGCCTCTAGAGAGACTCGCCTGGCCTCTGTAGAGACTCGCCCGGCCTCTGGAGAAACTCGCCAGGCCTCTGTAGAGACTCGCCCGGCCTCTGGAGAGACTCGCCTCGCCTCTGTAGAGACTCGCCCGGCCACTAAAGAGACTCGCCTGGCCTCTGTAGAGACTCGCCCGGCCTCTGGAGAAACTCGCCAGGCCTCTGTAGAGACTCGCCCGGCCTCTGGAGAAACTCGCCTTGCCCCTGTAGTGACTCGCCCGGCCCCTGGAGAGACTCGCCCGGGCTTTGGGGTGACTCGCCCGGCCTCTGGAGAGACTCGCCCGGCCTCTGTAGAGACTCGCCCGGTCTCTGGAGAGGCTCGCCCGGCCTCTGGTAAAACTCGCCCGGCCTCTGTAGAGACTTGCCCGGCCTCTGGAGAAACTCGCCTGACCTCTGTAAAGACTCGCCCGGCCTCTGGAGAAACTCGCCTTGCCCCTGTAGTGACTCGCCCGGTCCCTGGAGAGACTTGCCCGGGATCTGGGGAGACTCATCCGGCCTCTGGAGAGACTCACTTGGCCTCTGGAGAGACTCGCCCGGACTCTGTAGAGACTCGCCCGGCCTCTAAAGAGACTCGCCTGGCCTCTGTAGAGACTCGCCGGCCTCTGGAGAAACTCGCCTGGCCTCTGTAGAGAATCACCCGGCCTCTTGAGAGACTCGCCCGGCCTCTGGAGAAACTCGCCTAGCCCCTGTAGTAGTGACTCGCCCGGCCCCTGGAGAGACTCGCCTGGGATCTGGGGAGACTCGCCCGGCCTCTGGAGAAACTCGCCCGGCCTCTGGAGAGACTCGCCCGGCCTCTGGAGAGTCTCGCCCCGCCTCTGTAGAGACTCGGCCGGCCTCTAAAGAGACTCGCCTGGCCTCTGTAGAGACTCGCCCGGCCTCTGGAGAAACTCGCCAGGCCTCTGTAGAGACTCGCCCGGCCTCTGGGGAAACTCGCCTTGCCCCTGTAGTGACTCGCCCGGCCCCTGGAGAGACTCGCCCGGGCTTTGGGGTGACTCGCCCGGCCTCTGTAGAGACTCGCCCGGTCTCTGGAGAGGCTCGTCCGGCCTCTGGTAAAACTCGCCTGGCCTCTGTAGAGACTTGCCCGGCCTCTGGAGAAACTCTCCTGACCTCTGTAAAGACTCGCCCGGCCTCTTGAGAAACTCGCCTGGCCCCTGTAGAGACTTGCTCGGCCCCTGTAGAGACTTGCCCGGCCCGTGGAGAGACTCGCCCTGCCTCTGGTGAAACTCGCCAGACCTCTGTAGAGACTCGCCTGGCCTCTGTAGAGACTCGCCCGGCCTCTGTGGAGACTCGCCTGGCCTCTGGAGAATCTCGCTCGGCTTCTGTAGAGACTCACCCAGAATCTGTAGAGACTCGCCTAGCCTCTGTGGAGACTCGCCCGGCCTCTGGAGAGACTCGCCCGGCCTCTGGTGAAACTCGCCTTGCCCCTGTAGTGTCTCGCCCGGCCCCTGGAGAGACTTGCCCGGGATCTGGGGAGACTCATTCGGCCTCTGGAGAGACTCACTTGGCCTCTGAGAGACTCGCCCGGACTCTGTAGAGACTCGCCCGGCCTCTAAAGAGACTCGCCTGGCCTCTGTAGAGACTCGCCCGGCCTCTGGAGAAACTCGCCTGGCCTCTGTAGAGACTCGCCCGGCCTCTTGAGAGACTCGCCCGGCCTCTGGAAAAACTCGCCTGGCCCCTGTAGAGACTCGCCTGGCCCGTAGAGAGACTCGCCCGGCCTCTGGAGAGACTCGCTCGGCCCGTTAAGAAATTCGCCCGGCCTCTAGAGAGACTCGCCCGGTCTCTGGAGAGGCTCGCCCGGCCTCTGGGAAAACTCGCCTGGCCTCTGTAGAGACTTGCCCGGCCTCTGGAGAAACTCGCCTGACCTCTGGATAGACTCGCCCGGCCTCTGGAGAAACTCGCCTGGCCCCTGTAGAGACTTCCTCGGCCCCTGTAGAGACTTGCTCGGCCCGTGGACAAACTCGCCTGACCTCTGGATAGACTCGCCTGGCATCTGTGGAGACTCGCCCGGCCTCTGGAGAAACTCGCCCAGCCTCTGGAGAGACTCACTCGGCCTCTGGAGAGACTCGTCCGGCCTCTGGAGAAACTCGCCTTGCCCCTGTAGTGACTCGCCCGGCCCCGGGAGAAACTTGCCCGGGATCTGGGGAGACTCGTCCGGCCTCTGGAGAGACTCACTTGGCCTCTGGAGAGACTCGCCCGGACTCTGTAGAGACTCGCCTGGCCTCTAAAGAGACTCGCCTGGCCTCTGTAGAGACTCGCCCGTCCTCTGGAGAAACTCGCCTGGCCTCTGTAGAGACTCGCCCGGCCTCTTGAGAGACTCGCCCGGCCTCTGGAAAAACTCGCCTGGCCCCTGTAGAGACTCGCCTGGCCCGTGGAGAGACTCGCCCGGCCTCTGGAGAGACTCGCTCGGCCCGTGAAGAGATTCGCCCGGCCTCTAGTGAGACAAACCAGGCCTCTGGAGAGACTTGCCCGGCCTCTGGAGTGACACGCCAGGCCTCTGGTGAGACTTGCCCTGCCTCTGGAGAGACTCGCCCGGCCTCTGGAGAATCTCGCCTGGCCACTTCACAGACTTGCCCGGCCTCTGGAGAGACTCGCCTGGCCTCTGGAGAGAATCGCCTGGCCTCTGTAGAGACTCGCCCGGCCTCTGGAGAAAGTCGCCTGGCCCCTGTAGAGACTTGCCCGGCCCCTGTAGCGACTCGCCCGGCCTCTGTGGAGACTCGCCCGGCCTCTTGAGAGACTTGCCCGGCCTCTGGAGAGACTCGTCCGGCCTCTGGAGAAACTCGCCTTGCCCCTGTAGTGACTCGCCCGGCCCCTGGAGAGACTCGCTCGGGCTTTGGGGTGACTCGCCCAGTCTCTGGAGAGACTCGCCCGGCCTCTGGTAAAACTCGCCGGCCTCTGTAGAGACTCGCCTGGCCTCTGTAGAGACTCGTCCGGCTTCTGGAGAAACTCGCCTTGCCCCTGTAGTGACTCGCCCGGCCCCTGGAGAGACTCGCTCGGGCTTTGGAGTGACTCGCCCGGTCTCTGGAGAGGCTCGCCCGGCCTCTGGTAAAACTCGCCAGACTCTGTAGAGACTCGCCCGGCCTCTGGAAAAACTCGCCTGGCCTCTGTAGAGACTCGCCCAGCCTCTGGAGAAACTCGCCTGGCCCCTGTAGAGACTTGCTCGACCCCTGTAGAGACTTGCCCTGCCCGTGGAGAGACTCGCCCGGCCTCTGGTGAAACTCGCCCGACCTCTGTAGAGACTCGCCTGGCCTCTGTAGAGACTCGCCCGGCCAATGTGGAGACTCGCCCGGCCTCTGGAGAATCTCGCCCGGCCTCTGAAGAGACTCACCCAGCATCTGTAGAGACTCGCCTGGCCTCTGTGGAGACTCGCCCGGCCTCTGGAGAAACTCGCCCAGCCTCTGGAGAGACTTGCTCGGCCTCTGGAGAGACTCGCCTTGCCCCTGTAGTGACTCGCCCGGCCCCTGGAGAGACTCGCCTGGGATCTGGGGAGACTCGCCCGGCCTCTGGAGAGACTCGCTCGGCCTCTGGAGAGACTCGCCCGGCCTCTGAAGAGACTCGCCTGGCCTCTAGAGAGACTCGCCTGGCCTCTGTAGAGACTCGCCCGGCCTCTGGAGAAACTCGCCAGGCCTCTGTAGAGACTCGCCCGGCCTCTGGAGAGACTCGCCTCGCCTCTGTAGAGACTCGCCCGGCCTCTAAAGAGACTCGCCTGGCCTCTGTAGAGACTCGTCCGGCCTCTGGAGAAACTCGCCAGGCCTCTGTAGAGACTCGCCCGGCCTCTGGAGAAACTCGCCTTGCCCCTGTAGTGACTCGCCTGGCCCCTGGAGAGACTCGCCCGGGCTTTGGGGTGACTCGCCCGGCCTCTGGAGAGACTCACCCGGCCTCTGTAGAGACTCGCCCGGTCTCTGGAGAGGCTCGCCCGGCCTCTGGTAAAACTCGCCCGGCCTCTGTAGAGACTTGACCGGCCTCTGGAGAAACTCGCCTGACCTCTGTAAAGACTCGCCCGGCCTCTGGAGAAACTCGCCTTGCCCCTGTAGTGACTCGCCCGGTCCCAGGAGAGACTTGCCCGGGATCTGGGGAGACTCATCCGGCCTCTGGAGAGACTCACTTGGCCTCTAGAGAGACTCGCCCGGACTCTGTAGAGACTCGCCCGGCCTCTAAAGAGACTCGCCTGGCCTCTGTAGAGACTCGTCCGGCCTCTGGAGAAACTCGCCTGGCCTCTGTAGAGAATCACCCGGCCTCTTGAGAGACTCGCCCGGCCTCTGGAGAAACTCGCCTTGCCCCTGTAGTGACTCGCCCGGCCCCTGGAGAGACTCGCCTGGGATCTGGGGAGACTCGCCCGGCCTCTGGAGAAACTCGCCCGGCCTCTGGAGAGACTCGCCCGGCCTCTAGAGAGACTCGCCTGGCCTCTGTAGAGACTCGCCCGTCCTCTGGAGAGACTCGCCTCGCCTCTGTAGAGACTCGGCTGGCCTCTAAAGAGACTCGCCTGGCCTCTGTAGAGACTCGCCCGGCCTCTGGAGAAACACGCCAGGCCTCTGTAGAGACTCGCCCGGCCTCTGGAGAAACTCGCCTTGCCCCTGTAGTGACTCGCCCGGCCCCTGGAGAGACTCGCCCGGGCTTTGGGGTGACTCGCCCGGCCTCTGTAGAGACTCGCCCGGTCTCTGGAGAGGCTCGTCCGGCCTCTAAAGAAACTCGCCTGGCCCCTTTAGAGACTTGCTCGACCCCTGTAGAGACTTGCCCTGCCCCTGGAGAGACTCGCCCGGCCTCTGGTGAAACTCGCCCTACCTCTGGAGAGACTCGCCCGGCCTCTGAAGAGACTCGCCCGGCCTCTGGAGAGACTCGCCCGGCCTCTGAAGAGACTCGCCCGGCCTCTAGAGAGACTCGCCTGGCCTCTGTAGAGACTCGCCCGGCCTCTGGAGAAACTCGCCAGGCCTCTGTAGAGACTCGCCCGGCCCCTGGAGAGACTCGCCTCGCCTCTGTAGAGACTCGCCCGGCCTCTGGAGAGACTCGCCTCGCCTCTGTGGAGACTCGCCCGGCCTCTAAAGAGACTCGCCTGGCCTCTGTAGAGACTCGCCCGGCCTCTGGAGAAACTCGCCAGGCCTCTGTAGAGACTCGCCCGGCCTCTGGAGAAACTCGCCTTGCCCCTGTAGTGACTCGCCCGGCCCCTGGAGAGACTCGCCCGGGCTTTGGGGTGACTCGCCCGGCCTCTGGAGAGACTCGCCCGGCCTCTGTAGAGACTCGCCCGGTCTCTGGAGAGGCGCGCCCGGCCTCTGGTAAAACTCGCCCGGCCTCTGTAGAGACTTGCCCGGCCTCTGGAGAAACTCGCCTGACCTCTGTAAAGACTCGCCCGGCCTCTGGAGAAACTCGCCTTGCCCCTGTAGTGACTCGCCCGGTCCCTGGAGAGACTTGCCCGGGATCTGGGGAGACTCATCCGGCCTCTGGAGAGACTCACTTGGCCTCTGGAGAGACTCGCCAGGACTCTGTAGAGACTCGCCCGGCCTCTGGAGAAACTCGCCTGGCCTCTGTAGAGAATCACCCGGCCTCTGGAGAAACTCGCCTTGCCCCTGTAGTGACTCGCCCGGCCCCTGGAGAGACTCGCCTGGGATCTGGGGAGACTCGCCCGGCCTCTGGAGAAACTCGCCCGGCCTCTGGAGAGACTCGCCCAGCCTCTAGAGAGACTCGCCTGGCCTCTGTAGAGACTCGCCCGGCCTCTGGAGAGTCTCGCCTCGCCTCTGTAGAGACTCGGCCGGCCTCTAAAGAGACTCGCCTGGCCTCTGTAGAGACTCGCCCGGCCTCTGGAGAAACTCGCCAGGCCTCTGTAGAGACTCGCCCGGCCTCTGGAGAAACTCGCCTTGCCCCTGTAGTGACTCGCCCGGCCCCTGGAGAGACTCGCCCGGGCTTTGGGGTGACTCGCCCGGCCTCTGGAGAGACTCGCCCGGTCTCTGGAGAGGCTCGTCCGGCCTCTGGTAAAACTCGCCTGGCCTCTGTAGAGACTTGCCCGGCCTCTGGAGAAACTCGCCTGACCTCTGTAAAGACTCGCCCGGCCTCTTGAGAAACTCGCCTGGCCCCTGTAGAGACTTGCTCGGCCCCTGTAGAGACTTGCCCGGCCCGTGGAGAGACTCGCCCGGCCACTGGTGAAACTCGCCAGACCTCTGTATAGACTCGCCTGGCCTCTGTAGAGACTCGCCCGGCCTCTGTGGAGACTCGCCTGGCCTCTGGAGAATCTCGCTCGGCTTCTGTAGAGACTCACCCAGAATCTGTAGAGACTCGCCTGGCCTCTGTAGAGACTCGCCCGGCCTCTGGAGAAAGTCGCCTGGCCCCTGTAGAGACTTGCCCGGCCCCTGTAGCGACTCGCCCGGCCTCTGTGGAGACTCGCCCGGCCTCTTGAGAGACTTGCCCGGCCTCTGGAGAGACTCGTCCGGCCTCTGGAGAAACTCGCCTTGCCCCTGTAGTGACTCGCCCGGCCCCTGGAGAGACTCGCTCGGGCTTTGGAGTGACTCGCCCGGTCTCTGGAGAGGCTCGCCCGGCCTCTGGTAAAACTCGCCAGACTCTGTAGAGACTCGCCCGGCCTCTGGAAAAACTCGCCTGGCCTCTGTAGAGACTCGCCCAGCCTCTGGAGAAACTCGCCTGGCCCCTGTAGAGACTTGCTCGACCCCTGTAGAGACTTGCCCTGCCCGTGGAGAGACTCGCCCGGCCTCTGGTGAAACTCGCCCGACCTCTGTAGAGACTCGCCTGGCCTCTGTAGAGACTCGCCCGGCCAATGTGGAGACTCGCCCGGCCTCTGGAGAATCTCGCCCGGCCTCTGAAGAGACTCACCCAGCATCTGTAGAGACTCGCCTGGCCTCTGTGGAGACTCGCCCGGCCTCTGGAGAAACTCGCCCAGCCTCTGGAGAGACTTGCTCGGCCTCTGGAGAGACTCGCCTTGCCCCTGTAGTGACTCGCCCGGCCTCTGGAGAGACTCGCCTGGGATCTGGGGAGACTCGCCCGGCCTCTGGAGAGACTCGCTCGGCCTCTGGAGAGACTCGCCCGGCCTCTGAAGAGACTCGCCTGGCCTCTAGAGAGACTCGCCTGGCCTCTGTAGAGACTCGCCCGGCCTCTGGAGAAACTCGCCAGGCCTCTGTAGAGACTCGCCCGGCCTCTGGAGAGACTCGCCTCGCCTCTGTAGAGACTCGCCCGGCCTCTAAAGAGACTCGCCTGGCCTCTGTAGAGACTCGTCCGGCCTCTGGAGAAACTCGCCAGGCCTCTGTAGAGACTCGCCCGGCCTCTGGAGAAACTCGCCTTGCCCCTGTAGTGACTCGCCTGGCCCCTGGAGAGACTCGCCCGGGCTTTGGGGTGACTCGCCCGGCCTCTGGAGAGACTCACCCGGCCTCTGTAGAGACTCGCCCGGTCTCTGGAGAGGCTCGCCCGGCCTCTGGTAAAACTCGCCCGGCCTCTGTAGAGACTTGACCGGCCTCTGGAGAAACTCGCCTGACCTCTGTAAAGACTCGCCCGGCCTCTGGAGAAACTCGCCTTGCCCCTGTAGTGACTCGCCCGGTCCCAGGAGAGACTTGCCCGGGATCTGGGGAGACTCATCCGGCCTCTGGAGAGACTCACTTGGCCTCTAGAGAGACTCGCCCGGACTCTGTAGAGACTCGCCCGGCCTCTAAAGAGACTCGCCTGGCCTCTGTAGAGACTCGCCCGGCCTCTGGAGAAACTCGCCTGGCCTCTGTAGAGAATCACCCGGCCTCTTGAGAGACTCGCCCGGCCTCTGGAGAAACTCGCCTTGCCCCTGTACTGACTCGCCCGGCCCCTGGAGAGACTCGCCTGGGATCTGGGGAGACTCGCCCGGCCTCTGGAGAAACTCGCCCGGCCTCTGGAGAGACTCGCCCGGCCTCTAGAGAGACTCGCCTGGCCTCTGTAGAGACTCGCCCGTCCTCTGGAGAGACTCGCCTCGCCTCTGTAGAGACTCGGCTGGCCTCTAAAGAGACTCGCCTGGCCTCTGTAGAGACTCGCCCGGCCTCTGGAGAAACACGCCAGGCCTCTGTAGAGACTCGCCCGGCCTCTGGAGAAACTCGCCTTGCCCCTGTAGTGACTCGCCCGGCCCCTGGAGAGACTCGCCCGGGCTTTGGGGTGACTCGCCCGGCCTCTGTAGAGACTCGCCCGGTCTCTGGAGAGGCTCGTCCGGCCTCTAAAGAAACTCGCCTGGCCCCTTTAGAGACTTGCTCGACCCCTGTAGAGACTTGCCCTGCCCCTGGAGAGACTCGCCCGGCCTCTGGTGAAACTCGCCCTACCTCTGGAGAGACTCGCCCGGCCTCTGAAGAGACTCGCCCGGCCTCTGGAGAGACTCGCCCGGCCTCTGAAGAGACTCGCCCGGCCTCTAGAGAGACTCGCCTGGCCTCTGTAGAGACTCGCCCGGCCTCTGGAGAAACTCGCCAGGCCTCTGTAGAGACTCGCCCGGCCCCTGGAGAGACTCGCCTCGCCTCTGTAGAGACTCGCCCGGCCTCTGGAGAGACTCGCCTCGCCTCTGTGGAGACTCGCCCGGCCTCTAAAGAGACTCGCCTGGCCTCTGTAGAGACTCGCCCGGCCTCTGGAGAAACTCGCCAGGCCTCTGTAGAGACTCGCCCGGCCTCTGGAGAAACTCGCCTTGCCCCTGTAGTGACTCGCCCGGCCCCTGGAGAGACTCGCCCGGGCTTTGGGGTGACTCGCCCGGCCTCTGGAGAGACTCGCCCGGCCTCTGTAGAGACTCGCCCGGTCTCTGGAGAGGCGCGCCCGGCCTCTGGTAAAACTCGCCCGGCCTCTGTAGAGACTTGCCCGGCCTCTGGAGAAACTCGCCTGACCTCTGTAAAGACTCGCCCGGCCTCTGGAGAAACTCGCCTTGCCCCTGTAGTGACTCGCCCGGTCCCTGGAGAGACTTGCCCGGGATCTGGGGAGACTCATCCGGCCTCTGGAGAGACTCACTTGGCCTCTGGAGAGACTCGCCAGGACTCTGTAGAGACTCGCCCGGCCTCTGGAGAAACTCGCCTGGCCTCTGTAGAGAATCACCCGGCCTCTGGAGAAACTCGCCTTGCCCCTGTAGTGACTCGCCCGGCCCCTGGAGAGACTCGCCTGGGATCTGGGGAGACTCGCCCGGCCTCTGGAGAAACTCGCCCGGCCTCTGGAGAGACTCGCCCGGCCTCTAGAGAGACTCGCCTGGCCTCTGTAGAGACTCGCCCGGCCTCTGGAGAGTCTCGCCTCGCCTCTGTAGAGACTCGGCCGGCCTCTAAAGAGACTCGCCTGGCCTCTGTAGAGACTCGCCCGGCCTCTGGAGAAACTCGCCTTGCCCCTGTAGTGACTCGCCCGGCCCCTGGAGAGACTCGCCCGGGCTTTGGGGTGACTCGCCCGGCCTCTGGAGAGACTCGCCCGGTCTCTGGAGAGGCTCGTCCGGCCTCTGGTAAAACTCGCCTGGCCTCTGTAGAGACTTGCCCGGCCTCTGGAGAAACTCGCCTGACCTCTGTAAAGACTCGCCCGGCCTCTTGAGAAACTCGCCTGGCCCCTGTAGAGACTTGCTCGGCCCCTGTAGAGACTTGCCCGGCCCGTGGAGAGACTCGCCCGGCCACTGGTGAAACTCGCCAGACCTCTGTAGAGACTCGCCTGGCCTCTGTAGAGACTCGCCCGGCCTCTGTGGAGACTCGCCTGGCCTCTGGAGAATCTCGCTCGGCTTCTGTAGAGACTCACCCAGAATCTGTAGAGACTCGCCTGGCCTCTGTGGAGACTCGCCCGGCCTCTGGAGAGACTCACTCAGCCTCTGGAGAGACTCGCCCGGCCTCTGGAGAAACTCGCCTTGCCCCTGTAGTGTCTCGCCAGGCCCCTGGAGAGACTTGCCCGGGATCTGGGGAGACTCATTCGGCCTCTGGAGAGACTCACTTGGCCTCTGAGAGACTCGCCCGGACTTTGTAGAGACTCGCCCGGCCTCTAAAGAGACTCGCCTGGCCTCTGTAGAGACTCGCCCGGCCTCTGGAGAAACTCGCCTGGCCTCTGTAGAGACTCGCCTGGCCTCTTGAGAGACTCGCCCGGCCTCTGGAAAAACTCGCCTGGCCCCTGTAGAGACTCGCCTGGCCCGTGGAGAGACTCGCCCGGCCTCTGGAGAGACTCGCTCGGCCCGTTAAGAGATTCGCCCGGCCTCTGGAGAGACTCGCCCGGTCTCTGGAGAGGCTCGCCCGGCCTCTGGGAAAACTCGCCTGGCCTCTGTAGAGACTTGCCCGGCCTCTGGAGAAACTCGCCTGACCTCTGTAGAGACTCGCCCGGCCTCTGGAGAAACTCGCCTGGCCCCTGTAGAGACTTGCTCGGCCCCTGTAGAGACTTGCTCGGCCCGTGGAGAAACTCGCCCGGCCTCTGGTGAAACTCGCCAGACCTCTGTAGAGACTCGCCTGGCCGCTGTAGAGACTCGCCCGGCCTCTGTGGAGACTCGCCTGGCCTCTGAAGAATCTCACTCGGCCTCTGTAGAGACTCACCCAGCATATGTAGAGACTCGCCTGGCATCTGTGGAGACTCGCCCGGCCTCTGGAGAAACTCGCCCAGCCTCTGGAGAGACTCACTCGGCCTCTGGAGAGACTCGTCCGGCCTCTGGAGAAACTCGCCTTGCCCCTGTAGTGACTCGCCCGGCCCCGGGAGAGACTTGCCCGGGATCTGGGGAGACTCGTCCGGCTTCTGGAGAGACTCACTTGGCCTCTGGAGAGACTCGCCCGGACTCTGTAGAGACTCGCCTGGCCTCTAAAGAGACTCGCCTGGCCTCTGTAGAGACTCGTCCGTCCTCTGGAGAAACTCGCCTGGCCTCTGTAGAGACACGCCCGGCCTCTTGAGAGACTCGCCCGGCCTCTGGAAAAACTCGCCTGGCCCCTGTAGAGACTCGCCTGGCCCGTGGAGAGACTCGCCCGGCCTCTGGAGAGACTCGCTCGGCCCGTGAAGAGATTCGCCCGGCCTCTAGTGAGACAAACCAGGCCTCTGGAGAGACTTGCCCGGCCTCTGGAGAGACTCGCTCGGCCTCTGGAGAGACTCGTCCGGCTTCTGGAGAGACTCGCCCGGCCCGTGGAGAGACTCACCCCGCCTCTGGAGTGACACGCCAGGCCTCTGGTGAGACTTGCCCGGCCTCTGGAGAGACTCGCCCGGCCTCTGGAGAATCTCGCCTGGCCCCTACACAGACTTGCCCGGCCTCTGGAGAGACTCGCCTGGCCTCTGGAGAGAATCGCCTGGCCTCTGTAGAGACTCGCCCGGCCTCTGGAGAAAGTCGCCTGGCCCCTGTAGAGACTTGCCCGGCCCCTGTAGAGACTTGCTCGGCCCGTGGAGAAACTCGCCCGGCCTCTGGTGAAACTCGCCAGACCTCTGTAGAGACTCGCCTGGCCGCTGTAGAGACTCGCCCGGCCTCTGTGGAGACTCGCCTGGCCTCTGAAGAATCTCGCTCTGCCTCTGTAGAGACTCACCCAGCATATGTAGAGACTCGCCTGGCATCTGTGGAGACTCGCCCAGCCTCTGGAGAGACTCACTCGGCCTCTGGAGAGACTCGTCCGGCCTCTGGAGAAACTCGCCTTGCCCCTGTAGTGACTCGCCCGGCCCCGGGAGAGACTTGCCCGGGATCTGGGGAGACTCGTCCGGCCTCTGGAGAGACTCACTTGGCCTCTGGAGAGACTCGCCCGGACTCTGTAGAGACTCGCCTGGCCTCTAAAGAGACTCGCCTGGCCTCTGTAGAGACTCGTCCGGCCTCTGGAAAAACTCGCCTGGCCCCTGTAGAGACTCGCCTGGCCCGTGGAGAGACTCGCCCGGCCTCTGGAGAGACTCGCTCGGCCCGTGAAGAGATTCGCCCGGCCTCTAGTGAGACAAACCAGGCCTATGGAGAGACTTGCCCGGCCTCTGGAGAGACTCGCTCGGCCTCTGGAGAGACTCGTCCGGCTTCTGGAGAGACTCGCCCGGCCCGTGGAGAGACTCACCCCGCCTCTGGAGTGACACGCCAGGCCTCTGGTGAGACTTGCCCGGCCTCTGGAGAGACTCGCCCGGCCTCTGGAGAATCTCGCCTGGCCCCTACACAGACTTGCCCGGCCTCTGGAGAGACTCGCCTGGCCTCTGGAGAGAATCGCCTGGCCTCTGTAGAGACTCGCCCGGCCTCTGGAGAAAGTCGCCTGGCCCCTGTAGAGACTTGCCCGGCCCCTGTAGAGACTTGCTCGGCCCGTGGAGAAACTCGCCCGGCCTCTGGTGAAACTCGCCAGACCTCTGTAGAGACTCGCCTGGCCGCTGTAGAGACTCGCCCGGCCTCTGTGGAGACTCGCCTGGCCTCTGAAGAATCTCGCTCGGCCTCTGTAGAGACTCACCCAGCATATGTAGAGACTCGCCTGGCATCTGTGGAGACTCGCCCAGCCTCTGGAGAGACTCACTCGGCCTCTGGAGAGACTCGTCCGGCCTCTGGAGAAACTCGCCTTGCCCCTGTAGTGACTCGCCCGGCCCCGGGAGAGACTTGCCCGGGATCTGGGGAGACTCGTCTGGCCTCTGGAGAGACTCACTTGGCCTCTGGAGAGACTCGCCCGGACTCTGTAGAGACTCGCCTGGCCTCTAAAGAGACTCGCGTGGCCTCTGTAGAGACTCGCCCGTCCTCTGGAGAAACTCGCCTGGCCTCTGTAGAGACTCGCGCGGCCTCTTGAGAGACTCGCCCGGCCTCTGGAAAAACTCGCCTGGCCCCTGTAGAGACTCGCCTGGCCCGTGGAGAGACTCGCCCGGCCTCTGGAGAGACTCGCTCGGCTTGTGAAGAGATTCGCCCGGCCTCTAGTGAGACAAACCAGGCCTCTGGAGAGACTTGCCCGGCCTCTGGAGAGACTCGCTCGGCCTCTGGAGAGACTCGCCCGGCTTGTGGAGAGACTCGCCCGGCCCGTGGAGAGACTCACCCCGCCTCTGGAGTGACACGCCAGGCCTCTGGTGAGACTTGCCCGGCCTCTGGAGAGACTCGCCTGACCTCTGTAAAGACTCGCCCGGCCTCTGGAGAAACTCGCTTTGCCCCTGTAGTGACTCGCCCGGCCCCTGGAGAGACATGCCCGGGATCTGGGGAGACTCATCCGGCCTCTGGAGAGACTCACTTGGCCTCTGGAGAGACTCGCCCGGACTCTGTAGAGACTCGCCCGGCCTCTGGAGAAACTCGCCTGGCCTCTGTAGAGAATCACCCGGCCTCTTGAGAGACTCGCCCGGCCTCTGGAGAAACTCGCCTTGCCCCTGTAGTGACTCGCCCGGCCCCTGGAGAGACTCGCCTGGGATCTGGGGAGACTCGCCCGGCCTCTGGAGAAACTCGCCCGGCCTCTGGAGAGACTCGCCCGGCCTCTAGAGAGACTCGCCTGGCCTCTGTAGAGACTCGCCCGGCCTCTGGAGAGACTCGCCTCACCTCTGTAGAGACTCGGCCGGCCTCTAAAGAGACTCGCCTGGCCTCTGTAGAGACTCGCCCGACCTCTGGAGAAACTCGCCAGGCCTCTGCAGAGACTCGCCCAGCCTCTGGAGAAACTCGCCTTGCCCCTGTAGTGACTCGCCCGGCCCCTGGAGAGACTCGCCCGGGCTTTGGGGTGACTCGCCCGGCCTCTGTAGAGACTCGCCCGGTCTCTGGAGAGGCTCGTCCGGCCTCTGGTAAAACTCGCCTGGCCTCTGTAGAGACTTGCCCGGCCTCTGGAGAAACTCGCCTGACCTCTGTAAAGACTCGCCCGGCCTCTGGACAAACTCGCCTGGCCCCTGTAGAGACTTGCTCCGCCCCTGTAGAGACTTGCCCGGCCCATGGAGAGACTCGCCCGGCCTCTGGTGAAACTCGCCAGACCTCTGAAGAGACTCGCCTGGCCTCTGTAGAGACTCGCCCGGCCTCTGGAGAATCTCGCTCGGCTTCTGTAGAGACTCACCCAGCATCTGTAGAGACTCGCCTGGCCTCTGTGGAGACTCGCCCGGCCTCTGGAGAGACTCACTCAGCCTCTGGAGAGACTCGCCAAGCCTCTGGAGAAACTCGCCTTGCCCCTGTAGTGTCTCGCCCGGCCCCTGGAGAGACTTGCCCGGGATCTGGGGAGACTCATCCGGCCTCTGGAGAGACTCGCCTGGCCTCTGTAGAGACTCGCCCGGCCTCTGGAGAAACTCGCCTGGCCTCTGTAGAGACTCGCCCGGCCTCTTGAGAGACTCGCCCGGCCTCTGGAAAAATTCGCCCGGCCCCTGTAGAGACTCGCCTGGCCCGTGGAGAGACTCGCCCGGCCTCTGGAGAGACTCGCTCGGCCCGTTAAGAGATTCGCCCGGCCTCTGGAGAGACTCGCCCGGTCTCTGGAGAGGCTCGCCCGGCCTCTGGGAAAACTCGCCTGGCCTCTGTAGAGACTTGCCCGGCCTCTGGAGAAACTCGCCTGACCTCTGTAGAGACTCGCCCGGCCTCTGGAGAAACTCGCCTGGCCCCTGTAGAGACTTGCTCGGCCCCTGTAGAGACTTGCTCGGCCCGTGGAGAAACTCGCCCGGCCTCTGGTGAAACTCGCCAGACCTCTGTAGAGACTCGCCTGGCCGCTGTAGAGACTCGCCCGGCCTCTGTGGAGACTCGCCTGGCCTCTGAAGAATATCGCTCGGCCTCTGTAGAGACTCACCCAGCATCTGTAGAAACTCGCCTGGCATATGTGGAGACTCGCCCGGCCTCTGGAGAAACTCGCCCTGCCTCTGGAGAGACTCACTTTGCCTCTGGAGAAACTCGTCCGGCCTCTGGAGAAACTCGCCTTGCCCCTGTAGTGACTCGCCCGGCCCCGGGAGAGACTTGCCCGGGATCTGGGGAGACTCGTCCGGCCTCTGGAGAGACTCACTTGGCCTCTGGAGAGACTCGCCCGGACTCTGTAGAGACTCGCCTGGCCTCTAAAGAGACTCGCCTGGCCTCTGTAGAGACTCGCCCGTCCTCTGGAGAAACTCGCCTGGCCTCTGTAGAGACTCGCCCGGCCTCTTGAGAGACTCGCCCGGCCTCTGGAAAAACTCGCCTGGCCCCTGTAGAGACTCGCCTGGCCCGTGGAGAGACTCGCCCGGCCTCTGGCGAGACTCGCTCGGCCCGTGAAGAGATTCGCCCGGCCTCTAGTGAGACAAACCAGGCCTCTGGAGAGACTTGTCCGGCCTCTGGAGAGACTCGCTCAGCCTCTGGAGAGACTCGCCCGGCTTCTGGAGAGACTCGCCCGGCCCGTGGAGAGACTCACCCCGCCTCTGGAGTGACACGCCAGGCCTCTGGTGAGACTTGCCCGGCCTCTGGAGAGACTCGCCCGGCCTCTGGAGAATCTCGCCTGACCCCTATACAGACTTGCCCGGCCTCTGGAGAGACTCGCCTGGCCTCTGGAGAGAATCGCCTGGCCTCTGTAGAGACTCGCCCGGCCTCTGGAGAAAGTCGCCTGGCCCCTGTAGAGACTTGCCCGGCCCCTGTAGCGACTCGCCCGGCCTCTGTGGAGTCTCGCCCGGCCTCTTGAGAGACTTGCCCGTCCTCTGGAGAGACTCGTCCGGCTTCTGGAGAAACTCGCCTTGCCCCTGTAGTGACTCGCCCGGCCCCTGGAGAGACTCGCTCGGGCTTTGGGGTGACTCGCCCAGTCTCTGGAGAGACTCGCCCGGCCTCTGGTAAAACTCGCCGGCCTCTGTAGAGACTCGCCTGGCCTCTGTAGAGACTCGTCCGGCCTCTGGAGAAACTCGCCTTGCCCCTGTAGTGACTCGCCCGGCCCCTGGAGAGACTCGCTCGGGCTTTGGAGTGACTCGCCCGGTCTCTGGAGAGGCTCGCCCGACCTCTGGTAAAACTCGCCAGACTCTGTAGAGACTCGCCCGGCCTCTGGAGAAACTCGCCTGGCCCCTGTAGAGACTTGCTCGACCCCTGTAGAGACTTGCCCTGCCCGTGGAGAGACTCGCCCGGCCTCTGGTGAAACTCGCCCGACCTCTGTAGAGACTCGCCTGGCCTCTGTGGAGACTCGCCCGGCCAATGTGGAGACTCGCCCGGCCTCTGGAGAAACTCGCCTTGCCCCTGTTGTGACTCGCCCGGCCCCAGGAGAGACTCGCCTGGGATCTGGGGAGACTCGCCCGGCCTCTGGAGAAACTCGCCTTGCCCCTGTAGTGACTCACCCGGGCTTTGGGGTGACTCGCCCGGCCTCTGGAGAGACTCGCCCGGCCTCTGTAGAGACTCGCCCGGTCTCTGGAGAGGCTCGTCCAGCCTCTGGTAAAACTCGCCTGGCGTCTGTAGAGACTTGCCCGGCCTCTGGAGAAACTCGCCTGACCTCTGTAAAGACTCGCCCGGCCTCTGGAGAAACTCGCCTGGCCCCTGTAGAGACTTGCTCGGCCCCTGTAGAGACTTGACCGGCCCGTGGAGAGACTCGCCCGGCCTCTTTTGAAACTCGCCAGACCTCTGTAGAGACTCGCCTGGCCTCTGTAGAGACTCGCCCGGCCTCTGTGGAGACTCGCCCGGCCTCTGGAGAAACTCGCCTTGCCCCTGTATTGACTCGCCCGGCCCCTGGAGAGACTCGCCCAGGCATTGGGGTGACTCGCCCGGCCTCTGGAGAGACTCGCCCGGCCTCTGTAGAGACTCGCCCGGCCTCTGGTAAAACTCGACCGGCCTCTGTGGAGATTTGCTCGGCCTCTGGAGAAACTCGCCTGACCTCTGTAAAGACTCGCCCGGCCTCTGGAGAAACTCGCCTTGCCCCTGTAGTGACTCGCCCGGCCCCTGGAGAGACTTGCCCGGGATCTGGGGAGACTCATCCGGCCTCTGGAGAGACTCACTTGGCCTCTGGAGAGACTCGCCCGGACTCTGTAGAGACTCGCCCGGCCTCTAAAGAGACTCGCCTGGCCTCTGTAGAGACTCGCCCGGCCTCTGGAGAAACTCGCCTGGCCTCTGTAGAGACTCACCTGGCCTCTTGAGAGACTCGCCCGGCCTCGGGAGAAACTCGCCTTGCCCCGGTAGTGACTCGCCCGGCCTCTTGAGAGACTCGCCTGGGATCTGGGGAGACTCGCCCGGCCTCTGGAGAAACTCGCCCGGCCTCTGGAGAGACTCGCCCGGCCTGTAGAAAGACTCGCCTGGCCTCTGTAGAGATTCGCCCGGCCTCTGGAGAGACTCGCCTCGCCTCTGTAGAGACTCGGCCGGCATCTAAAGAGACTCGCCTGGCCTCTGTAGAGACTCGCCCGGCCTCTGGAGAAACTCGCCAGGCCTCTGTAGAGACTCGCCCGGCCTCTGGAGAAACTCGCCTTGCCCCTGTAGTGACTCGCCCGGGCTTTGGGGTGACTCGCCCGGCCTCTGGAGAGACTCGCCCGGCCTCTGGAGAGACTCGCCCGGCCTCTGTAGAGACTCGCCCGGTCACTGGAGAGGCTCGTCCGGCCTCTGGTAAAACTCGCCTGGCCTCTGTAGAGACTTGCCCGGCCTCTGGAGAAACTCGCCTGACCTCTGTAAAGACTCGCCCGTCCTCTGGAGAAACTCGCCTGGCCTCTGTAGAGACTCGCCCGGCCTCTTGAGAGACTCGCCCGGCCTCTGGAAAAACTCGCCTGGCCCCTGTAGAGACTCGCCTGGCCCGTGGAGAGACTCGCCCGGCCTCTGGCGAGACTCGCTCGGCCCGTGAAGAGATTTGCCCGGCCTCTAGTGAGACAAACCAGGCCTCTGGAGAGACTTGCCCGGCTTCTGGAGAGACTCGCCCGGCCCGTGGAGAGACTCACCCCGCCTCTGGAGTGACACGCCAGGCCTCTGGTGAGACTTGCCCGGCCTCTGGAGAGACTCGCCCGGCCTCTGGAGAATTTCGCCTGACCCCTATACAGACTTGCCCGGCCTCTGGAGAGACTCGCCTGGCCTCTGGAGAGAATCGCCTGGCCTCTGTAGAGACTCGCCCGGCCTCTGGAGAAAGTCGCCTGGCCCCTGTAGAGACTTGCCCGGCCCCTGTAGCGACTCGCCCGGCCTCTGTGGAGTCTCGCCCGGCCTCTTGAGAGACTTGCCCGTCCTCTGGAGAGACTCGTCCGGCTTCTGGAGAAACTCGCCTTGCCCCTGTAGTGACTCGCCCGGCCCCTGGAGAGACTCGCTCGGGCTTTGGGGTGACTCGCCCAGTCTCTGGAGAGACTCGCCCGGCCTCTGGTAAAACTCGCCGGCCTCTGTAGAGACTCGCCTGGCCTCTGTAGAGACTCGTCCGGCCTCTGGAGAAACTCGCCTTGCCCCTGTAGTGACTCGCCCGGCCCCTGGAGAGACTCGCTCGGGCTTTGGAGTGACTCGCCCGGTCTCTGGAGAGGCTCGCCCGACCTCTGGTAAAACTCGCCAGACTCTGTAGAGACTCGCCCGGCCTCTGGAGAAACTCGCCTGGCCCCTGTAGAGACTTGCTCGACCCCTGTAGAGACTTGCCCTGCCCGTGGAGAGACTCGCCTGGCCTCTGGTGAAACTCGCCCGACCTCTGTAGAGACTCGCCTGGCCTCTGTGGAGACTTGCCCGGCCAATGTGGAGACTCGCCCGGCCTCTGGAGAAACTCGCCTTGCCCCTGTTGTGACTCGCCCGGCCCCAGGAGAGACTCGCCTGGGATCTGGGGAGACTCGCCCGGCCTCTGGAGAAACTCGCCCGGCCTCTGGAGAGACTTGCCCGGCCTCTGTAGAGACTCGCCCGGCCTCTGGAGAGACTCGCCTGGCCTCTGTAGAGACTCGGCCGGCCTCTAAAGAGACTCGCCTGGCCTCTGTAGAGACTCACCCGGCCTCTGGAGAAACTCGCCAGGCCTCTGTAGAGACTCGCCCGGCCTCTGGAGAAACTCGCCTTGCCCCTGTAGTGACTCGCCCGGGCTTTGGGGTGACTCGCCCGACCTCTGGAGAGACTCGCCCGGCCTCTGTAGAGACTCGCCCGGTCTCTGGAGAGGCTCGTCCAGCCTCTGGTAAAACTCGCCTGGCGTCTGTAGAGACTTGCCCGGCCTCTGGAGAAACTCGCCTGACCTCTGTAAAGACTCGCCCGGCCTCTGGAGAAACTCGCCTGGCCCCTGTAGAGACTTGCTCGGCCCCTGTAGAGACTTGACCGGCCCGTGGAGAGACTCGCCCGGCCTCTTTTGAAACTCGCCAGACCTCTGTAGAGACTCGCCTGGCCTCTGTAGAGACTCGCCCGGCCTCTGTGGAGACTCGCCCGGCCTCTGGAGAAACTCGCCTTGCCCCTGTATTGACTCGCCCGGCCCCTGGAGAGACTCGCCCGGGCATTGGGGTGACTCGCCCGGCCTCTGGAGAGACTCGCCCGGCCTCTGTAGAGACTCGCCCGGCCTCTGGTAAAACTCGACCGGCCTCTGTGGAGACTTGCCCGGCCTCTGGAGAAACTCGCCTGACCTCTGTAAAGACTCGCCCGGCCTCTGGAGAAACTCGCCTTGCCCCTGTAGTGACTCGCCCCTCCCCTGGAGAGACTTGCCCGGGATCTGGGGAGACTCATCCGGCCTCTGGAGAGACTCACTTGGCCTCTGGAGAGACTCGCCCGGACTCTGTAGAGACTCGCCCGGCCTCTAAAGAGACTCGCCTGGCCTCTGTAGAGACTCGCCCGGCCTCTGGAGAAACTCGCCTGGCCTCTGTAGAGACTCACCCGGCCTCTTGAGAGACTCGCCCGGCCTCTGGAGAAACTCGCCTTGCCCCTGTAGTGACTCGCCCGGCCTCTTGAGAGACTCGCCTGGGATCTGGGGAGACTCGCCCGGCCTCTGGAGAAACTCGCCCGGCCTCTGGAGAGACTCGCCCGGCCTGTAGAAAGACTCGCCTGGCCTCTGTAGAGATTCGCCCGGCCTCTGGAGAGACTCGCCTCGCCTCTGTAGAGACTCGGCCGGCATCTAAAGAGACTCGCCTGGCCTCTGTAGAGACTCGCCCGGCCTCTGGAGAAACTCGCCAGGCCTCTGTAGAGACTCGCCCGGCCTCTGGAGAAACTCGCCTTGCCCCTGTAGTGACTCTCCCGGCCCCTGGAGAGACTCGCCCGGGCTTTGGGGTGACTCGCACGGCCTCTGTAGAGACTCGCCCGGTCTCTGGAGAGGCTCGTCCGGCCTCTGGTAAAACTCGCCTGGCCTCTGTAGAGACTTGCCCGGCCTCTGGAGAAACTCGCCTGACCTCTGTAAAGACTCGCCCGGCCTCTGGAGAAATTCGCCTGGCCCCTGTAGAGACTTGCTCGGCCCCTGTAGAGACTTGCCCGGCCCGTGGAGAGATTCGCCCGGCCTCTGGTGAAACTCGCCCGGCCTCTGTAGAGACTCGCCTGGCCTCTGTAGAGACTCGCCCGGCCTCTGTGGAGACTCGTCTGGCCTCTGGAGATACTCACCAAGCCCGCGTAGAGACTCGCCTGGCCTCCGTAGAGACTCGCCCGTCCTCCAGAGATACTCGCCCGGCCTCAGGAGAGACTCGCCCGGCCTCTGGAGAAACTCACCCAGCCTCTGGAGAGACTCGCCTGGCCCCTGGAGAGACTCGCCCGGCCTCTGGAAAGACTCGCCCGGCCTCTGTAGAGATTCGCCCGGCCTCTGGAAAGACTCGCCCAGCCTCTGTAGAGACTCGCCCGGCCTCTGGAGGGACTCGCCCGTCCTCTGAAAAGACTCGCCCGGCCTCTGAAGAGACTCACCCCGCCTCTGGAGTGACACGCCAGGCCTCTGGTGAGACTTGCCCGGCCTCTGGAAAGACTCGCCCGGCCTCTGGAGAATCTCGCCTGGCCCCTATACAGACTTGCCCGGCCTCTGGAGAGACTCGCCTGGCCTCTGTAGAGACTCGCCCGGCCTCTTGAGAGACTCGCCCGGCCTCTGGAAAAACTCGCCTGGCCCCTGTAGAGACTCGCCTGGCCCGTGGAGAGACTCGCCCGGCCTCTGGCGAGACTCGCTCGGCCCGTGAAGAGATTTGCCCGGCCTCTAGTGAGACAAACCAGGCCTCTGGAGAGACTTGCCCGGCCTCTGGAGAGACTCGCTCAGCCTCTGGAGAGACTCGCCCGGCTTCTGGAGAGACTCGCCCGGCCCGTGGAGAGACTCACCCCGCCTCTGGAGTGACACGCCAGGCCTCTGGTGAGACTTGCCCGGCCTCTGGAGAGACTCGCCCGGCCTCTGGAGAATTTCGCCTGACCCCTATACAGACTTGCCCGGCCTCTGGAGAGACTCGCCTGGCCTCTGGAGAGAATCGCCTGGCCTCTGTAGAGACTCGCCCGGCCTCTGGAGAAAGTCGCCTGGCCCCTGTAGAGACTTGCCCGGCCCCTGTAGCGACTCGCCCGGCCTCTGTGGAGTCTCGCCCGGCCTCTTGAGAGACTTGCCCGTCCTCTGGAGAGACTCGTCCGGCTTCTGGAGAAACTCGCCTTGCCCCTGTAGTGACTCGCCCGGCCCCTGGAGAGACTCGCTCGGGCTTTGGGGTGACTCGCCCAGTCTCTGGAGAGACTCGCCCGGCCTCTGGTAAAACTCGCCGGCCTCTGTAGAGACTCGCCTGGCCTCTGTAGAGACTCGTCCGGCCTCTGGAGAAACTCGCCTTGCCCCTGTAGTGACTCGCCCGGCCCCTGGAGAGACTCGCTCGGGCTTTGGAGTGACTCGCCCGGTCTCTGGAGAGGCTCGCCCGACCTCTGGTAAAACTCGCCAGACTCTGTAGAGACTCGCCCGGCCTCTGGAGAAACTCGCCTGGCCCCTGTAGAGACTTGCTCGACCCCTGTAGAGACTTGCCCTGCCCGTGGAGAGACTCGCCTGGACTCTGGTGAAACTCGCCCGACCTCTGTAGAGACTCGCCTGGCCTCTGTGGAGACTCGCCCGGCCAATGTGGAGACTCGCCCGGCCTCTGGAGAAACTCGCCTTGCCCCTGTTGTGACTCGCCCGGCCCCAGGAGAGACTCGCCTGGGATCTGGGGAGACTCGCCCGGCCTCTGGAGAAACTCGCCCGGCCTCTGGAGAGACTTGCCCGGCCTCTGTAGAGACTCGCCCGGCCTCTGGAGAGACTCGCCTGGCCTCTGTAGAGACTCGGCCGGCCTCTAAAGAGACTCGCCTGGCCTCTGTAGAGACTCACCCGGCCTCTGGAGAAACTCGCCAGGCCTCTGTAGAGACTCGCCCGGCCTCTGGAGAAACTCGCCTTGCCCCTGTAGTGACTCGCCCGGGCTTTGGGGTGACTCGCCCGACCTCTGGAGAGACTCGCCCGGCCTCTGTAGAGACTCGACCGGTCTCTGGAGAGGCTCGTCCAGCCTCTGGTAAAACTCGCCTGGCGTCTGTAGAGACTTGCCCGGCCTCTGGAGAAACTCGCCTGACCTCTGTAAAGACTCGCCCGGCCTCTGGAGAAACTCGCCTGGCCCCTGTAGAGACTTGCTCGGCCCCTGTAGAGACTTGACCGGCCCGTGGAGAGACTCGCCCGGCCTCTTTTGAAACTCGCCAGACCTCTGTAGAGACTCGCCTGGCCTCTGTAGAGACTCGCCCGGCCTCTGTGGAGACTCGCCCAGCCTCTGGAGAAACTCGCCTTGCCCCTGTATTGACTCGCCCGGCCCCTGGAGAGACTCGCCCGGGCATTGGGGTGACTCGCCCGGCCTCTGGAGAGACTCGCCCGGCCTCTGTAGAGACTCGCCCGGCCTCTGGTAAAACTCGACCGGCCTCTGTGGAGACTTGCCCGGCCTCTGGAGAAACTCGCCTGACCTCTGTAAAGACTCGCCCGGCCTCTGGAGAAACTCGCCTTGCCCCTGTAGTGACTCGCCCGGCCCCTGGAGAGACTTGCCCGGGATCTGGGGAGACTCATCCGGCCTCTGGAGAGACTCACTTGGCCTCTGGAGAGACTCGCCCGGACTCTGTAGAGACTCGCCCGGCCTCTAAAGAGACTCGCCTGGCCTCTGTAGAGACTCGCCCGGCCTCTGGAGAAACTCGCCTGGCCTCTGTAGAGACTCACCCGGCCTCTTGAGAGACTCGCCCGGCCTCTGGAGAAACTCGCCTTGCCCCTGTAGTGACTCGCCCGGCCTCTTGAGAGACTCGCCTGGGATCTGGGGAGACTCGCCCGGCCTCTGGAGAAACTCGCCCGGCCTCTGGAGAGACTCGCCCGGCCTGTAGAAAGACTCGCCTGGCCTCTGTAGAGATTCGCCCGGCCTCTGGAGAGACTCGCCTCGCCTCTGTAGAGACTCGGCCGGCATCTAAAGAGACTCGCCTGGCCTCTGTAGAGACTCGCCCGGCCTCTGGAGAAACTCGCCAGGCCTCTGTAGAGACTCGCCCGGCCTCTGGAGAAACTCGCCTTGCCCCTGTAGTGACTCTCCCGGCCCCTGGAGAGACTCGCCCGCGCTTTGGGGTGACTCGCCCGGCCTCTGGAGAGACTCGCCCGGCCTCTGTAGAGACTCGCCCGGTCTCTGGAGAGGCTCGTCCGGCCTCTGGTAAAACTCGCCTGGCCTCTGTAGAGACTTGCCCGGCCTCTGGAGAAACTCGCCTGACCTCTGTAAAGACTCACCCGGCCTCTGGAGAAATTCGCCTGGCCCCTGTAGAGACTTGCTCGGCCCCTGTAGAGACTTGCCCGGCCCGTGGAGAGATTCGCCCGGCCTCTGGTGAAACTCGCCCGGCCTCTGTAGAGACTCGCCTGGCCTCTGTAGAGACTCGCCCGGCCTCTGTGGAGACTCGTCTGGCCTCTGGAGATACTCACCAAGCCCCCGTAGAGACTCGCCTGGCCTCCGTAGAGACTCGCCCGTCCTCCAGAGATACTCGCCTGGCCTCAGGAGAGACTCGCCCGACCTCTGGAGAAACTCACCCAGCCTCTGGAGAGACTCGCCTGGCCCCTGGAGAGACTCGCCCGGCCTCTGGAAAGACTCGCCCGGCCTCTGTAGAGATTCGCCCGGCCTCTGGAAAGACTCGCCCAGCCTCTGTACAGACTCGCCCGGCCTCTGGAGGGACTCGCCCGTCCTCTGAAAAGACTCGCCCGGCCTCTAAAGAGACTCACCCCGCCTCTGGAGTGACACGCCAGGCCTCTGGTGAGACTTGCCCGGCCTCTGGAAAGACTCGCCCGGCCTCTGGAGAATCTCGCCTGGCCCCTATACAGACTTGCCCGGCCTCTGGAGAGACTCGCCTGGCCTCTGGAGAGAATCGCCTGGCCTCTGTAGAGACTCGCCCGGCCTCTGGAGAAAGTCGCCTGGCCCCTGTAGAGACTTGCCCGGCCCCTGTAGCGACTCGCCCGACCTCTGTGGAGACTCGCCCGGCCTCTTGAGAGACTTGCCCGGCCTCTGGAGAGACTCGTCCGGCCTCTGGAGAAACTCGCCTTGCCCCTGTAGTGACTCGCCCGGCCCCTGGAGAGACTCGCTCGGGCTTTGGGGTGACTCGCCCAGTCTCTGGAGAGACTCGCCCGGCCTCTGGTAAAACTCGGCGGCCTCCGTAGAGACTCGCCTGGCCTCTGTAGAGACTCGTCCGGCCTCTGGAGAAACTCGCCTTGCCCCTGTAGTGACTCGCCCGGCCCCTGGAGAGACTCGCTCGGGCTTTGGCGTGACTCGCCCGGTCTCTGGAGAGGCTCGCCCGGCCTCTGCTAAAACTCGCCGGCCTCTGTAGAGACTCGCCCGGCCTCTGGAAAAACTCGCCAGGCCTCTGTAGAGACTCGCCCGGCCTCTGGAGAAACTCGCCTGGCCCCTGTAGAGACTTGCCCGACCCCTGTAGAGACTTGCCCTGCCCGTGGAGAGACTCGCCCGGCCTCTGGTGAAACTCGCCCGACCTCTGTAGAGACTCGCCTGGCCTCTGTAGAGACTCGCCCGGCCAATGTGGAGACTCGCCCGGCCTCTGGAGAATCTCGCCCGGCCTCTGTAGAGACTCACCCAGCATCTGTAGAGACTCGCCTGGCCTCTGTGGAGACTCGCCCGGCCTCTGGAGAAACTCGCCAGCCTCTGGAGAGACTCGCCTTGCCCCTGTAGTGACTCGCCCGACCCCTGGAGAGACTCGCCTGGGATCTGGGGAGACTCGCTCGGCCACTGGAGACACTCGCCCGGCTTCTGAAGAGACTCGCCCGGCCTCTAGAGAGACTCGCCTGGCCTCTGTAGAGACTCACCTGGCCTCTTGAGAGACTCGCCCGGCCTCTGGAGAAACTCGCCCGGCCTCTGGAGAAACTCGCCTTGCCCCTGTAGTGACTCGCCCGGCCCCTGGAGAGACTTGCCTGGGATCTGGGGAGACTCGCCCTGCCTCTGGAGAAACTCACTTGGTCTCTGGAGAGACTCGCCCGGACTCTGCAGAGACTCGCCTGGCCTCTAAAGAGACTCGCCTGGCCTCTGTAGAGACTCGCCCGTCCTCTGGAGAAACTCGCCTGGCCTCTGTAGAGACTCGCCCGGCCTCTTGAGAGACTCGCCCGGCCTCTGGAAAAACTCGCCTGGCCCCTGTAGAGACTCGCCTGGCCCGTGGAGAGACTCGCCCGGCCTCTGGAGAGACTCGCTCGGCCCTTGAAGAGATTCGCCCGGCCTCTAGTGAGACAAACCAGGCCTCTGGAGAGACTTGCCCGGCCTCTGGAGAGACTCGCTCGGCCTCTGGAGAGACTCGCCCGGCTTCTGGAGAGACTCGCCCGGGCCGAGGAGAGACTCACCCCGCCTCTGGAGTGACACGCCAGGCCTCTGGTGAGACTTGCCCGGCCTCTGGAAAGACTCGCCCGGCCTCTGGAGAATCTCGCCTGGCCCCTATACAGACTTGCCCGGCCTCTGGAGAGACTCGCCTGGCCTCTGGAAAGAATCGCCTGGCCTCTGTAGAGACTCGCCCGGCCTCTGGAGAAAGTCGCCTGACCCCTGTAGAGACTTGCCCGGCCCCTGTAGCGACTCGCCCGGCCTCTGTGGAGACTCGCCCGGCCTCTTGAGAGACTTGCCCGGCCTCTGGAGAGACTCGTCCGGCCTCTGGAGAAACTCGCCTTGCCCCTGTAGTGACTCGCCCGGCCCCTGGAGAGACTCGCTCGGGCTTTGGGGTGACTCGCCCAGTCTCTGGAGAGACTCGCCCGGCCTCTGGTAAAACTCGGCGGCCTCTGTAGAGACTCGCCTGGCCTCTGTAGAGACTCGTCCGGCCTCTGGAGAAACTCGCCTTGCCCCTGTAGTGACTCGCCCGGCCCCTGGAGAGACTCGCTCGGGCTTTGGAGTGACTCGCCCGGTCTCTGGAGAGGCTTGCCCGGCCTCTGGTAAAACTCGCCGGCCTCTGGAAAAACTCGCCTGGCCTCTGTAGAGACTCGCCCGGCCTCTGGAGAAACTCGCCTGGCCCCTGTAGAGACTTACCCGACCCCTGTAGAGACTTGCCCTGCCCGTGGAGAGACTCGCCCGGCCTCTGGTGAAACTCGCCCGACCTCTGTAGAGACTCGCCTGGCCTCTGTAGAGACTCGCCCGGCCAATGTGGAGACTCGCCCGGCCTCTGGAGAGACTCGCTCGGCCCGTTAAGAGATTCGCCCGGCCTCTGGAGAGACTCGCCCGGTCTCTGGAGAGGCTCGCCCGGCCTCTGGGAAAACTCGCCTGGCCTCTGTAGAGACTTGCCCGGCCTCTGGAGAAACTCGCCTGACCTCTGTAGAGACTCGCCCGGCCTCTGGAGAAACTCGCCTGGCCCCTGTAGAGACTTGCTCGGCCCCTGTAGAGACTTGCTCGGCCCGTGGAGAAACTCGCCCGGCCTCTGGTGAAATTCGCCAGACCTCTGTAGAGACTCGCCTGGCCGCTGTAGAGACTCGCCCGGCCTCTGTGGAGACTCGCCTGGCCTCTGAAGAATATCGCTCGGCCTCTGTAGAGACTCACCCAGCATCTGTAGAGACTCGCCTGGCATATGTGGAGACGCGCCCGGCCTCTGGAGAAACTCGCCCTGCCTCTGGAGAGACTCACTCTGCCTCTGGAGAAACTCGTCCGGCCTCTGGAGAAACTCGCCTTGCCCCTGTAGTGACTCGCCCGGCCCCGGGAGAGACTTGCCTGGGATCTGGGGAGACTCGTCCGGCCTCTGGAGAGACTCACTTGGCCTCTGGAGAGACTCGCCCGGACTCTGTAGAGACTCGCCTGGCCTCTAAAGAGACTCGCCTGGCCTCTGTAGAGACTCGCCCGTCCTCTGGAGAAACTCGCCTGGCCTCTGTAGAGACTCGCCCGGCCTCTTGAGAGACTCGCCCGGCCTCTGGAAAAACTCGCCTGGCCCCTGTAGAGACTCGCCTGGCCCGTGGAGAGACTCGCCCGGCCTCTGGCGAGACTCGCTCGGCCCGTGAAGAGATTCGCCCGACCTCTAGTGAGACAAACCAGGCCTCTGGAGAGACTTGCCTGGCCTCTGGAGAGATTCGCTCGGCCTCTGGAGAGACTCGCCCGGCTTCTGGAGAGACTCGCCCGGCCCGTGGAGAGACTCACCCCGCCTCTGGAGTGACACGCCAGGACTCTGGTGAGACTTGCTCGGCCTCTGGAGAGACTCGCCCGGCCTCTGGAGAATCTCGCCTGGCCCCTATACAGACTTGCCCGGCCTCTGGAGATACTCGCCTGGCCTCTGGAGAGAATCGCCTGGCCTCTGTAGAGACTCGCCCGGCCTCTGGAGAAAGTCGCCTGGCCCCTGTAGAGACTTGCCCGGCCCCTGTAGCGACTCGCCCGGCCTCTGTGGAGTCTCGCCCGGCCTCTTGAGAGACTTGCCCGTCCTCTGGAGAGACTCGTCCGGCTTCTGGAGAAACTCGCCTTGCCCCTGTAGTGACTCGCCCGGCCCCTGGAGAGACTCGCTCGGGCTTTGGGGTGACTCGCCCGGTCTCTGGAGAGACTCGCCCGGCCTCTGGTAAAACTCGCCGGCCTCTGTAGAGACTCGCCCGGCCTCTGGAAAAACTCGCCTGGCCCCTGTAGAGACTTGCTCGACCCCTGTAGAGACTTGCCCTGCCCGTGGAGAGACTCGCCCGGCCTCTGGTGAAACTCGCCCGACCTCTGTAGAGACTCGCCTGGCCTCTGTGGAGACTCGCCCGGCCAATGTGGAGACTCGCCCGGCCTCTGGAGAAACTCGCCTTGCCCCTGTAGTGACTCGCCCGGCCCCTGGAGAGACTCGCTCGGGCTTTGGAGTGACTCGCCCGGTCTCTGGAGAGGCTCGCCCGGCCTCTGGTAAAACTCGCCAGACTCTGTAGAGACTCGCCCGGCCTCTGGAAAAACTCGCCTGGCCTCTGCAGAGACTCGCCCGGCCTCTGGAGAAACTCGCCTGGCCCCTGTAGAGACTTGCTCGACCCCTGTAGAGACTTGCCCTGCCCGTGGAGAGACTCGCCCGGCCTCTGGTGAAACTCGCCCGACCTCTGTAGAGACTCGCCTGGCCTCTGTGGAGACTCGCCCGGCCAATGTGGAGACTCGCCCGGCCTCTGGAGAAACTCGCCTTGCCCCTGTTGTGACTCGCCCGGCCCCAGGAGAGACTCGCCTGGGATCTGGGGAGACTCGCCCGGCCTCTGGAGAAACTCGCCCGGCCTCTGGAGAGACTTGCCCGGCCTCTGTAGAGACTCGCCCGGCCTCTGGAGAGACTCGCCTCGCCTCTGTAGAGACTCGGCCGGCCTCTAAAGAGACTCGCCTGGCCTCTGTAGAGACTCACCCGGCCTCTGGAGAAACTCGCCAGGCCTCTGTAGAGACTCGCCCGGCCTCTGGAGAAACTCGCCTTGCCCCTGTAGTGACTCGCCCGGGCTTTGGGGTGACTCGCCCGGCCTCTGGAGAGACTCGCCCGGCCTCTGTAGAGACTCGCCCGGTCTCTGGAGAGGCTCGTCCGGCCTCTGGTAAAACTCGCCGGCCTCTGGAGAAACTCACCTGGCCTCTGTAGAGACTCGCCCGGCCTCTGGAGAAACTCGCCTGGCCCCTGTAGAGACTTGCCCGACCCCTGTAGAGACTTGCCCTGCCCGTGGAGAGACTCGCCCGGCCTCTGGTGAAACTCGCCCGACCTCTGTAGAGACTCGCCTGGCCTCTGTAGAGACTCGCCCGGCCAATGTGGAGACTCGCTCGGCCTCTGGAGAATCTCGCCCGGCCTCTGTAGAGACTCACCCAGCATCTGTAGAGACTCGCCTGGCCTCTGTGGAGACTCGCCCGGCCTCTGGAGAAACTCGCCTGACCTCTGTAAAGACTCGCCCGGCCTCTGGAGAAACTCGCCTTGCCCCTGTAGTGCCTCGCCCGGCCCCTGGAGAGACTCGCCTGGGATCTGGGGAGACTCGCCCGGCCTCTGGAGAAACTCGCCCGGCCTCTGGAGAGACTCGCCCGGCCTCTAGAGAGACTCGCCTAGCCTCTGTAGAGACTCGCCTGGGATCTGGGGAGACTCGCCCGGCCTCTGTAGAAACTCGCCCGGCCTCTGGAGAGACTCACCCGGCCTCTGTAGAGACTCGCCCGGCCTCTGGAGAGACTTGCCTCGCCTCTGTAGAGACTCGGCCGGCCTCTAAAGAGACTCGCCTGGCCTCTGTAGAGACTCGCCCGACCTCTGGAGAAACTTGCCTTGCCCCTGTAGTGACTCGCCCGGCCCCTGGAGAGACTCGCCCGGGCTTTGGGGTGACTCGCCCGGCCTCTGGAGAGACTCGCCCGGCCTCTGTAGAGACTCGCCCGGTCTCTGGAGAGGCTAGCCCGGCCTCTGGTAAAACTCGACCGGCCTCTGTGGAGACTTGCCCGGCCTCTGGAGAAACTCGCCTGACCTCTGTAAAGACTCGCCCGGCCTCTGGAGAAACTCGCCTTGCCCCTGTAGTGACTCGCCCGGCCCCTGGAGAGACTTGCCCGGGATCTGGGGAGACTCATCCGGCCTCTGGAGAGACTCACTTGGCCTCTGGAGAGACTCGCCCGGACTCTGTAGAGACTCGCCCGGCCTCTAAAGAGACTCGCCTGGCCTCTGTAGAGATTCGCCCGGCCTCTGGAGAAACTCGCCTGGCCTCTGTAGAGACTCACCCGGCCTCTTGAGAGACTCGCCCGGCCTCTGGAGAAACTCGCCTTGCCCCTGTAGTGACTCGCCCGGCCTCTTGAGAGACTCGCCTGGGATCTGGGGAGACTCGCCCGGCCTCTGGAGAAACTCGCCCGGCCTCTGGAGAGACTCGCCCGGCCTGTAGAAAGACTCGCCTGGCCTCTGTAGAGACTCGCCCGGCCTCTGGAGAGACTCGCCTAGCCTCTGTAGAGACTCGGCCGGCATCTAAAGAGACTCGCCTGGCCTCTGTAGAGACTCGCCCGGCCTCTGGAGAAACTCGCCAGGCCTCTGTAGAGACTCGCCCGGCCTCTGGAGAAACTTGCCTTGCCCCTGTAATGACTCGCCCGGGCTTTGGGGTGACTCGCCCGGCCTCTGGAGAGACTCGCCCGGCCTCTGTAGAGACTCGCCCGGTCTCTGGAGAGGCTCGTCCGGCCTCTGGTAAAACTCGCCTGGCCTCTGTAGAGACTTGCCCGGCCTCTGGAGAAACTCGCCTGACCTCTGTAAAGACTCGCCCGGCCTCTGGAGAAACTCGCCTGGCCCCTGTAGAGACTTGCTCGGCCCCTGTAGAGACTTGCCCGGCCCGTGGAGAGACTCGCCCGGCCTCTGGTGAAACTCGCCAGACCTCTGTAGAGACTCGCCTGGCCTCTGTAGAGACTCGCCCGGCCTCTGTGGAGACTCGTCTGGCCTCTGGAGATACTCACTAAGCCCCCGTAGAGTCTCGCCTGGCCTCCGTAGAGACTCGCCCGTCCTCCAGAGATACTCGCCCGGCCTCAGGAGAGACTCGCCCGGCCTCTGGAGAAACTCACCCAGCCTCTGGAGAGACTCGCCTGGCCCCTGGAGAGACTCGCCCGGCCTCTGGAAAGACTCGCCCGGCCTCTGTAGAGATTCGCCCGGCCTCTGGAAAGACTCGCCCAGCCTCTGTAGAGACTCGCCCGGCCTCTGAAAAGACTTGCCCGGCCTCTGTAGAGACTCGCCCGCCATCTGGAGAGACTAGCCCGGCCACTGAAAAGACTCGCCCGGCCTCTGAAGAGACTCGCTTGGCCTCTGGAGAGACTAGCCCGGCATCTGTAGAGACTCGCCTGGCCTCTGGAGAAACTCGCCCGGCCGTTGGAGAAACTCGCCCGGCCTCTGCAGAAACTCGCCCGGCGTCTGCGGAGACTCGCCCGGCCTCTGGAGAAACTCGCCTGGCCTCTGTAGAGACTCGCACAGCATCTGAAGAAACTCGCCTGGCCTCTGTAGAAACTCGCTTGGCCCGTGAAGAGACTCACCTGGCCTCTGGAGAGACTCACCCAGCCTCTGAAGAGACTCGCCCGGCCTCTGGAGAATCTCGCCCGGCCCCTATACAGACTTGCCCGGCCTCTGGAAAAACTCGCCTGGGCCCCGTAGAGAGTCGCCTGGTCCGTGGAGAGACTCACCCGGCCTCTCAAGAAACTCACCTTGCCCAAGTAGACACTTGCCCAGCCCTCTAGAAAACTCGCCTTGTCCCTGTAGTGACTCGACAGGCCGCTGGAGAGACTCGCCCGGGCTCTGGGGAAACTCGCACAGCCTCTAAAGAGACTCGTTCGGCCTCTGTAGAGACTCCCTCGGCCACTGGAGAGACTTGCCGGGACTCGGAGGAAACTCGCCTGGCCTCTGTGGAGACTCGCCCGGCCTCTGGAGAGACTCACCCAGCCTCTGGGGAGACTCGCCCAGCCTCTGGAGAGACTTTCTCGGCTTCTGTAGAGACTCGCCTGGCCTCTGGAAAGACTCGCCCGGCCTCTGGAAAAACTCGCCTGGCCCCTGTAGAGACTCGCCTGGCCCGTGGAGAGACTCGCCTTGCCTCTGTAGAGACTCGCCCGGCCTCTGGAGAAACTCGCCTGGCCCCTGTAGAGACTCGCCTGGCCTCTGGAGAAACTCGCCCGGCCTCTGGAGAGACTCGCCCGGCGTCTGCGGAGACTCACCCGGCCTCTGGAGAAACTCGCCTGGCCTCTGTAGAGACTCGCACAGCATCTGTAGAAACTCGCCTGGCCTCTGTAGAAACTCGCTTGGCCCGTGAAGAGACTCACCTGGCCTCTGGAGAGACTCACCCAGCCTCTGAAGAGACTCGCCCGGCCTCTGGAGAATCTCGCCTGGCCCCTATACAGACTTGCCCGGCCTCTGGAAAAACTCGCCTGGGCCCCGTAGAGAGTCGCCTGGTCCGTGGAGAGACTCACCCGGCCTCTCAAGAAACTCACCTGGCCCAAGTAGACACTTGCCCAGCCCTCTAGAAAACTCGCCTTGCCCCTGTAGTGACTCGACAGGCCGCTGGAGAGACTCGCCCGGGCTCTGGGGAAACTCGCACAGCCTCTAAAGAGACTCGTTCGGCCTCTGTAGAGACTCCCTCGGCCACTGGAGAGACTTGCCGGGACTCGGAGGAAACTCGCCTGGCCTCTGTGGAGACTCGCCCGGCCTCTGGAGAGACTCACCCAGCCTCTGGGGAGACTCGCCCAGCCTCTGGAGAGACTCCCTCGGCTTCTGTAGAGACTCGCCTGGCCTCTGGAAAGACTCGCCCGGCCTCTGGAAAAACTCGCCTGGCCCCTGTAGAGACTCGCCTGGCCCGTGGAGAGACTCGCCTTGCCTCTGTAGAGACTCGCCCGGCCTCTGGAGAAACTCGACCGGCCTCTGAAGAAACTCGCCTGGCCTCTGGAAAGACTCGCCCAGCATCTGCAGAGACTCGCTTGTCCCGTGGAGAGACTTGCCCGGCCTCTGCAGAAACTCGCCCGGCCTCTGAAAAGACTAGCCTGGCCTCTGGAGAGACTCGCCCGGCCTCTGGAGAGACTCGCCCGTCCCCTGGAGAGACTCGCTCGGCGTCTGGAGAAACTTGCCTGGCCTCTGGAGAGACTCGCTCGGCCTCTAGTGAGACTCGCCTTGCCTCTGTATAGCCTCGCCCGGCCTCTGGAGAAACTCGCCCGGCCTCTGGAGAGACTCGCCCGGCCTATGTAGAGACTCGCCCGGCCCCTGGAGAAACTCGCCTGGCTCCTGTAGAGACTATGCTGGACCCTGGAGATACTCGCCCGGCCGCTGGAAAGACTCGACCGGCCTCTGTAGAGACTCGCCCGGCCTCTGGAGAGACTCGCCCGGCCTCTGTGGGGACTCGCCTGGCCTCTGGGAGACTCATCCAGCCTCTGGGGAGACTCGCCCGGCCTCTGGAGAGACTCGCCCGGCCTATGGTGAGACTTGCCCGGCCTCTGGAAAAACTCGCCGGGCTTGTGAAGAGACTCGCCTGGCCTCTGGAGAGACTCACCCGGCCTCTGTAGAGACTCGCCCGGCCCCTGGTGAGACTTGCCTGGCCTCTGGAGGGACTCGCCCGGCCTCTGAAGAAACTCACCTTGCCCCTGTAGAGACTCGCCCGGCCTCTAGAGAGACTGGCCCGGCCTCTGATGAAACTCACCCAGCCTCTGTAGAGACTCGCCTGGCCCGTGGAGAGACTCGCCCGGCCTCTGGAAAAACTCGCCCGGCCTCTGGAGAGACTAACCCAGCCTCTGGGGAGACTCGCCCGGCCTCTGGAGAGACTCGCCCGGCCTCTGGAAGAACTCGCCTGCCCCTGTAGAAACTCGCCTGGCCCGTGGAGAGACTCGCGCGGCCTCTGGAGAGACTCGCCCGGCCTCTGGAGAGACTCGCCCGGCCCCTGAGTAGACTCGCGCGGCCTCTGTTGAGAGTCGCCCGGTCTCTGGAGAGACTCGCCTGGTCCCTGTAGAGACTCGCCCGGCCCCTGGAGAGACTCGCCCAGCCTCTGGAGAAACTTGCCTTGCCCCTGTATAGACTCGCCGCACCCCTGGAGAGACTCGCCCGAGCACTGGGGGACTCGCCCGGCCTCTGGAGAGACTCGCCCGGCCTCTGGAAAAACTCACCCGGCCTCTGGAGAGCCTCGCCTGGCCTCTGGAGAAACTCGCCCAGCCTCTGGAGAGAATCGCTCGGCCTCTGGAGAGACTCGCCCGGCCTCTGGAGAGACTCGCCCGGCCTCTGGAGAGACTCGACCGACCTCTGGAGAAACTCGCCCGACCCCTGTAGTGACTCGCCCGGCCCCTGGAGAGACTCGCCCGGGCTCTGGGGAGACTCGCCCGGCCTCTGGAGAGACTCGCCCGGCCTCTGGAGAGACTCGCCTGGCCTCTGGAGAGAATCGCCTGGCCTCTGTAGAGACTCGCCCGGTCTCTGGAGAAAGTCGCCTGGCCCCTGTAGAGACTTGCCCGACCCCTGTAGCGACTCGCCCGGCCTCTGTGGAGACTCGCCCGGCCTCTTGAGAGACTTGCCCGGCCTCTGGAGAGACTCGTCTGGCCTCTGGAGAAACTCGCCTTGCCCCTGTAGTGACTCGCCCGGCCCCTGGAGAGACTCGCTCGGGCTTTGGGGTGACTCGCCCAGTCTCTGGAGAGACTCGCCCGGCCTCTGGTAAAACTCGCCGGCCTCTGTAGAGACTCGCCTTGCCCCTGTAGTGACTCGCCCGGCCCCTGGAGTGACTCGCTCGGGCTTTGGAGTGACTCGCCCGGTCTCTGGAGAGGCTCGCCCGGCCTCTGGTAAAACTCGCCGGCCTCTGTAGAGACTCGCCCGGCCTCTGGAAAAACTCACCTGGCCTCTGTAGAGACTCGCCCGGCCTCTGGAGAAACTCGCCTGGCCCCTGTAGAGACTTGCTCGACCCCTGTAGAGACTTGCCCTGCCCGTGGAGAGACTCGCCCGGCCTCTGGTGAAACTCGCCCGACCTCTGTAGAGACTCGCCTGGCCTCTGTAGAGACTCGCCCGGCCAATGTGGAGACTCGCCCGGCCTCTGGAGAATCTCGCCCGGCCTCTGTATTCACTCACCCAGCATCTGTAGAGACTCGCTTGGCCTCTGTGGAGACTCGCCCGGCCTCTGGAGAAACTCGCCCAGCCTCTGGAGAGACTCGCTCGGCCTCTGGAGAGACTCGCCTTGCCCCTGTAGTGACTCGCCCGGCCCCTGGAGAGACTCGCCTGGGATCTGGGGAGACTCGCCCGGCCTCTCGAGAGAGACTCGCTTAGCCTCTGGAGAGACTCGCCCGGCCTCTGAAGAGACTTGCCCGGCCTCTAGAGAGACTCGTCTGGCCTCTGTAGAGACTCGCCTGGCCTCTGGAGAAACTCGCCAGGCCTCTGTAGAGACTCGCCCGGCCTCTGGAGAGACTCGCCTCGCCTCTGTAGAGACTCGCCCGGCCTCTAAAGAGACTCGCCTGGCCTCTGTAGAGACTCGCCCGGCCTCTGGAGAAACTCGCCAGGCCTCTGTAGAGACTCGCCCGGCCTCTGGAGAAACTCGCTTTGCCCCTGTAGTGACTCGCCCGGCCCCTGGAGAGACTCGCTCGGCCTATGGTGAGACTTGCCCGGCCTCTGGAAAAACTCGCCGGGCTTGTGAAGAGACTCGCCTGGCCTCTGGAGAGACTCACCCGGCCTCTGTAGAGACTCGCCCGTCCCCTGGAGAAACTCGTTTGGCTCCTGTAGAGACTATGCTGGACCCTGGAGAAACTCGCCCGGCCGCTGGAAAGACTCGACCGGCCTCTGTAGAGACTCGCCCGGCCCCTAGAGAGACTCGCACGGCCTCTGTAGAGACTCCCCCTGGCCTCTGGAGAGACTCGCCTGGGCTCTGGAGAGACTCGCACGGCCTCTAAAGAGACTCGCCCGGCCTCTGGAAAAACTTGCCTGGCCCCCGTAGAGAGTCACCTGGCCCGTGGAGAGACTCACATGGCCTCTGGAAAAACTCGCCTGGCCCCCGTAGAGAGTCACCTGGCCCGTGGAGAGACTCACATGGCCTCTGGAGAAATTCGCCCGTCCTCTGGAGAGACTCGCCCGCCCTATGTAGAGACTCGCCCGGCCCCTGGAGAAACTCGCCCTGCTCCTGTAGAGACTATCCTGGACCCTGGAGAGACTCGCCCGGCCGCTGAAAAGACTCGACCGGCCTCTGTACAGACTCGCCGGGCCTCTGGAGAGACTCGCCCGGGCTCTGGGGAGACTCGCCCGGCCTCTAAGGAGACTCGCCCGACCTCTGTAGAGACTCGTCTGGCCTCTGTGGAGACTCGCCCGGCCTCTGGTGAGACTTGCCTGGCCTCTGGAGGGACTCGCCCGGCCTCTGAAGAAACTCACCTGGCCCCTGTAGAGACTCGCCCGCCCTCTAGAGAGACTGGCCCGGCCTCTGATGAAACTCACCCAGCCTCTGTAGAGACTCGCCTGGCCCGTGGAGAGACTCGCCAGGCCCTCTGGAGAAACTCGCCTTGCCCCTGTAGTGACTCGACCGGCCGCTGGAGTGACTCGCCTGGGATCTGGGGAGACTCGCCCGGCCTCTGGAGAGACTCGCTCAGCCTCTGGAGAGACTCGCCCGGCCTCTGAAGAGACTTGCCCGGCCTCTAGAGAGACTCGTCTGGCCTCTGTAGAGACTCGCCTGGCCTCTGGAGAAACTCGCCAGGCCTCTGTAGAGACTCGCCCGGCCTCTGGAGAGACTCGCCTCGCCTCTGTAGAGACTCGCCCGGCCTCTGTAGACACTCGCCCGGTCTCTGGAGAGGCTCGCCCGGCCTCTGGTAAAACTCGCCCGGCCTCTGTAGAGACTTGCCCGGCCTCTGGAGAAACTCGCCTGACCTCTGTAAAGACTCGCCCGGCCTCTGGAGAAACTCGCCTTGCCCCTGTAGTGACTCGCCCGGCCCCTGGAGAGACTTGCCTGGAATCTGGGGAGACTCATCCGGCCTCTGAAGAGACTCACTTGGCCTCTGGAGAGACTCGCCCGGACTCTGTAGAGACTCGCCCGGCCTCTAAAGAGACTCGCCTGGCCTCTGTAGAGACTCGCCCGGCCTCTGCAGAAACTCGCCTGGCCTCTGTAGAGACTCACCCGGCCTCTTGAGAGACTCGCCCGGCCTCTGGAGAAACTCGCCTTGCCCCTGTAGTGACTCGCCCGGCCCCTGTAGTGACTCGCCTGGGATCTGGGGAGACTCGCCCGGCCTCTGGAGAAACTCGCCCGGCCTCTGGAGAGACTCGCCCGGCCTCTAGAGAGACTCGCCTGGCCTCTGTAGAGACTCGCCCGGCCTCTGGAGAGACTCGCCTCGCCTCTATAGAGACTCGGCCAGCCACTAAAGAGACTCGCCTGGCTCTGTAGAGACTCGCCCGGCCTCTGGAGAAACTTGCCTTGCCCCTGTAGTGACTCGCCCAGCCCCTGGAGAGACTCGCCCGGGCTTTGGGGTGACTCGCCCGGCCTCTGGAGAGACTCGCCCGGTCTCTGGAGAGGCTCATCCGGCCTCTGGTAAAACTCGCCTGGCCTCTGTAGAGACTCGCCTGGCCACTGTAGAGACTCGCCTGGCATCTGTGGAGACTCGCCCGGCCTCTGGAGAAACTCGCCCAGCCTCTGGAGAGACTCACTCGGCCTCTGGAGAGACTCGTCCGGCCTCTGGAGAAACTCGCCTTGCCCCTGTAGTGACTCGCCTGGCCCCGGGAGAGACTTGCCAGGGATCTGGGGAGACTCGTCCGGCCTCTGGAGAGACTCACTTGGCCTCTGGAGAGACTCGCTCGGACTCTGTAGAGACTCGCCCGGCCTCTAAAGAGACTCGCCTGGCCTCTGTAGAGACTCGCCCGGCCTCTGCAGAAACTCGCCTGGCCTCTGTAGAGACTCACCCGGCCTCTTGAGAGACTCGCCCGGCCTCTGGAGAAACTCGCCTTGCCCCTGTAGTGACTCGCCCGGCCCCTGTAGTGACTCGCCTGGGATCTGGGGAGACTCGCCCAGCCTCTGGAGAAACTCGCCCGGCCTCTGGAGAGACTCGCCCGGCCTCTAGAGAGACTCGCCTGGCCTCTGTAGAGACTCGCCCGGCCTCTGGAGAGACTCGCCTCGCCTCTATAGAGACTCGGCCAGCCACTAAAGAGACTCGCCTGGCCTCTGTAGAGACTCGCCCGGCCTCTGGAGAAACTTGCCTTGCCCCTGTAGTGACTCGCCCGGCCCCTGGAGAGACTCGCCCGGGCTTTGGGGTGACTCGCCCGGCCTCTGGAGAGACTCGCCCGGTCTCTGGAGAGGCTCGTCCGGCCTCTGGTAAAACTCGCCTGGCCTCTGTAGAGACTCGCCTGGCCACTGTAGAGACTCGCCTGGCATCTGTGGAGACTCGCCCGGCCTCTGGAGAAACTCGCCCAGCCTCTGGAGAGACTCACTCGGCCTCTGGAGAGACTCGTCCGGCCTCTGGAGAGACTCACTTGGCCTCTGGAGAGACTCGCCCGGACTCTGTAGAGACTCGCCTGGCCTCTAAAGAGACTCGCCTGGCCTCTGTAGACACTCGCCCGTCCTCTGGAGAAACTCGCCTGGCCTCTGTAGAGACTCGCCCGGCCTCCTGAGAGACTCGCTCGGCCCGTGAAGAGATTCGCCCGGCCTCTAGTGAGACAAACCAGGCCTCTGGAGAAACTTGCCCGGCCTCTGGAGAGACTCGCTCGGCCTCTGGAGAGACTCGTCCGACTTCTGGAGAGACTCGCCCGGCCCGTGGAGAGACTCACCCCGCCTCTGGAGTGACACGCCAGGCCTCTGGTGAGACTTGCCCGGCCTCTGGAAAGACTCGCCCGGCCTCTGGAGAATCTCGCCTGGCCCCTATACAGACTTGCCCGGCCTCTGGAGAGACTCGCCTGGCCTCTGGAGAGAATCGCCTGGCCTCTGTAGAGACTTGCCCGGCCCCTGTAGCGACTCGCCCGGCTTCTGTGGAGACTCGCCCGGCCTCTTGAGAGACTTGCCCGGCCTCTGGAGAGACTCGTCCGGCCTCTGAAGAAACTCGCCTTGCCCCTGTAGTGACTCGCCCGGCCCCTGGAGAGACTCGCTCGGGCTTTGGGGTGACTCGCCCACTCTCTGGAGAGACTAGCCCGGCCTCTGGTAAAACTCGGCGGCCTCTGTAGAGACTCGCCTGGCCTCTGTAGAGACTCGTCCGGCCTCTGGAGAAACTCGCCTTGCCCCTGTAGTAACTCGCCCGGCCCCTGGAGAGACTCGCTCGGGCTTTGGAGTGACTCGCCCGGTCTCTGGAGAGGCTCGCCCGGCCTCTGGTAAAACTCGCCGGCCTCTGTAGAGACTCGCCCGGCCTCTGGAAAAACTCGCCTGGCCTCTGTAGAGACTCGCCGGCCTCTGGAGAAACTCGCCTGGCCCCTGTAGAGACTTGCCCGACCCCTGTAGAGACTTGCCCTGCCCGTGGAGAGACTCGCCCGGCCTCTGGTGAAACTCGCCCGACCTCTGTAGAGACTCGCCTCGCCTCTGTAGAGACTCGCCCGGCCAATGTGGAGACTCGCCCGGCCTCTGGAGAATCTCGCCCGGCCTCTGTAGAGACTCACCCAGCATCTGTAGAGACTCGCCTGGCCTCTGTGGAGACTCGCCCGGCCTCTGGAGAAACTCGCCAGGCCCCTGTAGAGACTTGTTCGGCCCCTGTAGAGAATTGCCCGGCCCGTGGAGAAACTCGCCCGGCCTCTGGTGAAACTCGCCAGACCTCTGTAGAGACTCGCCTGGCCTCTGTAGAGACTCGCCCGGCCTCTGTGGAGACTCGCCTGGCCTCTGGAGAATCTCGCTCGGCTTCTGTAGAGACTCACCCAGCATCTGAAGAGACTCGCCTGGCCTCTGTGTAGACTCGCCCGGCCTCTGGAGAGACTCACTCAGCCTCTGGAGAGACTCGCCCGGCCTCTGGAGAAACTCGCCTTGCCCCTGTAGTGTCTCGCCCGGCCCCTGGAGAGACTTGCCCGGGATCTGGGAAGACTCATCAGGCCTCTGGAGAGACTCACTTGGCCTCTGGAGAGACTCGCCCGGACTCTGTAGAGACTCGCCCGGCCTCTAAATAGACTTGCCTGGCCTCTGTAGAGACTCGCCCGGCCTCTGGAGAAACTTGCCCGGCCTCTGTAGAGACTCGCCCGGCCTCTTGAGAGACTCGCCCGACCGCTGGAAAAACTCGCCTGGCCCCTGTAGAGACTCGCCTGGCCCGTGGAGAGACTCGCCCGGCCTCTGGAGAGACTCGTTCGGCCCGTGAAGAGATTCGCCCGGCCTCTGGAGAGACTCGCCCGGTCTCTGGAGAGGCTCGCCCGGCCTCTGGGAAACTCGCCTGGCCTCTGTAGAGACTTGCCCAGCCTCTGGAGAAACTCGCCTGACCTCTGTAGAGACTCGCCCGGCCTCTGGAGAAACTCGCCTGGCCCCTGTAGAGACTTGCTCGGCCCCTGTAGTGACTTGCTCGGCCCGTGGAGAAACTCGCCCGGCCTCTGGTGAAACTCGCCAGACCTCTGTAGAGACTCGCCTGGCCGCTGTAGAGACTCGCCCGGCCACTGTGGAGACTCGCCTGGCCTCTGAAGAATCTCGCTCGGCCTCTGTAGAGACTCACCCAGCATCTGTAGAGACTCGCCTGGCATCTGTGAAGACTCGCCCGGCCTCTGGAGAAACTCGCCCAGCCTCTGGAGAGACTCACTCGGCCTCTGGAGAGACTCGTCCGGCCTCTGGAGAAACTCGCCTTGCCCCTGTAGTGATTCGCCCGGCCCCGGGAGAGACTTGCCCGGGATCTGGGGAGACTCGTCCGGCCTCTGGAGAGACTCACTTGGCCTCTGGAGAGACTCGCCCGTACTCTGTAGAGACTCGCCTGGCCTCTAAAGAGACTCGCCTGGCCTCTGTAGAGACTCGCCCGTCCTCTGGAGAAACTCGTCTGGCCTCTGTAGAGAATCGCCCGGCCTCTTGAGAGACTCGCTCGGCCCGTGAAGAGATTCGCCCGGTCTCTAGTGAGACAAACCAGGCCTCTGGAGAGACTTGCCCGGCCTCTGGAGAGACTCGCTCGGCCTCTGGAGAGACTCGCCCGGCTTCTGGAGAGACTCGCCCGGCCCGTGGAGAGACTCACCCCGCCTCTGGAGTGACACGCCAGGCCTCTGGTGAGACTTGCCCGGCCTCTGGAAAGACTCGCCCGGCCTCTGGAGAATCTCGCCTGGCCCCTATACAGACTTGCCCGGCCTCTGGAGAGACTCGCCTGGCCTCTGGAGAGAATCGCCTGGCCTCTGTAGAGACTCGCCCGGCCTCCGGAGAAAGTCGCCTGGCCCCTGTAGAGACTTGCCCGGCCCCTGTAGCGACTCGCCCGGCCTCTGTGGAGACTCGCCCGGCCTCTTGAGAGACTTGCCCGGCCTCTGGAGAGACTCGTCCGGCCTCTGGAGAAACTCGCCTTGCCCCTGTAGTGACTCGCCCGGCCCCTGGAGAGACTCGCTCGGGTTTTGAGGTGACTCGCCCAGTCTCTGGAGAGACTCGCCCGGCCTCTGGTAAAACTCGGCGGCCTCTGTAGAGACTCGCCTGGCCTCTGTAGAGACTCGTCCGGCCTCTGGAGAAACTCGCCTTGCCCCTGTAGTGACTCGCCCGGCCCCTGGAGAGACTCGCTCAGGCTTTGGAGTGACTCGGCCGGTCTCTGGAGAGGCTCGCCCGGCCTCTGGTAAAACTCGCCGGCCTCTGTAGAGACTCGCCCGGCCTCTGGAAAAACTCGCCTGGCCTCTGTAGAGACTCGCCCGGCCTCTGGAGAAACTCGCCTGGCCCCTGTAGAGACTTGCCCGACCCCTGTAGAGACTTGCCCTGCCCGTGGAGAGACTCGCCCGGCCTCTGGTGAAACTCGCCCGACCTCTGTAGAGACTCGCCTGGCCTCTGTAGAGACTCGCCCGGCCAATGTGGAGACTCGCCCGGCCTCTGGAGAATCTCGCCCGGCCTCTGTAGAGACTCACCCAGCATCTGTAGAAACTCGCCTGGCCTCTGTGGAGACTCGCCCGGCCTCTGGAGAAACTCGCCCAGCCTCTGGAGAGACTCGCCTTGCCCCTGTAGTGACTCGCCCGACCGCTGGAGAGACTCGCCTGGGATCTGGGGAGACTCGCTCGGCCTCTGGAGACACTCGCCCGGCCTCTAGAGAGACTCGCCTGGCCTCTGTAGAGACTCGCCTTGCCCCTGTAGTGACTCGCCCGGCCTCTGGAGAAACTCGCCTTGCCCCTGTAGTAACTCGCCCGGCCCCTGGAGAGACTCGCCTGGGATCTGGGGAGACTCGCCCGGCCTCTGGAGAAACTCACTTGGCCTCTGGAGAGACTCGCCCGGACTCTGTAGAGACTCGCCTGGCCTCTAAAGAGACTCGCCTGGCCTCTGTAGAGACTCGCCCGTCCTCTGGAGAAACTCGCCTGGCCTCTGTAGAGACTCGCCCGGCCTCTTGAGAGACTCGCCCGGCCTCTGGAAAAACTCGCCTGGCCCCTGTAGAGACTCGCCTGGCCCATGGAGAGACTCGCCCGGCCTCTGGAGAGACTCGCTCGGCCCTTGAAGAGATTCGCCCGGCCTCTAGTGAGACAAACCAGGCCTCTGGAGAGACTTGCCCGGCCTCTGGAGAGACTCGCTCGGCCTCTGGAGAGACTCGCCCGGCTTCTGGAGAGACTCGCCCGGCCCGTGGAGAGACTCACCCCGCCTCTGGAGTGACACGCCAGGCCTCTGGTGAGACTTGCCCGGCCTCTGGAAAGACTCGCCCGGCCTCTGGAGAATCTCGCCTGGCCCCTATACAGACTTGCCCGGCCTCTGGAGAGACTCGCCTGGCCTCTGGAGAGAATCGCCTGGCCTCTGTAGAGACTCGCCCGGCCTCTGGAGAAAGTCGCCTGACCCCTGTAGAGACTTGCCCGGCCCCTGTAGCGACTCGCCCGGCCTCTGTGGAGACTCGCCCGGCCTCTTGAGAGACTTGTCCGGCCTCTGGAGAGACTCGTCCGGCCTCTGGAGAAACTCGCCTTGCCACTGTAGAGACTCGCCCGGCCCCTGGAGAGACTCGCTCGGGCTTTGGGGTGACTCGCCCAGTCTCTGGAGAGACTCGCCCGGCCTCTGGTAAAACTCGCCGGCCTCTGTAGAGACTCACCCGGCCTCTGGAGAAACTCGCCTGGCCCCTGTAGAGACTTGCCCGACCCTGTAGAGACTTGCCCTGCCCGTGGAGAGACTCGCCCGGCCTCTGGTGAAACTCGCCCGACCTCTGTAGAGACTCGCCTGGCCTCTGTAGAGACTCGCCCGGCCAATGTGGAGACTCGCCCGGCCTCTGGAGAATCTCGCCCGGCCTCTGTAGAGACTCACCCAGCATCTGTAGAGACTCGCCTGGCCTCTGTGGAGACTCGCCCGGCCTCTGTAGAAACTCGCCCAGCCTCTGGAGAGACTCGCCTTGCCCCTGTAGTGACTCGCCCGACCCCTGGAGAGACTCGCCTGGGATCTGGGGAGACTCGCTCGGCCTCTGGAGACACTCGCCCTGCCTCTGAAGAGACTCGCCCGGCCTCTAGAGAGACTCGCCTGGCCTCTGTAGAGACTCACCCGGCCTCTTGAGAGACTCGCCCGGCCTCTGTAGAAACTCGCCCGGCCTCTGGAGAAACTCGCCTTGCCCCTGTAGTGACTCGCCCGGCCCCTGGAGAGACTCACCTGGGATCTGGGGAGACTCGCCCGGCCTCTGGAGAAACTCGCCCGGCCTCTGGAGAATCTCGCCTGGCCCCTATACAGACTTGCCCGGCCTCTGGAGAGACTCGCCTGGCCTCTGGAGAGAATCGCCTGGCCTCTGTAGAGACTCGCCCGGCCTCTGGAGAAAGTCGCCTGGCCCCTGTGGAGACTTGCCCGGCCCCTGTAGCGACTCGCCCGGCCTCTGTGGAGACTCGCCCGGCCTCTTGAGAGACTTGCCCGGCCTCTGGAGAGACTCGTCCGGCCTCTGGAGAAACTCGCCTTGCCCCTGTAGTGACTCGCCCGGCCCCTGGAGAGACTCGCTCGGGCTTTGGGGTGACTCGCCCAGTCTCTAGAGAGACTCGCCCGGCCTCTGGTAAAACTCGGCGGCCTCTGTAGAGACTCGCCTGGCCTCTGTAGAGACTCGTCCGGCCTCTGGAGAAACTCGCCTTGCCCCTGTAGTGACTCGCCCGGCCCCTGGAGAGACTCGCTCGGGCTCTGGAGTGACTCGCCCGGTCTCTGGAGAGGCTCGCCCGGCCTCTGGTAAAACTCGCCGGCCTCTGTAGAGACTCGCCCGGCCTCTGGAAAAACTCGCCTGGCCTCTGTAGAGACTCGCCCGGCCTATTGAGAAACTCGCTTGGCCCCTGTAGAGACTTGCCCGACCCCTGTAGAGACTTGCCCTGCCCGTGGAGAGACTCGCCCGGCCTCTGGTGAAACTCGCCCGACCTCTGTAGAGACTCGCCTGGCCTCTGTAGAGACTCGCCCGGCCAATGTGGAGACTCGCCCGGCCTCTGGAGAATCTCGCCCGGCCTCTGTAGAGACTCACCCAGCATCTGTAGAGACTCGCCCGGCCTCTGGTGAAACTCGCCCGACCTCTGTAGAGACTCGCCTGGCCCCTGTAGCGACTCGCCCGGCCTCTGTGGAGACTCGCCCGGCCTCTTGAGAGACTTGTCCGGCCTCTGGAGAGACTCATCCGGCCTCTGGAGAAACTCGCCTTGCCCCTGTAGTGACTCGCCCGACCCCTGGAGAGACTCGCCTGGGATCTGGGGAGACTCGCTCGGCCTCTGGAGACACTCGCCCTGCCTCTGAAGAGACTCGCCCGGCCTCTAGAGAGACTCGCCTGGCCTCTGTAGAGACTCACCCGGCCTCTTGAGAGACTCGCCCGGCCTCTGTAGAAACTCGCCCGGCCTCTGGAGAAACTCGCCTTGCCCCTGTAGTGACTCGCCCGGCCCCTGGAGAGACTCACCTGGGATCTGGGGAGACTCGCCCGGCCTCTGGAGAAACTCGCCCGGCCTCTGGAGAGACTCGCCCGGCCTCTGGAGAATCTCGCCTGGCCCCTATACAGACTTGCCCGGCCTCTGGAGAGACTCGCCTGGCCTCTGGAGAGAATCGCCTGGCCTCTGTAGAGACTCGCCCAGCCTCTGGAGAAAGTCGCCTGGCCCCTGTAGAGACTTGCCCGGCCCCTGTAGCGACTCGCCCGGCCTCTGTGGAGACTCGCCCGGCCTCTTGAGAGACTTGCCCGGCCTCTGGAGAGACTCGTCCGGCCTCTGGAGAAACTCGCCTTGCCCCTGTAGTGACTCGCCCGGCCCCTGGAGAGACTCGCTCGGGCTTTGGGGTGACTCGCCCAGTCTCTGGAGAGACTCGCCCGGCCTCTGGTAAAACTCGGCGGCCTCTGTAGAGACTCGCCTGGCCTCTGTAGAGACTCGTCCGGCCTCTGGAGAAACTCGCCTTGCCCCTGTAGTGACTCGCCCGGCCCCTGGAGAGACTCGCTCGGGCTCTGGAGTGACTCGCCCGGTCTCTGGAGAGGCTCGCCCGGCCTCTGGTAAAACTCGCCGGCCTCTGTAGAGACTCGCCCGGCCTCTGGAAAAACTCGCCTGGCCTCTGTAGAGACTCGCCCGGCCTATTGAGAAACTCGCTTGGCCCCTGTAGAGACTTGCCCGACCCCTGTAGAGACTTGCCCTGCCCGTGGAGAGACTCGCCCGGCCTCTGGTGAAACTCGCCCGACCTCTGTAGAGACTCGCCTGGCCTCTGTAGAGACTCGCCCGGCCAATGTGGAGACTCGCCCGGCCTCTGGAGAATCTCGCCCGGCCTCTGTAGAGACTCACCCAGCATCTGTAGAGACTCGCCCGGCCTCTGGTGAAACTCGCCCGACCTCTGTAGAGACTCGCCTGGCCCCTGTAGCGACTCGCCCGGCCTCTGTGGAGACTCGCCCGGCCTCTTGAGAGACTTGTCCGGCCTCTGGAGAGACTCGTCCGGCCTCTGGAGAAACTCGCCTTGCCCCTGTAGAGACTCGCCCAGCCCCTGGAGAGACTCGCTCGGGCTTTGGGGTGACTCGCCCAGTCTCTGGAGAGACTCGCCCGGCCTCTGGTAAAACTCGCCGGCCTCTGTAGAGACTCGCCCGGCCTCTGGAGAAACTCGCCTGGCCCCTGTAGAGACTTGCCCGACCCCTGTAGAGACTTGCCCTGCCCGTGGAGAGACTCGCCCGGCCTCTGGTGAAACTCGCCCGACCTCTGTAGAGACTCGCCTGGCCTCTGTGGAGACTCGCCCGGCCTCTGGAGAAACTCGCCCAGCCTCTGGAGAGACTCGCCTTGCCCCTGTAGTGACTCGCCCGACCCCTGGAGAGACTCGCCTGGGATCTGGGGAGACTCGCTCGGCCTCTAGAGAGACTCGCCTGGCCTCTGTAGAGACTCACCCGGCCTCTTGAGAGACTCGCCCGGCCTCTGTAGAAACTCGCCCGGCCTCTGGAGAAACTCGCCTTGCCCCTGTAGTGACTCGCCCGGCCCCTGGAGAGACTCGCCTGGGATCTGGGGAGACTCGCCCGGCCTCTGGAGAAACTCGCCCGGCCTCTGGAGAGACTCGCCCGGCCTCTGGAGAATCTCGCCTGGCCCCTATACAGACTTGCCCGGCCTCTGGAGAGACTCGCCTGGCCTCTGGAGAGAATCGCCTGGCCTCTGTAGAGACTCGCCCGGCCTCTGGAGAAAGTCGCCTGGCCCCTGTAGAGACTTGCCCGGCCCCTGTAGCGACTCGCCCGGCCTCTGTGGAGACTCGCCCGGCCTCTTGAGAGACTTGCCCGGCCTCTGGAAAGACTCGTCCGGCCCCTGGAGAAACTCGCCTTGCCCCTGTAGTGACTCGCCCGGCCCCTGGAGAGACTCGCTCGGGCTTTGGGGTGACTCGCCCAGTCTCTGGAGAGACTCGCCCGGCCTCTGGTAAAACTCGGCGGCCTCTGTAGAGACTCGCCTGGCCTCTGTAGAGACTCGTCCGGCCTCTGGAGAAACTCGCCTTGCCCCTGTAGTGACTCGCCCGGCCCCTGGAGAGACTCGCTCGGGCTTTGGAGTGACTCGCCCGGTCTCTGGAGAGGCTCGCCCGGCCTCTGGTAAAACTCGCCGGCCTCTGTAGAGACTCGCCCGGCCTCTGGAAAAACTCGCCTGGCCTCTGTAGAGACTCGCCCGGCCTATTGAGAAACTCGCTTGGCCCCTGTAGAGACTTGCCCGACCCCTGTAGAGACTTGCCCTGCCCGTGGAGAGACTCGCCCGGCCTCTGGTGAAACTCGCCCGACCTCTGTAGAGACTCGCCTGGCCTCTGTAGAGACTCGCCCGGCCAATGTGGAGACTCGCCCGGCCTCTGGAGATTCTCGCCCGGCCTCTGTAGAGACTCACCCAGCATCTGTAGAGACTCGCCAGGCCTCTGGTGAGACTTGCCCGGCCTCAGGAAAGACTCGCCCGGCCTCTGGAGAGACTCGCCTGGCCTCTGGAGAGAATCGCCTGGCCTCTGTAGAGACTCGCCCGGCCTCTGGAGAAAGTCGCCTGACCCCTGTAGAGACTTGCCCGGCCCCTGTAGCGACTCGCCCGGCCTCTGTGGAGACTCGCCCGGCCTCTTGAGAGACTTGTCCGGCCTCTGGAGAGACTCGTCCGGCCTCTGGAGAAACTCGCCTTGCCCCTGTAGTGACTCGCCCGGCCCATGGAGAGACTCGCTCGGGCTTTGGGGTGACTCGCCCAGTCTCTGGAGAGACTCGCCCGGCCTCTGGTAAAACTCGGCGGCCTCTGTAGAGGCTCGCCTGGCCTCTGTAGAGACTCGTCCGGCCCCTGGAGAGACTCGCTCGGGCTTTGGAGTGACTCGCCCGGTTTCTGGAGAGGCTCGCCCGGCCTCTGGTAAAACTCGCCGGCCTCTGTAGAGACTCTCCCGGCCTCTGGAAAAACTCGCCTGGCCTCTGTAGAGACTCGCCCGGCCTCTGGAGAAACTCGCCTGGCCCCTGTAGAGACTTGCCCGACCCCTGTAGAGTCTTGCCCTGCCCGTGGAGAGACTCGCCCGGCCTCTGGTGAAACTCGCCCGACCTCTGTAGAGAATCGCCTGGCCTCTGTAGAGACTCGCCCGGCCAATGTGGAGACTCGCCCGGCCTCTGGAGAATCTCGCCCGGCCTCTGTAGAGACTCACCCAGCATCTGTAGAGACTCGCCCGGCCTCTGGAGAAACTCGCCTGGCCTCTGTAGAGACTCGCCCGGGCCTCTGGAGAAACTCGCCTTGCCCCTATAGTGACTCGCCCGGCCCCTGGAGAGACTCGCCCGGGCTTTGGGGTGACTCGCCCGGCCTCTGGAGAGGCTCGCCCGGCCTCTGGTAAAACTCGCCCGGCCTCTGTAGAGACTCGCCCGGCCTCTGGAGAAACTCGCCTGACCTCTGTAAAGACTCGCCCGGCCTCTGGAGAAACTCGCCTTGCCCCTGTAGTGACTCGCCCGGCCGCTGGAGAGACTTGCCCGGGATCTGGGGAGACTCATCCGGCCTCGGGAGAGACTCACTTGGCCTCTGGAGAGACTCGCCCGAACTCTGTAGAGACTCGCTCGGCCTCTAAAGAGACTCGCCTGGCCTCTGTAGAGACTCGCCCGGCCTCTGGAGAAACTCGCCTGGCCTCTGTAGAGACTCACCCGGCCTCTTGAGAGACTCGACCGGCCTCTGGAGAAACTCGCCTTGCCCCTGTAGTGACTCGCCCGGCCCCTGGAGAGACTCGCTCGGGCTTTGGAGTGACTCGCCCGGTCTCTGGAGAGGCTCGCCCGGCCTCTGGTAAAACTCGCCGGCCTCTGTAGAGACTCGCCCGGCCTCTGGAAAAACTCGCCTGGCCTCTGTAGAGACTCGCCCGGCCTATTGAGAAACTCGCTTGGCCCCTGTAGAGACTTGCCCGACCCCTGTAGAGACTTGCCCTGCCCGTGGAGAGACTCGCCCGGCCTCTGGTGAAACTCGCCCGACCTCTGTAGAGACTCGCCTGGCCTCTGTAGAGACTCGCCCGGCCAATGTGGAGACTCGCCCGGCCTCTGGAGATTCTCGCCCGGCCTCTGTAGAGACTCACCCAGCATCTGTAGAGACTCGCCAGGCCTCTGGTGAGACTTGCCCGGCCTCAGGAAAGACTCGCCCGGCCTCTGGAGAGACTCGCCTGGCCTCTGGAGAGAATCGCCTGGCCTCTGTAGAGACTCGCCCGGCCTCTGGAGAAAGTCGCCTGACCCCTGTAGAGACTTGCCCGGCCCCTGTAGCGACTCGCCCGGCCTCTGTGGAGACTCGCCCGGCCTCTTGAGAGACTTGTCCGGCCTCTGGAGAGACTCGTCCGGCCTCTGGAGAAACTCGCCTTGCCCCTGTAGTGACTCGCCCGGCCCATGGAGAGACTCGCTCGGGCTTTGGGGTGACTCGCCCAGTCTCTGGAGAGACTCGCCCGGCCTCTGGTAAAACTCGGCGGCCTCTGTAGAGGCTCGCCTGGCCTCTGTAGAGACTCGTCCGGCCCCTGGAGAGACTCGCTCGGGCTTTGGAGTGACTCGCCCGGTTTCTGGAGAGGCTCGCCCGGCCTCTGGTAAAACTCGCCGGCCTCTGTAGAGACTCTCCCGGCCTCTGGAAAAACTCGCCTGGCCTCTGTAGAGACTCGCCCGGCCTCTGGAGAAACTCGCCTGGCCCCTGTAGAGACTTGCCCGACCCCTGTAGAGTCTTGCCCTGCCCGTGGAGAGACTCGCCCGGCCTCTGGTGAAACTCGCCCGACCTCTGTAGAGAATCGCCTGGCCTCTGTAGAGACTCGCCCGGCCAATGTGGAGACTCGCCCGGCCTCTGGAGAATCTCGCCCGGCCTCTGTAGAGACTCACCCAGCATCTGTAGAGACTCGCCCGGCCTCTGGAGAAACTCGCCTGGCCTCTGTAGAGACTCGCCCGGGCCTCTGGAGAAACTCGCCTTGCCCCTATAGTGACTCGCCCGGCCCCTGGAGAGACTCGCCCGGGCTTTGGGGTGACTCGCCCGGCCTCTGGAGAGGCTCGCCCGGCCTCTGGTAAAACTCGCCCGGCCTCTGTAGAGACTCGCCCGGCCTCTGGAGAAACTCGCCTGACCTCTGTAAAGACTCGCCCGGCCTCTGGAGAAACTCGCCTTGCCCCTGTAGTGACTCGCCCGGCCGCTGGAGAGACTTGCCCGGGATCTGGGGAGACTCATCCGGCCTCGGGAGAGACTCACTTGGCCTCTGGAGAGACTCGCCCGAACTCTGTAGAGACTCGCTCGGCCTCTAAAGAGACTCGCCTGGCCTCTGTAGAGACTCGCCCGGCCTCTGGAGAAACTCGCCTGGCCTCTGTAGAGACTCACCCGGCCTCTTGAGAGACTCGACCGGCCTCTGGAGAAACTCGCCTTGCCCCTGTAGTGACTCGCCCGGCCCCTGGAGAGACTCGCTCGGGCTTTGGAGTGACTCGCCCGGTCTCTGGAGAGGCTCGCCCGGCCTCTGGTAAAACTCGCCGGCCTCTGTAGAGACTCGCCCGGCCTCTGGAAAAACTCGCCTGGCCTCTGTAGAGACTCGCCCGGCCTATTGAGAAACTCGCTTGGCCCCTGTAGAGACTTGCCCGACCCCTGTAGAGACTTGCCCTGCCCGTGGAGAGACTCGCCCGGCCTCTGGTGAAACTCGCCCGACCTCTGTAGAGACTCGCCTGGCCTCTGTAGAGACTCGCCCGGCCAATGTGGAGACTCGCCCGGCCTCTGGAGATTCTCGCCCGGCCTCTGTAGAGACTCACCCAGCATCTGTAGAGACTCGCCAGGCCTCTGGTGAGACTTGCCCGGCCTCAGGAAAGACTCGCCCGGCCTCTGGAGAGACTCGCCTGGCCTCTGGAGAGAATCGCCTGGCCTCTGTAGAGACTCGCCCGGCCTCTGGAGAAAGTCGCCTGACCCCTGTAGAGACTTGCCCGGCCCCTGTAGCGACTCGCCCGGCCTCTGTGGAGACTCGCCCGGCCTCTTGAGAGACTTGTCCGGCCTCTGGAGAGACTCGTCCGGCCTCTGGAGAAACTCGCCTTGCCCCTGTAGTGACTCGCCCGGCCCATGGAGAGACTCGCTCGGGCTTTGGGGTGACTCGCCCAGTCTCTGGAGAGACTCGCCCGGCCTCTGGTAAAACTCGGCGGCCTCTGTAGAGGCTCGCCTGGCCTCTGTAGAGACTCGTCCGGCCCCTGGAGAGACTCGCTCGGGCTTTGGAGTGACTCGCCCGGTTTCTGGAGAGGCTCGCCCGGCCTCTGGTAAAACTCGCCGGCCTCTGTAGAGACTCTCCCGGCCTCTGGAAAAACTCGCCTGGCCTCTGTAGAGACTCGCCCGGCCTCTGGAGAAACTCGCCTGGCCCCTGTAGAGACTTGCCCGACCCCTGTAGAGTCTTGCCCTGCCCGTGGAGAGACTCGCCCGGCCTCTGGTGAAACTCGCCCGACCTCTGTAGAGAATCGCCTGGCCTCTGTAGAGACTCGCCCGGCCAATGTGGAGACTCGCCCGGCCTCTGGAGAATCTCGCCCGGCCTCTGTAGAGACTCACCCAGCATCTGTAGAGACTCGCCTGGCCTCTGTGGAGACTCGCCCGGCCTCTGGAGAAACTCGCCCAGCTTCTGGAGAGACTCGCCTTGCCCCTGTAGTGACTCGCCCGACCCCTGGAGAGACTCGCCTGGGATCTGGGGAGACTCGCTCGGCCTCTGGAGACACTCGCCCGGCCTCTGAAGAGACTCGCCCGGCCTCTAGAGAGACTCGCCTGGCCTCTGTAGAGACTCACCCGGCCTCTTGAGAGACTCGCCCGGCCTCTGTAGTAACTCGCCCGGCCTCTGGAGAAACTCGCCTTGCCCCTGTAGTGACTCGCCCGGCCCCTGGAGAGACTCGCCTGGGATCTGGGGAGACTCGCCCGGCCTCTGGAGAAACTCGCCCGGCCTCTGGAGAGACTCGCCCGGCCTCTAGAGAGACTCGCCTGGCCTCTGTAGAGACTCGCCCGGCCTCTGGAGAGACTCGCCTCGCCTCTGTAGAGACTCGGCCGGCCTCTAAAGAGACTCGCCTGGCCTCTGTAGAGACTCGCCCGGCCTCTGGAGAAACTCGCCAGGCCTCTGTAGAGACTCGCCCGGCCTCTGGAGAAACTCGCCTTGCCCCTGTAGTGACTCGCCCGGCCCCTGGGGAGACTCGCCCGGGCTTTGGGGTGACTCGCCCGGCCTCTGGAGAGACTCGCCCGGCCTCTGTAGAGACTCACCCGGTCTCTGGAGAGGCTCGTCTGGCCTCTGGTAAAACTCGCCTGGCCTCTGTAGAGACTTGCCCGGCCTCTGGAGAAACTCGCCTGACCTCTGTAAAGACTCGCCCGGCCTCTGGAGAAACTCGCCTGGCCCCTGTAGAGACTTGCTCGGCCCCTGTAGAGACTTGCCCGGCCCATGGAGAGACTCGCCCGGCCTCTGGAGAGATTCACTTGGCCTCTGTAGAGACTCGCCCGGCCTCTTGAGAGACTCGCCCGGCCTCTGGAAAAACTCGCATGGCCCCTGTGGAGACTCGCCTGGCCCGTGGAGAGACTCGCCCGGCCTCTGGAGAGACTCGCTCGGCCCGTGAAGAGATTCGCCCGGCCTCTGGAGAGACTCGCCCGGTCTCTGGAGAGGCTCGCCCGGCCTCTGGGAAAACTCGCCTGGCCTCTGTAGAGACTTGCCCGGCCTCTGGAGAAACTCGCCTGACCTCTGTAGAGACTCGCCCGGCCTCTGGAGAAACTCGCCTGGCCCCTGTAGAGACTTGCTCGGCCCCTGTAGAGACTTGCTCGGCCCGTGGAGAAACTCGCCCGGCCTCTGGTGAAACTCGCCAGACCTATGTAGAGACTCGCCTGGCCGCTGTAGAGACTCGCCCGGCCTCTGTGGAGACTCGCCTGGCCTCTGAAGAATCTCGCTCGGCCTCTGTAGAGACTCGCCCGGTCTCTGGAGAAGCTAGCCCGGCCTCTGGTAAAACTCGCCCGGCCTCTGTAGAGACTTGCCCGGCCTCTGGAGAAACTCGCCTGACCTCTGTAAAGACTCGCCCGGCCTCTGGAGAAACTCGCCCAGCGCCTGTAGAGACTTGCTCGGCCCCTGGAGAGACTTGCTAGGGATCTGGGGAGACTCATCCGGCCTCTGGAGAGACTCACTTGGCCTCTGGAGAGACTCGCCCGGACTCTGTAGAGACTCGCCCGGCCTCTGGAGAATCTCGCCTGGCCCCTATACAGACTTGCCCGGCCTCTGGAGAGACTCGCCTGGCCTCTGGAGAGAATCGCCTGGCCTCTGTAGAGACTCGCCCGGCCTCTGGAGAAAGTCGCCTGGCCCCTGTAGAGACTTGCCCGGCCCCTGTAGCGACTCGCCCGGCCTCTGTGGAGACTCGCCCGGCCTCTTGAGAGACTTGCCCGGCCTCTGGAGAGACTCGTCCGGCCCCTGGAGAAACTCGCCTTGCCCCTGTAGTGACTCGCCCGGCCCCTGGAGAGACTCGCTCGGGCTTTGGGGTGACTCGCCCAGTCTCTGGAGAGACTCGCCCGGCCTCTGGTAAAACTCGGCGGCCTCTGTAGAGACTCGCCTGGCCTCTGTAGAGACTCGTCCGGCCTCTGGAGAAACTCGCCTTGCCCCTGTAGTGACTCGCCCGGCCCCTGGAGAGACTCGCTCGGGCTTTGGAGTGACTCGCCCGGTCTCTGGAGAGGCTCGCCCGGCCTCTGGTAAAACTCGCCGGCCTCTGTAGAGACTCGCCCGGCCTCTGGAAAAACTCGCCTGGCCTCTGTAGAGACTCGCCCGGCCTATTGAGAAACTCGCTTGGCCCCTGTAGAGACTTGCCCGACCCCTGTAGAGACTTGCCCTGCCCGTGGAGAGACTCGCCCGGCCTCTGGTGAAACTCGCCCGACCTCTGTAGAGACTCGCCTGGCCTCTGTAGAGACTCGCCCGGCCAATGTGGAGACTCGCCCGGCCTCTGGAGATTCTCGCCCGGCCTCTGTAGAGACTCACCCAGCATCCGTAGAGACTCGCCAGGCCTCTGGTGAGACTTGCCCGGCCTCAGGAAAGACTCGCCCGGCCTCTGGAGAGACTCGCCTGGCCTCTGGAGAGAATCGCCTGGCCTCTGTAGAGACTCGCCCGGCCTCTGGAGAAAGTCGCCTGACCCCTGTAGAGACTTGCCCGGCCCCTGTAGCGACTCGCCCGGCCTCTGTGGAGACTCGCCCGGCCTCTTGAGAGACTTGTCCGGCCTCTGGAGAGACTCGTCCGGCCTCTGGAGAAACTCGCCTTGCCCCTGTAGTGACTCGCCCGGCCCATGGAGAGACTCGCTCGGGCTTTGGGGTGACTCGCCCAGTCTCTGGAGAGACTCGCCCGGCCTCTGGTAAAACTCGGCGGCCTCTGTAGAGGCTCGCCTGGCCTCTGTAGAGACTCGTCCGGCCCCTGGAGAGACTCGCTCGGGCTTTGGAGTGACTCGCCCGGCCTCTGGTAAAACTCGCCGGCCTCTGTAGAGACTCTCCCGGCCTCTGGAAAAACTCGCCTGGCCTCTGTAGAGACTCGCCCGGCCTCTGGAGAAACTCGCCTGGCCCCTGTAGAGACTTGCCCGACCCCTGTAGAGTCTTGCCCTGCCCGTGGAGAGACTCGCCCGGCCTCTGGTGAAACTCGCCCGACCTCTGTAGAGAATCGCCTGGCCTCTGTAGAGACTCGCCCGGCCAATGTGGAGACTCGCCCGGCCTCTGGAGAATCTCGCCCGGCCTCTGTAGAGACTCACCCAGCATCTGTAGAGACTCGCCTGGCCTCTGTGGAGACTCGCCCGGCCTCTGGAGAAACTCGCCCAGCTTCTGGAGAGACTCGCCTTGCCCCTGTAGTGACTCGCCCGACCCCTGGAGAGACTCGCCTGGGATCTGGGGAGACTCGCTCGGCCTCTGGAGACACTCGCCCGGCCTCTGAAGAGACTCGCCCGGCCTCTAGAGAGACTCGCCTGGCCTCTGTAGAGACTCACCCGGCCTCTTGAGAGACTCGCCCGGCCTCTGTAGTAACTCGCCCGGCCTCTGGAGAAACTCGCCTTGCCCCTGTAGTGACTCGCCCGGCCCCTGGAGAGACTCGCCTGGGATCTGGGGAGACTCGCCCGGCCTCTGGAGAAACTCGCCCGGCCTCTGGAGAGACTCGCCCGGCCTCTAGAGAGACTCGCCTGGCCTCTGTAGAGACTCGCCCGGCCTCTGGAGAGACTCGCCTCGCCTCTGTAGAGACTCGGCCGGCCTCTAAAGAGACTCGCCTGGCCTCTGTAGAGACTCGCCCGGCCTCTGGAGAAACTCGCCAGGCCTCTGTAGAGACTCGCCCGGCCTCTGGAGAAACTCGCCTTGCCCCTGTAGTGACTCGCCCGGCCCCTGGGGAGACTCGCCCGGGCTTTGGGGTGACTCGCCCGGCCTCTGGAGAGACTCGCCCGGCCTCTGTAGAGACTCACCCGGTCTCTGGAGAGGCTCGTCTGGCCTCTGGTAAAACTCGCCTGGCCTCTGTAGAGACTTGCCCGGCCTCTGGAGAAACTCGCCTGACCTCTGTAAAGACTCGCCCGGCCTCTGGAGAAACTCGCCTGGCCCCTGTAGAGACTTGCTCGGCCCCTGTAGAGACTTGCCCGGCCCATGGAGAGACTCGCCCGGCCTCTGGAGAGATTCACTTGGCCTCTGTAGAGACTCGCCCGGCCTCTTGAGAGACTCGCCCGGCCTCTGGAAAAACTCGCATGGCCCCTGTAGAGACTCGCCTGGCCCGTGGAGAGACTCGCCCGGCCTCTGGAGAGACTCGCTCGGCCCGTGAAGAGATTCGCCCGGCCTCTGGAGAGACTCGCCCGGTCTCTGGAGAGGCTCGCCCGGCCTCTGGGAAAACTCGCCTGGCCTCTGTAGAGACTTGCCCGGCCTCTGGAGAAACTCGCCTGACCTCTGTAGAGACTCGCCCGGCCTCTGGAGAAACTCGCCTGGCCCCTGTAGAGACTTGCTCGGCCCCTGTAGAGACTTGCTCGGCCCGTGGAGAAACTCGCCCGGCCTCTGGTGAAACTCGCCAGACCTATGTAGAGACTCGCCTGGCCGCTGTAGAGACTCGCCCGGCCTCTGTGGAGACTCGCCTGGCCTCTGAAGAATCTCGCTCGGCCTCTGTAGAGACTCGCCCGGTCTCTGGAGAAGCTAGCCCGGCCTCTGGTAAAACTCGCCCGGCCTCTGTAGAGACTTGCCCGGCCTCTGGAGAAACTCGCCTGACCTCTGTAAAGACTCGCCCGGCCTCTGGAGAAACTCGCCCAGCGCCAGTAGAGACTTGCTCGGCCCCTGGAGAGACTTGCCCGGGATCTGGGGAGACTCATCCGGCCTCTGGAGAGACTCACTTGGCCTCTGGAGAGACTCGCCCGGCCTCTAAAGAGACTCGCCTGGCCTCTGCAGAGACTCGCCCGGCCTCTGGAGAAACTCGCCTGGCCTCTGTAGAGACTCACCTGGCCTCTTGAGAGACTCGCCCGGCCTCTGGAGAAACTCGCCTTGCCCCTGTAGTGCCTCGCCCGGCCCCTGGAGAGACTCGCCTGGGATCTGGGGAGACTCGCCCGGCCTCTGGAGAAACTCGCCCGGCCTCTGAAGAGACTCGCCCGGCCTCTAGAGAGACTCGCCTGGCCTCTGTAGAGACTCGCCCGGCCTCTGGAGAGACTCGCCTTGCCTCTGTAGAGACTCGGCCGGCCTCTAAAGAGACTCGCCTGGCCTCTGTAGAGACTCGCCCGGCCTCTGGAGAAACTCGCCTGGCCTCTGTAGAGACTCGCCCGGGCCTCTGGAGAAACTCGCCTTGCCCCTATAGTGACTCGCCCGGCCCCTGGAGAGACTCGCCCGGGCTTTGGGGTGACTCGCCCGGCCTCTGGAGAGGCTCGCCCGGCCTCTGGTAAAACTCGCCCGGCCTCTGTAGAGACTCGCCCGGCCTCTGGAGAAACTCGCCTGACCTCTGTAAAGACTCGCCCGGCCTCTGGAGAAACTCGCCTTGCCCCTGTAGTGACTCGCCCGGCCGCTGGAGAGACTTGCCCGGGATCTGGGGAGACTCATCCGGCCTCGGGAGAGACTCACTTGGCCTCTGGAGAGACTCGCCCGAACTCTGTAGAGACTCGCTCGGCCTCTAAAGAGACTCGCCTGGCCTCTGTAGAGACTCGCCCGGCCTCTGGAGAAACTCGCCTGGCCTCTGTAGAGACTCACCCGGCCTCTTGAGAGACTCGACCGGCCTCTGGAGAAACTCGCCTTGCCCCTGTAGTGACTCGCCCGGCCCCTGGAGAGACTCGCCTGGGATCTGGGGAGACTCGCCCGGCCTCTGGAGAAACTCGCCCGGCCTCTGGAGAGACTCGCCCGGCCTCTAGAGAGACTCGCCTGGCCTCTGTAGAGACTCGCCCGGCATCTGGAGAGACTTGCCTCGCCTCTGTAGAGACTCGGCCGGCCTCTAAAGAGACTCGCCTGGCCTCTGTAGAGACTCGCCCGGCCTCTGGAGAAACTTGCCTTGCCCATGTAGTGACTCGCCCGGCCCCTGGAGAGACTCGCCCGGGCTTTGGGGTGACTCACCCGGCCTCTGGAGAGACTCGCCTGGCCTCTGTAGAGACTCGCCCGGTCTCTGGAGAGGCTCGTCCGGCCTCTGGAAAAACTCGCCGGGCTTGTGAAGAGACTCGCCTGGCCCCTGTAGAGACTTGCTCGGCCCCTGTAGAGACTTGCCCGGCCCATGGAGAGACTCGCCCGGCCTCTGGAGAGATTCACTTGGCCTCTGTAGAGACTCGCCCGGCCTCTTGAGAGACTCGCCCGGCCTCTGGAAAAACTCGCATGGCCCCTGTAGAGACTCGCCTGGCCCGTGGAGAGACTCGCCTGGCCTCTGCAGAGACTTGCCCGGCCTCTGGAGAAACTCGCCTTGCCCCTGTAGTGACTCGCCCGGCCCCTTGAGAGACTCGCCTGGGATCTGGGGAGACTCGCCCGGCCTCTGGAGAAACTCGCCCGGCCTCTGGAGAGACTCGCCCGGCCTCTAGAGAGACTCGCCTGGCCTCTGTAGAGACTCGCCCGGCATCTGGAGAGACTTGCCTCGCCTCTGTAGAGACTCGGCCGGCCTCTAAAGAGACTCGCCTGGCCTCTGTAGAGACTCGCCCGGCCTCTGGAGAAACTTGCCTTGCCCCTGTAGTGACTCGCCCGGCCCCTGGAGAGACTCGCCCGGGCTTTGGGGTGACTCACCCGGCCTCTGGAGAGACTCGCCTGGCCTCTGTAGAGACTCGCCCGGTCTCTGGAGAGGCTCGTCCGGCCTCTGGAAAAACTCGCCGGGCTTGTGAAGAGACTCGCCTGGCCCCTGTAGAGACTTGCTCGGCCCCTGTAGAAACTTGTCCGGCCCATGGAGAGACTCGCCCGGCCTCTGGAGAGATTCACTTGGCCTCTGTAGAGACTCGCCCGGCCTCTTGAGAGACTCGCCCGGCCTCTGGAAAAACTCGCATGGCCCCTGTAGAGACTCGCCTGGCCCGTGGAGAGACTCGCCTGGCCTCTGCAGAGACTTGCCCGGCCTCTGGAGAAACTCGCCTGGCCTCTGTAGAGACTCACCTGGCCTCTTGAGAGACTCGCCCGGCCTCTGGAGAAACTCGCCTTGCCCCTGTAGTGCCTCGCCCGGCCTCTAGAGAGACTCGCCTGGCCTCTGTAGAGACTCGCCCGGCATCTGGAGAGACTTGCCTCGCCTCTGTAGAGACTCGGCCGGCCTCTAAAGAGACTCGCCTGGCCTCTGTAGAGACTCGCCCGGCCTCTGGAGAAACTTGCCTTGCCCATGTAGTGACTCGCCCGGCCCCTGGAGAGACTCGCCCGGGCTTTGGGGTGACTCACCCGGCCTCTGGAGAGACTCGCCTGGCCTCTGTAGAGACTCGCCCGGTCTCTGGAGAGGCTCGTCCGGCCTCTGGAAAAACTCGCCGGGCTTGTGAAGAGACTCGCCTGGCCCCTGTAGAGACTTGCTCGGCCCCTGTAGAGACTTGCCCGGCCCATGGAGAGACTCGCCCGGCCTCTGGAGAGATTCACTTGGCCTCTGTAGAGACTCGCCCGGCCTCTTGAGAGACTCGCCCGGCCTCTGGAAAAACTCGCATGGCCCCTGTAGAGACTCGCCTGGCCCGTGGAGAGACTCGCCTGGCCTCTGCAGAGACTTGCCCGGCCTCTGGAGAAACTCGCCTTGCCCCTGTAGTGACTCGCCCGGCCCCTTGAGAGACTCGCCTGGGATCTGGGGAGACTCGCCCGGCCTCTGGAGAAACTCGCCCGGCCTCTGGAGAGACTCGCCCGGCCTCTAGAGAGACTCGCCTGGCCTCTGTAGAGACTCGCCCGGCATCTGGAGAGACTTGCCTCGCCTCTGTAGAGACTCGGCCGGCCTCTAAAGAGACTCGCCTGGCCTCTGTAGAGACTCGCCCGGCCTCTGGAGAAACTTGCCTTGCCCCTGTAGTGACTCGCCCGGCCCCTGGAGAGACTCGCCCGGGCTTTGGGGTGACTCACCCGGCCTCTGGAGAGACTCGCCTGGCCTCTGTAGAGACTCGCCCGGTCTCTGGAGAGGCTCGTCCGGCCTCTGGAAAAACTCGCCGGGCTTGTGAAGAGACTCGCCTGGCCCCTGTAGAGACTTGCTCGGCCCCTGTAGAAACTTGTCCGGCCCATGGAGAGACTCGCCCGGCCTCTGGAGAGATTCACTTGGCCTCTGTAGAGACTCGCCCGGCCTCTTGAGAGACTCGCCCGGCCTCTGGAAAAACTCGCATGGCCCCTGTAGAGACTCGCCTGGCCCGTGGAGAGACTCGCCTGGCCTCTGCAGAGACTTGCCCGGCCTCTGGAGAAACTCGCCTGGCCTCTGTAGAGACTCACCTGGCCTCTTGAGAGACTCGCCCGGCCTCTGGAGAAACTCGCCTTGCCCCTGTAGTGCCTCGCCCGGCCCCTGGAGAGACTCGCCTGGGATCTGGGGAGACTCGCCCGGCCTCTGGAGAAACTCGCCCGGCCTCTGAAGAGACTCGCCCGGCCTCTAGAGAGACTCGCCTGGCCTCTGTAGAGACTCGCCCGGCCTCTGGAGAGACTCGCCTTGCCTCTGTAGAGACTCGGCCGGCCTCTAAAGAGACTCGCCTGGCCTCTGTAGAGACTCGCCCGGCCTCTGGAGAAACTCGCCTGGCCTCTGTAGAGACTCGCCCGGGCCTCTGGAGAAACTCGCCTTGCCCCTATAGTGACTCGCCCGGCCCCTGGAGAGACTCGCCCGGGCTTTGGGGTGACTCGCCCGGCCTCTGGAGAGGCTCGCCCGGCCTCTGGTAAAACTCGCCCGGCCTCTGTAGAGACTCGCCCGGCCTCTGGAGAAACTCGCCTGACCTCTGTAAAGACTCGCCCGGCCTCTGGAGAAACTCGCCTTGCCCCTGTAGTGACTCGCCCGGCCCCTGGAGAGACTTGCCCGGGATCTGGGGAGACTCATCCGGCCTCGGGAGAGACTCACTTGGCCTCTGGAGAGACTCGCCCGGACTCTGTAGAGACTCGCTCGGCCTCTAAAGAGACTCGCCTGGCCTCTGTAGAGACTCGCCCGGCCTCTGGAGAAACTCGCCTGGCCTCTGTAGAGACTCACCCGGCCTCTTGAGAGACTCGACCGGCCTCTGGAGAAACTCGCCTTGCCCCTGTAGTGACTCGCCCGGCCCCTGGAGAGACTCGCCTGGTATCTGGGGAGACTTGCCCGGCCTCTGGAGAAACTCGCCCGGCCTCTGGAGAGACTCGCCCGGCCTCTAGAGAGACTCGCCTGGCCTCTGTAGAGACTCGCCCGGCATCTGGAGAGACTTGCCTCGCCTCTGTAGAGACTCGGCCGGCCTCTAAAGAGACTCGCCTGGCCTCTGTAGAGACTCGCCCGGCCTCTGGAGAAACTTGCCTTGCCCCTGTAGTGACTCGCCCGGCCCCTGGAGAGACTCGCCCGGGCTTTGGGGTGACTCACCCGGCCTCTGGAGAGACTCGCCCGGCCTCTGTAGAGACTCGCCCGGTCTCTGGAGAGGCTCGTCCGGCCTCTGGAAAAACTCGCCGGGCTTGTGAAGAGACTCGCCTGGCCTCTGGAGAGACTCACCCGGCCTCTGTAGAGACTCGCCGGTCCCCTGGAGAAACTCGTTTGGCTCCTGTAGAGACTATGCTGGACCCTGGAGAAACTCGCCCGGCCGCTGGAAAGACTCGACCGGCCTCTGTAGAGACTCGCCCGGCCCCTAGAGAGACTCGCACGGCCTCTGTAGAGACTCCCCCTGGCCTCTGGAGAGACTCGCCTGGGCTCTGGAGAGACTCGCACGGCCTCTAAAGAGACTCGCCCGGCCTCTGGAAAAACTTGCCTGGCCCCCGTAGAGAGTCACCTGGCCCATGGAGAGACTCACATGGCCTCTGGAAAAACTCGCCTGGCCCCCGTAGAGAGTCACCTGGCCCGTGGAGAGACTCACATGGCCTCTGGAGAAATTCGCCCGTCCTCTGGAGAGACTCGCCCGGCCTATGTAGAGACTCGCCCGGCCCCTGGAGAAACTCGCCCTGCTCCTGTAGAGACTATCCTGGACCCTGGAGAGACTCGCCCGGCCGCTGAAAAGACTCGACCGGCCTCTGTACAGACTCGCCGGGCCTCTGGAGAGACTCGCCCGGCCTGTGGAGAGACTCGCCCGGCCTCTTAGGAGACTCCCCGGCCTCTGGAGAGACTCGCCGGGGCTCTGGAAAGACTCGCCCGACCTCTGAAGAGACTTGCCCGGCCTCTGGAAAAACTTGCCTGGCCCCTGTAGAGAGTGTGTCCTGGCCCATGGAGAGACTCACATGGAATCTGGAGAAACTCGCCCGGCCTCTGTAAAGACTCACCCGGCCTCTGAAGAAACTCGCCTGGCTCTAGTAGAGACTCGCCAGGCCCTCTGGAGAAACTCGCCTTGCCCCTGTAGTGACTCGACCGGCCGCTGGAGTGACTCGCCCGGGCTCTGGGGAGACTCGCCCGGCCTCTAAGGAGACTCGCCCGACCTCTGTAGAGACTCGTCTGGCCTCTGTGGAGACTCGCCCGGCCTCTGGTGAGACTTGCCTGGCCTCTGGAGAGACTCGCCCGGCCTCTAGAGAGACTCGCCTGGCCTCTGTAGAGACTCGCCCGGCATCTGGAGAGACTTGCCTCGCCTCTGTAGAGACTCGGCCGGCCTCTAAAGAGACTCGCCTGGCCTCTGTAGAGACTCGCCCGGCCTCTGGAGAAACTTGCCTTGCCCCTGTAGTGACTCGCCCGGCCCCTGGAGAGACTCGCCCGGGCTTTGGGGTGACTCACCCGGCCTCTGGAGAGACTCGCCCGGCCTCTGTAGAGACTCGCCCGGTCTCTGGAGAGGCTCGTCCGGCCTCTGGAAAAACTCGCCGGGCTTGTGAAGAGACTCGCCTGGCCTCTGGAGAGACTCACCCGGCCTCTGTAGAGACTCGCCGGTCCCCTGGAGAAACTCGTTTGGCTCCTGTAGAGACTCACCTGGCCTCTTGAGAGACTCGCCCGGCCTCTGGAGAAACTCGCCTTGCCCCTGTAGTGCCTCGCCCGGCCCCTGGAGAGACTCGCCTGGGATCTGGGGAGACTCGCCCGGCCTCTGGAGAAACTCGCCCGGCCTCTGAAGAGACTCGCCCGGCCTCTAGAGAGACTCGCCTGGCCTCTGTAGAGACTCGCCCGGCCTCTGGAGAGACTCGCCTTGCCTCTGTAGAGACTCGGCCGGCCTCTAAAGAGACTCGCCTGGCCTCTGTAGAGACTCGCCCGGCCTCTGGAGAAACTCGCCTGGCCTCTGTAGAGACTCGCCCGGGCCTCTGGAGAAACTCGCCTTGCCCCTATAGTGACTCGCCCGGCCCCTGGAGAGACTCGCCCGGGCTTTGGGGTGACTCGCCCGGCCTCTGGAGAGGCTCGCCCGGCCTCTGGTAAAACTCGCCCGGCCTCTGTAGAGACTCGCCCGGCCTCTGGAGAAACTCGCCTGACCTCTGTAAAGACTCGCCCGGCCTCTGGAGAAACTCGCCTTGCCCCTGTAGTGACTCGCCCGGCCCCTGGAGAGACTTGCCCGGGATCTGGGGAGACTCATCCGGCCTCGGGAGAGACTCACTTGGCCTCTGGAGAGACTCGCCCGGACTCTGTAGAGACTCGCTCGGCCTCTAAAGAGACTCGCCTGGCCTCTGTAGAGACTCGCCCGGCCTCTGGAGAAACTCGCCTGGCCTCTGTAGAGACTCACCCGGCCTCTTGAGAGACTCGACCGGCCTCTGGAGAAACTCACCTTGCCCCTGTAGTGACTCGCCCGGCCCCTGGAGAGACTCGCCTGGTATCTGGGGAGACTTGCCCGGCCTCTGGAGAAACTCGCCCGGCCTCTGGAGAGACTCGCCCGGCCTCTAGAGAGACTCGCCTGGCCTCTGTAGAGACTCGCCCGGCATCTGGAGAGACTTGCCTCGCCTCTGTAGAGACTCGGCCGGCCTCTAAAGAGACTCGCCTGGCCTCTGTAGAGACTCGCCCGGCCTCTGGAGAAACTTGCCTTGCCCCTGTAGTGACTCGCCCGGCCCCTGGAGAGACTCGCCCGGGCTTTGGGGTGACTCACCCGGCCTCTGGAGAGACTCGCCCGGCCTCTGTAGAGACTCGCCCGGTCTCTGGAGAGGCTCGTCCGGCCTCTGGAAAAACTCGCCGGGCTTGTGAAGAGACTCGCCTGGCCTCTGGAGAGACTCACCCGGCCTCTGTAGAGACTCGCCGGTCCCCTGGAGAAACTCGTTTGGCTCCTGTAGAGACTATGCTGGACCCTGGAGAAACTCGCCCGGCCGCTGGAAAGACTCGACCGGCCTCTGTAGAGACTCGCCCGGCCCCTAGAGAGACTCGCACGGCCTCTGTAGAGACTCCCCCTGGCCTCTGGAGAGACTCGCCTGGCCTCTGCAGAGACTTGCCCGGCCTCTGGAGAAACTCGCCTGGCCTCTGTAGAGACTCACCTGGCCTCTTGAGAGACTCGCCCGGCCTCTGGAGAAACTCGCCTTGCCCCTGTAGTGCCTCGCCCGGCCCCTGGAGAGACTCGCCTGGGATCTGGGGAGACTCGCCCGGCCTCTGGAGAAACTCGCCCGGCCTCTGAAGAGACTCGCCCGGCCTCTAGAGAGACTCGCCTGGCCTCTGTAGAGACTCGCCCGGCCTCTGGAGAGACTCGCCTTGCCTCTGTAGAGACTCGGCCGGCCTCTAAAGAGACTCGCCTGGCCTCTGTAGAGACTCGCCCGGCCTCTGGAGAAACTCGCCTGGCCTCTGTAGAGACTCGCCCGGGCCTCTGGAGAAACTCGCCTTGCCCCTATAGTGACTCGCCCGGCCCCTGGAGAGACTCGCCCGGGCTTTGGGGTGACTCGCCCGGCCTCTGGAGAGGCTCGCCCGGCCTCTGGTAAAACTCGCCCGGCCTCTGTAGAGACTCGCCCGGCCTCTGGAGAAACTCGCCTGACCTCTGTAAAGACTCGCCCGGCCTCTGGAGAAACTCGCCTTGCCCCTGTAGTGACTCGCCCGGCCCCTGGAGAGACTTGCCCGGGATCTGGGGAGACTCATCCGGCCTCGGGAGAGACTCACTTGGCCTCTGGAGAGACTCGCCCGGACTCTGTAGAGACTCGCTCGGCCTCTAAAGAGACTCGCCTGGCCTCTGTAGAGACTCGCCCGGCCTCTGGAGAAACTCGCCTGGCCTCTGTAGAGACTCACCCGGCCTCTTGAGAGACTCGACCGGCCTCTGGAGAAACTCGCCTTGCCCCTGTAGTGACTCGCCCGGCCCCTGGAGAGACTCGCCTGGTATCTGGGGAGACTTGCCCGGCCTCTGGAGAAACTCGCCCGGCCTCTGGAGAGACTCGCCCGGCCTCTAGAGAGACTCGCCTGGCCTCTGTAGAGACTCGCCCGGCATCTGGAGAGACTTGCCTCGCCTCTGTAGAGACTCGGCCGGCCTCTAAAGAGACTCGCCTGGCCTCTGTAGAGACTCGCCCGGCCTCTGGAGAAACTTGCCTTGCCCCTGTAGTGACTCGCCCGGGCTTTGGGGTGACTCACCCGGCCTCTGGAGAGACTCGCCCGGCCTCTGTAGAGACTCGCCCGGTCTCTGGAGAGGCTCGTCCGGCCTCTGGAAAAACTCGCCGGGCTTGTGAAGAGACTCGCCTGGCCTCTGGAGAGACTCACCCGGCCTCTGTAGAGACTCGCCGGTCCCCTGGAGAAACTCGTTTGGCTCCTGTAGAGACTATGCTGGACCCTGGAGAAACTCGCCCGGCCGCTGGAAAGACTCGACCGGCCTCTGTAGAGACTCGCCCGGCCCCTAGAGAGACTCGCACGGCCTCTGTAGAGACTCCCCCTGGCCTCTGGAGAGACTCGCCTGGGCTCTGGAGAGACTCGCACGGCCTCTAAAGAGACTCGCCCGGCCTCTGGAAAAACTTGCCTGGCCCCCGTAGAGAGTCACCTGGCCCGTGGAGAGACTCACATGGCCTCTGGAAAAACTCGCCTGGCCCCCGTAGATAGTCACCTGGCCCGTGGAGAGACTCACATGGCCTCTGGAGAAATTCGCCCGTCCTCTGGAGAGACTCGCCCGGCCTATGTAGAGACTCGCCCGGCCCCTGGAGAAACTCGCCCTGCTCCTGTAGAGACTATCCTGGACCCTGGAGAGACTCGCCCGGCCGCTGAAAAGACTCGACCGGCCTCTGTACAGACTCGCCGGACCTCTGGAGAGACTCGCCCGGCCTGTGGAGAGACTCGCCCGGCCTCTTAGGAGACTCCCCGGCCTCTGGAGAGACTCGCCGGGGCTCTGGAAAGACTCGCCCGACCTCTGAAGAGACTTGCCCGGCCTCTGGAAAAACTTGCCTGGCCCCTGTAGGGAGTGTCCTGGCCCATGGAGAGACTCACATGGAATCTGGAGAAACTCGCCCGGCCTCTGTAAAGACTCACCCGGCCTCTGAAGAAACTCGCCTGGCTCTAGTAGAGACTCGCCAGGCCCTCTGGAGAAACTCGCCTTGCCCCTGTAGTGACTCGACCGGCCGCTGGAGTGACTCGCCCGGGCTCTGGGGAGACTCGCCCGGCCTCTAAGGAGACTCGCCCGACCTCTGTAGAGACTCGTCTGGCCTCTGTGGAGACTCGCCCGGCCTCTGGTGAGACTTGCCTGGCCTCTGGAGAGACTCGCCCGGCCTCTAGAGAGACTCGCCTGGCCTCTGTAGAGACTCGCCCGGCATCTGGAGAGACTTGCCTCGCCTCTGTAGAGACTCGGCCGGCCTCTAAAGAGACTCGCCTGGCCTCTGTAGAGACTCGCCCGGCCTCTGGAGAAACTTGCCTTGCCCCTGTAGTGACTCGCCCGGCCCCTGGAGAGACTCGCCCGGGCTTTGGGGTGACTCACCCGGCCTCTGGAGAGACTCGCCCGGCCTCTGTAGAGACTCGCCCGGTCTCTGGAGAGGCTCGTCCGGCCTCTGGAAAAACTCGCCGGGCTTGTGAAGAGACTCGCCTGGCCTCTGGAGAGACTCACCCGGCCTCTGTAGAGACTCGCCGGTCCCCTGGAGAAACTCGTTTGGCTCCTGTAGAGACTATGCTGGACCCTGGAGAAACTCGCCCGGCCGCTGGAAAGACTCGACCGGCCTCTGTAGAGACTCGCCCGGCCCCTAGAGAGACTCGCACGGCCTCTGTAGAGACTCCCCCTGGCCTCTGGAGAGACTCGCCTGGGCTCTGGAGAGACTCGCACGGCCTCTAAAGAGACTCGCCCGGCCTCTGGAAAAACTTGCCTGGCCCCCGTAGAGAGTCACCTGGCCCGTGGAGAGACTCACATGGCCTCTGGAAAAACTCGCCTGGCCCCCGTAGAGAGTCACCTGGCCCGTGGAGAGACTCACATGGCCTCTGGAGAAATTCGCCCGTCCTCTGGAGAGACTCGCCCGGCCTATGTAGAGACTCGCCCGGCCCCTGGAGAAACTCGCCCTGCTCCTTTAGAGACTATCCTGGACCCTGGAGAGACTCGCCCGGCCGCTGAAAAGACTCGACCGGCCTCTGTACAGACTCGCCGGGCCTCTGGAGAGACTCGCCCGGCCTGTGGAGAGACTCGCCCGGCCTCTTAGGAGACTCCCCGGCCTCTGGAGAGACTCGCCGGGGCTCTGGAAAGACTCGCCCGACCTCTGAAGAGACTTGCCCGGCCTCTGGAAAAACTTGCCTGGCCCCTGTAGGGAGTGTCCTGGCCCATGGAGAGACTCACATGGAATCTGGAGAAACTCGCCCGGCCTCTGTAAAGACTCACCCGGCCTCTGAAGAAACTCGCCTGGCTCTAGTAGAGACTCGCCAGGCCCTCTGGAGAAACTCGCCTTGCCCCTGTAGTGACTCGACCGGCCGCTGGAGTGACTCGCCCGGGCTCTGGGGAGACTCGCCCGGCCTCTAAGGAGACTCGCCCGACCTCTGTAGAGACTCGTCTGGCCTCTGTGGAGACTCGCCCGGCCTCTGGTGAGACTTGCCTGGCCTCTGGAGGGACTCGCCCGGCCTCTGAAGAAACTCACCTGGCCCCTGTAGAGACTCGCCCGGCCTCTAGAGAGACTGGCCCGGCCTCTGATGAAACTCACCCAGCCTCTGTAGAGACTCGCCTGGCCCGTGGAGAGACTCGCCAGGCCCTCTGGAGAAACTCGCCTTGCCCCTGTAGTGACTCGACCGGCCACTGGAGTGACTCGCCTGGGATCTGGGGAGACTCGCCCGGCCTCTGGAGAGACTCGCTCAGCCTCTGGAGAGACTCGCCCGGCCTCTGAAGAGACTTGCCCGGCCTCTAGAGAGACTCGTCTGGCCTCTGTAGAGACTCGCCTGGCCTCTGGAGAAACTCGCCAGGCCTCTGTAGAGACTCGCCCGGCCTCTGGAGAGACTCGCCTCGCCTCTGTAGAGACTCGCCCGGCCTCTGTAGAGACTCGCCCGGTCTCTGGAGAGGCTCGCCCGGCCTCTGGTAAAACTCGCCCGGCCTCTGTAGAGACTTGCCCGGCCTCTGGAGAAACTCGCCTGACCTCTGTAAAGACTCGCCCGGCCTCTGGAGAAACTCGCCTTGCCCCTGTAGTGACTCGCCCGGCCCCTGGAGAGACTTGCCCGGAATCTGGGGAGACTCATCCGGCCTCTGAAGAGACTCACTTGGCCTCTGGAGAGACTCGCCCGGACTCTGTAGAGACTCGCCCGGCCTCTAAAGAGACTCGCCTGGCCTCTGTAGAGACTCGCCCGGCCTCTGCAGAAACTCGCCTGGCCTCTGTAGAGACTCACCCGGCCTCTTGAGAGACTCGCCCGGCCTCTGGAGAAACTCGCCTTGCCCCTGTAGTGACTCGCCCGGCCCCTGTAGTGACTCGCCTGGGATCTGGGGAGACTCGCCTGGCCTCTGGAGAAACTCGCCCGGCCTCTGGAGAGACTCGCCCGGCCTCTAGAGAGACTCGCCTGGCCTCTGTAGAGACTCGCCCGGCCTCTGGAGAGACTCGCCTCGCCTCTATAGAGACTCGGCCAGCCACTAAAGAGACTCGCCTGGCCTCTGTAGAGACTCGCCCGGCCTCTGGAGAAACTTGCCTTGCCCCTGTAGTGACTCGCCCGGCCCCTGGAGAGACTCGCCCGGGCTTTGGGGTGACTCGCCCGGCCTCTGGAGAGACTCGCCCGGTCTCTGGAGAGGCTCATCCGGCCTCTGGTAAAACTCGCCTGGCCTCTGTAGAGACTCGCCTGGCCACTGTAGAGACTCGCCTGGCATCTGTGGAGACTCACCCGGCCTCTGGAGAAACTCGCCCAGCCTCTGGAGAGCCTCACTCGGCCTCTGGAGAGACTCGTCCGGCCTCTGGAGAAACTCGCCTTGCCCCTGTAGTGACTCGCCTGGCCCCGGGAGAGACTTGCCAGGGATCTGGGGAGACTCGTCCGGCCTCTGGAGAGACTCACTTGGCCTCTGGAGAGACTCGCCCGGACTCTGTAGAGACTCGCCCGGCCTCTAAAGAGACTCGCCTGGCCTCTGTAGAGACTCGCCCGGCCTCTGCAGAAACTCGCCTGGCCTCTGTAGAGACTCACCCGGCCTCTTGAGAGACTCGCCCGGCCTCTGGAGAAACTCGCCTTGCCCCTGTAGTGACTCGCCCGGCCCCTGTAGTGACTCGCCTGGGATCTGGGGAGACTCGCCCGGCCTCTGGAGAAACTCGCCCGGCCTCTGGAGAGACTCGCCCGGCCTCTAGAGAGACTCGCCTGGCCTCTGTAGAGACTCGCCCGGCCTCTGGAGAAACTCGCCTCGCCTCTATAGAGACTCGGCCAGCCACTAAAGAGACTCGCCTGGCCTCTGTAGAGACTCGCCCGGCCTCTGGAGAAACTTGCCTTGCCCCTGTAGTGACTCGCCCGGCCCCTGGAGAGACTCGCCCGGGCTTTGGGGTGACTCGCCCGGCCTCTGGAGAGACTCGCCCGGTCTCTGGAGAGGCTCGTCCGGCCTCTGGTAAAACTCGCCTGGCCTCTGTAGAGACTCGCCTGGCCACTGTAGAGACTCGCCTGGCATCTGTGGAGACTCGCCCGGCCTCTGGAGAAACTCGCCCAGCCTCTGGAGAGACTCACTCGGCCTCTGGAGAGACTCGTCCGGCCTCTGGAGAGACTCACTTGGCCTCTGGAGAGACTCGCCCGGACTCTGTAGAGACTCGCCTGGCCTCTAAAGAGACTCGCCTGGCCTCTGTAGAGACTCGCCCGTCCTCTGGAGAAACTCGCCTGGCCTCTGTAGAGACTCGCCCGGCCTCTTGAGAGACTCGCCCGGCCTCTGGAGAGACTCGCTCGGCCCGTGAAGAGATTCGCCCGGCCTCTAGTGAGACAAACCAGGCCTCTGGAGAAACTTACCCGGCCTCTGGAGAGACTCGCTCGGCCTCTGGAGAGACTCGCCCGGCTTCTGGAGAGACTCGCCCGGCCCGTGGAGAGACTCACCCCGCCTCTGGAGTGACACGCCAGGCCTCTGGTGAGACTTGCCCGGCCTCTGGAAAGACTCGCCCGGCCTCTGGAGAATCGCGCCTGGCCCCTATACAGACTTGCCCGGCCTCTGGAGAGACTCGCCTGGCCTCTGGAGAGAATCGCCTGGCCTCTGTAGAGACTTGCCCGGCCCCTGTAGCGACTCGCCCGGCTTCTGTGGAGACTCGCCCGGCCTCTTGAGAGACTTGCCCGGCCTCTGGAGAGACTCGTCCGGCCTCTGGAGAAACTCGCCTTGCCCCTGTAGTGACTCGCCCGGCCCCTGGAGAGACTCGCTCGGGCTTTGGGGTGACTCGCCCACTCTCTGGAGAGACTCGCCCGGCCTCTGGTAAAACTCGGCGGCCTCTGTAGAGACTCGCCTGGCCTCTGTAGAGATTCGTCCGGCCTCTGGAGAAACTCAACTTGCCCCTGTAGTAACTCGCCCGGCCCCTGGAGAGACTCGCTCGGGCTTTGGAGTGACTCGCCCGGTCTCTGGAGAGGCTCGCCCGGCCTCTGGTAAAACTCGCCAGCCTCTGTAGAGACTCGCCCGGCCTCTGGAAAAACTCGCCTGGCCTCTGTAGAGACTCGCCGGCCTCTGGAGAAACTCGCCTGGCCCCTGTAGAGACTTGCCCGACCCCTGTAGAGACTTGCCCTGCCCGTGGAGAGACTCGCCCGGCCTCTGGTGAAACTCGCCCGACCTCTGTAGAGACTCGACTGGCCTCTGTAGAGACTCGCCCGGCCAATGTGGAGACTCGCCCGGCCTCTGGAGAATCTCGCCCGGCCTCTGTAGAGACTCACCCAGCATCTGTAGAGACTCGCCTGGCCTCTGTGGAGACTCGCCCGGCCTCTGGAGAAACTCGCCAGGCCCCTGTAGAGACTTGTTCGGCCCCTGTAGAGACTTGCCCGGCCCGTGGAGAAACTCGCCCGGCCTCTGGTGAAACTCGCCAGACCTCTGTAGAGACTCGCCTGGCCTCTGTAGAGACTCGCCCGGCCTCTGTGGAGATTCGCCTGGCCTCTGGAGAATCTCGCTCGGCTTCTGTAGAGACTCACCCAGCATCTGAAGAGACTCGCCTGGCCTCTGTGGAGACTCGCCCGGCCTCTGGAGAGACTCACTCAGCCTCTGGAGAGACTCACCCGGCCTCTGAAGAAACTCGCCTTGCCCCTGTAGTGTCTCGCCCGGCCCCTGGAGAGACTTGCCCGGGATCTGGGAAGACTCATCAGGCCTCTGGAGAGACTCACTTGGCCTCTGGAGAGACTCGCCCGGACTCTGTAGAGACTCGCCCGGCCTCTAAATAGACTTGCCTGGCCTCTGTAGAGACTCGCCCGGCCTCTGGAGAAACTCGCCCGGCCTCTGTAGAGACTCGCCCGGCCTCTTGAGAGACTCGCCCGACCTCTGGAAAAACTCGCCTGGCCCCTGTAGAGACTCGCCTGGCCCGTGGAGAGACTCGCCCGGCCTCTGGAGAGACTCGTTCGGCCCGTGAAGAGATTCGCCCGGCCTCTGGAGAGACTCGCCCGGTCTCTGGAGAGGCTCGCCCGGCCTCTGGGAAACTCGCCTGGCCTCTGTAGAGACTTGCCCAGCCTCTGGAGAAACTCGCCTGACCTCTGTAGAGACTCGCCCGGCCTCTGGAGAAACTCGCCTGGCCCCTGTAGAGACTTGCTCGGCCCCTGTAGTGACTTGCTCGGCCCGTGGAGAAACTCGCCCGGCCTCTGGTGAAACTCGCCAGACCTCTGTAGAGACTCGCCTGGCCGCTGTAGAGACTCACCCAGCATCTGTAGAGACTCGCCTGGCATCTGTGAAGACTCGCCCGGCCTCTGGAGAAACTCGCCCAGCCTCTGGAGAGACTCACTCGGCCTCTGGAGAGACTCGTCCGGCCTCTGGAGAAACTCGCCTTGCCCCTGTAGTGATTCGCCCGGCCCCGGGAGAGACTTGCCCGGGATCTGGGGAGACTCGTCCGGCCTCTGGAGAGACTCACTTGGCCTCTGGAGAGACTCGCCCGTACTATGTAGAGACTCGCCTGGCCTCTAAAGAGACTCGCCTGGCCTCTGTAGAGACTCGCCCGTCCTCTGGAGAAACTCGTCTGGCCTCTGTAGAGAATCGCCCGGCCTCTTGAGAGACTCGCTCGGCCCGTTAAGAGAGATTCGCCCGGTCTCTAGTGAGACAAACCAGGCCTCTGGAGAGACTTGCCCGGCCTCTGGAGAGACTCGCTCGGCCTCTGGAGAGACTCGCCCGGCTTCTGGAGAGACTCGCCCGGCCCGTGGAGAGACTCACCCCGCCTCTGGAGTGACACGCCAGGCCTCTGGTGAGACTTGCCCGGCCTCTGGAAAGACTCGCCCGGCCTCTGGAGAATCTCGCCTGGCCTCTATACAGACTTGCCCGGCCTCTGGAGAGACTCGCCTGGCCTCTGGAGAGAATCGCCTGGCCTCTGTAGAGACTCGCCCGGCCTCTGGAGAAAGTCGCCTGGCCCCTGTAGAGACTTGCCCGGCCCCTGTAGCGACTCGCCCGGCCTCTGTGGAGACTTGCCCGGCCTCTTGAGAGACTTGCCCGGCCTCTGGAGAGACTCGTCCGGCCTCTGGAGAAACTCGCCTTGCCCCTGTAGTGACTCGCCCGGCCCCTGGAGAGACTCGCTCGGGTTTTGAGGTGACTCGCCCAGTCTCTGGAGAGACTCGCCCGGCCTCTGGTAAAACTCGGCGGCCTCTGTAGAGACTCGCCTGGCCTCTGTAGAGACTCGTCCGGCCTCTGGAGAAACTCGCCTTGCCCCTGTAGTGACTCGCCCGGCCCCTGGAGAGACTCGCTCGGGCTTTGGAGTGACTCGGCCGGTCTCTGGAGAGGCTCGCCCGGCCTCTGGTAAAACTCGCCGGCCTCTGTAGAGACTCGCCCGGCCTCTGGAAAAACTCGCCTGGCCTCTGTAGAGACTCGCCCGGCCTCTGGAGAAACTCGCCTGGCCCCTGTAGAGACTTGCCCGACCCCTGTAGAGACTTGCCCTGCCCGTGGAGAGACTCGCCCGGCCTCTGGTGAAACTCGCCCGACCTCTGTAGAGACTCGCCTGGCCTCTGTAGAGACTCGCCCGGCCAATGTGGAGACTCGCCCGGCCTCTGGAGAATCTCGCCCGGCCTCTGTAGAGACTCACCCAGCATCTGTAGAGACTCGCCTGGCCTCTGTGGAGACTCGCCCGGCCTCTGGAGAAACTCGCCCAGCCTCTGGAGAGACTCGCCTTGCCCCTGTAGTGACTCGCCCGACCGCTGGAGAGACTCGCCTGGGATCTGGGGAGACTCGCTCGGCCTCTGGAGACACTCGCCCGGCCTCTAGAGAGACTCGCCTGGCCTCTGTAGAGACTCACCCGGCCTCTTGAGAGACTCGCCCGGCCTCTGGAGAAACTCGCCCGGCCTCTGGAGAAACTCGCCTTGCCCCTGTAGTGACTCGCCCGGCCCCTGGAGAGACTCGCCTGGGATCTGGGGAGACTCGCCCGGCCTCTGGAGAAACTCACTTGGCCTCTGGAGAGACTCGCCCGGACTCTGTAGAGACTCGCCTGGCCTCTAAAGAGACTCACCTGGCCTCTGTAGAGACTCGCCCGTCCTCTGGAGAAACTCGCCTGGCCTCTGTAGAGACTCGCCCGGCCTCTTGAGAGACTCGCCCGGCCTCTGGAAAAACTCGCCTGGCCCCTGTAGAGACTCGCCTGGCCCGTGGAGAGACTCGCCCGGCCTCTGGAGAGACTCGCTCGGCCCTTGAAGAGATTCGCCCGGCCTCTAGTGAGACAAACCAGGCCTCTGGAGAGACTTGCCCGGCCTCTGGAGAGACTCGCTCGGCCTCTGGAGAGACTCGCCCGGCTTCTGGAGAGACTCGCCCGGCCCGTGGAGAGACTCACCCCGCCTCTGGAGTGACACGCCAGGCCTCTGGTGAGACTTGCCCGGCCTCTGGAAAGACTCGCCCGGCCTCTGGAGAATCTCGCCTGGCCCCTATACAGACTTGCCCGGCCTCTGGAGAGACTCGCCTGGCCTCTGGAGAGAATCGCCTGGCCTCTGTAGAGACTCGCCCGGCCTCTGGAGAAAGTCGCCTGACCCCTGTAGAGACTTGCCCGGCCCCTGTAGCGACTCGCCCGGCCTCTGTGGAGACTCGCCCGGCCTCTTGAGAGACTTGTCCGGCCTCTGGAGAGACTCGTCCGGCCTCTGGAGAAACTCGCCTTGCCCCTGTAGAGACTCGCCCGGCCCCTGGAGAGACTCGCTCGGGCTTTGGGGTGACTCGCCCAGTCTCTGGAGAGACTCGCCCGGCCTCTGGTAAAACTCGCCGGCCTCTGTAGAGACTCACCCGGCCTCTGGAGAAACTCGCCTGGCCCCTGTAGAGACTTGCCCGACCCTGTAGAGACTTGCCCTGCCCCTGGAGAGACTCGCCCGGCCTCTTGTGAAACTCGCCCGACCTCTGTAGAGACTCGCCTGGCCTCTGTAGAGACTCGCCCGGCCAATGTGGAGACTCGCCCGGCCTCTGGAGAATCTCGCCCGGCCTCTGTAGAGACTCACCCAGCATCTGTAGAGACTCGCCTGGCCTCTGTGGAGACTCGCCCGGCCTCTGGAGAAACTCGCCCAGCCTCTGGAGAGACTCGCCTTGCCCCTGTAGTGACTCGCCCGACCCCTGGAGAGACTCGCCTGGGATCTGGGGAGACTCGCTCGGCCTCTGGAGACACTCGCCCTGCCTCTGAAGAGACTCGCCCGGCCTCTAGAGAGACTCGCCTGGCCTCTGTAGAGACTCACCCGGCCTCTTGAGAGACTCGCCCGGCCTCTGTAGAAACTCGCCCGGCCTCTGGAGAAACTCGCCTTGCCCCTGTAGTGACTCGCCCGGCCCCTGGAGAGACTCACCTGGGATCTGGGGAGACTCGCCCTGCCTCTGGAGAAACTCGCCCGGCCTCTGGAGAGACTCGCCCGGCCTCTGGAGAATCTCGCCTGGCCCCTATACAGACTTGCCCGGCCTCTGGAGAGACTCGCCTGGCCTCTGGAGAGAATCGCCTGGCCTCTGTAGAGACTCGCCCGGCCTCTGGAGAAAGTCGCCTGGCCCCTGTAGAGACTTGCCCGGCCCCTGTAGCGACTCGCCCGGCCTCTGTGGAGACTCGCCCGGCCTCTTGAGAGACTTGCCCGGCCTCTGGAGAGACTCGTCCGGCCTCTGGAGAAACTCGCCTTGCCCCTGTAGTGACTCGCCCGGCCCCTGGAGAGACTCGCTCGGGCTTTGGGGTGACTCGCCCAGTCTCTGGAGAGACTCGCCCGGCCTCTGGTAAAACTCGGCGGCCTCTGTAGAGACTCGCCTGGCCTCTGTAGAGACTCGTCCGGCCTCTGGAGAAACTCGCCTTGCCCCTGTAGTGACTCGCCCGGCCCCTGGAGAGACTCGCTCGGGCTCTGGAGTGACTCGCCCGGTCTCTGGAGAGGCTCGCCCGGCCTCTGGTAAAACTCGCCGGCCTCTGTAGAGACTCGCCCGGCCTCTGGAAAAACTCGCCTGGCCTCTGTAGAGACTCGCCCGGCCTATTGAGAAACTCGCTTGGCCCCTGTAGAGACTTGCCCGACCCCTGTAGAGACTTGCCCTGCCCGTGGAGAGACTCGCCCGGCCTCTGGTGAAACTCGCCCGACCTCTGTAGAGACTCGCCTGGCCTCTGTAAAGACTCGCCCGGCCAATGTGGAGACTCGCCCGGCCTCTGGAGATTCTCGCCCGGCCTCTGTAGAGACTCACCCAGCATCTGTAGAGACTCGCCAGGCCTCTGGTGAGACTTGCCCGGCCTCAGGAAAGACTCGCCCGGCCTCTGGAGAATCTCGCCTGGCCCCTATACAGACTTGCCCGGCCTCTGGAGAGACTCGCCTGGCCTCTGGAGAGAATCGCCTGGCCTCTGTAGAGACTCGCCCGGCCTCTGGAGAAAGTCGCCTGACCCCTGTAGAGACTTGCCCGGCCCCTGTAGCGACTCGCCCGGCCTCTGTGGAGACTCGCCCAACCTCTTGAGAGACTTGTCCGGCCTCTGGAGAGACTCGTCCGGCCTCTGGAGAAACTCGCCTTGCCCCTGTAGTGACTCGCCCGGCCCATGGAGAGACTCGCTCGGGCTTTGGGGTGACTCGCCCAGTCTCTGGAGAGACTCGCCCGGCCTCTGGTAAAACTCGGCGGCCTCTGTAGAGACTCGCCTGGCCTCTGTAGAGACTCGTCCGGCCCCTGGAGAGACTCGCTCGGGCTTTGGAGTGATTCGCCCGGTTTCTGGAGAGGCTCGCCTGGCCTCTGGTAAAACTCGCCGGCCTCTGTAGAGACTCTCCCGGCCTCTGGAAAAACTCGCCTGGCCTCTGTAGAGACTCGCCCGGCCTCTGGAGAAACTCGCCTGGCCCCTGTAGAGACTTGCCCGACCCCTGTAGAGTCTTGCCCTGCCCGTGGAGAGACTCGCCCGGCCTCTGGTGAAACTCGCCCGACCTCTGTAGAGACTCGCCTGGCCTCTGTAGAGGCTCGCCCGGCCAATGTGGAGACTCGCCCGGCCTCTGGAGAATCTCGCCCGGCCTCTGTAGAGACTCACCCAGCAACTGTAGAGACTCGCCTGGCCTCTGTGGAGACTCGCCCGGCCTCTGGAGAAACTCGCCCAGCCTCTGGAGAGACTCGCCTTGCCCCTGTAGTGACTCGCCCGACCCCTGGAGAGACTCGCCTGGGATCTGGGGAGACTCGCTCGGCCTCTGGAGACACTCGCCCGGCCTCTGAAGAGACTCGCCCGGCCTCTAGAGAGACTCGCCTGGCCTCTGTAGAGACTCACCCGGCCTCTTGAGAGACTCGCCCGGCCTCTGTAGTAACTCGCCCGGCCTCTGGAGAAACTCGCCTTGCCCCTGTAGTGACTCGCCCGGCCCCTGGAGAGACTCGCCTGGGATCTGGGGAGACTCGCCCGGCCTCTGGAGAAACTCGCCCGGCCTCTGGAGAGACTCGCCCGGCCTCTAGAGAGACTCGCCTGGCCTCTGTAGAGACTCGCCCGGCCTCTGGAGAGACTCGCCTCGCCTCTGTAGAGACTCGGCCGACCTCTAAAGAGACTCGCCTGGCCTCTGTAGAGACTCGCCCGGCCTCTGGAGAAACTCGCCAGGCCTCTGTAGAGACTCGCCCGGCCTCTGGAGAAACTCGCCTTGCCCCTGTAGTGACTCGCCCGGCCCCTGGAGAGACTCGCCCGGGCTTTGGGGTGACTCGCCCGGCCTCTGGAGAGACTCGCCCGGCCTCTGTAGAGACTCACCCGGTCTCTGGAGAGGCTCGTCTAGCCTCTGGTAAAACTCGCCTGGCCTCTGTAGAGACTTGCCCGGCCTCTGGAGAAACTCGCCTGACCTCTGTAAAGACTCGCCCGGCCTCTGGAGAAACTCGCCTGGCCCCTGTAGAGACTTGCTCGGCCCCTGTAGAGACTTGCCCGGCCCATGGAGAGACTCGCCCGGCCTCTGGAGAGATTCACTTGGCCTCTGTAGAGACTCGCCCGGCCTCTTGAGAGACTCGCCCGGCCTCTGGAAAAACTCGCATGGCCCCTGTAGAGACTCGCCTGGCCCGTGGAGAGACTCGCCCGGCCTCTGGAGAGACTCGCTCGGCCCGTGAAGAGATTCGCCCGGCCTCTGGAGAGACTCGCCCGGTCTCTGGAGAGGCTCGCATGGCCTCTGGGAAAACTCGCCTGGCCTCTGTAGAGACTTGCCCGGCCTCTGGAGAAACTCGCCTGACCTCTGTAGAGACTCGCCAGGCCTCTGGAGAAACTCGCCTGGCCCCTGTAGAGACTTGCTCGGCCCCTGTAGAGACTTGCTCGGCCCGTGGAGAAACTCGCCCGGCCTCTAGTGAAACTCGCCAGACCTATGTAGAGACTCGCCTGGCCGCTGTAGAGACTCGCCCGGCCTCTGTGGAGACTCGCCTGGCCTCTGAAGAATCTCGCTCGGCCTCTGTAGAGACTCGCCCGGTCTCTGGAGAAGCTAGCCCGGCCTCTGGTAAAACTCGCCCGGCCTCTGTAGAGACTTGCCCGGCCTCTGGAGAAACTCGCCTGACCTCTGTAAAGACTCGCCCGGCCTCTGGAGAAACTCGCCTTGCGCCTGTAGAGACTTGCTCGGCCCCTGGAGAGACTTGCCCGGGATCTGGGGAGACTAATCCGGCCTCTGGAGAGACTCACTTGGCCTCTGGAGAGACTCGCCCGGACTCTGTAGAGACTCGCCCGGCCTCTAAAGAGACTCGCCTGGCCTCTGCAGAGACTCGCCCGGCCTCTGGAGAAACTCGCCTGGCCTCTGTAGAGACTCACCTGGCCTCTTGAGAGACTCGCCCGGCCTCTGGAGAAACTCGCCTTGCCCCTGTAGTGCCTCGCCCGGCCCCTGGAGAGACTCGCCTGGGATCTGGGGAGACTCGCCCGGCCTCTGGAGAAACTCGCCCGGCCTCTGAAGAGACTCGCCCGGCCTCTAGAGAGACTCGCCTGGCCTCTGTAGAGACTCGCCCGGCCTCTGGAGAGACTCGCCTTGCCTCTGTAGAGACTCGGCCGGCCTCTAAAGAGACTCGCCTGGCCTCTGTGGAGACTCGCCCGGCCTCTGGAGAAACTCGCCTGGCCTCTGTAGAGACTCGACGGGCCTCTGGAGAAACTCGCCTTGCCCCTATAGTGACTCGCCCGGCCTCTGGAGAGACTCGCCCGGGCTTTGGGGTGACTCGCCCGGCCTCTGGAGAGGCTCGCCCGGCCTCTTGTTAAACTCGCCCGGCCTCTGTAGAGACTCGCCCGGCCTCTGGAGAAACTCGCCTGACCTCTGTAAAGACTCGCCCGGCCTCTGGAGAAACTCGCCTTGCCCCTGTAGTGACTCGCCCGGCCCCTGGAGAGACTTGCCCGGGATCTGGGGAGACTCATCCGGCCTCGGGAGAGACTCACTTGGCCTCTGGAGAGACTCGCCCGGACTCTGTAGAGACTCGCTCGGCCTCTAAAGAGACTCGCCTGGCCTCTGTAGAGACTCGCCCGGCCTCTGGAGAAACTCGCCTGGCCTCTGTAGAGACTCACCCGGCCTCTTGAGAGACTCGACCGGCCTCTGGAGAAACTCGCCTTGCCCCTGTAGTGACTCGCCCGGCCCCTGGAGAGACTCGCCTGGGATCTGGGGAGACTCGCCCGGCCTCTGGAGAAACTCGCCCGGCCTCTGGAGAGACTCGCCCGGCCTCTAGAGAGACTCGCCTGGCCTCTGTAGAGACTCGCCCGGCATCTGGAGAGACTTGCCTCGCCTCTGTAGAGACTCGGCCGGCCTCTAAAGAGACTCGCCTGGCCTCTGTAGAGACTCGCCCGGCCTCTGGAGAAACTTGCCTTGCCCCTGTAGTGACTCGCCCGGCCCCTGGAGAGACTCGCCCGGGCTTTGGGGTGACTCACCCGGCCTCTGGAGAGACTCGCCCGGCCTCTGTAGAGACTCGCCTGGTCTCTGGAGAGGCTCGTCCGGCCTCTGGTAAAACTCGCCTGGCCTCTGTAGAGACTCGCCCGGCCTCTGGTAAAACTCGCCCGGCCTCTGTAGAGACTCGCCCGGCCTCTGGAGAAACTCGCCTGACCTCTGTAAAGACTCGCCCGGCCTCTGGAGAAACTCGCCTTGCCCCTGTAGTGACTCGCCCGGCCCCTGGAGAGACTTGCCCGGGATCTGGGGAGACTCATCCGGCCTCGGGAGAGACTCACTTGGCCTCTGGAGAGACTCGCCCGGACTCTGTAGAGACTCGCTCGGCCTCTAAAGAGACTCGCCTGGCCTCTGTAGAGACTCGCCCGGCCTCTGGAGAAACTCGCCTGGCCTCTGTAGAGACTCACCCGGCCTCTTGAGAGACTCGACTGACCTCTGGAGAAACTCGCCTTGCCCCTGTAGTGACTCGCCCGGCCCCTGGAGAGACTCGCCTGGGATCTGGGGAGACTCGCCCGGCCTCTGGAGAAACTCGCCCGGCCTCTGGAGAGACTCGCCCGGCCTCTAGAGAGACTCGCCTGGCCTCTGTAGAGACTCGCCCGGCATCTGGAGAGACTTGCCTCGCCTCTGTAGAGACTCGGCCGGCCTCTAAAGAGACTCGCCTGGCCTCTGTAGAGACTCGCCCGGCCTCTGGAGAAACTTGCCTTGCCCCTGTAGTGACTCGCCCGGCCCCTGGAGAGACTCGCCCGGGCTTTGGGGTGACTCACCCGGCCTCTGTAGAGACTCGCCTGGTCTCTGGAGAGGCTCGTCCGGCCTCTGGTAAAACTCGCCTGGCCTCTGTAGAGACTTGCCCGGCCTCTGGAGAAACTCGCCTGACCTCTGTAAAGACTCGCCCGGCCTCTGGAGAAACTCGCCTGGCCGCTGTAGAGACTTGCTCGGCCGCTGTAGAGACTTGCCCGGCCCGTGGAGAGACTCGCCCGGCCTCTGGTAAAACTCGCCAGACCTCTGTAGAGACTCGCCTGGCCTCTGTAGAGACTCGCCCGGCCTCTGTAGAGACTCACCTGGCCTCTGTAGAGACTCGCCCGGCCTCTGTAGAGACTCGCCTGGCCGCTGTAGAGACTTGCTCGGCCCCTGTAGAGACTTGCCCGGCCCGTGGAGAGACTCGCCCGGCCTCTGGTAAAACTCGCCAGACCTCTGTAGAGACTCGCCTGGCCTCTGTAGAGACTCGCCCGGCCTCTGTAGAGACTCGCCTTGCCCCTGTAGAGACTCGCCCGGCCTCTGTGGAGACTCGCCTGGCCTCTGAAGAATCTCGCTCGGCCTCTGTAGAGACTCGCCCGGTCTCTGGAGAAGCTAGCCCGGCCTCTGGTAAAACTCGCCCGGCCTCTGTAGAGACTTGCCCGGCCTCTGGAGAAACTCGCCTGACCTCTGTAAAGACTCGCCCGGCCTCTGGAGAAACTCGCCTTGCGCCTGTAGAGACTTGCTCGGCCCCTGGAGAGACTTGCCCGGGATCTGGGGAGACTAATCCGGCCTCTGGAGAGACTCACTTGGCCTCTGGAGAGACTCGCCCGGACTCTGTAGAGACTCGCCCGGCCTCTAAAGAGACTCGCCTGGCCTCTGCAGAGACTCGCCCGGCCTCTGGAGAAACTCGCCTGGCCTCTGTAGAGACTCACCTGGCCTCTTGAGAGACTCGCCCGGCCTCTGGAGAAACTCGCCTTGCCCCTGTAGTGCCTCGCCCGGCCCCTGGAGAGACTCGCCTGGGATCTGGGGAGACTCGCCCGGCCTCTGGAGAAACTCGCCCGGCCTCTGAAGAGACTCGCCCGGCCTCTAGAGAGACTCGCCTGGCCTCTGTAGAGACTCGCCCGGCCTCTGGAGAGACTCGCCTTGCCTCTGTAGAGACTCGGCCGGCCTCTAAAGAGACTCGCCTGGCCTCTGTGGAGACTCGCCCGGCCTCTGGAGAAACTCGCCTGGCCTCTGTAGAGACTCGACGGGCCTCTGGAGAAACTCGCCTTGCCCCTATAGTGACTCGCCCGGCCCCTGGAGAGACTCGCCCGGGCTTTGGGGTGACTCGCCCGGCCTCTGGAGAGGCTCGCCCGGCCTCTTGTTAAACTCGCCCGGCCTCTGTAGAGACTCGCCCGGCCTCTGGAGAAACTCGCCTGACCTCTGTAAAGACTCGCCCGGCCTCTGGAGAAACTCGCCTTGCCCCTGTAGTGACTCGCCCGGCCCCTGGAGAGACTTGCCCGGGATCTGGGGAGACTCATCCGGCCTCGGGAGAGACTCACTTGGCCTCTGGAGAGACTCGCCCGGACTCTGTAGAGACTCGCTCGGCCTCTAAAGAGACTCGCCTGGCCTCTGTAGAGACTCGCCCGGCCTCTGGAGAAACTCGCCTGGCCTCTGTAGAGACTCACCCGGCCTCTTGAGAGACTCGACCGGCCTCTGGAGAAACTCGCCTTGCCCCTGTAGTGACTCGCCCGGCCCCTGGAGAGACTCGCCTGGGATCTGGGGAGACTCGCCCGGCCTCTGGAGAAACTCGCCTGGCCTCTGGAGAGACTCGCCCGGCCTCTAGAGAGACTCGCCTGGCCTCTGTAGAGACTCGCCCGGCATCTGGAGAGACTTGCCTCGCCTCTGTAGAGACTCGGCCGGCCTCTAAAGAGACTCGCCTGGCCTCTGTAGAGACTCGCCCGGCCTCTGGAGAAACTTGCCTTGCCCCTGTAGTGACTCGCCCGGCCCCTGGAGAGACTCGCCCGGGCTTTGGGGTGACTCACCCGGCCTCTGGAGAGACTCGCCCGGCCTCTGTAGAGACTCGCCTGGTCTCTGGAGAGGCTCGTCCGGCCTCTGGTAAAACTCGCCTGGCCTCTGTAGAGACTCGCCCGGCCTCTGGTAAAACTCGCCCGGCCTCTGTAGAGACTCGCCCGGCCTCTGGAGAAACTCGCCTGACCTCTGTAAAGACTCGCCCGGCCTCTGGAGAAACTCGCCTTGCCCCTGTAGTGACTCGCCCGGCCCCTGGAGAGACTTGCCCGGGGTCTGGGGAGACTCATCCGGCCTCGGGAGAGACTCACTTGGCCTCTGGAGAGACTCGCCCGGACTCTGTAGAGACTCGCTCGGCCTCTAAAGAGACTCGCCTGGCCTCTGTAGAGACTCGCCCGGCCTCTGGAGAAACTCGCCTGGCCTCTGTAGAGACTCACCCGGCCTCTTGAGAGACTCGACTGGCCTCTGGAGAAACTCGCCTTGCCCCTGTAGTGACTCGCCCGGCCCCTGGAGAGACTCGCCTGGGATCTGGGGAGACTCGCCCGGCCTCTGGAGAAACTCGCCCGGCCTCTGGAGAGACTCGCCCGGCCTCTGGAGAATCTCGCCTGGCCCCTATACAGACTTGCCCGGCCTCTGGAGATACTCGCCTGGCCTCTGGAGAGAATCGCCTGGCCTCTGTAGAGACTCGCCCGGCCTCTGGAGAAAGTCGCCTGGCCCCTGTAGAGACTTGCCCGGCCCCTGTAGCGACTCGCCCGGCCTCTGTGGAGACTCGCCCGGCCTCTTGAGAGACTTGCCCGGCCTCTGGAGAGACTCGTCCGGCCCCTGGAGAATCTCGCCTTGCCCCTGTAGTGACTCGCCCGGCCCCTGGAGAGACTCGCTCGGGCTTTGGGGTGACTCGCCCAGTCTCTGGAGAGACTCGCCCGGCCTCTGGTAAAACTCGGCGGCCTCTGTAGAGACTCGCCTGGCCTCTGTAGAGACTCGTCCGGCCTCTGGAGAAACTCGCCTTGCCCCTGTAGTGACTCGCCCGACCCCTGGAGAGACTCGCGCGGGCTTTGGAGTGACTCGCCCGGTCTCTGGAGAGGCTCGCCCGGCCTCTGGTAAAACTCGCCGGCCTCTGTAGAGACTCGCCCGGCCTCTGGAAAAACTCGCCTGGCCTCTGTAGAGACTCGCCCGGCCTATTGAGAAACTCGCTTGGCCCCTGTAGAGACTTGCCCGACCCCTGTAGGGACTTGCCCTGCCCGTGGAGAGACTCGCCCGGCCTCTGGTGAAACTCGCCCGACCTCTGTAGAGACTCGCCTGGCCTCTGTAGAGACTCGCCCGGCCAATGTGGAGACTCGCCCGGCCTCTGGAGATTCTCGCCCGGCCTCTGTAGAGACTCACCCAGCATCTGTAGAGACTCGCCAGGCCTCTGGTGAGACTTGCCCGGCCTCAGGATAGACTCGCCCGGCCTCTGGAGAATCTCGCCTGGCCCCTATACAGACTTGCCCGGCCTCTGGAGAGACTCGCCTGGCCTCTGGAGAGAATCGCCTGGCCTCTGTAAAGACTCGCCCGGCCTCTGGAGAAAGTCGCCTGGCCCCTGTAGAGACTTGCCCGGCCCCTGTAGCGACTCACCCGGCCTCTGTGGAGACTCGCCCGGCCTCTTGAGAGACTTGCCCGGCCTCTGGAGAGACTCGTCCGGCCTCTGGAGAAACTCGCCTTGCCCCTGTAGTGACTCGCCCGGCCCCTGGAGAGACTCGCTCGGGCTTTGGGGTGACTCGCCCAGTCTCTGGAGAGACTCGCCCGGCCTCTTGTAAAACTCGCCGGCCTCTGTAGAGATTCGCCTTGCCCCTGTAGTGACTCGCCCGGCCCCTGGAGAGACTCGCTCGGTCTTTGGAGTGACTCGCCCGGTCTCTGGAGAGGCTCGCCCGGCCTCTGGTAAAACTCGCCGGCGTCTGTAGAGACTCGCCCGGCCTCTGGAAAAACTCGCCTGGCCTCTGTAGAGACTCGCCCGGCCTCTGGAGAAACTCGCCTGGCCCCTGTAGAGACTTGCCCGACCCCTGTAGAGACTTGCCCTGCCCGTGGAGAGACTCGCCCGGTCTCTGGTGAAACTCGCCCAACCTCTGTAGAGACTCGCCTGGCCTCTGTAGAGACTCTCCCGGCCAATGTGGAGACTCGCCCGGCCTCTGGAGAATCTCGCCTGGCCTCTGTAGAGACTCACCCAGCATCTGTAGAGACTCGCCTGGCCTCTGTGGAGACTCGCCCGGCCTCTGGAGAAACTCGCCTGGCCCTTGTAGAGACTTGTTCGGCCCCTGTAGAGACTTGCCCTGCCCATGGAGAGACTCACCCGGCCTCTGGTGAAACTCGCCCGACCTCTGTAGAGACTCGCCTGGCCTCTGTAGAGACTCGCCCGGCCAATGTGGAGACTCGCCCGGCCTCTGGAGAATCTCGCCCGGCCTCTGTAGAGACTCACCCAGCATCTGTAGAGACTCGCCTGGCCTCTGTGGAGACTCGCCCGGCCTCTGGAGAAACTCGCCTGGCCCCTGTAGAGACTTGTTCGGCCCCTGTAGAGACTTGCCCGGCCCGTGGAGAGACTCGCCCGGCCTCTGGTGAAACTCGCCATACCTCTGTAGAGACTCGCCTGGCCTCTGTAGAGACTCGCCCGGCCTCTGTGGAGACTCGCCTGGCCTCTGGAGAATCTCGCTCGGCTTCTGTAGAGACTCACCCAGCATCTGTAGAGACTCGCCTGGCCTCTGTGGAGGCTCGCCCGGCCTCTGGAGAGACTCACTCAGCCTCTGGAGAGACTCGCCCGGCCTCTGGAGAAACTCGCCTTGCCCCTGTAGTGTCTCGCCCGGCCCCTGGAGAGACTTGCCCGGGATCTGGGGAGACTCATCCGGCCTCTGGAGAGACTCACTTGGCCTCTGGAAAGACTCGCCCGGACTCTGTAGAGACTCGCCCGGCCTCTAAAGAGACTTGCCTGGCCTCTGTAGAGACTCGACCGGCCTCTGGAGAAACTCGCCTGGCCTCTGTAGAGACTCGCCCAGCCTCTTGAGAGACTCGCCTGGCCTCTGGAAAAACTCGCCTGGCCCCTATACAGACTTGCCCGGCCTCTGGAGAGACTCGCCTGGCCTCTGGAGAGAATCGCCTGGCCTCTGTAGAGACTCGCCCGGCCTCTGGAGAAAGTCGCCTGGCCCCTGTAGAGACTTGCCCGGCCCCTGTAGCGACTCGCCCGGCCTCTGTGGAGACTCGCCCGGCCTCTTGAGAGACTTGCCCAGCCTCTGGAGAGACTCGTCCGGCCTCTGGAGAAACTCGCCTTGCCCCTGTAGTGACTCGCCCGGCCCCTGGAGAGACTCGCTCGGGCTTTGGAGTGACTCGCCCGGTCTCTGGAGAGGCTCGCCCGGCCTCTGGTAAAACTCGCCGGCCTCTGGAAAAACTCGCCTGGCCTCTGTAGAGACTCGCCCGGCCTCTGGAGAAACTCGCCTGGCCCCTGTAGAGACTTGCCCGAGCCCTGTAGAGACTTGCCCTGCCCGTGGAGAGACTCGCCCGGCCTCTGGTGAAACTCGCCCGACCTCTGTAGAGACTCGCCTGGCCTCTGTAGAGACTCGCCCGGCCAATGTGGAGACTCGCCCCGGCCTCTGGAGAATCTCGCCCGGCCTTTGTAGAGACTCACCCAGCATCTGTAGAGACTCGCCTGGCCTCTGTGGAGACTCGCCCGGCCTCTGGAGAAACTCGCCAGGCCCCTGTAGAGACTTGTTCGGCCCCTGTAGAGACTTGCCTGGCCCGTGAAGAGACTCGCCCGACCTCTGGTGAAACTCGCCAGACCTCTGTAGAGACTCGCCTTGCCTCTGTAGAGACTCGCCCGGTCTCTGTGGAGACTCGCCTGGCCTCTGGAGAATCTCGCTCGGCCTCTTGAGAGACTCGCCCGGCCTCTGGAAAAACTCGCCTGGCCCATGTAGAGACTCGCCTGGCCCGTGGAGAGACTCGCTCGGCCCTTGAAGAGATTCGCCCGGCCTCTAGTGAGACAAACCAGGCCTCTGGAGAGACTTGCCCGGCCTCTGGAGAGACTCGCTCGGCCTCTGGAGAGACTCGCTCGGCTTCTGGATAGACTCGCCCGGCCCATGGAGAGACTCACCCCGCCTCTGGAGTGACACGCCAGGCCTCTGGTAAGACTTGCCCAGCCTCTGGAGAGACTCGCCCGGCCTCTGGAGAATCTCGCCTGGCCCCTATACAGACTTGCCCGGCCTCTGGAGAGACTCGCCTGGCCTCTGGAGAGAATCGCCTGGCCTCTGTAAAGACTCGCCCGGCCTCTGGAGAAAGTCGCCTGGCCCCTGTAGAGACTTGCCCGGCCCCTGTAGCGACTCACCCGGCCTCTGTGGAGACTCGCCCGGCCTCTTGAGAGACTTGCCCGGCCTCTGGAGAGACTCGTCCGGCCTCTGGAGAAACTCGCCTTGCCCCTGTAGTGACTCGCCCGGCCCCTGGAGAGACTCGCTCGGGCTTTGGGGTGACTCGCCCAGTCTCTGGAGAGACTCGCCCGGCCTCTTGTAAAACTCGCCGGCCTCTGTAGAGATTCGCCTTGCCCCTGTAGTGACTCGCCCGGCCCCTGGAGAGACTCGCTCGGGCTTTGGATTGACTCGCCCGGTCTCTGGAGAGGCTCGCCCGGCCTCTGGTAAAACTCGCCGGCGTCTGTAGAGACTCGCCCGGCCTCTGGAAAAACTCGCCTGGCCTCTGTAGAGACTCGCCCGGCCTCTGGAGAAACTCGCCTGGCCCCTGTAGAGACTTGCCCGACCCCTGTAGAGACTTGCCCTGCCCGTGGAGAGACTCGCCCGGTCTCTGGTGAAACTCGCCCAACCTCTGTAGAGACTCGCCTGGCCTCTGTAGAGACTCTCCCGGCCAATGTGGAGACTCGCCTGGCCTCTGTAGAGACTCACCCAGCATCTGTAGAGACTCGCCTGGCCTCTGTGGAGACTCGCCCGGCCTCTGGAGAAACTCGCCTGGCCCTTGTAGAGACTTGTTCGGCCCCTGTAGAGACTTGCCCTGCCCGTGGAGAGACTCACCCGGCCTCTGGTGAAACTCGCCCGACCTCTGTAGAGACTTGCCTGGCCTCTGTAGAGACTCGCCCGGCCAATGTGGAGACTCGCCCGGCCTCTGAAGAATCTCGCCCGGCCTCTGTAGAGACTCACCCAGCATCTGTAGAGACTCGCCTGGCCTCTGTGGAGACTCGCCCGGCCTCTGGAGAAACTCGCCTGGCCCCTGTAGAGACTTGTTCGGCCCCTGTAGAGACTTGCCCGGCCCGTGGAGAGATTCGCCCGGCCTCTGGTGAAACTCGCCATACCTCTGTAGAGACTCGCCTGGCCTCTGTAGAGACTCGCCCGGTCTCTGTGGAGACTCGCCTGGCCTCTGGAGAATCTCGCTCGGCCTCTTGAGAGACTCGCCCGGCCTCTGGAAAAACTCGCCTGGCCCATGTAGAGACTCGCCTGGCCCGTGGAGAGACTCGCTCGGCCCTTGAAGAGATTCGCCCGGCCTCTAGTGAGACAAACCAGGCCTCTGGAGAGACTTGCCCGGCCTCTGGAGAGACTCGCTCGGCCTCTGGAGAGACTCGCTCGGCTTCTGGATAGACTCGCCCGGCCCATGGAGAGACTCACCCCGCCTCTGGAGTGACACGCCAGGCCTCTGGTAAGACTTGCCCAGCCTCTGGAGAGACTCGCCCGGCCTCTGGAGAATCTCGCCTGGCCCCTATACAGACTTGCCCGGCCTCTGGAGAGACTCGCCTGGCCTCTGGAGAGAATCGCCTGGCCTCTGTAAAGACTCGCCCGGCCTCTGGAGAAAGTCGCCTGGCCCCTGTAGAGACTTGCCCGGCCCCTGTAGCGACTCACCCGGCCTCTGTGGAGACTCGCCCGGCCTCTTGAGAGACTTGCCCGGCCTCTGGAGAGACTCGTCCGGCCTCTGGAGAAACTCGCCTTGCCCCTGTAGTGACTCGCCCGGCCCCTGGAGAGACTCGCTCGGGCTTTGGGGTGACTCGCCCAGTCTCTGGAGAGACTCGCCCGGCCTCTTGTAAAACTCGCCGGCCTCTGTAGAGATTCGCCTTGCCCCTGTAGTGACTCGCCCGGCCCCTGGAGAGACTCGCTCGGGCTTTGGATTGACTCGCCCGGTCTCTGGAGAGGCTCGCCCGGCCTCTGGTAAAACTCGCCGGCGTCTGTAGAGACTCGCCCGGCCTCTGGAAAAACTCGCCTGGCCTCTGTAGAGACTCGCCCGGCCTCTGGAGAAACTCGCCTGGCCCCTGTAGAGACTTGCCCGACCCCTGTAGAGACTTGCCCTGCCCGTGGAGAGACTCGCCCGGTCTCTGGTGAAACTCGCCCAACCTCTGTAGAGACTCGCCTGGCCTCTGTAGAGACTCTCCCGGCCAATGTGGAGACTCGCCCGGCCTCTGGAGAATCTCGCCTGGCCTCTGTAGAGACTCACCCAGCATCTGTAGAGACTCGCCTGGCCTCTGTGGAGACTCGCCCGGCCTCTGGAGAAACTCGCCTGGCCCTTGTAGAGACTTGTTCGGCCCCTGTAGAGACTTGCCCTGCCCGTGGAGAGACTCACCCGGCCTCTGGTGAAACTCGCCCGACCTCTGTAGAGACTTGCCTGGCCTCTGTAGAGACTCGCCCGGCCAATGTGGAGACTCGCCCGGCCTCTGGAGAATCTCGCCCGGCCTCTGTAGAGACTCACCCAGCATCTGTAGAGACTCGCCTGGCCTCTGTGGAGACTCGCCCGGCCTCTGGAGAAACTCGCCTGGCCCCTGTAGAGACTTGTTCGGCCCCTGTAGAGACTTGCCCGGCCCGTGGAGAGATTCGCCCGGCCTCTGGTGAAACTCGCCATACCTCTGTAGAGACTCGCCTGGCCTCTGTAGAGACTCGCCCGGCCTCTGTGGAGACTCGCCTGGCCTCTGGAGAATCTCGCTCGGCTTCTGTAGAGACTCACCCAGCATCTGTAGAGACTCGCCTGGCCTCTGTGGAGGCTCGCCCGGCCTCTGGAGAGACTCACTCAGCCTCTGGAGAGACTCGCCCGGCCTCTGGAGAAACTCGCCTTGCCCCTGTAGTGTCTCGCCCGGCCCCTGGAGAGACTTGCCCGGGATCTGGGGAGACTCATCCGGCCTCTGGAGAGACTCACTTGGCCTCTGGAAAGACTCACCCGGACTCTGTAGAGACTCGCCCGGCCTCTAAAGAGACTTGCCTGGCCTCTGTAGAGACTTGCCCGGCCTCTGGAGAAACTCGCCTGGCCTCTGTAGAGACTCGCCCAGCCTCTTGAGAGACTCGCCCGGCCTCTGGAAAAACTCGCCTGGCGCCTATACAGACTTGCCCGGCCTCTGGAGAGACTCGCCTGGCCTCTGGAGAGAATCGCCTGGCCTCTGTAGAGACTCGCCCGGCCTCTGGAGAAAGTCGCCTGGCCCCTGTAGAGACTTGCCCGGCCTCTGGAGAAACTCGCCTGGCCCCTGTAGAGACTTGCCCGAGCCCTGTAGAGACTTGCCCTGCCCGTGGAGAGACTCGCCCGGCCTCTGGTGAAACTCGCCCGACCTCTGTAGAGACTCGCCTGGCCTCTGTAGAGACTCGCCTGGCCTCTGTGGAGACTCGCCCGGCCTCTGGTGAAACTCGCCATACCTCTGTAGAGACTCGCCTGGCCTCTGTAGAGACTCGCCCGGCCTCTGTGGAGACTCGCCTGGCCTCTGGAGAATCTCGCTCGGCTTCTGTAGAGACTCACCCAGCATCTGTAGAGACTCGCCTGGCCTCTGTGGAGGCTCGCCCGGCCTCTGGAGAGACTCACTCAGCCTCTGGAGAGACTCGCCCGGCCTCTGGAGAAACTCGCCTTGCCCCTGTAGTGTCTCGCCCGGCCCCTGGAGAGACTTGCCCGGGATCTGGGGAGACTCATCCGGCCTCTGGAGAGACTCACTTGGCCTCTGGAAAGACTCACCCGGACTCTGTAGAGACTCGCCCGGCCTCTAAAGAGACTTGCCTGGCCTCTGTAGAGACTTGCCCGGCCTCTGGAGAAACTCGCCTGGCCTCTGTAGAGACTCGCCCAGCCTCTTGAGAGACTCGCCCGGCCTCTGGAAAAACTCGCCTGGCGCCTATACAGACTTGCCCGGCCTCTGGAGAGACTCGCCTGGCCTCTGGAGAGAATCGCCTGGCCTCTGTAGAGACTCGCCCGGCCTCTGGAGAAAGTCGCCTGGCCCCTGTAGAGACTTGCCCGGCCTCTGGAGAAACTCGCCTGGCCCCTGTAGAGACTTGCCCGAGCCCTGTAGAGACTTGCCCTGCCCGTGGAGAGACTCGCCCGGCCTCTGGTGAAACTCGCCCGACCTCTGTAGAGACTCGCCTGGCCTCTGTAGAGACTCGCCTGGCCTCTGTGGAGACTCGCCCGGCCTCTGGAGAAACTCGCCCAGCCTCTGGAGAGACTCGCCTTGCCCCTGTAGTGACTCGCCCGACCCCTGGAGAGACTCGCCTGGGATCTGGGGAGACTCGCTCGGCCTCTGGAGACACTCGCCCGGCCTCTGAAGAGACTCGCCCGGCCTCTAGAGAGACTCGCCTGGCCTCTGTAGAGACTCACCCGGCCTCTTGAGAGACTCGCCCGGCCTCTGTAGTAACTCGCCCGGCCTCTGGAGAAACTCGCCTTGCCCCTGTAGTGACTCGCCCGGCCCCTGGAGAGACTCGCCTGGGATCTGGGGAGACTCGCCCGGCCTCTGGAGAAACTCGCCCGGCCTCTGGAGAGACTCGCCCGGCCTCTAGAGAGACTCGCCTGGCCTCTGTAGAGACTCGCCCGACCTCTGGAGAGACTCGCCTCGCCTCTGTAGAGACTCGGCCGGCCTCTAAAGAGACTCGCCTGGCCTCTGTAGAGACTCGCCCGGCCTCTGGAGAAACTCGCCAGGCCTCTGTAGAGACTCGCCCGGCCTCTGGAGAAACTCGCCTTGCCCCTGTAGTGACTCGCCCGGCCCCTGGAGAGACTCGCCCGGGCTTTGGGGTGACTCGCCCGGCCTCTGGAGAGACTCGCCCGGCCTCTGTAGAGACTCACCCGGTCTCTGGAGAGGCTCGTCTGGCCTCTGGTAAAACTCGCCTGGCCTCTGTAGAGACTTGCCCGGCCTCTGGAGAAACTCGCCTGACCTCTGTAAAGACTCGCCCGGCCTCTGGAGAAACTCGCCTGGCCCCTGTAGAGACTTGCTCGGCCCCTGTAGAGACTTGCCCGGCCCATGGAGAGACTCGCCCGGCCTCTGGAGAGATTCACTTGGCCTCTGTAGAGGCTCGCCCGGCCTCTTGAGAGACTCGCCCGGCCTCTGGAAAAACTCGCATGGCCCCTGTAGAGACTCGCCTGGCCCGTGGAGAGACTCGCCCGGCCTCTGGAGAGACTCGCTCGGCCCATGAAGAGATTCGCCCGGCCTCTGGAGAGACTCGCCCGGTCTCTGGAGAGGCTCGCATGGCCTCTGGGAAAACTCGCCTGGCCTCTGTAGAGACTTGCCCGGCCTCTGGAGAAACTCGCCTGACCTCTGTAGAGACTCGCCCGGCCTCTGGAGAAACTCGCCTGGCCCCTGTAAAGACTTGCTCGGCCCCTGTAGAGACTTGCTCGGCCCGTGGAGAAACTCGCCCGGCCTCTGGTGAAACTCGCCAGACCTATGTAGAGACTCGCCTGGCCGCTGTAGAGACTCGCCCGGCCTCTGTGGAGACTCGCCTGGCCTCTGAAGAATCTCGCTCGGCCTCTGTAGAGACTCGCCCGGTCTCTGGAGAAGCTAGCCCGGCCTCTGGTAAAACTCGCCCGGCCTCTGTAGAGACTTGCCCGGCCTCTGGAGAAACTCGCCTGACCTCTGTAAAGACTCGCCCGGCCTCTGGAGAAACTCGCCTTGCGCCTGTAGAGACTTGCTCGGCCCCTGGAGAGACTTGCCCGGGATCTGGGGAGACTAATCCGGCCTCTGGAGAGACTCACTTGGCCTCTGGAGAGACTCGCCCGGACTCTGTAGAGACTCGCCCGGCCTCTAAAGAGACTCGCCTGCCCTCTGCAGAGACTCGCCCGGCCTCTGGAGAAACTCGCCTGGCCTCTGTAGAGACTCACCTGGCCTCTTGAGAGACTCGCCCGGCCTCTGGAGAAACTCGCCTTGCCCCTGTAGTGCCTCGCCCGGCCCCTGGAGAGACTCGCCTGGGATCTGGGGAGACTCGCCCGGCCTCTGGAGAAACTCGCCCGGCCTCTGAAGAGACTCGCTCGGCCTCTAGAGAGACTCGCCTGGCCTCTGTAGAGACTCGCCCGGCCTCTGGAGAGACTCGCCTTGCCTCTGTAGAGACTCGGCCGGCCTCTAAAGAGACTCGCCTGGCCTCTGTAGAGACTCGCCCGGCCTCTGGAGAAACTCGCCTGGCCTCTGTAGAGACTCGCCCGGGCCTCTGGAGAAACTCGCCTTGCCCCTATAGTGACTCGCCCGGCCCCTGGAGAGACTCGCCCGGGCTTTGGGGTGACTCGCCCGGCCTCTGGAGAGGCTCGCCCGGCCTCTGGTAAAACTCGCCCGGCCTCTGTAGAGACTCGCCCGGCCTCTGGAGAAACTCGCCTGACCTCTGTAAAGACTCGCCCGGCCTCTGGAGAAACTCGCCTTGCCCCTGTAGTGACTCGCCCGGCCCCTGGAGAGACTTGCCCGGGATCTGGGGAGACTCATCCGGCCTCGGGAGAGACTCACTTGGCCTCTGGAGAGACTCGCCCGGACTCTGTAGAGACTCGCTCGGCCTCTAAAGAGACTCGCCTGGCCTCTGTAGAGACTCGCCCGGCCTCTGGAGAAACTCGCCTGACCTCTGTAAAGACTCGCCCGGCCTCTGGAGAAACTCGCCTGGCCGCTGTAGAGACTTGCTCGGCCCCTGTAGAGACTTGCCCGGCCCGTGGAGAGACTCGCCCGGCCTCTGGTAAAACTCGCCAGACCTCTGTTGAGAATCGCCTGGCCTCTGTAGAGAGTCGCCCGGCCTCTGTAGAGACTCGCCTGGCCTCTGTAGAGACTCGCCCAGTCTCTGGAGAGACTCGCCCGGCCTCTTGTAAAACTCGCCGTCCTCTGTAGAGATTCGCCTGGCCTCTGTAGAGACTCGCCCGGCCTCTGGAGAAACTCGCCTTGCCCCTGTAGTGACTCGCCCGGCCCCTGGAGAGACTCGCTCGGGCTTTGGAGTGACTCGCCCGGCCAATGTGGAGACTCGCCCGGCCTCTGGAGAATCTCGCCTGGCCTCTGTAGAGACTCACCCAGCATCTGTAGAGACTCGCCTGGCCTCTGTGGAGACTCGCCCGGCCTCTGGAGAAACTCGCCTGGCCCCTGTAGAGACTTGTTCGGCCCCTGTAGAGACTTGCCCTGCCCGTGGAGAGACTCACCCGGCCTCTGGAGAATCTCGCTCGGCTTCTGTAGAGACTCACCCAGCATCTGTAGAGACTCGCCTGGCCTCTGTGGAGGCTCGCCCGGCCTCTGGAGAGACTCACTCAGCCTCTGGAGAGACTCGCCCGGCCTCTGGAGAAACTCGCCTGGCCTCTGTAGAGACTCGCCCAGCCTCTTGAGAGACTCGCCCGGCCTCTGGAAAAACTCGCCTGGCGCCTATACAGACTTGCCCGGCCTCTGGAGAGACTCGCCTGGCCTCTGGAGAGAATCGCCTGGCCTCTGTAGAGACTCGCCCGGCCTCTGGAGAAAGTCGCCTGGCCCCTGTAGAGACTTGCCCGGCCCCTGTAGCGACTCGCCCGGCCTCTGTGGAGACTCGCCCGGCTACTTGAGAGACTTGCCCAGCCTCTGGAGAGACTCGTCCGGCCTCTGGAGAAACTCGCCTTGCCCCTGTAGTGACTCGCCCGGCCACTGGAGAGACTCGCTCGGGCTTTGGAGTGACTCGCCCGGTCTCTGGAGAGGCTCGCCCGGCCTCTGGTAAAACTCGCCGGCCTCTGGAAAAACTCGCCTGGCCTCTGTAGAGACTCGCCCGGCCTCTGGAGAAACTCGCCTGGCCCCTGTAGAGACTTGCCCGAGCCCTGTAGAGACTTGCCCTGCCCGTGGAGAGACTCGCCCGGCCTCTGGTGAAACTCGCCCGACCTCTGTAGAGACTCGCCTGGCCTCTGTAGAGACTCGCCCGGCCAATGTGGAGACTCGCCCGGCCTCTGGAGAATCTCGCCCGGCCTTTGTAGAGACTCACCCAGCATCTGTAGAGACTCGCCTGGCCTCTGTGGAGACTCGCCTGGCCTCTGGAGAAACTCGCCAGGCCCCTGTAGAGACTTGTTCGGCCCCTGTAGAGACTTGCCCGGCCCGTGAAGAGACTCGCCCGACCTCTGGTGAAACTCGCCAGACGTCTGTCGAGACTCGCCTTGCCTCTGTAGAGACTCGCCCGGTCTCTGTGGAGACTCGCCTGGCCTCTGGAGAATCTCGCTCGGCCTCTTGAGAGACTCGCCCGGCCTCTGGAAAAACTCGCCTGGCCCATGTAGAGACTCGCCTGGCCCGTGGAGAGACTCGCCCGGCCTCTGGAGAGACTCGCTCGGCCCTTGAAGAGATTCGCCCGGCCTCTAGTGAGACAAACCAGGCCTCTGGAGAGACTTGGCCGGCCTCTGGAGAGACTCGCTCGGCCTCTGGAGAGACTCGCTCGGCTTCTGGATAGACTCGCCCGGCCCATGGAGAGACTCACCCCGCCTCTGGAGTGACACGCCAGGCCTCTGGTAAGACTTGCCCGGCCTCTGGAGAGACTCGCCCGGCCTCTGGAGAATCTCGCCTGGCCCCTATACAGACTTGCCCGGCCTCTGGAGAGACTCGCCTGGCCTCTGGAGAGAATCGCCTGGCCTCTGTAAAGACTCGCCCGGCCTCTGGAGAAAGTCGCCTGGCCCCTGTAGAGACTTGCCCGGCCCCTGTAGCGACTCACCCGGCCTCTGTGGAGACTCGCCCGGCCTCTTGAGAGACTTGCCCGGCCTCTGGAGAGACTCGTCCGGCCTCTGGAGAAACTCGCCTTGCCCCTGTAGTGACTCGCCCGGCCCCTGGAGAGACTCGCTCGGGCTTTGGGGTGACTCGCCCAGTCTCTGGAGAGACTCGCCCGGCCTCTTGTAAAACTCGCCGGCCTCTGTAGAGATTCGCCTTGCCCCTGTAGTGACTCGCCCGGCCCCTGGAGAGACTCGCTCGGTCTTTGGAGTGACTCGCCCGGTCTCTAGAGAGGCTCGCCCGGCCTCTGGTAAAACTCGCCGGCGTCTGTAGAGACTCGCCCGGCCTCTGGAAAAACTCGCCTGGCCTCTGTAGAGACTCGCCCGGCCTCTGGAGAAACTCGCCTGGCCCCTGTAGAGACTTGCCCGACCCCTGTAGAGACTTGCCCTGCCCGTGGAGAGACTCGCCCGGTCTCTGGTGAAACTCGCCCAACCTCTGTAGAGACTCGCCTGGCCTCTGTAGAGACTCTCCCGGCCAATGTGGAGACTCGCCCGGCCTCTGGAGAATCTCGCCTGGCCTCTGTAGAGACTCACCCAGCATCTGTAGAGACTCGCCTGGCCTCTGTGGAGACTCGCCCGGCCTCTGGAGAAACTCGCCTGGCCCTTGTAGAGACTTGTTCGGCCCCTGTAGAGACTTGCCCTGCCCGTGGAAAGACTCGCCCGGCCTCTGGTGAAACTCGCCATACCTCTGTAGAGACTCGCCTGGCCTCTGTAGAGACTCGCCCGGCCTCTGTGGAGACTCGCCTGGCCTCTGGAGAATCTCGCTCGGCTTCTGTAGAGACTCACCCAGCATCTGTAGAGACTCGCCTGGCCTCTGTGGAGGCTCGCCCGGCCTCTGGAGAGACTCACTCAGCCTCTGGAGAGACTCGCCCGGCCTCTGGAGAAACTCGCCTTGCCCCTGTAGTGTCTCGCCCGGCCCCTGGAGAGACTTGCCCGGGATCTGGGGAGACTCATCCGGCCTCTGGAGAGACTCACTTGGCCTCTGGAAAGACTCGCCCGGACTCTGTAGAGACTCGCCCGGCCTCTAAAGAGACTTGCCTGGCCTCTGTAGAGACTCGACCGGCCTCTGGAGAAACTCGCCTGGCCTCTGTAGAGACTCGCCCAGCCTCTTGAGAGACTCGCCTGGCCTCTGGAAAAACTCGCCTGGCCCCTATACAGACTTGCCCGGCCTCTGGAGAGACTCGCCTGGCCTCTGGAGAGAATCGCCTGGCCTCTGTAGAGACTCGCCCGGCCTCTGGAGAAAGTCGCCTGGCCCCTGTAGAGACTTGCCCGGCCCCTGTAGCGACTCGCCCGGCCTCTGTGGAGACTCGCCCGGCCTCTTGAGAGACTTGCCCAGCCTCTGGAGAGACTCGTCCGGCCTCTGGAGAAACTCGCCTTGCCCCTGTAGTGACTCGCCCGGCCCCTGGAGAGACTCGCTCGGGCTTTGGAGTGACTCGCCCGGTCTCTGGAGAGGCTCGCCCGGCCTCTGGTAAAACTCGCCGGCCTCTGGAAAAACTCGCCTGGCCTCTGTAGAGACTCGCCCGGCCTCTGGAGAAACTCGCCTGGCCCCTGTAGAGACTTGCCCGAGCCCTGTAGAGACTTGCCCTGCCCGTGGAGAGACTCGCCCGGCCTCTGGTGAAACTCGCCCGACCTCTGTAGAGACTCGCCTGGCCTCTGTAGAGACTCGCCCGGCCAATGTGGAGACTCGCCCCGGCCTCTGGAGAATCTCGCCCGGCCTTTGTAGAGACTCACCCAGCATCTGTAGAGACTCGCCTGGCCTCTGTGGAGACTCGCCCGGCCTCTGGAGAAACTCGCCAGGCCCCTGTAGAGACTTGTTCGGCCCCTGTAGAGACTTGCCTGGCCCGTGAAGAGACTCGCCCGACCTCTGGTGAAACTCGCCAGACCTCTGTAGAGACTCGCCTTGCCTCTGTAGAGACTCGCCCGGTCTCTGTGGAGACTCGCCTGGCCTCTGGAGAATCTCGCTCGGCCTCTTGAGAGACTCGCCCGGCCTCTGGAAAAACTCGCCTGGCCCATGTAGAGACTCGCCTGGCCCGTGGAGAGACTCGCCCGGCCTCTGGAGAGACTCGCTCGGCCCTTGAAGAGATTCGCCCGGCCTCTAGTGAGACAAACCAGGCCTCTGGAGAGACTTGCCCGGCCTCTGGAGAGACTCGCTCGGCCTCTGGAGAGACTCGCTCGGCTTCTGGATAGACTCGCCCGGCCCATGGAGAGACTCACCCCGCCTCTGGAGTGACACGCCAGGCCTCTGGTAAGACTTGCCCGGCCTCTGGAGAGACTCGCCCGGCCTCTGGAGAATCTCGCCTGGCCCCTATACAGACTTGCCCGGCCTCTGGAGAGACTCGCCTGGCCTCTGGAGAGAATCGCCTGGCCTCTGTAAAGACTCGCCCGGCCTCTGGAGAAAGTCGCCTGGCCCCTGTAGAGACTTGCCCGGCCCCTGTAGCGACTCACCCGGCCTCTGTGGAGACTCGCCCGGCCTCTTGAGAGACTTGCCCGGCCTCTGGAGAGACTCGTCCGGCCTCTGGAGAAACTCGCCTTGCCCCTGTAGTGACTCGCCCGGCCCCTGGAGAGACTCGCTCGGGCTTTGGGGTGACTCGCCCAGTCTCTGGAGAGACTCGCCCGGCCTCTTGTAAAACTCGCCGGCCTCTGTAGAGATTCGCCTTGCCCCTGTAGTGACTCGCCCGGCCCCTGGAGAGACTCGCTCGGGCTTTGGATTGAATCGCCCGGTCTCTGGAGAGGCTCGCCCGGCCTCTGGTAAAACTCGCCGGCGTCTGTAGAGACTCGCCCGGCCTCTGGAAAAACTCGCCTGGCCTCTGTAGAGACTCGCCCGGCCTCTGGAGAAACTCGCCTGGCCCCTGTAGAGACTTGCCCGACCCCTGTAGAGACTTGCCCTGCCCGTGGAGAGACTCGCCCGGTCTCTGGTGAAACTCGCCCAACCTCTGTAGAGACTCGCCTGGCCTCTGTAGAGACTCTCCCGGCCAATGTGGAGACTCGCCCGGCCTCTGGAGAATCTCGCCTGGCCTCTGTAGAGACTCACCCAGCATCTGTAGAGACTCGCCTGGCCTCTGTGGAGACTCGCCCGGCCTCTGGAGAAACTCGCCTGGCCCTTGTAGAGACTTGTTCGGCCCCTGTAGAGACTTGCCCTGCCCGTGGAGAGACTCACCCGGCCTCTGGTGAAACTCGCCCGACCTCTGTAGAGACTCGCCTGGCCTCTGTAGAGACTCGCCCGGCCAATGTGGAGACTCGCACGGCCTCTGGAGAATCTCGCCCGGCCTCTGTAGAGACTCACCCAGCATCTGTAGAGACTCGCCTGGCCTCTGTGGAGACTCGCCCGGCCTCTGGAGAAACTCGCCTGGCCCCTGTAGAGACTTGTTCGGCCCCTGTAGAGACTTGCCCGGCCCGTGGAGAGATTCGCCCGGCCTCTGGTGAAACTCGCCATACCTCTGTAGAGACTCGCCTGGCCTCTGTAGAGACTCGCCCGGCCTCTGTGGAGACTCGCCTGGCCTCTGGAGAATCTCGCTCGGCTTCTGTAGAGACTCACCCAGCATCTGTAGAGACTCGCCTGGCCTCTGTGGAGGCTCGCCCGGCCTCTGGAGAGACTCACTCAGCCTCTGGAGAGACTCGCCCGGCCTCTGGAGAAACTCGCCTTGCCCCTGTAGTGTCTCGCCCGGCCCCTGGAGAGACTTGCCCGGGATCTGGGGAGACTCATCCGGCCTCTGGAGAGACTCACTTGGCCTCTGGAAAGACTCACCCGGACTCTGTAGAGACTCGCCCGGCCTCTAAAGAGACTTGCCTGGCCTCTGTAGAGACTCGCCCGGCCTCTGGAGAAACTCGCCTGGCCTCTGTAGAGACTCGCCCAGCCTCTTGAGAGACTCGCCCGGCCTCTGGAAAAACTCGCCTGGCGCCTATACAGACTTGCCCGGCCTCTGGAGAGACTCGCCTGGCCTCTGGAGAGAATCGCCTGGCCTCTGTAGAGACTCGCCCGGCCTCTGGAGAAAGTCGCATGGCCCCTGTAGAGACTTGCCCGGCCCCTGTAGCGACTCGCCCGGCCTCTGTGGAGACTCGCCCGGCCTCTTGAGAGACTTGCCCGGCCTCTGGAGAGACTCGTCCGGCCTCTGGAGAAACTCGCCTTGCCCCTGTAGTGACTCGCCCGGCCCCTGGAGAGACTCGCTCGGGCTTTGGAGTGACTCGCCCGGTCTCTGGAGAGGCTCGCCCGGCCTCTGGTAAAACTCGCCGGCCTCTGTAGAGACTCGTCCGGCCTCTGGAAAAACTCGCCTGGCCTCTGTAGAGACTCGCCCGGCCTCTGGAGAAACTCGCCTGGCCCCTGTAGAGACTTGCCCAAGCCCTGTAGAGACTTGCCCTGCCCGTGGAGAGACTCGCCCGGCCTCTGGTGAAACTCGCCCGACCTCTGTAGAGACTCGCCTGGCCTCTGTAGAGACTCGCCCGGCCAATGTGGAGACTCGCCCAGCCTCTGGAGAATCTTGCCGGCCTTTGTAGAGACTCACCCAGCATCTGTAGAGACTCGCCTGGCCTCTGTGGAGACTCGCCCGGCCTCTGGAGAAACTCGCCTGGCCCCTGTAGAGATTTGTTCGGCCCCTGTAGTGTCTCGCCCGGCCCCTGGAGAGACTTGCCCGGGATCTGGGGAGACTCATCCGGCCTCTGGAGAGACTCACTTGGCCTCTGGAATGACTCAACCGGACTCTGTAGAGACTCGCCCAGCCTCTAAAGAGACTTGCCTGGCCTCTGTAGAGACTCGCCCGGCCTCTGGAGAAACTCGCCTGGCCTCTGTAGAGACTCGCCCAGCCTCTTGAGAGACTCGCCCGGCCTCTGGAAAAACTCGCCTGGCGCCTATACAGACTTGCCCGGCCTCTGGAGAGACTCGCCTGGCCTCTGGAGAGAATCGCCTGGCCTCTGTAGAGACTCGCCCGGCCTCTGGAGAAAGTCGCATGGCCCCTGTAGAGACTTGCCCGGCCCCTGTAGCGACTCGCCCGGCCTCTGTGGAGACTCGCCCGGCCTCTTGAGAGACTTGCCCGGCCTCTGGAGAGACTCGTCCGGCCTCTGGAGAAACTCGCCTTGCCCCTGTAGTGACTCGCCCGGCCCCTGGAGAGACTCGCTCGGGCTTTGGAGTGACTCGCCCGGTCTCTGGAGAGGCTCGCCCGGCCTCTGGTAAAACTCGCCGGCCCCTGTAGAGATTCGTCCGGCCTCTGGAAAAACTCGCCTGGCCTCTGTAGAGACTCGCCCGGCCTCTGGAGAAACTCGCCTGGCCCCTGTAGAGACTTGCCCGAGCCCTGTAGAGACTTGCCCTGCCCGTGGAGAGACTCGCCCGGCCTCTGGTGAAACTCGCCCGACCTCTGTAGAGACTCGCCTGGCCTCTGTAGAGACTCGCCCGGCCAATGTGGAGACTCGCCCAGCCTCTGGAGAATCTTGCCCGCCTTTGTAGAGACTCACCCAGCATCTGTAGAGACTCGCCTGGCCTCTGTGGAGACTCGCCCGGCCTCTGGAGAAACTCGCCTGGCCCCTGTAGAGATTTGTTCGGCCCCTGTAGAGACTTGCCCGGCCCGTGGAGAGACTCGCCCTGCCTCTGGTGAAACTCGCCAGACCTCTGTAGAGACTCGCCTGGCCTCTGTAGAGACTCGCCCGGCCTCTGTGGAGACTCGCCTGGCCTCTGGAGAATTTCGCTCGGCTTCTGTAGAGACTCACCCAGCATCTGTAGAGACTCGCCTGGCCTCTGTGGAGACTCGCCCGGCCTCTGGAGAGACTCACTCAGCCTCTGGAGAGACTCGTCCGGCCTCTGGAGAAACTCGCCTTGCCCCTGTAGTGATTCGCCCGGCCCCCGGAGAGACTTGCCCGGGATCTGGGGAGACTCGTCCGGCCTCTGGAGAGACTCACTTGGCCTCTGGAGAGACTCGCCCGTACTCTGTAGAGACTCGCCTGGCCTCTAAAGAGACTCGCCTGGCCTCTGTAGAGACTCGCCCGTCCTCTGGAGAAACTCGTCTGGCCTCTGTAGAGAATCGCCCGGCCTCTTGAGAGACTCGCCCGGCCTCTGGAAAAACTCGCCTGGCCCCTGTAGAGACTCGCCTGGCCCGTGGAGAGACTCACCCGGCCTCTGGAGAGACTCGCTCGGCCCGTGAAGAGATTCGCCCGGCCTCTAGTGAGACAAACCAGGCCTCTGGAGAGACTTGCCCGGCCTCTGGAGAGACTCTCCCAGCATCTGCAGAGACTCGCCGCGCCTCTGTAGAGACTCGCCCGGCCTCTGGAGAAACTCGCCTTGCCCCTGGAAAGACTCGCCCAGGCTCTGCAGAGACTCGCCCGGCCTCTTTAGAGACTCGCCCGGCCTCTGGGGAGACTCGCACAGCCCCTATAGAGACTCGCCCGGCCTCTGTACCGACTCGCCTGGCCTCTGTAAAGACTCGCCCGGCCTCTGGAGAGAGTCGCCCGGCCTCTGAAGACACTTGCCTGGCCCCTGTAGAGACTCGCCCGGCCTCTGTAAAGACTCGCCCGGCCTCTGGAGAATCTCGCCTGGCCCCTGTAGAGACTCGCCCGGCCTCTGGAGAAACTCGACCGACCTCTGGAGAAACTCGCCTGGCCCCTGTAGAGAGTCGCCCAGCCTCTGAAAGACTCGCCCGGCCTCTGGAGAGTCTCGCCCGGCCCGTGGAGAGACTTGCCCGGCCTCTGGTGAAACTCTCCTGGCCACTGTAGAGACTCGCCCGGCCTCTGGAGAAACTCGCCAGGCCTCTGTAGAGACTCGCCCGGCCTCTGGAGAAACTCGCCTGGCCCCTGTAGAGACTTGCTCGGCCCCTGTAGTGACTTGCTCGGCCCGTGGAGAAACTCGCCAGACCTCTGTAGAGACTCGCCTGGCCGCTGTAGAGACTCGCCCGGCCTCTGTGGAGACTCGCCTGGCCTCTGGAGAATCTCGCTCGGCTTCTGTAGAGACTCACCCAGCATCTGTAGAGACTCGCCTGGCCTCTGTGGAGACTCGCCCGGCCTCTGGAGAGACTCACTCAGCCTCTGGAGAGACTCGCCCGGCCTCTGGAGAAACTCGCCTTGCCCGTGTAGTGTCTCGCCCGGCCCCAGGAGAGACTTGCCCGGGATCTGGGGAGACTCATCCGGCCTCTGGAAAGACTCACTTGGCCTCTGGAGAGACTCGCCCGGACTCTGTAGAGACTCGCCCGGCCTCTAAAGAGACTTGCCTGGCCTCTGTAGAGACTCGCCCGGCCTCTGGAGAATCTCGCCTGGCCCCTGTAGAGACTCGCCCGGCCTCTGGAGAAACTCGACCGACCTCTGGAGAAACTCGCCTGGCCCCTGTAGAGAGTCGCCCAGCCTCTGAAAGACTCGTCCGGCCTCTGGAGAGTCTCGCCCGGCCCGTGGAGAGACTTGCCCGGCCTCTAGTGAAACTCACCTGGCCACTGTAGAGACTCGCCCGGCCTCTGGAGAAACTCGCCAGGCCTCTGTAGAGACTCGCCCGGCCTCTGGAGAAACTCGCCTGGCCCCTGTAGAGACTTGCTCGGCCCCTGTAGTGACTTGCTCGGCCCGTGGAGAAACTCGCCCGGCCTCTGGTGAAACTCGCCAGACCTCTGTAGAGACTCGCCTGGCCGCTGTAGAGACTCGCCCGGCCTCTGTGGAGACTCGCCTGGCCTCTGGAGAATCTCGCTCGGCTTCTGTAGAGACTCACCCAGCATCTGTAGAGACTCGCCTGGCCTCTGGAGAGACTCACTCAGCCTCTGGAGAGACTCGCCAGGCCTCTGGAGAAACTCGCCTTGCCCCTGTAGTGTCTCGCCCGGCCCCAGGAGAGACTTGCCCGGGATCTGGGGAGACTCATCCGGCCTCTGGAGAGACTCACTTGGCCTCTGGAGAGACTCGCCCGGACTCTGTAGAGACTCGCCCGGCCTCTAAAGAGACTTGCCTGGCCTCTGTAGAGACTCGCCCGGCCTCTGGAGAAACTCGCCTGGCCTCTGTAGAGACTCGCCCGGCCTCTTGAGAGACTCGCCCGGCCTCTGGAAAAACTCGCCTGGCCCCTGTAGAGACTCGCCTGGCCCGTGGAGAGACTCGCCCGGCCTCTGGAGAGACTCTCTTGGCCCGTGAAGAGATTCGCCCGGCCTCTGGAGAGACTCGCCCGGTCTCTGGAGAGGCTCGCCCGGCCTCTGGGAAAACTCGCCTGGCCTCTGTAGAGACTTGCCCGGCCTCTGGAGAAACTCGCCTGACCTCTGTAGAGACTCGCCCGGCCTCTGGAGAAACTCGCCTGGCCCCTGTAGAGACTTGCTCGGCCCCTGTAGAGACTTGCTCGGCCCGTGGAGAAACTCGCCCGGCCTCTGGTGAAACTCGCCAGACCTCTGTAGAGACTCGCCTGGCCGCTGTAGAGACTCGCCCGGCCTCTGTGGAGACTCGCCTGGCCTCTGAAGAATCTCGCTCGGCCTCTGTAGAGACTCACCCAGCATCTGTAGAGACTCGCCTGGCATCTGTGGAGACTCGCCCGGCCTCTGGAGAAACTCGCCCAGCCTCTGGAGAGACTCACTCGGCCTCTGGAGAGACTCGTCCGGCCTCTGGAGAAACTCGCCTTGCCCCTGTAGTGATTCGCCCGGCCCCGGGAGAGACTTGCCCGGGATCTGGGGAGACTCGTCCGGCCTCTGGAGAGACTCACTTGGCCTCTGGAGAGACTCGCCCGTACTCTGTAGAGACTCGCCTGGCCTCTAAAGAGACTCGCCTGGCCTCTGTAGAGACTCGCCCGTCCTCTGGAGAAACTCGCCTGGCCTCTGTAGAGACTCGCCCGGCCTCTTGAGAGACTCGCCCAGCCTCTGGAAAAACTCACCTGGCCCCTGTAGAGACTCGCCTGGCCCGTGGAGAGACTCGCCCGGCCTCTGGAGAGACTCGCTCGGCCCGTGAAGAGATTCGCCTGGCCTCTAGTGAGACAAACCAGGCCTCTGGAGAGACTTGCCCGGCCTCTGGAGAGACTCGCTCGGCCTCTGGAGAGACTCGCCCGGCTTCTGGAGAGACTCGCCCGGCCCGTGGAGAGACTCACCCCGCCTCTGGAGTGACACGCCAGGCCTCTGGTGAGACTTGCCCGGCCTCTGGAGAGACTCGCCCGGCCTCTGGAGAATCTCGCCTGGCCCCTATACAGACTTGCCCGGCCTCTGGAGAGACTCGCCCGGCCTCTGTGGAGACTCGCCTGGCCCCTAGGAGACTCACCAAGCCTCTGGGGAGACTCGCCCGGCCTCTGGAGAGACTCGCCCGGCCTCAGGAAAAATTCGCCTGGCCCCTGTAACATAGTAACATAGTATGTAAGGCTGAATGAAGACAATGTCCATCTAGTTCAGCCTGTCTATCCTCCTGTGTTGATCCAGAGGAAGGCAAAAAACCCCAAGGCCAGAAACCAATTAGCCCTTTTGGGGAAAAAATTCCTTCCCGACTCCCTAATGGCAATCAGACTGTTCCCTGGATCAACCCCTAATAGTTCCTACCTGCCTATATACCAGGATTGACACTTAACCTAATATTTATATCCTGTAATATCCTTCTTCTCCAGAAAGACATCAAGTCCCCTTTTAAACTCCTCTATGGATTTTGCCATCACCACTTCCTCCGGTAGAGAGTTCCACAGTCTAACTGCTCTTACTGTAAAGAATCCCCTTCTATGTTGGTGATGAAACCTACTTTCCTCCAATCGTAGCGGGTGTCCTCTTGTTACCGTCGTGGTCCTTGGTGTAAACAGATCGCGGGAGAGATCCATGTGTTGTCCCCTCATGTACTTATACATGGTTATTTGATCGCCTCTTAACCTTCTTTTTTCAAGAGTAAATAGTCCCAATTTGGATAGCCTCTCTGGGTATTCCAGTCCCGTCATTCCATGTATTAGTTTAGTTGCCCTTCTTTGAACCCCCTCAAGCACTGTGACATCTTTCCTGAGCACTGGTGACCAGAATTGTACGCAGTATTCCATGTGAGGCCTGACAAGTGCCTTATATAATGGAAGGATGATGTTCTCGTCCTTCGCCCCTATACCTCTTTTAATGCATCCCAAAACTTTATTTGCCTTTGCAGCAGTTGACTGGCATTGGTTACTCCAGTTTAGTCTTTTATCCACTAATACCCCCAGAACCTTTTCCATATCACTTTTCCCCAGCGGTACCCCATTAAGTGAATATTTGTGACATCCGTTTCTCCTGCCCATGTGCATAGTCTTACACTTTTCAACATTGAACTTCATTTGCCATTTTTCTGCCCAAGCCCCCAGCTTGTCCAGGTCCGTTTGTAGCCGTACGTTGTCCTTCGTTGTATTAATTATATTGTATAGTTTTGTGTCATCTGCAAATATTGATATTTTGCTGTGCAGCCCCTCTATCAGGTCATTGATAAATATGTTGAACAGAGTGGGGCCTAATACTGAACCCTGTGGCACCCCGCTAGCGACTGTGGTCCAATCAGAGTACGCACCATTTATTACCACCCTCTGCTTTCTATCATTGAGCCAATTGTTTACCCAATTACACACGTTTTCGCCCAGTCCGAGCTGCCTCATTTTGTATATTAGCCTATTATGTGGCACGGTGTCAAAGGCTTTAGGGAAGTCCAGATATACAAGATCAATAGATTCTCCCTGGTCCAACTTAGAGCTTACTTCATCTGTAGAGACTCCCCTGGCCCGCGAAGAGACTCGCCTGGCCTCTGGAGAGACTCACCTGGCCTCTGAAGAGACTCGCCCGGCCACTGAAGAGACTCGCCCGGCCTCTGTAGAAACTCGCCCGGCCTCTGTAAAGACTCGCCCGGCCTCTGGAAAATCTCGCCCGGCCTCTGTAAAGACTCGCCCGGCCCCTGGAGAGACTCGCCCGGCCTCTAGAGAGACTCACCCGGCCTCTGGAGAGGCTCGCTCGGCGTCTGGAGAGACTCGCCCGGCCTCTGGAAAATCTCACCCTGCCCGGGGAGAGACTCGCCCGGGCTCTGGGGAGGCTCGCCCGGCCTCTGGAGAGACTCACCCGGCCTCTGGAGAGGCTCGCTCGGCGTCTGGAGAGACTCGCCCGGCCTCTGGAAAATCTCACCCTGCCCGGGGAGAGACTCGCCCGGGCTCTGGGGAGGCTCGCCCGGCCTCTGGAGAGACTCACCCGGCCTCTGGAGAGGCTCGCTCGGCATCTGGAGAGACTCGCCCGGCCTCTGGAAAATCTCACCCGGCCCGGGCAGAGACTCGCCCGGGCTCTGGAGAGACTTACCCGGCCTCTGGAGAGACTCGCTCGGCCTCTGGAGAAACTCGAACGGCCTCTGCAGAGACTCGCGCAGCCTCTGGAGAAACTCGCCTTGCCCCCGTAGAGATTCGCCCGGCCCCTGGAGAGACTCGCCCGGGCTCTGGGGAGACTCGCCTGGCCTCTGTAGAGACTCGCCTGGGCTCTGGGGAGACTCGCCCGGCCTCTGGAGAAACTCGCCCAACGTCTGGATAGACTCGCCCGCCTCTGTCGAGACTCGCCCGGCCTCTGGAGAAACTCGCCCGGCCCCTGGAGAGACTCGCCCGGCCTCTGGAGAAACTCGCCCAGCCCCTGTATAGACTCGCCCGGCCCCTGGAGAGACTCGCCCAGCCTCAGTAGAGACTCGCCCGGCCTCTGGAGAAACTCGCCAGGCCTCTGGAGAGACTCGCCCGGCCTCTGTAGAGAGTCGCCCGGCCTCTGGAAAAACTCGCCTGGCCCCTGTAGAAACTCGCCTGGCCCATGGAGAGACTCGCCTGGCCCCTGTAGAGACTCGCCCGGCACGTGTAGAGAATCACCTGGCCTCTGGAGAGACTCGCCCGGCCTGTGGAGAGACTCCCCGGCCTCTGGAAAGACTCGCCGGGGCTCTGGAGAGACTCGCCCGGCCTCTGAAGAGACTTGCCCAGCCTCTGGAAAAACTTGCCTGGCCCCTGTAGAGAGTCGCCTGGCCCATGGAGAGACTCACATAGAATCTGGAGAAACTCACCCGGCCTCTGTAGAGTCTCGCCCGGCCTCTGTAAAGACTCACCCGGCCTCTGAAGAAACTCGCGTGGCTCTAGTAGAGACTCGCCCGGCCCTCTGGAGAAACTCGCCTTGCCCCTGTAGTGACTCGACCGGCCGCTGGAGAGACTTGCCCGGCCTCTAGAGAGACTCACCCGGCCTCTGGAGAGGCTCGCTCGGCGTCTGGAGAGACTCGCCCGGCCTCTGGAAAATCTCACCCTGCCCGGGGAGAGACTCGCCCGGGCTCTGGGGAGGCTCGCCCGGCCTCTGGAGAGACTCACCCGGCCTCTGGAGAGGCTCGCTCGGCGTCTGGAGAGACTCGCCCGGCCTCTGGAAAATCTCACCCTGCCCGGGGAGAGACTCGCCCGGGCTCTGGGGAGGCTCGCCCGGCCTCTGGAGAGACTCACCCGGCCTCTGGAGAGGCTCGCTCGGCATCTGGAGAGACTCGCCCGGCCTCTGGAAAATCTCACCCGGCCCGGGCAGAGACTCGCCCGGGCTCTGGAGAGACTTACCCGGCCTCTGGAGAGACTCGCTCGGCCTCTGGAGAAACTCGAACGGCCTCTGCAGAGACTCGCGCAGCCTCTGGAGAAACTCGCCTTGCCCCCGTAGAGATTCGCCCGGCCCCTGGAGAGACTCGCCCGGGCTCTGGGGAGACTCGCCTGGCCTCTGTAGAGACTCGCCTGGGCTCTGGGGAGACTCGCCCGGCCTCTGGAGAAACTCGCCCAACGTCTGGATAGACTCGCCCGCCTCTGTCGAGACTCGCCCGGCCTCTGGAGAAACTCGCCCGGCCCCTGGAGAGATTCGCCCGGCCTCTGGAGAAACTCGCCCAGCCCCTGTATAGACTCGCCCGGCCCCTGGAGAGACTCGCCCAGCCTCAGTAGAGACTCGCCCGGCCTCTGGAGAAACTCGCCAGGCCTCTGGAGAGACTCGCCCGGCCTCTGTAGAGAGTCGCCCGGCCTCTGGAAAAACTCGCCTGGCCCCTGTAGAAACTCGCCTGGCCCATGGAGAGACTCGCCTGGCCCCTGTAGAGACTCGCCCGGCACGTGTAGAGAATCACCTGGCCTCTGGAGAGACTCGCCCGGCCTGTGGAGAGACTCCCCGGCCTCTGGAAAGACTCGCCGGGGCTCTGGAGAGACTCGCCCGGCCTCTGAAGAGACTTGCCCAGCCTCTGGAAAAACTTGCCTGGCCCCTGTAGAGAGTCGCCTGGCCCATGGAGAGACTCACATAGAATCTGGAGAAACTCACCCGGCCTCTGTAGAGTCTCGCCCGGCCTCTGTAAAGACTCACCCGGCCTCTGAAGAAACTCGCGTGGCTCTAGTAGAGACTCGCCCGGCCCTCTGGAGAAACTCGCCTTGCCCCTGTAGTGACTCGACCGGCCGCTGGAGAGACTTGCCCGGGCTCTGGGGAGACTCGCCCGGCCTCAAAAGAGACTCGCCCGACCTATGTAGAGACTCGCCCGGTCTCTGGAGAGACTTGCCCGGCCTCTGGTGAAACTCGCCCGGCCTCTGGAGAGACTCGTCTGGCCTCTGTAGAGACTCGCCCGGCCTCTGTGGAGACTCGCCCGGCCTCTGGTGAGACTTTCCTGGCCTCTGGAGGGACTCGCCCGGCCTCTGGAGAAACTCACATGGCCCCTGTAGAGACTCGCCCGGCCTCTAGAGAGACTGGCCCTGCCTCTGATGAAACTCACCCGGCCTCTGTAGAGACTCGCCTGGCCCGTGGAGAGACTCGCCCGGCCTCTGGAAAAACTCGCCCGGCCTCTGTAGAGACTAACCCGGCCTCTGGAGAGACGCACCCGGCCTCTGTATAGACTCGCCTGGCCCCTGGAGAGACCCACTCGGCCTCTGTGGAGACTCGCCCGGCCTCTGGAGAGACTCGCCCGGCCTCTGGAAGAACTCGCCTGGCCCCTGTAGAGACTCGCCTGGCCCGTGGAGAGACTCACGCGGCCTCTGGAGAGACTTACCCGGCCTCTGGAGAGACTCGCCCGGCCACTGAAGAGACTCGGGCGGCCTCTGTTGAGAGTCGCCCGGCCTCTGGAGAGACTCGCCTGGTCCCTGTAGAGACTCGCTCGGCCCCTGGAGAGACTCGCCCAGCCTCTGGAGAAACTTGCCTTGCCCCTGTATAGACTCGCCGCGCCCCTGGAGAGACTCGCCCGAGCACTGGGGAGACTCGCCTGGCCTCTGGAGAGACTCGCCCGGCCTCTGGAAAACTCACCCGGCCTCTGGAGAGCCTCGCCCGGCCTCTGGAGAAACTCGCCTTGCCCCTGTAGAGACTCGCCCGGCCTCTGGAGAAACTCGCCCGGCCTCTGAAGAAACTCGCCTTGCCCCTGTAGAGACTCGCCCGGCCCGTGGAGAGACTCGCCCGGCCTCTGGTGAAACTCGCCTGTCCTCTGTAGAGACCTGCCTGGCCTCTGTAGAGACTCGCCCAGCCTCTGTGGGGACTCACCCGGCCTCTGGAGAAACTCGCCTGGCCTCTCAAGAGACTCGCCCAGCATCTGTAGAGACTCAACTGGCCTCTGTAGAGACTCGCCCAGCCTCTGGAGAGACTCGCCCGACCTCTGGAGAAACTCGCCCGACCCCTGTAGTGACTCGCCCGGCCCCTGGAGAGATTCGCCCGGGCTCTGGGGAGACTCGCCCGGCCTCTGGAAAGACTCGCCCGGCCTCTGGAGAGACTCGCCTGGCCTCTGGAGAGAATCGCCTGGCCTCTGTAGAGACTTGCCCGGCCTCTGGAGAAACTCGCCTGGCCCCTGGAGAGACTTGCACGGCCCCTGTAGCGACTCACCCGGCCTCTGTGGAGACTCGCCTGGCCTCTTGAGAGACTTGCCGGGCCTCTGGAGAGACTCGTCCGGCCTCTGGAGAAACTCGCCTTGCCCCTGTAGTGACTCGCCCGGCCCCTGCAGAGACTCGCTCGGGATTTGGGGTGACTCGCCCGGCCTCTGGAGAGACTCGCCCGGCCTCTGGAGAAACTCGCCCAGCCCCTGTATAGACTCGCCCGGCCCCTGGAGAGACTCGCCCAGCCTCAGTAGAGACTCGCCCGGCCTCTGGAGAAACTCGCCAGGCCTCTGGAGAGACTCGCCCGGCCTCTGTAGAGAGTCGCCCGGCCTCTGGAAAAACTCGCCTGGCCCCTGTAGAAACTCGCCTGGCCCATGGAGAGACTCGCCTGGCCCCTGTAGAGACTCGCCCGGCACGTGTAGAGAATCACCTGGCCTCTGGAGAGACTCGCCCGGCCTGTGGAGAGACTCCCCGGCCTCTGAAGAGACTTGCCCAGCCTCTGGAAAAACTTGCCTGGCCCCTGTAGAGAGTCGCCTGGCCCATGGAGAGACTCACATAGAATCTGGAGAAACTCACCCGGCCTCTGTAGAGACTCGCCCGGCCTCTGTAAAGACTCACCCGGCCTCTGAAGAAACTCGCCTGGCTCTAGTAGAGACTCGCCCGGCCCTCTGGAGAAACTCGCCTTGCCCCTGTAGTGACTCGACCGGCCGCTGGAGAGACTTGCCCGGGCTCTGGGGAGACTCGCCCGGCCTCAAAAGAGACTCGCCCGACCTATGTAGAGACTCGCCCGGTCTCTGGAGAGACTTGCCCGGCCTCTGGTGAAACTCGCCCGGCCTCTGGAGAGACTCGTCTGGCCTCTGTAGAGACTCGCCCGGCCTCTGTGGAGACTCGCCCGGCCTCTGGTGAGACTTTCCTGGCCTCTGGAGGGACTCGCCCGGCCTCTGGAGAAACTCACATGGCCCCTGTAGAGACTCGCCCGGCCTCTAGAGAGACTGGCCCTGCCTCTGATGAAACTCACCCGGCCTCTGTAGAGACTCGCCTGGCCCGTGGAGAGACTCGCCCGGCCTCTGGAAAAACTCGCCCGGCCTCTGTAGAGACTAACCCGGCCTCTGGAGAGACGCACCCGGCCTCTGTATAGACTCGCCTGGCCCCTGGAGAGACCCACCCGGCCTCTGTGGAGACTCGCCCGGCCTCTGGAGAGACTCGCCCCGGCCTCTGGAAGAACTCGCCTGGCCCCTGTAGAGACTCGCCTGGCCCGTGGAGAGACTCGCGCGGCCTCTGGAGAGACTTACCCGGCCTCTGGAGAGACTCGCCCGGCCACTGAAGAGACTCGGGCGGCCTCTGTTGAGAGTCGCCCGGCCTCTGGAGAGACTCGCCTGGTCCCTGTAGAGACTCGCTCGGCCCCTGGAGAGACTCGCCCAGCCTCTGGAGAAACTTGCCTTGCCCCTGTATAGACTCGCCGCGCCCCTGGAGAGACTCGCCCGAGCACTGGGGAGACTCGCCTGGCCTCTGGAGAGACTCGCCCGGCCTCTGGAAAACTCACCCGGCCTCTGGAGAGCCTCGCCCGGCCTCTGGAGAAACTCGCCTTGCCCCTGTAGAGACTCGCCCGGCCTCTGGAGAAACTCGCACGGCCTCTGAAGAAACTCGCCTTGCCCCTGTAGAGACTCGCCCGGCTCGTGGAGAGACTCGCCCGGCCTCTGGTGAAACTCGCCTGTCCTCTGTAGAGACCTGCCTGGCCTCTGTAGAGACTCGCCCAGCCTCTGTGGGGACTCACCCGGCCTCTGGAGAAACTCGCCTGGCCTCTCAATAGACTCGCCCAGCATCTGTAGAGACTCACCTGGCCTCTGTAGAGACTCGCCCGGCCTCTGGAGAAACTCGCCCAGCCTCTGGAGAGACTCGCCCGACCTCTGGAGAAACTCGCCCGACCCCTGTAGTGACTCGCCCGGCCCCTGGAGAGATTCGCCCGGGCTCTGGGGAGACTCGCCCGGCCTCTGGAAAGACTCGCCCGGCCTCTGGAGAGACTCGCCTGGCCTCTGGAGAGAATCGCCTGGCCTCTGGAGAGACTTGCCCGGCCTCTGGAGAAACTCGCCTGGCCCCTGGAGAGACTTGCACGGCCCCTGTAGCGACTCACCCGGCCTCTGTGGAGACTCGCCTGGCCTCTTGAGAGACTTGCCCGGCCTCTGGAGAGACTCGTCCGGCCTCTGGAGAAACTCGCCTTGCCCCTGTAGTGACTCGCCCGGCCCCTGCAGAGACTCGCTCGGGATTTGGGGTGACTCGCCCGGCCTCTGGAGAGACTCGCCCGGCCTCTGGTAAAACTCGCCGGCCTCTGTAGAGACTCGCCTGGCCTCTGTAGAGACTCGCCCGGCCTCTGGAGAAACTCGCCTGGCCCCTGTAGAGACTTGCTCGGCCCCTGTAGAGACTTACCCGGCCCGTGGAGAGACTCGCCCGGCCTCTGGTGAAACTCGCCAGACCTCTGTAGAGACGCGCCTGGCCTCTGTAGAGACTTGCCCCGCCCTTGTGGAGACTCGCCCGGCCTCTGGAGAATCTCGCCCGGCCTCTGTAGAGACTCACCCAGCATCCGTAGAGACTCGCCTGGCCTCTGTGGAGACTCGCCCAGCCTCTGGAGAAATTCGCTCGGCCTCTGGAGAGACTCGCCCGGCCTCTGGAGAAACTCGCCTTGCCCCTGTAGTGACTCGCCCGGCCCCTTGAGAGACTTGCCCGGGATCTGGGGAGACTCGCCCGGCCTCAAAAGAGACACGCCCGGCCTCTGGAGAGACTCGCCCGGCCTCTAGAGAGACTCGCCTAGCCTCTGTAGAGACTCGCCCGGCCTCTGGAGAAACTCGCCAGGCCTCTGTAGAGACTCGCCTGGCCTCTGGAGAGACTCGCCCCCGCCTCTGTAGAGACTCGCCCGGCCTCTGGAGAAACTCGCCAGGCCCGTGGAGAGATTCGCCCGGCCCGTGGAGAGACTTGCCCGGCCTCTGGTGAAACTCGCCCGGCCTCTGTAGAGACTCGCCTGGCCTCTGTAGAGACTCGCCCGGCCTCTGGAGAAACTTGCCCGACCTCTGTAGAGACTCTCCCAGCATCTGTAGAGACTCGCCTCGCCTCTGTAGAGACTCGCCCGGCCTCTGGAGAAACTCGCCTTGCCCCTGTAGAGACTCGCCCGGCCACTGGAGAGACTCGCCCGGGCTCTGCGGAGACTCGCCCGGCCTCTTTAGAGACTCGCCCGGCCTCTGGGGAGACTCGCCCAGCCCCTATAGAGACTCGCCCGGCCTCTGTACCGACTCGCCTGGCCTCTGTAAAGACTCGCCCGGCCTATGGAGAGACTCGCCCGGCCTCTGAAGAAACTTGCCTGGCCCCTGTAGAGACTCGCCCGGCCCGTGGAGAGACTTGCCCGGCCTCTGTAAAGACTCGCCCGGCCTCTGGAGAATCTCGCCTGGCCCCTGTAGAGACTCGCCCGGCCTCTGGAGAAACTCGACCGACCTCTGGAGAAACTCGCCTGGCCCCTGTAGAGAGTCGCCCGGCCTCTGTAAAGACTCGCCCGGCCTCTGGAGAGTCTCGCCCGGCCCGTGGAGAGACTTGCCCGGACTCTGGTGAAACTCGCCTGGCCTCTGTAGAGACTCGCCTGGCCTCTGTTGAGAATCGCCCCGCCTCTGGAGAAACTTGCCCGGCCTCTGTAGAGACTCGCCCAGCATCTGTAGAGGCTCGCCTCGCCTCTGTAGAGACTTGCCCGGCCTCTGGAGAAATTTGCCTGGCCTCTGGAGAAACTCGCCTTGCCCCTGTAGAGAATCGCCCGGCCCCTGGAGAGACTCGCCCGGGCTCTGCGGAGACTCGCCCGGCCTCTTGGGAGACTCGCCCAGCCTCTGTAGAGACTCGCCCGGCCTCTGGAGAAACTTGCCCGGCCTCTGGAAAAACTCGCCTGGCCCCTGTAGAGAGTCGCCTGGCCCGTGGAGAGACTCGCCCGGCCTCTGAAGAGACTCGCCCGGCCTCTGGAGAAACTTGTCGGGCCCGTGGAGAGACTCGCCCGGCCTCTGGAGAGACTCGCCCAGCCTCTGGAAAGACACGCCAGGCCTCTGGAGAGACTCGCCCGGCCTCTGTAGAAACTCGCCCGGCCTCTGAAGAAACTCGCCTGGCCCCTGTAGAGACTCGCCCGGCCTCTGGAGAAACTCGACCGACCTCTGGAGAAACTCGCCTGGCCCCTGTAGAGAGTCGCCCGGCCTCTGTAAAGACTCGCCCGGCCTCTGGAGAGTCTCGCCCGGCCCGTGGAGAGACTTGCCCGGCCTCTGGTGAAACTCGCCTGGCCTCTGTAGAGACTCGCCTGGCCTCTGTAGAGAATTGCCCGGCCTCTGGAGAAACTTGCCCGGCCTCTGTAGAGACTCGCCCAGCATCTGTAGATACTCGCCTCGCCTCTGTAGAGACTCGCCCGGCCTCTGGAGAAATTCGCCTGGCCTCTGGAGAAACTCGCCTTGCCCCTGTAGAGACTCGCCCGGCCCCTGGAGAGACTCGCCCGGGCTCTGCGGAGACTCGCCCGGCCTCTGGGGAGACTCGCCCAGCCTCTGTAGAGACTCGCCCGGCCTCTGGAGAAACTTGCCCGGCCTCTGGAAAAACTCGCCTGGCCCCTGTAGAGAGTCGCCTGGCCCGTGGAGAGACTCGCCCGGCCTCTGAAGAGATTCGCCCGGCCTCTGGAGAAACTTGCCGGGCCCGTGGAGAAACTCGCCCGGCCTCTGGAGAGACTCACCCAGCCTCTGGAAAGACACGCCAGGCCTCTGGAGAGACTTGCCCGGCCTCTGGAGAGACTTGCCCGGCCTCTGTAGAGACTCGCCCGGCCTCTGGAGAAACTCGCCTGGCCCCTGTAGAGACTCGCCCGGCCTCTGGAGAGACTCGCCCGGCCTCTGTAGAGACTCGCCCGGCCTCTGTAAAGACTCGCCCGGCCTCTAAAGAAACTCACCTGGCCCCTGTAGAGACTCGCCCGGCCCGTGGAGAGACTCACCCGGCCTCTGGAGAGACTCGCCCGGCCTCTGTAGAGACTCCTCCGGCCCGCAGAGAGACTCGCCCGGCCTCTGGAGAGACTCACCCAGCCTCTGGAGAGACTCGCCCGGCCTCTGGAGAGACTCGCCTTGCCCCTGTAGAGACTCGCCCGGTCCCTAGAGAGACTTGCCCGGGCTGTGTTCACAGCACAGTAAAAAGGACATGTTATCCTTTTTCTGTGGGCAGTACGATTACTGCAATACGAAATAATTTTATTTCTGCAGAGATTTTATTAAGGCCTACCATAGGCAAGGCTTAATAGGCAAACTGTCGGCCTTTACAAAGCTTCAGGCAGCCATGAAGAACAAATGACCACCTGCGATCACGTTGCAGGTGGTCTGTTTGGCTAACAGAGGGAGCCCCATCCGTCTATCAGGCCATTTAAATGGCACTGTAAGAACTGCCGGTGACATCTAAAGTGTTAACTGCTATTATTGGAGTTATCTCCAATTTACAGTTGTCCAAAGTGAAGCCTGCTATACACAATGCATCTACTGTACATTTACGGTGTTAGGAAGAAGTTATCGGAGTATTCCCATATTTAAAATTTATGGTATATTGACAGGATATCCAATCACTTGATAGTTGTGGGGGTCTGATTTCTGTGATTCACAGCGAACCTACACCACTGCTCTGTGCAAGACCTTTCACTGCTTTTCTACCTACTCAGCAACGTCCTGGCTGCTTATTGTCAAGGGAACTGCAGCACAGGGTAGGCTTTAGTTCCTGCATAGGCAAATGATTGAGAGTGCTGCTGTGCAGGAAAAGCTCAGAAGAGGAAGCACTAAATCAGCAATGTTCCCCTTCATTCTAAGGAACAGTAGGGGTGCCAGAGGTGAGACCCCCACCAATTACAAAATGATGGAAAAACCTAAGTGTATAGAAGGTTCTCAAAAGTGAACCAACATTTGCCTGTATACATCAAAAATTATATGATGGTCACTTCTTGACAGCACCGAATGCTTTTACAACATGTCTATAGAATACACAGTAGTGCTGTATTTTAAATGAGATTGCTTTCATGTAGTCACAAATTAGCATGTGATGATAGTTTTCAATGTTAATGACAAACAATTCAATTCTGTGCTTGCAAACAAAATCCCACAGCATACAATTATGTTTGAAAGCTCATTAAGCTTAATAAGTCTGGTCGTAAAAATACTCAGGCACAATTTTTTACAGTTTTTTTTTACAGCTGCTTTTAACCCCAAACTGCATATTACAGTACGCTTTAATAGCATAGCCTGTCAATATATACCAGTGGTATAATTTACCTGGAGAGGTACAGAAAGTCCTGCCTGATAATTGAGTTCTAAAGTCAGAAGCATAAATCCACTTGGATTTGTAAGGTATTTAAAAATGTCACAAATGTAGTAGTCATAGCTTGTAATGTACTTTCATTTGGGTGGCATTTATATTAGCATTATAATAATTTGACTGTATTCCCCAGTGTCAGGATCTAAGTCTGTGACTGATTACATACTGTGTTTCCCTGAAAATAAGACACTATCTTATATTAAATTTTGCCCCAAAAGAGGCATAGTGTCTTATTTTCGGGGGCATATACTCACCTCGCAGCTGGCATCTGTGTCCCCTGTGATGATTCCCCAGTTGCTGCGGTAAGCTGCTGTGTAATCCTCCCCACTATCAGAGGATTCTCTCTCTGGTAAACGGGACTTTGAATTCTCCTGGTTTCAGCAAGTGAGCACTGTGATGTCATTTACTGAATGGCTGTGAATGGTTGATTGCCGGCTCTGATTGGCTGGCACTCGATCTAATCAATTCAAGAATTGAAAGCCCCGTTTACCAGAGAGAGAATCCTCTGATAGCGAGGAGGATTACACAGCAGCTTGCCGCAGCGCCTGGGAGATCATCGCGGGGGATACAGATGCAGGCTGCCAGGTGAGTATTGCAGGTTTTTTTTCACCTAGTGTAGCTAGTGCTTATTTTCGGGGAGGGCTTATATTTCAAGACCCTTTCTCCCCCTGAAAATCAGGGTAGGTCTTATTTTTGGGGAAACACAGCAGTTACATACACTTTTGCTGTTGCACTTTTTTCATACTCAGCATATATTTTACTAATCTATGCAGTAAATACTAAATGACAGAATTAATTGTGCCATGTTAATACTCATGTCTCACCACTTGCAGATTTATTTGGGTCTTCTCTAAGTTAGAGGAATCCAACTTGCAACCCCAATATAACAATACACCCATATCAACATCCAAACTGTGCTTGTATTAAATAGTGTTTTTTTCAAGTTTAACCCCTTAGTGACTGCCATGGGTGCCTTTTTAGGGTGCTCACTCAAGGGCCTTATTCTGATGCATTCAACCTTTTGTGGCACATTAACCCCTTCATGACGCAGCCCTTTTATTTTCCATTTTCGTTTTTTCCTCCCCCCCTTACAAAAATCCTCCTTTATTTATCCGACGTCGCTGTATAATGGCTAGTTTTTTGCGGGACAAGTTGTATTTTTCAATAGTGCCATTTAAAGTACTATATAATGTATAGAGATGAGCGAACGTACTCGGTAAGGGCGATTTCGCAATCGAGCACCGCGATTTTCGAGTACTTCACTACTCGGGTGAAAAGTACTCGGGTGCGCTGTGGGGCGGGGGGTTGCAGAGGGGAGTGGGGGGTAGCAGCGGGGAACAGGGGGGAGCCCTCTCTCTCTCCCTCTCCCCCCCCCACTCCCCGCTGCAACCCCCCGCTCACCCACAGCGCACCCGAGTACTTTTCACCCGAGTAGTGAAGTACTCGAAAATCGCGGTGCTCGATTGCGAAATCGCCCTTACCGAGTACGTTCGGTCATCTCTAATAATGTACTGAAAAATTCCAAGTGGAGTAAAATGAAAAAAGAAAACAATGTTCCGCCATGTTTGAGTGCGTCTTGTTTCTACGGCGCACAAACTGCAACAAAAACGACATAATAACTTTATTCTATGGGTCAGTACGATTGCTACGATACCAAATTTGTATAGTTTTTTGTTTTTTACTATACTACTCTTTTTTTTTTTAAGACATTAAATTTTTTTCAATTATTTTCTGCAATCATCTTATGCGCGCAATAACTTTTTTATTTTTCTGTTGACATAGTTCAGCAGTAGCTCATTTTTTGTGGGATGTCCTGTAGTGTCCGATAGTACTAATTCGGAATATGTACGACTTTTTGATCACTTTTTATTGCGTTTTTTCTGCGAGACAGGGTGACTGAAAAAGTGCATTTCTGGCGTTCTTTATTTTTTTTTTCGAACAACGTTCACCATGTGGGGTAAATAATATGCTACTTTAATAGATCGGACTTTTATGGACACAGCGATACCAAATATGTATTTTTATTTTATCATTTAGAATTTTTAATTATAGATATGGCAAAAGGGGGGTGATTAAAACTTTTATTACTTTTTTTTACAATTAAACTTCATTGCTCTTTTTTCACTTTACTTTTAAGTCCCCCTGGGGGACTACAATATGTGATACTTTGATCGTTCCTGCAGTATGACGTAATGCTATAGCATTACGTCATACTGCATTCTGACAGGAAGCCATGACAGCTGCAAAGATCCCCCGATCTCACCACAGGGGGGCTATACAGGACCCCCGAACAGCGTTCGGGGCTTTAAATGCCGCTGTCAGAATTGACAGCAGCATTTAAAGGGTTAATAGCCGCTGTTGAATGTCCTCTTTAAAGGACTGGATCATAAAAAAACACCAATCCCGGTTATTTGACCCCTTAGATGCTGCAGTTCGGGGGCTCCTTCTGTACCATTGTTCTCCTGACATGATAGTAGAGTGAAATATGGGTTTGTTATGGCAGCTGCAGGCTAGAAATGGTCTCTAGGTCTTCCATTTACAGGGCCTATTAGACCCTACCAGCGACATAATATAATAGAAAGCATTGCAGTGTATTATATGAAAGATATATGAAAAGGGTTTAAGAGGATTAAACCTTACAAACTTTGTACATTTTTTACATACCAATGCCACAACTGTTCTAACAATTAACAAACACAATACACCGCAAATAGATTTATTTAGAGGTGGCCAACAGAGCCTTCCATTCCCCTCACTCTTTGTTATATTAATAGATTGATTACTATGACTATTTTCACTGGAATACAGTGGGACAGAATAGAACCTAAAGCAAAGGCATTTGTAGATGATATTTTAATATTGCTCATGCCACGGGTACCCCAATCTGCTTATTGGAAGACAGGTTTAGATTATTCTATGATTTAAAATGATCTGGTTTCCCTGCCAAGAATGGAATGGCAGGTGGTTGGTGGCACTAGACAGGGGGCAAAGAATAAACACCCAAGGGAACAAGACAACAGCTGAGGCACAGAACTTAGCAGTGCCAGAAACTTGCTCTCCAATAGTCCATGTTGCTGGGTCAGTCTCTCTCACTCAGTACACTTTCCTCCCATAAGGAGGTTTCCTTTATCTCCTTCATTGACAACCTTAATTTTCTATTTTCTTTGTCATTTCGAAGGGTCCTACGGTGGATGTGATTTTGGACTTCAGGTATGCAAACTTTCCCCTTCTTTCCCCGCTTCCCCCCTCCTCTCCCCCTTTTTCTTTTCTACCCCTCTTTTTTTTCTCTTCCTCTTTCTTTCTTTTATCTCCTTTTGCCTTTTCCCTATTTTTTTCTATTTCTCTTTTTTCCCTTTCTTTTCTTTTCAAAGTTGGTAAGATTATGGGTGGCAGTGATGGTAGGGGCAGACCTCTGTTTTCAGTCTCCCCTTCCCCTAACTAGTCCCCCTAACATCCCTTCCAAAAGAGGTTAAATACTCTATCATATGCAGAAAAACGGGATGAAGGTGCTTCTATTTCAGGAGACAAACTTTAAGGCTGGCGAGATTCCTCTTTTCTCCACGAAATTATTCCCTACTTCGTTCCACAGCCCAAACCCATCTCCAAAGGCAGGTGGGGTGACTATAGCTCTCCATAGCTCCTTGCAGGTCCAACTCCTTGGCATGATGTGCGACCCAGAGGGCAGATACCTATTTATCAAGGCTGAAATGTTGGGCAGGGTGACTACATTTGAAAACTTTTATTTCCCCAACCAGGGTCAGCCCTTCTTTGGATTAGCCGCCTTAAGGGAGTTGACGACATTCGTGGATGACGCTGCCATAGTTTTGGGAGGCAACTTTAACTTGGCAGTAGACCCTGAACAAGATTCATCTTCTGGTAGGTCCTCCATCTTATGGGTGGCAACCTGTTCCCTGTTAAGGGAGCTGGAGAGCATGCATTTAGTGGATTAGTGGCATTTGTTACCACCGGGCATCAGGGACTACACCTTCCAGTCGGCAGTTCACAACAGCTATGGCAGGCTAGATTATATCTGGGTTCCCATGCCCTTCTAAATTTTCAGCCTGCGTGTGCATTTAGACCATTTATCTGGTCAGATCATGCCCTGATTTATGCACAATTTGATGGCTTCCAAGGGGACTCTCGAATGTGAAGATTAAATGATATTATTCTAAGAGATCCTCAGTGTATTCAGGAAGTTAAAACAACCTTAGCCAATTTCATAAAAGATCACCAAAATAACTCTACTCAGGCCTGACTTAAATGGGTGGCTTTGAAGTGCACATCCTGAGGGGAACCTTGATATCCCATGGAACTAGATTAAAAAAAGAATGCTCCAAAAAACTGGGGAGTTTGCTGACCTTGCTGCATGATCGCCAGGTGGCAAACAAAAGGGTCCTGAGTGACATCTTATGGGCAGAAATATCTTCTTTGAGGCAACGGATTTTGTCAATCGTAGACCAAAGGACTTTGGACAATTACGAGAAGCTTTATAATATAGAACCGGCTCCCTTGGCAGACAGTAGGGGGAGAGAGGAGGAGACAGCTTATTTAGAGGAGTTTGGCCCGGGCCCCCTAGAAGTGGAGGAGTGTGAGGCCTTGGAGGAGGACTTTGCCTGTGAAGAGATTTCAGAGATAATCAAAGACCTATAGATAGGCAAGAGTCCAGGCCCAGATGGGTTTTCGGCAAGATTTTATAGGCTCTTTAGGGAAGAACTATCTTCGCTCTTGGTGTGTTGGAGATGTCAGAGTAATCCTGGAGCAATATAACATATCTGGTGGGAGTGTCTCACTGTCAGAAATCTCTGGAGCAGTGCGGAGTTATTGTATAATGCTATGACCAGGTTGACGATGTCCATAACAGCTGAGATGGCCCTTCTCCTGATGTTACCTGGGTCTATTGCCAAGAGTAAGGCAGTTATTGTGGTTGGTCATACTGGCGGTGAGGTTGTCTGTCCCTGGTTTATGGCGATCTACCTCTCCTCCATCAAGAATCATCTGGACAGAGAAGTTTGACATGCTCATGAGATACAAAGATGAGGGGTCTGGGAATGAGCAGGAGTGGAAACCACCTATGAACTTTGGAGTCCTTGGATTTCAATGAGAGCTTCAAACCCTTTAAATTTTGGCTGGAGTCTGGTCGACTGGACCCTTAGAGGTCAGTGGAAATTTTGAGCAAGGTCATACTATTTCCCTTTTCCCCTTTTCCCTGATCCCGCTTTCCTTGTCTTTCCTTCCTCCTCCTTCCTTTATTTACTTAGTCTTATTTGGGATGCAGAGAACATTTTGTCAACCATTTCTTTATGAAAATGGCTTTGTATATATGCATGTGAGAACATACTTAAAGGGGTTGTCTCGCGGCAAACATCAAAATTTTACATTACCCCATTCCCCCTGTCACCCCCCTGGCATAAAATAGCAATTTAAAGCGGTTTTTAAACCGCTTGCTACTCACCGATCCGACGAAATATGGAGTTATATAAATCTTCTCCCTAAGATGGCCGCCGGTCCTTTCCCAGGGATGCACTGCGGTTTTCTCCCATGGTTCACCGCGGGTCTTCTCCCATGGTGCACCATGGGCTCTGTGCGTTCCATTGCCGATTCCAGCCTCCTGATTGGCTGGAATCGGCACACGTGATGGGGCGGAGCTACGATGACGACACGGTGACCAGCTCTCCGACACGAGCGGCCCCATTCACCAGGCAGAAGACCGCACAGCGCAAGCGCGTCTAAAAAAGCAAGAAGACAGTGAAATTAGACGGAGCCATGGAGACGGGGACGCTAGCAACGGAGCAGGTAAGTGAATAACTTCTGTATGGCTCATATTTAATGCACGATGTACATTACAAAGTGCATTAATATGGCCATACAGAAGTGTATAACCCCACTTGCTTTCGCGAGACAACCCCTTGAAATGGGTCAAAATTCTGATTACTGGAATTTCTAGAATTGTGCTTGCATTCCTCTATCTGATTACTGCTCTAGCCTAATTTCAATTAAATAATTCTCTTTTGCAGACTCTGTAGTTAGAGTTGATGTGTCCCTGGCTGCTTGCCGAATCTAATACAGGCGAGCTGCTATGATACCTGTTTCAAATGTATGCAGCTTTAAAACACGCCAGACTGACTTTTAATATGTATATGTACAACTGAATGGACTGCATTTCGAAAGATACTGTATCTGTGAAACCAAATCTTGTGGGTCTGTAAAAGAAAACAATACCAACATTGGTATCACAGCATTTATACCAATCCCAATAAAAAATGTATGATTGTTATTTAATCTACACACTGAATGTCGTGAAGAAGAAAAAAGATAACAAAGTTACTAATTTTGCATATATTGTCTCACAAAAAAAGGATTAAAGAGTGATCAAAAAGTTACACGAATCCCTAAGTGGTTTTAATAAAAACTGCAGTTTATCAAAAACTAAAACATTCCCTCAAACAGCTCTGTCATCAAAAATAAAAATGCTATGGGTCTTTCAGTGCCAGAATACAAAAAAATGTTTGTTTTTTTTTGCTGCAGGAATGGTCTTACTTATTCAGATATAATGTCAACAAGCTCCGTTTATAAAAATAATAAATTCACATCTTCAGGCTTCCTGCTGTGATCAGCACAAAATGTTTACAGGCTGCAGCAGCATATATAGGGAATGTCACAGGCTGCTGCAGTCAATGGCAGATTTCAGCAAAGATAGATGTAGAAAAACTATTTACGATATGGGAGAAAGAGATCAAGGCAATTAAAACATAGACATTTTAACATGATCTCTTGATCTCTCATAGTATTAATCCTTTCCAATCCACTGTCTGACGTCTGAAGACATTCTGATTGAAGGCTGTACAGCTTCAATGTCGGAAGGGTATTGGCATTGTATATTACTGGCGGCTCTGTTGTCGGGGGGGCCTCTCCAACGTGTCCCATACAGCAGTACTGGCACTAGCCAGCAGATGGTGCCATTGTATAATGGCAGAAAGAGAGAGACCTAGGAAACCCTGAATCCAAAATTGGATTGCAAAGGGTTAAATCCATATAAACTACATAAGGGTTTTATAATTTAAATCTGATCTTTGAATGGCGCATCTATTATTCAACCCTGTGAGGAAAATTTATGTCCCGATATTTTCTCCTCTGAGCTGTGGATGTGCCAGCCAGCATGCTGGCACACATGCGCAGTGCAGAGAATGCTGCACCAGCAATGATGCAGAACCGTGGTGATTTCAAAATTGACATTTCAGAATCGCCGCCGGTCGGATGGCTTTTATTGACTGCAATGGAAGCTGTCCATGGGAGTCCCACAGGAAAATAGAGCATGCTGTGATTCTTCCTCCACAAGCGAAAGTTGCAAGTGATTTTCGTTCCTGTGCATGGATGAATCATTTTACATTGCATGCTATGGACAGACATTGCTGCTGAATCCACGGCCAAATGCCCGCCGCGAATTCCACAACAAAAATCCGCATGTGTGCATTGGGCCTTTGTCCTCCTCTTCTCAGCTCTTTCATAAGCTAAGTACATCAGTAGTACAAATCTCTCCCCTGTTCTGCTACAGCGTGTTGGTGAAAGTTAATTTATCAGTGTAGAAGTCAGACTGTTTAGCTCACAGAAAATGGCCTGCACAGAGAGGTACAGTAAAGCCCTATAAAGGTCTTACTATTTAGAACCTTCCTCAAAAAGATTGGAGCGTCTTGTGTCAATTTAATGTCAGTTATTTTTGTCCAATCCAGAAAAAAAATAGACTTTACATACTTGTATATCAATCACCTGTGAGACAGTGTCAGATACTTTGGATAATTTTAAATATATACAGTTGTGGCCAAATTTTGGTTTTCACAAAATTTGCTGCTTCAGTGTTTTTAGATGCTTTAGGCCTCCTGCACACAGGCGGAAATTCCGCTGCAGGATTTCCCGCAGAATTTTAGCCCGCGCCCGCTGCCACAGGATTGCATCAGATAATACAATCCTATACAGAGAGCCGCAATTTGACCGCGTGAAAACTCGCACAGTAAATAAATCGCGGCATGTCCTATTTCTGTGTGAGTCTCACTAGTGACGTGCCGGCACATAGCATAGCAGAGGAGCTGGCAAAGCAGGTAAGCCGCAGTAGTCACTGCAGGGGCACGGTGCGCATCCCGCTGCTAGAATTCTCGCAGCGGGATCAGACCCGGCCATCTGCAGGAGGCCTTAGTCAGATATTTCAATGGTATACTGAGGTTTTTAAACTTTTCTTGACAAATGCATCAAGTTTAGGCAAAGACATATTTACAGTGTTTATCCAGATGTCCCAAACATTCTGAAGGAGGCTTCATCGGAGAAAATAAGTCCATTTAGACTGTTTGGGACTTCTTGAAGAATGATTGTCCAGAGAAGGAAAGGTAAGCGCTACCACAAGTCCTGTGTCATGCCAACAGTAAGGCATTTTGAGATCATTCACATCTGGGCTCACTTTTTATCCAAGGCAGTGGGCTCACTCACAATTTTGCCTGAGAACACTGGCATGAATAAAGAATGATATCTAAACATTCTCCAAGAGCAAATTCTCTCAACAACCCAGGAGCAATTTGGTGATGAACAAAGCTTTTTCCAGCATGATGGAACACCAGGTCACAAGGCAAAAATGATAACCAAGTGGCTCAGTGAACAAAACATTGAAATTTTGCATCCATGGCTAGAAAACTTCCATATCTCAATCTAATTTAGAACATGTGACCAATCCTCAAAAAACAAGTGGACAAACAAACCCAGATCTCAATCTAATTTAGAACATGTGATCAATCCTCAAAAAACAAGTGGACAAACAAAAACAGACATTGTGATAAACTCCAACTACTGTTTAGGTAAGAATGGGTTGCCATCAATCAGGATTTGGCCCAAAAGCTGTGAATTGCAGAAATCTCGATAAAAAGGGTCAACACTAAATATTGAGTCCTTGCCTAAACTTAAAGGGGTTGTCCCACAGAAGCAAGTGCAGTTATGCACTTCTGTATGGCCATATTAATACACTTTGTAATATACATCGTGCATTAAATATTGGCCATACAGAAGTTATACACTTACCCCCTCCGGTGCTGGCGTCCCCGTCTCCATGGCGACGACTGAAGCCTTCTTTTCTGGTCGCTGCAACAGTCGCGCTTACGCAGATAAGAATGCTCTTCTGGAGGCTCCGGGCTCACGAGCTGCGTCCTGGCTCCTCCCCCTTCTCAGCATCATCACGTAGCTCCGCCCCATCACGTGGTGCCGATCAAAACTTTCATTCCAACCTTGATACCTTTCTGGACATACTGCAGATACCGTACCAGATTGGATCAAAAATAATGATTTTACAAAGCCAAGCTAAGCCAAGCTGAGTGAATACACAGCAATGTAAGCCATCTGGTCCAGGCGCTTTATTTGCATTTATTGTTTCTAATCTCCTTAGTTCTGTTAGTATCAACAAGACATTTGTTTTGTTATTATTAGCAATGTTATGCAAAAATAGTTATAAAACATACAGTTATACACAACAGTCTGTGCTTATAGTTGCTTTTTACATTACAGTATAAGTGAATGCATAAATTGCACACATTGAAACAATTATTCTTTGGTATTCCAATGACTCTAAGATTATAAATAAGGCTACTTTGCATGTAGTCATAATTAACATGTCATAACATTTTCTGTCTACAACTCCTATGCAAATGTACGTGACTCCTTAGTGACCAACTACAAATAAACCCCATGGTTTGTCCGATTCAACTACCATAGACCCTTCTATCGGTGCCCTACCTCTTGTTAAACTACTAAATACATGTTAGTAAGAAGTAGGGGCCTGATGACGTGCATATGACTACACGATTATACTACACAGACTGTAATCACAGGGACTCATAGATCTACAGAGAAACTGTGTGCACACAGAATGCTAGAGGATTTTTAATCATGATTATTTGTACCACTGTTTTTTTTTAACTTTAGATGCAGTAGGAGTAATAAATAGTAGGTTTCAATTATGGAACTAGGCTTTAAAAATTTTGTACAGATAGTGGTGGCATAGAAGAAAAAAGGGAGGGAGTAAAGCTACTCCAATGAAGAGATCCAGTGAGGAGATTGGTGGAATAATTGTTCCAATATATAGTTTCTTATTTCCGTATGTGGTGAAGAGGAATAGGTTCAATAAGTTCCAAGTGCTGCAAAATCAGCAACACTGCAACCTAGATAGGTTGGCCAGTAAGATAATGGGTAGAGAAGAAAAAAACGCTGATCGAGTGGTGCGACCTCTTTTAGAAAATTGTGCACATGCTTGGATATTTAGAAGAAAGTGTTTCTTTATTTAAAAAAAAAAAAACATCTGAACGTACAGCGTTTCAAGGCAAAATACGCCCCTTCTTCAGTCACGCTGGATATATACAGCTGGCGGGTGCTGGCCGCAATAAACAGCCGGGGTCTGCGCTGTATAAAGGGAGGTCGCCCCTTGATCTCCCTTCCTACATATGCCGACTCCGCAAGATGTAAATGTAAGCCCTATAGCGCGAAGGGGTTAAAGGGGTTGTCAAGTTGTAAACTATTGGTGATGGCCTAGCCTTTCAGTGATGGCGAACCTTTTAAAGACCGAGTGACCAAACTGCAACCCAAAACCCACTTATTTATCCAAAGTGCCAACACGTCAGGAAAGTGGGGATTATCACTACATATGATTTTACCTCCGTTGTTATAAAAAGGACAGGTTGTTTTAAAATAGACAGGGAGGAACGCCCTGTGTTTTTTTCCCTAGCTGGAGAACTGGAGTACCATTGGTGTGGATTTTGACTGGAAACAAGCTGCGTACCCATAACTGAGTTCATACTATGTGGCCCTCCCCCTAACGTCCTTTATCGGCTTCACGCTGTCATTGCTCCCCGGCTTCTGGTTCCCAGCGGCCTGTAGTGACCTCACCTGGCCAGCATTACCTGACAAACGGCACTGCACCTAACCAGACCACTTGGAATGGAAAACCAGGGAGCGCTGACAACAGGAAGCCTATGGAGGAGGTGAGGGGGAGTGCCACATAGTATGAAATCAGCTGTGGATACGCCGGTGATTTCCTGTCCAAATCTGTAGCAATGGCGCTGATTTTGACTGTTTCTTGGATGTGGAAATGCTGCATAATTTGCTTCAGAAGTTTCCACTGCGGACATTCCCTGTAAACATACCCTAAGTGAGGTTGAGGTATGCTGCCATGTGCAGAGTAGCCTCAGAAGTAATAGTGTCCCCTTTATCAGCCTCAGCAGTAATAGTAACCCCCACAGTGGTCTCAGTAATAATAGTGTCCCCTATATCGGCCACAGTAGTAATAGTGACACCCACAGTGGCCTTAATAGTAATACAGTCCTTTATATTTGCCCCAGTAGCAATAGTGACCCCCACAAAGGCCAGAGTAGTAATAGTGTTCCTGGTAATAGTATTACTACTGGGGCTGATATAAAAGATACTATTATTAATAGTGTCCCCTATATAGGCCCCAATAGTATTAGTGCCCCCCACAGTAGCCCCAGTAGTAATAGCGCATCTACCTGAAATCAATGTACTTACCTCCTCCTTGTCTTCAAGCTCTGCTGCAGAGAGGTGAGTATATATATTTTTTTTTATTTTTTACACATTTTAGGGATGATTTTTCAAGGAAGGGCTTATATTTAAAGCCCTTCCTCGAAAATCACTGCAGGGCTATGCCGGCAGCCCATTGCTTTAAATGGAGCCAACTGTAGCACTGGCTCCATTGAATTCAATAGGAGAACATTGCGATCTTCTGCTACAGCTGTGACCCCTGTGGCAAAGGATTTCTTCATCTCCGCGGGGAGTCCCCTTGTCCCTTGACACTGGACAGGGGATTCCCTGCGGAGATGAAGAAATCCTCTGCTACAGCTGTGGCAGAGAATCATAATGTTCTCTGTATGTCAATGGGGCCGCCACTGCTACCGCCAGCCCATTGACAACAAGGTAAAGCCCCTGGATTTGACAGCATCCAGGGGTTTCACATCCAAGAAATCCTCTGCTGCAGCTGTCACAACCACAGAGGGGGATAGCAGGCAGCGCACTTTATGTGCGCAAAAACTCGGCCAAGTGCGTTTTTTTCAGCGTGATGCCTACTTCCATCACACTCATTTTTCTAGGCATGCATTTTGCGCACATAAAAACGCCCCATCTTACTGAGCCCTTAATGTTGATATTTGAGCTTATTAATTCAGCCAGGGGCTCAATCATCAAGATAAATAACAGTGACAACAAGGGACATCCCTGGCAGGTTCTATTAGAAATTTTATAAGGTTTGGAGAGAACCATCCACAAGAACCCTAGCCAAGGGGTAACTTTATAATGCCTGGATTGCTTAAAAATTTTTACCATGTAGACCGAATTTGTGAAATAATGGAAATATGAAGTCTCAATGAAGCCTATTGAATGCCTTCTCTGCATCCAGAGTCAATAAAAGAGAAGGTGCCTGAGAGCTCCCAGCCTCTGATATAAGATTTATCATTCCCCTTGTAGCATTTGAGGTGTGTCTCCCCCTCATAAATACAACCTGATTATTATGAATGGTGCCATGAAGAATTATCAAGAGTCTTTGAGCTAGTAATTTGGAATAGATTTTTATATCACAATTGAGCAAAGATACCGGTCTGAAATTAGATTAGGAATCCAATGGTTTTCCAGGCTTGGGGATAGTGAGAATGGTGGCATGGAGCATTTCATCAGGAAAATAGCCACAAAAGATAGCTCTATTGAATGTTTTGGACCTGTGAGAGGAAAGGATAGAAATAAATAGTTTGTAGTATTTGTGTGCAAAGCCATCTGACCTGGAGATTTGAAAGATTAAATTTGGTTGCGACCTCATCAGGAAAAATGGGGACATTTAGGTCCTGAAGATCTGAAGCAAAAGTAGTAGGAAGGTTAATCTTTTGTAGAAAGTTATTTAACAAATTTATAGTAGATTGGGGAGAAGAGCTAATGAAATATGGAATTTTGAATTTTATCTGTTTCTGTTTAACAGAAGTGGGCATTTCTTTTTGGTTGTTTGTTAAAGAATGAATAGTGAGTTGTGTAGAAGTATTTGAATTTTTCGTAATCTTCTAGAAGTAATCTAAGGTTGTTTCTCAATTTAAAACGGTAGTTGCAATAGGATACCAAGGGGGAAGTTTGTAGCAGTTGTTCAAACTAAGTAATTTGTTTGAGAAGGTCGTTAATGTAAGATTGTTTGAATTTTTTTTTTGTTGTGAACTAATTTTAATCAAGATGTCTCGTATAAATGCTTTATGAGCGTTCTAGATGGCAAACACATCTGGTATCATATTGTGTAAAAAGTATTCACTAAGTTCTGAAATTATAAGCTTATTATATTGAGAGTAAGATATTATTTCTCAATGATGTAACATCATTTAGAGGCAAGTTTAAGGATAGGGACAAATAAATAGGAGAGTGGTCAGACCATGTAGTGACCCCAATTTGTGACAAGTTAACAGTGGAAAGTGACCATTTATCCATCAAAAATAAATTTATGTGGGAAAAAGACCCATAAAAGGAGAATAGATGGTAAATTCTTTGGAAGGGGAATTTAGACACCTGAATATATCATAAAGAGCTTGTTTATATAACCATGGAGTGAGAGAAGGGAATTCCAGTAGAATCATGAGCTCTGTCTGGAACAAAAATAAAATCTCCACATAAAATTAGTTAACTCTTATGAATTTTGTGAATTTTAGAAATTATTTTATTTAGAAATCTAATCAGGGAAGAGTTAAAATTAGAAATGAGCGAGCATGCTCGTCCAAGCTCGATGCTTGTTTGAGCATTAGCCTGCTTGATGTACTCGTTACTCAAGCCGAGCACCACACGGTGCGCGGGTGCTTGAAAAAATTTCACCCTCTCCTCCCCACATGTTTTCAATGGAACAGCGGCTCCATTGAAAACAATGGTCTGCCGACACCCCTGAATTGTTTTTCAGGGAAGGGCTTTAAACATAAGCCCTTCCCTGAAAAACAATAATTTTAGTGTAAAAAAAAAAACGTACCTGTCTGCCGCTGCCATTTTCCCTGTGGGAATGAAGGACACATCTGCTGCATGCGGCAGATGTGTCCTTCATCCCCGCGAGGAAAAAGAATTCCCTGCTGCACCTACCACATCTGTGACAGATGCAGCAAAGGAATTCTTCATCCCTGCAGGGAATACAGAATTCCCTACCACAGCTGTCACAGATGACAGCTGCAGTAGGAGATCCTGCTGCCGACACCCACATCAATGGATTTCAGGGAAGGGCTTTAAATATAAGCCCTTCCCCGAAAAACAATAAAAAATGGTGAATAAAATTTAAGAAAAAGAATACTCACCTTTCTTCAGCTGCGGGACTCAGCTGTGTCCAGCCGGCTCTTCTCCTTGCACTGCTCTCAGTAGTATTCAGCAGGTGGGGATTTAAAATCCCCGCCTGCTGAATGGGCTGCCTCTGAATGGCTGAGTACTGTGACCAATCAGAGGCAGCTCTTAGCTATTGAATGAAAGCTGAGAGCTGCCTCTGATTGGTCCCTGTGCTCAGCCAATCAGAGGCAGCACTCACCCATTCATTAATTCATTCAGAGCCAACTGGCAGCTTATGTTTAAAGCCCTTCCCTGAAAAACAATTACCGGGTGCCGGCAACAGGAAAAATACTCACATTTCTTCAGCTGTCGGGGCTCAGCTGCCATAAATGGGCTGCCTCTGATTGGCTGAGCACTGTCACCAATCAGAAGCACCTCTCAGCTATTGAATTTATGAATGGGTGAGTGCTGCCCCTGATTGGCATAGTGCAGGGACCAATCAGAGGCAGCTCTCAGCTGTCATTCAATAACTGAGAGCTGCCTCTGATTGGTCACAGTGCTTAGCCAAACAGAGGCAGCCCATTCAGCAGGTGGGGATTTTTTTTTTATCACCATTTTTTTCTTGTTTTTCAGAGAAGGGCTTATATTTAAATACCTTCCCTGAAAAATGCTGGCAACGTGTTCACACTACTTAATTGTGAGGTGGATGTGGCGCAGGAGGAGGAGGGAGGAGCTTTGGAGGAGGTGGAATAATAGGCTGCAGATACCAGCACCGAGGTAGGACCCGCTATTCTTGGTGTGGGTAGCATGTGAGCAGTCCCAGCCTCCACCAAGTTCTACCAATGTGGCGTCAGGGAGATATAGTATCCCTGCCCGACAGAACTTGTCCACGTGTCCATCGTTAAGTGGACCTTCTCAATAACTGCGTTGGTGAGTGCACAGTTAATGTTGCGGGAGACGTGCTGGTGTAGGGTGGGGATGGCACACCGGTAAAAATAGTGGCGACTGGGGACCGAGTAGCGTGCGACCGCCACCGCCATCATGTTTTTGAAAGCCTCCATTTTCACAAGCCTGTACGGCAGCATCTCCAGGCTGATTAATTTGGCAATGTGCACATTTAAAGCTTGTGCATGCGGGTGGGTGGCGGCATATTTCCTCTTTCGCTCCAACGGTTGCATTAGCGACAGCTAAATGCTGTGCTAGAAGACATTGCTGGATGGAGTGGAGGACCGTGGAGGTGAGGGTGTGGGTGCAGGCCGGGAGGCGCTCGTGACTGTGTCCTGGGAGGGGGATTGGATCTGTGTGACAGGTTGTGTGGCACAGGGAAAGAGGCAGTGGTGTGACCCAGAAGCGGTGTATGGCCTTCGTCCCACCTTGTGGGGTGCTTGGCCATCATATGCCTGCGCATGCTGGTGGTGGTGAGGCTGGTATTGGTGGCTTCCCGGCTGATCTTGGTGCGGCACAGTTTGCAGACCACTGTTCGACGGTTGTCAGCGCTCTCACTAAAAAACATCCACACCTTTGAACACCTAGCCCTCTGCATGGAAGCTTGCCACGAGGGGGTGCTGTGGGAACAGTTGGGGGATTCTTTGCTCTGGCCCTGCCTCTCCCCCTGGCCACCCCACTGCCTTTTCCAACCTGTCCTGCTGATGCACTTGCCTCCCTCTCTGAAGACCTGTCTTTAGTAGGCTTAGCAAGCCAGGTGGGGTCAGTCACCACATTATCCAGCAGCTCTTCCTCCGAATCCTCTGTGTGCTCCTCCATCAGACTTACTTCCCTTACTACTACCTCACTCACAGACAACTTTTTCTCATCATCCTCATCCACAAAAAGCTCTTGAGACAGTTGCCGGAAGTCCTCAGCCTGGGAGTCTGCCTGCTCAGAATATGTCATTTTCATGGAGTGAGGAGGCTGGGAGGAAGGAGGAGCAGCCAGAGGATTCAAAGGTGCAGTCCCTAGGCCGGGAGTAGTGGACTGCATAGAAGACCCATTGCTGGATGCGTTATTGCTGGGGGTTCGACACATTGCTGGACGCGTTATCTGCAATCAACGACAGGACCTGCTTGCACTGCTCTGCTTATAATGAAGGTCTACCACGCAGACCCGCAAATTGTGATATGAAGCTGGGGAGCCTAGAAACTTGGCTCTCTCCTAATCCCTCAGCAGCCAGCTGTGATTCACCCAGGCCAGGAACTCAGCCTGTGCCCACACCCTCACTTGGACGCCCGCATCTGCGTCCACGTCCTCGACCCTTACCCCTACTCCTTCTCATGGCGGATTAAGGATAGAGCAGGGCCCAAATAAATTACCCCACTGTACAGTGCTGAGAAATGGGGCTAATTCACCGCACACAGAGACTTGTAGATACTGGAGGCTCTATGCTATGACCGTAAAAAATTAAAACGCTGTCTTGCGCTGATACCTAGGAGTCATTTACCACTCTTAGAGACTTGTAGATAAGAGAGGCTGTATGGAGTGACAGAAAACTATAAAGTCAGTGGATAGTGCTGCTAACTCCGGCTACTTCATGGCACCCAAAGAAAGAGTATTGTGAGACGCTCTGCACAGTGGCAGAAAGCTATAAAGCCAGTGGATAGTGCTGCTAACTGCGGCTACTTAACCGCACCCAAGGAAAGGGTATTGTGAGACGCTCTGCACAGGGGCAGAAAGCTATAAAACCAGTGGATAGTGCTGCTAACTGTGGCTACTTCATTGCACCCAAGGAAAGGGTATTGTGAGACGCTCTGCACAGTGGCAGAAAACTATAAAGCCAGTGGATAGTGCTGCTAACTGCGGCTACTTAACCGCACCCAAGGAAAGGGTATTGTGTGACGCTCTGCACAGGGGCAGAAAGCTATAAAACCAGTGGATAGTGCTGCTAACTGCGGCTACTTCAACGCACCCAAGGAAAGGGTATTGTGAGACGCTCTGGACAATGGCAGAAAGCTATAAAGCCAGTGGATAGTACTGCTAACTGCAGCTACTTCACCCAACACAGAGAATGGTATCTGTGAAATGGTCTGCAGTGGCCCAGGAAATATTAGAGTACTGTTTATCGATGAGACCTCTGCCTAATGCACTGCACACATAGAACGTTATAGCTGAAATGCTCTGCAGTGGCCCAGAAAAAATTACAGTACTGTTTAGCGATGAGACCTCTGCCTAATGCACTGCACACATAGAACGGTATAGCTGAAATGGTCTGCAGTGGGCCAGGAAAAATTAGCATACTGCTTAGCAGTGATAACTCTGCCTAATACACTGCACACAGAGAACCGTATAACTGTAATGCTCTGCAGTGGCCCAGGAAAAAATAGCGTACTGCTTAGCGGTAAGAACTCCGCCTAATGCACTGCACACTGAGAATGCTATAGCTGAAATGCTGTACACAGGCCTAGATGCTTTAAAAAAAATGGTGCACTACTGCTCCCAGCCAGCCACAACAGCAATGCACACAATGAGGAGTAGCCCTAAGAAGGACCATTGGAGTTCTTGAAGAGAGGATCCCTACTCTAACACTTTCCCTATATCAGCAGCAGCACTTTCCCTAAACTCTGCCAGCATGCATCTGAGGCGAGCCGTGGCCGGGACCAGTTTAAGTACTCGGTGGTCACCTGATCCTGCCAGCCACTCACTGCTGTTGGCGGGCAGAGGGCTGGCACGTCACAGCAGGAAGTGGTAATGCCTTTCCCGCATGTTTATTGCCTAACAAATGGCGCTAAACATGCGGGGAAGGGAAATGCAATTTTCTCGAGTACCACGTGTTGCTCGACTCGAGTACCGAGCATCTCGAGTAGCCTAATACTCGGATGAGTGTCCTCGTTCATCTCTAATCAGCATATAACTCCATAGTACAGGATGAGCACAAAAACAGTTGTTAATTCATTATATATCTATTGAAGATCAAGTACTGTTTTTGTGCTGACCCTGTACTGTACTGAGTATACAAATCTATATCTGTCTCCTTACAGTAAAGCTTTACATTTTATTTTCCAATTACGATTATACAAGGGGAACAATTTCAAGGTCAGCCATTTGACCTTTGTGTTTTTTTTGGCATCCATTCAAGCACCTTAAGGCCATAGAATTACCATATAGATTTTGCTCTAGTGACAAGGAAATTCTTTATCTAAAGATGTTAATAATAAAGTGGCTGTTAGTATGCTTCTGTATCATTACTTTAGAAGAGGAAACATTTTGTGAAAGTGCTAGGACAATATGATGTGTTCTTGTCAGATAAATAGAGTGCCATGAATGTGAGCTAAAATTATAACTGATTTTGTCATATAAGAAGTGGCTTTAACATTAACCCTACTTTTCTGTACTATGATACGACTTCATTTCTATCCTAAAATTTGAACAATAATGTTGAAATATTACAGATTATCCTGGCATTATTTTCTGTGTAATGCTTTTAGTATCAGCAACACTCCAGAGGGAAACCCATTTTCCATTATACGCAGTAGTCTGTGTTCTATTTCCTACTAATACTTGTTCACAATTGAATTGAGGATTTTTGTGTCATGTTCAAGATTGTCACATATAGTACCTTTATTTTTTCAGCTTCCATGATAGCATATCTCTCTACACATTCAAGAGTTCCAAAGCATGCTGTTTTCTTCTTTGTCTACCAAGTACTTCAACTCAAATGCTTCTACCATTACAGTTGTCAAAGGAAAGGACTGAGACAACCAGATAGGATGTAAGTAAGTGCTCCTCCGAACCTGGCCTGCCCCTTTTAGTGGAAGAAAGTGTCAGTAAGTGCTAATGCTCTTCGTCAGCCTAGCTTTGAAGATAGAAAGCTAATGGTGTACAGCACCACTCTGGTTGTCAAAATGTCTGAAGTTCAATGTATAATACGTACTTATGGGTTATTTGTCCATTATTTGCACATTACATTCCTACAATATCCAGTAGATGATATGTATCAATTACAAGACATTTAGAAGTTTCAAGTTAATGTTTCTTAAATGTATATCTGTTAATTGCAATATTATTAGATGCAATGTGATCTGAGGATTGTAACTCAGATATCTTCAAAGATGTCTACTGCTTCCGACTGTGTTAAGAAAACTCTTACATCCAGGATAATTCAATGCTAATTCATAAATTAAAGGGTAGTTTCAAAGATCCGAAGCCTTTAGGGTATATGCTTCATGGGTTAATATTTGCAAATGCACACACTTTTTGAAAATTTACCAGTTCTGACTTTAATGTAGTCATATCCTCCAGCAGCGACGTAGCTAAAGGCTCATGGGTCCGGGGGTAAATGTTCAGCTTGGGCCCCTCCTGTGCAGCTGCTCTGCGTGACTACTGATCGTGGTTCGCCCAAAAAATACACATACAATTTACTGTATACATCAGACAGCAAATCTAAAGAGAACATTTATAACAAGACGGGGAATGATGGGAGTTGGCGCCTCTATGAGAGATGGAAATAACTCCTGTAAGTTACAGGCTGTAACACTTTTACTGCTGGAAAGGTGGCATGTCATTGATCCCCCTCACTGTCTAATATCTAATTTGTGTCGCCTCCCTTTCAGTTTCATCCCATTGCTTCTAGTCTTTCCTTGTGCAGATGAGAATAAGGCTGATCCCTCTACACTGTGACAGCCCTTCAGATATTTGTAGACAGCTATTAAGTCTCCTCTCAGCCTTCTTTTTTGCAAGCTAAACATTCCCAGATCCTTTAACCGTTCCTCATAGGACATGATTTGCAGACTGCTCACCATCTTGGTAACTCTTCTCTGAACTTGCTCCAGTTTGTCTATGTCTTTTTTTAAAATGGGGTGCCCAAAACTGGACACAGTATTCCAGATCAGGGCTGACTGAGGAAAAGTATAGGGGGATAATGACGTGATCTAGACTCTATGCTTCTCTTAATACATCCCAGAATTGTTTTTGACTTTTTTGCTTCTGCATTGCATTGTTGACTCATGTTCAGTCTATGATCTATTAGTATACCCAAGTCTTTTTCACATATGCTGCTTAGCCCAATTCCTCCCAATCTGCATGTGTTTTTTTTTATTTTTCTTACCCAGATGTAGGACTTTGCATTTCTCCTCCTTAAATACCATTTTGTTAGTTGCCGCCCACTGTTCAAGCTTTTCTAGATTTTTCTAAATACTCTCCCTCTCTTCCCTAGTGTTAGTTATCCCTCCTAGCTTTGTGTCATCAGCAAATTTGATCAGTTTCCCATCAATTCCCTCCTCCAGATCATTTATAAAAATGTTGAACAACACAGGGCCTAGGACAGAGCCTTGCAATACCCCACTTGATACATTCTTCCACTTGGATGTGCAGCCATTTATGACCACTCTTTGAGTACGAACACTCAGTCAGTTGTGAATCCACCTAACAGTTGCCTTGTCGGTCCCATATTTGGTCCTTTTTTTTATAAGTATGGTATTAGATACTTTGTCAATTGCTTTACTAAAGTCAAGATATACTATATCCACCGCATTTCCATGATCAACCCAGTCAGTGATTCTGTCATAGAAGGAAATTAGATTCGTCTGGCATGACTTGTTTGATACAAACCCATGCTGGCTCTGGTTAATTACTCCATTTTCATCCAAGTACTTGCATACATGCTGTTTAATAATTTGTTCTAAGATTTTTTCCCGGTATAGAAGTCAGGCTTACAGGCCTGTAGTTTCCTGGATCCATCTTCCTCCCTTTCTTGAAGATAGGGACAACATTTGCCCTTTTCAAATCTTCTGGAACTTCTGTTCTCCAGGAATTTTCAAAGATTATGGCAAGTGGTTCAGCAATTACCCCTGCTGCTTCCTTTAGTATCCTAGGATGTAATTCATCTGGACCTTGAGACTTGAATTCATTTAAGTTAGCTAAGTGTTACTTCACCATCTCTCTGCTTATAGATAGCCTGCATTCTTTTATTCCCCCAGTAGCACAAAAAAGATCAGTTGATGTTACATCTACTTTCTGGGAGAAAAGAGATACAAAATAGAAATGTAAAAGTTTGGCATTCTCAATATCATTCTTAACCAATTCCCCATGTTCATCCTGTAAGCATCCAATAGCATCTTTGACTTTTCTTATGCTTTTAACATATCCCCAAATCCTTTTTTATTGCTTTTGGCCTATGTTGCAAGCCTCAATTCAATATTAGCTTTAGCTTTTCTGACACTTGCGCTACAGCTTTTGCAGACTGCATTAATTTACTTAAGTTATTTAATACTAGGTGATATACCGGTGCGTTGCAAAGTGCTATAAGCTTAGGGATTGGTTATTGAAAATTGATCTTTCAAAGTTATTTCCTCCTTCTACATAATAACTTATATTACTGCATCATTTTGCAGTGGTCCAAAGTAATTCGTTGGTCAAAAATTTGAGTATGAGGCCCTGCGCAATTGGCACATCAACCTTACACACAATAGTCTTCAGTAATAGTTCTTATAGCTGAAGTGTTCATTAATGTCATTAGAGCTCAGCACCACACTCATATGAAAGCTGTCCAAAAGAAAATCTGTGGTGCCCATAGCAACCAATCACAGCGCAGCTTTCCTTTCATATTACCTCAGCTGTGTAAGAAATGAAAGCTGAGCTCTAACAACCAATCACAGCAGAGCTTTTATTTTACCTCAGCGGTATAAGAAATGAAAGTTGAGCTATGATTGGTGGCTATTGCCAACAAAAATTAAATTATGCCAGTATTCGTCTCCTGGTGCTGAAGAACGCTCATGCAAAATTTCACTCAAATCAGACCAGAAATGTGGATTTGTATATGACACAAACAAATAGATTTTGCATTTTATATATAAACTAGGCAAATAATATGGAAAAATACCTCTGCAGCGCCACCTGTTGGCTGGCAGCATTCCTTCAAATGAATGTGACTTTCTAACAAGTCTTAACATTGATTGGGAATAGGAAACCAAGCCAGAAAATCATACACAGACAGATGTTTCAGGGTGTTTGCCCCTCATCAGTTTGCAGTAAGTTTCTGGCTTAGCTTGTGAGAGGCCTGCGATGTGGGTCAGGAGGGTGTGTCGTATCTCCTTAAGGAGAGCACCCAAAAACACTCACTTTCTAAGAGTCCTCACTCCCCTTTTGGGTGCTCTCCTAGGGAATAGACTATACCATCCCCTGACCCACTCACCCCCTAGGTGTCTCCACACACGTTTTGGGTTCTCTCCTTAAGGAGACAGGACACCCCTCCTGACCCATATATAAGATAAACATTCCACTGAGCCCTATAGAAAGTATAGCACATATAGTCCCTTAAAGGGAGCACATTACACACTGAGGGATTTCCAACAGACTACAGCTCAGGGTCTAATTAACCCTGGGCAGAGGCAGAGTAGTGTTACTAGTAAATGCATAGAGGTGGAAGATGCTGTCAGCCAGGAGGTAATGCATGTGTTTCTGGGAACTATAGTTTCCCAAATAGACATGCTGGTCACATGGGCTAAGCAGTATCACCATCCTGTTTGCTAAGAGATGAAAGTCCCCCCAATGGGAGCAGCAGAATGCAAATACAGTACTTAGAGGGAAGCATATAGTAATTTCCCTTGGGCATGTGGCATTCTACTTTATCATATTAGGAAAGTACTTTTGACAAAAATATTAGATTAAGAAGGGGTTGCCTATGATAAAATGTAAAAAAGTTCCCCATGATAGGAGCTAATAAGCTCATACTCACCTCTCTAGAGTCCCTACATTTCCCAAGCTGTAGCCATCAGTCTCTTCTGTGACATACTGTTTACAGACTGCAGCAACCTACATGCGTGACATCACAGGCTGCTACAGCCAATTACAAAGCTCGGCGCTCATTCGCTGACGTCTGTGATTGGTTGCAGCAGCCTCTTTTGTCCTATATAAAGGCTGCTGCAGCCTGTAAATGTCACGTCACAGGGAGATCTGCAGGGCCAGAAATTACACAATAAGGCATTGGGATGACTACTTACATACACAGTCTATTTTACTGTAATGATGAGCAAAATAACACTATAGCCTCATCCAATATGGCACACAATGTGCTTAGTAGATCAACAAGTAATGTAAAAAATATAAGTATCTGCAGGTCTCAGCACTGAACAAAACAATGAGGGTCCTTAATAATTTTGAATTCATCATTTTCAGGTAGCTTTTCTACTAGTAATAAAGTAACCTGAAATAAAAAGATTTAACTGCTGCACTTGGTCCTTTAGTTATACGGAGAGTAATAGCTATAATGGACCCATCACAAAGCTCTCATATAAAGGTCTACTAGTAATTTATTTCTCACAAAAGAAAAACAGCACGGCTGAATGGATGAGGGCCGAGAGAGATGCAAGTGAACATGTTATGGAGATTTAAGAAATCTTCTTATACTCACATCTATTGCATGTCAGATTAGTATTTGGGATATATAACACTAGACACTTATCTGCCTCATTCAGATTGGAGATTGTATTGTGAATTATTTCACCCGGCAGGATTTGTAGTACTAGAGATTATTTTATAGCAGTAAAAGTAATTATTCTTTGAGAAATACAGAAATGTATTTTTATTCAGATATAAAAATAGATTATTATGGTCACCACTCATGGGTGATGCCATCTATCACCTCCCTCCACTGTCACCATCACATGGTGATGGCAAAATCAATAGAGGAGTTTAAGAGGAGACTAGACATCTTAGAGCGGATATAGACATTAAATAGTAAGAATGGGCTGTTGATAGGGGGATCTTTCAACTGTCGGACTTAGGTCTGGAAGGAACCTTCTCTGAAGAGTGTTGATGCAAAGATTATTCTGACTGCCATTATGGAATCGGGAAGGAATTTTTTCCCCGGGACAGGGTAAATTGGCTTCTGCCTCATTTGTTTTTTTGCCTTCCTCTGGATCAACATGAGGGAGCAAAAACAGGCTGAACTGGATGGACATTTGTCTTTTTTCAGACTTGCATACTATGTTACTATGTTAACAATTAGTGCAAAACCAGATAAATAGCAATTCACACCATAGGTGTAAGCAAAAAATATTCACCAGGCATCAGAGATGGAGCCAATGGAGGCCCCTCTCTAACATCAGTAGCCTAAGGTGCTCCAATAATATATTTACGTAGAATCTTCACTGAATCCCCTGTCCTGGCTTGAACTTCCAGATGAGAATAGTGCAGGCCACAAGGGTCTCAGTCACAGTGCCATACGAATAGAAAAAGTAGTGCTCAGGATGAACCCAAATGACTTACTCTCTTGATGGGGTGGTAAGTCCTCCCCCTGTTATACCACACAATATCCACCAAATTATAAAGGATTCTTCACTATAGAACTGCCGAGTAATCCAGGAGTAGTGTTGTTAAACTAATGTAAATGTACATTATATATACTCTTAATGCATAATGGACTATCTATGTGCGTGAAAAAGGGACAAGAGCGTACCTTGAAAATTGCTGCACGGCTGACACGGAGTTCATTATTTATGTTTATACAGCTGATGTCTGATCTACAACATTGTCTGAATAAATGTTTGTGGTGACTACAGTCCTGAACCTTCAGTGATTTGGGATCGGGGAATTATAATTGGGTGGATATTGTGTGGTTCTACAGGGAGGGGGCTTACCACTCCCTTAAGGCCGCCTGCACACGAGCGTTCCTGATTCCGCTAGCGGATTTTCACGCGCGTATGGTACCTAAATGTGCTTGCGGATAGGTGTGGATGCGTGAAAAATCACGCGCGGATATACGCGGATGTGTTGCGGAAAAAAACGCGCAGAAAAACCAGCAGACACCCCTTATTGTAAACCCAACCCCTAGAGAACTGCCCATTCCTTGGAAAACAGCTTAAAAACCAACACCCAGACTCCGTTTTGTCTCTCTTGCTTGTGTGAGCACCGTTAAATTATTCTGGCAACATGCTTTCACCCGGTGAGCAGATGTCTTTGTGGGCATGGTTGATCCATGTAACTTTTTTCAGGCGTTTCTCCAGCGTGACTTTATTTCAGTCACTGCAAAAAAATTCACAAGAGGAATTCATTACTACAGATTTTGCATTCTTAGAACCTGCATTGGCAAGAAATACTACCTATCTCCCTCTATAAATTTGCCTGTGAAGCTCTGCTGTGTGTTGGGACGCCTCCTACCATGCCTACTTCCTGTAGTCATAGCAACCAGTGACTCCATCTGCAGCTGCACTGCGGATGTACTGCGTGAAAAAACGCACCCATTCACTTGTTTGGGAGGCTTCACGCGCAGAATCCGACCCAAATTAGAACAGTTCGCAGATTTTTTCACGCGCGTGAAAAAACGCGATACAAATCCGTCCGTCTGGGGACAACTGCGGATCCTCATAGGAGTATATTGGCTGCGATCTGGGGCAGATAATGTGCCTAAAATAACGCGCTGGAAATTCCGTTCGTGTGCAGGCACCCTAAGAGAGTAAGTCATTTGGGTTCAGTTTTCTTTAATTCATGTATTTAATCCATCACTATTTCCTGAGAGCTGCTTTTACTATTTGAGTAGTACTCTCCCCACTATCAGTCATGGCCGATTTCCAGGTCAACTGGTAATCTATGGCAGACTCCGAATCTTCTTTGTGCACCTCTTGGCTGTCATCAAAGGCCAGGGTGTGTACACCTGAGCGACTTCTGGAGAAGGGCTTCATCTCTTCATCTGAAAATCTTTGCCACCTGCTAGAGCAGGGTTCTTCTTTATGAAGAAAGATGGCTACATACATCCACATTTTGATTACTGGGGACTCCACGCAGTGACTGTGAAAAACAAATGTCCACTGCCTCCAATTACCTTACTATTTGGCAAAATATGGGGTCGGGAGCATACAATTTGATTTGGCATAGTGATAAGTGGAAAACTGAGGTCAACACTCGAGATGGGTATTAGAAATATTTAGTTACATTCTTCTAAATTTTCAACTTACCTATTGCATTTCAGGAACTTGTAAATGATGTATTCCATGACTTGTTGTACTCTCGTGTAGTTGTCTACATAAACAACATTTTAACCTTTACTCCAGGTCTAAATACACAACAGAAACAAGTGAACACAGTAGTCCAGCGCCTCAGTGCAATGGATTATCTGCAAAATTTTAAAAATTTGTCTTCGAGCAAAACAGCTTACCATTACTAGGATACATTATTTCCAATGTATCCTAAGAATGGTAAGGGGTATGGAAGAGATCTGAGAAAAAAACACTAGATTGTAGGATTTGCAAATTATTATCTTTAATTTATTCTGCACTTCTTCACTCTCATCATACACAAAGAAAAGGAGTCATACACTACCTGAATACTAACAATAGTATTTATTTACTCTTTAAATAAATGTATCATAGATGTAAAACCCCTCGCATATGTACTTGACGTCATAATTAGTGCTGCTCTTCTTGATCAGCCAGGCCATAAAATCTCCCCGATTTTAGCTAAATCAAATTGGGTAAGTTCGCACCAATTTTTGGTGTAAGTCGCAGGAAAATCTAATTTCTCATAATGCCTGCTGTAGAGATTAGCATGCAGCCAATCAGCAGCCAGGGCGCCTTGCTAATTTCATCAAATGTATACTCCATCTTGCATATGGGCAGCAGTTTCATTGGATGCCTGCATCACATGACCAAGCCATATATGACATGCACAGTGTGGCTAGCAGTTATTTTATAGGTGATCACTGGACAGAGAAGCTGCATCACATTTATATGCCTACATAACACATGGTCTATTGCTAATAGGGACATATATTCTACAGAGGTGTGAAAGCTTGTATACCAGCAGAGGACTTAAATGGGGTTTTATTGGAGGGAGCAATCTTACACACTTACCTCAATTATATAGGGCATCCTTCTCCACTGGAGGGTACTTAAGAATTTAGTCTCTACTATGCAAAGGTGCTAGTTGTTTGCATTCTAGTTACCTGGTAATTGACATATGCATGAACCATCCAGCTCTTCTGATTTCTTGATTTCTGATCCCGGGTCATTTCTTGACTATGCATTTCTCTGTCCCCTAACTTCTCTGACCCTCAGCTTGTTTCTTGACTATGCAAGACATCTACCTGCCCTGACTCTTGGCCTGTTTTTCCACTACACAAGTCTTGAACTCAGCTTTTTCCACAATGAAGTCTCAGTCTATGGTCAGCTGTTTCTAAACCAAGACTATTTTCTGGAGGAGGCAGTCTGGGGTACCTCACAGTGAAGACCAGATCCCGACTAGTGGAGTTAAAGGGTGAAAACCATAGAATCCCAGGTGCAGACCCCTAACTTATTTCAAAGTCAAAATGGTTAGAAACACAGTGGATCCTCTTTTATCCAGTTACAAAGACCAACAGGGATGGAAACCCTGTGAAATGGAGACCAAAAAGGTCTCTGCTTTGTCCTGGGAGAAAGTTGCAATGCAGAATTCATGATACAATACAGAAGAAGAAGAAATCAAAAAATAGAATATTTATTTAATCCCCTAACGACTGCCAATACGCCTTTTAACAGCCTCCAGCCCCAGGGTATGTATGGAGGGAGATTGTGTGGCTATCTCTCTCCATACATCGTGGCTGCCAGCTGTTTCTTACAGCCAACACCTGGCGGCAACAGCTCCGATGAGCTGTCAATTCTGACAGTGGCATTTAAATCTCCTGAACGATGCTTTCTGAAAGGCCCCAGGGCTGTCATAGCAGAATGCCTATGTCAAGCAGTGCTCGTGGGGTGGCTTGATAGACTACCTGCCCGATAGCAGTATAACAGTATGGCATTATATAACACTGCAAAAATGATCAAAGAATCACAAGTTGTTGTCCGCTCTAAAAAAGTAAAAATCAAAAAATCGTATGTATTCCAAAATGGTAAATGCAAACTACAGGATGTCCCGCAAAAAATTAGCCCTCACACAACTATGTCGATGGAAAAATAAAAAAGCTATTGTGTGCAGAAAATGGGAGCAGAAAATAATTTTAAAAAAATGTAATATCTTTGAAAAAAATTCAAGTAGTATAGCAAAAAAAAAACTATATAAGTTTGGTATTGTAGTAATCGTATGACCCATAGAATACAGTTATCATGTCATTTTTGTGCACAGTAGAAATAATACGCACCGAAAGATGGCGGAATTTCATTTTTTTCTATTTCTCTCCACTTAGAAATTTTTAAAAGTTTTCAGTACATTATATGGTACATTAAATAGTACAATTGAAAACTACAACTCATCCAGCAAAAAAACAAGCCCTCATACAGCTATGTTGATAGACAAGTAAAAGAGTTATGATTTTTTAAAAGAGGGGAGGGAAAAACGAAAATAGAAAAATGAAAAGAAACTTGGTCACTAAGGGGTTAAGAACAAAGGAATGAAAGTGAATAATGGAATAATGGTGGTTAAGCAATTAAAATTTTACCTTTGAAACATCGTTTTGCTAGCTACAGCTAACTAAATCCTAGGAACAATACTGCTTTCTGCACAATGCAAAATCTCTTCAAGACCTTAAGAACCATATAAATAACACTTTGCTACTATTAGTCACAATGCAGTTCATAGAATTTATCACGCAGCTTCCTTTTAAGGTTAACACTTCACTACAGTCTATCAGAAATAGAGTGTACGAAACCCACTTGGAATGCTACCTAAAGACTCACATATTTTGCCTTACAAAATTATCTCAGTCCATCAAGGGAAGCTTGAGCGGCAGGCATAATCTCCTCAGTGTAGTCTCTATCTTCTGCAGAAGGCCTGCTGACAAACTATTGTTAACCCCTTTTTGGTGTGCACACTTAGTGTTCCTTACGAAGCTGGCCTCACTTATAATTTGTTGTGCAGGGCATCACAGCTTCTACTGACTGAAGCGATCCCACAACACTGCCAAGGGGCTGGGGAGCAGTCCTCTCCGCTCCTCTTAGTCTTGGTGCCCCACTCACTCTTGGTTTGTGGCTGCACCTCTTCCCTTTTCCTCAGCCCCAGCCCTGCAACCACTAAGGTCAATGTGTTTCCGTCAAAGTCTCTCCACACTTCCTCCCCACAGCTAGCAGGTCCTGCTCTTTTACTCTGTAATATCCTGTGCTCTCCTAGTGGCACAGCCAAAAATACATCTTATATAAGAGAGCCTCAGCTAATCAACCAATCCACAAATGTACCTTGAGCATGCTCAGTTCTGCAGTACCCTAGATTTTGGTGCTTGCAACGATTCTAGAACAATTTTTGGCACATATTTTGCAGTTGATTTCTATAGCAATTTCTTAACCCCTTATTAAACCCTATGGTTCTTTCCAGATTTCCATCTTCATATTGTTCTCACTGTAAAAATCGCAAATCCCAGACAAAATCAGTGCTGGATGAAAATTAATTATTAGAGATGAGCGAACGTACTCGTCCGAGCTTGATACTCGTTCGAGTATTAGCGTGTTCGAGATGCTCGTTACTCGAGACGAGTACCACGCGATGTTCGAGTTACTTTCACTTTCATCTCTGAGACGTTAGCGCGCTTTTCTGGCCAATAGAAAGACAGGGAAGGCATTACAACTTCCCCCTGCGACGTTCAAGCCCTATACCACCCCCCTGCAGTGAGTGGCTGGCGAGATCAGGTGTCACCGGAGTATATAAATCGGCCCCTCCCACGGCCCGCCACAGATGCATTCTGACAGAGATCAGGGACAGTGTTGCTGGTGCCGGAGCTGCTATAGGGAGAGCGTTAGGAGTTATTTTAGGCTTCAAGAACCCCAACGGTCCTTCTTAGGGCCACATCTAACCGTGTGCAGTAGTGTGGAGGCTGCTTTTTGCAGTGTTGCACTTTTTTTTTTTTTTGTATATCGGCAGTGCAGAGCATTGCGTCCTGCAGTAATTTTACATTGTCCAGGGCCAGTAGTGGTGAGGCAGGGACAGAAGACATATTTAGTGTATATAGGCAGTGGGCCTTTCCAAAAACATTTGGGAAAAAAAAATCTATTTGGGCTGCCTGTGACCGTCCTCAGTGTACTGGGTCTCTGCTGGGGGTAGTTGTCCTAATTTATACGCAGCCAGCTAAGTGTTACAGCAGGCTTGCGCAAAATTCTTTCCTGTCTCTGTGTTGCCTCTTACATCACTGCTGTATTCCTGTCCACAAGTGTACTGGGTCTCTGCTGGGGGTTGTTGTCCTAATTCATACGCAGCCAGCTAAGTGTTACAGCAGGCTTGCGCAAAATTCTTTCCTGCCTCTGTGTTGCCTCTTACATCACCGCTGTATTTCTGTCCACAAGTGTACTGGGTCTCTGCTGGGGGTAGTTGTCCTAACTCATACGCAGCCAGCTTAGTGTTACAGCAGGCTTGCGCAAAATTCTTTCCTGCCTCTGTGTTGCCTCTTACATCACTGCTGTATTCCTGTCCACAAGTGTACTGGGTCTCTGCTGGGGGTAGTTGTCCTAATTCATACGCAGCCAGCTAAGTGTTACAGCAGGCTTGCGCAAAATTCTTTCCTGCTTCTGTGTTGCCTCTTACATCACCGCTGTATTCCTGTCCACAAGTGTACTGGGTCTCTGCTGGGGGTAGTTGTCCTAATTCATACGCAGCCAGCTAAGTGTTACAGCAGGCTTGCGCAAAATTCTTTCCTGCCTCTGTGTTGCCTCTTACATCACCGCTGTATTCCTGTCCACAAGTGTACTGGGTCTCTGCTGGGGGTAGTTGTCCTAATTCATACGCAGCCAGCTAAGTGTTACAGCAGGCTTGCGCAAAATTCTTTCCTGCCTCTGTGTTGCCTCTTACATCACCGCTGTATTCCTGTCCACAAGTGTACTGGGTCTCTGCTGGGGGTAGTTGTCCTAATTCATACGCAGCCAGCTAAGTGGTACAGCAGGCTTGCGCAAAATTCTTTCCTGCCTCTGTGTTGCCTCTTACATCACCGCTGTATTCCTGTCCACAGGTGTACTGGGTCTCTGCTGGGGGTAGTTGTCCTAATTCATACGCAGCCAGCTAAGTGTTACAGCAGGCTTGCACAAAATTCTTTCCTGCCTCTGTGTTGCCTCTTACATCACCGCTGTATTCCTGTCCACAGTGAAACAGTCTGCAGTAATTTTACATTGTCCAGGGACAGTAGTGGTGAGGCAGGGACAGAAGACATATTTAGTGTATATAGGCAGTGGGCCTTTCCAAAAACATTTGGGGAAAAAAACCTATTTGGGCTGCCTGTGACCGTCCTCAGTGTACTGGGTCTCTGCTGGGGGTAGTTGTCCTAATTCATACGCAGCCAGCTAAGTGTTACAGCAGGCTTGCGCAAAATTCTTTCCTGCCTCTGCTGTGCATTCCGTAAGCGAAGCCAGCCTCCAACCACAGGCCAATAAGCGGCACATTTAATTACAGCGTTCTGTTTCTGCACTACTGGTAATACACCATGCTGAGGGGTAGCGGTAGGCCTAGTGGACGTGGACGCGGGGAGGACGCGGAGGCCCAAGTCAGGGTGTGGGCACAGGCCGAGCTCCTGATCCAGGTGTATCGCAGCCGACTGCTGCGGGATTAGGAGAGAGGCAAGTTTCTGGCGTCCCCAGATTCATCTCACAATTAATGGGTCCACGCGGTAGACCTTTATTAGAAAATGAGCAGTGTGAGCAGGTCCTGTCGTGGATGGCAGAAAGTGCATCCAGCAATCTATCGACCACCCAGTCTTCTACGCCGTCCACAGCTGCAACTCTGAATCCTCTGGCTGCTGCTCCTCCTTCCTCCCAGCCTCCTCACTCCATTACAATGACACATTCTGAGGAGCAGGCAGACTCCCAGGAACTGTTCCCGGGCCCCTGCCCAGAATGGCCAGCAATGGTTCCTCTCCCACCGGAGGAGTTTGTCGTGACTGATGCCCAACCTTTGGAAAGTTCCCGGGGTCCGGAGGATGAGGTTTGGGACTTCAGGCAACTGTCTCAAGAGCTTTCAGTGGGTGAGGAGGACGATGACGATGAGACACAGTTGTCTATCACTCAGGTAGTAGTAATTGGAGTAAGTCCGAGGGAGGAGCGCACAGAGGATTCGGAGGAAGAGCAGCAGGACGATGAGGTGACTGACCCCACCTGGTTTGCTACGCCTACTGAGGACAGGTCTTCAGAGGGGGAGGCAAGTGCAGCAAGCAGGCCAGGTTGGAAGAGGCAGTGCGGTGGCCAGGGGTAGAGGCAAGGCCAGACCGAATAATCCACCAACTGTTTCCCAAAGTGCCCCTTTGCGCCATGCCACCCTGCAGAGGCCGAGGTGCTCAAAGGTCTGGCAGTTTTTCACTGAGGGTGCAGACGACCGACGAACAGTGGTGTGCAACCTTTGTCGCGCCAAGATCAGCCGGGGAGCCACCACCACCAGCCTCACCACCACCAGCATGCGCAGACATATGATGCCCAAGCACCCCACAAGGTGGGACGAAGGCCGTTCACCGCCTCCGGTTTGCACTGCTGCATCTCCCCCTGTGCCCCAACCTGCCACTGAGATCCAACCCCCCTCTCAGGATACAGGCACTACCGTCTCCTGGCCTGCACCCACACCCTCACCTCCGCTGTGCTCGGCCCCATCCACCAATGTCTCTCAGCGCACCGTCCAGCCGTCGCTAGCGCAAGTGATGGAGCGCAAGTACGCCGCCACGCACCCGCATGCTCAAGCGTTAAACGTGCACATAGCCAAATTTATCAGCCTGGAGATGCTGCCGTATAGGGTTGTGGAAACGGAGGCTTTCAAAGGTATGATGGCGGCAGCGGCCCCGCGCTACTCAGTTCCCAGTCGCCACTACTTTTCCCGATGTGCTGTCCCAGCCCTGCATGACCACGTCTCCCGCAACATTGTACGCGCCCTCACCAACGCGGTTACTGCCAAGGTCCACTTAACAACGGACACGTGGACAAGCACAGGCGGGCAGGGCCACTATATCTCCCTGACGGCACGTTGGGTGAATTTAGTGAAGGCTGGGACAGAGTCAGAGCCTGGGACCGCTCACGTCCTACCCACCCCCAGAATTGCGGGCCCCAGCTCGATGGTGGTATCTGCGGCGGTGTATGCTTCCTCCACTAAACCACCCTCCTCCTCCTCCTCCTACGCAACCTCTGTCTCGCAATCAAGATGTGTCAGCAGCAGCACGTCGCCAGCAGTCGGTGTCGCGCGGCGTGGCAGCACAGCGGTGGGCAAGCGTCAGCAGGCCGTGCTGAAACTACTCAGCTTAGGAGAGAAGAGGCACACGGCCCATGAACTGCTGCAGGGTCTGACAGAGCAGACCGACCGCTGGCTTGCGCCGCTGAGCCTCCAACCGGGCATGGTCGTGTGTGACAACGGCCGTAACCTGGTGGCGGCTCTGCAGCTCGGCAGCCTCACGCACGTGCCATGCCTGGCCCACGTCTTTAATTTGGTGGTTCAGCGCTTTCTGAAAAGCTAACCACGCTTGTCAGACCTGCTCGGAAAGGTGCGCCGGCTCTGCGCACATTTCCGCAAGTCCCACACGGACGCTGCCACCCTGCGCACCCTGCAACATCGGTTTCATCTGCCAGTGCACCGTCTGCTGTGCGACGTGCCCACACGGTGGAACTCTATGGTCCACATGTTGGCCAGGCTCTATGAGCAGCGTAGAGCTATAGTGGAATACCATAAAATCAATAAACTTTATTAGATATATTTAAAACCATATAACACAAATAGGGCACTACACAAACAAACCTCTATATATCAAGAGGTATACAGGTCTCTATCAAAAGAGACTATCACCACTTCTTTTTAGTACCAGGGGTCCCTAGTGTGTGTACAGGTACTAGTAGAGTGGTGAAGAGAAAAAACGCAGGAACTAGTAGATAAAGAATTCCTTTCTTGTTTAACTTTCCCCGTCCTTATATCTTTCTTTTGAACATATTCATATAGTGTGGAAGTATTTTATTTGGATGAATTGGATGTCATCATCACTCCAGTATTTCTTCTAGTACGTGTTCTAGAGAGATATAGTATGGGAATACATTTATCTTCCCTTTGTTTTGGGATTATAGAGTTACACAGGTGATAGCATGATATGGACCATTGGTATGCAATATTGATATTGAACAATACCCAATTGTCTCAGTACTGCCACCTTATGTTCTCATAAAAAAGAGAAAGGTACAGATGGTAGCCCTCTTTTAGAGAAATTCGTCTTGGGGCGACCACTTTGTGTTTTCTGATAGTGATTCCACTTTATAAGATTCAGTATCAGCTAATAGTACTATGTATACTCTCAGTCTCAGTCTCGGGTGACCACTTTGTGTTTTCTGATAGTGATTCCACTTTATAAGACTCAGTATCAGCTAATAGTACTATGTATAATCTCAGTCTCAGTCTCGACGCGTTTCCCCGTTCATAGAACGGATCATCAGGAGAACTTGTCAATTAGTACCATCTGTGTATAGTTATAACTGATCCGGCGTTTTTTAAAACAGTAGCACATATATTATGTCTCACTCCTATATCCTTTTAATTTGAAAGGGCAGAAAGACTAGCAGGTATTTTCCATGTAATGTTTGACTATAAGGTAACTGAGCACCTAGTGCATGAGTGAAATCTTAGTTTGTCAGAATATCCTCAGTGAGCTTAAAGAACATTTTATAGTGCACTTTAAAGAAGATATATACTTTCGTGCACGTAATAATCTTTTAGTTTTCTTTGTTATAGCTCACAGGTATGCTCTATTACCCAACAATAGAGTATTCATATGCTATGATGATGTTAAGCATATGTATCTCTTTTATTTTTTGCACCTAGCTGGCACAGGTGCAAAGGCCTAGCAATGAATGCAATAGATGCAACTGATAGTAGGAGTATGTCCCGTATCCCAATGGCATCTCCTTATTGCATCAGTAGCATTCAGTTAACTGTGGGAAGCGGCATTAGGGTGGAACGCATGGTGGCGTAACTAAACTCTCATTGGTCAAAGATACTCAGTGTGAACTGGAAGGGAGGTGCGGCATAGAGGTAGCCCATAAATCGCTAAATATAGCCAATGATACATAGAGGATTTTGATGCATATAGTAATGTATTAAAGATGTACTTGAAAAACAATGTTGTCGTCATCCTTGAGTTATTTTTCATAGTATATAGTATTTGCCTAGATAGATCGAGTAGATGTATTAATATTCCACTATAAGTGATTATAAAGCAAAGCAATGTTCCCAGTATGTATATCATTGATCACAGTATAGATCCTGATGGAACTAAGTCCAGGTAAGTCATGTCGAATGACTGCGATTTATAAGGTATGACAAGACAACCGTTGTTTTTTATTCATTCATTATTCATTTATGCGGCATTGAAAAAGTCCATCCTATGCATTCTTTTCAATAGTTTCTATTTCCCCCTAGCACACTGTGATCTCTGCATACACTTTGCAATCTCACAGTACAATGGATGCTGATATACTAAGGAGATGCTAATAAGATATGGGTCATACTCCTTTTATAGTGTATCAACCGCATCTATTGCAAGGCTTTTGTACCTTTGCTAGCTAGGTGAAAACAAAGATACATATGCTCAATACTATGATAGCATATGAATACTCCTTTGCTGGGTAATAGAGCAATCTTTGAAAAAAGAAAGCTAGATTAACATCACCTACACAAGTGCATCTCTATTTAGAATGCCAATTCATCTATGTTAGCTCTGCATTCGGTTTGTTTTCTAGCATACTGTGAGCTCTGCATCTACCTTGCAGTCCCACAGTTAACTGAATGCTACTGATGCAATAAGGAGATGCCATTGGGATACGGGACATACTCCTACTATCAGTTGCATCTATTGCATTCATTGCTAGGCCTTTGCACCTGTGCCAGCTAGGTGCAAAAAATAAAAGAGATACATATGCTTAACATCATCATAGCATATGAATACTCTATTGTTGGGTAATAGAGCATACCTGTGAGCTATAACAAAGAAAACTAAAAGATTATTACGTGCACGAAAGTATATATCTTCTTTAAAGTGCACTATAAAATGTTCTTTAAGCTCACTGAGGATATTCTGACAAACTAAGATTTCACTCATGCACTAGGTGCTCAGTTACCTTATAGTCAAACATTACATGGAAAATACCTGCTAGTCTTTCTGCCCTTTCAAATTAAAAGGATATAGGAGTGAGACATAATATATGTGCTACTGTTTTAAAAAACGCCGGATCAGTTATAACTATACACAGATGGTACTAATTGACAAGTTCTCCTGATGATCCGTTCTATGAACGGGGAAACGCGTCGAGACTGAGACTGAGATTATACATAGTACTATTAGCTGATACTGAGTCTTATAAAGTGGAATCACTATCAGAAAACACAAAGTGGTCACCCGAGACTGAGACTGAGAGTATACATAGTACTATTAGCTGATACTGAATCTTATAAAGTGGAATCACTATCAGAAAACACAAAGTGGTCGCCCCAAGACGAATTTCTCTAAAAGAGGGCTACCATCTGTACCTTTCTCTTTTTTATGAGAACATAAGGTGGCAGTACTGAGACAATTGGGTATTGTTCAATATCAATATTGCATACCAATGGTCCATATCATGCTATCACCTGTGTAACTCTATAATCCCAAAACAAAGGGAAGATAAATGTATTCCCATACTATATCTCTCTAGAACACGTACTAGAAGAAATACTGGAGTGATGATGACATCCAATTCATCCAAATAAAATACTTCCACACTATATGAATATGTTCAAAAGAAAGATATAAGGACGGGGAAAGTTAAACAAGAAAGGAATTCTTTATCTACTAGTTCCTGCGTTTTTTCTCTTCACCACTCTACTAGTACCTGTACACACACTAGGGACCCCTGGTACTAAAAAGAAGTGGTGATAGTCTCTTTTGATAGAGACCAGGTATACCTCTTGATATATAGAGGTTTGTTTGTGTAGTGCCCTATTTGTGTTATATGGTTTTAAATATATCTAATAAAGTTTATTGATTTTATCTTACTTTTGTCTAAACTGTGAAGGGCTTTCTGGTTGATTATTAGACAATTCTGCCTCTGTGATAAATTTGTATAGTGGAATACCAACTCCAACATGGGCGGCGTAGTGGGAGTCAGCCTCCTCAATTCTTTACAGAAGAGTGGGCGTGGTTGGCAGACATCTGCCAGGTCCTTGGAAACTTTGAGGAGTCTACCCAGATGCTGAGCAGCGATGCTGCAATCATTAGCGTCACCATTCCTCTGCTATGCCTCTTGAGAAGTTCCCTGCAAAGCATAAAGGCAGACGCTTTGCGCTCAGAAACAGAGACGGGGGAAGACAGTATGTCGCTGGATAGTCAGAGCACCCTCCTGTCTATATCTCAGCGCGTTGAGGAAGAGAAGCATGAGGAGCATGAGGAGGAGGGGGAAGAGACAGCTTGGCCCACTGCTGAGGGTACCCATGCTGCTTGCCTGTCATCCTTTCAGCGTGTATGGCCTGAGGAGGAGGAGGAGGAGGATCCTGAAAGTGATCTTCCTAGTGAGGACAGCCATGTGTTGCGTACAGGTACCCTGGCACACATGGCTGACTTCATGTTAGGATGCCTTTCTCGTGACCCTCGCGTTACACGCATTCTGGCCACTACGGATTACTGGGTGTACACACTGCTCGACCCACGGTATAAGGAGAACCTTTCCACTCTCATACGTGAAGAGGAAAGGGGTTCGAGAGTGATGCTATACCACAGGACCCTAGCGGACAAGCTGATGGTAAAATTCCCATCCGACAGCGCTAGTGGCCGAAGGCGCAGTTCCGAGGGCCAGGTAGCAGGGGAGGCACAGAGATCAGGCAGCATGTACAGCACAGGCAGGGGAACACTCTCTAAGGCCTTTGACAGCTTTCTGGCTCCACAGCAAGACTATCTCACCGCTCCCCAGTCAAGGCTGAGTCGGCGGGAGCACTGTAAAAGGATGGTGAGGGAGTACGTAGCCGATCGCACGACCGTCCTCCGTGACGCCTCTGCTCTGTACAACTACTGGGTGTCGAAACTGGACACGTGGCCTGAACTCGCGCTGCATGCCATGGAGGTGCTTGCTTGCCCTGCGGCTAGCGTCTTGTCAGAGAGGGTGTTTAGTGCGGCTGGGGGAATCATCGCGGATAAGCATACCCGCCTGTCAACCGACAGTGCCGACAGGCTAACACTCATCAAGATGAACAAAGGCTGGATTTCCCCAGACTTCTCTTCTCCACCAGCGGACAGCAGCGATACCTAAGCAATACGTAGGCTGCACCCGCGGATGGAAGCATTGTTCTCTATCACCATCAAAAACGTGGACCTTTTAGCTTCATCAATCTGTGTATAATATTCATCCTCCTCCTCCTGCTCCTCCTCCTGAAACCTGACGTAATCACGCCGAACGGGCAATTTTTCTTAGGCCCACAAGGCTCAGTCATATAATTTTTGTAAACAATTTTTATACGTTTCAATGCTCATTAAAGCGTTGAAACTTTCACCTGAACCAATTTTTATTTTAACTGGGCTGCCTCCAGGCCTAGTTACAAATTAAGCCACATTAACCAAAGCGATTAATGGGTTTCACCTGCCCTCTTGGTTGGGCATGGGCAATTTTTCTGACGTACATTAGTACTGTTGGTACACCAATTTTTTGGGGCCCTGCCTACAGTGTAATGCAATTAATTTTTTGCCCACCTGCATTAAAGCTGACGTTACATCAGCTGTGCTGGGCACTGCAATGGGATATATTTATGTACCGCCGGTGGGTTCCAGGGAGCCACCCATGCTGTGGGTCCACAGGGAGTTGTAACTGCATGTGTCTACTTCTAAAGAACCCCAGTCTGACTGGGGCATGCAGTATGGGCCGAAGCCCACCTGCATTAAACATGACATTACCTCAGCTGTGATGGGCAATGCAATGGGATATATTTATGTACAGCCGGTGGCTTCCTGGCACCCACCCATGCTGTGGGTGCACAGGGAGTTGTACCTGCCTGTGTCTATGAATTAAAAACCCCGGTCAGGTTGGGGCATGCAGTGTGGGCCGAAGCCCACCTGCATTTAATCTGACGTTAGCTCTGCTGTCCAGGGCACTGCAATGGGATACATTTATGTACAGCCGGTGGGTTCCAGGGAGCCACCCATGCTGTGGGTGCACACGGAATTCCCATTGCGGAGTTGTACCTGCCTGTGACTATTTATAAAAAACCTCGGTCTGACTGAGGCATGCAGATACCCTGACAGAATGAATAGTGTGTGGCACATAGGTTCCCCATTGCTATGCCCACGTGTGCAGCTCCTGATGGCGGTGGCACAGGATTATATTTCTCATTGCTTCTGTACAGCATTGTGGGATATCGCCACGCCCCTTTTAAAGAGGGTCGCTGCCTAGCCGTGCCAACCCTCTGCAGTGTGTGCCTGCGGTTCCTCCTCATGGCAGACGCACTTGTAAATAGACATGAGGGTGGTGTGGCATGAGTGCAGCTGAAGGCTGCGCAGGGACACTTTGGTGTGCGCTGTGGACACTGCGTCGTGCGGGGGGGGGGGGTTGGGCAGCATGTAACCCAGGAGAAGTGGCAGCGGAGTGTCATGCAGGCAGTGATTGTGCTTTGTTGGAGGTAGTGTGGTGCTTAGCTTTCTTTAGGGCTTTGCCCCAATAACCAGGCACAGTTTTTGGTCAAAAGTGGCTGTTTCAGGATAAGGGCGTTTTTTAACGCTGCGATATCGCTGCATTTTTTTCAATGGGACTTTCTAATGTTAAAATCGCATCGCACAAAAATCGCTATTTCGTTCTTCTGCGATTTTTGTGCTTCGCCGATTTTAACATTAGAAAGTCCCATTGACATTTGCATTAAAAAAAAGACAGCGATATCACAGTATTAAAAAACTGTAGTGGGTTAAAGCCCTAAAGCAGATCTTTTTTTCTACTCTCAGACAACCCTCTTTAAGATAAAAGTGGGTTCCACTAATTTACATGTTTCTGTGATGTTTTCAACTTAGAAATAATTATTGTGACCTTCGGGTCCTTGTGGATGAGCCGATTCTCTTTTGAATGAGCGAAAGAGCAAGTGACTTTATTGCTAGCTTGTTCGTTTTCGCTCAGAGCAAAGACTCATTGTTGTCTCATTCAAAAGAGCATTGGTCAGTATCATTCAGTCTTTCACATTTGCTGTATTAGCAAATGTGAAAGACTGAATGAGCGCTGTTTAAACTGAATGATGAGTAAACGAATCAATGATTATTTTTATGTAGCAAAAAAACGAACAATTCTTTTTCATTGTTCATTCGTTGGTTCGCATTTAGACCAAATGATTATCGTTCACTTTTGCTTATTTAAACAATTTTTTGAATTATATGTACTCATCATCACTTTTTTTTATTACAAAAGCATTCTGTAAATATGTTGAATAATAAAAGAAATGGCACAAGGATAATTGTTTTCCAGATAAGGGTACAGTGACTAGTCATTGATAGGCAGATGCAGCATTGATGGTGCGTCAAATGTGTCTTTTCCTGTAAAACATTTAGATATAAAGGATGCTTAATTTGTACAGTGTCTCCAAAAGCTAAATGAGTTGTGCCAAGTTACAAAGTTATCCCCTAGCCACAAACTAGGGGATAACTTTATGATCAGTGGAGTGCAACCACTGGAATACTCATTGATTCTGAGAATGGGGATCTGGTAGGTCTCTAGCATGAACGGAGCAGAGGTCACACAGGTGCACTTCCATTCCATTCATTTCAAGGGAAGCATAGAAAATTCCCCAGTACAAGCTCAAGGCAAACTACAGTGTTCCTACTGAAATGAATATAGACATGGCAAGCATGTGTTATCTCTGCTTCCTTCGGGACCACTGTTCCAGACATTGTTTGGAGTCTTAAGGCACATTTAGACAGGACAAATGTTGGGCAAACGATGCCCTACACTTGTCCCTGCACGTTCTCGCTGCCTCACAGCGAGGTGGCTGGAAGAGATTTCTCTCCTCGCTCTACCCTGCCCCTCTCCATTCACTCAACATAGCGGCTGTTCAGTACTGAACAGCTGCTATTTATGCTGAAAATCATCATCCAGCTCATCGTCCATCATTTATGCTGCATAAACGATTGACAATGAACTGATCGCTGATTGCTTAATGTAAATAGTAGCCGTTCAGTACTGAATGGCCGCTATGTTAAGTCAATGGAAAAGGGCAGGGGGGAGCGAGGAGAAAAAACTCCTGCAGCCTCCATGCCCACCCTGCTGGCCACTCTATGAGCAAGCCAGCGATACTAGCTCCCGTGCAACAGCACAGGAGTGAGTGTATGCGGGGACGAGTGTCGGGCATCATTTGCCCGACATTCGTCCCGTCTAAATGGGCCTTTAATGTCAGACTCCCACTGATAATAACGTTATCTCCTATCCACAAGATATGTTTATAACTTGGCACAATCCCTCTAACTTTAGCTTTGGTGCAGTTGTTTGCAGTCAGGGTTCACTAGATAACCACATAATTATGTAAAACATTGCAAATAGACCAAGAAATACAAGACTAAAGAGGTAGAATAGATAATTAATAGAGATGAGCGAGCACCAAAATGCTCGGGTACTCGTTATTCGGGACGAAATTATCGCGATGCTCGAGGGTTCGTTTTGAGTAACGAACCCCATTGAAGTGAATGGGCGACCCGAGCATTTTTGTATATCGCCGATGCTCGCTAAGGTTTTCATTTGTGAAAATCTGGGCAATTCAAGAAAGTGATGGGAACGACACAGCAACGGATAGGGCAGGCGAGGGGCTAAATGTTGGGCTGCATCTCAAGTTCCCAGGTCCCACTATTAAGCCACAATAGCGGCAAGAGTGCCCCCCCCCCCTCCCAACACCTTTTACTTCTGAAAAGCCCTCATTAGCAATGCATACCTTAGCTAAGCACCACACTACCTCCAACAAAGCACAATCACTGCCTGCATGACACTCCGCTGCCACTTCTCCTGGGTTACATGCTGCCCAACCCCCCCCCCCCCCCCGCACGACCCAGTGTCCACAGCGCACACCAAAGTGTCCCTGCGCAGCCTTCAGCTGCACTCATGCCACACCACCCTCATGTCTATTTATAAGTGCGTCTGCCATGAGGAGGAACCGCAGGCACACACTGCAGAGGGTTGGCACGGCTAGGCAGCGACCCTCTTTAAAAGGGGCGTGGCGATATCCCACAATGCTGTACAGAAGCAATGAGAAATATAATCCTGTGCCACCGCCATCAGGAGCTGCACACGTGGGCATAGCAATGGGGAACCTATGTGCCACACACTATTCATTCTGTCAAGGTGTCTGCATGCCCCAGTCAGACCGCGTTTTTTTATAAATAGTCACAGGCAGGTACAACTCCGCAATGGGAATTCCGTGTGCACCCACAGCATGGGTGGCTCCCTGGAACCCACCGGCTGTACATAAATGTATCCCATTGCAGTGCCCATCACAGCTGAGGTAACGTCCGATTAAATGCAGGTGGGCTTCGGCCCACACTGCATGCCCCAGTCAGACTGGGGTTCTTTAGAAGTGGACACATGCAGTTACAACTCCCTGTGGACCCACAGCATGGGTGGGTGCCAGGAAGCCACCGGCGGTACATAAATATATCCCATTGCAATGCCCATTACAGCTGATGTAACGTCAGCTTTATTGCAGGTGGGCAAAAAATTAATTGGATTACACTGTAGGCGAGGGCCCCAAACAATTGGTGTACCAACAGTACTAATGTACCTCAGAAAAATTGCCCATGCCCAACCAATAGGGCAGGTAAAACCCATTAATCGCTTTGGTTAATGTGGCTTAATTGGTAACTAGGCCTGGAGGCAGCCCAGTTAAAATAAAAATTGGTTCAGGTGAAAGTTTCAACACTTTAATGAGCATTGAAACGTATAAAAATTGTTTACAAAAATTATATGACTGAGCCTTGTGGGCCTAAGAAAAATTGCCCGTTCGGCGTGATTACGTGAGGTTTCAGGAAGAGGAGCAGGAGGAGGAGGATGAATAGAATACACAGATTGATGAAGCAAAAAGGTCCCCGTTTTTGATGGTGATAGAGAACAATGCTTCCATCCGCGGGTGCAGCCTACGTATTGCTTAGGTATCGCTGCTGTCCGCTGGTGGAGAAGAGAAGTCTGGGGAAATCCAGGCTTTGTTCATCTTGATGAGCGTAAGCCTGTCGGCACTGTCGGTTGACAGGCGGGTACGCTTATCCGTGATGATTCCCCCAGCCGCACTAAACACCCTTTCTGACAAGACGCTAGCCGCAGGTCAAGCAAGCACCTCCAGGGCATACAGCGCGAGTTCAGGCCCCGTGTCCAGCTTCGACACCCAGTAGTTGTAGGGGGCAGAGGCGTCACCGATGACGGTCGTGCGATCGGCTACGTACTCCCTCACCATCCTTTTACAGTGCTCCCACCAACTCAGCCTTGACTGGGGAGCGGTGACACAGTCTTGCTGGGGAGCCATAAAGCTGGCAAAGGCCTTGGAGAATGTTCCCCTGCCTGCGCTGTACATGCTGCCTGATCTCTGCGCCTCCCCTGCTACCTGGCCCTCGGAACTGCACCTTCTGCCACTAGCGCTGTCGGATGGGAATGTTACCATCAGTTTGTCAGGGTCCTGTGATATAGCATCACTCTCGAACCCCTTTCCTCTTCGGGTATGAGAGTGGAAAGGTTCTCCTTATACCGTGGGTCGAGCAGTGTGTACACCCAGTAATCCGTAGTGGCCAGAATGCGTGTAACGCGAGGGTCTCGAGAAAGGCATCCTAACATGAAGTCAGCCATGTGTGCCAGGGTACCTGTACACAACACATGGCTGTCCTCACTAGGAAGATCACTTTCAGGATCCTCCTCCTCCTCCTCCTCCTCCTCCTCCGGCCATACACGCTGAAAGGATGACAAGCAAGCAGCATGGGTACCCTCAGCAGTGGGCCAAGCTGTCTCTTCCCCCTCCTCCTCAACGTGCTGAGATATAGACATGAGGGTGCTCTGACTATCCAGCGACATACTGTCTTCCCACGCCTCCGTTTCCAAGCGCAAAGCATCTGGCTTTATGCTTTGCAGGGAACTTCTGAAGAGGCATAGCAGAGGAATGGTGACGCTAATGATTGCAGCATCCCCGCTCACCATCTGGGTAGACTCCTCAAAGTTTCCAAGGACCTGGCAGATGGCTGCCAACCAGGCCCACTCTTCTGTAAAGAATTGAGGAGGCTGACTCCCACTACGCCGCCCATGTTGGAGTTGGTATTCCACTATAGCTCTACGCTGCTCATAGAGTCTGGCCAACATGTGGAGCGTAGAGTTCCACCGTGTGGGCACGTCGCACAGCAGTCGGTGCACTGGCAGATTAAACCGATGTTGCAGGGTGCGCAGGGTGGCAGTGTCCATCTTGGACTTGCGGAAATGTACGCTGACCCGGCGCACCTTTCCGAGCAGGTATGACAAGTGTGGGTAGCTTTTCAGAAAGCGCTGAACCACCAAATTAAAGACATGGGCCAGGCATGGCACGTGCGTGAGGCTGCCGAGCTGCAGAGCCGCCACCAGGTTACGGCCGTTGTCACACACAACCATGCCCAGTTGGAGGCTCAGCGGCGAAAGCCAGCGGTCGGTCTGCTCTGTCAGACCCTGCAGCAGTTTGTGGGCCGTGTGCCTCTTCTCTCCTAAGCTGAGTAGTTTCAGCACGGCCTGCTGACGCTTGCCCACCGCTGTGCTGCCACGCCGCACGACACCAACTGCTGGCGACGTGCTGCTGCTGCTGACACATCTTGATTGCGAGACAGAGGTTGCGTTGGAGGAGGAGGAGGGTGGTTTAGTGGAGGAAGCATACACCGCCGCAGATACCACCACCGAGCTGGGGCCCGCAATTCTGGGGGTGGGTAGGACGTGAGCGGTCCCAGGCTCTGACTCTGTCCCAGCCTCCACTAAATTCACCCAATGTGCCGTCAGGGAGATATAGTGGCCCTGCCCGCCTGTGCTTGTCCACGTGTCCGTTGTTAAGTGGACCTTGGCAGTAACCGCGTTGGTGAGGGCGCGTACAATGTTGAGGGAGACGTGGTCGTGCAGGGCTGGGACGGCACATCGGGAAAAGTAGTGGCAACTGGGAACCGAGTAGGGGCCACCGCCGCCATCATGCTTTTTAAAGCCTCCGTTTCCACAAGCCTATATGGCAGCATCTCCAGGCTGATCAATTTGGCTATGTGCACGTTTAACGCTTAAGCGTGCGGTTGCGTGGCGGCATACTTGCGCTTGCGCTCAAACAGTGGCGCTAGCGACGTCTGGACGCTGCGCTGAGAGACATTGCTGGATGGGGCCGAGGACAGCGGAGGTGAGGGTGTGGGTGCAGGCCGGTAGGCACTCGTGCCTGTGTCCTCAGAGGGGGGTTGGATCTCAGTGGCAGGTTGGGGCACAGGGGGAGAGGCAGTGGTGCAAACCGGAGGCGGTGAACGGCCTTCGTCCCACCTTGTGGGGTGCTTGGCCATCATATGCCTGCGCATGCTGGTGGTGGTGGCTCTCCAGCTGATCTTGGCGCGACAAAGGTTGCACACCACTGTTCGTCGGTCGTCAGGCGTCTCTGTGAAAAACTGCCACACCTTAGAGTACCTTGGCCTCTGCAGGGTGGCATGGCGCGAGGGGGCGCTTTGAGAAACAGTTGGTGGATTATTCGGTCTGGCCCTGCCTCTACCCCTGGCCACCGCACTGGCTCGGCCTGTGCCCACACCCTGACTTGGGCCTCCGCGTCCTTGCCCGCGTCCACGTCCTCTAGGCCTACCCCTACCCCTCAGCATGCTGTATTACCAGTAGTGCAGAAACAGAACGCTGTAATTAAATGTGCCGCTTATTGGCCTGTGGTTGGAGGCTGACTTCGCTTACGGAACGCACAGCAGAGGCAGGAAAGAATTTTGCGCAAGCCTGCTGTAACACTTAGCTGGCTGCGTATGAATTAGGACAACTACCCCCAGCAGAGACCCAGTACGCTTGTGAACAGGAATACAGCGGTGATGTAAGAGGCAACACAGAGGCAGGAAAGAATTTTGCGCAAGCCTGCTGTAACACTTAGCTGGCTGCGTATGAATTAGGACAACTACCCCCAGCAGAGACCCAGTACACTTGTGGACAGGAATACAGCGGTGATGTAAGAGGCAACACAGAGGCAGGAAAGAATTTTGCGCAAGCCTGCTGTAACACTTAGCTGGCTGCGTATGAATTAGGACAACTACCCCCAGCAGAGACCCAGTACACTGAGGACGGTCACAGGCAGCCCAAATAGATTTTTTTTCCCAAATGTTTTTGGAAAGGCCCACTGCCTATATACACTAAGGCCTTAGTCAGACGGGCGGTTTTTTGCGCGATTTGCGCATGCGCATGCGTCCGGCGATTTTTTAAAACCATTGCTTTGCAATGGTATCGGACACATGAGTGCTTTTTATGCGCTTGTCCGATAAATTATAGAACAGAAATCGCAGATCGCACCTATCTGCGATCCGCGATTCCTGTTCTCTTCTCTATATGCGCTCAATGGGGCCGGCGGCAGCAGCGCCGACCCCATTGAGAACATATAGAAGACAAATCATTCTTCTCTGCCACAGCTGTAACAGCTGTGGCAGAGAAGAACGATGTTTGCCCATTGAATTCAATGGAGCCGCCAATACAGCAGGTTCCACTGAAAGCAATGGGCTGCCGGCGTGCGTGGGATGAATTGTCAGGAAGGGCTTAAATATATAAGCCCTTCCTTGCAATTCATCCAGAAAATTGTTAAAATAAAAAATATATATATACTCACCTGCTCCCGGCAGCCGGAGTTCCGCGCGGCCGGCCTGCAGTGGGTGTGAAGGGGGTGTGAGTCAGACCTGCCCCCTGATTGGCTCAGCGCTGAGGACTTGTTTTTTTGCGTGGCAAGATGTAGTTTTTATTGGTGCAATTTTTGGGTGCATAGACTATATTGTATAACTTTTATAAATTTTTTGATGATCGCAGGGAGAGAAAACATATAAATACTGCCATTGTTTTTTGTTTTTTTTACAGTGTTATTCATGCAGCGATGCAAAACAGTATTTCTGCGGGTCGGTATGATTACAACTCTACCTAATTTCTTATTTTTAGGTTTTTCCACTTTTCCGCAATAAAAAACATTTTTTGGAAATTATTTGTTTTTCTAAATCGCTGCATTCAAAATCCTATAACTTTTTTTTTTCCATGGATGGAGCTCTGGGAGGGCTTGTTTTTTGCATAATGAGCTGTAGTTTTTATGGGTACCATTTTGGGGTACATACGCCTGTAGCTGGTGTCCTGTTGCCAGGGCAACCCTTCGGGCTCTCCACATTTACATCGCAGGAGTCCGTTGACATCCCAGAGGAAGTGTGCTCCATCTGTGAACTCTTTATATGCCACGATCTATATAGATCGCGGCATGTAAGGGGTTAACTGTGGGGGTCACTGTCCCAATGCACCCCCACTATTGCAGTGGGTAGGCTGGTTATCAGTGACAGACGGCTTTCCCTGCCAGATAATGCGGGATCTCTTCTGATCTCGCGCTATCCTCAGGGCGTACGTGTATGTTCTGTTGTGTTAAGTACCACCCTGCCAGGATGTACAGTTATGCCCTGTAGCATTATGGAGTTAAACAGTTCCAGCATTGAATGGCATGTCCATATAATGCATGGATGTGTGATGTTCTCCATAGTGAAAGTTGCTTCTTGCAGCTAAGGCTACATTCACATCTGTATTGGAGGTTCTGTCATGACCCTACCACACAGATCCAGCAAAGAATCTCAGACAAACTAGTGCAGCAAGCTACATTATTTCACACATAGCTTCAGTCTACAATCAAGACTGGAGGCTTTACTTTTCATTCCTGCTTTATTTTTTGGTGCACCTCACCACAAACTAGCTACTCCCCAGCTACTCAGAGGGCATTCTTCAGAATAGTGTTAGGGGATTAGAGGGTGTTTGGCTTGTATGTCGGGGTTGTGGTCTGGATACTTATGGGGGTTCGGGGCCTCTATTGTAGGTTTCCAAACGGATACAATTGAAATCCCCATTAAGAAAGTAATTTAATTATCATCTAGCTCCGGACCCAAATAATACCCATCTCATGAACTAATGGAATGGTTTTTTAGGAAATTTTGATTATTATATCCCTTTCCCTGGGAGACATCATTCTCCGCTTTTTCCCTGAAAACCACTATATTCAGATATCAGGACAAAGAATATCTCTAGCCTTTACCTTTATTTTTAGAGTTCTTAAACCAATCTGGTGTTAATTTCCCAAAATGATATAGTAGTCTGGCTTTGTTGCAGTGAGCTTGGTTTACTAGGGCTCCTGATGAGATGCTAATAGGGTAGAAACGTGTTGAGCCAGTGAATGTTTATCTAGAAAGTATCATGTTCAGTAAAACCCTGAGACCAGTCACTCTTTCAATTCAGTCAGTGTAACCTATTTATCTGGTGGATATGCTGACTACTAGGTGCTGAGCAAATGACTTATTAGTCAGTACATGACTCTGATATTATCTATTCCTTGGTCTACTCAAGAGGGTGGGGTTCTTTATTTCAGAACCTCCATCTAAATGTTCTCTTTGTGGACCAGTTCTTTCTTGTCTAGGTCTTGAAATACACATTGGATGGAGATATTGGTTGAAAATCCAGACCAATAATTCTTCCATATATCTTTGACCCTAGAGGGATGGATAAGAGGAGTTACTTTTATATGTGTGCTTGTCCTTTTTAGCTTTGCTATTTTAATGTACGCATCACTAAAAGTTAAGGTGTATAGGAATTTCTACAATGAAAATATTAGAATTAAATCAATTCCTCTGCCCTAGTGAAAGAAAATTAATTATATTTGGCATGTATGTTCACTGCATGTACATACATTATAGATGTGCCTATGACATATCAGATTATTTGCACTGCTTTCTACCTATGACATGAAAATCCGGATATCTTTGATTCAGTGCATACTAATAGCAAATGTGCTGCCATGGGTGACATTGCTCATTGCCAGAGTAGCTCTGTTGTTTCCATCTAGTGTTGTCAGAATGTGGCATGTACTGTACTAGTACAGCAATAAAACCCAATTCTTCTCTACCTGACAAGGAAAAGCTAAGCAGGACGTAGTCCTAAAAATACCAATCTGTTTTAGTACTAACACAGTATTTTAATACTGTATATTAAAAAAAAGATCCATGAAAAGCAAATTAAAAACCTGATGATTAAAGCACTGTTAGGTCTAGACCAAGCATTCTTTTAAATAAAACTGCACACTTTGTCAAAGTATTCCAGGCTCTGCATTTATTAAAGAGCTAACATCAGACCTGATGGATCCTGTACATCACACTCCTATTTTTGCATGATTTGTGCAAGGATTTCGATTTTCATGAAAGTATATATTTAATTCAGCATATATTCTGCATGATGGAGTCTGAGGGAACTCAATGTTGTTTCACCCTTGCTATGTGACTTCAGGTAACATAATAATATAGTATGTTAGGCTGAAAAAAGACATCTGTCCATTCAGTACGGCTAATTTCCCTCCCAATGTTGATCCAGACGAAGGCAAAAAACCCCAATTACCCCATATCGTAATATGCTGTGAAAAATTAGCAGCGGTTTACTCACATATGCGTACTTTTTTGAGTGCGTATGCTTGCGCAAGTACTAGCTATGTTACACGTGTAAAAATGAACGCAGAGAATGAGATCAGAAGTTGCCCGACCCTATGGAAACACCCTTCTGGTACTCACATGATTGCAAAGGCATCTTTTTTGTAGCTTCTTGAGCTGGTGAGAGTTGTTAGCAGTGCTCTGAGGACCATGTCTTAACTAGAGGATGACGCTCTCTTGGCTTGGCTGGCTTTTACCACTTTTGCACAGCCACGTCCGATGCATCAGAATAATGTGTTTGCCCATGTCAAAAGTAGCCATGGTATTATTAATATGGCCTCCAATATCCAAAGACAACAGCTTGAATGGGTTGGTGGTCCCTAGCGGCCGCTGCACTGTTTACGACTTCCTGCTTTCTTTTTTAACTTCCTTTGCATGTCTCCTAGCAACACGTGTAAAAAAAACATTGTAAATAAGCAAAGTGGAACCTACCCTTAGAGAACAATAGGGCTTTTATGTATGTAATAAATGGAAAAATTGAACATTCTGCGATCCTTTTTACGTGCATAACATATGCATTGAATATATACAAGTGTGAATGGAACAATGAAAAGCAATGTACTTTTGTTGATGTTGTTTTGTGCATAAAACACAACAAAAATATGTTCATGCACGCCCGGCCTAAGGGAAAAAATTCCTTCCCGACTCCAATCTGGCAAACGTAATAATCCTTGGATCAACAAGTCTTCTGAGTTAATTAGTGACGATAACATGTACTACTGTACTGAAGACATTCTACTTACAACTAGAGATGAGCGAGCACCAAAATGCTCGGGTGCTCGTTACTCGGGACGAAATTATCGCGATGCTCGAGGGTTCGTTTCTAGTAACGAACCCCATTGAAGTCAATGGGCGACTCGAGCATTTTTGTATATCGCCGATGCTCGCTAAGGTTTCCATTTGTGAAAATCGGGGCAATTCAAGAAAGTGATGGGAACGACACAGCAACGGATAGGGCAGGCGAGGGGCTACATGTTGGGCTGCATCTCAAGTTCCCAGGTCCCACTATTAAGCCACAATAGCGGCAAGAGTAGGGCCCCCCCCAGCAACTTTTACTTCTGAAAAGCCCTCATTAGCAATGCATACCTTAGCTAAGCACCACACTACCTCCAACAAAGCACAATCACTGCCTGCATGACACTCCGCTGCCACTTCTCCTGGGTTACATGCTGCCCAACCCCCCCCCCCCCCCCCCGCACGACGCAGTGTCCACAGCGCACACCAAAGTGTCCCTGCGCAGCCTTCAGCTGCACTCATGCCACACCACCCTCATGTCTATTTATAAGTGCGTCTGCCAGAGGTACCACAGGCACACACTGCAGAGGGTTGGCACGGCTAGGCAGCGACCCTCTTTAAAAGGGGCGGGGCGATAGCCCACAATGCTGTACAGAAGCAATGAGAAATATAATCCTGTGCCACCGCCATCAGGAGCTGCACACGTGGGCATAGCAATGGGGAACCTATGTGCCACACACTATTCATTCTGTCAAGGTGTCTGCATGCCCCAGTCAGACCACGGTTTTTTATAAATAGTCACAGGCAGGTACAACTCCGCAATGGGAATTCCGTGTGCACCCACAGCATGGGTGGCTCCCTGGAACCCACCGGCTGTACATAAATGTATCCCATTGCAGTGCCCATCACAGCTGAGGTAACGTCCGATTAAATGCAGGTGGGCTTCGGCCCACACTGCATGCCCCAGTCAGACTGGGGTTCTTTAGAAGTGGACACATGCAGTTACAACTCCCTGTGGACCCACAGCATGGGTGGGTGCCAGGAAGCCACCGGCGGTACATAAATATGTCCCATTGCATTGCCCATCACAGCTGATGTAACGTCAGCTTTAATGCAGGTGGGCAAAAAATTAATTGGATTACACTGTAGGCGAGGGCCCCAAAAAATTGGTGTACCAACAGTACTAATGTACCTCAGAAAAATTGCCCATGCCCAACCAAGAGGGCAGGTGTAACCCATTAATCGTTTTGGTTAATGTGGCTTTATTTGTAACTGGGCCTGGAGGCAGCCCAGTTAAAATAAAAATTGGTTCAGGTGCAAGTTTCAACGCTTTAATGAGCATTGAAACGTATAAAAATTGTTTAGAAAAATTATATGACTGAGCCTTGTGGGCCTAAGAAAAATTGCCCGTTCGGCGTGATTATGTGAGGTTTCAGGAGGCGGAGCAGGAGGAGGAGGAGGAGGAATATTATACACAGATTGATGAAGCAAAAAGGTCCCCGTTTTTGATGGTGATAGAGAACGATTCTTCCATCCGCGGGTGCAGCCTACGTATTGCTTAGGTATCGCTGCTGTCCGCTGGTGAAGAAGAGAAGTCTGGGGAAATCCAGGCTTTGTTCATCTTGATGAGTGTAAGCCTGTCGGCACTGTCGGTTGACAGGCGGGTACGCTTATCCGTGATGATTCCCCCAGCCGCACTAAACACCCTCTCTGACAAGACGCTAGCCACAGGACAAGCAAGCACCTCCAGGGCATACAGCGCGAGTTCAGGCCACGTGTCCAGCTTCGACACCCAGCAGTTGTAGGGGGCAGAGGCGTCACCGAGGACGGTCATGCGATCGGCTACGTACTCCCTCACCATCCTTTTACAGTGCTACCGCCAACTTAGCCTTGACTGGGGAGCGGTGACACAGTCTTGCTGGGGAGCCATAAAGCTGGCAAAGGCCTTGGAGAATGTTCCCCTGCCTGCGCTGTACATGCTGCCTGATCTCTGCGCCTCCCCTGCCTGGCCCTCGGAACTGCGCCTTCTGCCACTAGCACTGTCGGAGGGGAAGTTTACCATCAGTTTGTCCGCCAGCACCCTGTGGTATAGCATCATTCTCGAACCCCTTTCCTCTTCGGGAATGAGAGTGGAAAGGTTCTCCTTATACCGTGGGTCGAGCAGTGTGTACACCCAGTAATCCGTAGTGGCCAGAATGCGTGTAACGCGAGGGTCACAAGAAAGGCATCCTAACATGAAGTCAGCCATGTGTGCCAGGGTACCTGTATGCAACACATGGCAGTCCTCACTAGGAAGATCACTTTCAGGAACCTCCTCCTCCTCCTCCTCCTCCTCCTCCTCCTCAGGCCATACACGCTGAAAGGATGACAGGCAAGCAGCATGTGTACCCTCAGCAGTGGGCCAAGCTGTCTCTTCCCCCTCCTCCTCATGCTCCTCCCCCTCCTCCTCCTCCTCAACGCGCTGAGATATAGACATGAGGGTGCTCTGACTATCCAGCGACATACTGTCTTCCCACGCCTCCGTTTCCGAGTGCAAAGTGTCTGCCTTTATGCTTTGCAGGGAACTTCTCAAGAGGCATAGCAGAGGAATGGTGACGCTAATGATTGCAGCATCCCCGCTCACCATCTGGGTAGACTCCTCAAAGTTTCCAAGGACCTGGCAGATGTCTGCCAACCAGGCCCACTCTTCTGTAAAGAATGGAGGAGGCTGACTCCCACTACGCCGCCCATGTTGGAGTTGGTATTCCACTATAGCTCTACGCTGCTGATAGAGCCTGGCCAACATGTGGAGCATAGAGTTCCACCGTGTGGGCACGTCGCACAGCAGTCGGTGCACTGGCAGATTAAACCGATGTTACAGGGTCCGCAGGGTGGCAGCATCCGTCTTGGAGTTGGGGAAATGTGCGCTGACCCGGCGCACCTTTCCGAGCAGGTATGACAAGTGTGGGTAGCTTTTCAGAAAGCGCTGAACCACCAAATTAAAGACATGGGCCAGGCATGGCACGTGCGTGAGGCTGCCAAGCTGCAGAGCCGCCACCAAGTGCAGCCGTTGTCACACACAACCATGCCCGGTTGGAGGCTCAGCGGCGCAAGCCAGCGGTCGGTCTGCTCTGTCAGACCCTGCAGCAGTTCGTGGGCCGTGTGCCTCTTCTCTCCTAAGCTGAGTAGTTTCAGCACGGCCTGCTGACGCTTGCCCACCGCTGTGCTGCCACACCGCGCGACACCGACTGCTGGTGACGTGCTGCTGCTGCTGACACATCTTGATTGCGAGACAGAGGTTGCGTTGGAGGAGGAGGGTGGTTTAGTGGAGGAAGCATACACCGCCGCAGATACCAGCACCGAGCTGGGGCCCGCAATTCTGGGGGGTGGGTAGGACGTGAGCGGTCCCAGGCTCTGACTCTGTCCCAGCCTCCACTAAATTCACCCAATGTGCCGTCAGGGAGATATAGTGGCCCTGCCCGCCTGTGCTTGTCCACGTGTCCGTTGTTAAGTGGACCTTGGCAGTAACCGCGTTGGTGAGGGCGCGTACAATGTTGCGGGAGACGTGGTCGTGCAGGGCTGGGACGGCACATCGGGAAAAGTAGTGGCAACTGGGAACCGAGTAGCGCGGGGCCGCCGCCGCCATCATGCTTTTGAAAGCCTCCGTTTCCACAAGCCTATACGGCAGCATCTCCAGGCTGATCAATTTGGCAATGTGCACGTTTAACGCTTGAGCGTGCGGTGTGCGTGGCGGCGTACTTGCGCTTGCGCTCAAACAGTGGCGCTAGCGACGTCTGGACGCTGCACTGAGAGACATTGCTGGATGGGGCCAAGGACAGCGGAGGTGAGGGTGTGTGGGTGCAGGCCAGGAGACGGTAGTGCCTGTGTCCTCAGAGGGGGGGTTGGATCTCAGTGGCAGGTTAGGGCACAGGGGGAGAGGCAGTGGTGCAAACCGGAGGTGGTGAACGGCCTTCGTCCCACCTTGTGGGGTGCTTGGCCATCATATGCCTGCGCATGCTGGTGGTGGTGGCTCCCCAGCGACAAAGGTTGCACACCACTGATCGTCGGTCGTCAGGCGTCTCTGTGAAAAACTGCCACACCGTAGAGCACCTTGACCTCTGCAGGGTGGCATGGCGCGAGGGGGCGCTTTGGGAAACAGTTGGTGGATTATTCGGTCTGGCCCTGCCTCTACCCCTGGCCACCGCACTGGCTCGGCCTGTGCCCACACCCTGACTTGGGCCTCCGCGTCCTCGCCTGCGTCCACGTCCTCTAGGCCTACCCCTACCCCTCAGCATGGTGTATTACCAGTAGTGCAGAAAGAGAACGCTGTAATTAAATGTGCCGCTTATTGGCCTGTGGTTGGAGGCTGACTTCGCTTACCGGACGCAGAGCAGAGCCAGGAAATAATTTTGCGCAAGCCTGCTGTAACACTTAGCTGGCTGCGTATGAATTAGGAGGACAATTACACCCAGCACAGACCCAGTACACTGAGGACAGTCACAGGCAGCCCAAATAGATTTTTTTTCCCAAATGTTTTTGGAAAGGCCCACTGCCTATATTCAATAAATATATGTCTTCTGTCCCTGCCTCACCACTACTGGCCCTGGAGTATGTAAAATAACTGCAGACTGTTGCACTGTGGACTGGAATACAGCGGTGATGTAACAGCCAACACAGAGCCAGGAAATAATTTTGCGCAAGCCTGCTGTAACACTTAGCTGGCTGCGTATGAATTAGGAGGACAACTACACCCAGCACAGACCCAGTACACTGAGGACAGTCACAGGCAGCCCAAATAGATTTTTTTTCCCAAATGTTTTTGGAAAGGCCCACTGCCTATATTCAATAAATATATGTCTTCTGTCCCTGCCTCACCACCACTACTGGCCCTGGACTATGTATAATTACTGCAGGGCGCAATGCTCTGCACGGCCGATATACAAAAAAAAAAAATGTGCAACACTGCAAAAAGCAGCCTCCACACTACTGCACACGGTTAGATGTGGCCCTAAGAAGGACCGTTGGGGTTCTTGAAGCCTAAAATCCTCCTAACACTCTCCCTATAGCAGCTCCGGCACCAACAGCACTTTCCCTCCTCTATGTCAGAATAAATCTGTGGCGAGCCGCGGGAGGGGCCGATTTTTATACTCGGGTGACACCTGATCTCGCCAGCCACTCACTGCAGGGGGGTGGTATAGGGCTTGAACGTCGCAGGGGGAAGTTGTAATGCCTTCCCTGTCTTTCTATTGGCCAGAAAAGCGCGCTGACGTCTCAGAGATGAAAGTGAAAGTAACTTGAACATCGCGTGGTACTCGTCACGAGTAACGAGCATCTCGAACACGCTAATACTCGAATGAGTATCAAGCTCGGACGAGTACGTTCGCTCATCTCTACTTACAACATATTTTTTTTGTCCTTGCAGTTCCAGTACGAGGGAGGGGGGGGGGGGGGTTAAGAGTTGTCTCTAGATCAAATACAATATTTAGGATGTGTTCACACATTTTTGTCATGTTTTAATGATGTTTTTAATAGTGTTTATTCACCATTTCTGTTTTTTTCTTCTTATCCTCTCACGCATTTGGTCCCAGTGTAACTATATCCAAAAAGCTATATATGTGACATTTTTAAAGGAAAACTGTCAGCAAATCATGCTGTCCTGATCATGCACAGCATGGCCAAGTCACATTATCCCTAATCCTAATGAACTACAGTATGTATAACTCTAAAGATGAACGAATAGAGTTAAAATTGTGCCTTGTGGGATGCAAAAACATATTTGGAAAGTGAATTACAACTTACCTGTCAGGGGTTCCCACCAGCACCCGCTATCCAAGCAGGTATGTAGGAGGGATCTTTGGCAGCTGTAATCCAGTTTAAGTGGAGAGACGTCATGGGTCACTAACAGCAACCTGGATTACCAGGAGCTGTGATGAATGCAGCGGTGTACTTAAAAAAAAAAGAAAAATAGTGCCCGCACTCAATAATATGCTGCAGGGAAAAGACTTAATGATCTGGTGAATACCTCAAACTCCAGTTTAAAAAATCTTTATTAGCTATGTGTTTCGGCACAACATTATGCCTTTCTCAAGCTTTGAATACATATAGGACATATATGGGTTTAAATACAAGTAGTATCACTTACATTTCGTACGGGCGGCGTCACTAATAAACCGTATGATAGTGTTGTGCTTTCAATATTGATTATATTATAACTCTTAAGTTGGCAATATTTTCTTTATTAACTTTTCATTATTAATTTGCAACTTTCTTTATTAACTTATAAAAGAGATGAATGATAAAGTCTTCCCCTCTTCTATAAACTGTACGTCAACCGTTCCAAAGCAGCTCATTGTAGATCCAACAATAATTTAATTATTTAGACTGGAATTGCTGATAAGTTACATGATGCTGGAGCTGAAAATGTTTTAATTATACCCTGTCTATAAGAAGAATATAATTACGTCTGAAGGGTCTCAAGGACATAAATGAGTAAATAATTTTGACTCAGTATGTGTCTGGGATGCAAAACTAAAAAACCTGGAGAACACCCCAATGCCCCATCTAATATCTTTATCAGTCTAGAATCTAAATGATATGATGCAGTAACATGTTTATACGAGGTTTCTGAAATGTAACTGTAGCATATAGTTTTTATCTGACTAGAAGCAGTAGAAGTTTGAACTTGGCTTCATTTAGATACATTACACGGCAATAATTCCTTCTTTTTTCAGTGTGATCTACCCTTGTTTTACTGAGATTAAGGCTACATTCATTTTGATGATTTTATTTATAAACATATTTAACTTTTCTGGACAACAATTCTAAATTCTTCTTAAAATGGAAAAGTCAAAAAGTTTCTACATTTGATGGTCCTCAGAATGTATTTTGCTTGGAAATGTCTCAATGTCATGACTTTCATTATTTTTGCAAACCTCATACATTTGGAGAGTTGAGTACAGGTAGTAAGTGTGTAAACAAGAAAATGTTATAGAAGTTCTCACAGAGTGCTATGCTGTATATATTCATTTTGAGAATATACATACCCATTAACTAAAGAGCCCATATGAGCAGCCAAGATAAATATTGTCTTCAATGTTCACTATTGAATGTGTTTAAAACACTGCTACTTCAGTTCCTTTCAGACAAGCCAATTCTTGTTTGCATGAGGAACGAGCGGGTGACGTCATCGTTAACTTGTACGCTCTTATGCAGCTGGTTTAGACAGGCAGATTTATCATTGACTCGTTCGTCAAGAATCGTTAAGTCTTTTACATTAGAGAATGTGAAAGACTGAATGAGCGCTCTTTAAATGGAACGAGAAGAGAACGAGCCAACAATGATTTTTATGGCTACATAGAATAAACGACGAGTGAGGAAAAAATGATTTTCATTCTTCATTCAGGCATTGGCTCGCGCTTAGACTGACTTATTATTGTTCACTTTTGCTTGTTTAAATGATAATTGTTCTGTTTAAAAGCACCTTTAAAGGAACCTGTTATATCACCTAAGAGCACCATAATCTAGTTTATAGTGCTCACAGGACAGGTGCCGAGTTGTCTGGGGATGTGCTATGCATACTTATCCAGCTTCCCATTCCCTACTGTCACCAGTGGAAATCGGTGCATGGACAGGGCAGTGGGACTCTAGAATCTGTGCAGGCTGTGTGCATACACAAACATAGAGAAGAGTGTTCGTGTTAGCCTGTGACAGTGTAAGGGCTAAGACACATGGGCATGTTTTTGTCCCATTATGTAAAATGGGACAAAACGAAACCATTGATTTCAATGGGTTTTTTTCACTTTCAGGGTTTTCATTCGTTAATACTGTGCATGAGAAAAGATAGGGCTTGCCTTAGCTTGAATAATAAAAAAAAAATAACACTGGTTCATACACTAATACGCTCCATAGCGTTGATCGTATTATTGCATGCACCCATGTGTTTAAGCCCTAAGAATGGAATGGCAGGTAAATATGCAAAGCAGATCATCAAACTCCATGAGATCTGTTCTATCAGCACCAAAACCTACTGTATGGTGCTAATAGATAATGACAGGTTTCCTTTAAAGGTGTAAGGCACCACCCAGTTCCTGATGAAATTTGGCATGCCTCCCAACCATTCTGGATATTTTGAACCCATTTGCCTGGCACATAAGATCAATCATGTGTTGATTTATTCCGGACTACATTATTCTTTGCCGATTGATACAAGAAGATATGGTATATGTTAGGTCAGCTACCTGGGGCAGCATTCTCTTGCTGTTTCAGGCAGATGCGGCCATCACCCCACTCCTCTTTTGTTCCAGGGGATAAAGTCTGGCTATCTTCTAGACATATAAGGCTAAAGGTAACCTCCTATAACTAGCCCTGCGATTTATGGGCCCTTTCGAGATATCCAAGAAGTTAAACCCCATATGTTACAAGTTTCATCTTCCTGCCTCCTTGCGTATACCAAATTCATTTACCATCTTGCTTCCTAAACCTCTGGTTCTTAATAAGTATTCCAAACAGACCAATCCTGCTACGGTTCAAGTTTATTCCAAACACGTCTATGAGGTCAAAGACATTTTGGACATGAAGAGGATCAGGAATAAGAAATATTTTGGGTGGACTGGAAGGGTTATGGCTCAGAGGAGAGGTCTTAGGAGCCTTCAGACAATATTAATGCTCCTCTCTTATTACAAAAGTTCTTGCGAAGATCTGGCAGGAGGAGGAGGGGGCATAAGGGGGAGGTACTGTTAGGTCGGCTACCCTGGCAGACATGGGCATTGCACTGCTCCCTCTGTGTGAATAGTCTTTCGCTGTCCTTCATCACCACAGGAGTTAACTCCCAATGCTCTTGCCGAGCTGCAGGGTAACTGGCCATTACCTCCCTATTTAGCTGCACTGGTGATCCTCCCCCTTGGCCAGAGTATTTGTTTCCTGCTTACTGCTAGCCATTCTGATCCTGATTTGCTGTGTACTGACCCTTGGACCTGTTTACCGATTCGTCTGAATTTTGCCTGTACTAACCCTTAGAACTGTGACCTGGACTTGCATCAATGCTGCCTGCCCCGATCCTCAGATCTGTGACCCAAATTTCATTATACACTGCCTGCCTCAACATAAGGTCTGTAATCAGACACTGCACTTTGGCCTGTCTCCTGGTGCATTGCACCAATGTTACCAGCCCACATGGGTCAGCTGCCAACCACACTGGGACTGTACAGGGGTTAAAGGGTGAATACTAGGGAACCAGCAAAATAATGCCCTTAGGTTTATCCCAAAGGCAAACTAATTCGTTGACAGAGTGTGTCCACACTCGCTGTTCAATAACAATATAAGTTAGTTTCTCCTTTACATGTCAAATGTGCAATATCATGAATCATAGAATGGTAGAGTTAGAAGGGACCTCCAGGGTCATTGGCTCTAACCCCTACTCAATGTAGGATTCACTAAATCATCCCAGACAAATGTCTGTCCAGCCTCTGTTTCAAGACTTATATTGAAGAAGACCTCACTACTTCCCATGGAAGGCTGTTCCACTCATTGACTCCCTCGCTGTCAAAATGTTTTTTTTTAATATCTAATTTGAGTCTCCTCGCTTTCAGCTTCATCCCATTGCTTCAAGTCTTTCTTTGTGCAAATGATAATAGGGATGATCAGCCCTTCAGATATTTGTAGACAGCTATTTAGTCTCCTCTCAGTCTTTTTTTTTTGCAAGCGAAACATTCCCAGATCCTTTAACTATTCCTTATATGATGTAATTTGCAGACTGCTTACCATCTTGGTAACTATTCACTGAACTTGCTCCAGTTTGTCTATGTATTTTAGAAATTGGGGTGCCCAGAACTGGAAACAGTATTTCAGATGAGGTCTGACCAACGAAGAGTAGACGGGGATAATAACCTCACCTGATCTAGACTCTATGCTTCTTTTAATACATCCCAGAATTGTGTTTGATATTTTTGCTGCTGCATTGCATTGCTGACTCATGTTCAGTCTATGTTCTATTAGTATACCCAAGTCTTTTTCACATGTGCTGCTACTTCTTTAGCCCAATTCTTCCCATTCTGTATGTGCTTTCTTCATTTTTCTTACCCAGATGTAAGACTTTGCATTCCTCCTTGTAAAATAGCATTCTGTTAATTGCCGTCCACTGTTCAAGCATTTTTAGATCTTTTTGAATCCTCTCTCTCTCTCTTCTAGTGTTAGCTCTCCCTGCTAGCTTTGTGCTGTCAGCAGATTTGATCAGTTTCCCCTCAATTTCCTGCTCCAGATCATTTATAAAAGATATATGAAGAAGGTAAGTGTTGTAGAGATAGATTGGTTGGTACTGAAGATTCTGTGGTTTGTACTGGGGCACTAAGGCTGGTATAGGCACTGAAGGCACTCAATTCTTGCTTTAAAGTACAGTGTAGGGCTAATTCTGCTGTAGAGTGTTTGGACTGTAATCATTGAGTAAAAATCCATATTCAAAATATAATAACTATAAACAAGTATACTTTAGATGTAACTTTCAGTCTAATATCCTTATACACATCCTTTAATTTTTTTCTACAAGTCCCTTTTTAAGTGAACAAGAAAAACTTCTCATTTCATATTTAACTAGATGACTGATGTACTGCACATTATTGCAAATTCTGTTTTATGTAGCATTGAAAGGCATGTAATAACGTCTTTGGTCATTACTGTTACAGTTTCATTGGCATTCATTTTTCATTTTTTGACTGATTTTAGCCTTTGATTTATGTCAAAGCTTCACATTTAGAGACCTTGTAGAGCTTGGCAGTTACTCAGTACAACTGAGTCTGTTTTAATCTATATATTCCCAGTGACAATAAATTGTCCTCCTAACACAAGGCCGTCATCTAAAGTGTTAGTCATTTTACTGGTGTGTTATTTATGTCTGATTTTAGTGTTTTCTGACATCAAAATAGCTTTTGCACTTTTTTTTTTCCTTAGACAGGTTGGCATGTTGACCTTTTACCATATTCCTATGTTAATTTCTGTTTCATGCCCTAAAAATGATGCCATTTCAATAATACAGCAATGGTTTTATAGTTTACCAATTGTTGCAAAACTAGATCACCATTCTAAGGCCTCATGTCCACGGATGGGGCATGTTCCGTGCGGGGGACCCCACATAAAAATCCTGCTCTGCCTGCGGCCAGTGAGCCCTGCGTTCCTGTATTTCCACAGCAGCGGCGACCATGTGGACCTCTTCACTTCCAGGCTTGCCGTCGTACATGCACAGTACATTTTTTTTCTTTTAAACTCCTGCTTTCCTGTGGATCCGCGGCACATCCGCAGTGTGAGCTGCCGATGTGCCGCGGATCGGACAGCTTCCTTCGACTTTATTCACAGAGAAATGGAGCATGCTATGATTTGTTTTCCGGACCAGAAGGTCCGTAAATCAAATCCGGATTCTTTAATTAATTTGCAGATACCCATGCATTTCTATGGGCGGCTTGATTTGCGAATCTCTCACGCGGGTGCCACGCGCATATTTCGCAAATTAAACCTGCCTGTGGACATTGGGCCTAAGGCATTCTCATTAGAAAGGTTGTGTATAGAGATGAGCGAACGTACTCGGTAAGGGCGATTTCGCAATCGAGCACTGCGATTTTCGAGTACTTCACTACTCGGGTGAAAAGTACTCGGGTGCGCTGTGGAGCGGGGGGTTGCAGAGGGGAGTGGGGGGTAGCAGCGGGGAACAGGGGGGGAGCCCTCTCTCCCTCTCCCCCCCACTCCCCGCTGCAACCCCCCGCTCACCCACAGCGCACCCGAGTACTTTTCACCCGAGTAGTGAAGTACTCGAAAATCGCGGTGCTCGATTGTGAAATCACCCTTACCGAGTACGTTCGCTCATCTCTAGTTGTGTATAACTGCGAGGTAACCCTTTCATAACTTAAGTGAGCACAGCTTCTAATGAATATAATTTCTTCATCTGCAACGTCAGAGACTCCATCATTTTCATCTGTAAACCTGTACTATCACCCTCACCTTCACATAGTTTCACTAAAGCACTTAAAGGGGTTCTGTCATAAAAAAAAAATTCTATACTCACCTATTCCTCCCCAGGCTGTCTACTTACCTCATCTTCTCCCTGCTGGTCTTCTCCTGGCTCCTTCAGTCCCCTGGATCCCCTCACCTCCAGCTGGCTGAATCTTCTGCTTCCTGTGATGGAGTATCCATTCACAGACATTCTTCTTCCTGCTCGGCAATGTACGGTATGTCACTAGTTCACAGTCTGGAAGGGAGTGCCGAGCTATTGCAGAGACTGTGCATGTGTGCTGTCTCTGCAATATATCAACATTCCTTCCTAGCCAGCAAATGCACGTACATTGCTGGACAGGAAGAAGAATGCGAGGAAGGTATGCTTCAAAACAAGAAGAAGAGGATTCGGGTCATCTGCAGGTGAGGTGACCTCCCCCCCCTCCTCCGGGCCTTCAGGAGACAATAGAAGATCAGCAGGGACGAGATGCGGTAAGGTGTCTGTCTAAGGACAAGTAGGTGAGTATTGAAATACTTTTTTTTATAACAAAACCCCTTTAAGAAGATTTTAACTCAGCAGTGGAGATTTGATTAGGCCTAATGTTGACTGCTCAAGACTTGTATTACCAAAAATATAGAATAGTGTGAAGCAATGCAATGAAGGAGTTGAGGAGAGCGCCTAGAAGGTGTTTGGAGACACAAAAGAAGTGAGTGCTCCTCTGGGAAATATATGCAAATAAGGAATACAGAACAATACCTCTGCAGCAATACCTATTGGATGGCAGTAGAGATGAGTGAGCATACTCGTCCGAGCTTGATGCTCGTTCGAGTATTAGGGTGCTCGAGATGCTCGTTACTCAAGACGAGCACCACGCGGTACTCGTCTCGATTAAACGAGCACTGACCATTGAATTCAATGGAGCCGGCAATACAGCCGGCTCCATTGAAAGCAATGGCCTGCCGGCGAGCGCGGAATTAAATATATAAGCCCTTCCCTGCAATTCATCCAGAAATGTGTAAAAAAAAAATATATTTTTAAAATCCCCGCCTGCTGAATGAGCTGCCTCTAATTGGTCACAGCCTGACCAATCAAAGGCAGATTCCATTCACACACCCATTCATGAATTTATGAATGGGTGAGTGACTGCTGCCTCTCATCTGATTGGTCCCGCTGTGACCAATTAGAGGCAGCTCATTCAGCAGGCGGGGATTTTAAATCCCCGGCTGCTGAATACTACTCACAGCTGTTCAGAGCAGTTCAGGAGGACTGCCGCTGGCCGCGCTGAACTCCGTCTGCCTGGACCAGGTGAGTATATATATATTTTTTATTTTTACACATTTCTGGATGAATTGCAGGGAAGGGCTTATATATTTAACCCCTTCCCGACAATTCATCCCGCGATCGCCGGCAGCCCATTGCTTTCAATGGAGCCAGCTGTATTGCCGGCTCCATTGAATTCAATGGGCTAACATCGTTCTTCTCTGCCACAGCTGTTACAGCTGTGGCAGAGGAGAACGATCTTTATGCTGACAGTGCGGGGGGGGGTCTCACTCTTGCCACTATTGTGGCTTAATAGTCGGACCTGGGAACTTGAGATGCAGCCCAACATGTAGCCCCTCGCCTGCCCTATCCGTTTCTGTGTCGTTCCCATCACTTTCTTGAATTTCCCAGGTTTTCACAAATGAAAACCTTAGCGAGCATCGGCGATATACAAAAATGCTCGAGTCGCCCATTGACTTCAATGGGGTTCGTTACTCGAAACGAACTCTCGAGCATCACTGAAAGTTCGACTCGAGTAACGAGCACCCGAGCATTTTGGTGCTCGCTCATCTCTAGATGGCAGCATTCCTTCAAATCAATGTCAGACCCCTTAACCAAGTCTTTAAAACACTAATTGGGAATTGAAAACCAAGCCAGAAAATGCTGCAGAGTTATTGTTTTATCTTCCTTATTCACAATTAAATGCATAGATGCATGACAGGTACACTTACTGAGAGGTACACAAGTATAATAGTTCTCATATAGAGTCATAACTTGAACAAAGATTGAACAGACACGCTGTTGGTGGTACTTTTTTTTCCAGTAGTATCTAGTCACAATCAATTCTTTTCAGACAAGTGTACCCCTTCTGGCCACAGGGCGTAACTGTATGTCCTGGCTCCCTGGTACGTAATGCAACAGGATGTATAGCTATGCCCTGTGGATAGCACAAGATCAGAAGAGATCTCGTGCTAACTGGCAGTGGGAGCTGGCTGTTACTGATAGCTGGATTCCCCCTGCAACAGCGGGGGTGCATTGGGACAGCGACCCCCACTGTTAACCCCTTCCCTGCCTCGATCTATGTAGATTACGGCATGCAAAGGGTTCACAAGGGGAGCGCGCTCCCTCTGTGACATCATCGGACCCCCACGTTGTAATGGGGGGGGGGAACGGGTTGCCATGGCAACAGAATGCCAGATACAGGCGTCCTGCATTGCCATTGCCTATAAACGCTAATACAAGTGATAAGGCATTGCAAGACAACAGTCCTGCAATGGTTTATCATAGCGATCAAAACTGCCATTGTACAAGTCCCCTAGAGGGACACAAATAGTGTAAAAAAAGATAACAAATAATGTTAAAAAAACAACCTTTTATGTGCTTTTTCCCATATTTGCATAAAAAAATGTTAAAATGAAAATCTCACATATTTGGTATCGTCATATTCGTAACTACACATATAATAAATTGAACATATTTTTTACCCTACACAGCAAAAAGTGCAACCCCCCCACCCCCTAAAAAATGGAGCCAAAAGGTACCAATACAAACTACAGCTCGTCTCGCACAAAATAAGCCCTCACAGAGCTCTGTCCATGGAAAAATAAAAAAGTTATAGGACTTAAACGATTGCTTTATAATGCTTGTAAAAAGTTATAGGACTTAAACGATTGCTTTATAATGCTTGTAGTTGCAATTACTTTTAACCTACCTTAATTAAACCAAAAATGATGTGGTCTAATTTGAAACTGTTATAACGCCAAGGTGTAGTTGGTTTAGGTTCACTAAACAGTTCACATACTCTCCTAAATTAAAGATTATTAAAAGAATTACTGCATGAACTGAAAATGAGACAAGGTAACTCTTTTGTCACTTAAAAAAATGTAAATATATATTGTGGACACATCTGAGTAGAATCATATTGGTGAAGTCTTTAAAGGGGTTCTATCTTTAAAAAAAAAAAGAAATTCTATTTCTTCTTTGTCAGTCTACTTACCAGATCTTCACTTCACTGGTCTTCTCCTATCTACTGCAGTCTAGGGGGCATTACCTCACTTCCAGCTGGCTGATTACTCTCCCTCCTGTGAGATTACATACATTGCCAGCAGTCTTTTTCTTGCCAGCCAATGTACGTTACGTCACAGCTCACAGGCCAGCAAGGGGAGTGCCAATCTACTTCAGAGCCTGCTCATGTGAGCTGTCTCTGCAATAGATCAGAATTCCTTCCTAGGCAGTGAGCACTACAGCACAGGGACGTAAACTTCACTGACCCAACCGGAAGAGAATGCGAGGAATGCAGCCTATATAACAAGCCGGCCGGTGTGCGGTAAGGTGACCCGGGGCACTGCAGAAGCTCAGGGAGAAGATGTAGTAAGGAGACCGATGGGAAGAAATAGATGAGTACAATTTTTTTTTAATGACAAAACCCCTTTAACCACCTCTATTTTCAAAATGAAAGCACTTAAAAGGGATTGTCCATTTGTAAACTATTGATGGACTATTCTTCAAATCAAATTGAAGGGCCACTCCAGTGATTTTTTTAAAATTCATTATGTAGCTTATTACTTTGGTTAGTTAATCCTTTCTATCTGAAACTCCTGCCCTCCTTCTCTTCAGATGATCATGTGATCTCAGTTTCGGCCAGCTCAGCTTTACTTCGGTTTATGTGCTTTCAAACAAGTCAGTTTTCCAGTCAGCAGAATTTCTGTTATGGACCTACTGCACAAGCTCTTTATAACTCCTGTCACAGTTATTTAAGATGACCACACAGCTCCTTTCACATAGTTATAATGAAAGAAATCACAGCTCAGTTTTCTAACTGTAAAATTGTGGTATACAGTATATTTACATGAATGTAAAATACAGAAGGTAATGGCAATATCCTCCCTGCACGCAGAGATAGTACAGGCTGCAGCTGGTCATGTGATGCTGCATAGCATAGAGAAAGTGAAAAATCTCAACATGAAGATGGTGCCTGTTAAGTATCAGACAGAGACATTACATGGAAGTGGCTGCAATATACATAGAAGACCTCCAGAATGTGACAGGCAATCAAGTGAGGGGTGTAAGCATCGAAAATGTGTTTTTGCTGTAGCAGCCCTTTAAAAGTATTGTCCAACACAATGCTAAATACTTTATCTAAGTTTATTTCAATTTAAAAAGTTGTTGAAGAACTGTGGCACGTGCTTTTATGTATAGCACACATGAATAAAATCTGAGCTGATGCACATGTAATACTAGTTAATTAAGTACCCAGATATTCAAAATTTCACAGTAAATTCTTTATTCATACGGGCGCAGCGATTTTCGGCTGCCCACATCTTGGCCGAAAATCACATGAACAAAAGTCAGCCAAGACCAAGTCATGGCTGCATCTCCCATTTTCTCGCCCATTCAGACGGCCGATATACGCCACTGCTCTGTTAAACTCCCTTCTCCTTTCCTCCCCCTCTCCGCCACTTGCCAGCTGCCAGCAAGGGGAGGAGGCAGGACGGGGCAGGAGCTTAGTGGAGCTAGTCATGCTTAACTCCTTTCCCCTCCCACTCTGCCTGCCAGCAGCTCCCATCAGCTAATCGTGGCCAAAAGATAGAAATCGGCACCATATTTGCAATTTTTTCCGGAAGGACGATTTTACATGCCGCAGTATTGCCTATCTGAACGAATGCATTGAAATCCAATGCTTTAGATGGTCGCAATTTTCAGCTCCTGTTTTATTGCAGCAAAATCTCTGCAATAACACGCTTATGTGAATAAGGCCAAAGAGAATATTACATTCGACTAAGGCTATATGCACCAAGATGATTTTTCCTCTTCATCCAAGTAAGAAAAAGCCCATGTTTAAAGAACGTCACTGCTTATGTCATAATCGGGATATCACTTGCAGCCACTGTGCCACGCGTGCATCGTCTGAGCTTGCAGCAGGAGCATCTAACCTCTCTGTGTACTGGTACACATCCCATGCAGGCTATGGATATCCAGCATATCAAAGCTTTTAGCTTGGAGTCCAACAGAGTCTTTATCATTTAAATTCTTATGCAAATATGAATACAATAATGAAGTAAAATCTTCTGCATTTACATACTGAGTCTGACAAACTCAATTTGTAAAAGCAGATGCTACTTCCTTATTGTGCACAAACGCATAAGAATATAATTGATAAAGACTCTGTTGGAACCCCAACTAAAGCTTTGATAAACTGGATGTACGTAGCTTGATATTTTGACAGGCCTCAGTTTGAAAAAGCAGATTTAATTCATTATTGTACTCCAAACATATATTTGCATATAAATGCAATTGACAAAACTCTATGGGCCCCCAGGTGAAGCTAAATAGATGTACACACATGCTATATATATATTATGCATGTGAATAGAAATTTGTGGAAATGCATGAAAATTTCAATCTACAGACACTTTTCCATATGTATATATTAGTGCTAATACAGTACACAAGGTGGCCTTAAGGCAGGCTGAGGGTGTTTGCACATTGCTATGTCGTGTTGTAGCATTAGGCCACTGTGACAGATAGGTCTGAATGCCTATGTGAAGTTAGTAGTCAGGTGGCTAGGATTTTCAGTTATGTAATGCATGTGTGTACTGTGACCAAAACGACAGGGCGAAGATTGTTACCATTGCTATATATTCTGCTACCAATATAAGTGGACTTTCAGAGTTTTACCACCAATTTTGGTGTGGACATGGGCTACTGAGGTGCGACCACCCATCCAGGTGGAGGAAAGATGGCGTTCCATTAGCTCAACACCCTCACGTTGCCACTATATTTTTTTTCCAGCAAGGTATATTACGGTAGTTAATTTCACAATGGCATGATCTGCACATTGTTGCATTACAAATTCGCCAAATTCACTATACACTACATCACATAAATGATATATACTGTATATATATTTGGATGCAATATATATTATGGTACTGAATGTCACAACTCATTCCAGGAAAGGGAGAGGGAGGTAAAGATATAGTGGAGAGGTAAGGATATGGAGAGAGAGGGCGAGTGCCAATGAGAGGGGGGGGGGGGGAAAGAGAGATGGAGGGAGAGAGATTAGGAGCTGGAAGAAGAGAGCACTAGATAGAGGGACTGAGAGGTATGGAGCTGGAGAGGGACATAGAGAGGGTGAACTACAGGAAGAAAGAAAAAGAGAGAGACGGAGGGGAGAGAGGGGTCAGAAAAAGGGGAAGAAAGGGAGTAAGAGAGAGAATTGGGATAGAAAAAGAGTTTGAAAAGGAGAAAGGGAGCAGAGGTGAAGATATATATATATATATATATATATATATTTATATATATATATATATATATATATATATATATATATATATATATACAGTATATATATAAAGAGATAGAGGTTTAGATAGAGATATAGACAGACAAAAAATGGAGTCAGTTTGGTGATAAAATGACGTAAAGCTGTTTTCAGAAAAGTGTAGTTGAGGTGTGGTAAAAAGCACATTGTCAAGATTTTGATGTGGTTGCAGTAAACACTGCAGCCACATAGAAAACAGCAGCAAGAACGTGTGTTTTTTCCTGTGAAATTTTTTTGGTGTGATTTTTTTACTGCACCTCAACTGCCTCTCGTGAATAGAGCCTAAGGGCTCGGTCAGACGAGTGTATTTTACATGCTGCTACAGCAGCGTGTAAACCCACGCTTCCATAGCAAACACAGACCATTAGAACAGCAGAATCTGTGCTTCTAAAAAACAACAGACAGCGAGTGCCGACTCACCTGTTAGCTTCATAGTGCATGCTGTCCAGGGTGCTTACCATAGGCTCCTATACGAGCCATTGAAGCAGGCTGCCCGCACTACGGACGTGTAAATGGGCTGCTCCGCGAAGCTAGAGACAGGCCGGTCACGCAATCTTTTCCTGCATGTCAGGAACGTAGATATTACGTCTGCTTGGCGCACGAAAGCGCCATTCCACAGACGGGACGCAAGTGTGTCCATTTAAAACCTGCAAACACTCATCAAATAATATATGGGAAGGCTTTTGTTAAATCCATAACAAACGAGGGAGAGGCCCTACCTACCACGGCAGACTGATCGCGTTAACAGATGCAGGCCTGCACTCGTACTTGGGAACTAACTACCCCTGATTAGAGAGCTCGAGAGATGAACTAAACAGACACACAGGACACGACACTGTACTGACACACTGAACACAGAACAGGACTAGACATACGGAACATGTCTGGCAACCAGCACAGACATATCAAACATGTAGCTGTTCACACCATACAACAAATAGTGCATATAACAGGAACCCCACGCAGTGCTCACATGCAAGGAGCTGAAATACCACAGCAAGTTTCAGTGTCCTCATACCAGGGGGATAGAAAGTTAGCCACCATGCCGACATAGGGAACTGTGTCAGGCATCAACCATCTGACACACAAACGAGACATAAGACGTCTGGAGACCGCACCTGTCAGGGGAAGGAAACAGGGGGTCTGCATATGATACAGACAAGGACTACAGGTGTCCGAACCGTCTTTAGGGAAGTAGAGAGACACAGACAGTCAAGCAGGCAAATACAGCTCTGAGTGGGCACAAGACAGTGATATCCAAGCAGTAAAATGACCAACTTCAACTACTGAGAGGTTCAGGTCTTCATATGCTGCAGAGCAAAGGGGATTGGCTGGCGGAGATCACCACACCCAGCCAGCTCAATCATTCAACACCTGTGAGCTGTGCTGCTAGAAACCCTAGTGCTACAGGTCCCAGCAGCACAACGTAAAAGTAGTTTTACACGTTGCTTAGCAGCATGTAAACCACGCTCGTCTGACGGCGGCCTTAGGGTAAAAACCACACCAAAAACGGAATCAGCAAAACCATGTCACATCTGCAGTTAAGAATGCATTTCTTTGCCAGTGTGTTTTTTTTTTGGTGCAGATTTGAATTTAGCCAAACCGCTCCATGTGAATGGACCCTTAACATTTATTTAGACCTCAAGATATGTGTATATTGTTTACAAAATGCTGTCATTTACACTCAAAAAATGTAAAAAGAAATCTAACAGGGGTGAATAGATATTTTTGGAAATACCTGAAAACTTTAATTTTGAGAAACTTTTTTTAATTTTACTTAATAACCGCACTACATACGTGAGCACTTAGATTTGTTTGGCATTGGGGGATGTAGGATGAGTTACAAGAGGAGGCAGACAGACATGGAAATGTAGAAAATGGAATCATGAAACAAGTCACATTCAACACAACCTGCAGAAACCCGAGACCTTTAGATCTCCAGTATAATGCTCTCCCAACTGAGCTTTTTCGGTTAGGAAAAACTGATACTGGAAATGCTCATAAAGACATGAGAAGACTTGGAAGGGGTTAGGGTATTTTTCATATGGCGATTGTCAGGTGCTTTTGCACCTGACAATCGTCCAGTGCTGTTTACATTAAGCGAGAAGTTGCTCACTAGTCACTTAGTTTCAGTTAGCTGAAATAAAGTGACTAGTAACTACTGAGCAATTTCTCACTCACTACCCTGCTGGGTTCCGTGCTTATACGGGACAACTATCACTGAAACGTGCTCATTTGAGTAACTCTACTCTGAAAGACTGTAATCAGGACAGACGGGCAATGTATGTGAGAGCATCTGTGTATTTTACTGTACTTCTCGCGTGCAAGTCATGTGCAATTGCACGCTAAAAAATATACACTGACACTCCCAACCATAAATAGTCCAATGAGTTCTTTTACCTGTACAATTATGCAGTGTTTCACACATGTCCTGGTGTATCGTGCATCCCCATTGACTTCTATGGGGACTTTTGGTGATCAGGTGTGCAGGAAAATATAGCATGCTGTGTTTTTCTTGCCAAGAAAATTGCCAGAGGCAAGAGAATAGCCTAAGGACTTCTACCCACTAGCGTTTTTAATGCTGCGATATCACTGCATTTTTTTCAATGGGACTTTCTAATGTTAAAGTTTGTGATTTTGCGGTTTTTGTGTGATGCAATTTTAACATTAGAAAGTCCAATTAAAAAAACGGCGATATTGCAGCGTTAAAAAAAACGCTAGTGTGTAGAAGTCCTAATGGTTATACCCTCCCAAAGATAAAATAATAAATTGTATTCTTTATTAACATATATGCGCTCAAAAAAGGACAAAGACACATTAAATTAAAGGAGTAGGTGGCTGAACTAAATCTGGATTATGTCCATAGAGGAACTAAGTGTATGTTAGCTAGGCAAGCTGAAAGAGTAGTTTACCTAGGAAACTGATAATCGGGCTGCTTAACACACACTTTTGTATCATACCCATTCAGCTTGAGCTGTGTGATATGCTGTGTATGCTCTACAAGTTCATTGCTGTGAAATAAAACTGGCTGCACCAGATTTGAAAGAAATCCTGTCTCCTGCGCCATTTCTATGCATGCGGTGTCCATTCCGTTCCGAGAGGTCAGCTATCCGCAGGCAAGTGACCCCGGCTTGCCACAACATTAACAAACAGCTCTCTCTGCATCACAGGAGTCAGGAAAAATTGACTATTTTCACTTCAATGGGCTCATCAAGTGTTTGAGGTATGGGCACATGTTTTGGCTATTTTTCTAACTAACTCATAAAACTCCTTTAAATTAAAGATTGTGAAAGCCATTTAGTTTACATTAGGAGTGGTACCTCACAAACTTTTTCAAATGTTTATGCAATTTACCTGTCGATCCGCTGTTCTGACATACACCCACTTTGTTCATAGTTTTTCTCTGCAGCTAAAACCTATTTGTCAAAACAGCTCCCACCAAATATCATTCCTACCCAAAAGTACAAAGGAAAAACAAAGTACATAAAAAAAGTGACAACGACAAACAATGATATGCAAAATAATAAAATATATCACACCCTAAAAATGTCAAGAATGTCATGGCAGGTAAACAATAGCATAAATGATAAGGATATCATTAGGATCATAAATAAAATAGATTATGCCTCGCAATGGAACATTATTTGAGATTTAAAGGCAATGTGTCATCAAAAAATGACCGATGTAAGTCACATTTTTTTGTAAACCATATTTTTTAATTATTTTTGGTGATTTTTGTTTTTAATTTGTGTTCACTAGTTCATAATACTAGTCTGACAATTCCTGATTTGTAGAGAATGCTTTGCAACGGTTATCTCACTAACATCACAGGATTCACCATTCACAATACGTAATATGCTGTGACTATCTACTCCCCCTCCCTGCAACATGACCACATAGCATGCTTAGAACAATCTGGTGTTAGTGTAGTATGTCGCCACCGGAAGTATGGGTTGGCTAGGCTTACCTAGAGGTAATGCCCAGGTCATGCCCCAAGCCGGCAAAAGCTTCCGATTGACGGAGACATACTACACTAATACCGCTCAGTACTAGTAAGCGGCTCTCCAGCATGACTATAGCCAAGAAGCTCCTGTACACTCCTCCTGACTGGTGCCGGACCGGAGGGCTGACACTCTGGCACTAGGTTGACACTCACCTCCGGCATTACTGCAGCCAGTATGCTCCCTCCGACACTTCTCCCGACCGGTGCTGGACCAGAGGGCTGACACTCCAGCACTGGTCAGGATGCGGAGGGCTGACACTCAGCTCTGGCATTACTGCAGGCAGGAAGCTCCCTCCAGACACTCCTCCTGACCGGTGCTGGAAGGATGACACTCCAGCACCGGTCGGCATAAGGAGGAGGGCTGGAAGCCACCTAATAGTACTGAGCAGTACTGGTGTAATATGTCTCCACCAATCGGGAACTTTTGCCAGTTTAGGGCTTTGACATAGGCGTTATCTGTAGGTGAGTCCAGCCAACCTATACTTCCAGGGGAGACATACTACACTAATACCGAACAGTCTTCCATACAAGTCAATGGGTCCCTTCCTGTATATTGTGTGAATGGCCAATGCAGCTGCTGTAAAGCATTTCTCTATATGCTGCTAAATGTAGCTTAGGCAAGATGGATGCTTCTATAGTCATGTATAGACCCCAGAATAAAAAAAATTCTACAATCAGAAAATGAACACAAATTAGAAAAAGGTAATATGTTTCACTATCTGTTTTTCATTAATATTTCATTTTTGGAGATACAGTCCCTTTAAACACTTGGAACTAGAGTCTGGAAATAACAAGATACAGGCACAGGCAGTTCTTCCTTATCCGCCCGAAGATGTCTTTTGGCACAGAACAGAATATATAAAAGCAACTATCAACCCAGCCTTGTCATCCACCTTGGCACTCTGGGATAGACTCTCTAAAAGATCCACTCTAGTATCTAGGCACCTCCCATGTCCAGTATATTTAGTAGTCTGGCCATCTCTCCTGGTATGAACAAAACAGATTTCGGATGGTGGATAGCCTGAGATCTGACCAGAATAATTGATTTTGTTGATAGACTTGGCTTTAGACAATTTGAGTTCTTTTGAGCTGTCGACTCTATTCCAGACACGGAGATCTTCCACCTTCAACAAATTAAGCATTGTATTTTAGCTCTCACTGAAGACAAATGAGATTTGGCTGCGTTGGCTATCTTCAAAAGCCCTTGTAATACAAATACCAGGGGCCCAGGAATAATTGCCAAATTATACTCAAACTTTACAACACCCACAGATAAACTTCCCTACATGCGCAGAAAGGAAGGGGAGCTTGGTGAGGAACTTCCAGTTGCGATTGGCATAAATTCACCATAGCAACCACAAAACTTTCCCTTTAATGCATCAATCACAGAGGTGGGGTATAAACTTTTAATGCAATGGTTTTTGGTTCCTAGAAGATTGTCTAGCATATTCCCAGGGACATCGGGTCTATGTTTCAGGGGATGGGGAGGCGAGGGCAACTTTTTACATATTTGTTGAAATTATCCTAGGCTTCGTAAGTTCTGGATTCAGGTATTCACCCTTATATTCTCCATGGCAAATCTGTTATTACAAAAATTGCTATGGGATGCCCTACTGGGCAAACAAATCCCTGACATTCCTAGACACGTACATAAATGGATAACATATTGCTTTCTTGCTGCATGGATAGCTATTGCTCACTTCTGGAGGAAAAGCTCTGTTAGTATCGACTTGGTGAAGACAAAATTATCATGGTTTATGGTTACTGAGAAGCTGGGAGCTATCCTAATGAATCACGAACTCTATATGAAAAAAAAATGGTTATCCTGGTATCAGTATTCTCTTACAATGCGCTTATGGAATCCTACAGCCAGATCTTCAAGCTTGCCATCAAACATATCCTCTACACCTCCAATAAACATATGATGGAATATGAATTCTGACCTAGTCAATAGATAAGTCTATCTTTATTTTTTCCAACATACGTGTAAACATTATAAGCAAGAAGCACAGCCTAATTCCCTCTACCCCTCTCGATCTTCTCCTTATGTATTTTCCCCATTTTGTTGTCTTTTCCCAATTGTTATCTCTGTTTCCGGTCTACTCAGTTTGACACTAATTTATTTCAGTATTATAATAGGAGTAAAGTCAAAGTAGGAACAGAACCATGTATTTAATTTTATGCCTTAACAGAAATGATATCCGGTAATGTTACTTTGGTCAACTGGCCTAATTTTGTATTCCTCTGACTTTATCCACAAATGTAATGTTGAAAGTCTTGCGTGACATGTTCTCACTACTCTAAAATTAATAAAAGTTTTGTTAACAAGAAGTCCAAGGGGGGTACGCAAATGTGCATTCAATACATGTGCAAATGTGTAATACGCTGCAAAATTTTGCAGGAGAAAGAATACATCTGAAACTCAATTAAATTTTTAGTGTAATTCATGGCAGGGGTGTGTCCCGCCCCTACGTAAATTGGCTCTGTGAGGGCGAAAAATATATTAATATTGGTCAAAACGCACGCAAAAGTGCTTTGTTCATGGTGCAAAACCATTGCAATCCTGTGAGCGTATTGGCGCATACGATCATGCTAAGGAGTCCCTTGGCTATGCTCAGGTTTGCTTTGGAGGCATCATTCAGAGTCTTAGGTTCAAACTCAGCAATTTCATCTGGAAAAATTCTGAGCGGCTTGCCAGAAGCCCAGTGGACCTCATTCTAGTCAATGAGGTCCATCGGGCACTGAATTAGCACTTCAGTTGTGTTCATTTTTCTCCAAAAACAGAGTCAAACCAACAGCAAAGAAAAGCACTGGTGTAAACCCAGCCTTACAAATATTTAGTCTGTCTTACACGAGCCCTTGTCATAGCATAATACACGCACGAGTTTTACACACGTAATACACTGTACCAATGTCCTATAGGGGGCTATCTTGCTGCTCACATGAATTGCGTAAAACGCACTCATACATGCCAAGATAGTACATGGCGATAGATGGCACAAAGTAAGTATGCAATGTCATTACATACTGGTAGCATGCCACACACGTATCTCTCACAGCCAGCAAGCTGTGAGATACACTTATGTGAGCCTTAATATAATATTCTTCATTTACATGATAAATTGTTATATTTTTGGCATGCTTTCTAAGATACTGTCTGTAGATGATCATGTGGGTTTAAATATGAAAGAATGCACACAAAAGAGCTGTCATGTTGTCAGTTCTGACCCTGTTGGCTTTTAAGTGAACTGTTTCTTCTGATACTTTGTTAAAATGATAAAACATTCTGTTTAAACAATGTAATCTGTAATGTGTATGATTAATTACACATTGTTATATAGTACAATGACATTTCAGAAATTAAGGGTGCACATAGCGACTTGTCAAACCAAGCTAAAAAGCTAACATGCTGGCTATGTAATTAAATCTCTGTTGCCATCTAGAGAATGGAATTGGTAGAAATGTTAAAACTTTGCACATAAATTATTTCCTTAAAGGGCGCTATTACACACAGCTACAAACACCAGCGATTTAGAGTTAATTGTTGAGCTGCAGCTTGCACGTTCAGCCCTGTAATTATCAGGAAAACGTGAGCTCTGACAGTGACTGATGGGGTTTATGTAATAGTGCCCAAATAGAAGTAATTTCATTGGAACAAAACATAAGAAAAACGCCAAAGCAGAAGCTTATACTCAATATTTTACACAGTTTGACTTTGCTTGTCTTTTTTGTTATTAAATCCTTTAATATGTGGAATATAGTTGATATTGTGTGTAGGGACCACTTTATCTGTGTACTTTCCATTATTTAGATTTCTTATAAAATAGGCATCTTATTAGAATGTTAATGCTGATAGTCTTTCACATGCTCAGAAGTTAATGTGTTTTCATAGAAATGATGTACTAACTCAGTTTTGCATTGTAATTTACTTGTTAAATGGTGCAATGTGAAAATCTTCAGTCATGGAACTAGATAGTGAGTTTAGGGTGGTTTCACATCTGCACTCAGAGTTCCATTTTCCTGTTCCATTTGGGGTGTAGTAAAGGGGAATCCCTTGGCTGAATATCTCCCTCTATACTATTGTGGCAAACAAGAGCAGGCCTTAAAGGGGGAGACAGCGGGGAAACAAGATGGTAGTCAACGGTGGCTCTGCTGATCCTCTCTGAAGGTAAAACGCAGCCAGGCTCGGATGCACACAGTGGTAAAATCGGGCAGTTCTTATAACCTGCGGAGTTGGATAGGGTAAGGTGGTGATTCGTAGTGATGTTAGCCTGTCTATGGGTAGGGACTAGAGATGAGCGAGCACCAAAATGCTCGGGTGCTCGTTACTCGAGTCGAACTTCCCGCGATGCTCGAGGGTTCGTTTCGAGTAACAAATCCCATCGAAGTCAATGGGCGACTCAAGCATTTTTGTATATCGCCTATGTTCGCTAAGGTTTTCATTTGTGAAAATCTGGGAAATTCAAGAAAGTGATGGGAACGACACAGAAACGGATAGGGCAGGCAAGGGGCTACATGTTGGGCTGCATCTCAAGTTCCCAGGTCCCACTATTAAGCCACAATAGCGGCAAGAGTGCCCCCCCCAACAATTTTTACTTCTGAAAAACCCTCATTAGCAAGGCATACCTTAGCTAAGCACCACACTACCTCCAACAAAGCACAATCACTGCCTGCATGACACTCCTCTGCCACTTCTCCTGGGAAACATGCTGCCCAAACGCCCATTTCAGTAATAGTAGCAGTCAAGACAGGCCCCAGTGACAATTCCAAAGCAGCAGTATAGGGGGAGCACAGTATTAGTTCCATTTCAGTAGTAGTTGCAGTCTAGACAGGCCCCAGTAACATATCACTAGCAGCAGTATAGGGGGAGCACAGTATTAGTTCCATTTCAGTAGTAGTAGCAGTCTGGACAGGCCCCAGTAACATATCACTAGCAACAGTATAGTGGGAGCACAATATTAGTTCCATTTTAGTAGTAGTAGCAGTCTGGACAGGCCCCAGTAACATATCACTAGCAGCAGTATAGGGGGAGCACAGTATTAGTTCCATTTCAGAAGTAGTTGCAGTCTAGACAGGCCCCAGTAACATATCACTAGCAGCAGTATAGGGGGAGCACAGTATTAGTTCCATTTCAGTAGTAGTAGCAGTCTAGACAGGCCCCAGTAACAATTCCAAAGCATCAGTATAGGGGGAGCACAGTATTAGTTCCATTTCAGTAATAGTAGCAGTCAAGACAGGCCCCAGTAACAATTCCGAAGCAGCAGTATAGGGGGAGCACAGTATTAGTTCCATTTCAGTAGTAGTAGCAGTCAAGACAGGCCACAGTAACATTCCCGTTGCAGCAGTTTAGGGAGATAACAGTCTCTTTCACATTTCAGTAGCTGCAGTATAGACAAGGCCCTGGTTACATTTATGTAACAAAAGTGTAGGCCAACCCCACACACCTTGCTGTACCATGAGTGCAGACGAAGCCCATAAGAATTACTAGGATTACACTGTAGGCAAGGGCCCAAAAAAATTGGTGTACCAACAGTACTAATGTACCTCAGAAAAATTGCCCATGCCCAACCAAGAGGGCAGGTGAAACCCATTAATCGCTTAGCGTACTGTGGCTTAATTTGTAACTGGGCCTGGAGGCCGCCCAGTTAAAATAAAAATTGGTTCAGGTGCAAGTTTCAACACTTTAATGAGAATTGAAACGTATAAACATTGTTTACAAAAGTAATATGACTGAGCCTTGTGGGCCTAAGAAAAATTGCCCGTTCGGCGTGATTACGTGAGGTTTCAGGAGGAGGAGCAGGAGGAGGAGGATGAATATAATACACAGATTGATGAAGCTAAAAGGTCCCCGTTTTTTATGGTGATAGAGAACGATGTTTCCATCCGCGGGTGCAGCCTACGTACTGTTTAGGTACTGCTGCTGTCAGCTGGTGGAGAAGAGAAGTCTGGGGAAATCCAGGCTTTGTTCATCTTTATGAGTGTAAGCCTGTCGGCACTGTCGGTTGACAGGCGGGTATGCTTATCCGTGATGATTCCCCCAGCTGCACTAAACACCCTCTTTGACAAGACGCTAGCCGCAGGGCAAGCAAGCACCTCCATGGCATGCAGCGCGAGTTCAGGCCACGTGTCCAGCTTCGACACCCAGTAGTTGTACAGAGCAGAGGCGTCACGGAGGACGGTCGTGCGAACGGCTACGTACTCCCTCACCATCCTTCTACAGTGCTCCTGCCGACTCAGCCTTGACTGGGGAGCGGTGACACAGTCTTGCTGGGGAGCCATAAAGCTGTCAAAGGCCTTGGAGAGTGTTCCCCTGCCTGCACTGTACATGCTGCCTGATCTCCGCGCCTCCCCTGCTACCTGGCCCTCGGAACTGCGCCTTCTGCCACTAGCGCTGTCGGATGGCAATTTTACCATCAGTTTGTCCGCCAGGGTTCTGTGGTATAGCATCACTCTCAAACCCCTTTCCTCTTCAGGTATGAGAGTGGAAAGGTTCTCCTTATACCGTGGGTCGAGCAGTGTGTACACCCAGTAATCCGTAGTGGCCAGAATGCGTGTAACGCGAGGGTCACGAGAAAGGCATCCTAACATGAAGTCAGCCATGTGTGCCAGGGTACCTGTATGCAACACATGGCTGTCCTCACTAGGAAGATCACTTTCAGGATCCTCCTCTTCCTCCTCCTCCTCCTCCTCCTCAGGCCATACACGCTGAAAGGATGACAGGCAAGCAGCATGTGTACCCTCAGCAGTGGGCCAAGCTGTCTCTTCCCCCTCCTCCTCATGCTCCTCTGCCTCCTCCTCCTCCAAAACGCTCTGAGATATAGACATGAGGGTGCTCTGACTATCCAGTGACATACTGTCTTCCCCCGCCTCCATATCCGAACGCAAAGCGTCTGCCTTTATGCTTTGCAGGGAACTTCTCAAGAGGCATAGCAGAGGAATGGTTTTGCTAATGATTGCAGCATCGCCGCTCACCATCTGGGTAGACTCCTCAAAGTTTCCAAGGACCTGGCAGATGTCTGCCAACCAGGCCCACTCTTCTGTAAAGAATTGAGGAGGCTGACTCCCACTACGCCGCCCATGTTGGAGTTGGTATTCCACTATAGCTCTACGCTGCTCATAGAGCCTGGCCAATATGTGGAGCGTAGGGTTCCACGGTGTGGGCACATCGCACAGCAGTCGGTGCACTGGCAGATTAAACCGATGTTGCAGGGTCCGCAGGGTGGCAGCGTCCGTGTTGGACTTGCGGAAATATGCGCTGAGCCGGCGCACCTTTCCGCGCAGGTCTGACAAGCGTGGGTAGCTTTTCAGAAACCACTGAACCACCAAATTAAAGATGTGGGCCAGGCATGGCACGTGCGTGAGGCTGCCGAGCTGCAGAGCCGCCACCAGGTTATGGTCGTTGTCACACACGACCATGCCCGGTTGGAGGCTCAGCGGCGCAATCCAGCGGTCGGTCTGCTCTGTCAGATCCTGCAGCAGTTCGTGGGCCGTGTGCCTCTTCTCTCCTAAGCTGAGTAGTTTCAGCACGGCCTGCTGACGCTTGCCCACCGCTGTGCTGCCACGTCGCGCGACACCGACTGCTGGCGACGTGCTGCTGCTGACACATCTTGATTGCGAGACAGAGGTTGCGTAGGAGGAGGAGGAGGGTGGTTCAGTGGAGGAAGCATACACCGCCGCAGATACCAGCACCGAGGTGGGGGTGGGTAGGACATGAGCGGTCCCAGGCTCTGGCTCAGTCCCAGCATCCACTAAATTCACCCAATGTGCCGTCAGGGAGATATAGTGGCCCTGCCCGACTGTGCTTGTCCATGTGTCCGTTGTTAAGTGGACCTTGGCAGTAACCGCGTTGGTGAGGGTGCGTACAATGTTGTGGGAGACGTGGTCGTGCAGGGCTGGGACGGCACATCGGAAAAAGTAGTGGCGACTAGGAACTGAAGAGCGCGAGGCCGCCGCCGCCATAATGTTTTTGAAAGCCTCCGTTTCCACAAGCCTATACGGCAGCATCTCCAGGCTGATCAATTTGGCTATGTGCACGTTTAATGCTTGAGCGTGCGGGTGCGTGGCGGCGTACTTGCGCCTGCGCTCAAACAGTTGCGCTAGCGACGGCTGGACGCTGCGCTGAGAGACATTGCTGGATGGGGCCGAGGACAGCGGAGGTGAGTGTGTGGGTGCAGGCCGGGAGACGGTCGTGCCTGTGACCTGAGAGGGGGGTTGGATCTCAGTGGCAGGTTGGGGCACAGGGGGAGAGGCAGTGGTGCAAACCGGAGGCGGTGAACGGCCTTCGTCCCACCTTGTGGGGTGCTTGGCCATCATATGCCTGCGCATGCTGATGGTGGTGAGGCTGGTGGTGGTGGCTCCCCGGCTGATCTTGGCACGACAAACCTTGCACACCACAGTTCGTCGGTCGTCTGCACTCTCAGTGAAAAACTGCCAGACCTTTTAGCACCTCGGCCTCTGCAGGGTGGCATGGCGCGAAGGGGCGCTTTGGGAAACAGTTGGTGGATTATTCGGTCTGGCCCTGCCTCTACCCCTGGCCACCGCACTGCCTCTTCCAACCTGCCCTGCTGCTGCACTTGCCTCCCCCTCTGAAGACCTGTCCTCAGTAGGCTTAGCAAACCAGGTGGGGTCAGTCACCTCATCGTCCAGCTGCTCTTCCTCTGAATCCTCGGTGCGCTCCTCCCTCAGACTTACTGCCCTTACTACTACCTCACTGATAGACAACTGTGTCACATCGTCATCGTCCTCCTCACCCACTGAAAGCTCTTGAGAGAGTTGCCGTAAGTCCCCAGCCTCATCCCCCGGACCCTGGGAACTTTCCAAAGGTTGGGCATCGGTCACGACAAACTCCCCGGTGGGAGAGGAACCATTGCTGCCCAATCTGGGCAAGGGCCCGAGAAAAGTTCCTGGGAGTCTGCCTGCTTCTCAGAATGTGTCATTTTCACGGAGTGGGGAGGCTGGGAGGAAGGAGGAGCAGCAGCCAGAGGATTCAGAGTTGCAGCTGTGGACGGCGTAGAAGACTGGGTGGTCGATAGATTGCTGGATGCACTTTCTGCCATCCACGACAGGACCTGCTCACACTGCTCATTTTCTAATACAGGTCTACCGCGTGGACCCATTAATTGTGAGATGAATCTGGGGACACCAGAAACTTGCCTCTCTCCTAATCCCACAGCAGTCGGCTGCGATACACCAGGACCAGGAGCTCGGCCTGTGCCCACACCCTGACTTGGGCCTTCGCGTCCTTGCCCGCGTCCACGTCCTCTAGGCCTACCCCTCAGCATGGTGTATTACGAGTAGAGCAGAAACTGAATGCTGTAATTAAATGTGCCGCTTATTGGCTTGTGGTTGGAGGCTGACTTCGCTTACGGAATGCACAGCAGAGCCAGGAAACAATTATGCGCAAGCCTGTAGTCAGAGCTAGGTGCGTATGACTGAGCTGCTGGAATTCACAGCGCAAAACCAGTCAAGTGGCCAAAGGCCAGTGGTAGGCCTTAAGTATTTTGCTTCAATTTTTTAAAATGGTGAGGTGAAAAACCAGACAGACACCGTATGCAGCGTATATATGTATACTCTTTCCCTCTGGCGTGATGACGGCGATCATGTAACGGACACAGCAGAGCCAGGAAACAATTATGCGCAAGGCTGGGTATTAATGAGCGACTACTACCCCCAGCACACACGCCTTAAACTGAAGACGGTCACAGGCAGGCCAAATATAGTCGTTTTTTTACAATTTTTGGGAAAAAGCCTACTGCCTGTGATATAGCCTGTATATGGATTTCCCTGTTGGAGGATGACTGTGGTTATTGAAAGCACAGTGCTGCCAGAAACAATTATGCGCAAGGCTGGGTATTATTCAGCGACTACTACCCCCAGCAGGCACGCAGTAAACTGAAGACGGTCACAGGCAGCCCAAATATAGTATTTTTTTTACAATTTTGGGGGAAAAGCCCACTGCCTGTGATATAGCCTGTATATGGATTTCCCTGTTGGAGGATGACTGTGGTTATTGAAAGCACAGTGCAGCCAGAAAAAATTATGCACAAGGCTGGGTATTAATTAGCGACTACTACCCCCAGCAGACACGCAGTAAACTGAAGACAGTCACAGGCAGCCCAAATATAGTATTTTTTTTACAATTTTTGGGAAAAAGCCCACTGGCTGTGATATAGCCTGTATATGGATTTCCCTGTTGGAGGATAACTGTGGTTATTGAAAGCACAGTGCAGCCAGAAAAAATTATGCGCAAGGCTGGGTATTAATCAGCGACTACTAGTACCCCCAGCAGACACGCCGTAAACTGAAGACGGTCACAGGCAGGCCAAATATAGGTTTTTTTTACAATTTTAGGGAAAAAGCCCACTGCCTGTGATATAGCCTGTATATGGATTTCCCTGTTGGAGGATAACTGTGGTTATTGAAAGCACAGTGCAGCCAGAAAAAATTATGCGCAAGGCTGGGTATTAATCAGCGACTACTAGCCCCAGCAGACACGCAGTAAACTGAAGACGGTCACAGGCAGCCCAAATATAGTATTTTTTTCCAATTTTTTTGAAAAAGCCCACTGCCTATATAGCCAGTATATCTCTTTCCCTGTACCACTGTCCCTGCCTCAGCAGTACTGCCCCTATACTCTGTAAAATGACTGCAGACTGAGGACGCTATGGTCTGCACGCCCGATATACAAAAAAAAAAAAATTGTGCAAAACTGCTAAAAGCAGCCTCAACAGTACTGCACACGATCAGATGTGGCCCTAAGAAGGACCGTTGGGGTTCTTGAAGACTAAAATAACACCTAACACTCTCCCTATAGCAGCTACAGCAAGACAGCACTTTCCCTGATCTCTCTTAGCTTGTGTCTCTGGCAAGCTGCGGGCGAGGCAGATTGAAAAACTCGGGTGTCATCTGATCTCCCCAGCCACTCACTGCAGGGGGGTGGGATAGGGCTGGAATGTCACAGGAGGAAGTTGTAATGCCTTCCCTGTGTTTCTATTGGCCAGAAAAGCGTGCAAATTTCTCAGGGAAGGAAATGTAATGGAGTCGAGCACCGCGTGGTGCTCATCTCGAGTAACGAGCATCTCGAACACCCTAATACTCGAACGAGCATCAAGCTCGGACGAGTACGCTCGCTCATCTCTAGTAGGGACACATTCCAGGCAGAAACAATAAATATAAAAGGTGGAGAACTCAATAACAATGGGGGTAGTGGTGCTTGTCCATGAAGAGTTAAGTGTACTACCTCAGTGCAGTGTAATATACAATGTGCATTGTAAATGAGCCAAACAGAAGATATATACTTACCAAGAAGAGTGCCCCCCCCTCCCCCCGCCCCCCCCCCCCCCCCCCCCGTGCTTACATTTCTGTTGTCCCTGGTTATGACAAGTTTCTTTCTTCTGTCTTCTTGTCGGGACGGGGCCGTGCTTCAGTGTCCTTGCACATGCGCAGTAGGACCTGCCAGCTCAGGAAGGCATGTAACTTTTTCTACACACTTCTGCCCTATTCAGCAATTCCAGCAACCTGATTGGTTGTTTGGTGAAACAGCCAACTCAACCAACCAATCAGCTTGCTGGCATTGCTGAATAGGGCAGAAGTGTTGTGGAAAAAGTTAATATACCTCTGGACACTGCAGGGAGGGGAGAAGTGAAGGAGCTTCTCAGCTGAGGGTGAGTGTTACTTGTTTGGAGGGTGTGGTGACATTCCACTTGCTGGGGTGGGGGGTGGGTGTGTCCTGTCACATTATAGTAGTAGGGGGGGCAGTCACATAGTAGCTGGAGGGGGGGCTGTCACATAATAGTAGCTGGGGGGGGGGCTGTCACATTATATTAGTGGGGGCGGGGCAGGGGGTGCACTCACATTATAGTAGATGGAGGGGGGGCTGTCACATTATAGCAGCTGGGGGGGCTGTAACATTACACTAGCGGTGGGGGGGTTCAGTCACATAATAGTACCTGGGGGGGCTGTCAAACTATAGTAGCAGGGTGGGGCAAAAGGTGCAGTCACATTATAGTAGCTGGAGGGGAGGGCTGTCACATTATAGTAGTGGGGGGGCAGGGGGTGCCGTAACATTACACTAGCGAGGGGGGGGGAGAAGGGGGGGTTTGTGGTGCTGTCAAATTAGTACTTGGGGCGTGGGGGCACGGTCACATTACACTTGCTCACAACTAGTCGCCGCCAGGGTGCTGACAACTAGTCGCCGCAGGGGTTGCTGTCAACTAGTCGCCGCCGGGGTTGCTGACAACTAGTCGCCGCGGTGGTTGCTGACAACCAGGCGCCGAGAGGGGTTGCTGACAACTAGTCACCGCTGGGGTTGCTGACAACTAGTTGCCGCCGGGGTTGCTGACAACTAGTCGCCACCGGAGTTGCTGACAACTAGTCACTTCAGATTCCTTGCCTCCGGGAACTCATTTGCATCACTGCATTTTGAGTTCCTGTTGGGCTATTCCATCTATGAGATCATCAGGAGGACCTGCAATGTTATTTGGGAGCAGCTGAAGCCATTGGTGATGTTGTCTGGCTGGACATTGCAGAGAGATTCGAAGTTGCAACGCAGTTTCCAAACTGCATTGAGACCCTGGATGGCAAGCACATCCATGTTGAGATTATTATCTCACACAGGCTCAGCGTGTTGTCAAATGCACCTTTGGATTCTTACCAATAAGATCGAACCTAACAATGTGTGTGCAGTAATTAGAAGCCGCCGTGGTTCTGCATAATTTTGCCAGATGAATGACACAGATTGGACTGTGATGGATAATCTACTTCTACCAACCACTCCATGTCAAGAAACCAGGGAAAGCAGAAGTCGGGGGTCCCTATCCAGGAAGCTTAACGATCTGGACTCTCTAAACTGGGTTTCTTTTTTTGTACCGGCTTCCAAATAATGTTTTTAGCTAGGGTTTTTGTCTTTTTTTATGTAAGGACTCGCCAGACAGTGAGGACCCTTCACGTGGGTTTCAAGCTTATATGATATGGCCTAATTAGCTCAAAGTTTCCTTTAAAAAAAATGACATGAACTATTGCATTTTTATACATTTTGTCGTGGTTTTGCATAATTTGGCTAAATTCTAAACTAATACCTTATTACCCTTTGCTAACTCAAAAAATAAAAAAAAAAACAACTGTTTAAAAAAAACTGTGCATTGTCTTCTTTATAACACAGATGCAATGTTTTACTAAGTAAGCATGCAAACGAATGAGTCTTTAATGTGGTCTGAAAACACACTGCCATGTAATGTGTTTTCTGTCCTTATTAAATATAGTGTGCCCGGCGTCCCTCATGTATATGACCCCAATCAATTTCTATGGGAAAGCGCTCTATCTCAGCAAGACATATCATATGAGAAGTACTGAGATAAAAACCTTAATTACAGGAAACACACATTCATTGAACCTTGTCCCGCGCCGAAATGCAAAAACTTTTTTTAAAACATACCCCCACCTTGTGCAGCGTTAAAAACAATCCCTTTGTTATTTTTTTTCCCAAAAAAATCGCTTACCTGCATCACCGTTCTGCAGCTTCTTCTTTTCTTCTTTTAAAGATGGCCGCCGGTCCTTTCCCAAGGATGCACCGCGGTTTTCTCCCATGGTGCACAGCGGGTCTTCTCCCATGGTGCACCATGGATTTTCTTCTCCTGTCTTGCGTTCCACTGCCGATACAGCCACCTCATTGGCTGATCGGCAACACGTGATGGAGGCGGAGCTACAATGACGCGGAAAAGAGGGAGGAGCCAGCACGCAGCTCGTGAGCCCAGAGGGAGACAGAAGAAGAATCCTGCGGTGCGCAAGTGCGACTGTTCGTGCGACTAAGAAGCAGCTTTAGTTGGCGCCATGGAGACGGGGACGCCAGCAACGGAGTGGGTAAGTGTATAACTTCTGTATGGCTCATATTTCATGCATGATGTATATTACAAAGTGCATTAATATGGCCATACAGAAGTGTATAACCCCACTTGCTTTCACGGGACAACCCCTTTAACATTTTTTTATTAACAAAAGCAAAAGCTTTTGTAAAAAATGTGAATAAAACTTATTTTTATTAAATACTAAATTAGTAACTTGTGGCATCTTACAAATTCTGATACTGGGTCCCAGGATCACTAATGAGTGAGCCAAAAGGGCCAAACTGCATGCCAGCTTGTGCTTGCGAATGCACTGGCATGTCACTGCTCATTAGGCCCCGGCATCGGAGTTATGGACGTGGCAACTGCTGGTCCATTGGGTTAGTGTACTCAGTGGGGGTTCGTGGTAGCCTTAGCTAAAAAGCAAATAACCATGGCTACCTTGGTGTTGGGGCTGGGCGTGGCGGTGGTGAGGTGAATTGTAATGCAGTTTGTACAGAACTGGATGGTGGTAATGACATCTCCAGCAGATGTAGCATGTAGTTCTGGGTCATGAGTTGTAGATTCTCTGGCAGATGCCGAAGAACCTATGCTACATTCTGGCCAAAGTTTTCAGTCATGTCCTGTGGCTGTTTCTGCTGCAGCAGCTCGAGAACTCGCCACTGCATCTAAGTTGGCTCTTCCTGGGCTGAAGCTGTTGGCCTGCCCCTTTTCTGGGGTCATGGTAGTGCTGGAGATGTTGCTGGCTGGACTAACAGAAACCCCTGGCCAATGCTTGGGCCCTAGTCAGTCATCTCCGATTGTATGTCTGTTGATGTTGGTGAAATCCTCAGTACAGATATGTCTTCCTCCTTTTATTCCTCCACAACAGTCTCCATGTTATCAGTTGTCCTGTGCACAAAGATATACAGATTAATTTAGTTTACTTATCAGTTATATAGAGTCCTTATCACCAGAGTACACTTATCACTACTAACACGGAGACAGGTCATACAAACCAGGCAAAGGTGGGGCTGCAAGAAACATGCTGATAACTACAATACGTGGGCCTTAGCACAGACCATTAAAAAGTTCTACCACTATACAAAATATCAAATGTTGTAATTGTAGAAGTGTGGTCCTGAATGCGCTGGATGATTCACCCTTCCATGTTTGCCATTGATCGTGCCTAAGCAATTGGTGAATTTGGTTACTTCTTGGAAGCCTGCTGCTACATGTAGCAATTAGAGATGAGCGAGCGTACTCGGAAAAGCACTACTCGCTCGAGTAATTTGCTTCATCCGAGTATCGCTGTGCTCGTCCCTGAAGATTTGGGTGCCGGCACGGAGCGGGGAGCTGCAGGGGAGAGCGGGGAGGAACGGAGGGGAGATCTTTCTCTCCCTCTCTCCCGCCCGCTCTCCCCTGCTCCCCGCTGCAACTCACCTGTCAGCCGCAGCGGCACCCAAATCTTCAGGGACGAGCACAGCGATACTCGGATAAAGCAAATTACTCGAGCGAGTAGTGCTTTTCCGAGTACGCTCGCTCATCTCTAGTAGCAATGTCTCTTCAGCAGGTGAACACATCACAATGAGGTGCAACTTTTGCCAGATGACGCTGCATGTACGTCTCAGAATTTCATGGTGTATTTACTAACTCGAAATTGGAGATGCAGTGATGCATGGCTCTCTCCTGGAGCAAGAAACCTGGAAAAAAGGGTTAGTTTTTGTAAAGTAAAGTACAATGGATTTAGTTCATAAACATATGAGCACAGGATCACTACTGCAAAGGAGCACATTGAAGGTTTGGGATTTACCTCAGACAAAATTTGTTGAACAACATATCTATTAGCATATCTGGCGAAAAGAAAACTACTACTTAGAACTTGTAACTGTTCCCAAAACTACACCTGCAAAATGCATAACCTCTATGTACATAAATTTGCATGTGACACATAGCAATTACCGATGTGCAGCGCAGGGGAACAATCTTGGCCTGAAAAATAGACTTCCGAAAACATTATCGATCTACATCTTTCCCATTTACATACATCAATCCTGCTTCCATTGTAAACAAAAAATACAAATTACAGTCCCTTCAATGTACACCATGCTGTGAGAGATGTCCTTTATTATGTACAACAAAGATTAGGAAAATTAGGGTGACTACCCACTACAGTTCTTTTTCACTGCGAAATTCGCAGCGTTTTTTTTTCTCCAGGGGTCTATGGGACTTGTTAATGTTAAAATCGCATCGCGCAAAATCGCGGTTTTGCGGTAAATGTCAAATGTAAATATTGCGATTTTGCCGCGATGCATTTTTAACATTAGAAAGCCCCATAGACACCTGGAAAAAAAACCGCAGCAAATTCGCAAATGCTAGTGGATAGTCTCCCCTCAAACTGTGTAAGTTAGGAACTTAGCAGCTGCCTTTTACGTTTTTTCTTTAAAAAGCATTGTGTGAACAGGGCAACTATGATCAAAAGTCCCCAATTTCAAAGAAGAAAAGGTACAACTTCTTATTTCTATACTGACTGCAAGGTGATGAGCAACATTTCTTCTGCAGCTATGGCCCATCTTGTTATGGTGTCTTTAACCCCTTCCCGCTCCAGGACGTACCGGTACGTCCTGGGAGCCTGGTACTTCCCGCAACAGGACGTACCGGTACGTCCTGGAGATAGCGCGGGATCACATAAGATCCTGCGCTATCCCGCAGCGGGAGCCGGCTGTCAGTCACAGTCGGCGTCCCGCTGCAACAGCAGGGGGACATCGGAGATGCGCCCCCCGCTGTTAACCCCTTCCCTGCCGCGATCTAAGTAGATCGCGGCAGGGAAAGAGTTCACAGAGGGATCGCGATCCCTCTGTGTCTCCGGTCGGCTCTCGCGATGTCATCGCGAGAGCCCGGCCTGTCACCATGGCAACAGGACGCCAGACACCGGCGTCCTGTATTGCCTGTGCCTATAATCGCTGTACAAGGGATAAGGCATGGGAGAGCAGTAGCTCTGCCATGCCTTATAACAGCGATCATCGGTACAGTGTTGTAAGTCCCTCAGAGGGACTCAAATAGTATAAAAAAAAGAAAAGAAAAGTGTAAAAAAAAGAAAAATGTAAAAAAAAAAATGTAAAAAAAACCCTTTTTTATGCTTTTTCTAATATTAGCATAAAAAAAGGGAAAAAAAAATTAAACCCCACATATTGGGTATTGACGCGTCCGTAACGACATGTACAAAAAGTTGAACATGCTTTTTATTTTGTACGACAAAAAGCCTAAAAAAATGCTAAAAAACAGAGGCAAAATGCTAATTTTTAGCATTTTGCCTCACAAAAAAGGCAATAAAAGTGATCAAAAAAGCCGTACATTCCCCAAAATGGTACCAATAAAAACTACAGCTCGTCTCTCAAAAAATAAGCCCTCATAGAGCTCCGTACATAGAAAAATAAAAAAGTTACAGGACTTTGAATGCAGCTATAGAGAAAAAAAAATTTCCAAAAAAAGGGGGTTTTATTGCAAAAAAGTGTAAAAACCTAAAAAAAATATAACAATTTTGGTATCGTTGTTACCGTACCGACCCGCAGAAAAAATTTAGTGTGTCATTTATGCTGCATGATTAACGCTGTAAAAGAAAAAAAAAATCTATGGCAGAATTGATGCGTTTTCTCTCCCTGTTATCATTAAAAAAAAAATAAAAAATTTTACGATATTGTCTATGTACCCAAAAGTGGCACCGATAAAAACTACAGATTGCCACGCAAAAAACAAGCCCTTATACGGCCGCGTCCATGGAAAAATAAAAAAGTTATGGCTTTTGAAAAATGGAGATGGAAAAATACCAAAAAATTGCTTGGTCCTCAACGCCAAAATAGGCCGTGTCATTAAGGGGTTAAAAGTGATACACGGACGCAGCAATCCGTCTGTCAGCTCCTGCTTCTGGGCGGCGGCTCCCTCGGCGGAGATCCACTACAGGATACTGCAACGCCCGTAGACAGGCAGCCTTACGAGGTCAGGGAAGAGAACACAGGATGACACCGGCCCTACAGTCGAAGTTATCTGTATAACTTCGCTCCTGGACACACACACTCCGGGACACAGGATGACACCAGGCCTACAGTCTTAGTTATCTGAATTACTCCGCTTCTGGACACACACACCGGAGACTCGACTGACACTCACTAGCAGGTGGATACTTGGACACTGAACGGCGGCTCCTTCTCTCACTCTCATTCAAGGTAGGGGTTGTGGAGTTGAAATATCCAGGTACATCTCCCCTTCCTCCATCTCTTCACCACATGAGAGTTGAAGGTACCCCCATGTGGCCATCAATCTCCCTCTACAATCTACCAAGAAAAGAAACTTTTTCTTGCACACACTGCACTCCCATTTATACCTTTCATACACACGTGAAATGACAATTGGTTACAATTTTCAGACATACCCCAGACATTCATTGACATTAACCTCTTACATTCTGCAGCCGTGCAATACACATAACTAAAGACAAGACAATCTGCACAGCGCATCTACATTGAAGATATGCCATGTATGACAGTTATGTAGGGGCCAGATATATAGACTTTGGGTCCTTACAAAAGCGGCATGTGAATGAGCTTTGGGCAATACAGCATGCTGGGGTGCTGTTGGAACAGAGAAGAAACAATGAGCACTGACACTAAAGTAGTAACATAGAGGGAACGAAGGAGGACAGAGGCAGAGGAATGTATCATTGCAGCAGGCAAGAGCCACCTACCATAGTGTCAGTGGTGCATTCTCGAACTGTCTCCGCCCATCTTTGCTACTAGATGGTAACATTGGATTTGGGGGCAATTTTATTTTATTTTTTTTAAAGGGGGGGGGGTCAATTATGTAACACACATAGGATTACTAACTTGGTATGATACCCCTATGTGGATCACATTAGCAGTATTAGTATTAGGAGTATAGGGTTATTAAAAGGGTTGAAAACGTTATAGAAAAATTCTGAAGTGGCAGTTAAATTGTGATGTAAAGGCCAGTGGCATGGAAAGGTCAGGTGGTACCCAGTGCGGAAACATTTTTTGTCACCTTTTTCCCTTCAATTTCAAAATTATTAAAAGAATGAAAAACAATTGCAATACTGGAAAGCCATTAACAATCGTGGTCATAACAAGAAGTATTAAGACCACTTCAAAGTATAACCCTCCTTATTATATTACACCCCCACTGTGCAAATAAAGGTCCCCAACTGCCCTTATATGTGCTGCATAAACATTGAAGTTCAGCAGTCCTCAGGTCTAAATGATGCAATATGGCAGCAAGCTGCCCTCACTTCTTGACAGTAGCTAAATGGATCCAACACATGTGCAGACACAGAGTCTTCTGCAGCCAGTATGTGCACATGCGCTGAATGTGTTCATCTACTGTTCAGAGTCTGCACAGAAGTGGAAGCAGTCTAGGACAAATGAGGAAGCAAACACACGGATACATTTATTTTGCTGTACTTTTTGTGGCCGTAGGACATGTTCATTTGTGCACGGCAGACGAACATGCCTCGATTTAAATGGCTATTTAATCTAATGAGGTCCAAATGTGTTCTTTTTTTTAGTGGAAGTGAGCAGCATATGGCATATTTCCTTGAATATTGTCCATACATTTGCACACCTTACATTGACTTCTATGGGGACCTTGGTGCTCAAATGTGCGCAAAAATAGAGCATATGGCTTTCTCTTTTGCACGTGTGAAATGCGCGCCCAAAGTATGGAAATATGTATTAACCCATTGACGTCAATGACTTCTATCATCTTTAAGACAAATGTAATGCAAGCAGCACTCAGGAATCTTCTTGGTAGAAAATCACATCTACAGATGTATCTTTATTAGGTCCACTAAAAACAACGTTTCGATCAACGTGTGTGGTCTTTGTCACAATTTCACACTACAAGCTTGATTTCACACTACATAAACTAGCAATAAATAGAATTACACAACCAATCAACATTAAACAAAAAACACCCCCCACACATACCGTTCGATAGGCCATCCAGGAGGAATCGCAGGTGCATGAATCATGTTGCCTCCAATGAGAATGTAAGCTCAATTGATATCAACTATCACTGTAAAATGGATCATCTGGCATCCAATATTCCCACTACTCATGTGCAGGAACTGCAGACGCTTATGGGCGATTTTACCTGTACATGCGCAGTAGCACAGCTATACTGGATTCTCTCAACACTCACGGGAAGTACCCGTGACATCTATCATCAAAGGGATGGATGAAACACTGTGCAATTCCACTGGAAAAAATACACATCTGGAACTAATTAGATTAAACAAGCCATTTAAATCGGGGTGTGTTTTTCTATCGCGAGCAAATGCAGGTGCCTTCTGCACAGAAAATGTGCAGTAATGTACACAGGCAAATATGTTGCAATGAGGCGTATGCAAATGAGCTAATGCCCGTGTGAAGCTGCCCTTTGGATGGTTTTAGGCGGAACAATTATCATACAAAAAATTGTTCAAACAAGTGAAAATGAACAGTAATCGTTTGGTCTGAACGTTAACCAAAAGACGAACAATAACCGTTCTCTTTTCATTCATCATTCGTTTAATGCAGGCATGAAAATCATCGTTGTCTCATTCACTTTTCATTCGGTTTAAACAGCACTAGTTCAGTCCCTCTCAGTCACTTAGGCCTCATTCACGCGGGGACCCATGTGTGAAAAAAGTACCTGCGTAAAAAAATTACAACTATTAGAACCAATGGATTCCTATGGAAACATTCAGACGAAAGAATTTTAGGCACGTAAAAAAAACCTAAAATAATAATAATGCCCCTCTAGCCCCTGCTCTCTCTATCTAACCCTGCCCGCGCTCTCTCCCCACTACAGGGGAATTCCCCCATAGCAAGGAGAGAGACAGAGATGAAAGAAAGCCCTAGGGAACCCCCTTCTCTGCGGGGCTACCCTTAATCTCTGCGGGGCTGGATGAATATTCCCAGCAGCAAAGGAATCTCTTATTCTTCCCTGCAGGTGAACCCCGGCATCATGCTGCTGGGGATATCCCTTCAGCCCCGCTGAAATGAAGGGATGCCCCACAGAGAAGGGGGTTTCCCCAGGGCTTTCCTTCACCTCTCTCTCTCCTCCCAAAGCACCAGTGCTTTTTTAAAGCAACACGCAGTTCCTAATTGTATGAACAGGCAATTTCACGACTGATTAAGCTTGTGGCTTGATTACAGAAATGGATTACCCATTCACGATATTTTTCACGCAACTTTTTTGCACCAATAACTTAGGCATGATTTTCAAGCTCATGTGAATGAGGCCTTATAAAATGAATATGAAAGACTGAACAATTCTGAGCAATTTCTTGCTTGAAGAGCCAACGATGTATCTGCCTATCTAAACAGAGTGCACATGCTAATGTGCTACCTTTGACATCACTCACTCATTCAAGTGATAATTGGCTTGTCTAAAAGGGCCTTTAGCTAAGCATCCATCTACTAAGAGTAGTTGAGTACCCCTATCCTGGGGTATACTTGTGCTTGTAACATAAACAAAAGTAAGATAGAGACAAGTCCCAATAGTCACTATTTGACATTTTACATAAAGACAGCTGTAGTGCCATCATTTGAGAATAATGGAGGTAATGGAGGTACACAAGAAGCAACAGGCAGAAAGCTAGATAATGGGCTGAGTAGGTTTTCTAACAAAACAGAAATAATATGTGAGGCACTTCTCCAACTGATATGGTAGAATTATGGTGTCATTCAAAGCATATCTAAAGGAAATAATGATCAAATATCCACCTTGTTCAGTATCTTTTTTAATGCAAAAAAGTTTTCTCTGTTCTGTTTCTTGGCTTTTGACTTAAATTGTAATCACTAAGTGCATCAAATCTATGTATTCCTTCAGGGTGCCATTTGTTAGACAAGAAAAATGTTCGTATTTCTTATGCTCATTTTGAATCCGATGCTCCTGGAATGTTTGTCCTTTCTGCATCTTACAAATAAAAGAACTGTAGATTGTATTTAGTACATTATTTGGCAGTAGACCACATGCCTGAAGCTGGAGTTCATTCATTGCATCTCTATAGAAAGTGATTTAATGGTAATTTATGGTTACTGTTAACAATGCAGATTTAAAATTCTCTGAGTTTATAGATAGAAGAACATCAGGCAACAGAAATATAGAAATTACAGGAATCAAGCATGTGCTTGTCAAGCTGCAAATGGAAAAAAACGTTTAGGCTTACATCAACATCCGAAATCCTAGCTGTCTGGCTACAAACTCATATAGGATACTTTCCTATCTAACCCAGCAGCCTATCACTACAACATGTGTCACAGCAATATCAAACAGTGTACTCAACCAGGGCGTCAGTCTAAGGGCGTCCTTCCCTGTCAAACTCAGGGCCGTGCCACAGCCTGGTCTACCACAAACCTCAGGCTTGCAGCCTCCTCCCACCTTCCCTATGAGGGAGTAGCTCCAGAAGCAGACTTGTGGCTCAGTGTGTCTGGAGGTTTTATCTCCTGCAGATACACCCATACATCTGTCCCTGCTGATTAGCCCACATAATGCCTGCAGGCTATTCTGTGTACACATTATATATTCTTATTGAAATGAACAGGAATGCATCATGCATGCACATTGCAGTCTAATAGATTTCAGTGTGGACATCATCCACATAGCTTTAGGGTATGGAAATCTCCAAGATGAGGAAGTTGTGTCATGACACAAGAAAACATTTTTTAACAACTGGGCATGAGATAAAATAAAAAAGATAGCATACTCACTTGTCTTTGGCCATCTGTGATACAGCAGAGTGGCTCCCATGGCTCCATCCCTAGCACCCAAATCAAACAGCCACCGGAAGTCAGGTAACCACTATGGATAGTCAGAGGTTAAATTGTTTCTGTCCCGAACTCCTGGCATCATAATGCTCAGGATTTCAGTGCTGATGCCAGGAATTCGGATGGTGATGCTGCAGCCTTTGATTGGCCACAGTAGTCACCTGACTTTTAGTAGACATCTGGACTGGGGTGCCAAGGACAGGGCCATGGGAGCCGCTAAGCTGTATCTCGGGGGGCTGAAGACAGGTGAGTATGCTATCTTTTTTATTTTATCTTATGCCCAGCTGTTTTCTTTTTGTAGTGACACAACCCTTCTAAAGGGGATGTCTTGGATTAGAACAGCACAACTACTTTCTTCCCCAAACAGCTCCATGTCTGTCCATGGGTTGTTCCTAATGCAGCTCACAACTCACAACCCATGGGTAGATGTGGAACCATTTTTTTTGAGGGGGGAGAGGGTAAAAGAAGCCATCATTTTCTAGTCCTGGACAGAACAATGCCTTTAACAATGCATGCTGTAGAATTTTGGATACACGAGGTTCAAAATGCAAAGTGGACACAATAAAAAAATAATTAATGCATTGTAGGGTTATGCCAAATAGGGACAATACTTGGTGGAAGTCTGAAGTCACGAAATTCTAGCTATTAGTGGGTAATCCAGCTAATTGGAAACCACACATGCAATCTCTTGTCATGGCAGAACATAGTTAAGGATAAATATCCAAAATGAATATTGATTTTGATTTGCATTTTGTTAGTAAAAATACAAGTAGATATCATTATAATAAAGATCATATGTCTATAGTTTTCCGACCTAATAGCATGGAGCCATACACACATGTTTTTCTTTTCATGTAAATCTATACATATTCATGTTCCCACGCAAATAGTTTGCTTTGTGGAGTGTATCCATAATATGTCTTTGAGAGCAATTTTCAATATAAAAGCAATTAGGGGCATTTATATGTAGTTACTGATCACAAAGTGGTTTTCAAAGAAACAGAGGAGATTATAAATAATCATTTTTCTATTGGTGAAAATATCAATTTAATGTTAATCACAAAACACAGTTTGTTTCATTCTTCATCCCCTGGTCATTTCTTCTAGTCAAGTAAAGCTTGAAGAATAGCAAAGGCAAAAAGAAAGCCATGTCTCATTATCTGACTCCACTGGTGATGTAGCAATTGCTAAAACACAACATAAACACAAAGTAATGAAAGACTTTCACCACTTTTTCCTTCACAGTGGGTTACAGTCATCAAGCAAGATTGTGTATTGAAAGTGTGGGGGAATAAGCAGACAAGCAGCATGGAACAGACGAAAAACAGGTAAGAATATTCAAAAGTTTTGTCCAACCCTTATAAGTGCTAAAAAGGGTTTTACAAATCCCAGAAAACCCATATGATCCCTTGAGCCGTCCTTTATTGCCTATTCCACTCCTAGTATAGCTACAGATGTAGCAATCGATAACATGACTGTCGCATCAGGATAACTCAATTTACAGCATTGTAGTACATTGTAATTAAGTTATCCTAAGGTAATTGTTAAGTTAATGTTTGCTAATCTGTACATCTACTGTATTGCTAAGCCTTTATTCACATTGATCAGATTTAACACATATTTCAGTATAGATTCTGCACAGAAATCTGTCAAATCCAATGACACCACTTGTTGCCAAACTTTCCCAAACTTTTCAATGGAAAATCTGTTCTAGATTGCCAAGTTATTTTTCCACCATTTTGCTGGCAGTCCATTTGGTAAAGTGCTTTCTGGTAAATAACGTTGAGGAAGTTGAATATGTCATGTTTCCCATGTCTCAATGAATGAATGAATGACACCTTCAGATTGTACACTTACATACAGAATCATATGGAGTTGAGGTTCAGACCAAACAGTACATCTATATTTCCTCTATTGTGCACACATATATGGGATCTCTTACAGTGTGCATATAACTCATGTAAACACAAAGTTGGGCTCTTTGTACTGTATCTAATGTTCAATTCCCATTAGCACACTAAAAAGTGATGGGGTTTGCATTTCCGCGAGTCCTGTCTCCTCATTCTCTGTTTAAATGTTCTGATCTCAGCAGTTGTTCCCTGAACCCCACTTTATATAAGCGATAGTAATGGTAAGATGTTACAGCTTCCTCAAGAAGATAACATTTGTTCATATCTTCCATTAGTGACACTAAAAAGACATATTGGTGTACCTGCCAATTTCAGGCATTACATGAAGGACTATCAATATGGATGATTGCTAAGTAAAGATGAGTGAAAAGAACCCATAAAACCCAAATTTTGGTCAAACTTTACTGAACGTTTGGATCTGCACAAACCCAAACCCCTTTTGGTTTATTGTGGCAAACCAACTAAGGTGGACTGGTTTGCTCACCCTTGGTCATCTCAGGAGGAAGACTCTAATGCAACATTAAGCCAAGATTCAGTGGATTCCTCTACAGTTACTTGGCAGACTGACAAAGGCTTTAGCCTTTCGCTTCCACAATCTCTGTCTTCACTGCCCCCTACTAGTGGGATGCTACCTTCTCTCCTAAGAGAAAGCACCCCAGGTGCTAAGGATAAGGAAGATACTCAACAACAACATAGTGATGATGAAGAGTTGATTAGCTTTTGGAGTGTGTTATGAAGGTGGAAGTGGTGACCAAGATGCATGGTACTAGTGGGGGTGGTTGTAGACTTGGTGGTAGTGGCAGTTATGAAGATGGAAATGATGAGGGAGCAAGGAGCTCACAGGACATCAGAACAGACTGAGAGAAGTAGCATGAATGATGAGGCTTTGGACGGGATGTGGGAAGCAGGTGACCAGGAGGTGATGATGTTGAAGTCTTCAGAGGAGAAGGGTAGTGGCTCCAGAAGAAAGCCTGCCACAGGAGAGGGCAAGATCGGATGGTGGTTGTAGTATAAGCTCCTTCTAGTGCCCTCTGTATGGCAATTCTTCGGTACCTTCCCAGATTAACAAAACATGGCACAGAGTGGAATCTGCAAGCAGAAAGTAAGTTGTAGTCAGGGCACAAATGTAGAAACTATGGCTCTACATAAGCAGATTGAGTGGCATCACAAGGCCACATGACAAAATCAAAATGCCCCACAATGTGACAACCTAGGTGCTGCTGCTCTGAATCCCTATCATCTCTCTAGAAGCCAGGCCTCATCCACAGGTAGCACAGTATTGTTGTTGTCATCATCACTGTCATCTAGTGCTACTCCTCCTCTGTCCCATCAGTTATCAATAACCAAATCTATCTAACCAACAAATAACACTATGTGCCCAATTGTCATGCGGCGGAACTAACATCTGACCAAGTTGTCGATGATGCAGTCACTGCCATTTCACCTGGTTGAGCCCATCACCTTTAAGCAACTGATGGGGTGTGCTTAGCCTAGGTCGTGCATACCTACCCACCATTACTTCTCCAAGAAAGGCATCCCTGCCTTGTATAATCATGTGGAGTAGAGGGTAATCCAATCCTTGCGATTGTTGGTGTGCTGCAAGGTGCATGCCACCGTCGACACATGGAGCAGCAACTATGGCCAGGGAGAGTACATGTCTATCACGGCCGACTGGATCAATATTTATAGTGTAATGCACTACCGCAACAAGGCTGGGCATTACTAACATCATCATGGTTGTGCCGGTCTGGTTCAACTATTGACAAAAGGTTCCTGTGCTCCTCCTCTTCTTAAATATCCTCCTCAACGGATGTATTCCTGTCTCTGACAGGGCACAGCATAATTTACCTCCTTCCATAGATGCAAGGTGAAGTGTTGCCACACTGCATTACGCCGGCTGAGGCTGGCCTAGAACAGCCACACAGGGAAAGAGTTGCTGCTGTGCGTGAAGGAGGAAATCTAATGCTGACTGTCACCTTGCAAACTTACACTGGCAGATGTGGTCACTGATAAAAGGAGGAACATTGTTGCTGCACTGCATCTAGGTGACATGCTCCGTGCATGGGACATGTAATCAATTTGGTTATAACATCTTTCTTAACCCCTTAAGAACCAGGCTGTTTTAATCCAAAAGGACCAGACACTTTTTAGGGATTTTACACATTTGATGATTTTACTGCCCTATTTGTTTTCCTTCAGCTACCAAAACTATTTTTGCTGCATTTTGGGGGGGGGGATAATTTTTTTTTACATTTTTTTCACTGACCTTTTTTGTCTTATTGGGGTAAAAAGCTAAACAAAAGACTTTTTAAAATTTATTTAACTTTTTAATTAGTATATTTACGCTAAAATAAAGTATGGGAATGGGTTCCTCATTTTGTTTTGGACGTTTTGATATAATATGTATAGTTTTGGATTACAGGGCCATACATCGACGATTTTGGTTGACGTTGGCTTTAGGTCATTTTCTTTTTTGTGTATATATTTTTATTTTGTTCTGCAATTTTTTTTACTTATTTTTGTAACTATTTTTGTACCACCTATGACCACCATGATGTCATATAAGATTTCTGTGCCTTATTCACATTGTCTTTTTTTTATTTCACACTTTTCCACTGTAGCTGGGGCATCTATAGGAGCCCCAGTTACAGGGGAAAATATCTGCCTGTAGTGACATCAGTCACTGTCAGAGCTGATCAGGGCCTGCAAGGAGTGCTATGTACCCGGGAAAGGAGAAGGCAGAAGTGGTTAAAACCCGCTTCTCCCTTCTCTTCTGGGTTCTCACCTGTGACTAATTATTATTTGTTATTGCAGGAAGGGATAGTGGACAAGGCAGACACCCAACATGATAACAATAAATAGCGATGACAGCATAAATGGTGCAATCAAAATGTTGTCTTTATTCCTCCATGATACATACGCAATGTTTCAACTCAAATAGAGTCTTTATACCTTTAGTATAAAATCAAAATGTGGGAATATTTTACAAGTTTTAAGAGGAAGGAAAAATTGGCTCATTATTGAGAGAAACTTCCCACGGCTTTCCAATGACAGACACCCGCTGCAAGCATGTCTGACCGGGGGAGCCACTCTCCGCTTCCCGCTGATTCAACACTCCCCCACCTCTGCCAGTGCTGCCACCCCAACACGTAGTAGCCCATTCAATTTGGAGAACCTGATGGCAAACTTTCTACCATCCCGTATGCCAAATAGACACATATCATCATCATTACCAAAGGGATGTTCACCATCAACATAACCAACAAATGAATAACCTGGGTCAGTCATACATGGATTGTGCTAAGAGAGCAAGATAGTCTGCCAAAAGTCTGGAAACACTCACGTTTGTCAAAATGAGTCAGACGTGGATCACTGAGGATTTTAAAACTGGTGTGCCTAATGCCACTGATTAGATCTGCCATTGCTGCTGTCAACTCACTACTACCGCCAGTCCACAGCACCTGCAGCCGCCCATTATTACCAAGCCTACGCAACCATGAAATTCCTACCCTGTCCATTATTAAAAACTGTGCCACTGCTGATGCAGCTACTTCTGCCACCAGCCCTGTTACTACCGTGCCTACACAAGCGCAGATCGAAGGGATATTTTTTCTGGCTTTTCATTTGCAAAAAAAGCCATTTCTTCTTCCCTTTTCAGATCATCAGTCCTGTTGCTACTCCCTAAAATGGAATAATTTTTTTGACATCTTCTAAAGAGCCATTGCTTCATCTTCACTTTGCAGGTACTTGGAAAAAGCCATTGCTTCTTCTGTTACCATTGTCTATGCATACACAGCAACATACATCTGCCACCAAAAAGGAGTCATTTTTTTAACCTTTTTTCACTTTTAAAATGCATGTAAAATCCATTAATGCAGTGTGTTTTTAAACAAGCTGTTAGTTATAACCGGGTACCAACCATTTACACATATCCATACATGTTGCTGTAACTTTAACATTAACTTTGCCTTAAAATAGTTCAAAAGTACTTAGATACACTCCTAGATAATCTATAAGCATTATACAGAGCTTTTATGCCTCTTAAACGGGGTTAGTTTTAGGGGTATTTATGAAGTTCTGGTTTGGTTGACTGCCAGCTAATGCTACATTTTCACAGTAGCAGGGGTTTCCTGCATGGCATCTAGAGAACAGATGTATAGAAACAGGTGAGAATGAAGGATATGAATGGCCAATCACACCATCACATTAGTTCTCAAGGTACTGTGTGATTGTATCTGTATGTCTGTGTGCATATCATTTCTTTATGTTTTTATTTACTGTATATTTTCAAAATACAATAATGAAATACTAAATATTAATAGAGATGAGCGAGCGTACTCGTCCGAGCTTGATACTCGTTCGAGTATTAGGGTGTTCGAGATGCTCGTTACTCGAGGCGAGCACCACGCGGTGCTCGACTCCATTGCATTTCCTTCCCTGAGAAATTTGCGCGCTTTTCTGGCCAATAGAAGCACAGGGAAGGCATTACAACTTCCTCCTGTGACGTTCCAGCCCTATCCCACCCCCCTGCAGTGAGTGGCTGGGGAGATCAGATGACACCCGAGTATTTAAATCTGCCCCGCCCGCGGCTCGCCACAGATGCACGCTGAGAGAGATCAGGGACAGTGCTGTCTTGTTGTAGCTGCTATAAGGAGAGTGTTAGGTGTTATTTCAGTCTTCAAGATCCCCCAACGGTCCTTCTTAGGGCCATATCTGACCGTGTGCAGTACTGTTGAGGCTGCTTTTAGCAGTGTTGCACATTTATTTTTTTTTTGTATATCGGGCGTGCAGACCATAGCGTCCTCAGTCTGCAGTCATTTTACTGAGTATAGGGGTAGCACTGGTGAGGCAGGGACAGTGGTACAGGGAAAGAGATATACTGGCTATATAGGCAGTGGGCTTTTTCAAAAAAATTGGGAAAAAAAATCTTTGGGCTGCCTGTGACCGTGTTCAGTTTACTGCGAGTCTGCTGGGGGTAGTAGTCGCTCATTAATACCCAGCTAGGTGTTACTGCAGCCTTGCGCATAATTTTTTCTGGCTGCACTGTGCTTTCAATAACCACAGTCATCCTCCAACAGGGAAATCCATATACAGGCTATATAGACAGTGGGCTTTTTCCCAAAAATTGGAAAAAAATACTATATTTGGGCTGCCTGTGACCGTCTTCAGTTTACTGCGTGTCTGCTGGGGGTAGTAGTCGCTAATTAGTACCCAGCTAAGCGTTACAGCAGGCTTGCGCATAATTGTTTCCTGGCTCTGCTGTGTCCGTTACATGATCGCCGTCATCCCGCCACCGGGAAACAGTATGCATAATATACGCTGCATACGGTGTCTGTCTGGTTTTTCACCTCACCATTTTAAAAAATAGAAGCAAAAAAAACTTAAGGCCTACCACTGGCCTTTGGTCACTTGACTGGTTCTGCGCTGTGAATTCCAGTAGCTCAGTCATACGCACCTAGGTCTCACTACAGGCTTGCGCATAATTGTTTCCTGGCTCTGCTGTACCCGTTACATGATCGCCGTCATCCTGCCACAGGGAAACAGTATACATAATATACGCTGCATACGGTGTCTGTCTGGTTTTTCACCTCACCATTTTAAAAAATAGAAGCAAAATACTTAAGGCCTACCACTGGCCTTTGGCCACTTGACTGGTTCTGCGCTGTGAATTCCAGTAGCTCAGTCATACGCACTTAGGTCTCACTACAGGCTTGAGCATAATTGTTTCCCGGCTCTGCTGTGCCCGTTACATGATCGCCGCCATCCCGCCACAGGGAAACAGTGTACATAATATAAGCTGCATACGGTGTCTGTCTGGTTTTTTACCTCACCATTTAAAAAAATAGAAGCAAAACACTTCAGGCCTACCACTGGCCTTTGGCCACTTGACTGGTTCTGCGTTGTGAATTCCAGTAGCTCAGTCATACGCACCTAGGTCTCACTACAGTCTTGCGCATAATTGTTTCCTGGCTCTGCTGTGCGTTCCGTAAGTGAAGTCAGCCTCCAACCACAGGCCAATAAGCGGCACATTTAATTACAGCGTTCTGTTTCTGCTCTACTCGTAATACACCATGCTGAGGGGTAGGGGTAGGCCTAGACGACGTGGACGGGGGCGAGGACGCGGAGGCCCAAGTCAGGGTGTGGGCACAGGCCGAGCTCCTGGTCCAGGTGTATCGCAGCCGACTGCTGCGGGATTAGGAGAGAGGCAAGTTTCTGGGGTCCCCAGATTCATCTCACAATTAATGGGTCCACGCGGTAGACCTTTATTAGAAACTGAGCAGTGTGAGCAGGTCCTGTCGTCGATGGCAGAAAGTGCATTCAGCAATCTATCGACCACCCAGTCTTCTATGCTGTCCACAGCTGCAACTCTGAATCCTCTGGCTGCTGCTCCTCCTTCCTCCCAGCCTCCTCACTCCATGAAAATGACACATTGTGAGGAGCAGGCAGACTCCCAGGAACTGTTCTCGGGCCCCTGCCCAGATTGGGCAGCAATGGTTCCTCTCCCACCGGAGGAGTTTGTCATGACCGATGCCCAACCTTTGGAAAGTTCCCAGGGTCCGGGGGATGAGGCTGGGGACTTACGGCAACTCTCTCAAGAGCTTTCAGTGGGTGAGGAGGACGATGACGATGAGACACAGTTGTCTATCAGTGAGGTAGTAGTAAGGGCAGTAAGTCCGAGGGAGGAGCGCACAGAGGATTCGGAGGAAGAGCAGCTGGACGATGAGGTGACTGACCCCACCTGGTTTGCGAAGCCTACTGAGGACAGGTCTTCAGAGGGGGAGGCAAGTGCAGCAGCAGGGCAGGTTGGAAGAGGCAGTGCGGTGGCCAGGGGTAGAGGCAGGGCCAGACCGAATAATCCACCAACTGTTTCCCAAAGCGCCCCCTCATGCCATGCCACCCTGCAGAGGCCGAGGTGCTCAAAGGTGTGGCAGTTTTTCACTGAGAGTGCAGACGACCGACAAACTGTGGTGTGCAAGGTTTGTCGCGCCAAGATCAGCCGGGGAGCCACCACCACCAGCCTCACCACCAGCATGCGCAGGCATATGATGGCCAAGCACCCCACAAGGTGGGACGAAGGCCGTTCACTGCCTCCGGTTTGCACCACTGCCTCTCCCCCTGTGCCCCAACCTGCCACTGAGATCCAACCCCCCTCTCAGGACACAGGCACGACCGTCTCCCGGCCTGCACCCACATGCTCACCTCCGCTGTCCTCGGCCCCATCCAGCAATGTCTCTCAGCGCAGCGTCCAGCCGTCGCTAGCGCAACTGTTTGAGCGCAAGCGCAAGTACGCCGCCACGCACCCGCACGCTCAAGCGTTAAACGTGCACATAGCCAAATTGATCAGCCTGGAGATGCTGCCGTATAGGGTTGTGGAAACGGAGGCTTTCAAAAACATGATGGCGGCGGCGGCCCCGCGCTACTCGGTTCCCAGTCCCCACTACTTTTCCCGATGTGCTGTCCCAGCCCTACACGACCACGTCTCCCGCAACATTGTACGCGCCCTCACCAACGAGGTTACTGGCAAAGTTCACTTAACAACAGACACGTGGACAAGCACAGGCAGGCAGGGCCACTATATCTCCCTGACGGCACATTGGGTGAATTTAGTGGAGGCTGGGACCGAGTCAGAGCCTGGGACCACTCACGTCCTAACCACTCCCAGAATTGCGGGCCCCAGCTCGGTGGTGGTATCTGCGGTGGTGTATGCTTCCTCCACTAAACCACCCTCCTCCTCCTCCTACGCAACCTCTGTCTCGCAAACAAGATGTGTCAGCAGCAGCACGTCGCCAAGCGTCAGCAGGCCGTGCTGAAACTACTCAGCTTAGGAGAGAAGAGGCACATGGCCCACGAACTGCTGCAGGGTCTTATAGAGCAGCCGACCGCTGGCTTTCGCCGCTGAGCCTCCAACCGGGCATGGTCGTGTGTGACAACGGCCGTAACCTGGTGGCGGCTCTGCAGCTCGGCAGCCTCACGCACGGGCCATGCCTGGCCCACGTCTTTAATTTGGTGGTTCAGCGCTTTCTGAAAAGCTACCCACGCTTGTCAGACCCGCTCGGAAAGGTGCGCCAGCTCAGCGCACATTACCTCAAGTCCAACACGGACGCTGCCACCCTGCGGACCCTGCAACATCGGTTTAATCTGCCAGTGCACCGACTGCTGTGCGACGTGCCCACACGGTGGAACTCTATGCTCCACATGCTGGCCAGGCTCTATGAGCAGCGTAGAGCTATAGTGGAATACCAACTCCAACATGGGCGGCGTAGTGGGAGTCAGCCTCCTCAATTCCTTACAGAAGAGTGGGCCTGGTTGGCAGACATCTGCCAGGTCCTTGGAAACTTTGAAGAGCCTACCCAGATGGTGAGCGGCGATGCTGCAATCATTAGCGTCACCATTCCTCTGCTATGCCTCTTGAGAAGTTCCCTGCAAAGCAAAAAGGCAGATGCTTTGCGCTCGGAAACGGAGGCGGGGGAAGACAGTATGTCGCTGGATAGTCAGAGCACCCTCCTGTCTATATCTCAGCGCGTTTTGGAGGAGGAGGAGGAGGGGGAGGAGACAGCTTGGCCCACTGCTGAGGGTACCCATGCTGCTTGCCTGTCATCCTTTCAACGTTTATGGCCTGAGGAGGAGGATCCTGAAAGTGATCTTCCTAGTGAGGACAGCCATGTGTTGCATACAGGTACCCTGGCACACATGGCGGACTTCATGTTAGAATGCCTTTCTCGTAACCGCTGCTAATGCTATGTCACTGTGGTGTGGAAACGGAGGCTTCCCAAAGACATGATGGTGGCGTGGTAATTTCCCACCAACGCGGTTACTGTTAAGGTACATATTACCACTCTGACTGGGGCATGCACTGTGGGCCGAAGCACACCTGTATTGTATGTGACGTTAGCTCTGCTGAGCAGGGCACTGCAATGGGATACATTTATGTACCGCTGGTGGGTTCCAGGGAGCCACCCATGCTGTGGGTCCACAGGGACTTCACATTAGGGATTTGTACCTGCCAGTGTCTATGTATTAAAAACCCCGGTCAGACTGGGGCATGCAGTGTGGGCCGAAGCCCACCTGCATTTAATCTGACGTTACCTCAGCTGTGCTGGGCAATGCAATGGGATTTATTTATGTACCGCCGGTGGCTTCCTGGGACCCACCTATGCTGTCGGTCCACACGGAGTTATAACTGCATGTGTCTACTTATAAAGAACCCCAGTCTGACTGGGGCATGCAGTGTGGGCCTAAGCCCACCTGCATTAATCTGACGTTACCTCAGCTGTGCTGGGCACTGCAATGGGATTTGTTTATGTACCGCCAGTGGGTTCCAGGGAGCCACCCATGCTGTGGGTGCACACGGAATTCCCATTGCGGAGTTGTACCTGACTGTGACTATTTATAAAAAACCCCGGTCTGACTGGGGCATGCAGTGTGGGCCGAAGCCCACTTGTATTTAATCTGACGTTAGCTCTACTATCCGGGGCACTGCATTGGGACAAACTACTGGAGCAATACAGCGCTAATGAGACGTGCACAGCTACGCTAGCATTGGAGTCCGCTGTAGGCCCGCAATTGCTGAGGGTTTGTGCAGAGGCCTATGTCCTGGGTGCAGTGAAAGTCCGCTTCCTGCCTAGGATTGCTGAAGCTGTGGGCCGAGGCCTATGTCGTAGGTGCGGTGCAAGTCTGCCATGTTTGGCCGCTCAGATCAATTTTTTGTTCATGTCTTGGGTTTCCTAGGACCCACCTATGCTGTTGGTGCAAACTTAGCTCCCATCGCGGTGTTTGACCTGTCTGGCACAAAGACACTGACTGATTTGGGTAGGGTGCAGAGCGCAGACGGCTTTCCCCTTGCAGTTTCAATTGAGCTATGCGACACCTTGACAGAATGAATACTGTGTGGCACATGGATTCCCCATTGCTATGCCCTCGTTTGCAGCTCCTGACGGAGGTGGCACAGGATTGGAGTTCTCATTGCTTCTGTACAGCATTGTGGGCTATCGCCCCGCCCCTTTTAAAGAGGGTTGCTGCCTGGCCCTGCCAACTCTCTGCAGTGTGTGCCTCCGGTGCCTCCTCATGGCAGACGCACTTATAAATAGACATGAGCGTGGTGTGGCTATGAGGCCAGCGTGTGGCATGAGGGCAGCTGAAGGCTGTGCAGGGACACTTTGGTGTGCGCTGTGGACACTGGGTCGTGCGGGGGGGTTGGGCAGCATGTTACCCAGGAGAAGTGGCAGAGGAGTGTCATGCAGGCAGTGATTGTGTTTTGTTGGAGGTAGTGTGGTGATTAGCTAAGGTATGCCTTGCTAATGAGGGTTTTTCAGAAGTTAAAATTGTTAGGAGGGGGGGGGGCACTCTTGCCGCTATTGTGGCTTAATAGTGGGACCTGGGAACTTGAGATGCAGCCCAACATGTAGTCCCTTGCCTGCCCTATCCGTTTCTGTGTTGTTCCCATCACTTTCTTGAATTGCCCAGATTTTCACAAATGAAAACCTTAGCGCGCATCGGCGATATACAAAAAAGCTTCAATGGGGTTCGTTACTCGAAACGAACCCTCGAGCATCGCGGAAAGTTCGACTCGAGTAACGAGCACCCGAACATTTTGGTGCTCGCTCATCTCTAAATATTAACAACATAACAGAAAATGGCGGGGGTGAGCGGTGAGTATATCAGGTCCTGACTAGGTTTGCCAACAGTCCAGAAATTTGTGGACAGTCTGCAAAAAATAAAGCAGTTTTTCCCAGTTTCTGTGAAAAACAACAGATTTGTCTATGATTTGTTTTTCAGGCTGTTGGTACCTAAGCAAATTATTATGACTGTAATTATTGTCACTTTATAGGTCATTCTAAATACTGTTAATGAGACCATATCAATATCTGACTTGTAAGCATGTACCACTTATCATTCATTATGGCTTTCCAATGTGTCCATAAAAACTGTTGGCCATCTGTGATTTTTGGATGAGTTGTCCAGTAAAAAGAAAAATGTAGGTTGCCATCCCTGGTCCTGATGCCGATTTAGTACTCTGGGTTTTAAGGTACAGTGAATAAATATCCAATAGGGTATACTATTGAGAAGCTTTCTCTTATAGTCGTCAACCCTTATGTGTTTAAACACTTTTGCTATTCCCATAATTGCTAAACTATTACTATCGCCACTGTGGTTTTCCCTAAAATGTCACAAGAGCATATAGACAACTACTATATATAAATTTGCTGTGTCTGACAAATGCCTCTTAATGTGCACCTTTATTATATTGCAGATACAAACTATATATTGGACATGAAATGTGCTGCAATTAATGTAGCCACATATCTCATATTGTCTATTACTCAACATAGATTGAAGCACACATAACCTTTCTGCATGTAAGTTTTACATTTATTATGCCTACATTTAAAACATTCACCCCACAGCTAACATCTTCTAAGGGTTTCTTTTACACCTGTATAAAGACTTGAAAATAATAAGGATTCCAAGTTGGTGACCTCCTGGTGACAACTCTGACTCTAGAGGTAACAACCTCCCTCAGGATAAGAAATGGGACAAATTTCAGTATCATTCTTCTGATTGTATCAAACTGCTGACTACATTGTTACAAAGGTCACCTAACCTCTTTTTTAACTGTTTTCAATCCTACGCTCCCCTTTATCCTTAACATTCAACTTTTCCCTTTCAAATATCACATCTTTATGATCCAATTGCTCCACTGTCCTACAGGCTCTATCTAAAGATAACCTATTATACCTCCTGACTAAAAGTCTTGTTTTCAATTTCCCAGCCTCTACATGGAATGTTTTAATGTCTGAATAGAGATGAGCGAGCACCAAAATGCTCGGGTGCTCGTTACTCGGGACGAAATTATCGCGATGCTCGAGGGTTCGTTTCGAGTAACGAACCCCATTGAAGTCAATGGGCGACCCGAGCATTTTTGTATATCGCCGATGCTCGCTAAGGTTTTCATTTGTGAAAATCGGGGCAATTCAAGAAAGTGATGGGAACGACACAGAAACGGATAGGGCAGGCGAGGGGCTACATGTTGGGCTGCATCTCAAGTTCCCAGGTCCGACTATTAAGCCACAATAGTGGCAAGAGTGAGACCCCCCCCCCCCCCCGCACTGTCAGCATAAAGATCGTTCTCCTCTGCCACAGCTGTAACAGCTGTGGCAGAGAAGAACGATGTTAGCCCATTGAATTAAATGGAGCCGGCAATACAGCAGGTTCCACTGAAAGCAATGGGCTGCCGGCGTGCGCGGGATGAATTGTCGGGAAGGGCTTAAATATAGAAGCCCTTCCCTGCAATTCATCCAGAAATGTGTAAAAATAAAAAAAATATACCGTATATACCGGCGTATAAGGCGACGGGGCGTATAAGACGACCCCCCAACTGTCACCTTATACGCCGGGAATACAGCGGAGCAAAAAATAATAATCATTACTCACTTCCCCCGGCGTTCTACGGCGCTGCTGCAGGATGTCGCTCCCTCCTGGTCCCCGGCAGAGCATTGCTTTCTGGACGCAGGGCTTGAAATCCCCGCCTCCAGAAAACACACGTGCCTTCAGCCAATCACAGCCAATGACAATGATGTCATTGAATGGCTGTGATTGGCTGACGGCGTGTGTTAGCTAATCACAGTAGCTTTCTGGAGGCAGGGATTTCAAGCCCTGCGTCCAGAAAGCAATGCTCTGCCAGGGACCAGGAGGGAGCGACAGCCTGCAGCAGCGCCGCAGAACGCCGGGGGAAGTGAGTAATGATTTTTATTTTTTGCTCCGCTGTATTCCCAGCGTATAAGGTGACAGTTGGGGGGTCGTCTTATATGCCCCGTCGCCTTATACGCCGGTATATACTTACCTTGTCCCGGCAGACAGAGTTCAGCGCGGCCGGCCTACAGTGGGTGTGAAGAGGGTGTGAGTCAGACCTGCCCCCTGATTGGCTCAGCGCTGAGTCTGACTCACACCCCCTTCACACCCACTGCCGGCCGCCGTGGCTGAACTCCGTCTGCCGGGACAAGGTAAGTATATATATATATATTTTTTTATTTTAACACATTTCTGAATGAATTGCAGGGAAGGGCTTATATATTTAAGCCCTTCCCGACAATTCAGCCCGCGCACGCCGGCAGCCCATTGCTTTCAGTGGAACCTGCTGTATTGCCGGCTCCATTGAATTCAATGGGCAAACATCGTTCTTCTCTGCCACAGCTGTTACAGCTGTGGCAGAGAAGAATGATTTGTCTTCTATATGTTCTCAATGGGGTCGGCGCTGCTGCCGCCAGCACCATTGAGCGCATATAGAGAAGAGAACAGGAATCGCAGATAGGTGCGATCTGCGATTTATATGGCCTAAGAAGGACCGTTGGGGTTCTTGAAGCCTAAAATCACTCCTAACGCTCTCCCTATAGAAGCTCCGGCATCAACAGCACTTTCCCTGAACTATGTCAGAATGCATCTGTGGCGAGCCGCGGGCGGGCAGATTTTAATACTCAGGTGACACCTGATCTCGCCAGCCACTCACTGCAGGGGGGTGGTATAGGGCTTGAACGTCGCAGGGGGAAGTTGTAATGCCTTCCCTGTCTTTCTATTGGCCAGAAAAGCGCGCTAACGTCTCAGAGATGAAAGTGAAAGTAACTCGAACATCGCGTGGTACTCGTCTCGAGTAACGAGCATCTCGAACACCCTAATACTCGAACGAGTATCAAGCTCGGACGAGTACGCTCGCTCATCTCTATGTCTGAACAATACCTCTGTAATCTGTAAAATTATCCATAGGGAATGCTATCTACTATGTGATGGGGGCGACAAAAAAATTGCTTATAAAATTAAATTATCGGCATGCTCCTTCCTATATAATGTAAAGCAAAACAAATTACAATCATGCTTTAAATGTAATATCAAGAAATGAAATATAGTTTTGTGCACAAGTGACTGTAAATGTCAATCCCATTATATTGGTATTAACAAAACTAACAATTACTGAATTCTTTCTCTGATGACCCCCAAACTAATATGAGGTTATCAGTGAACCTCCCATACCATATGATCTTTGAGGCTATCAGGTGAAAAAAGAAAAAACTTCTCCTAAGACCCCATAAAAGTATTTGTAAATGAGGGTGAAAATCTCACCCCCATTGAGGTCTGCAAATATAATATAAGAGTAAAAAAGTATGGGTCAATAAAAACTCCACAGCCATAACAATACACTCCTTCAAATCAGGAGTATCAGTACTATGTGTATTAACCCTTTCCAATCCAATTTTGGATTCAGGGTTTCCTAAAAGGCTTTCTCTTTTTGCTGTTTTGCAATGGTGTCATCTGCTGGCTAAAGCCAGTGTGTTTGCGCCAAAGAGGCTCCGACAGCGGAGTGGCTGGCAATAGATGGTAAGAATACCCTGTCAGATGTCTTCTGACATTGCTGCTGTACAAGCTTTAATCAGAATGTAGTAAGATGTCAGACAGTGGATTGGAATGGGTTAAAACAATATTTCAAATACTGCAAACATAAGGATTGAAGAACACAGCAGCATAACATTGTATGTTAGGAGGAACCCTTCTTCAATTCTAACCTGTCCATCACCTCCAATACCGGTTTTACATCCCTAATATAAGTAGGACTCTTTTTCACCAATGGCTAAAGGCGATAGTCAATCCATTCCTCCTGTCACTCCCCCAAGGACCAGCCACAATAGGTCTTAGGGGTGAAGGAAGATTTTTTTGGACCTCGGGGAGATAGGAGTGACAAGATTAGCAACATAGAGGAATTCTATTTTTTTTTCATGCACTCCCATAGACATAGCCTAGAAAGATCCACTGAGGGATCTGAACTACCATGATATGTGTCATTATCTGATAGAATATCCTCATTCGGTTTGGCATACAAACCTGCATCTAATATTACTACCATCATCCCTTTATCTGCTTTATGCATTATAAGATTGACAGGTCAATTTCCGCATGCAGATCCAGGCCAAAAGCTGCAGATTTTAAATTTTTTTTTTCATTTAGCATTAAATAAAAGTATATATAGTAAAATAGTTGAATAACCAAAATGTAAATTAGATACCGTAATGCTTAAATCTTAGAATTGATATGTATATATTATAATTAAAAAATGCAATTATGTGTTCTCCAACTTGTTTTTTTTCATAATTTCAGATTAGAATCCAGGATGCCACGTAATTGAAAAAGCTCTTCTGAAAATTTTTGTTTTGTGTGCGGTGAGGTGACATTTTCTGCCCAGAAACGTCAAATTACTCCAATCCTAAAGACTGCATATCGCCAATATTTCAGTATCTAGTTGGGAGATCAGGACAAGCACTGGGCATCGCATATTGTGTGCAATTCATGTGCTGTGACCCTACGTGGATGGTTAAACAAAACAATACATTCAATGCCGTCTGCTGTCCCAATGATTCGGAGAGAGCCTTCAAATCTCGTAAACCAGTGTTCCTCAACTCCAGTCCTCATGGACCAGCAACAGGTTTTTTCAGGATTTCCTCAGTGCTGCTCAAGTGATGTACTTATTGTCGGTGCTTCAGACATTGCCACAGGTGTTCTTACCATAGGATATTCTGAAAACATGACCTGGTGGTGATCCCTCAGGACTGGAGTTGGGGACCCCTGACATAAGCAATTTCCACATGACACCTCCCCTCAATCCTGGCATGTCAAGAAAAAAGAAGCGGACTGTAGAATACCCCAACATCCCATCAGCCATTTGAGCAGTACCACATGGAGACTGTCTGCCTGTACCATTCCTTCATTTTCCTCGACCGAAAATTAGGATAGTTTAGTTATTTTGAGAAAAGAAAGAACTTCGAAGCGTATATTAAGTATTTGGATTTGAGATTAGTATATCTTAAAAACCATAGCTAATAAACAAAATCTAATCATATTCGTGTTTCTTGACCCAAAATTAGGGTAGTTTAATGATTTTGAGAAAGGAAAAAATGTCAAATTGCATTTTTGTTGTCCAGTGTAATCTAATAGTCATTAATGATAAGGCAGAAGGAGTAAATAGAAGATTCTGAATAATAATCCAGACAAGAGTCCCAGTTGATTTCAATGAGCTTTTGCTCCGATCTCCGTGTTTTTGCGGTGTTGGCAGCACGCGCCCGCTCAGCTGATAGGTCAGGATCCCGAGAGGTGGATCCCGGACGATCAATTATTGATGAGCTATCCTGAGGATAGGTCATCAATAGTATTTCACTGGAAAACCCCTTTAAATGCCTCCGTAATACTCTCCTTCTATACTTTATCTTGGATCTGCTTTGTTGTAGCACTGACCTCTTTTAGTTGTTGTTCTAACTATAAACACCATGTTTTTTATGGAATAGTCTGACAATAACACATTGCATTCATCCGAGAACTGCACTAAATAAACAGTAAAATGTGCGTTTTCTGCAATCACCAGTGGGCGGGTTTTGTTTACCACCGTGGTACTCCCGCAGCATAAATCCACGGGCATATCCCACTCCATCCATGGGCATGAGCCCTAACCATCACATGTCCCTCATCTAATGTCTGTTTTTACCATAATGAGTACATTTTATTTTAATTCTCATCGCAACAAGCACCTTGCCAGACTGGACACGGGGTGGGGGTGGGGGGCTACCAACAGTTCTCTTCCTTTTGACTGGCTCCCGGTGCCACTACAGACACCGGGCGCCCCCCCTGCCGCAGGGATTGCATTATCAGGAAGTGGCATATAACTTGAACTTAAAACTTTCATTGTAGCCTTCTTCGCCTGGCCTTTTGCCCAGATAAGGGTGTCCTCTCCGGGAGTCTCGTTCCCAAGGCACAGCTTGCTCAAAACCCGGGGGGCCTCCATTTTCTGGATCTCAATGTTATATGCTTGAGAAAGGCAAATGAAGATTGCCGAAACGTGTTGCATTAAAATTTAACCCATGTGATACGGGTGCACGGCTGTTTTCTCTGGACTCCGGAGCGCGGGGATATTTTTCTTTACCGAGTGAAAGACAGTTATTGTAAGAGATGTCAGCATCAGATTAGGGATATTTGGGCCCTGCAGAGGGAAAGACTCTAAGAGTCCACCCTCCAACTATCCACTTAAGCCATATCATAAACCTTACGGTTATCATTGCAGAAACAGGACATTTTACCAATAAAATCATGTAGATTATTTATCAACCCATAAGTAATAGATCATTAAAGAGGTTATACATGAAAAACATTTAACACATATTCATAGGATAGCTGGGAGCTCAATGCTGGGACCCTCAGGGATCACAAGAATGGTGCACTATGAGTTCTCCTTGTAAATTGAGCAGCGTTGCTCATGTTTGACCACCACACCAATCTTATCTCCCTCAGTTTCATAGATATGAGTGGAGTGGTGGTCTACTAGGGGTATTCGTGGTGTATCATTTTCACCAAAGAATCCTCTAGTACTCTGGTTGGCCAACTCAGTCTTGAGATTCGTGAGACTATGGAAATGATTCCCCAAAATTTTGTGATGGGTAATGTGTGTACAGTACGTGCACTAGATTGCTGGAAATAAGTGGTGTATACAAAAATATATCATAGAATCATAGAATAGTTGGAAGGGACCTTCAGGGTCATCAGGTCCAACCCCCTGCTCAGCGCAGGATTCACTAAGTAATCCCAGATAGATATTTGTCCAGCCTTTGTTTGAAGACTTCCATTTAAGGAGTACTCACCACCTCCCATGGCAACCTGTTCCACTCATTGATCACCCTCACTGTCAAAAGGTTTTTTCTAATTTCTAATTTGTGTCTCCTCCCTTTCAGTTTCATCCCATTGCTTCTAGTCTTTCCTTGTGCAAATGAGAATAAGACTGATCCCTCTGCATTGAAAATTTGAAAGGATTTTCCCTTTTACTTCATCTATCCAGATCAGTTCTTCAAGGTAATAGGTCAAATTAGATTGACAAAATATGCTATTATATACGAGAAGCTAAGCTCTGCTACGTCGGTATGCCAAGGCAGCTTACTAGATGCCTACATGAATAGTGCACAATACTTTGCTTACATTAACGCATTTTCATCTTCCAAATAAATGCTATATTATTTTTATGGCGTTTGAGCATCAGGTGTTTCAACACCAACGATTAAATGTCATTCCATTAGCGTGGGAGGTAAAGAGCCCCAATTACAAGGCATGTCCCACAGGAACTTATTGTACTCAACTTTTTTCACAAAGACTTCTTTACAAATGACGTGACGTCTGATGTCCAGAGGTTTACTGCTTTCAAATGGAATTGTCTCATTATCTGCATTGTTCACTCCCCGCATACATAGAAATCATTTATTTACAGCCATTCTTAGACCTATTTTTCTAAAGAGGCAAATTTTACAGAGAATGTGTTGTATGAGGAACAGTAGATACTTGCTCCATGTGACTGAGAAGTAATGAATGCAATGATGTAAGAGCGTGATTGCAATATATTGATCGTCATAAACGGCATTTTAGTAATTGTTGTCCAAGGAATCTAGCACCAAGAAAATATGTTTGCTACATTGTCAATGTACCTGTTCCTTAATGTACTGGGCTGTACTTTAAGTTAAATACAATATGCAATTTTTACTTTTGCATCCCATTTGGGGCTTTTTTATTATTCCCTAACTGAAACATTGAGGCCACAAAAAAGAGATTTTATCCAAGGTGTTGAGAAAAGTAAAATGGTAACTGTGAGCAACAATGCCCACACAAAAAATCTTTTACTCTTTGAACATACCCTATAATAAAGTGCGTAGGGAAAAGACTTAGTTTTAAATGTGATTGATATAGTAAAAGGTGTTCTGGCAGTAAATTACTGGGCATCATCCCGTCAAATAATGCAACATCTACGGTGGTGTTTGAAAGTCCGTGAGCCCTTCAGAATTTTCTATATTATGCTTATATCCGACCTAAAACTGCATCAGATTTTCACACAAGGGCTAAAAGTAGATAAAGGTAACCAAGTCAAGCAAATAAGTCTAAAATATTAGACTCACTTATTTATTGAAGAAAATGATCCAATATTATCTGTCTGTGAATGGCAAAAGTATGTGAACCTTTGTTTTTAGTATCTGGTTTGACCCCCTTTTACTGCACTAATTGTATCTAAACATTAATGATAATTGTTGATTAGTTCTGCACATTGACCTGGGGGAATTTCACCTCATTCCTCTGTATAAAACAGCTTCAACTCTCTTATATTGGTGGGTTTCCTCCCATGAACTGCTCACTTCAGGTCCTTGCACTACATTTCTATAGGATCAAGGTCAAGACTTTGACTTGGTCATTCTAAAACTTTAACTTTATTCTTCTTTAACCAATCTTTTGTAGAACAACTTGTGTGCTTTAGGTCATTGTCTTCTTGCATGACCCACGTTCTCTGGAGATTCAGCTCACGGACTGATGTCCTGACATTTTCCTTTAGAATTTGCTAGTATAATTCAGAATTCATTGTTTCATCAATGATGGCAAACCGTCCTGAACCAGATGCAGCAAAACAGACCCAGACCATGATACTACCAATACCATATCTCACAGATGATAGGGGGTTTTATGCTGTAATGCAGTGTTTTTCTTTCTCCAAACATAGAACTTTTCATTGAAAGGGCCACTCAGGTGATTTTTTATTTTTTCACTAGCTTACCCGTCGCGCGTTTCTGCGAAGACAGACATACATACATACATTCGTTTTTATATATCTAGATAACAACCAATCACAGCACAGCTTTCATGTTACCTCAGGGGTATAATATATAACAACCAATCGCAGCGCAGCTTACATGTTACCCCAGCAGTATAATATATAGCAACCAATCACAGCACAGCTTTCATGTTACCTCAGCAGTATAAGAAATAACCACCAATCACAGCACAGCTTTCATGTAACCCTCAGTAGTATAAGAAGTAGCAACCAATCACAGCACAGCTTTCATGTTACCTCAGCAGTATAATATATAGCAACCAATCACAGCACAGCTTTCATGTTACCTCAGCAGTATAAGAAATAACCACCAATCACAGTGCAGCTTTTATTTTACCTCAGCGGTATAAGAAATAACAACCAATCACAGTGCAGCTTTCATGTTACCTCAGTAGTATAATATATAACAACCAATCACAGCTCAGCTTTCATGTTACCTCAGCAGTATAAGGAATAGCTACCAATCACAGCACAGCTTTCATGTTACCTCAGCAGTATAAGGAATAGCAACCAATCACAGCACAGCTTTCATGTTACCTCAGCAGTATAAGGAATAGCAACCAATCACAGCACAGTTTTCATTTTACCGCAGCATTCCCAATATCCAGCAATTGTCTTGCGAAGCGTTCGGCGGATGCATTATTTTGTAGTTGAACACGCATACCGTTGCTCATAATGCCTTTTTCTTTCGTGCTTGAGATGGAAATCGAACGATCTACGTCTGGGGGGCATAACTGTTGACAATGCTCGCACACGCGCCACCTATCGTAGAATGGATGTACTATGTCAGAAACTGTCACGGGAGTGTACTCAACAACTTCCCAAAGTTTTATGGCGATCGGATGAATGGTATAGTAATGCATAAAGGACAGACAGACAGACAAACAGACAGACACACATACATTCATTTTTATATATATATATTTATATATATATATATATATATAAATATAAATAAATGATGTTATTGCGAGCTTCCAAACCAACGCAGGGTTCTTCTTCAGGCTTAAATGAAATAGATTCGAAGAGGCATGCATATTTATACACACTTATGACACACATACTTATGACAAGGCACAGACATGGATGTGATTAGTGTGCACTTAAAGGAATACTGCAACAGAAACATAAACATTTTTAACTAAACCCTGATAAGAGAATGAATGATTATGGTCCCTGAATTACTATTGGGGGAGGTGGTCACCAGGCCAGAAGTGCTATCTGTGCTATACAATTCTCATACCTCCCATTCACCCATAAATCCTCGCAAATAATAACCCTCTATTGAACGTGTCCAAAGTTGTTATCAATTTATATTCCCAAATTCTTCTATGGCTTTGTGACTTGAAACTACCCTTCAATATCATAACTCTCATATCTTCTATGAACTAATGTTTATCACACAGCTCCTGTTTCACAGTTATAATACAAGAGATCACAGTTTATCCTCCTGTTTGTATACTTATTGTCTGTAGCTTATTTAGGTGAATATAGAATATAGAAACAGACCGAACTAGATGGACATTGTCTTTTTACAGCCTAACATACTATGTTACTATGTTATGTTACTTTGTTAGGCCGCCTGCAGATGGACGGGTCGTATCCGGCAGCGAGAATTCTCGCTGCGGGACCCGACCCGATCGCCTGCAGAGAGCAGCACGTACTCACCCGCGCTCCGCAGCTCCGGGTCTTTCATGTGCCGGCTGCCGGGCAGCCGGCGCATGCGCAGACTGGAGCCGGCGGCGGGTGAGTGACGTTTCTGTGCGGGGCTCTGTGAGTTTTCGCGCGGCCAAACTGCGGACGTCTGCATAGGATTGCGTTTGTTAACGCAATCCTATGCAGGCTTTCAGCGGCGGAAATCCCGCCGTGGAATTTCCGCCCGTCTGCAGGTGGCCTTAGAAGGTAATGGTAGTGATGCAGTGATGGTACAGGCTGTAGCTGATTACGTACACTACCGTTCAAAAGTTTGGGGTCACCCAAACAATTTTGTGTTTTCCATGAAAAGTCACACTTATTCACCACCATGCGTTGTGAAATGAATAGAAAATAGAGTCAAGACATTGACAAGGTTAGAAATAATGATTTGTATTTGAAATAACATTGTTTTTACATCAAACTTTGCTTTCGTCAAAGAATCCTCCTTTTGCAGCAATTACAGCATTGCACACCTTTGACATTCTAGCTGTTAATTTGTTGAGGTAAGCTTGTGAAATTGCACCCCACGCTTCTAGAAGCATCTCCCACAAGTTGGATTGGTTGGATGGGCACTTCTGGCTTACCATACGGTCAAGCTGCTCCCACAACAGCTCAATGGGGTTCAGATCTGGTGACTGCTCTGGCCACTCCAATACCGATAGAATACCAGCTGCCTGCTTCTGCTGTAAATAGTTCTTGCGCAATTTGGAGGTGTGTTTAGGGTCATTGTCCTGTTGTAGGATGAAATTGGTTCCAATCAAGCGCTGTCCACTGGGTATGGCATGGCGTTGCAAAATGGAGTGATAGCCTTCCTTATTCAGAATCCCTTTTACCCTGTACAAATCTCCCACCTTACCAGCACCAAAGCAACCCCAGACCATCACATTACCTCCACCATGCTTAACAGATGGCGTCAGGCATTCTTCCAGCATCTTTTCATTTGTTCTGCGTCTCACAAACGTTCTTCTTTGTGATCCAAACACCTCAAACTTGGATTCATCCGTCCACAACACTTTTTTCCAGTCTTCCTCTGTCCAATGTCTGTGTTCTTTTGCCCATCTTAATCTTTTTCTTTTATTGGCCAGTCTCAGATATGGCTTTTTCTTTGCCACTCTGCCCTGAAGCCCAAAATCCCGCAGCCGCCTCTTCACTGTAGATGTTGACACTGGTGTTTTGCGGGTACTATTTAATGAAGATGCCAGTTGGGTACCTGTGAGGCGTCTGTTTCTCAAACTAGAGACTCTAATGTGCTTATCTTCTTGCTTAGTTGTGCAACGCGGCCTCCCACTTCTTTTTCTACTCTGGTTAGAGCCTGTTTGTGCTGTCCTCTGAAGGGAGTAGTACACACCGTTGTAGGAAATCTTCAATTTCTTAGCAATTTCTCGCATGGAATAGCCTTCATTTCTAAGAACAAGAATAGACTGTTGAGTTTCAGATGAAAGTTCTCTTTTTCTGGCCATTTTGAGCGTTTAATTGACCCCACAAATGTGATGCTCCAGAAACTCAATCTGCTCACAGGAAGGTCAGTTTTGTAGCTTCTGTAACGAGCTAGACTGTTTTCAGATGTGTGAACATGATTGCACAAGGGTTTTCTAATCATCAATTAGCCTTCTGAGCCAATGAGCAAACACATTGTACCATTAGAACACTGGAGTGATAGTTGCTGGAAATGGGCCTCTATTCACCTTTGTAGATATTGCACAAAAAACCAGGCATTTGCAGCTAGAATAGTCATTTACCACATTAGCAATGTATAGAGTGCATTTGTTTAAAGTTAGGACTAGTTTAAAGTTATCTTCATTGAAAAGTACAGTGCTTTTCCTTCAAAAATAAGGACATTTCAATGTGACCCCAAACTTTTGAACGGTAGTGTAATGCTGTGCTGATGCATCATGGGATTAATATAAAAGTAGCATTAAGATGGTGACTGATAAGTATCAGACAGGAGGCTGCACTGCATGGAAGTGAAAGCAATAGTGACCTCTACAGTGTAACAGACAATCAGATGTTTTTCCCAGAATGGGCTTTTAAACTAAAAAGCTCTATTTTGGTCTCATCTGTTCACAAACATTGGTAGACTTTTTAGATGAGTTAATTTTTTAAAATGAAATAGAAAATGTCTCACTTTCAACTTCTAATATGTGTTCCATTGTGAATCAAATATTGTTGTATAAGATTTCCAAATCACCACATTCTTTTTTCTTTACATTTGTTTACAGTTGATTTGCAACTGTTGCAGTTTTAATAATAATAATCTCTATTTGTATAGCGCCAACTTATTCCGCAGCGCTTTTAAGCATGGGACAATACAACAATTACATGTAATATACAATCAGTTTCAAATAACAGGGTGGGGTTGATACAGGAGGTACAAGGGGGGTAGGATGAGGCATGTGGGAACACAGGCAGTACGGGAATCACATGTGGAAATTAGTTATTACGTAACAAACAGGGGGGTAAGGAGATGCAGGGGTAGAGGTCGTGTGCGATAGGCAGGGTGGAAGGTGTGGGGAGCCAATAGGGAGGGGGGGCAGGGGGTCTAGGTCAGGAGATTTGGTATGCCTCCTTGAAGAGGTTTTAAAGGCACAACTGAAATTTCATGTATTTGGGATTGTCCGGTTGTCTTGGGGTAGAGCGTTCCAGAGGCACCTTAAAAAAAAGGACATGAGCGACTGAAATTTCAGCAATTGAAATTCTCTGCTGTGTGCAAAAATAGGGCCTGACTTATCTATGGTGCGTGATGCACAGAAGTTTCAATAGACTCCTATGGTAACGGAATAACAAGGAAGGGAGGAGGGAGATTAGGTAAACATTCTGATTGTTTAGTTTAAACTTCTAAACAATGGGAATGTGAGAGGCAGGGAGTTTAGGGGGGAGGGCGTGCTGTCATGCTGCTAAACCCAGAAGCACATTTTAAATGTCTGCTGTGAAATTATGTTAGTCCACACAGGGATGAGGGGACTCTCAGGGGATTCCCCTTTTCCCAGCAGGGACTAACAGGAGTTTATAGCAGGACATTTTAAACTTGCTGTGCAGCTGTCCCCGAACTCCGAACAGCAATGTACTCTTCCGCCGGTTATCAGTTGAGAATGAGGAATTCTCTGCAGTGGTGTGAGAAGGAATTCTGCTGTACGGAAGAATGAGAAAATCCCTGTAGCTAGTAGAAAGAGGGAAGGGGGGGGCTAGAGGGCTTCTTTGAGGGAACCACCTCTAACCCCACCCCTCTAGATCTGCCACCTTTCTCCTTGCTACGGGGAGTCCCTGGGAGAATCCCTCTACCCCTACCCTCACTATCCACTACAGGAGAATTCCCCCATAGTGGAGAGAGAGAGGTTCCCCTGCAGGGGAGAAGATGAGATACTAGAGCAGCGCAATGCCAAAAGTTCCGCTGCAGGGGAGAATAAGAAAATCCCCAGCAGCTGGGGAATCCCTTAACATCCTTTGCAGGGGAACTTCTACATTGAGCTGCTGTGGATTTCCTTCTTCTGCCCTGCAGGGGAACCTCTCTCTCCCCACAGCGGGGATATCCCTCCAGCCCCACAAAGATGAAGGATAGCCCCATAGAGAAGGGGGCTTCCCTGTGGATTTCCTTCATCTCTCTCTCCCCCCTCTCGGAGCAGCAGCATTTTTTTAAGCAGCGCTGCTCTGGATCATGTGAAGCCACGATACTGGCGTGAATGATGCTCCTGGTTTATGTGTGGAAAAAGCACCCATTCCCACAATTTTTAGGGCAGTTAGCCATATTTATTTTCGCGACTAACTTATGCGCAATTTTTGCACTTGTGTGAATGAGCCCTCAGAGAGAGAGAGAGAAGGAGAAATACACTCTGTTTTGCTACACACTGTTATATACACTCAGTTCTACCACATGCAGGTAAATGCACTAAGCTCTGCTATATGCAGCTATATACACTCAGCTCTGCTACATGCAGCTATATATACTCATAACAATTAAACTTTTGATAAGCAATTGTTTAATGTAAAGTCAGATGTACGAGTGTATTGTAGGCAATGTTCCATCTTTCCATTTGCATAATTGCACATGAGAAGCTAAGACCCCTTACATCTGTATGACAGGGCTACATAACAATAGCTTACATTAATATTATAAAATACTTAAATGATCACATTTTAGTCTTCAATACACTTTGTATTTTTATGGTCTTTGAGCATCAGGTGTTTCAACACCAAAGATTAAATGTTCATTCCATTAACGTGAGAAGTAAAGAGCACCAATTACAAGGCATGTCCCTCAGGAACGTATTGTACTAAACTTTTCACAAAGACTTCTGTACAAATTACATGACGCCTGATGACCAGACTTTTACCACTTTCAAACAAGTTTTGTTATTATTTGCATTGTTTACTCCCCACATATGAAGAAATCATTTACTTACAAGCATTCTTAGAGATGACAGACAAGTTTCACAGAGAATGTGTTGTACAAGCAATATTAGTCTAAGAAATAATGAACGACATTCGGTAAAAGGTTCATTGTAATTTGCTGCTAGTTCTACGTGGCGTTTTAATAATTGTTGGTAGGGAATATAGCACCAAGAAAAGACGTTGGTCACATTGTTTATTGTTTAAATTTAACAGTAGCGTAGCATATAGCATATTGTACAAAAGTCAGGGACCACTATTTATTTTGTTTACAGTCAAATCGCCTATTAACCCCTTGAGTGGCGGGTTTCCTACCACCCTGTCAGACCCACCAGGGCAGGTTTTTTAAATGGTCTAATCATTGATTTTCAACTAATTTTGCGGTTGCGTTCCAAGAGCCATAACTTTTTTATTTTTCTATTGACACAACCATATGAGAGCTTGTTTTTTGTGGGACAAGTTGTACTTTTTGATGCTATAATTTTTGGGTATATATAATGTATTGCATAACTTTTGTAAAAACATTTGTAGGGAAATTGGGGAAAAAGAAGAAATTCTGCCATTTGTTTTTGGATTTCATTTTTACGGCATTCAACATGCAGAATAAATAATGTGATAACATTATTCTGTCAGTCAGCACGATTCTGGCGATACCAAGTTTATACAGTTTTTATGTTTCAGGGAGGAAAAAAGGAAATGGGGAAAAAAAAGGGGGGGCCATGTCATTAAGGGGTTAAATAACGTACCAACTTCCTTCTCTTGGTCATTACGACGCAGGGATACCACATGTGCGATTTTATTTTACATTTTTTACAAAGTAAAGGGAGACAAGTGTTTTTATTTTTATTTATAATTTTTTAACTTTTGGTTATTTTTTTTTACTTTTTTTATTTTTGTCCCTTTAGGGGACTTCTACAGGGACCCATCAGGACCCCCTGATCACTTTCTGGAGGTCCCATGGTGACAGCCCTTTACATGCTGCAGTGACAGCCCTTTACATGCTGCAGTCACATAGACTGTAAAGGGTTAACACAGCAGAGATCAGAGGTTTTCTCTGATCTCTGCTGTAAGAGCTGGTGCCTGCTTGTCCTCTGACAGCCAAGCATCAGCTCTCCCTGCCACAGAGACCATCGGCTTGCTTCTGACAAGCCGATGGTCTCTATAGCAACCTGTAAACAAAGCAGGACATTAGAAGCAGGAGATTGCCGGCAGATCGGCAATATCTTCCTGCTTCTCAATGTCATGCTTTATTCTCTATGGGACGGTGCAGGCAGAGCACACTGCTACAGCTTGTGGCATTGTGCTCTGCAGCTCCCATAGTGCTACATAGCCCGGAAATCTTCTGGGCTATATCACTATGGGCAGTGGAGCTCGTCCCGGAAAATTTCCGGGCGTGCCACTCAAGGGGTTAAAGCAATTTCCAAGTCCTATTTTTTTTTTAAATATAGCCTCATTCTTGAAAGGATAAAAGATGTCTTTGAGACAGGTTTTAGGAAAAATTCTCTCCATCTCAATGGCGCCCAGAGACACAAGTAAATACTGCAATGACACTCAGTCCGTACATGGCCTCACTCTTCTGTCCCTGCTTGTGCAATGTATAGGGCCATCATTGCACAGAAAGGCTTATTAGTTGCAGTAGTGTCCTTATAGAATTACAAGATAGAATAAGTGAAACCTTAAAGGGGTTGTCTCGCGAAAGCAAGTGGGGTTCAGCACTTCTGTATGGCCATATTAATGCACTTTGTAATATACATCGTGCATTAAATATGAGCCATACAGAAGTTATTCACTTACCTTCCCTGCGCTGGCGTCCCTGTCTCCATGGCTCCGTCTAACTTCAGCGTCTAATCGCCCGACTGTATTGCCGGCTCCATTGAATTCAATGCGCTGGACAGCTCCGGCCCATTTCTAATGAAACGCGGCTAGGAGCAGATTTTTTGGCCCCGGTCACGCGATTTGCGGATACGCATCCGTCATGCGATCCGCAAATCGCGCGAAAAAACGCCCGTGTGACTAAGGCCTGACTGTAACCAAATTTTCTTGTAGAGAACCGATTTGTCGATAACCAGATTTTGCTTGCCTTTAATTACTGAGCACCTGTGAAACCAGCACTTCTAATTTCATCTCCTTAATTAAACCACATTTTGCCAGTTAGCATTTGGAAAAGTCAATACCTCAGCGGTTCACTTACTTTTTCCCTTTGCATTCCGATCGTTTACTCAGTGTGCTCAGTGAAAGACATGGATGCTACAACTGTTTGTGTGCTTAGTTAAATTGTGTTAGTCAACTATTGTGACTTAGGGTCATTTTACATGGGACGCAATTATCGGTCTTGTGCTTTTATGTAAGGATCACTCAGTGAGTGGGTTGGAGATCCCTCTGTACGCCCGCCACCATTTACAGTAAACAGTCATTCATAGATGAATGGCTGCCTGTTTATTCAGGCCGATTTTTCTTTGATTTTTATGCCTGCAGAAAGTGAATAGCCAATGAATTATCATGTCTGCCAGCATTTAGATTGAATGCCTATCGTTCAGATTTCCGCATTTCAGCAAAAGTCTGAATGATTATCATTCAGTGTAAAATTATTTTTGCTGCATTTTTTTCCATGATATATAGAACTATTTTCTTTATATCTTCTTTCACTGACTTTTTTCCCCCGTTTTTTAGTTGTATTGGGGGTAAAAGATTAAAAATGACTAATTTTGTTTCGAACGTTTTGATATATAATATGTATAGTTTTGGATTACAAGGCGCATATAACAACGGTTTTGGGTCATTTTCTTTTTTATGAATATATTTATATTTTATTCTGTAACTTTTTTTTACATATTTTTGTAACTATTTTTTCTACCATCAATGACCCCCCCATGATGTCATCTAAGGCTGCCTGTCCACGGGCGTTGCGCTATCCCGTGGCGGACGTTCACCACGGGAGCTGCCCCCGGGAGCAGGAGCCTGCAGACGGATCTCTGCAGTCAGCCTATCTAACAGATAGGCTGACCGCAGAGAATCGCGGCAATTCGCAGCATGCTGCGAATTGCCGTCCGCGAGCAGAGAATCGCTATGGTTCTCCGCTTATGCACAAGGGGACTGCGCTTTGCATAGCAACGCTATGGAAAGCGTGCATTGCATTTCCCGTGGTCGGATTATCGCCGTGGGGAACACAAAGTAAAACCTCCGTGGACAGGCAGCCTAAGACCTCTGGAGGTCATTCACATTGTCTTTTTTTTTATTATTTGACACTTTTCCACTGTAGCTGAGGCATCCATAGAAGCCTCAGTTAGAGGGAAAAACATCCCCTGTAGTAACAATAGTCACTGGTAGAGTTGATCTGGATCTGCTAAGACCCTGCAGCTTTGCTATGCCAGAGGGCACCTGGTGGTCACGTGATCACTGGGTCACATAGTGGAAGAAATACTTTCACTTCTTAGTACATAGCGCTCATTGAGTGTTATGTAGCTGGGAAAGGGGAGAAAGAAGCAGTCAAAAAACACTTCTCCATCTTGTTCTCAGCTATCTAATAGCTGACAACCCGACCTGCTTCTGCTTGATTGCAGGACAGAGGCTTTAATCTTGTGCTATACATCTGCTATCGGTCGGGATTAAAGCCCAGGACCAAGCGCCATATATTTAAAGTGCTAGGTCCTTAAGGGGTTAATTAGGAAGATGACATTAGAAGTGCTGGTTTCCAAAGTCCATCAGAAAACAACCAGACCACATTTTATTGGTACATAATGCAGAAATCCAGGTAATCCAAAGGTTCACTTACCTTTTCTTACAACTGCATGCTAGTATGGCATATATCCATAGCATGAACAATGTATCTGTGCAATTAATGGATGTCCTGTCAATTCCATGAACGGTATCAGAGTCTCTGCACTGTTTAAATGCCCTGGTACCATACAGAGGGCAGTTTTTTTTTGTTTTTTTTTAAGATTGGCAATCGAATTTATAAATAGGAAGGATAAATAAAATAACAAACATAGTAAACCCCTTTAAGTACAGTTTACTCATTTTTCATAAGAAAATAAGCAAAACATTTATAACAAGCAAAACCCATAATGAAGTAAGAAATAGCTTCAAACACGTAGTAGCTCAATACCAAGTAGTTAACACTAGTAGTTTAACAAAACTAAACAAAAAAAACACAAAATAGAGGAAATGTGATAAAGTTTAACTCTGTCAAAAACAATACATTTCATCTCGGAAGAACAGGAGGAAATAAAGCTAAGATAAAAGCTGGAAAAATGAGAGTATTTCTGTCTCTCCACTGTGCAGATGTTTACAATTACTGAAACAATTTGCAGGAGAACAGTGGCATGCAAAGATAAAAATAAGGCCCCTTTTAGGTGCTGGTTGACTTCATCATGCTTCTAGCCACTAACAATTTGTTGGTCCTCCCATTACATCCATATAGAATGAAACTGGTTTCGCAGATGGTCATCCAATTTTGCATGTAAGCTGCAGGAAAAGGGGGAAACCTGTTGGGCCATGTCGATACTATGACAGCCATTTTGAATGCTGCCATCTTGGATTCAACTCAAATGTTTCCAATGGGAAGGTAGGTATATGTTAATCAAACTGGCAGATAGTTTCCCAAAAAAAACAATGGTGTGCTTTATTTGAATATAATTGTATTTGTTCTGATGTTAACAGTGTTTTTTCTTAATTACAAGCAATGTGAATAATGAAGTTATTTTAAGCAGAAGGTATTGAGATTTTCTCACGTCAGGTGTTGCAGCATCTGCAGTTTGTAAGTATGCCATTTATGCTGGACAAAATTTACCGTATGGAGGCACAGCAAACTCCACATTCTTGAAATAGAGGAGGAGCGCTACATTGTGAGCTTTTGCTGAATGAGGCCAGAACAGCGGTTGTTGATGCTGCATTAGTAACGGTTATCAGTCATCCAGATTTTGGTTTATCAGTGACAGAACCTGTTTCTCGTAATTTGGAAAAAAAATTTAACTGCATTGTGGGTAATGTTAGGTCGGGTTGGGTAGTATTGACTGAAATCTGCTGCGATGCCACATGGGCTTCATTCACCTGACATAAGGATGACGACAACATATTCTGCTTGAGTAAACACCATCATTCACATTGCCTGTAATTAAATGAAATGACTGAATTTACATGAAAACTAATAAAGTGATGTTAAAATAAAGCACACCATTGTTTTTCTGCTCAAATTCTCTGTCAGTTTGATATATCACATACATAACTACCCAATGGAAAAATTAGAGCTGAATCCAAGATGGCAGCATTCAAAATGACCAGCATTTTGGTGACATGACCTAACAAGTTTCTTCCTTCCCCAGAAGCTTTTATGCAAAATTGAATCACCACCTGCCAAATCGTTTTCATTCTATATAGGTGATTCCACACTTTTGAGACACCCTATAGAGGTATATCCCAGTAAAACTGAAATGGGAACAATACAAACCTAGAAGAAAGTATCTCTCCCAGTGTCCCGATAGCAGTACACACTTTCTAGAACATTGAAACTTGAACTCCGAGATGTGCAAGATTTCATAGACCAATAAATCCAACTTTTAGCTTTCTTAGAAGCAACAGAAAGCAGTATGTAAGACAACGTAAGACTTTTTGATGCCTTCTTTACTCGAAGTATTAATAAATGTTCATAAGTACAAGCCAAATTTAATGGAACATGTCATACTAGATGGAAAATGTATCAGGGAAAAAATTATATTCAACAAAAAGATAAGGTAAGTATCTTATTCATTTGTTGAATACAATTTTTTTCCAGTCTACTGTTGTGAAGAGCAATACATACTTATCAAACAGATAAGCTGCTGGTCTCCGGAGAATGTAGGCATTGACATCATTGAATGGAGATTTTTGTAATCACTTTTTTATTAGTGAGGTTCAAAACTTTCCCCATCTAAGACTTGCCTTTGAAGATATTTATAAGAAGCAAATATCCTTCTTCTTTAGATCTGGAGGCAAGTAATAATAATAATCCTCATTTGTATAGTGCCAACATATTCCGCAGCGCTTACATAGACAGGGGGAATACAGAATGGATACAAATTACAGAACCACGGAAACAATAGGGGTGAGGGTCCTGCTCCAACAAGCTTACATACTACAAGTAATGGGGTGATACAGAAGGTAAAGGGGCTGGAGATGTGTACGGTATGGCAAGGTGGGGAGTGAGCGATGCTATACACATAGACAATGGTCAGACATTTGGCCGTGTGATGGCAGAATCGGTTTGACTGCAGGGGGCAGTTGATGGTGGCTAGCAGGAATTGCAGTCAATAAGTCAGGGAGCATGTTATCAGGTGGAGTACAGAGGGGTCTGGTTTATTGGATGTGGTATGCCTCCCTGAAAAGGTACGTTTTTAGAGCACGCCTGAAGTTCCACGAGTCCTGGATTGCCCGTGTATCCTTTGGTAGTGCGTTCCAGAGTACTGCTATTGCTCTGGAGAAGTCTTGGAGGCGGGAATAATAGGTTCGAATTAAAGGGGCTCTCTGTCTGGTTTCGTTAGCAGAGTGGAGGGCCCAGGCTGGGTGATGGATTGAGATGAGGGAGGCAATGTAGGGTGGTGCTGCACTATGGAGGGCTTTGTGGATGAAGGTAGTGAGTTTAAATTGAATTCTGTATTTAACGTGGAAGCCAGTACAGTGACGGTCATAGGGCAGAGGCGTCCGAGTAGCGGCTGGATCGGAAGATGAGCCTGGTTGCTGCATTCAGGATGGATTGGAGGGGATAGAGTCTGGCACAGGGAAGACTGATCAGCAACAAGTTGCAATAATCAAGGCAGGAGTGGATGAGGGCAACAGTGAGCGTTTTAAGCGTGTCCAAGTAAAAAGAAAAGCCTGCATCAACAGTGATAGAAAGCGAGGCTTGTTTAATTACTATAATCAGCCAACAACCTATCCCTCACCTAGGATGCCACTGACACTGGGCAACCGCTACACCCCATGACACCTTGTTGGAACTCAGATAAAAGTAGCTGGTCCAACTCCAAGGTGCCGGTAAGAAATTTCAATCACCCGGATAGCCCCTTTAACTTTCTCATTTCTTTGCAGATTCACTTAAAAGGTGGTCTTACATTGTCAATGTATTATATAAAGAAAAGCAGAATCAATATGTCATTCATAAGCAGGTTGTTGTGCTCAACACATCAGTGTGTTCAGTGTCCAATTAACATATGGTAGTTCTTTTATTTTAGCTGGATTTGCATATTCAGTTTTTGATGTGTTTCCAGAAGTGGATCTGAAAGAGAACACAAATACGTTTTTCCTTTATAATTTCCTTTCCCTTATGATTCAGTACCGGCTTTGCTAACAAAAAGGAAATTCATCAAAAACATTAAAAAGTAATCTAATTATGTCTATTTAGCTCTTGTAACAGTTTACAGTCTTTAAGTTGTGGTGGAGAATTTACTATGCACTTTCTAAATACTGTATCTTTAGTGTAGAAGGCCCTGTTGTAGAATGGGATTGTAAATGAACCACAACCGTGGAAACTCCTGACACGTCTCCATGAAATGTCAGCTATCTGTTAAGACTGAAAGTTCACTTTAAGGGCTCCCACCCACTGGCGTTTTTTTCTCCACTGTGATGCGATTCTAAAGTTAAAGTCTCGCATCGCACTGCGAGAGAAAACACAGGCAGATATCCCAAAATCGCTGGGATATCGCTGCGACATCGCCAGTCTATTCAATGGGGCCAGCGGCAGCAGCGCTAGCCCCATTGAAAAGATATGAAGAATGCCGCGGACTTCTGCCACAGCTGTGACAGCTGTGACAGCTGTGGCAGGAGTTTCCTTCATCCCCACGGGGACCGCGGGGATGAAGGAACCCTCTGTCACAGGTGTGACAGCTGTCACAGCTGTGGCAGAAGTCCGCGGCATGCTATCCCATTGCTTTCAATGGGCTCGGCACTGCTGCCGATCCCATTGAAAGCAGTGGTTTCTGACAAGCCCTGCAGAATGATTATCGGAGAAGGGCTTGAAATATAAGCCCTTCCCCGATAATCATAAAAAAGTGGTTAAAAAAATAATAAAAATGTTACTCACCTCTCCTGCTGTCAGCCGCGTCCTCCGGCTGGCTCCACGGCACTGCTACTGAGCTCTTTCAGCAGACGGGGATTTAAAAATCCACGCCTACTGAAAGGGCTGTGCAGATTGGCTGAGGGCTCAGCCAATAGCAGCTACTGCTTAGCTATTGGCTGAGCGCTCAGCTAATGACAGATAGCTCTTAGCTATTCATTCATGAATAGCTAAGATATTGCAGCTGTCACAGCTGTGGCAGCAGTCCGCGGCATTCTCCATATCTTTTCAATGGGGCTAGCGCTGCTGCCGCTGGCCCCATTGAAAAGACTGTCGCAGCCATATCGCAGCGATTTTCTCGCACTGCTCTGCGAGAGTTTTCACTTACTCTCGCAACGCAGTGGAGAAAAAAACGCCAGTGGGTGGGAGCCCTGAAAGGAAGACTTTTTGAATTTCTTTTTCTGTTTTTTACTAGAGAGGAAGATTTGAAAGAAAGTTTACATTTTTTGCAAAATCACACTCTCCAAATACTATCATTCGATACAATAGCCTCTGTTCGTTGCAAATTTGTGAATCTACCTTGTACAAAATCAACTCAGTAAGTACTAAGCTGAAATTGCGGTAAATATTGTTGGTAGAATTGAAAGGGGGAAAAAAGCCTTGAAGGCTGGAAATGCTAGAGGAAATTATAGTATGAGTACAGCTTCTGAGCAGCAGGGGGTGAGAAATGAATTTACATAATTGTATTTCCAAGTTATTGCATAGCCCTGACTCTGGACATTGACAACCATCATGGTATGTGGCATTAGACCCATGGTGCACACCTGTATAGGCATTTAAAGAATAATTATAAGATGCTGTATGGTTTAAATGGTCACAAAAGCATTGTCTAAACCATGTTTTATTTACTCATTTACAGTGGCGGCAGAGCTCAAGACACTCCTAATTGTTCCCTCTATCCTTTATCTTTAGCACTTACAATAATGGCTTTAATTTCAAAATTTTCATGAGCACAAATTAATGCCCAGGCTACTGTAATTTCACAGTTCTTATCCAAAGTGTTTAACACCTTCCATTTACCCAAACACTATATACTGTGCAGATGGAACCATGCCTGGTACTCCAGCATCCTAGATAGATAAGACAGAAGGTGAAGCAATTTGTAAAGCAGCAGGTTGGCCATCAGTCAACACTTCCATCAGGTATAATAATCTGGATGTTTATCATGTTCCTGAAGCAGTACTAGGAAGAAAGAATGGAATTCAGAATTAGCTAAGTGTAATTCTAAAGCTTCTTTTTATGCACAATCTGATTAAATGGTTTTGTCTGTCATCTGCTTTGGGCAAAAATGAAATAGAAAAATGTTCCGCTAATAGTACTGTCTTTCTTCCACTTTGCTTCCAGGAGGCAGCCATTCCTAAATGTGTAATTTTATGTACCATTTTATAATTCTGTTGCTTAATGAGGCTCTGCATATATTTTGTGGCATGTATTACTTCTACACAAGCTTTTATAGTTAACAGAAAGCAATGCACAGTACTGTATATTAAATGTGGCACTTTCAGCAGATCATCTGGGGAGGACTTACCATTAGGAGAATTACAATGCTGCCTATTAACTTTTACTTTTTTGATTATTGGATTTTTTATCTGCTGTTGAGTGGCAGTCCTGTCAGTTGACACCAAATACAGATCCATGGCAGATACATAGAAAACCCAATAGAGCAGAATTATTATGTAAAGAATATTTACCTTTTAGTATATTTATCACAAAAAATTCATCACTTCATCACCTGGCAATACCGTCCCAACAGTGAAGCATGGTGGTAGCAGCATCGTACTGTGGAGGGTATTTTAAGTGGCTGGACAGAGATCTCTAGAGAAATCTGATAATGGCTGTCTATAAGCAGTCTCCATCCTTCCAGACCGAGCTTGAGAGCATCTGTAGAGAAGAATGGCAGAAAAACCCCAAATCCAGGGTGTTATCATTCCCAAGAAGACTGGAGGCTATAATCACTGCCAAAGATACTTTAGCTAAGTACTGATTACAGTGTGTGAATACTTATGTCAAAGCAATTTTTTTTTTAATTTTAAAAAAATACAAATATCTCTAGCATTCTGTTCTCACTTTGTCATTATGGGGTATTGAGTGCAGAATGATGAGGAAAACCTTGTATTTTGTATTTTACTTTCTGAATGCACTGTAAAAAGGGAGGGACTTATACGTCTTCCTACTGGATCCACTTTTTGGCTTAGGCTTAAAAACTGCATACTTTTTTTAAAATCATGTATGAAGCCACTCATGTATAGCAGGATGGACTTGAAGTGGCCCTAACCATCTACTGGGGGACTGGCCTCAGACACATGCCACCCTGTCCCCAGCCCACCAGAAGCCAAGATAAGTTGGGCAGGAGGGCATCAGAAAGCTAGAGTGAATGAGGAAGATTATGAAAGCATGAGAGATAGCACTGGAGAGAAAGCAATGTGGAGAGAGCATGAGAGATTTCACTGAGAAGAGCACAAGAGAAAGAGGGTGGTGGAGAGCAAATGAAAGATACAGAATGAGCGAGTCCATGGGCGGTGAGAGAGAGTGAACGAAAGATACAGAATGATTGAGAAGGAGAAAGAAAGCAAAAAATGTGAGCTAGTATGAGAGAGAACAAAAGACTGTTCCATCAAGTTGTGTTGTATATTTGGGTTGCCAATAATGCTTTGGTGTACACTAAAGCATTATTCACAATCACAACCCATTGTGTGCTGTAAAAGTTTTTACCATGTGAAACTACAACTCCCAGTGTGACCCAATAGTGAACATATGTGGAGAATTGTAGTATAGCAAACCAGAATTCTGTGGACTTTACATGTGATGCAATTAGAGACAGAATACATAATGACACTGAGTGAATCACATGTGACTTCCTCTGGACTCTTTCCTTTTCTATTCCAAACTGTCATGACTTTTTTAGCTAATTCTTGCCACTGCAAAGTTTTATGGGCCAATCATCTTTGGCTCTTATGAAAAAACTAACACCACATACTGTGCTACGTGAAAATAGTGCTACTCACTGTGCCCCAGAAATAAATAATCTACAGTCTGCTCCAGTAATAAATTATACTACACTCTGTGCCCCCAGAAATTATTTTCTTTTCTTCTCTATCAGGGCCCAAACTGTCATGAAAATGTCTTCCAGGCACAATGCGTTCCTATACACTGTTCTCACCTTGGTGCTACCTCTAATGGCCCCCACAAAATAATAATGCCCTTTGTGGCCCCACACTAATTAGTTTCTCCATCCTCTATGTAGCCCCACAGTAATTAGACATCCTCTGTTACTAAACTCACCTCTTGCTTCTGCATCTCAGCCGTTCCTGTTACTTTCCAGACAGTCTCCTGGCATCTAATCACATGGTTAGATCATGTGACAGCAATTCCATGAAGTGACTGGACACCAGTAACGACAGTGACTCAAGCAGTGAAAAAGAGTGTAAGAGAGGTAAGTATATAAATTTTTTGTTTCACAACAAGCTGGGTGTTTAGATAGTAACTTGGTGATCTGGAGAGCAGGCCGTCTATCAGGAAACACCTGGCACCCATGGACTCAGTAGCCTAGGAGAGTGACCATAGTAAAAACTACATATGGTTGGTCAGTAGAAGGTTAAAATTTATAAGAACCGATGAAGACGTATTTTGTTTTTGTGGCATTTTTGAAGGTTTTAAAATGTGGGAGATGACACCGTTGAATTTTCAGATGTCACTGTGAGAGGGGAAGCAGAACATGATCCAAGGACAAAGGTCAAAGAAGAAAAATGAACTAGAAGAACTTTAGGGAAACAAAATTGCTGATTATGATGATTTTTGTTTACATATTTATTCCAATTATCCCCACACAGGCCCAACTGTTGTGGAAGCATACTATGACACTTCAAGAATTTCTTTTTTTTTTTTTTTTTTCTTTTTAAAGACGGCATGAAACTGCTTACAAATACCTAGTCTGAATTTGTCAGGGTGAAAGCATAGCAAAGAAATGATAAAAGATTTGAAAGTGTATTTATAGTGAGATAGGGCAATGTGCCCTCTTATCTATAGCCCACAATATAGAAAGAACCAAGCAGATCATCAGGTAACTGGAAAATCTCCACCACTCCATAATGCTGCAGTTCACTTCATATTCATCTTCATTCTCTGTGTCAGAATGACTAAGTACTTGGACTCTCTGGACAGATAACTCACACTTCAAAGAAGAGCTAAAATTCTCACTCCTGTGATCCGCAAGAATTGGAAACCAAGGGGTGGATGTGTATGAGACAATGCTACCTCCTGAAAGCAACAGCATTAATCTGGCAGCTCAGCCTCCTGTTCCATCTGTTCGCCCTCTCTAGTTTTGTACTCCTTGAATTGGAGAAGAATGAGACTTGACCAGCCATGTTCTCCTCAGACAGATATCTTAGTACTGTTTTGTAATTAACGCAGACTAACTTACTATATTTCACTACACTGGGGCCGGGTGCAGGGATGTATGCATGTGTGTGACTGATGCTGATCTAAGGCGAGGAGGCTAGTGCGGCGGCCTGAGCAGGAGGCCCACCGTTGCAAGGGGAGATCATGGGGAAACAATGATGACGGTCACAGGGGGCTCTATGATCTCTCAAAACAGCCAGGTCAGCATGGCCTAGCTCAGGCGCGCGCACAGTGAACACAAACGGGGCAACAAGGCTTAGGATATTCCTAGCTTTTAACATAAATGTCACATGATGCCAGCACCTCTTTTAGGCTGCTATTCACACGGCGCAAAATAAAGAGTCCACAGTCCAAGTGAAGTTTCAAGAAAACAACCGGAGGTGCTCGGCTGTACTTCACTCACACTTTTCCAGCTTTGATTCTCCAACAAATCACTTGCGTAGTACACTTTTCAGGTATACCATTTTCTTGACAAGATTTCATTCCTTTTTCGCATTTTCAATTTCACACACTTACAAGGAGGTACTTTTCCCTCTGCACTGCAGACATCCTAAGTCCCAATTATTTGATTGACCGTCTGTGGGGTTTGCACTCCTGACACAGTGAAAGCATTCACTCAAGCTTCCCTTTTTTTTGGTAGCAAAAGAACCGTTACTCTACGCCTCAGCCTCATGCTGGGATGACCATCTCATCCAAATACATTCTCTCTACTCCCTCTCTCTCCTAAGATCCACCCTCTAACTACCCAAGACTTACAACCACGTAACTCACGCAGTTAAAGGGGCACACACACACAACAGTCATTCACATACATTAACACTCAGCTTTGGGCAACTACACTAGGACTTTCTGCTTTTCTGGAATATCAAATTGTCTGCGTATCCTCGAAAAGTCACCTGAGCATAATATATGTATTTTTCTTCCTGTATCTAATTTTGTTAACCAAGAATAGTCTTATATGTCCATCATAAACCCTAAAGTTACCTTTTGCGCCATAACAATCATAATAAACATTCAACATTACAACATAATATTAAAAATGACTATGCAAGGCCTGGCACTAAATATAGCGATATATCCTACACCCTATGGTAACCATAATTCTTTCAAGTAGTCCCCCTATTATTCTTGTGCACTCATATATGTTTCCAAGTTGCGCCTTATATCCAATTTTTTACCTGTTTTGGTATCAATTGTTCACACATCCGCCCTGAAGGTTTAGAAGGACACATGGGGTTGGCTGCCAACTAACCTAAGAGAGACCAGGGAAAATCCAAATACTCACAATATGACTGTAGGCAAAAGAACCCGAGATAAGGTGTCTCTATTTATTAAAATATGCATACTTTATTGCTATGCATTAAAAGGGAAAATAATCACAAAGGTCTTTCCACATGTTATGTACAAGTCCCATTAGTTCGCACCAGCTGGTATAATATTGAATGTTGATGTCCTATTACACCACATTCAAACAGGAAAAGCTGAACACGTACTAAACTCATACCTTTCACACCTAATTAGGCACCCACATTATATCCAACAGCACAGTTGCACACACAGAAATTGGGGCCCAAACAGGGACTCGGACATCGCCTGTATCTCTTCCAGACCTAGACAGGGTCATCTACTCGGGGACAGACACACCATATGCAACTGCATAAAGGTAAGAAGCTTATCTTACAATTTAACTTCTGTCCTTCCCTATGGTGATCATCCCAATGTCCAGGTGAGTTATATACCTTCTTAAGTCCAAGTTAAACGACTTGTTAAGGAGATATAATGTCTGGTTTTCTCTGAATGGAAGAAAGAATTTTGATTGGTAATCTGGATTGGAAGTAGGATTGAAAATTAGTGAGCATGACATGGAAACTTGAATGTGAAATCGCGCTGTTTGTAGTTTTGCGGCTACTACTCTGTTGGTTCTTTGTGAGGCTGTTGATAAATGTAGTTTGAGAAAGGGATACCCAACTGTTCACCCCCCATAGGGAATACTAGGATTCTGTGTAGGGTATAAAGCACAGGGTTTTTTCACAGGTAACCAGAGATGTTGTGCCAAACTCACTAAGTGTGAGACTGCCCTAATAGTACCGTATCACAATCAAGGTGTAAAGTTTTAAATCCAGCTTTATTACTTCTGCTGAATTTGAAATGGGAGAGGTAGGGACAGCAGGGGCAGACCATAACATTGAATCTCAAGTGCATGATTGTATGGATCTAATGGAAAGTGAAGCTAGTGGTCTTGAAAATGTTGTTGAAACTCCCATTGCTAATGCAGATTTTGAGTTTTTCGAGGATGGTTCCAAATATCATAAAAATGGACAAGCAAAAACAGGCTATGCAGTGGTAACCATCAACAATGAGATCATTTTACAGCAACTACTCTCTCCAAGAAAATGTATTCAGTAAGTAGAGCTGATGGCGCTCATTGAAACATATAAGCTAGCTGCAAGTAAGATTGTTAATGTCCACACCGACTCAAGGTACGCATTTGGAATCACACAAGATTTCCCAACTTTGTGGCGCAGTAGAAATTTAATTGGGTCCTTGGATAAGCCAATCCAGAATGCAGAGGGAGTGTTTTTGTTTTACCTGGCTTTAGCTCTTCCCGTACAAGTGACTATATTTAAAGTTCTGGCTCATACCAAGCAGACAATTCCTGAGGCTCTAGAGAATCAGAGAGCAGACACAGCAGCCAAAGCAGCAGTCCGACTCCCATTAAATGAGGTAATGGCTGTTAACCTGGTTGCACCTGAAGTGGGTGTGGATATCTCTCTGTTGCTTAAATTGGAGGAACATGCCTCCAAAGGAAGAAGTGGCAAAAGGAAGGAGCAGAACAGAGCACTGATGAAGCCTAGAGGAAGGCTAAGCTCCTGTGCCTCCCCCTCACATAGTAACAAAGTAACATAGTATGTAAGGCCGAATGAAGACATTGTCCATCTAGTCCAGCCTGTCTATCCTACTGTGTTGATCCAGGGGAAGGCAAAAAACCCCAAGGCCAGAAGTCAATTAGCCCTTTTGGGGAAAAAATTCCTTCCCGACTCCCTAATGGCAATCAGACTGTTCCCTGGATCAACCCCTAATAGTTCCTACCTGCCTATATACCAGGATTGACACTTAACCTAAAATTTATATCCTGTAATATCCTTCTTCAGAAAGACATCAAGTCCCCTTTTAAACTCCTCTATGGATTTTGCCATCACCACTTCCTCCGGTAGAGAGTTCCACAGTCTAACTGCTCTTACAGTAAAGAACCCCTTTCTGTGTTGGTGATGAAACCTACTTTCCTCTAATCGTAGCGGATGTCCTCTTGTTACCGTCGCAGTCCTGGGTGTAAACAGATCACGGGAGAGATCCTTGTGTTGTCCCCTCATGTACTTATACATGGTTATTTGGTCGCCTCTTAACCTTCTTTTTTCTAGAGTAAATAGTCCCAATTTGGATAGCCTCTCTGGGTATTCCAGTCCCGTCATTCCATGTATTAGTTTAGTCGCTCTTCTTTGAACCCCCTCAAGCACTGTGACATCTTTCCTGAGCACCGGTGTCCAGAATTGTACGCAGTATTCCATGTGAGGTCTGACAAGTGCCTTATATAATGGAAGGATAATGTTCTCGTCCTTCGCCCCTATACCTCTTTTGATGCACCCCAAGACTTTATTTGCCTTTGCAGCGGCTGACTGGCATTGGTTACTCCAGCTCAGTCTATTATCCACTAATACCCCAAGATCCTTTTCCATATCACTTTTCCCTAGTGGTACCCCATTAAGTGAATATTTGTGACATCCGTTCCTCTTGCCCATGTGCCCACGGTCTACTCCATGATGTTACACCTGAGCCATGGGCCAACCCATCAATCCAAAGAGGTAATGTGTGATATAATGTCTTTTGCTTAGCTTGTCCCAGATTTCAACATTGCTGTGACCTGGTTTGTACAGGACTGCATGGTATGTGCCCCTCACAACACAGGTGTTACCATGCGGCGGTTGCTGGTTTTCCCGGGGCGGCGGTGTGCTTGTTGACCGGCTGCCAGGGGCACGGGTGCCTGGCCGGCGTAGTGCCGGTGGCGCGTGGCGCCATGCATGCGCGCACCTGTGAGTGCGGCTGCCGTGCACGAGCTCCCTTCTATCATGTTCTGTTGGGAGTTGGCTGTCTCCCTCTCTCCGCCCGTGGGCAGAGGCTTTTGTTTAAAGGTTGGGCAGAGACTGGCAATCACTGCCAGTTATTGGTTTCCCTCAGTGTGCTAGCTAGACTGCCTCGGTTGGTCTCCTGCTTCTGTTATCTTGTCTGCTATATTTTGCAATTATCTGCCAGGTTTTTCCATCTGCCTCAGTTCTGCTTAGTATTGCTCGTGTTGGTTATTTACATCTGCCTTTTCTGTCTGTATTCTACCCTTTCCATTCAGGTATGCCAGCGTCCCTTTTTCAGTCCCTAGTGAGAGTAGGGATCGCCGCCCAGTTGACCGTCTGGGGTTAGCCAGGAGCGGGGGCAAGTAGGCAGGAACAGGGGCTGTGGGTGAGATCTAGGGCACCCGGGCTGGCGTATCAAGGGTAGTATACCGTAACAACAGGTCAATCGATCAAAATACCTTCTTGCTGCACGCTGTGGACAGACTATACATTAAAAAGAGTGCAGATTAACTACATACAGCTACCAAAGGTAGGTGTTTTGAAAGTTGTGTTGGTTTGCATAGATCTCTCAGCTGTGATATGAGGCATAAAGCTATTTCTTCTTTGGTTAATCTTATAGAAACTGATGCTCTATCACTGAATCATTTCTATGAATACTTCCTGTGTGTTACTAGAGATGAGCGAGCACCAAAATGCTCGGGTGCTCGTTACTCGGGACGAACTTTTCGCGATGCTCGAGGGTTTGTTTCGAATAATGAACCCCATTGAAGTCAATGGGCGACCCGAGCATTTTTGTATTTCGCCGATGCTCGCTAAGGTTTTCATGTGTGAAAATCTGGGCAATTCAAGAAAGTGATGGGAACGACACAGCAACGGATAGGGCAGGCGAGGGGCTACATGTTGGGCTGCATCTCAAGTTCACAGGTCCCACTATTAAGCCACAATAGCGGCAAGAGTGGGTGCCCCCCCCCCCTCCCAACAACTTTTACTTCTGAAAAGCCCTCATTAGCATGGCATACCTTAGCTAAGCACCACACTACCTCCAACAAAGCACAATCACTGCCTGCATGACACTCCGCTGCCACTTCTCCTGTGTTACATGCTGCCCAAACCCCCTCCCCACGACCCAGTGTCCACAGCGCACACCAAACTGTCCCTGCCCAGCCTTCAGCTGCCCTCATGCCACGCCACCCTCATGTCTATTTATAAGTGCGTCTGCCACAGGAAAAGCAGGCACACACTGCAGAGGGTTGGCATGGCTAGGCAGCGACCCCCCCCCCCCATAAAAGGGGCGGGCCGATAGTCCACAATGCTGTACAGAAGCAATGAGAAATCCAATCCTGTGCCACCTCCATCTGGAGCTGCACACGTGGGCATAGCAATGGGGAACCTATGTGCCACACACTATTCATTCTGTCAAGGTGTCTGCACGCCCCAGTCAGACCGCGTTTTTTTATAAATAGTCACAGGCAGGTACAACTCCGCAATGGGAATTCCGTGTGCACCTACAGCATGGGTGGCTCCCTGGAACCCACCGGCGGTACATAAAAATATCCCATTGCATTGCCCAACATAGCTGAGGTAGTAATGTCGTGCTTAATGCAGGTGGGCTTCGGCCCACACTGCATGCCCCAGTCAGACTGGGGTTCTTTAGAAGTGGACACATGTAGGTTAAACTCCGTGTGCACCTACAGCATGGGTGGCTCCCTGGAACCCACCGGCGGTACATAAAAATATCCCATTGCATTGCCCAACACAGCTGAGGTAGTAATGTCGTGCTTAATGCAGGTGGGCTTCGGCCCACACTGCATGCCCCAGTCAGACTGGGGTTCTTTAGAAGTGGACACATGTAGGTTAAACTCCGTGTGCACCTACAGCATGGGTGGCTCCCTGGAACCCACCGGCGGTACATAAATATATCCCATTGCAGTGCCCTACTCAGCAGAGCTAACGTCAGATACAATACAGGTGGGCTTTGGCCCACACTGCATGCCCCAGTCAGACTGGTAATATGTACCTTAACAGTAACCTCGTTGGTGGTAATGTGGTGGTGACTGTGGACCTAGTAGCGCGGTTTTATGTAGTTGGTTTTCGGAATGTGGCCATGATTAAGTGGGCCGTGGCGGGGGGATGGTGGTGGTGCTCTCTTGTAGTGTCGTTAAAGGTGAAATTCTTGGACTGCCACCAGACGGACCAATGCAAAGGTATTTGCCAAGAATGTTTTCATTGTTGGAGGAGGAGGGGGATGTTTTTGGAGGCACTATGTGTCCTCTCCACGTGTCCGTGGTTATATGCACCTTAACAGTAACAGCGTTGGTGGGAAATGGCCTCGCCGCCATCATGTCTTTGTGAAGCCTCTGTTTCCACACCCCAGTGACATACCATTAGCTGCGGTATACGCAGAGCCCAGATTTATTAACATTTCAGCGGTAGTATTAGGGACAGGCCCCACTAACATATCACTAGCAGCAGTATAGGGGGAGCGCAGTCTTAGTTCCATTTCAGTAATAGTAGCACTCAAGACAGGCCCCAGTAACAATTCCGAAGCAGCAGTATAGGAGGAGCGCAGTCTTAGTTCCATTTCAGTAATAGTACCACTCAAGACAAGCCCCAGTAACAATTCCGAAGCAGCAGTATAGGAGGAGCACAGTCTTAGTTCCATTTCAGTAATAGTAGCACTCAAGACAAGCCCCAGTAACAATTCCGAAGCAGCAGTATAGGAGGAGCGCAGTCTTAGTTCCATTTAAGTAATAGTAGCACTCAAGACAAGCCCCAGTAACAATTCCGAAGCAGCAGTATAGGAGGAGCGCAGTCTTAGTTCCATTTCAGTAATAGTAGCACTCAAGACAAGCCCCAGTAACAATTCCGAAGCAGCAGTATAGGAGGAGCGCAGTCTTAGTTCCATTTCAGTAATAGTAGCACTCAAGACAGGCCCCAGTAACAATTCCGAAGCAGCAGTATAGGAGGAGCACAGTCTTAGTTCCATTTCAGTAATAGTAGCACTCAAGACAGGCCCCAGTAACAATTCCGAAGCAGCAGTATAGGAGGAGCGCAGTCTTAGTTCCATTTCAGTAATAGTAGCACTCAAGACAGGCCCCAGTAACAATTCCGAAGCAGCAGTATACGAGGAGCGCAGTCTTAGTTCCATTTCAGTAATAGTAGCATTCAAGACAGGCCCCAGTAACAATTCCGAAGCAGCAGTATACGAGGAGCGCAGTCTTAGTTCCATTTCAGTAATAGTAGCACTCAAGACAGGCCCCAGTAACAATTCCGAAGCAGCAGTATAGGAGGAGCGCAGTCTTAGTTCCATTTCAGTAATAGTAGCACTCAAGACAAGCCCTAGTAACAATTCCGAAGCAGCAGTATAGGAGGAGCGCAGTCTTAGTTCCATTTCAGTAATAGTAGCACTCAAGACAAGCCCCAGTAACAATTCCGAAGCAGCAGTATAGGAGGAGCGCAGTCTTAGTTCCATTTTAGTAATAGTAGCACTCAAGACAAGCCCCAGTAACAATTCCCATTGCAGCAGTTTAGGGAGATAACAGTCTCTTTCACATTTCAGTAGCTGCAGTATAGACAAGGCCCCAGTTACATTTATGTAGCAAAAGTGTAGGCCAACCCCACACACCTTTCTGTACGATGAGTGCAGGCGAAGAACATGGAAATTACTATGATTACACTGTAGGTGAGGGCCCAAAAAAATTGGTGTAGCAACAGTACTAATGTACCTCAGAAAAAATTGGCCATGCCCAACCAAGATGGCAGGTGAAACCCATTAATCGCTTTGGTTAATGTGGCTTAAGTGGTAACTAGGCCTGGAGGCAGCCCAGTTTAACGAAAAATTGGTTGAAGTTTAAGTTTCATCGCTTGTAAGAGCATTGAAACGTATAAAAATTGTTTGGAAAAATTATATGAGTGAGCCTTGTGGCCCAAAGAAAAATTGCCCGTTCAGCGTGATTACGTGAGGTTTCAGGAGGAGGAGCAGGAGGAGGAGGAGGAATATTATACACAGATTGATGAAGCAGAAATGTCACCGTTTTGGATGGTGATACAGAACGATGCTTCCATCCGCGGGTGCAGCCTACGTATTGCTTAGGTATCGCTGCTGTCCGCTGGTGGAGAAGAGAAGTCTGGGGAAATCCACGCTTTGTTCATCTTGATGAGTGTAAGCCTGTCGGCACTGTCGGTGGACAGGCGTGTACGCTTATCTGTGATGATTCCCCCAGCCGCACTAAACACCCTTTCTGACAGGACGCTAGCCGCAGGACAAGCAAGCACCTCCAGGGCATACAGCGCGAGTTCAGGCCACGTGTCCAGCTTCGACACCCAGTAGTTGTAGGGGGCAGAGGCGTCACGGAGGATGGTCGTGCGATGGGCTATGTACTCCCTCACCATCCTTTTACAGTGCTCCCGCCGACTCAGCCTTGACTGGGGAGCGGTGAAACAGTCTTGGTGGGGAGCCATAAAGCTGTCCAGGGCCTTAAAGAGTGTTGCACTGCCTGTACTGAACATGCTGCTGGATCTCCGCACCTCCCCTGCTACCTGGCCCTCGGAACTGCGCCTTCTGCCACTAGCGCTGTCGGAGGGGAATTTTACCATCAGCTTGTCCGCCAGGGTCCTGTGGTATAGCAACACTCTCGAACCCCTTTCCTCTTCGGGAATGAGAGTGGAAAGGTTCTCCTTATACCGTGGGTCGAGCAGTGTGTACACCCAGTAATCCGTAGTGGCCAGAATGAGTGCAACACAAGGGTCACGAGAAAGGCATCCTAACATGAAGTCAGCCATGTGTGCCAGGGTACCTGTACGCAACACATGGCTGTCTTCACTAGGAAGATCACTTTCAGGATCCTCCTCCTCCTCCTCCTCCTCCTCAGGCCATACATGCTGAAAGGATGACAGGCAAGCAGCATGGGTACCGTCAGCAGTGGGCCAAGCTGTCTCTTCCCCTCCTCCTCCTCCTCCTCAACGCGCTGAGATATAGACAGGAGGGTGCTCTGACTATCCAGCGACATACTGTCTTCCCCCGCCTCCGTTTCCGAGCGCAAAGCATTTGCCTTTATGCTTTGCAGGGAACTTCTCAAGAGGCATAGCAGAGGAATGGTGACGCTAATGATTGCAGCATCGCTGCTCACCACCTGGGTAGACTCCTCAAACTTTCCAAGGACCTGGCAGATGTCTGCCAACCAGGCCCACTCTTCTGAAAATAATTGAGGAGGCTGACTCCCACTGCGCCGCCCATGTTGGAGTTGGTATTCCACTATAGCTCTACGCTGCTCATAGAGCCTGGCCAACATGTGGAGCGTAGAGTTCCACCGTGTGGGCACGTCGCACAGCAGTCGGTGCACTGGCAGATTAAACCGATGTTGCAGTGTCCGCAGGGTGGCAGCGTCCGTGTGGGATTTGCGGAAATGTGCGCAGAGCCGGCGCACCTTTACGAGCAGGTCTGACAAGCGTGGGTAGCTTTTCAGAAAGCGCTGAACCACCAAATTAAAGACGTGGGCCAGGCATGGCACGTGCGTGAGGCTGCCGAGCTGCCACCAGGTTACGCCCGTTGTCACACACGACCATGCCCGGTTGGAGGCTCAGCGGCGCAAGCCAACGGTCGGTCTGCTCTGTCAGACCCCGCAGCGGTTCGTGGGCCGTGTGCCTCTTCTCTCCTAAGCTGAGTAGTTTCAGCACGGCCTGCTGATGCTTGCCCACCGCTATGCTGCCACGCCGCGCGACACCGACTGCTGGCGACGTCCTGCTGCTGCTGACACATCTAGATTGCGAGACAGAGGTTGAGGAGGAGGAGGAGGAGGGTGCTTTAGTGGAGGAAGCATACACCGCCGAACATACCACCACCGAGCTGGGGCCCGCAATTCTGGGGGTGGGTAGGACGTGAGCGGTCCCAGGCTCTGACTCTGTCCCAGCCTCCACTAAATTCACCCAATGTGCCGTCAGGGAGATGTAGTGGCCCTGCCCGCCTGTGCTTGTCCACGTGTCCGTTGTTAAGTGGACCTTGCCACTAACCGCATTGGTGAGGGCGCGTACAATGTTGCGGGAGACATGGTCGTGCAGGGCTGGGATGGCACATCGGGAAAAGTAGTGGCGACTGGGAACTGAGTAGCGCGGGGCCGCCGCCGCCATCATACTTTTGAAGGACTCCGTTTCCACAACCCTATACGGCAGCATCTCAAGGCTGATAAATTTCGCTATGTGGACGGTTAACGTTTGAGCGTGCGGGTGCGTGGCGGCATACTTGCGCTTCCGCTCAAAGACTTGCGCTAGCGACGGCTGGACGGTGCGGTGCGAGACATTGCTGGATGGGGCCGAGGACAGCGGAGGTGAGGGTGTGGGTGCAGGCCAGGAGACGGTAGTGCCTGTGTCCTGAGAGGGGGGTTGGATCTCAGTGGCAGGTTGGGGCACAGGGGGAGAGGCAGCAGTGCAAACCAGAGGCGGTGAACAGCCTTCGTCCCACCTCGTGGGGTGCTTGGCCATCATATGTCTGCACATGCTGGTGGTGGTGAGGCTGTTGGTGGTGGCTCCCCGGCTGATCTTGGCGCGACAAAGGTTGCACACCACTGTTCGTCGGTCGTCAGGCGTCTCAGTGAAAAACTGCCAGACCTTAGAGCACCTCGGCCTCTGCAGGGTGGCATGGCGCGAGGGTGCGCTTTGGGAAACACTTGGTGGATTATTCGGTCTGGCCCTGCCTCTACCCCTGGACACCGCACTGCCTCTTGCAACCTGCCCTGCTGCTGCCCTTGCCTCCCCCTCTGAAGACCTGTCCTGAGAAGGCGTTGCACACCAGGTGGGGTCAGTCACCTCATCGTCCTGCTGCTCTTCCTCCGAATCCTCTGTGCGCTCCTCCCTCGGACTTACTGCCCTTACTACTACCTCACTGCAAGACAACTGTGTCTCATCGTCATCGTCCTCCTCACCCACTGAAAGGTCTTGAGACAGTTGCCGGAAGTCCCCAGCCTCATCACCCGGACCCCGGGAACTTTCCAATGGTTGGGCATCAGTGACGATAAACTCCTCTGGTGGGAGAGGAACCACTGCTGCCCAATCTGAGCAGGGGCCCGAGAACAGTTCCTGGGAGTCTTCCCGCTCCTGAGCATGTGTCATTGTAGTGGAGTGAGGAGGCTGGGAGGAAGGAGGAGCAGCAGCCAGAGGATTCGGATTTGCAGCACTGGACGGCGCAGAACTGTGGGTGGATGATAGCTTGCTTGAAGCACTTTCTGCCATCCACTGCTCATTTTCTAATAAAGGTCTCCCGCGTGGACCCATTAATTGGGCAATGAATGTGGGGACGCCAGAAACGTGCCTCTCTCCTAATCGCGCAGCAGTCGGCTGCGATACACCTGGATCAGGAGCTCGGCCTGTGCCCACACCCTCACTTGGGCCTACGCGTCCTCGGCCACGTCCACGTCCTCTAGGCCTACCCCTACCCCTCAGCGTGCTGTATTACCAGTGATTTCCCAGGCAGGAAATAAATTGGCGCAAGCCAGCAGGACAAATAGAATTTTTCCCTTTTTTTTTAAAGGGAAGGCCGGCCCACTGACTATATTCAATCAGATAAGAAATCTGTTCCACAGAAATGCAGTTATATGAAGTGCAGCAGAGCGGTGATTTTCCCCAGGCAGGCAGGAAATAAATTGGCGCAAGACTGCTGTTAAACGTAGCTGGCTGCGTATGATTTTTTTACTATCTCCACCCACCACACACGTACACAGAACGCTGAGGACTGACAGAGGCAGGCCACATAGAATTTTTCCCTTTTTTTTTTAAAGAAAAGGCCCACTGACTATATTCAATCAGATAAGAAATCTGTTCCACAGAAATGCAGTTATATGAAGTGCAGAAGAGCGGTGATTTTCCCCAGGCAGGCAGGAAATAAATTGGCGCAAGACTGCTGTTAAACGTAGCTGGCTGCGTATGATTTTTTTTACTATCTCCACCCACCACACACGTACACAGAATGCTGAGGACTGACAGAGGCAGGCCACATAGAATTTTTCCCTTTTTTTTTTTAAAGAAAAGGCCCACTGACTATATTCAATCAGATAAGAAATCTGTTCCACAGAAATGCAGTTGTATGAAGTGCAGCAGAGCGGTGATTTTTCCCAGGAAGGCAGGAAATAAATTGGTGCAAGACTGCTGTTAAACGTAGCTGGCTGCGTATGATTTTTTTACTATCTTCACCCACCACACACGTACACAGAACGCTGAGGACTGACAGGCAGGCCACATAGAATTTTTCCCTTTTTTTTTAAAGAAAAGGCCCACTGACTATATTCAATCAGATAAGAAATCTGTTCCACAGAAATGCAGTTATATGAAGTGCAGCAGAGCGGTGATTTTTCCCAGGAAGGCAGGAAATAAATTGGCGCAAGACTGCTGTTAAACGTAGCTGGCTGCGTATGATTTTTTTTACTATCTCCACCCACCACACACGTACACAGAACGCTGAGGACTGACAGAGGCAAGCCACATAGAATTTTTCCCTTTTTTTTTTAAAAGAAAAGGCCCACTGACTATATTCAATCAGATAAGAAATCTGTTCCACAGAAATGCAGTTATATGAAGTGCAGCAGAGCGGTGATTTTTCCCAGGAAGGCAGGAAATAAATTGGCGCAAGACTGCTGTTAAACGTAGCTGGCTGCGTATGATTTTTTTTACTATCTCCACCCACCACACACGTACACAGAACGCTGAGAACTGACAGAGGCAGGCCACATAGAATTTTTCCCTTTTTTTTTTTAAAGGGAAGGCCGGCCCACTGACTATATTCAATCAGATAAAAAATCTGTTCCACAGAAATGCAGTTATATGAAGTGCAGCAGAGCGGTGATTTTCCCCAGGCAGGCAGGAAATAAATTGGCGCAAGACTGCTGTTAAATGTAGCTGGCTGCGTATGATTTTTTTACTATCTCCACCCACCACACACGTACACAGAACGCTGAGGACTAACAGAGGCAGGCCACATAGAATTTTTCCCTTTTTTTTTTAAAGAAAAGGCCCACTGACTATATTCAATCAGATAAGAAATCTTTTCCACAGAAATGCAGTTATATGAAGTGCAGCAGAGCGGTGATTTTTCCCAGGAAGGCAGGAAATAAATTGGCGCAAGACTGCTGTTAAACGTAGCTGGCTGCGTATGATTTTTTTACTATCTCCACCCACCACACACGTACACAGAACGCTGAGGACTGACAGAGGCAGGCCACATAGAATTTTTCCCTTTTTTTTTAAAGAAAAGGCCCACTGACTATATTCAATCAGATAAGAAATCTGTTCCACAGAAATGCAGTTATATGAAGTGCAGCAGAGCGGTGATTTTCCCCAGGCAGGCAGGAAATAAATTGGCGCAAGACTGCTGTTAAATGTAGCTGGCTGCGTATGATTTTTTTTACTATCTCCACCCACCACACACGTACACAGAACGCTGAGGACTGACAGAGGTAGGCCACATAGAATTTTTCCCTTTTTTTTTAAAGGGAAGGCCGGCCCACTGACTATATTCAATCAGATAAGAAATCTGTTCCACAGAAATGCAGTTATATGAAGTGCAGAAGAGCGGTGATTTTCCCCAGGCAGGCAGGAAATAAATTGGCGCAAGACTGCTGTTAAACGTAGCTGGCTGCCTATGATTTTTTTTACTATCTCCACCCACCACACACGTACACAGAACGCTGAGGACTGACAGAGGCAGGCCACATAGAATTTTTCCCTTTTTTTTTAAAGAAAAGGCCCACTGACTATATTCAATCAGATAAGAAATCTGTTCCACAGAAATGCAGTTATATGAAGTGCAGCAGAGCGGTGATTTTTCCCAGGAAGGCAGGAAATAAATTGGCGCAAGACTGCTGTTAAACGTAGCTGGCTGCGTATGATTTTTTTACTATCTCCACCCACCACACACGTACACAGAACGCTGAGGACTGACAGAGGCAGGCCACATAGAATTTTTCCCTTTTTTTTTAAAGAAAAGGCCCACTGACTATATTCAATCAGATAAGAAATCTGTTCCACAGAAATGCAGTTATATGAAGTGCAGCAGAGCGGTGATTTTCCCCAGGCAGGCAGGAAATAAATTGGCGCAAGACTGCTGTTAAATGTAGCTGGCTGCGTATGATTTTTTTTACTATCTCCACCCACCACACACGTACACAGAACGCTGAGGACTGACAGAGGTAGGCCACATAGAATTTTTCCCTTTTTTTTTAAAGGGAAGGCCGGCCCACTGACTATATTCAATCAGATAAGAAATCTGTTCCACAGAAATGCAGTTATATGAAGTGCAGAAGAGCGGTGATTTTCCCCAGGCAGGCAGGAAATAAATTGGCGCAAGACTGCTGTTAAACGTAGCTGGCTGCCTATGATTTTTTTTACTATCTCCACCCACCACACACGTACACAGAACGCTGAGGACTGACAGAGGCAGGCCACATAGAATTTTTCCCTTTTTTTTTAAAGAAAAGGCCCACTGACTATATTCAATCAGATAAGAAATCTGTTCCACAGAAATGCAGTTATATGAAGTGCAGCAGAGCGGTGATTTTTCCCAGGAAGGCAGGAAATAAATTGGCGCAAGACTGCTGTTAAACGTAGCTGGCTGCGTATGATTTTTTTACTATCTCCACCCACCACACACGTACACAGAACGCTGAGGACTGACAGAGGCAGGCCACATAGAATTTTTCCCTTTTTTTTTAAAGAAAAGGCCCACTGACTATATTCAATCAGATAAGAAATCTGTTCCACAGAAATGCAGTTATATGAAGTGCAGCAGAGCGGTGATTTTCCCCAGGCAGGCAGGAAATAAATTGGCGCAAGACTGCTGTTAAATGTAGCTGGCTGCGTATGATTTTTTTTACTATCTCCACCCACCACACACGTACACAGAACGCTGAGGACTGACAGAGGTAGGCCACATAGAATTTTTCCCTTTTTTTTTAAAGGGAAGGCCGGCCCACTGACTATATTCAATCAGATAAGAAATCTGTTCCACAGAAATGCAGTTATATGAAGTGCAGAAGAGCGGTGATTTTCCCCAGGCAGGCAGGAAATAAATTGGCGCAAGACTGCTGTTAAACGTAGCTGGCTGCCTATGATTTTTTTTACTATCTCCACCCACCACACACGTACACAGAACGCTGAGGACTGACAGAGGCAGGCCACATAGAATTTTTCCCTTTTTTTTTAAAGAAAAGGCCCACTGACTATATTCAATCAGATAAGAAATCTGTTCCACAGAAATGCAGTTATATGAAGTGCAGCAGAGTGGTGATTTTTCCCAGGAAGGCAGGAAATAAATTGGCGCAACACTGCTGTTAAATGTAGCTGGCTGCGTATGATTTTTTTTACTATCTCCACCCACCACACACGTACACAGAACGCTGAGGACTGACAGAGGCAGGCCAAATAGAATTTTTCCCTTTTTTTTTAAAGAAAAGGCCCACTGACTATATTCAATCAATAATATATGTCTTCTGGCCCTGCCTACACAATTCTCTCCCTGTAGTATTACTGCAGGGCGCAATGCTCTGCACAGCCGATTTTGAAAAAAAAAATATGCAACACTGCTAACAGCAGCCTGCACAGTACTGCACACGGTTAAATGTGGCCCTAAGAAGGACCGTTAGGGTTCTTGAAGCCTACACTCACTCCTAACACTCTCCCTGCCTAACCACCACTTCTGTCCCTGGACTATTACTGCAGGGCGCAATGCTCTGCAGACAGACGATTTTGAAAAAAAAAAAAATTGTGCAACACTGCTAACAGCACCCTCCACAGTACTGCACATGGATAGATGTGGCCCTGAGAAGGACCGTTGGGGTTCTTGAAGCCTACACTCACTCCTAACACTCTCCCTACAGCAGCACCAGCAGCAGCACTTTCCCTCAGCTAACTCACAAGGCATCTGAGGCGAGCCGCGGGAGGGGCTGACTTTTATACTCGGGTGACATCTGATCTCCCCAGCCACTCACAGCAGGGGGGTGGTATAGGGCTTGAACGTCACAGGGGGAAGTTGTAATGCCTTCCCTGTCTTTCAATTGGCCAGAAAAGCGCGCTAACGTCTCACAGAGGAAAGTGAAAGTAACCCAAACACCGCGTGGTGCTCGTTAAGAGTAACGAGCATCCCGAACACCCTAATATTCGCCCGAGCATCAAGCTCGGATGAGTACGTTCGCTCATCACTATGTGTTACGCATTTTAATTCTCTGTGCTTGTACCTTGCACACTTAATTAGGCACTCACATTATATCAACAGTGCAGTTGCAGTACCAGTACACTAAAATTAACAATAAACTTTTCATCAATTACATAAATATTAAAAAGATTAAAACTGAAAATGTCAGCCCTTTTAAAAAGTATTGATAGATTCATTATGGAGGGTGGTGAAAAAAATGCAAATCTATTTGTTTTTTCTCCACTGTTTTTTTTTGAGGAAAATGAAATGTCAGGTAAAATGCAGAGTGACAAAGTAAATTCTCCATTAAATGTCACTAGTCTAAGGGTTCAGTTAGACGGGCGTTTTTTGCTGCGCATGTTCCTTGCATTTGCAATCCGCATCTATTAGAACCAATGCTTTTCAATGGCAGTGGTCACATGCCCGAATTTTTACCTGCGCACAAAAATGCACAGCGGTAAATATAGAGCAGCAGATTTGAAAACGCAAGTAACTGCGGCATTCTGGATTTTTTGGATGTGAAACCCCTGGATGGTTTCACTTAGTGGTCAATGGGGCCGGCGGCAGCAACACCAATCCCTTTGAGAACATACAGTGAAGATCGCTATCCTCTGGCACAGCTGTAACAGCTGTGGCACAGGAGCGCAATGTTCTCCCATTGCTTTCAATAGGGCTGGATGATTGGCTGAGCGTAGGGACCAATCACAGGCAGTGCTCAGCTGTCATTCAATGGCTGAGTGCTGCCTCTGATTGGTCACAGTGTTTCAGCAATCAGAGGCAGCCCTTTCAGCAGGCGGGGATTTTAAATCCCTGCCTGCTAAACGCACTTCACAGACGTTCAGGAGAAGACGCGGTTGGATGCGCATGAGGCCTGGCAGCTGTGGAGAGGTGAGTATATATTTTTATTACAATTACAATTTTACATATTCTAGGGATGATTTTTCAGGAAAGGGCTTATATTTAAAGCCCTTCTCCGAAAATCATTGCAGGGGCTGCCAGCATCTCACTGCTTTCAATGGAGCCGGCTCATTGTATTCAATGGGATAGCATTGCGGTCCTCTGGCACAGCTGTGACAGCTGTGGCAAAGGATTTCTTCATCTCCGCAGAGAGATGAAGAAATCCTTGGCCACAGCTGCCACAGCTGTCACAGCTGTTGCAGAGGATCACGATCTTCCCTGCATGTCAATGTGGCTACCACTGCTGCCGCCGGCCCCATTGACCACAGGTGAAACCCCTGGGTGTTACAGCATCCAGGGGTTGCATATCCAAGGAATCCCCTGCTGCAGCTGTCACAGCCACAGCAGGGGATAGCGGGCAGTGCACTTTATGTGTACATAAATGCAGTCAAATTCATTTTTTTCAGCGAGATGCCCGCTTCGCTCGCACAAATTTTTGTGCGTTTGCGTTCTGCGCAATAAAATGCACAGCAAACAAATGCCTATCTGACTGAGCCCTATTGGCCCTCTTACATGGGATGACAGTTAGGTAAATGACTGCACAAGCGCTGACATCACCACTAAGGTCGTCAGCGCTCAGGCAGAGCGTTTACACTTAAAGACTTCACTGCTGGATTATGGGCTTCATGTCGACTTCTCAGTCAGTGCTTCACCTTCTATGTGAAGCACTGAGTGGGAAACTTTTAGACAGAATGATAAGCCCGCAATTCAGCAATGGTTTTTAAGCTGACTAAAAAGTCATCTTAAAAACCTGTGACCGAAAAGTGAGTGATTTGTGTGCATTTACCCTGCATGATTATCGCTCTAACCCTGTGGTGAGCTCCAATGGGTGATTTTCCCGTGTACTTTTTTGCAGGACTAATGGTTGTTCACAATTATTTACCTATTACCTGAGGATCAAAGGTAACAGTGGGTAATTTTTTTGTCACAAAAGTATTTACAAGAACTGCATATCATTATCAGACTGATCCTGGTAAGGAAACTGACTTGACTATATAAAACTATTAGCCATTAACAAGAGATAACTTGCCATGGGGTAAATACTGCATGGCTGGTGCAACCTTGGCCCACTACTGTGGTATTTTGCAAAGTTGAGGAGGGCCCCTCTGAAACCTGTGGAGGTACATCTATTTGATAGAAAAGTTGCTGGGTGCATACAGACTCAGGGTGCGTTCACACGAACGTATATCGGCTCGGTTTTCACGCCGAGCCGATATACGTTGTCCTCGTGTGCAGGGGGGGGAGGATGGAAGAGCAAGGAGCAGGAACTGAGCTCCCGCCCCCTCTGCACTATTGCAATGTGAGGAGGCGGAACGGGGGCGGGGCTAAGTTTCGCGAATTAGCCCCGCCCCCGGTCCGCCTCTCCCCATTGCAAATAGTGCAGAGGGGTAGAGAGGGGGCGGGAGCTAAGTTTCTGCTCCTGGGCTCTTCCATCCTCCCCCCCCCTGCACATGAGGACAACGTATATCGGCTCGGCGTGAAAACCGAGCCGATATACGTTCGTGTGAATGCACCCTCAGGTGAGAATTTCTGCTCAGGTGTAATACCCTCCTACAAACTCTGTCTAATAGGAAAAACGTTTTTTTAGCCTAGTTCCTTAATGCTTGTCAATGCCCAGATTCTGCTTTTACACCCCATATATATACTAACACATATGGTGGTAAGTACCATCTATTGGTCTCCTATACCAGCAATGGAGTCTCCTATCCAATCATCTCATTGGTATAAGTATACCAATGAGATGATTGGATAGGAGACTCCATTGCTGGACTCAGTGGCATAATCTAGTTAACATGATTATCTCCTATTATTGGGAGTGCTTTCAAAAACAAAATGTGCTAACAAATTCTATAAAGTCAGTGATCCATTGTTTCGTTCTCCCTTCAGTATTTATACACAAAATTCCTACCCATTCTCCCTCAACTCCATTGGTTCTGAGGAAATGTCTTAACATCTAAAAGCAAAAGTTGACACAAAAATATCATTTTTAAATGCAAAATTTTAGTAACAATCAATACGTTTTCAGACACAAATGTATGAAGGTGAAATATTTGGGTCATGTTGCTGTTATTTCTGCCAATCTAAACATGACTACATCTTGTCCCTTGCATGGCTTCTCTGATGTGAAAAAAGGTGTGATTTCTTCGTAAAACATTTACCACATTCTAAGCATGAATACGGCTTCTCTCCTGTGTGAATTCTTTGAAGCATGACAAGATTAAATTTCCAAGTAAAACATAACCCACATTCTGCACATTAATATGGGTTCTCCCCTGTGTGACTTCTCTGATGTATAACAAGATGTACCTTCTGTGTAAAACGTTTCCCACATTCTAAGCATGAATATGTCTTCTCTCCTGTGTGACTTCTCTGATGTGTAAAAAGATGTGATTTCTTACTAAAACATTTCCCACATTCTAGACATGAATATGGCTTCCCTCCTATGTGACTTCCTTGAGGCACTTCCAATGTTTTTTTTTGCAATTTCACAATAATGTGATAAGCTCCTGGTACCATCATCTGTCAAGAATAAAATAGATTTTACTATTTCTAAATAATATAACCTTAAAAATTATACCAATGTTCTAGAAATTTTAAGTTAAGTGACAAAATACAATTATTAACTCCTTAGTCACTTCCCAAACATGTTTTTATTATGGTTACTAAGGGACCTTAGGTAATGCTGCCATGTTTTTACCACAGCTGACCAGTCTAAGTGAAGCACAAGAGTTCCTTGTCATAACAGCTGGAGTCAGGATTCCTAAGGGCTTAGTCACATGGGCGCATCTAGGTGCCGATGCGCCTGTCTTCCTTCAGGATAAGACGGCCGCACTGCAGGTACAGACGATTCTCCGCACCGCCGGCAGAAAGAACACATGACCAGCTCCATTGCTGTGTGACTAAACCCTAAGGTCTGGAATTGGAGTTAGCATTGATCCTAAAATATTTTAAAAAGTGCCAAAACTGCTAGCTTTGCATATCTTGCCTCACAAAAAATGAAATAATAAGTGGTCAAATAGTTGTAGAAATCATGAAATGGTCCAATAAAATTTTCAGCTTTTTGTGCTAAAAAATGTCCTCACACAGCTCCATTGATGAGTAAATAAAAATGTTAGGGGTCTTTGAATGCAGTCATTCAGCTATATAATATTACCATTAACATAATTATACTGACACGCGGAATTAACCCCACAATGCCAGAACTGTAGTTCTTTATTTTATAGAGCTTTTACTGTGTAAAAATAGCAAAATATTTTTTAAAATATATACATATGGTATTGCCATAATTGTGCTGACTCAGAATAAAGTTACCGTATTATTTATGGAAAATACCATAAAAATGAAACTCAAAAAAAGGCAGCATTCCCCCAAAAGGAAGCTATTACATTACATACAGAGTAGCTGTACTCCCAAATAGAAATAATACAGGGACTTCTTACCATACAGTGATAAATATCAGTGCCACGCAGTGACTGAATACCATAACTGGAGAACACCCTCATACTGTGACTAATACCACCACCAAGCTGTAAGTGAATATTACTGGTATACTGACTGCAGTGCTCATATAGCGATCGGATACCACACGGTCAGTCTGCAGAGTATCACCATGGACTGCTTGGCTATTAGACCAATCACACAAAGAAAGAAATATTGTGCAGTTTATGTAATAGTCTCTTAGACCGTATTCACATGAACATATTTGGACAGCATATATAAACAGTGAGTGGAACCCATTGACTTCAATGGTTTCATTCACATAAGCGTATTTTGCATGTGCATTTCGTTCGCGGAAAATATGCAGCATGCATAAGAAAAGAGCACATATTGAACTAATTACACTAATTGCCCATTTCAATGAATGGGAGCAAGGTTGTGTGTGTTTTTTGCACACGTTAATATGTCTGTGTGACACATTAATGTGCTTATATCCGTGTGACACCGGCCTAAGGCCTCATTTACACGGCTCTGTTTACGCGCATTTTTGCACACATGAAATCTGCGCAAGCTAAACACAGAAAATAGAACCCATTGATTTGAATGGGTTTATTCTCATCAGCACTGCAAGTATACTTGGTTGAAGCATAAGCCACTGCTCGACTCCTGTCTAGTGGCTGCAGCTTGTAATTGCAGGAGCAGCTCCCATTGAAATCAATTGAAATCAATGGGAGCCACATCTGCAGTAACAAGCGCTGGAACCCAAATTAATTAGCTCCGCTCCGACCCCAGTGTATACTGGCACTGACAGCATGTGCCTGATCAGAAAATTAGTTGAGATCCGCCTCGGTGGATCCCAACTGATCAACTATTGATGACCTGTCCTGAGGATAGGTCATCAATAGTATTTTCCATGGAAAACCCATTTAATGATGTGCAAGTGAAGAAATAGATCTCGTTCTCATACTTTTTGTCTGTGTTAGTTACAGCAGTTTTCATACCCATATCATAAATGCTCATTGGGTGTTATCTCAAATAATGGTGTCACAATTTCACCCATACTTAACTTGCCGTTGTCTTGGACAAGCGAATAAATGGCAAAAACAAAACTAGAAAGAACAAAGAGCTCATAACATTTAGCATGAAATAGCTGCAAGTGGTGAATGCTTAGGAGTGTGGCTCTTCTCTGCTGGGTGGTCAGCTTTAGGAGTCCTTCCATATACTGCTCATCGCTGCTCATATTGGTCCCAGGAGCATTTATATTTTTACCCTGATTAGAAAGCTGAGAAACAAATATTCTAAAAGTCATTGGATGGTTTTACATGAACAGAAAAGACCATTGGTCAGCATGAAAGAAAATAGTGCACAAAAAACAAGAAGATAAGACAGGAATTGTTGCAAAAAAGTGGAAAAACCTAAAAAGCTTTATTCACCAAACAAAGCTATGGTTTGACATTATCAAACAAGTAATTGAAAACTGATATATATATATTTCAATCAGGAATTTTTATTTTTTGAGGAAACTTATCCAAAGATCACAGGCAGCTAACAATTTTTACAGGTATGTTGGAAAAAGTGCACTATACACATATATATATATATACATATATATATATAGATATATATATAGATATAGATAGATATATATAGATATCCAGTCTGGACTTTAATGTGACAGCTATTGTCTCCACCCAGCCTTCATTTTTTCATTTTTGAAAGCTAAACATTCCCAGATCCTTTAACCGTTCCTCATAGGACATGATTTGCAGACCGCTCACTATCTTGGTAACTCCTCTCTGAACTTGCTCCAGTTTGTCAATGTCTTTTTAAATTGGGGTGCTCAGAACTGGACACAGTATTCCAGATGAGGTCTGACTAAGGGTGCGTTCACACGAATGTATATCGGCTCGGTTTTCATGCCGAGCCGATATACGTTGTTATCGTGTGCAGGGGGGGAGGATAGAAGAGCCAGGAGCAGGAACTGAGCTCTCTGCCTCCTCTCTGCCCCTCTGCACTATTCGCAATGGGGAGAGGCGGGATGGGGCGGGGCTAAGTGGTGCGAATTAGCCCCACCCCCAACCCACCTCTCCCCATTGCAAATAGTGCAGAGGGGCGGAGAGGAGGCAGAGAGGGGGCGGGAGCTCAGTTCCTGCTCTGAGGCTCTTCCATCCTCCCCCCCTGCACACGAGGACAACGTATATCGGCTCGGCGTGAAAACCGAGCCGATATACGTTCGTGTGACTTCACCCTAAGGATGAGTAGAGGCGGATAATTACCTCACGTGATCTAGACTCTGTGCTTCTCTTAGTATATGCCAAAATTGTGCTTGCCTTTTTTTGTTGATGCATTACACTGTTGACTCATGTTCAGGGCTTATTCACACGAGTGTATATCAGCCACGTTTTCATGGCAGGCCAATATACATGACCATCTGATGCCGATTTTCCAGTGAGTAAAAACGGCTGGCCCGGCCATTTCTTCGTCAGACAGAAAAGATAGGTCTATCTTTTTGGCCAGAATATGTCAGCTGGTCACATATATTTCTATGAGAGCTTATGAGAACTGCCGGAAAGGGGAGGAGGGAGGGAATTTAGCAACATCTCTGCTAAACTCCCTCCTCCTTCCCTCCCACTATCCGCCATTTGCCAGCTGTTGGCAAAGGGAGGAGGCAGGACGGGGCAGGAGATTACTAGTATACACTGCACCCGGGCTGTCTGAACGGGCGCATTAATGAGAGATGCAGCCGTGACGTGGCCGACTGAAAATCGCAGCGCGCATGTGAAGGAGCCCTCCGTTTGTATGATCTATTAGTATACCCAAGTCTTTTTCACATGTGCTGCTTAGCCCAATTCCTCCCATTCTGTATGTGATTTTTTTTTCATTTTTATTGCCCAGAGGTAGGACTTTACATTTCTCCCTGTTAAATACCATTCTGTTAGTTGCCACCTTTTTGCTGTACGATGAATTAGCTTCCTTCCAAGGAGTTATTTCTTGGACTCATTTATAATCTTGATGATGTCACAATCACGATGTTGATATAATTACGATAATTACACAATACACATGAAAGAGACCTCCCCCAAGGATCACACCTAGCTTTTATTTGCCATAAGCTAAAAAATGTCAAGGCAAAAGACAGTCCGTGGTTGTGTCTCTAAATTAAAAGACTTTTTATGGTATGCATTCAAATCCAGCAACAAAAGATTCTCATAGAAGGACCTTGCTATGTCATAAACAGGAGAGTTAATGGACATCAAGGTCTATTCATAAATTATATCCAACCGGTCTGCTGTGTCATATATAATGTATCCAAGTTGAAATAGACTCCCCGGCTGTATATCTAACTGCAGTGGGGATTCGAGGTGTTATATAGTTCAATATACAGCCAAGAAAGTCTATTTAAACAAGGATACATTATATATGAGAAAGCAGATCAATTGTGTATAATTAATGAATAGACCTTGATGTTCTGTTTTAATTCAGGGATACAACCATGGGCGATTTATGCCCTCTGGGCATTTTTTGGCCTAGAATAATTAATAATCATCAGTGATGTCATAGTCACAATGATATAATCACGATTATGTCACACCAGTCTTTGATAAAACATGTAAGGGGGCTAGCATTTTAGCTCAGGGTTGGTACCCATAGTCCACATGTTTTCCCTTAAATATACCTATCTCAGCACTTCTGTATGGACGATTATGCCTGAGTATACGTTGTGCAGAGGTGGACTCCCTTTCTACTGCTATGTGCAGATACTCAGCATATTTATTCATATTTAGCTGTGCATTAGTTCTGACATTCTTTTTTCTAAGGTGGCTTCTTATACATTATAATAAAGGTTATGTTTTAAAATAGAGTCACAACCAATGAGGTGGAGCTGCTTCTCTGCAGCTCATTCGTTCTGTATTTTGGGATTTACAATACCCGGAGTGATCGATCCTTGGGGCCATTTTTTTCAGTTTTTTATGATAGTAATCACATATCTCTTTGGATCCTGCCTCAGGATTATGAGACTATCAGTGACTGAAGTTTTTTTATTGTGTTTTTTTTCTTCTAGCTTTACTGCATCCAGTGTTAGTTTGTTAACCGTTTAAGGACCTGTCCCTTATTTTTTCCTTTTTGGTTTGGTTGTTTGGGGGCTCCATTTTTATAGTTTCCAGTAGTTTCTATTGGTACCATTGTGGAGTACATACAACATTTTGATCTCTTTTATTAATTTCTGGGGAGAAACGAGGGGGGGGGGGGGGGGGGAATCAAAGAAGTGCAATTCTGGCATTGTGCATTTTTTTTCTTCCATACAAAGTTCACCATGCAAGATAAATAATGTTACTTTGATAGATTGGACTTTTTGGGATGCAGTAATATGTTTTTTTTTTGTTTTGGTATATTTTTAGACCTATAATTGCGGGGATACAATCCATCACAAGCCGTTTAGCCGAGTACATTGATAGACAGTTACAGAAGCACATGCAGAGTCTTCCGTCATACTTAAAAGACTCTGGCCACTTGAGGGAGATTATTAAAGATGTCCAGTGGAAAGACACCTACGTTTGGTGTTCACTAGACGTAGAAGGACTTTATTCGTGCATTCCGCATGATAAAGGCATTCAAGCAGTTAAAAAATACCTAGATACAGATCCACTAATGCCCACAGCCCAAGTTAAATTTGTAACAGAATCCATTTCATTTATTTTAGAGAATAATTATTTTACATATGACAACAGATATTTTAATCAAAAACGGGGGACGGCAATGGGTTGTACATTCGCCCCGACTTATGCAAATTTATATGTCGGGGCTTTTTAGGAGAGTAGATTTTTAGATAATAGGATAATTTTACACAAAAGATTCATTGACGACATTTTAATTATTTGGGACGGAGAAATAAAAGAATTAGAGGAATTTACAAAAAATCTTAATTTTAATGACCAGAATTTGAAATTTACTGTTAATATAGATAAAACGAAACTTGTATTTTTAGATCTTGAACTCAAGTCGGAAAAAAATGAGATTTTTATAGAGATGAGCGAACACGTTCGGCCCCGCCCCTTTTTCGCCCGAACACCGAACTTTGCGAACACTTCAGTGTTCGGGCGAAAAAGTTCGGGGGCCGCCGTGGCAGCGCGGGGGGGTGCGGCGGGGAGTGGGGGGGAGAGGGAGAGAGAGAGGGCTCCCCCCTGTTCCCCGCTACTGCCGCCCGCGCCGCCGCGCATCTCCCCGCCCCCCGGCGGCACCCGGACCTTTACGCGTGAACACTGCAGTGTTCGGCAAAGCCGGTGTCCGGGTGCGGATGTGTCCGTAACGGACATGTTCGCTCATCTCTAGATTTTTACCGTCACACATTTTAAAAAGGTTGATAGCAATAATTATATTGATTTTACCAGCTGTCATGCCCGACATTGGAGGACCAATATTCCCTACGGGCAATATAAAAGAATTGGAAGGAATTGCACAAGAACTATAGACTATGTCCAACAATCTGACATTTTAAAGAAAACATTTTTAGAAAAACATTATCCTAGATCCCTTATTAATGCAGCCCAAAATAGAGTTTTGATAGAAAGAGATGATATAATAAAAAAATCCCCGATTAAAAAAGGTCAAAAACAAAATAATTTATATAAAAAACGTCCTTTATAACTAAATATAATAATCAGGCCAATAATATAAGAGGTATTCTAAAGAAACACTGGCCAATTTTATTAAATGATCCCGTTTTAAAACCGGTTTTAGAATCTGAACCTAGATTAATTTTTAGAAAAAATAAAACATTACAAAACATCATTGCACCCTCCAAAGCAGAATTAAAAAATAAAAATAAAAACAAAAAAATTCCCCTTATACAAATCGGAGAAAGGAGTTTTTAAATGTAACAAAATTAGATGTAAATGCTGCATTCATATGCAGCAAAAGAGAGATAATTTTACATTAAAGGGGTTGTCCCGCGCCGAAACGGGTTTTTTTTTTTTTCAATAGCCCCCCCGTTCGGCGCGAGACAAACCCGATGCAGGGGTTTAAAAAAAAAAAAACGGATAGTACTTACCCGAATCCCCGCGCTCCGGTGACTTCTTACTTACCTTGCGAAGATGGCCGCCGGGATCTTCACCCACGGTGGACCGCAGGTCTTCTCCCATGGTGCACCGTGGGCTCTGTGCGTTCCATTGCCGATTCCAGCCTCCTGATTGGCTGGAATCGGCACATGTGACGGGGCGGAGCTACGAGGAGCAGCTCTCCGGCACGAGTGGCCCCATTCAGAGGGGAGAAGACCGGACTGCGCAAGCGCGTCTAATCGGGCGATTAGACGCTGAAATTAGACGGCACCATGGAGACGAGGACGCTAGCAACGGAACAGGTAAGTGAATAACTTCTGTATGGCTCATAATTAATGCACAATGTACATTACAAAGTGCATTAATATGGCCATACAGAAGTGTATAACCCCACTTGCTTTCGCGGGACAACCCCTTTAAATATAGAAGGGAAAGAGGTCATTATTCAATATAAAAATAGATTAAACTGCGATAGCACTCACATCATATATTTATTGGAATGTGAGTGCAGTTTAAAATACATCGGGAGAACAAAAAACGCAATACGTGCAAGATTAGCTAACCATAAATACAATATAAAACGCGGCTATACAAAACATAGTGTATCAAGACATTTCGCCGAACAACACAAATGTCAATCTGGGACTTTAAAAATCACTCCACTAGAACAAATAATTAGTAAATCAATGAATGAATTAAAACGCAAGGAGATGTTCTGGATTTACAAACTCCAGACTCTCCAACCATCAGGACTCAACGAGGTGTTGGAGAAGATTTAAATAGAAGTGAATAAACTGAGAGTAGCATGATGAAATTGATAATAGTAAAGGGTTAACTGAATTGTGATAATAAAATTATTGGGTATAAAATTGTAATAATTGTTGGGAATACATTGAATTGGGAAGTTGAATAGTATATAAGACAATATATATAAGAAAATATATAAGAAAAAATATATATATATTATTTGCTTTATAATGTAATTATATTTTTAGGATAATTATAGATTAATATTTTAAAAATGTTGATTTTAGAGTGATGGAGGTTTTTAGGAATGAGAAAGTCCTCTGAGAAGGACGAAACGTCGCAGCAAGCTCCTATATGTACGTGGAGTTTTAAGCTTTGTATACAACAATAAAGATGTCGTACGGACCTTTTATCATATGAAGATTGCCTGAAGATCTTTTCTTGAAAAGAGTTCCACGGAGTGCTGCTTACGCTACTATCTCTACCTAACGTTTCTGAGGATCCTAGGAGTCCGGGTCCATTGGTAAGTGCGCACCCTTCAGCTTCAAGCTTATTCCATCTATATCTCCCCCGCTTAGGCGGTTTCTTGGTGTGCTGCTGAGCTTGTGCATTTGTTCCTAAACCCAGAACGAACAGGACGTAACTGTATATCCTGTGTTGTTAAGGGGGTTAAAAAAGGGGGTGGTGTAATACAAAGCAAATATCACAGAAGCAGAAAACAAGAAGTAGTAAGGACTTGCTGTGAACAGGAATATGCAAGTACAGATATTTGAATGAAGAAGTTGTAATAAAAGAAGTTGCAGTTGAAGTTTATCCTTGAGGCTGGCCATGCATCAAGATCTAACCTGTACGGAATCTGGTGGAAACGTCAACCCAATCCCTTGCTGTAGGTCTTGGAGTCTATGTCCACTAACCAGTTCTACAAAACGTGTGTCCAGTCTTTATTTTACATAGATCTTTGATCCTCCAACTTTGCCCAAAATCCGATAAATAATGAGTTTATATAGATAATGTGAAGCTCAGTGTGAAATCACCACTCTAAAGACTAAAATGAGAAACAAGAAAGCTCTTGACACTGCAGCATCGAAGAATGATAAATAGCAACATGTTTGACAACCTTGAATGAATCCCATCCATCACTGTGTGATTTACACTGCAGTTGATATAGAAAGGCTGAAACAATAAGAAAATCAAAGAAGCAAGATAAACAGATGGAGCTTTTGCGCTTTGGACAGATAATAAAACCCTATTAGTTTCTTTTTTTTATTATCTGGGGGATTTTAACCTTTGAGACCAGGAAATTACTATGTGAATCACACTTGCAAACTGCTCTTGCTTTTGATTTTGAATGCATTTCCATCCAATTACTTTACGCAATATTATGCCTGTTTATTCCATAGAATTAAGGATAAAAGTCAAGGGCAAGTGCAAAGTAAGGCTTTGTTCTTAGCACAGTCCTTCATGTCTGCCCACCATGTTTTTTGTTAGTTGGATGTCTTCAGAGGACAAGTTGAACATTAACGCCTGTTTTTATTTTTTTCTTTAAATTAGGGAACAAAGCCAAAACTCTTAGGATGATTAGTTCAATGATCAATAGATAGGAAAGAAAGGCTAAGAGTTTTTCAATATGGGCAGTATGTCTGCCCATGCACACGTGTGCTAACTGGTAATATTGTTCACGCAGGCAGATGACCTGCTAAATAGGCACAAATGAACATTAGCACAATTCTTCATCCCCATACAGCCATCACTGATCGGCCACACATCTCCTGTATACACGGGGATATGTGGATCTCACTAGCGAGCATTTATGTTTAGCCGACAAAAAGGCATTTGCTCATTCGTCAGCTAATTGTTTTTGTCCTTATACACAGCCTGATAATTAGACAAATGAACCTTCAGGTGAATGTTTTTGCTTGATAATAGGGCCATGTAAAATGACCTAAATTGAGTCAGTTTCTCAAAACAAACCATGATTTGTTCCTTAAAGGTGTAATTTGGTATTTTTCAACCAATTGATCTTTCTTCTGGATAGGTCATCAGTAGTTGCTGGACAGGAGTCTGCTGTTCGGGAAGCATATATCTTTATTACACCCCAGTTCGGCACTATGCAGCAATTCCAGCAACCTCATTGGTTCTGATTCACAATTCCAGCAATCGCATTGGTTGTTTGGCTTCTGTGATTCAACCTCATTGTTTGTTTGGGTTCCCTGATTCAACCTGATTGGTTGTTAGTGCCAAACTGGGGTGTAATATAGATATTTGCGTTCGGGAACCCCATTCATCAGCTGATTGTACAACGCGCTGTCAGTGCAGTGAGCTGGACGTCATCATCAGTGTACAGAAGAGGAAGTGGGCTGCATTTCCATTAAAAATCAATGGAAGCCCAACACTTCTACTGCACTTCCTGTTACTGACAGGACCGGATTGTCCTGTGCTGTCTGTAACGAGGAGCAGGAAGTGCAACAGAAGTGCAGCACTCTCAATGATTTCAAAGTCCAGCCCGCTGCAAAACCTGCATGTGGTGGATCGCTATCCATCACCTACTGATAGGTCATCAGTTGAAAAAAGGCTTGCCAACCCCTTTAAAGGGGTTGTATCAAGATTAGACATACTCTCTATCGACAAGAGAGAAGATAACTTGCTGATCAGTGGGGTTTCACCTTTGAAACACCCACTCTGCCTGTCACTGTGGGGGTCGCTACTTCCCATGCAGTGACGTCAGAAAGAATAGAGCGCTGGCTGAGCATGTGCAGTCAGCACTCCATTCATTTCAATGGGGCTGATGAAAATACCTAAGCAGGTGTCACTTGGGTATCTCGACTGTCCCACTAAAAGTGAATGGAGCGCTAGTTGCTTGCATGACTAGCACTCCATTTAGTCTCCTCCTCACTGTGGAGGGTGCAGTAACACTGCAGGGAGGAGGATAGATGACACGGGACCCCTGTTCTAAAGATTGGCGGGGGTCTCAATGTGAGAACCTCACCAATCAGCAAATTATCCTCTATCCTGTGGAGAGGGGATAACTTCTAATCCTGGTACATCTTCTTTAAAGTGACCCTCTGGGCCTGGAGAAGCAAAGATGATTGTGCTGCTTCTCTGACTTCCTGATGCACACTGTGCATTAGTATGCATCATTATGTCTAAGACACTACATATTTTTTTGATTGGCCAATGCTGCCCACATGAGCAGCACTGGCCAGTCAAAACAGCATGCAGAATCTTAGACTAGCAATACATACTAATGCACAGTGTTCATCGAGTAGTCAAGAGGAAAAGTGCAACCATCTTTGCTTCCCCAGGCCCTGAGAGTCACTTTACTCCTTCCTCTATAACTCCAAATGTTTGGTAAAAAAGAATTATAGCTAAGTCATAAAACAAACTACAAAGGCTCAGGTTCTGTGTAACCCTCTGAATCTGTCATATCCACCCAGGACATGCTGGATCCGTAACCCGCAGATCTTGCACAAATACACACAAACTGTGTCAAAACAATAATAAACCAAAACATGGGTACTCTTTCCCTGTCTAAATAACCTCAGGAATGGGGACCTGCCTAAACGCAGGCAATTCACCCTGACATGGACCTACCTGACCTAGTACCTCGGGCCCACAGTTAACCCTATGTGAGACAGGGGAATAACATAAGAAACACTATAAAAAAGAAACACAAACTTAGCTTTGAGATTCAGCAGGCAAATGCTAGACTGAAGATTCAACAACAATTCAGTCCAACATCAACCAAACTAAAAGCCCTGACAATTACCCACAGCTGCAACAAAGCACGTCTCACCTAATACCACACCCGCCAGAGCCAGAAGCTGGAGAACCACCTGCAAAACCTGCACCAGACTATCAGCACAACAGCAATCCCAGAACACCCGCAATAGAACCAACAATATAAAGAATATTATAGTACAATACAAAGAATTTAGATAGATATCAGCTCTAGCCACTGGGAGTGTTATTAGAGTTTTAAAATATTAGAGGTACAAATCCCAAGACATAATGTTTTGTTGCCCCCACCCACAAGGAAAATTATACACATGTATATCTTTTTATATGAGCCAAGAAACTGTAGTACTCCAAGAGTATTTGGAAAAATATTCTTAATTCCCCGAGTGTGGTATAGTACAGTATAGTACCCCTTTTTGCATGTGGGAAATCCTGCGCACATAACACAAAAAATAGAACCCATTGATTATAATGGGTTCATTCTCACTTCTTTTTTTTTTTTTTTTTACACCCGCCCAATTCACACGCACGTGACACCTGCAGTTCTGACAGCAATTTTTTTTAAAGATATGTCACTTTTTCTGAAGTAATACAATGTAAAAAAAAGCCATATAGATTTAGTGTTGTTGTAAGCATACTGACCAATGGAATAAACTTAACTTGTCATTTTTACTGCATCATGCACATTGTTAAACATATTATACTTGTATGATATATTAAAGGGTACCACTGAAAGTTACATCTCATCCTGCAAAAATCACACTCTTGTATGGCTGTTGATGGAAAAATAAAATTCATATTTTTTGAGACCAGGAAGAATCAAAAATGAAAAAAAAATAAAATAAAATGAGTGGTCATTAAGGAGTTAAAGGGAAAACTTGAATGTCACAATGTTGACTGTGAACAAGAACTTTCAATTCGAAACGTAACAGTGGGGACTAATATCAATGTGGACTCACAATATGATCAAACTGGAAATAAATAAAATATATAACTTTTCATCCTGGTGCTGGGTTGGAATTTCTTTGAACTTCAATACTCTGCCATAGGCTGGTGGCTATTCCTGATTTAGAGAAATTTCTGGGCTGAGGTCATGAATCCATAGAAACACGGCCGTGAGCATATTTTTTATTATAAAACTCGTGTAGCTAAGTTTTTGCAAAGCTGCTCATTTTTATATAGATTTCTTGTAAACTTGTCTAACAGTTTGACTTTTCCTTTATATTTCGGTACTACATAGTCACAACTCAAGGTATATATTTTAACTTCTGGATTTAATGTAACAATATGTATAAATAACAGGAGGATGGAATAAATAATAGTTGGATTGTGGTTGAGTCCTCACAATGCCCTCTGTTACTCGCACACTAATGAGCCATAAAACACATATAGTATGTTAGAAGCTTTTATTGCGAAGTGCTCCCCAATACAACAAACAGCATCAGTAGTGTACACTTAAAAAGGTTTCAAAAGAGCTTTGTAGGAAATACAAGATAAACAAAAGCGACATACAGCATAATGAATATCTACACCCAGACAATAGTATGAAGGGAAATGTTTGAATATGGATTTGAATCTCGGGAACAATAAACATAATTATCTGTTTGTGGCTCAGGGGTTGTCTGAATAAATACGGGCTAAAAACTACTTTAAGTTGGCCTTCCAAAGGTTTCTTGAGAAGTCATTACAAGCCTTTGGAGGAATTAAGTCAATACTTCAGAGGGTTAGTTTTTAACAACTAGAAAGTGTTAACATGGGAAAGCCCACTTGTTCAGTTAGACAACTATTGTCTAGTTACGTTATCGTTTCATTGTGACATTTGTTGCGCATTTTCTTTATAAAATTTCTATACCTAATTATACACATCTTAGGGTTCGTTCACATCAGCGTTAAAGGTTCCATTCAGAACCGCTGCCACTGATTTCCACTATAGAACAAGATGAAATAGCAGTGCTATTCCATCCTGTAAATTGTGGCAAAATGCTGGATTGCTGGTTGAAAATCGAATGGACCCCCATTAGAGTCAATGGGGGCCAATCGGCGCATCATTAGACGGAACCGTTCGGCCAGGGAGTGCCCCCAAGCAGAGCAGGAAATCCTCTAACACATAATATGAACGAGCCCTTAAGTGTAACGTTCTTTGGTGTTATCATGGACAATTTTTGAAACCAAAAAATTGCATGTCAAATTCTAACTATATATCAAAAAAATTGTGGTCAAATGTTAATAAACTAATAGAAATTTAGATGTGAAACAGGACTGTGGCCGAATGATTGGACTTAAATGTTGGAATTTATGCAGTAGTTTACATTTTAGCTTATAACCTATGAAGGATCGCCGTGCAAACCGCATACCCAATAACTATTCGATATAGGCAGGAAAATGGCACTTGCTATATTTGTAAATATGCAGTAAAGTCTATCAAGAACATCACCTTTAATAAATATCTTCACTTTTATATTCTATATACAAGTACTTTACAGCTACATGAGAGAGTGACACTGGCTTCTTGGTGAAAAGATGATCCTGGAGACCAATTGCAAGTAAATTATTGCAGTCAGATGCATTGTGGTTGTGTAAAGTGAGGTGACATGTAAAAAATAAATATCTCTCTCCAGTCTTGGCTTGCTATTCGGAGTTAAGTAAATAAACCTATTTACGGTGCTGTCTTCCAATAACTCATCCTTTGTCTTCCTTCCGCTTTCAGCTGAATACCCTTCCATGTGAAAAAAAACACATCTCAGTCTTGTCATCCCATTATTAGTGGCTACTTGACTTAATAGCCTCTAATTAGAGACCAATGTCAATGATAGTTACGTTCTATCCTCTATTTACGGACATCCATTATATCACACAAATGATATACAATCTCTAATCCCAGGAACATAATGTTCTTCCCACTCAGGAAATTAATTTCTACTAATTTTTCTTTGCTAATGAGTGTCTTTTTCGGTTCCGTCCCTCTTCAATCCAGTTTAGTATAAACAATCTTAATGCTTCTAGAGATAAAATGTAGTGTAATAAGCAAAGTGGTTTTAAAAGACATGCTGTGCTTTGCATGTATATCTGACTTCTTCTAATAGGATCTGCATGGCCCTTCAGAGTAATGAATAATGCTGTAGTCAGATCAGCAAGTCATATACAACCACTGGAGCAGGAAACTGCTGATTTGAGATTCGTCTCATGGAATGTAATAAGGCAGTTTGTATCGACAGGCAAGTATTAGCACCCAAAAAACGGAGAACCGGTAAACGTAATGTAAATTTTTTTAAAAATCACTGAAAAATAATACTGACGTTGCAACGCGAACACCTAAACAAAAAGTATGTTTGTTATATCTGAATGACATATTTAGTGAAGGTGGGAAAATAGTCTCTGCTTACTTTTTAAGGAAAAAGAACACAAATTAATCTGCAAAACTGGTTTGGGGCCAGTGAACAAAGTACTTAATGACCAGGGACATTCGGCCTATCTTCTCTTCAATGGGAATCTTTGGTGTTTTTCTTCAGAAACTTCAAGTTAAACAGAAAGCAAAGAATGGTCAGAGAACTAAATGAGTGAAGAAGTGAACCAGCACTTTGCACTTGTTTTATAAAGCAGAATTCACTAATGTGTCCTTTCGTTCCAGTTCTTTAATACTTAACTTCATCTTTCTATTGAAGAGGGCTGCGAAGAACGTCTTCTATCAGAAAGTTTTTCATTTTTCCTTGAGCTTTTCACTGAAGAATGAGTACCAGTTGAGTGAATGTCAGTAGCTGCCAATGGTATGGCTGCTTCTGGAGGAGTTTTATGTACATGGATGTTGCTACTGCGCGTTGTTGGCGGTGGTGGAACAGCCACAGGCTTATAAGTCTTGCTCGTTGATAGGTGGGATCTTCTGGATGAGGAGTCTGATGCCTTTGGTTTGTTTTCTTGAGAAGACACAAGACCAAGATCTGCATTATTTTCAATGGAAGAAAAAATGCTTAAAATACTTTTCGTTTCAGAATGAGTTTCTTCAGTTCCAGGTGCTAAAGATGCCAGCATCATTCCAGCTCTTGATAAGCTGGGATCATATGTGAGTTCATCTTCAGTTTCAGCTGCTTCAGTGAGGAATGGAGGTGATTGAGTGCCGCGTTTGCTACAAGATTCACAGCAAAGTTTGTTGTATCCAGGAATTGAGCAGTATCGCGCAAGGACTTCCATTTGACAGAATATAGACTTGTCTCCTAGACATGGTTCATCTGAAAGTGAACAAAACAGCAATCAATGGTATATTGAGCAGCACTGTATTAAAATTAAGACTTGATTACATGGCACAGTTGTGTCTTTCATTTTTAGACAGATGGTTGAACGGTGACCTAATAAATATGTATAAATATATCAGGGGACAATACAGAGATCTCTCCCATCATCTATTATACCCAGGACTGTAACAAGGGGGCACTCTCTACGTCTAGAGGAAAGAAGATTCCTACACCAACATATAGTAGAAGGGGGTTATTTACTGTAAGAGCAGTGAGACTATGGAACTCTCTGCCTGTGGACGTGGTGATGGCGAACTCGATAAAAGAGTGCAAGAGGGGCCTGGGCGTCTTTCTTAAACGATATAATATAACTGGTTGTACACACTAATTAGTTCAGAAAAGTTGTTGATCCATGGATTATGCAAATTGCTAGATTTGGGTTTGGAAGGAATTTTTTCCCCTAATATGAGGAAAATTGGCTTCTACCTCATTGGAGTTTTTACCCTCCCCTGGATCAACACTGGGAGGGAAATAGGCTGAACTGGATGGACTTTTTTTGTCCTTACATACTATGTTACTTAGTTACATAAAAATTACAAGATACCAACAGACTAATACCTTTCATTTGAAAAGCTTGAATTGGTTTACTTTCCTCCCTCTGCTGGTATTCAACCCTATTCTTGGCAGAACAAATATACAGAGCAGTTATAGGCCTTATAGGGCAGTGTTTCCCAACTCCAGTCCACAAGGTCCCCAACAGGTCATGTTTTCTGGATTTACTGAGTGTTGTACAGGTGATTTAATTATCGTTAATGCCTCAGACTTTGCCATAGATGTTCTTACTATAGGATATACTGAAAACATGACCGGTTGGGGTGCCTTGAGGACTGCAGTTAAAAAAGATTGATAGATCGAACGTGTCACCAAAAAAATGACCTATTGTTTAAATCGAGTTCATCATCAGTGGATTCTTCTAACAAAAATGCATGTAAGAGTCAAGCTGGCCAAATACATAACTAGAGATGAGCGAGCGTACTCGGATAAGCACTACTCGCTCGAGTAATTGGCTTTATCCGAGTATCGCTGTGCTCGGGGCTAAAGATTCGGGTGCCGGCACGGAGCGGGGAGCTGCAGGGGAGAGCGGGGAGGAACGGAGGTAAGATCTTTCTCTCCTTCTCTCCCGCCCGCTCTCCCCTGCTCCCCGCTGCGACTCACCTGTCAGCTGCAGCGGCACCCGAATCTTTAGCCCCGAGCACAGCGATACTCGGATAAAGCCAATTACTCGAGCGAGTAGTGCTTATCCGAGTACGCTCGCTCATCTCTATACATAACATAAAGGCTGGCCAACACTATATGCTATATGCTAACAATTGTTGACGATAGCTGCTGGAAGACTGTTGTGTTTCAAAAATTAGGACCGGGAACGGAGAGCCACTTAGTAAGAGCAGCTCCCATTCAGGATGACGTTTTGCTGTCCTATTACATGATGACTATTTATGTGAATGTGTATCCTATAAACTATATTTCCCCTGACTGCATCTTCTCCAGGCAAAATAAGCTGATTGCTGGGGGCGCCGAGAGTGAAACCCAAGGTGATCGGAGGGGAGGTACATTTTAGTTGATGCAATTGCAACATTCTGCCAAGAAATAAGAAATTATTGAGAAATACAAGAAATTTTCCTAAGACTTTCAATATTTTAAAGAAACACTTTAAGATTTGCATGAAAGTTTTTGAAAATCTGCCCACTTCAGGAGTCTCTGTTGCATATTTTAAAGTTCCTTAAAAATTAGAAAAAACATCCTGAAAAGTCAATTAATTGTAGATTTTGAATATTTCTCTCAAGTAAAAATAGTTGCCGCATAAGTCGGTGCCTTAAGCGCATCTTAACATCTTGGAGACATAGCTAATTTTAACCTTTTCCAATCCAATTTGTATCCTGGTTTTCCTAGGAGGCTTAATTTTTTTTAATTAATGGCTAAAGCCAGTACTGCATGAGGTGACACGTTGGATAGGCTTCGACAGCAGAGAGGCTGGCAATATACAGTAAGAGAACCCCCAATAGACATCTTCCAACATCGGCGCTGTACAGCCTTAAATTATAATGTCTTCACACGTCAGACAGTGAATTGGAAAGGGTTAACCTTAAGGACAAGTCAAATCTTTTCCCTGAAATAGATGAGTAATTCAGCCCTTTCCAATAAAATTGTCTTTCTTTCTGAAGCATAAAATATATTTCATAGCATGGTATAAAAAAAACAACAAATGTCAGGAACCTAGGCGTTTCGATGATAACACTGTTTGATTAAAGCAAGAAGAGCGCAGTGATCAAAAAGCGTTAACCTCAAAACATGGAACTACTGACATTTACGTTTATTGGCAAGTGCTGGAACAGTCTTCCATTTCACAGATTAAATCTCACTGCATGACGAGCCGTTATCTGTGCACTCCAGAACATGGGCTGCGCTATGGAACAAAAGTGGTTTTGAGCGGTGAGCTTGTACTTTTACTTGATCATTATTTCCGTCTCTTTGTTCTAGAGGATATCCTTTTTAATATTTTCTGTATGAGGCATTGTATTTTGTGGGACGGGTTACAATTTTTGTAGGAAATACAACATGGCAAGCTCACCTACCTGCTAGGATGTGCCTGGTAAAAAATGGAAATATATGTAGAAAAAGGCAGCCATCATCCACAGGAGAATATAATTCAAGGTTATTTTCAGACTTACATGAAATCCATAAGAACTGAAGGTAGCTCTTGTGCGCCTGAGATGTAGAGAACAGCCTTAGGGCGAGCACCCACTGGCGTTTTTTTACCTGCGTTTTGCGTTTTGCGTTTTTCCTGCACAGGCATAGAGATAACATGTGTTCCTGTCCACTGGCGTTTTTTTTGCGTTGCGTTTGCGTTTTTAACATAGGAACTGTCAGTTGCATATGTGTCCCTATTTTTCTCCTAATGCACCCATGAATGTCAATGGAAATTAACGCAAAACGCTGCGAAAACGCCGCGAAAAACGCGCGGAAAAAACGCGAGAAACGCGGTGAAAACGCTGCGTTTTTTCCCCGCGGAGAACGCAAACGCCAGTGGGTGCTCGCCCTTACTCACAGCATCTGGCAGCTATGAGTGACAGCGATCCGTATGAAGGAAACACATAAGTGGTATTTCTTTTTATCTGTAGAAGTCTGAAAATAACCTTGAGTTTGTTTACCTGGTAAATGCTGGACTTCTTTTCTCTTTTATATAGTTTTTATAGAAACCATTTCAAGTACATATAATGCATTGGATAACTTTTAAATGTGTTATTGGGTATATTTGACTTTTTTCCATATTTCTAAACATTTTATTTGTTTTTGTGTTTAGATATTTTCTCTTAAAGCCCTTTTACATGCAAAGATAATCTTTTAAAGGAATGAAAGATTTAGTGATCTATTTACATAAAGTGTTAATGGCCATTAACACTTTATCATCTTTATTTTCATGTGAAAGGACCTCCAAGAGTTGTTTGCTAAGCCCAGCATGTGTTTAAACACACACCCAGTTGTGCAAACAGCTGCTGGAAATACTCTATTGTGCTAGTGTAAACCTAGTGTAAACATTCTATGAGGAGAACATTACTAGCTCCATCTGAGCGTTGTCAGCGTGCATCTGGGTAAAATAATAATAGCCTTTTCCTGTTGCCCAAACATAGCTTGGGATAAGCAGTAGAGAGGTTATAAAATAAACAACTGAATATATAGATATAACCGCCACATTCTATATCACAAAATAACACTCCTGTTGGCATTCCTAGCCAGGAAATAGTTTGCAGACTGTTTACAATATATTGAGATTATCATTGACTTCCGGGATTGGTAAATTCTTCCATTCTTATATTGTATCACTTTAAACTGTTTGAAAAAGAAACTATGCCAAATTAAAGGTGGCCATACACATGACATGAATGTCAGTAGGACTGACCAACTCTGATGTGTAAGGTGGCATCCTGACTCAACCCTGACAGTAAATGTCCAGGGAAAAAGGAATACGGCCTGTTGCAATTCAACATGCCTGATACTTTGTTCTCAATTATTGGGAATAAATAAATGCACAGCTGAGCTGAGCGCCTATGTGTTTGGGGTTCAGGATGAATAGCTGGCGAAGTATGCAGCATTAGAACTACAGCCTAAAATGCATGACCACCTTAAGTTTTTATTTGCAACTGAATTGTAATCTCAAAAGCAGCTTACATATTTTGGCCAAAATGCAAACTTAAACCCGTATTTATCAGTGTTTTTTTGCATGCAGTGTGCTATAGATGCTGGGGGAGCCCAGGATGTCAGCCAGTGTGGCGCACTGTGGTGACATAAGGCGATCCACTGCTTTGTCAGTAGGGGTTGCATTCCTGTGTGGTGTGGCGTACCTATCTATGGCTGACATCCTTGGCAGCAGTTCATATTGTGCAGACTATGTCTGTCAGCAGTCACCCCTCCCCAATCTGGGTTGAGTTGAGTGGCCGCTCATTAGTCGGCACTGAACATTTAGCTCCTTCGTATTGCAATCTGGTTCTCTGTATGCTACCAGGGTACATGGTGATTGAGCCTGCCCTGCAGTTTATCAGGTTGTGCGGATTTGGCTTCTTTTTCTGTGAGTTATGCGTTGTAATCTCAATTTATTGCAGAAGTCACAACGGTGTGACAGATCTATGGCACAATGGACACCGGTGGTGCCTGACAGACCCCATTAATGTATAATTGGGTCTGTGGAGTTCTGCCAAAGTGTCATTTTGGTGGAAAAAAATAGTGCTCCACAAAAAGTAGATGTAGGCAGAGCCTTAAGCTAGCTTCACACAAACGTATTTGTATGCGTATTTGCGCACTCATGAGTGTAGTGTTCTTAAGGAATAAATGCTGCTTTTTTGTGCACGTATTGGTGTATTTTACTGTACTTTTTGAGCCTGCAGGGCATTTTCATTTGTACGCAACAAACAAAGATGCATCGATTGAAATAGTTAATTAGTCTTAATGCGTTCCAGATGTGTTCTTTTTCCTGCGCAATTACGCAGTCTTCCACACATCTCCTTGCATATTGTGCATGCATTTGCGCTTCCCCATTGACTTCTATGGGAACCTTTGGTGCGCAAATATGCAGAAAAAATAGAACATCAATAGGTTATATTCTTTGCACATTGCGTGCACAAATATGCCCATGTGAAACAGGCCTAATAGTGCTGCGATGGAAACCTCCACTGCAGTACATTGAGCGGCACTACTAAATAGTCCATCCATTATAAAATTAGAATGACGGACTATCTAGCAGCACCGTTCAACGCACTGAGTTGCCCCCTACATCGCTAACACTAGGGGAACAACGAGGGAGGTTAGTATAAAACTTACATCACCAGACTCGGCGGGTGACCTATATTCAGCCCATAAGCTTAGCTCATATGGGTAAAGTTGGTGACAGTCTCTTTAAATTTGGAAGACAAGTTAAAGTTACATATATGACAACTAGGAGCAAATGCAGCAATACACTGTTGTAGTGGTGCAGTACATGCTTTCCTTGGCCCCCTCAATAATGTCATACATATCATGTCTTATGTTGGTGTGCTGTGCAAATCTGTCTAGTCATTCTGTTATGTGTATTGCACAGCTGCAGCATGTGATGGATTAAAGGGGTTGTCCCGCGCCGAAACTGGTTTTTTTTTTTTTCAACAGCCCCCCCGTTCGGCGCGAGACAACCCCGATGCAGGGGTTAAACAAGAACACCGGACAGCGCTTACCTGAATCCCCGCGCTCCGGTGACTTCTTACTTACCTGCTGAAGATGGCCGCCGGGATCTTCTTCCTCGGTGGACCGCAGGGCTTCTGTGCGGTCCATTGCTGATTCCAGCCTCCTGATTGGCTGGAATCGGCACGTGACGGGGCGGAGCTACACGGAGCCCCATTGAGAAAAGAAGAAGACCCGGACTGCGCAAGCGCGTCTAATTTGGCCATTAGACGCTGAAAATTAGACGGCACCATGGAGACGAGGACGCCAGCAACGGAACAGGTAAGTGAAAAATTTCTTATAACTTCTGTATGGCTCATAATTAATGCACAATGTACATTACAAAGTGCATTAATATGGCCATACAGAAGTGTATAGACCCACTTTGTTTCACGGGACAACCCCTTTAAGTGTTTGCCAGAGCTTTCAGATTGCCTGAGAATGTATCAATTTATGCCCTGTCACGTGGTATGAGTGAGAGTATTAATAGGAGTGCTTGAGAGCGGGAAAAGGTCCATGTCTTCTGGGTTCCTGATGAAGAGTGCCAGCTACATGAGGGAAGAATGGAAGAGGAGGAGAGGTTCCCTGGATTGCCTGATCTAGAATGAGAGAGGAGCCCCAATTGGAGAGAGAGTGTGAGAAAGAAGTAAGTGGAGTTTTCCCCAAAGCCCGGTGCAGAGGTACTCTTATCAATTGTTCACAGTCGAGCATCCTAAAGTCTGGGACCACTGGATGGAGGTACGCGTCTTCAATTGTTCACACATGGGTGTCCTGAAGCCTGGGATCACCGTGTGGAGGTACTCTTAATCAAGTCTGTCTAAATGCCTGCACTTGGAAGATTGTCTATTTTGCCTTGTACTGCTGGAGTTTGTTTGAGTAAAGTTGTTCCAGGCCCTGACCGTTCCCAGGGACCTGAGGTACATCATATCTGTCTGCAGCTCATTGATTCTCCGGCGAAGGTCATTCCAGTGTGTATCGGGATGGTGGCGGCACCCATGACAACTACTATCCCTGTTCTACAGCATATTGGGCATCCCTCTCCTAGGGGTGTCCGGAAGAAGCCAGCGCTGCCCTGGCTTGGGCTACATGCAACCCTTTTGGGAGGGAGCCTGGTAAGTGCCTGCGTGACAGGCCAGCATCTTACAATCCCCGCTCCTCAATGTATGCCCTGTGTCTGGGGTCACCCTACGGGACGCTGAACTGTGTTAGTAATAATCACACATTTTGACACCAAAGCATTCCCATGATACAGAATTGATCAACAGTACGTTATATGCAAGTTGCTGCTGAGTAGAACCAATCATAGTCTTAAAGGAACACACTGAGCAAAACCTACTACTTGGCCAGGGGGATATGGGCTGATATTACATGTACCCAAAGTCTGGCTCTATATAAAGATCACTATGGGGACATTAGAGCCTCATGTAGCGCACAGTGTAAAGGCAACAGAATGCAGTCCTAAACTCTCACTCATGACCTGAAGGTTGTGGGTTCAATCCCCGCTTGGTTCAGGTAGACTCAGCCTTCCATACCTCTCGCTAAATGAATACCCAATTTGCTGGGGGGTAAAGATGACTGGTGAAGGCAATGGTAAACTACCCCACAAAAACAGTCTGCCAAGAAAACATCACAATGTGACATCACTCTAGAGGTGTCCTTAGTGTAATTTTCTGATACAGTTTGGGATACACTATTATCGGGGAACTCCACACCTGACAGTGTAATACACATCTCAGCTTCTGCGAGACCTCATTTTGAAGAGGGTGATTCATAATAGGGCTTACATAATCATGCGTCTACTGCAGAGAAGCAGGAGGAATTCAGTTTATGTTGGTCCTCTTCCCATCTCTACTGATATGTTTGAACCGGTACAATTTTCCACATCTGCACAGGCATGTAAAGCTTAGAAAGGAAGGGGGGAGGGAAATGGCCTCGAGTTCATGAAGCCTTTGAAATTGATTCTTCTATCCACCAAAGAAATAACCCAAGACTGTGGTCAGAATTTGTCTCTTTGGATGAGCTGAAATTTTGCTTTTCTCTCTTGCAAGATACAATGTAGACATGCTGCTGTTAGGGGACATGCAATTTTGCTTGGTGAAGCTTTTTTATACTCACTCGCTCCAGTGATCAAGTGGTATCTCCCTCTGAAGTCGGCATGAAAATCTGGCTCTTTTCAGAGTCCAATGCACACATTGTCCTACACAAGTCTAAGAGAGAGCGTGCGAACAGGACTCTGAAAAAAGTCATATTTGCCAGACTTTAAAGGAGGACACCGCAAGATCACTGGGTAAGTATAAAAAAATACATCACCTGGCTCTCTGCCACATCCCCTAAGGCCCAATGTCCATGGGCGGATTTTAATTTAAAAATCAGCTCGAGTCTCCCGCATGGGAGATCCGCAGTTATGCCCAGACCTAAACAAGAGTCGGAGACGAAGGGGGTAAGTATATAGTGTGGTCTAGAGTCTGAATATTATTATTTTTGTCTGATCAAGAGTCTGAATAAGTTAAGGTCTGAAATTAATATAGAAAGAATAGCGTCTAAACTTAGAGATCTGATCTGGATTTTAATACTAATATAGTCGATCTGGATATATTTAGCTCCACCTTTTTATATGTCACCCATCCTGAAAAGGCTCCTCCCATTTTGTCACGACCTGCTGCTCAAGGTTGACATCTCCGGCAACGATATTTCTTAAGAAGCAGTACTTACCATTGCAAGGTGTCAGTTTGCATTCCCTTAAAGATTCAGGTTTTTCTCCATCACACTGGTCACCCACACGACATAGGACTTGTCTCACTTGAATACCCTCACCACATGTCACGGAGCACTGCAATGCAAAAAAGACCACAATTTTTAATATTAGTAATACTAAAGATGTTCTAATGTGGGACTGCAGTACATTAAATGTTAACATTTTATCAGCTTGTACCCCTGCATTACATCCGACTTTAGTTCTAACACATTATGATTAACTTCAAGTAGTAGTAGAGCTCCCTAAAGACATCTCACACATAATGCTGACCTCAGACCAGGCCCCCGTCTTCCACTGTGCTGGGCATGGAGTTCTATTGCATGATCTTCTACTTTCAGGACGCTCTCCAGTACAATACTTGCTGTGTACTGACCGGTTTGTCCCATCGTGGAGAGGCTGAATGCATCGTACTACTCGAATCTGATAGCCAGAACTTCCACAACTTTTGGTGCAGTGCTCCCATTCATCAGCCACCCAACTAAAAAATGGTAAAGTGTTATTGTAGTTGCATACATACAAAAATTCTTGTCCTTTTAGAAACATATATTCACCAAGAAGACTACTATTATCCCAGGTCTACATCTCTCCGTGTCCTCTCAGTGTTAACAAAAACTCAACAGGCAATACAGCACTTGCTGAATCAATCCATATGGCTGGAAGGCATTTAAAGGGAACCTGTTACTGGCGATAAGCACCATAAACTAAGTTATGGTGCTCATACAGAAGGTACTCAGGAGCCTAGGGAGGTATTTTTTTATACTTACCTGCCCCCAGATACCCATGCTGTCACCCTCGGAAGTTGGCATCCGGACCGTGCTATTAGACTCAAAGCTCGAGGCTATGTGGATGCACCCCTATTGATCTCTATGTGAGTGTGTGCTCACAGTCTGCAACTTTGAGTCTGCTGCATGGTCCGCATGCTGACAGCGTAGGAACTAAAAGGCGGGTAAGTATAAAAGATATCTACCTGGGTTTCTACTCTATGAGCATCATAACTTAGATTATAGTGCTCACAGCCGTGACAGGGTCCCTTTAACTGAAAAGGATTTGATTCTTTGATGTACAGAATGTCTCCAACGTGTGGAAACATCCATACACAATGAAAATGGTTTGCCAGACGGTGATCCAATTTTGCATACAAGCTACCGGAGAAGGAGGAAAGCTTTTAGGCCATGTCACCAACATGACAGCCATTTTGAATGCCGTTATCTTAAATTCAACTTTTATTTTTCCAATGGCAGGATAGCTGTGTGATATATCAAACTGGCAGAGAATCTCACCAAAAAACAATGGTGTGGTTCAGTTTAACTCCTTAGTGACCAACCCTGTTTGCGCCTTAATAACTAGGCCAAATTTTGGAAATCTGACATGTGTCACTTTAACAAAGAATAACTCCATAAAGGTTTTGCATATCAAAGTCATTCTGACATTGTTTTTTCCCCCACATAATGTACTTCATTTAGGTTGTAAATATAGACAGAGAGAATTGGAGTAGATTTATTACAAGCGCCAAAATTGGTAACATTTTTTAAAAATTGTCATTTTTTTCACATTTTCAACTGGTAGTTATCAGAATGATAGATACCCCCACAAATGACCCCATTTTAAAAACTACACCCCTAATTTATTCACTGGGGGGGGGGGTCAGGAGTATTTTCACCCAACAGTTTTTTTTGCATGAACAGGAGTTCATGCAATTTAGCGGAAAAAAAATTAAATTTCATATTTTTGCAAATATGTCATTTTAAAGATAGGATTTTTTTCTATAATGCACATGAAAATGAGGATTAGCACCCAAAAATGGATCCCCCTGTTTGTCCTGTGTTCAGAAACATACCCGTTGTGGCCCTAATCTAATGTCCGTATGCACAACGGGGCCCAAACCGAAAAGAGCAGCGGGTAGCTTTCAGAACAGACATTTTGTTTGAAGGTGATTTAGGCCCCATTGCCCACTTGTAGAACCCTTAAGCAACCAAAACGATTGAGAATCCCACAAATGACCCCATTTTGAAAACTAGACCCCTTAACAAATTCATCTAGGGGTGTACTGTGTATTTTGACCCCACAGTTTTTGAATGAATTTAAGCAAAGCAGAAGAAAAAAAAATACGAATTTCATTTTTTTGGCAATTGTGTCATTTTAAAAACACTTTTTTTTTTGAACAGCACACATATGAATGAAGACTTTCACTCCAAAATGAATACCCCGTTTGTCCTGTGCTCAGAAACATACCCACTGTGGCCCTAATATTATGTCCGTATGCACAACGAGGCCCAAACCAAAAGGAGCAACTGTTTTTTAACTTTTACGTGACCGCCATTATCCATTGTATAACGGCGATGACGTGATCAGAGACCGCTCACTGCGGCCTTTGGTCACTGCTCCAGGCTCTCTGCTACTTTTAGTAGCCAGGAGCAAGGAGATTTTTAATTTTCCAGGCGCTCCCCTGCTTCTGCGCTTGCGTCCACTATTTTGATGACGGACGCACACGCTGAAGCAGGGGAAAGGTTCGCGGATAAAGATCCCATCGGGAAATATCACTGGAGGCCTTTGGTAAGTAATTTCACCTCCCCTCACGGTTCAGATCCGTTACAGGAAGTGAAACTTTAGCCTTTTTTGACTATTATATGATCGCTGTTATCCATTGGAAGCACGTACCGTGACCCCTCATGAAATCTGCAGGCTCTCGGCTACGTTTGGTAACCAGGAGCAGGGAGATTTTAAATTACCCCGCAATCTGCGGCTTTTGCGCATGCGTCCGCCAGAAGCAGGGGTAAGGTCCGTGGATAAATCCAGCGGAATTAGGTATGTCATTTTATCTCCCCTCACGGAGATGAAACTTAAACTTTTCAAACTTTTTTCTGCTTTTATACTTTTTTTTACTTCTACATGATCGCTGTTATCTATTGGATACCGGCGATCATGTGACCAGGAACCGCATACAACGGTTCCCGGTGACATCTCTCTGCTCTCAGCTACTCATACTAGCCAAAAGATTAAAAATTTCCCGGGCCTCCTCCGCATGACATATGACATCTGGCGCGCATGCACAGACGTCGGCGTCCAGACCTGGAAGACCAGAACGCTGCAGGACATCGTGGAGGACGGGGGTGAGTATGGATCCGTAAGGGGAGCTGAATGAACCTTTAACATTTTTTTAACTATTTACTTTAATGTGATAACGGTGATTGCATGACCGGGGTCGTTCCCTGCGGCCCACCATGACAGCTTCAGGTTGTCAGCTACCTCCAGACAGGGCCTAAAAGGTTCCCCTTCTTCCACAGCTTGTATGCAAAATTGGGTCACTCTCTGCCAAACTGTTTTCATTCTATATGGGTGTTTCCACACTCTTAAGACCCCATGTATATACAATATATGGTAAAGTAAATATATTGTATAACACTTTCTTGGATATTTATTGTTTGTTATTAACAGAACTTGAAAAGATTTTTCACGTATCTTCTACATCATGAAAATACTAGTTTATAGCAAATAAAGTTTGGGTTTTGACCACTCACACTGGCTGTGTACACTCCTGTAGATTGCACATTCGCCGGATAGGCTTAGGCTTCTTATTAGCTTCACAGAAGCTGCGATGAACCATTTTGTTATCACTTTTCCTTCGACAGCCATATTTTGTGTACTGGAAACCTTTATGTGGTAGAGCATATGAAAATAATTATTGAGTACAGAGAAGTTATAAAATATGTAAATCTGTATGTTTTTTCCATTGTTTTTGTACAAATCTTTCAATAATAATGTAGTGATGCCAAGTAGGACAAAGTAAGATCTGGAATAGAACTAGCTTCAGTGTATGTTCACATGGCAAAATCCGATATGGACCATTCGGCATGGATTCTGCCTGTAAAATCCGCTGCAGAAATCCATGGTTATCCACATCAATATTCTCAGATCCACACGCGGATTTAGCCCATTTCAAATCCACACACAGAATTCCAGATTAGGATACAGTGAGAAAACCATGTGAAGAAGTGATATGTCACTTAATTTTTTTCCACAAGCAGATTTGAAATCTGGCCTGGTTTTCCATTGAGTGCGATGGGATGCAGATTTGGTACAGAACTGGCGAAGATTTCACAGCAAATCTGCAAAATACCGCCGTGTGGACAAACCTTGAAAATAAACAAGTAAAGTTCTGCAATTGTCATACAAAAAAACAGTCATCCACTTTAAGGAGTGGACCAAAATCAGCCAAGGTATACCGGTAGTAGCATGAAAGACTAAAAGGTATATTCACACACAGCAGATTTGTTGCATACATTTCTACAATTGGTCCATTCATCTGAACAGTATTAGGTGTCTATACTTACATAGGGTTCTGTGCAGACTGCATCTAAGCTCTTCACCTGCGGTAGACATTGGGAAGCTTAATCTCAACGTATACCTTACCTGCAATTTAAAACATGGCCAGATTCACATCCCTTAGGTGCGGATTTGGCCACCATGGATTTCCTGCGTAATGGCTACGAGTATTTCATTGCGATATACCCATAGTGATTTTGCTAAGTGTGAAGGTACCCGTAGTGGTCTGATCTAGTTGGGTCATGTAGAAGCTAGGCCTAAAAGTGTACCGTGTGTAATGCCACCTAATCAGTGATGGCTGAAGTGGTTAACTTTGTGCGAACTACTGGGGCTGTGGGAATAGTCAGTCCAATTTGGGAACCGGTGGTGGGGCAAGTGGTGCTGAGCTCAAATCCAAGGTAAACTGTAGTTAGGTTGTTTTGGAGGGCTGAGGGAGATCTCTTTTCCTGTCGGCTGTAAAGATATCTGCAGTGAGGAGTGATTGTCCTGCAGGTCTGACATATGGCCTGGTAGTACAGTCCTAAACTAGACTGAGTGGAGTAGATAGTAGGAAGGGTGGAGTAGCGGAAGCCCTTGAGAGTCGGAGCCCTAGTGTGAACAGCTGTGAAGCATGGGATTTTCAATGGCACAATAGATCTTTCTTTGCTGAAAACAATATGGCGTTTATTGAAGGCAGTGCATCTTTATATGGGCAAAAACAGAAAGTCCTTAAATCTACAGACACATTCTCTGCATAGTCTCTTGATCATTACCTACTGATTACTTCTGTGTGACCCTTTGTATAAGTGGAAACTCCACAATCCTTTTCAGGGTCTCACTATAAAATCATTGAATTGCTGCTGGTCTGCCTCTTGTAGCCTCAGAGCAGCCGCTCCCTACTGCACCTTCACCAGTGCAGGTAAGTGATCTTATCACACAAAACAAAACATATTGACACATTTTTGGAGCATTTTCTTTGCAAGTTATAATACATTGTTCCCAGGTGACAAAAACCAAAAAGAAAGGATTAGATAGAGCATTAGGTGGCCAACCTAAAGAGAAACGTAAGGATAAAGAGGCATTCACACCGAAGTTCTGTCTATGCAGGGGAACCCATGCACTACAAGGAAGGTTACAAACATAAAACCAATGTTAAACAAAGAAAAACACATTTTTTTACATTCCTCCATCCTTAGGGCGAGCACCCACTGGCGTTTTTTTTACCTGCGTTTTGCGTTTTTCCTGCACAGGCATAGAGATAACATGTGTTCCTGTCCACTGGCGTTTTTTTTGCGTTGCGTTTGCGTTTTTAACATAGGAACTGTCAGTTGCATATGTGTCCCTATTTTTCTCCTAATGCACCCATGAATGTCAATGGAAATTAACGGAAAACGCCGCGAAAACGCCGCGAAAAACGCCACGAAAAACGCGCGGAAAAACGCGAGAAACGCGGCGAAAACGCTGCGTTTTTTTCCCGCGGAGAACGCAAACGCCAGTGGGTGCTCGCCCTTAAGAGGAAATTTCCCTTCCTCAGACGTCTTTACCTCAGCACTATACGAGAAAAGTGCCTAGAAAAGTCAGCTATGTTTTGGTGACTCTTCCCTGATTGATGTCTTATCTGAAACTTAAATGCCTACAAAGCTAAATACCTCCTTGTAATTCTGGCATTTTTGTCTCTCATGGTATGGATCCAAATAAGAGGATGATGATTGGTTATTAACCCCTTCCCGCTGCAGGGCGTAAACTTACATTCTGGGGATAGCGCGGGATCACATATGATGTTCACAAAGGGAGCGCGCTCCCTCTGTGTCTCCGGCCGGCTCTCGCGATGTTATCGCGAGAGCCCGGCCCGTCGCCATGGCAACAGGATGCCAGACACTGGTGTCCTCTTGCCAGTGCCTGAGATCGCTGTGTAAGCGATAAGGCATGGCAGGGCAGTACTGTTGTCAAAGTCCCCCAGGGGGTCACAAATGTTGTTAAAAAAAAAAGATTAAAAAAATGAATTTTAAAAAAAAAGTAAATAAAACCCCTTTTTTAAAAAAGCTTTTTCTTAGATTAGCATAAAAAAGGTAAAAAAATTAAAAGCCGCACATATTTGGTATTGTCACGTCCATAACGATGCATACAATACGTTGCACATGCTTTTGACTGTGCGCAGTGAAAAGCGTTAAAAAAATGCTAAAAAACTGAGGCAAAATGCTAATTTTTTAGCATTTTGCCTCACTAAAAACGCAATAAAAGTGATCAAAAAAGCCGTATGTACCCCAAAAGGGTACCAATAAAAACTACAGCTCGTCTCGCAAAAAATAAGATCTCACAGGGGGCCGTACATCAAAAAATAAAAAAGTTACAGGACTTTGAATGCAGCGATTTATAAAAAAAAAGATTTCCAGAAAAAGGGTTTTTATTGCAGAAAAGTGGAAAAACCTAAAAAAAAATGTAAGAATTTTGGTATCGTTGTAATCGTACCGACCCGCAGAAAAAATGGATTGTGTTATTTATGCTGCATGATTAACGTTGTAAAAAAAAAAAATCTATGGCAGAATTGATGCATTTTCTCTCCCTGCTATCATAAAAAAAAAAAAAAGTTTTATAATATAGTCAAATGTACCCAAAAATGACGGCGATAAAAACTACAGTTCACCACGCAAAAAACAAGCCCTTATACGGCCGCGTCGATAGAAAAATAAAAAAATTATGGCTTTTGATAAATGGAGAAGAAAATTCTGGCGTCCTTAAGCCCAAAATAGGCCATATCTTTAAGGGGTTAAAATGAACTCTTCCTAGTAAACAGTAATACAATGCCTCCAAAGCCCACAAAGTCGTTAGTCCTCTCTTAATAATGGAATATTTTTGTTCATGGGGAAATAGTTCCTACTTAAATACAGAATAGGGTGTTCCTCACCGTTAATCCCTTGACAAAGGACTGCACCAAGTCCAACCTCTGATGCATCTGTCTGTACAATAGATGGCTCGTCAAAGTTTGGGCTTTGCAAAACTGTCTCTTCACCCAAAATTTCCTTTATTTGCTTAAAAGCTAGTTTACATTCTCTTATCCATGCCACTTGTTCTCTCTTGCTCTTTTCAGCTAGGTTAGTCAAGGGAGCAGCTATGGTGGCAAAATCTGGAATAATACCCAACAAGACCCAAAAAAGATCAGACCTGTTTTTTAGTAGTGGGAATATCAGCTGATTGAATGGCTTGAACGTTTGAAATTTCTAGTTTTACTTTAGCATTACCCACAATTAGAGATGAGCGAGCGTACTCGTCCGAGCTTGATGCTCGTTCGAGTATTAGGGTGTTCGAGATGGTCGTTACGCGAGACGAGCACCACGTGATGTTCGTGTTACTTTCACTTTCATCTCTGAGACATTAGCGCGCTTTTCTGGCCAATAGAAAGACATGGAAGGCATTACAACTTTCTCCTGTGATGTTCCAGCCCTATACCACCCCTCTGCAGTGAGTGGCTGGGGAGATCAGGTGACACCCGAGTATTAAAATCTGCCCCGTCCGCGGCTCGCCACAGATGCATTCTGACAGAGATCAGGGACAGTGCTGCTGCTGCTGCTGTAGGGAGAGCGTTAGGAGTTATATTAGGCGTGAAGAACCCCAACGGTCCTTCTTAGGGCCACATCTGACCGTGTGCAGTACTGTTGAGGCTGCTTTTAGCAGTGTTGCACAATTTATTTTTTTTTGTATATCGGGCGTGCAGAGCATTGCGTCCTCAGTCTGCAGTCATTGCACAGAGTATAGGGCCAGTACTGGTGAGACAGGGAAAGAGATATACAGGCTATGTAGGCAGAGGGCTTTTTTTAAAAAAATGGGGAAAAATACTATCTTTGGGCTGCCTGTGACCGTGTACAGTTTACTGCGTGTCTGCTGGCGGTAGTAGTCCTAATTAATATGCAGCTAAGCGTTACAGCAGGCTTGCGCAAAATTATTTCCTGCCTCTGCTGTCTCCGTTACATCACCGCCGTCATCCTGGCAGAGGGAAACAGTATATATAATATTACACGCTGCCTACAGTATTTGTCTGCTGGGGGTAGTAGTCCTAATTAATATGCAGCTAAGCATTACAGCAGGTTTGCGCAAAATTGTTTCCTGTCTCTGCTGTCGCCGTTACATCACCGCCGTCATCCTGGCAGAGGGAATCAGTATACATAATATTATACGCTGCCTACACTATCTGTCTGCTGGGGGTAGAAGTCCTAATTAATACGCAGCTAAGCGTTACAGCAGGCTTGCGCAAAATTGTTTCCTGCCTCTGCTGTCTCCGCTACATCACCGCCATCATCCCGGCAGAGGGAAACAGTATATATAATATTATACGCTGCCTACTGTATCTGTCTGCTGGGGGTAGTAGTCCTAATTAATACGCAGCTAAGCGTTACAGCAGCCTTGCGCAAAATTGTTTCCTGCCTCTGCTGTCTCCATTACATCACCGCCGTCATCCCGGCAGAGGGAATTAGTATACATAATATTATACGCTGCCTACAGTATCTGTCTGCTGGGGGTAAAAGTCCAAATTAATACGCAGCTAAGCGCTACAGCAGGCTTGCGCAAAATTGTTTCCTGTCTCTGCTGTCTCCGTTACATCACCGCCGTCATCCCGGCAGAGGGAAACAGTATATATAATATTATATGCTGCGTAGAGTATTTGTCTGCTGGGGGTAGTAGTCCTAATTAATACGCAGCTAAGCGTTACAGCAGCCTTGCGCAAAATTGTTTCCTGCCTCTGCTGTTTCCGTTACATCACCGCCGTCATCCCGGCAGAGGGAAACAGTATATATAATATTATACGGTGCCTACAGTATCTGTCTGCTGTGGGTAGTAGTCCTAATTAATACGCAGCTAAGCGTTACAGCAGCCTTGCGAAAAATTGTTTCCTGCCTCTGCTGTCTCCGTTACATCACCGCCGTCATCCCGGCAGAGGGAATCAGTATACATAATATTATACGCTGCCTACAGTATCTGTCTGCTGGGGGTAGAAGTCCTAATTAATACGCAGCTAAGCGTTACAGCAGGCTTGCACAAAATTGTTTCCTGCCTCTGCTGTCTCCGTTACATCACCGCCGTCATCCCGGCAGAGGGAAACAGTATATATTATATTATACGCTGCCTAGAGTATCTGTCTGCTGGGGGTAGTAGTCCTAATTAATACGCAGCTAAGCGTTAAAGCAGCCTTGCGCAAAATTGTTTCCTGCCTCTGTTGTCTCCGTTACATCATCGCCGTCATCCCGGCAGAGGGAATCAGTATACATAATATTATACGCTGCCTACAGTATCTGTTTGCTGGGGGTAGAAGTCCTAATTAATACGCAGCTAAGCATTACAGCAGCCTTGCGCAAAATTGTTTCCTGCCTCTGCTGTCTCCGTTACATCACCGCCGTCATCCCGGCAGAGGGAAACAGTATATATAATATTATACGCTGCCTACAGTATCTGTCGGCTGGGGGTAGTAGTCCTAATTCATACGCAGATAAGCGTTACAGCAGCCGTGCGCAAAATTGTTTCCTGCCTCTGCTGTCTCCGTTACATCACCGCCGTCATCCCGGCAGAGGGAAACAGTATATATAATATTATACGCTGCCTACAGTATCTGTCTGCTGGGGGTAGTAGTCCTAATTATTACGCAGCTAAGCGTTACAGCAGCCTTGCGCAAAATTGTTTCCTTTCTCTGCTGTCTCCGTTACATTACAGCAGCAGGGCAGGTTGGAAGAAGCAGTGCGGTGGCCAGGGGTAGAGGCAGGGCCAGACCGAATAATCCACCAACTGTTTCCCAAAGCGCCCCCTCGCGCCATGCCACCCTGCAGAGGCCGAGGAGCTCAAAGGTCTGGCAGTTTTTCACTGAGAGTGCAGATGACCGACGAACTGTGGTGTGCAAGGTTTGTCGCGCCAAGATCAGCCGTGGAGCCACCACCACCAGTCTCACCACCACCAGCATGCGCAGACATATGATGGCCAAGCACCCCACAAGGTGGGATGAAGGCCGTTCACCGCCTCCGCTTTGCACCACTGCCTTACCCCTGTGCCCCAACCTGCCACTGAGATCCAGCCCCCCTCTCAGGACACAGGCATGACCGTCTCCCGGCCTGCACCCACGCCCTCACCTCCGCTGTCCTCGGCCCCATCCAGCAATGTCTCTCAGCGCACCGTCCAGCCGTCGCTAGCGCAAGTGTTTGAGCGCAAGCGCAAGTACGCAGCCACGCACCCGCATGCTCAAGCGTTAAACGTGCACATAGCCAAATTGATCAGCCTGGAGATGCTGCCGTATAGGCTTGTGGAAACGGAGGCTTTCAAAAACATGATGGCGGCGGCGGCCCCACGCTACATGGTTCCCAGTCGCCACTACTTTTCCCGATGTTCCGTCCCAGCCCTGCACGACCACGTCTCCCGCAACATTGTACGCGCCCTCACCAACGCGGTTACTGCCAAGGTCCACTTAACAACGGACACGTGGACAAGCACAGGCGGGCAGGGCCACTATATCTCCCTGACGGCACATTGGGTGAATTTAGTGGAGGCTGGGACCGAGTCAGAGCCTGGGACCGCTCACGTCCTATCCACCCCCAGAATTGCGGGCCCCAGCTCGGTGCTGGTATCTGCGGCGGTGTATGCTTCCTCCACTAAACCACCCTCCTCCTCCTCCTCCTCCTCCTATGCAACCTCTGTCTCGCAATCAAGATGTGTCAGCAGCAGCACGTCGCCACCAGTTGGTGTCGCGCGGCGTGGCAGCACAGCGGTGGGGAAGCGCCAGCAGGCCGTGCTGAAACTACTCAGCTTAGGAGAGAAGAGGCACACGGCCCACGAACTGCTGCAGGGTCTGACAGAGCAGACCGACCGCTGGCTTTCGCCGCTCAGCTTCCAACCGGGCATGGTCGTGTATGACAACGGCCGTAACCTGGTGGCGGCTCTGCAGCTCGGCAGCCTCACGCACGTGCCATGCCTGGCCCACGTCTTTAATTTGGTGGTTCAGCGCTTTCTGAAAAGCTACCCACGCTTGTCAGACCTGCTCGGAAAGGTGTGCCGGCTCAGCGCACATTTCCGCAAGTCCAACACGGACGCTGCCACCCAGCGCACCCTGCAACATCAGTTTAATCTGCCAGTGCACCGACTGCTGTGCGACGTGCCCACACGGTGGAACTCTACGCTCCACATGTTGGCCAGGCTCTATGAGCAGTGTAGAGCTATAGTGGAATACCAACTCCAACATGGGCGGCGTAGTGGGAGTCAGCCTCCTCAATTCTTTACAGAAGAGTGGGCCTGGTTGGCAGACATCTGCCAGGTCCTTGGAAACTTTGAGGAGTCTACCCAGATGGTGAGCGGCGATGCTGCAATCATTAGCGTCACCATTCCTCTGCTATGCCTCTTGAGAAGTTCCCTGCAAAGCATAAAGGCAGACGCTTTGCGCTCGGAAACAGAGGCGGGGGAAGACAGTATGTCGCTGGATAGTCAGAGCACCCTCATGTCTATATCTCAGCGCGTTGAGGAGGAGGAGGGGGAGGAGCATGAGGAGGAGGGGGAAGAGACAGCTTGGCCCACTGCTGAGGGTACCCATGCTGCTTGCCTGTCATCCTTTCAGCGTGTATGGCCTGAGGAGGAGGAGGAGGAGGAGGATCCTGAAAGTGATCTTCCTAGTGAGGACAGCCGTGTGTTGTGTACAGGTACCCTGGCACACATGGCTGACTTCATGTTAGGATGCCTTTCTCGTGACCCTCGCGTTACACGCATTCTGGCCACTACAGATTACTGGGTGTACACACTGCTCGACCCACGGTATAAGGAGAACCTTTCCACTCTCATACCCGAAGAGGAAAGGGGTTCGAGAGTGATGCCATACCACAGGACCCTGGCGGACAAACTGATGGTAAAATTCCCATCCGACAGCGCAAGTGGCATAAGGCGCAGTTCCGAGGGCCAGGTAGCAGGGGAGGCGCGGAGATCAGGCAGCATGTACAGCACAGGCAGGGGAACACTATCCAAGGCCTTTGCCAGCTTTATGGCTCCCCAGCAAGACTGTGTCATAGCACCCCAGTCAAGGCTGAGTCAGCGGGAGCACTGTAAAAGGATGGTGAGGGAGTACGTAGCCGATCACACGACCGTCCTCCGTGACGCCTCTGCCCCCTACAACTACTGGGTGTCGAAGCTGGACACGTGGCCTGAACTCGCACTGTATGCCCTGGAGGTGCTTGCTTGTCCTGCGGCTAGCGTCTTGTCAGAGAGAGTGTTTAGTGCGGCTGGGGGAATAATCACGGATAAGCGTACCCGCCTGTCAACCGACAGTGCCGACAGGCTTACAATCATCAAGATGAACAAAGCCTGGATTTCCCCAGAGTTCTCTTCTCCACCAGCGAACAGCAGCGATACCTAAACAATGCGTAGGCTGCACCCGCGGATGGAAGCATCGTTCTCTAACACCATCAAAAACGGGGACCTTTTAGCTTAATCAATCTGTGTATTATATTCATCCTCCTCCTCCTGCTCCTCCTCCTGAAACCTCACGTAATCACGCCGAACGGGCAATTTTTCTTAGGCCCACAAGGCTCAGTCATATAACTTTTGTAAACAATGTTTATATGTTTCAATTCTCAATTCAATAAAGCGTTGAAACTTGCACCTGAACCAATTTTTATTTTAACTGGGCTGCCTACAGGCCTAGTTACAAATTAAGCCACATTAACCAAAGCGATTAATGGCTTTCACCTGCCCTCTTGGTTGGGCATGGGCAATTTTTCTGAGGTACATTTGCACTCTTGGTACACCAATTTTTTTGGGCCATCGCCTACATTGTAATCCTAGTAATTTTTGCCCATCTGCATTAAAGCTGACGTTACCTCAGCTGTGCTGGGCACTGCAATGGGATATATTTATGTACCGCCGGTGGGTTCCAGGGAGCCACCCATGCTGTGGGTCCACAGGGACTTCACATTAGGGATTTGTACCTGCCAGTGTCTATGTATTAAAAACCCCGGTCAGACTGGGGCATTCAGTGTGGGCCGAAGACCACCTGCATTTAATCGGACATTACCTCAGCTGTGATGGGCAATGCAATGGGATTTATTTATGTACCGCCGGTGGCTTCCTGGGACCCACCCATGCTGTCGGACCACACGGAGTTGTAACTGCATGTGTCCACTTCTGAAGAACCCCAGTCTGACTGGGGCATGCAGTATAGGCCGAAGCCCACCTGCATCAAACCTGACGTTACCTCAGCTGTGATGGGCAATGCAATGGGATTTATTTATGTACCGCCGGTGGCTTCCTGGGACCCACCCATGCTGTCGGTCCACACGGAGTTGTAACTGCATGTGTCCACTTCTAAAGAACCCCAGTCTGACTGGGGAATGCAGTGTGGGCCGAAGCCCACCTGCATCAAACCTGACGTTACCTCAGCTGTGATGGGCAATGCAATGGGATATATTTATGTACCGCCGGTGGGTTCCAGGGAGCCACCCATGCTGTCGGACCACACGGAGTTGTAACTGCTTGTGCCTACTTCTAAAGAACCCCAGTCTGACTGGGGCATGCAGTGTGGGCTGAAGCCCACCTGCATCAAACCTGACGTTACCTCAGCTGTGATGGGCAATGCAATAGGATATATTTATGTACCGCCAGTGGGTTCCTAGGAACCACCATTGCTGTGGGTCCACAGGGACTTCACAATATGGATTTGTACCTGCCAGTGTCTATGTATTAAAAACCCCGATCAGACTTGGGGATGCAGTGTGGGCCGAAGCCCACCTGCATTAAACCTGACGTTACCTCAGCTGTGCTGGGCACTGCAATGGGATACATTTATGTACAGCCGGTGCATTCCAGGGAGCCACCCATGCTGTGGGTGCACACGGAATTCCCATTGCGGAGTTGTACCTGCCTGTGACTATTTATAAAAAACCCCGGTCTGACTGGGGCATGCAGACACCTTGACAGAATGAATAGTGTGTGGCACATGGGTTCCCCATTGCTATGCCCACGTTTGCAGCTCCTGATGGAGGTGGCACAGGATTGGATTTCTCATTGCTTCTGTACAGCATTATGGGCTATCGCCCCGCCCCTTTTAAAGAGGGTCGCTGCCTGGCCATGCCAACCCTCTGCAGTATGTGCCTGCGGTTCCTCCTCATGGCAGACGCACTTATAAATAGACATGAGGGTGGTGTGGCTATGAGGCCAGCGTGTGGCATGAGGGCAGCTGAAGGCTGCGCAGGGACACTTTGGTGTGCGCTGTAGACACTGGGTCGTGCGGGGGGGGGGGGTTGGGCAGCATGTAACCCAGGAGAAGTGGCAGCGGAGTGTCATGCAGGCAGTGATTGTGCTTTGTTGGAGGTATTGTGGTGCTTAGCTAAGGTATGCCTTGCTAATGAGGGTTTTTCAGAAGTAAAAATTGTTGGGAGGGGGGAGGCACTCTTGCCGCTATTGTGGCTGAATAGTGGGACCTGGGAACTTGGGATGCAGCCCAACATGTAGCCCCTCGCCTGCCCTATCCGTTTCTGTGTCGTTCCCATCACTTGAATTGCCCAGATTTTCACAAATGAAAACCTTAGCGAGCATCGGCGATATAGAAAAATGCTCGGGTCGCCCATTCACTTCAATGGGGTTCGTTAGTGGAAACGAACCCTCTAGCATCGCGAAAAGTTTGTCTCGAGTAACGAGCACCCGAGCATTTTGGTGCTCGCTCATCTCTACCCACAATAAATCCAAGGTACCTTTACGTTGAATAATTGTGAAACCTGCTTTTTCCAATTGCAGCTATCACTTTTTTTAAGTGATGCAAATGGTCTTCCCATGCGTTGCAAAAAATTAAATAATCTAAATAAGCAGCACTGTACTCCATATGGTGTTTTAAGAGTATATCCATGGCTCTCTTAAATGTGGCTGGAGCACCATAAAGACCAAATGGCATATTTCTAAGCTGGGACAAACCACTAAGCGTCTCATCTAGAGGAATTTGCCAATAACCCTTACATGAATCTAGGGTAGAAATATAAGCTGCATTTCCCAACTTATCGAGGCATTGAGTAACTGTTAAAGCTGCATATAGCATTCATTTAATGAAAATCTATGCAAAATCTTATTGTTCCATCTTTTTACTGACAATCACTACTGGTGAAGACCAAGGACTTTTAGATGGTTCAAAAACTCCTAATTTAAGCATTTCCTGAACCTTATTTTCTGCTTTGTTCTTTCATTTTTCTGGTATTCAATAAGGTTTGTGTCTTATTGGAGCATGGTCTTCAGTATTTATTTCATGACAAATTAAAGACACGCAATCAGGCCAAAAACATGTGAACTTGAGTTTATTAGGTTTCTCAAGTCACAATGCTGCACCTCAGATAATTTTGGATTTAAAGTAACATGTGACCACTCTACATGTATTTTTACCAAATTATAAATCTCTTCAGACATATCCTTAGAAGACTCTGTCATAATGGTACAAGCAGTACTGCTTTCTGCATTCACCTTTGGTTCAAGCCAATGTTTTGATAAATTTACAAGGTAGACCTTAATTTTTTGTTTTTAGCTGGGGTTTTCATTTCAAATACCAGTTCGTCTAACAACTTTATAAGGTCCTTGACATTTTGCCAACTTATTTTTACTTCTAGGAAATAAGAGGAGAACCTTATCGCCTACTTTTTACATTTACTTTTGGCATGTTGACCATACCATTTCTTCTAGTACACTTTGGCTTTGTGAGCATTATCATGGGCTACCTTGATAGGTTTCAATAGTCTTTCTTTCATTTGTAACACATGCTCTACCACATTTTTTGATCACCGGATTTACCTTCCCATACCTCTCTGATAACATTCAAAAGTCCTCTGGTCTGACTCCCATACAACAATTCAAATGGTTTAAATCTAGAGATGAGCGAGCACCCAAATGCGTTATTCGAGTCGAGCTTTTCGTAAAATTCAAGAGCTCTACTCGAGTAATTAACCCCATTGACTACAATGGGAGACTCGAGCATTTTTGTATGTAGGACGCCGGGTGCCGAGCTTTTTTTTTTTTTTCCTAGGGTTGTCTCTCTCTCTCTCTCTCTCTCTCTCTCTTTCCCCTGCCTGCCAGACCAAAAAATTGTCCAATGACACGCGCTGCGTCGCGGCGGGGAGGGGCCCAAATAGGCACATCACAGCGGGGTGGAGCCAAGAACTGGGGCGGGGTGGAACACAGCTTGATACTCTTTCGAGTAATGAGCACTATCGAGTACGCTAATACTCGAACGAGCATCAAGCTCGGCAGAGTATGTTCGCTCAAGTCTAGTTAAATCCTGTAGAATCTTGTAGAACCTCACAGTAAGCAAATAATAGAAAAGGCAACCATTGGTCCCACTGTTTTGGATCATTATGTACAAATTTCCTAAGTATACTCTTCAGTGTTTGATTGTATCATTCTGCCAGCCCATCTGTTTGCAGATGGTAAAGGGTAGGACTGAATGCCAAGATGTTGACACACTTCTGGTAGGAAAAAAGAGTTGAAATTACTACCTTGATGAGTCAAGATATGTGTAGGTAATCCAAACCTGCTAAACACATTTAAAATTTCCTCAGCAACTCTTTTAGCAGCAGCTGTTCAGAATGGAATGGCCTCAGGGTACTTCATGCAGTAGTCTGCTATGGTAAGAATAAAACTGTTACCTTTAAAACGTTTCTCTAGTGGATCAGTGATATCCATACCAACAGTATTAAATGACTTATCAATCACTGGCAATGGTATAAACTCTGCTTTAGTAGGGGCAGAAGCAGTTTACCGACACACAGGGCAACTATGGTAATAAGTGGTTACTTCATCATAAACTCCAGGCCAATAGAACCTATAAAGTACCCTTGCCAAAGACCTTTTTATAACCCAAATGACCAGCAGTAGGAATATCATGTGCCAATTTCTGATTTTTTAACCTGAACCTCTTTGGCATACCCAACTGTTGTATTTGCTCTCCTGTCTTTGGATGACGATACACTCCATAGACAATCTTATTTACAAGTAGGAAGAAAGATGTAGGAAGTTGCCTATCACTTTCAACCAATTTACAGTTTGTTAAACCTTACTCATACAATGGATGTAAATCAATGTCCTGTTTGTGCTCAAATGCAATATCAATGTCCCAGTGTCCAGCATTCATATACTGTAGTTAACTTTCTTGGAAAGTCTTCTCCTCAAGATCTCCTGCCGTTCTGGAACACTAGGACACTTTGCCTTTGTTGACTTCATGATGTCCTTATGAAATGGGAAAATTTCTTCCAGAGTTTCATCTTTATTTTGTGTCTTTGTTCAAGCTCGAGTAGTTACAGCAGACAACTGATCTTCTCCCATTAGCAAGTCCTTGAATCCCGGAGTAGTTCTGCCAAGGATCACTGCTACTTGTAGTTCAGGAACAACAACTGCCGGCATTGTAAAACATTTTTCATCAACTGCAGTTTATTATTTGATGTGGAGTAATTTTTTGTATCTCTACGAACACAAGTAATAGCTACTTTAGGAAACTCTGCTTTCTGGGTTATCAAGTCTCCCTTTACCCATCTCAGTTCACTGCCAGAATCCTGCAAAGTATCCACAGTCACTCCATTATTTTGGATTGGCCGGATAGTCACTGAAAACAAAGAATGTTGTTGGTCTTTTAGTGATTTTTCTGGGGCAACATTTAGCTACATCTCCCTTGTCTTGACAAAAATAACACATTTGTCACTGGTTGTCATTTTATTGGTGTCCAGGCATCTTGTACTCTACCTCCTGAGATCATTCTGGATTATGTCTAGGAACCAGCTACAGGTCTGCTTATGTCTCTTTTTGCAAGGAGAAAGTCATCTACCAAAGATATTGCTTTATCAGTGTTTTGGCGTCAATGTTTTTTATCCAGGAATGAACATCAGCTGGAAAAATTTGTAGAAACTGTTCAAGTATTCTTGGTTTACTGATTTGTCCAAATGTTTTGGTTTCTGTTTTCATGCATTTTATATATAAATCTTGCAGATTGATAAAAACATCTCTTGGGCCATCAATGTAGAAGTACTTAAGTTCTCTGAACCTCTGCCTGTAGATTTCTTCACTAATGTCATATTGCCTTAAATTGGTCTCTTTAACCAAATAATAGTCACCTGCATCCTGTATGTTCATGTGGCTGTATGCTAGCTAGACTTGTCTGGTAAAATACGGTGCTAGTCTTACCACCCACTGTTCCTTAGGCCATTGACAGGTGTTTGCAATCCTTTCAAAGGTAGGTAAATATACCCTCTATATCATCTTGTGGAGTAAGTATTGTCATGTGAGGGTCTTTTCAAGGAGACACAGTTACAGGTGGAGAATGGAGCACATTGAAGACTTTGCTGTTCATGTAGTGTTTGGAACAGTTGTGTCCAACGTTCATCCTGACTTTGGAATCTGCAAGATTTCTGCTCGCTTCCTCCATTTGACTTTTTTTTCTGCTTCTATGTGCTTCACAGCCAGCCAATTCTTAGGTCTCCTGCACACGGGCAGATTTGCATCATGAAATCCGGAGCGGGATTTTGCCTCTGGATTCTGCAGCAAATCCAGCCCGTGGCATGCTATGACAATACGTGATTTCCTGCCCTTGAGCGGAAATCGATTTTCCGCTCGTGGGGGAGAAATCGCAGCATGCTGCGATTTTGTGCGGGCTACGCACGGCCACCTTCCATTAAAGTCAATGGAAGCCGTCCGTCCTGCGGTCATTCTGCAACCATCATTGCAGTAGGGTGGCGGAAGCCACGTCATCGTCGTAGTGATGGCCCTGCGTCCTCTGTACTGTGCATGTGCGTCAGCGCGCCAGAGGAGAAGAGGTATGCTGGAGTCACCGGCTGGGCACCGGGTCGAACTGCGCTGCGGGAATCCCGCATGCGGGGTCTGACCCGCCCGTGTGCAGGCGGCTTTAAAGTCATCAATGCTTTCAGATAAAGTCTTTTCAGCAGACTTGGACCTTGAATCAGCAGCACTTGGACCTGCCAGAGCACCAGCTTCTTGCACCTCTGCTTTCTCATCACTCCGTACAGTCTGTATGACTTTAGGTCTGCCATCTTGACTTTCCATTTTTTTCTGTTATTTTCAGCAATTTGCTTGGAGATATACTTTATTTTGATTTAACATGCCAGGAATGGGTCTTGTACATAACTCATTTGTTTCCTTTAAATGAGAGTACTTGGAGCAATACTCAAGCTTCATCCCCTTGCTTATACCATATGTGCCTTTAAATCCACAGACACATTCTCTGCACAGTCTCTTGATTAATTACCTACTGATTACTCTGTGTGTCACCCTTTATAAAAGTGGAAACTCCTCAATCTTTTTTCAGAATCATTCTATAAAAGCATTGAATGGTAGCTGGTCTGCCTCCTATAGCCTCAGTGCAGGTAAGTGAAATTATCACACAAAACATATTAACACATTTTCTATGGAGCATTTTCCTCAGTTGTAATACATGGTTTCCAGATGACAAAACCAGAGAAAAAAGAGAGCATTAGGTGGCCAGCCCATTGAGAAAAGAAAGGAAAAAGATGCATTCACACAGAAGTTTTGTCTAATCAGTAGAACCCATGCACCACAACTAAGGTTACAGACATAAAACAAGTGTTAAACAAAGAAAAATCATTACAACTGCCCAACTATTGAAGTGAGCATGCAGAAACTTGAACCATCATCTGAATGTCCATTAATGAGATTGTCAACTGGACATAACTGAGGAACTGTGACAAAGAGACAAAACCCTTAAGATGAAGGGAACTGTAATGACAGATTGAGCCTCTGAGAAGCAGGGAAGCTCTAACAGAAACAGAGCCCTAAAAAGACAAGTGTTAAAAACATTTGCCATATTGTGCTTCTTAAATGTGTTTTCCAGGGTTGTTTTTTTTATTAATCCTTAGGATGGTACTGCAGGTTCTCTCCCATTTATCTCCAAGGAAGGGAGCCTGCAATACCATTTCAGGCCACTGCACAGTGTATGGAGCTATGCTAGTTTTGGCATGCAGCAGCTGTGGGAAACAGCTGGTCAGGATGGGGTGTCAGGTGTTGGACCCCTGCCAGTCTTTTATTAATTCTATCCTGAGAATATTACATCAATTTAAAAAAAAATCCAGGAAAACCCCTTTACAGTGAAAGCAACCATAATGCTTTGTGTATCACCATACTCAAGTTGTGTTCTGTAAAGTGGAACTGTGAACCTCATGAGGGAAGATACCACACAGTATACATATCATGGCGATAGAGGCCAAAAGAATACCTATTTGACCTCTGTCAGATGAAAGAAGCTCTATGGACACATTTGACTTATATGCTGGGAGCTTTTTCGGGCACATACAGTATGTTTAACGGAGGGTTCAAATGCAGTCTGCACAGAGTACAACAAACTTTTACTGTTGCTTGATGTTTCTGAATTTTATGATATAAACCATATGGTGAAAAAATTAGTATTAGTTATTTAGCAAAATAGGATAATATGGTCAATGGTTTAAATGTATCTCCTGTAGCAATGTATCGCCTGTCTAGCTACAGATGTACCAATCGTTAACATGAGTGGCGCATCAAGATAACTCAATTTACAATGTAGCATATTGCAGATACAGATGGTTATCATGTCAAGTTACAGTTTGCTACATTTTCTAGTATTTTAACTCTATTTCACTTAAAAAATATCTAAAAACAAACAGGCCATGGGGCTCAAATTTATCACTATTTTTCCTCTGTGTATTTGTAATTGTATTTTCCCTGAACTGGTGGAAGGAGTCTGTTTTGTTGTCTTCTATACATTGAGCACAGAAAAGTCTTCAGATTCTGCTCCCTGACTCTCTGTAACACATACTGATAGACATAACATCATCAGGGAAGACACTACAGCAGTACTGAACAGTGGAGATGTGAATATATAACAGTAAATAACTCGCTATTAGTTCTAACAGCACGTCTTTGTGAGACTTTGCTTCTCTTCCTTTTCCTTCACCCTCCTCTCTATACACTTCAATCAGTGATATAGGTCATCAGCCTCCTCCACTTAATGTTCTGTGTCTCGTTATCTCTGTTACTACAGACAGGCATTACTTGTCAACAGGTAGTGGACAGTAACAAGAAGGAAGGGAAACCCCTAATGGCCATCACTTTAGAGTGACCTTTGAGCATAAAAACTAAATTTTAGGTAAATAAATTGTAGTTTTGCTACTTATCACATTAGCTAACACATAGGCACAAGTTGTTTGAGCGGTTAGTGACCATATAAAGTGCTCTGTTTCCTCTACTGTGTACTAATGATAAGATCAGAAGGCTTAGTAATTTTATTAATACCATTGAATGTTATTACATGTATTCCCTTAAATATAACCTGTCACCCCCCTACAGCATGATAAACTAAGTTATGATGCTCTTTGGGGATGTGACAGGGAGCCGGGTGATGTATTTTTTTATACTCACCTGCTTCCACAATCCCATTGTGTCCTTCTCCGATATCGTCGCTGCACAAAAGTCTGGCTCTTTTCCCATGCGCATGCTCTCCTATACAAATATTTGGGAGAGCGTGTGCACAGGACTCTGAAAAGAGTCAAATTTCAGTGCCACATGCTGACTTCACCGGGTGACAGCAGTGGATTGTGGAAGCGGGTGAGTAAACAAAAGACATCCACCTAACAGCACCATAATTCAGTTTATGGTGCTGTAGGGAGGTGACCGGTTCCCTTTAATATGCAGTTCTTATTCAAGTCAGCAATTCAATTTACTAATATACTGTAAAAAAAAAACACTTAAAATCTTATTCCATATTAACACTATATCATCTCAATTTGACTCAAAAGACAACTTTTCCATACAGCACTCACCTCCGCCACAGGGTTTGGAGCACTGAGACCAACTTTTTAAAGCCCACTCATAAGTATCAAGCTCTTCCTGCAGAACATTGTTACTGTTTATAGAAGGCAAAGAGTCTTCATGAATTATGTATTTATATGTCAGGCTGGATTTTGTGTCATTCTCTTGAGGTATAACCTTTAGGAGGCACAAAACATCATACAAAACACCATGAAATACTGTGTTCTGACAGAGCAGAGGATCAGAACATTTCACAAGAGGAGCACAAAACAACTCGGTCTTCAAAATGCATCTGTCATCATTTCCATGATTTTCCTAGTGTTTTTATTTCAGTCCTATTTATGTGGCCTTGATTGTTAATAAGCGACCAAAACAATTTTAGATCTGTCCTTTTACATTTGTCTTTTAGAACAGGCAGGCAGTCAATAAATGTGTAAGTAAAATGTATCAGACAAATGCTACCAGATGGGGTTTTCATTTTACATGTGGATTTGTTCCAGTCTGCGCCTTTTATTGTACATACAACAAAATAAAAGGATAATAGTAAGTAAAACCTGCTGCTTTATGTTTTATTGTCAGATGTTCTAAAGCTTTTATACTCTAAAAAACACTGTAAAACAACAATCTCATAAATAATCTCATGCATGCTTATCTTTATAGAATTTTTAAAGGGGTTCTGTCAGCAAAATAAAAAAAATTATACTCACCTGCATCCTGCCCTGCATCCCTGTAGAGTCTAACTTGTGGAAAGAGAAGAGTTAAAAAAACAAAGCACACTCACCTAATTCCGCTGTACTTGGTCCCCCCAATCAACTGGTGCGTGAGGGATTGGCTCCTGCGCGCTTTCATCGACCTGGCCGCATCTAGCCTCTGACGTCCACGGAGAGTCGATGGTGAGTGTGCAAGCGCACTGGGAAGGGGGACACATGTGCACTCGCCATTGACTCTCCGAGGATGGCAGAGGTTAGACGCGGGCAGGCCAATCAGTGAGCGACGCATCACTTGTGACGCGTCGATCACTGACCCGGACGGCAGGACTTGCCGTCCGTTAGTGGTCGGAGCAGGAGCAGAAGCTGGAACTTTTCCAGCTTTTGCCCTGCGATTGGATGGCTGCCAAAGGGAGAGGAGAAAACCAGCAGGTTTCCGGTGACCGGCCCCGTAAGGCACAGGTGAGTATGATTTTTTTTTTTTACCTGACAGAAGCCTTTAAAGCATAATTAATGTGAATGAACTGAATAGAATAGACACTCCCACTCATGAGTGAAGGGGGCTAGACTTCAGGAAGAGGAGAAAAACATGAACTTCTGTATTAGTTGTAAATAGATGTGACGCATTTAGGCTGGAGTCTATTTTTCTATTTTTCTACCTCTCTCCATAACCAATAACATTTTTATCTATCCTGTCTCTGACGCTGTAGAGACTTGCATAATTTGTAGCATGCAAATGTAGAAAAGCTGGTTTTGTTAAATGTTGCAGACCTGAGATTGTCCTTTAACCCCTTAATGACGCGGACCCTTTTTCTTTTTCCATTTTCGTTTTTTCCTCCCCCCCTACGAAAAAATCATAACTCCTTTATTTATCCATCGACGTCGCTGTATGAGGGCTTGTTTTTTGCGGGACGAGTTGTATTTTTCAACTGAAAAAATTTTAAAAAATTCTAAGTGGAGTAAAATGAAAAAAAAAAATGACATTTCGCCATCTTTTAGCACGTCTTGTTTCTACGGCGCACAAACGGCAACAAAACCGACATGATAACTTTTTTCTATGGGTAGATACGATTACTACGATAACAAACTTGTATAGGTTTTTACTTACTATACTACTCTTTTATTTTTTCAAAGACATTTAATTTTTTTCAATTATTTTCTGCGGTCATTTTGTGCGCGCAATAACTTTTTTATTTTTCTGTTGACGTAGTTGAGCAAGGGCTCATTTTTTGCGGGATGTCCTGTAGTTTCCAACAGTATCAATTTGGAATACATACGACTTTTTGATCGCTTTTTATTGCGTCTTTTCTGGGAGACAAGGTATCTAAAAAACTGCATTTCTGGGGTTCTTTATTTTTTTTTCGAACGACGTTCACCGTGCGGGAAAAATAATGCACTACTTTGATAGATCAGACTTTTACAGACGCGGCGATACCTAACACATATTTTTATTTTATGATTTAGATTTTTTAATAATAGATATGGCAAAAGGGGGGTGATTCAAACTTTTATAACTCTTTTTTTTTTTTACAATTAAAAAAACTTTATTGATTTTTTTCTTTTATTTTACTTTGAAGTCCCCCTGGGGGACTTTACCATGCGATGCTTTGATCGCTCCTGCAGTATGACGTAATGCTATAGCATTGCGTCATACTGCAATTTAACAGGCAGTCTATCAAGCCACCCCACGGAGATAGCTTGATAGGCAGTCTGGTAAGGCAGCCCTGGGGCCTTTCATTAGGCCCCCGGCTGCCATGACACCTGCACGGCTCCCCCGATCTCACCGCGAGGGAGCCGTGTCGGGGGATTTAAATGCCGCTATCAGAATTGACAGCGGCATTTAAATGGTTAATAGCCGCAGTCGGCCGAACGGCCGATAGTGGCTATTGCCCGTGGGTGTCAGCTGTTATAAACAGCTGACGCCTGCACTGTATGAAGAGACGTTGCCACGCAACCTCTCTTCATACATACCCCGCCGCTCCATGACGTAGCGGTACGTCATGGTGCGGGAAGGGGTTAAACCTGCCAAATGTTAAATCATGATTGTAACAATGCAGCTCCAATCTTAACGTGTACTTAACTTTTCAGACTAAGCTGCCATGTGTGTACATGAGGAATACTATTATTCCTGGCCATTATATGACTTGGATCCTGTGTTTTTCCTATTTTCCTCTTTGCAGTGTTAGACTTCTTTCACATGAGCGCATATCGGCCGTCCGATATGCACTACGTTGGGAGTGAAAAATCTGGTTAAACGGGCGCACAAATCAAAAGTTTCTGCGCCCGTTCATATGGCCTGGTGAGGCCGGCGCAAATGCGCTGAGCTCACCAGGCCATTGCCTATTTCCTCTCCCTTTCCCATTGCAGGCTTACCTCTCGTTCCTCCCCGCTCGTTCTGTGCAATGGGAGGGGGTGGGACAGGGGCGAAGCCAATTGCCGGCCCGCCCTGCCTCCTCTTATTGATGGCTATGGACAAGGGACAGGGAGATGGCGGGTGCTTAGCTCCACCCCCATCCCGCCCCCCTCCCATTGCACAGAACGAGCGGGGAGGAACGAGAGGTGAGGCTGCACGGGGGAGAGGAGAACAGGGGGAGGGAGTTTAGCAGCCATGCTGCTAAACTCCCTCCCACCTATGGCCACTGCCATGGGCTCCAATAGGAGCCCATGCAGCGGCCGACGTATTCCGGCCCAAAAGATAGTTTCAGGACTATGTTTTGGGCCCGAGGTAAAAACGCCCTGCTCTATATTGGCTTGGCCGGTCGTTTTTACCTCTCAGAAATAAGCCCATGTGATCTGATGCATTGGAATGCAATGCATCAGATCACAGCGCATATTGGCCGGCCGTGAAAACGGCCAGCCGATATGCGCTTATGTGAAGGAAGCCTTACGCTGTGCGTCTGGGATCTGTGGTTCTACAAGTTTCCATAAACATAGCTTCACAGGTAAGGGTTAATTGAGCTGGCTAGGTGTGATGTTTCTCCAGTCAATCCCCTCTGGTATGCCTAAATACCAGCATCTCTTGGTAGAAGATGCTGGTCATTTTACTCTGTGTTAATCCCACTCAGAGCTGGTGTTATGCATGCTTGTCTGTAGTGTTCCTCTCCCATTTTCCCTAAAACGGTCGGGACATCTGTTGTCCCTCACCTTCTTGCATTTTGGAGTGTGTGCACTGAGTAGTGTGCGGTTCAGTGACCGTGGAGGTGCATGCACCTGCAGGTTTCTCCCTATCCCTTTGCAGACATCTGATGTTTTGTGTGTGTCAGATATTTGATGCCTGAGTAGTATACAAAGTCCATGGAAGTATACAATTTATATAAAAGTATATTATTTTATTCTTTAAGCTCCACACCAGTTCTTGGTCGAAACGTCACCAATTTTATTGTATGGAGGAATAAAATTTATACTTTTATATACATAATATGGTGCCATGGGCTTTGTATACTACTCCTGGATGATGTCTGGATCTAGGTCCTGATCCTACTGTGGCGTTTGCAGTACTTTTTCCTCCTCGCCTTAGGGGGCTACAACACCGAGAGGCCATTTACTCTTCTGCTGCTGATAAACCTCTGTGATTCCTGGGATAGGTTATGCCTGACACTGTTCCCTGTTGGTTCGGGACAGTGGCTGACTCTCTATTCCCTTGGTGTGAGGACACTTGGCCTAGCTGTAGTTTGCTACCTTTATGCATGTGAGTTCTCGGTGGGGTTTTTGTTCTATGTTGTATGCATAACCCTGTGTGTTGGTGTGAACAGCGATGCGTTTTGTATGTCTGTGGAGATGGCTAGACATGAGGTGTGAACAGTCGCGTTCTGTGTCTAATGTGTCTGAACAGTGTCATACCCTGTGTTTTGTGCATATCTCCAGGTTCCTAATCAGGGATAGCCAGGTCCTAGATGAAGACAGTGGGGCTGTCCTTATTGGGACAATCACCCTGCTTTCGGGCAGCGGTTCCCTACTTTTCCTGATTAGTAAGGCACAGGGGTCCTTTAATCTTTACCTGGAGTGGTGCAATTGGTCTATGCAACATAATGAGAGTTGTTGCGGTTTTATTAGGACACCAACTTGCATCCGTGCTGAGGCGTGGCGCTTTAGGGCGCCGCATGGACGTAACATGCAGTTTGTGAATCTAATTCTCATTCCAGACTGGTAAGAGGAGCCTTGCTGATGTGCTGTGTTCTATAGACTGTACACAGAGAACTGCAGATCCCGCTCTCTAAATAATAATAATCTTTATTTGTATAGCGCCAACTTATTCCGCAGCGCTAAATGTTTTTAACACACGCAGACATGAAATAGTGTTGTCGTACAGTGTACAGAAAAAGAGAGCAGTGAAGATGTGATTTCTGTAGCTAAAACACAGCAATCAGTCCCTTAATATTTGCTTACAGGTAGCCTCTGTGTGAGTCCCCCTGCCTTCTGCTCTATACAATTCAATGAGCATGATGAGTCATCCTCTTAACTCATCCCTGTTCTAAGGTACAGTGTCTCCTGGTAATCATTTCACAGCAGCCAGTGGACAGCAAGCTGGGAGGAAGGGAGACCCCTTAGTAGACAGCTCATTACAATATTTTTTTCAAAACAAAGCCATCTTTTTAGGAAACGTATACTGCAGTTTTGTTAGTTACCACAGTAACTATGATTACTAGTTGTTTGAAAAGTCAGTGTCTATTTAATGTATACATTTTATCTATAATTTGTTTATATAATTTACTTATAAATATGGTAAGTCACCAATCAGCATTAGCCTCCACAGCATAAGTCTTTAGTCATAGTTCATAAGAGGGTTCACCCACAGAAAGTATTTCTTTTAACTACAGAAGAGTGTTCACTGAAGTCATGGGTTTACATTTTTTCCATAGTGCTATTAGTCCAACATCTAAGTTAAACATCCAAAAAATTAAATTAAAGGGGTATTACCATCTACTATGGTGGTAGTCTGACCTCTGAGACTCCCATCAATGAAGTGGCCACAGTATTAGTTTTTCACTATTTTCCCTTCCCCACATAGTGGTGTTCCAGTTGTCTTATTGTATAAATTGCTACAGTTTTCATGTTGTAGTTGTGAAGTTAGGTAGACTACGGCTAAGTTAATATCTGGGTCAGAGACTGCATTGGAGACTTCATTACAGATTTCGTCACATGTAGTGAAAATGTAGTGGTGCATGCAGCGCTATGAAGGACACCTCAGTGTTAATGAAGTCTTTTGAGCAACTTATTTGGCACTTATCAAAGCTTTCGTTTATAATGGAAACAACTACACATACATCAACACAGCCTAACTTTCTCAAGCTGAGGTTTCTAAGCCTTAGGGTGGACACCCACTGGCGTTTTTTCTCCACTGCGCTGCAAGAGTAAAGTTAAAGTCTCGCAGCGCAGTGCGAGAAAAAAACCCGGCATCACGCCGGGATATCGGCAGTCTTTTCACTGGGGCCAGCGGCAGCAGCGCTAGCCCCATTGAAAAGAGATGGAGAATGCTGGGGACTTCTGCTGGGATGAGTTTCCTTCATCCCCGCGGGGACCGCTGTGGCAGAAGTCCGCAGCATTCTATCCCATTGCTTTCAATGGGATCGGCACTGCTGCCGATCCCATTAAAAGCAATGGTTTCTGCCAAGCCCCGCAGTATGATTATCGGGGAAGGGCTTGAAATATAAGCCCTTCCCCAATAATCAGCAATAGGTGTAAAAAAAAAAGATTTTAAAAATTACTCACCTCTCCAGCGCTCAGACGCGTCCTCTGGCTGGCTCCCCTGCACTGCTATGAAGCTCAGCCAATGACACATAGCCCTTAGCTATTGGCTGAGCGCTTAGCTATTGGCTGAGCGCTCAGCCAATGACACATAGCCCTTAGCTATTCATTCATGAATAGCTAAGATATTGCTATTCATGAATGGATAGCAAAGGGCTATGTGCTAAGCACTAGCTGCTATTGGCTGAGCCCTCAGCCAATCAGGACAGCCTTTTCAGGAGGCGGGGATTTTTAAATCCCCACCTGCTGAAAGAGTTTCATAGCAGTGCAGGGGAGCCAGCTGGAGGACGCATCTGAGCGCCGGAGAGGCGAGCAAATTGGCGAGCAATTTTTTTAATTACACTTATTGCTGATTATCGGGGAAGGGCTTATATTTTAAGCCCTTCCCTGATAATCATACAGCGGGGCTTGGCACTAGGCAGTGCTTTCAATAGGATCGGCAGCAGTGTCAATCCCATTGAAAGAAATGGGATAGAATGCCGGGGACTTCTGCCACAGCTGTGACAGCTGTGACAGCTGTGGCAGAGGATTCCTTCATCCCCGCGGGGATGAAGAAAACTCCTGCCACAGCTGTGGCAGAAGTCCGCGGCATTCTCCCTATGTTTTCAATGGGGCTAGCACTGCTGCTGCTGGCCCCATTGAAAGCACTAGCGATATGCCGGTTCTATACCGGCGTCTTTCTTGCACTGCGAGGCGAGAGTTTTCTCGTGCTCTCGCAGCACAAGAAAGAAAATATCGCTAGTAAGTGTCCACCCTTAGGGTGACTACCTACTACAGTCTTTTTTCACTGCGAAATTCGCAGTTTTTTTTTTTGCGATTTTGCGGTAAATTGCGATTTTACATGATCACGATTTTAACATTACAAGTCCCATAGACCCCTACAGAAAGAAAAAACCCTGCAAATATCGCAGTGAAAAAAAACTGTAGTGGGTAATCACCCTTATGGCGGTCAACCGGACAACTACAAAAATAGTCAGTCTTTAGGATGTGTTACTAACAGCCATTTGGAAATATCACAACTTTCGAACACCTGGTTTTTGGCGACCATGGAAAATACCTTAATTTCCTTTGCAATTTTCCCTTGAAAAGCTTTAATGTATAGATGTTGCTTATCAGTGCATTTTAGCGTATTTGTGATTGTGTATATGGTCCTATATTACTCATAGAATAATGTGATATTACATTATAAAGACTGCATAGTACAAGCATCATTGTGTTGGCACACTGATACACTTTTATATATATATAAGCATGGGTGGGACAAGCTCTGCTGGTGCTCACGGTGGTGGTTTCTAAGGACTGCAACCACTAGTCACTTATATTTAGCCTGATAGTTGTTGGATGGACAATGATTCATTTAATTGTCCCTCGCTGTCCTTTCCTCCACCAACTGCTGTTCTTACTTATGCAGGGAAGTACTGATAGTTAAAGGAGTGTGCCATCAGAAAATGACCTACTATGTAAGTCACATTTTTGTGCTTAACATATTTTTTTAGGAATCGTTGGTGATTTTGTTTTACATTTTCAGTCAGTCTATATTAAAGAGAAATCCTATAATCCAGCATTTTTCAAACTGACGACAGAACCTAATACGCTGATACTTCTGTAGAGAAAGCTTTGCAGCAGTCATCTCACTAACATCACAGACAGGATTACACTGAAAAGTAACACCTCTATGCAGAAAACACAGGATCCACCATTCACAATAGGTGGTAAGCTATGACTATCTCATCCCCCTTTTGACCTCTGCACAAGCCACAGATGATGCCTAGAACAGTCTCGATACAAGTCAATGGGTCCCTTCCTGTCCATTGTGTGAATAGCCCATGAAGCTGCTGTAAAGCATATCTCTCAATGCTGTTAAAGCAGTTGTTTGAGTTAAGAAAACCCTATCCCTGGGTACCCGTTGCGCTAAAATAACAAATCAGCGGTTACTCAATTCTCACTGCTCCCCACTTGTCCCCCACTTCTGGCTCCAGTCTCCGCTGTCTTCGTTTACAGGCTGTTATAACGTCCCGTAAACCTGCTGTAGCAGCAAATGACAGTGCTCAGCCCCGATCATTGAGCGCTATCATTGGCTGATGCAGCTAGTTTGTAGCCGGGCCCAGGCTGACAGCAGCCTGTAAAGTGACGCAACAGAGAGACCGGAGCCGGCGGAGGGCGATGAGTGGGGGAACTGGAGAGGTGAATAACTGCTGATTTCGTATTCTAAGGCATGGGGGACTTGATAACAGGGGTTACCTTAATTTAGACAACCCCTTTAAATACAGCTCAGACAAGATAGCAGCCCCCATAGTCATGTACTAAAAAATTCTGTAATGAGGAAATAAAAACAGAAGAGAAAAATGAATATGTTTTCTATCGGGTTTTAATTAATTAAAAAAATTGTTGGTGATATAGTACCTTTAAAAAATGTAAAGGTAGTAAAATGATTAAAAAATAAGTTACTAAATTACATCTACCTAATGGCACCATAAAGTGATGGCCGTCTCTGCCTACATCTAAGTATGAAAGTTGAAGAGGGTAAATCCAATAAAAAAGAATACTATTACTCACCAGCACCACAATAGGATCATGCAGCGGCCCATCAGTGTGTATAGTTTCAATGTCATCTTCAATTATGTATTCCCATTCAACCCCGAGATCAATGAAGGATCGAGACTTGGCTTCTTCACCTTTTCCATTCAGAATGTAATGACCTGTTGCCTGGTTTTTAATTGCTTACAGGAGGAAAGAAATATTCATTTGTGTTTATTATACCACTTCTACACCGTAGAGCAGCAATGAAGTGTTACATGTGTCATGTTGTCACATTCTAAATGTTAGAGGCTATCTAAAGCAAGCCAGCATTATGTCTTGTACATACAGATGAGTTAAACATGCCTAGAGTCTGTATGCAACAGAGCAAGGGGGGAAAAAATAAGAGTAAATGTCAATAAACCCCAAATTTACATTATTCTTATCTACTGTAATTTTTTTCCATTGTCATCACCAATCCAGGGTGTATAAAGATAACTGGTTTTCGTCAATGGTAATAAGGACTGGAAATTTAGAAAAATGTCTGCAACTGTGAATATTACTTAATCTTATATTAATATTCGGATTAACATAATGACCCTTTAAAAAGTCTTAACTGTAAAGTCGCCGCCAGGAAAAATTGTCATAAGTAGATAGAGATAGAACAAAAGTGGCGTCATGCCCGTAACTTTAATCACTTATAAGATTTTTTTTTACACATTTGATTTGCAATGGGGGTTCTACACATTACAGAATAGACTATATTAGTTGTCCATTAAGTTTTGGGAAATGTTATGTTCTTCTGAGTAAGTTCACTTGTTCTTGACACAATCCAGCATACAAGCCACCCACAGGTGAACGAAATTGTTGGATGATTCCTGTGGTAAAACTCACTTTCGCCTCAAGGAGGCAGCAAAGTCATTTTAAGTTCTTCAAAAGATTAGCAACACTTGATCAAGTTAACAAGCTGTACTTTGGCTTAAATTTCTCCGGTAAAGAAAGTTGCAGTCAGAGTAAGCTGGCACTCACTTAGGTGTCCTTAGATGCCTCAGAAACACTAGAGCAGAAAGCGTTAGGAAACTTTCAAATGGCATTAAAACTGAATCGTTATCTTTTTGACTAGGGGCTGTTGATATATTTTGTACTTACTGATATTTTCATAGTGCCACAAATGTATGCAGCATTTTTGTCCTTGATGGAGCTGAAAACACATTCTTATAATATAATTTCCATATGCTCACCTTGATGCACTATAATATGTATTATTCATAACACTGGGAAATGAGATGTTCTGTGCTACTGTCCCTGCTTGCTCTATATACATTAAAATGTCATTCCCACTCTCCTATAAAGTTATGACGCACTTTAGCAGCAGATGACATTGGCCATATTATTTTTGGAATTTACATTTTGCATTAAAGGGAACCTTTCACCTCTCTACAGCACTGTACACTAAATTATGGTGCGTGCTGACTGTAATACTGGAGCAGAAGTTAAAAGTATATTACAGTTCTGTAGTGGTTGATGAATAATAGCAGAAGCAAACATTTTACAGTAGCTTTTCTCTATTATGAGAAGTAGGGCGGTTTCGACATTGGTTTCCTTTAGGCTCTGTTCACAATGGGACCATGGTTTGTTGCTTCTGATAAAAAAAAAAGAAAACTGGAATCCTGACAGACCCATTCTAAGTCTTCAAGACCCATTACTAAGCAAATCCATCATGTATCTCGTAAAAACGGAACATATGACCCATGGTGAATTATAAAATGTTTATTTGAGTGGTAGCCCAGGATGCATTGGCATGCAGACTTCACTCATTCATACCCTATAAAGCTACAATGGCCAGGGCTGAAATAAGCTCTGGAATGGAAGATAGTACTGTATGCCACTGTATATAAGGAATAGTCTTTCCTTTTATTCTATAAAATCCAAATACTGACATTTTATATACTAGATTGACCCGGTGTTCGCTACGTGAACATAAAATGTTTGAAGAATGCTTGTAAATGTTTTAAGAACTGATTATTTTACTTGGCAAGGACTTCAGGATAAACTACGTTTTCAGTGTACCCACTTCCATCTGCGCGTACCCCTTGAAGTGAATCAGGTTATATTTTGACTTTTAGGTTCTGTTTCTTGGAAATGTTGGCCATGGATCCCAGAATTCAAACTTCAATATGGCGTGATGTTGTCCTACTGGAGACACACATTCGCTAGCAATTATCGACTCTACGTTGTCCAGCTGAGGATTTGGCTTGAACTCTTTGCAATCCATGATTTGGTTTTCCACGTTTTGGGGACATGGCAACAGTCAAACTGGTAAGTGTTATTCTTTATATCAACTTGGTATGAATGTCGCTTAGCAGCGCTTGACTCTTCCTAGTGGTGCTGTTTGCTGAAGCACAATAGCGCGGCTAGACTTAACATAGGAGCTTTCACGTGGCCTGACAGGTCACTCAAGGTATCAAACTCAAATTTTAGGATTTTACAGTGGTGGGAAGTTGTCACAAACCTGAGGACACCAAAATCACCCACCAAAGGTCACGCAAAGGGGTCAAAGTGTGGTGCAAGAAAAAGCCTGCAGGCTTTTTTATATTAGATTATGAGTATAGATGTGATAATACCTAGTACACTCTTTGTTAAAAAAAAATCCCTGCCCAAGAAGGAGTTTTCAGAATTGAATGAAACGTTCTCTGTATGATTGTAACATTGGTATATGTAAGTGATTACAATATCAGAGCAAAACTGGGGGCAGTGTGCCACTCTACAGCATATGCGGGATCAGGGTGCTCACCCCTAGGTCTCCAGAAACGAACACAGCCATCATCATTGACCAAACAAAACCTGGATTTGTCCATGAAGACAAACCGGTTCCACTCTGTAGCAGCCCAGCTTTGTTGCTCATGACACCACTGCAAATGGAGGCAACGATGGGTGGGTGTCAAAGGCAGTATACCTAATGGGTGCCGTGAGACCAAATGTCCTTCAGCCAAGTGCCTGAAAATGGTCCAGACAGACACGGGAGCTTGCAAAGATGGTGCCACCTGTCTCTGGAATGCGGACAACAAAACAGTTGGAGCTGCTAGTGCTCGTAGGGGGATCAGATGGTTTTCTCTACTGATGATCTGAGCCCGGTCACCATATGTGTGTGCCCTCATTCATCCACTGATCCCAACACCTTCTAACAGTCCGGTCAGAACAGGCTAAGTGGCTGGCAATTCATCGATACGACCATCCAGCTTCTCATATTCCAATAATGCGCCCCCTCTCAAACTCTGTTTACTGGGTGAAATTGCTTGATTGCATCGTAGAGGCGTCTAGTGGTCAACAAGTCCTACACAAAGGGAAAAAGAGGTCACTACACACAAGGAGCCTCCGAGAGCCTTTTCATAGGCTAAAGGGGGAACCACTGTTAGCGTCTCGGGTGGCAAGACCGTTCATCTAATCGTTTACATATTTGCCTGAGATTTAACTGCATGCTGAGTTTTGTAGCAAAACGACAATTCCTTCTAGATGCTTTATTTTTTTGACAAAGATGATATTTGTAAGCTTAGGAGTTGCTTTAAATGTGACTTGCCAGCTACAAAAGAAATATGCGTTTAGCCCTAGCCTAAGTTCATCGGGTGACTTCTCTGCATAGGGTGCAAAAGTATAAGTCATGCCTATCATATTAATAGTCCTACTTAGAATAAGGTCCTGTAGAATTTTGGATATATCTATTAGTGAAGCTATCTGAGAAAACTTTGTATCTATGCTCTCTTGGGAAACACTGGTGTAGCTGGTAATAAGAAGCTTTAAAAAGACTTCCTTTAATTGTCTAGTATTTGTAAGTTTTTATAATGCTTCTTGGCCATAAGGACACAACGATTTTTTTTTTTTGGGGGGGGGGGGGGGTTAATTTCCACTTTTCAAGTGTCATAACATTTTTATTTTTCTGTCAACCTGGCAATATGAGTACTTGTTTTTTGTTTGATGAACTGTAGTTTTTAATGATACCATGTTTTATATCTAAAAATACATTGACTAATTAAAAAGCCTTTGAATCCAACTTTTAATCCACATCTGAAAATTAAGGTGTAACAGGGTGAATCTCACAATGAAGAGGCCATTCCCTTTTTTATTGATGTTGTTTTTTTTCAAGCACCCCATATTTCTGCATCTCTGCTTCCAAAATCCTTAAAGGGGTTGTCCCGAGGCAGCAAGTGGGTCTATACACTTCTGCATGGCCATAATAATGCACTTTGTAATGTACATTGTGCATTAATTATGAGCCATACAGAAGTTATAAAATGTTTTATACTTACCTGCTCCGTTGCTGGCGTCCTCGTCTCCATGGTGCCGACTAATTTTCGCCCTCCGATGGCCAAATTAGCCGCGCTTGCGCAGTCCGGGTCTTCTGCAGTCTTCTATGGGGCCGCTCGTGTAGAATGCCGGCTCCGTGTAGCTCCGCCCCGTCACGTGCCGATTCCAGCCAATCAGGAGGCTGGAATCGGCAATGGACCGCACAGAAGCCCTGCGGTCCACGGAGACAGAGGATCCCGGCGGCCATCTTCAGCAGGTAAGTATGAAGACGCCGGACCGCCGGGATTCAGGTAAGCGCTGTGCGGGTTGTTTTTTTAACCCCTGCATCGGGGTTGTCTCGCGCCGAATGGGGGGGGGTTAAAAAAAACAAAAAACCCGTTTCGGCGCGGGACAACCCCTTTAAGAAAAGTGAGGGGGGTAAGTTAACTGGTTCTTGCTGACTGGAGTTAGACTTTAAAGGTAAGTTCATGCATAACAGATTTGTTGAAGAAATTTCTATGACTGGAAATCAATTACATTCATCTGAATGAGTTTGTTTTAGTGGAAAGTACATGGATATCTGCAGGCCCCATTCACATGCTTAGATTTCTGCATCAAATCTGCCACATGTGATTATACCCTTCTGCAATCAAAATGTGCATTAGATCCACTATGCAACTACTGTTTATACATATGGCAATGTAAGTTTATAGAAGATACATCAGTGGAAGCCAAGATTAGCCACTTTATTAGAGATCCCGGCCATTTCTAGTTTGGAGCTTCCCAGTATTGAAATTAGACATCTGACCCTCACGGGCAGCATAAAATCAAGTGAGCAAGTTTTTTCTAGAATCAGTTTCAGAGTGAATCCACGTTAGAATGGAAAAATTGGGCAACCTAAGCAAACTTTGTAGAAGGCATGGTCACCGCTGCTAGACTAGCTGGCAGCTGTTCAAAAACTGTGAACTTTGTGAGGCTTTCTCAGCAATGGTGTCAAGAATATACTAGGAATGGTGTGATCGAGGAAAAACATTCAGCGAAAGGGGATCCTGTGCACGTAAGCAACCCGTCAACAAGCAAATTGCAGCCAAGTAGAACGCTGGTGATCCACCAAATATGTCCATATGACCGGTTCAAGTGCCATTACTGTCCAAGAATCCAGAGTGCAAAAAGAACACAAAAATTGAAACATTGGAAAAACATTCCTTGGTCAGATTAATTCAGATTTCTGTTGCACCATGCCGTTGGGAGGGTCAGAATTTGGCGCTAGCAAAATGAATCGATGAACTCTTCCTCTCAGCTGTACATAGCATATCAATACTTCCATCTAATTTGTGACAACTAGAAGAAGCTCTGCTGTCCACATCGACTAGGATTCCTGCAAGATGATTTGAACAATAAGTGGAATCTCTACCGCTATAAATTTCTTTGGTTCTGAGGACGAAAAAAGGTCAAATGAACTAGTAGATGGGTCTTACTAATAAAGTGGTCATTCGATGTATGTGAACCAGGTTATTGGTTGACTAAATGCAATATTCACAGTTCAGAGTGATCAACTTATATATTCTCGCAACAAGACGAAAACATTCTTTATACATCTGGATATATTTTGGAATTCTTCAAATATCTTTAAACATCTAATATAAACTAAGGTATGATGTGCAAATGTCAATTTCTGTACTGCTGTAAGTTTGCACTACATAAAACATACTAATGGCAATAAGCGGAGTGTTTAAAGCAATAACTGCAAAATCAATCATCATCAAATCATCTAAAACGTATATTGTATAAAAGCAAATGCATAAAAATACATTTTGTTGAAGAAAGCAGATTCAAGGAGATTTTCTTAGTAAACTGTTTTGAAATCAGCAGTTTATGCAAATATACTCTACTTTGTAATACAGGTTCCTAAAGGAAGATCATATTCTGAGACATCAAGAGTAAGAATGAATGAGGTACTCAGAAATAACTGGGTTCTAGTAATCGGCGTACTGCTGTCCACTTTGGGGACTTAAAGGGGTATCCTTGGCTTTTCATACCCAAGATGGGAATCCGCTGAAAACAGTGCGCTACACTGTTTCAGGAATGCTCCATCACTTTAATAAGAGCCACAGACATTGCTGTGCTTAAGTGCTCAGTTGTCTCTGACAGGTGGTCGGAAAGAGAAGGCCGGGTTTTCCCATATCAGCCATGAAAAGCCAAGATGGGAACGCCCCTTTAATGTACAGTATGAAGGAGCTATAATACAAAGTAGGCATAGATACAGCACTTTTTTCAATGTCTTATTTGTAAAAACTGCTGCAGAACAATTTCACTCCTTGAGTTTTTTCCTTTATATTCCTTGTGCTTATGGGATTCGGATGAAATCCAAGAGGAAACACTTACCAAGAATATGAGGGGAAGCCTCGTCTTCTTGGATAAACACATGTCTAGCACCAGGAGGGATGTCAAACATCTTTAGGTAGCCTATACATGTGTTGTCATCAAGCAGAAGAAAACAAAAGATAAGAGCGAAGGTTAGCATAGCATTACATAATAAAAAAAGCAATCCAGAATGGATCTTGCAGCAAGCTACGAGAAGGTCAAATAAGATTAGTTGCTGTTACACATTGAGGGCATACCGCTTTATTTGTCCTCAAGGAAAAAAGATAAGTTTGACGAGCCTGTTGTTTCTCCTGTTCATGTGGAAAACAACAGATAAAGACAAAATGTTCATTTTTCTTATGCCACAGAGTGTAAAGAGGATCATTTTTGAATGGCTAATAGGCTGAATTACACTGTATTTTCCAATGGTTTAAGAATCCTAGAAACATAGGAAATAAGAACATTTTGTCTCTTCCGAAGCAATGCTTGCTCAGAAGCACTGGTGCCTACAGTCATCATCTCACATCTGCCATGATCTGAGATGTCACTTACCAACAATGTTTTTAGACTCTCTTGACTCATACAGGGAGATGTTTCGTGCTCCCTTAGGTAAAGTGAAAGCTCCTCTTGTTTTCCCTTAAACACATTATTTTTAATTAAATCACTGACAAGTCTTATTATTATCATTGACTATTCGAAGAAAATGCATAAACACTAGAAGGCATTGCACTTTGGGAATATGTATCAAAGTGGCACTTTTTTGGCAAATAAACTTTGGATATTATTTGTATGTTGTATATTTCACCAACATATATGTTAGGTCAACTGGGGGATGTAGAAAAACCACACAATGCAAAACTCACAGGAAAGGTATCTTACCATTAATTACTTTACAAAACACGTCATTGGGACATTAAGGGTGGTTTCTCATCTGCGACGGGGGTTCCAGTTTCCTGCTCTGTTCGGGAAAATCTCTGGCTGAACAGCTCCGTCTTAGGGCGGAACCTATCAGCGTTGAACAGACCCTATTGACTATAATGGTATCCATTCGCTTTCCACTCAGCTGCTTGGCTTTTAGCCAGAGGAAAAAAAAGCTGCATGCACAGTTTTTTCTTCTGGTATTTCGTGCCAGATCTGCGATGGAACCTCCGACTGAAGGTTCCAACGCAGATGTGAAACCACCCTAAAAGGGTCCAGTTTCAGGGTTAACCAAGTATGAACAGCTACTGTAGCTATTAATATCTAACTCTGCTTATCCCTCACTCTTTACCCAACGCTGTGGTTAGAACTTTTTTTGCCCTACCCATTTGACTTGGCTATGACCTGAAGAAAGCCAGGTGCAACTAACTGGCTATGATATTTCTGCAATGTAAAATGATGGTGATTCCAATCACTTTGCCAACTTCTATAGCAAGTCTGCAAAAATGTGCGACTACCCAATCTTTAGAAAATGCAGTAATATATGCTGCAGTGGAATTTTTTCAACCTGTGACTCACACTGCGACCCAAGAATGTCAAAGTCAGTGCAAGGTTACAAGGCTACACAATAATCTTTGGTCATGTGAGCTCTGTTGTGGCCAAAAGTCGCTGTTTAGTCTAAGCTTAAAGGGCCTTTATCTCCAACAACACTTGATATTGGATTGTTTCTTGCACAAAACCTGCCATATGGGCAGCTTAAGTTGTGTTACTGAAATAATTGCAAAGTTCAATGATCTTATTAGTTTTAATAGCTCTCTAGAAAAATGAATAAAATCACACCATTACAGAGAACTGGTTAGCCTCCATAAGCATACTCTACATGCAGGCTAGAGTTCTAATTACAATTAGTGCACAATGTAAAGAAAACCTATTTGTCTCCTTACAGATGTTCACTTTTGTTGCAGTGGATAACATCTGACCCTGTCATATAGTAAATTACTTGGAATATGTAAATTGAATATCCTGCATTATAGGATGTTTTCTGAACAAGAAGTGGTTCTCATGTAGGCAGACAGGAAGTTAAATCAAAATTCCAACAGGTAGACAGCTACAGTTGCAAGAAAAAGTAAGTGAACCCTTTGGAATTACTTTGATTTTTGCATTGATTACTGATAAAACTGATAACACACAAACAGTTGTATTGTTCATGTCTTTTATTGAGCACACAGAGTAAACATCCACAGTGCAGGAAGAAAAAGAACATGAACTTCTGTATTAATGACTTTTCCAATACCTAATTGGATAAAGGTATTACAATTAAAAAGAGAGGATACTGGTAGTGTGGGTTTCGCAGGTGCTTTGCCCATTAAATAAAGGCACACATAGCCTGGTTACTGATAAATCTGTTCTTAAGAAAGATTGGTTAGTGAATCCTAACATGCCTCAATGCAAACAACTTTAAAAGGACTTTTTCTAGAGACTCATGAGGCTGTAAAAGGCTGCAAAAGCATTGCTAAATATATGGGTGTATATCAATTCACTGTTGAACAAAATGGAGAAAAGTAGGGACTGTTGTTAGTTTCCATATGGGTGAATAACCCATTGAGGTCAATTCAATAGCAAAACAGGCAATCCTCAAAGAGGTTAGAGAGAACAAAATGGTAACAGCAAAGAACCTACAGAAGACTCTACAAACCGCACAAAACCTCTGTTGATGTGACCAGAAAAATCTTGAAAATAATAATATTCATAGAAGGATACTGCAAAAGAAGTGTCTCTTTCCCGGAAAAACATTGCAGTCCATCTCATGTTTGCCTGAGATCATCTGCATATTCCACAATGCTTATGAGAAAATGTTCTATCGATAGATGAGACAAAAGTGGAACTTTTTAGCGCAAATGCACAACACTATGTTTGGAGAAAAAAAAAATTGCACACCAATACTTCATCCCAATTGTGAAGCATGGTGGAAGGAACATCATTCTTTAGGGCTGCTTTGATGCCTTGGGGCCTGAACACCTTGTGATTAATGAATTCTATGAGGCGAATTTTACGGTGTGACATCACATTTTACAAGAGAATATAAAGGCAGTATAAAAGCTGAAGAGACATTCTGACCATAACCCTGTCAAGATGCTGTGACTTGATGTAAAGAGAGCTGTGCACACAAGGCATTTGAGAAATATTGATGAACTGAAACATGTTTGCAGGGAGAAATGGTCCAAAACTCCTCCTCAAACTTTTGGTGGCATTCATTACTATATAAGGGGGATCTACGGGTTATTAGAATCAAGGGTTCACTTACTTTTTCTCCCTGCACTGTGGATGTTTACTCGATGTGCTCAATAAAAGATATGAATTATACAACTGTTTGGGTCTTATTATTTTATTCAGATTGTGTTTCTCTATAGTTGTGACTTAGATAACAATCAGAACAAATTTTATTATTAAAGGGGTTGTCCGGTTGCCAGACAATTTTTTAAATCTAGCCTCAAATGTTGCGAAGTAAGAACAGCAAGAATACTTACCCATCATTTGCTCCAGTGCTGAGGCCCACAGCCTCCTGGTCTTTGTTTGGGAATGGATAGCACCTGAGCGCTGCAGCCAAACAGAGATTGCAGCAGTTAGTTGCTGTTCTTTTAGCATCATGGCTATCGGCATCTGAGTTGTGATGCCAGGGGAACGACACCTGAAAGCTATGGCTTCTGATTGGTTGCAGCAGTTAGTTGGAGTCCTTCCCAGACAAAGTCTAGGAGCTGCATCATTGAATCACCAGGGCAAAGAACGGGTGAGTACCGCTGCGTTTATTATTTTAACACATTTGAGGCTATACTTAAAATAGTGTCCCTCACATGGACAATCCTGTTAAATCAATTCAGAAATTGAAGTTATTCCAAGGGTTCACTTACTTTTTATAGCAACTGTACATTAACTGTTTTGCATGCCAGCACTTCCTTTCAGTCTTCTGGCAGAATAGCAAAGATTCCATGAATATGGCATGAAGAGGAAAGAAGGATATCACAAAGGGAAACATAGAAGTAAATAATAGTAGTCAAACCTTGGAGATATATAGTACAAATATTAGTGCATCACCCAATAAATGAGAAATCATGCGATCACTAATCATGCAGAAAAATGGCTTATAACATGATCAACTATAACATTTTCGGGCTCATGATTACATAAAGAATATCGTAAGACATAAATAAGAAGGCTTAACAGGGAGCCTAAACTCTTCTACAGATTCAGCATGGCTGTCACTTGTTGCATGTGGACATTTGAATATCATCATGTTATAGTGCTTGTAGCTGAGAACTACAATAAAATGCTCACTGAAAGTCAATCTTTCAATGATCTCTCGGTAGGTAGCTCAATCGTAATATGAAGTGGCACCATCTAATAATGCCTTGCTAATACACTGCTGGTGGAACCACCACGCATTGGCTGTTAAGTTAGCAGCTAATTAATATATCTGTATGTTTACAGCCAAACTGCACAGTCATCATGACGTTTGACACTTGAACACCAAAGCGTGTTCCACCCGAGTGGGTCGGGAGCACCAGTGTCCATGTATCGGACACCAGATGGACACCTGTCTGTGTGCTGTCCGATGCACGGAAGGCCTACACATTGACATATATTTGCATGTCCTAATTGTCATCTGTGACACGGACAAGGATACAACATGTGATTAGTTTTTTCACAGGGACCATTAGTCTTGCGTGAGAAAACGGCACTGGACATAGCCCCATAGGCTATAATGGGCCCATGTGCTATCCGTGAGTTAACACAGTAAGCACATGGACCCAAACATGCTAGTGTGCCAGAGGCCTAAGATTCATTTAACTGTATTCTATCCAAATATTACTGAACTATAATACAAAGGTATTTTACCATTTCCAATGCTGATTTTACTTATTTGGTGATCCAGAAGCCATTCCTATAATCTAACTCTTTTACTCTGCTAGGAATAGTTTCAGTTCGGTTCTGACAGGGTGGAGTTGGAAGCCATGATAGAATGTGTTATTCAGGGTGAACTATCAAAAGTGAATAGGAAATGCAACAGAAAAAAAAGTGCATGTCACTAATTTTCTCCCCTAAATTTTGGGTCATTGTAGACCCTGGTGAGTATACAATAGTGAGTGGGGGTACGTAAGAGACTGAACGCAATGCTACCAAAGTAGGTTAAGAATCCCCAGATAAAAGAACCTACCATCAGATTCATACTTCCTGAACTACAGGCATCGGGCACTTGGGACAGGCAAATACAGTGTAGGCATGCATGTCATTTTCTGAAACACTGCAGAGTTCAGATAACATACTTTGAAAATACATTAGGAATGGTGCTCTGAGCCACGAGGGTGAAGCCTGCCAGTCTGTCCCTGCCCAGGTTGCCTAGACTCAAAGGTCTTTCCCTGTTTGTGTATAGGGAGAGACCTGTCAGTCTAGGATCTAGACTGACAGGTCTCTGTGGGGGTCACTATTACTGCTGAGGCCACTGTGGGGGTGTCACTATTACTGCTGAGGCCACTGTGGGATGTCACTATTCCTGCTGGGGCCACTGTGGGGGTCACTATTACTGCTGAGGCCACTGTGGGGGTGTCACTATTACTGCCGAGGCCACTGTGGGGTGTCACTATTCCTGCTGGGGCCACTGTGGGGGTCACTATTACTGTGGAGGACTTTATTGGGGCACTATTACTTCTGCGGCCTCTGTGGGGGTCACTATTACTGCTGATGCCTCTGTGGGGATCACTATTACTGCTGTGCAACTGTGGGGGTAACTATTACTGCTGAGGCCACTGTGGGGGGTCACTATAACTGCTGAGGCCACTGTTGGGTGTCACTATTACTGCTGAGGCCACTGAGGGGTGTCACAATTACTGCTGAGGCCACTGTGGGGGTGATTATTACTGCGGAGGCCTCTGTGGGGGTCACTATTACTTCTGAAGCCTCTGTGGGGGTCACTATTACTGCTGAGGCCTCTGTGGGGGTCACTGTTACTGCTGTGCCACTAAGGGGGTCACTATTACTGCTGAGGTCACTATGGGGGTCACTGAGCTATCAGTTCTCTGCGGTGAGCCTATCTGACAGATAGGCTCACTGCAGCAAATTGCGGCATGCCGCAATTTAGATCCCACGAGCGGAGAATCGCTATAATTCTCCACTCGTGGATGCCGCGGCTATGGAAAGCATTCACCGCCGCGGGTAACACAATCGCCCGTGAACAGGAGGCCTTCCAATTACAGTTGGCCCTTTGAAGACAATCATTAGGCTGATGTGGCCCTAAAAATGAGTTTGACACTCCTGGTCTGGGAGATCCAGGCAGGAAGAGTCGAGCAAGGCTCTGCCCCTGTGACTCCAAGCCCCGTTCAGATTTAGTTTTGAACATATGTTTTTTCTGAAACCTTGCCGTATTTCAAAATAAACTGCTACTTTTCTGCACTGTGCATGCATGTCCTGAGTTCAATCTACCCTTGGTTCAAGCAGTGTGGACCTTGTGATAGGTTCTTTTTAAAACCAACAAGCTCCAAAATAAGCCACAAACCATATTTTGATACATATCTCTTAGGTACATCATCTTAGGAAATTTCTAACGCTCCAAATTTCTATCTCAGCAGCACAATCATTCATCTTACTCTCCTATAGCAAAAACATGGAAATCGCTTTTAAGTTAACACTAACCCCCTGCTCCCATCCATTGTTTGTCTAAAGACATACATACAATAATGCTAAGGATTGATACTTTTGCTATAGGTGAGAAAAACAACTAATTAGTGCCCTACAGTGAGAAGGAAACACAGCAGCCAAAAACCCCAGGCAAATACAGTTGCAAGAAAATATAGCTGAACCCTTTACAAATTTCTGCATTGATTACTAATAAAATGTACCCTAATTATAATTATCTAAGCTACAATTACAGTCAAACCTAATCTTAAGCCCCATTTACACGCAATGATTATTGCTCAAAATTCACTCAAACTATGTCTTTGAGCGATAATCATTGCGTATAGATGCTACCATCATTTGCTTTTTGTCCAAATGATGATTTTTAGTTGAGTTTAAAATCCATTGTTTGCCGGAGAGGTTATAAGAAGGGACCGTGTTTTGCGGGAGAACAAAGGGGTTATATGTAAAAAACAGATCACTTGCTGTTTTCTGCATACAGCGAAGAGAGGCTCACTTACATGCAAATGAATCTAATAAGCTACTAATGAGCATTAGTGCCCATAGCAGCTTATGCAGAATGATTGCTCAAACTGTCAATCATCCTATCTTTTGAACAAATTTTGAGCGATCATCTTTGCATGTAAATGGGGCTTAAGTAAACTAATAACACACAAACAGCTCTACTAGTCATGCCTTTAATTGAGCACATTGAGTAAACATCCACAGAATATGAACAAAACGTGAACCTCTAAGTTAATGACTTCTCCAAGAGCTAATTGGCAGAAGGTGCTTCCACGAAGGTGATGAGATTGGAAGTATGAGTTTCATAGGTTCTTTGTTCATTAGATGAAGCTATACAAAGGCTGATTACTGATGAATCTGTTCTTGATGTAAACAACTTTCAGAAGACCGCAGAAGATGTGTTATAGTGACGCATAAAGCTGAAAAAGGCTACAAAAGCATTGCTAAGACTTGGGTGTACATCAAACCATGGCTTGACAAATTACCTTCTAGTGGAGAAAAATTAGAACTGTTGCTACTGTTCCAAGGAGTGAGTGCCCTCTTTGGATCACAACAGGCAATCCTGAAAGACGATAAGAAAGAAACTAAGGGTAATAGTAAAAGATAGAAGGGTCTGCAAATTGCAAAACCTCTGTTTATATGTTAAGTATTAGCATAACACTGAACAACAATTGTGTTTATGGAATGTGGAGCAGCAAAGTGGCTCAGTGGTTAGCACTGTTGCCTTGCAGTGCTGGGGTCCTAGGTTCAAATCCAACCCAGGACAACATCTGGGTTGTAGACCCTTCTGTCTTTTACTGTTACTTGGGTGCTTTCTGGACTTCTTTCAGGATTGCTTGTCCTGAAAAATGTTATCCCACACTCTAAAAAACATGCTAGTAGGTACCTTTACATTGTAAGCCCCCATTGGGAAACTACCTAATATTAAGTGATTTGTGTATGACTTTATATACAGGGATAACTGTCAATCACTGATAGGACCGCCCATTGGACTGTTCAGCCAAGAATGAGCAAATGTTTAAATGAATAAAATACAAGCTACTCTGAATCTTTCCCCATAAAATTACATATAAATCTGCTCAGCTCATTCTGCTCTATAACATGTTGACTGTAGTTTGAACAGCATTTATGAGCTGACAGATTCCCTTTAACCGTATGGAGATGATGTGGTATGACCTGAAGAGGACTTTGCATGTTGTGGTATCCCAGAAATATTGATGAGCAGAAACATATTTGCAGGGAGGAATGGTCCAACATTCCTTCTCAAAATTCTTCAAATCTCTGCTGGTACAGGAAATAATTGCTGGAGTTAATTTCTGATAAAGGGGAATCTACAGGTTAGTAAATTTAAGGGTTCACTTACCTTTTCTCCTTGCATTGTGGATATTTACAAAATGTGCTGAATAAAAGACATGAACATTATAACTCTCTGCGTGTTGCTAGTTTAGTTAGATCGTGTTTGTCTATAATTGTGGCTTAAATAACAATCACACCATATTTTATTAGCAATCAATGCAAAAATCCAAGGTTCACTTACTTTTTCTTGCAACTGTAAATCATTGAGGTGGCAAAGTTGTACCCAATTCCAATAAATTGTGAATGCCTTCAGTGTAACTATTACATATATATTTATAGCTACAATAATAAGCTATGTGATAGAAGTAATAGTCAATGAAATAATGTGATAAGAAGATACTTGCAAATTTCATTTTCCAGTAACTTGATCTCTTTTTGGCACCGCTTGCTTAATTGTTTTCCTGTTGAAAGAGGCCGATTAAACTGTTTTATGACTCTGTTACTAAGAACAATTTACTGTTACTACTCAAAACTGATATTGCCGACTATTTAACTATTGAGGAATTCAGATTTCACATATGGAGCTTACTTTAAGTTTATAACATGGCAGAAATTAGAGTAATACGAATTTATTTTGCTTCTACAAACCCAATTTACAAGGTTTAAATTAAAGAGAGCCTGTCACCATTGAAACCTACAAACCAGTGTAATGAAAGAATACTTGATAAAAATGCTATTTAATTTTTATTTTGGAACTTACTGGCATTTTCACGCAGGAAGCCAACAATCAGTCTGTGCAATGAAGAAGATAGAAGATGTCTCTATTACCCTGTTTCCATGAAAATAAGACCTACCACAAAAATAAGCCCTAGCCTAATTTTCGGGGAGGCTTGAAATATAATCTCTACCCCAAAAATAAGCCATAGTTACACTACATTAAAAAAAGAATACATTACTTAGCAGGCTCAATTTAGGACCCTCCTGCTGCACTGTAGGGGTTCAGCGTGGTTCCCGCAGTCCTCAGCTGCTCGTACAACATAAATTACACCTCCAGGAAGTGATGGCTGTGATTGGTTCCTCGACTGCTGCTCAGCCAATCAATGCAGTGCTGGATGAACCAATGCATGGCTGTGATTGGCCACAGCTTAGCCAATTCATAAATCCCCCCTCTACAACGTGATGGCTGTTGATTGTTTCTTCCACCACTGCTCAGCCAATCAATGCAGCGCTGGATAAACAAATTACAGACATCATCATCACATTGTTTCATCCAGTGCTGCATTGATTGGCTGAGCAGCTGTCAAAGTACCAATCACAGCCATCGCTTCCTGGAGGTGGGATTGATGAATCCTGTAACCAGGAAGTGATATTGTATGAGTGGCTGAGGACTGCGGGAAGTACGTTGGAGCTGTGGAGGGACCTGGACCGAGTTTGCCAGGTAAATATAATAACACCTCCCCTGAAAACAAAACCAAGTGCATCTTTTGTGGTAAAAATTAATATAAGACAGGGTTTTATTTTCAGACAAACACGGTTAATCACAGAGCTTTGGAGTCCAAAGTATGCAATATAGCACAAGGCACACAGACTGTTTGCAGGCTTACTGCAGTGCAATTCCAGTGAGTACTGACATAAAAATATATGAGACTTGGCATCTTTTCACAAATCCAGACGTTACAGTGGTTGGGTGGGGGATTTTGATGGTAACAGATTCTATGAAATCATATTCAACAATGAGGACCAATCTGCAGTGTGGTAAGCTATCATTATATTTTCATATAACAGAAATGTTTATACTTATTCATTTAGTAGTATATTGTGACAAAATCCTCTGCTGTTTCTTTAATACAAAAATGTATTAAAGAACAGATTTGTTAAATACAACAATTCCTGCAACACAAAGTCGCCTCTAGCAAGATAAAGCATGATGCTGGTTTATGTAGTTTATATCGATGGAAGCAGAGGCTACTTAATGTGAACATGTGTGGGGTGAGTGTAAAGGGAAAGATGGACATGAGCTCTGCTATCAAACAGACTTGACCCTTACAGGCAATTATAGGAGAGGTGATCTCACACATACACATGGCCTTCTCCACAGGTCTAAAGGTTCTTTTAGCCAGAACTATTATCGTTCAAAAAATCGTTCAAACCGACAAAAGTGAACAATAATTGTTCAGTCTAAACGTGAGCCGATTACTGAACGATAATCAATTTTTGTTAGTTGTTCGTTTTATGTAGGCATAAAAATCATAGTTAGCTCGTTTGCTTATCGTTTGGTTCAAACAGCAATCGCTCAATCCCTCTCATTTGCTTATACAACGAATGTGAAAGACTGAACGATTCTTGTTTGAACTAGCTAACCATCTATCTGTCTGTATATATTTTTCCAGGCATTCTTGAATTGATTTACTGTTGAATTTCCAAGCACGTTTGCTTGACATTTGCTCCAAGCATCTACTACAGTTTCCTAATATTGCTTCTGATTTTTTTTATAGAATCTTAGAATGGTAGAGTTGGAAGGGACCTCCGGGGTCATCTGGTCCAACCCCCTGCTCAGTGCAGAATCACTATATCATCCCTGACAGATATTTGTCCAGCCTTTGTTTGAACACTTCCATTAAAGGAGAACTCACCACTAGAGATGAGCGAACCTACTTGACCACGCCCCTTTTTTGCCTGAGCGCCGCGATTTTCGAGTACTACCGTACTCGGGTGAAAAGATTCGGGGGGCGCCGTGGGTGAGTGGGGGTTTGCAGGGGGGATTGGGGGGGGGGGGAGAGGGAGAGAGAGAGGGCTCCCCCCTGTTCCCCGCTGCTACCCCCCGCTCCGCCACGCCTCCCCCCGCCCCCCGAATCTTTTTACCCGAGTACGGAAGTACTTGAAAATCACGGTGCTCGATCGACTAATTACTCAAAACGAGTATATTCGCTCATCTCTACTCACCACCTTCCCCCAACTAATCTCAGATTATGCCTCCCTCTTCTAGTGTTTAGCTTCCTAATAAGAACACTTCCTTCCTGAAACTTATTTATACATTTAACATATTTAAAACTTTTACTGATATCTCTCCCCCCCCTTCTCTTCTCCAGGCTGTAGAAATTAAGTTCTTTAAGTCTTTTCTGATAAATTTTGTTCTTGAGACCTTTCACTATTTTTGTAGCCAATCTTTGGACTCATTCTATAACTTTCTGTAGATGAGATCTCCAGAACGGCACACTGTATTCCAGATGTGGTCCCACAGAGCTCTATACAGCGGGATCACAATCTCCCTCTTTCTACTGGTCATACCACTAGCTATGCAGCTGAGGATCCTACTGGCTTCTTTGCAGCCGGACCGCAGTGTAGACTCATTGCTGGCTCCTAACCTAGACTGGTATAATATTTGTTCATGCCTGCTATCACAGCAGACCTATCCTACTGAAATGTATACAATCAGGTTATATTCACACAGGTATCTTCATTCTGTTCCATCAGGTTTGTGATGCCTTTGATAGGCACAATAGTGTAGTGTGCTGAGCGATGCTACTGATATTTTTCCTGACATATCTACTGTAATTATTATAAGTCAACTGGCTCTATTACAAAATCAATCAAAATGTATATGTCATATCCATCATGGAACCTGTAAAAACAGAGCTCATTGTCAGCTTGAATAAAGTGTTAAAATATTTTACACATAAAAGATCAATGAAATAACTGAGAACTGGGTTACAGCATAATATTACATGAATCAACATACAGTGGGGCATTCATTTCTATAATAAAAAGCAATAACTGTAACACTTGGAAAGTCTTTTCTAGGGTGGTTGTGAGGATTGGGAATACACTGGATCACAAAGCCATGAGAGGGAAAATTGCTGATAGGAAGTGCACATTTATATTACGTATTTTTATTTCTACAGCAAAAGTACTATTATTTGTTATGGAAAACATAGATACCAGAATATCAAATGTAAATTATACACTCTTTGTAAAAAAAAATCAAGAACCTAGAAAGAGTTGTCGTTTTGCTGCAAAACACAGCACGCAGTTACGTCTCAGGCAGATATACAAATGATTACAGTTGTTGTCTGATTAGATAATATTTGAGGCCCTAAAAGTGGTTCTACCCTTGGCCTATAAAAAGGCTACTTATGTGTAGTGGATCTCTCCTTCTGCTTGTGTAGAGCTTGTTGACCACTAGACGCCTCTACAATACAGAGAGAAGATTTTGCTCAGTTGGAGCTTGAGAGGAGGTGAATTATTCGAGAATTCGAGAAGCTAAATGGTTGTACCGGGGAACTGCCCACCATCTGGGCCATTCTGACCAGACTTTTAAAAGGTATCAGACCAGTGGATGTGTAAGGCGATGCACACAAGGGACTGGGCTTAGGATGTCCTTGACAGACCACCAGTAGAGAGGATCATCTGACTGTCTGACAAACAAGAGCAACACTAACTTTTTCATTGGCTGCCATCCAGAGACAGGTGGCACCATTGTTATAGGCTCCTGTGTCTGTCAGAACAATTTCCAGGTACTTGGCTGAAGGACATTTGGTCTCATGGTGCCCATTACATATACTGCCTCTAATACCCACCCACCGTCGCCACCATTTACAGTGGTGTCATGAATGATGACTGTTTAGCAATTAATCCAGGTTTAGTTTAGGCACTGATGATGGCCGTGTTTGTGTCTGAAAATCTAGGAATGAGCAGCAATCCTGCCTTTGCTGTGGAGCGGCACACTGTCTCCACTTTTGATGTGATTGTCTGGAGCCATCACATACGACAGTCAGTCACCCCTAGTAGCGGTGCAAGAAACAATGACAGCTCAGCAATATGTTCAGGACATCCTGCAGCCACATATGATCCTCTCATGGCAGCTTCCAAGAGGCATTTTCCAGCAGGATAATGCTCAGCCACAAAAGGCAAGGGTGTAATACAAATGCCTGCACAACATTGTCACACTTCTATGGCTGCCCAGTCGCCAGATTTATCACTAATAGAACACATATGGGACCATCTGGGATTCCATCTTTGACAGCCTACCAGTTGGCATGATCTAGATGTTCAGTTACAGCAAATGTGGACCGAAATGCTGCAGGATACCATATGGAACCTGTATGCCTCCATGCCTGCCAGTATCAGATCTTGCATCCAAGCTAGAGGCAACCAAACAGAGTACAAGAGCCTCCCTTCAAGTTTTCAGTTTTACTCAATAAATTATCCTATAAGTTTTATTTAATTTCGACAACATCTTCTAAGTGCTTGATTTTTTTTGGCAATGAGCGTATATCAAATGAGAACATTTTTTCCCATCAAGAAGTTTTCTGCAATTTCAGAAAAGAAGACTAAGGAGTCTGATAACATAGTTTTTATTTTTTGTTGTTATTACTTAGTAAGGTAATGAAACAACTATATCACTCATGTAAAAAACAACTGTCCACGTAATGGTTGACTGCATCATCTCTAGCAGTAATAACTACAACCAAGCATTTCCTAATTTCATGTCAGTCCTTTGCATCCATTTTCAATGAACAGTACACATCACTCAAAACAGAGTTTCCAATGAGTATGATATAACAGCTACAAAGCTTCTACAAGAACATTAAAGGGGTAATCCAGGGACTGTCCATTTTTTTACAAAGCTGCCCAATATATGGTAGAAACATAACAAAAGCCATATTCTCCTCCCTTGCAACTTCTGGCCCGCCAGTGTCTGTTTTCTGCTGGCCTTCAGTTCTAGGTCCAGAGAGGAGGTGATGATGTCACCAACATCAGGGCCATGTGCAGCCAATCATCAGCTCACTTCAGGTAGTGATTAGCAGCAGTGATCACATCACTTAGTGTCGGAATGTCTTTGTTCAGTAAACAGCAGTGGGGACTGAGAGTTAGGGAACCAAAAGCTGCAGAGGAGGTGAGTACAGCATTTGTTATGTTTCTACAGTATAATGGGCAGGTTTAAAAAAAAATACATTGTTATTGGATAACCCCTTTAAGCCACAACAAAAACAAATTGCAGAAGCTATGAAAAACGTATTGTTGAAAATTACAAGTCTGAAAAGCATTACATAAATATGTCTAAGGCTCTCGAACACCACAGAACCACAGTGAGAGTGATCATCTCCGGATGAAGAGGACTTAGCATGGTGATGACTTTCACTGGAGGGGAAACCTTACCAAAAATATGACACTGGCACAGAGGCAACTCATAGAAGAAGTGACTAATCATCGTAAAAGAACATCCAAAAGGAAGCAGGCCTCAGTAATGTCACATAGGGTTAATGTTCAGGCTTCCACAATAAAAGGCTGGGCAAAAATGGGAAAATCTAAAGCATACCTACAGTAACTTTTCATACAACTTACAGTGTTGCTAGAAAGTTCATGAACTCTTCAAAATTTTCATATTTCTGCATTATTTGACCTAAAACTACATTAGATTTTCAAAAAAGTCCTAAAAGTAGAAAAAGAAAAATAAATCAAACAAATGAGAAAAATATTAGACTTAGTCATATATTATTAATTGAGGAAAATGATCCAATATCAGTCTGTGAGTGGCAAAAGTATGTGAACCTTTGCTTTCATTATCTAGTGTGACCCCCATGTGCAGAAAAAAATGCATCTAAACAGTTCTGGTAATTGTTGATTGTCCTGCACATCCTATAGGGGAGGAAGTTTAGCCCATTCTTCCTTACTAAACAGCTTCAACCAGGGGCGTAACTATAGAGGATGCAGGGGATGCGGTTGCACCCGGGCCCAAGAGCCTTAGGGGGCCCATAAGGCCCCTCTTCTCCATAGAGGGAGCCCAGTGTTATGAATAAAGCATTATAGTTGGAGGCCCTGTTACAGGTTTTGCATTGGGGCCCAGAAGCTTTAAGTTACGCCTCTGGCGTCAACTCTCTTATGTTGGTGGGTTTCCTCCCATGAACTGCTTGCTTCAGGTCCTTCCACAGCATTTCTATAGTCAGGACTTGGATTGGGTCATTCTAAAACTTTAACTCTATTCTTCTTTAACCACTCCTTTATAGAATGACTTGTGCACTTTGGGTCGTTGTCTTCAGCTCACGGACTGATGTCCTGACATTTTCCTTTAGAATTTGGTGGTATAATTCAGAATGCATTGTTCCATCAACAATGGAAAGCCATCCTGGCCCAGATGCAGCAGAACAGGCCCAGACCATGATACTACCAACACCATGTCTCACAGATGGTTTGAGGTTTTTATGCTGTAATGCAGTATTTTTCTTTCTCCAAACATAACACTTCTCAATTAAGCCGAAAAGCTGTATTTTGGCTCATCTGTCCACAAAGCGTTGTTCCAATAGCCCTCTGGCTTGTCCAGGTGATTTTCAGCAAATTGCAAACGGGCAGCAATGTTATTTTTTCGAGAGCAGTGACTTGCTCCTTGCAATCCTGTTATGCACACCATTGTTCTTCAGTGTCCTCCTGATAGTGGGATCATGAAAATTAACATTAGCTAATGTGAGAAAGGCCTTTAATTGCTTAGAGGTTAACTTGGGTTCCTGTATGACACTGCAGACTATTATACACCTTCCTCTTGGCATGATCTTTGTTGGTTGACCACTTCTGGGGAGAGTAATAATCTTGATTTTTCTTTTCTATTTGTACACAGCCCTTCTGACTGTGGATTAGTGGAGTCCAGATTCTTTAGAGATCGTTTTGTAACCTTTTCAAGCCTGACGGGAATCAACAACTCTTCTTCTGAAGTCCTCAAAATTGTCCTTTGTTCATGTCATTATATGCTTCCATAAGTGTGTTATGAAGATCAGACTTTGATAGATCCCTATACTTTAAATGAAACAGGTCGCCCAGTCACACCTGTTTGTCATCCTATTGATTGAAAACACCTAACTCTAATTTCACCTTCAAATTATCTGCTAATCCTAAAAGTTCACATACTTTTGCCATTTACAGACATGTGATACTGGATCAATTTACTCCATGAATAAATGACCAAGTCTAATATTTTTTACTCATTTGTTTCATTTGGTTTTCTTTATCCACTGTTAGGACTTGTGGGAAAATCTGATGTAGTTTTAGATGAAATCTAAGCAAAAATTTGGAAAATTCTGAAGGGTTCACAATAGAGATGAGCGAGCATACTCGTTAAGGACAAATACTCGAGCGAATATTGTCCTTTTCAAGTACCTGCCTGCTTGTGAGAAAAGACTCGGGTGCCGGCAGGGGTGAGCGCTGTGTTGCGGGAGTAAGCAGGAGGGAGCGGGATGGGGGGAGAGAGAGAGATCTCCCCCCCCCCCCCCGTTTCCCCCCGCCCCCCTTTATTAGCTGCTTTATTAGTTCTTGTGTGCTTGCATGGTCACACAGAGATCTGTATATATGCTGTATAAATTACCTGAAAGTGCTGCGAAATAAGTTAGCGCTATACAAATAACAAGTCCCTTCTGACTTTAAAGGAGTTATGTAGATCTACAGTATTTTCTTAGTAAAATCTAGTTCCCAAATCTAGGGACCTGGATTGTAGCAATGCATTGGGGGAGCAAATTGTAACTAAAGATATATCAAAAGATTAAATTAAATATATCTCTATATATTCCTCCTCACTACTTAATACTACTGTGTCCTACTCTCGAATAAATGGCACAGTGCTCTTACCCCTGAAAGCTACTAATGCTAAATGTAAATTTGCAACACACATTAAATCTTAATTAAATAAACAATAGTGAAAACCTTGGCTGGTTTCCCAAAGAATCTGCAGTTACAGGCTGCTGACCATAACAGAATTGACATGTATTTATAGTCATATTCCTTGATTTCATACTAAGTTTCTTGTATAGTCCATTGTATAGTATTTAAAGGCGTTTTCCAGGACTACCCTATTGATGATCTATCCTCAGGACAGGTCAGCATTAGTTGATCGGTGGGGGTCTACCGCTTGGGATCCCCACTGATCAGCTGCTTGAAATTACAGCAATGCTTGTGTATGTGCCACTGTCACTTCAGTCCATAACAGTCACAATGGCTATGCCTGGTATTACAGCTTGGTCCCATTTACCTGAATGAGACTGAGCTGTTCTCAGGCTATGTGACCGATGTACATGACGTCACAGGCCTGAGAGGCAGCTGTGGAGCTTATCCGAGTACCAAAGCCTCCTTAATCAACTGATCATTGGAGATCCAGAATGGCGGACTCACGCCAATCAACTACTAAGGAAAGGTCAACAATAATGTAGCCTTAAAAAACCCTCTAATATAGAAATTGAACTTTGCAATATATTTCATGACAAACAAATCTAGTGTATTTTTTGATCGATAAACCTACACAAGGCAAGTTGGAGCTGCTGTCCAGCCTTCATTGCCCCTTTGTCACTGATGGCTACTAGGTATCACAAGAAATGTGAGTTTGTCTTTAGTTAAAGAGAGCCTGTCAGCCTGAAGACATAGTCCATTCTGCAGACAGCATCTTATAGAATGGACTGCAATTTCAAACTGATAGGTTCCTTTTAAAGGGGTTCAGTCATTAGAAAAAATTATACTTACCTCAGCCTTCTTACCCCGATCTTCTCCTGGCTCCTGCAGTCCCCGGGTCACCTCACCACAAGCCGCTGATCTTCTTCTTCCTGTGAAGTAGCGTGCATTGCCAGCATTCTGCTTCCTGCAGGTCAGTGTAATGTAACCTTCACTGCCTAGTAGGGAGTGCCAAAAGCTTGGCAGCCTGCTTTAGCACGCAGGCGTGGGCTATTGCCGCAACTGTGCATGGGCAGGCTGTTGCCGTGACTGGGTGTGCGCGGCGTCTCATCACAAGTGTTCATACACTATATGAACACTCATGGCGAAAACCCCGCGCCTATGTATTAAAGCACGCTGCCGAGGATTTGGCATTCCCTGCTAGGCAGTGAAAGCTATGTCACTAGGGGCTGGCTTGCATTGAGGTGACCCAGGGGACTGAAGGAGCCAAGAGAAGATGGAGGAGGAGAAGACTGCCTGGGGAGGAATAGGTAAGTATTGAATTTATTTTTTCTAATGACAAAACCCCTTTAAAGGGAACCTGTTATTACTCCCCAAGGGCAGTATAAAGTAGTGACAGACATGCTGATTTCAGCTGCCTGTCACTTATAGGATAAAATGCAGCTTCCAACCCCTGCTCACTCTTTATTGGACGTTTATAGGGTGGGTAGCAGCCCCACATGAATAAACTAGACCTCTCTCTCTGTGAGCTGCAGGAACAACCTGTAAGAATGATTGTACAGAGCTCCATAAATGACAGACTGCTGAAATCAGCGCATCTGTCACTACCATATGCTGCCCTGTAGAGATGGACATGACAGGTTCCCTTTAAGCGTCGCAATTTCCAATAGTTGCAGCCAGGCAGAGTTTTTTGGGGCACAGAGGCAAAAAAGACAGTAGCTCTGCCTTGTACTGTGTTATATGTATTCATTTTGATCATTCCACCTGTATCTATGGTGAAAACAAAGAGCACTGGCAGCAGCAGGTAGGGGGAGCTGGAGAGCACTGCAGCACATTGGCCAATCCACAGCGCTCACGTCAATAACCTAGCTGGCTGTAATGGGTTTGTGTGCTCTCTATGAAATACATGGAAAGACCACGGACAGGATATGTACCCTTAGTTTTGTCTGCTCAGTCCATCCTGGCGTTCTGTTATACCTGCTGGAAAAAATATTGCAGCATGACAGAACTGGAGGGAACCCATTATAGTCAAAGGGTTCCATTAGGCGTTTAAGTTTCATCATTTTGAAGATCCGGCTGCATTTTATTTCCGTTCTTTTGTTACATAAGGGGACAAAAGAACAGAAAAGTGAACATAGTCTGATCCGGTCACGCAGAGTCTAAGCTATACTTATTAAGTATATCTCCTCTTCTCTGACTTTGGGTGTACCATAAATCCCCAGTATGACAACTATGGTAATTCAAGCTATGTGTATCAAATTACAACTATGCTGCTATTGGTTGCCTAAATTTGAGACCACATGTGCATTTCTGGTTTTTACAACTCAGTGCCGTTTCATAAACCCCAAATATACAAATCATTGTGACCATTTTAGCGGATGCAAGAGAAATGTGGGGTTAAATCAGGCATTTCTGTGCAAACGTTTCTAAACTTTCAAACTTGCAATATTTTCACTGTACTTGGAGTTTTTCATATCTGTAAGATGGTCCAAGTTTGACAAATCCCTACTTGTCCTCTTCTTACGCGAGTCTCGCATGAGAATAAGAGATGCAATGGGCTGTGTCCCGCACATCGGAGTATCCGTGTGCCGTGCAACATGAGTTGTGCTCAAGAATCTCTGGTTCAACTCGCCAAGTGTATACAGCCATAATAGCATAACAGTTGTCTTTTTATTATATTTTTAGGCCGGGTTCATACGACTGTACGCTCACTGCATATTATCCACTCAGTTTTTGCGCGCCTAACATGCAGTAGCAAAATCCCATAGACTTTAATTATACCGCACACACAAGTCGCACAAAATGTGCATATGAAAAAAATTGCGACATGCACTATACTATCTTGGCGTGTGGTACATGCATGTCAAGATAGTGTATGGGCATTGGTGATATGCAGCTATTCTGCATGGCGTTACGTACTTTCTGTATGCTCTCATGTGGGAGATACGTGCACGGCATGCCAGCAAACATGCTTGTTTGAGCGCGGCCTTAGTCTGCTTAATAGTAGATGGTATTGTTTGTTTAAAGTGAAGCTCCACCTTGCATTAACATTGGCTATACAGTCAGAACAGAACATCTAAAATCTAGAATCTTTTATAGCGACCCTCTGCTCCTGGACCACTTCTCTGAGTACCTGCTGCGCACTGTGTATTAGTAAACATCATTAGTATATGACACTACCTGCGGCCACCTTAAATCCCTGCATCGCCCTGGTGTACACAAAAATATACCCATTGGTCAATCAAAGCCATGTGCAAAGTTGCTTAGATATGTTTTTTCCGAGCATTGGATCAATAAAAGAATTGGTCGTACATTGGTTTTAAGCAATTAAATTGAACATCCACAATAAAAGTTGAACATTTAATTTACCAGTTTTTTTTGGAGTCCTCGTAAATGTTCCTTTCACAGTCCGACAATGGGAGTTATCGCCACCGCACACGCCACACTTATCTTCCACTTTGTTGGAACCAATTTCCTTGTCGCAGCCTACCTTCTACAATAAACAAAGACATGTCTAATATGAGCTTATGTATTGAACATAGTGATACAATATTGTATATAGCTGCTCCCCTGAAGTCAAATACTTTGTAGTGGTAATTGATTCAGTGATATTGGCCAACACTACAGTACTTACAACACACTCTCCTCTCACACAAATGCTATAGGGATCTTTGTAGGAGCAGCGGGTACCATCATGTGCTAGCTGCTTCATTGATGCAACGTCTCCCGTTTGTTTGGACTGACAATAGAGCTGGCATCTTTTACTGGCTGTAGAAACAAACAACATGATACATTTTATTGGCAGTTATTTATCCTAAAGGATGGACAAAAGAAATACATAAAATGTAAAACTGTTCACAAAAATTTAAAGAGGACCCGTCTCCCCTCATGACATCACTATTTTTGTAAATACTTGTATTCCCCATGAAATAGTTCTGGAACTTCTTTTTTTACAACCCGACATTGTGTTATTCCTCTGTTAATACTCCTAGAAACCTATGAATATAATTATACCGGGTGTTACTAGTTGAGGTTTGTCCTGACACACACTGACACTGTCCAATCAGTGCTGATGGTACCAGACAGTGTAGGGAAACACCTCTTTGACAAGGGGAATGATAATGCCCAGTTGCCAATTTACTGTATTCATAAATTCGAGGAAGAATAACAGAGAATCGGCACAATGTAGAATACTAAGAAAAGAGGCTCCAGAATCATTTCATAAGGAATGCAAGTATTTCTGGAGAGCCGACAGGTCCTTTTTAATAGGTGATTATTTGCAATGCCTTCTTGCCAATGTCACCCTGTTAGGCGAGGTTTTGCTTTTGTAGGCTTTTCTTGAACAGACGTTATTAAATTTTAATAAACCTCAGCAATAACAGAAGTGTTCCAAAAGTACTCACATGCTAACTTGTCAAATCTAATATGTTGGTGGCTTCCACCCCTCCGACCATGGACTTACTCAATTTACAACAGTCTTTAGCTGGAAGACCATTGGAATACTAGAGAATTATGCTAACTGCTCTGCAGAATCTGTTAGTAGAAAAGTAGATACTATAGGTATTTTAACATTGTCAAGTTGAAACATGAGTACCTTTCAGTCTCATGGCTACCAAAGGACTATTTTAATGCACATTTAAGCAAAGCAACGATGATGGAAGAGCCACAATTTCATTATGTATTTATAATTCATTATAGTGCTATTTATTTTATGTCGTATCCATGTGCTTTTCGTATGGAACTACGAGACCCAACATACTCCATGCACTCACTAATCTTGTCATGAGAGGGAAGGAAGTTATTGCTTGACAACTCCCTGAGTGTCAACTGGTATTTAGTTTTTAGATAAATGGAACTACATGAATGTCTTCATTTAATGAATATACAGTATATTATAAAATGATTTCATTTATTTAAAAAAGTTGACAAAAAGAGGAAACTCACAAAAATGGTGCAAATATGCAATTTAGTCACCTTTGTGCCATGTTTTTATGTATTAGCATGCGACTTTGCTACAGTTAGGAAACATTCTGTGCAAATTCTGTCTGCATCTGCGGCTCAGTGTATAGGATTGAGCTGCAATGCCAATCACAGTCACTACCAAACGGGTGGATCGGCCAATTATTCCACTGGGAATTTTCCCGGGGGGCCAACTGCCCCAGAGTATATGCTGGGACACCACTGTGTGATTCATTAGTTACATGGGTATACTTGTGATTACTTGCCTTGTGAATAATAAAGAGCATTGGCCCAGTAGATTGCACTGCAAGACAGCCACCACCGCAGGGAGTAAGGAGCACCAGGTAAAGCAATAGCCTGCTTCTCCTCCTCCCCTTCTCTGTCTACAGAACAAATGAGCCCCATTGATTGGTGAAGCAGCAGATTGACTGCTGCTCCACCAATCACAGTACAGAGCTCCATGGCAATGCACCTCTGCAAAGGAAACCCGCCTGTGACCAGGTGTCCCTGGATCTCACCTCAACCTGGTAGGCTTGATGTACCTGGAGCTGTGAGGTTGGGAGGCTACAGAACTGGAGCTGGCAGAGGTATAAGTATGTATCATTTTAAGTTCACGTTTGTGTATAAAAGTATGTCTGTATATATAATGTGTGAAATCTATGTATAGTGCCTCAGTGTATGTACAGAACTGTGCCTATGCATGTATATGGTTGTGTTCTGGGCTTTCCGTCTGTCTGTTCTATCTTTGGAGCAGAGAAACTGAAATAAAACAGAAATAAATATTTAGATTTTTCTGTCCATCAATTTCAAAGGGTTTTCAAGAAAATGGAAAGGTTTCCATTTCCTTCTGTTCTGTTTCCATAAGGCGGCACTATTTGTTCCATTTAAAAAAAAAAAAAAAAACTTTACGGAATGGAAGTAAATGGAAATCTTAATTTTTTTTTTCTAAGTCCATTGAAATTAAAAGGGAGAAAAAACAAGAACCTTTATTTTCTTTTGTTCTGCTCCCCAAGTGGAACAGAGAGACAGAACGCCCCAACACAGGTGTGCACAGAGCCAAAGGGAGCATTCCTACAGCGTTTTTCACTAAGTCTGGGGCTTCTATCAAAGGTGCTGAAAACGGGGCCCCAGAACAGAAACAAATGGAACCATTCACTGCCATTCGTGAAACAGACATGATTTTGGTGTCCGTCTGACAAGGGCTGTGTTCTTTTCCGTTATATTTCGGGTATAGAATACTGTAGTCAACTACATTATTCTACACCCCAAATACCCTGGAATAACGGCAATAAACAGGACCCTTATTAAATGGACACCAAAATCGTGTCCATTTCACTAATGACGGTGAAGGTTGCTCTCATTTCTGTTTGGGGGTTCCGCCGCAGTGCTGTTTTCAGTATCTGTGATGGAACCCCCAGATAAAATCCCACAGTGTAGTGAAGAACATCGACAGAACACTTCCTAAGAGGATGTCGACACCGGTCGTATTCTTCTCAGCCTAATATCTACTGTAAATATTGCTGCAATTCCACAGCAGGAATCAGTGGCAAAATCCGTAAGTGTTACATATGAATTTGCTTCATATTTTGTAGCAAATTCTCTGCAGATTTCACCCCCTCATTTAGCTGCAATCTGCAGTGAAAATCTACAGAATACATTGACTAAGGCCCCATGCACATGGCCAGGTCGGATTCCGACTGCGAAATCTCACAGCGGAATCAGACCCTGTGCCCTGGCATTGAACCCCGCATACCTGTCCTGCCTTTCTCTCTGTGCCCTGCAGATGTGCCGACTGGGGCACTGCCGCCCCTGCGCAGTACAGGGAGTCGTGCCGGCAATGACGCGGTTCTGCTGTGACTTACAGCGGGACGGACAGCTTTCATTGACTGCAATGGAAGCCGTTCCTGCAAGTCTTGCAGTAGAATAGGACATGCTGCGATTTTCCCCCGCGAGTGGAAAATCGTAGTTGATTTCCACTCGTGGGCAGAAAAAAAACATTTTCCTTGCATGTCCTCGTTTCGGATCCCGCAGTGCAACTACGGCCATGGGCATTGGGCCACACTGTGAAATTAACCCATTAAAGCGATTTTACCAGAATAAGGAGTTATCCATAGGATGAAGAATAACTTTCTGATCAGCGGGGGTCTCACTGCTATGACCCCAGCTAATCTTGAGTACGGTACTCCCATGCCCCACTCTCCTGTAACTTCAGAAGTTGCTTCTTCCCCATCAGTGACTCTGAAATGAGCGCTGGCTGAGCATGCAGGGTCAGGAATCCCTTCATTTCAATGGAAGTGTTGGAAATACTTGAATATTTTTTTTGCCCTACTACTTTTAAGAAATAAAATATCTTTAAAGAAAATGTTGTTGCCATCTTCTGACCACCATAACTTTTTTTATTTTTCCATAAATTGAGCTGTGCGAGGACTCGTTTTTTGCGGGACGACCTGTGATTTCTATTGATACCATTTTGGAGTACATCTAACTTTTTGGAACACTTTTTATTACATTTTTTTTCTAGGAATTAGAGGTGACCACAAAAGTACAATTCTGGAGTTTTGCATTTATTTTCTGATAGTGGTCACTGTCTAGAATAAATAGATTGAACTTTTACAGATGCAGTGATATCAAATATGATATTTTCTTACATCTTCATTATAAATGAGGAAAGTTTTAGTTTTTTCACTTTTAGTGACCAGTATTTTTTTACAACAGTTGAAAAACTTTTTTTCATGCACTTTACTTTTTTCTTTATAGCAGCATTTAAAGCTGAGTTCGGCATGAACGCTGATCGTGGCTCTTGTGGCCATGTGTCAGCTGTCAAATACACCAGTCAAAGACACTGTGTCAGCAAAGTTTGGAACGGGTTTGGCTCCTGCACATCTAGGACGTACATATAACTCCTGAGGTGCTAAGGCGTTAAAATTCACACAATCTGTCAATTTACTCTGCTGAGTTTTTTCTCTCGGCGTGCAGATGAATTTATTGAAACCTTATTCAAACTGCTGTAATCTTGTATATATGATACCTTTTAATGGCTAACAAAAATACATGATTCTTCCTCAGGCAAATAATTAATTAATTCTTAAAAGAATACCACCACAGGTTGAGTAGAGAAAAAAAAAAAATACTTAAACAGTGCCTTGTCATAAGTATGTATATATATATATTTTATATATATATATATATATATATATATATATATATATATATACATACATGCCTCTTCGGATCGATTTCATTATGCCTGAGGAAGAATCTTGAGAGGTTCAAAAGCTCGCATTAACATCATGTTTTTTGTTAGCCATTAAAAGGTATAATATCTACAAGATTACTTGGTTTCTCTTACTGAAAACAATCATATTTTGCTCTGCTGCCTAACACGATGCTAAACTATTTTCATTTTACTCTAAAAGCATGGCTGTGTGTTTGTAAGTGCTGAAACAGATGGGTGTGTTTTAGCCTCATTATGCGGCCGTGAAAATCATGGCCAAATAATGGAATGAAACAAATCCATTGATTTTAATGGCTTCATTTCCACTATCGGGATTCCCGTGCGTTATTACTACATGCAAGTAAAGATAGGACTTACCCTAATACTATTTGCGAGAAAATGGGGCATAACTTATCTTCCTGAATTTTTATTCAAACTAGAGCGCACTAGTGCAGAATTTGCACAGTCTGAAAAAAGGTTCATGCGCAGATATGTTCCATATTGGTGACTGTAATAGCATATGCGCCCATGTGTTTTTGCCCTATGATGCACTGTTGTGGGCTACTGTGCATGTAAAATCGTATCATTGTGTATGAAACATTCTTGTCTGAAACATTCATGCCTGGGTCACATTCTCTAAACTTGTAAGGTCCCCTCCCCACGAACATATGTGTAATTGTATGCTTGAGCACTGCGTATTTGTGAAATGAAGTATGGTTTTATGTGCCAATCTGAATATGTTACGGTACATTTCTAATGCACTCTATTCATTTCAATGGATGATGCAGGGTGTCAAAATCGCACAGCAACACCCAAAAACATGACATACAGCATTCGTTTTAGAACGTGTTATAAATGCTGCACTAAAACGCTCGTCTAAGAAGCCCCATTAGAATGATGAGGGGCAAACATTCTAAAACAACTATGTGTGTATGGTTTTCACGCTTGGTTTCCTATTCCCAATCATTGTTATAAAGACCCGTATAAAGGATCTGACATTGATTTGAAGGAATGCTGCCATCCAATAGGTGGCGCTGCAGAGGTATTGTTCCATCTTCCTCATTTGCATAAATTACCCAAAGGAGCATGCATGGCTGTATAAATCTCCTCACTCACCTCTCAGGTCTCACACCCTTTCTGGGTGCTCTCCTTGGGGAGAGACGATGCCTCCCCCAACCCACTCACCCTTTAAGTGTCTCCACACAATTTTTGGGTGCTCTCTTAAAGGAGAGACAACACCACTCTTGATCCAGAAACCCTATTGAAATGAATGACGGCTTAGTGTAGACTTTTTAGCATATATTGTTTATTTGTAGTAAACTTGGTTGTGGTATCATATCTGGGTCTGTTCTAGTATCCATATAGAAAGCTTTGTTCTGCTACCATATCTATGTAATAAACTTGGTTCTGGTACTGTATCTTTGTCGTAAGCTCTATTCTGGTATTCTGTCTTTTTTGTAAGTTTGATTCTTTTGCTGTGTCCTTTACCCCTTGCAAAATACAACATAAGCTCATATTTAGAGATGAGCGAGCACCAAAATGCTCGGGTGCTCGTTACTCGGGACCAAAATTGTGCGATGCTCGAGGGTTCGTTTCGAATAACGAACCCCATTGAAGTCAATGGGCGACCCGAGCATTTTTGTATATCGCCGATGCTCGCTAAGGTTTCCATTTGTGAAAATCTGGGCAATTCAAGAAAGTGATGGGAACGACACAGCAACGTATAGGGCAAGTGAGGGGCTACATGTTGGGCTGCATCTCAAGCTCCCAGGTCCCACTGTTAAGCCACAATAGCGGCAAGAGTGGGCCCCCCCCCCTCCCAACAATTTTTACTTCTGAAAAGCCTTCATTAGCAATGCATACCTTAGCTAAGCACCACACTACCTTCAACAAAGCACAATCACTGCCTGCATGACACTCCGCTGCCACTTCTCCTGGGTTACATGCTGCCCAACCCCCCCTGCACAACCCAGTGTCCACAGCGCACACCAAATTGTCCCTGCGCAGCCTTCAGCTGCCCTCATGCAACGCCACACTCATGTCTATTTATAAATGCGTCTGCCATGAGAAGGAACCGCAGGCACACACTGCAGAGGGTTGGCACGGCTAGGCAGCGACCCTCTTTAAAAGGGGCGGGGCGATAGCCCACAATGCTGTACAGAAGCAATGAGAAATATAATCCTGTGCCACCGCCATCAGGAGCTGCACACGTGGGCATAGCAATGGGGAACCTATGTGCCACACACTATTCATTCTGTCAAGGTGTCTGCATGCCCCAGTCAGACCGCGATTTTTTATAAATAGTCACAGGCAGGTACAACTCCGCAATGGGAATTCCGTGTGCACCCACAGCATGGGTGGCTCCCTGGAACCCACCGGCTGTACATAAATGTATCCCATTGAACTGCCCTGGACAGCAGAGCTAACGTCAGATTAAATGCAGGTGGGCTTCGGCCCACACTGCATGCCCCAACCTGACCGGGCTTTTTAATTCATAGACACAGGCAGGTACAACTCCCTATTGGGAAGTCCCTGTGGACCGACAGCATGGGTGGGTGCCAGGAAGCCACCGGCGGCACATAAATATATCCCATTGCATTGCCCATCACAGCTGAGGTAATGTCATGTTTAATGCAGGTGGGCTTCGGCCCACACTGCATGCCCCAGTCAGACAGGGGTTCTTTAGAAGTGGACACATGTAGTTACAACTCCGTGTGGACCGACAGCATGGGTGGCTCCCTGGAACCCACCGGCGGTACATAAATATATCCCATTGCAGTGCCCAGCACAGCTGATGTAACGTCAGCAGTAATGCAGGTGGGCAAAAAATTAATTGGATTACACTGTAGGCGAGGACCCCAAAAAATTGGTGTACCAACAGTACTAATGTACCTCAGAAAAATTGCCCATGCCCAACCATGAGGGCAGGTAAAACCCATTAATCGCTTTGGTTAATGTGGCTTAATTGGTAACTAGGCCTGGAGGCGGCCCAGTTAAATGAAAAATTGGTTCAGGTGCAAGTTTCAGGCGCTTTAATGAGCATTGAAACGTAAAAAAATTGTTTACAAAAATTATATGACCAAGCCTTGTGGGCCTAAGAAAAATTGCCCGTTCGGCGTGATTACGTGAGGTTTCAGGAGGAGGAGGAGGAGGAATATTATACACAGATTGATGAAGCAAAAATGTCCCCGTTTTTGATGGTGATAGAGAACGATGCTTCCATCCGCGGGTGCAGCCTACGTATTGCTTAGGTATCGCTGATGTCCGCTGGTGAAGAAGAGAAGTCTGGGAAAATCCATAGTAACATAGTATGTAAGGCCGAATGAAGAAATTGTCCATCTAGTCCAGCCTGTCTATCCTACTGTGTTGATCCAGGCTTTGTTCATCTTGATGAGTGTAAGCCTGTCGGCACTGTCGGTTGACAGGCGGGTACGCTTATCCGTGATTATTCCCCCAGCCGCACTAAGCACCCTCTCTGACAAGACGCTAGCCGCAAGACAAGCAAGCACCTCCAGGGCATACAGCGCGAGTTCAGGCCACGTGTCCAGCTTCGACACCCAGTAGTTGTAGGGGGCAGAGGCGTCACGGAGGACGGCCGTGCGATCGGCTACGTACTCCCTCACCATCCTTTTACAGTGCTCCCGCCGACTCAGCCTTGACTGGGGAGCGGTGACACAGTCTTGCTGGGGAGCCATAAAGCTGGCAAAGGCCTTGGAGAATGTTCCCCTGCCTGCGCTGTACATGCTGCCTGATCTCTGTGCCTCCCCTGCTACCTGGCCCTCGGAACTGCGCTGTCGGATGGGAATTTTACCATCAGTTTGTCCGCCAGGGTCCTGTGGTATAGCATCACTCTCGAACCCCTTTCCTCTTCGGGTATGAGAGTGGAAAGGTTCTCCTTATACCGTGGGTCGAGCAGTGTGTACACCCAGTAATCCGTAGTGGCCAGAGTGCGTGTAACGCGAGGGTCACGAGAAAGGCATCCTAACATGAAGTCAGCCATGTGTGCCAGGGTACCTGTACGCAACACATGGCTGTCCTCACTAGGAAGATCACTTTCAGGATCCTCCTCCTCTTCCGGCCATACACGCTGAAAGGATGACAGGCAAGCAGCATGGGTACCCTCAGCAGTGGGCCAAGCTGTCTCTTCCCCCACCTCCTCATGCTCCTCCCCCTCCTCCTCCTCCTCAACGCGCTGAGATATAGACACGAGGGTGCTCTGACTATCCAGCGACGTACTGTCTTCCCCCGCCTCCGTTTCCGAGTGCAAAGCGTCTGCCTTTATGCTTTGCAGGGAACTTCTCAAGAGGCATAGCAGAGGAATGGTGACGCTAATGATTGCAGCATCCCTGCTCACCATCTGGGTAGACTCCTCAAAGTTTCCAAGGACCTGGCAGATGGCTGCCAACCAGGCTCACTCTTCTGTAAAGAATTGAGGAGGCTGACTCCCACTACGCCGCCCATGTTGGAGTTGGTATTCCATTATAGCTCTACGCTGCTCATAGAGTCTGGCCAACATGCGGAGCGTAGAGTTCCACCGTGTGGGCACGTCGCACAGCAGTCAGTGCACTGGCAGATTAAACCGATGTTGCAGGGTCCGCAGGGTGGCAGTGTCCGTCTTGGAGTTGCGGAAATGTGCGCTGACCCAGCGCACCTTTCCGAGCAGGTATGACAAGCGTGGGTAGCTTTTCAGAAAGCGCTGAACCACCAAATTAAATACATGGGCCAGGCATGGCACGTGCGTGAGGCTGCCGAGCTGCAGAGCCGCCACCAGGTTACGGCCGTTGTCACACACGACCATGCCCGGTTGGAGGCTCAGCGGCGAAAGCCAGCGGTCGGTCTGCTCTGTCAGACCCTGCAGCAGTTCGTGGGCCATGTGCCTCTTCTCTCCTAAGCTGAATAGTTTCAGCACGGCCTGCTGACGCTTGCCCACCGCTGTGCTGCCACGCCGCGCGACAGCGACTGCTGGCGACGTGCTGCTGCTGACACATCTTGATTGCGAGACAGAGGTTGCGTTGGAGGAGGAGGGTGGTTAAGTGGAGGAAGCATACACCGCCGCAGATACCAGCACCGAGCTGGGGCCCGCAATTCTGGGGGTGGGTAGGACGTGAGCGGTCCCAGGCTCTGACTCTGTCCCAGCCTCCACTAAATTCACCCAATGTGCCGTCAGGGAGATATAGTGGCCCTGCCCGCCTGTGCTTGTCCACGTGTCCGTTGTTAAGTGGACCTTGGCAGTAACCGCGTTGGTGAGGGCGCGTACAATGTTGCGGGAGACGTGGTCGTGCAGGGCTGGGACGGCACATCTGGAAAAGTAGTGGCAACTGGGAACCGAGTAGCGCGGGGCCGCCGCCGCCATCATGCTTTTGAAAGCCTCCGTTTCCACAAGCCTATACGGCAGCATCTCCAGGCTGATCAATTTGGCAATGTGCACGTTTAACGCTTGAGCGTGCGGGTGCGTGGCGGCGTACTTGCGCTTGCGCTCAAACAGTGGCGCTAGCGACGTCTGGACGCTGCGCTGAGAGACATTGCTGGATGGGGCCGAGGACAGCGGAGGTGAGGGTGTGGGTGCAGGCCAGGAGACAGTAGTGCCTGTGTCCTCAGAGGGGGGTTGGATCTCAGTGGCAGGTTGGGGCACAGGGGGAGAGGCAGTGGTGCAAACCGGAGGCGGTGAACGGCCTTCGTCCCACCTTGTGGGGTGCTTGGCCATCATATGCCTGCGCATGCTGGTGGTGGTGGCTCCCCAGCTGATCTTGGCGCGACAAAGGTTGCACACCACTGTTCGTCGGTTGTCAGGCGTCTCTGTGAAAAACTGCCACACCGTAGAGCACCTTGACCTCTGCAGGGTGGCATGGGGCGAGGGGGAGCTTTGGGAAACAGTTGGTGGATTATTCGGTCTGGCCCTGCCTCTACCCCTGGCCACCGCACTGGCTCAGCCTGTGCCCACACCCTGACTTGGGCCTCCGCGTCCTCGCCCGCGTCCACGTCCTCTAGGCCTACCCCTACCCCTCAGCATGCTGTATTACCAGTAGTGCAGAAACAGAACGCTGTAATTAAATGTGCCACTTATTGGCCTGTGGTTGGAGGCTGACTTCGCTTACGGAACGCACAGCAGAGCCAGGAAAGAATTTTGCGCAAGCCTGCTGTAACACTTAGCTGGCTGCATATGAATTAGGACAACTACCCCCAGCACAGACCCGGTACACTGAGGACGGTCACAGGCAGCCCAAATAGATTTTTTTTCCCAAATGTTTTTGGAAAGGCCCACTGCCTATATACACTGTATATGTCTTCTCTCTTTGCGTCACCACTACTGGCCCTGGAGTATGTAAAATAACTGCAAACTGTTGCACTGTGGACTGGAATACAGCGGTGATGTAACAGCCAACACAGAGCCAGGAAATAATTTTGCGCAAGCCTGCTGTAACACTTAGCTGGCTGCGTATGAATTAGGACAACTACCCCCAGCACAGACCCAGTACACTGAGGACGGTCACAGGCAGTCCAAATAGATTTTTTCTCCCAAATGTTTTTGGAAAGGCCCACTGCCTATATTCAATAAATATGTCTTCTGTCCCTGCCTCACCACCACTACTGGCCCTGGACTATGTATAATTACTGCAGGGCGCAATGCTCTGCACGGCCGATATACAAAAAAAAAAAAAAGTGCAACACTGCAAAAAGCAGCCTCCACACTACTGCACACGGTTAGATGTGGCCCTAAGAAGGACCGTTGGGGTTCTTGAAGCCTAAAATACTCCTAACACTCTCCCTATAGCAGCTCCAGCAAGACAGCACTTTCCCTGATCTCTGTCAGAACGCATCTGTGGCGAGCCGCGGGAGGGGCCGATTTATATACTCGGGTGACACCTGATCTCGCCAGCCACTCACTGCAGGGGGGTGGTATAGGGCTTGAACGTCGCAGGGGGAAGTTGTAATGCCTTCCCTGTCTTTCTATTGGACAGAAAAGCGCACTAACGTCTCAGAGATGAAAGTGAAAGTAACTCGAACATCGCGTGGTGCTCGTTTCGAATAACGAGCATCTCGAACACGCTAATACTCGAACGAGTATCAAGCTCGGACGAGTACATTCGCTCATCTCTACTCATATTATATTACACTGGAATATAATTGGCATTCGGAAAAGTAGATCTCTAGACTGCCATAACCCATCTGTGAGCCTCACAGTACTGTAAATGCTACACGTTTGCATGTTCTTATAATTTTTGATTTCTGTAAATATTCTCCATTTGCTCCAATTTGGTATTTGATTCATAGACTAAAACATCATCATGTGATCTTCTACTAACCTACCGCGGGCTGATCAACATTCATGCCCTCTGACATCATACTAAGATCCAATGTCTTCTGTAAAGAACATTCCACTCAGCACAGTTCTAAAGAACTCATAATGACATCCGTGTAGTTCAATTTGTTAAATATTGTGGTGGTATTGTTTTTTTAGCAGATGTTCCAAATTACCATCTGTGGTTTTACTGTATGTTGTTGACAATATGACACTATATCCATCTAGTTTGCTGTGTGCGTGGTATATAAATATCTGATCATCAGCAGAGTCCCTGAAAATGTTACAAGAATCTTGGCAACTTTTTGTTTGTACAAGGTCTTCCAAGGTTATTTTCCAACCACACTCAAAAGTATATTGCTTTATACAAATATTAAATGTCTTTCTCTGGCAGCGAAAAACGTTTGGGGTTGTGCCTTTATAACCAGAATAAATGTATCGTTAGATTCGTTGTAGAGACAAATGTAATTCATATCTAACTGTTGGGAAGCTGTTTGCTCAGTTGCCTATCCTGATGCATTTTCTACCTCTTGCCGTGACTCTTCATTTGTAAGGTTTTAGTAAAGAACCTACAACAGATTTTTGTTATTTATCTAACAAAATGTCTCGTATTGATTCTGCAAACTACTTAAAAATGTATTACCCTGATTCTACACCTAAATGCATCTTTACAAAATTATAATTAATATGGCAATAAGACGATGCGTGTCAGTACTGCCAAGACTCTTCATCTTTTCTGCTCAACTTGACTTTGCCCGAACACCAAGTTAGGCAATATAACTATAGCATCCAGTCTTCTCAAATGACGCAATTGTTTAGCTCAGTGCTGACCAATGTTGACTGCCCACAATACTATTCCTTAATTCAGAGTGTATAATTCAAAGGATATTCCAGCAACAGACATATATCCATAGGATATGCCATAAATCCGCTCAGTATGGTCTAACTGTTGAGTCACCCAATGATTGGGAGAACGGGACTAAATTTTAATCAGATAGCTAGCAGTCTCCATGGGAGTCTATTGAGAATGACAGAAACATCTATGTAAGGGCCCATTCACATGTGTCTGGCCATTCAGTCAATCTAATCAAGTGATTGAATAGCTTACTATGGCTTGCGTTTGTGACTGGTGGCATCAGCTGATGACAGACATCTCCTAATAGACAGTTGTACAAAAAACCCTGGATGACGCAAATAATATATGGTAAAGAGGCTATCTCAAAATCTACAATTATTTCCTATTCACAGATTAGGGGTAACTTTATGATCGGTGGGGGTCCTGTGTACCCCTCTCCTCCTCACTCTGGCTCACTGTACCTCCTGCAATGTGGAGGAGATTAAATGGTATGATGGTCGCGTATGCATGGTGCTGCTCCATTCATTTTTGTTTAATCGTTTTTTATTGATTTTTAGCAAATAAAAATACATACAAATTAACAAGTAGGTCATGCAGGACCCTTAAACAGAACATATAACAGGATAAGACATTATTGACCAACCTGGATCCAGCGCCATGCTTAACTCCTTGTGACAATCAGAGAGTATTGAGCTATTCAATGTAAAGATGAAGCAACTACCTACATAACCGATCTTTTACAGAGTTGCGTTGTGCTAGCGGATCCCAACAATGAGGTATGCAACTAACTTAGTACCATCCAAAATAAAATCTCGACCAAGGAGGAAAATCAAAGAACAGAAGGGAGAGAGAAAGGAGGGGAAAAAGAAAACGGGACGGGGGGAATAATAAAAAGACATATATGTTGAGCGGAAGGAGGGGTTGCGGCAAGGGGTTTAAGACAGAAACCCTTGTCTTCTAGCAAAGGATACTGGACGACCCTGAGTCTAATGTGAGTTTTAAGAAAATAGGTTGTGGTGATGATTCAAAGTCAATCCATGGTCAACACACCGACAGAAATTTATCAGTTTCCCTGAAGGGTTCTGTGCACATTTCCGTCATATGGCATCAAGGGAACAATGGTGCTTTGCCAATGGCGCAGAATAACTGTTCTAGCAGCAGCCAGGAAAAAGCAAAGTAAGTCCTTCTTCTGTACACTAATTGATCCAGGCAATATGGAAAGAATGGCTACTTGGGGGGTATTGTCTATCCTTTTCTGGCTAATTTGGTTATATGTAGAGAATACCTTGTTCCAAAAGGGCCACTATAAGACGCAACTCCAACAGACATGCGTCATAGTGCCCCTATTGGTTCCACAGTGCCAACATACATCAGCCACAGAAGCGAAAATGGCATGTAGGTGCTCCATTCATTTTAAGTGGGACAGCTGTGTAAGACTTCCACCGATCAGAAAAGTTATCCTCTATCCTGTGGATAGCAATAACTTTAGATTTTAAGATAACTTCTTTAATCCTAAAAGCGTACTGTAGTTTAAGCATCTCCGACAAACTGCCGTAATAGCAGTTGGTCCCTGACCAATTAGTCATTTATTCACTACTACTGTTGGTTATTCAAAGCTAAAGTTAACAAAAAGAATACACCACGTGGCATATTCCTTGCAGTTCATTAATAAGGTCAATATAAGCCTCCTATATAAAATCACACAAATTAAACTGCAAGAGAAACACCCAAACCTGGAGTCTCTTCTATATCCACAAATCATTAATTTATTACATGGAATACATTTTTAGTTACACATTGCTGTTAATAAGTTAAAATACTCTAACACTCCCCAAAATGTATAATCTGCTAAACCCTGCAATGCAAAAGGTTAAAGTGTACCTGTACCCTCACCTTCAGAGCGCTTCAGCTCTGTTGGCCTTTTCAGCTCCTTCCGACAGTTGAAGACAGCTCCATATAGCCCCTTATATAGCACTATATGGGGTCGTCTTTCATGAGATAAAGAAACTATATCAGAATATATATATATATATATATATATATATATATATATATATATATATATATATATATATTTATATTTATTTTATTTTTTTTCTCTGATTTTATAGAACTTCACGATGTTGTTCCTACATAAAAAGACTTCTTACCATCAGGATGCTCATAGGGTAGCCAATGGTGTTTTGCATTATGGAACTCAAATTGGGAATTCTTCTGCTGACATTGCTGTGCTCTAAAGTCTTCAAAGTGCTTGGGACATTCTTCAGTATTGCACAACTGATATTCATAGTTTAGTCCAGGACAGTCTTGTCCACCATTTACTGGCCTAAAAAAAGTTGATGTAAATTTATATGGCACTCTATCAAAAAATGCAGTAGTAACAGCATCTTGAACATGAACTCTATGAACAGATATATAATGGATTGGGGAATTCAAAAAAGGGACTGAAATTGGAACACCTTAAGACCAGGCTCACACGAGCGGATTCCAATTGCAGAATTCGGGATTAGCGTCCGCACAGAGGATCCTCAGCAAAACGTGGCTATTGAAAACCATGTAAATTTGCTTTTTCACGCACACTTGTGGATATGAATTGTGTATTGCGTGAGTGTAGGAGAAATCACAACACGCTCTATTTTGCTGTAGACTCGGCACAGACAGCCTCCAATTAAGTCAATGCATAGGCATTTGCTTAACATTGCGTATGGGTCACGTCATCGCTAAGTGATGGCGCGGGAGATTCAAACCTTTAAAAAAATCTGTACTGCACATGACCGACCACCAGCCAGCGCAGTCATCCGCAATACAAGAAAAGAACATACGCAGGGTCATCGGCCCGGTTAACAGCTGGAATCTGCTGTGGGCCTCCTGCATGCAGAATCCGGTCCCCCCGTATGAGCTCAGCCTAACTCGAAGAAGCAGATATTGCAAAAATAGTGGTCAGCAAGGTCTGGGATACCAAACCTCTAGACACCAGATATTGCAGCACCAAACCACTGAACAACAAAAAAATTAACACAATACTCTGGGCCACCAGACAACGAGGCATCAGGAATTAATGAACTGTAAACTCGATCATGGACTGAAGTTTAGTTGCTATTTTGTTGACATACAACATTTATGAAGACTAATGAAACTTCATATACAGTCATGAGAAAAAGAAAGTACGCTCTCTTTGAAGTCTATGGTTTTATCGGGAAATAATAAAAAACATCTAGTCTTTAGAAGCAGTTAAAGTTAGATATATACAACCTCAGATGAACAACAACACATGACTAATTACACTGTGTCATTATTTATTTAAAAAAACTAAGCAAAAATGTAGAACAGTGTGTGAAAAATTAAGTACACCATTGTTCCTTACATAGCAGAGAGAGTAAGTAGTACCCAGGAGCTGCTAATGAAAATGCACTTGATAAATTGATCATTAGCAAGTGTGACCACCTTTACAAAAGCAGACTTTTGGCAATTTGCTGATCTGGAGTATTCAGCCATATGTTAACACTATCTATCAAGGGGGAAAGACATCAGCAATTATTTTATAGCAGCAATTGTTGTTGCCCACCCATCTGGGAAGGGTTATAAGGCCATTTCCAAACAGTCTAGAGTCCATCCTGTTAAAAAAGATTATTCAAAGTGGAAAGCATTCAAAACAGTAGACAATCTTCCAAGCATTTGATATCCTAGCAAATTTACTCCAAAGTCAGACTGTGCAATTCTCAGAGAAAACTGAAGACTGCAAAAAACCCAAAAGTTACATGTCAGACTCTAAAGGCCTCAATTAGTATGTTAAATGTTCAAGATAGTACAGAGGGGTAACATTGCTCATTAGGGAGAGCACCAAGAAGGTGAGCGAGTGGACTTATAAGGCCATTAATGCTCATCTGGGAAATATATGCAAATAAGGAAGATGGAACAATATCTCTGCAGCGCCACTTATTGGATGGCAGCGTTCCTGCAAATCAATGTCCGACCCTTTATATTGGTCCGTGTAACATTTATTGGGAATTGAAAACTAAGCATCACAGGCCTTTCACTAGCCAAGCCAGAATCCTACTGCACACTGATGAGGGAAAAACACCCCAAAACAGCTGTCTGTGTATGGATTCTGGCTTGGTTTTTAATTGTATCTTCCCTATTTGCAAATATTCAAGTTAATTACAGTATAATAAGAGAAAGACTGAACAAGTATGGCTTGTTTGGATGGGTTGCGAGGAGAAAGTTTCTTCTTCTTTCTAAAAAGAACATGGTAGTAAAACTAACGTTTGCAAAGCTGCATCTGAAAAAAACAAGACTTCTGGAACAATGTTCGTCGGGCAGACAAGACCAAATTGGTGATATTTGGCCATAATGTGCAACGCCATCTTTGGCAAAAACCAAACACAACCCATCAGCATAAACACCTTATATCAACTGTCAGGCACTGTGGTGGACGGGTAATGATTTGGGCTTGTTTTGCAGACACATAAACTGCAATCATTGGGTCAACCATTAACTCCTTTGTATAGCAAAGTATTCTAGAGTCAAATGTGAGGCCATCTATCTAAAAGCTAAAGCTTGACCGAAACTGGGTCTTGCCACAGGACAATGATCCCAAGCACACCAGCACATCTACATCAGCATGGCAGAAAAAGAAAATAATCAAGGTATTGTGATGGCCCCGTCAAAGTCCAGACCTCAACCCAATTGAAATGCTGTGGTGGGACCTTAAGAGAGCTATACATAAATTGATGCCCACAAACCTCAATGAACTGAAGCAACATTATAAAGAAGAGTGGGCCAAAATTCCTCCAGAAGAATGTGAGAGACTGATAACGTCATATAGAAAACAACTGCTTCAAGTTATTGCTGCTAAAGGTGGTTCTACAAGCTATTAATTCATAGAGTGTGCTTAATTTTTCACACACTGCTTCTGCAGTTTGGCCCAGTTTTTGTTAAATAAATAATGCCATGGTGTAATTTGTCACATGTTGTTGTTCTTTTGAGATTGTATATATGACCATTTAAGGACCAGATTTTTTTTATCCCTTCATATGTAAAACCATAGAATTCAAAGAGAGTCTATTTACTTTTCCACATAACTGTATTTTTCAGAAATCAAAGGAAATTAAGTACACTGAGACTGTCAGCTGCTTGCAGGTAAATGGCACACATTTGCCAAGAATCATTTAATAATAGCTGTAAAAGTTCATGTCATATAAATACACTCTACTTACATTGGGTTATTGCACTGACGAGTTCTGAAACGGACACCTATACCACAAGTTCTTGAACAAGTGCCGAACTTTGTCCATGCTCCCCAGTTACCATCTTGTTTGATTTGGTTAGTGGTCCTCCACATACAGTGACCCTTGTAGCACCACTAAATAGGAAACAGGTCATGTTTTACTGTCATTTATAGGTTACAAATTAAAGTTAAAAAAAATCAAAATCCTAAATGCATTGAAAACTCTGGTAATGAGTAATGAGAAACAACTCCTTTAGAGATGTGCTTTATTGAATCCACGGCACACAGGAAAACTGGAGCTGAGAAAGAGATTCTCTTCTGCCGGTCTAAAGAGGAAGGGTGCAACTGTGTGTCTAGAAGCATCTTCAGGAGCTCTGTGAATAGGAATAGCACCTCTATGGGAAACACTGTAACTGGCACCTCTATGGGAAATACTGTGACTGGCACCTCTATGGGAACACTGTGATTGGCACCTCTATGGGAAACACTGTGAATGGTACCTCTATGGGAAACACTGTGATGGCACCTCTATAGGAAACAGTGACTGGCACCCTTATGGGAATTACTGTGACTGGCACCTCTATGGGACACGGTGACTTTACCTGTAATAAAAACACTGTGACTGGCACCTCTATGGGAAATTCTGTGACTGGCATCTGTAATGGAAGCACTGTGACTGGCACTTCTATGGGAAACACTGTGACTGGCACCTCTAATGGAAACACTGTGACTGGCACCTCTAATGGAAACACTGTGACTGGCACCTCTAATGGAAACACTGTGACTGGTACCTCTAATGGAAACACAGTGACTGGCATTTCTAATGGAAACACAGTGACTGGCACCTCAATGGGAAACACTGTGACTGGCACCTCTAATGGAAACACAGTTGGCTGGGGAACACTTTAGCTGTTACCTGTGTAGGGGAACAATGTGGCTGGAAACTTGTACAGAGTCAGGGTGGTTTCACACATGCGCCCAGGGTTCCACTTTCCTGCTCCGTTCGGGTAGTAGGAAAGAAGAATCCCCGCACTGCTCCATCTCAGGACGTCAAAGAGACCCCATTGAATATAACGGAGTTCTGTTCAATTTCCGCCCAGCTGCCCGACTTCTAGACAGAGGGAAAAGTTCTGCATGCAGCACTTTTTCTTTCGCTATTTTGAGTCGGATCTGCGCCAGTTCCTCTGACAGGAGGTCCCAACACAGATGTGAAACCACTCTAAGGGCGAGCACCCACTGGCGTTTTTTTACCTGCGTTTTGCGTTTTGCGTTTTGCGTTTTTCCTGCACAGGCATAGAGATAACATGTGTTCCTGTCCACTGGCGTTTTTTTTGCGTTGCGTTTGCGTTTTTAACATAGGAACTGTCAGTTGCATATGTGTCCCTATTTTTCTCCTAATGCACCCATGAATGTCAATGGAAATTAACGGAAAACGCCGCGAAAACGCCGCGAAAAACGCCGCGAAAAACGCGCGGAAAAAACGCGAGAAACGCGGCGAAAACGCTGCGTTTTTTTCCCGCGGAGAACGCAAACGCCAGTGGGTGCTCGCCCTAAGGCCGGTGTCACATGGACATATTGCGCACATGAAAATTTTGTGCGCGCAATATGCAGAAAATAGAACGCATTGACTTTAGAGGGTTAGTTCACAATCATGTATTTTGCGTGTGCAATTGCATCACGCAAAAAAAAAATAAATCACAGCATGTTCTATATAATCCTGAGCATTTGCGCAGGAAAAGAATACATCTTGAACTCATTAAACTAATTGGCAATTACAATGGCTGAGAGCATTGGTACGCTGTTGCACATGCAAATATGCAACACCCAATGCGTAGAAATGCGGCGCAAATGCATATATGCTTGTGTAACATAAGCCTAAAGCTGTGGTGGGCATGTGTACTGGGAAACACGGAGGCCAGCACCTTCATGGAGGAATATTGTGTCTGATGCTTGTACTGGGGGGAATACAATGGCTGACACTGCTATGGGAAACATTGAGGCTGACACTTGCATTGGGGCAACAACTGCTGCTAAATGTACGGGGGAACAATGGCTGGCACTTGTACTGGGAAACATTGAGGCTGACACTTGTGGGGGCGCAGTGACCAGCACCTCTATGGGAAACACTGTGGCTGCCATTTATATAGTTAAATAGTGTGGCAAGTACCTGTATGGGGGAAGACTGTGGAGACTGGCTATTATGGAGACTGGCTATTATGCCAAGGTTGGGGTGAGGCTGAATTTGTAAAATTTCTAAATATTGAAAAAGTGCAAAACACAAGAGATTTACAGGTTTCAATAAATCCTACAACAATGAAAGATAAAAATCTATTTGCTTTCTGTACTCCTCATATGTGTGGTCTTCTGGTTAGACTCACACTGTTTTACTAGGTGGTGGTACACCACTGAAAGGGATTTACAGTGCCAGAAGTTATACTGCAGCACAGTGTATGTCACCAGATGCATGTAACTATTACAAGGCTAGGATCTACTGTACCATGCAAATGGGAACTGCTAAAACTGAGAAATCTGCAAAAATAATAATCCAAACAGTTTCCAGCTTCTTTTTAGCCAATACGGGAATCCATGTAGAAAAAAGTAATAAAACTGTAAGATGTCATATAATTAATCCTTGTAAAAATATGAATGCCCATATAATTAATACCAATAAAAATACCATCTTATATTGGCAGGCAAGAGCCCCAATAAAGCAGCAGGAGGCTACATTTGGCAGGTGAGATGCGCTACTGATGCCACCGGCATTATGTCATCTCAGTTAAAGGTTTGTTATTTTAGGATGATGTCCGCAAAGTGATTGTTTATGTGGACGGTCACTGCCAATAGCGCAGCCAAATGTTAATACATTTAGAGATTCTTATTGGAATGCGAAAGCTCCGTGTTTCAAGTGGTCTGCTCTAATAAAAGCATGATTATTTTGGGTTCGGTTGGGGTGGTTGCTTTTCAGATTTAATACCTTCGCAAAGTAGGAAAAATATATCTATATAAAATATTGACTTTAAAATACATTAAGGAAGCTCATTTCATGGTTTTATGCATTCAGAGGAATAAAGAAGCTTTTCATTTATATACTGGGTTTCATATTCCCATTCATTGTTAAGACTAGAGATGAGCGAACGTACTCGTCCGAGTTTGATACTCGTTGGAGTATTAGCGTGTTCGAGATGCTCGTTACTCGAGACGTGTACCACGCGATGTTCGAGTTACTTTCACTATCATCTCTGAGACGTTAGCGCGCTTTTCTGGTCAATAGAAAGACAGGGAAGGCATTACAACTTCCCCCTGCGACGTTCAAGCCCTATACCACCCCCCTGCAGTGAGAGGCTGGCGAGATCAGGTGTCACCCGAGTATATAAATCGGCCCCTCCCGCGGCTCGCCACAGATGCATTCTGACAGAGATCAGGGACAGTGCTGCTGGTGCCGGAGCTGCTATAGGGAGAGCGTTAGGAGTTATTTTAGGCTTCAAGAACCCCAACGGTCCTTCTTAGGGCCACATTTAACCGTGTGCAGTAGTGTGGAGGCTGCTTTTTGCAGTGTTGCACATTTTTTTTTTTTTTGTATATCGGCCGTGCAGAGCATTGCGTCCTGCAGTAATTTTACATTGTCCAGGGCCAGTAGTGGTGAGGCAGGGACAGAAGACATATTTAGTGTATATGGGCAGTGGGCCTTTCCAAAAACATTTGGGAAAAAAAATCTATTTGGGCTGCCTGTGACCGTCCTCAGTGTACTGGGTCTCTGCTGGGGGTAGTTGTCCTAATTCATACACAGCAGGCTTGCGCAAAATTCTTTTTTGCCTCTGTGTTGCCTCTTACATCACCGCTGTATTCCTGTCCACAAGTGTACTGGGTCCCTGCTGGAGGTAGTTGTCCTAATTCATACGCAGCCAGCTAAGTGTTACAGCAGGCTTGCGCAAAATTCTTTTCTGACTCTGCAGTGCGTTCCGTAAGCGAAGTCAGCCTCCAACCACAGGCCAATAAGCGGCACATTTAATTACAGCGTTCTGTTTCTGCACTACTGGTAATACACCATGCTGAGGGGTAGGGGTAGGCCTAAAGGACGTGGACGCGTCCGAGGACGCGGAGGCCCAAGTCAGGGTGTGGGCACAGGCCGAGCTCCTGATCCAGGTGTATCGCAGCCGACTGCTGCGGGATTAGGAGAGAGGCACGTTTCTGGCGTCCCCACATTCATCTCACAATTAATGGGTCCACGCGGTAGACCTTTATTAGAAAATGAGCAGTGTGAGCAGGTCCTGTCGTGGATGGCAGAAAGTGCATCCAGCAATCTATCGACCACCCAGAGTTCTGCGCCGTCCACTGCTGCAACTCTGAATCCTCTGGCTGCTGCTCCTCCTTCCTCCCAGCCTCCTCACTCCATTACAATGACACATTCTGAGGAGCAGGCAGACTCCCAGGAACTGTTCCCGGGCCCCTGCCCAGAATGGCCAGTAATGGTTCCTCTCCCACCGGAGGAGTTTGTCGTGACCGATGCCCAACCTTTGGAAAGTTCCCGGGGTCCGGGGGATGAGGCTGGGGACTTCCGGCAACTGTCTCAAGAGCTTTCAGTGGGTGAGGAGGATGATGACGGTGAGACACAGTTGTCTATCAGTGAGGTAGTAGTAAGGGCAGTAAGTCCGAGAGGGGAGCGCATAGAGGATTCGGAGGAAGAGCAGCAGGACAATGAGGTGACTGACCCCACCTGGTTTGCTACGCCTACTGAGGACAGGTCTTCAGAGGGGGAGGCAAGTGCAGCAGCAGGGCAGGCTGGAAGAGGCAGTGCGGTGGCCAGGGGTAGAGGCAGGACCAGACCGAATAATCCACCAACTGTTTCCCAAAGCGCCCCCTCGCGCCATGCCACCCTGCAGAGGCCGAGGTGCTCAAAGGTCTGGCAGTTTTTCACTGAGAGTGCAGACGACCGACGAACAGTGGTGTGCAACCTGTGTCGTGCCAAGATCAGCCGGGGAGCCACCACCACCAGCCTCACCACCACCAGCATGCGCAGACATATGATGGCCAAGCACCCCACAAGGTGGGACGAAGGCCGTTCACCGCCTCCGGTTTTCACCGCTGCCTCTCCCCCTGTTCCCCAACCTGCCACTGAGATCCAACCTCTCTCTCAGGACACAGGCACTACCGTCTCCTGGCCTGCACCCACACCCTCACCTCCGCTGTGCTTGGCCCCATCCACCAATGTCTCTCAGCGCACCGTCCAGCCGTCGCTAGCGTAAGTGTTGGAGCGCAAGCGCAAGCACGCTCAAGCGTTAAACGTGCACATAGCCAAATTTATCAGCCTGGAGATGCTGCCATATAGGGTTGTGGAAATGGAGGCTTTCAAAGGTATGATGGCGGTGGAGGCCCCGCGCTACTCAGTTCCCAGTCGCCACTACTTTTCCCGATGTGCCGTCCCAGCCCTGCACGACCACGTCTCCCGCAACATTGTACGCGCCCTCACCAACGCGGTTACTGCCAAGGTCCACTTAACAACGGACACGTGGACAAGCATAGGCGGGCAGGGCCACTATATCTCCCTGACAGCACATTGGGTGGATTTAGTGGAGGCTGGGACAGAGTCAGAGCCTGGGACCGCTCACGTTCTACCCACCCCCAGAATTGCGGGCCCCAGCTTGGTGGTGGTATCTGCGGCGGTGTATGCTTCTTCCACTCAACCACCCTCCTCCTCCTCCTCCTACACAACCTCTGTCTCGCAATCAAGATGTGTCAGCAGTAGCACGTCGCCAGCAGTCGGTGTCACGCGGCGTGGCAGCACAGCGGTGGGCAAGCGCCAGCAGGCCGTGCTAAAACTATTCAGCTTAGGAGAGAAGAGGCACACGGCCCACGAACTGCTGCAGGGTCTGACAGAGCAGACCGACCGCTGGATTGCGCCACTGATCCTCCAACCGGGCATGGTCGTGTGTGACAACGGCCGTAACCTGGTGGCGGCTCTGCAGCTCGGCAGCCTCACGCACGTGCCATGCCTGGCCCACGTCTTTAATTTGGTGGTTCAGCGCTTTCTGAAAAGCTACCCACGCTTGTCAGACCTGCTCGGAAAGGTGCGCCGGCTCTGCGCACATTTCCGCAAGTCCCACACGGACGCTGCCACCCTGCGTACCCTGCAACATCGGTTTCATCTCCCAGTGCACCGACTGCTGTGCGACGTGCCCACATGGTGGAACTCTACGCTCCACATGTTGGCCAGGCTCTATGAGCAGCGTAGAGCTATAGTGGAATACCAACTCCAACATGGGCGGCGCAGTGGGAGTCAGCCTCCTCAATTCTTTACAGAAGAGTGGGCCTGGTTGGCAGACATCTGCCAGGTCCTTGGAAACTTTGAGGAGTCTACCCAGATGGTGAGCGGCGATGCTGCAATCATTAGCGTCACCATTCCTCTGCTATGCCTCTTGAGAAGTTCCCTGCAAAGCATAAAGGCAGACGCTTTGCGCTCGGAAACAGAGGCGGGGGAAGACAGTATGTCGCTGGATAGTCAGAGCACCCTCCTGTCTATATCTCAGCGCGTTGAGGAGGAGGAGGAGGAGGAGGGGGAGGAGCATGAGGAGGAGGGGGAAGAGACAGCTTGGCCCACTGCTGAGGGTACCCATGCTGCTTGCCTGTCATCCTTTCAGCGTGTATGGCCTGAGGAGGAGGAGGAGGAGGATTCTGAAAGTGATCTTCCTAGTGAGGACAGCCATGTGTTGCGTACAGGTACCCTGGCACACATGGCTGACTTCATGTTAGGATGCCTTTCTCGTGACCCTCGCGTTACACGCATTCTGGCCACTACGGATTACTGGGTGTACATACTGCTCGACCCACGGTATAAGGAGAACCTTTCCACTCTCATACCCGAAGAGGAAAGGGGTTCGAGAGTGATGCTATACCACAGGACCCTGGCGGACAAACTGATGGTAAAATTCCCATCCGACAGCGCTAGTGGCCGAAGGCGCAGTTCCGAGGGCCTGGTAGCAGGGGAGGCGCAGAGATCAGGCAGCATGTAAAGCACAGGCAGGGGAACACTCTCTAAGGCCTTTGACAGCTTTCTGGCTCCCCAGCAAGACTGTGTCACCGCTCCCCAGTCAAGGCTGAGTCGGCGGGAGCACTGTAAAAGGATGGTGAGGGAGTACGTAGCCGATCGCACGACCGTCCTCCGTGACGCCTCTGCCCCCTACAACTACTGGGTGTCAAAGCTGGACACGTGGCCTGAACTCGCGCTGTATGCCCTGGAGGTGCTTGCTTGTCCTGCGGCTAGCGTCTTGTCAGAGAGGGTGATTAGTGCGGCTGGGGGAATAATCACGGATAAGCGTACCCGCCTGTCAACCGACAGTGCCGACAGGCTTACACTCATCAAGATGAACAAAGCCTGGATTTCCCCAGACTTCTCTTCTCCACCAGCGGACAGCAGCGATACCTAAACAATACGTAGGCTGCACCCGCGGATGGAAGCATTGTTCTCTATCACCATCAAAAACGTGGACCTTTTAGCTTCATCAATCTGTGTATAATATTCATCCTCTTCCTCCTGCTCCTCCTCCTGAAACCTGACGTAATCACGCCGAACGGGCAATTTTGTCTTAGGCCCACAAGGCTCAGTCATATAATTTTTGTAAACAATTTTTATACGTTTCAATGTTCATTAAAGCGTTGAAACATTCACCTGAACCAATTTTTACTTTAACTGGGCTGCCTCCAGGCCTAGTTACAAATGAAGCCACATTAACCAAAGCGATTAATGGGTTTCACCTGCCCTCTTGGTTGGGTATGGGCAATTTTTCTGACGTACATTAGTACTGTTGGTACACCAATTTTTTGGGGCCCTCGCCTACAGTGTAATCCAACTAATTTTTTGCCCACCTGCATTAAAGCTGAAATTACATCAGCTGTGTTCGGCACTGCAATGGGATATATTTATGTACCGCCGGTGGGTTCCTGGGAGCCACCCATGCTGTCGGTCCACACGGAGTTGTAACTGCATGTGTCTACTTCTAAAGAACCCCAGTCTGACTGGGGCATGCCGTTTGGGCCGAAGCCCACCTGTATTAAACATGACATTACCTCAGCTGTGCTGGGCACTACAATGGGATATATTTATGTACCGCTGGTGGGTTCCAGGGAGCCACCCATGCTGTGGGTCCACAGGGACTTCACAATAGGGAGTTGTACCTGCCTGTGTCTATGAATTAAAAACCCCGGTCAGGTTGGGGCATGCAGTGTGGGCCGAAGCCCACCTGCATTTAATCTGACGTTAGCTCTGCTGTCCAGGGCAGTTCAATGGGATACATTTATGTACAGCCGGTGGGTTCCAGGGAGCCACCCATGCTGTGGGTGCACACGGAATTCCCATTGTGGAGTTGTACCTGCCTGTGACTATTTATAAAAAACCACGGTCTGACTGGGGCATGTAGACACCTTGACAGAATGAATAGTGTGTGGCACATAGGTTCCCCATTGCTATGCCCACGTGTGCAGCTCCTGATGGCGGTGGCACAGGATTATATTTCTCATTGCTTCTGTACAGCATTGTGGGCTATCGCCCCGCCCCTTTTAAAGAGGGTCGCTGCCTAGCCGTGCCAACCCTCTGCAGTGTGTGCCTGCGGTTCCTCCTCATGGGAGATGCACTTATAAATAGACATGAGGGTGGTGTGGCATGAGGGCAGCTGAAGGCTGCGCAGGGACACTTTGGTGTGCGCTGTGGACACTGGGTCGTGCGGGGGGGTTGGGCAGCATGTAACCCAGGAGAAGTGGCAGCGGAGTGTCATGCAGGCAGTGATTGTGCTTTGTTGGAGGTAGTGTGGTGCTTAGCTAAGGTATGCATTGCTAATGAGGGCTTTTCAGAAGTAAAAGTTGTTGGGGGGGGGGGCCCACTCTTGCCGCTATTGTGGCTTAATAGTGGGACCTGGGAACTTGAGATGCAGCCCAACATGTAGGCCCTCGCCTGCCCTATCCGTTGCTGTGTCGTTCCCATCACTTTCTTGAATTGCCCAGATTTTCACAAATGAAAACCTTAGAGAGCATCGGCGATATACAAAAATGCTCGGGTCGCCCATTGACTTCAATGGTGTTCGTTACTCGAAACGAACCCTCGAGCATCGCGATAATTTCGTCCCGAGTAACGAGCACCCGAGCATTTTGGTGCTCGCTCATCTCTAGTTAAGACTTGTTATAAGTCACTTTGATTTGAAGGAATGCTGCCATCCAATAGATGGCGTTGTAGAGGTATTTTTCCATCTTTCTTATCTGCATAAATTACCCAGAGGAGCTAGCATCGCCGTATAAGTCTCCTAACTCATCTTTTAGGTGTTCCCACATCCCCCAACCCGCTCACCCCCTAGGTGTCTCCACACACTTTTTGGGTGCTCTGCATAAGGAGACTCAACACCGCTTCTGCCCCATTTTTATACTGTCATGTATCCTTTAATCTTATATGCTGGGTGCTAGATGATCAAATATCCTAGATTATAGGACAGTTATTGAATAAACATATAGTTTGCTTGTACAGTAAGTATAAAAAAGGCTTCTAGACAACATGGTCTCCGCACTTAGCTTCAAGGGGAGATTGGCTATTTCTGTTCAATTTATGGCTTCAGCTACAATGTTTAGCATTTCACAGAGAATTTCACAGAAATTCCAAGCTGTAATAATAAATTAATGCATTTTATAAAACATTTCACAAAGGAGAGAGAGAACAAAGTTTTGCTGAAAAAAATGGTAAGTTCAGACTAGTGTTTAGCCTTCGTTCGGGGCTTCCGTCTCTGTTCTGTTTTGGAGAAGAGAAACCAAAGTAAAAGTGAAATGTTTCATTTTTATTTCCCCATTGATTTCAATGCGTTCTTAAAAAGAATGAATGCTTTCAGTTTGCTTTAGTTCTGTTTTTCCTTCAGTTTTTTTAATGGAACAAAAACTGCTTAAAAACAGATCGGAGAGGCGGAAGCCCTGAATGAAGACTAGTGTGGGCTCAACTTTAGGGCGGCTTCACACATATTTGCCCACGTAAAATTTGCATGCACATTGCACAGCAAATAGAACCCATTGGTTTAACTGATTTTACTCCGCATTTCGGTCCCGCAAAAAAAAACAAAAAACACAGCATGCTCTATTTTCCTACACATTTGCGCACCAAAAGTCCCCATAGAAGTCAATGGGGATGCTCAAAGGTGATTCTTAAAACAATGTTGCTTAGGTAAAAGAACATATCAGACTAATTAGCCATTGCAATGACTGGAAGCATCAGTGCTTTTTCTTTTTGGCTCGTGCAAATGCACATGCCTTGCATGAGCAAACAGTACAGTAAAATACGCTGATGCACGTGCAAAAAAGCAACGTTCATTCCACAAAAATGTGGAGCCAGCCTAAAGGAATATACCCACTTCTGACATGACCCACTTCCTTCAAGCTAAGGCGACTGCAAATTGAAAAAAATAAAGTGGAGAGGTAGCTGTGCATGGACATAGTTCTCTGCATTGAAGTCTATGGAAATTGCATATAAAGCTGAGCACACCACCAACTTTACCACTTCTTCCAAATGCAACTTGTCGTACTGAACATCGGTTAGGAGACCCCAATTTTCCTGAAGGAAGCAAGTCTCATGGGTGAAGGACCCACTTGTCATTCACAGCATATTCTGTGGAATAACCTCTTTAAGCAGGTTTCTAAAGGCCATTAATTCTGGTCAAGCAATGTGATCCACAAGATAATACTTTGATAAGTCATCATTGCACATATACAACAAATCACACAAGTGTCAGAAACAAGTAACTTGAACCACAAGTACAATGCCGTCTGCAAGAAAGCTATTGGTTGTAGGTAAAACATCCCGAGATACCTGCAATTTGTCATTCCAACCTCCCTAGCATTACCACTGAATGACTGCAGCAGATCCATTAGTAACAATATTGTTCCATTCTGATGACATATGATACATTGTAAATTATAGCTGAAAACATATAGTTCACTATTCTAAGTATCACCTAAACAAATGCATATACATAAATACAGCCACTTACTTTTCCCGGAGCACATTCTGTGCCATCAAGAGGAGGACCTTTCTTTGTCTTGCAGAAGTAAGGGTTGTCAGGATGGCTGCACCATAACTGTTTGCAGGGGTCAAATGTCCGAAACTAACAGGAAAAAAGATGCAACTTAATAGCACAGAAATACGGATTATACAGTACTTATATATCCCCAAACCAATATTAAAATGTATTAACATGAAATAGAAGGGATAACGTACAGCTGTGCACATCTTGTAGCCCACACCAAAGTCAAATCGACACTGTTCATCCATTGAGTAGTTAATTCCTGGGAGATCTGGAAGTTTAGGCCAGTCATGTTCGAATGGGTCGTCCAGAAGACAATCATATAAACTGAAATGCGGTAAGGATAAAAGGTTTATTAGAATGACAATGACTCTCCTTTAAAAACATACAGCATAAGGCCTTAATGATATCACTTTCTACTAATTTGTGCTATTGGTAGTCAGAGTATGAGATAATATTGTATCCTACTTTATCTAAAAATACAATACTCCTAAAGAACTGAAAAAAATACAAAAAAGTTTTTAATAATAGAAACAATGGGAGATATTTATCAAGGCATTTGCATCATTTTTTTAGGCAAATGGCGTACAAATGAGCAAATTTTGACGTTTGTCATTTTTACACTGTGCTCAACACTTTCATCAAAAGTGGGTAGCAAGTGGGCTTCCATAGCCTAATATATTTAATATAACATATGCAATAAACTGAAAACCAGATACCATCTCCTCTGTAGTTGCTCACACGCAAGGACTGGCTGGAAACCACAACCGATGCAAAGGAAAAATGGAGAAAGTCCAGCATGGGGAAAAAAAAGCTTTTTGCCTAATGCTGGACTTTCTCGTTTTCGTATGCACTAAACAGATATAAATTATGGCACAAATCTACGTCCACCCTGCATAGATTCTGTTCCTTGTACATGGACTGTCAAACGATGCAGCACGTTTATCAAGAGGCGTGCACCTCCTATTAAATTTAACCCGTCTTACTCCAGCATGTTTTGTATTAAGGCATGCATAGGAAACACCTGTCTAAGAATTTCAGGGTTTTACCTGTATCAGTCAATTGGACTAAAGCGATCTTTCCATTGGTTTGGTATTAATGAAAACAGGGTCCTGATTGGATACTATGAAAAACTTTTTAAAGTGTTTCTGGGAGAACAGACTAAGATTCTGACAGAAACACAGGGAGAGTACAAGATGATAGAGGTACTTACTGTATATGCCTCTTTAGCTCTTGCCCACTGCACCGGGACCAATGGTAACGATGGAATGCTGCCTGAACCAAGGGGGCCATGACACTCCCCATGCTTGTTTCATCTCCACACTTGTTTCCTTGGCCATCATGCTCCATTCCTAGTCTGAAATAATAAATACATGAGGTTATCTCATATACACATAGAACATTGTAAAAGCAATCACACAAAACAAGTGATGAAATATATGACATATTGGGCTATTTTTTAAATTTTTTTTTCATTGAATTATTTTTCCGTTTTTTAGTTTTATGAGGGGTAAATAGCTAAAAATGTTGTTTTGAATTTATAGTTGTTTATTTTTAAAATTAGCATCTTTATACTAAAGTAAAGTACAGGAATTGGTTCATCATTTTGTTTCAAACGTCTTGATATAGAGTTTGTATAGTCTTAGATTACACGGCACATATGGCAATGGTTTAGGTTGGCATCGGCGGTGGGTCGTTTTCTTCTTTATACATACCGTATATACCGGCGTATAAGACGACTTTTGAACCCCGAAAAATCTGCTCTGCAGTCGGGGGTCGTCTTATGCGCCGGTAATACAAAAAAAAAAAAAGTGTAAAAAAAAAAAATTTTATTACTCACCTCCCCCGGCGTTCTGTCGCGCTCCGGCAGGATGTCGCTCGCTCCGGTAGGCTGTCGCTCGCTCCTCGTCCCCGCCGCAGCATAGCTTTCTGAATGCGGGGCTTGAAATCCCCGCTTCCAGAAAGCTAATACACACGCCGGCAGCCATGACAGCATTGAATGGCTGTGATTGGCTAAAGCACACGTGGCTTCAGCCAATCACACTATTCAATGACATCATTGAATGGCTGTGATTGGCTGAAGGCGCACGTGTTAGCAATCACACCCATTCAATGATGTCATTGAATAGTGTGATTGGCTGAAGCCACGTGTGCTTTAGCCAATCACAGCCATTCAATGATGTCATGGCTGCCGGCGTGTGTATTAGCTTTCTGGAAGCGGGGATTTCAAGCCCCACATTCAGAAAGCTATGCTGCGGCGGGGACGAGGAGCGAGCGACAGCCTGCCGGAGCGAGCGACATCCTGCCGGAGCGCGACAGAACGCCGGGGGAGGTGAGTAATAAAATTTTTTTTTTTTTCTCCACTGAATACCGGCGTATAAGGTGACAGTTGGGGGGTCGTCTTATACGCCCCGTCGCCTTATACGCCGGTATATACGGTATATATATTTTTTTGCAATTTGTTTTTAAGATCTACTGTATGTCCCCCAAGATGTCATATAAGACCTCTGGTGGTCAGTCATACTCTTTTTTTTTTTTTTTTTTTTAATTTACACTTTTCCACTGCAGCTGGAGCAACTATATGAGCCTCAGTTCCAGGGGAAAACATCTCCCTCTAGTGACAATAGTCACTAACGGAGCTGATCTGGATCTGCTAGGACCCTGCAGCTCTGCCATAGCAGGGGGCACCTGTCGGTCACGTGATCGCTGGGTTGAATAGTGGAAGTGGCACTTCCACTTTCTCTCCTCACTACATAGGACTCATTGAGCGCTATGTAGTCTGCAAGAGAGAAGGTAGAAGCAGTTAATAACCGCTTCTGCCTTCTCCTCCGAGTACTCGGCTGTAATTAGCAGCTGAGGAGCCAACCTGCTCCTGCTACATTGCAGGAACAGGAGCTTTACTCTTGCACTGTATTTTCACCATCAGCCAGGGTTAAAGCCCAGTACAAAGCGCCGTATATTTATAGTGCTTGATCCTTAATGGGGTAACAAAGGGCTGGGCACACTGATACCGCACAGCTCCTTAAAACAAATAGTTGGAATCAAATAAAGTAACTGACCATTATGAATTATGTAATATCGTCCAGTAAAGTCAAATTTGTTTTATGAAACTTTTTCAAAATAATTATTTTAAGTGATGATTCTGCTCCCAACATACCGTTTTGCTGAAAATAAAGACGGTTATATTAATTTTTTTCCCCCAAAAGAGGCAGTGGGTCTTATTTTCAGGGGGTCTTATTATACTTATCTAGCAGGCTCTGTCCAGGTCCCTCCCGCTGTTCTCTAAAGGATCGGCGCTGTTCCCGTAGTTCTCGGCGCTTTATACAACATTACTTCCTGGTCACAGGATTTGTAAATCCTGTGACTGGTTCTTCGACTGCTGCTCAACCAATCAATGCAGAGTTGGATGAACCAATGCGATGGCTGTGTTTGGTTTATCAAGTGCTGCATTGATTGGCTGAGCAGTAGTGGAAGAACCAATCAACAGCCATCGTGTTGTAGAGGCAGGATCTATGAATTGGCCATTGCATTGGTTCATCCAGTGCTGCATTGATTAAAGAACCAATCACAGCCATCGCTTCCTGGAGGTCGGGTTTATGGATCCCTTAACCAGGAAGTGAAGTTGTACGAGCGGCTGAGGACTGCGGGGAAACTGAGGCTGCTAGGTAATGTATTCTTTTTTTTTTTGTAAATGTAGTGTAACTAGGGCTTATTTTCGATTATGGGTTATATTTCAAGCCTCCCTGAAAATTAGGCTATGGCTTATTTTAGTGATAGGTCTTATTTTCGGGGAAACGGGGTAATTGTACCATCACTATACTCATTACTTTAACTTACACATGGCCAGTTTCATGAGCAACCACAAATGCTGATGAAAATCCATCCTCATGGTTCAGTGTGCAGCTTCTTACAGGATGACACATACCGGTGACTGGTGCATATCCTGTTTTCCCAAACAGATAACAGTCATAGATTCACAAATTAAAGAATTGTCAATTTCATAATAACCCAAGATAACAAGTTCTTAGTCCTTATACATAAAAGTTGCTAAAAAGGATATGCAATTCAGATTCTTTCAATAATGAGTTGTAGTAATGAACCTGTGGTGGTCCTACCATTTTTGTTTCTTACGGTCCCTGGTTAACCCTATAAATTAAGATTTTCTCCAAACATCATTCATTCTACATGCAGATACAGCACAAATTCTACTAGGGTTGTATGAGCCAGACATATGGGTGTTTCTATTAGCATGTTTATGATATTACTAATCATCACATAGTACTCACTTGCACTTACTTGATATGATCTTCCGAGATAGATGGATTCCCTGGGTTGGTTGATTAATAGAGATGAGCGAGCATACTCGCTAAGGGCAATTACTCGATTGAGCATTGCCCTTAGCGAGTACCTGTCCGCTTGGAAGAAAAGGTTCGGCTGCCGGCGGGGAGCAGCGGGGAGATCTGTCTCTCCCTCTCTCCTCCCCCCGCTCCCTCCTGCTCACTGCCGCAACTCACCTCTCACCCGCGCCAGCAGCCGAACCTTTTCTTCCAAGCGTGCAGGTACTCGCTAAGTACAATGCTCAATCGAGTAATTGTCCTTAGCGAGTATGCTCGCTCATCTCTATTCATTAATAAGAAAATTTATTTACTGTATATGGAGGTCTTGATAACCAAGATACAGCCTATGGTGTCAAACTTTGAAGGAAGAACAGGCTTAAGATTCCCAGTGGTTTCAACATTGTGGATCACCAGTAAGATTTTGTGGGTTAGTGTTTGAGCTTACTGTAACTAAAAACACCTCAACACGCATAAGTGCCCAACAGTTGTCCCAACAACTATTTCTCCAGTGCTTTCACACAAGAGTGATAGTTGTTCAGTGAATGGAGGCAGAACACGCCAGGGATCTCATCCAGCCACTTACCATTAATTTCAAACTGGAAGTCGGCCAAGGGTTGAACAGCTGCTGTTTACACTGCGCGAGAAGTCACTTGCTAGTTGCTTAATTTCAGTGAGCTCAAACAGAGACTACCGAGCTATTTCTCACTAAGTGCCCTGTTGGTGGCTATTGGTTCACGGGATGACTATCGACGAAAATCATTGTTTCAAGTGATTATTCGGGGATAACTGCCACATGTAGAGATACTGTGAGGCAAAACCTTAAATATACTAACAGTTTTACTCTGTTGCTCAGTTGGTCCATGGCAAGAAGTTCATTTGAATATAAGGTTGAAGGAGTATAAATATTTTATTCTTTTTATTAAACTCATACAACTTCACTCCTTCAATTTTTAAAGGAGCACTGATTGTGCATGCTTGGCCAATGCTCCATTCACAGTGACATCATTCACAGGGACAGGCAAAGCAGGACACGGGAGTCCCATTCTCACGTTCGGTGGGGGTTTCCATGGTCAGGCCCCCACTGATCAGTTAGTTATTGCCTATCCTGTGGATAGCGGATAACTTATAATTGTGGTAAAAAAACCTTTAACCCCTTAGTGACAAAGCCTGTTTGCGCCTTAGTGACGGAGCCAAATTTTGGAAATCTGACATGCGTCGTTCAACGTAGCATCACTCCGTAAAGGCTTTACATATCCAAGTGATTCTGACATTGTTTTTTCGCCACATGTTGTACTTCATTTTGGTTGTAAAAAGAGACCGATATAATTTGTGTATATTTATTAAAAGTACCAATATTGGAAAAATGTTTAAAAATTTTTTTCAAATTTTCAACTGTAATATCTCAAATATGTCCAAACATACTGTACAAATTTTTGATAAGATATATATTTACATCTGTTTACTTTATTCTGAATGCACACTTGAAAAACTTTTGTGTTTTTTTTTAACCATTTATAGGACGTACAAATTTAACATTACTTTTCAGCATTTTGAGGAACACTTTGTTTTCCTGCACCAAGCCAAGTTTGCAAAGGCTCATGAGTGTCAGAATAATAGATACACCCCCAAATGGCCCCATTTAAAAAACTACACCCCATAATGTATTCACTGAGGGGTGTCATGAGTATTTTGACCCCACCAGTTTTTTTCAGGAATTAATTCAATTTAGAGGAGAAAAAATAAAATTTCATAGTTTTGCAAATATGTCATTTTAAAGACATATTTTTTTCCTATATTGCCCATGAAAATGAGGATTTACACCCCAAAATGGATACCCCCGTTTCTCCCGTGTTCAGAAACATACCCATTGTGGCCCTAATCTTATGTCTGGATGCACAACGGGACCCAAAATGAAAGGAGTAGTCGGTGTCTTTCAGAACATAAATTTTGCTTGAAGGCGTTTTAGACCCATAGCACTTTTGCAGAGCTCTTGAGCGGCCAAAACCAAAGGGAACCCCCACAAGTGACCCCATTTTGAAAACTAGACCCCTTAACGAATTTATCTAGGGGTGTACTGCCCATTTTGACACCACAGTTTTTGAATGAATTCAAGCAAAGCAAAAGGAAAAAAATTTGATTTTCGTTTTTTTGGCAATTCTGTCGTTTTAAAAACTGCTTTTTTGGTACAGCACACATATGAATGAAGACTTGCACCCCAAAATGGATACCCCTGTTTGTCCCGTGTTCAGAGACATACTCATTGTGGCCCTAATCTTTTGTCTGGATGCACAACGGGGCCCAAAATGAAAGAAGTAGTCGGTGGCTTTCTGAACAGAAATTTAGTATGAAGGTGATTTAGGCCCCATTGCCCACTTGTAGAGCCCTTGAGCGGCCAAAACGACAGAGAACCCCAACAAATGACCCCATTTTAAAAACTAGACCCCTTAACGAATTAATCTAGGGGTGTACTGTGTATTTTTACCCTACAATTTTTGAATAAATCTAAGCAAAGCAGTAGGAAAAAAATTACAATTTTCATTTTTTGGCATTTGTATCAATTTAGAAACAGTTTTTTTTGTACAGCACACATAGGAATGAAGACTTTCACCCCAAAATGGATACCCCTGTTTGTCCCGTGTTCAGAACCATACCCCTTGTGGCCCTAATCTACTTAAAGGACACATGGCTAGGCCCATAATGGAGGGAGCACCCGTTGGATTTCAAGGTACAACGGAATAATTTCCAGGCCCCATTGCCCACTTATAGAGCCATTGAGCGTCTAAAACGATAAATAACCCCCACAAATGACCCCATTTTAAAAACTAGACCCCTTAATGAATTCATCTAGGGGTGTACTGCATATTTTGACCCCACAGTTTTTGAATAAATCTAAGCAAAGCAGAAGGAAAAAATTACGTTTTTCATTTTTTTGTCAATTTTGTCAATTTAAAAACAGGTTTTTTTTGTACAGTTTACATAGGAATGAAGAACTTCATCCCAAAATGGATACCCCCTTTTGTCCCGTGTTCAAAAACATACCCATTGTGGTCCTAATCTACTTATAGAACACATGGTTAGGCCTGTAATGCAGGGAACACCCGTTGGATTTCAGGGCAGAACTGAATAAATTCAAGGCCACATTGTTCATTTGTACGGTATAAAAATTGACTCCCTAAAAATCCCCTGCCCCTCCCCCACACACTCCGCGCCCTTTTCGGCATCCCCTAAATCTTAGATAAAAGTAATAATGTGAACTGTGTGGTATTTCCGAAGACAGGGGTAATTACGGAGGCTGGTTGGGATGGGTACATGGGGCAATAAAACCGTGTATCCCCCCTCCTCTCATGCTTTTTGGGGGTCATTTCTTGACCTCAGTGGTGGGTATAGGGTGTAAAAAGTGGCGCTCTGTGAGTCTCCGTAAGCTTGATGAGGTGCGGCGGTCTCGCACAGAAGATGCTCAACAAGCTGCTCCTGGAACTGCAGGAAGGCGAGCGTTCCCGGGGCTTCCTGTAAATTGCTTATTACAGGTAGCGGTCTGAATAACACACAGCTGTGAGCCCGGCTGTGTCCCTGCATACGGCCGCCTATTCTACTGCGCATAACTGCCTACTCACACGGGCGGTCATAAGCAGTACTTTTTTTTGTTTGCATTTCCCGCACCGTCGCTTAGCGATGACACGGGTACCCGCAGCCCGTATACAAGGTAGTTGCGTATGGGCTGCGGGTATATCCATGACCATGGAGCACAATGGGCTCTATGCTGCGGATATCCGCAGTAAAATAGAACCTGCTGCGTTCTCTTTTCTGCGAGTGGATTACGCAATTCCGACCTGCTAATGTGAGCGGAATTGTGTAATCCAATGCGATTGATCTGCGTATTACAGCGGATCAGACGCATGCGGAATCCGTAATTCCTATCCGGTCATGTGAGACCGGCCTAAGGTAGATCGCTACCTTTTTATCACGTGACCGGGGACCGCTCAATGAGGCCACCCGTCAATGCTCCAGGCTCTCGGCGACCGTTGGTCACTGGGAGCAAGGAGATTTTAAATTTCCTGTGCTCCCCGACTCCTTCGCATGTGTTCGCTGTTTTGCCGGCAGTCGCATGTGCAGAATCCGGGTAAGTTCACAGAGGAAGATCGCGTCGGGGTGCAAATACGGAGGCCTCCGGTATAAAGTTTCATCTCCTCTCACCGATCGCATCGGTGAGGGGAGATGAAGCTTCACCTTTTTTTTACTTTTACGTGATCGCCATTATCCGTTGTATAACGGCGAACACGTGACGAGGAACCGCTCACCGCGGCCCCCGTGAAATCTCCAGGCTCTCGGCTAAGTTTTGTAGCCAGGAGCAGGGAGATTTTAAATTATCCTGGCAATCCACGGCTTTTGCGCATGCATCCGCCATTTTGGCGACGGGCGCAGAAGCTGGGGTAAGGTCCGCGGATAAATCTGCAGGCCTTAGGTACGTCATTTCATCCTCCCTCACGGATATGATCCGTGGGGGGAGATGAAACGCAAGCTTTTTTAACTTTTTTAAAACTTTTTAAAACTTTTTTAAAACTTTTTTTTTTACTTTTACACTTTTTTTTCACTTTTTACACTTTTTTTTTAACTTTACATGATCACTGTCATCCATTGGATAACAGTGATCATGTCCCCGGTAAAATCTCTCTGTTCCTGGCTACACATGACAGCCAAGAGCAGAGGGATTTTAAATCTCCCGGGGCTCGAGGCCGTCTGTGCACGCGCCCGATGTCAATCATCGGGCGCGCATGTGCAGACGGAGATTCGGGTCCCGGGACATCGGGGAGGACTTAGGTGAGTATTTTCACCTCCCCTCATGGATCCGATCCATGAGGGGAGGTGAAACTGACTTTTTAAAAAACTTTTTCGCGATCACCGCTATCCAATGGTTAGCGGCGATCGCGTGCCCGGGGACCGCTCACCGCGGTCCCCGGTAACACCTCCTGGTTCCCAGCTACCTTCAGGAGCCGGGAGCCAGGAGATTTCAAATTTGCCGGGGGCTCCCGGGCTTCTGCGCATGCGCCTGACGTCATCGCCTGGCGCGCATGCGCAGAAGACTGCCGGCGGGTCCGGGAGGACCCGATCTCCGGGGGACACCGCCGACAAGCCAGGTAAGAATTTTCAGCTGCTCTGATGGATCCGATCCATCAGGGCAGCTGAATATCTAACTTTTTAGGCACTTTTCTTTACTTTGGATAGCGCCGATCGCAATATTGGGGGGGACTGCCGCATCCTGGGATGACAGCTCCATGCTGTCGGCTACCTGCGGGCACCGACAGCATGGAGCTGTCACATCCTCAGGCCAGTGGGCATTAATCCAAAGAGGATGCATAAAACTACGTCCTCTAGGATTAAAGCCCACTTACTGAGGACGTAGTTTCCCAATGGGGCAGTCGTTAAGGGGTTAAAAGGAGGTGTCTTCATGAAACAGCCTTTTAATTGTTTATTGCAGAGGGAACCAATATTTAATTTCGCATTCACGGTAATAAGCATTTAAGGTTAAAAGGATTTATTTCTAGTGAATAATATTGGTGCATTTGCTTACCTTGCATTCCAGCAGGACCAAAATCCTGTCTGGTAAGAAATATGGCATGATCATGGTGTTCAGAATGGTTGGGGTCAGATTTCTGCTGCTGATATGCCCATCGACACACATTGTCAAGGCTTCTAGATGGATTACCCCGTTCAATCAAACTGATGGACTGTAAGAAAAACATGAAAGACAATGAGATTTTCTTACATGATTTAATGCATGTTTACACCCCGCCTGATTTAAAATTTTGCACGTATCATTTTTTTTTTTAAATGTAAGAACTCCTGCTAAATTTGATGGAAGTGCTTGTAGTGCCAATCCGGGCAGCTAAAATACTGACCAGCGATAGAGGGCCCATGAACCAACAGATTGGTGGGGATCATGAGCGGTAAACCCCTGCTGATCAACTCTTGAGTCCCAGACAACTACTTTAATTATCTTTGGCACCATTTATGTTGTTGTGAACTTTGACTTAAGTCTTGTTAACGTGCTTATTCAAGATTTAAAAATTGATGCCCTATCCTCAGGATAGGCCATCAATTTTTGATTGCTTGGGATCCAACCTCTAACCCCACCACCACCACCAATTAGCTGTTTAAAGGATCCTCAGCAGTATTCCATATAAAAAAGGTCCTAAAGAACAATAGTGATAAACTTATAGAGGTATTCCCAACTAAAGCATTAATGGCACACCAAATTGGTTTAAATGCTATAAGAGGCTGATAGGTTGAGGGTGTCTCATCTCTTGGACTTGATTCTCATTTGCCAATTCAAGGCAAATGTAATGGCCTCATTGGAGAGGTGGGCACATTTGCCTGTGGCTCTCTTCATTTAAGTTTGTGGGAGCCATGGAAGAGTTGAATGCAGCATTTTGGAAGGGAGATAACCACCTGTCACTCATTAATCACATATTCTATGGATATGTCTGAAATGCATAAGACTGAAACTTAACCTAAGGAATAAACCCAACACTGTGAGGTTTCATATAGTCTTTAATTTCTTAGCAAAGAAAGTCTTACCTTTGCATAGCCCAGCATAATCATGCGCACCAAAACTACATTTATGTGGGCACCTATTGAGTCATCATGGTAAATTTCATTAACCTGCATGAGAAAAAATAAATTTTAATGTCCATTACTAATGGACTAAAAAAGTGTTAATCTTGATCTGTCTAAATATGTTTAAATATGGCATTTTTATATGTAAGGGCAAGCATTTATTTTGATCATAAAAGCAGTATTTCTGATGGGCTGCTATTTAAGTCCTTAAAATTCATTCAATATTTCTTTTCCAATCTAAATGCAAGAAAACCGTTTCAAACATCCTTTTTACACTCTCTGCTAATTCTTCTATAAGTCTGTATTCTTAGAAAAGAAATCCAAGTTAAACATTTCCACTGGCAGAAAGCAGGGCTGTCCTAAAAGGAAATGGGAAATATGGAAGCCCTGCCTGGAACAGAAGAAAAGACTCCAATTTGAAGCCTTGAGAATCTCAAACAATGACTTTCTATATAAGACACAGCAGAAGATCCACATAGATTTAACAAATGTGAGATGAGAACAATATAATATCATAGCTAAATATAGTGAGAGTAACGACACTATAGTATGGTGTGTAACAGGCCACTTTATCGTTTGTAGTAGGTGAAGCATCGATAAAAAGGGCCCCAGTCAGTTGTCCTGACATGCTGTTCTAGTAAAAGCCCATTGGAACACCTTGTCTTACAGTTCTGTACTCTCATTCCTGAGTTATTCCTCCTGGAAATGGGGCTTACAATTCCCTTGGTCAATAGAGAGTCACTGATGGAACAGTGTCAGACTGCACACAGAAAAATCCTATTAACAGTCATTTATCAATTCTGTCTACATTTTAAGGAGGAATAACAGAGGAACGTCACAATGCAGAGTTCTAAAATAATGCTCCAAAATTATTTTATGGGGAATACACCTATTTACTAAAACAGAAATGTTGGGAGAGCTGAAAGGTGCCATTTAAATGGTCTACCTATTTAGACAATTCCTTGTCTTTGGAAGGGCTCCCTAAAGATAAGCTGATCATAGGGTGTTGTGCTACTGGAACATCCGGTGATCAGCTGTGGGAGAAACAACAAGCGTTCTCCTGTAGCACCAAGATAGGGAACTTGTAGCATTATTTAGTGTCCATTGAATCCACAGGCTGTCCAGGTCTTCTATACAGAGATGCTCTATGAAGCTGCTCTCAACCCAAACTAAGAGATAAGGATCCTTTCTATTGGTTTAGAATTGTATAGCGAATGGAAATTATTACTTTGGAATGAAGAGATTTACATCAAGCATAAACTAAATCAAAGCTCTAAACTTTAATTTTGTAAATGTGCTTTTCAGAGGCAATATTTATAAAGGGCTGTTCATGCCATGTTATGGAGTACGTCCCTGAGCTCACACTAGGTTCCATCTGAGTCCTGAGACTGGATTCAAGTAGAAACCTAGGACACAGCTGTAGGCTTCCATTGCTCAAATAGAGAACAATAAGGTCTATGTCTGAGCAGCTTTCTGCCCATTTATGGCATTTGTGCCGGATAGAATACAATGGACGACCACCCTATTCTGCTAGTTACACTATGCTGCCCTCATCAGGCCGGCCGAAGGCATTCGCTCAATTCCGAAATGCCTTAGCTCAATTCCAAAATGATTGCTTAGTACAATCATGTTTGGACATTACCTACAGTATATCATTATATTGATTGGCAGTGCTGAATAGTTCTTGTTTTAACAAGTACTATTCCTTCCTATTTACTAATACAATACAGCCTGGGTGATCTGCCCACCCTGAAAACTTGGTTACTTTCTTCCCTTTCCACACTTTGATCAGCATTAAGACTCTCTTTACAACTATCTCTAACACTGAGTGAAGGGAGGGAAGAGTAAAGAGAGCGAACATAGGCAAGAGCAGTATACTGTCAAACCTATTTCAGTAGACATCAGGACAACCAGCTATGTGAAGGAGTTAAATAGAATCTACAGCAACAAAATCTACCATTTGCTTAAATCAGCATCTAAGAAGCAAATGAAGAATAAAAAAAATATTCAGTTTAAAGGTGACAATAGCCTTTAAATATTATTTACATATGACTGGATAACCATTTGAAGAGATCTGGAGACGGCTTACATAAAAAATTGATGTCTAAATATGTAGGTGAAGTGTGGCCAATTCCATGACTATGAGCACCCGTCTTAAAGCACCTGTTGGCTGTCTGTATTTGGTAGGATCTCAGTTATAGGGATAGTCGATGACACAGCTGATTAGAAGAATGTCATACTTACAATGTTCATGAGTGTTAGGAGGTAGTTCTGAACATGTTCTTTACCATGGAACCTGACTACAGAATCATCCACTCCAAGCAGCACTTCGATATTGTAGTCATTCTCTGTTGTGTGTCTGCGCCGTCGCAATGTATCGTTTACTTGTCTTTCAACACTGCTATAGACACTGTCCAAATCAGCAAGGCCAGAAAAGTCTGTAATACATAAAAGTAATCAAAAATTATGTCAGAAAAAATAACACTATTAGGGCGCCTACCCACTGGCGATTTTTTTTCCTGCGATGTTTTGCGTTTTTTCTCAAGAGCAATTAGTATAGAATGTGTTCTTGTCCATCTGTTTTTTTTTTCCGTTTCGTGGGGTTTTTTCACGTAGGAACTGTCAGTTGCATATGTGTCCTTATTTTTCTCTTAATGCACCCATGATTGTCAATGGAGGGCTGCAAAAAACGCGCAAAAAATGCCGCGGGAAAACGTGCAAAAAACGTGCGAAAACGCCGCGTTTTTCACGCGCGAAAATCGGCAACGCAAGTGGGTAGGCGCCCTAACAGGGGATTTTATATCAATTGTGTTACATTTTCACATTATACTTGTTTCTACCCATAAGTAAGTAGGTACAAGTAACTTGTTATCACTCTCCATCCAGCCTTCATTGGAATTACTAGGGAGATTAAAGCCGGATTCACACAGGCGGAAGCGTATTTGTGTGCGTATTAGTAATGTGTTTTTGTGGAATGTTCGTTGCATTTTTGTATGCCTTTCAGCTTATTTTACTGCGCTTTGTGTATACACAAGTCGTATGCAATTGCGTGCTGAAAAAGCATGTACTGATGCTCTCAGCAATTGAAATGGCCAATATGTTTAATCATTTGCGCTGGAAAATACAGCATGCTGCATATTTTTTTACATGACTGAAAAGCAAAGGCCAAATACGAGCTTGTGAACGAATCCATTGAAGTCAATGGGTTCTACTATAATACAAGCGCAAATATGGTCGTGTGAATCCAGCCTTAGGCTGTGCAACACGGGCATATTTGTGCATGAAAAATTTTGCGCATGCAATACGCAAAAAATATGATTTCAGAACAGACATTTTGCTTGAATGTGTTTCAGGCCCCATTGCCCACTTGTAGAGCCCTTGAGCAGCCAAAACGCCAGAGCACCCCCACAAATGACCCCATTTTGCAAACTAGACCCCTTAACGAATTCATCTAGGGGTGTACTGCGTATTCTGACCCCACAGTTTTTGAATGAATGAGAATATAAAGAACAATAGGCATCTTACGCAATTAATGCACACAAGTGTTTGTGGAACAATGAAATCAATATACTTTCATTCTTTCTATTTATCACGTATTATGCGCGCGTACATTGCACATGTAATACTCAATGCCGATATGTTCGTGTGTGCCCAGCCTTACGTGCTAAAAATTGTTTTAGGGCTCATTCACACAGACGATTTTCTGCAGCTAAGTTACACACACAAAGAAATTGTGGCTAATAGAACAAATGGTTTCCTATTCAGATGAACGATTTTTAGCCGCACAGGAAAAAAAAAAATCGCACCTAAAAAAAAAAAGGACATCAGTGACTAAAATTCCCTGCTGCGAAAAAAGATAGGTCTTGACTAGAGATGAGCGAGCATACTCGCTAAGGACAATTACTCGATCGAGCATTGTCCTTAGAGAGTACCTGCCTGCTCGGGAGAAAAGGTTCGGCTGCCGGCACGGGTGAGAGGTGAGTTGCGGCAGTGAGCAGGGGTGAGAGAGGAAGAGAGAGATCTCCCCTCCTTTCCTCCCCTCTCTCCCCCGTCGCTCCCCGCCCGTCGCCGGCAGCTGAACCTTTTCTTCCGAGCGGGAAATGCTCGATCAAGTAATTGCCCTTAGCGAGTATGCCCGCTCATCTTTAGTCTTGACCTATGTTTTGACTGAAAAGCGCAACTAGCTAACAAAGAGTGCTATAGAAGTTTTTGTGAAATAAGAATCTCTCTCTTTCTCTCTGAGCAGCGCATTTTTTCTGCAACAGGCCGCTCCCGATTGTGTGAATGGGCAATTTTCACGCTAATGAGGCTCAGGAACTGATTGTGGAAAATTATCCAATCACACACTTTTTTTGTGCGGCTATCTTCTGCTTTGTTTTGGCTTCAAACTATATATAAACCAACATGCCGACCCCGTGTTACAAGCTGTAACATATATTTATCAAAACATCTTGCTCTTACACTAAAAGCCGATATTAGTCCCTGACATTGAAGAACAGGGAAAGTTGAGCTTTCAAACTCTCTCTCTTCCACCAGGGGGCAGTATTATGTATTTACAATCCCAATTTTAAAAAAGTTGAGACGCTGTATAAAATGTAAATAAATGTTAAGAAAAATACTATAATTTGAAAATCTTATCTAAGCACATGTAAGCATATTTTATTCCCAACAGAACATAGAACACGTCAGGAGGTGAAAGTGAGACATTTTTCCCCCAAAAAAACCCTTTTGGGGAATTGGCGTTGAGTTGATCAATATACAAGCAACTAAACATATGGGTTAAAGAGCCTATAAACACATTTCAGAGTGATTACATACATGTATAATTGTTAACATGAATGGTGCACCACGATAACTTGCTTTGCAGCATTGCAGTTAAAGAGGGCCTGTCATGTCCTCCTGTCAGCGAAGGCGGTTGCATAGCTTTGCAGCCGCGGCCCAACTGGCTGCCGATGTCTTTTGGCTCTTCTCACTACTGGATCCTTCGTAGGGTCCTGGTTTGCTATAGTGTGAATCTGTGTGTGTCATTCAACTCTGGTATTACCAATTGGCAGTAGGCAGTGTGGACTACCCACCTGACACACAGATCTGCGAACCCAAACTAAGAGGAGCCTGTATGGGCGATGAGAGGGAAAACAAAGACATCGTTGGAGTCTGCAGAGTGGAAGCTGCAAAGTCATTCCTTAGGCTGGCATAATGAAAAAAGTTTGGTATGGTGTTAGCCAGTAGAGCAAACTGTGATTGTTCTCAGCAGGAGAAACCAAGTAATCTTGTAGATATGATAGCTTTTAATGGCTAACAAAAATACATGATGTTATAGCTGTCAGGGTGTGCTGCTGGGATCTGTTGTACTACAGGGTTCCTGGAGCACACCTTCACAGGTTGGGATTAATTGAGCTATCTGGGTGTGGTATTATCCAGCAGCCAATCTCCTTTAGTCTGCAGCACATAAAAACCAGCATCTCTCAGTAGGTGATGCTGGTCTTTGTACTGTTTGGATGTATCTGTCTTGTGCCCGCTCAGAGCTGTGTTTGCATGTAGGTCTGTTGTGTCTCTCTGCTTCCCAAAGACGGTTTGGACACCTGTAGTCCTTGTGTGTATCATATGCAGACCCCCTCTTCCCTTTCCCTGTCAGGTGTGGCCTCCAAACGTCTTATGTCTTGTCTGTGTGTCAGATGGTGGATCCTTGACACAGTTCCCTATGTCAGCTCGCTTTCCTAACTGTCTATTCCCCTGGTATGAGGACACTGTTAGACTTGCTGTGAGTTTCATCTGTGTGCATGTGAGCTCTGGGTGAAGTCCGTATTGTGTGCACTACCTGTTGTAGTCTGGTGTGAGCAGTCCTGTGCAGTGCTCTCTCTGTCTCTGTTTGTGGTGTGAACTGGTTCTATGTGTGGTGGCTGCAAGAAAGGTTGTGTTGCAGCTTGCTGTGTGACTTGTGTTCTGTTTTCAGCTTGTGGTGTGAACTGCATCTGGTGCCGCTGGACTCCTGGTTAGTGTAGGGACTAGCGGTATAGCCAGCAGCCGTGAAGTGGCCCGCTAGCTTCCATGTTTTGATCAAAATGTCAACTAATACCTGGCATTTATATTCAGCCTTACTATCTGCTATTAGTGTTTGCATTTTATTATTTGTATGCTGTGTTTTCTGGCTCTGTGTGTCTTCTTGTTCTGTCCAGTTGTCCCTGTCATGTGGCATGTTTATGTGTCTTGTTCAGGGCCAGTTGTCTGAAACCAGTGTGTATCCATCTTGGTCACGATCGAGTGGGCCCTGTGTTTATTAGCCTACATGATCGTAACAATAGCAAGCTTTCAAACCTACTTCGGGTTCTTCCTTCACAATTTCGCAGTGATTCATGGATCTCCTAGTGTAATTTGCGCATCCGCATTGACTTCTATGGGGACTTTTGGTGCACAAATGCACAGGAAAATAGAGCATGCTGCGTGTTTTTTTTTGTGGGACCAAAATGTACAGGAAAAACACATTTCACTGCGTATTGCCTTAGGTATTAAATGTAAATGTATTTAATTTCCAGCAGGTTATTTCTACCTCATTGACCACTTGCTGATATGTAAAGCACCGAGGCTCTAGGGATGTGTCGGATACTAATTGGCTGAACCTTGACCTGAAGCAAGTTCTTGCATCTTGCTGTTTTAGTGCAACCAATATATATGTTGTATTACGTTCAAAATTCTCTATTGTTCTACAGATATCCACTAACCTTAAGAGAAGTGAAATACAATATGCACTTTTTGATCATTTATATTAAAATCCATCACAAATGGTAACAGACTATTGTTTTTAGTAGATTTACACAATATGGGCTTCTTTTTAACTTCATACAATAAAATGAGAAGGATTTATAAACATATTAGATTGCTGATGACAATTCTAGCCTAATGGAGACCCGATTATAAAAGCCAGAAAGTAAAACTGTGAACAAATTAGTTTATCTCTAACCTTCTTGTTAAAGACAAAGGATAACGGGGTAACAAGCTGTTATTTTATTGCTTTAACCAATTCTCATCTTGTGTTTTTCGGACATCTAATTGATTGTTATTGTTTTGTACCTTGTTAATTTCTGGCCAGAAGCTGCTTGGCATCCAGTCATGTAGACAACGATCAATACTATGATCAATGTCATTATTTGAAGGTCAACGTCACAAAAAAGAAGGTTACTGAATACTTATGACACGAGTTTTCCGAAACATAAATAGAATCACAGATCTAATTACATTAAAACCAGCTGCCTAAAATCTTCTAGGCCCCCCTCATGCTGTCAACACAGCTCTGGCCCATCAAAGCATGGACTTCTAATGATATCATGTGGTATTTGGCAGCAGATCCTTTGCACCCTGTAAGTTATGGGGTGGGACCTCTATGGATCGGACTTGCTTTTCCAGCACAACCAGCAACTCAATCAAATTGAGATCTGGGGAATTCGGAGGCCAAGTCATCACCTTGTACTCTTTGTCATGTTCATCAAACCATTCCTAAACTATTTCTACAGTGTAGCAGGGCATATTATCCTGTTGAAAGAAGCCACTGCCATTAGGAAACACCGTTCTGATAATGAGGCGTACTGCAACAATGTTTAGGTGGTACTTGTACTTGCGTATATATATTGCAAATCTCAACAATTATTGCTTAAGCATCTGAAAAGGTCACCACAACCACTTTTTATACATTTGGAACGTCTCAGTATGAAGAACTTTAAATTTTGTTGATTAGAATAATATTAAAATATCACATTACAGAAGAGACCAGTTTCCAAACAATGCATCAAAGAAAGGAAGGCATTAGGCATGTCATGTTTATTAAGACATGTATATACAAGGAATATCCAATGTTATCGCAATCATGTTTACAATGATGACGATTATAAACAGTCATATGAATTATGACATATTCACATGTACAGGGCAATCATAAGATCCTGACCTGAACATATCAGTGGTGCCAACCTTATAGCCTGTACTCCACTGCGCGTTTCACTCAAGCTTCATCAGGGGTACCTTTTTTTGACGCATTATTTCTTTTTGTGTGGGAACTCCTCTCTTCTGCAATGTCATTTTTTTAAATATTATTCTATTCAACAAAATGTAAAAGTTCTTTCTATTGAGGCTTTTGCGTTCTGCTCTGTGTGTATATTAGGGTGGCCAAAAAACTCTTGCTTTGACACCTTCTAATTTGTTTTACTTTTAACAAACCTTTATTTGGGGCAGTTTCAGGTTCTTATGTCTATGACAAGGTTGTGCTCAAAGACCAGGAATTTCAGACTTTTTACTAATGAAGAAGAAAAACAACTGTTGCTTCAAGTCGTGGAAACAAATCGCAAGGCTGTTCCAACACAGATTACCAAGAAGTCTGCTGTCCAGTCCTTAAGCACTGGCTGACAAGTATTTGTGTCGTAATTTTGACATTTTTCATATATTTACAGGTATTTTTGTAGAAACAGCACAACTGTGGAGATTGTCAGGACAAATGCCATTGTCATTAGTCACACTACTAAGAGTTGTTTGTTTGTTTTTTCAAGGAAAGCTATTTCCATAATATCTGCAATTTTAATATTTAAGCTTGTAGTAGATTTCGAGAGAATGCTAAAGATAAATCCACCATCTAATGGATAAAAGCCCATTTAAACGCAACGATCATCACTCATACTTCGTTAAAAGTGTCGCAATTGAGCGATAATCGTTATGTGTAATCGCACTCCCATCGTGCACTTTTCGTTAGTCATTCGTTAGAGATGAGCAAACGTACTCGTTACGAGTACTTACGCACCCGAGCACCGCCATTTTCGAGTACAGCAGTACTCGCGCGTAAAGATTCGGGGGGCGCCGTGGCGGCACGGGGGGTAGCAGTGGGGAGTGGGGGGGAGAGGGAGAGAGAGAGGGCTCCCCCTGTTCCCCGCTGCTCCCCCCGCACCGCCGCGCCTCTCCCCGCCCCCCGGCGCCCCCCGAATCTTTACGCCCGATTACTGAAGTACTCGAAAATGGCGGTACTCGGGTGCGTAAGTACTCATTACGAGTACGTTCGCTCATCTCTATCATTTGTTAATTGTTGTCTTTCAGTCTTCTAAAAATCCATCATTTGGCAGTTCTCTTATCGTTTGGTTTAACGTTTACCTCATTTTTTTACCCTCACTGATGCACATGCCATTCAAACAAACTATCGTTCAATTATCGTTTATCGTCTATTTTCCACCGATAATCATTTCGTTTAAACAGTCACCTTTAAAAGCAAAACCATCGCTCACTTTCAACACTTTTAATGAAATTTGAGTGATGATCGTTGCGTCTAAATGGACCTTAACCCTTTCCAATCCACTGTCTGACGTCTGAAGACATTCTGATTGAAGGCTCCGATGTCGGAAGACGTCCGACAGGGTATTCTTACTGTATATTACTGGCCGCTCTGTTGTTGGGGGCCTCTCCAGCATGTCCCCTACCACAGTACTGGCTCTAGCCAGCAGACGGTGCCATTGTATAATTGCAGAAAGAGAAAGCCCCCTAGGAAACCCCGAATCCAAAATTGGATTGCAAAGGGTTAAGGTTGATAACGAGATCCAATTAATAGAGTGCCTTACAGACTTTTAGCTAGCTATTGACCTTTGACTTCTTTGATATACCATTGTTGAATTGTTGGGAGATGTTCAGATTTATGGGCTTCTTTCCATAGGAGATAAAATTGAGCATTTTGTTCCAGTGCCAGCCTAGCTTATACCCTCTATAATGACCCAAGGAGTCATGAAAAACTAGCACAATATTAAATAGTAAGTTTTTCAAAAATTATACAGATGCCAATGCAGAAATCATATCGGTATAAGAGGTTTACATTTTTAAGCACATCTTCTGTATATTTTTATCCATAAGCAATGATTGACCTTATTTTATCACATTAAAAGCTTTTGGCCGAAATAAGCCAAGCAATCTTACCGAGGAAGTACAGCATGCGGAACATTCACCATAATCCTAGAAAGCTTAGGGAGCTAAGTTGACCGCTACTATATTATGACAATCTCAGGTAGAGGTTGTTTTTAGAAATGATTTAAGAGACTGATGCTTGTGCCAGGCTTACTGAAAAGACTTCATGAGGTCATTACTCCAAAATACCCAAAGCACTCTAAAGTCTCCATGAATGACAAAACCTCCTGCACACAAACCACATAGCATAAGTCTATTAATCACAATGATCAGTAAGTATTAGAGGTAATACAAAACGAGAATTGAAGCAAAAGCTATCAAATCAGATAACTTTGTAGACAACTTAAAATTAAATGATGTTCCTAACATATTCTTGCTCAAAAAGATCTATTCACAAATTGTAGTTATAAGACTAAAGATTCCGTTGTTCATAGAGTCTCTTCTCCAAAAGGTTTTACATATATATACTTTGGTTTACCCATTTTGTTACCTCTAGCCTGGATGCTCTGGATTAGTAACCTGCAGATCTCACACAAACGCACACCAAACAGTGTCAAACAATACTGACAACAGCAATACGGAAAACACTATTCCGAAATAACCTAACCCAGGGAAGGGACCTGCCTAGACGCTGGTAACCCGCCCTGAGAATGGCAAACCTGGCCACATACCTCGGCCACTAGATGACCCTACGTGGGATAGGAGAAAGCCAACAAACAAGATGAAAAGATAAACCACTGCACTTAGCTTTAGAAGATACCGGCTAACAGGGCCTCCAGCTCCCAGCTCTGACTATACCCAAAGCCAGGGAGAGACTGAGAGCCGGAGGTCCAGGTTGGATGTGACACATTTATACCACAAAGATATAGTTATACTATACTGCTCCCCACTCCATACCTCTGCAGCATTATATTTAAAAAAAGGTACTCCTTTTCACAGCCCAAATGATCCTATATGATGCTGCCAACGCTGCAATAACTGCATAACCAAACATGCTACTTAAAGGCGATGGAAACCTTTGTGTATAAAAAGTAACTTATTAAGAACCTGCGGAAACAAATGATGCACTTATCTGGTTTTGCATTCAAAGTATTTAGAGAATGAGAGCGCTGCGGCCATCTCAGTGGCCTGGATAGGGTTGGGTTACCCCTGTTCTACTGACAGGTGTGGGTCCAAGAGGTGGGGAGGCCATAAATGTGTAAAATTGGAATACTCTTATAAATAACATCTTTTCTTCAACACTTTTAACTGTGACCAACTAGTATTTCCTACCACACTGCAGCAACTCTTGCACTTCATATCCTGTTCCCCTCGCAATGACAATCTAAAACCCAAAGCAGTATTCCTACAACCACAAGTTAACCCTACAGAACAGAGGATAACTTGCACTGAAGGTCCAGAGCAGTCATAATAAATGCAGCAGTGGCCGTGCATGCAAGTCACCACTCCATTCATTTAAATGGGAGCACTGAAAATAGCTGAGTACAAGCCCATGGCTATCTCTGGCGCTTCCATTACAATGAATAGAGTGGCAGAGCGCAAGTATGGCTTCCGCTGCATTCATTCTAGGGATTGGGGAGAGTCCCAGTGGTCGGATCCCTGCAGTTCACCCAATTTTTCCCTATCCAGTAGATAGAGGATAACTTGTGATTCTGCGAATACTCCTTAAGGGCATGTTAACATGTACCCTTAGGCTAGTTTCAAACAAGCGAGCACGATTTTGCAGCGAGAAAATCGTGGCAAAATCGCATCATTGTTTCTGGGATTTTTGAGCATCAGCGATGCTTTTTTTAAGAATAATTTCACATTGCTGCCGCCTGCGAAAAAATTGTGCGTTATTATAACGCAAAAGTCAATGGGACTTACTAATGTTAAGATCGCATCGCAATACAAGTTTGTTACATGGCAATGCGATAAAGAGAAGCCTGTATAGGGAAACATGGGAGATAAAAAAAATCGCACAAAGATAAAGCATACTGCGATCTTTGGTTCTCTCAACATCACATGAGTGAAAACATCGCAGATGGGAAGGAAACCATTGTAAATCATTGGTTTCAAAATCTGCTTAAGGGCGCCCACCCACTGGCGTTTGCCATTATCTAAGTATAGTGTTAAAATGAAGAACTTTTTTCCATCATTTGTTATATTTATTAGTAGTGGTAGAGCTATCTAGAGATATTCTGGCCAAATGGCTAGTACAACCACTTTAATGTGTGTATGTAATGTGTGCGCACACACACACACACTGTAACAGCAGGAGATGTAGATACTGTGGAGATTATTATCACAGTGTTTACAGATCTGTCAGTCTGCAGCCTGTAAGTGCATGAGAGTGGACTATGAAAATAGTCCCTCCCCCTATCGAAACACTCCTATGTCCTTATTAGGCCTTAGTCAGACGGGCGTTTTTTGCCACGATTTGCGCATGCGTCCGGCGATTTTATAAAACCATTGCTTTGCAATGGTATCGGACACATGAGCACTTTTTATGTGCTCGTCCGATAAATTATAGAACAGAAATCGCAGATTGCACCTATCTGCGATCTGCGATTCCTGTTCTCTTCTCTATATGCGCTCAATGGGGCCGGCGGCAGCAGCGCCGACCCCATTGAGAACATATAGAAGACAAATCCTTCTTCTCTGCCACAGCTGTAACAGCTGTGGCAGAGAAGAACAATGTTTGCCCATTGAATTCAATGGAGCCGGCATTTTTGGTTCCGGAGCCGGATCTTTGGTTCTCTCAACATCACATGAGTGAAAACATCGCAGATGGGAAGGAAACCATTGTAAATCATTGGTTTCAAAATCTGCTTAAGGGCGCCCACCCACTGGCGTTTGCGTTTTTCGCGCGTTTTTCGTGATCTTTGGTTCTCTCAACATCACATGAGTGAAAACATCGCAGATGGGAAGGAAACCATTGTAAATCATTGGTTTCAAAATCTGCTTAAGGGCGCCCACCCACTGGCGTTTGCGTTTTTCGCGGCGTTTTCGCGGCTTTGCCATTAATTTCCATTGACTTTCATGGGTGCATTAGGAGAAAAATAAGGACACATATGCAACTGACAGTTCCTATGTTAAAAAACGCAACGCAACGCAACGCAAAACGCCAGTGGACAGGAGTACATTCAATTCTAATTGCTCTGCAGGAAAAACGCAAAACGCAAAGAAAAAAAAATCGCCAGTGGGTGGGCGCCCTAAGTCTGCTATTTACTGACTCTCACATCAGGTGAAAATCGCGTGAAAATAGCGCAATTTTCTTTCCCGTGTGAAACCACCCTTAGCCCTGTGTCACATGAACTTACTTATTCAGATTTTTGCATTTGCAATATGTAATGAACAGAAACCACTGATTTCAATGGGTTCATTCATGTAAATGTATTTTGCATGTTCATTTCGTTTACGAAATAAGATGCGCAGCGTGCTCTATTTTCCTGAGCATTTGCGCATGAAAATAACTCATATTGAACTAGTTGACTTAACTAATTAGCTTAACTGCCCATTGCAATAAATGGTAGCATTTTTTTGCGTAAGCAAATGTGAACAATATGCACATGCCAAAAATACAGTAAAATACGCACATGCAAGCGCAAATACGCAACGCCCATTGCATAATTGCGCTTATGTCCATGTGACGCATAACTCATATGCTGCAGATTTTGTCGCGGATGTTTGTGCCGCCTGCACACTGCACAGCCTGATTCAGCATGCAGGTTCCCACAGTGAATTCCGTCTCTGACTGCGGCCAGCGACCCTGCATACCTGTTATTTTCTTTCTTTATCTGTACTGCGGATTATCGCAGTGAGCCGCCGTCGGACATGCGCAGTACAGATTTCTTTTCAAATATTTATTTTTCCCGTGCCGTCACTAGGTGATGACAGGGAATCTGCGACCTCGCCGCAGTATTAAATGCGGACACACCGCAGTTCGGACGGCTTCCATTGACTTAAATGGAAGCCCTCAGTGCGGAATCCACACTAAAATGTAGCATGCCGCGATTTTTACTCTGCAAGTGGAAATCGCAACTGATTTCCGCTCATGTGCAGGAAGAAGGGATCTCCCCCCCGTAGCATGCTATGGACGGTACTTACTGTGAATCCGCAGTGCAGACTGCCGCAGCAGATTCCGCAGCAAAAATCCACCCGTGTGCAGGCAATCTTAAGCAGAAAGTTAGCTACTATGCTGACACAGATACATGCACTGAGTTCAAAACAAAATATCTTGGCAACTATATTTCAAACTATGAACATAGCTTTAAAGTTTTAATTGGAAGCAACCATGCTGATCATCCCCTGGCATGCTAGGGGCAAAAACATATGGCCATATGCTCCACAACGCTTGCCGCTACAGAGCATTGTTGCGCATGAACGTTTTGTTTTTTCTCTCTGAGTATTCCAACTCCGCACTGTTGCGCAGAAGTTTGAATAAATGTGGAAAGATAGGTCCTGCCCTATCTTCCCTATCGTTTCTCGCTTGTAGTAATAAAAGGCGAGAATACCGCTAATATGAACGAAACCTTAGTAATCAATGGTTTTGTTCCACCTGTTATGCGACCGTGATTATCACGTGAAGAAGCCCTAGTACTGCAATGCTGGAAACAAAGGGAACTCAGTAGGGATTATGAAGTTACAATCAAATTAATACCAAACCGGCTTTTTGCTGCAAATGCCTTGGCAGAGGGAAAATATCCATAGCAAAACCACAAAATGACACAATATTTTGCACTGCCTGCAATTTAGGAATCCCAGCTCAGTCCTGCAGACATTGTAATTTCCATAGCATTTGTATCACAACACCGGCCACATGTTTTATTACAATCGTTAACATTCAGTTCCTTTTCCTAGTTGAAAAAATAAATTTCATCCAATCTTTTGAATTTCTATACAGTAATTTCTTAGAATGAAATGCAACAAAATATTTCAATGAGATTTCAGTAGGGCAGTTACTTTAAATATGGGCATTCTGTTTAAAGGCCCTTTTACATGCAAGGATAATCGCTTAAACGGCCGAACGACTGAACAAGTTGACCATATTTTTGCATAAAATTACAATTTCAGATTATCACTCTATTTCCCTTATTAGCTAAAGTAAACTTAGTAGAAGGAGAACTAGTTGTTTGCTCAGATGGGTGTGTGTTTATGAGAGGGATTATCTGGACAGTGGGATTCCATTGTCTTCTCCCAGCAGAGTAAACAATGTACTCATTGTGTATGCAAGGCACCAGACCTTGCATACACAAAAACTTGTCTGTGTGGCTTTTTTAATTACTGTGAACCATCTCCTGAATGAGGGGCAATTTCCCAGATGGTCACCCCCCCCACCACCACCCCCACCACCTAACCCAAACACCTTAAAGGGGTTGTCTCGCGGCAGCAAGTGGGGTTATACACTTCTGTATGGCCATAATAATGCACTTTGTAATATACATCGTGCATTAAATATGAGCCATACAGAAGTTATTCACTTACCTGCTCCATTGCTAGCATCCACGTCTCCATGGCTCCGTCTAATTCTGATGTCTTCTGGCGTTTTTAGACGCGCTTGCGCAGTCCGTGCTTCTGCCTGGTGAATGGGGCCGCTCGTGCCGGAGAGCTGGTCACCGCGTCGTCATCGTAGCTCCGCCCCGTCACGTGTGCCGATTCCAGCCAATCAGGAGGCTGGAATCGGCAATGGACCACACAGAGCCCATGGTGCACCATGGGAGAAGACCCGCGGTGCACCATGGGAGAAAACGGCGGTGCATCCCTGGGAAAGGACCGGCGGCCATCTTGGGGAGAAGATCTTTATAACTTCATATTTCGTCAGATCAGTGAGTAGCAAGCGGTTTAAAAACCGCTTTAAATTGCTATTTTATGCCAGGGGGGTGACAGGGGGAATGGGCTAATGTAAAATTTTGAGGTTTGCCTCAGGACAACCCTTTTAAAGAGCTGACTAGTGACCAGACTTCTCCACTGCACATGGCAGACCTCAGCTACCTCTGTTGTAGGACTCTTCACTACCGCACACACTGCTCTCACAAAGCAACAACAACTCCTCTTCCTGTGCCTGCTCCAGATACCACACCTTCCCAGGTCATCTTGACCAGAATTCTGGTGTCCTCTCCTGTGTGAAAAATGTAGACCTGAACTTGGCACTGCAGCAGCATTTCCATATGTTACATGTCTATGTATATTGTGAGGCTTGATACCCCGCTCTAACAAGTTGGCAAAGGAGCATGACCTCTACATTTTAAGGAAATGAAAGAAAATAGAAATACAAGGTATATATAGATTTGAGTATTCTAAATAAAGAATCTGACTGGATTGTTATGCTGGGCATTTGCCATTCCAAAGTGTTAAAGGGGCACTGACCTTTCAGACAACTTATGCTCATCTACTAGCTTGTGTGAGACTTATTATTGCTGTAATATTCTTGAATTAAAAATGTTGTTGGTTTACTACTGTCAATCACATTGGCTGCCACTAGAGGTTACCTTTCCAGCTTCTCTGCAATCCACTCTCTGTTGTTAGGTGCAGAGTTTCTATAGTAAGGCCTTAGTCAGACGGGCGTTTTTTCGCACGATTTGCGGATCGCACGACGGATGCGCATCCACAAATCGCGGGACCGGTGCCCGAAAATCGCCCGAAAATCTGCTCCTAGCCGCGTTTCATTAGAAACGGGCCGGAGCTGTCCAGCGCATTGCATTCAATGGAGCCGGCAATACAGCCCGCTCCATTGAAAGCAATGCGCTGCGGGCGAGTGTGGGATGAATTGTCAGGAAGGGCTTAAATATATAAGCCCTTCCCTGCAATTCATCCAGAAAAGTGTTAAAATAAAAAATATATATATACTTACCTGCTCCCGGCAGCCGGAGTTCCGCGCGGCCGGCCTGCAGTGGGTGTGAAGGGGGTGTGAGTCAGACCTGCCCCCTGATTGGCTCAGGGCTGTATTGCCGGCTCCATTGAATTCAATGGGCAAACATTGTTCTTCTCTGCCACAGCTGTTACAGCTGTGGCAGAGAAGAAGGATTTGTCTTCTATATGTTCTCAATGGGGTCGGCGCTGCTGCCGCCGGCCCCATTGAGCGCATATAGAGAAGAGAACAGGAATCGCAGATCGCAGATAGGTGCAATCTGCGATTTCTGTTCTATAATTTATCGGACGAGCACATAAAAAGTGCTCATGTGTCCGATACCATTGCAAAGCAATGGTTTTATAAAATCGCCGGACGCATGCGCAAATCGTGGCAAAAAACGCCCGTCTGACTAAGGCCTAATAAAGACATAGGAGTGTTTCGATAGGGGGAGGGACTATTTTCATAGTCCACTCTCATGCACTTACAGGCTGCAGACTGACAGATCTGTAAACACTGTGATAATAATCTCCACAGTATCTACATCTCCTGCTGTTACAGTGTGTGTGTGTGTGTGCGCACACATTACATACACACATTAAAGTGGTTTTACTAGCCATTTGGCCAGAATATCTCTAGATAGCTCTACCACTACTAATAAATATAACAAATGATGGAAAAAAGTTCTTCATTTTAACACTATACTTAGATATAGCACAGATATAGCAATTGCTAACATGACTGTTGCCTTTTGTTAACTTGATTTACAGCCTTGCATTACATTTCAGTTATTATAACGCATCAAATGTCAAGTTAATGTTTGCTACATCTTTAGTAAGTTACATTTTAAAGGGCTTTTACAGGCAGATACCATTGATGATCTATCCATAGAATAGGCCATCAACAGTTGATCGATGGGGTTCCCTGCCAATTAACTGATCGACAGGCCAAATGCCATCTTTGGGTTGGAGCAGGAAGTCTAATAGGCAGCTTCACCCCCATTGAAATCAATAGGAAATATACTTTCCGTGATGCATTGGATAAGTCAGTATTTGTCAGGAAAACCCCTTTAATTACAGAGGTACTCAAGTTTCCAGACAAAATTACTTCGGAAGAGTTGGTGATTCGGGGATTATTCTGATTTCCAAATTGAAGTCAGGAAGATATTTAGTCACTCAAATAGGAAAAATTTGCTTCTACCTCATTGGGGACTTTTTTGCCTTCCATATTGGGGGAGTAATAGGCTTACCTGGATGGACATATGTCTTTTTTTGGCCAAACATACTATGTTATTAACTAAACAATAATGCACTATAGTAAAAAAAAAGTGGTTGTTCATTATGTCGCAATGGAACGACTTAAGATTCCCACAGTGTCTTTAATATAACTGGTGATGATTAACTCAATAGCAGTATGTACATGAAGTATCCATGAGTCATTGTCTGCATGGGAAATGTCCAAAGACCTGTTTCTTTCAATGAGGTTTGTTCAGATATTTCCCTTAATGTTGTCATTGCTTAACTCTGCAGAACAAAGTGGTGAAGTATTAAACTATTCTGGTTTCCCAAATGGAAAAGATAATTTTCCCACAACATGTATAAAATTTGAACGTCAGCATATAACTGTAGGAGTCAAAGATACAATGGTACTTGAAAGTTTGTGACCCCTTCAGAATTTTCCATGCTTCTGCTTATATTTGACCGAAAACTACACAAGTCCTAAAAGTAAATAAAGAGAACCAAATTAAACAAATGTGTCAAAAATATTAGACTTGGTCATTTATTTCTTGAGGAGAATGATCTAATATCACATCTGTGAGTGACAAAACATTTGTTTTCAATATCTGGTGTGACTCCTTGTGCACAAGTAACTGCACCTAAACGTTTCTGGTAACACAGGTCTGCAAAAAAAACTTTTTTAAAAATTGTTTTGATTTTGTTAAATCATCTTTATGTAGTTTTTTGCACAGATTTCAAAAATGACATAGGTTTTTTTCTATCATGTAAGGCTTGCCTACAAAATAAAGTTGAAGTATTTGGAAAAAATACAAAAAATGGAAAAATTTTAATTTGTTATTATTTTAACATGAAGTAAAAGCAAAAAAAAAACAAAAACAATACCTAGCTAAAATAAGCATAATAGTGATACACATGTGTTGCAAAGTTATGATAAGTCTTTGTAAAAACGTTTTCTTTTTCCATCAAAGCTTCTTTTGGTACTTTTTCGGCTGTGTTCTTGTGAATTTTCCCTTTTTAACATCCAACAGTAGTCTGCCATCATGTTGACATTCCATCGACCTTGGTATCTGCGCTCCATTTCTTTTAGATCTTGATGGAAACGTTCTCCTTGTTCCTCACTTACAGCCCCAAGATTTTCTGGAAAGTAGTCCAGATGTGAGTGAAGGAAATGGACTTTGACACTCATGTTGCAGCCCAAGATTTTGTAGTTTTGTAACAATTCAGCAACCAAAGTTTTGCAGTTTGGGTCTTTTTTATTTCCAAGAAAGCCTGTTACAACGAGTTTAAATGAATTCCAGGCATTTTCTTCTTCCATTTCCATTTTAGTGACAAAGCTTTCATCTTTTAAAAGTTTTCTTATGTCAGGCCCAACAAAGACTCCCTCTTTCAGCTTAGCATCTGATAGACCAGGAAACTGTTCACAAAGATACTTGAAACACTCTCCTTCTTTGTGTAATGCTTTCACAAACTGTTTCATTAGTCCCAATTTGATATGAAGTGGTGGAAGTAAGATCTTTTTAGGATCCACTAAACTTTGTCTTTCAACATTTTTAACTCCAGGAATAAGAGCCTTTCTGATTGGCCAGGTCTGCTTGACATAGTGTTGTTTCCTGTCACGGCTGTCCCATTCACAGAGGAAACATGAAAACTTTGTGTAACCACTTTTTTGACCTAGTAACATGGAAATAACTTTCAAATCCCCACAAATGGTCCATTTATGGTCAGAGTAGCTAAGCTTATTAGGAACAAACCCAAGATTTTTGTAGCATTCTTTCAAATGGACTGAGTGTCCAACAGGCAGAGAAGCATATTGGTTACCATTGTGAAGAAGTGCGGCTTTCAAACTCCTTATTGACGAATCTATGAAAAGTCTCCATTCCTTTGGGTCATATGTTATGTTGAACATTTCCATGATTCCAGGTATATTGTTGCAGAAAACTAGTTCACCCTCTTGTGTAAAAAAAGGGACAAATTCCTTTTCTCTAAGTCGGTACCATGAAAATGAAACACCGGAGGCTAACATATGTCTTTCTTTAAGTCTAGACCCTAACACTTCCGCTGAATCCTTTGGTAGGCCCAGATCTCGTACTAAATTGTTCAAGTCTGATTGAGAGAAAAGTTCAGGGTCATTGGTACCTGGATCATAGCTGTCATCATTATCGCTGCTACTATGTGACATTTGGTCTAAATTGTCTAAAATATTGTCCAGGGTATCCGGAGGTGAAGGAATAGGCAAGTCAGGTCCATGAGGAACAGGGCGAATAGCCGAACGTATGTTGGTTGGGTATAAAATGTCCTTCCTGTTTTTTAAATTGAAACCTTGCACTGAACAAGAACAAAAATAACAGTCATCACTGTGATTTTTAGGCCCTCTCCAAACCATGGGTACTCCAAAACGAAATGATTTCTTCTTACCTTGAAACCATTGTCTCAGTTCTTCCACACACACAGAACACACCATATGGGGAGCCCAAGATTTATCTTGGTCCCCTAATTTCATACCAAAGTATGCAAAATACACCTTCTGAACAAAATTAGAAATGTTCCTTTGTTGCTTCTTGATGGTATAAGACCCACAAATATAACAGAAACAGTTAGGAGAGTTGACACATCTTCTAGTAGCCATTTCTTCTAAATACCGTATCACAAAACTGTTTGATGCATACACCACAGTGGCTGGCTCCACACTGAGTCACTGACTGCAGTCAAGGTCACGCCTAGCAGACAGTTTAGATTCGTTGTCGTACGCGTACCGAACCTGAAAAACCCTGAAAATAAGAAAATTTCAGGTGAAATTTGTGACTTATCTAGGGGTGATGGAATTTTTTCACTATTTTTACCATAATCAGCACAAAAAATACTGTTAAACCCCCTAATTAAATATGCTACAATTTTTTCATCGCAGACTGTGTAATTGTTGATTAGCTTTGCAAATCGTATGGGAGGGATTTTAGCCCATTCCTCCTTACAAAACAGCTTCAACTATTATGTTGGTGGGTTTCCTCCTATAAACTGTTCACTTCAGGTTCTTCCACAACATTTCTATACGATTAAGGTCAGGACTTTGAATGGGCGATTTCAAAACTTTAGCTTTATTCTTTTTAATCATTGTGATGTAGAATGACTTGTGAGCTTTGGGTCGTTGTCTTGATGCATGACCCATGCATTCTGTAGAGATGGTTTTGTAACCTTTTCAAGCCTGATGAGCATCAACAACTGTTCTTCTTCGGTCCTCAGAAATGTCCTTCGTTCATGCCATGATTTACTTTCATGTGTTGTAAAAATCAGGTTGTTTAGTCACACCTGATTGTGATCCCATTGATTGAAAACACCTGACTCTATTTTTACCCTCAAATTATCTGCTAATTCTAAAGGTTCACATACTTTTGCCACTCACAGACATGAGATATTGGATCATATTCCTCAATAAATAAATAAATGACAAAGTCTAATATTTTGGTTCTCTTTATCTACTTTTAGGACTTGTGTGGAAATCTGATGTAGTTTTAGGTCAAATCTTTGCAGAAATCTGGAAAATTTTGAATGGCTCACAAACTTTGAAGCACCACTATAACATGGATCTGGCTAATAAAAACAATTAAAGGGCACATGTGAGAACTTTTTGAGCTACTGTAACAATAGCATGGAAAACATGTTGACAAGGTGTACCAGGTAATATACTTCCCTCACCGCTCTGGTTGCAACAGTTACCAGGAAACTGGCATTTGACCATATGGGAATTAGGCTAAAACAGTTCGATGGGTGGTCCATTACTAGCGAGTGGTCCTGGGCTTTCTGCATCATGTGATCCTCAACCCCATCCTCTGGCTTTTGATTAATTATTGAATTAAGACACTAGCAATGATTTTTCACATATTGAAGTTTTGGAGCTGATGCACATAAAATTGGCAGAATTTCAGGAAATGTAAAGACTGCTTTCCAAGTCATTTTACTACAATTATCATGCAAAGATGAAAATTCTATATATTTAATACTAAACCTAAAGGAATGGTCTATCTTAGACCTATATGTTTTTAATCAAATATTTTATTTATATTTATAAATATGACAAGTAATATTAACTATTTTTACTTTTAGTTTTACCGGAGGGGTGACAATATTCTGTTTCGGAATATCACAGTAGAGCCTATTCCGGAGTTGTCAATCCATGTGCACCAAATATCTCCAAACTTCTTTAATGCTCCTCTTTTGAGATATGCATGCTTTTCCATGTCTACAAGCCAATTAACTTTACTTATTAATTCTCTGTTGGAGGAGAGTCTTATTTCCATCTTTGAACCGCAACCATTTTCGTGCTAAGTATAATAGTCTAACTACTGCCAATTTTGTACATTCTGAAGAGGGCAAATCTTCCAAATAACCGTCTATACAAACTGTAATCCCTTTGCAATCCAATTTTGGACTCACGGTTTCCTAGGGGGCTTTCTCTTTCTGCCATTATACAATGGTGCCATCTGCCTGCTAGGGACATGCTGGAGAGGCCCCTGACAACAGAGCTGCCATCTAGCCAGCAGATGGTGCCATTTTATAATGGCAGAAAGAGAAAACCCCCTAGGAAACCCTGAAATTGGATTGCAAAAGGTTAAGGGGATATTTATATTGTATACAGGATTTCTAAGAACAATTATTCCCTTCCAGAATTTAGTTAACCTAGAGAATGTTCACATCATACATAGGAGATCAGCAGAAGGGGCAATACAATGACCACAAATAAGAGATTCTGAGGCTAAGGTTATGTAGGAGGAGCAGTGTTCTGCATACTCAATGTATCAAATGTGATATCCTATGAGCTTCACTGAGTGAAAGCTAAAGAAATCTTTTCAGCATGTCCTGCCATTGCTCATCTTCCAAAGTCCTATAACTTTTTTATTATTCCATGGACAGAGCTCTGTGGAGAGCTGAGTGGTAGTTTGTATTGGTACTATTTTGGGGTACAGAACGCTTTTTGGGATTAATCTTATTGTGTTTTTTGCAAGACAAAATGAAAAAAATAAAAATTTTGCCTCCATTTTTAGGGTTTTTTTTACACTTTTTGCCATGCAGGATAAAAACTGTGTTAGGGTGCCTGCACACGAACGGAATTTCTAGCGCGTATTTTATGCACATTGTCCACCCCAGACCGCAGCCAATATACTCCTATGAGGATCCGCAGTTGTCCCCAGACGGACGGATTTGTATCGCGTTTTTTCACGCGCTTGAAAAAATGTGCGACCTGTTCTAATTTGGGTCAGATTCTGCACGTGAAGCCTCCAATACAAGTGAATGGGTGCGTTTTTTCACGCAGTACATCCGCAGTGCAGCTGCGGATGGAGTCACTGGTTGCTATGACTACAGGAAGTAGGCGTGGTAGGAGGCATCCCAACACACAGCACAGAGCTTCACAGGCAAATTTCAGCAGCAGCACTGCCCTTCCAGTCACCTCATCCACCAGACAGCAGCCAGCAGCCACCAGCCTGCAGCCACAAGCCACCAGCCTGCAGCCACCAGTCATCAGCCACCAGCCTGCAGCCACCAGCCACCAGGCGTAATGAATAGTGATTGACATGGGCAAACTTGTCGCAATGATGCAGGACTTCCCTAGCATATGGGACAGTAACTCCCCAGAGTACTTAAACAAGAATCGAAAGGAACAATCCTGGCTTCAACTCTCCGCTCAGGTTTATGGGGATGCCTGGACGAATGCAATAGAAGCGGAAAAGAAGAACTTGCGTGAGTATTATTCGCTATTGCGTCAAATGTCCTTTTTTCCCCCCATTTTAACCCCTTAGTGGCCAAGCAGTTTTACTTTTGTTTTTATTGTGCTTTTTTCCATCCCCACTTTTAACCCCTTAGTGACGGAGCTTTTTTGCTTTTTTCCTTTTTTTCCCCCTACTCCCTAAAAAATTGTAGTTCCTTTATTTATCCATCTACGTCGCTGTATAAGGGCTTTTTTTTTTGCGGGACGAGTTGTATTTTGCAATGGCACTATTTATTGTACCATATAATTTACTGAAAAACCTTTAAAAAATTGTAATTGGAGAGAAAAAAAACTTTCCACCATCTTTCGGTCGTCCTGTTTCGACAGCATGCAAAGTGCAACAAAAATGACCTGATATTTTTATTCTATGGGTCAGTACGATTGCTACGTTACCAAACTTATATAGTATTTTTTTTGCTGTAGTACTTGTATTTATTTTTTTTTAAGATATTTAATTTTTTAAAATTATTTTCTGTGTCCATTTTCTGCGTGCAATAACTTTTTTATTTCTTTGGCGACATAGTTGTGTAAGGGCTCATTTTGTGCGGTATGTCCTGACGTTTCTGTTGGTACCATTTTCGCATACAGTTGACTTTTTGATCGCCTTTTATTACATTTTTTCTCGGAAATAGGGTGGCCGAAAAAGTGCATTTCGGGCGTAGTTGCTTTATTTTTTTTTACCACATTCACCGTGCAGGGTAAATCATACATTACTTTGATAGATCAGACTTTTACGGATGCAGCGATACCAAAACGGTCACACTGCAGGACGGACGACTCTCCGCAACGCTGGCAGAAAAGAGCACATTAACCGGCTCCATTGCCGGACTTGTGTTCTTTCCTCCAGCTCTGTGGAAAGACGTCCATCCTGCATTGCGGCCGTCTTGTGCAGGAAGATGGGTGCATCAGCCGCCAGGATGCGCCCAAGTTACTAAGCCCTCCCTGTTTGATTTTGCGGGAACAGTTGTATTTTACACTGGTGCCACTGAAGCAGCATTTATTGGGTTAATAGCCTTGTTCAGCAGACACCCGCAATGTGTAGAGGGAGATAGGTAGTATTTCTTGCCAATGCAGGATGTAAGAACGCAAAATCTGTAGTAATGAATTCCTCTTGTGAATTTTTTTGCAGTGACTGAAATAAAGTCACGCTGGAGAAGCGCCCGAAAAAAGTTACATGGATCAACCATGCCCACAAAGGCATCTGCTCACCGGGTGAAAGCATGTTGCCAGAATAATTTAACGGTGCTCGCACAAGCAAGAGGGACAAAACGGAGTCTGGGTGTTGGTTTTTAAGCTGTTTTCCAAGGAATGGGCAGTTCTCTAGGGGTTGGGTTTACAATAAGGGGCGGCTGCTGGTTTTTCTGCGCGTTTTTTTCCGCAACACATCCGCGTATATCCGCGCGTGATTTTTCACGCATCCGCACCTATCCGCAAGCACATTTAGGTACCATACGCGTGTGAAAATCCGCTAGCGGAATCCGGAACGCTCGTGTGCAGGCGGCCTTAAATTTATTGTGTGTATCATCGTATCCGTAACGAACACACAATAAATTTAACACACTTTTTGGGATTGTAATTAGTAAAAAAAAAACTATTATGCTAATATGGGATAGGGCACAATTTTTTTTTTTACATTTTTCTTTTTTTTACATTATTTGTATCTTTTTTTTTTATTTTTTACACTTTTTATGTCTCTGCAGGGAACTTGTAGAAAAGCACCTATGATTGCCATGATAAATCATTGCAGGACTTCTGTCCTGCAATGCATTATCACTAGTAATAGTGATCATTGGCACTGGCAATGCAGGACACCTGTATCTGGTGTCCTGTTGCCATGGCAACCCATCGGCACCCCTGTGATTACATCACGAGAGCCTGATTACGTCACAGAGGGAACGCGCTCCCTCTGTGAACACTTTACATGCCGCAATCTACATAGCTCGGGGCAGGGAAGGGGTTAACAGTAGGGGCTGCTGTTGCAGCAGGAGGCTGGCTATCGGTGACAGCCAGCTCCCGCTGCCAGATAGCATGGGATCTTTTCTGATCTTGCGCTATCCCCATGACGTAAGTGTACGTCCTGTTGCGTTAAGTACCCCGCAGCAAGGAAGTACATTTATGTGGCATTAAGGGGTTAATCAAAAGCCTCCTTTAAAGGGGTTGTCCCGCGCCGAAACGGGTTTTTTTTTTTTTCAATAGCCCCCCCGTTCGGTGCGAGACAAACCCGATGCATGTGTTGAAAAAAAAAAACGGATAGTACTTACCCGAATCCCCACGCTCCGGTGACTTCTTACTTACCTTGCGAAGATGGCCGCCGGGATCTTCACCCTCGGTGGACCGCAGGTCTTCTGTGCGGTCCATTGCCGATTCCAGCCTCCTGATTGGCTGGAATCGGCACACGTGACGGGGCGGAGCTACGAGGAGCAGCTCTCCAGCACGAGCAGCCCCATTCAACACGGAGAAGACCGGACTGCGCAAGTGCGTCTAATCGGGCGATTAGACGCTGAAAATTAGACGGCACCATGGAGACGAGGACGCTAGCAACGGAGCAGGTAAGTGAATAACTTCTGTATGGCTCATAATTAATGCACAATGTACATTACAAAGTGCATTAATATGACTATACAGAAGTGTATACCCCAACTTTGTTTCGCGGGACAACCCCTTTAAGCTAAACCTCATCACTTCAATTGATGTCCTGTAATGATTTGTTGTTGCTACAGGTATATAGGGATTTACACTGTGGTACCCCTCAGAATGTTAGCTTGTTGAGACTCTCAGCAATGGGACCCCCATGATCTGCTTGTCTCTAGATCATCTTGAGAATGGTTGTACAGAACAAACTGTTTAATCAACAATGTTTGCTAAGTATATATACGTTGTACCCTAAAGTAAAATATGCAGCCTCTTCATTCAGATAGCAGTTAGCTTCTCAAAAGCTCCATACAAGTCAACATAAAGAGTTGTCATGAGCTATTCTCTTCGAAGTACTGTACAATACACTATAGCTCACTAGCTGCATGTGGAGGAAATGTGTTTTCATCATTAGTATATTACTGGTTTCCTTAAAGAAAGTAGTTAAGCTGTGGAATGTCCTACCACAAGAGGTAGAAATGGCAAAAGTCAGAGAACCAGATTTATCACTTATAGAATCAACACTTAGAGTTGCGAAAAGGAAAGTATGAAATCATTTGATCCAGGGAAATTATCCGATGGTCCTTGTGAGATCAGGAAGGAATGTTTCTTCACCACTGAAAAAATATAAGAACACAATTGCTCATGGTGGTTCTCCTTGCCTTCCCTTCATCTTGACCAGCTAGCTACACTGTATATAAACGGCATTCATTCGGCGAGAGCTGCCTGTGATTGGCTGAGCACGTCAGCCAATCACAAACAGCTCTTTCAGCAGGCGGGGGTTTTAAATTCCTGTCTGCTGAAGGATCAGCACTAGAGAGTCGGGGACAGCCAGGAGAAGACGCGGCTGGGCCCCGGCAGCCGAAGAGAGGTAAGTATGCTTTTTTTTTTTGTTTTTTAAACCACTTTTACTTGATTTTCAGGGAAGGGCTTATATTTAAAGCCCTTCCCTGAAAGCAATTGCCGGGAGCAGCATCCTCTACCGTAGCTGACATGTGTGACACCTGCGGTAGAGAATTGAAGAATTCCTCTGCTGCATCTGTCACAGATGTGGCAGATGTAGCAGCAAGGAATTCTTTTAACTAGCGGGGATGAAGGAAACATCTGCCGCATGTGGCAGAAGCGTTCTTCATCCGCGCAGGGGTTATGGCAGCGGCGGACAAGTAAGTTTTTTGTTTTTTTTTAACACTAAATTTTTTCTTTTTCAGGGAAGGGCTTATATGTAAAGCCCTTCCCTGAAAAAGAATGCAGGAGTGCCAGCAGAGCATTGTTTTCAATGGAGCCGCCGGCAGCAACCACGGCTCCATTGAAAACAATGCACTGACCTGCATTCACACGTGTTTTTGCACGTTTATGGGTGCGCACCTATGTATGCACCTATGTACGCACAAAAACACACGCTCGTGTGAAGCCACCCAATGGTTGACAGCTGTCAGGGCTCAGTGGCGACTTCTGCTGCTGTCCCCGGCTCTGTAGCCCTGGTGAGCTATCAGCAGCTGGGGATTTAAAATCCCCGCCTGCTGGTAGCTCTGATTGTGATTGGCTGAAGCACTTCAGCCAATCACAATCAGAGATACCAGCAGGCGGGGATTTCAAATCCCCGGCTGCTGATAGCTCAGTACTACTGAGCCAGGGACAGCAGCAGAAGTCGCCACTTATGAAGAGCATTGTTTTCAATGGAGCCGCTGGCAGTAGCCGTGGCTCCATTGACAACAAGCACGCAGCTGTGTTCACGCGTGTTTTTGCTCGTACCTAGGTGCGCACGTATATACGCACCTAAGTACGCACAAAAACACGCTCGTGTGAACCGACCCTTAGAAAGATGGGTTAGTTTGAACTATGCTCGAATGCAAACGACTTTCAGAGGACGTGTTATAGAGACTCATGATGTTGGAAAAGGCTATGCAGGTACTGCAAAAGACTTGGGTATGTATCAATTTACGGTTAGACAAATTGTATACAAAAGATGAAAATTCAAGATTGCTGCTACTTTCTCTAAAATAACAATCCCCAAAGGTAATATGCATGTCAGCCTTGTAAGTAGGGAGTGTGCGCTATCTAGTATTCATTACTATTTAGATAACAATCAGACCATTCAGTGCAGAATTCAGGTAACTCCAAAAACATCACTTATTTTTTTTTCTTACAAGTGTATATGATTTTATAGTACACCGTCCAATATCGCCATCTATATTATTCTCTACATATGGTACCCTCATCCAATAGGAAAAATCTGGCTCCATTGACAGGTGACAATGTACACACAGGTCTCTTCATCGAGTTCTATAGAAGAAATGGAAATAGCTAAGCAAACATTGCTTCACTGTTTTTGTAAGTCACAGAATCTTCAATGAACAGAACCTTGAGCAAGAAGTGGTTTGCCCTCCCTAACACTGAGTTGGGGCACCCAATGCTACCAAGTCAGCTTCTCAATTCGGTATCCTGGAACTCAAAATCAACAAGTGAACTATAATTTCATCAAAAGAGCAAATATCAATTGTTCCAAAGGTATATCAATGTAGTTTGTGGTCATTGGAACTGAAAATTTACTGAACAACCATATGATGGTTTATAACTAGAGATGAGCGAGCACCAAAATGCTCGGGTGCTCGTTACTCGAGACGAATTTTTCGCGATACTCAAGGGTTCGTTTCGAGTAACGAACCCCATTGAAGTCAATGGGCGACTCGAGCATTTTTGTATATCGCCGATGCTCGCTAAGGTTTTCATTTGTGAAAATCGGGGCAATTCAAGAAAGTGATGGGAACGACACAGAAACGGATAGGGCAGGCGAGGGGCTACATGTTGGGCTGCATCTCAAGTTCCCAGGTCACACTATTAAGCCACAATAGCAGCAAGAGTGCCCCCCCCCAACAACTTTAACATCTGAAAAGCCCTCATTAGCAATGCATACCTTAGTTAAGCACCACACTACCTCCAACAAAGCACAATCACTGCCTGCATGACACTCCGCTGCCACTTCTCCTGGGTTACATGCTGCCAAATCCCCCCCCCCCCCCACGACCCAGTGTCCACAGCGCACACCAAACTGTCCCTGCCCAGCCTTCAGCTGCCCTCATGCCACGCCACCCTCATGTCTATTTATAAGTGCGTCTGCCACAGGAAAAACAGGCACACACTGCAGAGGGTTGGCACGGCTAGGCAGCGACCCTCTTTAAAAGGGGCGGGGCGATAGCCCACAATGCTGTACAGAAGCAATGAGAAATCCAATCCTGTGCCACCTCCATCTGGAGCTGCACACGTGGGCATAGCAATGGGGAACCTATGTGCCACACACTATTCATTCTGTCAAGGTGTCTGCACGCCCCAGTCAGACCGCGTTTTTTTATATATAGTCACAGGCAGGTACAACTCCGCAATGGGAATTCCGTGTGCACCCACAGCATGGGTGGCTCCCTGGAACCCACCGGTGGTACATGAAAATATCCCATTGCAGTGCCCAACACAGCTGAGGTAGTAATGTCATGTTTAATACAGGTGGGCTTCGGCCCACACTGCATGCCCCAGTCAGACTGGGGTTCTTTAGAAGTGGAAACAGATGCATTTACAACTCCCTGTGGACCCACAGCATGGGTGGCTCCCTGGAACCCACCGGCGGTACATAACAATATCCCATTGCATTGCCCATCACAGCTGAGGTAGTAATGTCATGTTTAATGCAGGTGGGCTTCGGCCCACACTGCATGCCCTAGTCAGACTGGGGTTCTTTAGAAGTGGAAACAGATGCATTTACAACTCCCTGTGGACCCACAGTATGGGTGGGTGCCAGGAATCCACCGGCGGTACATAAAAATATTCCATTGCATTGCCCAACACAGCTGATGTAACGTCAGCTGTAATGCAGGTGGGCAAAAAATTAATTGGATTACACTGTAGGCGAGGACCCGAAAAAATTGGTGTACCAACAGTACTAATGTACATCAGAAAAATTGGCCATGGCCAACCAAGAGGGCAGGTGAAACCCATTAATCGCTTTGGTTAATGTGGCTAAATTGGTAACTAGGCCAGGAGGCAGCCCAGTTAAAATAAAAATTGGTGGAGGTGAAAGTTTCAACGCTTTAATGAGCATTGAAACGTATAAAAATTGTTTAGAAAAATTATATGACTGAGCCTTGTGGGCCTAAGAAAAATTGCCCGTTCAGCGTGATTATGTGAGGTTTCAAGAGGAGGAGCAGGAGGAGGAGGAGGAATATTATACACAGATTGATGAAGCGAAAAGGTCCCCGTTTTTGATGGGGATAGAGAAGGATGCTTCCATCCGCGGGTGCAGCCTACCTATTGCTTAGGTATCGCTGCTGTCCGCTGGTGGAGAAGAGAAGTCTGGGGAAATCCAGGCTTTGTTCATCTTGATGAGTGTTAGCCTGTCGACACTGTCAGTTGACAGGCGGGTACGCTTATCTGTGATGATTCCCCCAGCCGCACTAAACACCCTCTCTGAGAAGACGCTAGCCGCAGGACAAGCAAGCACCTCCAGGGCATACAGCGCGAGTTCAGGCCACGTGTCCAGCTTCGACACCCAGTAGTTGTAGGGGGCAGAGGCGTCACGGAGGACGGTCGTGCGATCGGCTACGTACTCCCTCACCATCCTTTTACAGTGCTCCCGCCGACTGAGCCGTGACTGGGGAGCGGTGACACAGTCTTGCTTGGGAGCCATAAAGCTGTCAAGGGCCTTAAAGAGTGTTGGCCTGCCTGTGCTGTACATGCTGCCTGATCTCCGCGCCTCCCCTGCTACCTGGCCCTCGGAACTGCGCCTTCGGCCACTAGCGCTGTCGTATGGGAATTTTACCATCAGTTTGTCCGCCAGGGTCCTGTGGTATAGCAACACTCTCGAACCCCTTTCCTCTTCGGGTATGAGAGTGGAAAGGTTCTCCTTATACCGTGGGTCGAGCAGTGTGTACACCCAGTAATCCGTAGTGGCCAGAATGCGTGTAACGCGAGGGTCACGAGAAAGGCATCCTAACATGAAGTCAGCCATGTGTGCCAGGGTACCTGTGCGCAACACATGGCTGTCCTCACTAGGAAGATCACTTTCAGGATCCTCCTCCTCCTCCTCCTCCTCAGGCCATACACGCTGAAAGGATGACAGGCCAGCAGCATGTGTACCCTCACCAGTGGGCCAAGCTGTGTCTTCCCCCTCCTCCTCATCTTCCTCCTCCTCCTTCTCCTCCTCACTGCGCTGAGATATAGACAGGAGGGTACTCTGACTATCCAGCGACATACTGTCTTCCCCCGGCTCTGTTTCCGAATGCAAAGCGTCTGCCTTTATGCTTTGCAGGGAACTTCTCAAGAGGCATAAAAGAGGAATGGTGACGCTAATGATTGCAGCATTGCCGCTCACCACCTGGGTAGACTCCTCAAAGTTTCGAAGGACCTGGCAGATGTCTGCCAACCAGGCCCACTCTTCTGAAAATAATGAGGAGGCTGACTCCCACTGCGCCGCCCATGTTGGAGTTGGTATTCCACTATAGCTCTACGCTGCTCATAGAGCCTGGCCAACATGTGGAGCGTAGAGTTCCACCGTGTGGGCACGTCGCATAGCAGTCGGTGCACTGGCAGATTAAATCGATGTTGGAGGGTGCGCAGGGTGGCAGCGTCCGTGTGGGACTTACGGAAATGTGCGCTGAGCCGGCGCACCTTTCCGAGCAGGTCTGACAAGCGTGGGTAGCTTTTCAGAAAGCGCTGAACCACTAAATTAAAGACGTGGGCCAGGCATGGCACGTGCGTGAGGCTGCCCAGCTGCAGAGCCGCCACCAGGTTACGGCCGTTGTCACACACGACCATGCCCGGTTGGAGGCTCAGCGGCGCAAGCCAGCGGTCGGTCTGCTGTGTCAGACCCTGCAGCAGTTCGTGGGCCGTGTGCCTCCTATCTCCTAAGCTGAGTAGTTTCAGCACGGCCTGCTGACGCTTGCCCACCGCTGTGCTGCCACGACGCGCGACACCGACTGCTGCCGACGTGCTGCTGCTGCTGACACATCTTGATTGCGAGACAGAGGTTGCATTGGAGGAGGAGGAGGAGGGTGGTTTAGTGGAGGAAGCATACACCGCCGCAGATACCACCACCGAGCTGTGGCCCGCAATTCTGGGGGTGGGTAGGACGTGAGCGGTCCCAGGCTCTGACTCTGTCCCAGCCTCCACTAAATTCACCCAATGTGCCGTCAGGGAGATATAGTGGCCCTGCCCGCCTGTGCTTGTCCACGTGTCCGTTGTTAAGTGGACCTTGGCAGTAACCGCGTTGGTGAGGGTGCGTACAATGTTGCGGGAGACGTGGTCGTGCAGGGCTGGGACGGCACATCGGGAAAAGTAGTGGCGACTGGGAACTGAGTAGCGCGGGGCCACCGCCGGCATCATACTTTTGAAGGACTCCGTTTCCACAACCCTATACGGCAGCATCTCCAGGCTGATAAATTTGGCTACGTGCACGTTTAACGCTTGAGTGTGCGGGTGCGTGGCGGCGTACTTGCGCTTGCGCTCAAACACTTGCGCTAGCGACGGCTGGACGCTGCGCTGACAGACATTTCTGGATGGGGCCGAGGACAGCGGAGGTGAGGGTGTGGGTGCAGGCCAGGAGACAGTAGTGCCTGTGTCCTCAGAGCGGGGTTGGATCTCAGTGGCAGGTTGGGGCACAGGGGGAGAGGCAGCGGTGCAAACCGGAGGCGGTGAACGGCCTTTGTCCCACCTTGTGGGGTGCTTGGCCATCATATGTCTGCGCATGCTGGTGGTGGTGAGGCTGCTGGTGGTGGCTCCCCGGCTGATCTTGGCGCGACAAAGGTTGCACACCACTGTTCGTCGGTCGTCTGCACTCTCAGTGAAAAACTGCCAGACCTTTGAGCACCTCGGCCTCTGCAGGGTGGCATGGCGCGAGGGGGCGCTTTGGGAAACAGTTGGTGGATTATTCCATCTGGCCCTGCCTCTACCCCTGGACACCGCACTGCCTCTTGCAACCTGCCCTGCTGCTGCCCTTGCCTCCCCCTCTGAAGACCTGTCCTCAGTAGGCGTAGCAAACCAGGTGGGGTCAGTCACCTCATTGTCCTGCTGCTCTTCCTCAGAATCCTCGGTGCGCTCCTCCCTCGGACTTAATGCCCTTACTACTACCTCACTGATAGACAACTGTGTCTCATCGTCATCGGCCTCCTCACCCACTGAAAGGTCTTGAGACAGTTGCCTGAAGTCCCCAGCCTCATCCCCCGGACCCCGGGAACTTTCCAATGGTTGGGCATCAGTCACGATAAACTCCTCTGTCTGGGAGAGGAACCACTGCTGCCCAATCTGAGCAGGGGCCCGAGAACAGTTCCTGGGAGTCTGCCCGCTCCTCAGAATGTCTCATTTTCATGGAGTGAGGAGGCTGGGAGGAAGGAGGACCAGCAGCCAGAGGATTCTGAGTTGCAGCAGTGGACGGCGCAGAACTCTGGGTGGACGATAGGTTGCTGGAAGCACTTTCTGCCATCCACGACAGGACCTGCTCACACTGCTCATTTTTTAATAAAGGTCTACCGCGTGGACCCATTAAATGTGCTATGAATGTGGGGACGCCAGAAACGTGCCTCTCTCCTAATCCCGCAGCAGTCGGCTGTGATACACCTGGATCAGGAGTTCGGCCTGTGCCCACACCCGGACTAGGGCCTCCGCGTCCTCGGCCGTGCCCACGTCCTCTAGGCCTACCCCTACCCCTCAGCATGCTGTATTACCAGGAATGCAGAAACACAACACTGTAATTAAATGTGCCGCTTATTGGCCTGTGGTTGGAGGCTGAGTTCGCTTACGGAACGCCAGGAAATAATTTGGCGCAAGCCTGCTGTAACACTTAGCTGGCTGCGTATTTATTTGGGGAAATACTACCCCCAGCAGACACGGACCCAGAACACTGAGCAGAGTGACAGGCAGGCCAAATAGATTTTTTCCAAAGATTTTTTTCTAAAGGACCACTCCGTATATTCAATCTATAATATATGTCTTCTGGCCCTGCCTACACAATTCTGTCCCTGGACTGTGTGACGGAACTGCAGTGTTGCACTGTTATTAACTGCAACAGACCGGTGATTTCAGAGCCAGGAAATAATTTGGCGCAAGCCTGCTGTAACACTTAGCTGGCTGCGTATTTTTTTGGAGAAATACTACCCCCAGCAGACACGGACCCAGAACACTGAGCAGAGTGACAGGCAGGCCAAATAGATTTTTTTCAAATATTTTTTTCAAAAGGACCACAGCGTATATTCAATCTATAATATGTCTTCTGGCCCTGCCTACACAATTCTGTCCCTGATGTGTGTGTCACAGAACTGCAGTGTTGCACTGTTATTAACTGCAACAGACCGGTGATTTCAGAGCCAGGAAATAATTTGGCGCAAGCCTGCTGTAACACTTAGCTGGCTGCGTATTTATTTGGAGAAATACTACCCCCAGCAGACACGGACCCAGAAGACTGAGCAGAGTGACAGGCAGGCCAAATAGATTTTTTTCAAAAGGACCACTGCGTATATTCAATCTATAATATGTCTTCTGGCCCTGCCTACACAATTCTGTCCCTGATGTGTGTGTCACGGAACTGCAGTGTTGCACTGTTATTAACTGCAACAGACCGGTGATTTCAGAGCCAGGAAATAATTTGGCGCAAGCCTGCTGTAACACTTAGCTGGCTGCGTATTTATTTGGAGAAATACTACCCCCAGCAGACACGGACCCAGAACACTGAGCAGAGTGACAGGCAGGCCAAATAGATTTTTTTCAAAGATTTTTTTCAAAAGGACCACTGCGTATATTCAATCTATATTATATGTCTTCTGGCCCTGCCTACACAATTCTATCCCTGGAGTATTACTGCAGGGCGCAATGCTCTGCATGGCCGATATACCAAAAAAAAATAAAAGTGCAACACTGCTAAAAGCAGCCTCCACACTACTGCACACGGTTAGATGTGGCCCTAAGAAGGACCGTTGGGGTTCTTGAGGCCTACACTAACTCCTAACACTCTCCCTACAGCAGCTCCAACACGATACCACTGTCCCTCAGCTATCTCACAACGCATCTGAGGCGAGCCGCGGGAGGGGCCGATTTTTATACTCGGGTGACACCTGATCTCCCCAGCCACTCACTGCAGGGGGGTGGTATAGGGCTTGAATGTCGCAGGGGGAAGTTGTAATGCCTTCCCTGTCTTTCAATTGGCCAGAAAAGCGCGCTAACGTCTCAGAGAGGAAAGTGAAAGTAACCCGAACATCGCGTGGTACTCGTTACGAGTAACGAGCATCTCGAACACGCTAATACTCGAACGAGTATCAAGCTCGGACGAGTACGTTCGCTCATCTCTATTTATAACTACTATAAAGATATTTATAATTTAAAATCCAAAATCCTCATCTAGATGCTACTGAATAGGCCGTGGTCTGTAATATGAATTATCATTTGAGAGTATTTTAACCCCTTGAGGACCAGGCTGTTTTGTACCTTAAGGACCAGACACTCTTTAGGGTTTTTACCCATGTGGTGGTTTTACTGCTCTATTTTCTTTTCCTTTAGCTATCAAAATTTTTTTGCTGCTTTTTTTCCCCATATAGGGCTATATTTTGACATATAGGGCTATTTTTTAATATCCTTTTCACTGACTTTTTTTCCATTTTGTAGTTTTATTGGGGGTAAAAAACTAACAAAAAAAGATTTTTTTTTAACATTTCTAGTTATTTTTGAGTGCTGTGTACTTGGGGAAGGAACAGGCAGAAAGGGTTAAAAAGCCCTTCTGCCTTCTGCTCCGGGTTATCAGCTGTGACTACCAGCTGACAACCCCTCCTTCCTCTGATTGATTGCAGAGCAGGAGGCTTAAATCCCTGACGTAATTTTACATATGGCTGGGCTTTAATCCCAGGATCAGGCACCGTATATTTACTGGGCCTGGTCCTAAACGGATTAACAGAGGCAGGTCTTTGGAAAACATGCTGATGCCATGAGTTCTGCTACTTCCTTTATTAAAACAATGCCATCACATAATTTACACTTTAGAATCTTTCTTTTTAGTATTTGAGGATTTTGAAGCAAAAAAAAACAACTGAATACATTGCAGATATGATTTTCCTACTCTAATGGACAACCAAACGAACCGTAACCTTTATATAGAAGTGTGATGTAATGTTTCTCTGCTGATTACATATGGAAATGCACTGCAGAATTCTTTTTTCTGTGACTAATACGTTTCAGCTATACGTCTTAGACATAACATGCCACTGTAAGAGCAATAAATTGTCTTCAATGCATCCTGCACCTGGGAAGCATATGTGGTAAAGGTATCCAGATGAAATCCTGGAAGACCATTACGATATCATCTGCTTAGCTGTTTCCAGCATAAAAGTTTTTCAACAAACATATTTATCATAATACAGTAATGTCCCAAAATCAAAAAAATGTGATCAGTAATAACAAAGGAACAGATGGAAGTACTCTATCCGCCTATGTAACTTGCCTAGGTTTGGCATATATCAGTGTTGTGTTCAAGTCTTCATATAATGTATTGTAGGTTAGTTATGAAAAACGTACAGGCTGAGTAGTCTGGACTTGAATCCACTTTTTGCCCCATGTCGGGAAGGTATTATTGGAGCTGATTAGTTGTACTACATACTCAATGACTCAACACAGTGCTTTACATTGAATGATGTCATTGGGTGCGACGACCTAAGGCTTCAGGGCAGTTGATATTCGCCAGTGTTATGAAGCTCAAAATAGTTAGAAAGCAGAAAGTCTAGGATGGCCCATAGAGATATGGCAAAAAATAAATATGCAGCAAGACACCTTCCCATTATGTTACAACTGCTAATAGTAATGTGAGGGTAAGGTTTTAGCTTTAAATTCCAACTGCAAGATGCAAGCTCAAAACTGATGTATATTATGAGAAATAGCATTTACACGCAAGATTTCCAATTACACAAGCTACAGCTTTAATATTAATAATTTGCTTTTGCAAAATAACCACTATACTTAAAACATTAAGTATTGGCAATGGCGTTTGTCCTGACAATCTACATATTTCTACAAAAATAGCTCCAAATATATGAAAATAGTCAAAATGATGACACAAATACTTGTCAGCTAGTGCTTAAGGACTGGACAGCAGACTTCTTGGTAATCTGTGTTGGAACTGCCTTGCGATTTGCTTCCACGACTGAAGCAACAGTTGTTTTTCTTCTTCGTCATTAGTAAAAAGTCTGAAAATTCATGATCTTTGAGCACAACCTTGTCGTCGACATAAGAAGTTGAAATTCTACCCCAAATAAAGGTTTGTAAAAAGGAAACAATTAGAACATGTCTTGCTTTGTAGTTGAAAGTTGAATTTTTTGGGCCATCCTAAGAAAGCTCTTCAAATATCCATGAACAAGGAGTTTTCTGACTGGATCCCTACACTCGCCCCATGTTGATGTGTTTATTGTCTAATACTTGATTTTTATAGAGGACTTCAAGAAAAATTAAAAATACTCCATAGCAACATGCGCAGGAGGGAAAAGGTCAAGAAAAGCTAGAAAAACCAGTAATGAAAAAGGAGTACGGAGAAAGTGAGGAGCTATTCAGAGAAGTAGTGTGTGCATGCTGCAGCTGAGCCACAGGTGTAACCAATGAGAGATGCTCTTGCGCATTCCTAATAGAGAGGAGGACAGAAAAAAAGAGTCAGATTGTGGCAGAGAGGTGCTCGAGCTCCCACCATTAAAATAGACCAGTTTGAGTCTGAATGCTGTTAGGAGTACACTAGGATATCGGTTACAGCAGTTACAGCAAGAGAGAGGCAGTGATGTGTGTCGGAGAGAGAATTGGTAACCAGGACAAAAGTGAGATACTGGTGAGATTTTGCCTGAAAAAGAGCCAACAGCCCAGACTCGAAAAACAGCCAGTGTGAATTCTGAAGGACCTACCCTAAAGAGTGATCCTTAGTGGTCACTTTCCACTGATGCGGACCCTGTTGCAGAAAGCGGCCAGCTGGGAGAGGCCAAGCCTCAGTGCATCGGTTCTGAATATTCAGAGAGTCTGGTTCCCTACAAACTTGGTGCAGACCTCACCATCAGTACTAGGTTGGCTGGGAGACCTCTACACTATCAAACATGTACGGAGCCCAGTACAGGTCCATTAAATCCTTGAAATGAAACATTCCCTGATGTAATCCAATGAGATTAGAAAAATATGGCTGCTACCTTACAGAAATAGTGATATTCTTGTCTATTGGCTGTGTCTGAAATTACAGCTCATTCCTAATAATTGAAGATAACCAGATTCCAGTCCAAAGCAGCCCTGTTTCGTCATTCAAGACACCACTGCAAATGTAGACAACGGTGGGTGGGTGTCAAAGGCAGTACATATAATGGACGCTGTGAGACCAAATGTCCTTCTAGGGGCTGGATTTTTCGACAAAGAGGGTATATGAATTATTTGTTACTATTCATATAGCCTTTTTCTTTTGCAAAAGATTTTTGTTTGAAAGACCAGCGGACAATACATAGTAGGAAAAAGTTAACTTTAGTTTTAGACTTCATTATCTCAGCATCATGTATCTTCAATTCGAAAGAAAAAAGTGAATAAAATCAATTACCTAAAACAGAGCTACAGAGAGGAGATTCTGGAAAAATCCTGCGATATGACTACTTCATAAAAATTTCACGTGGATTGTACAATGGCTATGTCACTGCCACACCGCTACCGTCTCCAGCAGAGGCTCTGTTCAGAATCATTACTTTCAGACAGATGCCAATAGCTGCCTTTCCCTCTAATAAAAGAGTTGGCAGAAACCACTGCCTGCTCAAAGTTAAATAATGATTTCTTTGGGTTTTCCAACGTACATTTCTTAATCTAACTTTTCTGAAGACAAAATAGTAGCAAATCAAACTAGAAATCAGATGCTAATTTGATGTAACTCAGGCTATTCTACAGCAGTAAATAGGATATACACAAGCTGAGAAGGAAATAAGAGAATATAGTCCTGCAAAAAAATTGGCTTGGGAGATGTTAGAAATAAAAATATATGGTTTAGTGGGGGAAATAAGGCAGTAAAATTAGCAAAAGTGGCAGATATAGGGGAGAGGGGGGGGCAAAAATATGCTGTACAATTATTTCCTGCTTGGCAGGGCTGTTGCATCGCTATATTGCATTCTCCATGTATAGGCTATGAAATCTTGGCCCTCTATGTGATAAAAATGTCTAAAAAAGTCAATAAACAACCAATGTTTAATTTTTTTTCTAGTGTGGTTGAAAACCCTGAGCTTTGATTGGTTGCAATGAAAACCACAGACATGAGCTCTCTAAGTTTCATTTATTATACTGAGCTTTTTAAGGCCGGTTGCGCACAACCGTGTCAGACTCCGCATGTGGGAGCCCGCAGTGGAATTCAGCTTTGATGGCGGCTAGAAACCCTGCATACCTGCTTTTTAATGTATTGCAGTTGAATGCGGCAGCTCGCCGTTGGTCATGCGAAGTACAGTTTTGTTTTGTTTTTAAATCTAGACGATGGCGCTGGTACCCGCGACCAATCCGCAATTTAAATTGTGGATGGGCGGCAGGTCGGAAGGCTTACATTACAATGGCCTAAGGCAGTTTGATTTATTAGGGCTCCTTCCTGCAAGCATATTTGTACACACAAAATATGCATGCTGATGCGTAGAGAACAGAACCCATTGATATCAGTGAGTTTGTACACATTTTACATTTCTCTCGTGCACAAATAATAAGACCTACTCTATTTTGTGCACATTTACGCATCAAAGGTCTCCATCAAAGTCTATAGGAAATGCACAAATGCGCGCTCAATGCATACACAGATGCATGCAGAAAACTGAACGACGTATCATTCCATGTAAACAGGCAGTCGCTCATTTATGAACAACTGCCTGCTTACTGTGTGCAAGTAGTATGGGAACAGCACTCCTCCACAGAACCAATAAGGTAGGACCCACAGATACAGAGCTGCCAGCTACAGCAGGAGTCTGGATCAATAGACTCCACAAAAGTGTCATCCAAATTGTAGATATGCTGTAGCAGCAATAATGATGCAGGAATTATGCCAAAATTGTCTTTATTCCTCTGTGCAACGTTTCGATCATTCAGTGATCTTTGTCAAGCTTGACAAAGATCACTGAATGATCGAAACGTTGCACAGAGGAATAAAGACAATTTTGGCATAATTCCTGCATCATTATTGCTGCTACAGCATATCTACAATTTGGATGCCTGCTTACTGTGAATGGAGGTAGGCAGGTTGGAACGATTCCCAACTCGCTTCACCTCCATTCACTAGTGATGATCGTTCCTGTGTAAAAGATTGGATGAGCTGTCGGTCATCTGTTCCCCGACAGATCGTCCCTTGTAAAAGCACCCTTGAGGCCAGCTGCACACAGGCAGATTTGCATTAAGGAAACCGGAGCGGGCATGCACCTCTGGATTCTGTAGGAAATACCTGCCCATACCATGCTATGGAAAAGTTTTTTTTTTCCTGCCCACGAGCGGAAATCAATTGCAATTTTCCATTTGCGGGGAAACAATTGCAGGATGCTCTCTCTTGAGGCAGATTCCGCATGGAAGTCAATGAAAGACGTTCGTCCCATTGCCCGTCCGCAATCATCATTGTGGAAAGCTTGCGGGCTCCACGTCATCATCTAGCGACAGCGTGGCATACTCTGTACTGTGCATGTGCGCTGGCGCAACGGCCGGGCCATCTGCAGTATCGATTAGAAGACCATCGAACAGGTACGCAGGGGTCACCGGCCGGGCATAGGGTCGGATTCTGCTGCGGGATCCTGCATGCGGAATCCGACACGGCCGTGCATAGGCGGCCTAAGGCCGCCTGCAGACGAGCGGGTCGGATCCGGCAGCGAGAAATCTCGCCGCACGATCCGACCCCAGAGCCTGCAGGGACGAGCGCGTACTCACCCGCGCCTGGCGGCCCCGGCTCTTTGATGTGCCGGCTGCCGCGCAGCCGGCGCATGCGCAGACCGGAGCCGGCGGCCAGGTGAGTGCGTGCCCCGCAGAAAATTAGAACATGCCGCGGTTTGTTTGCCGCACGAGATTTCGCGCGGCCAAACCGCGGCCGTCTGCATAGGAGTGCGTATTGTAATGCACTCCTATGCAGACTTTCAGCGGCGGAAATCCCGCGGGAAATCCCGTGGCGGGATTTCCGCTCGTCTGCAGGCGGCCTAAGTCAGTTTTATTTATTATACGTTTGCATTTACTTTTTGCTACACACAATCTAAACATCAAAATATAAACATAAAGTATACAGTAAATTTAAATGTTAGACTTAGAGGATTTTTTCTAAATTCCTATAATTTAAAGGGAACCGATCACATAAAAAATGCAATCCACACTGCAGGCACCTTCATACAAGGAAGGCTGTCAGTAATTCTTTAGGACCCTCCACTGTTAAATATTTTCCTACAAAAATCTATCAATCTGCTCAGCTCCTCCTGCTCACCAATTGAGCTGCTTTTTAAATGCAACGAGTTCCCTCTAACCCATTAAGGACCAAGCACACGAAATTTACGGCACTTAATCCTGGGCTTTAATTCCGGTCGATAGTAAAAATACGAGGCAGGATTAAATCTCCTGCAATCTCGCAGGAGCAGGTTGGGTCCAAAGTTGTCAGTGACAGCTAAGGACCCAAAGGAGAAGGCAGAAGCGGTTTTTCACTGCTTCTGCCTTCTCTCTTGCATGCTACATAGCACTCAATGAGTTTCCACTATTCGACCTGGTGATCACTTGATTGCTAGGTGCCTACTGGCATGGCAGACCTGTAGGGTCCTAGCAGACTCAGACTAGCTCTGCCAGTGACTACTGTCAATACAGGGGTTGTTTTGCCCTGTAACTGGGGCTCCTATGGATGCTGCGGCGTATAAGGTGGAAAAATGTGAAATTTAAAAAAAAAGAGAATGTGAATGACCCCCACAGGTCTTATATGATGTCATGGGGGGACATAGATGTTCAAAAAATAGTTACAATAATAAGTTTAAAAATATGTATATATATAAAAAAAAAAATGATTCACTGCCGACACCAACCTAAACCATTGTAATATGTGCCCTGTAATCCGAGACTATACAAATTAATATATCAAAACCTCCGAAACAAAATAATGATTCCATTCCTGTACTTAATTTTAGCGTAAATATACTAATTTTAAAAATAAACAATTATGCATTTTTCTACAACTTTTTTCTAGCTTTATACCCCTAATAAAGTTAAAAAACTGGAAAAAAAATTCAGTGAAGAGAAGATATAGAAAATAGCCCTATATATTCAAGGTAAAAATGCTGAAAAATAGGTTTGGTAGCTGAAGAAAAACAAATAGGTCATCAAAAGGACCACATGGGTAAAACCCCTAAAAAGTGTCTTGTCCTTTAGGACCGAAACACTCTGGTCCTTAGGCTGGGTTCACACAAGGCGGATTTGTTGCGGTTTTGCTGTGGTTTTTCCGTTGCGGTTTTGCCACAGAAGAAATGCTTCTGTGGAAAAACTGCTTCAAAGGTTAATTTTTGTCTTGCGGATTTTCTTGCGGAAAACTCCGCAAGCGTTTTTTTCCGCAGCGTTTTTTTTACTTTTTGCCGCGTATTTTGGTGCGGCTTTTGCTGCGTCCATAGAGGTCTGCGGCTGGTCGGAAAAAATACGCCCTGTGAGAACAGCTTTTTTGAAAAACACATTTGTGCTGCATTGCACTGCAAACAGATTTGCAGTGCGGATATGCAACGGCAATCCGCGGCAAAACTGCAGCAAATCCGCCCTGTGTGAACCCAGCCTTAGGCCTTAGTCAGACGGGCGTTTTTTCGCGCGATTTGCGCATGCGCATGTGTCCGGCGATTTTTTAAAACCATTGCTTTGCAATGGTATCGGACACATGAGCGCTTTTTATGCGCTCATCCGATAAATTATAGAACAGAAATCGCAGATCGCACCTATCTGCGATTCCTGTTCTCTTCTCTATATGCGCTCAATGGGGCCGGCGGCAGCAGCGCCGACCCCATTGAGAACATATAGAAGACAAATCATTCTTCTCTGCCACAGCTGTAACAGCTGTGGCAGAGAAGAACGATGTTTGCCCATTGAATTCAATGGAGCCGGCAATACAGTCGACTCCATTCAAAGCAATGGGCTGCCGGCGTGCGTGGGATGAATTGTCAGGAAGGGGTTAAATATATAACCCCTTCCCTGCAATTCATCCAGAAAAGTGTTAAAATAAAAAATATATACATACTCACCTGCTCCCGGCAGTCGGAGTTCCCAGCGGCCGGCCTGCAGTGGGTGTGAAGGGGGTGTGAGTCAGACCTGCCCCCTGATTGGCTCAGCGCTGAGCCAATCAGGGGGCAGGTCTGACTCACACCCCCTTCACACCCACTGCAGGCCGGCCGCGCGGAACTCCGGCTGCCGGGGGCAGGTAAGTATATATATATTTTTTATTTTAACACTTTTCTGGATGAATTGCAGAACCTATCCTCCTGTTCTGTTTTTTCTTTACCAGCACGCAATAGCGCAAAATTTTAACAGTAAAAAAAAGAATTTTGATATGTTCATGCACAAATATGCTCCATAGCGGTGAGCGTGTTTGCGCGAGTGCCTGTCTGTTTTAGCCGTAAATAGAAAACTTTGAAACCCATTGCTGAGGCTTTACTGTGTGAGCGACGGAGCAGGTTCAGTGAATGCATTCGGTGATAACACTGTGTAATGTGCACATGTTAAGGGGAAAATATGTTGGATTACAATATTGGCCCTTTACTGTAACGAGAGTCTGCTGACGAGAACAATTGAAAAGCCACAAACTATTGTTTGGGCCAACATTCCTATATGGATATTTCTGCAAATTCCCAACGGCGTATAATTCTATATGAGCCTACTGGTTGTCCAATAGCTGAAGCCGTATTGAGAAATACCAGGTGTGTGACTGAGATTCTGCAGACTAGTATATGACAGTTCTTTAGAGGTCAGGTGAAAGCTCGCAAGAAACCCTGTAAAGTCTTAATATTTGCATAGATTAGCTTCACAATTATCATGTTACAACGTGTGACTCGTAATAGGCAGTGGGGGCATGTTGTGATCACCCACAGTACAGTTTGCTACAATGACATATCTGCAAATTTTGAAAATTTTTCAATTAGGATTCACTCACTCGTATCATATTTTGGGCACGTATAAAGGAACAGCATATTTACGTAGCCAAAATAAGAGTATTCATGCGTATTTTGGCTTTTTGTATGCATAAATACACAGTGATCACTACGTATTTATGTGCGCAAAGAAAGAATATAAGGTGGAGATTTCTCCTTTCTGTCTGCATAAATATGCAGTAAATACGCATGTACTATGCGATCATGCATATTTACTGTGCATTTTTACAGTTCGCACAGATTTGCATGAGCTATTTCGGTCCGGTTGATGTGCCAGGAGTCGCCAGCGATCACATGATTGTCAGGTCCCGTGCAGGAAACCGCAATGCCGCTTCCTGCATTCTTTACATAGTGCTATGCAATTTGTAAAGGCAGAGGCAAAAGTAGTTAAAAACCACATCTGTCTTCTCCTTCGGGTGTGCGGCTGTGTCCAACAGTCAAGAACCTGACCTCCTTCTGCTAGATTGCAATAGCAGGAGCTTTTATCCCATGCCGTATATTTACTATCATCAGGGATTAAAGCCCAGGACCAAGTGCCGAATATTTGTGGTGCTTGGTCCTTAATGGGCTAAATTGTTCAAAAGCATAATTCCCCGAAGGCCGCATGCACATGTAATGTATGACGTGTAGATTTCCTTTGCGGGACATCGGCAATGCAATACAGTACCACCAAAAAAGATGAAATTTTAAGAAATCTCATGTACCTGATATGGAAATGTTCCATGCACAAACTGACCTGCAGTTTAGATTTTTTTTTCAATTCATTATGCATCTCTCCTCCCACTATATATACATCATCTACCTCAATTAGCTATTTCTTTCTGTCTGAAACTTCCAGCCTTTCTCCTCAAATGGTCAGATCTAATTGGGGGTTCTGAATTCTTTTTCTAATCAATTTCACAGCCTGCGTGATGCTAATCCATGGATAATGTTTAGGCAGACACAGGCAATCCTGTCACAGTTACTGATGATGATCACACAGCTGCTGTCACACAGTTATAATAGAGGAGATCAAAGCTCCTCTTCCTGACTGTATACTTTTGGTCTGTAGCTTATTTAGGTGAATGTATAAGCTAATGACAATTAAACTGTGCCCCCAGCAGGAAGTATGGTATAACTCTAGCTAACGCTTGAATGATTGCATCATGGGATTGATGTGAAACTGAAAATAAAAAAAATCTAACTCTCAAGATGGTGACTGATAGGACGCTACACTGCAAGAAAGTGCCTGGAATACATACAAGAGATCTCCAGAGTGTGACAAGCATCAGGTGAGGGGAGCAGGCATGGAAAAATGTGTTTTTGCGAGAGTGGTCCTTTAAGTTAAATAGGCAATATTACTCCAACATAGCAAGAGGTATATGAGGGGCTCCTTAATTCATACTTCAGATATGAAAAGTCACAAAGCGCAAATTAATTGTTATGGCTTAATGCTGCCTTTACAATGCATCAGAAAAACACTTCATCACGATCTAGACATTAAAAGAGGCCATTTCCGAAAGTTTCCTTCTGAAAATTGTTTAAGTGGCTTATTCTTTGCCAAAGCAAATTTCCCACAGAATAGAATAATGGGTGGTAAAAAGATCTTCAGACTGACCTCTATAAGGTTTAAACAACTCTTGCTGCACAAGGCTGTGAAAAGCAGAACCGGCCACTACAGTGAGGTCCTTTAGAAAGCCTCAAATGGCCAGCTCTACCTCCTACCGGGATTCAATGGAAAGCATTGTTTGGCCAGACTCTCAGAGAAGAGTGATCACACGTCCGCTCCTTAAAAAAAGAGGAAATTAGTTGCTTGTCTCCACATTTAGATGTGATGTTTTAATACAGGAAAAGGACAAAGCCGGCATTTCACCCTTTTGTCTGATATCTGGCCATTCTGTGTTAGCTAAGGCCGCCTGTCCTTGTTTCTCGAAATTTGGATAAAAGCTGTATTGTCTAGTGGCAGAGACGTATCATGTGAAATCATTTCAGCTGTCAGTACCAGGAACATTGCTATACATGCTAATTGGAACTGCCTACAACTGTAAATCCTCTTGTCTACTTTAAATTCGCTTCCAATTTTGTAACAATTGTACAAATTAATAAATTAACTAATTAGTGACGTGTAAAATATTCTCTTTCCAAGCTTTGTATTTCAGACATATTAAGTTGATAAATTCCTTTACAATTAACTACATGACTTTTCTTTCCCCTTTGGCATGGATCTACGTAGAGGAGGCTCATTATATGTTCTATTGTGTTGGCTTCTGCTCTAAGGTCTACTATTCCCAAGCAACCAGGAGCAACACTCAAATCATCCTCTATTTGTGCGGGTTTCCCACCTGTGACAAAGACACAGTCACTCAGTGTCATGACAACTACGCCATATATCCAAGAATTTTGACTGAAAGAAAGCATGTGGATAAAGGCTGACTTCCTAGCCTTTACATGGTTAAGAGGTGATTACTTCAATGCATTACTAACATATTTGACATCATATGTGACCTCTCCTAAGTCCAATAATACGTACCATTAGCTGATATTTGCATTATACATTTTGTTGGAGAAGTTTCTGCAATTTATCTTATAGGCTGTTCACATCTTGTTGTTGTATACGTCCCCGGTTTCCTTCATGGGGTTATGTCTGAACCCCCGAAGATGTGGTCTACCACATTATTCTCTCCGGCACAAATACCGTAAATGAACAGAACCCCGACACTGCCCAAACAGAGACTTTATTCGCCTCCTTTTGAGCAATGGAAGGCTATGGTTCAATCCCAGGGATCCATCACAGTTCTGTGTAGTCACGCGGACGTACATAAAAACATGCTGTGAATATCCACTTAAATGAATTTTAAGAAAGCCATGCAGATTTTGTAGACACAACCCTATTGAGATATATAGAATAGATTTTCAGTCGCAGAAAATTCAGCATTTGAATATACCTTTAAAGGTCTTTGGCCACACGCCATGCAGACTAGTAAAATGCTGTTGACTTTAGAGTCTAATGTAATTATATCTCTATTATGTAGGCGATGAAGTCAAGCCTATCATCTAAAACAGGGAGTACATAAAAAGCAAAGCAGGATTTGGACATTTTTATTTGCATTACATTCTCATTTCCTAAGCAGCCTGATGAATATTTCCTAAATGCCATCTTTAACACCTGAGTGACCAAGCTTTTTTTCGTTTTTCCATTTTCGTTTTTTCCACCCGCCCTTTATAAATTCGTAACTCCTTTATTTATCCATCAACGTAGCTCTATGATGGCTTGTTTAAGTGAAGAGGAATGGAAAAAAATGAAATTCTGCCATCTTTCGGTGCGTCTTGTTTCTACGGTGCACAAACTGCAACAAAAATGCCATGATAACTTTATTCCATGGGTCAGTATGATTACTACGATACCAAACTTGTTTTTTTTTTTACTGTACTACTTTTACAAACATTTTTAACTTTTTTAAATTATTTTCTGCCGCCATCTTCTGAGCACAATAGCTTTTTTATTTTTCCATCGGCATAGTTGTGCAAGAGCTAATTTTTTGCGAGACATCTTGTAATTTGTGTTGGTATCATTGTGGAATACATAAGACTTTTTGATTGCTTTTTATTGCATTTTTTTCTTGGAAACAGGGTGACCATAAGAACGCACTTCTGGCAATCTTTATTTTTTTTTCTGACAGTGTTCACCATGCAGGGTAAATAATGCATTACTTTGATAGATCAGACCTTTACGGATGCAGCAATACCAAATATGTATTTTTGTTTTATTATTTAGATTCCTTTATTATAAATATGGCAAATATTTTTTTTTACTTTTATTACTTTTTTTTTAATAATTAGTAAAACTTTATTTATCTAATTTTTGCTATTTTTTAGTCCCCAGAGGGAACAACAACTTGCAATGCTTTACATCATTACATCATACTACTATCGGGCAGGCAGTCTGTCAAGCCACCCCAACCATTCAGAAGGCTGCCACGACACTCACATGGCTCCCCGTAATTTCATCACAAGCGGTTGTACGGGACCTCCGAACATCGGTTGGGGGATTTAATTTTGACAACGGCATAAAAAGGGTTAACAACTCCAATAAGTTGTGCAGCTTATCGGAGCTGCTGCCGTCAGGTGTGGGGTGTAAGAAACAGCCAGCAGCTGTAATATGTGGAGGGAGATTGCTGCAGGCCGTCAAAAGGCAAACCAGCGGTTATCAAGGGATAAAAGGGGTTTTTCACTACCTAAAATTATTCCACAGCCACTCTATTTTCCCTAGTTTCTACTGACTAGGACATATAACTGCTGCAACTGGGGTTGGGCGATTGTGCCGAAAAATAACATTTGTGGGGTTTTTTGTTTTTTTTATTTTATGGATGATTCTTGATTTTAATCTTCATTTTCTTCTCTTTTGCTAAATGAACTGATAAAATAGCTATATGAAGGCCTTTTTTGCAGGACAAATTGTACTTCTTAATGGCACCACCTCGGCATACATATAATGTTCCCCGCCGCAACTCACCTGTCAGCTGCGGCGGCCCCCGAATCTTTAGGGACGAGCAGGGAGATACTCGGCTAAGGCACATTACTCGAGCGAGTAGTGCCTTAGCGAGTATACTCGCTCATCCCTATTAGTTATATGTTGGTGTGCATACGACTTTTGGACAATTTTGTACTGCGTTTTTTGGGGGGAGGTAACTGAATGAAAAATAGCATTTCTGGCATTGCTTTTCAATTTTTTTGTTGCACCATTCACATTGTAGGATAACTGACACAATATTTTTGTAGCATGTGATATTACAATTATATTAATTACAACTTTTTGTTAAATAAATCAGACATTTTGTAAGGAAAGATATCTTGTAGGATTTCACTAATGTTCTTTCTATGCCAGGTTTAAAGAAACAAGCAATAAAAGGTTAACAGACTGAGCAACTCTTTTCTTACAGTGCTGTTACAATGTGAAAACCAAAATGGAACATTATAAGTGATATTGAGTTGGTAGCAGGCTTAAAATCCTTACAAACCATCACTACTGTAATGCAGCAACTAAAAGGTTAACAAGCTGACACCCTTCCTTGGAGCACTGTGCCATTGCTACTAAGTCAGCTAGCAAAAGGTAAAGGGCTAAGATGCTGACCTGTACTGCTTGGATTAAAGGGGTTGTCCCGCGGCAGCAAGTGGGTCTATACACTTCTGTATGGCCATAATAATGCACTTTGTAATATACATTGTGCATTAATTATGAGCCATACAGAAGTTATAAAAAGTTTTATACTTACCTGCTCCGTTGCTGGCGTCCTCGTCTCCATGGTGCCGACTAATTTTCGCCCTCCGATGGCCAAATTAGCCGCGCTTGCGCAGTCCGGGTCTTCTCCTGTCTTCTATGGAGCCGCTCGTGCAGAATGCAGGCTCCGTGTAGCTCCGCCCCGTCACGTGCCGATTCCAGCCAATGAGGAGGCTGGAATCGGCAATGGACCGCACAGAAGAGCTGCGGTCCACGGAGACAGAGGATCCCGGCGGCCATCTTCAGCGGTAAGTATTGAAGTCACCGGAGCGCAGGGATTAAGGTAAGCGCTCCGGTAAGCTTTCTTTACCTCCCTGCATCGGGGTTGTCTCGCGCCGACCGGGGGGGGGGTTGAAAAAAAAAAAAACCCGTTTCGGCGCGGGACAACCTCTTTAAGTTCTTGTGACCCAGCAGAGCAGACTATATTATCAGTATAGTGCCTTCTCAACCTTCTCCTTATCTGTCAGTCCTTCCTGCTGCCAGCTCCCCATGCTTTTCAGTGAGGGTCAAATTGGGCGTGTTCTGGGCCAAGACTTTGTCTGTTTGTTCATGGAAATCCAGAAGTATTTTAACTGCTTCATTATGAACCATTTTTCAGGTTTATAGTCCCATCAGTTCTTCCTTGTGGGCAGATGGTAGTTTTTACAGAGGTTCCAATGAATCATCTTTGCCACCAAATTGTTTCTATTGTTTGTATTCTGTCTATGCCATTGTTTTGCAGCAGCGGAGCACGTGGTTTTATCCGCTTCTTTGCAGAGTCGGCATTTTGCATGTATTGTACAATTTTCCACCTGGGCTTTTATCACATTACTGCTGATCGCCTGTTCTTGTGCTGCTAAAATCAGTCCTTCTGTTTCATTTTTCCGAGTTCCCAATGCTAACCATAGCAGGTCTTTTCCTTATCCACTTTACCCTCAAAGTTTTCCAGAAACTGGCCATGTAATGCTTTGCTGCGCCAGTTAGCAATCCGAGTTTTCAGTTTTAATTCCAATATTCTTGTTTTGTTTGCTGAACTTTAAGCAGCTTCTGCTTGTTCACTTCAATCAGTGTCCATTCTTTACTTTTTGGTGTAGTCTGCCATGGTCAGTTTTTCCTTTTCTACCATCTTCTTTACTTGGCGGAATGACAAAGGAGACTTTTTTGTTATTAATTATTATTATTTAGTAGTAGTTGTAAACAATTTTATTTAAAGGGGTTATCCAGGCAGCGTCCGCTGGGATACACTGGGGTCGGAACAGATGCACTACACTGACCCCTGTTTAGTGGCCGGCGCTTGTAATTGCAGGCACAGCTCTCACTTAAATAAGTAGGATCTGTATCTGCAATAACAAGCATCTGATACTATACGAGTTATGGTGTTGGCTGTATAGGGGTTAGAGGAGTGTTTCCACTCTAACCCCAGTGTATCCCGACGGCTCAAATCTTGCGACTGATTTTTCTCCCACCTCCGCCAAACTGATTCTCTTTATGTTTAATATGTTTTTATTAAAACTTTTGTGATATTTTACACAATAATAACAAAACAGATATGACAAATAGCTAGCCTCGCAGGACTGCTGCCTTAATACAGGAGCTATAAAAATGACAAATCAAACCAATATGTGCCAAAACTCGCAATTGCTAGGTGCCTAGCTGACACCCCTTCAAAAATTATACTTAGACTGTGGATCATTTGAAAACCAGACCCACAGATATAATTAGCCCTTGTAAACAAAAAAAATCTAGCTTTCAATAACTAAGACCACAGGAAAAAAAAACAAACAAAACAAAAAAACACCAGAGAAAACGGAAACAGAAAAACCTAGAGTACCAGCAAATAGGTGGAGGGAAATTGAAGGGGGGGGGGGGGGGGGTAAAAGGAAAAGGAAAACAGACAGAAAGGGGGAATGACCCTTTAGTGGCAAACAAAATAAGTGTATGGCCACTCGATACCAGCCAACTGTCTGTCCAGATATCGGGCCTGCACCATGACTTCAGGAAAACCCTGAGACGACTTGTCCCCTTCAGCACCCCATGACATTCTGAAACTCAGCTGAGTCACAAAATTCGTTCGATATTGACCAGGCGCATCTGCCTGAGCTCTCGACACCAGAGCCCTTGTCCCCCAGCTCCTCCATGTACATTAGCTGATTCAACTTTTGAATAAATTTCAAAATCAAGGGGGTGACGCCACTCCGCCAGTGGCGTGGAATAACTGCCCTGGCTGCGGTGAGGAAATGACATAGGAGATCCTTCTTAATCATGGCAAAAGGACCAGGGATAACAGAGAGCAGCGCCAGTTGTGGGGTGACCTCCACTGTACTACGAGACACACCCTCAAGCAGTTTTAAAACCTTCCTCCAGAAAGGCTGAATGAGCGGGCACTCCCACCAAATGTGCAGCATGGTACCACGCCCGGACCCACATCTCCAGCAGGAATTTGGCACTTAAGGAAATATACGGTGAACCAGATCTGGACATCTGTACCACCTGGAAAGGAGCTTAAAGTTTTTCTCCTGCGCCACACAGGCCAGAGCTAATTTATGAGCAAACATGAATGCTCTCTCCCAATCAGAGTCCTGCAGCTCCAGGGACAAATCCCTCCCCCACCCTTTGGTGTATTGCTGAAGACCCTGTGTGAGATTTCCTAGTATGATACTGTAGATCCTGGAGAGGACACGGGCGGGGGGGCTGGTTTGTAGAAACAATTCTTCAATGGGTTCAGAGGGATCCTGGAAGCGACACGACCCCATCCGAGTCCTCCAGAAGGAGGACAACTGGAGGTATTCCAACCACTGTAGCTGCAAATCTGATCGGGATGCCTGTAAATCATTGAATGATGGAAGACCCCCAGAGCCTGTTATCTGACAGCACCGTATGTCCTCCTCCTCTCTCCAACAAAGGAAGCTCTGTTTCTCCTGTGCCAGGGGGAATGCTGGGTTGTGGAATAAGGGAGCTAATGCCCCTCTACGGATCACAACATCTCCTCTATCCGTCAACCTATCCCGTATTTCAAGACAATTTAGGGTCAGGGTGTATGAGAAAGAGCCGCGGGCCTATCCTCTGAAGGGATCTACGGCAGCAGGTGTACATGCGGCCACACCAGCACCTTTTCTAGATCCACCCATTGTTTTAAGCCGGCATGATGATGCCAGTCCAGTAGCCTAGTGAGGACCGTGACTGAGTAGTAGATTTTAAGGTCGGGTAAGCCTACCCCCACCCCTTGACTTTTTGCGAGACATGGTCCGATAGCTGATGCGACTATTCCGCCCCCCCCCCCCCCCCCCCCCACACACACACACACAAATCTACGAAACACCCGTTGAACCAGTTTAAAGCACTGCGTGAAAAGCCCAATTGGCAGAGTCTGGAAGAGATATACAAATTTGGGGGCCACATCCATTTTTTAAGATGTTTACTCGCCCAAACCAACTCAATTGTAAACTGATTCTCTTTAAATTTTGCGTACATATTAAGTATTAATGACAATATAATATTTTATTTATTTTGACTGAAAAAACTGAAACCTCCGATGGAGGTGCCATATCATCTCACCTTACACGACAGCTCAAGAAAAACAGTATTCCTCAGCACCCATAACCCCGAGCTATGCTACAAAAAATGAAATTTGATGAAGATGGTCAAGCTATTAACTTCAACAATATGAGCTTGATGGAATATTGTTTTAGCCATATTATGGAAGGCATTCCAAAGAAAATATAGAGAATGTCAATGAGGATGCATATAAGGAAGAACAGCCAACAGAGACATCTCACAACACTTGCAGATAACACATACCGTATATACCGGCGTATAAGGCGACGGGGCGTATAAGACGACCCCCCAACTGTCACCTTATACGCCGGTATACAGTGGAGAAAAAAAATAAATTCATTACTCACCTCCCCCGGCGTTCTGTCGCGCTCCGGCAGGCTGTCGCTCGCTCCTCGTCCCCAGCGCAGCATAGCTTTCTGAATGCGGGGCTTGAAATCCCCGCTTCCAGAAAGCTAATACACACGCCGGCAGCCATGACATCATTGAATGGCTGTGATTGGCTAAAGCACACGTGGCTTCAGCCAATCACACTATTCAATGACATCATTGAATGGGTGTGATTGCTAACACGTGCGCCTTCAGCCAATCACAGCCATTCAATGATGTCATTGAATAGTGTGATTGGCTGAAGCCACGTGTGCTTTAGCCAATCACAGCCATTCAATGATGTCATGGCTGCCGGCGTGTGTATTAGCTTTCTGGAAGCGGGGATTTCAAGCCCCGCATTCAGAAAGCTATGCTGCGCCGGGGACGAGGAGCGAGCGACAGCCTGCCGGAGCGAGCGACATCCTGCCGGAGCGCGACAGAACGCCGTGGGAGGTGAGTAATAAATTTTTTTTTTTTACACTTTTTTTTTTTTTGTATTACCGGCGCATAAGACGACCCCCGACTGCAGAGCAGATTTTTCGGGGTTCAAAAGTCGTCTTATACGCCGGTATATACGGTACATAGTCACATGAAACACCGCGGCAGTGATACGCTTTCTGAACTTTGCTGCAGCAACTGATCAGAAACTCGCACAAGGATAGGACACACCTCAATTGTTCAAGCTCGGACCTTCGGCCCAAGTGAAAAATCACCCGTGTGCATGAACTGATTCAAATGGATGGGTTCTTTTCCCATGCAAGTTCCGTCCATATCACAATCGGATGGAATTTGCGTGGGAATATCACCCATGTGAAAAAGCCCTAAGGGTATTCTATATTGGTGGAGCTGGAGAGGGCAAGACATTCACGTTGAACCTGCTCCAAACCCAGATCAACATATGCTATGCAAAGAACACAGTGAGCATTAACTGGGGTTACAACAACTCTAGTAAATGCTTCAACAATTCATACTACCTTGAAGCTACCTGTCTAAAAGCATGGCCAAATCACTGGTATGTCATGATCGACAGGAACCTACTTAGGATTCATTCAACAACAATTGAGAGACAGAGTTAATCATAATCAATGAAATATCTATGGCCTCTTACAGATGTTATGCATAATTGATTTGCGACTTACACGGCTTAAGAACAAGAATAATGGGCTCTTTGGTGGTATGAATCTGCTGTTCTTTGGCAATCTCCTGCAACTGCCACCAATTAAGAGATCAGAGACTCCAGTTTACAAACAGTCTGAACATGTTCAGCCAGCAAAACATCTATGGCCACTAGCGTAACTATAGGGGATGTAGGCCCAGAAGCCTTATAGGACCCATAAGGCCTCTCTTCTCCATATATGGAGCCCAGTACAATGAATAAAGCATTATAGTTTGAGGCCCTGTTACAGGTTATGCATTGGAGCTCAGAGGCTTCAAGTTACGCCTCTGCATTAAGGGGTTAAGAGAAGTTGGGGGACCCCAAGATAAACCTTTGTACCAGGGCCCATGAGCCTTTAGCTACGCCCCTGTCTATGACGACTGTTCACATTGTGCAAGCTCACTGAAAATGCGCGGCACCTGGGTGATAACACTTTCATTAACATCCTAAATGCACTGCAATTTAAAGAAATGAGACCAGAGCAATTAAGTACTCTAATGGAGTAAAATATATTAAAACAATATTTTTAAGTTAACTAACTTGATCAATAATGCACTAAAAGATAAAAAATATTTTTTTTCTTTTACCACAAATTTGATGGTTATATGTTACATATAACCATCAAAATTGTGGTGCAAAAAAACATTTTTTTTTTACCTTGTGGTACATTATTCATCAAGTTAAATAAAATTATTTAACTGAGAAAAAGAATGTTTTTATTACATTTTTTGCCTTGTACCTCTAATCATTTAGGACAGAACATGAACAGTGGAGTAGCATAGTGAATGATCTCAGATTTTTTAAACAATTACAAATTATGGCATATCGTTAAGATATAACATCACTTGTTCATTGGTAATGATCTGACTGCCAGATCCCCTAGGTTAGCTCTGCCGCTCCTTCAAAGTTTATTCCGAAGGAATCATCAGTGCCATACTGCCTTGAAAATTCTACATCTGCATGTCTCAGGAAAAAAATGAAAGTTTTAAACTTGTCTAATAAGAGTCCCGCATTAAACTCAACCGAGCAATATTGTGTTAGGACTGGAAATCTGCCACTCATTCACCAAACTCTACCAAAGTATTCGAATTATAAAAGAATTCTAGCCAATTCGACTATATCCAATTACAGAAAGTTGTTTGTAAAAATGTTTAGCGGCAATTATTGATAAATAGGTGAAGGAGAACCTGTTTTCAAGGTGTGTCTACCATTTCAGACAAATATTTAGGCCTCCACCATCCAGCTTCTAATGCGAATGGTGGTCCCATGAAGCATATTTATTACACTTATAGTCAATATACGTTTCAAAAATAGCGTAGCCCACTTGCTTATTGCAGCCATGGAGATGGAGAAATCCATGTTGGTAATTCGGAAAATCTTCCTAAGCATGGCTAGTCAACTTTTGTAAGAGTGATATTGGCGTTGCATAAATCTACCCTAAGGGCTCATGTCCACGGGCAAAATATGATTTAAGATCCGCAGCGGATATCCCGCATGCGGATCCGCATCCCATAGGGATGCATTGACCACCCGCGGGTAGATAAATACCCGCGGATCGTCAATAAAAGGGATTTAAAAAAAAATGGAGCATGGAAAAATCCGGACCATGCTCCATTTTCGTGCGGGTCTCCCGCGGGGACGGCTCCCGCGGGCTTCTATTGAAGCCTATGGAAGCCGTCCGGATCCGCGGGAGACCTAAAATAGGAATTTAAAGTATTTACCATCCGGCGCGGGCGGGGAAGGTCAGCTGTTCCTCACGGCCGCATCTTCCTTGCTTCGGCTCGGCGGATGTGCCCGGCGCATGCGCGCGGCACGTCGGCGACGTGCCGGCGACGTGCCGCCGGCGTCAGGAATTCATCCGCCGGCCGAAAATGAAGATCCGGCCGTGAGGAACAGCTGATCTTCTCCGCCCGCGCCGGATGGTAAATACTTTTAAATTCTTATTTTCGGCGCTCATGTCCGCGGGGCAGGAGGGACCCGCTGCAGATTCTCCATGGAGAATCTGCAGCGGATCTGATTTTCCCCGTGGACATGAGGCCTAAAGGAAGACTACCAAATAAATGTATGAAAAGACCCTTTAGTGTTAAACATGAAAATATTTTTAATCCTATAATTCCCTTCTGAGAAACAAGATGTAGATTCAAATTACCCGTCACATCCATGGCCACACATGTACATAAAAGAGTGTGTATATGTATGTATACAAAATCTTTTTTTCATAGCATATATGCAATATACTATATTGATCTAAAGATATTCATATAAGTATTGGTTGATAGTCACTTGAATTTTTTAAAAACAGCTATGCTGATCTGCAATGTAATTTGCACCTGACCTGATCTGTTGGGAATATCATCAGGCAAAACTTTCTTCGCTGTTGATCGTTTGTATATTACATGTATTCTTCCTTCTTCCTCCTCTTTTTGTTTGCCTTTCTCCAAAGGTTCTATGAAATATTCATCCTCTGTTGTGCGTATCATCCCAGCCTAAAGATAGAAAAGGAGAGAAACATTTTACAAATACTGTTGTTGCTTTGTACTTTTATAAATGTAGGTCAGAGAACTGACATGTTGTATCTACTCAATGTTTTATTCAATTTGCCTGGACGTTTCATGTTTTTACTTAGGATTTTCTTGGGTATACAATATTAGAACACCAGTAAGAACTAAACATACAAGAACTTCTTGTCAAAGCACTTTAGAATCCATACTGTTCCTATATAGCTGGCTTAGTTCCATAGTGTTCTAACTCCAAATATGCTACATTTTCATGACGGCACCTTGGATGTTTGAATGCTTGTACAGTCGAATGTATCTGCTTAATCTGGAAATTTAAAGTATACACCTGTTCCTTGACAAAAAAACATTTTAGTGCCATTTTACAGTACATTAGGCTTACATTTTTGAGAGTTAATTCCAATGTTAACACTAATTCTCTTGGTGTTAGAACAATGTTCTAACCTGTAATAGTTACAGAATAAAACGTCTTCTAACTCCTTACTATTTGATATAAAAACTTCAAAAAGAACATTCCCTTTGATTCTGAAATCAGAATATGATAATTTTTGCATACAAAGTCACTGTTTATACGTAAGTTATACATTGTTTCATAAGTATTATAAGTACAGATAGTCCCCTACTTGCGAACAGGTTCCGTTCCAGGAGCCTGTTCGCAAGTCCATTTTTTCGCAAGTCTGAACAAATGGTTGTATCGAGGGGATCACGGGTGGATCCCGCTCCATACAACGTCGGGTGCCGGCTGTTCTTACAACGGACACCCGGCGGCAGCAGTTCCAATGAGCCGCGCCGCTTGTCGGAACTGTTAACACTTTAAATACCGCGCTGACAGCGGTATTTAAAGTGTTAACACTTCTGATGAGCGGCGCGGCTCGTCGGAACTGCTGCCGCCGGGTGCCCACTGTAAAAAAACAGCCTGCACCAGACGTTCAGGGGGCCTGTACAGTGTCCCGTGATGAGATCGCGGGACGCTGTGCGGTTGCTAGGTAGCCGGGGACCTCCTGAAAGGCCCCAGGGCTGCCTATGCAGAGTGCCTATCAAGTGCACGGCTTGATAGACGCTCTGCATAGACAGCCCTAGGGCCTTTCAGAAGGCCCCCGGCTGCCTAGCAACCGCACAGTGTCCCGCGATCAGACCGGACAGGCTTCTATCAGGCTTGATAGAAGCCTGTCCGCTCCCTGCACAGTATGATGTAATGCCATAGCATTACATCATACTGTGCAGGACAGATTGTTCGCATCTTGCGAAATTCGTAAATCGAATGTTTGCAAGTAGGGGACTATCTGTAATGTTAACTGAAAAGTAACACTAACTGACTGTAACACTGCCCAACGATGATTTTGTTTCGACCTCAAAATTAGCGTATTCTTATGTATTTCCATCTGCTGAATTCAATAATCACCATAAAAATAACTGATTAGCTCTTGCTTTGGAGATACATTGACATGTCGTTTTTTAGAGCTTACATTTTTTGTTAGTGGGAATTTTTTTTGGAGGGGGGAGTTGTCACACCTCTCAACTGACATACCACAATGTTCTCCATATGTTTGTAGGTTATAAACATATTAAATGTTGCTATGACTGAGTTTCATATTGTTTCTGTTTTTCTTTTTCTCAGAATTTCTGGTTTTAAAGTGTAACATTTGCTATATCAAAATGCCACGAAAATGTGTAAATTTAGTGAACATTTTATCACAGAAACGCAATCTGACGCTTCTTGTGAAGACTGCCTATCATCATTATTTTGGTATGAAGGTAGGGGACCAGGATAAGTCCTGGGCTCCACATATATGTTGCAACTCTTGTTCAGTTAAACTACGAGAATGGCTGAAAAATAAAAAACAATCTGTGGCTTTCGCTGTGCCTATGGTTTGGCGGGAGCCTACAAATCATACAGATAACTGATATGTCTGCTTGACTCCGCCTATAAAGGCAGGATTGTTAATGAAGAAAACAGGAACAGTTCAATACCCGAATCCTCTGTCTGCTATGCAACCTATTCCACATTCAGATAGTTTACCAGTTCCTACTCCACCCCAACTTATGAGCTTGAAGTAGAAAATGAAGAAAGTGTGAAAAAAGAAGAACCCAACAAGCCTTCCACATCCTATGACCCTGAATTTGAGGTAAAAGATGATACACCGCACAGACTGAGTCAAGAGGAATTGAGTGATCCCATTTGAGATCTTGACTTATCCAAGGAGAAGGCGGAACTTCTAGGGTCAAGACTACAGCAATGGAATCTTCTCCAATGTTATGTCAGGGTCTCACGGTACAGAGAACATCAGAGGGATCTGCTTCCTTTTTTTGAGAATATAAACAATCTGGTTGTTTGCTGTGACGTTAATGGCTTGATGAAATGTTTGAATTTGAACCATGATCCAACTGAATGGAGGTTATTCATAGACTCCTCTAAGCTCAGTTTGAAAGCTGTATTACTTTACAATGGCAACTGTCTTCCTTCTATACCTGTTGGTCATGCAGTTCACATGAAGAAGACTTATGGAAACATGACAGCCCTCCTCGACTCATATATGCTGAATACAAGTGGAAAATCTGTGGCGATCTAAAAGTCATTGCCGTACTCTTAGGAATGCAACTGGGGTACACTAAATACTGTTGCTTTTTATGTATGTGGGATAGTAGGGTTAGGAAATCACATTACATTCAAGCAGACTGGCCTGCCGAGAAAAATGTTGTTGCCGAGCCTCTCATGGACCCAAAAGATGTTCTTCTTCCACCCCCTTCATATAAAGCTTGTTTGATGAAAAAATTTGTCAAAGGTATGAACCAAGAAGGACAGGCATTTAAGTACTTAAGAGACAAATTTCCTAGACTGAGTGATGCAAAGGTTAAGGAAGGTATTTTGTTGGTCTACAAATTCGACAACTTGTAAAGGATCCTACATTTGACCAAGTTTTGGAGAGAAAAGAAAAGGAAGCTTGGCAAGCCTTAAAGGGAGTTATTCATGGATTCTTAGGCAACAGAAGACATGGTAACTAAACTCAGTTGGTGATAGTACTTCTGGAAAAAGTTGCATCAACTCGGATGCAACATGTCCCTTAAAATCCATTTTCTTCACTCGCACCTAGACTTTTTCCCTCCTAGTTGTGGAGCTGTTAGTGATGAACACGGAGAAAGATTTCACCAGGATATTTCTGTAATGGAACAAAGATATCATGGCCGTTGGAATAAAGCAATGTTTGCGGATTACTGCTGGTCTGTGAGTAGGGATACTCCAGAACTCGCAAGAGGCAAGCCAAAAGAAAACGATCTCATGAAGTCACCACATGATTCTCTTCACACCGAACCACCTGACATGAATTCTTCCATCAATTTAGAACTCTTTGAATGTAATGGTCATTAAAAAAAAAACAATTTAAATCCACTTTCAATGTTGTTAGCATATGTAATATAAATGTATCATTTTCTCCTAATCCGTTAAAATAACATACTTCCACCTATTGTATATCACAGAAACTAGAGCTAATAAAAAATTTTCTTTGTCATATTTGTTTTTCTCACCCTAAAATTAGTAAGATTTGACTCATGAAGTTATGAAAACATTCCAAAATATTTTTTTTGTTGGCCAGTATAATCAGTGTTCACTTAAAGGGGTTGTCCCGCGAAAGCAAGTGGGGCTATACACTTCTGTATGGCCATATTAATGCACTTTGTAATGTACATTGTGCATTAATTATGAGCCATACAGAAGTTATCAGAAATTATTCACTTACCTGTTCCGTTGCTAGCGTCCTCGTCTCCATGGTGCCGTCTAATTTTCAGCGTCTAATCGCCGGATTAGACGCGCTTGCGCAGTCCGGTCTTCTTTTCTGAATGGGGCCGCTCGTGCCGGAGAGCGGCTCCTCGTAGCTCCGCCCCGTCACATGCCGATTCCAGCCAATCAGGAGGCTGGAATCGGCAATGGACCGCACAGAAGCCCTGCGGTCCACCGAGGGAGAAGATCCCGGCGACCATCTTCACCAGGTAAGTAAGAAGTAACCGGAGCGCGGAGATTCAGGTAAGCACTGTCCGGTTTTCTTTTTTAACCAGTGCATCGGGTTTGTCTCGTGCCGAACGGGGGGGCTGTTGAAAAAAAAAAAACCCGTTTCGGCGTGGGACAACCCCTTTAAGAGCTTCACAACATGCCCTGTGCTCTCTTGAAAAGTTTTTGTACAGTTTCTTGATGTCTTTCCCGTTTATTTTATCAACTTTGAGTTTGTTAGTGTTCAGCCTTGCAACTGGAATGATAATCGATTCTGACTGGCAAATCATTCATATTTAGGCCGGCTCATACAAGCATATGATTACAGCGTATTACGCATACATTGTACATACGTGTGACAGCCGGTAATTTGTAGGCAATCAAATACATTGCCACACGCAGTTCTGCTCACAGTAGCCTGTAGGAATTGCATAGTACACGATCACAAAAAAAGAATGCAGCATGTTCTATTTTGTGGCAAGAGAGCCCATTGTTCTCTATGGCCGTGTACTCAATGCCGACCATACACAATGAAGCGGGAAATATAAACCCCACCCTTCAAAAAAAAAAAAAAAAACAGGTGAACTGCGCATGACAGCATGTGTGAGATAAGCTGTCATGTGTAGTACAATTTTGCTGCCATATGTGGCAATAGGCGGGGTCATCAGCGGCTCCACAGTGGTAAAATGCTTCTTGACACAAGCAGCATTTTACACTTACGGCCATGTGAGCCTGGCCTTAAAGATGTTCTTCTTGGTTGCTGCTGATCAGGACTTGTACAAGTCAACAGTCAACCAGGAAGTCAACTTGCTTGTGAAGCTAGTTTAGGTAGTGGAAAAAGCCCTTTAACAACAATTCGAACTCCACTCTCCACCCTCACCCTCTGGTCAGTAGAGATAGAACAGAGAATAGAACTTGGAGGATATGGTATCTTGGGGAGCTAGAACAAAATGGAATGATGGTATCCTCAGATCCTCGGTTCCAAGCTTGGGTAGTACTGTCTCCTCATAAACTATGGGAGTTAGAACTCAGATGTCTATTTAACAGAAAATTGGCAAAAGTGGAGTTAGAACAGTATGGAACTAAGGCAACAATATGTCTAAAAGGTACGAATCCTTGGGCCGTTAAAGGAAATGTGCTCAATAATGAGTGGATAAGCTTTCAATCCATTTAAATACTATAGATTTATTTCATTGGGATCCAACCATAAAGATTTTGTTGAATGAAGTATACAAAAGTACGCGTGATATATGAGGATAAATGAAATGACTGGTAGCTCTAAGTCATGTGATCTCTAACCTTTCAGAGCACTAAATCATATGAGGTATAAGATATTTCAAATTTACTATTTTTGCTTGGCAGCCGTCACAAATATATATCCCCATTGTGCCACTTGAATTTCTACTATTTAATCCCACCTTCACTGAGCACTGTCAAGGTCTAGGATTGTCATAGGAATATTCACTCTCGTTTACTTCACTGCCAGACCACATGTTTTGCCTTCTTCATTCTCAAAGTTTCTTTCAGGTAAAGCAGCAAAAGTCTATGACTAAGCCTTCGTTGAAATAATAAAGTCATCTGTTTCCATCATTTACTCCATTTTATGGGTAGCACATTTCTGGAATGTTATGTAACTAGTCTCAGTGTGGCTACTACAGCATTATACTCCTCTTTAGCCGTGCCAGGGGCTGAAATAATTGAATCTTGCAGGCTTTATTCTGATGGTCTTGCTTCTGTTGCTATACAGCAATATTAGAATGGCAATGCATGCCAATGCATTTCTTGCGATATACATATACCCTTTTATTTATTTCCCCCAAAAAACAGAACCCAAGATTCCCAACCTGGGAAATAGTAACTAAAACATAAAAACAAAGGTTTCACCCATGACATGACCATCATCACAGCAAAAATTCAATATCCCTGCACATAGTGAGGAGTAGAAAAAGAAAAACCTCCAAATTTCCCTTTGGCCAAGAAGCTAGTCAGATACGCCTGATGCAGTATCAGGGCAGTCAACCCACCGGGCCCATATCTTAGCAAATTTGGCGGGGCAGCCTCGGGCCATATATGTCAACTTGTATAGAGGGATGACCCCATTCACTTCACGCTGCCAAGCAGCCCTAGTAGGTTTTTTTGGATGTTTCCAGTTAAGCAATATAACTTTTTTAGCCTAAAAGAACAGCAATTTATATAAAGTGCGCATTACTGTGTCAACTGGAATGTCCTCCACAAGGCCAAAGACACAAATTTTAGGATGCAGGATACGCAGGGCTCCTAGGTGCGTTTCCATAAACTCAAGGACATAAAACAGGTATATTACCAGTTGGTTCTCTCAGCCCATCGTCTGCAAAAGCGATTTTCATTACTTGACCTTATTAGGAGAACATGTGGATAAAACAGTTTACACCAAAGGAAAAATGATATTCTTTGTGCAACATATATCTCTTGTGTTGGTCAATGCCAAGGGAAGAGGACTTTTGGCATCCCCACACAATTTGAAACTATAAAATTTCGGCGAGCTTAAAAAGACGCTAAAATTAAAGTCAATAGCCATTTTCTATGTAGTTGAATGCAGATCATAGTGTTAGCACTATTTAATCCCATATAGCTCCAGGTCTGAGAATCTCCAGAAACATTTTTGCAACTTTAACCTGCATATTTATAAGCTGCAGATTTAAGGTATGAAATCCCTTAAAGGGGTTGTACCAGAATTTCAAGTTATTCCCTATCCACAGGAGTGCTAGCCATCCATGTGCTGTTAGACCTGCTTTGATTTCAATGTTGTTGTTGTTAGCCATTTAGTCATTCACGACCCTCAGTGACCCTAAAGGCGAGTTCCCTCCATGTTTTTCGGTTTTGCACTGCTTCTTTCAGTTGTGATATCCATGTCAGTATCCGCTCTGACAGTATCAGCCATCATGTCCTTTGGCTCCAGGTCTTCTTTTGCCACTGATCTGTCCGAGCATTATAGATTTTTCTAGCGAATCTGCTCGCATTATATGGCCAAAATACGTAAGTCTGAGTCTGATCATCTTGCCCTTCAGTGATATATCGGGTCTTAGACGATTCAGGACTTTTGTGTTTGTTACTACCGTAATCACTCAAAATTATAGTAAATCAGTAGAGCATGATTACTTAGCTTCTCATACAATCAGAATAATTTGTAATTGTCCTTTTGGGGGCATCTGTTAAATGCCTGATAGGCCAACACATAAAGCTGGTCTATAACGAAAGAGGAAAGAAAACCAAGGAAGAAAAAAACAGTAAGATCAAATAGTTCTTCACGCAGCTGGACGTGAGGAAAAAGGGGTTTTAGCTCTGCCAGAGCCGAACTGCTTATATGGAGGGTAAAAGTTCTCAGGTGTTTCTGAAGTGTGTCAGTGTTCCATTGTTATACACCAACAGTCCATACTCATTTCTAAAGGCAAGACTTATTTTCAATGTTTCACCATGCACCAGTCTTCTGATATCCAATGAAAGACCCTTTTATAGTCCTTTAGTTAGTAGAGAGACAATTAATTTCTATTTTTGTAGGTGGTTTATTCCTTCTTCCAATGATGTCACGACCTAGTTGTTGTAGGCCTCCCTCACACAGGGCGTTTGCAAAAACACAGCGTTTTTCAACGCTGTGCTTACTGCAGATTCCGCCCCGTTTCAGCAGCACTGGCATACTTTATGCCAGCGTTTAGGCTGCGTTTTCAGCTCGGCTGAAAATGCAGCCAAGGATGCTGAAAAGAAAAAAAAAAGCAATACTCACCTAGCCGCTGCAGTCCGGGTCGTGGCCGCTGGTCTCTGCCGCTGAACCGGGCTTCCTCTGCACTCCCAAGTCTATTGCCGTAGGCCAGGTTTGAGGACCCTGCCTCCAGCAATAGAGAGCTTGCCGGCGCTGATTGGCTGAGACAGTCAATGAAGGGCTGTGATTGGGCATCGAGCGCGCCGACAACCAATCACAGCACTCTATTGCTGGAGGCGGGGTTCTCAAACCTGGCCTACGGCAATAGACTTGGGAGTATTGGAGAAGCCCGGATGAGCGGCAGAGACCAGCGGCCGCGACCCGGACCGCAGTGGCTAGGTGAGTATTACTTTCTTTTTCTCCTCTAGCCTAGCTGGGACTGATTTTCGGGGTAGGGCTTCTATTGCAAGCCCTCACCCTGAAAATCGGCGAGCGGTTAACGCTGCCAAAAATGCGGCACCAAGTGTTGCCGCATTTTCAGCAGTGCTGAAACCGCTGCCCATTCCTTTCAATGAGGGATGCAAGGCTGAAAACGCCCCAAAATAGAACATGCATCGCTGTCAAAGCGCAGCGTTGGAAGGTGCTGCATTTTCAGCCCTGTGTGAGCAGCCCCATTGAAATGAATGGGAGTGTTGTACAGCGTTTAGCACTGGGCTGAAAAGGCAGCGTTAAACGCTGTACAAAACGCCCTGTGTGAGGGAGGCCTTAGTAATCAGAACACGTACAGAAAATCCCCATTTGTACAAGATTTAGTTGTGTCTGAGTGTATTTGTTAACGGGAGCAGTTGTGGCCTTTGTGCTAGTATTGTTGCAGATAGGTCGGTATAATGATTGCTATGACGCAGGTAATGTACTAATTTTCCTAGTGGCCTCCAAGAGCTTCTCCTTCACGTAGAAGAAGTGGAAGCTGCCAGGACGTCTCTTTGTATGTGATCTCCAGATTGAGGGAGCCTATGTGCCTTGTCTATTATGGAGTCCCATAAAAAGTAATCTGGCAGCAATGTTTTCCTAGAATTTCGTAGATATGGTTTCAATTCTGATACAGGCATGGTCTCGAAGATCCCTCTGAATTTAATGTTACGGTGAGACCTGTCATCCACGTCAGCCACCTTGGCCCTAAGTCAGTCCAGCTCTGTTTCAATATAGCTTTCATGGCGGTGTCAATAATAAATGTTACCGTCACAGGAATGAGTACATTGTATGAGGGGGATATATCAGTAAAAGTTGAATGATCTCTTACCTTGCACTGTAATAGTATGGCGGAACTACTGTATGTAGTATCTGTGACATAACATTGCATAACAGGTTATTAAGGGGTTGTCTCATTACTGAAAAAGCTTAAAGTAAGCCTCTGATGGGGCATTGGTTGGAACTAACTGTTTAGTAATTGTAAAGGGATTAGCTCACAAGACCGCCATCTCCTGGGATAGATGGGAACTTTTGGTATATCCAAAACATGGCGCAACTGAGCACAACAGGGCTCCAGATGATGACCAAAATTGTCACCAATGTACTCAAGTTTTTCAATCTTTTCACCGTTTGCGACTCGCTAATGTGCTGCATGCCTGTACTACAAGTGATTTCTTATGCACACCTCCTAGGTTACCCGTTCCCTGACCCACACACTGCCCAGAAGGAGGGACTACGTTAGCACTGTGCTGCTGTGGGGTATTCTCCTCTGCTGCCTGGCTAATATGAGCAGCGGCTCCAGTCTAGTCACTACTGGAGGGAGAAGAAAATGTTGAGTGAGCTCAAGTAATTACTATAGACAGCAGGTTCATATGAGCAGGTTTAATTACTGTAGATAGCTTAGTTAATTATTATGAATGACAGGGAACAGGACAAACAGACTCAACTAATCACTACAGACAGCAGTGGGGAAATAAGTGGACTCAATGAATCACTATGGACAATGAGGAGGGGGGGGGGTTAGTGGGCTCAAATATGAATGTACCATGAACAATGGGGGGAATGAGAGGGCTTAATAAAATAACTCTGGATGGTAGGGGGATGAGCAGGGTCAATTAATTACTATGGACAGTTCAATTAATTATTATGGACAGGGAATGAGTGGGTTCAATTACTATGAACATATAAATTAGTTACTATGAACTTTGGAGAGGATGGATGAGCTCAATTAATTACTATAGACAGTGGACGGACATGAGCAGCCTCAATTAAAAAAGTTTTCCTAGAGAATTTTGTTTTTAAAATCAGGTCCCCCAAGTCAAAAAAATAATAAACCAGATCATACTTACCTCTTCCTGCTCCTGATTGATCACTGAGCTCAGTCATTAACACCAAAATTGCCCTAGATATTGGCTGCAGCAGCCTGTGATGGCAAAGACACAGGCTGCTATAGCCTGTCAGTGAGGAGACCCAGAGCTTCGATGATGCTCTCTGGGGAACTTGCAGAGAGCGGGAAGAGGTGCGAGCTGGCTAATAATTTTTTCTCCATGGGGGACCTAATTTTAAACAAAACATTTATCTCAGGAAATCCTTTTAATTAAAGGAGATGTCCCGCGCCGAAACGGGTTTTTTTTTTTTTAAACCCCCCCCCCGTTCGGCGCGAGACAACCCCGATGCAGGGGTTAAAAAAACCACCCGCACAGCGCTTACCTGAATCCCGGCGGTCCGGTGACTTCAATACTTACCGCTGAAGATGGCCGCCGGGATCCTCCGTCTTCGTGGACCGCAGCTCTTCTGTGCGGTCCACTGCCGATTCCAGCCTCCTGATTGGCTGGAATCGGCACGTGACGGGGCGGAGCTACACGGAGCCGCTCTCTGGCACGAGCGGCTCCATAGAAGACTACAGAAGACCCGGACTGCGCAAGCGCGGCTAATTTGGCCATCGGAGGCCAGAAATTAGTCGGCTCCATGGGAACGAGGACGCCAGCAACGGAGCAGGTAAGTAAAAAAACTTTTTATAACTTCTGTATGGCTCATAATTAATGCACAATGTACATTACAAAGTGCATTATTATGGCCATACAGAAGTGTATAGACCCACTTGCTGCCTCGGGACAACCCCTTTAAGATAGATGGCGTAAGGAGATGAGCAGGCAAAGTTAATTACTATGTATGGCTCAATTCATATGGAGGGTGGGGATATGAGCAGACTCAATTCATTACTATGGATGGGAGGATAAGCAGTTTCAATTTCATACTGTGGACAGTGTGAGGGGGGTAAGTCAGTTCAGTTAAATACTATGGACTGTATGGACAGCAGAGGAAGTTAGGGGCCTGAATTCCTTACTATGGACTGTGGAGCTTGAGGGGGCTGAATTCATTATTATGAACAGGGAAAGGAAATGATTGGGTTGAATTCATTACTATGGATGGTCGGGGAGACGACTGGGTTTGCTCTGAAAGTAATTATAATGCAGGGGGGTGTAGGGAAGCTTTGCATGTGATTTATAGTATGAAGGAAAGCATCTGGATTAATTATATATGTATTTAAATTTGGCAACTGAAAATGTTATTTGGCTCCTAAATTTTCAGGTGAGGAGCCAAAGGCTCCTAGGTAATTTTTCTTTAGTCTGGAGCCCCGTACAACCAGTTTTATTTTGTTTTTCATGTAGGGGGAAAAAAAACATAAACATCACAAAATAAAACCCCCGGCCTGTCTGACCACTTACTATACATAAAGTTTCTAACTAATGCGCAGCATCTCAACCAAAATTACACAAACAGTAGCTTTACTCACGGCAGCGAATCCCAAGAGCAAACCGAGCCATCAGCTTGGGAGCTGTCTGCCCTTTTAAAGTACACCTCAGCTTTTTAAGTAATTGCCCACAGACATCTCATATACCTGAAGTTGCTAAATGGAGAATTGATCTACCCAGCTTTCCATACGCCAGTAGCGAGGCCTTTGCAATCATTATTTTTTTTTGCCTAAAACCCTGAAGCTGGGAAATACACAGTTTCCTTGCTATAAAACGTACTTGGCTGCCTTAGAATATATAAAATGAGACTCAATAAAAATTGTTAACAATCTGATTTTCCAGTTATATAATTGTAGCGTAACTGGACAAAAACTGAAAAATAATGCTAGGCCTACAAGAGTTCTATTCACTCCCATATTTACTAATGTAACACCCCTGAGGTCAAGTTATGCCACTGTTTTCTTCCCAGCTCCTCCTGACACCCCCCAATGCATGACTTCATTCTCAAGAGTCATCGAAGGCTGCTGCAACCTTGCAAGGAGAATGCTCTACCAGCAACAGGGTGATCATGAAAACCATTCTAGAATTTTCTCTGATGGAGCTTTCCACTGCCTTTATTATGCCATAATACTGTATATGGACTGTGGCTGTCTAGTGACCCAACCCATTTAATAATCTACTGTGTGTGATATCTGTTTAACATCATTGCTGCTTTCTGGGAAATACAGTTATTTACTAAAACAGACATGTCAGAGAAGCCGATAGGTCGTCTTTAAGGGTCTGTTTAGATTAACCAATTTACGCCCGTGTGACTGAGCCCTTACTGCAGGAAGAAGACGGCCGCACTTCAGGACGGACGACTCCCCACAGCACCGAAGAAAGAACACATGACCGGCAATGAAGCCAGTCACATGTTCTTTCTTCCGGCGCTGCAGAGAGATGTCCGTCCTGTAGTGTGGCCGTCTTCTACAGGAAAGGTAGACAGATCTTATATATCTGACATTAATATGTGATGATGATTAACCATTCAGTCGTTGCCGACTCTGGGTCACCCTAAGGATCAACTTCGCCCTCTTTTAATTGATCAAGTACAGCTTCTTTTAAACAGTCATGCCTGTGCCTGCCATGATTGTGTCTAACCAGCCGGTTCTTTAACGACCTCATCATCGTGAACCACTGACAAATCCCAGCAGAATATCTTGTGTCCAAAATAAGATCGTTTTTGTTTTGAAATCTTCGCCTCTAGGGATGTTTTTAGCTTGACATGATCTAGTACTTCCTTGTTAGTGATTCTCGCAGTCCATGGGGTCTGAAGCATTCTTCTCCAGCACCATAATTCAAAACCGTCTAACATCTTCCTGTCATCCTTTATAAGTGTCCAGCTTTCACAAACATAAGTTGCAATGGGAAAAATAATTGCATTTACTAGGCAGCATTTGGTTCTGAAACTGATGTCTTTGCTTTTCCAGATCTTGTCCATTCCTAGCCAAGCCACACAGCCCAATGCTATTCTTTGTTTAATTTCTGAACTGCATTCTCTGTTGGGATTTATCTTGGACGCCTTGGAATAGGTCCCCCCAGACAGCATTTTTTCCAAACTAAATAAACCCAAGTTTTATAATTGTTTTAGGTACTATAATCCACACATTTCTACAATTAAAGGAGTTTTCTGGCACTAAGATATTGATGATGCATCACAGAAGGGGAAATCAAGAATTAAAAACAATCACAGAAAATGGCCGTTACTTACTGACTGAGGAGTGCATATAGATGCATCCTCCTCTCACCATGCAGGTAGCTGACTACCAAACGGAGGAGCCAATAACACCCGTGAGGGCACCGATAAAACACACTGCCTCCTGATAATGAGGGGGTGGATGCTTGGTGTACAGTCCCACACATAGTGGATACAGAGTGCCAGACCATTCTGATATATGTAGTTCACATATAACTGCATGTGAATAATAGATAATAAATGCAAGGCATTGGATGACGTTGGCCAAGATACATGAGCCCACTAACCACTGGCCAACAAGTTGGTATCTTGGTCAACATTCAACCAATGCCTTGCATTTATTATCTATCATTCACATGCAGTGTGGCATTAAGACTCCAGGGGGAGCCCAGGGTGGCAGTACCAATGTGATTCACTGATGGATATGCAGGGTAACCCACCGAATTATCATGGCGTCATTAATAGGTTGCTGGTCTGCATGGTGAACTACATAGACCAGAATGGTCTGGCACCCTGTATCCACTATGTGTGGGAGTGTACACCAAGCATCCACCCCCCTCATTATCAGGAGGCAGTGTGAGTGGGTGTTCTATCGGTGCCCTCACGGGTGTTATTGGCTCCTCCATTTGATAGTCAGCTACCTGCATGGTGAGAGGATGCATCTATATGCACTCCTCACTCAGTAAGTAACGGACATTTTCTGTGATTGTTTTTAATTCTTTATTTCCCCTTCTGTGATGCATTTATATTAGTGTAGGGACCCACTACAACGCAAGGAACCGTGAAGTGGTTAGTGGGCTCATGTATCTTGGCCAACATCCAACCAATGCCTTGCATTTATTATCTATCATTCACATGCAGTGTGGCATTAAGACTCCAGGGAGAGCCCAGGGTGGCAGTACCAATGTGGTTCACTGATGGATATGCAGGGCAACCCGCCGAATTATCATGGCGTCATTAATAGGTTGCTGGTCTGCATGGTGAACTACATATATCAGAATGGTCTGGCACCCTGTATCCACTATGTGTGGGAGAGTACACCAAGCATCCACCCCCCTCATTATCAGGAGGCAGTGTGAGTGGGTGTTTTATCGGTGCCCTCACAGGTGTTATTGGCTCATCCATTTGGTAGTCAGCTACCTGCATGGTGAGAGGAGGATGCATCTATATGCACTCCTCAGTCAGTAAGTAACGGCCATTTTCTGTGATTGAAGATATTGATGATTACTCAAGAATATAGTGTAGATTTTCTTGGTTCCTGTGTTTCAGAAATATATGGCTGTTGCGAATTCAATGGTGGGCAACCAAATTAAAACGACTTTCCAGGATTAGGATGTTGATGACCTATGGTGAAGATAGGTCATCAATATGAGATCGGTTTGACTCTACCACTCAGGATGCCAACCGATCAGCTGATTGAAGTAGCCTTGGCACCTGGGTGACCACTGCTGTCACTTCACTGTATATCAGTCGTAGTGCCATATATTTCATAGCATCTGTGACTGGTATTACAGCTCAGTCTCATTCAATGGAATGGAACTGAGCTTCTCTCAGGCCACATGTTCAATGAATTTGACATCATAGTCCCAAAAAAAGGCCCATGGTGTTCACCCAAGTACAGCGGCCTCTTCAGTCAGCGGGGCCCCCAAGTGGCGGTCCCTACCAATGTGATATAGATGACCTATCCTGAAGATAGCTCATCAACAATTTAGCCCTGGAAAACCCTTTTGATTTGGTTGTCCCCCACTGAACTCGCAACATCCATATGTTTCTCAAACTAAGGTGCCCAAAAAATCTTCACTATATTCCATGGGCAATCTTGACTAGTTATTTTCCATAAAAGTAACTATGTTCTCATCATCAAGTACATCTCTTATGATGTGATCCAAAACTTTATTTGCTTCGGCAGCGGCTGCCTGGCACTGGTTTTTAACAATAATTTTACCATCTAGCACTGTGCACCATTTCCTTTCAGTGTCACCAGGCTACTTACCATTTAATACATAGTCATAAAAGAATGAAAACCTCCAGAACTATACATTTGTCAGAAATCGAGCAAACTCTAGCAAATACCATCTAGAAGTGTGCTTATTTAGTTATTACATAGAAGGTAAATTAATGACGAAGATAAAAGTTAACAGTTTGGTTAATTTACAGATTCTATAAACCAGAAGGGATGATTGATATTTGGGAGCGCAGAATTAGTCTGGTTGATGACACTGAATGTGATGTATAATCAACTGTGTTTCCCCGAAAATAAGACCCCGTCTTATATTAATTTTTGCCCCAAAAGAGGCACTGGGTCTTATTTCCAGGGGATGTGTTATTATACTTACCTAGCTGGCTCAGTCCAGGTCCCTCCCACTGCTCTCTGGATCTCCAACATGCTGAACCACGGCATTGACCGGTCAATTTCTAAATCCTGTTTCCACAATGCGATGGCTGTTATTGGTTCTTCGACTGCTGCTCAACCAATCATAGTCATCGCATTGGTTCATCGAGCGCTGCATTGATTAGTTCTTGAGCACTGCTCAGCGAATCAGAGCCATAGTTTCCTGGAAGTGGGAGTTATGAATCCCGTAACAAGGAAATGATCTTCTGTGGGTGAACGAGGACTACAGGACCCACAGCGCAGCTCTGGTCAGGAGCAGGAGGACCTAGACCGAGCCTGCTAGATAAGTATTCTTTTTTTTAATGTAATACAGCTAGGGCTTATTTTGGGGTAGGGCTTATATTTCAAGCCTCCCCGAAAAATCAGGGTAGAGCTTATTTTCAAGGTAGATCTTTTTTTCAGGGAAACAGGGTATGAGAGCACCCCCGCTTTATATGGGGTAATGGTAGTAATACTCATTAGCATTCATTTTTAGCAATGCTTTACATTCATAAATGGTTTATTGTGAGTGATATCTCTTAAAGATGTCTGCCTCCAACTATTATTACTAATTCTTTTTTATATGAATCAACTAGCAGTTATGTATTAGTCACTTTAGAATGCTTTCAGAAATCCAGGATGTATCTACTTCTCTTTGTTGGAGAAGATTGGAAATGTTTTCAGGAATTTTCCTCTCATCCACTCCTATTCGCTTACTTTTCATAACTCCCTCCTTTTTTTTTCTCTTGGACAATTGCAGGTGGTTGACAGAGCCCTAGCCTGCCATTACTTAAATAGAAGCCCCACTGAAAAGGATCAAGAGCTCTGTGTTTCATCAATTTAATATCCCTGCATTAACGCCAGCCAAGCAGACACAGAGCCGATGCCAAGAGAAACATATGGGACTCAGCTGAAGGGGGGCCAGTTTTTAGAGACAGCTCTGTAGTCTAAACTTCTTAAGGAGCCGGTATAAGCGTGCTTTCATTCAAAAGGTGCTGCTTCGTCTAAAAACACAGATTCAGCTCAAACACTACTACCTTTCACCCTCCCTGTTGGTTTAAGGTGTATTTAGTTCAATGGTTGTATGATGCCTGCGTCACAGATACCTGCTGCTTGTATTTTTTTTCTGTTCCACTTTTCTAACCTTACAAGAAAAAAAAATAGAGAGAAAACATAAATGAAACGTGGAAAATGTCACTTATATGTTATAATAACACTTTTTTAAAGGGGTTGGATCCTTTAGACAATCCCCTTTGCCTATGGCTTATGTTTATGGGTCCTATAATTTAAAACTAATAGAAGGGTAATCCTTCCTCCATTAGCAAGTAATACTTTATTCTCCCTTTCGCAAATGAGCAGCTCCTCCCATAATAACCATGAAAATAACACCCTTCCAGCTCATAACTTTAGATAAGGTTGTCCAAGTTGGACACCGCCTTTAAAAGGGACACCCAAAATGTACATTTAGGACCTATCCTTAGGATAAGTGACAAAAGTCTGATTGCATGGGGTTCCAGATCTCAAGAATGGGCATCCTATATCCTTGTTTTCCATCCTGGGTAGAGCACGCGGCTATCTCTGGCAGTCCCATAGAGTTTAATGGAGCATGCTCGGCCGATATTCCATTCTAGTTGCTCTGCATTGCGGGGAAGGAAGTGTTGGGGAATCGGGAACCCCGTTCTTGTTCTGCTGGAACTTTCACTGATCACAAGAACGGGATTCCAGATTCCTGATCACTGATCACAAAAACGATGTTCCTGATTCCCCAACACTTCCATTCCCACAGTGCGGAACAACTAGAATAGAATAGTGGCTGAGCATGCTCCATTAAACTCTATGGGACTGCCAGAGATAGCCGAGCGCTCTACCCAGGATCTCTTCGGTTGAGTGGAGTGACAGCCGCCACTCCATTCAAGCTCCTCCTCATTGTGCGCTGATGCAGTGAGGAGGAAAATGTTTACCATCTATCCTGTGAGTCGATGTTAAATGTCAATACTGGGAATACTCAGTTAATGTATACAGCTTTTAGGTTAACATTATTAATTCAGTGCATTATATTTTCATAGCTATATATAGATATACAGTATATGATGAGTAAGCTACGCATCTTTTATTACTGTAAGATAAATGAGTTGCAGTTGCATTCATTGCTTTCTCGGACTTTCATGTGACCTTTTCCAGTCAGTGTCTTAAAATACGTCAACTCAAACACAAAAGGGAAAAAAAATCACATGGTCATCATCGGTTGCTGAGAAATTTCATATGCTTCCAGTCTCGTTTCCTAGAATAAAGCAGTGGAAATGTTCATACTCTGTGTCCACTCTCTTTCCAGAACTTCTGAAACTGTACAGACACTAAAAGATCTCTTTATAAGAAATGTCTGAGTCACTCATTAAGAGAATCTTTCCAAAGTTTTTCATCATCTTTGATTAATGAAAATTAAAAAATCAGCAACAGTGAAATTCAAGATGAACAGATTTTTCAGAATTACATTTTTGAGATGAAATATGCATAAATCCATATATTTATCTAAAAAAATGCTGACCGAATACAGCAAAATGCATAGAAAAGCCGGCAATGAATTACATATTGTCATAAGTGGGATCAGAAAGTCAAATCCCAAATAATTAGTAGAATGTCCAACAAGTCCGTTTTCTCCAGAGATCCTTGCAGCGACACAAACTACTTCCCTTTGAGACCTTTTCAGAAATTCCACTGCTATGTTTCTGACAACAGGTACAAAACAAAGTGAAAGGCGTAGGGAACAGAAAGGCTTTAAGGTCAAGACAGGCGGACAGTAGCACAAATGAGAAGACAAGACCGGAGGGAAGGGCAGTCAGGGGTCAAGGATAATTAGGATCAAGTCAGGACAAAAGCCAGAACCATAAAAAATGCTCCTTTTACGCTGGATGAATCTCGTTTGCAAGAACGGGTGACGTCATCACCGGCTTCTTCGCGCTCATGCAGCCTGATTAGACAGGCAAAATCATCGTTGACTTGTTCAACGAGAATCGTTTACCTCTCGTTCATTCCTATGCAAAATACTGAACAAGTATTTAAATGCAATGAGAAGCCAACAGTGATTTTTAGTCCTGCAGAAACTGATCGATGAACATGAAGCGAATGATTCTCGTTCATCATTCAGTCATCGGCTCATGTTCAGACTGAACAATTCCTTTTCGCTCTTTCTAACGATTTTTTTTTAACAATAATCATTCCATATAAACACAGTATGAAGTTTCTTCTCCCACCCTACTATCTTGCCATGCTAGTTGTCATTTATCTAGAACTACCTACTGTAGCAAGTTGGTAGTAGAGTGCTGTACCAGCCTAGTCATCCATACAAGCCATAAATGCAGTTATGCCATTTCTTTTTATTGCCTTGACAATTTCTCTACTACAGACAGCCTGAGAAAGTAACCTAAAGTGTCTAATAGTTACTTATATTGAAAAAGACTCATGTCTATCAAGTTCAAGATTTCTCAATCCTACAGGAAGGCATCTTGCATCTTCAATACACTGACTTAGGGTGGCCTTACAACTCTTGTCTGATTAGTCACACAAAATAGTCACAAAACTGTACTAATGACTGTTGTTTGTATGTTTTTACAAAGAATCAGCCTAGATTGGACATCCTTGGAGTTAATACCGTGCTTTTCCAAAAATAAGTCACTGTCTTATATTAATTTTTGCTCCTAAAGAGGCACAGTGTCTTATTTTCGGGGGTGTCTTAATACTCACCTCGCAGGCGGTGTCCTGGTCCCTCTTGCTGCTCTCCAGGCACTCCGGCAGTCTTCCTTGTCGTCCTCAGCGCTGAAAGAGCATTCTGTTCCTGGTAAAGTGGGTTGAATACCCCGCCTCCAGCAAGAGATTGCTTTGATTGGCTCAAGACCGTAGCCTTAGCCAATCACAGCCGGCGCTTGATGAGCCAATCACAGCTATTCAATGAATGACATCATTGAATGGCTGTGATTGGCTCATCGAGCGCCGGCTGTGATTGGCTGAGGCCACAGTCCTGAGCCAATCACAGCAATCTCTTGCTAGAGGCGGGGTATTCAACTCACAATAACAGGAAGAGAATGCTCTGTCACTGCTGAGGATGACACGGAAGATTTCCAGTGCGCCTGGAGAGCAGCAGGAGGGACCAGGACACCGCCTGCGAGATGAGTTTATTTTTCTCATGTAGTGCAGCTAGGACATTTTTTGGAGGGAGGGCTTATATTTTCACCCTGAAAATCAGGGTGGGGCTTATTATCAGGGTATGTCTTATTATCGGGGAAACACAGTAGTTTAAGTCTCTTATACCCCCTCCCTGCAATACTCTCTCATATCCCATAATAATCACCTGGACATGTAGGGTCTTGACGTTATTTCCTCTTAGGGCGCCTACCCACTTGCGTTGCCGATTTTCGCGCGTGAAAAACGCGGCATTGTCGCGCAGTTTTTGCACGTTTTCCGCGGCGTTTTTTTGCGCGTTTTTTGCAGCCCTCCATTGACAATCTTGGGTGCATTAAGAGAAAAATAAGGACACATATGCAACTGACAGTTCCTATGTGAAAAAACCCCACGAAACGGAAAAAAAAACCCAGATGGACAAGAACACATTCTATACTAATTGCTCTTGAGAAAAAACGCAAAACATCACAGGAAAAAAAATCGCAAGTGGGTAGGCGCCCTTATACTTCTTCCCTATAATGTCCTCCAATACCTCATAACAGCTTGGGCACGCTGAGACTTCTAGCTGTCTTATATTCCCTCCATCTAGTTTTCTCTGATATCCCCTGATCGGCCTAGACATGCTGGGAGCACTTCTCTCCCTTTATGGAGGGGTAACTGGGGCATGCGCCATGGGCGCAGGTAAGAATTCTCTGCCTTAAACCAATAAATATATACCCTATTAATCCCTCACAGTCCAAGACCACCAAGAATATGCCCACTAACCCTTGCTCTCCTCTATACCACCAGAATTTTGCCTATTAATCCCTCCCCTGTTTAAACCACCAGAAATGTGGTCATTAACCCTTTCCATGATAATTAAATCTCTAATTGTCCCCAAAGAAGTAAGCTATTCCCTATCCAAAAAATAGGGGATAACTTGCTGATCAGTAGCGCTCTGATGGCTGGGACCCCACCAATCCCAAGAATGGGCTAAAGAGCATCCTGAAATGAAGACGGTAGCAATCACACATGCACATTGGTGGGAATAGGCTAGGACTACATTGCAACTTAGGCCACAATAGAGGTCACACTGCCAAAGATCACAGTGTGACCTGACCTTGCGACACTGCAAAGTAAAGGAAGTCAATACAGTTGCATTGCAGCTCACAAGTTAATGCAACCTGATAATCACAAGAAATCCAGCAAGTTTGGACTTCTTGGGATCATTGGATCGAAGTTGCAGCAATTTATGAGATGCAATGCAATCACACTGACTTCCATTACTTCGCAATGGCACAGGACTACAGAAATATGCTTTAGTGAAAACCTGCAATTTCACTTTGGAGCACTTCTGCTCCGTTACCCATTTTCGGCTCCTTCCGGCAGCTGGAGGCATCCCTATATATCACTATATAGTGCCATCTTTGGCTGTTGGAAGGACCCGAAAATGACTGAAACGTTAAAGTGCAGGTACTCTTTAATGGCCAGTCAGGCAGATAGAGAATGCATCTCCTCCAGTAACACTCCAGAGAACTGGGTAAATAAAGTACAATTGCAAAAAACTACTGTTGTCCCCGCTAGTTGTAGACCATCAGCACCTGCTGGGAGTTGTAGTTTACCCACAGTCGAGTATCCTCATTTACACTGTATGCCATAAATGTCACCGATGAAATTCTCATATATCAGGAGAACGGGATGCCAGTTTCTGTCTGCTGTACTCTTAATATACGAGTACCTCTTTGGAGATGTGGCTTCATGTAAGTGTATGGGGAATGTACCTGCCACAAATTGGTGACCCCCATTTTCTGGGTATGTTGTGATCCCAGAGGTGAGACCTGCACGCATTTAGCATTCATGGCATATCCTATGTGTATGCTATAAATACCCAAGGCTGTATTCAGACAGGCATATGCGAGATGCACCCGGGTTTATTGGGCACAAAAATGAAAACATTTTATAGCACAAGAGTGCTATCTGTGAAAACTGATGAGAAAAGAACATGCAGCTTTTTTTTGGGGGGGGGGGGGGCTTCTATCTCAATAGCCTAAGGGCTCACACCCACTGACATTTTATTCTCTCTTGCGCTGCGAGGCAAGTGTTTTCACTTGCTCTCGCAGCGCAAGAGAGAATAAAACACCAATGGGTGTGAGCCCTAATAGTTGTAATGGGCCTGCATGCTATCCATGGAACACTCGGACAGCGCCCAGACCAGAAAACGCACTTGAATTGGCCCTAAAGTGGAAACACATTTTTAACGACCACCATCGTCTTTACATGTATTTGCCAGTGAATTGTGTGGCCGTCCAACAACACATGCGTGTGTGGTTTTAGCCACGTGTTCAGCTGCACTGTGTGGCCTAACCCTTGTCACCTTATCTAGCTCATCTGTCTGCTGATTTGGGCTACATTCCGCCCCTGCATAGGGTTATAGGTCTTGATCCCTGTTTTATTGCAATTAGGCAGCCCCCTCATATTCCTCCTAGAGTGTTGCTTCAAAAAGTACTCCCCTTTTCTTTAGCAACCTTCACATACTAATTCTCAGAGACTCGCCATACCCTGGTCCAGTGATGGCAAACCTTTTAGAGACCAAGTGCTAAACTGCAACCCAAAACCCACTTATTTATCGCAAAGTGCCAACATGTCAGGGGGCGGGGCTTATCACAATGTATGATTTTATCCCCATCGTTCTGAAAAAGGACAGGGACGCTTCAAAATAGACAGCGTGCAGATTTTACCTGCTTTTTGGATGTGGAAATACTGCAGAATGTCCTCAGTGGAAATTTCTGTGGAAAATTCTGCAGCATTTCCGCATCCAAAAAGCAGTCAGAATCTGCACCCTGTCTATTTTGAAAGAGCCCTGCCCATTTCCGCCACATGTAAACATAACCCAGCGATAATAGTGACCCCCCCAGCGATAATAGTGACCTCCCCAGCGATAATAGTGACCTCCCCCCAGAGACCCCAGGGGTAATAGTGACCCCCCACAGCAGCCCCCAGTATCATAGTGACACCCCACAGTGGCCCCCAGTATCATAGTGACCCCCCACAGTGGCCCCCAGTATCATAGTGACACCCGAGAGCGGCCCCCAGTATCATAGTGACACCCCACAGCGGCTCCCAGTATCATAGTGACACCCCACAGCAGCTCCCAGTGTAATAGTGACATCCCACAGCGGCCCCCAGTGTAATAGTGACATCCCACAGCGGCTTCCAGTGCAATAGTGACATCCTACAGCGTCCCCCAGTGTAATAGTGACATCCCACAGCGGCTCCCAGTGTAATAGTGACACCCCACAGCGGCCCCCAGTGTAATAGTGACATCCCACAGCGGCTTCCAGTGCAATAGTGACATCCTACAGCGTCCCCCAGTGTAATAGTGACATCCCACAGCGGCTCCCAGTGTAATAGTGACACCCCACAGCGGCCCACAGTGTAATAGTGACATCCCACAGCGGCCGCCAGTGTAATAGTAACATCCCACAGAGACCCCCAGTGTAATAGGGACATCTCACAGCCCCAGTGTAATAGTGACATCCCACAGCGGCCCCCCATTCCACCCGAGACCCACATACTTACCCACTCCTCCTCGTGGAAGCTCCACTACTCCTCTGCTCGGCGTTGCTGCTTGGCGATAATTCTGGTGCACACTGTGATGTCAGTGTGCTGCCGGACGCCTCCTCCCTCTTCTCTCATGGAACCAAGTAGGAAGCGTCAGGGGAGGAGGATCTTGGCTGTACACTGATGTCACAGTGTGAGCCGGGATCAGAACAGATAGCAGTACTGCTTACTGAATATCGGCAGGTGGAGCTACGGCCCCTGCCAGTATTCACTGACGTGGTGAGCGTCCCAGCAGACAGAGCTCTGCACACCGCCTCTGGCACGTGTGCCATAGGTTCGCCACCACTGTCCTAGTCCCTATATTTTGATTTCTTTCACATTTTTGGACTGGTATTCTTCCCTAGTTTTTAACCATTGAAACTGTAAAAAAGTCTCTGATCTCAGAATGATTTTCCTATGTTATTAAACACAGATGCATGATTCCAGATGAGTACTATTTAGGCTGTCCCTTACTGTGGAAGCATAGCTGGAGGGGCAGGGGGCATGTGCCCCAGGTGCAATGAAGAGAGGGGCACCAGAGCAGTCTACATTTAAAGGAGGCAGCAGCTGCTTGCTACATGAAAGCAAGGAAGAGCTACCTTTAAGTCTAAGGGCCCTTTGATGTGATGATTGGGTCACCAGCCACATGCACAGGAGGGCTACGGGAAAATCTGAAGGACCCCTGTTGATGTAATGAGCATGTGATCATTCACATGAGTAGGAAGAGGCAGTTTTTACTACAGTGAAGGAAATGAAGATCCTATTGAGCAGGAAATAGAGATCTAACATTGTGGAGGCACATTGGAGGATTATGACTGTTTAGGAAAGGGGAAACACAAGTCTTGGGGATTGTGCCCCTGGTCTATTGAAATCCCAGCAATACCCCTCGACACTAGTACACTGATAAGTCACTTAAGACCTTGTTCACTTGATATTTTTCACTGTGGATTTGAAGTGGAATGTGCATCAGTTCTATATCAAATCCACTGCAAAAGCTGCATCTGAAGTCTTTCATTAGTTTTTATACAGTATATACAATGTGGATTTTCTGTAATGCCTCAAAAGGAATAAAAATCAGAATTATACAAACAACCTTGAACAGAAAATGTGGGTAACTATAATGTAATGTGCAGTAATATTACCCGGTTTCCACGAAAATAAGCCCTAGCATGATTTTTCAGAATTTTTGAGGATGCAGAATGATTTTTCAGGATTTTTGACGATGCTTGAGCTATAAGCCCTACTCAAAAATAAGCCCTACTTACAGTTAATAAAAAATATCAATGTAAATAGTGTCCAGGCAGCTATACATGTAAAGAAAAAATCTTTTGGTGCAGAAAATTAATATAAGCCCCTGTCTTGGTATTATTTGCTAGTGTGGTAAGCTACATGGGACTGCATGCACTCCACAGATCATTAGCCTTCACCCCTTTACATACAACTGGATGGAGAATAAGATGATGTGAATACTAGGACTCCATCCGTTGTACCTTTTTACTATGACAATGTGAGATGACTACTTGTATAATAGGGTAACCCATTCGATAGTCTTCCTTGTGCTCCGTTGATTAGGAAAATAGAAATATTCCAGAGCTAGAAATTCCCATGCTAAACCTACTCAAAGTGTAGAAATCAAGTCCCCAAACTAATTTCTCACATCCTAGTCATGACCCTAAGCAGCTACGGTTATACCGGAAATGGTAGCTGAAGTTTAATTCCTATATTTATCACTGTGCCCTCAATGTCTCTTGTCTTACTGGTGCTATGGAAAGAGATCTTATATTAAACAGATCTTAATGGGTAGTGAAAAGGAATTTCAGGCCATGGGTCATATCTTTACTTCACAGTGGGATGTGGTCTTCATGACTATTATACAGAACAGCCGTCGTTGTTACAAGGCTGGTTACAAGGTCTGACACTGTCTTACAGGAATGCTGCCTTCCAATAGGTGGTGCTGTAGAGGCATTACCCCGTCTTTCTATTTGCAGACATGCACTTATAAGTCTCCTCCCACCTTCTAGGTACTCTCCCTAAGAGATTACTCATATCCATTACACAACATGGGGGTTGTGTATTATGTGAGTATTTTTCAGGCACGTAATGCACGGTCCTAAAAGCATATTGTTCTACATTGGGCCATTCAGATAGAGTTTTTTTTCACGTGGGTACTATGCGCATAAAAAAAAAATGCTGTATGTTCTATTTTGGTGTGTAATGCGCTCATTATAAGCTACTATACGCCATAAATACGCATCTTACAAGCCCAAGTCCAAAAATGTAGGGATGCTGTGTAAAGTGTGAATAAATGTAAAGAAAAAAAGAATGTAATGGTGCAAGTGAGGCATGCTTCCTAGAGATGAGCGAGCGTACTCGCTAATGGCAAATACTCGAGCGAGTATTGCCTTTTGCGAGTACCTGCCCGCTCGTTTTAAAAGATTCAGGTGCCGGCAGGGGGCGGGGAACGGCGGGGGAGAGTGGGCAGGAACGGGGGGGGAGATCTCTCTCTCTCCCCTCCACTCCCCCCTGCTCACTCCCGCAACTCACCGCTCACCCCCGCCGGCACCCGATTTTTTTAAGACGAGCGGGCAGGTACTTGCAAAAGGCAATACTCGCTCGAGTATTTGCCCTTAGCGAGTACGCTCGCTCATCTCTAATGCTTCCGTTTCATTGAAAAAAATGGGCTCATTTAGAAATTGATGGCAGCAACACATCTCACAAAAGTAGGGACAAGGTTAACAAATGTCTGAAAAAGTAAGTGGTACAAATGAAAAACAGCTGGAGGGTAATTGTTTTTTAACCCCTTAATGCTCCAGGACATACATTTACGTAAAGGAGGTTCGGGATTTTTATGAAGGGGATTGCGGGTCGACGGCGAACACCTGCCCAGCTTTCCCGCTGCTTGCAGCTGTTAACCATTTAAATAACACCATCAATTCTGACAGTGGCAATGCCCCAATCGATGTTTGGGGGTCCCGAGCGGCCCTCTGCGATGAGATTGCAGGGTGCTGTTCAGTTGCTATGGCAAGCAGGGACGTTCTGAAAGCCCACAGGGCTGCCAACGCAAATTGCTTATCAAGCTGTGTCTGTGGTGTGGCTTGATAGACTGCCTGTCAGATTGTAGTATGATGTAATACTATTGTATTACATCATACCACAGGAGCGATCAAACCATCGCAAGTTTATGTGCCATATGGGAACTAAAAAAATGTAAAAATCAGTTAAAGTTTTATTAACTACTGAAAAAATAACAGGTACTAAAAGTTAAAAAAAACGTTTGCCATTTTTATAATAAAAAAATCCAAAAACATATTTGGTATCACTGCGTTCATAAAAGTCCGATCTATCAGAGTAATGTATTATTTACCCCGCATGGTGAACATCGTCAGAAAAAGAAATACACAAGATCAGAATTGCGCAACTTTTTCCTCACCCCGTCTCCAAGAGAAAATGTATTAAAAACGATGAAAAACTATTATGTCCTTCAAAATGATACCAATAGAAACTACAGAACGTCCCGCAAAAAATGAGCCCTCGCACAACTATGTCAACCGAAAAATTAAAAAGTTATGGCGGTCAGAAGATGGCAACAGAATTTTTTTTCTAAAGATATTTTATATTTTAGAAGTTGTACAGCAAAAAAAACTGCATAACTTTGGTATCGTAGTAATGAGCCACAGAATAGAGCTGTCATGTCATTTTACTGAATCGTGTACACCGCAAAAACAAGACCCACCAAAGATGGTGGAAGTTCTTTTTTTTTTTCCATTTCACTCCACTCAGAATTTTAAAAAAGTTTTTCAGTACATTATATGATACAATAAATAGTATCATTGAAAAATACAACTTGTCCCACAAAAAATAAGCCCTCAGACAGCTGCATTGATGGATAAGTAAGAGTTATGATTTTTTAAAAGTGGGGAGGGGGGGGGGGGGGACCGAAAATGAAGAAAAAAGGTCAGTTCCCTTAAGGGGTTAAAGGTAAAGTCCCCTGATGCAAGCACCGAGTTATGACTAATTTCTAGGGTGACATCACATCGTCACGTCTTTTTGGAAGACTGTTTTTGCAGGGTGGTTTGCCATTGCCTTCCCCAGTCATCTTTTACCCCCCAGCAAGCTGGGCACTCATTTTACTGACCTCAGAAAGATGGAAGGCTGAGTCAACCTTGAGTCGGCTAATTGAATGCTTATTGAGAAACAAGATAGAGTAAGTGTACAACATCTAATAATCGCTACAATGATAAAAAGAAAGAAATGAGAAGGCACTTTGCAATAATTACACATAAATTGTAGAAATAAACGCTTAACATACATTCATCATACCTGTTTTCATTTTCTTTTAGTAAAATGGTCACACAGCTAAGGAACAAAGAATCCCAACCAAGCAATCCGGGATGGACAAAAAAGAAGAAAAACCTAACGAGAAACTTTTCCAGCGCGTTTTATGATATAGAGTGAAAAGGAGAGCAGTCTATGAAGTGGAGTCCCTCACACACTAGATCAAGCAAGCCAATTATGAAGCTGTCTCCACCGCCGTTGCAGAGCAATTAGTTTAGCGACCCGATTTTTTTACTAAATTTGGCAGCACAGCCTCAAGTCAAGTATGTGAGCTTATACAAGGATTCCACGCTATTGACAACCTGGATCAAGGCAGCTTTAGTTGGCTGTTTAGGATGTTTCCAGTTCAGCAAAAATACCTTTTTGGTATAAAAGACCAATAGTTTATACAAGATGTGAGTCGCCACATCCACCGGGATATCACTCACTAGCCCAAAGAGGCAGACCCTGGGGTGCATAATTCTTGGAGCCCCTAGATTAGACTCCATGAATTTAAGTACATCTCTCCAGTAATCCTGTAAATCGCTACATTCTCAAAACATGTGCATGACCGTACCTACAGCAGTGAGACACCAAGGGCAATTCACTGAAGGGAAAAGGCCCATAGCCTGCAAACAAGAGGGGGTATAATAAATCCTATGAATACATTTAACTTGTACCAATTTATCTCTAGCACTAACTAAAGGTGCATTTTGACACAACGATTATCACTCAAAATTCGCTCAAAAGCCATCTTTTGAGTGATAATTATTGTGTCTAAATGTGCCCATCTTTCAGTTTTCTGCCGAACTACGGTTTTCAGTTCTGCTTTGAAAACCATCGTTCAGCAGAACAGCTGATGAGCAGAACAACACACTGTGTTATGCCTGGGGAGCGCTGATTACAGCTGATTACATTGTCTGGGCTGTCAGCCCCAAGGCAGAACAAAGGGAATGTAATCAGGGAACAGCGGGTGGTCTGTTCCCTGAACACAGCTCCAAGTGGCTTACATGCTACTAATTGGTACTAATAGACATTAGTCAGCCAGTATATCTCCACCATCTTCAGAGTCTAGGTCTGGTATCTCTAACATCCATTTCTGGAAGTACATGTTAAATGGCTATAAAACTTAGAAAGCGTTTTCACCAGGTTAGACATTTGGGTCAGACCTTCCAAAGGAGGCAAAGAGAGGGAAATGGTGGAATTGTGGAACTGGGTTCTAACAGCATGTCAAAGTTGACAATATCTAAAATAGGAAGTTACCGAAATATGTAAACTGAGCTGTAGCTGCAGGAACGCACAGAAGGTACCTTCACTCACAATATCAGAAACAGTAGCACCATGGAGCCTTTAGAACGCTGATTGTGTAAAGCGCTGTAAATGGGGTAAGTGCAGATTTCACCACAGGGAAATATTTGGAAACTATTCCTCAGAAGTCAGATGGAGAACATTAGACAACACTTTGAGTTACCATCAGAGGAGTTGGCGAGGTAATCATAGGGGTAGCAGGGTCCCTCAACAATAGCCCCCACAAACTCTGATCTGGGCCCACCATTATGCGTTGTAATCCTAACCACCGGAAAATAATCAGTCGAAGACAGCCACCATCCAACATACACTAACTGGCTGGCCAGGTAGTGGTAATAGAAATGGGGCAGGCCCAATTCGACCCAGTCCACCAGAAGACGGAGGGTCTCTAAATTAAGTCTATTTTCTGTTGCCATCTTCTGAGCGCAATAACATTTTTATTTTTCTGTTAACATAGTTAGGGCTCATGTTTTGCGGGACGTCCTGTAGTTTGCGTTTGTACTATTTTGGAATTTTTTTGGAGACAGGGTGACTAAAAAGCGCCTAAAAGGCATTCTTTATTTATTTTTTCTGACGACGTTCATCATTATGGATGCGGCGATACCAAATATGTATTTTTGTTTTATTATTTTGATTCTTTTATTATAAATATGGCAAAAGTTTGTTTTTTACTTTTATTTTATTTTTTTTTTATAATTATAAAACTTTATTGTTATTTATTTTTTTTTTCCCCAGAGGGGACAACAACTTGCGATGCTTTGATCGCTGCTGCAGTATGATGTAATGCCACAGCATCATACTGCTATCGGGCAGGAAGTCGACCAAGCCACCCCACGGGGATGGCTTGATAGGTATTCTGCTAAGACAGCCTTGTTGGCTTTTCAGAAGTTCCCCGGCTGCCATGACACTCACACGGCTCCCTGTGATCTCATCTTATCTAAAGGGTCAACAGGTCCGATGAGCCGTGCGGCTTATTGGAGCTGTTGCCGCTGGGTGTCAGCTGTAAGAAACAGCCAGTGCCCGCGTTGTATGGAGGGATATCACCCCGCAATCTCACTCCATACATGTCTTGCAGCTACAGGATGTAAAAACACTATAGGCCGGTCACTAAGGGGTTAATATCATAAGATGTAGAAATCTGCTTAGTTATCCGTAAGTCGTCTGATCTACCCATCTCAATGTAGCAGGCAGGGGGAGCAAGGCCATCGCCAGGTCAACTTTCAGAAGAGGAGTCTTATCACAATTAACTTTTATCCCAGAGTAGTGACCAAATGTAACAAATATTGACAGTGCAGAGGGGAGAGAGGATTCTGGATCTTGCATGAAAAGAAGAGTGTCATCAGCATACAGTGCGATGGACTCTTCATAATTATTTAGTTTAAACCCAACTATTATCGAGGAAGTGCGCATCTGGATTACATGTGGTTCAATAGCCGGACAAATAGTGCTGAGAACAGGGAACAACCCTACCGCATACTCTATTCAAAGGAAATTGTGTAGAGATATGAATATTAGTTTTAATTTTAGCTACTGGGGAGCTGTTTAGGATCTGTACCCATTTAGTGAAAACTGGCCCAAACCGAGCCATTACTGTCCACAAATATCTCCCCTCTACCGAGTCAAAGATTTTAGCCTGGTGAATGAATACAAGAGTCCACCTCCCACAATTATTGTGTGCATATATAAGATTAGTGAAGAGTCGCCTAAGATTAATTTCCGTGCTTTTGCCAGGTATAAAGCCAGATTGATCAGCATGTATGATTTCTTTAAGAACTGCATTTAAACAGATGTCTAGGATTTTGGCCAGGATCTTAATATCATTGTTAAGGAGAGAAATAGGACAGTAAGAGCCATAGTCTGCCAGGTCCTTCCCAGGTTTAGGGATTAGGACAACTAAGGCCTCACACATAACGATTGGCAGTATGTCATTACATAAAATAGAATTGTAAAGTGTCAGAAGCTTGGGAGCTAAGAATTCTGCATTCCTTTTATACTGTTCAATGGGAAACCCATCAGTACCTGGGGACTTTCTATTGAGGAAAGACGCAATAGTGTCCACTAATTCATCTTCACTTAACACCCCATCTAGGTAACTCTACTCTGGGATAGCCACGGAAAGGAGATATCATTAAGGTTGGCTTCTAGCTGCCTGTTCAAGCAATCAAGCTTAGAGATATACAAGTCAGCATAGTAAGTAGCAAATGTCTGGGGGCAGTGTGATGTTCTCCCTGGCTAAATAAGCCAACAGGTGGCCATTTTTATTTCCTTGATCAAATATATGATGCTGGGAGTAGAGGAGTTTCTTTATCGTCTTGTCGTAGCCCAATAAGAGCAGACAGGTAGCTGCAGAGGGTCGTGTTATGACATGGCTCCACTGTAGAGAGGCAACACTCCAGATCTGTTACCAAAAGGCCAATGTAAGAAGAAGGATGAGAAAGAGAAAAGAAAAAAAGGGAAACATGAGAAAGAGAAAACAATAAAACATGGATTTGCCCTGTGAAGATACATATATCATTTCCATGTAGATACCAGTAGTCACAACAGTGCATATGTAATAAACAACATTGCAGCAGCCACAATGAGAAAAAGTATTTCCCTCTGAAGAGGCTCATTATGGGCTAAAAAGCACCCAAGAGGATCACTGAGGGAGATCCCAAAGTTACAAAAGTGATTAATTCACTAGCCGCAGGCAGGGAAAAAGCGGGTGAAAAAAAAGGGGGAGGAGGGATGGGTTAACCCAATCAGACAATCAGTGCATCATGGATAGAATCTAATGCTGTTCCAACCAGGAATTCTGAAATGATTTGGAGTCATCTAGTCATAATCGGTGCAGATCAGTAGTGTGATAAGTGTAAGCCAGGGGTCTGTATCCGGGTAGTATCGGTTGCAGTACAGGAGGAACAGACAGGTAGCATAGTCCAGGTGAAGCCAAGGGTCGGTATCCGGGTAGTATCGGTGACAGTACAAGAGGAGTGGCAGGTAGCGGAGTCAAAGTAAAGCCAGAGGCTGGTACACGGGTAGTATCGGTTGCAGTACAAGAGGAGCAGGCAGGTAGCGTAGTCAGGGTGAAGCTAGAGGTTGGTAAACAGGTAGTATCGGTAACAGTACAAGAGGAGCAGGCAGGTAGCATAGTCAGGAAAAGCCAGAGGTCAGTAGAAATTGGAGGAAGGGCCAGGCCTTTACAGCAAATCCAATTCGCAATCAGGGCGGAGCCAAAATAGGAACTGGATTGCAGGAACTGGGAACAAGCCTAGGGTTCAGCAAGGTAGCAAGGCTATGGTTCAGCAAGCCTCAATAGCTTTGGGGCTACTGAACTCAGGAGCTCCTGAGTTCAAGCCCCGACACAATCACATCTTTCGGCTTATCATAAAAAAAGGAGCAGTTATCTTTCAGCACATTCAGCTTGACAGGATAAAGCATGGCATTAGTTGCTTAGAGTGCAGCAATCTCTTTGCTTTTGCAAATTTCTGTCACCTGTATTTCCAGCACTTCCTGTGCCATATCCACATTTCTTGTCCCATGACTAATAAAAACCTTATCTCTTGTTCACAATGAATGTGGGTGGAGGAGCAACTGGAGGTAGGACTTAAACTGGTATGCGGTCCAACACATAGGAGGGGTGAAAAAGAGTCAGAATCATATGTCTATTTAAAGAGTTCACAGGGATTCTTTCCCTCAATTCCCTCCGGTAGCTCTATCAGCATAACATTGCATCTATGCAGGCAGTTCCCTAGGTCATCCAGATTTTTATGCTGTGCGGCAGAAGCAGAATCAAGGGTCTGTAACTGAGCTCTGAGCAGTGCAGTAGAGTCTTGTAGGTCAGGTATACAAGTCTCCAACTCAGTGGTATGCCCTCGTAGAGACTGGACATCCGCACACAGCAGACTGAAATCCGATTGTAGAGCGTTATTCTTTTCTGTAAGTACGGAGCAGCACTCCGTTATTGCTTTAATTACATCAATAATATTCAGCCTGGCTGCAGGTGGCAAAGATAGTACAACCGACGCAAATGAAGAGCCTTGAGGGTCAGTAGATACAGTAGGCTGAGTGTATGCCATAGCACAAGAGTACAGAAATTTATTAGTAATTTTGGTCTGCTTTGTTGGAGCCATCAAGGGTGTACGGAGGCAGATTGAAGGATAACAATAGTAAGCTGGAAATAAATATTACAAGGGGGTGCACAAAAGAAGTGCAACAATTAACACATTACAAAGAGGGCCCAAGGGGCCACAGAAAAGTTGGAATATATGTGATTCTGCAGTAGATTGTTGAGATGCAAAAAGTGACCAAGGGATGGAGTGTAATATAGCAACTCTAAGGCTTGAAAATGCTGTCGTCCAAACTAATATTGAAGTAGAAGGTCCACTTTAAAAAAAGTGAATAAAAGGAGGTTACTCCTGGGTCCAAGTATGAAAAAAGGCACTGAAGGATTGTGTTTACACCTTACGTTGTAGCCCACTACAGTGTGCCGATGGAAGGAAGGTAGTGCAGTCCCGGATTACTCACGGTCTCCTAGCAGCGTGATCCCAGGGATGGGATTTACTCCACTGCAGAGGGGCAGCCAACAAACTCATTCTCTGGGCAGTGCAGGCAGATAGAGCTTACCCAGGCCTATTCTGCAGTCTGACACCAGTGGGGGTTGTGTGTGCCAGTGTTTCCGCAGCCGTGGAAGTAATGGTGTGGCACAGTCTACAATAGTGCCAGAGCTTGCAGGCCACACAGAGGTGCTGCATGGCCACACAGTTCTGATCCCGTCCACAGTAGTGAAACATCTACTTCGAGGAGGTCATCGCCCGATGTCACCTGGTGCAGCAATAAAAACCAGGAATGCTGGAGCATGTCATGCAGAGTGGAGGATCCATTTTTTGAACAGTCATATGACTGTTTATAAAAAGACCAAGTTAAAGAACCAGAATCTCTCACAAGCAAAGAGCGTCAGAGCTTCACAAATCTGTGAAAGCTGTATCTAAAAATTATGGAACAATTTCAGAAAAATGTCCCTCAACATAAAATTGCAAAGACTTTGAAAATCCCACCATCTACAGTCTATAATACCATCACAAAATTCTGGGACTCTGGAAAAATTCCTGTGCACAGGGGCCATCAGGCTGCATTGGATTAAAAAACAGTCATGATTCTGTAATGCAAATCACTGCATGAGCTCAGGAATACTTCCAGAAATCACTGACTGGGGACATTAACTTACTTAACAGCTCACTTACCTAATGAACAAAATTATGTCTACAACTTCTTGCTCTATAAAACGTGGGGTAGGCCACAGCTTTATTAAATAACATATGATAACAATATTACTAGTAACTTTTTCAAAAACCTATCCATGCTGTACGCCGGTTAACTTTATCAGTCCGTAAACCGTCCCAGAGGACGTTCGTAAGCCTCGGTCCTTCGGCTTGCAAACCTTCCTCTATAACCCTAACCAGCATGGACTAATTCCGGGCCAAACCACTAGCTGTGACAACTTCCGAAAATGCCACCTAACTCAGCTCCATCTCCTACCTAACCCAGACCTTCCGGGCGGGTGGGCGGGCGTCTTCTCCGCTCCTATCTTTCTTCTTCTCCTTGTGTCTCTCGTCTTCTGGTCTCCTTCTTTCGTTCCCCTCCCTCTTCACATCCTGTCCTAGCTCCGCCCCCTGTTGTGTTCGCTTTCTTTTTTAACCCCTCCTATTCCTGTCCCCAGTCACATGCTGTTTTCTTAAACAGCTCACAGCATACGAGACTGGGGACATTAACTTACTTAGCAGCTCACTTACCTAATGAACAAAATTATGTCTACAACTTCTTGCTGTATAAAACGTGGGGTAGGCCACAGCTTTATTAAATAACATATGATAACAATATTACTAATAACTTTTTCAAAAATCTATCCATGCTGTACGCCGGTTAACTTTATCAGTCTGTAAACCGTCCCCGAGGACGTTCGTAAGCCCCGGTCCTTCGGCTTGCAAACCTTCCTCTATAACCCTAACCAGCATGGACTAATTCCGGGCCACACGGGATGTGCCATATTACTGCGGCTCATTCCGTCCCACCCCACCGACCTTAGCCAGCGCTGCCTCTACACCATCCTGTATACCCGATAAAAAAGTATCCAATCCTAAATCATTGAGGTGGACGCCGTCCTCCCTCAATGCCCCCTTCTCCTTATCTTCCAGCTCCCAGTGACGAACTGCCACCCCCCCAAGGGACTGAACAAACTGCAACATTTTCATATTGATGAATCTCCTCACTTTCTCTATTGCCTCCACGTTTCTTGCTCCTCTCCAGTATCTCCGCGCTACTATATCCGACCAGACGATTATCACTCCTTGGAAGCATTCCCGGAACCGCAAAATGTCCTGTTTCATTATAACCAAGAGATCACGTGTCTTCATCTTACCCAGGTCGTTACCCCCGGCATGAACGACCAAAACCACTCTCCGAGGGGTACGCCTACATATGTCTGTTACCAGTTTTAACATGTCCGGCCATCGTAGCCCCCGGACTCCGTGCCAGGTTACGGGTGTTCCGGTTAGGCACAAGTTCACTCCCAATGGCCGCACCGCTGCCCTCTTTTGAGCCCAATAAACGTAGGAGTGACCCACGATGCACACCTTCCACGGCTCTGCAGCTGAGAAAAAACAAAAGAAAAAATACAAGGGCAAAAACCTATTCAAGCACGAACATAACCTTAAGTGCTAGGGCAACTACCAACTAAAATCCTTAACCATCAGATCAGGTCTAACGTAAGATTTATATGCTTGTGACTTCCACCTCCCCAGTCTTTTTAAACCCTCTTCATTCATGCCACCCGCATCCGCAGATGTGGCCACGCCGATTCTGAACGAGTGCGTTCCAAACTCCACTGCGTCAAAACCTGCTGACCGTAGGGCCGACCATAAAACCGCCGCAAACTGGAAACGAGTGAGGGGGAGTACCGAAGAATGAACCAAAAAACGCTCTCCCGGGGGCCTGGAAGCCATATAATGTGCCACCGTGTCGACTGGGCACCAACGCGAACCCAGCCGGCTGATACTCACCCACTCGCCTCTGCCGTACACATCGGTCTTTGACTTTCTTATCCTCAATCGTAACGCCCCCTCGACTATAATCACGTCGTTCCCGAGCAGCCCGCCAGCCTTGTGTTTACTGGTGGGTACAAGCTCTCCAATCCTCAAGGCTGCGAAAAACGCGAGCAAAAAGGCAGCCCTGAACAACAAGATTTCCGAACCGTTCGAACAGGTGCTTTCCAAAGCATCTAACAACTTACACAACACTGGATATGTTATCGGGCGACGGGAGTCCACCCGGACCTTCTCTTTCTTCTAACCCCGCACAATCTGGCGGAACACAAACTCTTTTGTAACATCAACGAAACTATGTAATTTTAATAAAAAAAGCCACACCCGCCAGGTGTTTTTTAACCGCATCAACCGATGCTCGTTTGTCCCGCAATGACGCTAACATGTCCAGCGTAGCCGAGCGGGCCCTTTCACCCCGTACCATGCGGCCCCCGGCAAAAGTCAACCACTTCTGCCAGACCGCATTGTAATTGTTCCATGTTCCCGCCGCCACCGATGTCTCGACTAGCTTCAGCAGCTCTGCTCTGCCAGATTCCACAAGAAAGGCGGGCAGCGTACCCCCTCGGCGTCCGCCTGCGGGTGCCGCTCCCTGAACCGCTCCATCTGCGAACGAGAGAGTGCGTCAGCTGCTAGGTTTTTGTATCCCGGTACATGCTTCGCACGTAAATAAATGATCCGCTGCAGACATCTTAAAACCACGTGCCTCAACAGTGCCAACACCGGCAGGGAAGCCGAAGACTGCCTGTTAATAATTTGCACCACCGACACATTGTCAGACCAAAAACACAACTTATGGTCCTGGAGCTCTTCGCCCCATAACTCCAACGCCACCACCAGCGGGAAAAACTCCAAAAGCGTGATGTTTTTATTCCATTGTCTCTCAAACAAGGATACTGGCCAGGGTTCCCTGCACCAGTGGTTACGGAAAATCACACCAAAACCTACCGACCCTGCTGCATCAGCAGAGATCGGATCCCGACCACTCCTCCTTGGGACATACCACTTGCCCATTGAAGGATTCTAAGAAAATTCTCCAAATATGTAACTCCTTTTTGATTCCTTGCGTGATCCTTACAAACCGTCGCCAGGGAAAGTCTTTTGGAAAACACGCGGCCCATGGGAATCACTTTGCAGGCAAAGTTTAATAAACCCATTAAGACCTGTACTTGGCGCAACGTGGCCTTCTTACCGCTCGCAACCTCTTTTACCGTCTGACGCAGGCGAGCTATTTTATCTACCGGCAACCTAAAAACCATTTCCTCGGTGTCGATCTCGATCCCAAGGAAAGTCAGCCTGCTGACTGGGCCCATCGTCTATTCCTCAGACAACGGGACCCCCGCCTGTTGCATCAATTTCCGAAATGTGTGTAACAAAAACACGCACGAGCCCGATGCTTCCGTTCCTATAAACAAAAAATCGTCCAGATAATGCGTAACCGATGTGATGCCAGTCTCAAACTTGAGCATCCACTCCAGGAAGGAGCTGAACAGCTCAAAGTAGTAGCATGAAATAGAGCAACCCATCGGTAAACACATGTCAAAAAAGAATTGATTGTCCACTTTGCATCCCAGTAGATGAAAACACTCTGGGTGAATCGGAAGAAGGCAGAAAGCTGACTCGATGTCCGCTTTTGCTAACTGAGCCCGCTTTCCTGCCGTTCTCACCAGCGACACTGCCTGGTCAAAAGAAGCATAAACCACTGAAGCTTCCTCCTTTGAGATGCCATCAATTACCGACTCACCTTTCGGGAAAGATAAATGATGTATCAGACGAAACTTGCCGGGCTCCTTCTTGGGGACAAGCCCCAACAGGGAGACCTGCAAATTAACGAACGGCGGTTCCTTGAAGGGGCCCGCCATGCGGCCCGCTGCTACCTCCTTTAGAACTTTGTCTTTAACTAATTCTATGTTATCCGTCGCTGATTTTAGGTTTGGACACCACGTGGACGCGGGCTGAAACGTAAAAGGTATAACGAAGCCGTCGAAAAAACCCTGTCTAAGGATTCTTGCCTTCTGCTTCCTGTGGTACTTGTCGAGCCACTGGAAGAGGTATTGGCTTTTCACCGGGGTGCGGTGCTCCACTGGCACTGCCCCCGGCGCCTGCTGATCTTTGCTTCCTAAAACAACGCACCGCGGCGTGCTGGCCCCCGCAGACAGAACACTCATGTCTGAACTTGCAGGTGGCATAAAACCTGCAATGGCCCTCGTTGTAGAGCCAACAAGAGCCATTTGGTCTTGGGGAGGCCGCAGGGGGCTGTTGACCGCCCCCCGCGGCTCCCCCCTGAAACGTCGTTTTCTGTGGGCGCTGCGCTAGAATAAGCTGTATCCAGACATCGGTAGCTTTTGACACCCAGCTTATGTGACTAATCCCCGAAACTCAACGCCGGAAATCTTCGTCGTAGCGCCACCACGCGGCGCCGCCATGCAACTTATAAGCGCTGAATATCGTGTTAAGGTACACCATAAGCTCAGGACCTTTTCTTGGCTGGTGCTGGCATGCAACATAAGCCAGCACCATATAAGCCTGCAGCCAACTGCTAAAAGTCTTAGCGACTTTCGGCTTCTTATCCGCGCCGCGCTCCGAGACCCGTTCTTTGTCAACCATCACGTGGTCCGCCGACAGCAAGGACCATATATCCACATATACACCTTTGCGTATTTTATCCAACACCTCGTCTGGCAACCCGACCCCTAACGGGGCAACACCACAAAACAAAGAGTCTGCATATCTCAACCCTTCCAGAGGGTCCACATCACCACCGGCTGATGAGCAACCACCTTCCTGCCCAGCAGGCGGGCCCACGCCCCCTGGGGATCCGCAGGACTCTGACACACCATCTTTTCGATCCACCTTGCTCAACAGCGATTTTAACACCGTAACTAAATCACTTTTATCAGCCGCCTTGGCAGGATCCATCACATTTTTCCAAGCGTTTAAATAGTTCGACTCACCGGCCTGCCCGACCTTCGGCGTTGCCAAGGGCGTGGACGTTGCCGGCCTTCTTCCTGGGCTTCTGTCCCTGCAGGGCGATGGCTGCCGCGCACTCCCGTGCGGAGCCTCTCGAGCCCTCCTTCCCTGTTGTACTCCAAGGTGGCCCCACTCCGGCCGCTCTTGCGAAATATCCCGCCTCCTGCGGCTGTTATCCGGGGCTGTCGGCAAAGCGGCCGCCTGGCGGTAGGTTTCCGGTCGGTGCCGCTGCTCCGGACCACAGAACCCGTCGCCCTCGTTCTCTCTACTTGCTCGCCTCCTACCTCTACTTGCCTCTGCAACTAGCCTAACATGCTCTCTATCGCGCTTGCGCTGATATCTGTCTCTCCTGGCTCTCTCCCTCTGTCTCCGCTTAGCGCCCTGGCCTTGCCTGTTGCTGCTGGCGCGACTGGCATAACTGTACAACGACTCGCCTCCCCCCGAGGAAAGTGCCCCCACAAAACGTGGGTTAACATAGCAGCGCCTATGTGATGTTGGGAGCGCGCAATCTAGCTGATGCGAGGGGGGGTTCCTGCGTGCCCCATAATTGGTGTGGTCGCGCATGGAAGGTATGTGTGCGAACACGATGGGGGTAGGATGCTGTTGGGGGGGTTGGCGATCATGGACTTGTGTGGGGGGGTGTTCAAGGTAGACCGCGGGGGGAAGGGCCCTCTGGTGTGCAGTACGAAAACATGCTCTCGCTCCCCTCCGTTGCATACCCCCTGCTCCTGTTACCCTGCTTGCTACCCAGCCTGCTGCCTATGCTGCTCCCAGTACTGGAGGCCGAGCTATACCCCCCCTCCCCCCAGCCCCGGTACGGCTGGGAACTGAAACGTTGCGGCCTCCATCTCCTCGCTGGCACTCTACAACCCGCCCCTGAAGGCCCTACCTGCGCCTGCTGGTCGCTCGCGCCGCCATCTTGTGTGTGCCTGCGCTCCTGTTGTGCGCCTCCGCGCGCCTCTCTCCGTCCTTGCTGTGCCGCCCTTAGGCTGGAATCGGAGGCCGTGCGCCCTGCCGCGCGCTGGTCCCTTGGGCCGGAGCATGCCGCCTGCTCTCTTCTTCCTGGCGGACTGCCGGCTGGCAGTGAGCGCGGCTCTTCCCGCCACGTGGTTTGAATTTGGCGCCATTTTCTGTGTGGCGCGTCCTGCTGCCGACATCCTCTCGCCGCCGCGGCTGTTCTTCCGGCCGCTTCTCTTTGCGGCGGGACTCGGGCTGAGTCGCGCCGGGGGGGGTTTTCTTCTCTTCGGGCGGCCTCGCCCGGCATCCCCCTCCTGTGCCGCTCCGTCTCCCGCTTCCGGCTCCCGTGCTGCCGGTTCCACCGGCCTTCCGGACTCAGACCTTGACCTGCAGCTGACAAGGAGGTCCTCCAGCCATCCGGCCCCATCGCGCTCGATTGCCTGCCGAATCTTCATCTGTAAGTCCTCCATTTCAGTCTTGGGGCTTCTCCCTTTTCTCCGACGACTCTATGATCTCCCTTCTTCTTTCTTGCTGCGCCCGAACTGCAGCCACTTAACCCTCGCTGCGCTGCTCTGTTCTTCAACTGTTCTTTGCACCGCTCTCTGTCTTCTTCTGGCTTTCTTTCTTTCTGTTGTTCGCCTTCAACCGCCGTCTTCTCCGCTCCTATCTTTCTTCTTCTCCTCGTGTCTCTCGTCTTCTGGTCTCCTTCTTCCGTTCCCCTCCCTCTTCACATCCTGTCCTAGCTCCGCCCCCTGTTGCGTTCGCTTTCTTTTTTTAACCCCTCCTATTCCTGTCCCCAGTCACATGCTGTTTTCTTAAACAGCTCACAGCATACGAGTTTGTGAAGACAGTTCGCCGTGCAATTCACAAATGCAAGTTAAAGCTGTATCATGCAAAGAAGAAGCCATATATCAATACAATTCAGAAATGCCAGCATCTTCTCTGGGCCAGAGCTTATTTAAAATGGACTGAGGCAAAATAGAAAACTGTTCTGTGCACAGATGAATCAAGATTTAAAATGATTTTTGCAAACCACAGACAACGTGTTCTGGGGACTCCGGAGGAGAGGGACCACCCAGCTTGTTATCAGCACACAGTTCAAAAGCCTGCATCTCTGATTGTATGGGGATGCATTAGTAGCTATGGCATGGGCTGCTTAGACACTATCAATGCTGAGCAGTATATAAAGGCCTTGGAACAACATATGCTCCCATCCAGACAACATCTCTTTCAGGGAAGGCCTTGTATATTTCAGCAAGACAACACTAACCCACATACTGCATCCATCATAACAGCATTTGGTCTCTTCACTTCCCAGACATTTACAGATTGTTGTACAATGGTAAACATGACCCTGTCCCAACTTTTCTGAGATGTGTTGTTGTCATCAATTTTTAAATGAATTATTTTTTAAAGGTTGAATGCACACGACATGCGGGATCCCGCAGCAGAATCCGACCCTGTGCCTGTCTGGAGACCCCTGCTTACCTGTCTGGATGGTTCTTTTCTGTGCTGAGGATGTGCCGTTTGGCGCGCCGGTGCACATGCGCAGTACAGAAAATACTACGCTGTCACTAGACGATAACACAGAATCTGCGCCCCTTCCGCAATATCATTGTGGAAGGGCCACAAGTCAGACGACCACGACTGACTTCAATACAAGCTGTCTGCGAAATCCATGCTGGAATAGGACATGCTGCGATATTCTCTCTGCGAGACACATGGAAAAGCGATTTTCCGGGCATGTCTATGGTCAGTATTTGCTATGGAATCTGGAGGCGGATGCCTGCCCCGGATTCCGCAATGCAAATACACCCGTGGAGTGCATTGGGCCTAACTGAAATGAAAAAATGTCTCATTTTCACATTCTGATTTGTGTTCTATGTTCCATTGTGAATAAAATATGGTTATATGAGATCACCAAATCATTGCATTATTTTTTTCTTCACATTTCTTTACATTTTACACAGCATTCCAACCTTTTTTGGAATTGGTGTTGTAGAGGCATATTTAACTGTGTACTATGTATTGCGCCCATGAAAACTATTCATGTAATACGCAGACTCCATAAGCCCTAAGGAGAAACAATACCCTTCTTGACCCACATCCGTAGCCTCTCACTAGACAAGCCAGAAACCTACTGATAAGGGGTAAAAACCCTGAAACTGTCTGTCTGTACTTGGTTATCTTTTCCTTCTGGAGAAGCTTCTGGCTTTGACTCATAATTCCCAGTCATTATCACAAGGCTTTGTTAAAAAAAGGTCTGACATTGACTTGCAGTAATGCTGCCTTCCAATAGATGACGCTGTTGAGGCATTGTTCCATTTTCCCATTTATAGAACAGCAGTAAACCCAGGTTTGAACTGACACATTTCACACTGTACTAAAGGGATATCCCTCATCCCAATGAATGAATGTCAAATAGTGAAGGAAAACAGGACTCAGACTGTCCCTCCCGATATATCAGGTACACAAACGCAATGACTGCACTTTATATTCTGCTTAAACTGCTGCTTGTCTTGAGCTGTGAGGAGCACACATAGACATTGAACAATAAATTCCCTTCTTCCCTCATCCGAGGGCACAGGGAAATACTGTAGATTTACAGAAGTAAACAGGTACTGAAATAGTCAATCTCTTCACAGGTTAATCCTTGTAACCTGAATCAAAGTTCTTATTGACTGTGGAGCTTACGGCAAATTTGAAAGTGCATTCTGAAGGACCTATGTACAGAGGACATATTCAGTAATGACTTTTTGATGTAGTGTGTTTATTCAGCGCAGTCGTACTGTATCTGAAATTGGAGCTGCATGGTCTGGAGGTGCATGAAGGGAGCACAGGAGAAGGAGGGCAATCACTCAAGAGTGCAAGTACTTAAAAAGCGGTGACATGTAGGTACTCAGAGAGTGTTAGGGACTAAAAAGCAAAGGTTTTGCAAAATGGTGATATATACAGTAGTGCTCGAAAGTTTGTATACCTTTCATCATTTTCCGAATTTGTGCTTAAATTTGACCTAAAACTACATGAGATTTTCGCACAAAAAGTAGATAAAGAGAAACAAATCAAGTCAAGAATATAAGACTAAATTAGTCATTATTTTATTGAGCAAAATGAGTCAATATCACATGTATGTGAGTTGCAAAAGTTTGTGAGCCTTTGCTTTTAGTATCTGGTGTGACCCTCTTGTGCAGCAATAACTGCTTCTAAATGTTTCCGCTAATTGTTGATTAGTGCTATGCATCAGCTTGGAGGAATTTCACCCCAGTCCTCCATACAAAACAACTTCAACTCTTTTATGTTGATGGGTTTCCTCCCATGTACTGCTTGCATTGGGTCCTTTCACAACATTTCTATAGGATTTTGACTTTGACTTGGTCATTCCAAAACTTTAACTTTATTCTTCTTTAACCATTCTTTTGTAGAACGACTTGTGTGCTTTGGGACGTTGTTTTATAGCACGACCCACGTTCTCTGGAGGTTCAGCTCACGGACTGATGTTCTGACATTTTTCTTCAGAATTTGTTGCTATAATTCTGAATTGAGTATTTCATCAATAATACCAAGCTGTCATGGACCAGATGCAGCAAAACAGGCCCAGACCATGATACTGCCAACACCATGTCTCACAGATGGTTTAAGGGTTTTAGGGCTTAGTCACACGAGCGCATCGGTGCCTGTACACGGCCGCCGCACCTGTGTGACTGAGCCCTTACTGCGGGAAGAAGGCCGTACTTCAGGATGGACGACTCCCTGCAGCGCTGAAGAAAGAACACATGACCGGCAATGAAGTCGGTCACATGTTCTTTCCTCCGGAGCTGCAGAGAGACGTCGGTCCTGAAGTGCGGCCGTCTTCTTCCTGCAGTAACACAGGCGCCGATGCGCCCGTGTGACTAAGCCCTTATGCTGTAAAGCAGTATTTCCTTTCTCCAAACATAACACTTTTCATTTAGGCCAAAAACTTATTTTCTATCCACAAACCATTGTTCCAATAGCCCTCTGGCTTGTCTAGGTGATCTTTAGCAAACTGCAGACCGCCAGCAATGTTGTTTTTGGAGAGCTGCAACTTTCTACTTGCAATCCTGCCATGCACACCATTTTTGTTCAGTGTCCTCCTGATAGTGGGCTCATGAATATTAACATTAGCTAATGTGAGAAAGGCCTTTAGGTTACCTTGGGTTCCTTTGTGACCCCACAGACTATTGTACACTGTGCTCCTTTTCTTGGTTGACTACTCCTGGGGACAAGAATAAAAGTCTTGAATTTCCTCCATTTGTACACAATCTGTCTGATGAATTGCCAAAGTCCAAATTCTTTAGACATGGATTTGTGACCTTTTCCAACCTGATAAGCATCAACAACTCTTCTGCTGAGATTGTCAGAAATCTGCTTTGCTTGTGCCATAATACACTTTTACAAACATGTTGTGAAGATCAGACTTTTATAGATCCCTCTTCGCTAAATAGAACAAGTCAGCTACTCACACCTGATTGTCATCCCATTGATTGAAAACAGGTGACTTTATTTACACACTCTAATTATTTGCTAATCCTAAAGGTTCACATACTTTTGCCACTCACAAAAATGTGATATTGGATCATTTTCATCAATAAATAAATAAATGACCAGGTCTTAATCTACTTTTTAACACTTGTGTGGAAATGTGATGTAGTTTTAGGTCAAATATAAGCAGAATTATGGAAAATTCTGAAGTTCACAAACTCTTAAACACCACTGTACATACAAAATCTGCTTTGACTCTTCACAGAATAAACCTGAGCCGGAGATGGTTGTAAAATTAATAATATGGGCATAGTCTTAGGGTACTTTCACATCCCCACAGCCGAACGATTTCGTCTGTGCACAGAACCAAACAGCGCCAGGCGGACCCCATTGACTATAATAGGGGTCCACTTTTTTTCCACCCTGCACTACCAGGCTAGTGTGTAGTGCTTTTTCTTCCAATATTTTCAGCCAGAGGTTTTGACGCATATGTGAAACCAGGCGTACTCTTCAGTTAGAGTTAAAACTCAATAAAAGTTCAACACAGTATATTTAAAGGGATTTTGTCATTAAGTTTATGCTGCCTGAACCACGGATGGCATGAATTCCAGGACAGGTATGCCTATTGCCCTCGTGTATGTCTTATTCTGGAACTCTGTAGCGTTTAGAAGAAACATACTTGTAAGTTTGACTTAGGAATGGAGCTTTGAGTCATGGAGGTGGGCCACGCCGGCCTTTCCCCACCCACAGCATGTAGACTAACAGTTCTCTTTCTGTACACAAAAGGGGAGAGAGCTATTAGTCATTAAGCCCCATTAACACGGAAAGATGATTGTTCAAAATTTGTTCGAAAGATAGTTTGAGCGATCATTTTGCATAAACTACTAATGGGTACTAATGCCCATTAGTAGCTTATTAACTTAATTTGCGTGCAAATAAGCCTCCCTTTGCTGTATGCAGATAACATTGGGTGGTCTGTTATCTGCATACAGCTCCATTGTTCTCCCGAGGGACAGCAGCTGAAAACAATGTTATCATTGCTCCTGTGGAGAATCACAGCATGCGGTCCCTGCTATCAGCTGGATGAAAGCATTTACAAGCAAAGGTTATCGCTCAAAAGACATTGTTTGAATGAATTTTGAGTGATAATCATTGCATGTAAATCTGGCTTTAGTCTTCATGCTGCAGGTAGGCAGAGGCCGCCACGGTCTACCTTCATGACTCAAAGTTCCATTGCCGAGTCAGACTTCAAAGCATTTTCTTTCTGAATAAAGTAGACATGGGGCAACAGGCATACATGTCCCAGATTCATGCTGGCCTTCTTTTAGGCAGCATGAATCTCAGGACACAATCCCTTTAAGAACATTTGAGGTTTTATATCTTATTATTACACTTATACTGGCCATGAGGAACTTTTTTATTGCTACAAGTGTGGGTAATTACCTATTTATGTTTTGGACCAAATATTTTAAGACTGAAAAAAAGCAATGTGAATTTCAGTTAGCACTACAATATCTTCAGAGACAATTACAGAACTCTGTGAGCTCAAATGAACTAAGAGGGTCATAAAAAGGTTATTACAGAAGCGTAGCTATGCAGTCCCTCATCTACAGTCGTGCCTCTTCCCCCCAACTGAAACTTAAAGGGGTTGTCCCGCGGCAGCAAGTGGGTCTATACACTTCTGTATGGCCATAATAATGCACTTTGTAATATACATTGTGCATTAATTATGAGCCATACAGAAGTTATAAAAAGTTTTATACTTACCTGCTCCGTTGCTGGCGTCCTCGTCTCCATGGTGCCGACTAATTTTCGCCCTCCGATGGCCAAATTAGCCGCGCTTGCGCAGTCCGGGTCTTCTCCTGTTCTCTATGGGGCTCCGTGTAGCTCCGTGTAGCTCCGCCCCATCACGTGCCGATTCCAGCCAATCAGGAGGCTGGAATCGGCAATGGACCGCACAGAAGAGCTGCGGTCCACGGAGGAAGAGGATCCCGGCGGCCATCTTCACCGGTAAGTATAGAAGTCACCGGAGCGCGGGGATTAAGGTAAGCGCTCCGGTAAGCTTTCTTTAGGTCCCTGCATCGGGGTTGTCTCGCACCGAACGGGGGGCGGGGGGTTGAAAAAAAAAAAAACCCGTTTCGGCGCGGGACAACCCCTTTAACTTTATTTGAAGCCCTCACCGCTAATTTTCTCCAAAGCCATATGTACTTAAGACTCGGTCACTTGAATGGAGAGATGTTCGGCTACATTCACACGACAGAATCCGCCGCGGAATTTCCTGCACGGACTCTGCCTGTTAACCCTTTGCAATCCACTGTCTGACGTCTAAAGACATTGTATTTGAAGGCTGTACAATAAGGATGAGCGAGTATACTCGCTAAGGCACTACTCGTCCGAGTAATGTGCCTTAGACGAGTATCTCCCTGCTCGTCCTTAAAGATTCGGGGGCCGCCGCGGAGCGGGGAGCTGCGGGGGAGAGCGGGGAGGAACGGAGGGGAGATCTCTCTCTCCCTCTCTCCCGCCCGCTCTCCCCTGCTCCCTGCCGCGACTCACCTGTCAGCCGCAGCGGTCCCTGAATCTTTAAGGAGGAGCAGGGAGATACTCGTCTAAGGGCTCTTACCCACTTGCGTTTTTTTTTAATGCTGCGATATCGCAGCGTTTTTTAATGCAATTGTCAATGGGACTTTCTAATGTTAAAAAGGCATCGCAAGTTTGTGCTTTGCGATTTTATTTATTTTTTTGTGCGATGCATTTTTAACATTAGAAAGTCAAATTGACAATTGCGTTAAAAAAACGCAGCAATATCGCAGCATCAAAAATACGCAAGTGGGTAAGAGCCCTTAGGCACATTACTCGGACGAGTAGTGCCTTAGCGAGTATACTCGCTCATCCTTACTGTACAACTCTGATGTAGGAAGACGTCCAGCAGGGTATTCTTACTGTATATTACTGGCCGCTCTGTTGTCGTGGGCCTCTCCAGCATGTCCCATACCACAGTACTGGCTCTAGTCAGCAGATGGCGCTATTGCATAATGGTAGAAAGCCTCTGGGAAACCCTGAATCCAAAATTGGATTGCATAGGGTTAAATCACGGCAAATATTCACATGTGGAATTTCGCCGAGTTTTTGCATGAAAAAGTGACCTGCCACTTACTGAAGATAATCTGCACAGAAATGCAGCAGAATTCCACAGCATATTTTGCCCATTGCAGGGATAACTCCATATGCAGATCTGTGGCAAAAACCACGGAAGAATAGCCATGGAGTTCTGCCACAGTCTTATAGGCAGAATTTGCGCTGAAACTTTAGCGGTAGATTCTGCCATGCGAACATAGCCTTAGACCGGCTTCACACAGGCCGTAAATGCTGCAGAATTTTCTGCGGAATTCAACAGCATCTACAGTACAAGCCTTGTGGCAGAGATTTCAAAAATCTCCTTCACATGGAGCAGAACATTTCTGCAACAAATTAGCAGCATTTTTGAAACATGCCATGGATTCTAAATCTGCAACATGCCTATTAATGCTGCAGATTTATGCCATAGTTTTTAACCCTTTAAATACAAGACTTAAAACATGCAGCAGATCTCCGACAGTATACTTGGCATAATCTGCATTGTAGTGTGGATTTAGCCACAAAGAGCATGCAGCATATTTGCTGTGGGTTTTCCACTGCAAACCCCCAACAGATACTTTCCATGGAATGTACCCTTACAGTTCTCTGCACAACAAGTGGACAGGAGCACCAGGGTGCAAGGAAAAACTAAAAATCCATGAAAGGGTCATGATTCTAAAACAGAGCTGTGGCACCCTCCACTCTGTGGATCAGCAGGTGTCCTGGCAGTTGGAACACCGCTGATCAGAAAGTGATAGCATATCCTAATGAAATGTCATAACTTTTTGGAGTGGGAATACCTTTTTAAAATATATAGAAGAAATTATCAACATGACTGGTGCAGTGTGACAACCACAACGTACTACAGTGCTGTAAAACTAGTTAAGTTATCATAATGCATTTAATGTTAAACACTTGCTACATTTATATATGTATTGAATCTTTGTTTCTTTAGTGCAAATACCTCTTTAAGGGCTAATGCCCACGGACAGATTTCTGCCGCATTTTACGCGGTGGAAGTGCATGGCGTTATGCCGCAGCTATTAGGTTCTATTGAACCTAATAGCTTAGTGTTCACGCTACGGAATTCCACAGCGTATAAAGAAACCACCACATGCTCTAATTGCCGCGGGAAAAATCTAAGTCAATGGAAGCCGGCCATCATGCTATACTTTCACTGTAGCACAGCGGAAGTTTTGCATGAATACGCATTCCCGCCCACCACCGGCCACATCATCCCACACTCCCAGTACGTCTTGCGCTGTACTGCGCATGCGTGACGGTTCCAGGGACAGGAATAAGGCAGCAGATCTGGGAGGTGAGGATGAGGGTTTGGAGGGGCACCGCGGCAGACTCCGCTGTGATATTCCAATAGCGGAGTCTGTCACGGCCATGGGCATGGGGCCTGATTAATATAAACATTTTATTTATATATATACACTACCGTTCAAAAGTTTGGGGTCACATTGAAATGTCCTTATTTTTGAAGGAAAAGCACTGTACTTTTCAATGAAGATAACTTTAAACTAGTCCTAACTTTAAACAAATGCACTCTATACATTGCTAATGTGGTAAATGACTATTCTAGCTGCAAATGCCTGGTTTTTTGTGCAAAATCTACAAAGGTAAATAGAGGCCCATTTCCAGCAACTATCACTCCAGTGTTCTAATGGTACAATGTGTTTGCTCATTGGCTCAGAAGGCTAATTGATGATTAGAAAACCCTTGTGCAATCATGTTCACACATCTGAAAACAGTCTAGCTCGTTACAGAAGCTACAAAACTGACCTTCCTGTGAGCAGATTGAGTTTCTGGAGCATCACATTTGTGGGGTCAATTAAACGCTCAAAATGGCCAGAAAAAGAGAACTTTCATCTGAAACTCGACAGTCTATTCTTGTTCTTAGAAATGAAGGCTATTCCATGCGAGAAATTGCTAAGAAATTGAAGATTTCCTACAACGGTGTGTACTACTCCCTTCAGAGGACAGCACAAACAGGCTCTAACCAGAGTAGAAAAAGAAGTGGGAGGCCGCGTTGCACAACTAATCAAGAAGATAAGCACATTAGAGTCTCTAGTTTGAGAAACAGACGCCTCACAGGTACCCAACTGGCATCTTCATTAAATAGTACCCGCAAAACACCAGTGTCAACATCTACAGTGAAGAGGCGGCTGCGGGATTTTGGGCTTCAGGGCAAAGTGGCAAAGAAAAAGCCATATCTGAGACTGGCCAATAAAAGAAAAAGATTAAGATGGGCAAAAGAACACAGACATTGGACAGAGGAAGACTGGAAAAAAGTGTTGTGGACGGATGAATCCAAGTTTGAGGTGTTTGGATCACAAAGAAGAAGGTTTGTGAGACGCAGAACAAATGAAAAGATGCTGGAAGAATGCCTGACGCCATCTGTTAAGCATGGTGGAGGTAATGTGATGGTCTGGGGTTGCTTTGGTGCTGGTAAGGTGGGAGATTTGTACAGGGTAAAAGGGATTCTGAATAAGGAAGGCTATCACTCCATTTTGCAACGCCATGCCATACCCAGTGGACAGCGCTTGATTGGAACCAATTTCATCCTACAACAGGACAATGACCCTAAACACACCTCCAAATTGTGCAAGAACTATTTACAGCAGAAGCAGGCAGCTGGTATTCTATCGGTAATGGAGTGGCCAGCGCAGTCACCAGATCTGAACCCCATTGAGCTGTTGTGGGAGCAGCTTGACCGTATGGTACGCCAAAAGTGCCCATCCAACCAATCCAACTTGTGGGAGATGCTTCTAGAAGCGTGGGGTGCAATTTCACAAGCTTACCTCAACAAATTAACAGCTAGAATGTCAAAGGTGTGCAATGCTGTAAATGCTGCAAAAGGAGGATTCTTTGATAAAAGCAAAATTTGATGTAAAAACAATGTTATTTCAAATACAAATCATTATTTCTAACCTTGTCAATGTCTTGACTCTATTTTCTATTCATTTCACAACGCATGGTGGTGAATAAGTGTGACTTTTCATGGAAAACACAAAATTGTTTGGGTGACCCCAAACTTTTGAACGGTAGTGTGTATATATATATATATATATATATATATATATATATACACATATATACACACACACATTTATATATATATCTATATATATAAAGACAAAAGCCCTCACTGACTCACTCACTGATTCACTGACTCACTCACTGACTCGCCACTAATTCTCCAACTTCCCGATGTCGTAGAAACATGAAATATGGCACAAGCATAGATTATGTCATGAATAGGAAAAGTTAATGGGTCCCAACTCGATTATTCAATTCTAGCACAAAAGAATTAGCGTTCAAATTTTACGTACGTAATTTAATTCTCTCACTTCCCGATGTCATAGAAACATGAAATTTGGCATGAGCATTGATTATGTCACAAGTAGGAAAAGTAAAGATGTCCCAACTTGATTATTCAATTCTATCGCAAAAGAATTAGCGTCCAAATTTTACGTACGGAATCTAATTCTCTCACTTCCCGATATCATAGAGACTTGAAATTTGGCACGAGCATTGATTATGTCATAAATAGGAAAAGCTAATGGGTCCCAACTCAATTAATCAACTCTAAGCGCAAAAGAATTAGCGTCCAAATTTTACGTACGGAATCCAATTCTTTTACTTCCCAATGTCATAGAAACTTAAAATTTGGCACAAGCACTGATTATGTCATAAATAGGAAAAGCTAATGGGTCCCAACTCGATGATTCAATTCTAGCGCAAAATAATTAGCGTCCAAATTTTACGTACGGAATCTAATTCTCTCACTTCCCAATGTCATAAAAACTTGAAATTTGATACGAGCATTGATTATGTCATAAATAGGAAAAGCTAATGGGTCCCAACTCGATTATTCAATTTTAAGCACAAAAGAATTAGCGTCCAAATTTTACGTATATAATCTAATTCTCTCACTTCCCGATATCGTAGAAACATGAGATTTGGTACGAGCATTGATTATGTCATTAACAGGAAAAGCTAATGGGTCCTAACTCGATTATTTAATTCTAATGCAAAAGAATTAGCGTCCAAATTTTACGTACGGAATCTAATTCTCTCACTTCCCGATGTCATAGAAACATAAAATTTGGCATGAGCATTGATTATGTCATAAATAGGAAAAGTAAAGAGGTCCCAACTCGATTATTTAATTCTAGCGCCAAAGAATTAGCGTCCAAATTTTACGTATGTAATCTAATTCTCTCACTTCCTGATATCATAGAAACATGAAATTTGGCACGAGCATTGATTATGTCATAAATAGAAAAAGTAAAGAGGTCCCAACTCGATTATTCAATTCTAGCACAAAAGAATTAACGTCCAAATTTTACGTACGTAATCTAATTCTCTCACTTCCAGATGTCATAGAGACTTGAAATTTGGCACGAGCATTGACTATGCCATAAATAGGAAAAGCTAATGGGTCCCAGCTTGATTATTCAATTCTAGCACAAAAGAATTAGCGTCCAAATTTTATGTATGTAATCTAATTCTCTCACTTCCCGATGTCATAGAGACTTGAAATTTGGCACGAGCATTGATTATGTCATAAATAGGAAAAGTTAATGGGTCCCAATTCGATTATTCAATTCTAAGCGCAAAAGAATTAGCGTCCAAATTTTACGTACGTAATCTAATTCTCTCACTTCCCGATGTCATAGAAACATGAAATTTGGCACGAGCATTGCTTATGTCATAAATAGTAAAAGTAAAGATGTCCCAACTTGATTATTCAATTTTAGCGCAAAAGAATTAGCGTCCAAATTTTACATATGTAATCTAATTCTCTCACTTCCCGATGTCATAGAGACTTGAAATTTGGCATGAGCACTGATTATGTCATAAATAGGAAAAGCTAATGTGTCCCAACTCGATTATTCAATTCTAGCGCAAAATAATTAGTGTCCAAATTTTACGTACGGAATCTAATTCTCGAACTTCCCAATGTCATAAAAACTTGAAATTTGATACGAGCATTGATTATGTCATAAATAGGAAAAGATAATGGGTCCCAACTCGATTATTCAATTCTAAGCGCAAAAGAATTAGCGTCCAAATTTTACATACATAATCTAATTCTCTCACTTCCCGATATCGTAGAAACATGAGCTTTGGTACGAGCATTGATTATGTCATAAACAGCAAAAGCTAATGGGTCTTAACTCGATTATTTAATTCTAGCATAAAAGAATTAGCGTCCAAATTTTACGTACGTAATCTAATTCTCTCACTTTCCGATGTCATAGAGACTTGAAATTTGGCACGAGCATTGACTATGCCATAAATAGGAAAAGCTAATGGCTCCCAGCTTGATTATTCAATTCTGACCGCAGAAGAATTAGCATCCAAATTTTATGTACGGAATCTAATTCTCTCACTTCCCAATGTCATAAAAACTTGAAATTTGACACGAGTATTGATTATGTCATAAATAGGAAAAGCTAATGGGTCCCAACTCGATTATTCAATTCTAGCGCAAAATAGTGTCCAAATTGTACGTACGGAATCTAATTCTCTCACTTCCCAATGTCATAAAAACTTGAAATTTGACACGAGCATTGATTATGTCATAAATAGGAAAAGCTAATGGGTCCCAACTCGATTATTCAATTCTAAGCGCAAAAGAATTAGCGTCGAAATTTTACATACGTAATCTAATTCTCTCACTTCCCGATATCGTAGAAACATGAGATTTGGTACGAGCATTGATTATGTAATAAACAGGAAAAGCTAATGGGTCCTAACTCGATTATTTAATTCTAGCGCAAAAGAATTAGCATCCAAATTTTACGTACGTAATCTAATTCTCTCACTTCCCGAGGTCATAGAAACTTGAAATTTGGCACGAGCATTGATTATGTCATAAATAGGAAAAATTAATGGGTCCCAACTCGATTATTCAATTCTAAGCGCAAAAGAATTAGCGTCCAAATTTTACGTACGTAATCTATTTCTCTCACTTCCTGATGTCATTTTATATAAAGGAAACGTCGCATGGTTACCTCCACGTGGTGTTTCCTGGGTAACGCAAAGAACCATGCAAAATGGTGAACATATTTTTTTCCTCGGTATCTCTAGCGTAACCACGACTTCATAAGATGTTCCGTGTGAACACCAGATACACACCAGTACCAAATTAACTTGGGCGAAGCCGGGTATATCAGCTAGTGTATATATATATATATATATATATATATATATATATATATACACACACACACACACAAATACTCAGATATTGGACTGATGATAGGGTTTGTGTGTGGTGCAGACTCCATGAAGCCATGTATCCCAGTTGTCAACAAGGCACTGTGCAGGCTGGTGGTGATTCCATGCTAGTATGGAGTGTGTTCTCATGGCATGGGTTGGCTTCATTGGTCCACCTAAAGACATCATTGACTGGTGCCTGCTATGTTTTACTGTTTGGTGTCCATTTGCAGTCCTTCAGGATTTCATGTACCCTCACAATGATGGGATATTCCAGCAGAATAATGCTTTTAGGCCCAAGTTGTGCAGAATTGGTTCAAGGAGCATTCTGGAGAGTTACTATGAATGGTGTGGCCTGCACATTCGCCTGTCACAAGTCCAATCAAGCAATTATCGGATATGATAGAGAGGTGCATTAGCACCCAATATCCTGCACCTACAAATAACACAGAGCTGTGGGTTCATATCCAGATGGCATGGCTCAACATCTCTCCAGATGTCTACCATCCATTTATGGAATCAATGCCACATTTTGTTGCTAAACGTCACTAGGCTAGAGGGGCTCCTACACAATATTAGTTCCTGTCCCATGTCAGCATATACCGAACCCAGCATCAAAATAAACACTTGGTCAAAAGAATGGGGGCTGTGATAAGGTATCCTCGATGTTTGAGTCTCCGGCATAAAAATGAATGTATTCTATTTTAATGTACAAAAGGTTGACATCTCAATGCAAATAGGTCACAAAACAATACTTAACAATGCTGTGACAAGGAATACATTAAGATAAGATTGTTACTTTTATAGACAAATGATAGTATGTACAAAGGCTTTCTTTAATCACCATTACTCAATAGCGTACTCTATGCAGATATTTCATATAACGGTACACAGATCAGCAGTACTCAATATTCATACAGCTTTCTTTTTTTTATAGACCTTTGAAGCATATGGCATCACACAGACCCTGTGATCTATACATTTTATTAGGCAAGTTAAAGGAACTTAAAGGGGTTGTCCCGCGCCGAAACGGGGTGTTTTTTTTTCAACCCCCCCCCCCCCCCCCCGTTCGGCGCGAGACAACCCCGATGCAGGGACCTAAAGAAAAATCCGCACAGCGCTTACCTGAATCCCCGCGCTCCGGTGACTTCTTACTTACCGGCTGAAGATGGCCGCCGGGATCTTCTCTCTCGGTGGACCGCAGGGCTTCTGTGCGGTCCATTGCCGATTCCAGCCTCCTGATTGGCTGGAATCGGCACGTGACGGGGCGGAGCTACACGGAGCCGGCATCCTGCACGAGCGGCCCCATTGAGAAAAGAAGAAGACCCGGACTGCGCAAGCGCGTCTAATTTGGCCATTAGATGCCGAAAATTAGGCGGGCTCCATGGAAACGAGGACGCTAGCAACGGAGCAGGTAAGTGAAAAACTTCTTATAACTTCTGTATGGCTCATAATTAATGCACAATGTACATTACAAAGTGCATTAATATGGCCATACAGAAGTGTATAGACCCACTTGCTGCCGCGGGACAACCCCTTTAACTTGGATTACTTATTGATGATAATTGGAAACGTTCCCCTACATCACAAGAGTTTTATTTGTATTCACGGTGTTTTATCACTTGCCAAAATAGTACTTTGTATCATTTCTACCATGTACTCCATTCCATTTTCAGGAAACTGTAGGCTCCCTCTGCTTTATGAGGCTTCTCAAGTAGCCAGCAGTCAAGGCTTGGGATCATTACCTTTGACAAATCAAGCATTCTACGGTAGACTGAATGGCCATGGAATACAAGATGGAGGAAAAAGCATGTCACTATTTCTTGAGATTAATTGGATATTTAGCGTGTTCATTTTTCAAAACTTTCAATTCTTAGTCATTGTTACAAGGCTTGTATAAAGAGTCTAACATTGACTTGCAGGAATGCTGCCTTCCAATAGGTGGCGCGCAGAGGTATAGTTTAGAGATGAGCGAACGTACTCGTCCGAGCTTGATACTCGTTCGAGTATTAGCGTGTTTGAGATGCTCGTTACTCGAGACAAGTACCACGCGATGTTCGAGTTACTTTCACTTTCATCTCTGAGACGTTAGCGCGCTTTTCTGGCCAAGAGAAAGACAGGGAAGGCATTACAACTTCCCCCTGCGACGTTCAAGCCCTATACCACCCCCCTGCAGTGAGTGGCTGGCGAGATCAGGTGTCACCCGAGTATATAAATCGGCCCCTCCCGCGGCTCGCCACAGATGCATTCTGACATAGTTCAGGGACAGTGCTGCTGGTGCCGGAGCTGCTATAGGGAGAGCGTTAGGAGTTATTTTAGGCTTCAAGAACCCCAACGGTCCTTCTTAGGGCCACATCTAACCGTGTGCAGTAGTGTGGAGGCTGCTTTTTGCAGTGTTGCACTTTTTTTTTTGTATATCGGCCGTGCAGAGCATTGCGTCCTGCAGTAATTTTACATTGTCCAGGGCCAGTAGTGGTGAGGCAGGGACAGAAGACATATTTAGTGTATATAGGCAGTGGGCCTTTCCAAAAACATTTTGGAAAAAAAATCTATTTGGGCTGCCTGTGACCGTCCTCAGTGTACTGGGTCTCTGCTGGGGGTAGTTGTCCTAATTCATACGCAGCCAGCTAAGTGTTACAGCAGGCTTGCGCAAAATTCTTTCCTGCCTCTGTGTTGCCTCTTACATCACCGCTGTATTCCTGTCCACAAGTGTACTGGGTCTCTGCTGGGGGTAGTTGTCCTAATTCATACGCAGCCAGCTAAGTGTTACAGCAGGCTTGCGCAAAATTCTTTCCTGCCTCTGCTGTGCGTTCCGTAAGTGAAGTCAGCCTCCAACCACAGGCCAATAAGCGGCACATTTAATTACAGCATTCTGTTTCTGCACTACTGGTAATACAGCATGCTGAGGGGTAGGGGTAGGCCTAGAGGACGTGGACGCGGGCGAGGACGCGGAGGCCCAAGTCAGGGTGTGGGCACAGGCCGAGCCAGTGCGGTGGCCAGGGGTAGAGGCAGGGCCAGACCGAATAATCCACCAACTGTTTCCCAAAGCGCCCCCTCGCGCCATGCCACCCTGCAGAGGCCAAGGTGCTCTAAGGTGTGGCAGTTTTTCACAGAGACGCCTGACGACCGACGAACAGTGGTGTGCAACCTTTGTCGCACCAAGATCAGCTGGGGAGCCACCACCACCAGCATGCGCAGGCATATGATGGCCAAGCACCCCACAAGGTGGGACGAAGGCTGTTCACCGCCTCGGGTTTGCACCACTGCCTCTCCCCCTGTGCCCCAAGCTGCCACTGAGATCCAACCCCCCTCTGAGGACACAGGCACGAGTGCCTACCGGCCTGCACCCACACCCTCACTTCCGCTGTCCTCGGCCCCATCCAGCAAAGTCTCTCAGCGCAGCGTCCAGACGTCGCTAGCGCAACTGTTTGAGCGCAAGCGCAAGTACGCCGCCACGCACCCGCACGCTCAAGCGTTAAACGTGCACATACCCAAATTGATCAGCCTGGAGATGCTGCCGTATAGGCTTGTGGAAACGGAGGCTTTCAAAAGCATGATGGCGGCGGCGGCCCCACGCTACTCGGTTCCCAGTCGCCACTATTTTTCCCGATGTGCCGTCCCAGCCCTGCACGACCACGTCTCCCGCAACATTGTACGCGCCCTCATCAACGCGGTTACTGCCAAGGTCCACTTAACAACGGACACGTGGACAAGCACAGGCGGGCAGGGCCAGTATATCTCCCTGACGGCACATTGGGTGAATTTAGTGGAGGCTGGGACAGAGTCAGAGCCTGGGACCGCTCACGTCCTACCCACCCCCAGAATTGCGGGCCCCAGCTCGGTGGTGGTATCTGCGGCGGTGTATGCTTCCTCCACTAAACCACCCTCCTCCTCCTCCTCCAACGCAACCTCTGTCTCGCAAACAAGATGTGTCAGCAGCAGCACGTCGCCAGCAGTCAGTGTCGCGCGGCGTGGCAGCACAGCGGTGGGCAAGCGTCAGCAGGCCGTGCTGAAACTACTCAGCTTAGGAGAGAAGAGGCACACGGCCCACGAACTGCTGCAGAGTCTGACAGAGCAGAGCGACCGCTGGCTTGCGCCGCTGAGCCTCCAACCGGGCATGGTCGTGTGTGACAACGGCCGTAACCTGGTGACGGCTCTGCAGCTCGGCAGCCTCACGCACGTGCCATGCCTGGCCCATGTCTTTAATTTGGTGGTTCAGCGCTTTCTGAAAAGCTACCCACACTTGTCATACCTGCTCGGAAAGGTGCACCGGGTCAGCGCACATTTCCGCAAGTCCAAGACGGACGCTGCCACCCTGCGCACCCTGCAACATCGGTTTAATCTGCCAGTGCACCGACTGCTGTGCGACGTGCCCACACGGTGGAACTCTACGCTCCACATGTTGGCCAGACTCTTTGAGCAGCGTAGAGCTATAGTGGAATACCAACTCCAACATGGGCGGCGTAGTGGGAGTCAGCCTTCTCAATTCTTTACAGAAGAGTGGGCCTGGTTGGCAGCCATCTGCCAGGTCCTTGGAAACTTTGAGGAGTCTACCCAGATGGTGAGCGGGGATGCTGCAATCATTAGCGTCACCATTCCTCTGCTATGCCTCTTGAGAAGTTCCCTGCAAAGCATAAAGGCACACGCTTTGCGCTTGGAAACGGAGGCGGGGGAGGACAGTATGTCGCTGGATAGTCAGAGCACCCTCATGTCTATATCTCAGCGCGTTGAGGAGGATGGTGAGGAGCATGAGATGGAGGGGGAAGAGACAGCTTGGCCCACTGCTGAGGGTACCCATGCTGCTTGCCTGTCATCCTTTCAGCGTTTATGGCCGGAGGAGGAGGAGGAGGAGGAGGATCCTGAAAGTGATCTTCCTAGTGAGGACAGCCATGTGTTGCGTACAGGTACCCTGGCACACATGGCTGACTTCATGTTAGGATGCCTTTCTCGAGACCCTCGCGTTACACGCATTCTGGCCACTACGGATTACTGGGTGTACACACTGCTCGACCCACGGTATAAGGAGAACCTTTCCACTCTCATACCTGAAGAGGAAAGGGGTTCGAGAGTGATGCTATACCACAGGACCCTGGCGAACAAACTGATGGTAACATTCCCATCCGACAGCGCTAGTGGCAGGAGGTGCAGTTCCGAGGGCAAGGTAGCAGGGGAGGCGCAGAGATCAGGCAGCATGTACAGCACAGGCAGGGGAACATTCTCCAAGGCCTTTGCCAGCTTTATGGCTCCCCAGCAAGACTGTGTCACCGCTCCCCAGTCAAGGCTGAGTTGGCGGGAGCACTGTAAAAGGATAGTGAGGGAGTACGTAGCCGAACGCACGACCGTCCTCGGTGATGCCTCTGCCCCCTACAACTACTGGGTGTCGAAGCTGGACACGTGGCCTGAACTCGCGCTGTATGCCCTGGAGGTACTTGTTTGTCCTACGGCTAGCGTCTTGTCAGAGAGGGTGTTTAGTGCGGCTGGGGGAATCATCACGGATAAGCTACCCGCCTGTCAACCGACAGTGCCGACAGGCTTACACTCATCAAGATGAACAAAGCCTGGATTTCCCCAGACTTCTCTTCTCCACCAGCGGACAGCAGCGATACCTAAGCAATACGTAGGCTGCACCCGCGGATGGAAGCATCGTTCTCTATCACCATCAAAAACGGGGACCTTTTTGCTTCATCAATCTGTGTATTCTAATCATCCTCCTCCTCCTGCTCCTCCTCCTGAAACCTCACGTAATCACGCCGAACGGGCAATTTTTCCTAGGCCCACAAGGCTCAGTCATATAATTTTTGTAAACAATTTTTATACGTTTCAATGCTCATTAAAGCGTTGAAACTTTCACCTGAACCAATTTTTATTTTAACTGGGCTGCCTCCAGGCCTAGTTACCAATTAAGCCACATTAACCAAAGCGATTAATGGGTTTCACCTGCCCTCTTGGTTGGGCATGGGCAATTTTTCTGAGGTACATTAGTACTGTTGGTACACCAATTTTTTGGGGCCCTCGCCTACAGTGTAATCCAATTAATTTTTTGCCCACCTGCATTAAAGCTGACTTTACATCAGCTGTGATGGGCAATGCAATGGGATATATTTATGTACCGCCGGTGGAATCCTAGCACCCACCCATGCTGTGGGTCCACAGGGACTTGTGACTGCATGTGTCCACTTCTAAAGAACCCCAGTCTGACTGGGGCATGCAGTGTGGGCCGAAGCCCACCTGCATTTAATCGGGCGTTACCTCAGCTGTGATGGGCACTGCAATGGGATACATTTATGTACAGCCGGTGGGTTCCAGGGAGCCACCCATGCTGTGGGTGCACACAGAATTCCCATTGCGGAGTTGTACCTGCCTGTGACTATTTATAAAAAACCGCGGTCTGACTGGGGCATGCAGACACCTTGACAGAATGAATAGTGTGTGGCACATAGGTTCCCCATTGCTATGCCCACGTGTGCAGCTCCTGATGGCGGTGGCACAGGATTATATTTCTCATTGCTTCTGTACAGCATTGTGGGCTATCGCCCCGCCCCTTTTAAAGAGGGTCGCTGCCTAGGCGTGCCAACCCTCTGCAGTGTGTGCCTGCGGTTCCTCCTCATGGCAGACGCACTTATAAATAGACATGAGGGTGGTGTGGCATGAGTGCAGCTGAAGGCTGCGCAGGGACACTTTGGTGTGCGCTGTGGACACTGGGTCGTGCGGGGGGGTTGGGCAGCATGTAACCCAGGAGAAGTGGCAGCGGAGTGTCATGCAGGCAGTGATTGTGCTTTGTTGGAGGTAGTGTGGTGCTTAGCTAAGGTATGCATTGCTAATGAGGGCTTTTCAGAAGTAAAAGTTGTTGGGGGGGGCCCACTCTTGCCGCTATTGTGGCTTAATAGTGGGACCTGGGAACTTGAGATGCAGCCCAACATGTAGCCCCTCGCCTGCCCTATCCGTTGCTGTGTCGTTCCCATCACTTTCTTGAATTGCCCAGATTTTCACAAATGAAAACCTTAGCGAGCATCGGCGATATACAAAAATGCTCGGGTCGCCCATTGACTTCAATGGGGTTCGTTACTCGAAACGAACCCTCGAGCATCGCGATAATTTCGTCCCGAGTAACGAGCACCCGAGCATTTTGGTTCTCGCTCATCTCTAGTATAGTTCCATCTTCTTCATTTGAAAATTAGAGTCTTCACACATGGCATAGACAGATTGGAGCCAAGTTCATATCCCACCACACAACATTATCATATATGGTACATATATATAAGGTGCATTAAAATGTTAACATATATAGATTAGTATGGGGCGCCTATGCTTGTGAAGCCCCTAGGCAAGTATCCATCAGGCACATGCGTTAAGATGGAACTGCTTATGAATGGGGGATAAGGAGAATAAGATGAAGCAGAGCCTTAAGCCAGATTCACACGTGCATATGCGTATTTGCACATCAGGCATTGCATATTTGTGTGAACAGTGCACGCAAGTACAGTGTATTTTTCTGTACAATTGCACATGCAACAGAATTAACACCGATGCTTTCTGCCATTGAAATGGCCAATTCGTTAAATGAGTTCAAGATGTGTTCTTTGCCTGAGCTAAGGCGCAGGAAAATAGAGCATGCCGTATATTTTTTTATGTGACAAAATTGCTAACAACAAATATTTGTGTGCAAAAACGTTCGCGTGAATCCAGCCTTAGATACACTAATATCCGCAACAGTCTTCACACAGCGAGCCACTCGAACCGTACTTCCTTGTGCACACAACAAGAGCTGATGTAAATACATGACTGTACAACATCTTAACTTGGCAGAAGAGCAAAACAGATGTTTGTATGTGCAGAACTTCCTGCAGTGCCCCAACCGTTCATCCAGATTGGACAACATGTAATACCAGGACGGTCTGTCCTGTGACACAGCTATGAGGCATAAAAGACTATGAAAATAAAACAAATTACTCGTTTTTGTAAAGACAGATGCAATGTGACTCATAAATGGCTCCATAAAACCCAACTAAAAATTATAGGTAGGTAATGTGTAATTAGCACATGCATAAGTAGTCTGTTGTATCCAAGAGTAGACCCAGCAAGGGAAAGAAGGTGAATAGCGGGGCTCATTCACACCACCGAGATTATCACATGAGTTTTGTGCAATGCGCACAAAACTCACAAATATGAAATGCATTCTTTTTCATGGAAAATCATGGCATGTTCTATATTTGGGCGTTCTCTCAGAACGCCTCAATAATTATGTTCAACAGGACCTTGAAAGACATCGCACGGCACTTGCATGCCCTGCGATGTTTACCATTGAAGTCAATGGGAAAAACTTGCGATCCTTTATGTTCGTGTGGATCACAATATCTCAGAAGCAATATAATGCAATTTTTATAATCAAAAACGCTTTACAGTGTCGCACTCACCAGTCTGAAAATGACACCTGAGAGTGACACCGCTGGACTCCGTTCCCCAACTCCTATAAGCTTGTAACTTTACTTTATGGGGCTCTTAAGAACTGACAGAGTTCCTTGAAGACGATAACTTCACCTTAAATTATTACTTTCCTCAATGCATTTACACATAAAAGATAAACACATTACTTCATTACAGTTTTTCACAATTCACTGAAAAATTAATGAAAATATGCCATCCTTGCTTCTTTATGAACTCAAACAGAAAATAACAAAATGTAAGTATTCAACAAAGTAGCATTCCATTGGATGACCTGCAATCTCGGATTTAGGCCCTCTGCACACTGCAGATAAGGATTCCACATGCGAAATCCCGCAGCGAAATCCGGCTCTGCCAGCAGCCGCGTCCACGCAAACATCTTTAGTTTCTTTTTCTTCTGTACTGCGGATGGTCCGCATGGCGAACTGTCGGACATACTCAGATTTTATTTTTTAATCCGGAATCTGTGACCTTTACGCAATCTGATTGCGGAAGGGCTGTGGTTCGAATGGCTTCCATTGACTTCAATGGAAGCCGTCCATGCGGAATCCACAAAAAAATGGAACAAGCTATAACATGCTTTGAGTAGGCGCCCACCATGGATTCCGCTGAAAATATCCGTCTGTGGGTAGGAGACCTTAGACTCTCTTCTCCATTCTGTTCCCTTTATTTTCCAACCTAAAAAATAGCGCAAATTCTTGGAGAATGGAAGAAGGAACAACATTGACTTGGAGTACGGTTTTAATTTTTCCTGCTCCTGGACTTGGTTCTTGTGTTTTGTTATTTAACCACTTTGAAGACATATAACATATAGGTATGTCTGATGTGCGAGGGGTATGTATGGAGAAAGCTTGAGAGTTACGTTCGCTCCATGTACGACAGATGTCAGCTGTCTTTGAAAACAAACACGCGGCTGTAGCAGCTGGGATCAGAGACAACTCCAATCCCAGCCTTTAACCATTTAGATTCCGCTGACAGTTCTGACGGCAGTATTTCAACCACCCAACATAAAGAAGAGGCTCTCTCTGACGCTTAAACGCCCTTCCCATGACAAGATCGTGAGGTTCCGTTCGTTTGCCATGGCAGCCTGGGATCTTGTGAAAGTTCCCATGGCTGCCATGGATTTGTGACTATTAAGTCTGAGGCAGGAAATACCTGCAAAAATACAAAATACTCCAATACTATTTTATACTTAAACAGCATATTGTATAAATGATCGCAAATTAAGTCCCCTATGTGGACTAAAATAAACCTGCCTTGGGGATTCTACAACTCAAATTCTCCAAAAATTGGCATGCTGTGTAAAATGTAAATAGATGTAAAGAAAAAAAGAATGTAATGATTTGGAAATTTCATGTAACCATTTTTTATTCACAGTGGAACATATTTTTCCATTTCATTTTTAAAAAAATTAATCCATTTAGAAATTGATGTCAGCAACACATCGCAAAAACGTAGAGCCAGGGCCATTGTCTCCATTGTATAGCAACCCCTCTTCTTTTTACATCTGGGACGTGAGGAGACCCATTGCTGGAGTTTTCGGAGAGGAATGTTGTCCCATTCTTGTCTGATGCAGGATTCTCACAGCTCTACACTCCTGGGTTGTCTTTTCTGGATTTTTCATTTCATAAAGCGCCAAATGTTTTCTATTGGTGAAAGATCTGGACTGCAGCCGGTTGGTTCATAACCCGGACTCTTCTTCTATGAAGCCATGCTGCTGTGATGGATGCAGTATGTGGTGAAAGGTCCGGACTGCAGGCGGCCAGTTCATAACCCGGACTCTTCTTCTATGAAGCCATGCTGCTGTGATGGATGCAGTATGTGGGTTAGCATTGTCTTGCTGAAATATGCAAGGCCTTCCTGAAATATGTTTTTCTAAATCCTGTACATACTGCTCAGCATTGATAGTGCTTTTCAAGCTGTGTAAGCTGCCCAGGCCATAGCTACTACTGCAACTCTATACCATCAGAAATGCAAACTTTTGAACTGGGCACTGATAACAAGCTGGATAGTTGCCGTTCTTTTAATTCAGCATGATAAGACATCCATGGTTTCCAAAAAGTATTTCAAATTTTGATTTATCTAACCACACAACAGTTTTCCATTTTGCCTAAGTCCATTTTAAAACAGCTTTGGCCCAGAGAAGACGCCAGTGTTTCTGGATTGTGTTGATATATGGCTTTGTTTTACATGATGCAGATTTGACTTGCATTTGTGAATTGTGTTTATAGACAACGATTTCTGGAAGTATTCCTGAGCTCCTGCAGTGATTTGAATTACGGAATCATGCCTGTTTTTAATGTAGTACCTACCGCTGAGAGTCCATTGATCTCCAGCATCCAATACTGACTGTGGGTCTTGTCCCTTGAGCACATGAATTTCTCCTGTTTCTCTGAATCTTTTGATGATATTATGCATTGTAGATGGTGGGATATTCAAAGTCTTCACAATTTTACATTGAGAAACATTTTTCTAAAATTGTTCCACAATTTTTAGATGCCATTTTCACAGATTGGTGAACATCTAATTATCTTTGCTCCTGAGAGATTCTGCCTTTCTAACATGCTCTTTTTATAGACAGTCAGGTGACTCAGTAGAAAATTGACTGCCCCCAGCTTTTTTACATTAGTACCAATTACTTTTACAGCCGTTTGTTATCTCTTTCCCAACTTTTTTGTGATGTGTTGCTGCCATCAATTTCAAAATGAATTAATTTTTTAAAATGAAATGGAAAAATGTCTACTTTTTACCTTCTGATTTGTGATCTATGTTCTATTGTGAATAAAATATGGTTACATGAGATTTCCAAATCATGGCATTCTTTTTTTATTTACATTTAACATGGTGTTCCAACTTTTTTGGATTTGGGGTTATACATTAGAAGCCCACGTGACAGGTTTACAGGACGTCAATCAACCTTCTAGCCAGGTAACCTGTCAAATGCTGAGACACCAGATCGACGTTTCGGCGCCACATTGAGTATATTACTTTTATATAGTTTATATAAAATAAATAACTCAGAAAACCCTTTGAAGCTAAATAAAGAATTTTTAATAACTGAAAAAAGTAAAAAATATTAGAAGTTTAAAAAACCCTCTTTCTCACATTCTTCACTTAAAAGAAAAGTCAAAACAAAAAATCATATTTGGTATCACTGCACCTGCAAAAGACTAATCTATCTCTTATTTATCATGTATGGTGATCACAGTAAGAAAAAAAGTACACAATGCCAGAATTGCCCAATTTTGGTCTCCCTATCTTCAAGAAGAAATTTCATAAGAAGTCTTCAAAACAGTGTACCGTATGTACCCAAAAATGGTAACAATAGAAACTAGAGGTTGCCTCAGAAAAATAAGTTTCAACACAGCCCAATTGACAGATAAATAAAAAATTTATGGGAGTCAGAAAACGGCGACAGAAAGTAGAGCTAGGCAATGTGGCCTAAAACCAAAATCTTGATTTTTTTCCCAAAATTTTTTAGATTCTCAATTTTAATCTCGATTTTCTTAACAAGATAAAAGAATACGATAACACTTTTTGATGTAATAAAATTGCATGCACAGCAAGCCGTTAATATATACTGATAATCTAAATTGCATGGGACAGTTCTGATAATCAGTACATATTTAAAGGGGTTGTCCCGCGCCGAAACGGCTTTTTTTTTTTTTTCAATAGGCCCCCCGTTCAGCGTGAGACAAACACAAGGGATGGGTTAAAAAAAAAAAAGGTTTAGTACTTACCCGAATCCCCGCTCTGCGGCGACTTCTTACTTACCTTACCAAGATGGCCGCCGGGATCTTCACCCACGATGCACCGCGGGTCTTCTCCCATGGTGCACTGTGGGCTCTGTGCGGTCCATTGTCGATTCCAGCCTCCTGATTGGCTGGAATCGGCACACGTGACGGGGCGGAGCTACACGATGAAGCGTAGAAGGGGGCGGAGCCAGAACTCCGCTCGTGCCGAGACCCAAGAGAAGGGAGAAGACCCTTCTGCGCAAGCGCGTCTAATCGGGAGATTAGACGCTGAAATTAGACGGCACCATGGAGACGGGGACGCCAGCAACGGAGCAGGTAAGTGAATAACTTCTGTATGGCTCATATTTAATGCACGATGTATATTACAAAGTGCATTAATATGGCCATACAGAAGTGCTTACCCCCACTTGCTTTCTCGGGACAACCCCTTTAAGGGAACCTGTCAGCACCTCTGGGGCCAATAAACCACCAGCATGCCATCATATAGCTTAGTTTAACTTTCTAAAGATGCCCCTGTGACAAGTGGCCATCTCAGTATCATCTAGAAAAGGGGGTAATAACTTACCCGAGATAAGTCCAGGACTCTCCTCCACCGCCACAGTGACGCAAGGTATATTGTCAACAGCTTCATATGTGCATACACCTAATGCTGGTAGAGAAGAGCCCTAGACTTATCTCCGGTAGGTTATAACCACCATTTTTAGATGATGCTGAGACAGCCGCTTGTCATAAAGACACCTTTAGAAAGCTAAATTCTAAATGTATGACTATATGCTGGTGATTTAGTGGCCCCAAAGGTATTGACAGGTTCCCTATGAATGGAGCACTGGCCAAGCATACTCAACAGTCCCATTGAAAGTGAATGTAACATGCTTGGCCAGCGTTCCATTCAGACTAACGTCACTGCTGATGAAGAAGCAACCCTCACAGTGACAGTAGAGCGATGAGACCCCCACTGATCAACAAGTTATCCCCTATCCTGGTGATAGGGAATAACTTGTTATTCTGATAAAACCCCTTTTAAGGAACTGCTGTACAAGTGTGTCACTTACTAAATGTAAGAACTGGACTTAAAAGTAATATACACATGAAAGATAGGGTTTTACCACCTTAGTAATCACTGCCACTCCATGTTATCAACACCTCCCATTCATCACAGCCCATCTGAATACTTTCCAAAGCCATCTCCTCCTTAGCCCCCATACATTCCTCTCCACAGATTCCCCTGTGTCCTCTCTGCAGCCCCCTGTACTGTAATCCTCCACAGCCTCCACCCTGTACTGTCCTCTCTGCAGCCCCCGTAGTGTTCTCTCTACAAATTTCCCCCTGTAGTGTCATTTGCAGCCCTCCTAATGGTTTCCACAGCGGTGGCAAACCTATGGCACGTGTACCAGAGGCGCCATGCAGAGCCCTCCCTACTGGCACGTGCCGCCATCGTCCGCTCACCACATTAGTGAATACCGGCAGGGGCCGCGGCTCCTCTCCCAGCATTCACTCAGCTGCGCTGCTAGCAGTGCTGGTCCTGGCGCACACTGTGATGTCAGTGTGCAGCCGGGATCCTCCTCCCCCCTCCCCCGACGTCTCCTCTTAGTTTCCGCGAAAGCATGGGAGGAGGCATCGGGCAGCACACTGACGACACAGGGATCAGCGCTGCTAGCAGCGCGCCGGGCAATGGGAACAGCAGAGCTTCCACGAGGAGGAGGGGGTAAGTATGTGGGTCTCGGGGTAGGATGGGGGGGCCGCTGTGGGATGTCACTATTACACTACACTGGCAGACCGGTGGCGTAGGGTTTCATAGATTTGTCTCCACTTTTTGCTTATATACGTTAATTATGCAAACCTTTGTTAATCAGCAAGAGGGTGATTGTGAAGAGAGAAAGCACATGTGACTGAGGGTGTTAGTTGGAGTTAGTGAGCAAATTTAAAGCACTGAGGAGCTAATGCTGAGGCCAGAAGAAAGCTGATGAACACCTGAATTGCGAGCTGTGTTTAGGCCATCTTCCCTGATGTCATAACTGAAAAAGAGGATCTTCTGCTATAACGGAAGTGTGATGGACACTAGGTCAGGGAGTTGTGTTGAGGCCATCTCTCATGGTAGTGTTGTGAAAGACTAAAAGCAATGGGATGAAACGAAAAGGGACCATGGGAAACTAAAAGGGAAACTAAAACTTTGTAACAGTGAGGGTGATCAATCAGTAGTAAGTTCTCCTTCAATGGAAGTCTTCAAACAGAGGCTGGAAATACATTTGTCTGGGATGATTTAGTGATTCTGCATTGAGCAGGGGGTTGGACCAGATGACCATGTAGGTCCCTTCCAACTCTACCATTCTGTGATTCTAGGGTGATCAATTAGTGGAACAGATTACCATGGGAGGCGGTGAGTTCTCCTTCAATGGAAGTTTTCAAACAGAAGCTGGACAGATATCTGTCTGGGATGATTTAGTGAATCCTGCATTGGGCAGGGGGTTGGACCTGCTGACCATTGAGGTCCCATCCAACTCTACCATTCTATGATTCTTTGATTTTGGATTACAAATAATCAAGATTCTCTGGTTGCTGTATGAAGTACCCTAGAATCATACCCAATCACATCATGATACAAATGAGCGTACTCATTCTTTTCACAGAATTTTACAGGACGAAAAACTGCTGCATTATTCCTACAGTAGATAAGCTTCTGCCAGAGATGTCTGGTAGTAGCTTACAGATGGGACATATTTTGCCTTGATTGTGATAGCTCAGTGCAAAAAGTTATCTTATCTTAAGCAATTAAAAAATGAATTTACTCTTATTTGAACACAACCAAACTCTTTGTAAAGTCATTTAAAGTATAAATAAACCACTGATAGCGATAGCATGGCACACCAATTTATTACTTCTCATTAAGAGTCAAGTTACAGAGTTAAGGCCCATTTAACAGGACGACCTGCTGGACAAACGATGCCCAACAGCGCGTCCCACTGAAGCACGCTACTGTGCTGTTACACAGGAGCAAGTACCGCTCACACCACGGCCAGCATGGAGGCAGGCAAGACAGGGAGCATTCTCCCCCGGCTACCTCCATTAACTGTAAGCAGCAATTGTTCAAAACTGAACGACTGCTGTTAACACTGAACTGCTAGTCGTTCAGGGTTCTGCTTAATGAAATTGAACAACTGAATAACTCACACTCAGTCGTTCAGTCTCTGCATGCATTTACACGTGACGACTATCGTTAAAACTCCCGCAGGAGCAAAGAGTTTGAACAACTCCTAACAATAATTGTCCCATGTAAAAAGGCATTTAATGTGCATTTAGACTCAACATTTATAATTCCAAAAATCATTCAAACGAATGAAAGTGAACTATAATGGTTCAGTTTAAACATGAGCCAACGACTCAATGATGAATAACAATCATGCTTTTCTTGTTCTTCTTTCAGTTTCAACTGACATAAAAGTCATTGTTGGCTCATTGGCTTCTTGTTGTGTTTAAGTACTAATTGTTTAGTCTTTCACATAGGAGTTCACGATTTCCAATAATGATTTGCCTGTCTAAACAGGCTGCCCGAGTAAGAGTGAACTGGTGTAAAAGGGCTGTAACCCATCTGTACTTCTTCCCACTGAGACGAGTATATGTGTATGGGGAACTCAGGAGGAATAGCTATTAGCCTGACGAGTATTTGGCCAACAGCTATCTAAAGTGTGAGCAGCAGCTTTCATGGGACTCACCAATAGGGGGCGTAAGCTGTAAAAGTGCCTAGAGTAGCCTAAACTCTAAATATGGCCCTGTTACTATAATATTAAGACATGGACTAGCAACGCTGTAAGACAAACAAATGTCTAACATACTGGCTCTCTGCCGCAGTTACAACCGGATACAAGTACTTTGGCCTAAACCCCTAGTGCATTGTTTCCTAATCTGAGCAGATAATGTTCACTGCATGAAGTGTGCTATGTTTTTTCTTCTTGTTCAAAGTTTGTTTAAAGGACAGAGAATGAAGTGTAATGTGAAAAAAGTAGCAGCTGCCTTTCATCTCACATGGAGAGAAAAAGAGATGTGTCAGCACTCCGACACGTCAGACCGTTACAAACTATCCTTACAGATATTTGACTTTGGAAATCTCGAAAATGTACACAAGGGTCATTCCATGTCAGTTCAACCAACGCTCCAAGTCGACCATCTCAGATTTCAATGAAACTTTGCACAAAGATAGAACCTGACCCTAAACTAAGATAGCCAGAATATTAGGCTTCAAAGTGCTTTGGTTCATGAGCTACAGGTCTTAATCTAGGGGGTTGTCATGTGATTACAGCGCGCAACCTGAAAAAAGTGGCGATTTCAATCCATTGCCAAGCCAGTTCCAATGACTAGAGCAATGAAACTTCACACACTAGGAGAACTTTTGGTGCTGAATCCAGCTAAGCTACTCAGACTGCCACTCTTATCATCATTCTGCCACCATTGCATGTCAAAGTAGCGGAAAAATTCTATCGCGCAAAATAAAACTCATATTTTAAGCAGTAATAACTCATAATCAATGCAATCCAACTCAGCTATGAATTTATCAATGTGTACTCCATAGAAATGTTTCTCATTATTCACATTATGGACCCAAAAGGATGCATAGCTCTTAAGATACAATGAGTCAAAAATGGCAAAAAACACTTTTTTGCAAATTTTTCCCTTTTTCAAAGGCGAAAATCGGAATGTACTCCATTTTTATTTTTTTTCATTTTTGTTCTATTTGGAAGAGAATTTTTTGCTCTACAAGATTCGATGTTTTTCATTTTGTTCCCAGACCTTCTAGATGGGAAAATATCAATGTCAGTGAAAGTCCTATGCACTTGCGGAGGTCAAATAATAAAATAAGTGTAAGTTTTGCATGGATGTATAATTAGTTTAGAAATCATGAGAAGGTAAATTATTTTTGGAATGAGACAACTTTTTGTGCTCAAGAAACTTATGTGATCAAAAATTGCATGGCGAGTTCAGGTGAGCCACAAGCTTTGGCTTAAGATTCTTACTTTCTTTTTTAGCCCCTGTATGGGACTTCAACGTGCTATTGTTTAATCGCTTATACAATATAGTATATTGTAAAAATGCAATATATTATATTGCAGCAGATATTCTATTAAGCCCTGCCACAAGCAAGGATTAATGGGCAAACAACTACGTTAGCACTGGGGGTATCTAAAAAGCCACAGACTGCCGTGGCAAACAAACGACCGTCTGTGATCACATTGCATGTGAGTTCTTTGAATGACAGAGGGAGCCCCTTTCCTCTGTCAGACCATTTAGGCATCAAAATGGTTAAAGGTTGTAAACAGAGTTATCTCCAATCCCAGTCACTGTAGTCAGGTTTTAGTTGTAAAAGACAGCTAACACCCACCAAATATGTTGTGAGCTAAGCCTCATGAGCCTGCTCCATGCAAACCTTATAAATATCCAATGTACTGTATATGTACATCAAATGTTTCCAAGGGCTTAAAGGGGTTGGCCACCTTATATATGATAAGCATAGGGCAGTGGAATGATGTGTATATTGGCAACTTACTAATACATAATGTTTAGTAGTTCTGCATAAGTTTATTTTTTTTCTGAAGCCATGCCCTAACACCATCAAAGTCTTCCTGTTGAACAGCACTGCTGCTCCGTCTTAAAAATGGTCACGGATGGAGACATATAGATCTTGTCCATCATTCCGATGCTCTTCACCTATGCCAGTTTCTTGCCCATTTGGACTTGCACCCAATGGCACTGATGGACAGGGGTCAGGAACAGCCATTTGTAGGATGTGAATGGAGTGGTGGCATTGTCCATTAAAAAGACTTTAATGGTGATGGGGTGTGCCTTCAGAAAATAAAAAAAGAAAAAGGCACAAAACTACTAATCACCATGCATTACTAAGTTACCAATACTGTCCTGTACTAAAATATATGGTGGGTTAACCCCTTAAGATAGAGATATGAAATAATCTTCAATGGCTGAGTCAGTCATCTGACCTAATCCTGGTCAAGTATGCCTTTCACTTGCTGAAGACAAAACTGAAGGTGGAAGGGCACCACAAGCAAACGGCAATTGAATGTGACTGCATTAAAGTATTGAGTATAATGGGGTCTGCCCACTTTCTGCCCAGTTTTGGGACAGAAGAAAAAGCACTGCATGCAGTTCTTTTTCTTCTGGTATTCCTTCTGACCGTAGATTGTGGCACAGGCGGGAAACCACCCTAATGCTACTTATTTGTGCCAATGCAATGAGCTCAAGTCAGCAGCTGTAACTCGAGTGGCTTGTTTTGGCTCAGGCCTAGTCACGGTAGTGACCACTCTGCCTAGAACAGAGGCCCACTCAGCAAACAGCTTACACAAAGCTGGTTGTTAACCACAGCAGCAAAAGTTCTATGTGACACCAGTGCCTGAGCATACGATGCAACAATGAAATAATAAGTCCAGACAGAAAAGCTTTGATGAAACCGGAGGCACACAGTTTACTCAGCGCTTATAGGATTAACAAACAGTTCACACATTGCAATTTCCTTGACAACAGAAGTAACACGTTGATTCCTTAACTCCCTTTCTTTCGTGGGGAAGATGAGCCCGCCAGTCTCAGTTATCTGGGGGGCGTTCCAAGTAGTTATTTGTGAAGAGCTGAAGGGAAGCAAATGGTCTCTCTTTCCCTTAGACACGCTAACTTCTGACCTAGCCGGTTCCTAGGCCTGTCTTCAGTCCAGATTCCACAAGGTCTACCCTGACTTGTATTTCTTCTTATGCAGGGAGGAAAAAGACTCTCCGTCGGATGTCTTCACGACTTGCATCCCACTCTCTCACTAGAGGGGTCTCGACCTGGAATTAAGCTGAGCTCGACTTGTGCTTGGCTCAGACTGGCTGGTCTGAGCCTAAACCTACTCTCCTGCATCCTCCCTCTCCGACTACATTCTCACTTCTCTCTTAGCTTAACCTAACTCCGCATCCTAACTCAGACAACTGACAAGAAATAGAGCAGGTTAGGATGACAGGGACACAGACACATACAAGTTTGTTGGCACTGACACCAATGACCTTTTAGCAACCTGGGCAGGCCAATACACACAATTCCAACACAATCGACGACAAGGACACATACACATGGACACACATAGATGTTTCACATGACGCAGCCAAACAAGCGCTGTGCGGCCCTAACTCTGGGCCATTACACCAATGACATTCACTTTTCTCATTTGGAATTTCCTATTTATATATTAAAGGAGATGTCTCGAGGAAGCAGTGAATTTTTTTTTTTGCCCAGTCCCCCTAATTAAGCACACATTACTAAGCCCCCCTGTAAATGACGTTTCTAGCTGGTTTGTACTTACCGTTCCAGCGTTTCAGCAACTTATAAAAATTTTCCCAAGATGGCCGCCGGCTCTTTACCCGTCGCTTGCTGTAGCCCGACGTGCGCGCTCCCGAGACGCTACCAGCTGTGTCTCCATGGCAACCAGACGCCCCGCAGCCGCCGACTGGACCCACCGCAGCCGCCGACCAGTCACCCACCGCCAGGCAGCAGGTAACCGGCGCTAGCCCCCGGCTCCCCAGCGCTACGCCCCGGCTCCCCAGCGCTACGCTCCCGGCTCCCCAGCGCTACGCTCCCGGCTCCCCAGCGCTACGCTCCAGGCTCCCCCGCGCTAGACCCTGACAACAGACGAAGGCCCCGGAGCCCAGCGCTATGCCCCGGAGCCCAGCGCTATGCCCCGGAGCCCAGCGCTAGGTTCCGGAGCCCAGGTGAAGGCCCCGGAGCCCAGCGCTAGGTTCCGGAGCCCAGCGCTGGGCTCCGGAACCTAGTGCTGGGCTCCGGGGCCTACCGCTGTGGCCCGGAACCTTCACCTGTTAGTGAAGATCACCCCCCGACCCATCACTTACCTGGGCGGCTTCTCGGGACAGCTGGGCTGCTGGGCTGGGCTTCTCCGCTGGGCAGCTCCAGTTTCTGCACCTTCCTCTAACAGAGGATGGTACAGAATGGCCGCTCCAGCGCGCTTCCGAGCAGTGACAGCTCGTCTGCGCATGCGCAGAAGAGCTGTAGCGGGGAGCACACTGAAGCGGCTCGTGCTGAAAGGAGAAGACCGGACTGCGCAAGCGCGTCTAAAAAAGCAAGCTGCCAGCGAATTTAGACGGAACCATGGAGACGAGGACGCTAGCAACGGAGCAGGTAAGTGGAATAACTTCTGTATGGCTCATATTTGCACGATGTACATTACAAAGTGCATTAATATGGCCATACAGAAGTGTATAACCCCACTTGCTTTCGCGAGACCTCCCCTTTAACTTATTTTGGTTCTATATTATTATATATTATTGTTTTTACGTATTGTTTTGTACTTGGCACTTCGGTTTGTGTTCCTGATCCTGTTCTCTTAACACAAGAATTATTGATATTTCCTGGCATGGCGTGCTCATTAATCATAAACATAGCGTGGCGGAGGAAGATGAGTAAATTGTTATTGCGACACTAGAACATATTGTGACAATAGAACATACTGTCTTCCTGTTGATGATTTCATTCCTACCATTAGAATAACAACACCAGGAAACGGCCGTCCCATATCAGTTCTATTAGAAGAATAATGACTTGGTATTAATGTGCTAATCAATATCTTGAAGGCAATCTTATACCACCAAACATAAGCTAAAAGTACACTTTCAGTCTTATGACTCCATCACACAAGCACACACGCAAATACGTATTTGCACAGTGAATGAGGTATATTTGCGTGTGAATTGGCGCATTTTGCTGTAATATTTGCGCACGCAGGGAAGTGTTTTTCGCACACGGGACACGAGCACACCCGATAAAAGGCTATTAAGCTTGATGTGGTCCAGATATGTTCCTTTTTACATTAAATTGCGCAGTAAATTGCACGTATATCATTCTGCACAATTTAGTGTACCGGACGGTTAAAAGGCTGCACAAAAATGCACGCACTTGCATATATACGCAGTGTTTTCATGCAGCACATTAACGCAGCCGTAATGTACCCCTTACTTGCTTTCAGATGGTACACTGCATCTGCACATGGGAGTTATTAGGGAGGTCAAAAAGTAGAAAATGTCAAAACTGAAAGGATAAAAATGTCTTTTTTTGGGGGTCATGTTTTCAGCAGTTTACATTTTTGTGCTTGAAGATCTGTAGAGCAAAGTTGAGGAATTTCAATCACACTCGGTCCCGTGCTCAGCGTCATCATGTGAAGGAAATAGTTCTTATTGGAGAAAATTGTAGTTTCCACAGTTCCATAATATCCTCGTGGAGTTTTACCCCGCTGGAACCTAAACGTTTAGAAAAATGCACAACTGTAAGAAGCATATCTTTGTGTCAAGGTTCGTGAATCGTGAAGGCCAGCATTGTAAGGCCTCGTTCACACGGGCGCTGTTTGTGCGCAGTATAGGCGCCTAGACTGTACTAAAGATTGCGAGAATGGGTGAACTCCAGCTATTTGAAGTAGCCCATTCACACGATCCGTGGTACGTGTTATCCGGCTCCCATAGCAGTCTATGGAAAGCACGCACCAAAAATAGGTCAGGTCCTATCTTTTCTCACACCACGGACCTTAGATGTGTCCTTGCAGTCATATTCCTACCTTTGATTGGTGCGATGATTTTGTGCGTCTAAAATTCCTACATCTGAACGGTTCTATAGGAAACCATTGGTTCCTATAGAAGGGCTCTTTTCACGCGCCTCTAAGTCTGCAAAGAGCGCTCATGTGAACGAGGCCTGATATAGATGTTTAATACCAATGTGTTACAGATGACATTTCAATCGTACCTCAGCACTATTTAATGATTTCTTGATGTGTATTTGCCGTCCCTGGTCTAATTTCCGTATCCGTATTTGCCCAATAGAAGATAATATTAATAAAGGCGTATGGACTGCATTTTAAACATTGAAAATCAATGTATTTTCATTGACGCCATTTACCATGTATGATGCACACGTAAATTGCGTGCATAATACGCAATGTGAATACGTTCCCGGCCTAACTCTGTATTATGGCCTGCAAAACAGACCAAATACATCTGTGAAAGCGGCCTAAGAACTCCTGCAGACGAGCGTAGGCGTATATTCGCACGCAAGTGCATGACGTTATTACGTTGTGAAGGGAGCACAATCACGTACTTTCGCAAGCGTATCCGCGCATTCTACTGTACTTTTTTGCGCTACCGGGACAGAATATACTTGCGCCGTTATTTAAACGGCTGAGCAGCCTAATGAGTCCCTGGTGTATCAATTAACATTGCGAAATTGCGTGGTACCGTGCGTAATTTTGTCTGGGAAGGGTGCGCATTTGCACACCCCCATAGACTCCTGTGGTGCTTTGGGTGCACAAAAATAGGGTATATCATGTATAATTTCATACATACAAAAAAATAGCGCAAACCAATGGGTTCCACTCTCTGCAGTTGGCGAATGCGAAAACGCACGTACAATCGCTCGCCTGCAGGAGCTCTAAAGGTATATTGTGACCAAATCTCGCTTGGCTGTTGCCCACATTCCCATAGAGTTTAATGGAAACAGCTGTGTGTCAAGTTCTTCCAGGTCTCTCCTCTTCCCTTCCCCTGTCATAGGACCCCAATTCCTCCAATAAGTGGAGGTCACAATTAGCAGGGATATCTTACACTTTACTAAGAGTAAATGTAAACATTCTAACCGCATAATCTGCAATCCGAGTAAATGATTCATTTAGAAAAAAAAGCACATTACAGTAATAAGTACATTTTAATGAACTTCTCAGCGAGCTCGATTTTGGCAAGTCCGGCATAATTTATATGTGAAAAGGAGCTTATTTTGAGAGATTAACTTCTCATTGAAATTAAAATTACATTGTTCGTTCCTTTTTTATTCTTTACAAGCTAAGAGAATGCCAGACTTTATTACTTTGGCAACTCCGCGCATCAGTCTCAAAATTGCTTATGCGCTAATTAGTAAAAAAAGTTCCCATGGCAAAGTCCATTGTCATATAAAAAATGTGTTAACTCTGCGGCTCCAATACATTCTATAAGGCATAGAAGCTCATTTCTTTTGCATTATAATAACATATAGAGGTTTAAGGATAAACAAGACCCTAGAATGCCATTTCTTACAAATTCAGGGCACTTTTCTCCTGTGAGAACTTCCATTGTCTGTATATTCAACTCAACCAACTTTCTTGATTTTCTTAAGCTTTTTAATATACTGTACGTTCTTCACTATTTTTGTCCCTAGCAACAGTTCCTGGGAGGAATACAGTTTGGGCAACAACGTCCTGACTAGCAATATTGTGATATAACTGACTGCAGTCGTATCTACAGTGTGGTGCAAAAGCAAGAGTTCCATTTTCAAAAGCCACAAAAAGAAGAACTCTGCACTCCAATATGCAATTCAAACAATATCAATTGTGTTTGATCAAGGACTACAATGACATATGGACCGAGACGTCACACTGTTCTGGATTGCCAGGCCAATAGTACTGATATTGCTGAAATCACATATGAGAGTGTACAGTTCTTCGTTTTTTGTTTTTTTTAAACGTCCTTTCTAGCTTTTGTGGAACAGCAGAAGGTCCAGAATGGGGTATCCTGTTACATTCTCTTAAGGCCTCGTTCACACGGGCGACAAAGCTGCTTGCTTTTGTCGCGTTGCGACATTGCGACAAATTCCATGCTCTTTCAGCCCATGCTTTCCAATGGGTTAATTCGCATGTGCAATGTTTTGGAGTTTGCGACAGCCTGACACAAAACGCTTGTGGGTCCCACTCTATGCACGCGACTCGTGAGGTTTTACAGCCCATGTTTCCCTATGGAGCCTTCCTTCCTGTTGCATCACATCACACGAAAGCATGATTTTCGTGTGGTGAGATGCAACTTCGACAGTAAGAAATCCTGCTGTCAAAGCCTAAACTAAGCCCTGGCTGCAGAAAGAAAAGAAAAGAAAAGTATGCATCATCTTAGAAGCTCTGTCCGACTCTGCTGCAGCTTCCTCCTGGTCCCAATCACAGCCATTCATCAAGCAGTAGCTCTGATTGGCTAAGTGTCAGCCAATCACAGTCAGCACTTCCAGGCGGTGGGGCTTTTTCAAACCCTGGCCAGAAGAGATGATGAAAAACAGTGCCAGGGACTGAAACGAAGCTACAGTGGAGCTCCGGACAGAACTTCTAAGGTGATGTATACTTTTCTTCAGGAAAAAAAATTCTGCAGCTAGGGCTTATTTTCAGGAAGGGCTTAAATTTCAAGCCCCCACCTTCCCTGAAATCTTCGCATGTGGTGCTACAAAGAGGCGCGACTTTGTAGAACCACATGCGACTTTGTAGTATCTTGCAGTATCACTGCAAGAAACTGCAGCAATATCGTACAGACCAGCAATGCAATATTGCTGCGATTTTCTGACGGCGATGCCGTGTCGCCCATGTGAGCGAGGCCCAAAATATATAAACAAGGAGTTGTCAAAAGGAGGCAATTAATAACAGGAAGATTTAAAGGGGTATTCTGGGCTTTTTGAATTGATGACCTTTCTTGTGGTTAGGTCATCAGTACTTGATAGTTAGGATTCTTCCGCTTGTGATCCCTGTCAGTGCCAGCGGGCGGATGACATAATCTGTTGTCAGGGCAGGTAGTGGGAGCACCAGCTTCATTCCCATTGAAATCAATGGGAGAGTCATGCTTCTCTATGGGCTCATTCATGTGGGGATATGTGTATTTCAGTCACATAAATATGCAGCGCAAAAATACCCAGGGTATTGCAGTTCTTTTTACGTCCATATTTACGAACATAATAAAAAAACACAAGGTTGCTCCCATTGATTTCAGTAGGTAATTGACTTTGATATGGGCTATTTTAGTGCAGAATATGCAAAATAGGACATGATGTATTTTTCTTTACACAACCAATATACACTGCATTAATTCACTGAATATTATGTGCAGAATACGCTGTATTTGTTCGCTCATGAGCCCTTGCACTTCCTGCTTCTCTTACAGTCAGGAAAGGATGTGGCGTCCTAAACATAAAAAAGAAACAGGAAGTGGAATAGAAGCAATTCCAATTGATGACACCCTCTGGCCCGCTGTCACTGACAGTGGGCTGGAAAATCAGCTGATGGACAGAGGTTCCAAGTGGCAGACCCACATTGATCAACTACTGATGACCCATCCAGAGGATAGGTCATCAGTTAGAAAAGCCTGGAATACACCTTTAACTGATTAGGTTTTATTATTTTCACTTGGTAAAATAAATTGTTTATTCTCAGTGTGTTTCTAAACTAGTTCGAATAAATTCTCTGTATTTTCTCTTAGGGAATAACAATTGTTGATCTTTATAATAACAATATATTGGAAACAAGAGTAGCTATTTCCTGGAAATTGCTAATATTTGTGGGAGTTCAGAGAATAATGGTCTGCACGTACTGTAGGATACTACGGGGGAAATGTATTAATACTGGTGTTTTAAAAGCAATGTAATTGGATTTCCCCAGGATGTGCCTAATACATGCCTCTTCGCATATGATGTGCATCTCGGCACTGCAGTGTACGTCAGATCTGACCTAGTGACTGGGAGTCCCAGACCAGTCCCCGTCCCACTATTAACTATAGCAGAGTGCTGGCAATACTGAAGAAGATGCATTGTATTATCCCTTTGAAACAGGTTTTTTAGGCTGGTTCTACCAAATAAAAACGAAAATTATTAATAACATCGGTCTATGTGCATGTCTATTAAAGGGTTGCACTTTATTCCCAAACTTTCGGCCCATACTATTTCGTTCTACATATGTCTACCCATAGGTTGAATGTTTCCTGAGTTGGCTGCACCCGGCACCCCATGCACATACCTCTCCTAATATTTAATTATCAAGATACCTAATTAGGACAAGGACCTACTCACTACTGCTACAACAGACCTCCATTAATTAAAATGATGGCAGCGCTCTAAACTTCCACAACAAAGGTTGAAAGTAAGCATAAAAGTGACTCACCTGGTGTGAACAGCCTATCCTGGAACAAGGATGGTAGTCACACCTTAACCAGAGTTTGTGCTGAAATAAGTGGTATTCCACATTTGTCCAGAGCCCCTCACCCTCAGGGACATTCAAAGGTGGAGAGCGCCTGTGGAACTCCACAGGTGAAATCCACCACAGATAAATGTAGAACCTTTCTACTAACCTCCATTGAGGCATTGAGGTAGCTCCACTACTTTTTCTACACCATATTATCTATCTTTTGGGCAAAAAGGGAGCAGCGGCATAATTTATATAGACTATATTATATTAGACTATATAGATCCTGATATACTACAGTACAATTGTAAATTGTGAATTGTAATCGCTTACAGAGTTCAAGAGGGGCCTGGACGCCTTTCTTGGGTGTTAGAATATTAGATGTTATAGTCACTGATTACTTCAAAAGTGTTGGTGATCCAGGGATTATTTTGATTGCCAGATTGGAGTCAGGAAGGAATTTCTTTCCTTAAATGGGGAAAATTGGCTTCTACCTCACTGGCTTTTTTTCCCCTTCCTCTGGATCAACATTGGGGGGTAATAGGCTGAACTACTATGTTACTATGCTTGAGAAAGGCTCATGTAAAAAGTAACAAAGTCTCATTTGCTAACTGGTTCGCATCACTAGCCATCAGATACAATCAGACCACATGAATCATTGGACCACTAGATCAAATCAATTAGGATTAGAGATGAGCGAGCGTACTCGGAAAAGCACTACTCGCTCGAGTAATGTGCTTTATCCGAGTATCGCTGTGCTCGGGTCTGAAGATTCGGGTGCCGCTGCGGCTGACAGGTGAGTCGCAGCGGGGAGCAGGGGAGAGCGGGCGGGAGAGAGGGAGAGAAAGATCTCCCCTCCGTTCCTCCCCGCTCTCCCCTGCAGCTCCCCACTCCGTGCCGACACCCGAATCTTCAGACCCGAGCACAGCGATACTCGGATAAAGCAAATTACTCGAACGAGTAGTGCTTTTCCGAGTACGCTTGCTCATCTCTAATTAGGATCAATTGGAATATCAAGACCAAATTTTTACTTCTATGCCCAGATTTAGTTCTAAACATTCACAATTTTAGATAAATGTGAAAGTGACCATGGACCAAGTATTTTGGGCTGAGGAGGGTTAAAGAGCTTGTCTCAACACAGACAACCCCTTTAAAAATGCAATTGAAACTAGGAATTATCAGACCCTTGGCTAATCAAGATAATAAAAATCAAAAAATACAGGAAACAGACAAGAAAACTCAAGTTAATTTAGCGGTTATTACAATGTACTAGGCCAATCAATATCTATTGTGTTCACAATATTGGAGAATTAAAAATAATAAGCTAGATAATTGTTTCCTACATGCTGGTGCAGATTGGTGAATTAAGCAGATAGTCATTGAGTGAAACTTCATCATGAAGGTCCAAAATGAGTTACTCATCAGAGCACTTAGGCAAGTAACATTTTACTGGGAAATCCACTTTAGGAAGCTAAGAGCCTCCACTGATCCTAAACAGGATGTATATAAGTACAGTATAAAACAGCAAGCAATTTGCATATACTTTTAAAAAGACCCCTCATCTCTTGCCAAGCACATAACTCAACAATATAACTGTGACGCGCCTTTCATCTTTTTTCGGACAATTGAGGATACGGGTTTGAATTGAAGAGAACAAGATAAGTCCATCAATCATCGAGCAGCCTGTATATGTTTGAACCTGTTCCACATTCCCTTGGGGAATTAAGCCGGCACTGACAGCTTCCATGTTATCAAGAGGCCACTTTTTATTCTATGGTCTCATTTTCCCGACCTCTTCATGCAAATAAAGATATTTTCTCAAACTCATTGCTCAAGGCCATGCTTCTGTTCTTTATCTAACTGGGCTCTTGTAAAAACTAGACTATAAATTCAAATTTCAAGACAATATTCCAAACACAGAAACACAAGAAAACTGTACAATTTAATCAAAAAGTATGGATTTACATTAATGTCACTTTTTTTTCTTTTTACATGGACAGAATGGTCTTATATTCGCTGTTAACCAACTGTAAATGCGATCGGTCCCAGTTCACTCTGGCCATTCAACAATTCCACCCCACAGACTTTTCAGAGATGGGGAAATTCTTTAGATTTTTTCACATCTTACCAAAGTTTTATGAAAACCCCATGCTAAAGCCGTAAGACGACTTATTTAATTGAATTCTCTCCAGAGTATTATAGACTAATAGCCCTTTTACACGGAACAATTATCGTTCAGAATCACTCAAATTCCGCTTCCAAGGGAATTTGTATGATAATGCTCCTTGGTCTCGTGTAAATGCATGCAGCGACTGAACGATGGAACAAGAAGACGCTCAATGTAAACAGGCAGTCATTCACTTCTGAATGACTGTCTGCTTCCAGTGAATGGAGGAAGGTGGCGGGACAACGTTCCCTGGCTGGCTCCACTTCCATGCCAGCAGCACTTTAAGCGAAGCCAACGATACTTGCTCTTGTGTTAAAGCACAGGAACAAGCATTATTGGGAACATGTAAATGGACCCTAACTAAAAACTATTATAGTATCACTCTGATTACAACCACTAACAGAGTGGCAAGTGTAAATTCACAATGGGAAACAATTTTTATCCTGAATGCAGTTAGGCTCATCTTTTAGTCCCTGTGATCTACCCTGTGCCAATCAGTGCATGGGTTGCCCGTCCACATTATAGTACAATAAACTTATCACACTTGCCCACAAAGCTCTCCATGGTGCTACACTTCCCTATATGTAATACCCATCTATTACCTTACCCACGCTCTCTATTCTACTAAAATTAATATCCTCTATAATCCAAATCTCACATTCACGTCTCCAAAACTTTTCTCAAGCTGCACCAGTTTTCTCTAATGCGCAACCCCAGATAATCAGGTAATTTTCCAATATCCACAGCTTTAAACATGTCCTACAACACATTAGGCAGGCCTATCACATTGCGTAATCTAACACTTCTAAAGGTGAGTTTAGACGCAATAATTATCATTTCAAAAATGGTTCAAACGAACGAAAGTTTGCAATAACTGTTCAGTATAAATGCGAGCCAACGACTGAATGATGAACAAGAATTGTACGCTTCTTGTTTGTGCTTCAATTTCAGCCGACATGAATATCAGGTTCGGCTTGTTGGCTTCTCGGTGCGTTTAAACACTTCCCATGTGAAACACTGAACGATCAAATACTGAACAGGAAGTTCACGATCCCCAACGATGATTTGCCTGTCTAAACAGACTACAGAAGCGCAAAGAAGATGGTGATGACGTCACTGGATCGTTCGCTTGGACAAAGGAGATTCGTGACGTTCTCATTTGGTGTTAAAGGGCCATAAATTCATCCCCTTTTTTCATTATTTCTCCCAACCTGATCACTTTATCCTACTGTCTCATCCACACTCCATGCACCTAAGGCATTTTACAAAGCAATTAATATCTGTGCCTACACATATACTGGCTAGATGGCTGACTCATGCAGCTCTAGTAATGCAAATACAGAATATTTCACACAACATAAACTGAATCCCCATCAATTACAATTGCAAAACAACTAAACATTCGAGAGAAAGCTTCTATTTAACCAATTTGACCATGTTTATTGAAAATTGTTAGATCAATGGTAGCAAAAAAATGGCTCAATCTGTTGTAGATCCTGCTGAATGGGCTGCCTTTGATTGGCTGAGCATTGAGACCAATCAAAGGCAGCTCTCAGCTATTGAATGACAGCTGAGAGCTGCCTCTCATTGGTCAAAGTGCTCAGCCAATCAGAGGCAGCCTATTCAGCAGGCAGGAATTTTAAATCTACGCCTGCTGAATACTCCTAAGAGCAGTGCAGGAGAAGAGCCGGCTGGACGCGGCTGAGCCCCGGCAGCTGCAGAGAGGTGAGTATAGATTTTTTTTTACACATTATTGGATTGATTTTCAGGGAAGGGCTTATATTTTAAGTCCTTCTCCGAAAAATCACTGCAGTGCTTGCCGGCAGCCCATTGCTTTCAATGAAGCCAGCTATATTGCCGGCTCCATTAACTTCAATGGGAGAACATCGCGCTCCTCTGCTACAGCTGTGACAGCTGTGGCAGAGGATCGTGATCTTCAGTATATGTTCTCAATGGGGTCGGCGCTGCTGCCGCTGGCCCCGTTTAACGCAAGGATGGCTATCCTCATAACAAAAGGGCAGCTGTAGCCCACCAGAATGGGAGCAGCTCATAAAAGGAGAGACTAAAAGAACAAGGGTGTGCTTCACGAGACAACCCCTTTAATGTGACCAGTGATAGAATTTCAAGATTACATCTCGTTAACTCACGTATTTCCACTTCTGAGAACTTCTAGAGACATTAACGAGCACACATGTAAATGACAGTGGCAACTTTCTATGAACTTCTTCCTTTATTAGATGTTACCCCTGTTTAACGTCCCTGTAAATAACAATGGTTTTGGAAATGCAAAGAGTTTATGGAGAAGGAACATTCAACTCTACAAGTTTGATTGGATGAAGAAAGCGCGGACTCAACAAGATAGATTTATGCTGTTCTGCTACATATAATTCCAACAATATCTTTTTAAGGGGTAGAAGTTAAAGTTGAAGTCTTCGGGAGGTGTCAGATGTAATTATTTAAGCCAAAGCAAACCCAAAGCAAATGCAGTCAAATAGCAATTGCTTTCATAAACTACAGAAACTAATAGAGCTTTCCATTAAAGTCTTCTTTAAGCAGCCCATTGAAGAAGGTCAGCTTCCAATGTGTTTTTAGATGTGGTCCCATGGGAAAGGGAGTTTCTACTGTACCTAGATGAACACAAAATAGCTGCTGTTGTTTTTACTCTGTAACACTGATTGAATTAGTATTTGCTGCACATGTGGCTTGCAAGCAGTGTGTATCTGGGATTTCGAGATGTTTACTCTGGTAGACCACTGAGTTACCGCTGTAAATACCCCCCGCTCCTGCTTTTTTTCAGAACTAGTGTTTAGTGTGGCATTGAGATGCAGGCCAAAGTGTCTTCCAGTATACCTGGCAATGACCTCAATCTGATTTTATCCTAAAACATTTCAGCCGCACAGTATCTTTTTTGTGATTTAAGGACTGTTTGACTCCCGTGGAAAATATACTGATCACACTTTAACATATTCAAGTATAATATTTTCACAGTTTCAAGGGTTAGCCAGGAGGACTCTGTACTTAAAAAAGACTAATTCATAAGAATAAAGTGGATTTTTTTTGTGCTAAGAAAAATATGGAAATTTGTATGTACAGATGCCATAGCGTATTACCTTGAAAGCTCTGCCCTGTCCATTTTCTTACAGTTTCAATATACAAAAAGTCAAAAGCGTGCAAGTAACACCTATAAACATTGCTTCGTATAAATATGTAAAGTATATTTTAAATCTCTAGGCGCTCCTCTCATCAGTAGCCAGCTTACATTACAGCACTTCTTCAAACCTCTTCAATCCCGCAGAGTCCTGAACCTCATCAAATGTAATAAGTTGTTGGAGCCAATGAAGAGTACTAAGTAGAACAAAGGGTTTGGACAGAATGGATCTTGTTGAGTCAACTCCAACTTTAAAATGACATGCTATCAATTAAAAAGCATTAAAAATTGAAAGAGAAGTGAATTTAGACTATGTGATGAGTTCGCAGCTGGATACATGTCTCACTTGGACTATGACTACATGGTAATCTAATAGTGACCACTTAGTAGCATGCCTATTTGAAAAATACCGAGTGAAGGTCTTTTTTTGGACTGCTTTTTGAAGCACTAAAATAGAGAGGGGTGGATACAAGAGCTGCCACCGCTCCATTTAATTTTAAAGGGGATAGCAACAACCCTGAATAGGAAAATGCTGGGAGGCGTAGTAAATATCAGGCTTTCATAGCATGTCATATGGGACCCACTGGTACTCATGAGGGTAGAGGATCAGAATGACAAAACAGCATATTGGAGTATAAGGTATATTATTTCATCAAGTTCAGAGAAGAGTTACCAAGATGGTGAGCGGTCTGCAAATCATGTCATATGAAGAACGGTTAAAGGATCTGGGAATATTTAGCTTGCAAAAACGAAGGCTGAGAGGAGACTTAATGCCTGTCTACAAATATCTGAAGGGCTGTCACAGTGCAGAGGGATCAGTCCTATTCTCATTTGTACAAGGAAAACCTAAAAGCAATGGGATGAAACTGAAATGGAGGCGACACAGATTAGATATTAGAAAAAAACTTTCTCTGACAGTGAGGATGATCAAGGAGTGGAACAGGTTACCACGGGAGATGGTGAGTTCTCCTTCAATGGACGTCTTCAAACAGAGGCTGGACAGACATCTGTCTGGGATGATTTAGTGATCCTGCACTGGGCAGGGAGTTGGCCAGATGACCCTGGAGGTCCCTTCCAACGTTACCATTCTATGATTCTGGGGTGAGCAATGAGTGGAACAGGTTACCACGGGAGGTGGTGAGTTCTCCTTCATTATAAGTCTTCAAATAGAGACTGGACAGACACCTGTCTGGGATGATTTAGTGATTCCGCATTGAGCTGGGGGTTGGACCCACTGACCCTGGAGGTACCCTCCAACTTTACCATGCTATGATTCTAGAGTGATCAATGAGTGGAACAGGTTAGCATGGGAGGTGGTGAGTTCTCTTTCAATAGAAGTGTTCAAACAGAGGCTGGAGAGAAATCTGTCTGATATGATTGACGGATACTGCATTGAGCAAGAGGTTGGACCCGATGACCCTGGAGGTCCCTTCCAACTCTACCAGTCTATGATAATTATTGACTTTTTATTGAAGCTACTAAAGCTCTAACTATTTTATGAGAGGTCAATGTCAGTATTTTTCAAAGTGCACTATTTGCTATAGACTCTAGGCTAAAACAATGTTTGGCAAGGCTACAAACAGAACAAAGTGCTACAATTCTTATAATTCTAAAATAAAGTCGATTTGTGGGATCTCGCATTATGTTTAGTAACAGTTTCTAATTTCATACTATACTGCCCACATAATTGAAACCACAGACAATAACGGAAAATAAAAGAGCAATATTTCAAAAATGTATCTTACCAGACCATCACAGTTACTTAATGCAACAGACGCTCCAGGGATATCTGTTATTTCTCCAACATAAGCACAATTTGTCCACAATGGCTCTTTTTTCCAGATTTCCTCAGTGCTATTTAAAACATGGGTCGTATTTCCAACATGGCTTCTGTTTTCTGCATTCACGGCGTCTTCATGCCACTCCACCACCGCGCCTGGAGCAATGAGGCGAGTGTTTGGCTTTAATCTAAGATGAAATTCTTTTCCAAAGGCTGTAACATTGAAGAACAGGGGCTGGCGAGTATGTGATATGTCTCTTGCTAATCTTTTTTTGTAACCAATAGAAAGAATATTGGAAATATGGCGTCCCTCTGCGTCAGTAGTTATCGGTGTTACCAGTTCGTATTCTTCTTGTTTTATCCTGTTTAAATCTAAGTAAAAAAAAACAACTCAGTCAATATAAAAATAGTATAAAAATTAACTTTTTATCAAATAAGTGACTTATCTGTGGACTTACAATAAAATGACAATGATCCTGGATACTCATGACCACAAACTCTAAGTAGACATAGAAACAGATACACAGACAACTATGGTAGCTATAAAACCAACTCTACAGTAGATGGACGTGGCAGCACAGGTGGCTCAGTTGTCCCTGACCGTGGTTGTCCTCTCTGCAGACACTACATGGAAATAGCATAGAGAGGAAAGAGTAACAGGATTTCCAGAATGTTTTTTTCAGTATAAAGTGCAGGGAATGTGAATCAATAACAGTAATTCTTCTGATTAAGTCAATTATCAATTAAAATTGGTTGTTTTACAGAGAAGGAGAAAGTTCTTCTATACTTAATGGTTTCTTGAGTTTGAGACAAGCATGACGTGCCAGCCCTCCTGGGAAATCTGGGCCCTCGTTCTGCCCCATGTCAGCTGACCATACCTTAATTGAGGCAGCACATTGAATCTTCTGCCCACTACTGATAATAGCATTAAGTTTCACTGCAGGCTGTAAAGTGAGATTCTGTACACCGTTTGGCCTCTAGATATCAGCATGTGTGATAACTATTAGTTCATTATTTACATGGACATAAATGTAAAAACTAAACACAGTAAAAAATGTTTAAGGCCGGATTCCCATCTGTGCAGGAACCTTCCTTTCCATCACAGACCGATAGAACATACTGGAAGAAATAGTCCTACATGCAGCACTTTTTCTTCCAGTAAACTGCCGGGCAGCTGAGCAGAAACGAACAAACCCCATTATAGCCAATGGGGTCCATTCAGCGCTGTTTGGTTCCATCATAAGACGGAGCCATTCGGCCAGGAGATACCCCTCTCCTGCTCACGAACAGAGCAGAAAAACGGAACCCCTAACGCAGATGTCAAAGCAGCCGTATTTAACGCTTTAAGGGGATCCGGTCAGGTGCCTTTATGCGGCTCTGGCTGCGGGCAGCGCAGTAAAGTGACAGATATGCTGAATTCAGTGGTCTGAACCGATCTGTGCAGGAGATTTATAACATTTCTAAGTGCTGCACTGTTTTAAAGTGCTAAATGAAAAACCTATCTGTCACTATACTGGGCTACCACAGCCACAGCAACATAAGCCACCTCACAGGTCCTCTTTAATGCCAGGCCTATTTTAGGCCCTTATGACCAACCAATTTTTTGCTCTACCTGACTATCTCTGGCAGGTCCATATCAGGGGACATGTGTGAATGTCGTTCCATTCAAAGAGAAGGACATGGGACCCCTGGACTCATGAACGACAGGGGTCAAAATGGTCGGTCTCCCAAAATTAGATACTTACTCCCTATACTGTGGTTAGAGGATGAGTTTATATCTTTTAAAACAACGCCTTTGAGTCCGCTTGAAGGCCTCACTCAGTGGTCACTGCAAAAGGACATGCTATTGTAGGATTAGCAGATATAGGCAGAATGATATCATTTAGAGTAGAATGGGGCATCACATAGGAAAATGGTTTTGATCCTTTTGGATGGAATTTTGAATCTGTTACATAATTCATGAGTTGTTTTGTTCACTAAGATGGCTTTTAAACTATCAAATTAATGATAACAAGAGATGTATAAAAAGTAGCTAAATTAGAATAGTAAGTCATTTTAAGGGGTTGTCCGGTTGTAAACTATGGATGGCCTATCAAAATAGGCCATCAATAGTAGATCAGCAGGGTCCATCACCTGCGACCACCTACTGAGAAGCTGTTCACTGGGCTAATGCACTTCTGCAGGAAGCAGACAGCTCCTTTCTTACTGTATTGGGCAAGCTTGGTATTGCAGGCCAAAGTCCCCATGTATTTAAATGGAAACTTGCCCTACAATACCAAGCCTGACCACTACTTCAAGAACAGAGCTGTCTGCTATCTGCAGAAATCAAGCACAATGTATAAGCACACCAGCCTTACAAACAGCTGATTGCTGGGGGTCGCGAGTGACGGACCCCCATTTATTTACTAATGATGCATACTACTGAGGATAGGCCACCAATAGTTTACAACTTGACAACCCCTTTAAGACGTTGCTTGAATATATCTCTGTTTAGAGAATGAGTGGAGCAGAAGAACCATCAAAGTATGTTTTTACATTTGGATTACTCATTAACTAAGGAGGTATTTTTGAATAGGAATAAGACTAACATTTCCCATTAACTCGAGGTTTTCAAAATGTTTTCTTTTTCTGTTTTATTACTCCAAAGCTGTTGTTAATATCCTTTTCCTAAAGAATTTCCCACATGAAAATATCAGTACTGCTTACTAAACTAAAAGAATGCTGAATAAAGTATTCGGATTATAAATCAATTAAAATAGTGTGTTAGGGCTAATGTATAAAATTTTAGTTGGCCTTTAACTTACTAGATCTTCTGAGAACACAAGAACATACACCAATCAGCCATAGCCTTAATACTGCGTAGGTTGCCCTTGTGCTGCCGAACCAGCTGACTCACTGAGACGAGACCTAGGAGGTGTTCTTTGGTATTCAGTACCTAGATCCATGAAATCCTGTGCGTTGTGAGGTAGGACCTCTATGGCTCAAATTTATATTTCACTATTGATCAGATTGAAATACACACAGCTGCTGGCTGGGTCTGCTCCATTGCAGGGGAGGAGAGCTGCTCGTACGTACAGCTGATTGCTGGAGGCGGGGGCGCAGCAGTTCCCACCACCATTCGCTAATCAGCTGTACGTACGGTGGCTCTCTATTCATACTCTGGAGTGGCCCCGGCCGACGTCTTTGTGATAAGGATATGCGATACTTATCACGCAGCTACCAGCTGGGTCTGAATCTAGATGACTTGTAACCTATGTGCCTAGATATTTGCTATTGATTATCTAATTTATGTTTTCTAACATAAATTGGGGTGCTCACTTTTGGGAATGCTCCTGATAACACAGTCAATCAATGATCTGTTCATGTAATGGATGGACATACTGGGTCCTTATTATATAAGATCTTCATTGGCGGTACTACTGCTCTTTATTCCTCCTGTCATACCTCACTCACTGCCTGGTCTGGGTGAGCTTAAAATATATTTTTTTCCTATTTTTCTCCTCTAAAACCTAGGTGTGTCTTATTATCAGGTGCATCTTATAGAGCGAAAAATATAGTATATAAAAAAGAAAATAACCCACCGCTGACGGCAACCTAAGCCGTCGCCATATGCACCCTGTAATTCGAGATTATACAAATTATATATCAAAACATCTGAAACAAATTAAAGAATTAATTTGTGTAAATATACTAATTTTAAAAATAAACAACTATAGATTTCAAAAATAATTTTTTTCAGCGTTATACCCCTAATAAAACTAAAAAACGGAAAAAAGTCAGTGAAAAAAACATTACAAAATAGCCCTATATGTCACAGAAAAAAAAAGTAGCAAAAACAATTTTGATAGCTGAATAAAAAAATCAAGCAGTAAAACCAGGGAAGGGACTTGTTATTTGTATAGCGCCAACTCATTCAGCAGCACTTTCAGGTAATTTTTGTTTATTACCCCCCAGCAAGGTGGGTACTCATTTCGACGACCTCGGAAGGTTGGAAGGCTGAGTCAGCCTTGAGCTGGCCACCTGGAAAACGTGGGGATTGAACCCGCAACCTTCAGTCTGCTGCCTTAACACTCTGCACCACACGAGGCCCCATCACATGGGTAAAATGCCTAAAAAGTGTCTGGTCTTTGTGGACCACAATACTCTGCTCCTTAACAGGTTAAACCAGAATGCAGCCAATTTCAAATCAGGCCTCATTACTCGCGAGAAAACGCATGTATGTGTAGCCCATGCTTTCCAATGGGTTCCTTCACATTAGCACTGTTTTCTCTGATGCTATCTTGCAAGGTAAAACAAACAGTGGCATGCTTTATATTGCCGCGATTTGCATTTTTTGTTGCCTATGTTTCTCTATGGAGCCTTCATTTTTGTCGTATTGCAATGCACGAAATTGTGATTTTTGTGAGATGCGGTATTATCATTAGAAAATAAGCCCTACCCCGAAACTAAGGCCTAGCTGCACTCCAAAAAAATAGGGAATACTTTTGCGATGGCTGTGATTGGTTCAGCGAGCGCTCCATTGATTGGCTGAGCAGCACAAGCAGAGCCATCGCTTCCTGCAGGCAGAATTTATGAATCCCACAATCGGGAAGTGATTTGTGGGCAAGCGAGGACAGCGGGATGCCCGGTGGAGCTCCGGAGAGCAGCGAGAGGACCCGAACCAAGCCTTTTGGGTAAGTATTCTCTTTTTTTTTTTTGGAGTGCAGCTAGGGCTTAGTTTTGGAGTAGGGCTTAACCTTCTCGCTACAAAATCATGGGAAGAAAGTTGCGACATCGCTGTGATTTTGTGAAAATAGCCTGTGAGAGAGAGGCCTTAAGAGCATGTTCTGCCTCTATCTTATATATTCCCTTATTGACCACTTATTGAATAGGAAAAATCCAACCTAATTTTGATCCAGCTGAAAATCACCCAAAGGGCAAGTACACAGTAGATGCCCACATAGCCAGCAGACTCTAGGAGAAACGAAACAAGTCAACTGCATAGACTTTTTCCTGCACTCTGGTAATCCGTGACGTGTTCAGCAGTAGAACAACATTACAGAAAAGGTATTATTTTTAAATCTTAGAATTCTGGACAGATCTGGCTCTTTTTAAACTATTGGAGAACCTGATTTGGTTCTGTCGTAGGTGACTTAAGGTCAGTAAGTATAATTTATCCCTTATATCCTTAGAAATAAACATGAATAAGGCAAAAGTGAGAATGGAAAATAATAATGAAGCTCATTCAGACACTCGGGTTTTTGCAGAAGCAAGTCAGTGTTATTCCATAATTACAACTACTGAAAGGAAAAAAGCGGGAATATAAAAGTTTTCATTTACTGTTTCCACTTAAATAGATACAGTTTCTCTACAGTGAAAATTGGGCCGGTCTGATGGACATCTACCTACCTTGAAGCAAGTATTATCTATTGTATGAACACCGCAGAGATGGAGGAAATAGAATTAATGATAATAATGTCATGATAATAACTGCCCCTCATAGAATAATGCTATTAATCATCTAGATTGTAATTCCTGCGTAATAGCAGCCTTTACATAGAAGTATGCACACAGCAGCTCCAGGCATATGGAAATGCCTTTAGCAGCTTCAACTTTGGCAGGGTTACTGTATAGAATAGCAGCAGCTATAGTATTTTCCATATAATATCCGGCCACATTATTGCCCATGTAGCCATACCAGCTCAGAAGCGTAACTTAACCGAGGCCAAATGCACAATCTGTAACACTGCCTAATAACTCAGGCCATACCACATTTTTAGTAATGGTGAGCTCTTTGCGTCCATTGAAGCACTACAACCCTGGTGTAACTGCAACAGGGGGGCACATAATGTGGCCTGGGGAGTCACATGAGGCCTTCAGTGCTGCTCTGTGAGACCCCAATCATACAAAAATATCTATGTCACTGCTCACATGAAGTTTCCATGTCAGGCTAAAGAGCAGTGGCACATAGCAAAGGACAAGTACTAAGGGTGTGCTGTGTAGTCATGTCTGGGTCCCCTATATTTTAGGACAAGTACTAAGAGTGCCCTGTATAGTCATGTCTGGTCCCCTATATATTAGGAAAAGTACTAAGGGTGCACTGTGTAGTCATGTCTGGGTTTTCATATATATTAGGACAAATACTAAGGGTGCACTGTGTAGTCATGTCTGGTCCCCTATATATTAGGAAAGGTACTAAGGGTGCACTGTGTAGTCATGTCTGGGTTTTCATATATATTAGGACAAATACTAAGGGTGCACTGTATAGTCATGTCTGGGTTTCCATATATATTAGGAGGACAAGTATTAAGGGTGCACTGTATAGTCATGTCTGGGTCCCCTATATATTTTAGACAAGTGCTAAGGATGCACTCTGTAGTCATGTCTGGGTCCCCTATATATTAGGACAAGTCCTAAGGGTGCACTGTGTAGTCATGCCTGGTCGTGCTAAAGGTGCACTGTGTAGCCGTGTCAGGGTCTCTACATTTTAGAAGTACTTAGGGTGCATTGTGTAGACATGTCTGGGCCTCCTATATATTAGGCCAAGTACTAAGGTTGCGCTGTGTAGCTATGTCTGGGCCTCCTATATATTAAGACATGTACTAAGGGCACCCTGTGTAGTCATGTCTGGGTCCCCCATATATTACGACAAGTACTAAGGGTGCACTGTGTAGTCATGTCTGGGTCCCCTATATATTAAGACAGGTACTAAGGGTGCACTGTGTAGCTGTGTCTGGGTCTCTATATACTAGAATTACTAAGGGTTCACTGTTCAGCCATGTCTAGGTCTCCTATATATTAGAAGTACTGATGATGCACTGTGCAGTCATGGCTGTGTCCCCTATATATTAGGACAAGTACTAAGGGTGCACTGTGTAGACATGTCAGGGTCCCCTATATATTAGGACAAGTCCTAAGGGTACACTGTGTAGTCATGTCTGGGTCCCCTATATATTAAGACAAGTACTAAGGGTGCACTGTGTAGTCGTGTCTGGGTCTCTATATACTAGAATTACTAAGGGTGCATTGTGCAGCCATGTCTGGGTCTTCAATATATTAGCACAAGTACTAAGGGGGCCCTGAGTAGTCATGCCTGGGTCCCCTATAAATTAGGACGAGTACTAAGGGTGCGCTGTGTAGTTATATCTGGGTCCCCTATATATTAGGACAAGTAATAAGGGTGCACTCTACAGTCATGTCTAGGTCACTATATATTAGGACAAGTACTAAAGGTGCACTGTGTAGCCACGTCTGGGTCCCGTATATATTAGGAAAAGTACTAAGAGTGTACTGTGTAGTCGTATCTGGGCCTACCATACATTTGGACAAGTACTAACGGTGCACTGTGAAGTCATGTCTGGGCCCCCTATATATTAGGTCAAGTATTAAGAGTGTACTGTGTGTCATGTCTGGGCCCCCTATAATAGGACAAGTACTAAGGGTGCACTGCGTAGCCATGTCTGGGCCCCCTATATATTAGGACAAGTACTAAGGGTGCACTGCGTAGCCATGTCTGGCACACCTTCAATGACTTTGCACACCTTCAATGACTACATGAGTGGGAGGCATTGTATATACATGTAGCTCTCTACATTGTAGTTCATATGACTTATGAAATTCCAGGCCATTACAGCACTATCCATCATCTACAATGGAGAGAGCCATGTGTATTGTCTCCGCTTCTCTTTAGTGCTGATTGGCGGAGATAGTGACCCTCATTCTCCCAATAGGTGGGAGTCGTGGAAGTAGAACTTATGCAATTCATTATGGCATTCTCCTAGATATACCATAAATTTTGTGGATGGGAATACCCTTGTGGCCTTTGGAAATGGTTAAGAAACTGTTGTGCCCCCCGAATTACAACCTGTGCACCTCCTATAATTATGTCCTTGATTTGCACATGTATTAACCCATTTGACTATCCATTTGCCTCAGGCACGGCAGTGCTTATATCGGGGCTCCAGATGGCGACCAAAATGGTTGCCAATGCACTCATGATTTTGCATATTGCGACAAGAAGTCTGGTCACCATTTGCAAACAGCAGCACCACGGCACTGTGCGGCTATAGTGAAGAATCTCTACCAGACATGCCTAGCTTGCTGCATGCTACACACATCCTGTATTAGACCTGCTCCCTGAGGACAGTGGAGAGGCATTAATATGCCCGATAATCATTTTGCTCTCCCTCTCCTGTTCTGTATTTCCCTCAAGGCTGTCTGTTGCTATGTAATTAATCTTAGCTATGCTGGCAGTGGCTCTTGCCACTGTGGTGAGGGGCGAGGAGGGCATCTGGCTATCACTGTAGGTATAGGGGAAGGGGTGCCTTGCTGCCATCACTGTTCGTATGGGGAAGTGAATGCCTGGCTGCTTGTAGTGTTTGGATGGGCAAAGGGCACCTGGTTGCTATCACTGTGTGGATGGGGACGGGGACACATGGCTGCTATCACTGTGTGGATGGAAAAAGGGCACCTGGCTGCTATCACTGTGTGCATGAGGGAAGGGGACACATGGCTGCTATCACTGTGTGGATGGGGAAGGGGACACATGGCTGCTATCACTGTGAGGATGGGGGAAGGGGCACCTGGCTGCCATCACTGTTTGTATTGGTAAGGGACATAGTATGTTAGACAGAATGAGGACAATCTGCATCTTGTTCAGCCTGTTTCAACCTCTTTGTTGATCCAGAGGAAGGCAAAAAAAACCAAAAGGCAGAAGCCAATTAGCCCTTTCGGGGAAAAAATTTCTTCCCGACTCCCTAATGGCAGTCAGACTAATCCCTGGATCAACCTTTAATAGTTCCTACCTGTCTGCAAGGCCCAGATCAACAACCAGGTCGTCACCTAAAATTTATATCCTGTAATATCCTTCCACTCTAGAAAGACAAGACATCTAGTCCCTCTTAAATTCCTCTATGGATTTTGCCATCACCACATCCTCAGGCAGAGTTCCACAGTCTCACTGCTCTTACAGTAAAGAACCCTTTTCTGTGTTGGTGATAAAACCTGCTTTCTTCTAGACGTAGCTGATGCCCTCTTGTTACTGTAGCAGTCCTGGGTATAAACAGATCATGGGAGAGATCCTTGTATTGTCCCCTCATGTATTTATCATAGTTATTTGGTCGCCCCTTAGCAGTCTTTTTTCCGGGGTAAATAATCTGAATTTTGATAGCCTCTCTGGGTATTCCAGTCCCTTCATTCCATGTATTCATTTAGTTGCCCTTCTTTGAACCCTCTTAAGCACTGCAACGTCTTTCCTGAGTAGCAGAGTCCAGAACTGTATGCAGTATTCCATGTGAGGCCTAACAAGTGTCTTATATGGTGGTAGAATAATTTTCCAGTCCCTCGCCCCTATACCTCCTTTAATGCACCCCAAGACTTTATTAGCTTTTGCAGCAGCTGACTGGCATTGGTTGCTCCAGTTTAGTCTACAATCCACTAGTACCCCCAGGTCTTTTTCCATATCACTTTTCCCTTAGCTGTACCCCATTTAGTGTATATTGGTGACATCCGTTTTTCTTGCCCATGTGCATAAACTTACATTTATCAACCTTGAACTTCATTTGCCATTTTTCCTCCCAAGTCCCCAGCTTATCTAGGTCCGTTTGTAGCCGTACATTGTCCTCAGGTGCATTAATTATCTTGTATAATTTTGTGTCATCTGCAAATATTGATATTTTACTGTGCAGCCCCGGGCTGCTTGCAGTATTTGAATAGGGAAAGAGCACCTGGCAGCTTTCACTGTGTGGATGGGGAAAGGGCACCTGGCTGCTATCACTATGTGGATGGGGAAAGGGCACCTGGCTGTTAGCTCTGTGTGGGTGGGGAAAGCGCACCTGGTTGCTATCACTATGTGGATGGGGAAGGGGACACATGGCTGCTATCACTGTATGGATGGGGAAAGGGCACACATGGCTGCTATCACTGTATGGATGGGGAAAGGGCACCTGGTTACTATCACTGTGTGGCTGGGGAACGGGACACATGGCTGCTATCACTGTATGGATGGGGAAAAGGCACCTGGCTGCTATCACTGTGTGGATGAGGAAAGGGCACCTGGCTGCTATCAGTGTGTGGATGGGGAAAAGGCACTTGCTTGCTATGACTGTGTGGATAGGGAAAGGGCACCTGGCTGCTATCACTGTGTGGATGGGGAAGGGGACACATGGCTGCTATCTCTGTATGGATGGGGAAAGGGCACCTGGCTGCTATCACTGTGTGGATGAGGAAAGGGCACCTGGCTGCTATCACTGTGTGAATGGGGAAATGGCACCTGGTTGCTATCACTGTGTGGATGCGGAAGGGGACACATAGCTGATGTCACTGTTTGGATGGGGAAAGGGGTACCTGGTTGCTTTCAGTGTTTGGATGGGAGAAAAGGCACATAACTGTTATCACTGTGTGGATTTTTTTACTATTGCGCTATGGTGCGTGGTTAAAAAAAAAACCCAGAAAGATAGGTCCTGCCCTACGTAGAAAAACTATGTGTCAGAAAAGATATGGTAAAGCCTATCTTTTATCGCACATACTGGTAGTGATATTGCGCAAAAATCACACTAGTTCAAACAATGCCATTAAAATCAATGGTTTCATTATGTGAAAATCACACTTTCAATACGTGACAAAATCACAGTCATGTGTTTAAGCCCTTATACTGGCAGAGGGGCTCTGGATGTGTATACTAGGCAGTGGGACAGTGTATATCATACTGGGTGGCTGGATGTGTATACTAGGCAGTGGGACAGTGTATATTATACTGGGTGGCAGGATGTGTATACTAGGCAGTGGGACAGTGTATATTATACTGGGTGGCTGGATGTGTATACTAGGCAGTGGGGCAGTGTATATCATACTGGGTGGCTGGATGTGTATACTAGGCAGTGGGACAGTGAATATTATACTGGGTGGCTGGATGTGTATACTAGGCAGTGGGACAGTATATATTATACTGGGTGGCTAGATGTGTATACTTGCCAGTGGGACAGTGTATATAATACTGGGTGGTGCCTAGATGATTTACTATGGATGATCTGTGTATACATATATTAGCAGGGGACTTATGTCAGTAATTAGCACTATGGCACACTGAGGCCATCTTCACACAGTGGAATCCAATGCACCTCTAAAATTTGCGTGCGGAATTTCCTATGTGATTTCGCGTGGATCCAAATTAAGAATTTCCCATTCATAGGGCTAAATCTGTGGCAAATACGTAGCAGAAATTCATGGCCCAGTCACAGATTTCTGCCCTGCTTTTAGAGGCAGAATCCACACAAATAAATCCCTGTCAGATTTCACAACGTGTGCTGTATTTTAACAAGGATTATAAATGCATTTAAACTGGGCGACTAAAAATGTGATTTGTCTCCTAAGTTTTTCAGTTTAGGAGCCGATGGCTCCTAGGTAATTTTTTTTAGTCTGGAATCCTGTATATGAAACTTCTAGTTATAGCAGAGCTCCAAAGGCAGCCCTAGATACCATGCTATATATACTGTACACCTACTGCCAACAGGTATTTCCCATACAGTAGCACCATTCACATCTATACCCCTCTCTGGTGCTAACGCATGGTCATGGCGGTGCCCATACAGCAACAGATTATTTCATTGGAACCATGAAAAAATAAGGGGATAATCCACCTCCATATCCATTATATATTATACATAGTTATTGCACCAGAACCAAGCTCAGTACATAAATACCTACCATACACAACCTCATCACATAGATATAGTACCAGAGCCAAGCTGATAACATAAATATGGGATCAGAATCAGGGTCAGTACATGATATATATATATGTATATATATTTATATATATATTTATTTATATATATATATATATATATATATATATATATATATATATATATATATAAATATATATATATACACACACACGTCCAAAAAGTGAATTAAAATTGGAATTAATTAAAATAATAAAAATCTTATGGAAACTCCTGCTTCCTATTTTAAGCTATTGGGAGAAGGTCTTGGAAATCCTTGTGCTGATGAAAACTGTGTGACCTGATCTAGCAGTAAAGGAAGAGCACATTGTGACATTGTTTATATAGACTATTTAGCATATGGTTACAATGTAAAAAAAAAAGTATTCTTTGTTATCATATGATCTGATGTAATGTACTAAATATCTTCAATAACAAAAATAAACTTAAAGGGAACCTGACACAGTGCTGTCAGATGCAGGTTGTGCCCGAGAATCTTGTGCGCAACTTTTAAATGGCCGTACGTGTACCCGAAGGCCTTATTCACACGAGCCCAAGTCTAATTTCAATGTGTGAAAAGCAGACAGATTTTAATGCGTGTGTATCTCCATGTGACATCCGTGTGCTTTGTGTGTGTCTGTTTTTTTATGTCCATGTGTGATCCATGTGTCATCTGTTTTTTTTATTGCGAGCACAAAGAAAAACCTGAAATAGGCAATTTTTTTTCTAGGATTGTGTAACAACAGGTGACAAACAGAGCGCACGCAGATGTCCTCCGCCTGCACTCCATATTTTTTGTGCACGCATTGTTTTAAATGGGTGATTCTCATCTGTGAAGTTGGACCAGAACAGGACATGCTGCGATTATTTTTATATTCTGTGTAAAAAAAAAAGTGTCTCTTAGCCCCTTCGTAAATACGGACAACACATGGACATGAGAATCGCTTGTGCGAATAAGTCCTAATACTCATCAGGGCAGTTGCCTTTAAGTTACGTGTGTGTATTTGTGCACAAAAATTTCACACGTGTAATACACAGAAAATAGAACACTGATTTCAATGCATTTGTTCACAAGCACATATTTTGTGTGTACAATTGTGTTGCGCAAAAAAAAAAATGTAGCATGTTCTATTTTCCTGCACATTTCTGCTGAAAAAGAACATATCTGGAACTCATTAAAGAATTTGCCCATTTCACTGGCTGAGAGCATCAGTACATGTGTTCTTGTGCGTGCAACTGCGCATGACTTGCAATTGCAAAAACGCAATGAACATTCCACAAAAACACATTTCAAATGCGCTTACGCATGTGCGACACAGGCTTTATCGTATGTAAACTTGTCCCGTCACACCTGTCTTGCATGCTTCTCCGACGACTGGCTTTAAGTGTGCACACCATGAATGCAACAGTCTGAGCACTCCAGTCCGGTGTCTCCAGCGCTCATCTCTTTCCATTATATATTATACATAATTACTGCACCAGAAGCAAGTTCAGTACAAAAATACAGCACCAGAAACAAGCTCATTACATAAATACATAACATACCCAAGCCCATTACATAAATACAGTACCAGATCCGAGCTTATTACATAAATACAACACCAGAATTAAGTTGAGTATATAAATGCGCACCAGAACCAAGCTCATGATATCAATAGAGTGCCATATCCAATCTCAGTACATAAATGCATACCATATTCAAGCTCATTACATAAATACAGTACCAGATCCAAGTATATTACATAAATACAACACCAGAACCAAGTTGAGTATATAAATGCGTACCAGAACCAAGCTCATGATATCAATAGAGTGCCATAACCAAGCTCATTACATAAATACATACCATACCCAAGCTCATTACATAAATACAGGACCAGGATCAAGATGAGTACATTAACACACCACCAGAACCAATCTAATAACATAAATACAACACCTGAATCAAGCTCATAATATGAATACAGTATCAAGAGCAAGATCATTTTATATATATATATATATATATATATGTATATATATATATATATATACAGTACCAGAACCAAGTTCATACCAGAAACATAGGACCAGAACCAACCTCAGTACATAAATACAGACAGAACCCCGAACTGAACTGCCAACTTTAATTAGTCAAATGGAGGCCAAAGTTGCAAACTTTGATCTCTATTTGATAAGGTTTCCGCTATTTTTGGAAAATAAAATAACACAGTGGAAATATAACAAGAATAACAGAAACAAACAGAAAACATGACCAATTTAGGCCGGTCTCACACGAACCAGTCAGATTCCACATGCAGGAGCCCACAGCAGAATCTGGCTCTGACCCCAGCCGGCAACCCAGCATACCCTCACTTTCTGTATTGCGGATGACCGAGGACGCTCGATATCAGTAATGTGGAGTACAGATTTTTTTTTATATTTGTTTTTTTCGGCGCCATCGCTAGGCGATGACACGGGTACCATCGGTCTATCTGCAATGTCAATTGCGGACGGGCTGCGGGTCGGACGGCTTTCATTGAAGTCAATGGAAGCCGTCCGTGCGGATTCCACACAAAAGTAAAAAATGCTGCAACTTTAAATACGCTCTCGGAAATCACAATCGCTGTCTGCTCATCTGATCGCACATGCAAATGTTCTATTTTTTCAATGGGTGTGGAATACCGCGTGGGTGACGATTGTGGATTCCACTATTAAAATCCGGTCGTGTGAGGCCAGCCTTGGTCTGATTTCTGTTTTCGCTGATTCAGGCACAGCGCACACTAGAGCAAAGTATGAATCCAGCTGTAGTTTGTGTTGTGTGAAACTATATATCCCCATATAACCTTAACAGTGATCTAGGAATGCTGGGACCTGTAGTGCCAATGCAACACAATATTCTTACGGCTCGGATAGACCGCTAGCACATCCAATAACAAAACTGTAGGGCAAAAATAGAGGCCTGTTTTACAGTCGTCTGTTAGTATGGGAATTGTAATTCCAAACCCATCGTTCTGCATAAAGCAAATTGTGGTGGCTCTCTGTTCCCCGTGGCCCCTCTCTTATAGACTAGCCCCTGTGGACTCCATTCTTTCATCTTCCACATTTCTATAGCCGCCTTCTTTTCTGCTCTGCAGGACCTTTGTCATGTGACTTCGATATCACAAAGATCCTGCAGCAGCCCTTCAATTTGCAATTTTAGCATAATTTAAACAAAATCACTGCAAAAAGACCACGATTTTGCAAAGGTTTATATAGTATCAAATCAGAAACAACATGGCCTAAGATGTAGGACTATCCTAGGGACTGGGTCCATCCCCAGCTGTGCTTACCAAGCTTACCAAGAAGTTTTAGGATGGTGCCAGAGTGAAGGAATGAGCAGATGGCAGCTGCAATAGAGCTATTCTACTGACTGACCAGGGGCGCTGTCTGTCACATTACTAAGCATATGTCACCGAGAATGGGCAGCCAAGACACCACGGAAGGAGAGATTTGCTAGGCCCTCTTCCTCCTCCTATAACTCCATGCTACCATGTTGCCTGGTGGAAGGGCTGTGCCAGTGGATTATGTAATGACTACCAAAGAGCCCCCCACAGTTAGCCCAACCCTGCCCCTCCCCCTATGGCTGAACTCCACTGTTGGAACTCCCATGTGCACGATGCATCGATGGGCTTCTCTGAGGCCCAGCTATACAGAGAGGCCGCTGCAGAGTAAAGTGTGCCCCCCCCCCCCCTTAGGCACACTGTCTTAGGGGCCTGGTCACAGTTGTGAGCGCTGCGAACCCCTATAAGTATGCCACTGCCCATAACGCTACCATATGTATGAGGACTAGTTAAGTGGACAATTCTCAGAAACTAGTTGGTCAATACATCTACAGACATGCTGCTTGCGTCTTACTTGGGTTGAGTAGTTTTCTCGATATATGTATAGAAGTTCTTATTGCCTGGCTGCAAATAAAATTAATCTTCCTCCTAAAGTCTAATGTAACTAGCAAAATACTCAGACTACGCTTTACAGGGAGTTCACAAGTAGTTTTTTTTTCTCTTGTCCCAGAGGAAGAAAATTGTTTCTCTAGTGCCACCTATAGGTCATTACCCTGTAAATCAATGTCTAACCCATCAAAGAGCCCTGAAACATGACTAGGGCAAGACACTGATTCACAGGGTAGTTACCTTGTATATAGGTGGCATTAAAGAGATATTCGTCTTCCTCCTGGAGGACAATATTTGCCTACATTTTCCCAGGGAGCATTGTCTGTATAGGGCCAGACTCACAGGAACGAGTCAGATTCCACATGCGGATTTCCGCCGCGGAAGGCCTGTGAACATTTGCAGAAAGTAATTGCGAATGATTACATATGCAAGCGTTTTTCCACGTGGATGAATGCTATGTACAGCCTATCGTCCACACAGAAGAATGATCTCTCTCTCCCCTTCATTCCGGCTTCTCCTTTGAAGTTGCATGCGTTTTAGCCGTTAATTGCATATGAGCGACAGAACACTTGCATCCATTAACTGTAATGGGGGCCGTCCACGCAGAATCCGTACTAAAATAGAGCATGCTGCAATTTTTCTTTCACTCACAGACTACGCAATTTGTACCCGCAAGTGTGAACTAAAAATGGATTCCGAAGTTAAAAGCCGTTTGTGTGAGTCGCCCTAAGACTGCCTACGCCAGCTGACATCTCTGTGGAAAAAAATGTATCCCCCTCCCCATCAATTATTTTGCAAAAAATGATAGGAAAATGTTACCCTGTGCTTCCTGACAACAATGATGCAAAAACATGGTGGAAACATATGTGTACATACGCTACACTTCACACATCCCCATCACTATAACTGTAACGATAGACGCAGCGAAATACATAGACGCAGCGTTTCCATGTAGTATATTGCTGCAGAACACTTACGCCCCTATTAGACAATATGATAAAGTAGGAGTTTGTCCTAATAGCAATACTGCACTTAGTATTAAAGATGTCAAGAATCCAACTGGTAGACAAAGTGTATACAGCAGCGCCAAAGTGCACATTTCACAAGGGGCCAAAAGCTCCAAAAAGTCTAAATCCAATAAAGTAGAGGGAGACAGAAGACCCAGTAAGCAGAGCCCTCTTATAATTCACCAATGTTTCAGTTCCTGGGAACCTTTCTCAAGCCAACCCATGATGAAACGTTGCTAAAGGTGAAATAAGAGGTCTCCACTTGCAGGACGTGCGGCCCCCTTTATTGGATGTCAAGAATCCAGTGTTTGAAAATAAGTGAAAAAGATAAGTTGTCCTCTGCTGTCCACCTGTTATTTATTCGGCTGCTTTTTAGTCTTTCCAATGTTGTTACCCAAAGGTGACAAGAAGTGACTTCCGATAAAAGCCTCAAGTGAATCATCACTAAGCTGTCCCAGAATTCTGAATGTTCAATCTGCCTAGTTGTGCGGCAATCGAGGAATGTAGGAGGTACCATTGTACATTTAGGTCGAATGTCCACGGCTGTATTTGCACTGCGGGATCCAGAGCGGTCGTTTGCCTCCGGATCCCACTGCAAATCCTGCTTATAGACATGCTATGGAAAACATTTTTTCATGCCCATGAGAACCAACTGCGATTTTCCGCTCGTGGGGAAAAAATTGCAGCATATCCTATTCTAGTGTTGCAGTCAATGAAAGCTGTCCATCCCGCGGCGAGTCGCAGCAAATCCACGTCATCGCCGGCGCGACTCTCTGCACTGCACATGTGCGGCAGCACGCCAGCCGGCACATCCGCAGAACAGAGAGAAGACTTCAAGACAGGAACGTGGGGGTCAATGCCGGGCACAGGGCCTGATTCCACTGCGACATTTTGCAGTCGGAATCCGACCCGGCCATGTGCATTCAGCCTTAGGGCTTTTACCCACTAGCAATATTTTTCCCTGCAATGCGAGAGCGATGAATATGAAACCAATGATTTTCAATGGTTTCATACTCATTTATGATTTTACCACTGCAGCCTCACATCGCTGAGAAAAAATCTGCGATATCGCTCAGTGTTTTCAATGGGGCCAGTGGCAGCAGCACTAGCCTCACTGAAAACAGAGGGAGTATATTGCGGACTTCTGCCACAGCTGTCACAGCTGTGGCAGAAGTCCAGGATGCTATTCCATTGCTTTCAATGGGGTCGGCGCTGCTGCAGCCCAATTGAAAGCAGTGGGTTGCAGGCAACTCCCGCAGCGATGATTTTCAGGGAAGGGCTTAAAATATAAGCCCTTCCCTGAAAAATCATCCCTAGCTGGTAAAAATTAAAAAAAAACTATATACTCACCTCTCCGCCGCTCAGGTGCGTCCTCTGGCTGGCACCCCCGCACTGTTGTGAAGCTCTTTCAGCAGGTGGGAATTTCTAAATCCCCACCTCCTGAAAAAGCTGTGCTGATTGGCTGAGCGCTCAGCCCATCACAGGCAGTGCACAGCTATTTATTGATGGGACAGAAGTCCGCGATATACTCCCTATGTTCTCAATGGGGCTAGCGCTGCTGCCTCTGGCCTCCTTGAAAGAATTTTGCGATATCGCAGCATTTTCTTTGCGCTGCGAGGTATGTGTTTTCACTTGCTCTTGCAGCACAAGGAAAAAAATGCTAGTGGGGGTTCACCCTTAGGCAGATTTACTCTAGGAACCTTAGAGAAGCTGGGCACCGATGCCTCAAAGAGTTGGTTTTATGAGCATATTGGCTTTATCCAGTTTTCTTATCAACAATTAGGGGGAATTCACACCGGCAAGAAATCCGGACAGATATTGCACCTGCATACATGTGATTCTTCCTGAATTTTGTGAGAAAAATGTATCTCATTGCTGCACATAAGTTTTACTCGTGTGAAGAGTCCATTTTTTTACTCCCATAGGCAATAATGGGCGATACATGAAGAGCATTGCGCAAAAAAGAGCACAAAATCACAGCCGCAAAACAGAATGATAAAAACCCTCTGATTTTTCCGTAGCGGCGAATGTATTAGTGCATGCACCCAAGTGTCTAAGCCCTTAAAGGGAAACTCTTAGCTTGAAGATGCAGTCCGTTCTGCAGGCATGATGTTATAGAGTAGGGGGGCTGAGTAGATAGTAAATAGTTTTATGGGGAAATATTCCGTGTAACTTGTATTTTACTCATTTTAATCTCTGCTCATTCTGAGGTTAGAGGTCTGTTAGGCCGTCCTATCCGTGAGTGACAGCTATCTGTGATTGGCTGTGCATACAGGGAAGGCTGCCGGTCACTGGAAGGCATTTTCAAGATGACAGATTCGATTTAAATAAGAATAAACTAATAGAATTAGAGCTATTTCATAAAAAAGGATAAGAAAATGTTTACAGTTGTTAAAGGTGCTTTTAGACAGGCGCAATTATTCTGCATTCCACACCAAAATCCGCAGGTTCGCTTGTGGATTTTGATGCAGAATTGAAGTGCCTTAAATCAGCCTGTAAATCTGCATCAACTTTTGGTGTGGGTTTTGCAGCGACAGAATAAGTTGCAGATTTGGGTGCAGAACGCGGAATAATTTCACCCCGTGTGAAAGCAGCCAACAGTGGGCAGAAGTCTGGGTAGTTTTACCTAATGGAAATTTTAAGGTGCCCATCCAACTTGGGTTAAACTCCACCAAACCCACCAATTTTATCAGGATTGGCTGACAAGCTACTGTATGTGGGGACAACTCTGATTTTCTTCAAAGATTACAACAGACCCCGTCGTTTGTTGGGCTTCTAGAAGTGTCTGCAGCGGCTTATCCCCTTCTCCATATTGAAGGCAAGCATGTGTATGGAGGGGTAGGGAGAAAGATGTGCTCAGCTAACAGACACTTCCTGACCACTTTTATTAATGAAGTTATCAACAAGGAAGTTTTTGCAAACGTTGCAAACTCTTTACAATAAGTCTCATCAGAGATTGGCAGTATGATACACTTACCTATCCTGGTGTTTCCTTCATTGCCCGCCTGGAAAGAGAAAGAAAAGATCATTAGTTGTATTTACACGCTTTGGACACTTGACGGTTAAGCACACTGCATGGTCTGTGCTGGGTAGAAAACTAAAATTGCTCCAGGCAACTTTTAAGTTTATTGGTGGGTTTTCCATGGCTGAATAAACATCTGTGCAGCCACCTATAGTCCAAGGGCTTCATGATATGTTTAACATAGAAATTTTAGCAAAGAGTGCCTCATTCAATAAATCAGCCTGGCGGTGCCAACAACCCAGTAGCCAAAGGCCCTAAAGTTAATTAACTATTCATAGCGGCGCTTTTGGCTCCTCATGGAAAAAAATCAATTATAGTGTCCTGGACAGATAGATAGATATGAGGAAGATAGATAGATAGATAGATAGATAGATAGATAGATAGATAGATAGATAGATAGATAGATAGATAGATAGATAGATAGATAGATAGATAGATAGATGATAAAAAGATAGATTGATATGAGATAAGTAGATAGATAGGAGATACATATGATAGATAGATAGATAGATAGATAGATAGATAGATAGATAGATAGATAGATAACTAATGAGATAGAAAGATATGAGATAGATAGATAAATAGATAAATAGATAGATATTAGATAGATAGATAGATAGATATGACATAGATAGATAGATAGATAAATGATAGGTAGATAAATAGATAGATATGAATAGATAGATATATAAATGATAGATAAATAGATGGATAGATAGATATTAGATAGATAGATATGTGATAGATACATAGATAGATAATCAGAAAGGTTTATAATGAGAAAGAAAGAAAGAAAGAAAGAAAGAACGATATTAGATATATAAATGGTAGATAGATGATAGATAGCTATGAGATAGATAGATAGATAGATAGATAGATAGATAGATAGATAGACTGTATGCAATAACCCTGATAGATAGATAGATAGATAGATAGATAGATAGATAGATAGATATTAGATGGATAAATAGATAAATGATAGATAGATAGATAGATAGATATGAGCTTGATAGATATATAAAGGATAGATAGATATGACATAGATAGATACTAGATAGGTAGATATGAGAGAGATAGATAGATAGATAGATAGATAGATAGATAGATAGATAGATAGATAGATAGATAGATAGATAGATAGATAGATAGATATAGCAGTGATAATAAAAGGAGCAGTGAGGCAGATGCCCACATGGGAACATACCAATGTCAGGAAAGAAGGAATAACTTAAAGGGGTTGTCCCGAGGCAGCAAGTGGGTCTGTACACTTCTGCATGGCCATAATAATGCACTTTGTAATGTACATTGTGCATTAATTATGAGCCATGCAGAAGTTATAAAAAGTTTTATACTTACCTGTTCCGTTGCTGGCGTCCTCGTCTCCATGGTGCCGACTAATTTTCGCCCTCCGATGGCCAAATTAGCCGCGCTTGCGCAGTCCGGGTCTTCTGCAGTCTTCTATGGGGCTCCGTGTAGCTCCGTGTAGCTCCGCCCCGTCACGTGCCGATTCCAGCCAATCAGGAGGCTGGAATCGGCAGTGGACCGCACAGAAGAGCTGCGGTCCACGGAGGAAGAGGCCATCTTCAGCGGTGAGTAGAGAAGTCACCGGAGCGCGGGGATTCAGGTAAGCGCTCCGGTGAGCTTTCTTTACCTCCCTGCATCGGGGTTGTCTCGCGCCGAACGGGGGGGGGGTTGAAAAAAAAAAAAACCCGTTTCGGCGCGGGACAACCCCTTTAATATGAAATGCATGTTGTCAGGTAGGGGGAGCTTTTTAGCCTGGATCTGTCAAGCAGCCTAGAACATCTAAAGGGTGACACGTGTAGCCACTGGCTCCTGTTATATGTAATCATGGCATGGTCGTACTGGTCCTACTACAGACACATCAGCCACTAGACATTACTAGGAAGGAAGCTTGGATGGGAAGAAAAGAAGAAAAAGAAAGAAAGGAAGGAAGAATTGATAGTCATAAGATAGATCGATAGATAGATAGATAGATAGATAGATAGATAGATAGATAGATAGATAGATAGATAGATAGATATGAGATAGATAGATAGATAGATAGATAGATAGATAGATATGAGATAGATAGATAGATAGATAGATAGATAGATAGATAGATAGATAGATACTAGATAGGTAGATAGCTAGATATGAGATAGATAGATATGAGATAGATAGATAGATATGAGATAGATAGATAGATAGATAGATAGATAGATATGAGATAGATAGATAGATAGATAGATAGATAGATAGATAGATATGAGATAGATAGATAGATAGATAGATAGATAGATAGATAGATATGAGATAGATAGATAGATATGAGATAGATAGATAGATAGATAGATAGATAGATAGATATGAGATAGATAGATAGATATGATATAGATAGATAGATAGATAGATAGATAGATAGATAGATAGATAGATAGATAGATAGATATGAGCAGGATGGATTAATAGATAGATCAATGGATAGATATGAGATCGATAGATAGATGATATGAGATAGTTATTAGATAGATGATATGAGAGCTAGCTCTTACTGGTTGCGCTGTGGTCTTGCCATGTATCACAGCTACTAGGCAGCAGAGTGACAGGAGGAACATCCCGGGGACTGTGCGGTAATCCTGGGTGACAGGCGGTGAGATGTGCCGGTCCCGGCTGGACGCCTCCTCTCTCCTCCGTGTGAGAGGGCTCTTGTACTGCTTGCTTACGGCGAGCTCCGGCGGACACTTACCGCTGACTGAGGCTACGTGTTACTAGCAGGTAAGTTGTAAGGCAGTGCGGGACGTCCGGCGAGGAAGGGGTTACGGGGGTCTGCTACTTTTTAGTCCGAGCAGAAGGAGCTATCTAGTGAGGGGAGCGGGGGAAGCGAAGCTGGCCGGAGGAAGAGGGGGAGAGTCAGATGTGACTCCGGAGCTCAGGGAGCCTCTGCTTACCCCCTCCAGCCTCCCGAGCATCTAATAGAGGCCTGGCCGACACTCCCCCTGAGACAGCCCCTTGTCTGCCTCCAGCCGGCCTCTGGCTGCATCACGGCATGCCGGCACCCAGCTTTCCCAGAGTCCTGCTAGTTACACGGGGGTGCATCATTGCTCTTCCCTGCATTCAGGGGGCTGAGTCAGACAATGAGGTTAGGGCGCCAGAAAAAAGCAGGATATTCAGTATTGTCCCATTTGTGGTATTGACCATTAACCATATAGGGCCTCGTTTATCACAGCGGTCTAACGTGATAATAGATGCAATTAACGACTAACGAGCAAACAATAACCCGTCCGGATGGCTTTCTAGAATATGACCGACACATTTCTGGGGAAAACAAGATCAAACGACTTTGCACAGATTGTGACTGACATGTTGGTATCATACAAAGATTTGCGACAAAACGTGTCCGTTATGGCTCCTTCACACGAGCATAGCCATTTTCGGTTGGCCATGTCATGGCCACAGCGCGACTGAAAATCATGCAAATAGATGCACAAATCTGCCATTTGTGCGCCCGTTCAGACGACCTGGGTCCGTCACATAAACGCTAGGCACAGAGTGCTGTCGGGCGAGGGGAGACAGTTTAGGGACTGCCTCCCCCTTTCCGCCCCTTGTTGGCTGCTTGCAATGGGAGGGGGCGGGAGCTAGTTGCTAAGCTCCCGCCACTCTCCGCCCTTTGTCGGCTGCCAGCAATGAGAGGGGGCGGGAGCTTAGCAACTAACTCCTGCACCCTTCCATTGTAAACAGCCAGCAAGGAGCGGAGAGTTTAGTGGTCATGCTGCTAAACTCCCTTCTCCGGCAGCTGCCATAGGCTCCCATAGGAGTCTATGGAGCCGCCGCCGAATTCCGGTCAGAAGATAGTTCCTGAACCCATGGATAAAACGCACGTTAATATCGCACTCGCCTCGTGCTGGGTTCACATGGGGGCTCATTTGCAGTGAATGTCCACAGCGGGTATTCTGTGGCAGATTAGCAGTGGAAAGCCCGCCTCTAAACTCACATCATGTAGTGCGGATTTTGAAGTGGGTTTTATCGTGTATTCCTGAGTGGAATTCGCCCCCTCATTCAGAAGAGATGATTTCTGCGGCAGAAACGGCGATAAAATTGACATGCTGCGGAATTGAATTCTGTACCACATGTCAATTTCCGCACAGGTTTTGTGCAGATTATTCAGTGTTTGGATGAGATGTGCAAAATTTCATCCACTTTGCTTCAACCATAAATGGCACAAAATTTCAGCACGGGCATTATGTGGCAAATCCGCCCCGTCTGGCCCCCTCCTTTAGGCCAGCATTACACGGACATATCTGCACTTGCACATGCAGTTCACAGTGAATAGAACCCATTTATTTCAATGGATTTGTTCATATTTCATTTTGACCATGCAAAAAAGCATAGGACATGCTCTGTCTTTCTGTGTTCCCATAGAAGTCGATGGTGGGGGTGCACAAATGTGTGTGTACTACGCAAGGTGATGCGTGAAGCACTTCGTAATTCCCCCCCTCCCCCCCAAAAGCACACATCTGGAACAAATTAGTCATTTGAGTCAGTGTAATTGTTTACTGCATGCAAATGAATATGCCACGTGGGCAGAAGAACTGCAGTAAATACGCTGATACATGCACAAAAAAAGCCTTGTTCACAGCGCAATTGCACAATTGTGCCTGCACCAGTGTGAAGCCAACCTTTAAGTACATTGCACGCCCTCACACCTTGACTACTTCCCAGAGAGATGCAATGACTTATCCAATGAGCATGGTGAAAGATTTTACCAGGACATACGTGCAACTGAAGAATGGTATGAAGGAAAGTGGACGCCTGCGATGTTATCGGATTACTTCCCACATTTTCACTCCACTTTTGGAAGCTCTTATTATACACCCGGTGACCTCACACAGACGTTTTTTTCACTGGAGCCTCTAACACAGCCTCAGATTGCGGCGTTTTTACAGCGCAATGATTTCTGAGCAGAGTCTGTCCTATTTTTAGGCATTTAGTGCTCCTCATCATGAAAGTAAATTACGGCACTTTGCCACGTTCATGTGTGAGGGAAGCCTCAGGGCTTAGTCACACGAACGATATTCTTGCGCGAGTTTTGTGCGATGCACACAATATTCTCACAGATATGAAATCCATTGGTTGGATTCATTCACACAAGCTATTTCGAAGCTGCAAGGAAGAAAATTGCAGCACATTCTATATTTGGGTATTCCCTCGGAATGATTCACCCATTGTGTTCAATGGGACCTTAAAGGGGTTGTCTCGAGGAAGCACTGAATTTTTTTTTTTGCCCAGTCCCCCTAATTAAGCATTCATTACTAAGCCCCCCTGTAAATGACTTTTCTAGCTGGTTTGTACTTACAGTTCCAGCGTTTCAGCAACTTATAAAAATTTTCCCAAGATGGCCGCCAGCTCTTTTCCCATCGCTTGCTGTAGCCCGACGTGTGCGCTCCCGAGACGCTACCAGCTGTGTCTCCCTGACAACCAGACGCCCCGCAGCCGCCGACCGGACCCCTGGATTGAACACGGCCGACCAGTCACCCACCGCCAGGCAGCAGGTAACCGGCGCAGCCCCCCCCCATCACAGCGGCAGCCCCCCCCATCACAGCAACAGCCCCCCATCACAGCGGCAGCCCCCCCCCCCCCGGCGCAGCGGCAGCCCCCCCATCACAGCGGCAGCCCCCCCCCCCCCCGGTGCAGCGGCAGCCCCCCCATCACAGCGGCAGCCCCCCCCGGCGCAGCCCCCCCCCCCCCCCGGCGCAGCGGCAGCCCCCCACCCCGGCCCATCACTTACCTGGGCGGCAGGACGGCAGGACGGCGGGACAGCTGGGCGGCTTCTCGGGACAGCTGGGCGGCTCTGCACCTTCCTCTAACAGAGGATGGTACAGAATGGCCGCTCCAGCGCGCTCCCGAGCAGTGACAGCTCGTCTGCGCATGCGCAGAAGAGCTGTAGCGGGGAGCACACTGAAGCGGCTTGTGCTGAAAGGAGAAGACCAGACTGCGCAAGCGCGTCTAAAAAAGCAAGCTGCCAGCGAATTTAGACGGAGCCATGGAGACGCGGACGCCAGCAACGGAGCAGGTAAGTGTATAACTTCTGTATGGCTCATATTTAATGCACGATGTATATTACAAAGTGCATTAATATGGCCATACAGAAGTGTATAACCCCACTTGATTTCGCGAGACAACCCCTTTAAGGGCTCCTGCACACTTGCGTTTTTCTTGTGCGTTTTTTTCACGCGATTTTGCTTTGTTTTTTTAACACAAAAGTCAATAGGAACTATTTAATGTTAAAAACGCATGGCGATTTTTGTGCGATGCATTTTTAACATTAGAAAGGCCTATTGACTTTTGCAATAAAAAAAAGCAGCAAAATTTAGTGTGAAAAAAACGCACGAGAAAAATGCAAGTCTGCAGGAGCCTTAAAGGTGGTTTTACATAGGTGAGAAAATCACGCGGTTTTCGCGTGATGCGAGAGCCAGTAATAAAGCAGATTATGAAACCAATCATTTACAATGGGTTGCTTCCCATTAGTGATGTTTCCACTCATGCGATGTTGCGAGAGCAAAAAATCGTGGCATGCTTTATGTTTCTGCGATGTGCGATTTTTATCTTCCATGTTTCCCTGTGGAGCGTCCTTTTTATCGCAATGCAACAAACTTGCGTTGCGATGTGATTTTAACATTAGAACATGCTATAGGCAAAAGCGCACAAGAAAATTGTGAGCGGCAAAGATGATTTTGCAAGAAAAAGCAGTGCTGACACTCAAAAATCGTGGGGAAAAAAAGACATGATTTTGCAATGATTTTTCTGCAGCAAAATTGCGATCGCCCGTGTGGAACCACCCTAAAAGACATGAGCCAACAATGTGATGCAGCAGCCAAAAAGGCAAACACAATTCTGGGATGTATTAAGAGAAGCATAGAGTCTAGATCACGTGAGGTCATTATCCCCCTCTACTCTTCCTTAGTCAGACCTCATCTGGAATACTGTGTCCAGTTCTGGGCACCCCACTTTAAAAAAGACATAGACAAACTGGAGCAAGTTCAGAGAAGAGTTACCAAGATGGTGAGCGGTCTACAAATCATGTCCTATGGTGAATGGTTAAAGTATCTGGGATTGTTTAGCTTTCAAAAAAGAAGACTGAGAGGAGACTTAATAGTGGTCTACCATTATCTTAAAGGGGTTGTCCCGCGCCGAAACGTTTTTTTTTTTTTTTCAACCCCCCCCCCCCCCCCGTTCGACGCGAGACAACCCCGATGCAGGGACCTAAAGAAAAATCCGCACAGCGCTTACCTGAATCCCCGCGCTCCGGTGACTTCTTACTTACCGGCTGAAGATGGCCGCCGGCATCTTCTCCCTCCGTGGACCGCAGGGCTTCTGTGCGGTCCATTGCCGATTCCAGCCTCCTGATTGGCTGGAATCGGCACGTGACGGGGCGGAGCTACACGGAGCCCCATTGAGAACAGAAGAAGACCCGGACTGCGCAAGCGCGGCTAATTTGGCCATTAGACGGCGAAAATTAGTCGGCTCCATGGGAACGAGGACGCTAGCAACGGAGCAGGTAAGTGAAAAACTTCTTATAACTTCTGTATGGCTCATAATTAATGCACAATGTACATTACAAAGTGCATTAATATGGCCATACAGAAGTGTATAGACCCACTTGCTGCCGCGGGACAACCCCTTTAAGGGCTCTCACACTGCAGAGGGATCAGCCCTATTCTTATTTGCACAAGGAAAGACTAGAAGCAATGGGATAAAACTGAAAGGGAGGAGACACAGATTAGATATTAGAAAAAACTTTCTGACAGTGAGGATGATCAATGAGTGGAACAGGTTACCACGGGAGGTGGTGAGTTCTTCTTCAATAGAAGTCTTCAAGCAAAGGTTGGACAAATATCTGTCTGGGATGATTTAGTGAATCCTGCACTGAGCAGGGGGTTGGACCCGATGACCCTGGAGGTCATTCTATAATTCTATGACATTGCATGTCATGCAAGTGCGATGCAATGTTTCCCATTGAAGTAAGTGGTAAACACTTGCAATCATAAGATGCACATGAGGACTGCAGTTTCACAGAAACAATGCGATTTTTAATCAAAAACTATTCGCGTTGCCATGAAAATCACATGTTGGTAAGTGCGATATTGCGCTCACCCAAGTGAATGTAGCCTAATTCTACAGTTAAGATTATTGCCTGTAAATCTGTTCCTAACAGTCAAAATCTGAGCACAAATTTGGAATCAACACCCAAAACTTAGAAAGGCTGCTTTTAAACTTTTTTTGGTGATTCCACTTTCTTGCTCCTTTCGGGCATCAGGAAAGGGGAATCTCCACGGCTGAACGGTACTGTATGTGGACAGAAAGGAATAGCGCTGGGCGGACCCCATTGACTACAATTGGGTCTATCCACTTACCGCCCAGTTGCCCAGTTTTGGGGTGAAAGAAAAAGCACTACAGCACTTTTACTTTCGGAGTTTACAACCACATCTGTGACGGAACCTCCAACGCAGATGTGAAACGGCCTAAGAAAAACCTAAATTTTGTCCAGAAAGAACTTTAAAAAAAACCATTTTCTTTGTAACACAGTGTTATTCTTCTCTGCTCTCCCTAAACTGGGCATAGATTACTGATGGGGGTCCAACTGCTGGGGTTTCTAATGCTAAGTTCTGCTCTCACCCTGTAAAGTTAATGGAATCAAGTCACAGTTCCAGGACAGTCGTAGAGTTAGAAAGAGTCCCAGTTCTCCATAGACTGCCGTAGCCCCTTCTTTGTAGCTATAGGCACCCATGTTTAAAAAAAATGTATATAGTGTGCCCTTAGGTGCTGTACTGTGTTTCCCGGAAAATAAGCCTTAGCTACACTACATGAAAAAAAAAAACCTCACCTAGCAGGCGCCGTTCAGGTCCCTCCCGCTGGGCTGCGGCCCTCCAGGAGACTTCTGTTAGTCCTCAATGCCAACGCAGCATCTCCTGTAGGTAACAGGGCTTGAATACCCCACCTCCAGCAAGCGATTGCTCTGATTGGCTCAGGAGTACTGCCTCAGCCAATCAGAGCTAGCACTCGATGAACCAATCATAGCCATTTATTGACATCATTAAATGTCTGTGACTGGTTCACGGAGCGACGGCTTTGATTGACTGAGGCGGTGCTCCTGAACCAATCAGAGTATTCAAGCCCCGTCACAAGCAAGAGATGCTCTGTTGGTATTGAGGACTACACGGAAGCCTGCCGGAGCGCCGCAGCCCAGCAGGAGGGACCCAAACGGCGCCTGCTAGGTAAGTATAAGACACAATGGTTTTGTTTCGTCCTGTTATGCAGTCGTGAAAATCACACCCGTCTGTTTTAAACCCAGACCCTGAAGATGCAGTTGGAACATAGCCTATTCCTCCTCCAGGGATTGACACTGAGCTTTCCAAAGCCTTCAAAAACATTTCCAAGATGCGCTCTCCCATTCAGTTACTAAAGGAATTTTTTACCTGCTCTTCATGTCAGGATACAAGCCTTTTTTTTTTTTTTAATAAAAAGGGGTTTTACAGGATTTTCTTCATTGATGACCTGTTCTCTGGCTTGGACCATTTATCAGACAGGTGGAAATGCGATACGGGGCACCCCTGCCAATCAGCTTTTCCACAGAACTAGCACAGCTCCTTGCACCACGCAGTGCTCTGGAACGCTACTGTACGCTCTGTCCCATTCACGTGAATGCACAGCGTAGAGAGCCGCGCTATGTCTGGTGACAAACAGCTGATCGGAGGGCGTGCTGGTCATCAATAAAGATAAAAGTCGGAGAAGACCCCTTAAAAAGGGTGAATCGATCTCTCAGGGAACTAATATGCTTGATTATGAGTGCAATATGAATTGCCAGTCAGGACTATAGAAAAGTTGAGTAATAATGTATGTAAGCTGTAATGACTGCCAGTGGATCTCACCTTCAGAGATGAAAGAGGAAAGAAGCTGAAAAAGAAGAAGAAGACATCTGAAGGACTTATATTTCCAGGTGACGTTTGGAAATTAAACTGTACGTATATCTGAAGTCTTAGTTCTGCTCTCCAACAGCCCTGAATGGCCAATCTGCACATATCTCTACATGACTACACAAGGGTTTGGTTTTTTTTAAGGGGTAAAGTAGTTCTTTAGTAGCCTGATAATAAAGTTCTCAGTAGTTGACTCTTAGAAAATGAGGTTTGCAGGGAAGTTCACAAATTAGAGACCATTTACAAGGAGCAATTTTCAGTCTAGACTGAGAAGCAAAAAGCCATTTAGACGTATTAAGATTTTCATGCCGGCACTGGCAATCACTTCCATTTCTGTGATTGCTCAATCAATTTTCTGAACAATCTGCAGCATTGTTTGCCTTGCTCATTTACATGGACCGATTACTATTAAAGGAAAACTCCAGCCATAACGTAAAACTTTTAGGTCTAGTGCAGCGGGTGGCCCAGTGACTCATGGAACACCAAAGAGAAATGCCCGTGTACTGTGCAGCCACAGTGGACTTTCATAGAACTCAGGTAGCAAATCCCAGCCGCACCTTTTAACCCCACATACATATCAAAGTGTGAATACTTCATGTTTTGATGCTTTGCAGCCTAACTTTAGATTCATTCAAAAGTCCTTTAACCCCTTAAGGACCAGAGTGTTTCAGTTCTAAAGGACCAGACACTTTTTAGGGATTTTCCCCATGTGGTGGTATTACTGCTCTATTCTTTTTACTTCAGCTACCAAAATAATTTTTGCTGCTTTTTTTCCCTGTAACATATAGGGCTATTTTTTAATATATAATTCCACTGATTTTTTTCACTATTTTTTTAAGTTTTATTATGGGTAAAATAAAGGTTTTTTTTTAAATGCATAGTTGTTCATTTTTAAAAATAGTATATTTACGCTAAAATAAAGTACAGAAATAGGTTCCTTATTTTGTTTTGGATATTTTGATATATAATTTGTATTATCTTACATTGCAGGGTACATATGGCGATGGTTTAGGTTGGTGTCGGCAGTGGGTCATTTTCTTTTTTATTCATATTTTTATTTTATTCTGAATATTCTGTAAACTTATTTTTGTAACAATCTTTTTTAACATCTACGTCCCCCATGACGTCATATAAGACCTCCGCCCCCGTCACACCCCTTGTCCACAGCCAGCAATGGGAGGAGGGGGGATGAGGTGGTGCTTAGCTCCACCCCCATCCCACCCCCTCCCATTGCAATTAGCTGGAGGGGAGAATAGAAGAGGTAGGGAGTTTAGCAGTCACGCTGCTAAACTCCCTCCCATCTCCCTTCTCCAGCCGCTGTCATTGGCTCCCATAGGAGCCCATGCAGCAGCCAATGTATTCCGGCCCAAAAGATCCAGGACTATCTTTTGGGCCCGAATTAAAAACGCCCGGCGCATGGTTATGGCCATGGGATCTGATGAATTGCAATGCAATGCATCAGATTGTAGATATATCGTCCAACCATGAAAACGGCGTCCGATATAAGCTCGCGTGAAAGAGCCCTTATTCTGCCAAACTGAAAAATTTTCTAAAGCACAAGAAACAGCTGTAGCTCTACAGAAGGCTCGTGTTTGAGTGTTGTGTTCACCTGGTAGGATTTGTCGCTTGAAAATGTATAACATTGCTTTTAAAACAAACAGCATAACTGTTGTCTAGTGGAGAGTAATTTTGGTAGCTCTTCAGGTGTTCCTTGGAGAAGGTCAGTGCTTGGCTGTTTGGTTCACCTGGCAGAATTTCTTCTTGTAAAATGTATGACATTGCTCTTGAAACAAGCAGCACAACTGCCTTGGCAGAATATTTGATCTAAGAGATGTTATGTGGGCCTTCATTTGTTTCTAGTAATACCTCTGTGCAATGATTGACCCACACCACTGTACACTATATTTATTGTTTTGTGTGGCTGCATTTGGGGGATTTTGACTTTATTGAAGACCTTCTGAAGGGCAAATTAGTGAACACAATTTATACTCCTATAGACTTAAATGCGAGCCGGAATCGGCTATCCCAAATTACAATGATTTTGATTAAATCGACCCGCTACTAATACAAACCAATTATTCCACTAATCACTAGAGATGAGCGAACGTATTCGTCCGAGCTTGATATTCGTGCGAATATTAGGGTGTTCGGGATGTTCGTTATTCGTAACGAACACCATGCGGTGTTCCGGTTACTTTCACTTCCTTCCCTGAGACGTTAGCGCGCTTTTCTGGCCAATTGAAAGACAGGGAAGGCATTACAACTTCCCCCTGTGACGTTCAAGCCCTATACCACCCCCCTGCTGTGAGTGGCTGGGAAAATCAGATGTCACCCGAATATAAAAGTCGGCCCCTCCCGCGGCTCGCCTCAGATGCCTTGTGAGTTAGATGAGGGACAGTGCTGCTGGTACCGGAGCTGCTGTAGGGAGAGAAATAGCAGTTAGTGTAGGCTTCAAGAACCCCAAAGGTCCTTATTAGGGCCAGTAATACCTGTGTGTTGGCTGCTGTTAGCAGTGCCTTTTTTTTTTCTTTCTCAAAATCGCCTCTGCAGAGCGTTGCACCCGGCATTAGGGACAGAAGTGTTGGATAGGCAGGGAGAGTGTTAGGAGTGAGTGTAGCCTTCAAGAACCTCAACGGTCCTTTCTAGGGCCATATTTAACCGTGTGCAGTACTGTGCTGGCTGCTGTTAGCTGTGCTGCATTTTTTTTTTTTCTCAAAATCGCCTCTGCAGAGCATTGCACCCTCCATTGATACTACAGGGAAAGAATTGTGTAGGCAGGGCCACAACACAGTTATTATTCATTGAATATACGCAGTGGGTCCTTTTGGTGTAAAAAAAGGGAAACAAAATCTATTTGTCCTGCCTCTGTCCGTCCTAAGGGCTGTGGACACGTGTGAGCTGCGTGTACAACGTTAAAAAATCAGACGCACCCAGCTACGGTTTACTGCTGGCTTCGCCATTTGCTTTCCTTAATTGGGAAAAAAATACCTGCTCTGCCAGAGTTAATAACTCTGCTACCCTCAAGTTCTGTGACACATTAGCAGGGACACAGCACAGTTATTAAACTTAGATTATTCATTCAATAGAGGCAGTGGGTCCTTTTGGTGTAAAAAAAGGGAAACGAAATCTATTTGTCCTGCCTCTGTCCGTCCTAAGGGCTGTGGACACGTGTGAGCTGCGTGTACAACGTTAAAAAATCAGACGCACCCAGCTACGGTTTACTGCTGGCTTCGCCATTTGCTTTCCTTAATTGGGAAAAAAATACCTGCTCTGCCAGAGTTAATAACTCTGCTACCCTCAAGTTCTGTGACACATTAGCAGGGACACAGCACAGTTATTAAACTTAGATTATTCATTCAATAGAGGCAGTGGGGCCTTTCGTTTTCAAAAAAGGGAAAAAATTATATTTGGCCTGCAGTCTTGCGCCAATTTATTTCCTGGCTGTGAAATCAAATCACTGGTAATACAGCATGCTGAGGGGTAGGGGTAGGCCTAGAGGACGTGGACGCGGCCGAGGACGCGGAGGGCCAAGTTAGGGTGTGGGCACAGGCCGAGCTCCTGATCCAGGTGTGTCGCAGCCGACTGCTGCGCGATTAGGAGAGAGGCACGTTTCTGGCGTCCCCACATTCATCGCCCAATTAATGGGTCCACGCGGGAGACGGTTATTAGAAAATGAGCAGTGTGAGCAGGTCCTGTCCTGGATGGCAGAAAGTGCTTCGAGCAACCTATCGTCCACCCGCAGTTCTGCGCCGTCCACTGCTGCAAATCAGAATCCTCTGTCTGCTGCTCCTCCTTCCTCCCAGCCTCCTCACTCCACTACAATGACACCTGCTCAGGAGCGGGAACACTCCCAGGAACTGTTCTCGGGCCCCTGCTTAGATTGGGCAGGAGTGGTTCCTCTCCCACCAGAGGAGTTTATCGTCACTGATGCCCAACCATTCGAAAGTTCCCGGGGTCCGGGGGAAGAGGCTGGGGACTTCCGCCAACTGTCTCAAGAACTTTCTGTGTGTGAGGAGGACGATGACGATGAGACACAGTTGTCTTGCAGTGAGGTAGTAGTAAGGGCAGTAAGTCCGAGGGAGCAGCGCACAGAGGATTCGGAGGAAGAGCAGCAGGACGATGAGGTGACTGACCCCACCTGGTGTGCAACGCCTACACAGGACAGGTCTTCAGAGGGGGAGGCACGGGCAGCAGCAGGGCAGGTTGCAAGAGGCAGTGCGGTGGCCAGGGGTAGAGGCAGGGCCAGACCGAATAATCCACCAACTGTTTCCCAAAGCGCACCCTCGCGCCATGCCACCCTGCAGAGGCCGAGGTGCTCTAAGGTCTGGCAGTTTTTCACAGAGACGCCTGACGACCGACGAACAGTGGTGTGCAACCTTTGTCGCGCAAAGCTCAGCCGGGGAGCCAACACCAACAGCCTCACCACCACCAGCATGCGCAGACATATGATGGCCAAGCACCCCACAAGGTGGGACGAAGGCCGTTTACCGCCTCCGGTTTGCACCCCTGCCTCTCCCCCTGTGCCCCAACCTGCCACTGAGATGCAACCCCCCTCTCAGGACACGGGCACTACCGCCTCATGGCCTGCACCCACACCCTCACCTCCGCTGGAGCGCAAGCGCAAGTACGCCGCCACGCACCCGCACGCTCAAGCGTTAACCGTCCGCATAGCAAAATTCATCAGCCTTGAGATGCTGCCGTATAGGGTTGTGGAAACGGAGTCCTTCAAAAGTATCATGGAGGCGGCGGCCCCGCGCTACTCAGTTCCCAGTCGCCACTACTTTTCCCGATGTGCCGTCCCAGCCCTGCACGACCACGTCTCTTGCAACATTGTACGCGCCCTCACCAACGCGGTTACTGCCACGGTCCACTTAACAACGGACACGTGGACAAGCACAGGCGGGCAGGGCCACTACATCTCCCTGACGGCACATTGGGTGAATTTAGTGGAGGCTGGGACAGAGTCAGAGCCTGGGACTGCTCACGTGCTACCCACCCCCAGAATTGCGGGCCCCAGCTCGGTGGTGGTATCTGCGGAGGTGTATGCTTCCTCCACTAAAGCACCCTCCTCCTCCTCCTCCTCCTCCTCCGCAACCTCTGTCTCGCAATCAAGATGTGTTAGCAGCAGCATGTCGCCAGCAGTCGGTGTCGCGCGGTGTGGCAGCACAGCGGTGGGCAAGCGTCAGCAGGCCGTGCTGAAACTACTCAGCTTAGGAGATAAGAGGCACACGGCCCACGAACTGCTGCAGGGTCTGACACAGCAGACCGACCGCTGGCTTGCGCCGCTGAGCCTCCAACCGGGTATGGTCGTGTGTGACAACGGCCGTAACCTGGTGGCGGCTCTGCAGCTCGGCAGCTTCACGCACGTGCCATGCCTGGCCCACGTCTTTAATTTGGTGGTTCAGCGCTTTCTGAAAAGCTACCCACGCTTGTCAGACCTGCTCGTAAAGGCGCGCCGGCTCTGCGCACATTTCCGCAAGTCCCACACGGACGCTGCCACCCTGCGCACCCTGCAACATCGCTTTAAGCTGCCAGTGCACCGACTGCTGTGCGACGTGCCCACACGGTGGAACTCTACGCTCCACATGTTGGCCAGGCTCTATGAACAGCGTAGAGCTATAGTCAAAGTCCAACTCCAACATGGGCGGCGCAGTGGGAGTCAGCCTCCTCAATTCTTTTCAGAAGAGTGGGCCTGGTTGGCAGACATCTGCCATGTCCTTGGTAATTTTGAGGAGTCTACCCAGATGGTGAGCGGCGATGCTGCAATCATTAGCGTCACCATTCCTCTGCTATGCATCTTGAGAAATTCCCTGCAAAGCATAAAGGCAGCTGCTTTGCGCTCGGAAACGGGTGCGGTGGAAGACAGTATGTCGCTGGATAGTCAGAGCACCCTCCTGTCTATTTCTCAGCGCGTACAGGAGGAGGAGGAGGAGCATGAGGAGGATGAGGAGGAGGGGGAAGAGACAGCTTGGCCCGCTGCTGACGGTACACCGGCTGATTGCCTGTCATCCTTTCAGCGTGTATGGCCTGAGGAGGAGGAGGAGGAGGAGGATCCTGAAAGTGATCTTCCTAGTGAAGACAGCCATGTGTTGCGTACAGGTACCCTGGCACACATGGCTGACTTCATGTTAGGATGCCTTTCTCGTGACCCTCGCGTTGCACGCATTCTGGCCACAACGGATTACTGGGTGTACACACTGCTCGACCCACGCTATAAGGAGAACCTGCCCACTCTCATTCCCGAAGAGGAAAGGGGTTCGAGAGTGTTGCTATACCACAGGACCCTTGCGGACAAGCTGATGGTAAAATTCCCAGCCGACAGCGCTAGTGGCAGAAGGCGCAGTACCGAGGGCAAGGTAGCAGGGGAGGTGCGGAGATCGAGCAGCATGTACATCCCAGGCAGTGCAACAGTCTTTAAGGGCGCTTGTCAACCGACAGTGCCGACAGGCTAACACTCATCAAGATGAACAAAGCCTGGATTTCGCCAGACTTCTCTTCTCCACCAGCGGACAGCAAGGATACGTAAGCAATACGTAGGCTGCACCCGCGGATGGAAGCTACGTTCTCTCTCACCATCCAAAACGGGGACATTTCTGCTTCATCAATCTGTGTCTAATATTCCTCCTCCTCCTCCTGCTCCTCCTCCTGAAACCTCACGTAATCACGCTGAACGGGCAATTTTTCTTAGCACCACAAGGCTCACTCAAATAATTTTTCTGAACAATTTTTAAAAGTTTCAATGCGCTTAAAAGCGTTGGAACTTTAACTTGAACCAATTTTTCGTTACACTGGGCTGCCTCCAGGCCTAGTTACCACTTAAGCCACATTAACCAAAGCGATTAATGGGTTTCACCTGCCCTCTTGGCTGGCCATGGCCAATTTTTTGGATGTACATTAGTACTGTTGATACAGCAATTTTTGTGGGCCCTCGCCTACAGTGTAATCAAATGAATTTTTAGCCCACCTGCATTACAGCTGACGTTACCTCAGCTGTGTTGGGCAATGCAATGGGATATTTCTATGTACCGCCGGTGGCTTCCTGGCACCCACCCATGCTGTAGGTGCACACGGAGTTTTTACTACATCTGTACACTTGAAAAGAACCCCAGTCAGACTGGGGCATGCAGTGTGGGCCGAAGCCCACCTGTATTATGCACGACATTACTACCTCAGCTGTGTTGGGCAATGCAATGGGATATTTTTGTGTACCGCCGGTGGGTTCCAGGGAGCCACCCATGCTGTGGGTCCACAGGGACTTCACAATAGGGAGTTGTACCTGCCTGTGTCTATGAATTAAAAACCGCGGTCTGACTGGGGCATGCAGACACCTTGACAGAATGAATAGTGTGTGGCACATAGGTTCCCCATTGCTATGCCCACGTGTGCAGCTCCTGATGGCGGTGGCACAGGATTCTATTTCTCATTGCTTCTGTACAGCATTGTGGGCTATCGCCCCGCCACTTTTAAAGAGGGTCGCTGCCTAGCCGTGCCAACGTCTGCAGTGTGTGCCTGCGGTCCCTCGTCATGGCAGACGCAATTCTAAATAGACATGAGCGTGGTGTGGCATGAGGGCAGCTGAAGGCTGCGCAGGGACACTTTGGTGTGCGCTGTGGGGGGGAGGTGGGGCGGTTGGGCAGCATGTAACCCAGGAGAAGTGGCAGCGGAGTGTCATCCAGGCAGTGATTGTGCTTTGTTGTAGGTAGTGTGGTGCTTAGCAAAGGTATGCCATGCTAATGAGGGCTTTTCAGAAGTAAAAGTTGTTGGGAGGGGGGGGGGGGCCCACTCTTGCCGGTATTGTGGCTTAATAGTGGGACCTGTGAACTTGAGATGCAGCCCAACATGTAGCCCCTTCGCCTGCCCTATCCATTGCTGTGTCATTCCCATCACTTTCTTGAATTACCCAGATTTTCACACATGAAAACCTTAGCGAGCATCGGCGAAATACAAAAATGCTCCGGTCGCCCATTGACTTCAATGGGGTTCGTTATTCGAAACGAACCCTCGAACATCGCGGGAAGTTCGTTTCGAATAACGAACACCCGAGCATTTTGGTGTTCGCTCATCTCTACTAATCACTCATCACTAGACAAGGCACAACTTTTTATAATGTAATAGTAAATAATGCGTTAACTATACTTTGTTTTTATACTTTTTGCTTTGTCAAAATTAACAAAGAACAGATTTAAACAACAGATATCCCATGCCACAAAACATCAGATGCAAAGGATAATAATTACCAGTGCCAGGATAATAGAATAGTATATATATACACTACCGTTCAAAGGTTTGGGGTCACCCAAACAATTTTGTGTTTTCCATGAAAAGTCACACTTATTCACCACCATGCGTTGTGAAATGAATAGAAAATAGAGTCAAGACATTGACAAGGTTAGAAATAATGATTTGTATTTGAAATAACATTGTTTTTACATCAAACTTTGCTTTCGTCAAAGAATCCTCCTTTTGCAGCAATTACAGCATTGCACACCTTTGACATTCTAGCTGTTAATTTGTTGAGGTAAGCTTGTGAAATTGCACCCCACGCTTCTAGAAGCATCTCCCACAAGTTGGATTGGTTGGATGGGCACTTCTGGCGTACCATACGGTCAAGCTGCTCCCACAACAGCTCAATGGGGTTCAGATCTGGTGACTGCGCTGGCCACTCCATTACCGATAGAATACCAGCTGCCTGCTTCTGCTGTAAATAGTTCTTGCACAATTTGGAGGTGTGTTTAGGGTCATTGTCCTGTTGTAGGATGAAATTGGTTCCAATCAAGCGCTGTCCACTGGGTATGGCATGGCGTTGCAAAATGGAGTGATAGCCTTCCTTATTCAGAATCCCTTTTACCCTGTACAAATCTCCCACCTTACCAGCACCAAAGCAACCCCAGACCATCACATTACCTCCACCATGCTTAACAGATGGCGTCAGGCATTCTTCCAGCATCTTTTCATTTGTTCTGCGTCTCACAAACGTTCTTCTTTGTGATCCAAACACCTCAAACTTGGATTCATCCGTCCACAACACTTTTTTCCAGTCTTCCTCTGTCCAATGTCTGTGTTCTTTTGCCCATCTTAATCTTTTTCTTTTATTGGCCAGTCTCAGATATGGCTTTTTCTTTGCCACTCTGCCCTGAAGCCCAAAATCCCGCAGCCGCCTCTTCACTGTAGATGTTGACACTGGTGTTTTGCGGGTACTATTTAATGAAGATGCCAGTTGGGTACCTGTGAGGCGTCTGTTTCTCAAACTAGAGACTCTAATGTGCTTATCTTCTTGCTTAGTTGTGCAACGCGGCCTCCCACTTCTTTTTCTACTCTGGTTAGAGCCTGTTTGTGCTGTCCTCTGAAGGGAGTAGTACACACCGTTGTAGGAAATCTTCAATTTCTTAGCAATTTCTCGCATGGAATAGCCTTCATTTCTAAGAACAAGAATAGACTGTCGAGTTTCAGATGAAAGTTCTCTTTTTCTGGCCATTTTGAGCGTTTAATTGACCCCACAAATGTGATGCTCCAGAAACTCAATCTGCTCACAGGAAGGTCAGTTTTGTATCTTCTATAACGAGCTAGACTGTTTTCAGAGGTGTGAACATGATTGCACAAGGGTTTTCTAATCATCAATTAGCCTTCTGAGCCAATGAGCAAACACATTGTACCATTAGAACACTGGAGTGATAGTTGCTGGAAATGGGCCTCTATTCACCTTTGTAGATTTTGCACAAAAAAACAGGCATTTGCAGCTAGAATAGTCATTTACCACATTAGCAATGTATAGAGTGCATTTGTTTAAAGTTAGGACTAGTTTAAAGTTATCTTCATTGAAAAGTACAGTGCTTTTCCTTCAAAAATAAGGACATTTCAATGTGACCCCAAACTTTTGAACGGTAGTGTATATATATATATATATATATATATATATATATATATATATATATATATATATATATAATACTATAGGATTGGCAAGCCATAGACTGTTGGAGCTCTTACTGGGCCAATACTTTACACTAAGTTTGCATCACAGAGCCAGTTTCCCTTCGACATATTAGTATATGAGATCTATTAAGTGCATGACTTTATATTTTACAGTGATTGATCTAACTACTCTCAAATAACTGAATGCTATCTCCCCAGATAGTCTTGGCAGGTAACATTATATGAATGTCAAAAGTGACACAATATCTAATTACATCAAGGTGAATACAGCCATTTTGCCATGAGTCAGTCTTACGTGACTTCACTATGGCTTTGAATGGAACTTATTTTGACCAACTTACTCAGATTGCCCATGTTATGGTCATTGACACATTTTAACATATGTTAGTGATTTTGCTAACCTTATTTTTTCTTGTTAACTCTGTTGACAGCTTTACTTTGGAATGGCACAGATATGATTCCTTCACTACATGATTCTCTGCTATCGTAAACCACCATCTTCACATAATACTTTCATTAATTAAAAGACCACAAAGAGCCGATGTAACTTTATTTATCACATTTTTGTAAGGTACGGTGAAGGTTTAATATATCTTGCCATGTACTTTTTTAGACTACTAGTGCAAATGTAATGTGCAAAGATACAATGTGTCATGTGTGCCATGAGTGGGCTTGCAAGGCAAGTACTACAAGTTTTGGCATCTAGCAGAATGTGTAAGCCCTTAGAGACCCATGATAATCTGTCTAAAAGCAAGACGCTGACAAACTGTCAAATCTGTTTATAAGTTAGAGGAAGACCTGAGATAAGACATAGGTATTTCACAGGCTAGTCTGATGTAAAGGAGCAAACACACAAGTGACTTTAGAAAGATAAAACAGAATAATGAAATGTAGCTGAAATATTGGACCAAATTATGTTTATGAAACAAAAAATCATACAGATTGTTCATTTGTGCCAAGAAAACATTTAAAAGTTGAAGGGTATGTTCCCATAAGGAAGTTCTGCTGTGGATTTTTGAAGTGGAAAAACCTGCAGCGAATTAACGGAAAGTCCACAGCAGCAAAACAATGCAGCAAATGCGTGGTTTTTATTACAGAAATTGTCATTCGGTTTTTGGAAAAAGCTGCACATTCCAATTTCTAGGAAATAGAAAGGGAGATGTAAAATATAAGAATGTCAGACAAGGAAAGACTGGCACTGCAGCACCCTGGTGAGATGTGAGTGAGCTTGGGTACAAACTGAGAAGAGACTGGGACATAGAGATCCTAAGGGGGATTTAATAGCAACCTGAGTTGGAATCTTAAGCTTTCAAGAAAAAGAAAACCTGAGGTTCATATAAAGTTTAAGGCTACAGAATTGTGAATATGACAGCAAGTTTGTTACAGAAGGAGATATTTGAAAAGACGCTTTCATTCACTTAACTCTCTACCTCTCAGTGGTGGAAGCATTAGCATGAATGTCTACCTGTCTGCTTTAAATAATACCTACACATCATTCTAAATAAGGGTGGTTTCACAACTACGTTGGGACTTCAAGGAGCAGGAAAGGGGAATCCCCCTGGCCGAACGCTCCAAATGGACCCATTGGCTATAATGGCATCCATTGGCTTTCCACTCAGCTGCCCGGCTTTTAGCCATAAGAAAAAGTGGTGCATGCAGTGCTTTTTCCTTTGGTGCTTTGTTTCTGACCTGTGACTTAATTTCTGACTGGAGGTTCCTACACAGTTGTGAAACCACCCTAATAAATGGTAATAGTAATGGGATATTTATATACTGATATTTATTAAAAAATAATCTAAACTGAACTGCACAAAATCAATACCTCACTTCCTCCATCTTCATATGCCACTGCCGCTTCTTTCTCTTCTGAGGAAAACGTTGATATAAAACCTAAAATGTTAAAGGAGTTTTCCCGGGAGAATCCTATTGATGCCCTATTCTCAGGATAGGTCATCAATAGTTGATCGGCTGGGCTCCGTTGTTCGGGACCGGGACCAAGCAGCTGATTGTTCACAGCTCTCTTTGAAATCAACGCGAGCTGTGCCTGCAGTTACAAACACCGACCACTACATGGAGGTTGGAGCAGAGACTTCCACTGCCACCTCTGTGTAATTGCGGTGCTGTCAGCGGGCGCGCAATCAGCTGATCAGCTGGGGTCCCAAGCGACAGACCCCATCCGATCAACTGTTGATGACCTATCCTGAAGATAGGTCATGAATAATATTCTCCCTGGAAAACCCCTTCACTGTGGTATCTTAAATGGAAAAACAACTTGTCGCACTAAAAACAAACGCACATACGATTTTCTCAACAGAAACATAAAAAAACCATAGGTACTGGAATGTAAAGAAGAAAAACTGAGAATAAAAAACTGATAAGTTTCTTTTTTTAAGGGGCTTAAGGAGCCTTGGAGGCACAGAATGCAACACACTAAAAGTCCAATGAACTTGAGAAAAGACACAGAGAAGAGGAACAATGGTTTTGATAATTATAACACTTCACTTTATTGAACAAATTGTTTCCACATTTTGCTAAGGACCCCTGTAGGTGATTGTTCCACCACTTTGGCCTTTACTGTATTCCCTTGCTCTTCTTGACTCAGTCTTGAGTTTTCTTTGTAGGACTAAGTTGTGTGTAGAATGAGGGGAACATGTAAATGTTAGTCATACAAAGTGAACCACATAATCCTTGTAATCAATTTAAGGACAGAAATTGACCTTAAAACATCACAATTGGTGGTTATATGTTATTTGCTCTCTGTAGAGAATATGGCGTCCCCTATTCAGTAGATCCTGCATCAGCTACCTCCATGTGTTTAGGAGACAATATACTTTGTTCTACCTGTTCTTTTACAGTCAGTGCATTATAGGATAAAACTATTATCATACCGCATTCCCTAAACAAACCTCTCTGTACTCCGCCTGATAACATGCTCCCTGACCTACTGACTGCAATCCCTGCTAGCCATCATAAACCGCTCCTGCAGTCACACCGTTTCTGCCATCACACGGCTAAATGTCTGACCATTGTCTATGTGTATAACATCGCTCACACTTCGCCATACCGTGCACATCTCCAGCCCCTTTACCCTCTGTATCACCCCATTACTTGTAGTATGTAAGCTCGTTGGAGCAGGACCCTCACCCCTATTGTTTCCATCAACTGATTACTATATGTAACCGTGGTTCTGTAATGTTTGTATTTTGTCTTTCTGTATTCCCCCCTGTCTATGTAAGCGCTGCGGAATATGTTGGCGCTATACAAATAAAGTTTATTATTATTATCATCCTCAATTTAGCGGTTTATCTGTATAGTGAATACAAGATACATTAGCAAAGTATCCACAAAAATAGGCAACGTTTTAAGTAGATTCAGCTAATGAATGTTTATAATATCTTGTTCAAAAGTGGTTTTCCTTGAAATAGATTATAAATGTTATCCTATTTAAAGGGGTTGTTACATGACAGCAACTGCTTTTTGGAGTAAACCCTGGTTGGCGATCAGTTGACTGCTGTGCGTCCAGCATCTAAAAAACTAGGAGATCAACAATTATTGCTCGGGGAAGTTGCAGCCAGCCCTACTTTTATCTGCAACAGCCGATGCAAGCCAAAATTGCACTTTCTGCATTCAAATGAATGGCCATATATATAATACAGGACGGGTCAGATCTACCAAAGTGAGAGGCATTGACAATTAGTAGCTCTCCATTCTGGCTTATTGAGGGGATTCCTATGATGTCTATATAACCTGATCAGTGAGACAGCCCTTTCAAGCCCTGCTCTGCAGATTTTTAAAATCCTTCAAAAATTAGGAGAAGCCATTTTCTTCTTGCATTTTTCTTATGAGCATATTGAACTATAAAAGTTACTTTCTGCATGATGTTCAAATAAATGTTACACAAGCAAACATAGAAGCATAAAAAACTGAACAAAAAGAAAAACATTTAATCAATTCACACCAATAATAAGCATTACAGCATATTGTATGGAACATATGAAATTTATCTTTCACTTCAACTACTATATATTACATATCTGAATGTGCAACAAATTAACTGCTTCTGGGTACAATATAAGTACATTAAAACGATGTGCGCAAGTAGTGACATCAGTTCACTATTGTGTAACTGGATAGTCCTTTCTAAGGGTCCAACTGTAAAGTAACAAAAACACTTTACATTGCTGAAACCCTGCTGAGCATAGCCACTTTACTAATTAACCAGGAGCAGACTGTTGAAGAATATCAACTTTTACATTGCGTTGCTCCTAAATTCCATTCTTTTTATAGAGTCTGTTGGTAATTTTTGTGTTAACTTTACAGGTTTTAAATACTTTATGGTCTATAAAAGTTTCAACAAATTGACATTATTTACTGACAAGTTGTAGAATTGTGCTGAGAAATAAATTGCATGGCACATTGATGGATTTGAAACCTCAAACTTTCTGTCTGATCCCCCTTGGAGCTGTTCATTTATATGTGTCAAGAAACGTCACCATAGTTCATTTACAGTCATTCACAAGAAGAAGAGTAGGTGTAGGTGCCAGCTCAAAATTGGAACTAAAATTTAGGGCAGTGTCACACAAATGTATAGCAAAATACGACCACTCTTGCTCAACGTTTTTGTGTAGAGAACGAGTTTACTTTGTATAAGGTTTTTGTGCAGAGAACGAGTTTATTTGCGTGTGCATGTGTGCGCATTTGCTTACCTCCCATGGGTCTCTTTGGTGAGCTAACATAGAGCAAAATGTGATTGTTCCCAGTGAGAAAACCAAGTAATCTTGTAGATATGATACCTTTTAATAGCTAACAAAAATACACGCTGTTAATATGAGCTTTAGAACTTACTCAGAGTCCTTCATCAAAGCACAATGAAATGGATCTGACGAGGAATGCATATTTATACACACATACTTATGACACGGCACATACATGGATGGGAATAATTTAAAAGAATAGTCACTGATAAGGGAGTGAAGGTTTTATGGTCTCAGAATTAAGGCCCATTTAGACACAATGATTATCGCTCAAAAGATGTCTTTTGAGCGACTTTTGAGCGATTATCATTGTGTCATTTACACCGCAAGATGAACGCTCAAACGTTAGGCAATCACCTTGCACTCTGGAGGATGCAGAGAGCAAAGCAGGGGCCGCTTGTTCTCTGCATCCAGCTGTTCCCCGCTGGGAGCGCCTGGCTGTTATACAGCCAAGTACTCTGAGCGATGGATGCAGAAGACAAGCAGGGTGTCCTGGGAGTAGACAGGTATGAATCGGAAAAGGTAGCCTTCATTTACATCTGAGTATCAATGTCAGGGAAGGCAGAGAATAATATCAAGGCCAGGAAATAAGTCAGATTGGTAATGCGTCAGAAACATGATCGATAGAAGAGACATTTACAACTGAGTAATGCTATGACGATATATTGAAAAAGTCCCAACAGTTTATTGACCGGCACATCAGGATTGCGTACATACTAGCCCACTAAAATTCTGAGTCAGATTGCTGAGCGCTGGCATGGGTATGGCAGCTGCTTAATGATTACTGAAGTTATACATAATGTTGCCTTGAGCACGTAATAACAGTAAGGTGAAATTCATCTATTTGGCATTTGGAATTATTTGCTATTTGAGTCATGACACACGTCTTACAGGAAGCACATCAGATATTGGTTAGTTATTAAACATTTCTTTACCTTCTTCTTATCCTTGCTTCGATACATTAACTCTATTACTATGCTATGCTTTGCCAAGTGTAGTTTTAGAGATCACAACAGTTATAAACCAGCCACACTATAAATTTGAAAACATTAAAGGGGTTGTCCCGCGAAACAAAGTGGGGTTATAGACTTCTGTATGGCCATATTAATGCACTTTGTAATGTACATTGTGCATTAATTATGAGCCATACAGAAGTTATCAGAAATTTTTCACTTACCTGTTCCGTTGCTAGCGTCTTCGTTTCCATGGAGCCGTCTAATTTTCAGCGTCTAATCGCCAAATTAGACGCGCTTGCGCAGTCTGGGTCTTCTTCTTTTCTCAATGGGGCTCCGTGTAGCTCCGTGTAGCTCCGCCCCGTCACGTGCCGATTCCAGCCAATCAGGAGGCTGGAATCGGCAATGGACCGCACAGAAGCCCTGCGGTCCACCGAGGGAGAAGATCCCGGCGGCCATCTTCAGCAGGTAAGAAGTCACCGGAGCGCGGGGATTCAGGTAAGCGCTGTCCGGTGTTCTTGTTTAACCCCTGCATCGGGGTTGTCTCGCGCCGAACGGGGGGGCTGTTGAAAAAAAAAAAACCCCGTTTCGGCGCGGGACAACCCCTTTAAAGGGGTTATCTCGCGAAATCAAGTGGGGTTATACACTTCTGTATGGCCATATTAATGCACTTTGTAATATACATCGTGCATTAAATATGAGCCATACGTCATCGCGTAGCTCCGCCCCATGACGTGTGCCGGTTCCAGCCTCCTGATTGGCTGGAATCGGCACATGACGGGGGCGGAGCTACGCAATGATGCGTACAAGGGGGCGGAGCCAAAACGCCGATGCTGTCGAGCCGAAGGGAGAAGACCCATCTGCGCAAGCGCGTCTAAAAAGCAAGAAGACACCGAAATTAGACGGAACCATGGCGACGGGGACGCTAGCAACGGAGCAGGTAAGTGAATAACTTCTGTATGGCTCATATTTAATGCACGATGTATATTACAAAGTGCATTAATATGGCCATACAGAAGTGTATAACCCCACTTGATTTCGCGAGACAACCCCTTTAATTCATATGCTGTTGCGTAATTATGGTGCAGCTTAAATGGGTTGTCTCTTAAAGGCAACCTATTCTGTATGTCGTATTAGGACATATAACTTAGGGGATATCCCTGCCTGGTTGAACCTGTGGTAGTCCACAGAGTTTATGCATACAAGTGCACTAAGCTCTAATCCTTAGAGTATAAATTCTTATGACTAATGCTATATTCTTTAGACACATTTTTTTGTCTATTTTTTGATAACTTGGGAACCAAAGAGTAGATAATAACCACAAAATCACAACAAATATAATGCAAGATAACTATCAGCCCAAAATTTTTAACTGCACAAAAATGAGGGTACAGTAGAGGCCCACTGAAATTTAATACAACAATGGATGATATACAGAGTAAATCCACTACAAAATACTAAAGACAGCTAAAAAAAAATTAGCACTTCAATATGGAACTGCAAAAGCAGCATATAAGAATAAAGTAATGATAGTGCAATAAATACCTATGAAAAATACAAAGACTAAAGAGAGCCATAATATACAAACAAAAATATTTGTGGGAATTTATAATCTGATCACCTAGAAAATAAGCTCAGGAGCAAAAACTTGGTATTGCATGTTGACACGAAGGAGAAATAATAAAGGCCAGGGTAGCTCAGGGGTTGGACGTAAAGGAAAACTTTCATTCTTATTGGTGCCCATGTGGTACCATTACCTGGATGCCAATGGGTTGTTATGGACACTGCAGGCCTAAAGAAGGCTGTCTGTTCTTCCTTTGTTGGTACTTATTACAGTGAATTATATAAAGGATCAAGTGCTTACGTCTAGTTATGGGACTAAAATTGTACAGCAAAGTTGAACTGTTCACAAAAATAAAAAAGATCAAAGTGAAAAAAGACACTTCTTCCCCATAGAAAATGTTTTATTATGGAACAAAAACTAAAATATTAAAGAACTATGCATAACTAGTATATCCACAACTACAGCAAACCATACTAGAAAATGAACACATTCTTTATTATGCACAGTGAAAATCATAATTTAAAAAATGGCAAAATTGCTTGGTTTTGGTCATACCTCCTCCCAACACAGGAATAAAAGTTAAATAAGTAGGTTCCCTATAACCCAAAATGGAACCATAAAAACTACAGCTCTTTCTACAAAAAAACAAGCCCTCATAAAACTCCATTAAAAAAAATATTGAAAAAAGTTATCAGAATACAGCAACACAAAAACACATGATTTTTAAGTGATTTTATTGTGTGAAAGTAGTAAAACATAAAAAAGATAAAAATTTGGTATCACCATAATCATATCGACCAGCAGAATAAAGATAGAATGGTATTTATTCCACAGAGTAAACAGTGTAGGAACAAACCTCCACGAAAATGTTAAAGTTCTTGTTTCTTGTCCTTTTCCACCCTCTCAGAAAGTTAATAATAATATATGTACCTTAAAAGGGTATATACAACTTCTCCTGAAGAAAACAATCTTTATTTGGCTATGTTGACTAAAAAAAGAAATTTATAAATTTTGGAATGTGGCGATAGAAACTAAATAATTAATATCCAATCAGGTCTAAAAGTGTTGTGTCCTTAATCCCTTCCATCTAAATGCCGTGCATAATGTGATGGGAACTTTGCAGCTCATACAAATCAGCGAAAATGTGTGGCATAGTGATGGTGCAGACACAGAAGTTATCACTTGCAGGTGCTAGCTGTATTTTGTACAGCCATTGCCCAGCTCTAATTACTGAGATTAGAGAGAACTTCAATCCTAGCCATCTAACCCCTTGTATGCTTTGATCAATAGTAGCATCTAAGTGGTCAGATGGACTGAGGGAGGAGGCTCCCTGTGTCAACCTATTGCTCTACCCCCCACGCGATGTGATTACAGGTTGTAGATAGAGCACTAAAACAGCAAATTCGGGTAAAAATTGTTCCGTGCGCACGCAGCCGCCAACAGTGAACTGAGTGGCTGCAAATAATAACAGAAGGCAAGCTCATGTCTGGTTGCAGGCCAGAGGTCAAAAGAGTTCCAGTAACAGGAGTACTGACCTTACAGCCATATAAAAGCCTATCCTGAGTTGACTGACCATCACCACCTCCCTCACCAAAATTGACATTTACTCTATATTCTAGTGTGTTCCAGGTCAGAAGCCCGCCCTCCATCCCTCAGCTATGGGAACTTAAAAAAAATACAACCCCAACCATCCACAACCAGAGAGGATGAATGCTAGCTCATAGAGTTGTTTACAATGGAAATGCTGCCTTTCAGGCTAGTGGCCACAGATACCTTCCACAACATTATGCTCCATGCTAACCCACACTACCAGATGCCCAGCCACCTTTTCTTTTCTCAAAAAGCCTTCCATGCTGTGCCCCACCACATGCCCTGTTCTTGTCTGATCCTCAGATAAAAATAGCACATGTACTCATGTGGGATCCCATACATAAGAAGGTACACTGACGGATAGTTTGTTCGTGTTACGTTCACGTGAAAGTAGCCTATGAGACACCGATCACAAACAAATATTTTGTTACACAAATGCACAGAGCATTGGGAATAAACAAGGACAATTAGAGCTCCTAATACAGGATGAGAAATTATGTTATTGGCATCACAGAAACATGGTGGGATGATACACATGATTGGAATACAAGGCTTGAAGGCTACAACTTACTTATAAGAAATAGACAATAAAAGGGGATGAGGTATTGCATTGTATACATCTTCACAGAGATTCAGGCTTCAGAGCATGGTAGTTCTGTAGAAACTGGGTGAGAATACAAGGAAAGAAGAACAGAAGAACACCATTGTAGGCATTTACTATAGGCCACCTAGACAAGCAGAAGACATTAAGGAACTTTTTCTAGATCAGATGGCCAAGCTCTCAAAGAAGCAGGACATAGTGATCATGGGAGGTTTTAACTATCCAGGCATTTGTTGACAATCTCAGTCAGGTGAAAGTAATAGGTCAAAAGATTCTTATCCGCTCTTGCTGACAACTGTCAGTGCCATTTTATGTTGATAGAGTGACCAGCCGGAGGACACTTTTAGGCCTGACTCTGATGAATGTGGCCATTAATCTTAGGGACTTTGAGGCATATGAGTGCTTTTATATTGCAGTGCTTGCAGAAGTACCATCACATAGCCCGCATCAGGTCATTACTAGGTTGCCACCCTCCTTGATCCCCATTTCAAGGCCAAAATGGCAAATCTCCTTCCGGCAGTGGAGTTATACTTTAAAATGCAAGACTATCAGGGCAGACTATTAAGCAGCTTGAGCACAGCATTTCCCCATGGCTGCAGGAATACATCAACAATAGCTTATGGCAGACAAGCACAAAGCCATCGTAGCAGCACAACCCCCGTCTAACAAGTGTATAATTTTTGCAGCCTACAGCAATAATACAGGGTAGAATTCACAGTCACAGGCAGCACTAATCCATAATGGTCCATGTCAGCATGGATGCACTCAGACATGGCGCTTGCCCCTTTGACTTCTGAGTGTCTATGCTGGATGAGTGGCCGGAGCATGTACAACATGCTTTAGATGGGTTTACCTACCCTGCTGCCAATGTGCTATCAGAAAGAGTGTTCAGCCTAGCTGGGGGTTTCAGAACTGACAAATGCATCAGCTGGTCAGCAAACAATGTGGATCGCCTGACATTTATAAGAATGAACCAGATATCGATTTCACCTGTCTTCTACACCCCCATGGCAGATTAAACTAATTAGTTAACATGCTGGCAATTTTTAATCACACATGATTGAGCATAGATTTATATCAAAGATCACACTGTGCCCTCAAGGTGCTGTAGCTCTATAGCTTTTCCTTGGAGAAGGTCCGTGCTTGGCTGTTCGGTTCATCTGGTAGAATTTGTCCTTTGCAAACTTTATAACATTGCTTTTAAAATAAGCAGCACACTTGCTATCTCTACTACTTTTCCTTGGAGAAGGGCCATGCTTGAGTGTTCTGTTCACCTGGCAGAATTTGTCCTTGTAAGCGCTATTACCCACTAGTGTTTTTTTTAACACAACGATATCGCTGCAATATTTTCAATGGGACTTTCTAATGTTAAAAGCGCATCGCGCAAAATGCGCTAGTCTGTGCAATGCGATTTTTGTGCGATGCAATTTTAACATTACAAAGTCCCATTGCCATTTGCATTAAAAAAAACACAGTGATAGCACAGCCTTAAAAAAACGCTAGTGGGTAAAAGCCCAAAAATTTATGACATTGCTTTTAAAAAACGTAGCATACCTGCTATCTTCCTTGGCACAATTTTAGATCTAGGAGACCCTACACGGGCCTTCTTTTGCTTTCATTGATACCCTTGTGCTACGATTAACCCCTACACCACTATACACTATTTTGACCAATTTTTGGGCAGAGCACAGTAGAACAGTATAGGAAGGGAAATTAAAGGTCAGGCAAAAATGTGCTACTAATGAATATTGATAATTTTGTTACTAGAAGTGGAAAGAAAGAGATAAAACAAAGAATTCTGAAGAAAAGTAGAGGACTATGTCTACTTTCTCGCGGACGATTTTTTTGTCCGATTTTCGAAAGGAAAATTAGACGGAAATAGTATCCATTCACATGGGCTTTTTTTTTACTCAGGCAAATAGTCCAAGAAAAAAAATCACAGCATGTCCTATTTTTGTCATAGATAAAAATAGCGCATTTATATGTGTGGGGTCCCGTACATTGGACAGCAAACAGACAGATAGTATGTCCATATTTCATGTGTGTAAATTTTTTTATACAAATGCACAGAGCATGGGAAACAAATAAGGAGAATTGGAGCTCCTAACACAGAATGAGAAATATGATATCATAGGCATCATGGAAACTTGGTGGGGTAATACACTTGATTGGAATAAAAGGCTTGAAGGATATGACTTACTTATAAGTTATAGACAATAAAAGAGGAGGAGGTGTTGTGTTGTATGTTAGGAAAGCATACATTTCCACAAAGATTCAAGCTTCAGAGCATGGTAATACAAAGAGAGAACAACACAAAGAACACCATTGTGGGCGTTTACTATACAAGCAGAAGATATGGATGAATTCTTTCTACATCAGATGGCCAAATTCTCAAAAAAGCATGACATAGTGATCATGGGAGATTTTAACTATCCTGACATTTGTTGGTAACCTCTCTCAGGTGTAAATAATGGATCTAAAAGATTTTTATCCACTCTTGCTGACATATGTATCTTTCAAAAGGTAGAAGTGACAACAAGGGGATCTGCTATTTTGGACCTAATTCTTACCAACAGGGAGGAAATGGTTGAGGAAATGAGGGTGGCTGGGACCTTAGGAGGCAGTAATCATGCTGTCCTTGAATTTTGGATAAAGAGGGGAAGAAGACCTGAGAAAACTCAGACCTCAAGGTTGGAATTTAGTAAGGCATATTTTAATTGACTCAGAAAGAAAGTAGGAAAGATCCAATGCATGGATGTTCTTAAGGCCAGAAATATTCAAGAAGCATGGTCAATTTTGTGACATGGATTCCTCAAAGCACGATCTTTACCAATCCCTAATAGAAGGCAGAATGAGAAGCATTTAAAGAGACCAGGATGGATGAACATAGAGCTTAAACGCATGCTAAAAATCAAGAAAACTTTTTTATTACATAGAAGGAAGGGAGCATATCTAAACAAGAATATAATGCAGTCTGCATAAATTGCAGGGCAAGCATCAAAATAGTTAAAGCAAATAATGAATTGAGACTTTTAAAAGAGGCCAAAATCAATAAAAAATTATTTGGTGTATGTCAAAAGCAAAAAAAAGTCTAAGATGCTATAGGATGTTTACAGGATGAAAATGGTGAATTGGTTAAGAATGATGTTATGAAGGCCGAACTTTTACATTCCTATTTTGTTTTCTCTCAGAAAGTAGATGAAACATCAGCTGATCTTCCCTGCACTATTGGGGGAATAAAAGAATTCAGGCTATCTATAAGCAGAGAGATGGTGAGGGAACACTTAGCTAACTTAAATTAATTCAAATCTTCAGGTCCAGATGAATTACATCCTCGGATAATGAAGGAAGTAGCAGAGGTAATTGCTGAACCACTCGCAGTAATCTTTGAAAATTCTTAGAGATCAAGATAAATCCCAGAAGATTGGAAAAGGGCAAATGTCCCTATCTGCAAAAAATGGAATAAGGTGGATCCAGGAACCTACGGGCCTGTGAGCCTGACTTCTATACCGAGAAAGCTCTTTGAAAATTAAACTGCATATATGCAAGTACTTAGATGAGAATGGAGTTATTAACCAGAGCCAGCATGGGTTTGTAACAAACAAGTCATGCCAGACTAATCTAATTTCCTTCTATGCAGTTCATATAGTATATTTTGATTTTAGCAAAGCATCACTACTGAGCCCATGCCATCCACAGGGCATAAGTTTACATCCTATTGTGTTAAGTACCATGTGCCCAGGATGTAAACATATGTCCTGTTAAAGTAAGCAATTAGCAAGAAAAAATACAAAAAGTACATACAAAATGGGAGGATTTGACTAAGCAACAGCACATGTGAAGCAGATTTGGGTATACTAATAGATCATTAACTGAACATGAGTCTACAGTGTGATGCAGCAGCAAAAAAGGCAAACACAATTCTGGGTTGTATTAAGAGAAGCATAGAGTCTAGATTACATGACATAATTATCTTCCTTTACCCTTTCCTTGGTTAGACCTCATCTGGAATACTGTGTCCAGTTCTCAGCACCCCAGTTTAAAAAAGACTTCAACAAACTGGAATAAAATATGATTGTTCTCAGCAAGAAAAAAACCTGAGTAACTTTGCAGATATACTTTTTAATGGCTAACAAAAATACATGATGTTATAGCAGGCTTTCAAACCTACGCAGGGTTTTTCCTCAGGCTTAAGTGGAATAGATCAGAAGAGGTATATATATATTTATATATATATACATATATATATATATATATACATACATACACATACATACATATGGCAAGGCACGGACATGGTGTGAATAATTTGCAATTAAAGCAATACTAGAACAGAATGAGTAGAGGAGTTAATAATTAATTAGTCCACTGTGCCTGGGTCCAATTTCTGTGCCTTGTCATATGTATGTGTATATATACATATGCATGCCTCTTCTGATCTATTTCATTTAGCCTGAGGAAAAACTCTGAGTAGGTTCAAAAGCTCGCTATAACATCATGTATTTCTGTTAGCCAGTAAAATGTATCATATCTAAAAGATGACTTGGTTTCTCTTACTGAGAACAATCACATTTTAATCTACTGGCTAACACGGTACCCAACTTTTTTCGTTTTAACCAACTGGACCAATTACAGAGAAGAGCTACGAATGGTGAATGGTCTTAAAATCATTTCCTATGAGGAACGGTTGAAGAATCCAGGAATTTTCGGCTTGCAAAAAAGTAGGGTGAGAGGAGACTTAATTGTTGTCTACAAATATCTGAAGGGCTGTCACAGTGCAGAGGGATCAACCCTATTCTCATTTACACAAGGAAAGACTAGAAACAATGGAATGAAACTGTAAGGGAGGAGATATGGATTGGATATTAGGAAAAACGTTTTGACAGTGAGGGTAATCAATCATTAGAATAGGTTGCCACAGGAGGTAATGAGTTCTCCTTCAGTGAAGGTCTTCCAACAGAGGTATGGCAGACACCTGTCTGGGATGATTTAGTGAATCCTGCACTGTGCAGGGGGTTGGACCCGATAACCTTGGCGGTCCCTTCCAACTCTATAATTTTATTATTCATGCTGCAGGCATTTGCAGTTTGTTATTTGTAAACTCAGCTAGATAACACTGTATGCTGCCTCGCGCTGCTGTTGGGGTGTTCTGCCTTTCATACACCCCTCTGGTGTTGAGTAAGTGCACCGTGGTCACTAAAAAGCAGTGTAAACTAGGACCGGAGTGGTAACAATGCCGCATGCTTTCTCACTCCACCATTGCCAGGCATCTCCCCCTGAACTATAAAAGTATTGTTATTTAATCTCCAGTGTACACCAGGAAAAAAAGAAAATGCCAGAATTGCTATTTTTTGTTCATCCTGACTTCCAAACTGTAGTATAAGGGCTTAGTCACACGGGCGCCGATGCGCCCGTGTTACTGAAGGAAGAAGACGGACGCACTTCAGGACGGACGTCTCTCTGCAGCGCCGGAGGAAAGAACATGTGACCGGCTTCATTGCCGGTCATGTGTTCTTTCTTTAGTGCTGCGGGGGATCGTCCATCTTAAAGTACGGCCGTCTTCTTCCTGCAGTAAGGGCTCAGTCACACGGGCGCATTGGCGCCCATGTACGGGTGCCGATGTGCCCGTGTGACTAAGCCCTAAAAGTGATCAAAAGTCATATCTAACCCAAAGTGATACCAATGAAGACAACCACTTGAAAAAGCAAACCTTCACACCTCTCTTTTAAAAAATTAAAAATGTTGCTCAGAATACGGCAAAACAAAAGCTATTTTTTAACTTCTATTGTGCAAAGTAGTAAAACATAAAAAACTACATACATATTAATTTGGTATTGTCGTAAGCAGACCGAGATATAGAATAACTTAACCATGTCATATATACTGCACTGTTTAAAGCCACAAAAATGGAATCAACAAAAAAATTTGTAACTGCAGTTTTTTTTTCATTGCCACCAAAAAGATTAATAAATCTTTTACAATACAATACATGTATCCCAAAATTGTGTAATTAAAAGGCATAACTTGTCTAACAAAAAGCAAAGGGTATGTCAATGGGAAAATTAAAACGTTATGGCTCTTGGAAGGCTAGAGCTACACTTAAACATTTTGTGGTTAGACTATTTTTTCTCCTATAGAGTAATTAAATACATTAGGGGAAGCTGTCAGATGCTTGTTGCCCATTACAAAAAACTAAACGGATCTGTTGAAAATGGAAATAAATGTATCACTTCTACTTCAGTTTCCAATTAGCCCTAATTAAGTTTAAAACCGACTCATTTTAAAAAGACTGAAAATGCAGATGTGGAACCACTCTTATTCATACATACAAGGTAATATATGCAAATAAGGAAAATGGAACAATACCTCTGCAGCGCCACCTATTGGATGGCAGCATTCCTGCAAATGTATGTCCGACCCTTTATACTGGTCTTCACAATGATTGGGAATTGAAAACCAAGCTTTGCCCCTTATCAGTGTGCAGTAGGATCCTGGCTTGGCTAGTGAGAGGCCTATAATGTGAGTCGGGGGGGGGGGGGGGGGGTATTGTCTCTCCTTAAGGAGAGCACTTAGAAGGTGAGTGAGGAGACTTATAAGGCCATGCATGCTCCTCTGGGCAATATATGCAAATACGGAAGATTGAACAATACCTCTGCAGCGCCACCTATTGGATGGCAGCATTCCTACAGATCAATGTCCAACCCCTTTATACAAGTTGATGGGACACACTACATAAGGAAAGATTGAATAGATTATGATTACGAAACAACTATTTCAGTTTTTTGGAAACTATGAAAATGTAGCTGTATGTATAAGTACTATTTTAAAAGATCTGTTATAAATACAAAATTACACTGTCATTGATTCCTTGAGCCACTCTTCGTAGGTACTAACTACTGCATACTTGGAACATCTTACAAGACCTACCATTTCGGAGATGTTCTGATCCAGCTGTCTGGCCCCTGTCAAAGTCGTTCAGATCTTTATGCTTCAACATCTGACTGAAAAGTGACCTAATGTATTTAAAGGGGTTGTCCCGCGGCAGCAAGTGGGTCTATACACTTCTGTATGGCCATAATAATGCACTTTGTAATATACATTGTGCATTAATTATGAGCCATACAGAAGTTATAAAAAGTTTTTTACTTACCTGCTCCGTTGCTGGCGTCCTCGTCTCCATGGTGCCGACTAATTTTCGCCCTCCGATGGCCAAATTAGCCGCGCTTGCGCAGTCCGGGTCTTCTGCAATCTTCTATGGAGCCGCTCGTGCAGAATGCAGGCTCCGTGTAGCTCCGCCCCGTCACGTGCCGATTCCAGCCAATCAGGAGGCTGGAATCGGCAATGGACCGCACAGAAGAGCTGCGGTCCACGAAGACAGAGGATCCCGGCGGCCATCTTCAGCGGTAAGTATTGAAGTCACCGGAGCGCGGGGATTAAGGTAAGCGCTCCGGTAAGCTTCCTTTACCTCCCTGCATCGGGGGTTGTCTCGCGCCGACCAGGGGGGGGGGGTTGAAAAAAAAAAAAACCCGTTTCGGCGCGGGACAACCCCTTTAAGTCTTAGGCCAGGGCTTCATGGTTGTGCAATAGTAGTTGACTTTATAGTCATACAATTGAAGTTTCCATAGAAAACATTTGCATAATATACATATAGCTTCAGCAACCTGCAGTACAAGGTATAAAATCCAGCACAACATAATTATTAAACTTTATTAAAGTAACATCTTTAAAAACAATCTTGACGGGCACCCACTGTCCCAACTGCCAACGCGCTTCCACTGTGACCCCTTTGTGTCCTAGATGGCTCAGCTGGCTACAAAGAAAGTCTTCTCAGCTTCTTGGTATTTGGTATTAATCTTACATTTGAGCAGAGAAAAGGGTCAGCTCTTATAGCAGACTTTCCTTTACTTTAAAATATCTAGATCTTTGCAGTTGTGCATCCAACTGTATTCTCTATTTCAATGTATTAGGCCCAATGCCCACGGATGTATTTGCACTGCGGGATCTAAAGCGAGCGTTCGCCTCCATATCTCGCAACAAATACTGCCCATAGGATATGCTATGGAAAACGCTTTTCCATGCCCATGAGCGGAAATCAACTGCGATTTTCCGCTCGTGGAGATAAAATCACAACATGTCTTATTCTAGTGCGAACCTTACACAGATGGCTTCCATTGCAGTCAATGGAAGCTGTCCATGCCGCCACGAGTCGTGGCAGATCCGGATTATCGCCTGTGCATGCACTGCGCATGCACTGCAGTGGGCCAGCCGACACATCAGCAGAGCAGAAAGAAGACTTCAAGACAGGTACGTGGGGGTCAATACCGGGCACAGGGTCTGATTGCGATACAAGATCTCGCAGTCAGAATCTGACCCGGCCATGGGCATTCGGTCTTAGTGCTTCCAAAACAACAACAACTTGTCTACTTGCTGTCGAATCTATCCCACACATTGACAGGTGTGATTATCACGTTACATTTAATGTTATTCAATTCACCTGTCAGTAGTTAAAGTCACACATATCCTCAAAATAAGTGGAAGGAACATAAACTAGGTAACTAAATGATGTAACGAGTTAAGGCACATATTATTAAAGGACAAGCTATGTACACCCTGACAACTACCGCGACTTCTCCAGGCACAGGAGGATGACCCAGCATATAACATGCATGGAAGGTCTCCTTCCATCTGTGCAACACACTTTTTTCCTTTCTATGTGAGACATCAGACTTGGCAGCTATTGAAGGAAAACTATTTTTTATTGTTCATATAACAATGACGGATTAAAATGTGAAATTCTAAGCTGGAAAGGAGCTTGCATACTGTTATGTATTATGTTAGAAATGTTATCATCTCAGATGGTTTCCCTTTAGACAATGAGTAGATTTTCACCCAGCTTGACTGAAAAATGACCCAATGCATTTAAGTGTTAAGTTAAGGCTTCATGGTTATGCTATAGTGACTTGGCTTTATAGTCACACAACTGAAGTTTCCATAGAAAAGACATGCATAGTGTATGTATAGCTTCTGCAACTTGCACTTGACCTCAGCTTTGGTGTGATACGATTGAATTATGCAACAGTCACGCGCCATTCTCATTTCAGTAAGGCTAGGCTCACACGAGCGTGTAGGTATAGCATATTTTGCGTGCGTGTTTTGCATGAGGAATACGCTGTACCAATCTCCCATAGCCATGTTACCGCTCTCACAAAATGCATGTGCAAGAGAAATCGCAGCATGTTCTATCTTGGCACCTATTATGCGCCAAGATAATACATGAGGATGGGTGGCACGCAGCAATGTCATTGTGTACTGATTGCATGCTGCATGCGTATATCTTGCAGTCTGCTCGCTACGAGATACGAATCAAACTCAAGACCCACGGGCCGAATCTGGCCCACCATGTTATTTTTCATGTGGCCCACAAAGTCCGGGTGCAGCTTCAGGCCTTAGTCACACGGGCGTTTTTTCCCGCGATTTGCGGATCGCATGACGGATGTGCATCCGCAAATCGCGTGACCGGGGCCGAAAAATCCCCTGATAAAACTGCTTCTAGCCACGTTTCAATAGAAACGGGCCGGAGCTGTCCAGCGCATTGAATTCAATGGAGCCGGCAATACAGCCGGCTCCATTGAAAGCAATGGGCTGCTGGCGATCTCACGATGAATTTTCGGGACGGGCTTAAAAATATAAGCCCTTCCTGGAAATTCATCCAGAAATGTGTAAAAACAAAAAATATATGTATACTCACCTGGTCCCGGCAGACGGAGTTCAGCGCGGCCGGCCGGCAGTTCTGAATGACAGCTGAGAGCTGCCCCTGATTGGTCCCTGTGCTGAGCCAATCAGAAGCAGCACTCACTCACCCATTCATGAATTCATGAATGGGTAAGTGAGAGCTGCCTCTGATTGATGAGGCTGTGACCAATCAGAGGCAGCTCATCAGCAGGCGGGGATTTTAAATCCCCGGCTGCTGAATACTACTCAGAGCAGTTCAGGAGAACTGCCAGCCGGCCGCACTGAACTCCATCTGCCGGGACCAGGTGAGTATATATATATTTTTTTTTTTTACACATTTCTGGATGAATTTCCGGGAAGGGCTTATATTTTTAAGCCCTTCCCGAAAATTTATCCTGCGATCGCCGGCAACCCATTGCTTTCAATAGAGCCGGCTGTATTGCCGGCTCCATTGAATTCAATGGGCAAACATCATTCTTCTCTGCCACAGCTGTTACAGCTGTGGCAGAGAAGAATGATTTGTCTAGTATATGTTCTCAATGGGGTCGGCGCTGCTGCCGCCGGCCCCATTGAGCGCATATAGAGAAGAGAACAAGAATCGCAGATCGCAGATAGGTGCGATCTGCGATTTCTGTTCTATAATTTATCGGACGAGCGCATAAAAAGCGCTCATGTGTCCGATACTATTGCAAAGCAATGGTTTTATAAAATCGCCGGACACTTGTGCATGCGCAAATCGCGCGAAAAAACGCCCGTCTGACTGAGCCCTCAGAATAAACAAATGTAGTGGCAGCTTAAGCAGAAAGTCGTCGCTTGTTTATAAGAAAATTACAAAATTCTTTATTCATCCATGATCTTCAGGGTAAAAAAACCAAGCAAGCTACGTTTTGGCCATATTAGGCCTTTTTCAAGCTAGCTGAAACATACACCAAAGTACATTTAAATAGTAAAATACAAGGACAAAATGACCAATGATGTAACAAGAAACGCCCACAGTGATCAAATACAATTATATACATATGTGTAGTGCACCAACATACCAAATACAGACATAATTACAAAGCAGGTCCGTCAGTGCCTTCTCCTCCATTGTCAGCCACGGTCCAGCATCACGAGTGTGTGATGCAAAAGAAAGACGCCCGATGGACAAGAGGACTTACAACCACCAGCAGAGCAGTGTATGTCATTAAAGTCATACCTGATCAATGTCATTTATTACGGGAGGTGGTTGCCTAGTAACCATAGATACATATTTGAAGTGCTTCTAACCAGCACTACACATTCACGGACATCACCCATATACTGAAGGGGGCATATATGATAATGCAAGTATCATGTACACCAAGTATATTACTATGGTCCAGGGCAACCAAAGGTAACCACAGTGACCAAAAATAACAACCAGATGATTCAATGGCTATGGCCGCCTGCAGAGGGGCGGAAATTCCGCGGCGGTATTTCCGCCGCTGGAAGCCTGCATAGGATTGCGTTAACAAACGCAATCCTATGCAGACAGCCGTGGTTTGGCCGCGCGAAATCTCGCATGGCAAACAAATCGCAGCATGTTTTATTTCTGTGCGGCGAGAATTCTCGCTGATCCGACCTGGCCGTCTGCAGGCGGCCTATAGGGCAAACATCAATACAGCCATGCACAGCAAGTGCCATAAAGGCATATCCATATAGGAATATCGATGGAAGGCATCAGTAGAGGGACAATAGATGTCAAGTTAATTCTAAATATATAATAGACTAATGTATTTCATAAATACATTTTATACATATTATTGAAATGTGAATGTATAGTAACCAATAGTGCAGTCCAAAAAGAATTACAAAAATCGAGACACACCAAAAAATGGCTACAAGATGTACAAGAAATTTTTTTTGAAAAATGTTATAATTTAGTAAATAACACTATTTATGCCAAACTTGCCCAAACTGGCAGCGGTTGCAGGGAGAAAAACACACATACATTATTACAAAAAATATAATATTATCCTCAATATAAAATGCAAAACCATATAACGGTTTACCTCAGTTTATTTAATCAGAATTTTTTTTTTTACTTATACATAATAACAGAAATGCACAAAAAAGAAGAAAAAAAAGGTGAAGCTGTATAATGCATGGCGGCCATGGAGGAGAGGCACCAGACAGATCCAACAATCTATAACAAGAAAAAACACAAATTAAAAACACATATAAATAAAAACATAATAAACCACATCCCAAAATGGGAAAGATACAAATAGCTCATAGACACTATAAACTAGCATAAGGTAGAAGGAGACACAACAAATGTGTAGATCCATCAGATAAACGGCGTATAGTGATAATCTATATTCTAACCGAACGGGGTCCAGGTTTTTAGATTATGTATCCATCGCAGTTCTTTTTTCTTTAACATGGCTACTCTATCCCCCCCACGAGTGAGGGGTGGAACGTGATCTATGACATGGAAACAGAGTTAGCTAATGTTGTGTTTCTTATCCAAGAAATGTTTAGGTATGGGAAGCTCAGTATTACGAGTACGGACAGTGCTCTTAGGGTTTGTAATGCGTGAACGCACTTCCATTGTCCTTTCTCCGATATAGAATAAACCACAAGAAGTCTTTGTTTCTCTACAACACCCATATTAAAGAAAGGCTTTACCAGTCTATCTTTCAGATTCATATTACGTCTATAGGCCATCATAGGGCCATTCCGTAATTCCACTATAGACTCACAACCTGTAGAGAGTAGAGGCCAGTGCTTTTTAATAACTTTTGATATCTGGCCACTATAGGAGTTGTACGTAGAAACAAATGGCAACCTCTTAGGGTCCGGATGCAGAAGGACTGGCTCTCCACATTCCCCAAGGGTGCAGCCAGTGCTTGGCAGAGGAGGCAATACTTGCACAGAGAGCGGGTGCCATTTTGAATTCTGAGCTCCTGCAAACACCTCCACACTGCTCTGTTGAGAGTGGTAGCCCCACTCTGATAGCTCTACCTGGGCACCCTAGCCACCCTTCAGGGTAGCAAGCTCAGTACAAAAGAGGTGGAAGGGGAGAAAAATCGTCATAGTGCATAGAGTGCCATAGCTATGTACAGAGGTAGTTACATATAAGGCTCATTCACACGGGCGGATACAGTTTTGGTCTGTGAAATACACAGCGTTTTTAAAGACCAAAGCTGTGTGTATTCATTGTATATTTGGACCTTCATGCGTTTTTATTCGGGCGTAATCAATGCGTTTTTCATGTGTTCAAAACAAAACACAAGAAGGTGTCATGGACTTCTGCTGCCTTCATGCATAAATATGCAGTGAATACGCACTTGTATATATCATGTGCGTTTTCAAAATCAAACGTGTGAAAAATGCATGTCTGAAAACCCCAAATCAAATAGGATTAAGCTGTCTGTATCACACACTTAAAAAATATGCATGGAACATGGAGATGGAGCACAAATAATCCCATGTGAATGAGCTCTTATAAACGGCCCTCTAAAGGCAACCATAATGCTGATGTGGCTCCCAGTGATCCTCTGCTGTAGGTGCTAGTAGCTTACTAGTATCTTATTGCAACTGTTTTGTGTTGTTAAATTTGATGACATTGATTTGACCTTATAAATACCATAATAAACAAGTGCTTGATCCTTTTATAGACATTATTGCTTCTTTAGTATAAACTAAATGCTTCCATTCGTCACTGACCCTTCACAATGTTGATGTCTTTACAGTAGAAAACACTCTCAATGTGACTTTTGCAATGCCAAATATATATTTTTAATGCTTTCTGAAAAAAACTCTCAGCAGGGGAATTTAACATGTGACCCACTAATTGAGAAGGTGCTAAGAAAACTACAGTGCACTTAAATATATATATATATATATATATATATATATATATATATCTTTATTACAAGATCAAAACCACAAAATAAATTTACATTACAGTGCAAAAGTGAACACTAGATCCTGATCTTTTCTGGTCTGATGGGCATATTGCCTTATTAAACCACTTCCAAGTGTATTCCCATCTGAGACATTTATGACATATCTTAGGTATATGCCATAATGAACTGAAGCAAGTTCCTCTTCCAGGACTCCAACCTATCGGGAGAATGTGGGTCATCCCCACTCTCTACCACAATCAACACTCCAGTGATGAGAAGACAATGTATGTGGCTCTCTCCATTGTAGATTATGGATGTCGAGGCAACAGTCTAGCATTTCAAAAGTACTATAAACTACAATGGAGAGAGCTGCATGTATATATACGATGCCTCTAACTCATTTACTCATTCCCAGTATGTCAAACGGGGCAAGAGACTTTATTCTCCTACTACATAGGGGACCCAGACATGGCTACACAGTGCACCATTAGTACTTGTCCTAATATATAGGGGACCCAGGCATGACTGCACAGTGCATCCTTAATACTTATCCTAATATATAGGGACCCAGACATGACTGCACAGTGCATCCTCAGTGCTTCTAATATATAGAAGAACCAGACATAGCCGAACAGTGCACCCTTAGTAATTCTAGTATATAGAGACCCAGACACGGCTACACAGTGCACCCTTAGTACTTGTCTTAAAGGGGTTGTCCCACGCCGAAACGTTTTTTTTTTTTTTTTCAATAATCGGCGCGAGACAAACCCGATGCAGGGGTTTAAAAAAAACAAAAACGGATAGTACTTACCCGAATCCCCGCGCTCCGGTGACTTCGTACTTACCTTGCGAAGATGGCCGCCGGGATCTTCACCCTTGGTGGACCGCAGGTCTTCTGTGCGGTCCATTGTCGATTCCAGCCTCCTGATTGGCTGGAATCGGCACACGTGACGGGGCGGAGCTACGAGGAGCAGCTCTCTGGCACGAGCGGCCCCATTCAGAAGGGAGAAGACCGGACTGCGCAAGCGCGTCTAATCGGGCGATTAGACGCTGAAAATTAGACGGCACCATGGAGACGAGGACGCTAGCAACGGAACAGGTAAGTGAATAACTTCTGTATGGCTCATAATTAATGCACAATGTACATTACAAAGTGCATTAATATGGCCATACAGAAGTGTATACCCCAACTTTGTTTCGCGGGACAACCCCTTTAATATATAAGGGACTCAGACATGACTACACAGTGCACCCTTAGTACTTGTTCTAGTTTATAGGAGGCCCAGACATGGCTATACAGTGCACTATTAGTACTTATCCTACTACATAGGGGAACCAGACATGGCTACACAATGCACCCTTAGTACGTGTCCTTATATATGGGGGAAGCAGACATGGCTACACAGTGCACTTTTAGTACTTGTCCTAAAATATATGGGACCTAGACATGACTACACAGTGCACCCTTAGTACTTGTCCTAATATATAGGGGACCCCAACATGGCTACACAGTGTAATTGTAGTACTTGTCCTAATATATAGGGGACCCAGACATGACTACACAGTGCACCCTCAGTACTTGTCCTAATATATAGGGGACCAGATATGACTACGCAGTGCACCCTTAGTACTTGTCCTAATATGTGGGAGACCTAGACATGACTACACAGTGCACTCTTAGTACTTATCCTAATATATAGGGGGCCCAGACATGACAACACAGTGCACCCATAGTACTTGTCCTAATATATAGGGGACCCAGACATAGATACACAGTGCACCCTTAGTATTTGTCCTAATATATAGGAGACCCAGACATGACTACGCAGTGCACTCTTAGTGCTTGTCCTAATATATAGGGGACCCAGACATGACTACACAGTGCACTCTTAGTACTTGTCCTAATATATAGGGGACCCAGACATGACAGCACAGTGCACCCATAGTACTTGTCCTAATATACAGGGGACAGAGACATGACTACACAGTGCACCCTTAGTGCTTGTCCTAATATATAGGGGACCAGACATAACTACACAGTGCACCCTTAGTACTTGTCCTAATACATGGGGAACCCAGACACGGCTGCACAGTGCGTCCTTATTACTTGTTCTTTCCTGTTGCCCTGCTATATTCCACTCCTGTTCACCTTGACATGGAAACCACACATAAGCTGCTACACATAAATATTTCTATGTCCAGATGATTGGGGCCACACAGAATGGCATTGTGGGCTGCATGTTGTGCAATCCTGCATTAGATCATCTAAACATTAACTAACATTTGCTATATCCCTCACTATGAGACCCTTTGCCTACTATGAAGCATTTGAAAGCAAATACAGTTCCTATCATCATCACGGTCTCACATAAGGCAGCATAAATTTAGTAACAGATTCCCTTTATAGAAAAATCTCATAGATCTTTGTATATGTATGTACATGAGAGCCTTGTGTGGCAGAGAGTGTTAGGGCAGAAGAAATGCAGTCCTAAGCTCTTGCTCACGACCTGTAGGTTGCAAGTTCAATCCCCACATTGTCCAAGTAGCTGGCTTAAGGGCGAGCACCCACTGGCGTTTTTTTACCTGCGTTTTGCGTTTTGCGTTTTTCCTGCACAGGCATAGAGATAACATGTGTTCCTGTCCACTGGCGTTTTTTTTGCATTGCGTTTGCGTTTTTAACATAGGAACTGTCAGTTGCATATGTGTCCTTATTTTTCTCTATGGAAATTAATGGCAAAGCCGCGAAAACGCCGCGAAAAACGCCGCGGAAAAAACACGGGACACGCGGCGAAAACGCTGCGTTTTTTTCCCGCGGGAAACGCAAACGCCAGTGGGTGCTCGCCCTAAGGTTGACTCAGCTTTCTATCCTATCCGAGGTCGGTAAAATGTATACCAAGCTTGCTGGGGTAAAAGATGGCTGGGAAAGGCAATGGCAAAACAGTCTGCCATGAAAATGTCATGATGTGACATCACCTGTGGAGTTAGTCATGACTCGGTGCTTGCACCAGGGGACTTTACCTTTATATGTATGTGAAAAGTTCCATGGGTTAGCAGAATGAGAGAAATGTAAGATATAGTAGTAATTATGAGTGTATTGTAGACATGATTCTGGATTTACTAGTAAGAATGTCCATTATTTTTCATGTAATAAAATATATCTCTAGAATATTCCTATTGTCCCCTTAAATTTCTTCATCCAGATATTGCTGTGCTATTTATAAGACACTCAGCAGAGAGCAATGATAGATTTTTACCATCACCAGGGCTTACATTAAGATATGTTTTAACTATATATAATGTGTAATTGGTCCATAAATCAAGATTTCAGTAAATAGAAAAGTCTATAGCTGAGTCTAAGCTTTAATGTTAAGCAAAAATGATGATGATGATGATGATTATGATGATGATTATGATGGGGAAATATTAATTTTTAAACAAACGCACACAAATGACATAATTCTATTACCGTCATTACATGAAGACAAAGTGAATATTGTGCAACAAAATCTATATCTAAAAGAGTCATCTCCTGCTAGTAACAGGAAATGTGGTAACAGGTTAGTTAGGAAATAATTTACTGCTCTCGGGCAGCAGCATTACACTGAGTGGTAGCAAAAGACTGGAAACACTAATGGAAAAGGGTAAATAGAGACAAAGAACACATTAAAATGGGAGGACAAAGTAGAAAATAGCCATGATATGGCCTGTTGCCAGGGGGCCCATTACAACAAGATTTTAGACTTTATAGCAGGATTCCAATGTAAATGGAAGTGCAAAAGAACTCAAGTTCTTGACTAGAGATGGGCGTTGACGCTCGGATAAGGCAGTTACTCGAGCGAGAATCGCTCTTCTCGAGTAACTGCATTCTCGTCCGAGCAGGCTCAGGGGGGCGGCGGGGGTGAGCGTGGGGGAAAGAGAGAGAGAGATATCTCTCCCACTCTCCCCCCTCGCTCTCCCCCGCCCCGCCCCTTCCCGCTTCGATGACAATGCAGTTACTTGAGAAGAGCGATGCTCGCTTATCCGACCGTGCTCTCTCATCTCTATTCTTGACCTCTCGATCGAATCCTTTTACTTTGTAAATATAATAATCATTGCATAACTATTGACAGTTTATACATAGATTTATAAAAGAAGTACCTAAAAATCATTTCAGCATGGACAGCATTTACAAGGTAAACAAAGATATAGACGCAACCAAATTTAACTTGGCTTTAACAAGTTATGATAACTTTCTGTGCCAAAGTTTGGTTACACTCTCAATGTGCTATCCCCTCACATTCAATGGAATTGGCTAGAAATCACCATATGTTTGAATGTAACTCAGAAGAAAAAATGATACACAAAGTTGTGCATTCCCATCATAAATAATAGTACGCATATTTTATTATTTCAGTAAAGAAAGAGACAACGATGACTTAAAATCAGCTAAAAATATGCAAAACATGCAGGTCTTGCATTTCTGGAAGAATTTCCATGCTTGCTTTTCTTTGTGCTTTAAAGTGTTCAATTTATCTATTCTTAGCCTGTAATGCAGTTGGGAGGTCAATTCTCCTATTGTTGATTGGGCCTTCAGCCATTTGTTAAATATGTATGTCGCCACCTTTATGTTTCCGTCACGGAGGGCAATATAAGGTAGTGAGAGGCATGCTGATTTCAGCTATATGTTTCTCTTGTGTATCAGTGCAGTAGTTTGTGAGAAACATTTTATTTTATTAATAGCAGCCACACAAAGAGGACTACAAGAAGTAGTCTTCAATGTTCATGAGCTGCAGCTTGCCATGCCCACCACAGTCTGTGGCCACTGATTGAGAGCTCTCTCTATCTATGCATAGTAATAGGTAAATATATCTGTCAATGAGTGACCAGTAGGCAGGGTGACCATGGCTGCGTGGCTATGTATAATTTAGGATTTTCTCACCCAGATGCTAGAGCTGTCTGGCTGTAGATTAGCTCACTAAACACACGAACGCTTGGCCAAGCTGAACCTTTTTGCTTATGAAAGAACTAGGGGAAAACAGCTGTCAATCGTTTGGCTGACAGTTGTTGAAGGTATAATGGCACCTTAAGACATACCTACACTTTAATAGGTAGGCTACACTCAGGTGTGCCATTTTTAAAGAAGATACTGTAGTGTGGATATTTAGCAATAAAGAATAGAATATGTGTCACATCACATCTGTATGCTATATATATGCTGTGATCAATAAAATCACGCTTATTTTGCATGTAATCATCATTTGTGTTGTAGATACTTTTTATATACTGTATATTTTTTGTGGTTTAAAGTAACAGCACGCATGAAATCTTGATGTCTTTCTCAATGATCTTTTCTTATTTATTCAGACTCAGGACACCAATATGGTGCCTGAGTATTAAGGCGCATTGTTCTATTTTCCCAGTAAAAGTACCTTTACATGGACCAATAGTCGTCCAAATATCACTCAAACCAGCAGTTTTAGGTGATTGTCGGCCTGTGTACACATAACCCCTAACAGGGCATTGAGCAAGAAGTCACCTACTTGTCGCTCGTCATTCTTTCTCAGCTCATTCAAATGGAAAGACAACTGAGCGGCTACTTGTTAAGTATAAAAAGAAGTCACTCAATCAATGAGTGACTGCTATTTACTGTGAGTGGAGACAGGCGGGCTGAAATGATCGCCGTCCCACTCTGCCTCCAATCACTTGAACAACTATCGCTCCTGTATAAAGCAGAGGAGCGATAGTTGTTGAAACAGCTGTAGGCAGCTTAAGGCCTTATGGCCCTGATTTAAAGGGGTTGTCCCACGGCAGCAAGTGGGTCTATACACTTCTGTATGGCCATATTAATGCACTTTGTAATATACATTGTGCATTAATTATGAGCCATACAGAAGTTATAAAAAGTTTTTTACTTACCTGCTCCGTTGCTGGCGTCCTCGTTCCCATGGAGCCGACTAATTTTCGCCCTCCGATGGCCAAATTAGCCGCGCTTGCGCAGTCCGGGTCTTCTGCTCTCTTCAATGGAGCCGCTCGTGCAGAATGCCGGCTCCGTGTAGCTCCGCCCCGTCACGTGCCGATTCCAGCTAATCAGGAGGCTGGAATCGGCAATGGACCGCACAGAAGAGCTGCGGTCCACGGAGGGAGCAGACCCCGGCGGCCATCTTCAGCAGGTAAGTATGAAGACGCCGGACCGCCGGGATTCAGGTAAGCGCTGTGCGGTTTGTTTTTTTAACCCCTGCATCGGGGTTGTCTCGTGCCGAACGGGGGGGGGGGTTAAAAAAAAACAAAACCCGTTTCGGCGCGGGACAACCCCTTTAAGGTAGACTGCCACAGTCTAACTGAGCCGAAAGGGTCCATATTCTTGAATTGTCACAATATATTGTTTCATAAATTAGAACTTGACTGATCTTCTTTAAATGATGGAACAAATCATGGAATAATTTGTCCCAGCTAAAAAATGTTTTAAAGGATTTTCTCAGAATTGGTCCAGTAATTAATAATTTCATATGTTTTATATTTAATTGAATAAATAAAGAAAAATGCATTATGTGTAAATAAATAGCAGAAGTAGTTGCTTTATAGCAAGGTTACAGGGAAAAAGTGTAAGCATAGATTTGGCAGCTGCATATGGTTGACCTCAAAATGGCCAACTTTGTAAATTTCTGCAAAACCTGTTATTCTTTTATTGTTCAGGCATGAACAGTAAAAATAACTTTCAGCAAACAGATTGGAATCTAGAAGAGAAGCATTTTGGCAGGCAAAGAAAATATTTTATTTCAAACCATTTCTTTTTTTTATTTTTTCATTGTTGGAATGTCATTTTTATGTCTTTTCTTTTCTTTTTCTTTTGTTAAAGTTAAACAGTATGTTCACTTGTATGAAATAAAACTGCAGGATATTACAGAGGATACATGGTCTCCTTTGTAAGTTACGTATACCAAAAGCAAATGATGCAGTGCATTCAGGGATAATTCTGATGCCTACTTTGCCTTCAACTACTACAATAAAATACACTATGTTGGGCTTCTTACATAGAAAGTGTCTGATATTGAAATGGTTTCTTGTTGACTTCTCAGGCCTCGGTCACACGGGCATTTTTTCCCGCGATTTGCGTCCGCAAATCGCGTGACCGGGGCCCAAAAATCGCCCGAAAAATCTGCTCCTAGCCGTGTTTCATTAGAAACGGGCCGGAGCAGTGCAGCGCTGTCCAGCGCATTGAATTCAATGGAGCCGGCAATACAGCTGGCTCCATTGAAAGCAATGGGCTGCGGGCGATCTCACGATGAATGGTCCCTGCGCTGAGCCAATCTGAGGTAGCACTCACTCACCCATTCATGAATTCATGAATGGGTGAGTGAGAGCTGCCTCTGATTGGTGAGGGCTGTGACCAATCAGAGGCAGCTCATTCAGCAGGCGGGGATTTTAAAACCCCGGCTGCTGAATACTACTCACAGCAGTTCAGGAGAACTGCCGGCCGGCCGTGGCTGAACTCCGTCTGCCAGGACAAGGTGAGTATATTTTTACACATTTCTGGATGAATTTCAGGGAAGGGCTTATATTTTTAAGCCCTTCCCGAAAATTTATCGTGCGATCGACGGCAGCCCATTGCTTTCTATGGAGTCGGCTGTATTGCCGGCTCCATTGAATTCAATGGGCAAACATCATTCTTCTCTGCCACAGCTGTTACAGCTGTGGCAGAGGAGAATGATTTCTCTAGTATATGTTCTCAATGGGGTCGGCGCTGCTGCCGCCGGCCCCATTGAGCACATATAGAGAAGAGAACAGGAATCGCAGATCGCAGATAGGTGCGATCTGCGATTTCTGTTCTATAATTTATCGGACGAGCGCATAAAAAGCGCTCATGTGTCCGATACCATTGCAAAGCAATGGTTTTATAAAATCGCACATCGCATGCGCAGATCGCACGGAAAATCGCCCGTGTGACCGAGGCCTCAATATGCACTATGCATGTGTAAATATGTTACTGCTTTAATTTCTATGCTGAATTATTATGGTTATATCAGATTTGATAGGGGATGTGGTAAGAAATTCAGTATTTTGAACTCTTGGAATTTCATGGTCTTTCTTATTAATGTGTCATTTGTATTTCTGTATATTCAAAGTTGTTGGGAAGATGGTTAACCTGAGAGGCAATAAAACCAGACAATAATAACTGATGTTAAAAATGTAACATCAACTATAATGCATAAAGACAAACATGTATAATTATAATGATTTTATGTTTACGTAGTTTGAACATATCAAAATTCTAATGACCACCTGTCCGTCCGTGAGTGAGTGGGTTACACGCTCTGCCACTGATCACATGATGGTGACGTCATCACAGGTCCTTCCTCCCTGTGCAGATTATGGACTGATTGCCTCCCCTACAAACCACAGTGGCCTCAGCTGCTATAGAATACTAACGACCACCTGTCTATAAATGAGTGACTGTGTGGGTTACACGTGAAGATGCCACCGTCATGGGATTAGTCATCGGGGCTCTGAACTCTGTCCCTGATCACATGACGGTAACATCATCACAGGTCCTTCACTTTATTAAAACCCTGCAAAGCCAGACAGCAGCCATGTGCTTACAGCAGCTGTGATGATGTCATCATCATGGGATCAGTCACCTGCGTGGGAGGAGTCTGGAGTCATATGACCAGGGGGTGATTAGTGTGTGCAGGACTCTGCTGTGCTGGTTCTGATTCCTGTTGTATGGGAAGAAAAATGTATGTGGTGGAGCTGCATGTGATGTACATGTAGCAGAGCTGTGTGTGTGACGTGCATGTAGCAGGACTGTGTGGCACATCGCACCACCAGAATCACTGGTACTATAATTTCCTAATAATTACTAGTGTCTCTTTAATGAGCAAGTGATAGTTGATTACTTATCAAAATATTTGCGCTGCTTTCCTATCAATACTTGCTTTCTCTTTATTTAAAACTTCTTTTTGAAGGGGTGCCCAGAGCTAAAACATTTTACCTAAGGGGTGCTCAGGGATATATGAAAAGGTTGGGAAATTTTGAAATACAGGGTTATCCTTAAAAGGGTTGTCCGAGCTATTTTTTACATTAAAACCCTATTCCCTATGCAGTAACATGAATAATCAGAATATACTCACCTCTCCCCACTCCTATGAGTCTCTCTTCTGATGTCATGTTTACAGGCTTTTAGTACTGCAGTAAAAAGTAACATTCATTATGCAGACATATTTTAGAACATATTAGGGAAGATTTCTTAACGGGGTTGTCTCGCGGCAAACATCAAAATTTTACATTACCCCATTCCCCCTGTCACCCCCCTGGCATAAAATAGCATTTTAAAGCGGTTTTTAAACCGCTTGCTACTCACCGATGTGATGAAAGATGAACTTATAAAATTCTTCTCCCAAGATGGCCGCCAGTCCTTTTCCAGGGATGCACTGCGGTTTTCTCCCATGGTGCACCGCGGGTCTTCTCCCATGGTGCACCATGGGCTCTGTGCATTCCATTGCCGATTCCAGCCTCCTGATGGGCTGGAATCGGCACACGTGATGGGGCGGAGCTACGCGATGACGCGTAGAAGGGGGCGGAGCCAGAACGCAGCTCGTGCCCGGACCGACCAGAAGGAGAAGACCCTTCTGCGCAAGCGCGTCTAAAAAAGCAAGAAGACCCCGAAATTAGACGGAGCCATGGAGACGGGGACGCCAGCAACGGAGCAGGTAAGTGAATAACTTCTGTATGGCTCATATTTAATGCACGATGTATATTACAAAGTGCATTAATATGGCCATACAGAAGTGTACAACCCCACTTGCTTTCATTAAACAACCCCTTTAAGGCATTTTATAACCCAGTCGTAAACAAAAATTCATTGCAGAAAATTGCATAAATGTTATTAAAAATAAATTTGGTATTTGGTTACAACCTGTTAAACCTTAAGGGCTCATGTCCACGGGGAAAATAAGAATTAAAATCCGCAGCGGATTTTAACTCTTCTCCCGCGCGCGGATCCGCACCCCATAGGGATGCATTGACCACCCGCGGGTAGATAAATACCCGCGGATCGTCAATAAAAGTGATTTTAAAAAAAATGGAGCATGAAAAAATCTGGACCATGCTCCATTTTCATGCGGGTCTCCCGCGGGGACGGCTCCCGCGGGCTTCTATTGAAGCCTATGGAAGCCGTCCGGATCCGCGGGAGACCTAAAATAGGAATTTAAAGCATTTACTCACCCGCAGCGGGCCGGGAAGCTCTTCTCTTCCTCACGGCCGCATCTCCCTTGCTTCGGCTCGGCGGATGTGCCCGGCGCATGCGCGCGGCACGTCGACGACGTGCCGCCGGCGTCAGGAATTCATCCGCCGGCCGAAAAAGAAGATCCGGCCGTGAGGAAGAGCAGAGCTTCGCCGCCCGCTACGGATAGGTAAATTCTTATTTATTCGTATTTTCAGCGCTCACGTCCGCGGGGCAGGAGGGACCCGCTGCAGATTCTACATGTAGAATCCGTAGCGGGCCCGATTTTCCCCGTGGACATGAGGCCTTAGACATATGGCACATGCATCCGACTTGGGTATACCCAAGGAAGAATCTAGATAACTACCTAAAGGAGAGACTACGAGTATTGTTGGACACCCGATGATACCGTAATGTGCCGATATTAGTTTGTTTCTTATTTTCTTTTTTGATTGAAGAGATGTTTTACTGCAAACGTGATAGACTGTATACCTTATCGATACTTTAATAAAATATATATTGAACATTAAAAAAAATTTGGCACATTTTGGTCTATTCTAAAGTCAGAAAATGAAATGTATCCCTCTGATGAACTAGTGTATATTTCCACTAAAAAGTATGCCATTTTCTGGATTTAGAATTAATAATATTCCTCCCTGTAAACCTCGCTCACCTTTCTGAAAACGTTTCAAAACTGTTGAATGTCAAGAATAGTCACAAATTTTTGCACACAAATAGCACGGGGGAAAATTAGCACTTTTTTACTCTGAAAAACTGGCACAAAGCAGTGGATAAATTCCACCAAATATAAAATAGTAACCCTTGTAAGAGATAATACTGAAGTGCGATGGTCCAGACGTTTGCACAAAGTTATACAGTAAATTATGTTCTCAGAGTTTCTTCTAATGAGGTTTTGAAAAGACTGGACAAGCTTTGTGCAGAAGTTTGTAACGCCATCTAACACTATTACTAATAGGACTTATTGTTAATTCTTTATTTAGAGCAAAGAACCTCAAATACTCATTAGGAAGCAAGGGATATGTTTTCCATGTAAATGTCGTAAATCTCCAACAAGGGCCAAATTTGCTGAAGTCCTGGGGAAGTTATCCATGTTTAAATACTGTTTCCAAATACTTTCCCTAATCTAGACCACATGGTGTATGAGGAAAGTAAACAGTCTAAGAGGGTTGACATTAGACAGCATCAATGACAGCCTTTTATAGAGCATCTATGAATATACTGCTTGTATCAGGGCTGCTGATTTTTCATCCATTGACTCCGTTTTAGACAGAAACCTTACAGTTTATGGAGTTAATTTGTAGTCTCTGAATAGAGACAAGAAGAAAAAAACAATTGGCATTCAAAAATAAGGGATGCAAAGGAGAAGAGAAATGCAAAACAAATTACAGAAAAAAATAAGAATATTTCTACCTTATTATATAACTTGCATGTCTATTTTCTTAATTTTAAAAAATATCTAAAAAAAGTATTTGTTTCTTAGGTAACTTTAAGTTTAGTTTAAACTAAATGTTGCTGCTGTAATTATTGAAAGATGTTAACAGAAATGTGAAATATTTCAACAAAATAGAATGCACAATTCCAATTTCTTCGCTCAATTTGTCTTAGTTGAAAAGATTAAAAATTTAAAAAAATTTAAAATTGTATAACATTTTTTAGTTATGTATATTAATTTTCATAACCTCAGTCAGTACTTAAAGGACTACTTTGGCAAAAGCACATTTTTCCATCCCTATACCCGTTATCTGATTGCTTGTCACACTCTCTGGACATCTATGTATATTGCAGTCACTTCCATACAGTTCATCCTCCTGTCTAATGTTTATCAGACACCCTCCTGATACTGAGATTTCTCCCTGCCTTCTCTTTCACTGTTTTCTGCTATTAATCCCATGATGCATCAGCACAACATTACTTGAACAGCTAGAGACTGTGCCACTTTTGCATGCAGGGAGGATACGGTGATTATCACTAATCTGTATATTCACCTACATAAGGTACCAGACTATGAGTGTACAGTCAGGAGGCTAAACTATCACCTTCTTCATTATGACTGTGCGACAGGAGTCTCTAATCATCAGCAGTACCTGTGATAGGAGTTTCTGTGTCTCAATAGCTTGTATGGTAGGTTCATCACACAGGACTGACTAAAAAACAAGTTTGAGAACACATAAACCAAAGCAAATTTTAGCTAGTCAAAATAAGATCACATGACCCAAATGAGGAGAAGAACTCCAGAAAGTTTCACATAGAAAGGATAACTAAACAAGGTTATACCAGCCGGCAGGTAGAGTTCCAATTTTCCAACACAGAGTTTCAAATCCCCTTTGTAGACATAAATTAGAAACATGTCATACTGGCTACCTGCAGCCAACACTTGAGACAGCATGGGAGCTTATTATTGGGTTCAATAGATAACAATATGCAGTAATCTCACTTCAGTGGTGCTTGCAGGCATTCAACATGTTTTAAATCTATTATTATGCAGAGAATATGGGAGGGCTGTTACAGAAATACAGAGCTCTGAATGAAGACATATCTTAAAGGAGATGTCTCGAGGCAGCAGTGAAATATTTTTTTTGCCCAGTCCCCCTTCTTCAGCATACATTACTAAGTACCAATGTAAATGGCTTTTAAAGCCGGTTCCTACTTACAGTTCTGGCGTTTCATGAACTTATAAAAAGTTTCCCAAAGATGGCCGCCGCTTCTTCTCCCTGCGCTTGCTTCAGCCCGACGTGCTCGCTCCCGAGACGCCGGTCACGCTTCGTATTAGCAGGGAGCTGTCCAGTGCTGATCCTTTC